>NC_071519.1:26485509-29402650 GCF_027887155.1 Malaclemys terrapin pileata
GTTATCTTGGTGTTAAAAAAAAATCACTTTGTGTCAGTGAAGACAAAGCCTTAGTGTGAGTGAATTTGATGCTTTTATAAGGTGTCAGACTCTTTAAACACTGGGATGGTGGGTATAGCAAACTGGATGAACAAAAGGGCCACCCCCTTACCTGAGGGGGAGGCACCAGAACTCAACTGATTGTGGGGGAGAGAGAATGAAAAACAGGGATGGGAGGTGTGGGGCAAAGGGGCAAAGCAAGGATCCAGAAGGGGTCAGCAGCATGCTCTGCCCTCGGGAGCCCAAGGAGTCAGTGGATGTTTAATATTTTTTCATCCTTACAGCTGTGTCAGGTAGGGAAGAACCTGTTTTACAGGTGGGGAACTGAAGTACATTATGAGCTGTGGAGATTGAAGCCCTCTCATTAGCCACAGAACTGGCTCAGGACAGGCCACAATAATGCTTGTTTCCATGCCCTTCCTCATGCCATATGCCTCATTCTTGAGCTAGAGAGGCTGCCTCCTAGACATAAGAGAATTTTAGTCATAGGGCCCACTGAGTCCTTGGCTTCCTCACTGAGACAGACCCCAAGGGTGCTGATTGTGGTGGAGGGATGATGTGGAGGCTCCTGTGAGAGCTAGACTGAGGTCACTAAATTCATTTCACGTAGACCAGCAGTTGTTGTTGTCAACTCTTGCGAGTCTCTCTATGTTTGTTGGTTTTCTTAAACCCTAAGCACCTAGAGTCTTGTGATTGACTGTGAAACTCAGCTTTTTGTTTGTTTGTTTTTTAAAAAAGTCTCTAGACTTCGTGTTTGTGGAGAGAAGCCTGGAAATGTGACCCAATGAACACTGATGGCTTAGAAACCAAAAGGCAAATACAAAGAATCTGACATTTTTTTAAAAAAAAAATCATGATTTCAGCCAATCACATGATTTTGACTCATGATTTTTGAATGCTGGGCATTGGCAACACTGATTGCTGAGTAGCTGTCCGGTGGTAGCAATGTAGGTCACTATTCTCCCCCATGAGGCCTTGAGATGGAACTTAAGGCTCTCTCCCATTACCAAACCAACCTCCTGAGTTATCAATTCTTAGTGGGTAGGGCACTGGGATGGGAGTCAGGAAATCTATTTCCAGCTTTGTCATTGAGCTGCTGTGTGCCCTGAGCAAGTCACTGCATCTCTCTGTGCCTCCAGTTTCCCCTCCCACCCTATGTCTGTCTTGTAAATTCTTAGTGGCAGGGTTGTCTCTGACTATGTGGTGTATGTACAGCACCTACCACAATGGGACCCCGATAGCAGCTAGACACTACTACCATAATAAACTTTGAGTGCCCAATATGAAAGACTTTGTGACTGACCTCTGTTCAGTTGCTATAAGGTACAGAGATGTGTCACAACCAGAACCCTGGATTCAAAATTTGAATTAGAACTTTATGGATCTAATTAGGCCAACTGAAGACCCCAGATCGGAATATCCCAAAGCTTGTAGGCTCTGCTTTGGATCTGAGCTTTCCCAGGGCTTGGATGAAGATGCTGATTGATGGTTATTTTATTTTATTCATCCAGTGTGTGTGAGAGAGAGGGAGATGGGAAGAGATGTCCAAGCTGTGGAAATGGTTCTGGAGCCAGCATTCGGTTCTGGGATTTTGATTTAGGGCTGTCTCGTGTGTGTTAAATACTTAATTTAGCTTTCAGTCTTTGAGCATTAATCAAAAAAATCTTTGCTCCTTCTCAGTGGTGGCTTCTTTACCTGCTTGGGTGAAGTCCAAAGGTGAAATTCACCCTTGTACAGAGGGCCAATGTGATATATCACTGGGGCCTTGTTTCAAGGAGGCAAGTAGGTATTGCCAGTTATATGCATTTAAGTGGTACATAGGTCTCTGTACAGGGGTGAGCTTCAGTTCATGAGAATTTGATTTGATTATTCAAAGTCAACATTTAGTTTTCAGTTGCTTTTCTTTGGCAAGAAGATTGTCTGACAAAGCATCAGAGAGTAAGATATTCCTCTTACTCACACCCAGAATATATTTTATATTTGCTAAATGCTGGGCCCAATTCTGGAAGGTGCCAAATACCCTCAACCCTGACTGAAATCAAGCAATGGTTTAAAAATGCCACAAGATCTTGTCAGAAGTGTTTAATGTTTAAAGTCTATGCAAAGTGCTTGCAGCATCTGCCTGCATGAAATATACAGAGATGAACAAAGCCCCACATACATTCTGATTTCCATAACCTTTGTCTGTCTGTAGTTTGCAGCCCCCGAGGTACACTCCAGGTCCAAGATCTCAAAGCAAGACTTAGCTTAAAATCCCAGATTTTGCTTGGTTTCCCCCTCAAACCACAAATGGGCCTTGGTTCACTGTAATCTTAGAGTGGATCTTGCTCAGATGTGCAAAAAATTTTCCCTGGTTTTAGTTATTTCTAAGGAAGGAAGGTTCACACAGCTTTAGGGATGTAGTCTCATCCAGCTTGTGCTCACAACCACCAGACGTGCACCTTGTTTGTTAGACCTCAGTGTTGTTGTTAAATGTAGCCATGAGACCATGCTAAAGTGTTTTCCTTTAATGTATCTGTGTTGTCTGTATATCCCCATAGACATTTCAGTCAAAAGCAGTTCACTTTGCATTGGTAAGATCATCCCCGTGTCTCATATGTCAGTTGTATTCCTACCCCACAACACCTGCTGAAGTTAAAGGTCTGGATTTCAGCATCCTCAATGTCTGGGGGGGTTTCGATGCTGAGGTTTAGTTCAACTCATTGAAAACATTTGGGTTTGGATTTCAGAAACCTCCCCAAATTTCAGGGTATTTGGATCCAGGAGTTCAGTTAAAGCACCTCTCTAGTTTTTTCTGGGTGTATTATTTTGTTTTGTTTCCTTTACTTAGAGGCCTTAGAGCCTATTTATAATGGGAAAGTCCAAATGGATGGTAACAAGTCCATCTCTGTGTGCACACCCTTCCTGAGCTGTGTGGAACATTCCTGAGCTGAGGAAAAGGGCCCGTGGTTCTTGTTCACTTCAATGGGAGCAGGAGCAGGCTCATTGGGTTCAGTGGGAGTTGTGCATGTTCAGCACTTCTTAGAATGAATAAAAATATACAGCTATTATCTAGCACTTTTCATGCATAGATGTCAAGTCACTTGACAAAAGAGGTCAGTATCATTAGTCCCATTTTACACACGGGGAGACTGAGGCCCAGAGCCATGAAGTGATTTGCCCAAAGTCCCCTAGCAGGCCAGAAGCAGAGCCAGGAACAGAACCCAGGTTAATCCCTAAACCTCCAAAATGACCATTCTTACTAAAAATGCTGCCACTTAACTGTTTGCTGCTGTTTATCTGCAAGAAAATATAGCTAGAGTCAACAAGTGGGTTAAAACGAAATCCAGCTTCTGTAATAGTTTTGTTACCATTCATTAGGATGTTTCATAAATTACACCAATTATCACATAAAGTACTGAGGGTTTGTTGCCATACTTACAATCAAAGACTAGTAGCACCAAGAGCTAGGAGACATTAGGATAGGCTCACCAAATATACACATGCTAATTACAAACCACAACAGGTTAAAGTGTCCAACACAAAGGTAATAAATATGGCTGTAATTATGGGTTATTGTAAGAGTCTAATTAGGATAGAAGTAATTAGCCTAATTTTCCCCCACTGTCATTTAGCAGCTAGCAAAATAAAATGGAAAATATTTTAATTTTAAAAGGCCTCTTTGGCATAGGGTTACTTGAGGAGACTTAATTGCTCATTGATAAATACAAGGTGGAGAAATCATTTGTGATGTGTGAGCAACAATGAAAGGGAAGGACTCTGTTCAAGGACGTGAGATATCCTATAGATTTAAATGGGGATATGAACAGCACCAAGTTTATGCTCTGAACTCTATCCTTATTCCACTCTGTGATGCTGAGGTATAGGGCTCCTGGGGTTCTAGGCCACCCACAAAGGGAGTTAGGCACCCAACTTTCACTGATTTCAATGGGATTTAGGCACCTTTGAGGATCTGGGGTTTGGAGATCTGAATGGCACGCTGAGTATGCAAGAAAAGAAAATGGTCCTTCACACTGCAAACTTTCTACTTACAAATGTCTAATTTCGGCACATTTCTCAGGGGGCAGGTGGGAAATTTGGAAGGAGTTGGCTGGAGAAAGGGATCTTGGAAACTGACAGATCAGAGAAGGAGGTTCTTTCAGTGAACACGATGTCAAATGCCTGGCCATTTTGGTGAGTAAGGGGCTTGATCCAGAGTTGAAGATAAACAGGACCAGAGGCAGATAAGGGACTAGTGGCAGCTAATAGGGAGGATGGGAAATAATCCCCATTAGGCCAGATTAAATATACATTTACACACTGGCATTTTACTTCTTCTTAGGAAGATGGCTTTGGCATGGTGGATACATTTCAATGGTTTATTAACATTTATTGATTAACTGTAACGTCTACAAACCAAATTCTGATCTCAGTTATGATGCTGTAATCTGGTAATCTCACTCAGTTATGGAGTTACACCAGCATCAATGAGATATCCTGAATTTGTCTCTGAAGACGTGTCTTGTTCTCAGATGCTCCCTTTCTCAGTTTCCTGTTTAAACTCTGGCTTTTCTAAGGCACCTATGGCCTTGGTATCTAAACCCCTCTCTTCTTTCTCCTCCACTTCCAGGTCTTCATGCTGCTGACTTTGCTCCAGACCCACTCCTCCTGGGTCTGTTCTTCATTCTCATCTTTGTAGAATCAAAGACAATCAGGCTAGATTAGACCATGTGGGTTGATTCCTTCCACTCTGCAATTGATTGGATATCCCTACTTTCTTCCCATTAATTCCTTCATCTAATGCCTCTTTTCTCTGCATGCGCCTCATTCTTCTTCCAGGTACTGCACCTGTTCCAAACTCCCCTCTGATTGTCCTTCAGCCAAGCCAACTAATGCTTTCCTTGCTGCTGCTGCTTCATTACTCAACATTTGCTCATTTCTTGCACCAAGGGGATGTGCTTCTAAACCTATTGTTCAGGCCACTACTTTGGCTAATTCTGGGGTCATTAAAATCTTTATGGAGCGTCTTCCATGTATTATTGAAAATTATCAGAAGGAATACATAAAGTGGAAACTTACCCACTGAGTGAGATATTTTTGGTGGTGACGTAAGATTTTCAGTGGATATGGCCGTGTTCAGTAGTGGCACCATTATTATGTTATAATAAGCGGTGCTATCTTATGTGGCTAAATAGGCATTTATTCCACATTCCTCATCACAGTTATAGAGTCATAGAAATGTAGGGCTAGAAGGGACCTTGAGAAGTCATCAAGCCCAGTCCCCTGTGTTCAGGCAAGACCAAGTAAACCTAGACCATCCTTGACAGGTGTTTATCCAACCTGTTCTTAAAAACCTCCAAGGATTCCACAACCTCCCTTGGAAGCCTATTCCAGAGCCTAACTAGCCTCCTCTGGACTGTCCCCAATATGCCCACATCTTTCTTGAAGTGTGGTGCCCAGAACTGGACAGAGTTCTCCAACTGAGGTCTCACCAGTGCTGAGTAGAGCGTAACAATTACCTCCCACGTCTTACATACGACACCCCAGTTAATACACACCGGTGTAGTCGCCTTTTTCACAACTGCTTCACATTGTTGACTCATTTTCAACCTGTGAGCCACAATAACCCCTTGATCCTGATATGAGAGTGCCTGTTCTACAAAGTCATTCTCCCATCCTCGTTTGAAACACCTTGGCCCAGCACCTCAAAGGCATTTTGACATCTCGCCCCCATTGATTCCAATGGGAATTAGGTGCCTAATTCTCTTTGAGGATCTGGTCCTCTGGTCCTCGATGTAAATCAGAAATAACTCCACCAAAATCAATGGGGCTACATTGGTGTAGGTAGGAGGCAAATCAAGCCCCTTATTTCCAGCACAATTGCTTTATATTAAGATAACAATATCATGGTGATCACTGCACTGTGAGTTTTCTGGTCTCCAAATGAGGGAAAACTGCACTCTTCAGAAACCTCCGAATTTTCACAGCTCGCTTGATCTGAGCATAGATAAAATAGCCCATCTGATTATCCCCCCTGCTGCGCGAACAGGGGACCATTCACATTTTTGACAATATGCTTTTAAAAAAAAAAAGAAAAGTCCCCTGCTAACATCCCGGTGGATTAGATTGCTCATTTATTGAGCTTGAAAACATTTGCCTGTTCACAAGCTAAACAGATGAGACTCTAAGATTCCTCTCTTTCTTGTTCATTTAGGGGTGAAAAATTACCAGCAAGAACTCAATTAGCATCATATCTGCTTAGCCCAGTCTGAACTGAGGGCCTTCCTAAGTCCATACTTTCACAACATCGTTTTCACAATAGCAGCATCTGCTTTATTATGAGTTGCCTAATTGATTCCAACATGTGCAGTTATTATACATGAACAATGTCCTCTAGGGTGAATAGTTAAGGGGGGGGGGGAGAAAGGGCTTATTCCAAAGATGTTTCTCTTTTGTTTTTTGGTCTCCCTTTCAGAAATAAAGGCTGCAGCTAACAGATTGTATTAACTTGATCATGGGGAAACCAGCCATGAGTTCTGGAAAGGTTAAAAATGTTATCATGTTGACTTATGTTACATTATAATATATTTACCCATAATGTAATATATCACAAGCTAAAACAATAAGGTCCAAATGAAATGTTTCATTTCTGTAAGTTTTGTTTTGGTGTTTCCAAAACAAAATACTTTAGAATTTTCATTTTGCAGTAAACTTAAATTTCAACTTTTCATTCTGATCTGGGATGAAGGTGGACTTCAAAATGTGGGAATTTCCCATGGAATGGAAATTCTGAGTTTTGCCCAGTTCTAGTTATAAGTAATGTGAAGAGGGTATTTTTGAAGCTCACAAAGGGATGTGGTAAAATGGGAGATGTGACTTTTCAGTGCCCAAGTAGAGGATGTCCGCACTTAATACTGGCAAACTAATGCTAAACAGTTTGTGAAGACTCATGGCTAAGATGATGCAGAAAAAAACTGTAGGTGAACTAGTTTGAAAAAAATGTCCATGAAGGTTTTTTTGTCAAAAAAAGGGGGGACAGGTTGATGACAATGAAACTTTACATAAAAAATGTTATTTTTCATGACAATGTTAATGGAAAAAACCTCAAAATTATTTGTAAATGTTCTATTTGTTTAAAATGGCTGGAGGGAGGGGGGGTGATCCCACTCACTCCTCTTGCTTTCTCTTTTCCCCCCCCCCACTGGAAAAAACAGAGAATGTGAGAGGAAAAACCCACTTTTTCTCACTTTTTTTACTTGGGAGAAAAGTTGAGGGGGATAAAGATAAGAAATGAACACAAATGTGGGAGTACCTTGCAAGGCGAAGACAATGTGAGGAAAAAAAATTCAAACTGAGGCAAAAATTTCTATTTATAATTTTCCCATTCATTAAAAAATATTTTCAAAGAAAAGTTTTCACACACAAAAATTCAGCTAACGATTGTGAGCTAAATGCTCAACTAGTGCGAATCAGTGTAACACCATCAACTTTAGAAGAATTATGCAGCTCTACAGCCGCTGAGGATCTATCTCACAGTGTGTAGGTATCATATATATGGCACTTGCATCCATCCTTCTGTAAACAGCAACAAATGGATGAAATCCTTGTCCCATTTAAGTCAATGGGGAGGTATTCCATTGAGTTCAACGGGGCCAGGAGTTCACCCCAGGACCTTCCAGCCTTTTCTTTGGGATTTCTTATTTAATTAAATCTCAGTTAAGCTGAATAATTGACTTAATAGTCTTAACATATTTAAATATCCATTGTTTATTATATATTTGTACTGCAATAGCATCTAGAGTCTTATTCATGGACCAGAGCTCCACTATGCTAGGACCTTTAGGTTCTTTGTTTTTCCTAAGGACCTGAAGTTCCCAGCTCATGCCAGTTTTTATGCCAAAGGACAAATAAGCTCTGTTTATAAGTAGACTTGGCAGAATAATTTTTGATGGATAATATAAATGTTTATTTTAAGCATTTTTAAAGATTTGTGTCCATTTGCATTTTCACCATTGTGGGAAATTAGTGTGTGTGTGTCCCAGGATAATTATTGAATGACCGTGGATGTTGAGATTCAAAACATTAAAGCTTTATAACCATTAAAACACTAATTGTCCACATCACATGTCAAAATATACAAATTAAATATCTTTAAATCAAGCTCTAAGAAGTTCTAAAGTAGCATTTTTCTTACATTGCTTATCCATAGATTTCAATTATTATTGATGGAAGTCTTTTTTTGTCAGTTTGTGTGTTCACAGAGAAATCTACATTTACTGATAAAAATCTAAACCTTCCAAGCCTTTTTATAGATAGTCTACACTTACCGGAGGGTCCGGCGGCAGGCAATCGATGTTCTGGGATCAATTTATCGCGTCTGGTTTAGACGCGATAAATTGATCCCGGATCGATCCTGGAAGTGCTCGCCGTCGACGCCAATACTCCAGCTCGGCGAGAGGAGTATGCGGCATCGATGGGGGAGCCTGCCTGCCGCGTCTGGACCCGCGGTAAGTTCGGACTAAGGTACTTCGAATTCAGCTACGTTATTAACGTAGCTGAATTTGCGTAACTTAGTCCAAAGTGGGGGGTTAGTGGGGACCAGGCAAGTTGTGTCTTCCAATAGTATTAGAAATGCTGATATTTAAGAAGTGAGAGCAAGTGTGACTCAGCATTTATATATATAACGGGGAGAAATATCAGTCCTGCAATTAGACAAATGAATTCTCATCTACGCAGTTAAAAAATATTTGCATGGCTGGAATGTCTATTGGTCAATAATTGCACTTCAGGTATTAAGCCATTTTATAATATAACCATATTTAATCATACTCTACATTTCTAATTAGAGTTGGTATTCTTTGTGACTTGTATCGTTTTTGTAAGCACACATTTTATTCAACACCATATCAGCAGTGACACTCACACCAACCTAATCCCAATTCAGACCAGGAATGTCTAAACTTTATATTCTTTTAGTACCAATAAAAAGGTATTGTAAAGAAAACTCAAATTGCCCTTCTGGGTCTTGCTATGTGTTTGGGGATTGCTGCAGAACATGAAAAGCTATTTTTGCTCATCATACTCTCCCACATGATAGCTGTTGACATGGATGATGTCTTAAAGGTTTGTGCACTGCACACCCATGGCCCGGGAGAACTGGCAGCAGCACTGTGACAAGGCGGCTATGGAAGGCAAACAAAGTGTATGCTTGTTTGTTGGTTAGGGAAAACACACGGGTCCAAACTCTGGATCCTGCAAGTTTCTATCTCCTCTATAATTACTTCCGTGGGTCTTCAAATGGGTGAAACAGAGGTGACCAACACAATCTGTAGGGGACGTTTGCTTGTGGTTACAGCAATGAACTGGGAGTTGGGACACTGGTTTTATGGCTGACTGTGACTTTGGGCAAGTAATGTAACCTCTCTGTTCACCATCTATAAGTGTCCTACCTCACAGAATGGTTGTGAAAGAGGCCTTATTCACTTTTGTGATATTATTTAATGGTATTTAATGGGAAGGTGATTACAGATGTGCAAGGTGTTATATTGTTGGAACCCTGCCTATGCCACACAATTTGTTGCATCCCTGATCACTAATAGGAGTATGATATCTCCTTCTTGTGGAATAAACTCTGGAGCATGCAAAGCTTGCTTGGCTGTGCCTGTTATGATAGTGTTGTGTGAAAGAGATCTGTACATATGTAAATGGTTGATATAAACTATAGCCATAAGACTGTGTAGTCATAGTTTTCATATGTGTGTAGGCTCAATAAAGTTGTTCTTATGCAATGCCAGTGGCTTCTGAGATCCAACTCTTGATCATGGTCATTGGCTGGGCAGAAGGCTTGCACTCAGGCAAATTCACCACCAGATAAGTGGACACAACAGTATTGGTGTCATTGGAGTTATGCCCACTAATTGGGCCTTTGGCTTCTGAAATGAACCGTGTTGATCCTATGGAGGAGCCTCTTCTATTTTGCTCATCTGCCACTGAACTAGGTATAGGATCTTCCCAAGTCACATCAGTTCTTAGGGATGAGTCCTCTTATGCTCCTACTCATTTAGGCCCAAATCCTCAAAGGAATCAATGGGAGAGCTGGGAACTGATCTCAGAGCACCTGAGCCTTAGTTGAGCATCTTAACTACAAGACCATCCTTCCCATCTTGTTAGTAGTCGACTCCCCTCCAGCATCAGGTTCCATAATGAGGTTGCGACAAGGGAAAAAAATAAATCTTTTAGCTGAGATTTGAAAACAGTTGGCGGGCCAGAGAAATACAAGCAACTGGTTCAACCTGCACATCAGCCGGTGAGCTTTAGGGCACATTTTAGAGCGTCCTAAATTTCCTGCTCTTTAGTGTGATATACACAATAGAATGAAACGTTTTTGCAACCATCTTACCTGCAAGCTGTTTTAGAAACAAACATAATGGATGATTCTTTCAGGTATTTCTCCTTTAAGCTACAAGTAGCATTAGAGTTCAACTGTTCGTTACAGGAAGTGCAAATTGATGTTTCTTATTGACCATGCCATTCACTGACGCTAATGTAAAGTGTCTAGAATTTTGCCAGAGTAACTTATTAAGGAACATTAATAAAACTTGTTACCCTAATTGAAACAAATACTTAAATAAAAATCAAGGCTTTCGGCCTTAATGGATGTGTTTGTGGGAGTGAGGAAATGGCACACAAGGCTTCCTGTCCTTTTAGTATTAGATAGCAATAACCCTAGAATGATGACAGCTAAATTAGAGAAGATGGGTTTCCATAATTCCTCCAAACAATCACTTAATGGGTGCAGTATAATTCCACGAAATAGGTGAATGGAGTACTGATCCATTTTATGGAACCATCAATAAACTAAACCTTGCCTGCTTTTAAGATTAAGTCAAAAACAGACACAGCCAGGGAGGGGAGAAAGAAAGAGAATTTATCTTTATATACAAAATTTGTGTGCTAGTAAAGTGCAGGCAGTGACAGGAATTTCAATTATTTAATCAAAAAGAAAATGAAAGTGGCTTTAAGTGTTGTGATTTGAGCCAGTGAAATCTAATGTGGGCTCACATTGAATATGTGGAAAATAGGAAGAAAATTAAAGCTGCTTCTACTTAAATCATGTAGTTACAAATGGTAAATTAGTTTCTCAATGTTTTCATTTAAGTGTTTAAGTGGAAGGTTTTATTCTTAATGTAGTGTTGTGACACAGAATAAAAACCTTATCTGTCTCTACAGTTTTTTCTTTCCTCATCCAGGCAGTTGCCTTGGAAGGAGAAAGAAAAAAAGCTACAACAACATTAGGATGCTTTTGTTAAAATTGGTAGGCAATATGCTTTCAACACAAGCTCATTAAGGTAATAGATGAATAATGTCTATTAAAAATGCACTAGGCTAAATGAATTTAATGTGTGTGGGGGGAGGGAAATTACATTTACAAGAGGACATAAACTGGAAAATCCTCCATTCTCAGCTTATTTATTATGGAACACAGGGGCTGATCCAATTGGACACAAAGAAAATATCCTTTTTTTAAATAGAGACCCAGTTAAAAATGTACATGGCTATGAAAATTCTGAAATATCTAAAGCTCTTTCAGGCCATTGGTTCTGATATGTTTCTTATTATTTTACTGCTGTTTTCCTGCACGGATACTTATGGCTCTAGACCTATGTGATTTTTTTTATAGATAATTTTCATGTAAAAAAGCAGAGCAAACTCATTTGCAAAGATGGATTCAGAGGCAAACCTGGTCCCCAGTGAAGTCAACAGCATATGGGAGCAGGATTTGGGAGATCATAGGTATGTCCATTGTAATTTAGCATCCTACTGTTACAGTAGGATGATTATAACATTTAACACTGTAAACTGCATGGATAATCTATTTATAGAATCGGAAAATATATAATTAATGCTTAACACATACCAAGTAACTGGAAAGTTAAAAAAAAAACACCACAATCAAATTCATCCAGATGTCCGATGTTTCTGGAGCCCTTATATGCTTTTATTATAGGCAGGTTTCTTGTACTATTTCCTTTCTCTTAAAAAAAACCTCTTAGTTCAGTATATTATGCATGTGTATTTTATAAGAGTTCTCCTGAATTGGAAAATCCTATAGAATTTTATAGAGATGAATTTCCTTTTTATAGAATTTGTTAAGCCAATGTATAGAATTCTATAGCAGGGAGGTAAGTACTAAGTAGTAAAATTAACCTGGAAGTTTTAAAAAAAACCATGCAGGAAAATATATAATTCTTTCATTACATTTTGTAGTTGTTTGAGAGATTTTTTTTTAAATAAAACTAATTTTTATAGAACCCTACTCTGTCATTCTTATTAATTCTATAGGACTTTGCCATACTGTAGATCTAATTTGTTTATAGGGTCTCTTTCACCATAATTAGGCATCATGATTTCCTTCCATATGTACAAGTTCTTTGTGAGCTGGGTAGGTGAACTTTCCAAGCAAAGTCTTGAGTTGGAGAAAAGCAATATGTATTCAACTCAAATAGACAAAATAATAGTCTCTATAAGAAGGAGTTCTGGTAACCTTTACTTCCCATTCATCCCATCACCATTTCTGTTGCGTGCTATACATATCTGAAGTGTCTTTAATTAGTGTGCAAGCTTTGCTCTTGTTGATTATATGCATGTACAGTGCCTAGCACACTTGGGCTCTGATCTGGGACCTCTGGATGCTACCATAATTCAATAATAAATCATTGTCCTTTTATAAAAATCTTTGAAAATGATTTTTTGTTGTTCTCTTTTTGGTATATGGATCAACATGGCAGCTAAACACTGCTGTGGGAGGAAGGGGGCAAATTTTAATAAGGTAGAGGCAAATGGGTAACTAACATTTTCTGGCTGTTTCCACACACCTTCCAGTTTACACATCTTAAGATACGACATCACCACTGCATGCTCTACAGTTGTTGCTACATATCAACCAATGCTATATGGCTGGATGGAAGCACTAGATTCATTTCCATGTTATGAGGTGCATCTGCTTCTTAAGACAATTGGGTTTAGCTCAGGGTTCACTTACTGCTGAAAGAAAATATAACCACCACTATATTGCCTTCTTATGGATTAAATCTTAATAATCTTGCTTCTTTCGCTTACTCACTGAAGTCAGAGGAAGTTTTACATGAATAAAGTGCACAGATCTTAACCCAAAATCAGAGGCCACTTCTGAAAAGTGTTGGGTTGGGTGGCTGCCCCCCAAACAGTACAACATGTGAATGGTAGAATTGGGAATTGAACCAAGAAGTTCTTTCTGTCTGTTGTTCTAACTAACAGATACTGACCCTCATATGCAACACCAACAAAGAACCTGATTCCTATCCCTTGCTTCAAACTTTAGACCACATTCCTTCATATATAGGGCTTAATCCAAAGCCAGTGGCAGTCTTTCTATCCACTTTGGATCAAGCCCTAAAATTATAAGTGCAAATTCTGTCCTTTTGGGGTGTCCCACAGTAAATTAAAAAGGGAATTTGCACTATGAAAAACAGACAAATTGAACCAATATTTCTATGCTCAATAGTTTGGGGTTGTTTGATTTTTAATGTGTGGGAAAATCATGTACATTTTACCCTATTGTTTTACTATAACATCATTATTTGTTTAGAATTTCTAGAATATTAAAATAGTCATAGTTTTTAATATAAGGATATCTGCCAAGATCACAGACTGTTTTTAATGTTAGAGGACATTATCTTACATCACTTCCCCATTTGAATACCTCATCTTCGGCAATATACAAAATGTCATTTCCAAACATAATTTCCAGTAGAAAAGCATTATCTGAAGATGCATTTGCTTGATGTCAGATACATTCTACCTTTCCCCCAGGCTTGTCATCCACTTCTGGAGTGCTTAAAATAAAGTGCCCAGACACAGAGTAAGCTGAAACAGTCAAGAAGCAATATAATACAAAAATGTTACGAGTAAAGTGTGTTACTCAGATCTTTCTAAAATACATTTCTCCCTTTATTCTGAAGGCCATGGTACTGACAACTCAGACTAATGCAAGTAATGGAACCAATCTCTCCCTTTGATCATCAAAAAGGTTATCTTTTTGGTAAACTAGGTCCAACTAGTTTTACAGTCTGGTTGAATCAGAAATGAAAGAAAAAAAGTTAATGATTTTGCCCATAAATTATTTGCCATATAAGTTTAAATCTAAGACCGTATCAGTTTGAGTTCTACACTGAATGAGTACACACATTGTACAAAATGGTATATAATAGGTGGTATTTTAATGTATGTGTTATATACAATGCAAAGAAATGTAAAGCCATGTTAATGGGGACCATAGGGACAGAAATCAAAATTGAAGAAGAGAAACTAGAGAAGGTAGACAGTTTTACGTACCTTGGAAGTACCATCAGCCAAGATGGTACTCGTTCCGAGCAAATAAGAAGAATCGGGAAGGCAAACGCTGCATTTGGAAGTCTCAAAAACCTCTGGCAACTCAAGACAAAACTGAACGTGTGCGAAGCAACTGTTATCGCCATCACAACATATAGCAGTGAGACAAAGCAACTTACCAAGAAAGAGTCGCAAAAGCTGGATTCTCTTCATCACAAATGTCTGAGAAGAATATTGGGAATAACAGAGAGAGATAGGAAGACGAATGAAGAAGTCAGAAAAATGACTGGACAAGGCACCCTCTCCCAAATAATCCACAAAAGAAAACATCAGTGGCTGGGACATGTGCTGAGAATGGAAAAAGAATGCTTACCAAATACCGCCCTTGGATGGAAGTCAGAAAACACAACAAGAAAGAGAGGAAGATCACGAATAATATGGAAACGAACAGTTCTGAATAACATCAAGCACCTCCACATGAAATGGGAAGATTTGGAGAGAAGGACAGTTGACAGGGAAGGATGGCAAATGCGGGTAGCTGAACGTGCAGCGAAGCACAGGATGGACTAAGGTCTAAGGTAATTGTATAATCATGAAAATGATATAAGAGATGGTACATTTAAACTGTAGAGCAGAAAAACCGAGATTGTACACTGAGACTGGTTGCCTAGCTGCCTGTTTGACTAGAGGTTGTTATTATTTGTATTATTGTTGCACCTGCTAGCCTTAGCCATGGACCAGGATCCCGCTGTGCTAGGTGCTGTACACACACAGAACCAAAAGACTCTCCCTGCTGCAAAGAGCTTACAGTTAAAGACAAGAAGCAACAGATGGATACAGACAGACCAACAACAGAATACAAGGAAACAATGAGACTAAATTAGGGTTCAAACATACAAATACATGCTAGGTTGTCCCCCCGCTTCCTGCCATAAATAGTTCCATTCATTTCAATGGGACTACTCACAGTACAATAGTGTTTGCTGGAAACCTTGGGGATATTTAATGTGGTGGCATGTTGGAAATACTCCAAAGGGGAGCTGCTTTATCTTCCGCCCCTACCCTGTTTCCCCGAAAATAAGACAGTGTCTTATATTAATTTTTGCTCCCAAAGATGCGCTAGGTCTTATTTTCAGGGGATGTCTTATTTTTCAGAAATGAAAAATGCCTTATTATCGGTGGATGCCTTATTATCGGGGAGGTTTATTATCGGGGGGATGCCTTATATTACAACGAGAGGCAAAACTGTAAGTAGGCCTTATTTTCGGAGGATGTCTTATTTTCGGGGAAACAGGGTACAAACATGCATGTTTTCTATATCAGTGGTTCTCAACCAGGGGTACATGTACCCCTACGGGTACTCAGAGGTCTTCCAGGGGGTACATCAACTCATCTAGACATTGGCCTAGTTTTACAACAGGCTACATAAAAAGCACTAGCAGAGTCAGTACAAACTAAAATGTCATACAATGACTTGTTAATACTGCTCTATATACTCTACACTGACATGTAAGTACAATATTTATATTCCAATTGATTGATTTGAAAATTATGTGGTAAAAATGAGAAAATAAGCAAATGTTCAGTAGTAGCGTGCTGTGACGCTTTTGTATTTTGATGTCTGATTTTGTAAGCAAGTAGTTTTTAAGTGAGATGAAACTCAGGGGTAGGCAAGACAAATCAGACTCCTGAAAGGGGTACAGTTGTCTAGAAAGGTTGAGAGCCACTGTTCTATATTATTTAAAGGCAGTGTTGTCCAATGGTTATAGCTTAGAACTAGGAGTTAGAAAAACCTGTGGTCTATTCCCAGTTCTTCCACTGACTTGCTAGCTAACTCAGGTAAATCATTTCAACCTTCGGTAGCTTAGTTTTCTCCTCCATAAAACGAAGGATGATAATATTCCACTCTTATTGGTAAAGCAGTTTCAGATCTTTAGATAAAAAGTTATATGTCAACTCAGAGTATTCATTTTTAAAAACTTTGTGTATGTATTTGATTCAGGAATAGGTGAAATTCTCTGGCTTGGGTTATTCAGGAAATCACAGTAGGTGATCTTGACATTTATGAATGATGTGGTTTTAATTTTTTTAAAGGTTTCATAATGACAGAGTTTAAGCAGTAAAAAGAAAAGTCAGAAAACAAATTGAAGGAGAATTAGAATGTTTTCCTCATTTAAAACCTGATGCATCCCCAATGATTTTTAGCTGATTTACACTGGGGCAAGTGAGATCAGAAGCACGGTCTTTGTATTTAAAGCATTCGCTAAGCAAAATTGCCACAGGAGGTTTCCAGGAGGGCCCTGGAGCTGCACAAGGTATATGACAAAGCAGAGAAAAAGCACAAAAGAATATTGGACTCCTATATAGGAAACAAAAGTGGAATGAAAAAGAAAGGGAGAAGAAGGTTTATCCAACCATGAAGGCTAAAAGCCAGGCTGTAAAAGGTGCATACATTGTCAAAGTAGAGAAATGAGGGAAGGCCTGATTAATAAACCAAAAAAGAAAAAGGGATAAAAATGTTGAGTGGTACAGATGACTGTTCGCCTACTGGAATAAAAGAAAATGAATAAAAGTTAAGGTGCTAAGACAACAGCAAAGCAATGACCACAGCAACGAGCATAGATTTATATAAGAGTAAGGGATTAACCAGGAGCCCAAAGTACAGATGGTGTTAGATGAAATAATGACCTAGGTCTCAAGGGTGTGAGTAATGCCCATGTGCAGGCCATGCTGTAGAAGAAGAATTAGTATGTAACCAAATGAAGAAGGAAACTAATTGAAAAACATCTAAGCTGCCCAATTTCAGACTCTTTCAAAAATCAAATGATCCTGCTGGGTACTGGAATGGGGGATGTGGCCAAGGGACCCAGCTGAAAAACCAAACATTGGAGACCGGATTTTAGATAATTGCCAAAGTTTGTATTTTCTTGGGAAGAGCTGAGCTTAACTGCCCCCCCCCATCATTAACATTTTCATTTAAAAACAAAACTAGACCACATAAACCTTCAGCTTTACAGGAAGCATCCAGGATACCCAACCAAAGCTGGAGTATGGGGCAAAATTTCAGTGTAGACGCAAAGGTCTGAATATGGACACAGGGCAGGATGAATGCACAGGCCATATAAACCCATGCCTAAGACTTCAGCTCCTGAAGATGCATGATGGAATCAGAAACTCTGCCTTCATTAAAAAAAAAAATCTAGCCCTCACAGGTGCAAAAAACCCCAAAACATGTTGATGCATGCCTGAATCTGCAGATAGCCTGAAACAATAGCTCCAAGAAGGGTGAACTGCCACATTCATAGCAGAGGTGCTGCATGGTATGTGTGGCACTGGGAGGGACAATACGAGTTGTACATAGGACCTTGGACTGCCTTAATTTGGCCCAGCATGAGCATGAAAAACTCACTGTAGCCCCCAAATATAGTCCTAAAAATAATTGGGCTGGTGTCTCACCCCATCTCCATTGACTTGAAGTAGAGTGACTTGATTGGAACAACACTGATGAACCCCAGCTGAGAACCTGACCCACTCTATAGCTTAGTGTCATTAGTATTTGGACTATCTTAGTGCCTAAGAACCCACCAGGGAGCAGGGCCCCATCAACTCTTGGAAGCTAAACCCCATCCATGTTTATTTCAGATGCAGCTCTGGGACCCAATCCTACTTCCCTTGTGTACCTCAAGCTCCCATTGAAGCCGATAGGGATTTGGGGTGTGAAAGGAACACAGGATGAGGCTTCTTAGGAGGGTAGGATTGAGGGTGTTAACATCTGGAAAAGGCTTCAAAGCCAATGGAAGTTTGAACATAAAATTAAAGGGTACAAATTAAACAAGCTTCAAATTCGTAACTGCTCTCATGAAAAGCAAAGTATTCCTCACTGCTATTGCCTGTGTCTTCTGAGACTGAAATAAACAACCTATTCTAATAGGAGCACAACATGCAGAGGAACGTCCACTATTTAAACCATGATTTGTGTAAAAAGTCTCTGCTTGTTACCTATGTCGCTACCTAAACTGTACTAGGGCTGGTGCCCTTTAGACGTCTTCTGCATTAGGTCTGTGTCTGGGTCTTTGTAATATTGAGTTAAGGTGCATCTTGGAAAGTGAAGTTTTGCTATTCATTTTACCCTTCATTTTTGAGTGTATTAATTACTTTAACGGCAAAAAGGGACTTGTCTCTGATGCTACCTTCCCTCTTCCTGCACAATAGATAAGTGTCTACATGTGGAATTATATAGAAACCAGCCAAATATATCCCTGATGTAATCCTGCTAAAATCAACCCAGTAAAATCAATGTACTTATACCAGCGATGAACCTGGCCCAATATTATAAATCACAATTAAATTTCTAATCTCTGGACAGATTAGACAATGCAGCTGCCTTGTGGTGCACAGAACCACTTGCATTTCCAAATATGAATTACAGGTCTTCTCATTGCAAGACCTACACCAATCACTGCCAGAGGGAATGTGTTTGCTGCTATTCAATCTGTGCAAGAAATGGCTGCAGATTCCAATTGGCTCCATGTAGAAACATATATAATTATAAGAAAAGTCTATGGGTTTAAACCTTTTAGTGCTGCAGAAATTGCTTCATTCTAGTAGCAGAAAAAGGCCAAACTCAGCTCTGCCGTAATCTGAAAGGTGTCTCAAGACTTGTGATAATCGTATTTTGAAGAAATACAGACATGGAAAGTGGCAAGCTGAGCTGATCTGTTCATTTGGAAAGCGATTTTTAGCCTTCTCCGATGTGGAAGAGTGGAGCAGGGTAGCTCCAAGAGAAAATATCGATCACCCCATATAATTTGAGTCCTCAGAAGTGCTGAGGCCTCTCACAACTCCAACAGGCTTTCAGCGCCTCTAAAAATCAAACCCAGACGAGGCATAAGATAAACTCTGCTTTTATGGGCTGGATCCGGCAGTATATTTTTTGCCTAAAGAAAAGATCGGGTCCCTATAGCAATCTTTTGATCTGCTTTTCTGGCAAGCTTGCATATCTTTCCCTCCCTCCGATTTCATTCAAGTCCTTCGCAGACTGTGAGCACATAACAGGAAGGGTTATAAACCCCAGGCCCTATTAGATGCCACTGCGAGTTTATTTGTCAGTTCCCATCTGAGGTCTCTTCAAGAAGATGTTTTTCAAAACTGCAGAGAAAATCGGTCTCCTTTGGAAGCATGGTAGAAGGGCTGTTTCTCTGTCATATGCCATCATCTTCCCTCTCTTGTATAGCTGAACCCCAGTGAAATATAGGTACCAATCAGTAACGCAAAGCTTCAGTTTTCCCGAGGCGTTGCCTAGTATGTTGCAAAACATCGCATGAAATGCCATGGGGGAAACCTCACCCTAAGGCGGGCTTGGGCACAGTGGGTGGCAGGAGACATCTCTTTATAGACCCAAACTCCCTGTTAGTGTGTAAGAAAACTGCTGTGCATACCCAGTGCTCCTTGGATAAACAGCGAGACCAGGCAGTGTGAAGACTTTAGTTCCTCTGGCTCTAGGACAAGCTGAGACATTAGGGAAAGAGGGACCAGACTGAAGTTAGTATAATGTGTGTCGATTCACACCTTCAGATGCCGTCTGACTCTTAGCGGTGGATGTTTAACTTGCAATCGAGCTGACTCCTGTATACGTAGTGGTCAGAAAACCTGCAGGACCCTACAATTATTTTGTGGCTTAGAATTTTTTAGTTAGAGGAACGTTCCACCTTGCAGAGCTTAGAGAGGAAAAGGAGAAGAGATGGGTCGAGAGGAGGAAAGGCCCCAGGGAGAAGAGAGCTGGGAAAAAGCTTTGTTTTCACGCAGCGGTGGCAGTCAGATTCTAGGGAACAACCTCTAGGGTGGAGAGGGGAGTCCAGACCAGTGGATACAGGGTAAAACAAATCGGAAGCCTATGCACCGCATCTTGGACAGCAAGAAGCAGAAACCCCTTTTAGAGCCCATCTTTCCCTCCGGACAGTAATGCTGGGTTCAAATGGAGAACACTTTTAGCTCCCCCAAAATCTCAATGTGTAGCGGGAAGGGTCTAATGCCCCCTTTTTGACGCCAAGAAAACAAGGTAAATGCTTAATTTAAGAAAGCAACTGCTTTATACACTCTTGAAAAATGCTACTTGTTGGTCTTCGCCTTCCCTTAACTTAATTTTCCATCAAGGGCACCTTTACATAGCTGTTGAATTATTGCAACTTAGTCCGCTCCTTGGCTGCGCTGGGTATGGTAATCAGAGTTTTTATTTGCAATCTTCCAGAGGCTAAATTAAGAAATTGCGTCATCCCCCCCTAGTCTAACTCCATTTTTCTTTTAAATAAGGGGGAGGGAATGTTCCATGCGCTGAATGGAACCAGCTATCTGACATTACTATTAAGCTGTTGGTTTAGTCCTGGGGCTGCAGCCCAGGCTGGCAGAAGTAACATTTCTTTAATCTTTGAATCTTCTTTAAAAAGGAATATCGCTGATGGCTAAAGCAGGCGCGCCAGCACTCCCCAAGAAGTAATTTCATTTGATGAAATGGCTAGTCAAGCAGCTTACGTCTCCCTGGCTGCGCTGCCTCCATTAACAAGTTGGGCATTAGACCCGTTTCATCACTATTAATTCATTTGCTTTCCCATTTGCTCCTAAGAGAAAGTTGTTAGCTTGTTGTGTTTTTAAAGCCCCATCCAAAATCCTGAGTTGATGCAGAAATTGGCCTTTCGTGGGAGGATCCCAGAGCAGATTCTTTCTGGGGAAGAGAAGAATCCTACTCATAAGGGCTAAGAGAAACCTACCAGAGCCAATTTCTGGTGACCGGAATAGAAAAAGGGTATGATAAAGTAATCCGTACCTCTATGTAATCAGAGATAGGTATATCCCAAGAGCTAAAAATATCACCACAAACTAGGCAAACACACACATACCCAGACAGTTTATTATTTAGTTATGCTTTTAAATACAAGATCCCTTGCTTGGACACCTTTTTATTATGTCTATACGGGTCTATAAGTGTGTGTATGTATAGACACACATTGTGTATATAATATAAAGATGTTTGCGCATGTTATCTGCCTATACTTTTATAATTGTGTGTCTATGTTATATGAACATACACTATGTGCGTGGTTCGGTTCTCTACCATATCTAGTTAGACTCGTGTGTGTATGTGTGTGTGTGTAATATATAAACATACACACAAAATAAGTGTGGATATCTATCTATCTATCTATCTATCTATCTAAATAGAATGTATATATTTGTATATAGTTTTGTCTGATAAATGAGTGCAAGATTTGGCCCAAAATAAACCAAAGCAATGGTTTAAGAAGAATAACGTCATTTAAAACTGTCTATTTAAAAACTAACATCAACATTCTGGCTAGCTGTCTGAACGATACAATTAGAATCAAACGGATGGTGTTCCTGCATGCGGCCTCTCTACACGTGCATGTAAAAGTAACATTTGAAAACTCCTGTGCTCCCAGTTCCAGGTTCATTAAAATATCATGATTGCCATTTCTATTCTTTTAAAGGTTTCTCCATCTATTTGCCGTTTACTAGCTCATACATATGGAAGACATGGCTCACACTTCCTGGAGAACTCTACTTTTAGGACTAATTGATTCTGGTAATTAATTTGTTCTACCTGCTGGATTAGATGGAAATGCAGTCCATGTACCCAAGGATTAGCACTTGCCTTCCTAACATCTTTTTTCCTAATTATCTAATAGCATGGGTTGGGAGAATTCTGGCTCTATTAAAACACTTTTACTATTAACACTAGTGATTGGAATTGTGATGACAACTCGATTTCAACAAATTAGAGCTGAAAATCAGGAGATGAAGGAGAAGTGCCTTCTTCTAATTTCCCCGAGTTTAACATCAATAATTAGAGCAATTTTCCGAGATGCGAGCCCAAATTATCTCGGCTATGATGTGGTGTATCACCCTAATTTTAGCAAATTGACTCCGGAGAAATGAATGCTACAGATTAGAAAAAAAAAAAAGACAAACAGAAGGGGGAAAAAATTGGAACAAACCCCGCAGTAGGATAATAGCTAGGAATGGCGGGGATGTGTCTGTATATAGGATCACGGCCAACGCTGGAAAAGTAAAATATAAATAGAACTGGTTGGAAAAGGGCAGCAAATATGATGGACAATGCCACCAAAAAATATTTTGTCCCTTTTGAGTCAAATTTTGAAATGTGAAAACATTTCAGCCAGCTCTAAAAGCCATCCACGCAGAATAAAGACGTGTTGCTTTGACGTAAACTAAAGTCATCTACACCTGGAAATATTCGTTCTACTCAGATTCTTGCGGCTAGCTCCTCCGTGGCTGTACATTAATGTCGCTCCATTGCCCCCAAGCAACCCCTTAAAGTTAACTGGCTTACACCAGAGCTGGGGATCTGGCCCTTTTCTTTCCGTTTGGAACAACCTGAGTGTTGGCTCGTATTGAGGCGGGGGTCAGAGGTCCCAGTCTGGGCTCATGGCGGTATGTGCTAAGCGCTGTATGCACAAGCATATCCCTCCTTTTGCATATGCACCCGCATACGGATGCAGAGCCAGGGAAACGTGCCTGCCTATATTTAATAAGCCAGTGCTAGCGGGCTGCGGACATTTGTCTGACCCTGCAGCACCTACAATTTTGAAGGGGGACCCTCTCGCTCTATCGTTGGGGTCCTGGGGCTCTGTCTGCTTCAGGATCTCCATCAGCTCGGAGCACGTTTTCCATACCCCCTTCTTGCGTAACTAAGTATCCCAATGGCTTCGCACCAGCCTTGTTACTGCCCTTTAATGGACCGATTCAGTACCTTGGCCAGCGCCCCCTTCCTTTCAACCTCTCCATTAATTTGGGTGACATTGGGAAATGAAAAACCCTTTTCCCTCCGCCCTGCTGGTGCGCGATTGGCTCGCGGCAGAGCCCCCTCTCTTCACAAATCTCCTCCAAGCCGCCCGAAGCCACCTTGATCTTCTCTTCTGGCTCCTGCGATCTGCGGGTTTTCAGCCAGCAGGGCTGAAATCGGAGGCCATCCCTCCTCGCGCGCCCCGTCTTCCAGCGCGGTCCCCACCACCTGGGGAAATGAACCTCCACTTCACCTCCCCAGTGCATCCCGTCTCCGCGCCAAGGCCGACCTCCTTCTTCATCGAAGACATTTTGCTCCACAAGCCCAAGTCCTTGAGAGAGGTCCCTCCAGAGCACTTCTCCAGCCCCTTAGCCTCCAGGGTTCCCCTCCTGGACTATGGATACCCTCTGATGCCCACACCTACCCTCCTGGCGCCCCATCCGCACCATGCGCTCCACAAGCCTGAGCATCACCATCCGTACTTCTTAACCACCTCGGGTAAGTTGGGTGTCCCATTCTCCTTGTGTTTGTTTCGGCTTTAGAAGAAGGGGGGGGGGGGTGTTTTGACAGGCGAACCCAGTCTTAGCGCCCAGCCCTGCAGACCTGGGGGATTTCATCTCCTAGCAAGGGACACGCTTCATCATTCAAGGAATGGCACCTGTTATACATCAAGGCAGATTTTACACGCTACAGTTTGGGGGAATCATTATAATAATCAGACTCTACTGGTTTAGTTTATTCCCAGCCCTGCATCAACAGCATCAGCCTATAGATGTAGGAATATATTGAATATCAGAGCAAAAATAATTTGCACGTTGCAGTTCTTCTCCTGCTGTCAGAGACTGGTGTCTAACCTCCCTCTCTCTGAGCAGAAATCATAGTTTACTTACTCACTTTTTCCAGAGAATCTTTTCTTGGGGTTCAAATGTTCTGTGCTTTAAAAAATAAGACAGCAGAAATCCGATCGAAGCTGCATTCACAGATCTGAGTATCCATCACTGACCTACTTTTACAGCATGCGTCTTCAAAAGAGCGGAAACTGTTAGTTTCGTTCATATGAAAAAACAACCCTCAACAACCTCGATTTCCAAGTTATTTCAAATGATTTTGCACCTTTTTATTTACAATAAATGCATCTGATCACTTACTATTTAGTACCAAAAAGTTCAGAGGAATTTATCTGCGTAGTTTCCTAGGGTAAAATTCCTTATTTCTTAGGCTGTGTGCGCTAAAAGATTGTCTGGCCTTTTAAAAAAGTTGAATTATGTTACGACCTGGCCTTTCCCATATCCAGTCAATCAGTTAGTCACTTCTTTCTGATCTTCGCAGCACAGGTGGTAAATATTTTCTGTGCCTCCCCAGCAGCTGGTAGTGAATTTCGATTTTCAAAAATGGGCCCGATTAAAATATTCACAGAACAAGAAGATCAATCCAGTATAGAATTGCAGAGAAGAGGGAGAACAAACTGCACCAATTGTCTAATAAAATAAAAATCCTTATCTTTGGCTTTAAAAAAAGTGGATCCTTCAAAGTATCTAACAGAGAACGGCTGATGAAGAAATCACGAAGAAATCGAATGCTCAAATGGAAAGCGAGGGGTGGATTTATTATTAGCTACCATCAATAGAAATAATTTGAACGGAAACGCATGTAGAAAAAATGTGTAGAATTCGGAATAGAGATATAGAGAAAATGTGCTAATCCTTCCCCTCTCTAAAATCAGCTCGCTACTTTGCTTTTAAACTGAGTTTGAGTATGTTGCTTTTCCACTGTTATATATGGGGTTGGAGGGTGAGGAGGGGAGAGAGGACAACCGACCTTCATTATATTATTGCAAAGCGATGGGTTTCATAGATCTAGACCCCAATTGATCATCCCGAGTTGGTTTCCTAAAATAAGCAAAAAACAATTAAGTTCACAGGTTAAAGTGATAGACACACCTAATACACACGTGCAATATGATTACATACACAAATGTATCTGTATTTGTATGTGTGTAATATACAATTACAGACCCAAAATGAGTTTGCCCATGTTTGTGTCATTGAGTGTATATATTTAAAATTATTCTGTTTGTTTGTGTGTGTGTGTATACACACAATTACATACCTTTGTGTAATTCTATATAGTACGTATATACACAGGTGTGTTTATATATAATATTATTTAAATTATCATTGTCTTTATTCTAGACCCCTGAATTGCAACCAGACCAAAATTTCACCTGTAGCAAAATTTGTAAATACCCACCGTGTTCATGACAGCTACTTTACAAAACAATCTTTCACTGGTGTGTGTGTGCGTGTGTGTGTGTGTGTGTGTGTGTGTGTGTAAGTGTAAAAAGAATATAAAAAAAGGGGGGGGGGGCTGAGCTATGTCTGTGGAATGAGTTAATGCCAAGTTGTTGCCCAGGAGAACAACTGTACCAAATTCTAAACAGCCTCCTGGCTTATTCTTTGTGTGCGGGAGGGAAATGCCAGCCTGGGACAGACTATGCCCCTCACCCCAAGAAGAAACCAGTAGGAGCCGAATGTAGGGTGTGTGCTGGAGTCGCCCGGCCCCTGGGGAGACGAGCCACGGTGACTTACCTAGGTGCGGGGTCTGCCACCCCAGGGACACCACCCGGGCCACACACACAAGGCTGAGCGGTGCCCTCCAGACAGGTGGGTGGCGGAAGGGCAGGGGCGGGGAGCTCTTTTCCCTCCAGGTGAGGCTGGGGAAGGGGGAGAGGACCCCGGATCTCCAGCCTCGCCCCCAGCCCCGTCCTACGGCCTCTCTCCCCTGTGCCCCGCGCTGCAGGCATGCCCGTGCCCGCCCTCTTCCAGCACCACCCGCACGCCGAGCTGCCCGGCAAGCACTGCCGCCGCCGCAAAGCCCGCACCGTCTTCTCCGACTCGCAGCTCTCCGGGCTGGAGAAGAGGTTCGAGATGCAGCGCTACCTGTCCACCCCGGAGCGCGTGGAGCTGGCCGCCGCCCTCAGCCTCTCTGAGACGCAGGTACCCAGCCTGGGGGGGCGGGAGGTTCCCGTGTCCGCTGGGCAGCACCCGGGGGATGGAGAACCCCACCAGGGAAGGGACCCTGGGGCTTGCCCCCGGCTCTGCTCCCCGCCCCCAGGCTTGTCCTCGACCTCCCCGTGCTCTGCGGTGGCCCAAAGAGCTAGGGAAATGCCCGAGGGGAAGCAGGGAGCAGCTGCCACCCCCGTGGTGCCCTCCAGCTGTGTTCCGAGGGGACCTCCTGGGATTAGGGACCTCCGTCTGGGGCCGGGTAGCATGGTAATGACATGCCAGTCACGGGGTGGAGTTACCACTTGTGAAGCTGCGTTACATGCTACTGACATGTGTGCTCATGCAATGCACTGGGGTGACGGTGCCCCCTGGGGAGTTGGGGCACATGCTACTGACGTGTGTGCTCATGCAATGCACTGGAGGTGACGGTGTCCCCTGGGGAGTTGGGGCACATGCTACTGACGTGTGCTCATGCAATGCACTGGGGTGACGGTGTCCCCTGGGGAGCTGGGGTACATGCGAATGCGTTCCTCCCCTTTCTCTCACAGGTAAAAACGTGGTTCCAGAACAGAAGAATGAAGCACAAAAAGCAACTGAGGAAAACCCAAGACGACCCGAAGAACCCCAGCGGGGAGGAGTGCCTGGAGCAGAGCTCGAGCGAGCCTGAACTGACCGACAAAGCCAGCTCGGACCCCCGCAAGGCCAGCCAGCAGCCAGCCTTCCTGCTGGAGGAGAACGAAGATGAGGTGGACATCATTGAGGATGGAGATATTTGCACCACCCCGCATCTAATATAGACATGCTCGTTCCCCTCCCCACAAGGCGAAGGGCTCGGGTGACTGGAGGCCCCTGATCTGGTTTTGCCGACGGAGTGCTAAGAGTCATGACTCCTCTGCCCAATAACCAAGGCAGATGTGATCTCGGTCTGACCCGTCGCTTAAAAAGCTTGTCCCAGGCCCCAGCAATCCGTAGTAGACCCGGCTAGTGCTGGAGCCAGGGAATAGTTTAAGGCCACGGTTGAAAGGATCTATTTGTACAGTCTGGGAAAGAAACATATTGGATTCGATGTAAACATAATTTTAGCGCGAGCAGTCCCGTTTATATCATTGGTTGCGAGTAGAATCTCTCCGGCTTGGTTATTTCTAATTCAGCTCAGGCTTGTTAACTGCTATCGACTTTTACGTCCCCTTTGAGCTAGCACAACTAAGCACGGGAGTTTGATCGTGTTTAAACACGACTTAAAAACAACCGAGCTAGCTAACACGAGTCTGTCAGAGTAGACAAGGATAACAGAGTCAGCTAGTCATGGCTAAACTCGATTGTTTTGGACACGGAGTTTAAACACGATCACCACATTCTCTACTGTGGACAAAACTATAACCAGCCTTCTGTTATCTGGCAGATAGTCTGTGTGTCCCGCAAACATATTGTATACCTGGGAGGTCTAATTTCGTTCAAAGACAAGTACAAATTTGACATTTGCTTTGAAAACTGAATATAAAGATAGCAAAATCACGGCCCTATATTCCAATTTTCCGGTCTCGTTCGAAATGCCTGGGTAACATTTATCCATTAGCAAAGCTTTCCCTATTTCCCTACATCAAATTTATACCCGGTACATTATTTTAGTACACTGGTGTTGAGAGTTAAATAACAGGAATACATCGACTCGAGTGAGACAGACAGCAAGCTTAGTCACAAAGCAATGACAATGAATGGTGTATCCAGACAATTTCTCTTAATATTACTGTAAAATACCATTTAAAATCAGACACACTCCAGCGAATGCATATATTTAAACATTGAATTGCATAAAGTTTCTCCAAAGAAGCAGGTAAGAAAAATACATTATATATAATTCCAAGCTTGTAAAGGGGGAAAAAAGCATTGCTAATAAACTTGATTTTTCTTAAGACATCCAGGAAAAAAATGAATCGAATTTATTTAGTAAAATTGATCTTATATAATTTTAATAGCTTACCTACATCCTACGTATGAATCGTTTCCTGATGTGAATCAGTTTTAGAATATTTTAGTTTTTAACGGAGTATGTTCATAAACTAGTTTAAAGTCTGACTCATGTTTCATTGCGAGTGCCTGCTGTATGAATTCCATCATACCGCAGTTCACAACTGGCCAGCGGTTTTAAACCTACACCTTCGGCTGATAGCCTGAAACATATCAAACTATTAAACTGCAAATCCATCTCTGCATTGCAGAGTTGTATATAACAGTTTTCAACGATGCCTCAGGCTTGCTTTTTATTTATTTACATTACAGTGAAATATCTTGAATTTCCAGCTAAACAAAACATTTCCTGGTATAAATTCCATTTCAGTGTCTCTTTAGGGTATTTTGTAATTTTTTTAATTTATTTTTTATTAAGAGTTGATTTGGTTGTTGGGTGTCCTTAGCACTTTTGGTTTTTGGACTGTAGGACATGCAGTTTTGTTGCAAAAATTTAAAACGTGCCCCCTATTCATCTGCAAAATATGACTTATTTAAACTTGTATGTTTCCTTCCCTTTTGTGGGTTTGCAGTATAATTAGAATAATAAAGATCACACGTGAAAAACTTTCCGATAATGAATGTGTGTTTTTGGACTGTGTTTACAAACACTTCAGAGAAAACTCTTTTCTTTAATGACTTTCAATCAAAATATTTTGCTGCAAAATTATGTAGCTCCTTAAAGATTATAGTTCAAAGGGAAAGACCCACCAACATTCCAAGAAGAACATTCTAAAGTGTTCTTTAGAAAATCACCCTAGAAATCAATTCTAGCTATAACAAAAGTCATTGTATAGTGTCAATACAATGAGATATCAGCTAGATGAAAACCTTTATTATAGATCCATGATCACTGACTCTCGCAACACCTAAACCAAAGCACTAGGAAGGACAATACATTTAATTTCTCTTATTTTAGTGCATTTGATATATAATTTGATAGTTTTTCTTATATTTGTATCTTGTAGGCTGTAGAAAGAAGAACAGGAGTACTTGTGGCACCTTAGAGACTAACAAATTTATTAGAGCATAAGCTTTCGTGGACTACAGCCCACTTCTTCGGATGCATATGCATCCGAAGAAGTGGGCTGTAGTCCACGAAAGCTTATGCTCTAATAAATTTGTTAGTCTCTAAGGTGCCACAAGTACTCCTGTTCTTCTTTTTGCGGATACAGACTAACACGGCTGTTACTCTGAAACTAGGCTGTAGAAGTATTTTTAGTTGGTATGTCTTTCATCAACATTTAATAAAAGTGTGAGTAAAACAGCCATATCATACAGACTAGTTATTAAAATTAATACTAACAAGGAGCTATACGATAATGTTTTAATATTAAGATTATGATTAGCATTTTTAGTGATAACATTAACTCCTAACAAATGCTGTGCAAAAGAGTATTATAGAGACCAGATTTCACAACCGATATCATCAGTAAAAAGAAAGCATATACCAATGTCTTTATTTGCAGCCGTTCTTAAAATCACAGTGTTCTTTATTCAGACTCAGATATTCATGGTTTATGAGTACCATGATTTAGCAGCAAATAATTTTATGAAATAGAGAAAAAAAGAGAGAATTCAGACGCAAATACACACAAGGGATCACTTAAATTGTACATTACTCTGAGTGACATTAAAAAATCGGAATTCTTTACATTTGTAGGTATGGTTCTGTCACTTGCAGTGAGGATTGCTTTTGCTCCTGTATGAACAGAAAAGGCACATTATTATGCTTCCTAATGACCTTTTCCCAATGCTTGGAGACAAAGGCATGTAGTAAATGCTCTTATGTGGAGCGTACACACAGAGTGCATGGCAGGAAAAAGTGCAGGGTGGATTATTATGGGAAATGCAACAGGAAGCACAGAAGAAGTTGCAGTGAATACAGAAGTTGAGAGCACCATTGGATTAAGAATTATATTTATACTGGTTATTTGCAAAACGTCAATTCCTCTTGAAGAAGAGCGTGATGTTACTCACCTCGCCCTTGGACTGGCATTGCCAGACACCTTGCTTTGAATAAACAGTGTAGGGACTATCATGTGCTGTGTTACCGCTTTCAAGCTCATCAAGGCAAATGCCTCCAAAGCTAGTGCACATCTGTACTGCAATAGCTGAGTCTATGTGAGCTTGTATGTTAGCAGGCAGCAGCCCCTGCCACTATATGCAGATGATTCTTGCCCACAGCAGGAATAATCTCTGGGTGTGAGCATAGGTAATGGACGTGTGCACATAAACATGCAAAACAAACCCCTAGGCTCCACCTCATCTTGTCCTTCCATGGCTCCTCTTGCAGATGGCCAGTGGAGCAGCTGTTGTTTTGCTTAAGTAAGGGGCTTGGTTTGGAGCAGACAATGCTCCACCTCCTGAGAACTGCTTTTCTGCACATGCCAGAATTTGGTCCTTCATACATAAAGGTCTAGAATATGCCACAAAAAATAATAGGCAAACCCAGGGTATAATCTCAATACAATGCACAGGACTGTAATGCTAATGAAGTTGCATGACTAGTGTTGTGCAGCCAATCCCCTATGGAGCAAGTTGAGGCTAGATAGTCGACTTCACTTGAGCGTATAGCAATAATTTGGTCCCAGTCTTCCTGCAACATTATCTCACTCTGTAGAAGCACGTCACCTAGGGAAGAAATTCATGTGAGAACAAGGTCCATGAACAATTAAGGCACCCAACATAGGGTATAAATTGGATTCAAGCAATGTCTAGCTCTTGTGCTGTCTCTTTGCACAGGCGTGCATGTCACCCTTAAACCACATTTATGATTTACAAAATACCCCCATCTTTCCTTGACCCTGCGCACCTTTCCAGATAAATAAATAAATACAATCAAATGAAAAGGAAAGCCAGCTGCTACTGCAGGTCCACAAGCTAAATATAACCAGCATGGCAACAATGAAGCCTAGTAATATTCTCCCTCCTGCCACACAAACCTCCAAGCCCCATAATCTGATTGACAAAGGTGAAAAGCTCCTGCAGCTTCCATTGACTCCAAGGAGAAGCCTGCATGGCTAGTCTTTCCTTGTAGTGTGGGGGTACCAAGATGATACTGAGGAGGGCAAAAATATGAGGTATTAGGCATATTTGTTTGAGCCCCAACAGTGATCATGGTACCGTATAATACATGGCAGAAACAGTCCATTCCCAGAGATGTTTACAAGCCAAGAAAGGTTTCTAGTACCCCTACAACCCAAATTATAGCTTGGGTACTGTAATGGGGTTTACTGGGCTTTTAAAGCCAGAGAGCAAAGTTGTGGAGCTACCAAATTCCAGAAGTCCTGGGACAGACAAAGACCCAGGAGATGACAGAGATAGATGCTGAGAGAGAGGACATGGTCTGGAGTGACAGGTGGTGTCTGGAAAAACTCTGTTTGCCATTCTCTTTAGAGCTGGGGAGCAGGAGGCTTGTATTACAGGGTGGGGCAGAGTTCCTCTCTCCCATCCAATCAGGACAAATTCTGGAAAGGAGGGCAGCATATAATGTACCTTGTCCTTCATAATGGATAGGGACAGTGGTAGGAAGAGCACTTTCTTCCAACCTTTCCTGGGTCAGCGGGAATGAGACTGAATTGTTTTGACTCTGACTGCAAACTGGACAAGCGGAGGGGGGGGGGGGAGAACCTGCATCCCCCAGTGGAGGAAAGGACATTTGTGGTGAATACTTTTACCCAAGTTCTGTTTGGAAGACTCTGTGGTCAGTCTGGATGGAAGTAAATTGAAGTGTCAGCAGGGAGAAGGTTGCAGCCTGCTATGAACGTCCTGTTGTAGCATCATAATACCAAAATACTGCTGGTCAGTAGCACAAATTTTCTGTGGACTCAGCCCTGACATGACCCTAGGTTATTGGTGAAAGATGCTAGATGGATCGCCCTGCAGAGTGAAGTAGGGAAAGCAGAGGCAGTGTGTAAGCTTCTTTTACAGCACCCTCTGCTCACATGCTTTGACTTGGCAGGACTATCTGGAGAGGAGAGAGGGAAGCTGAAACTGCACAGACCCTTTGGACCTCCTCCTGACAGCTAAAGCTACTGACAATGACTGGTAGCTGTGATGATGTTTTACCACGTGGCTTGAGAAGACTTTTAAACCACCAGGTCCTCTCTGACGTGGTCATGAATATAACAGAGAATTAATGGCTACACTACAGCAAGTTGAACTAAAGGCTCTGCAGGTGTGTGCCCTAATGAGGTGTTAATGGGAGAGCAGGTGCACATGAATAAGGAGCACTGAGGTAGTGAATAAAGCATTGTGAACATGGAGTGCTGTAACCCAAAAGAGACATAGACTAGTTTGCACTGCAGTCTCTGTTTGGTCTTGTTTCATACAAGCTTGCACCGGTTTAATTAAACAAGTGCAACTTCTTGTGTACATGCTCTTATTTTGCTTCAAGAATGGCTTATTTCTGGTTTGCCTTCAGGCTGCTCCTAATCTTTTTCCCTAGCTCATCTAAGGACAATACTGTTCACACTGCAGCTGCTGGAACTAGAAGAGACTTTCTGAAGTGCTGGAGAGGACTCGGCTGACAGTGCAGACTCGCAACAGAGACATTAAACTTTGTCTGTAAAGCACAAGGTACATTTATGGGACTATCTAAATAACATTGTTTCAGCCACTTAGGGTTTGTCTATATGGGGGAAATAGAGCAGAATAGCTATTGTGGAATAAGCTATTCCACAAAAGCTTCCCCCCTGTAGACACTATTTTGAAATAAAGTTCCTAATTGGTGACTAATTAGTATGCTTTGTGAGGGCACTAATTATTTTGGAATAAAGTGTCCTATTCCAGAATAGGATGCCTCATAGGGAGCTATCAAATTAAAGCAGCATTACTCATAAGGAAAGGGATGTTTGGGATTGGAAGGATTCATCACTTACCTGCATGGGAAAGGTGGACAATACCATGGAATACTTAGAACCTTCTTTCCCTGCGTGGGAGGAATGAGAGAACTGGAGCTGGGGGAAGTGTTACTTTTAACCTTCGGGGCCTTTAAGAAAGGGCAATGCTTGGCAAAGCCCCTTTTATAATACTATCTAGAGGGCAGGGTTTAAAGGGCTGGTTCCAGTTCTGGGCTAAGCTATACCTGCCATACATTGGTCAGCAGCTATAAAAAGCTTTCGGAGCATAGTGTGTGCTCGCTCAAAGGGCTTGGGCTCTCTTGGATGCTTCATTCCTGCACAGTGATGTGATTGAAAGGAACACCTTGACTCTAGCTGACATGTGCAAAACCTAGAAAGACTTGTAGGTGGGAAAGAGTGAACATAAGAATGGCCGTACGGGGTCAGCCCAATGGCCGATCTAGCCCAGTATCCTGTGCCAGGTGCTTGAGGAAAATGAACAGAGCAGGGCAATTATCGAGTGATCCATCACCTGTCATCCGGTCCCAGCATCTAGAAGTCAGAGAAGTATGGAGTATGGGGTTGCATCCCTGACCATCTTGGCTAATAACCATCGATGGACCTATCCTCCATGAACTTATCTAACTATTTTTTGAACCCAGTTATACTTTTGGCCGTCACACATCTCCTTGCAATGTGTTCCATAGGTTGACTGTGCGATGTGTGAAGAAATACTTCTTTTTGTTTGTTTTAAACTTGCTGCCTATTAATTTCTTGCTGCCCCTGTTTTTTTGGGTTATATGAAGGGGTATATAATACTCCCCATTCATTTTCTCCACACCATTCATGATTTTATATACCTCCATCATATTCCCCCCCATGTCATCTCTTTTCTAAACTGAACAGTCCCAGTCTGTTTAATCTCTCCTTGTGTGGAACCTCTTCCAGACCTTAATCATTTTTTGTTTCCCTTCTCTGTATCTTTTCTAATTCTAATAATCTTTTGTGAGATGGGGCAATCAGAACTTCACCCAGTATTCAGGATGTCAGAGTACCATGGATTTATATAGTAGCATTATGATATTTCTGGTATTATCTATCCCTTTCCTAATGGCTCCTACCATTCTGTTCGCTTTTTTGACTGTGGCTGCATATCGAGCAGATGTTTTCAGAGAATTATCCACAATAACGCCAAGATCTTTCTTGAGTGGTAACAGCTAGTTGTGGTGCTCAGAGTATCGCTACAAAGCACAATTTTATGAAGCCCCACAACGTGATTCAAAATTTCTGTCTTAAATATTTTAAATGTTATTGAAGTGGCATGAGGGATAAATGCTACAGCTACCTGTATCCAACCTAGTTAGAACAGAATGCAACTAATGAAGCCCTACAACAAAGAATTAGAGATACACGCTGGGTGCACCCAGCAATCTGTCATACAATGTAAGGCCCTGCTTTGCTTTTATAGAGTGCTTCTATAGGATCCTGATATTTAGTCCTGTCATGAGTGCAGGGGACTGGACTATATGACCTCTCGAGGTCCCTTCCAGTCCTATGATTCTATGAAGCAATTTACACACGCTAGCCACTGAAATTCAACCATCTTTGGATTAGGAGCATTGACCGAACCTGCAGAACAGTAGAGGAAATCTTGACCACAGAGCCTAGAGCAAACCCTCACTTTTGTGCACATGCCATAGAATCTTTCCTGTCCATATAGAAGAGACAGGATCTCATTGGAATCCTTTCCCCGCCCAACCCCTCCTGCTGCACTACAATAGATGAACTATTATGTACCATGGAAGGCTGAAGGGCTTAGGAAAGACTTGCTGAGATATGAACCTGTGGCTCCAGAGAGTCTATTAAGCATGCAGTGGGCATAGTTGTGCACGGTGTCTTACAAACATGTAATAGGTGGAGCTTTTGAAGCCTTGAAGAGCTTAAGTTAGTTAGAGGGGTAACAAAAGCAAATGACCATTGACTGCGGGAAAGGAAGAAGAAACAAGACCAAAAAAGGGGAAAGAAGAATTCATACTAGGAAAAGTATAATGAATTCATGCTAGGAAGAGTGTAACTTCCTGGAAAGCAGATCCTTTAATTCAGCCTGGAGGCTTCAGTCCTGATGCTTGGAGTACCAAGCCAAATCTTTTTTGTTTTCCAGTATTATTATAATGCAAAATGCACCCTTGATCTTGGTGAGGTTGCTTATTCTGCTATACCCCCCCTCTTGCTACACTACGTCCAGTTTTTGGAAAAACTTCATGGCAAAGGCCGATGCTCTTATTGCTGGCACATGCCAGCATCTCACTTTGATCGTGGTACTGGTACAGTAAGAATTCTTTGATTTCCTGGCATATCTTTTCTGTCTCAAGGAACTTCTGTAACAACCCAGTGGATAACATATAGCAGATTGCCTTAAAATGTTTAATGCTAGAGTGACTACAGTTTTTAAAGGACATTTGTGTTTTGGTGCCTGTCCTGTTTGATTGTGGGTCTAACTGATGTCTGCCAACCATCTTTTATAATTTTAGTCCTTGCACAAGAAAAAGCATGAAACATTGTCACTGACCTCTGACTCATTTGTTGATTCTGATAAGTTGTGATCAACATGGGATATTTTTCTACTGGACTGAAAACATCAACTCTTTTTAGGTAGGTTATCTAAAGCCCTCAGTGTTAACTATTGGTCATTGCTAATTTGGATCTCATTTGAGCCAGTGACGTAAGTTAGGGTTGATGGCTTTGTACCCTGTTTGCAATGCCCTGAGCTAATCATCTTCCCTTGGCCCCTGCCCAGATTCTAAAGAAATGGTTTTCATGATCCCCTGGCCTCCAATATTAACACAGAGCTGGAAAGTAAGTCTTCTTTTGGGAAGAGTTACCCAAGGCTTACTTCTCTGAAGGTATATGTTTGAAGCCAAAGAACTAAGCGAGTCAGCTAGATCATGCGTCCTCATGCTGACGATGGTCACAAGCAGGCTTCAGGGCATCATGACCACACTGCGGGTCTTTATTGTCAGAAGGAAGCTGATCCCCAAAGCTTTTATCTGTGCTAACATGGGGGTATGGGATGGAAAAGGTTGAAACACTTAGCTAGGAAAAGGCACATGTCAAACAGGACCTCACATTAACATGAGTTCTACAACCCCTCTGACTGCAATAAGAATGTTTACTGTATATCTGTAGGGCACAAGCGATAGAACAAATGACTCCTCTTCTGCTTGGTGCTGATGCTAGGATCCTAAATAGCCAGCCAATAAATGTCACATGAAACAGCCACTAGGAAAAACGTTGTCCAGAGGCCTCAAAAGGCACTCAGATACCCCAGTGTTGAGTGCAATATAAGAACCTGAATACAAAAGAAGAGTATAGAGAATCTGGAGCAACAAAGCCATAAAAGAAGGAGTTGATCAGAAAATCATTTAGGGTAGTGCCTAACAAAGCCCAGGCCTTACTCCCTTCTCTGAGGAACGGGTTCAAAAGCTTAACATGTGCAGCTTTGAAAACAGAAGGTCAAGGAGGAATTTAATTACTGTACACAAATACCTGAGTGGGAACACTCTTTTACGGGAAAAGGAGAAAACACAAGGATATGTGCTGCACTTAAAGAAAGAGAGACTCCAGTTGAATTGGAGATGTCAAGCAAGGGGGGGGGGGAATGAAGGGATGGTGCTGGGAACAGTCACAACTGAAATAATTCAAGTTATTAATATAAAAAGAATGTAAGGGTGAATAACTGTTCTGGTTCTACTTGCTTAAGATGGGGATATTCTATCTAAAGATAGACTGGTATTGAAGGATTCCTGGTTTTTATGCTCTACATCTTCGTATTTCTGTATGACATAAGAACATAAAAATGGCCATATTGGGTCAGACCATCTAGCCCAGTATCCTGTCTTCTGACAGTAGCCAATGCCAGGTGCCCCAGAGGGAATGAACAGAACGGGTAACCATCAAGTGATCCATGCCCTGTCGCCCATTCTCAGCTTCTGGCAAACAGAGGCTAGGGACACCAACCCTGACCACCCTGGCTAATAGCCATTCTTGGACCTATCCTCCATTAATTTATTTAGTTCTTTTTTGAACCCTGTTATAGTCTTGGCTTTCACAACATCCTCTGGCAAAGAGTTCCACAGGTTGACTGTGTGTTGTGTGAAGAAATACATCCTTCTGTTTGCTTTAAACCTGCTTCCTATTAACTTCATTTGGTGGCTCCTATTTCTTCTTTGAGTGCTTGTTCACGTCAGTTCCAATCAGGTGTGTGGGCGCGCCGCGTGCACAGTCGTTAGAAACTTTTTCCCTTAGCAGCTCCTGTTGGGTTGGCTGGGGAACTCCCTGGAGTGGTGCCTTCATGGCACTCAATATATGACCCCGCCAACCTGACCCCCCCCCCTTCAGTTCCTTCTTACCGTCTGTGGCGGCCATTGGAACTATGACTTGCTTGCTTTGTAAGTGCTCCCTTAGCGTAGTTACCTAGTTCTTCTTGTTTTATAGCTTTTAGTTGTTAGTTATAGTTAGTATAGCTGTTTGTGAGTGGGATCTTTCCCTATCCCCTACTCCTTCTTGGGCTCCCATGCCAAATAGTAACCCCCATGACTCTTGCCTGACGTATCTGGGGGAGATGCATCAGACGGAGCACTGCAAAATCTGTAGGGCTTTTAAACCTAGGACAAAAAAGGAGCAGGATTTCTGTTTGAAGCAGCGGCTCATGGAATCCACACTTTGTCCAGCGGCTTCAGACCGCCAAGGCTTAGGCCCGAGTGCGTCTGCGGAGCGGTCCGGCATGACTCAGGGCCTAGGAAGGACTCTAGTACGAGAGACCCTTGTCACTGGCAATCCCCGGCACCACAACAGAGAGCACCGGCCAGGCACCGCTCTACTTCCCCGGTGCTCCACAAGTGACATAAAAAGACTGAGAGGGCACTCTCCTCTGAGAGCTGTGGGACTGCCAGGGGACGCTTCGCTGTACCTGAGGAAGGACCCATCTCCCAGACAGCAGGAGTTGGTGTCATGGACTTCAGCGCCCCAGCAGCATAAGCTTTCGTGGACTACAGGCCTCTCAGAGTTGGTAAGACAACTCCCACCTGTTTATGCTCTCTGTATGTGTGTGTGTATATATATATATCTCCTCAATATTTATTCCACTCTGTATGCATCCAAAGAAGTGGGCTGTAGTCCACGAAAGCTTATGCTCTAATAAATTTGTTAGTCTCTAAGGTGCCACAAGTACTCCTGTTCTTTTTACGGATACAGACTAACATGGCTGCTACTCTGAAACCTATATTTTCAACCAGTTTGCCTGGTACTGAAGTCAGGCTTACTGGCCTGTAATTGCTGGGATCACCTCTGGAGCCCTTTTTAAAAATTCGCGTCACATTAGCTATCCTCCAGTCATTTGGTACAGAAGCTGATTTAAATGATAGGTTACAGACTACTGTTAGTAGTTCTGCAATTTCACATTTGAGTTCCTTCAGAACTCTTGGGTGAATACCATCTGGTCCTGGTGATTTATTACTGTTTAGTTTATCAATTTGTTCCAAAACCTCCTCAAATGACACCTCAATCTGGGACAATTCCTCAGATTTGTCACCTAAAAAGAATGGCTCAGGTTTGGGAACCTCCCTCACATCCTCAGCCGGGAAGACGGATGCAAAGCATTCATTTAGTTTCTCCGCAATGGCCTTACCGTCCTTGAGTGCTCCTTTAGCATCTCGATCATGCAGTGGCCCCACTGGCTGTTTAGCAGGCTTCCTGCTTCTGATGTTCTTAAAAAATTGTTTGCTATGACTTTGAGTCTTTGGCGAGCTGTTCTTCAAATTCTTTTTTGGCCTTCCTAATTATATTTTTATACTTCATTTGGCAGTTTTTATGCTGCTTTCTATTTTCCTCACTAGGATTTAACTTCCACATTTTAAAGGATGCCTTTTTGCCTCTCACTGCTTCTTTTACTTTGTTTAGTCACCGTGGCATTTTTTTCGTTCTCTTACATATGTTTTTTAATTTGGGGTATACATTTAAGTTGAGCCTCTAGTATGGTGTCTTTAAAAAGTTTCTATGCAGCTTGCAGGGATTTCACTTTTGGTGCTGTACCTTTTTAATTTCTGTTTAATTAACCGCCTCATTTTTGTGACCAACGCAAGTCACTTGAGCTCTGTGTTTTATTATACTTTGCTATCTATCACTAATGCTACTTAATGGTTGCTTTGCTACTGCCAAGGGGACTGAATTCTCCATTGCAATGCACTAGGCTGGTTTTGCCATAGGTATTGAGGCAAGGCAAATTGATTTAAGTGATCCTCGTGGTACATGGAAAACTAACCATATGGCATTACCTGCAGCTGCCCTCTCTGCACTTACAATCAGTGATTGCATGAGCTGTTGGGTAGTTTTATAGCATCTGCCGTATCCATGTTTTTGGCTCAGTAGCACTTCCATTCAAAACAGCCCTCTTCTGTAAGGCAAGCTTCTTTACCTCATTCTTGCCAGCTGTCATCAGTAGAGCTTCACTCTGCATTTATTGTCCCTGGATACCACTCCATGTTCACAGAAGCCTCTTCTGTAGCCAAACCAACCACCATATCTCACCCTCTACGCACATACTCATTTATTCTTGTGCCAGGAGTATTTATGTTGAGTATTAGGAAATACTTCCCTCTGGTGATCTCATCTATTGCAGAATTTGTTTCCAAAGGGAAGTGGTGGAAGATTTATAAGGCACTGGACCAAGTTTATCACTGGTATAACACCACTGATGTAAGCCTGTAGCCACAGGCCAGTAAAGGCATTACTTTCTACTGGAGTTCACTTATTATACTCAAGGGATAATGGTTTGCTTTGTTTTCTAAAAACCTCCAATCTGAGTCAAATCCGCCCTGGTGTAATTCCGTTCAAGACAGACATGAATTTGTCCCTGTATGTTTCATTATTTCCTTGTGAAATGAATTTTCCTACTCTGCTGAGGTGTTTGTATTTTTGTCTCACCATCACGTGCAACGGTTGTGCAAGGAGGCCGTATTCAATTTAGATCTGTGTGCCAATTTTCAGATCCGACTAAGTATAAACATGAGGCCAAATTATTATTATTTATTAATTAATTTATTTTGTATTTGCATACAGCCTAGGAGCCTCAATTGTGGGCTTACTTGCTGTAATTCCACTGAGTTCACTGGCAATCTGACAACTCCGTTGAGCATGCCAGGGATGAATGTGGCTTTTAAATGGGAGTTTTTAGAAAACAGAACTTATCGTCCCTTTGGTGAAATACGTGATCTCCAGTGGTGAATAATGTCATTAGCATGTGGATTTATTTTTCAGACACGTTTTCAGCTTCACAGCGCAATATTTTTTGTCTATAAAAATCAAACCCACCTTGGGGTGGGGGGACAACCCAAAAAAGAGAGTTTTTGAGAAGTCTGGAGGAAACCAAGAAAAGAAACAGTAGGAAGAATAATTACATATAAGGGAACCCCAGAAATTATGCCCATATAACATTTGCATAAAACCAATTATATCTTCAAGAAATAAAAATAGATTTAATACATGTTCCTTTTTTGGGGGCAGTGAGATTTTTTTTTTTTTTTAGATATCCTTAATGTAAACATCATTCAGATTATCCCCACCTCAGCAAGGTGACACCTATCACTTGGCCAAGAGTCCTAGCTAGACACAAGCTGTTTCAGTGCATGGTGCTGACTTTACAACCATTAGGTGACTGCAGCCACGGCTCATGGAGGGAAGGGATCCAGCTGTATCATGTATTCTAGAATGAAGGTAGCCTGGAGGAAGTTCCAGATGAAGTATGCTGCTCTAACATTCCCCACCACTATACTACAGAACCAGACGAGGCACAATCTCGGATACTTGGTGGTTAGTTGTTTGAAGGCCTGATTCTACCACCCATACTCACGTGAGTAACACTTTACTCTATGCATTGCCATATAGTCCCATTGATTTCAATATGAGAGTAAGGGCCTAAGTCAACATTAATGTGGTCCCAAATGCTTAATGAAAACTTCAAGCCAATTTCTTATTAAATTCTTTGTCCTTCTCATTTGAATTACATTAAGTTTTGGCCTTTGCTTTTGAGCAGATGGATGCTCATCATTTACTTGTGCAGTCCCTTTTGTACCACTGTTATCTGTTCGGCGCAAAAAGAATTTGCATGACTATCAAAGCAGATCAAAAGACTTCCTTTGCACACACACTGAAAATAACCTCTTTTCAAATTTCACCTTGGGGAAAATACAATCCTTTGCACATGGTCTGCAAGATGATTGTGTTCATGGGACTATTTATTTTTTTGCCATGGGAAAACATCCTATTAATGACAGGGCTTATTGATCAAATTTTAATATTGGGGGTGAGGGGAAATTGGTGGGTGCCCTTGAATGTTCCTTAAAAGGTCACTATTTTAAAAACAAAACAAAACAACAACCCCCACCCCCGAATTTACATGAGCTATAAAAGGTACTAGGACGACAAACAGTGAAGAAGGTGATCAATTAAGACATTAAGCATTTTGCAACACATGGACGCATCTGCATTTTAGCCTAATAATAAGGCCATCAGCTCATTTTCAGGGGGCTGTTGCCTACTTCAACTCAATCCTGACATCAAAGGGAAAATGTCTGCTTGCATTTTCTAATCAGAAAAGGGATGCTAATTTCGACTCCTTAATGTGTGGTGGTGAGAGACTCCTTCAATTAACTGAATTCAATAGCGAGGAGGGAAAAAAAGGATACAAAGGGAGACAGGCTAGAAAGGCAGAAGTTCTCATTATCTCTAGCATCTGGGGCTAAGCACTAAACATGGAGATCATCAAAGGGGATTTAATGGGTTAAATTGAGAATATACTCTAATTAAAATATTAGATACGCATAAATAGCTCTTTGATATTCATCTAAAAGTTCAATTAAAAATAGGTGCTTCAGGTTTGTATTAAAGGGGGATTATCACTTTTAAGCAGAGGCAACAAGTTTATGGCCTTCCCCAGAAATGCTTCAAAGTGTTACCATTTTATTTAAAAAATATAATTAGGACAGCAACTCTAACTGGTATGGTACAGAACTGTCTATGTAATGTGAATCCTGAGGACAAACAGCGCTGACAGGCCAAGAGGTAAGAGGGAGCAAATCCAAAATCCAAGAAGGGACAATTTTGTCCTGGATCCACTGAAAGCTGCAAAACGGTTGCCTGCTGCTGTACTTTTAAGTGCAAAATGTTTTACACATAACCTGAACCAGACCTTTATGCAGAGAATTTTCTCATGCAAGTTTCCAGTGATTCCATAATATTTATAGTAAATAGACCAAAATGATTGTAAGTCTCCCTGTTTTAAGGTCATCATTCAGCAAAGCTTTTAAGCACATGCTTAGGTCCTTTGCTGAATCAAGGCCCAGGTAACCAAGGCTTCGTTTCAAATCTAGGGGAAGCAACCTTTCCAATGTCCTATGGCACTGATGCTTAACTCCTTGTCAATTCTAGGAGCCATTTGTTTCCCAGTGTTTGAGAGCATAGATTGATTTCAATAATTTAGAGTGGGATTCAAAGCCCACAGAAGTCAACTGAAGTCTTTCAATGGCCTGCCTTTATTAAGCAAAATGGTCTTCCTGCTAACTTGTAACATTACCCTCAACTCCTAGCAGGAGTTTGCATCTAACTATTGAAAAGTCCAGAATTAACCCATTATAAGATTAAAAATATTTTTCTGAATTCATTTCCATATTTACCTTTTACAGAAAACTCAGGGCAGCCACAGAGGTAAGCTTTTCACATTCCCTCTCTCGGCTGTATTCCCCAATTAACCCTTCCACTGCATACCTTCAAGACCAAACTTTGCTTAGGCCAGAGGATTCTATGGACTTCGGCTCCAACACATACAGTATCATCATTTTGATTAGATACAGCTATTGTTAATGGCTTGCCTTAATGACAACTTGTTTTCTTTTAAAGTGAACTCGCACATTTGTTTTCAAGGCGATTTAACTGCACAGAAAGTTTGAAGGGGCAGTAACTAGGCATTTTGGGGCTCGGAGGATCCAAAGGAACTTTAGATACTGGTCAAAATTTCAAATCTGGGTGAATTTTGGATGTTTGTTTTTTTTTTTCTTCTCAAACTTGTCAGGAAAATTCTCCTTTGCCCAGAGAGTAAATCAGGCCATTTTCATGCCAAATATTCACAGTTAAATATATTGGGGGTGGGGTTTACGATGGAACCTGGATGTAATCACAACTATGGAGCCAGGACCATGATTCTATATCTATTATGCAGACAACGTATGGTGAAAACAAACCCAAGAGTCAACAAGAACCTGCAGAAATTGCCTATTTTCAAAAAGATGTTTAGTGTGTGTTCTCCAAAACTCCTTTTCTGTGCGTTTCCTTCACATTTCATCTGTGGATTTAATTCTTCATTTACCAAGTTAAAGAAGCAGAACCATCATAAGAATCACATCGGTTTATTATCTTATACTTAATCTGTTAAAGGCTGTTTCCTATCAAAAGTGTAGTTCTTGCTTAGCCTCAATGTTCTGCTCAGTTTCTCAGTGTATCTTCAAACTACTCCTAGCTAATAACAGATTGTCTAGATGAAGAGTCATTACTTGTCTGCATTTTCCTGCCCTAGATGAGGCTCTAAACTCCTGGGCTTGCTGTGATGTTGTGAGTGACAATGAATCATTAACCAATAAGGAAGCAACAATTGCATAATTAATTATTGTATCACTATTGATGGCCTGTGTTTGGTTCATGTTTTACTTTCTTCATTATTGGGAGCGTTTTAGTTTGGCTTCATTCCTGGATAATCTGCCAACAGCTTCCTCTTTGTTTTAAAGAAAGAAAATGTTGTGGATATTAAGGTAATACAATGAGGTTGTTGTCTTCCCCCCCCTTTTTAATTTAAGATGTGCCAGATTTAATTTAAAAGTAAACCGGTACAAGTATTTAAATTAACTTGTTAAGGTCCCAAACCTGTAAGATTGTCTGTCTAAAAATTGAGTGGGCTGTAGCCCACGAAAGCTTATGCTCTAATAAATTTGTTAGTCTCTAAGGTGCCACAAGTACTCCTGTTTTTGTCTAAAAATTAGAGATCCCTACATTATATAAAACATGCAAGAATCAGCTCTGGCTTAACTGCTGGGACTGGTCAGAATTCTGTCTTTTTTTTTCTTACAGGAATTGATTACATTTTCCTTTCCAATCATTCTGACCACATCTTTCCCTCCTTACATCTCTTAACGAGTTTATTTTTCTTATGTAGCATATAAGGGCTCGAAAGAGATCACACCCCACTGTGCCAGGCACTGTACAGATATTTAGGACATATCTACACTGCAGCTGGGACGGTGCTTCCCAGCTCAAACAGATAGGCACAGTCTAGCTCTGCTTGAGCTAGTGCGCTAAAAATAGCAGGATAGCTGGGAACAGGCAGCAGCTTGGGCTAGCCATCTGAATACACACCCAGGGGATCTGGGTGGGGGTAGCAGGGGCAGTACCCATGTACAGAGAGGTGAAGTGACTTGTTCAAAGTCACACAGCAGGTCCGGGGCAGAACTGGAAACAGAAATCAAGGGACCAACCCTAGTCCAGTGCCCTGACCATGGGACGATGCTGAATCTAGATTCTTTTATCGCGTCCAGTTCAAGCTCTCCGTCCTTACCTTCAAGTCTTCACAATTTTGCCTTGCTCTACATCCCAACTCTCTTTCCTGCTACTCACTCTGTGCCCTACAAATCCTCCCAGTTGCTCCCTTTGTCACCTTCTCCTACTCTCAGCTTTATGGCTTTATTCATGATGCCGCTATATTTGGAATGACTTCCCACTCCTGGGCCATGACTGAAAGCCCATATAAGGCAGAAAGTCTTTCCATTGACTTCAGGGGGCTTTGGATCCAACCACTGATGTATCAAGCCCCACTGCTCTCTCTACCTTCTGAACTGTTTGAAATGAGCCACTCTGATTACCACTACAAAAGTGATTTTTCATCCTGTTGATAATAGCCCACTTTAATTGATTTGTCTTGACCCCCCACTGGGTAAGGCAACTCCCATCTTTTCATGTACTGCTATTATTTATATATATATATATCTTCCTACTGTATTTTCCACTCCATGCATCTGATGAAGTGGGTTTTAGCCCACGAAAGCTTATGCCCAAATAAATTTGTTAGTCTCTAAGGTGCCATATGGACTCGTTGTTTTTGCTGATACAGACTAACACGGCGACCACTCTGAAACCTGTCTACCTTCTCTGTAAGCGAAGCCTCCTCTGCAGATCTTCCTCTTGGACTCTCTTATTTTACCTTTGTATTGTACGTGGCTGTCTAAAACCAGCAGTAAGCTGCTTTGGAGCAGGGCCTAGGACTTGTGTTTGGAAAGCACCATATACACATAAGGTGCTCTTTAACCATATACTGCTGATAACATCTCTAACACCTGTCTACCCCAGGTCATGGAAATGTGGGCCAGAGCTAAAATATTTATCATTAATTCATGTCTCTTTGGTCAATGGCTCAGTGAGCATCATAGAAATGGTCCTGCTTTCATTTCAGTTCAAGTTATATTAAGAGAAAAGAAATAACGATAGACACATCCACAGAGTCACTCAGATTGTTTTTAGATTTGATGGAAATACTTTTAAAAGTTCATTATGTAAAATATAAAAAATGTTTTAGTAAGTAGCTGTAGGTTGACTTCTCAGCATAAAAAGAATGAGCATTTTGGGAAAGACTAATGGGACACAGAGACCTAGATTTACAAATGTGTTTAGGCATCGAAGTCCCAGGTTTAGGTTCCACTGCAATTCACAAAACTCCTGCTGAACCTTGCAGGCACCTAAATTCACTCCCCACTCTTTCTGGATAATCGCTCAGAAAGAGGCAGCCGCTTAATCAGGATATTCCAAGGAAGGAAACAATAGAATAAGAAGAAGCACAATTCTAAAATGAAGATTACATTTAAAAAAAATAATAATTTGGCTATAATAAAATTGGACTAAAATAAGGGCAATTGATCTGAAAATATTTCACCTTTTGAAATCCATTTTTTTTTTTTTTTGATGGTAGAGGCTCTTATTTAAGTAGCAGAGTCCTGAAATACTGTATCTGGGAAACATACGTAATTTAATGCACCACGTAATCAGTTCAGATACTGTCTACCCTCTACAGCTCTCTAATAATTTCAAACTTATTATAAAATGTGAAGGGTTTTGAAAGCAGCCACAACTTGCTTCTCTATTTCATGTCTGTTTTGCAGAGTTTTCAGTGAGGAAATTTGAGGTAAATTCTGTCCTTTTAAAGTATGTGCTGGAGTTTTTTCCTCTTCTGGTTCTTCATCTGATCGTTTTGCTGAGAACGGTTTTGGTTTAGGAATCTTCTTAGCATATTCCAGAGCCTAATAATATTAAAGATTGAAAGAAGTTTGAAATTAACAATAAAATCAGAACACTTTTAAAATGGCAGGAGAACATAAGAATTTTCATACTAGATCAAATTAATGATGTAATAATTCCATATCTTGAAGTGACTAGTACCAGATGCTTTAGAGGCAGGTGCAAGAAACTGCAGCGGCCAGCACATCCCTTGGCCCGTGCTGCTTCCCGCAGCCCCCATTGGCCTAGGACAGTGAACCGTGGCCAGTGGGAGCTGTGATCGGCCGAACCTGTGGACTCTGCAGGTAAACCAACCGTCCCGGCTCACCAGCAGCTTTCCCTGATGGGCTGTGTGCCAAAGGTTGCCGATCCCTGAGTTAGAGGTTGCCTTATGCCTTGAAGCATGCAGATTTATATCCATTCCAAAACTTTTTATAACAAAAATAGTATTTACTATTATAATTTTGTATATTCTCACATGCCTTTATAAATATCAATTCTGTTTTTTATTCCTGTTGAGCTCTTGGCCTCAATGATATCTTGTGGCAGTGAGTTCCTCATAGCCTAAATGTGGCAAGTTTCAGAAAGCAGAGATTTATTCTATAATAGACCCCGCCCCATCCTTCCTCAAAAATTACATTACGAAAGGCCTAAAATGATAAGGTGTTGAGATATTCCTGAAGACTTTAAAATCAAAGCTTAGACTAACTTAAATGGAGTCCCTTGCAAATTTCATTTCTGGTTAGTTTGAAGGCTGATACATTTCTTGACAAGAGAAGGAATACAATGAAGATTGTACAAAAATAATTAATAGGTAACTGACCTTGGGGAACTTTCTATATTAGGAGTGCCTGGGATTGTTTAAAAAAAAAAAAAACTACAAAAATGGCAGCGGGAGACCCTCTATCTTTTGGCACCCAACCCAAAATTGTTCTAGGAGTTCACTTTCCATGGTTCTCGGACGCCCATGGACACATGCAGAGTCCAGTCTTTCAAGCCCTCTCCCTCGCACTTTAAGGAGAGTTCTAGCCCCATCTAATGAGATGCTTTCTAGTCTGACCTTATGTCTTGATAATGATGACTTGATCTGAGGTTTTGCTGGCAGTTTCTGCGCAGTAGCAACGTTCTTCATGTTGTGCTCCTTAACTTGCTTTGCATATTCCTTTTGCTTATTTAACTTTTCTGTCTGGCAAGTGAAAAAAGTAATGGTTATTTAAAGTTTTGAGGGACCAGTTAATTAACCCCTTTACTGCCGGACTTTCCTATTTATGCCCGTGAGGCTGTTTAAAATGCCACTAATCATTGCTCAGCAAGATCTTCTTAAAAATCTAGTTTTTTCAAGGTTAGATAACTGTAATTCTTGATTTTCAAGAGCTCTTCCTTTGTTATATTGAGGATGCAGCTACTTGAAAATGGAGCAGTTTGCATCTTTATTACCACATAGCTGTTTCAGCATATTACTTCCATTCTAAAATGGTTGCACTAGCTACCTGTCCAGTTTTGCATTGATTTTTAAAGTCCTTCTACTGCATTTAAAGCCTTGAATGACTGTAGTCCATTTATTTAACTGATTTTCTGTCTCTGTTTCCAACCATTTGTTACTCTCAGGCTCAGCAAGGTATTTTAGTTTGCCCCAGTTAGGAGCTGGTGTCAACATTTCATTTTTTCCCCCATTGCAATTTAATAACACTTTATTGGCCTGACAAGCTATACGAGTGTTGCCAAAGTGTTAAAAAGAGACAGAACCCTCTGCTGTATGGAGGAAGGCCGTTTTGTAGCAATGCATCTATCTATTGATATAGATTTGAGATGACCAATCTATCTAATTTACTGCAAGGCTGAAGAAATCACTGTAGCTTTTAAACTGCCAAAGGGCTCATGATTTTATCATTTTAGCTACGCAATGCTCTGTCATATTTCTGTGAAGGACGCTATATAAATATAAATAGCTGTTGTCTTATCAGTAGGGTCTTATCAGTAGAGCACATGGGATCTGTTCTGCAGCACTTGAGATGTACATCTGCTTAATGTAACTAGTAAAGTCACTGGCAGTGAAGAGGTCAAATGATATTTTTCATTCAGACTTTCTCTGACAATCATCTCCTCTTTGGCACAGTAAGATCAGAGGTTTGCTTAACAGTAAGTAATGTGCATTCAGCTACTTCCCTGTTGCACTTACTTTACTGTATTTACTTTCATTTTCTCTTCCAAGGTTCAGTAAGACTGTCTTCTGTGAATGACAGTGCAGCTAAATCATGTTAAAGTCATTCATGTACACTTCAGCTACCACAGGGAGAACAAAGCAGTTTGGACTTGCCTTCAGTTGGCCACTCACCTGCTGAAAATTTCTTTAATGGATGCCTGCTTCTGGGAACTACAAAACTAGAGGGCTGAATCTATCAAAGATATAATTGTCCCTTCTATTATACACTTCTTCCTTTTTATGTGCGTGCATGAGTTTTCTGGATAGATATCCATGATACCAAATGAAATCTGGACTGTTAATTACCCGACGAAGTGGGCATTCACCCATGAAAGCTTATGCTCCAATACATCTGTTAGTCTTAAAGGTGCCACAGGACTCTCTGTTGCTTTTTGGACTGTTAATGTTGGAAGTGAACAAGTCTTAGCACACTGGGGAATATCCAGAGGACTGGAAGAACACTTTAGTTGTGGCGATATTTTAAAAAAAAGGTAAATTAGATGACCGTGGTAATGGTAGGCTGTCAGTCGGACATAGATCCTCGACAATGTAATGGAACGGCTGATATGGGACTGTAATAAAGAATTTAGATCAGGGGTCTCAAACATGCAGCTCGTGGAGTGATTTGCTGTGGCCCGGCAAGCTCCCCGTGCGCCCCCCCCAAGTTATTTCCTGCGGCCGCCAAGCTCCCCTCACCCGCCGCCCCCAACCTGTCCCCCAGTGCGCCGCGTCCCCATTCCTCTACCTACCTCCAGGTGCTTCCTGCCGCCAAACAGCTGTTTGACGGCATTTAGCACTTTCCGGGGGGAAGGGGAGAGGAGCAGGGAGCCACGTGCTCAAGGGAGGAGGCAGAGAAGAGGCGGGGCAGAGATTTGGGGAAGGGGTTGGACTAGGGGCAGGGAGGGGGCGGAGTTGGGGTGGGGAATTTGGGGAAGGGTTTGGAATGGGGGGGAAGAGGTATGGCTAGGGCGGGGCCTTATGGAAGGGGAGGAGTGTGTCAGTGATGCGGCCCTTGGGCCAATGTACTAGTTCTCATGTGGCTCTCGTGGTCATTTGAGTTTGAGATCCCTGGTTTAGATGAGTAACATTAATTATATTATCCAGCACAGGTTTACGGAAAATAGATCTTCTCATGAAAAAAGATATCAAGTCAGTTTGAGATTACAAGCTGGGCTGATAAGTGTGTGATGGGGCATAACCTCCATCATCTGCAAGGCAAGGGAAAGAACCCCAATTAGTCATGCTCTCCACCTGGGGAGGGGGGGGGTGGAGGAGGGATTGACTAATTGCCTCCTGGCCAGAGGAGGCAGAGCTAGGCCTAATAAGCAGACTGAGGGAACTCAGGTCAAGAGAAACTACCTAGAAGACAAGTCTCTCTGGTGGAGAGAAGCCCTGGGATAAGGTTTAATAGACAGGAAATAGCAGAGGAACAAGCTACACTAGCAGTTGAGGCTCCTGCTGGGGGAGCCCGGAGGTAGAGTCAACAAGAGAACTACAGTGAAGCCTGAGAGGGGCGGAAGGGCTGTTAGTTTGAAGATTTGTGTGGACTTTTATTTGGACTTGCTCTTGCTGCCCTGGAAGGGGTTTACATTTTTGTGTGACTTGGCTGGAGGGCCAAGCCACAGAACACCCAGAGGGGGAGTCAGGAGAAGACACAGACTGAGAGAGGCTGCTGCAGGTCCAAAGGAGAGCCCAGGTGGGGGAGACCGACAAGGACTCCATGCAACTCTGCTACCAGAGACCAGGGGGTGCCCATGAGGTGAGGATGTGCTACTACAATATAGTGTTGATGTAATAAATGTAGATGTCTTGGTACCACATGACATTTTGATTAAGAAACTAGAATGATACAAAATCAGTGGCACCTACTGAAGTGGGGTTAGGTCTCAATCTAATTGTAAATGGAGAATCATCAATTGGATGATTTTTGATGGGGTCCCTCAGAGCTCTGTTCTTGGTTCTATGCTATAAAATATTTTTGTAATGACTAGGAAGAAAACAAAGTCATTACTGAAAGTTTTCAGATGACCCAAAGATTGGGGGAGTGGTAAATAATGAAGAGGATGGGTCGCTGTTACAGAGTGATCTGGATCTCTTGCCAAGCTAGGTGCAATCAATATATGTATTAATATGGCTGAATGAAAGGTCATATCTAGAAACAAAGAATGTAGGCCATATTTACAGGATGGAGGTCTCTATCTTGGGAAGCCGGGACTCTGAAAAAAAGACTGGGGGTTCACGGTGGCTCATCAACTGAAGATCAGCTCTCAGTGCTACGCTGTGGCTATAAAGGGCTCATGTGATTCTTGGATTTAAAAACCGAGGAATATTGAGTAGGAATATGGAGGTTACATGACCTCTGTATTTGGCACGGGTGTAACAGCTACTGGAATATAGTGTCCAGGTCTGGTGTCCACAATTCAAGAAGGCTGTTGAAAAATTGGAGAGAGTTCAGAGAAGAGCCACAAGAATAATTAAAGGATTGGAAAACATGCCTTATAGTTAAGTTTGTTAGTAAAGGGTTCTGTAATCTAGCAGACAAAGATATAACAAGCTCTAATGACTGAAAGTTGATCCAATGGTTGAAAGCTAGACAAATTGAGACTAGAAATAAGGTGTACATATTTAAATGAGAGTAATGAACCACTGGAACAACTTATCAATGGTTGTGATGGGTTTTCTAACAGACATATTCTAGTTCAACCACTTGAATGAAGAATTAATTCAGGGAAATCCTATGGCCTATATTATGCATGATACCTGACTAGATGATGACAATGGTCCCTTCTGACCTACGAATCTATGAAAATTAGCTGTGGGTTTTGTGAAAACCAAGTCTTGAAATCTAGCACATATTTATACATAGATTTGCAATGAACTGGCTAGTGTGAATGAGTGCTAATGGATGAGCAGTATTGTTCAACTGTGTAACAAACCCTGTATTGCTAAGGAGAGTCCCTTTTAGCACAGGTGGCTGGAAGTTTGAGTGTTATATAGAAAATTCCAAAGGGCAATGGGGTGCAGCCTAATGACAGGCATGATGTGCTAGGTGGCCATGGACCTGCATCAATATTGTTTATATGGATCAGAGAGGGCACCTGGCAAGAGAGATGCACATGGAAAAAAAGGGGCTACTTCTTAACCTAACTGGTAGAGGAGATCTTAATGTTTTGTTTTGTTTTATTGTCTTAGTTGGACTCATGAATGGCGTGGTTAACAGATGCCTGACTAGAACATTATCTTTATCATTTATTTGATGGTAATGCCCATCTATGTACTAGTTGCTTTCCTAACACTCAGAAGAATGGTCCTCTTTGGAATTTAATATTTAAAAACAGGCATTTTTTAGTTACTTTATCAACTGTGCTTCCATCTCCATTGCATTCTACATCCGCTTACTTGGCATAACTTTGAGACAAAAAAAGCAGACAAAATGCTATTTGTGCCACCTACTTTCTCTCTGACTGCTTCATAGTCAGGTCCAAGGCCTCCGAGCTTCACATCCAGGTTCATGTAGTTTCTTGGCCTAGAAGGCTAAAGACAGAATCAAATACATCTTCCTTTAATTGTTGCTATGGAGGGCAAAAGGCTCCCTCAGTAATGCAAAAGTCTTAAAGGTATCTTTACCCTGAGCAGGTATGTCCTACTATAAATTACATTCCCAGGTATAATGACAGAACAGGAGAAAAATGGGTTTGCCTTTTTGAAAGTTTTTGCCAGGGTGTATAGAAAACAGTTTTGAAAATAAAGACAGTTTAGTGAAATGTAAAACATTCACATGAATGCTTGTGTATTTAAGGTGCATGAATAATTTCCACTTGTACTACAGCATATGATCACATAATTAAAGATGGTGTGTAATGGATATGCACAAGATGGGCAGAATTCAGGTTGCATGTTCAACCTTAACTTTGGCACTTGCTTTATAAATAAAGTGAGCAAACTTAAGGTTGAATGAATGTAATTTGTTTCATGTGATGATATTCCTTTAAAAGTTCCCCATATTATGTAGGCATTTGAATGACTAACAGGCAAACCCCCTCCACTTTGTAATTTGCCAGTCTTGCATTTCATGAGCTGAATTCTGTTAAACAGCTTAAAATGACAATGCATTTGGCAGTATTATATTAACAGAACTTTTGAACAAAGCCTTGTAGCAAAACTACAGAAAACACCCTGCTTTTGGTGATAAGAGATTGTTCATTATGTATCCTTCTCCTGGTAACTAACTAAAGACCTAGTGCCTGGGATAGCAAATTCAGAGTTTGGGGGAGAGAAGGCACAAGGTGGAATCCTGGACTCACTGAAATCAGTGGCCAGAGTCAGTGGAGTCAGGATTTCACCCAGAATGGAAGGAAGGGGAGGAAGACCTGGGGATGAAGGTAGAGGCTCTAGAAGATGGTTTGGGTAGACTAAGTGTAATTCTGATCTCAGTTACACAAGTTAAATTATTCCTGATTTACACTCAAGTCATCAGTGTTGCCCCTAATTTACACGGATGTAACCAAGAAGAATCTGGCCAGGTAGCTTTAAATGAATACACTTGTTGGAAAAAATCCCCACCAAAACAAAACCCACAGCTCATAAATCCAATCAACAAAGTGCTCTGTTGTCAGAGATTCCCTTTATCTTATGAAAACAATATGGAATAGTTTCTAAAATGACTCTCCTTTACAATATTATATTGGTGATGCATGACAATTAGACACTGTTTTCCCATGAGGCTAGTCAAATTCTTCTTGCATCTTTTGAGTGCCCGTATACTTCCATTCTCAGAAATGCCATAAGTAACACGAGAACCTTCTAATTAGGTTGACTTTGAACCCAGTTCCTAATAACTAGGGATTGCAAAGTTTACTCTTTTCCAATAATATTGCTATATGGAACCTCATTTGGCCACATGACAGTGTGGTGAGCAGCACCCTGTCACCCTTTTTAGTTGGAAGCAATCATTCACCTGAAAAGGTTAAAAATTAACAGTACTAGTATGGAACAAAATCTTTACAAGTGAATTGGCTGGAGCAGGCAAAAAGGAAGGTCATTGCTAGTGGACTCGCATACTATGTTTTTGTTGCAGTGGCCTCAACCGAGCCTACACAAGTGCACTGCACCCACCCTCCTGCTTGGGAGCACTGTCACTTCTCTTTTGCCCTGTGCTGATCCCCCGTGCAAAACCCTTTTTTTAGTTATTTGTGTGGGGAACCAGAATTTAATCTTAATCCATTTCTAACCATCCATTATGTTAGCTTCAGGATAAGGTGCTTTTCTGGCTTGTCTGGAGAGGGCTGGGCATTCCTGGATCTCGTTACATCTGTTCCAAAGAGACTCAATTAACTTCCATAGCTGGGCAAAATTTTAAAAGTGTGCTAGTGAAAATGCTGCTTAATCTAGACTCTGGTTTGCTTTATTTTCTTTCTGGCCGCCTACTGTAGTAATTCCAATAATGTAGTGTCTACAGAAATGCCCAAAGAATTTCTACCATCAAAAAAGTACTTTCTTCAAATGATGAACATGTTTTAAGTCAGGCCTAACTGGCAAACAAATGAAATCTATATTCTAGTAGAAATATTAGACTTTTGTTTTGAGTCAAGTATCTGAACTCTTTTATGGAACAATTATATAATTGTTTTTTAAACTGTAGCTAATACAGGGAGTTAACCATTTAGCTGTATGGAATAAATCCAGGTTTTTCTCAAGAAGCTGTAGTAATTTCCAATATATTTTCAAAGCCAAAATATGTGTGAATTAAATTTGACCTTGGTGTGTTTGTATGGACTTCTGTTTAATGTGAGAAGCTGGGTTGTACTGCAAGATATAAACAATCCAATTCTCCACAAAATTCTTCAGATGTGTAAATGTGAGAAAGTTATTGGAAAAAAGGACAAAAACAATGGCTTGAACACAGGGAATGGAAAAGGAAGGAAATCTGCCCTGTAGTTACTATCTTAATCCAGCTAACCCTTCTTAGAGGCAGTCAAGCAGCAATACACAAACTGCCTCCTTGATGAAGCACATGAATAATTATTCCAGCTTAGCTGCATTTCTCAGTGCAGTCAAGCTAACTTCTTAAACATTTAATTTGTCATGGGTGTACAAGGATATCTTTATACTGTTTCATTACATCAGTGTTAAATGGTTATAGTATGAAATTTGGACACACAGAAGAGATACAGAGCTCAATTTTAATTAGTGATCAGAATGGGATTGTCAGCAGACCTGGAATAATGTTTATAACATTAGCTTCACAAATCCTGTAACTTTTAATGTTGTTCAGTTTGAATTCCCTTGGAAACCAAGAGATTTGATCTGACTGGCAAATGGGCATGACAAAGAAAATAACTTATTGAGATTTGAGGCCTGGCTACCTGCTGTCCTATACAAATTGCTTCTTTCTCAAGCATTTTACCACAGGAATAACTTAAAGGATCAACAGTTCCCTATGTGTTCTAGCAGGTGACCTTCTCTGAAAAGCGGAGTGGAAAGATGCAGTGGTGAATTGCTTCAACTCCTTGGATATAAAGTGTGGGAGTGAGTTGGTCAGATCAGCTACTAGTTATTTTCTTTTTCCATATCTGCTTCTGCCACTGACTTGTTTGATGCTGGGCATGTCACTTAACCTCTCGGAGTATCAATTCCCTTTCTGTAAAATGGGAATAATACCCCTTTTAAAGTGCTTTAAGATCTATGGATAATAAGCACAAAGTACTAATTTAATCAGAGGAGGAAACAGCAATATAAAATTGGTTTCTAACTCACCCATCTTTTCTTACCTTCCTAGTCCCTTTCTCTTTCAGCTGTTTTTGCTTTTCCATTTGCAGCAGGTACCCTTCTGAGTTGCTGCGACTAATTTTCACTTGTTTTCCTTCACTTCTTTCTGTGTTAATCTCTGAGTCACTTTCTACCCATGGGATTACAGGTGGAAACAAGCCAGAGAACTGCCTTTCGGCAAGGTGAGTGTCTTCCAGTTGAGAGATTTTTTGATGATGTTGTTCCATTGTCTGTATAAGTTGTGTGGTTGGAGAAGGGCCTGCTAGCGGCTTCTGACCAGATGACTGGGATGGCCTCAATTTTAAAATGAAAGAAGGAAATTGTGTTTACTCATACCTAGATGCAAAGCCCCAATAAGCAATCTGTAAATTGAAATTGTCATTGCTATTCAAACATATTTTGAAAACCATTAGATATTGTTAGCTGGGTACATTTTCAACTCATTGAATTATGCACGCAAGCTTTCAGAAGTGAACATGACCGTTTGTGACTGATTCTGATCTCATTCACACACCCATGTATACCAGGAATAACATCATTAAGTCAACTGGGGCAAAGTCTGGGCCTGATCCAAAGCTCAGTGAAGTCAGTGAAAAGATATCCATTGATTTCAGTCGGCTTTGGAGTAGGTAAAAATCAGGCCCTTTGTGATCATTGAAAGTAGAATTTTCATTTATTACCATCAATCCATACAAGCTCTATATAAATAGTTTTAACCTCTCATGCCTTTTTCATGCGAACAGTGTCAGATTTTATTCTTCTAAGAACTTCGACACACAAAACCTTTGACTTTGGTGGGAATTTGATAAACCGAGCAAGTGCAGGATTAGTAAAAATGTGACCAGCTGCTTGTACCTTATATACACTAGGACCACTTCTGGTGGACCTGCAATTGGGGAAGATTTTTAAGAAGAATACCAGTATAGACAAGGGTTGAAAGATGAGTGGCAGCGCACTGAATTGCATTGGAGCAATTTGGGATTTTCACTCCACCTTGCCACAAGCTGGGTTTTGGTATAACCAAGTTGAGTACAAACAGGCTCCTCTAGACTCGGTTCATGGATGATGTAACTAAATGTTTCTTTGTTTTGCTCTTTAAGATCGGTTTTTCAGTTACCATTCTTAAGCTTGATCTTGCAGTCCTTGCATGTACAAACACACTAAGATCAATGGGAATTTCATGTGTAGGAATGGCTAGGGTACTGAAAGCTTAAAAATTGTGTTAAACTGTTTATTAAATCAAACACTAATGAACAAACTATAAATTATGAATAAATTACTGTGGTTGAACGTATCAGATTTTTCTGAACACTTCCTTGGCCTTCTCTAATACGACTTCCTTGGCATCATGTACCATTATGCTAATAACATTTTGAAACATGTGTCCTTACCACAAGCTGTTGGTAGCAAAGTTGTTGTGATTGCTCTTGTCTATATAAAATTGCTTTCTATGATTCTGAGTTGAAACTTGGTCTTTTACTGATTCTTGAAAATTAGCATTGTAAGTAGATGCGATGTTTTTCTGGTTTAGGAGCATGTGACCTTTGGCATACCCATCAGGTGGAAGAGGCTCCAAAACATAACTATTCTGTAAATCTTGCTGATTATACAGAGGTTTGTTTCTGGGGTTTTGCTGATATTTCTTGTTTTCTTCACTAGTATATGCTGGAGATAAATTCAACCCAGTAGCGTTTTTATGCCTTGTTAGTTCAAGATGGTGCCTTGATGAAGCCAAGTTCATGGAGATTTGCTTCTGATTCCGGTTTACCAGATCTGAATTATTTTGTAAAGTATTTGAGTCTGTCTCCCAATCTGCTGCTGAACTAGTCTTAACGAAAGGAGTAATTGGACCAACGAAGGGATTTGTTTGTAACCAACTATGCAGTGAACTATTGTCATCTTTTTCAAGTTCTAGCACTTCAGAAGAGTTTGAATCCATATGAAAGTTCTCAAATTCTGATACATTGCAATGTGTGTGATGCTGAGGTCTTGGTTCCGCTAGTCTTCCTGGTGGATGCTGGACATCATTTGCTGGTAAAGATCTCTCTCTTAGCACTCGATTTAATTTTGTTCTGTCTGCCTGGGGTTGTTTATTTTGGTGATCCTAAAAAGAGTATTGTGAAACTCTGAGGTGATCATTTTGCATGCATATTAAATGATATCTTGAAGAGACAAACATACTAAACTTACATACTTTTTGCTGCACCAATACCTTTCATTCAGAGATTTCTCTACAGCCACAAACCTTAGGCCCCAATTCAGGACAGCACTTAAGCATATGCTTAAATTCCGCAGAAGTCAGTGGGACTTGAGCATGTACTTAAGGTTAACCATATGCTGAAGTGTTGTCTTGTTTTTACTTCACTATACTTGTATGTATAATAGACCAGGTCCTCATCCACTGTAAACGGTGGCAAACCTGTTAACTTCACTGGAGCTACTTCAATTTAAACCAACTGACAATCTGGTCCAGTGTATAACTGAGAAATTTTGGAGTCAGATTTTCTTCTGGTGTAAATTGGCACACTTTCATTGACCTCAATAGAGGAGTGCCAATTTACAACAGCAGAGAATTTGGCTCTGTTTACTGGTTGTTTTGTTGGTAGATTTGGAAATGGGAGGTGGACAGAAGGCGTTAATTTCTGATTTGCTATTGCTGTTTATGATTTTAATTATGTCAAAATGTCATGGTTTTTAGTAGAAAGAAATAAAAATACAGGCAGACAATTATTTCCCTTTCCCACACAGTAAAAATTAAAATACTGTAAAAGGAGCTAGTGGCAGAGCTTTACTCTGACATATTATTGGTCAAAAGCTCTCCAGATTGATGAAATAAGTATTTTCCCAGCGTGACGTATTTACTATAAATATGTCCTTAGATGTCTTTGGAATTGCAAGTTAAAGCAATAGATATAGTAAGAGACTTGCCTGGAGTTATTGTCTGCATGTAGTAGTCTCAATTCAAGTTATTCAACCCTTTACCTATTGCTAATATCCACAGCACTACTCACAGCCTAGATTACACACCACCTTTTCGAAGGGTGCATTTTTTTAGACTTGTTTGCAGTGGACAAAGAAATAAGTCAATATGCACAGTTTAAATTGTTTCAATCGTTAAACCAAGTATTCATGTGCTTGTAAATCCTGAAACACGTCATCCCAGCAAACAAACAATTCAGGAATTTAAATTCAGTGGGACTTCTCTCACTACCCAAAGCAACGTACTTGAAATCTGGGGTTTACTTAAGATTTATCATCTTCCCAATTAAGGCACCAGGTGTTGATCCTTTTGAGGCAAGATATAGGTTTCCTTAAAGGTAATATACAAAGCCATTCTCAGTCCATTTAATCTTCATCAGAACTGAAATCCTCCATTTCATCCTCCAGTCTCACTAGGGTTCTTTTGTTACCAACACTTGCAATCACTACATAGCATATGCACTCAGAGTAACTGCTTAATGGTAGGTATTAAGTCCACATATAGAGCTGAATGTTTTGGTGAAAGCTTTAGCACTGGGGAATTCTGACTCCTGGTGCCAAGATGATAATTTGTTAGCTAGACCTCTTCCATAATGATTAGTGCTTTTACTGATGGTGCCACCGATGGAAGGGTCCCAGGGTCTCAGCATGAACCAGGGACAAACTGAGACTGAGCCATTGTTTTCCCACTTAGATGGATCAAGTAGCATTGTAAAATTCTTCCTTTACTAAGAAACTTGAAATCTACAGAACATCTTTTACCATGAATAATAGCATAAACTGCGTTTGCTCTCTTAAGGAGCACAGCTTCTTGCCTTAAATGAACAGCAGGAAATTCAAACAATCTGCTTGAGCTACTTCAGCATAAACTTAATACAAAAACTAGGGCAGAGATTTTTTTTGAAAGGAGGCTAGGCAATTTGGATGCCAAATTCCCATTAAATTTATGGGAACTAGGTGTTCAAATCCCTTAGGAGTCGAAAAAATATTCCGGGTTTAGCCTGTGATTCATAGCAACCTGTGTGTGAGGCAGGGCCGGCTCCAGGCACCAGCTTAGGAAGCAGGTGCTTGGGGCAGCCACTCCGGAGGGGGGCGGCATGTCCAGCTATTCGGCGGAGGGTCCCTCACTCCCACTCTGAGTGAAGGACCTGCTGCCAAAGTGCCGCAGATCACGATCGTGGCTTGTTTTTTTTTTTTTTGGGGGGGCTGCTTGGGGTGGCAAAAACCCTGGAGCCGGCCATGGTGTGAGGGGAAAGTGTCTGAGGAGAAGGAAAACACAAAAACAAGGAGGAGAAAAGCTTGCAAGAAGAATAAGTATATTTATCTTGTTTCCCCCTATGTTTATACTTCTCCCTTCATAGTCACATTGACCCAGTCGGCCACTATACTATGAGCCCGCGGCAGAGCAATTTCTGCTACATCAGGATATCTTGTCACAATGTTTGATCTTACCTATGTAGATGGGACATACCCATGTTATAACTATTTTAAACATACAAAAAGTCTGTAAAAGCAGGTGGAAATGACCCTGTAAAGACCAGGAGAGCCTGACTTTTCACTCAGTTACATCAGTTTTATACCAGCATAACTCAGTCAACTTCAAGTAGCATTATCTTGGCAGACAGTCCAATAGTCTAGCACTTAATGCTTCCTCTCAGACTGGTTTCAACACCAAGAAGCAGATATAAACAGCGGGCTGAGCAGAGCTGGAGCTGGAGCTGGTGCAGGGTCTCTGTCTGGTGACGTGCCAGCTGCCAAGGAAATGCTTGGGAACCTCTCTCCAAAGTGACAGAAGCTCCTCACTGGGGAATGCTGCAGTCTGGAACATGCAACGAGAGGAGAAAAGCCCAGGTTTCCTATGGAAAAATATCCCCAGAGGGGACTGTTGGGATCTCCTGCATCATGCAGGCTGGAAAGTCTCACCCAGTAGCTCCTGAATCCAGCTCCATGGCTACTGGCTGAGCTAAACCAGATCTTTCAAAAAGGTGTCCAGTCTCCACTTGAAGATTTCAAATCATGGAAAACTCCAGACCCTCCCCTCCCCTTTTGCCATAGCATTGCCTTGCTCTTGCCTCAAGCCAGAACTTCACACCGCATCTGACAAAACATGATCATGTTCCTGGAACATCTTGGTTTTTATAAGGTCAGTAAAAGGTTTGATTGCAGGTTCAATTTAGTGGAGAAAGGCATAAGGAAGTTAAAGCCCGACAAATTCAAGCGAGAAATAGGGCACAATTTAACAGTGAACATGAATAACCATTGGAACAAACTATCAAGGGAAGTAGTGAATTCTCCATCTCTTAATTTCTCAACTTGAGACTGGATCTCTTTCTGGACAACATGCATCGGTGAAAAAGCAGGTTGTTGGACTCGGTATGGGGGTGGATGTGTGGAATTCTGTGGCCTGTCTAGATAATCTAATGGTCCCTTCTGGCCTCAAAAATCTATGAAACCTGGCGTAAAACTGGCGCAGTGAAGTAGAGAATCAGGCCGCAGGGCTTTAGCACGGGACCATAAGACTGTTGCAGACTCGGTTTTGTCCCACCTACATAGCAAGTGGTCTGTTCCATGGCAGAAATCGCTGCATAGGAAGATCCTTCAGCTGCTGGTCCCTATTGTTTTGCCTCCAGCACCCTTTGAGAAAGTCACTGTTACACTTCTCCTATATTGCCAAATAGAGACCATCATTAACTAAATCAAGATCGCAAAATTTTTTCCTACTTGTAAAAACAACTGGGAAAGAACAAGATTGTTACAGAACTCAAACACAAATGGGAATTCTCAGCTAAGGTTATCGATGAACATTGACACTTCTACTCCGGTTATTATTTTTAGACCCTAAACTGTAACAATTCAGTCTGCCCTGATAAGAAATAGGACATGACTGTGATGGCTCAGGAGCTGATCAAGGAGTGAATTGTGATTTGAGTCCTTGGTTCCCCTCTTATTCTGACAGGGAAGTGATCTATGCCAACCCTTAACTAGGGACAGATTTCTTTCCCCTTCTACTCTGTTTTAGGACTGCTTAGCTCTTGTTTCTTTTTACTGCATGTTTATTTTCTTCAGACTCATAGAATATCAGGGTTGGAAGGGACCTCAAGAGGTATCTAGTCCAACCCCCTGCTCAAAGCAGGAGCAACCCCAACTAAATCATCCCAGCCAGGGCTTTAGAAGAATTTTCTGCTGATACAGAGAATCAGGTGCTGTTGGCCTTATATCTGTTTGAGACTATTTTTGGTCTTATTCAGAGCATAATCTGTTTATTCTTACCCTAAACTGACTATTCCTTTCCTTATTTATGCCTAATTACATAGCTTTCAAATTCTGTACTTCACTTACGATCTTCCACATTACGGCTGCATTGCTCGTTATTGTAAGGGCAAAGGAACAAAACGAATCTCTTGGTCCTTACATTCTCCTTCTCCACTATAGTCTGAGCAGCAAACTAAATTAATTATTGATGCTACCATAAATAGATAGTTTTCACATCTGTTCTAGCTGGATTCTACTTTCTCAGGTACTTCTAAAGTGCTTATGTCTTTGTCAGTGATGAAACCTGGTCTACTCTGGCCTTATTCCAAGAGGTAATTATTTCACTGCATTAGTGTGAAAGGCAGTCAGTCATCTACTAGATTTATCAATTTTAGGTAACTACCTAGCTTGACAGACCCTAGGGTGCACCCCCCTCCACCTGTAAACATTTTCTGTCTTAAAACATCCCCTTGATAGAGATCAGCATCCTCCCTCCCCAAAGAACACGGAATGCAACAATGAAATTAAGAAGCCCTGGTAACCCACCAGAAACAGTGAGCACTGGATGTATTAGTTTTATGGGCCAGTAGCATCATATAACCCTAAAGAGACTTGACTTTTTAAATCCAGGACTCCTTGAGACTTGGAGGTATATTGTAGATTTAATCCATCATATGGATCAAGCAGCATAATTTTTCTGCTTTCATAACTATCTTTCCTACTCTATAAATCCCCTAGTACCTATCTAGTTGGACAGTCAGTAGGTAGTCATGGGACTTAGAGTAGGATAAATAGTTATGAAAGCAGATACTATATGCTACTTAATCATAGAAATGTAGGCCTGGAAGGGACCTCAAGAGGTCATCTAGTCCATTTCCTCCATGCTTAATGTATGTGATGGATTTTAGTGCACAAGATTTGTAGAACAAGAAGATATTTAGGTGTATTCTCTATAGCCTATTTTACTTTGGCAACTAATTACTTTGACATTGTATTAGAGAGGTAGTTTTTTTATATTATAGCTATCTCCTTCTCTTGCAAAAATATGGTCTATTAGAGCGTAGCACTGGGAGCCAGGATTCCTAACATGTTATGTGGCCTTGGGCGAAAAACTTAATCTCTCTATACTTTGGTTTGTCCATCTGTAAATGCATTAATCATTTTACAAAGGTCTGAGGCATAACTGATGTGCCGTTTAGCACACTTCAGGTGCATTGTAAATAATTAACAGCAGCGCTTGTAAGTGCTCGGAGAGCCTCAGATGAAAACCATTAAAAGAATTGTAAAATAGTAATATTAAGAAAGGAAAAAAATTAAATCTGCCACAAGTTAAATTCAGAGGTGAAAAAAAATCTAGAACAAGATTGTTTGCATTATAGATTCCAAAAACCAGATTCATATTCCATGCAGAAAGAAACCTTTAGTTGGTGTGACCTCTGGAGCCATTTGTCTGCAGGATCCATTGCCATGCTTTGAAAGTCAATGGCATTCTGAATAAGCCTCTCATCAGCAGTTTTAACATCTGAAACCTAAAGAAGAAAAACATATATTAAGAGCCACTAGACTTTATACACTGGGGTAGTTCAGTGGGGCCAAGAACAGGATAAAAGATCTATGGATGGGGGTGGGGGGGGGAAGGGTTAAACAAACAACAATCCGCAGGCCAGTAAACGTAAACGGTAAAATGCAGCATTATATTATTCATGGCAGGACAAAGATGGGGCCAAATAGGAACATAGGCAAAGGGAGTTCACAAACAATTCAGTATTAATAGAGACCATGGTAGTGTGTCTATTAATAGGAAGGTGGTGGATGACATTCTGAGCACTTTCAAAGAGAACAGAGGGAAGGAAAGTTGCATACAGTAGTGACTCCTATTCATAGCAGAAGCTAATAGATGACCAAGCTGCCCAATATATGTATGGTAGATACCTCTAATACAGGCAGAAGAAAGCGAACTACACATCCATCACTGCCATGCAGACAATGAGCACTGCACTAAAACAGTCATGGGAGGCCATACATCATAGCAAAGCCTAGACCAATGCTGTTATTCAAGTACAGAAAGCACTATAAATCAAAACTACCATATATACTTGTTCATAAGCCGAATATTTTTGGTAAAAAAGTGACGCATCAAAGAGCAGGGGTCGGCTTATAAATGGGTCTACACCAAAATTTGATGATTTTAAACTCTGGAATCATTGAATTGAATATCTAATACATTGTCAGTTTGTTTGTTTACCTGGAGCGTCTGCAGGCATGGAGCCCCTCAGCTCCCTGTGGCCACGGTTTGCCGTTTCCAGCCAATGGCTCCAGCTGAGGGGCTCCATGCCTGCAGATGCTCCAAGTAAACAAAACGTCCCGACCCGCTAGCTAAGCACCACTGATGAGTGGGTGTGGCTAATTTGGGAAAGGCCACAGGGAGAAGATGTCTGTGACCAGTGGAACTACTAACTATGCAAACTTGAGCTCAGATCATTAATGACTGTCTCTTTTCCATGCAACCAATCAGCATCCTAGCTGGAAGAAGAGCACAGATAGCAGTAGTGGCTGGGGCGCTTATAACAGCATGGCAATCCAAACAGCATAGTTAAGGGACAACTACACCAAACTTGTTCAGGGAATAGGCCATCTGGATTACACTGGAGCTGCCTAAGGCCAATGACCCAAACAATGAAGTGAGTACTAGATAGCCACAAACTTGGTATATAGGGCAAATCACTTGAAATTAGGAAGCATTCATATGGGTGGTGGTCTCAGGTAAAATACCTGACTGTTATACCAGGGTGCTGTGTACAAGTGAAATGCCTAGTTTAATGCTCTGGGCTTATATCTAAACCACTCACACACATGCTCTACGGAAAGACTATGCAGCTCCCATAGATTGCAGAGGAATGCCCAGCAGACACTCAGCACTTGAGGAAGCTGCATGAGTCAAGCTACAGTTTCTTAAGAACTGGATACTGACGTATTGCCCTCAGGCCAGCCTCTCTCTGGACTAACAGCAAATGCTTTGTATCCCACCAATGATCCACAGAGCCCAGTATGAGAACAGCTGACACAGGTAATATGCTGTAGCCAGGTCTATGCAGATCAGGTGTCAGCTGCTATGAACAGAAATTAATTTACACTAGTGGGGTGGAGCTCTTACTGCTGATATTTCAGGTGAGGCGTATTGCTGCAAATGGTAATGAAAGAGTCTACTAGCTCTTCTTACAGGAAAGAAGTTAACAAATTAAGAAGACTCTTCATAGGTTTTCTTCTCCACAGCAGACAGAGAAACACAGCTGTTTCATTGGTAAGATGTTTTTGGTGGAACCCACTGACTCACTGCATTGATAGTTTACTGGGCAGGTAAAGCATACTTCTACATTATCTCTTTGAAAGAGGAACAGGACACAACCTCTGCCAGCATTTTTTTGTGAACTATTCTATTAATACCAATCAAATTGAGAAAATGATCAAATGAAATTGCATTTTGAGCATCATAAGCTGTGTAATGTCTATTCTGTTAAATTGAGGCCCATAATTGCTTCTCTACTGAAAAGATACAACAAAGACAGCAATCATGGCATGTCATTATCCCAGACTAGAAAACCGGCCTTTGCAGTGAGGACTTCAAAGGCTTGTGGTTCTCGAATTGCATTTGGCTGCTATTGTTGAAGCGCAGGCAATCTTGATTAGGTGTTTACACTGAGGTAAGGCGCAGTGCACAGAGAGTCTGAGTGCCTTGGTCTAGAGCCATTAAAAAATTGTACATTATGTTCCTCGCTTTGAAGTAAGAGGTTTGTAGGGAGGAAAGCAACTCATATTGAGTACAGCTGAGCTAGATTGGGCAGCTACTTCTCTTTCTCTCAAAGAAACTCATCATCAGGTTCTTAGAGAATCAGGCAGCACTGCAAAAAAGTTGATGCTTTATAAAATGCTATATGAATTAATGAACTTACATATCAGCCCATAAGCACGCATTTGTAGTATGTTTGGGTGTATATATAGCTCACAGATCTAATGGGCTGTGAATCTTACAGTAACTTGGAATAAGGATCCTTTAGTATCAAACATAGTAAGTTTTTATAGAGATGATTTAGTGAAATTACATGAAAAGCGCTCTGTATTTTAATGCAACATTTTATACCCGCTATACTTCACTGTTAACTGTGTTGCTAACAATTATGACCGTTCTAACTTGCTGAAAAGTGGAAAATGATCCAGTTTATAAAGATAACATCCAGAGCATGTGTTCTGGATGCTGACACAGATATCCGAGACGCTATTTTTTGTATACTCCTCATCATTCTCTAATGCCAATTATCCATTTCTTAACTGATTAACTTACCTGCCTTGACTGTCCAATTCAGTTTCCAGAACTTTAAGATGAATGATGTTTCAGAGAGGCACCAGACCACCTTTGATTGTCAGCAGGCTAGGAATCAGCAAACAATACTGATACTTCTATAAAGGGCCTTATTTTCTGTGGCTTTGGGCCCAATGTACATCACAGTAAATAAATAGTAACTCCACTGTAGTCAGTTTAGTTACACTGTTGTAAAACAGGCATAAGTGAAGACCGAATCAAGGTTTTTGTTTCTTCTGTTGTAAAAATACATCTTAATGCACACTAACAATCTAATCAGTGTTTTTTCCCTTCTTTTTCAGGGGTTTCCCTCACATTTTTTTCAACCCTTCAAAGGCTCCATGGTACAGCAAGGATGGCTGGATGCCATTCCTTTAGAGCAGGGGTCGGCAACCTTTCAGAAGTGATGTGCCGAGTCTTCATTTATTCACTCTAATTTAAGGTTTCGCGTGCCAGTAATAAATTTTAATGTTTTTAGACTGTCTCTTTCTAGAAGTCTATAATATATAACTAAACTATTGTTGTATGTAAAGTAAATAGGGTTTTTAAAATGTTTAAGAAGCTTCATTTAAAATTAAATTAAAATGCAGAGCCCCCCGGACCAGTGGCCAGGACCCGGGCAGTGTAAGTGTCACTGCAAATCAGCTCGTGTGCCGCCTTCGGCACACGTGCCATAGGTTGCCTACCCCTGCTTTAGAGAATGTTAGACTTGTTCATTTATTTAGCCAGTGAGGATCCAATGGAAAGTGATATGGCCCTCCCAGCTTGGCTAGAAATCACTGTAATTCATAATGGCCAATTCTCCTTCCACCTATTCTGAAATCTAAGCTAATGAAAATCAGTATCTCTGCATCATCTCCTTGACCTCAAAGCCACAAATATACCTGAGTAGATATCTGATTATCTAAACTTTTAACTCCAGACTAAAAAAAAAAAAAAAATTTGACACAAACTCTCAGTTCAAAGAGAATTTTCTAATCATTACCTCAGCTCAGCTACTCAGTTCAGATACATCAATACATTCTCATCCAGTACTTTTCAATCTACTGGTTAACCTGAAGGGATCTATCTTTTCCACTCTTCATCTCACATCCCTATATAATAACCATACAAGCAATGTTTAGGATGCGCCTGCACCAGGACAAGGGCTGTTTGGAAAGCGCCAGGCACATTTTGGGCATTGCTGTTATAAAAACAACAAATTCCTTACACTGCCATGGCCTCAAAAACTAAACCCATCTGGGATTAATTACTTTGACATTTTTGGACCTTTCATTTTTCAGGTGGATGTGTTTTGCAGAACAGGCTTTTTCTCTCTTGTTGTTTTTTTCCTGCATTTTAGGGTACTCCGTGATATGTTAATACACACAAAATGCCAGATTCGGCTCTGTCGCAGCCATGTTAATCCAGAGTAATTCCACTGTATCACTATTTTAACTGTGGACAGAGCCTGGCTCACAATGTCTTGTCCCAAAGGTGGATATTTTTAACTACCTCTACCTTTCTAGTCCATGTATCTCCTAAAGAAAATGCTTAACATGACAATAAATAAAAGAATGCTGACTGCTCATTAGCCTAATCGTAGTGGTCTCATTTACTTTGTGCTTGCCTTGTTGTTATCCCTAATCCGTTACTTACGAGCTCCAATTCTGCACTCAAGCATAGAGCCCCACTGAAGTCAAAGGGAGTCCGTGCACGCACACATACACACACATTATTGCAGGATCAGGGCTCTAGATTGTAAGCTCTTTGATATAACAAGACATAGTCCCTGCACCAATGTTCAGCCTCTAGCACAATTAAATCCCAATCCTTGATTAGGACCTCCAGGTGCTACCACAATAATACCAATACTACTTACTAATAATATGTGGTGCTAGGCATAGCCTACAAATATATTTTCAGAATTTCAAAATGTTAGATCAACAGAAACTTTAATTAGCCTTAATCTAAATTAATAATTTTTGCCATCAACTGAATTATAGATGGAAAAACAAGTGCTCTTAATATCTCTTCTAGCAAAGAGCTTGTCCCCTATTCCACTGTTGTAATACATACAGCAGGTGCCCTCTAGTGTTTGCATCAGTTGTTCATTAGCCTTTTAGAATGATACATAATTTACAATGGAAGGTCTCACTAGCCAGCTTTGTCAATTACAGCGAAAGCTGTGCCGTAACTTTTTATGTTGTAACTTCCATTTTCACATTATTCTATGAGTTGTGGCCAGGACATTAGAGAGACAAGGTGGGTGAGGTAATATCTTTTACTGGCTCTGTGTAGCTTTCAAGCTTGTCTCTCTCACCAACAGAAGTTGGTCCAATAAAAGATATTACCTCACCCACCTTGTCTTGCTAATCTTCACATTATGTAACAGATGGATAGTGCTGTATTGCATTGTAATCCGGTACATTTAACAAACATTTTCAAAAGTATCCCCTAATGTTGTTTGTTTCAATTTTGAGAACAGAACTTGAGAAAACTAGGCCCTTCATTTCCAAGGGATTGTTGTGCCAGCAGCTTCCACTGATTTAAAATAGAGTTGTAAATGCTCAGCAAACCTGAAAATCAAGCTTGAGGTGTCTGTTTGGACACACAAAATCTGGCCCCTTCACAGTTAGCAGATACTCTTGGAAACACGTGGGCCTAAATGTCACTGAGTAAATGTGTGAATGCATCCACCCAGACTGCATCGTATCTATATCCTTTTCTCTGATTTTTCAAGCTGCATACAATATAAATTGTATTTTTTGTTGTGATCAGAGCAATTGGAAAGTTGCAACTACAAGCTTTTTATACTGTTAAGAGGATCAGTTTTTTGATTCTTTCAAAACTATTGTATTCTCAGTGTTCTACCATTAGCTGTAACTTTTCTTTCATGCTGCACCACTGCTGTTTACCACCCATAAGGAAACAAGTGAGTACATTATTAGTAGAGCACATAATTAACAAAATCATGTAAGCTAAGCCAAACAACTCCAGTGCAGAACAAAATCAATCAATTAAGATGTGATGAAGAATCAAATCAAGTAAGATGGAAAATTTTATCACTTTATTACCAAGTAAAACTAAATTAAAATTAAGAGTTATAAAACAAATAAGGGCAGGGGGAGTTTATTATTAAGATAGCTTCATGCAAAATGTTGAAATCTTACAAATAGTTCTGGGCTCATTATCCAAGAGACCACGTCTCCCCTTCTGTTCTGTCAGAGCTATTGAGATCCTCTAGGGCAGTGTGGTCACTGGTCCCTGGAACTTGCTTTTCAAGACTGACTGCAGGGCATTCTTAACTGACAGCCCTTGCTACTGGGAACTTGCTCCCAAGACACACAATCCTGAATCTGGTAACCATCAAAAATCAGGCTTTTAGCTAATGTACCTAACGTAATCAATTTGCATTGGCACAAAAAAGTTTTTTGTCCAAATCAGGGCATGGATTTGATTCCTCCATTGCGATGCCTCTAAAATTCAAGTCCTGGCCTCTGTTGCATAGATGAGCTTGGAGAAAATGGCATGAGGAACCTCTTTTCTGGCCTTCCTCTCACTGAACCCCTGTATGATAGCAGAGCAGTATTCCTACCTACTGTTCAACTGAATACTAAGAGTAAGGCTTGGCTTCTGCACCGACAGCAGGTGACATAGCCAGCTTTCTAGAAGCCATAGCACAACTGGGGGCCATTGATAAGCTACAACTGGGAATATGAACACCACAGAACACTATCATCCTATCCAGGGCAGGGAAGATACACAGCCCAAATGGTTTCTTTCATCACTTGTGCTATGGAGAAACATGTGATTGAAGGAAATCCAGGAATCACTCTGCAAAACCAAGAGATTTAGTAGGTGTGCCCCTTTAATCAGTGGCCCATCCACTTAATTCATAACCTGCCAGGAGATGTTCTAAATAAAATGCATTACCCACCTGCCCTTGATGAACTTCCTCTCGCTTTCTACTGTGCAGATGAAGATAAGAATCCTGTTTTTGTGTAGCTAATCCCAAAGTAAGTTTATTTTTTTCCACAAAGTCTTTTTTTGCTCTCTGTTGCTGAACTTCTACAGATCGAGGAGAAAAAACATCACTGTATGTACCTGAACTGTGTTTGTATTGACAATCATCTGCTGATAGCTCTCCTTTTGTATGCAATCTAAAAGGTACACTGCTTATCCCAACAGGTTGACCATCAAGGCTTAACAATTCTGTATCAAATGCAGAAGATGCATTTTGTCTTTCTACCAGCTGGTAATTTTCCTCCAAGATGTCCTTGGAAGAGAGGTAAGATGAGTCCTGAGAGGAGCCCTGTGGGATTTTCTCAGCAACGTGGTGTCTTCTATTCACTTCAGAAAATTTTGCTCCCTCTTTATTACTCTTCCAGTTGGGATTGTATCTTAGGTTACAGTATCTGTCCGTAGGTTGCTGTTTGCTATGAAAACCAGAAGAGAAATATTAATATTTTAAAAAGAGAAAAACCATTCAAGCACTTTGAATAAGTTCATAGCTAACCAATTTAATATTCCAGCCTTTGCCCACACGCGTGTACACCCTGACACATGTGAGCAGTTCTATTGAGTTTAATGAGACCATTTGTGTGTAAAGTTTCTCGTGCATGAGACCATTTTTAGAATTAGGGCCCCAACAGTTGCACTGAACTTGAGCCGAAGATCCACAAAGAGCACCTTCTTCATCTTTCATTTTAATTAGCATTAAATGCTAATTAGGCTTAAAACTATCAAATCTGAGCAAGGAATACAACATTTTCCTTATATAAATTCATCATGGCACTAACAAGGGGGAGAGAGAGGAACACCCAGAAAATGCAATTATAAAAATGCAACAACTACTTTTTTTCAATTGTCCAGTAAAATTTCATTTAAGAGGGCATAAATTATGAGGCAATAATTCCTGTTTATCTTCCATAGAAAATTCCAGTCACTCCCCGGGGTCTCTGCTCTCTGAGGGAAAGTGCTATTCCAATTAACATTGGTCCCTCACGAGTACTGGATACCTAAGAGGGAACAGCCTATAGATTTTATGGTATTATCTCCATTCATTACCATGCAATGCCAAGATATGTACTTTGCTATTTTAATAGAGCTTTCCCAAAAGTCTTGTGTAGAATACAGATAGTTCTGTTCCTCTTTCGTCTCAACTACGTCATACACCCATGTGAAAAAGCCCCAGACCAAAAAAGAAATTTAAAGAGAGATAGAAAGGAGTAATCTAAAGTGTTGATCAGCAGTATCTTAACTTAATTTTAGGGACAGTTGTCCACAAAGTGGGTTTTTCAACAGTCTCTTAAGAAGTCAGGCACACAACTCTTACTGGCTTTCAAGCCATGGTTATAAGCAGCCTGCTGAACTCTATAGAATCTGTAACAATTAAATTTTAAAGCATCTACTCAACATTTATTAACACTTTCTAAACTAGTTACAAATATAAAGTGTGATCTAAATAACAAATGGACTCTAGTTCTATATTGATGCTTTTAGTTTCAGAGCACTGTCAGTGACCTGATATACTTTGTGCTTGAGATTAGTGTTTCAATCCCTGACAATTTATACCAATTAAGTAACAAGAGCAGTCTTAAAACATCATTATTATTCATAAATGTAAATCATATGCAAGAATAAATGCCGATTTTGAAACAACATAAGCACAAAAATATGTAATATTCTGCTAAAAACAATCACTCAAATAACAAAATATGATTCCAAAGAGTCCTATTGTGTTGAAATGTGTGCACAGCGGCTTGATTGTATTATGTAGTCCAGGTCACCACACTGGAACAAAATGAGCGTGAAGAGCTCCTTCATCTCTAATCATCTGTAGACAAAACACACACCTCTTATTCCTCCCCCCCATTTGATATAAAGGTTAGATGGACTCTGTATTCAACACTTCTGTTGATGAGCAGACAACAGATGCAGGGTTTCCTCTTCAAATTCCTAGGTTAGTAATGGATGTAGAGAGGAGGTTTCATATGCATATACTATGATATTTGCTCCAGTTAATGGACTGTATTTGAGTACTTACTGTGATAACTTCAAACAATATAAAATAAAATTTCCATTTAATGAAGAGCCTCATATTCAGCATAGTATTCAGTCAAAAAAATTACTAAAATTAGAGCATGTTTCTAGCACAATTAACATCCTTTGCACTCGCAATAAAATGTTCAGTAACTGGCCATTTTGCCTGTTGAGGAGGTGAATAAAAGCACGCTATTAATCATTTAGCCTTCATTTGTTTGCCACTTTAATTTAAGTAGACAGTTAGATTGAAATGGCACATTATTATTGCTTCAGGTTTAATTTAATTCTCTTAAACACAACAATTATTCCCAATTTATACAGCATTAAACCTTTTATGCATATGACAGCATATTCAATTTTATTTTATGTATAAAGTTAATGCTTTTGTAAGAATGTGTGAGGATGACAGACAGTCTGCTGGAATTTTTAATTTAGCATTTATATAGTTACTGGATAAAAATGCATCTATTCAACCCTCCAGTTTTTTCAATATTGTTTTAAACATAAATTTTCTAATAGAAGTGCAGCTAACCAAAGTGATTAAAAAAATCACTATCTGAATGTAAAAGTGAAACATGCATTTCTTAAATTATTCAGAAAGCTGCCCCATCCTATCAAGTGCATAGAAAGGGACAACAGTCACCAACTATCAGTTTTGAACAAGTACCCAGTCCGTTATGGTAAGTGCGTTAAGGCTTGATCCAAAGGCCATTCAAGTTAGTGGGACTCCTTCCACTGACTTAAGTGGACTTTGGATAAAGCTCATAGAGAAGAATGGATGTCTATTTTACTGGGCCTATAGCAGCAGAAAATTATCACTCCTCTACGTCAGCTCAGCTGTACTGGCTGGCACTGTGGATGAGCAGAGGCAAGGCTTGGCTCATTTCCCCACACTCCTGCCCATCTACTTTGAGGGCAAGTAAGTGGGTATGAAGCACCCACCTATTTTTGCACTCCCCAAACCAATGTCTAGGTAGCTTATACAGGGGTGTAAGGCAGGTTCTGACTTCCTCAAATGGGAGTGTAGTCAGTGCAAGCTACAATCTAGCCCTCAGTGAACAAAGAATGGTTGCTCTCCCTTCTTTTCTAAAGAAACCAAGTTGTACAGCACAATACATTTCAAAACACATCGCCCTGAATTCACATTCACAGTAAGGCCTGGTCTACATACAGTCTTTGTGCCAATTTAACTATTTCTATTAGATAGGTGTAAGTTACATTTATGCCCACTTTAATGCACTACTTGAATGGCTTAGCACAAGAACAATCAGGCCTATCATAGCTATATACTAAAAATATATTACTTACCTTTCATTATGTTTTCCATAATCTTTTCCATTTGAAAACTGTACTTTGTCATAATTTGTTCCTTCTGAGTCATTCAGACTTTTCTCCTCCAGACTATCTTCATCTAAGCTGTCATTCTCCAGCTCATCAGAAGTCTGGCCTACCAGTACTTCATTTTCATAAATCCGTTTTTGAAGTTCTAACTGATATTGTATCTCTTGAGTAAGGCTTTCAGAATCAGACTCCTGAGAGTCATGCAGACTTGGATGCCAGTTGCCGTCACTTAAAGATGGTCCTTTTAAATTAGTATGATGACCATGTGGCTGGATTAATACTCTTTGAGATAAACTATTATTCATGTTGCAAATGTGTAGAAAGGAAAGAGTGGAAAAATATGATTCAGATGTGAAGAATTCATTCCATATTTTGTGCTGCAGTGTAGACCAGACCTGTGTTTAGGAAATATGAGACTAAATGCAAACAATTTGTTCATTGAAATAGTCAATAACAGTTAAGTTTGTTAAGTATTTAGATGAGTCCTATCAAATTATTTACACAGTCAGTAGCATTGTGGGCAGACTCAGAATTTGATCCTGCAAAGCTGATGCACTCCTGTATTTATAAATGCTTCAGGGAGCAATACTACACACTCAGTAGTATTTTGTGCAATAGGAAATCAATGACACTAAGGCCCTGATAATGCCAACGCTTATACATGTGGTTACTTTACTATTGTTAATAGTCCCGTTCAAAATCCCGGGACTACTACTGGTAGTAAAGTTAAGCATGAGTCAAGTGTTCACAAGATTAGGGCCTAAATGTGTAGTAAATTACTACTCGGCATGAGTAAGTGTGGCAAAATAGGGCTTTTAATCGTTATAAAAATGGCAGCGACAATTCACTTATCCCAAAAATAATAAATCTGTGTATACATATTATCAGGGAAATAAAGTTAAGGCAACAGATTATAGTTGTTCTATCATATGTTCTACATTAGTGATCTTATTTAAACCCTGTTGGATATCTATAGCTATATCCCTCTAGATATAAGTGCAGGACAAAGAATATTTACTTACAAAAATATATTGACAATTTTTAAAATATATTTATGTTAACAGACGAGCCATGTGCAATCACTTTATATACATAAGGGATCAAACGGCTGAGTTAAAACAGTGTCAGCATTTGAAAATAGGAAACATTTGTTAACATTTTAATGCCATTTTCTTTTGTAATAGGTTACAGCAGTAGGGGAGTGCTTGATGCAGCAGGAAGAAAGTCTGTTTGTATTAAAAATGATTATTTATATAACATAAGTTTAATTTTAATGTATGGGTATAGGAAGCCATGTGTCAGGTACGTCACCCCATCAATTTTTAGTTTTCCAGAGGCAACACTTCTTATGGCATAAAATTGTTGTTCTTCATCAGGCCTTTTATTAACACACTGGATATCTATAACTGTCCTTTCTCTGGCATGGATCATACTACATGTAATAGCAGATCTACGTTGGGAGATTATGCATACGCTGTGGGCTAAGGAGTTATGAATCAACTAGTGTGTATAGATTTTTAAAACGATAGCTATGCTTCAGTTTTAAAATAACGCAGGGCTTGAAATATCCATTCACCCACTCAGTGATGAGTAAGAAACTTTCTTTGAGCTGCAGGATTTAACCCATCAATTTTTACAGAAATTAAGCATTCATTTTTCAAGTTTCTAGCTCTTACGGTTGTGAAGACAACCTTACAAATACAAACTAATGAAAGCAAAGGTGGTCCAATGGATAGGGCACGTATTGCAAGATCTGGATTCTGCTGCTAGCTCTGCCACTGAATCGGTCTGTCACTGGGCAAATTATTTCACCTATCTGTGCCTCAGTTACCTCCTCTGTGAAATGAGGATGACTGTGATTTACCTTTGTAAAGTATATTGCATACTCAAAGAGACAGCACTTTAATAATTAGCACTTTTCAACCATAGATTTCAGACAGCCATTTCCATTGTTTCTCTTGCTGTACCTATTTTCTCATAGTAGAAGCAAAGTGAAATTTACAAATCTGGTCAGTATTGCTGCTTCTGTTCAGAACATTGTGGGCAGCAGTGAAACTTTGAAATTGACTTGATTTTTGAAAGTTTCACTGCTGCCCACAATGTTCTGAACAGAAGCAGCAAAACTGACCAGATTAGATGACCAATTTAATGGGATTTGAATAACACCTCAGGCTCCATTTGAAAATTCCAGCTCGAATTTTTCTAATGCACTCTGGTTAGGAGGTGTCAAGAACATTTTTTCAAGCCTCAAGTAACAATTGAGGAAATATCATCTATCAAAGTGCGTTTGTCTCTGTTCTTTCTGCATTGAAAACTTATAGAAGATAATTTAAAAAAAAATCCTCCATTAAACCGCCATAATTTCTACCTGCATTTTAGATTTTAAGGTTAAGGAGTTATTATTTGGGCCTCAAACTAAAGTATCCCTTACAGTTAAGGAAATACCCATTCTTACAGGAATCTTGTCATTTGGGGAGGAGTGCAGGGACATTTTGCATGGAGGCACCTGGAGAAAGGTTATGTAAACTCCTGGCAGGCTGGGAGTGCAATGATTGTGGTGATGGTGGGGAATGTACGAACAGTTGCAGCCCTTTGGATGGTGTTTTGCAACCCCTCTAAGGAGGGTCTGTAATCCTTCCTAAATCCCCCTCCTGGACAGTGGTGTTGCATCATAAAATAGCACTCGCCACCCTTTCATTACTTGTTAATACATACTGTGATGAGCAAATCTGAAAAGAACAAGAAACTGAACAGAAGATATGTGCTACCCTGCTACTCCCTTCTCCCAGGAATTTGCTCACCTCCCCCCCGCCCCGTCCTCTTACCCCGTGCCCGTCCTCTCTCCTAGCCCTCTTTCCCCACCCCCCTTTCCCCACCCCCCAAATCCTCTCGGCCCTCTCCTTTTACCCCTCCCCCAGTCCCTCACTTCACTCCCCAAATCCTCTCCCCTACTCCTCAAATCCTCTCTGCCCCATTCCTTCTACCCCCCCAGTCCTCCCCCCCTCTCTCTCTCTCCCTCCACCCCCAAATCCTCTCTGCCCCTCCCTTCTCCCCCTGCCCCCTTCTACCCCACCCCAGTCCTCTCTCCCTCCACCCCCAAATCCTCTCTGCCCCTCCCTTCTACCCCACCCCAGTCCTCTCTCCCACCCCCAATCCTCTCTGCCCCTCCCTTCTACCCCTCCCCAGTCCTCTCTCCCACCCCCAATCCTCTCTGCCCCTCCCTTCTACCCCACCCCAGTCCTCTTCTCCCACCCCCAATCCTCTCTGCCCCTCATCCCTCCCCACTCCCCTCACTTCACTCCTCAAATCCTCTCTGCCCCATCCCTTCTACCTCTGCCCCAGTCCTCTCTCTCTTTCTCTCCACCCCCCAAATCCTCTCCCCCACCCCAATCCTCTCTGCCCCTCCCTTCTACCCCCCAGTCCTCTCTCTCTCGCTCGCTCTCTCTCCGCCCCCCCATCCTCTGCCCCTCCCTTCTACCCCTCCCCCAGTTCTCTCCCACCCCAGTCCTCCGTGCCCCTCCCCCGTTTCCCCCTCGCGCCCCCCCCTTCACCTGGCCCTGCAGAGCAGCCTCTCCACCAGCGACGGGTGCGCAAAGAGCTATTCCCGAACCCACTCCCCGCACCCCCGGCTGCGCTGCTAGCGTAATGTCACCATGGCGGCGGTACACATACGCAAAACCCCGCCTACAATTGCACCTACCAACCGGCTTCGGGAAAGACGGGATGGGGGGGGGGGGGTGCAGGCGAATGGGACACTCCCTCCTAAAACATCCCCCGCCAGTCTGTGTGGTACCTTCCAGCCTGGGTGAGCTCTCCAGCTGCCCAGTGCTGAGGATGGGGTGGGGGGTGCAGTGCAGGACAGAAGGAGATGGGGGGCAGGGAAGAGGGAAGGGGAAAAGAGGAGTTGATGGGGGAGGGGGGAGAGAAGAAGGAATAAGAAAGGAAGGAGAGAAAAAAGGAGAAGCCCATATAAAATGTAAACCCCTTCAAGCCCTGCTCCACCCTCTCTGCCCTTGTCCCCTGCTCCCGCCACCGCGTCGGTGTCATTCTCATATCAAACCTACCTGTGTCAAATGGGGACAATGAGACTGAGCTCCTTGGTAGAGCACGTTGAGATCTTGTCATGCAAAGTGCTACATAGGAGCTAGATATCATTCAGTAACCTAGGGTGAAATAGACCTCAAATATTAGGATCAACATGACAATTTTTCTTGTTGAGGGTCTTCTGGTTGAAAATGTTCTTCAAATGAATAGGAGACCATCAGGCCTGAACTTGGTCTCACACCAGGTTTGAACTGAGTTACGCCTGACGTACAGCTGCTGCAAAACCAGAATCAGATGCATAGAACCTGATCTAATTCCCGGTAAATCAGTGGAAAGACTCTCCTTGACTTGAATGGAAGTTTTACTGGGCCTATAGTCCCCAAGCAAACCACTTTTTGTTTTTTTTCCACATGCAATGAGAGCTGTTTCAGACCATTCACTTAAATACAGTCCTGCGGTGAGTGGTTCAACTCATTCCTGTCCCCACTGGCACCATGTGTTGGACTGTATTTTGCTGTTGGTCTGAGTTTAACCTCTGATATCAAAGCCAATACAAGACCATTTCCCATACCCAAGAAACCATGTGATGCACTGTTAGAATGATTAAAATTAGTGGATAAAGTTAGTATTCTTTGTGTGTAAAATATTTAGCAGGATTTAAAAGCCTAACAGGCTATATATGCTTCTGTAGCCTTGGGTTTTTCAGAGTATAGGCTTATTATTTTCAAATGAAGCAAAAAAAGCCCACAACACAGCAACAGGCCTAATCATTAATGATGGCAAATTTGCACATGAATGGAATACAGGAAACAGTAGAAAAGGCTCATCTCTTAGATGGTAAACTATTGTAAAAATAGAATTACATTTCAACAAGATCAAAACCCCATTAAGAATATGGTAAATTACCATTACTTCAGATGTGATCTGTAATAGGAGATTATGTTGTTGGGTTAGATTAGTGGGCCCATTAGTTCAAATCTGCTGATACTTAGTAGTGCATGTAATTAGAATGATGTGGCACTATATGCATATTATAATTTACTTTCACTGCATGGACCTAATGGTATTGTGGACAGCTAAGGTGTTGGTGCTATCAAGGTGATTTAGAGTCAAGCTTTTGGATGAATGATCTAGATTTAATTTTGTTATATGTCACGTTACTATATCAAAGATAACAACAACGGCTCTGAAGTAGCACCATTCTCTGGGGTCCCCAGTTCATCTGTTGCTTTTTTAGGTCACTCACATGCTTAACTTTAGTTATGTAAATAGTTCTATTGAGTTAAACGGTTCTCGTGAGTAAAGTTAAGTAAGTGCATGAGTGTTTCCTAAAATTGCAAACTCTGAGGCAGGGGCCATGCCTTTCTCTGTCTTGTACAGTGTTGGTGCTTAAAAATAATAAAAGTAGGGGAACAATTAAAATATGATAAAGTTCACACAAGCCCAACTGTCATTGTTTATTATTACATCCATTGCTGACTACTTGATTGGTTATTGCAATATCATGGAGTAGTCCAGAGCCAGCCTCCTTCAACAATTGGATTATTAAAGTGTGAGATGTACGAGCCATTTTAAAGCTGAAGAATGCTAAAAATAACTTGTATGCCAGTTACATAGCTACTTGGCACTTATTTGTTCAATATGTTGAAGATGATCCAGAAGTGAAGAAATCAAATACTTTTCATCTGAGGCTAGTGCAAAAATCAATATTTCTTGATGGATTTGATTGACTTATTTGTTGTAGGATGTAGTATGGGAGTGTTCCTATTATTACTGAGTTAGTACTTTTTTCTTTTCTGTGGTCTTACAGTGTACCTGTTTTAGTGGTATATATGTACTGAGGCACTACCAAACTATTCTTTAAAAAGAAGAGAGACATTAAGTTTGGTTTATTAAAAAAGTCACTCTGAACAGCCAACTGATTTTAAGAGAAGCAACCAAAAGGTTCACCACTGAAAACCATGAACTAATAAAATGGCAGAATTTGAGCACTGCTACAAAGCATGCTATAAGCATGTCTGCTACAAGCCAGGAGAAAAAGTAGAAAAAACTGATACACCAGCCATTGCAGCTAGAAACAAAACTTCAATTAAAAGTATCTTTAATCGTCCTCCACAGAAGCATGGAATGTGCATATTGTATCTATTTAGGCTCTCATATGGTCTCCATCAGAACTGTGGTGTCTAAATGCCTGAAGTGCTACTCTACTTTAAATAAAGGAAATAAACATTTTTACAATAATGACAAACCACATAAAGTGCATTCACTTGAAATTTTAAACATGTAAAGGAACTAAGAATACTTAAAATAAACTGCTATTCCAAGGCCTCAGTACCAACACTGTCTGATCTTGCAATCTTTTCCACACATAGAACTATCATTGAAGTTAAAGGGGTACTGTGTGCCAACGGAACTGGAAGATCAGGATTTGAAATGTTATTAGTTGTGAAACATTTTTTCACAAACACCTGGCTTCACCATTAGAGAGCATTTTACAAACCAAGTTTAGAAACAATCAGTTGTTTATGCTCTTTCATGGTTTTGTTTAAATATTAAACAATTCAGGTCTTATTGTTAAACCAATATTAGAACTTGCTGGAAACTGGAAGTCTTTTACATTGGAGTCCACACAGCTCTTGTGTCAAACATGAAGTCATCTTCCAGCATTAAAACCATATTACTGCTAACAGTAATGGCAGTGACAACTACGGCTAGTCAAAAGTCTGTTTTCCTCTCATTACCTGTGATGAGAAGTGCTATCATCTGACATGAGCAAAATGGGTGCAATATCCTTTTAAGGATTACCTTAAATCTAATTTCATAGCCTGGACTTAATTCAGATCTGCAATTCTCACTGAAGTGTGATTCTGTACTAAAAAGTTACTAACCATGACAGTGTGGGGTTCTGTAGACATTGTGTCTCATTGGTTTTCATATCAGATTCACTCAGTCTGCAAGTGAAAATTGTTTTTTCAAACAGCCCCACACACTCATCCTGGGCCCTGACATCACCACCAGTAATATAGATCTGAGGGCCAAATTGTATCCTCAGTCATGCCTGTGTCACCCCATTGTCTTCAGATCATGCCCTTAGTAACATTTATGGAAGACCTCAAAAGGCAAACGACTGTGGAGACAGGGCTAGTAGCTGTAGGTGTCATTGTCAAGCACTGTACAAACAACTAGTTAATTCTCACAACTGTCTTGTGAGGCATGGAAGTAGTATTATCCTGCTTTTACAGGTGGGTAACTGAGGCAGAAATGTTTGAAGTCAACAGGAACTGCAGGTTGCTCTGCACCTCTAAAATCACAATGTTTTTATTTCATTAACTAAATATCGGTTTAAGTTAAATATCATTACATGCCTAACTTTGGGCACCCAAGTTCAAAAATATTAGCCGTAAGTGCTTTCTCAGAAATTCCTGCCTCCCAGTCTCATCGGTAGACAATCCATCTCAGGAGGCTGCAGAACTGTTGCATGAACCTCTCAGTAATTTTGTATCTTGTATTATGATGGCTGGTTGTGCATTCCATTATCAGGACCCTCGCTGCTGAAATGACTTGCTCTGGTATATGTCTGATCCATTTGAGACCCATGAATTAAATCTGCTGATTAAATAGCTAATAGCAATGCATGCATTGCTAATAGATTCCCATGAGCATCTCTTCCAGCTACCTCTTTTTAATGTTAACACGGTGATCCAAACTAGAATCCAGATTGAGACCAGCCATTTTATCAGGCATTTCTTCCTCTGTTTGAAATCCTGCTGTGATGTTGATTCGTCACAGATTGACAGTTTTACATACCATCAGATTAGTCACACTATAAATATGAGAACACTCCATATTGACTCTGTACATAGTACAATGTTGCCAACGCTTCCTGACTTCTACACGTCAGTTTCTTTTCCATATGCCAGCTGTTTCCCAAATGTTGAAACAGATCTTTCTTCTGAATTCGACTTTATTGTTCCTGCATATCCTTCAGTTACGTATTGCATAGTAGGCTTCTGATTGGCAACTGGAAGACAAATGCATATTTGTTGATGTCTTTGTATAGACTGAGGGGGTTATTTTGATGGAAATTCATTCTGGCTACAACATTACTGATAAATCCAAAAAAAGAGATGGTTTATAGATATTACAGTGACAGGAGCTCTAGCAATTTTTAAGAGTGATTGAGCTTGTGGTCAAGAAAATAATTGGTTCTTTCTACTAAAGCTGGTTGAAATACTTAAAATTTTGCAATAAAATCTTTCCCCTTTTTTTGACAAAAATGTTTGATTTTTTTTTTCCCCCTCCCTCATTTTTTCTACCAATTATGGAGCTGATGAAAGTTTGTCAAATGTAAGGTTGACATTTATTTAAAAAAAAAAAAAATTTAATTCAAAAGTGTTTGCAAATTTCCCTCCCTTTTTCGACTAGTCTGACTTTTTAGCCATAAAGCTGCATGTGTTTATATAGATTCTAATGGTACAGTAGGAACACACTTTACAGCAAGGTGTCCCACAGAGTTTTAAAATGCAGCCCACAGCTGGCTCTTCCTGTAACTACAGAGAGAGGACAAAGCTGATGAAGTGCAGGTGTGTTTTGCTAATGAAATCAGCAAACAAGCAATTTCTGATAATCTAACAAAGGTACAAGTCCCACCAAATATTGCACGTGTGCATATTTATTTAATAAAAACATGTAAATATTCATACATCTTAATGCCAGGGGGAGCATTACAATAATCTAGTCTCACTTCCTGCATAACAGGAGACAAGGAACCTTACCCAATAATTTCTGCATTGAGCCCATGATTTGTGTTTGAACTGTAGCATAGACTTTAGAAAGACACCAGTCTTGACTTAAAGACTAGAGACATGATGGATACTCCGTGACTTGCAGAGAAGGTGTGCCCCTTAGATTCACAGCAAGTTGCCAAGGAAGTTCTTGGTGTCTTGAAATTTGGGTAGCCCCTGCTTTGCAGCATTTTACCACCTGCAATGTTTTGGTAAAGGCAAGGTCTTATCTCCTTGCCCTCCCTTATCTTTCACACCTCGTCACCTCCAAATAATTAATGAGTTTAGAGGTGAGCATTTGTCATTTATAATATTTGTGAACATGAACATCTAATAAAAAACAAATAAAGGCTGCAATTTTTAAAGACACGTATGGGAGTTAGGTACCCAGCTCTCTGAATTCCAATGGAATTTGTACAATTAACTATTAGACTCCTTCAAAAAACCCAATCAAAAGCTTTAAGCATAAATGTAATCTGTAATGAATTTCCCAATCATGGTGAATGTGAGAGATGGTTAAAAATGGTCATGTGTCTGCAGTGGGCATTGGGCCTATTAAGAAGGTTTGACTAAACTATATGATTGAAGCTTAAGATTTGCAGTTTGCAAATCTTTCCTAAACAATGAGGTTGGCTTGAACCTGATCAGGTTGAAGTCAGTAGCAAAACTCTGATTTCAATGGGATCTTCAATGGCCTGGGATCGTGGTGGTAGCTTACCTTGTCCATTCTTCTCAGGGGCTTGATTGTCTTCATTAGACCTGGATTTGTAACTCTCCAGTGTCTGCTCTGAAGTGTCATTTTCTGTGCAGATAACAAATGCAAATAAGAAGTTGCACCTTTTTTCATACATTTGCCCACCTTGCTATCCCTGCATGACCAAATACTGAACTAGAAGAATATCCAGTGGTAAGAGGGCAATTCAGTCTTCATGTCCATTCAGTAGTTGGACTGCCAAAAAGGAACTGATTTGTGCCAATCCTCTTGTCCATTGAGGTTTGGCCTGAGACCACCAACCATTTCCCCTTGGATCCTGAACAGCGGTTTGTAATAACTTTCAGTCACCACTGACACAGGCTTGATTTTAACCAATGACCTAGCTATGCAAGGATCCCATATCCTGTTACCAGTCCCCTCAACTATCCAGTCCCTCACACGCATCCTAAACATAGACATTACTGGAGATTTAGATTGTGTGATCACTCACCTCTCTTCCAGACTCCGTGTGCTTTTTGCAGCTTCCTCATGAAGAGCAGGACGATGATGAGCATCACAAAAATGAGAACCGCTACCAGGACTGGCAACAAAACACCTGTTTGCTTTCGTCTGATTCCTTCAGAATTAAGATCTGTTTATATTAAAAAAAATTTTTAATATAGTTAGGTAGCTACTATCTGCGATGTTTAGCTAATAAGGTGAGGACTGTCAATTAGAGAGATTGCCACATGATCAGTTAGGAATGTCGAGGCCTGTTCCTCAGAAATAAAGGAGCTGACAATGTAGATAATGTGAGATCATTTTTAAGCCTAATGATTAGATTGTTCTTCAAGTTTGTGTTTGAGAACATACTGGCCACAAAAGGGGCAAGTTGACAATACTGGAGACTGGTTTCAGGCTCTGAGCCAAAATCCACTGTAGTCTTTTCATTGAGTTTAGTAGTTTATTAGAGAAGAAATACATAGGAAACAGCAATGTAAACTTCCCCATCGTTGACATGGAGGAGCCAGGTCACATTTTCTGCTTGTGTAAAAATGGGAAAACCTCCACTGAAGTCAGTGGACCAGCAGAGAATTTAGCCCAATGCCTCTAGATGCTAATATTGTTTTTGATCTCCATGGGCCCCTATGAGATTCTCCATGGGTCTCCTATGAGATTCTTAACAAGGGCAACCCTATAGTGTCCTTCATGGTGGGTTTGGTGATGTAGACACTTGGCTGCTGGTAACCAGGCTGACTTCAGGAAGGCCCATTTCATATTTAGTATTAACAAGAACTTACTGATGGTGGCATTACAATTCAGAGTTGTTTCTTCATGGCTTATTGATGGTTCTTTTGTCCCAGAGATTTCTTCTGCAACAGTCACATTTAATGTTGTTTCAGATCCTGTAGAAATGAAGTGTTTCTCTGGTTAGCCCAATCACAGTAACCCAGATTATTTACACTTTGCTGTATTAATTCAACATTTAATGATTCCAAGGAATATATATATGGGCCGGCTGGTTTAAATTGGGATAGCCATAGTGATTTCAATGGAGCTATGTTGATTTACATGAGTTGAAGATCTGGCTCTGTATTCTTTAGGTGGTATTAATTATAAAACTGAGGGTTTCTATCCTTGTGACAGTGTAAAGGTTCAAGCAATTAAGCCTCAAAATAGCTCTTGTAGGTTTGCAAGTGTTGTTTCTGTTTTACAATTGAGGAAACTGAAAAACAGCAAGTTAAGTGAGTTGGCCAACATTACAGTGTGATCCAGTGTTACAAGTTAGTTTAGAATTTGAGTTCGTGGCTCCCCGCCCTGTGTTCAATTCATTAGATTACCATGTTATTCCATCATTAAGAAGTTTACCAGTGGTGATGTTGGAGTTTTGAGTTGATTGTTCACTGCTTATTGCTGGTACATCTGTAACAAATGTTTCTTCTGTGATGTTCAAAGTTCTTTCTGGCTCTGTAGAAATAAAAGTAGAAAATATTTTTATTTCCTTATCCCTTTCAGTAGTCTGATCAGAAACCCCAACTATGGACAGACTCAACAAAAATTCTGCCTTACTAAGTCAGTATTTCAGGTCTCTGACAATGTGTTTTGTGGAAACTCTTAGCTACAGTTCTAATAAATGCTATTTAAGGCTGGAGTTTTCAGAAGTGCCTTAGGGCCAAACCTTGATGTTCTTACTCAAAACAAATGGATATAAAACTGGCCATCAGGAAGTTTAGACTTTAAATTAGATGAAGGTTTCTAACCATAAGAAGTTCTGGAATAGCCTTCCAAGGGGAGCAGTGGAGGCAAAAGACATATCTGGCTTCAAGACTAAGCTTGATAAGTTTATGGAAGGGATGGTATGATGGGATAGCCTAATTCTGGCAATTAATTGATCTTTGATCATTAGCGGTAAATATGCCCAATGGCCCGTGATGGGACACTAGCTAGGATGGGATCTGAGTTACTACAGAGAATTCTTTCCTGGGTGTCTGGCTTAGGGTGACCAGACAGCAAGTGTGAAAAATCGGGATGGGGTGGTGGGTAATAGGTTCCTATATAAGAAAAAGCTCCAAATATTGGGACTGTCCCTATAAAAATCGGGACATCTGGTCACCCTAGACTCTGGCTGGTGAGTCTTGCCCACATGCTCAGGGAATTTTCCTCCAGGGCAGATTGGCAGAGGCCCTGGGGGTTTTTCACCTTCCTCTGCAGTGTGGGGCATGGGTCACTTGCTGGAGGATTCTCTGCGCCTCGAAGTCTTTAAACCACGAGTTGAGGACTTCAATAGCTCAGACATAGGTGAGGGGTTTGTTACAGGAGTGGTTGGCTGAGATTCTGTGGCCTGCTTTGTGCAGGAGGTCAGACTAGAAGATTATAATGGTCCCTTCTGACCTTAAAGTCTGAGTTCTTTCTCACTCCTTACTCATGTAAACTCCCACTGAAGACAAGACATCGTATTCTTTAGCTAATATTAATTATAACAATACTTAGACTTTTCCACCTTCAAAGCACTGTACAACACCCGCTGTAGCTGAGTCTCAAATGCCCAACAGGTGAACATCAATGATCCCCATTTTACAATATGGGAACCAGAATCAGAGGCTGATGTTTTCTAAATCATGACGGAATTTGGATGCTTGGTGGGAACTGGACATGGAAATTCCTGAAGCAGCTTTGAAAAGTCTCAGTGGAGCCCTTAAATGACTTGCCCAAGGTAATGCAATAAATCAGCGGTAGATCCCAGATTAGAACTGGGACATCCCTGCCTCCCAGCCCTGTTCACTAAAGCACATGGCTGCTTAACTTACAAGGACATTCATTAGCACACATACCAATGGTGCTGTTTGCATTCTTAGTGGCTGGTTCACTACTTGTTGCTGGTGCTTCTGTACTAGAATTTTCCACATTTACTGTTAGTGTTACTTTTGACCCTGTAGAAATGAAAAGAGAGGTTTTCTTTTTCTTATACACAAAGATAACTGTACATTCACAGTATAAATTAAACTCACGTTTGTAAAACAAAATTGGTCTATATGATGTGTCGATCTATGACATTACACATACGGTGGGAGATTTTCAAAGGCAAGGATTCTCTAAGATGTTTAGATGCCTAACTTCTATGAAATTAATGGGAATTAGGCAGCTAAATACCTTTGAGGATCTGGGCCAAATTGCATTGGTGTAAAAAAAAAAAAAAAAAAAAAAAAAAGTTGTTGACTAATTTCCATTTCCAAATCTCTTCCATAAAATAACTATGCATAGCCAGAGAGACCCCTTTAAAGGTTGGAAAGTATCTCACTGTCAAACAATTCATAGTTTATATAGTGGTAATGAAGCTCCTCCTGCCCTCTGGGGACAATCCTGCTGTTATCACTTGAATAATTTTACAGCTTAAGCCTTAGTGTGTTGACCATGCTTATTTCCTGTCAGCCTGTGGCACAGTGCCACCTAGTGCATCCATAGGGATAGGTATTAATAAAATCATAGCATGCATTGATGGAACTATGACAATTGATACCACCTGAGGACCTGCCCCCATATGTCTCCATATGTTTGTCTTCACTACAAAGAGAGAAGTAGAGAGGGCAGCCTCCCTCTATGATGGATGCAATTCTAAATGCTCACCTGTGTGTAACAACTATTGTGTTTTGTGTTTCAAGAATCATTGCAACAGCTGGAATATAAATTTGTTCTCAGCGGCATTTCCATCTGCTCTACACATGACATTTTAACAAATTGCCTTAATGTCATTAAGAAAAAAATGTACTTACAAATAGTTATGTTGGCTGGTAGTTCCCTCTGCTGGGTAGATATTGCTGGTAAGCTGGTACTAGATGGCTTCTCAGGTACAGTGGTAGGAAAGTTTGGTTGGCTGGATCCTAAAGGAATAACCATCAAACAAGACATGAAAAGTGGAAGACATATTTTAGAAATAAACCCAACCCAGAAAGATGGAATCCAGATCTGAAATTTCCCAAGCTCCAGATATATTTGGCTCTAGGTTTTGATATGGGGCCAGCTATCCATTTCCCCCCCCAAAATGATACGAAATAAACAAAAAGCGAATTTAAAATTCTTCCCAGTAGAGTGCAGAGGATTTTGAGAGAAGATGGTGTTAATATTTGGATTGGACTTTGTAGCAATCACTGGAAAAGAAGAACCCAATTCTGAACACAATGCAAGTAGTATTCTGTATCATCCCTGAGTATTCTTTTGCAGCCCATATTCTGGGCAAAAGAACTTTACAAATAATTTTATATGATTTATTTCACAATCATGTAGACACATATAAATAATAAACAAACAACATTGGTCAAACTGTTTGTTTGGCCATGATAACCTTTCCCCACTAAGCCCCAGATTGCCTTAATTCAGCACTACTCTACAGTTTATAGTGTTTAATTAACAACAGTGAAAAGAGTTTAAAATATGGAACCTACCAACAGTTGTCTGAGAAGAAAAAACTTCCTGTTGGGTACTTGTTGCTAGAGATATGCTCCCAGGTGATGTCTGTATTATAGACTGCGGGGTAGCTTCTGTGGATTCTAATGGAATAACCAATGCATTAAGGAGAGAACCGTGATAAATGATATTAATGAAAAAAAATGTTTTTAAATCAGTAGCTTTTTATTATTGTACTTACCCATATAATCCTGAGGATGCTCAGAGGTCCTCGTGCTTATTTCTAACACATTTGGAGCTGAGCCTGTAGTAGTTATTGGAAAACAATAATAATACTTAGAATTTCCCTAGTTTCTTTCATCTGAAGCTCTCCAAGCATTTTACAAGCGTTAACTGAATCTAACAGTATGTATGGGAGGTAGATAAGTATTAGGCCCATTTTACAGATGGTAAACAGAGGTACAAGGAGCAGAAGTCCGGTGGCACCTTAAAGACTCACAGATTTATTTGGGCATAAAGGTTTTTTTTTTTACCCACAAAAGCTTATGACCAAATAAATCTGTTAGTCTTTCAGGTGCCACTGGACTCCTCGTTGTTTTTGTGGATACAGACTAACACGGCTACCCCCTGATACTTAAGGAGCAGAAGTGAATGTTCCAATGTGACACAGGAACCCAGGACTCCTGCTGACTTTAGCGGGCTTTGGATCAGGTTCACGGTGAGTAAGAGGCAGAGATGGTAGTAGAACCTAGGAATCCAGTTCCAAGTCCCTTCTTTAACCACAGGAGAGTACGGTCTTCCAAAACCAGACACTGAAGAGACCTTGTTCTCTGAATAAAGCAACAGAGGGTCCTGTGGCACCTGAAGAATTGAGGTTCTTACCCATGAAAGCTTATGCTCCCAATACTTCTGTTAGTCTTAAAGGTGCCACAGGACCCTCTGTTGCTTTTTACAGATTCAGACTAACACGGCTACCCCTCTGATACTTGTTCTCTGAATGGTAGACCACACCTTCAGTTAGGCATCTATATCTATGCAAAGAAATAACAGAGTAATTCAGTGTGGCCTAGTGGATGGGGGCCCTGTTTTAGGACTCAAGAGACCTAGGTTCGAGTCCTAGCTTTATCACTGGTTTGTTGGGTGACTTTGCTACTGTGCCTCAGTTTCCCCATGAGTAAAAGGGGGTTGATAATACTGATGTGTGTTGCAACAGGCTTTGAGATCTATTCATGTAAGTCACTATACAAGAGAGCGGTATTCTTCTTCAAGCTCAAATGTTAATAGGAATCACCACCAGTCAACCAATGCTTAAATAAAAGCTGTTCTTACTGAAATTTTCAAACTGGAAAGATACAGTCAGTCTTTCTCCTCGTAGGGTTTCATGACGAATGACACAACTGGCTGTTGAATCTCGGTTGTATGCATGGACTACGAGACTGCTGCTTGTGTTGCATTTCTTTCCATCGTGTTCAAACTGGTGTTTGATGTCACCTAAGTAGCCATTTGAAGAAAACATTTAACTGCTTAGCCGTCAAAAACAATTTAATGAAAAACCTTCCAGTCACAAATCTGCTTTACTTTTGGTCTGCTAAATCAACACATGAATGCCATTTACACATTGTGTAAATGGATCACAGCAGAGCCCACACAGAGCAAAGTCATGTTTTTGACAGCATCGCTTAGTTCCTATCTACACACTACCATGCACTGAAAAAAAAACCTACGTTCTGTTCTACTTCACTATAGCAGAATTCACTATAAGCAAGTTCCACACCATTATGGGTAGTGTGCTCACACGAGCACCTCTGATCTTTCCTGAATGGAATCAACTGGGTCATAGGCATATACTGCTAAAGGGCTTTAAACTCAAGAGATAAGGGCCTATAACTTTGAAGCAGGACAAGGATCTGAGTTTTGGTTCTGCAGTCAACACAGAGATCTGAGTGCAGCATTGTCACCACAGTGAAGTTCCCAGATAGCTTTGTTACCATATTCACACAGATCACAGTTGTTAAATCTACAAATATATACTATGCATGCCCAATATTTGCACATACGATAATTCCTGATACAGCAGTTTTAATTTTTAAAGCACTGTATTAATCCTCCCATCAACCCTGTGATGTCGCTTTCATCATCCTTATTTTATAGCAGGGGAAAGAGACACAAAGAGATTAAGTGACTTGCCTAAAGTCATCTAGTAAACTAATGGGACAGCCAGACTGAGAATACAAGCATTTCTGACCCCCAGTTTGCTGCTATTAGATGATGTTACCTCTTTATTAACAATGCCATGTGGAAAAACAAGGTTGTAGTTAGTGATGTAAAAGGAATAAATGACTAAATTCTAAATGTGTGTGCTATCACACAAAAGAAATCAGTTCTTTTCAAATTTTTCACAATAATCTCAAATGGCATTTTCTATTGTAGGCATTAATGTCTTGAAATCTATTCACAGTATCTGTCAATTGCTAAGACACGTGATCATTAATACTTTGAGCCTAGAATCTCTTCCTAGAGCTAGCCTTCCCTCTGAACTCTGTATTTATAATTTTCAACTAGAGAAATTCCTTGGTTCTAGCCTTCTTTAAAGAAGGAGATAAAATTTATCACACAACAAAATTTATTTTTTTCCATTCAAAACTATAATCCATTTAATTTGCATGTACTGAAAACAGATGAGAGAATTCATCATCATTCTTTAATATCAAATCCTGCATTATAAAACTCTATTCAGGTATCAGACAAAAAAAGCCTGGAACAATATGGATCCTTAGTTACACAACTACATTTCCCAGATGCCCATGTGATTTAAGGTCAAAGGGCGCATTGCATCAGGTATAAAATGCTCCAGCTTGGGGCCCACCCCTATTATATAAAGCTCCAAACTGCCAAGAGAGCACATAGGTAAGCAGCAGTTTTTAAGTTCTCCAGGCCTCAGTATTGCATGCACAAATGCATAATCAGGTTAACAAACTAAGAAAGGTACATTACCTTGAAATAATGCAGCAGTTATGCAAGATATAAAAGACCTCTCTGGGTTGCATGGTGTAACATTGTCCATATAATCTACATCTTTATTACTTAGGATGCACAACTCCTAATCCCCCAAGCTTCCTTTAAAATAAGGAACTCAGAAAACATATTTTACCAAGATTATAGGTGAAGACTTGCAAGCTTTGCTTCATGACCCAAAATACAAATACAATTTTTACTTCATGTTCCAAAATAGCAAGTAAAGTAGAGAGGAAACCATTAACACCTATTCTTTCATATCTATCCCCCACATACTGAAAGTGACCTGCATTTCCTCTTGCATGCGTTGCTGCTCCCGCTAGCAAGGCAGTTATTATTGGATCACAATATTTAGAACCGTTGTTTAAACCACACAAGTAAATTCAAACTAGCTCCTTACTCTCCCTTTAGATACATGTGCTCAGAGCTCTACCAGGGAAAACGGATCTTCATTAACTGACGTTAGGAGGCATTTGATGGGTTGAGTGCCAGGAACCAGGATCTGAGTTCCAATGTTGGCTTTTATGGGGTTGCTGTTTGGGCCTGAGCAAGTCACTCAAGGACAGATAGTGCAACCTTCAGTAAGCAATGGAACTACTGGCATGGGTAAGTGCTATATTCAGTGTGAAAAGGGGATTCAGAATCTGGCTCTTAACCTCTGTGTTCCTCAGCTCCCCACCTAGAAAATGGGGTTAGTCACAGAGGTAGTTTGAAGATTAGCTACTATGTCTGTGCTGTGAAAATTGTGCAACTGTTAGGTGTCCTGAGACAACCCCCTCCCTTTAAAAAGAGGTCTCCCTAGCATTTAACACTTGTATCCAGTTCTCAGGTCTCCCATACACAGGTGCTGAGACCTTTCCAAACTGGACCAGTGCTGGTTCAGTGGTATTTGTACAGTACATTAATGGCTGATAAGAATATTCCCAACAAACAAATACCACTCATTTTAAAACTCACCATAGACTTCCAGCCCATTATTTAGCAGCCATGTAATCTGAGGAGGGGGCTTACTTCCCTGGGTGAAGCAGCTCAGTACAACCTTTTCTTCTTTGCCATTGGTTCTAATATCTGATACTTCCAACTGTGGCTTGGAGGGAGCAGCTGTAACAAAGAGATATGTGATGAGATTAGGCTCTTACAGTCTTGTGCAATCAGCCTTATGATTGGTTGCATGTACCTCACCCCATATTATTATTTCTTTCAATTAAGGCCACACCTCAAGGCCCCAGCCAGGATTAGGGCTCCATGTTGCTTGGCACTATACAACTGCATATGACGATGCAGTCCCTAATCCTAAAAACTGGACATGTCTGCCTGATTCCTTCCCTGGCCCCATCACTGGTTAGAGCAGCATACAGAGGAGGTCCTAACTTTCCCCAGCTGAGCATAGCTAGAGCACAGTGTGTTGTGACTATGCCTCTTTCTCCCCCAGACATTCACTTTTCCCTGTGCTGGGGATGAAGTGTAGCAGGGACGGTGTCTCTGTATTCACTGGGAACACCTCCACACTAGAACCTCCCCAGCAAAGAAGTGAGGGCCAGATTCCATCCTGCACTGCCCAAGGACAGAGAGAGAGGGCAGAGAATTTGGCCGACCATCCACACCGAGCTGCATTTAGGGTACTTTATTTACCTACTGTACTTCAGACTTTTAAGACTAATACTCTAGGCTCCCTACCTCTATCTTACTGGTGACTTTCTCTGTTGGCCACTGTCATTCCCAGCTTCCCATTCAGTTCTGCAGCTGTAGTCTATGATGGAACGGAGGCTGCTCCACAAGGCAGCTTTGCAGTCAATCACAGCATTAAGTAGGAGAAATCAGTGCCCTGGTGTTTTGTGAAGCCCAAAGGCATTCTGGCAAGCTAGTACAAGGGCCCAGAAAGCTTAAGAAGCACTAATCTCTTCTAATCAAGTAATGCAGTTATCTGTGAACCCCTAAAAGGAATTTATCCTTCTTTCCACTGGCTGCCCTCCTCCTTCCCTATTTTATATCCTTCACAGAAGTTATCACTTCATGGTGTTGCCCTTTCTATCTCTCCAATACACTGTAAGAAAGATAGGGTATAAAATATGTATTAATTAAGCAACTGCTTAACTGATTACCCATATCTATTACCTTTAAAAAAATTTCAACTGCTTCACTAAAGAAAAGGACTCAAGTGTTGATTTTAATTGTATAGAGCTGTAGTAACTTAACAGCAACCAGTAGTATAGGATTTGAGGGGGTCAACAAGAATGTTGGGGATCCAGTGGATATAATGTACTTAAATTTTCAGAAAGCCTTTGACAAGGTCTCTATCCAAAGGCTCTTAAGCAAAGTGAGCTGTCATGAGATAAGAGGGAAGGTCCTCTCGTGGATCAGTAACTGGTTAAAAGATAGGAAACAAAGGGTAGGAATAAATGGTCAGTTTTCAGATTGGAGAGAGATTAATAGTGGTGTCCCCCAGGAGTCTGTACTGGGCCCAGTCCTATTCAACATATTCATAAATGATCTGGAAAAAGGGGTAAACAGTGAGGTGGCAAAATTTGCAGATGATACGAAACTACTCAAGATAGTCAAGTCCTAGGCAGGCTGCAAAGAGCTACAAAAGGATCTCACAAAACTGGGTGACTGGGCAACAAAATGGCAGTTGAAATTCAATGTTGATAAATGCAAAGTAATGCACATTGGAAAACATAATCCCAACTATACATATAAAATGATGGGGGTCTAAATTAGCTGTTACCACTCAAGAAAGAGATCTTAGAGTCATTGTGGATAGTTCTCTGAAAACATCCACTCAATGTGCAGTGGCAGTCAAAAAAATGAACAGAATGTTGGGAATAATTAAGAAAGGGATAGCTAATAAGACAAAATATCATATTGCCTCTGTATAAATCCATGGTGCACCCACATCTTGAATACTGTGTGCAGATGTGGTCACACCATCTCAAAAAAGATATATTGGAATTGGAAAGGTTCAGGAAAGAGTAACAAAAATCATTAGGGATATGGAATGGCTGCCATATGAGGAGAGATTAATAAGACTCGGACTTTTCAGCTTGGAAAAGAGACGACTAATGGGGGATATGATTGAGGTCTATAAAATCATGACTGGTGCGGAGAAAGTAAATAAGGAAGTGTTATTTACTCCTTCTCATAACACAAGAACTAAATTAATAGGCAGCAAGTTTAAAACAAACAAAAGAAAGTATTTTTTTCACACAATGCACAGTCAGTCTGTGGAACTCTTTGCCAGATGATGTTGTGAAGGCCAAGACTATAACAGGGTTCAAAAAAGAACTAGATAAGTTCATGGAGGATAGGTCCATCAATGGCTATTAGCCAGGATGGGCAGGGATGGTGTCCCTAGCCTCTGTTTGCCAGAATCTGGGAATGGGTGATGGGATGGATCACTTGATGTTTACCTGTTCCGTTCATTCCCTCTGGGGCACCTGGCATTGGCCACTGTCGGAAGATAGGATACTGGGCTAGATGGACCTTTGATCTGACCCAGTATGGCCGTTCTTATGTTCTTATATAAAGCAACAAAAAAATAGCATTGAACTATGATTTGGCTAACAAACTAGAAAAAGGGTTCATATAACTATTTACGTTTTCAGAATCAAACTACATAACCACAATACAGAATAACACTTATACTCAATCACTATCTTGGGAAGGTGACCTTGTTTAAATTTTGACTAAGAGTCCCTCAGAATAGGGCCTCACTTGTGCCAATTGGTTATCAACTCCAGTGTTGTGAACACAACAGAGGAAATACAATACAAAGCTAGATCACAAAGTAATTTGGTTAATTACTTACATATCAATTCACCAAAGTAGTCAACGCTTTTAACCTACTTCACCACAAATTATATTAACCCCAGAATCTGGCTAACACTCCTAACTAACATAAACTCTGCATTTATGACAAACTGTATAGACGGAGTGCTGTTCAAGAAGCTTGCACACTTGATCTCATTTTATGTCTGTATACACCGAGAACTTGAAAAGCAGTATGAAACCATTAACTGTTGTAGACACATATGCAGCAGTCTGCAATCTTGAGTAACAGTAATTTGTTCAGTTTCAAATCTATGTTATAACAATCTTGACTGGAACCTATTACAAAATAAGGAAACACATTGCAACTCTGTGACCATCTTTAAAGCATACGGGAGCATGTACACTTCTTTAATAATTAGGTGTCCAGTTTCAGGAAGTGGTAAATTGACTGTTTTGCAATGTGACCCAAAAGAAAGTCTGTGTGTTGCTTATCACCAGATCTTTGCTCAGCTGTTAGCTTTTAGCTCAGATATCTCCACAGCAGGAGTTGACCATGTGTAAGTAGGCGGAGCAAAAAATGGACATGACTATAGTCTTTTCCTGGTCTGCTAGTGGGTAACCTGAGTAGTTGGAAAATAGAAAGAGATAGGTGATAACTAAGAGGACTCCTAGGTGGCCAGCCCAGGAACTCAGTTCTTCCTCCTTCCAGGTGTCTTTGGCTTTCAGGAAGTGATGTGCTGAAGGAGACAGGCTATTTTATCCTATTTTTGCTGGGTGGTCCAACTTTGTTCCTCTTCTTGGAGGTTCTGGGTGTGGCTCAATCAGATGGTGACCAATACTTCTCAAGATTCTAAATGTCCAGCCAAAATGAAAGTTGTCCTCTCTCACCATTCAATCAGAGAATGACATGTTAGCTGAATTCTCCCAGTGGACTTGAGTTTTCCAGTCTCTTTGTGCAATACATTTTCTCACTCCAGCTTATATGAAAAAAGGTCATAACTTTGGTGCATCCATTTTGGGACATATCTTGAGCACCAACTGGTTTGCTTGAGCCACCAACATAGCAACCAAATCACTTTTCATGGGCCCCTTTTGTGGTGTATCCCTTGGCCTACTTTGCAGTTATGCTTACTCAGGGTGCAGTTTCTCTATCAACACTTAGTTAGTTGCTGAGATGTTCAGTTTAAGGTTCATATAATGTACACAGAGTCCCTCCATAGCCTTTGATGCTTTTCAAACTTCTTTTAATAGTTCGTTATACAATACAATGTCACTTCAAGAACGGTTATTCTTCAACAGGCTAGTAGACCTGTATAAATCTTCTGCTTTTGTTCCTTTTAACAACAATGGTGAAATCTTGGTATGTATGCTGAGCTGAGTCTTTGCATTATGAATCAAATAGTTACATTTCTGGCTATTCCACCCTGTGGTCAAGTGTCCTTATAAACATACTATTTGATTTCAGTTCCTTGTATTCACTGCCTCTTTTAGCACAAGCATATTTCACTAACTTGGTAGCATAAGCATATTTGATTGCAAGCATTAGCCTGACTTCCTCAGTTTATCACTTAAAGTAAAAACAAATCAATATGACCACAGTCCCTTTCTTTCCTAAAAGCATTGCCCATGAGGTAAACCCTGTCATTAAAAAGAACAGGAGTACTTGTGGCACCTTAGAGACTAACAAATTTATTAGAGCATAAGCTTTCGTGGACTACAGCTTATGCTCTAATAAATGTGTTAGTCTCTAAGGTGCCACAAGTACTCCTGTTCTTTTTGCGGATATAGACTAACACGGCTGCTACTCTGAAACCTGTCATTAAAGTTGATAATATTTTGCCCAATATGGTGCCACTTATAGTTGACTTCCCTCTTATGCACATTTGAATAATACAATTATAGTTCATTAAGTTCCCTATTTGGCAACTCTATTTGGCATATTATATAATATTTTCACTTTTGATATGCATTTAATTTTTAGCTCATTCACAGACAAGGAACAGGGGAGCTCTTGTTACCGGTACCAGCAGTACGCTCTTGTGAAAGGCTGCTCCAATTCTGCATTTCCTCAGCCTGTTGAAGAAATCTAGCTGTGAGGCATTGGATTTTTATTCTCTTAGCCCTCTGTTCTATCATTTCTAAAAGGTCTTGATACCTGGGCAATTCTTGAATAGAACTCATTCTATTAACTCATCAACTCATGAGTTAATAACTCATAACGTTGGGGCCTTAGTTACTACAACACGGCCTCTTAAACATATTACAAAAGAATACAGTAAAATGGGATAGCCTTCATTCAGAAATAAAAGCAAAGGAGGAGCTTGGATTTTATTAGAAACCTATGGAAATTTAGCTTCTCTAATGGAACTCACCTAAGACAGTAACATTCACTTTCTTGGTTTTGACTGGTGTGTCATAGTAGAAGCATGTGTATGTGCCTTCATCCTGTACTGTGACATTAGAGAGGCTGATCGATAATTTATTTTTTGAATAGTGGATAAGCTTGTATCTCTGATCTTTTAAACCTGTAAGTGAAAAAAGAATGGCATAATAAGTGCATTGGTACATACGAGCGACATGGGTAACCAAAGTGATAACAGGTGAGATTGGCTTTGTTCATCAGGTGTGAATGACATTCTTTTTCATTCATTCACTCTCAGTGTTTAATGAACAATTCTAGTGCTAATCATTCCTAGCTGGATCTATAGCAATACATTAAAAATAGCGCACATGAGGGGGAAGGGAGGTCATAACATTTCCTGTGTGTTTCAAAGCTCTGAAAGAAGTTTGGTTTGAGAGGCAGGTGGGTCTTGTGGGTAAAACATTCTTCTTGCACTCGGGAAACTACAGTTCAGTCCCTGGCTCTGCCACAGACTTCCTGTGTGACTTTGTGCAAATCTCTTTGCCTCAGTTTCCCATCTGTCAAATAGGGCTAATGTTAATTATTTATATTGCAGTAGCACTTAGAGGCCCCCAACCTAGACTGGGGCCTTATTGTACTAGGTGTTGTACAGACACGCAGTAGGACATGTCTTTGCTCCAATGAGTTTAAAGTTTAAAGAGATAAGACAGACAAAGGGTGGAAGGGTAAATAGAGGCACAGAGAGCTGAAGTTGCTTTGCCCAAGGCCATGCAGCAGGCAGAACTGGGAATAGAACCAGGCTAATGCACCATCCATTAAACCACACTGCCTCCTCTTAGACTTCCTTGCCTCACAGAGGAGGGTTGTGAGACTAAATTCATTGATGTTGGTTTATGGGGGTTCTCAAGATACTAATGGAATTTGGGTTCTGGGGCAGGTAAATGTCAGCAAATGTTTGGAGAATTACGAAGAGGCAGCATGGAAGGAGCTGTACCATGATCTAGTGCATGTAGGATAGGGTTAGGACTCCAGAGAATGGGGATCTATTCCCCTCTTAGAGACAGACTCATGGTGTGGCTTTATGCACCATCTCGCCATGATGGGCCTGTTTCCCAATTTGCAAAAGGGGGGTGGAATTATGTAATGCTCCACATCCATAAATCTTGAAGTATTAATGAGTTGTCTGATCCTCTAATCCTAGTGTGGCCTAATTAGTTGCCCTTTAATGAGATACCTTCCTGGAATATCCAGATCTCTCAGCAGATTAATATCTCTTTGGGCTTCCAAGACACTCCTAAACTCTTTCCCCTGTGTGACCCATGGGAATCTTGGGATTGAGTCGAGCAGGTCACATCAGCTCTCCCGCTGGCAACTCATGGGAGGGACATAAAGGGGGGCACATGACCTCCCCATGTGACTCCTCTCTGCTCCCAGCCTGGGCCTCCGTGCTGTCCCTGTCCCCTCCCCATCCCATGTTATGGGTGGGAGGGGTCTGTCCTCCTGCTGCGCAGGATACCAATTTCAGGCTTTCCACGCAGTTGCGTCTCCTGGGGTCTGTACAGCCCCACTGGAGGACAGGGCTGGGGGCAGTACCCGTACAGCCACGCCGGAGGAGCTGCTGGCGTGGGGACCCACGTTCTGCTCCTTTTGCTGCTGCGGTTCCCTGCTGAATGTGCCCCCACCCCCAGTTGTTTGGGGAGGGGCACTTTTTGCCCTCCCCCCTCTCCTTCCAACCGGCGACGCCTTTGCTCACCGCAATCACAACACAGAAACTAACAGCCTGCCTTTAAAGTGAACTGAAATTGAGGAAATGGGCCATCCATTGGGGGAGACTAAAGGACCTCAGAAACTTCTTTTTTTTTTTTTTTTTTTTTTTAGCTGAGGCTTTTTAAGGCTTTAAAAATATTTAGGCGAGTGATGGAATCACAGGTGTTTTAATTTCTGGACTAAATATGAAAGAAAAATAATGTTCAGATCACTGTTGTGTGTAAGCTAGCTGGTTAGTCATGTTTAATTTTTTGCCATATGGAATAAGAAAATGATTTGTTAAGCTGTGTGTCACACTGCTTCTTTGAACAGAGACTTATGGTGATAAGATTGAGAACGCAAATGCCCACATATGGCATAAAATTTTGTTTCTCCACTAACATGGAAAAAAAGCAAAAATACGGTGCTTCAGACACATCAAGTACTTTACAAACACTAATCCTTGTGTTCAATATCACTTAAATATTATACACCCTGTAAGGAGATTATCACATGCCTTTGCAGAGGAATAGACTGTGGGTCAAACCCTCGGCTAGTGCAATATCCCTAGGTGCTGGAACTAGGGGGGCTGCCACATCCCCTGGCTTGAAGTGGTTTCCATTCTATCCAGGGTTTACAGTTTGGTTCAATGGTTCTCAGAACTCCCACTACACAAATTGTTCCAGCAGACCTGACAATATTAGTGTAGTTTCACTGACTTCAATGAAGTCATGTAGATTGACACCAGCCAAAGATTTGGGTTTATAGACTCTTGGTACGATCTTCCACCCTAACCTACTATTACACCTCTTTGAGATTGGTAAATTGAATTGGACAAAATTTTCAAAAGCATATACGTGATTTAGGAGCTGGGCTAATAATAATAATGATGATAATATCAATATTTTAAAAGTTCACCATGTATTCCATTTGCAAATGTTTGCAAAATTTATTGACTAAATTATCTGGCAAATGTATTTGTCAGATTATTTATTCAATACAATTTTGCAGTTATCCACTCAGCAATCATATTGATGATGATTTGAGCTGAAATTCTCAAAGGGAACCATTAGGTGTTGGGGACTCAGTTCATGCTGAATTTCAACCGGAGTTGGGTGCCAGATTCCCTTTGAAAAATCCCTGTTGTTTTTAGTGCACCTAGCAGCCCTAAGAGTGATGAGGGTCCTCTATGCTATGCTCTGTAAGACTGACAGTCCCTGCCCCACAGAGCTCACAATCTAGGAGTGACAAGATGGCACTGGGGGACAGACAGGTGTGGGGTGGAGGACAAGGTTGCAGTAAACATGGGTGTGTTCACATCAGTTAGCTGTCTCCATTGTATAGCACTCACCAGCTTCTTATCAAACAGGTGCTTTTTTAATAAGTTAAAAACCAATGTGCATTCTAAGCAAGGAACACTTTGAACCTTCTTTCTCAGCTAAATCGGACACAATCTACAGCATGCGTAGGTCCTTTCACTCAGTGGTGGGTTTTTGAGCTGGTGTTAGTTGTAAATACAGTTTATTCCCTGAGGCCCCATTTACAAACCACTCTGGTGGGGTTTCCATTTAATCAGCTTCCTGTAGGAAAGCGACTGACTGTACAAGAGCTCTAAGTGGTGGGCCTGTAGGTGAGTCAGATCTTACAGTAGGTGGGAGATTGGAAAGACCACCGATGACTGACCCCTCTCCTACCAAATGGAAAGTAACATGGGTGCAGGTTTTGACACTTACCTCGGTGGCTTTTTAGAAAAATAACAAACCCCCGAGGGTTTGACCACTCCAAGGCAGATTCGTGGTCTCCGGTGAAATCACACTGTAGGCTTAAATCCTGCCCCTCCTCCACAGTGACACTTTCAGTGTGAACCTCTTGAAAATCCCCTGCCAGAGAAAAACAGTTGTGAAATGCGATGTGAGGCAAACTGAGAGCATTCATTTTTCAAAAAGGCTTGTCTGCGAGGGGAAATTTACCAGCATAACTCTACTGGTATAATTGTACATTTATACCAATATAACTCCCCATGTAGACACTCTTGTTCTAGAATAAGTGTCCACTAGGAGTTATACTGGTAAATTTCCCCCCGTAGACAAGCCCCGAGAGTGAATCTCATGCCAACAAGAGGCGCTGGCTCGACAGACCTAAGGAGTGAACTCCTCTATCCCCAGAACAAGGACAGGATGGACAATGGCATCTCACACTTCCCTGTACCGCAAATGTGCCGCTCTATCTAATTTAGGTACCTCTATGGTCTTCATCTGCCATAGGTATCTGGGCACCTCACAGTTATTAATATATATATTTATCCTTCCAGCATCACTGTAAGGCAAGGAAGTGCTATTATCCCCATTTTGAAGGTAGGGTGCTAAGGCACAAAGACACTCAGGTCCAGATTCAAAGGTATTTAGGTGCCAAAGTTCCATTGAAATCAATTTCTTAAATACCTTTGAGGATCTTGGCCTCAATGTCTGTGGCAGAACTCAGAACCCAACTCAAGTCTCCAGAGTCTTAGCCTGCAGCCTTAATCCCACGGCCATCTCTCCACAGCCCTCCCATAGGTGGCCTGAAGTCCCTCTATGGATGAGAAGAGGGTTTAGGCAAGGACCCATTTGATCTTTGGAAGCTCTGCTGAGACTCCCAACACTTGTGGTGGTGGTTTTGTGATGTGCACCTGCCCACCACAACTGGACCCCTCAATTTATTTCACACAAGCCATCGAAGAGCCAGAAATAGGTGGATTTGATGAATAAGCGCTCCATGCATTTAAACACACAGTGGTTTTTAGTTACCAGCCTGGGCCAGATTTGAACAAATGACTCAAAGGTCAAAGCACTGTCTTGCAATTACCTGTCGTTGTGCCTGATTTTCAGAAGTGGTGATCTCACAACTCCAGTTGAAATTAATAGTAATCGTGGATGCTCAGCACCTCTGAAAATCAATCCTTTTATATTCAAATGTCTAGATCAGGGCCGGGCAAACTGTTTGGCCTGAGGGCCGCATCAGGTTTTGTAAATTGTATGGCGGGCCAGCTAGGGGAGGGAGTCATGGCCCAGCCCCCACTTCCTATCTGACTCCCCCCCCCCCGGGACTCCTGCCCCATCCAACCCCCCCCATTCCCTGTCCCTGAGTGCCCCCGTACTCCCATTGCCCCATCCAACTCCTCCTCTCATTCCTGACGGCCCTCCCCCCGGGACCCCTGCCCCATCCAACCCCCCCATTCCCTGTCCCTGAGTGCCCCCGTTCCCCCGCCGCCCCATCCAACCCCTCCTCTCATTCCTGACAGCCCTCCCCCCGGGATCCCTGCCCCCATTCAACCCCTTATTCCCCCCGACCCCTATCCACACTCCCACCCCCGACCACCACCCCGAACGAGCGAGCTGAGGCCGCGGGCGAGGAGGAACAGCAAGGGAGGGGCCGGGGATAGCCTCCCGGGCCAGGAGCTCGGGAGCCGGGCAGGACGGTTCCGCGGGCCGGATGTGGCCTGCGGGCCGTAGTTTGCCCACCCCGGTCTAGATCTTCAGTTGCAGTAAATTGGTACGGCGCTCCATTAAAGTCAGGATCTGGCCTAACATATGTAACTAAAAAGAAATTCCATTCTCCCAGCTCATTTTACAGTGAAGCAATAAAATACGTTCCTCTTCCCAGCCAGAATTGATCACGCTGAGATATATAATGCACTTTGTGAAAATGTTTTATGGCCTTAAATTATTTTTGGCCTCCTCCAAACAAACATGCGTTGGAGAAATTACGAACAGCAGTAACTGTGCCAGAGCTAAGTAAATAGGCAGTTAAGGGAATTTATTTTTCAATCAGTTTTTCTTTTTAAAGTAGCTGCCCACCGCAAGTTGCTTGCCAGAGTGTGGGAGCGCTGAACCTTTGGGGCAATGGGTCTGCCTTGGTTGCACAAATAGGAAGCATTTTATTTTTTTAAAAGAACCAAAAATGGCAATCTTAGGTTCTTTGCTACTAAAGTCAACAGGAGGTTTTTTACTGAGTTCAGTGACAGCAGGATTGGGCTCGCTGTAGGGAAGGTGGTAGACATGGAGGTCTGTAGCCACGTCCCCCTCCATGTCCTTACTCATCTCCCACCCCGGGAGTGGCAGAGGGAAATAGTTAGCCGTGTACCTGGGAGCTCTCATGGAAGGCAAACTTCATGCCCAGGATAGGTCTCTGTAAATTGAGCTGGATACACACCCAAGGCTTCAGTTGTTGGTATCAATGTGGCCCTCACTGTCTGATCTATAGGGTCCATAAAGCTGCAAACTCTCATGGTACTTGAGCATTTTGCTGTCTACCCTGGCCAGAACTAGGAAGCACAGAGGTTGTCCTTTTGCATGAAGGAGTGACTCATCCAATACAAACCAACTGTCCATCCTCACTTAACAGCCCTATTAGTCATTGATCATAAAAAGGAACCGTGGGGCTGATTCTTCTCGTGCTTACATTGTTTTACACCCGTGAAATTCCATTGACTTAGTGGAGTTACTCCTGATTCTCACCAGTGTAAGTGAGGGGAGGCCTGTGGTGATGCTCTAGTTCAAGCACAGCAACTGGATTTGAAGCCGTAATAAATTCAGGGAAGTCCTTGACCTGTGTGCAGAAGGTCAGACTAGATGATCACAATGGTCCCTTGTGGCCACAGAATCTATAAATTGGGATGTGTTTGTAAATTCTAATTCTTTCCGATTCAGTGGTCAACCCATTATTCAGCACCATAATGACACGTTGGCAAATCATTCAGTTCATGTCATTCAACAGAGGTGATTTTTTTTGTTGCCGAATTTACATTCCTAATTATAATGACCGGGGCCGTTTTATGGACGCCTTTGTAGGAGACAAGCAGATAGTGACAACCATGAATACGTTGTGCTTCCGTTAGCCATTTTAATGCCTCTGCAGGGCACAGAGACCAAAATTACCCCAATGAAAGTAACGTGAGAAATTATGATTGAGGAAGAAGTTGATTCGGTTGGTGTTTCTCCCATAGATGGCTCTTTGCTGGCAATCTATGTTCTATTTAAGTGGGTCAGCCTTATATTTGTTTATGTTTGATACCATCTCCCAGTATTAAATTGTTTTTGAAACAAAAAAGGATCCATTATATAAGGGAAACAACAATAGGCTAGTTTTTCAGGTTTCATGACACTTAGAAGTGGTTGCCCCAGACTCAATGGCAAAAGAAAACATTCCTTTTGTGAGCCCTCCGTAGTTACATCTATAAAGATGTGCATTACCAGGTTCATCTTGTTAGTGTAGCTGAGGTAGCCTTGTCTGTGGTTTTCCACAGGGCCTTTCTGCATCTTTTCTATTTCCTGTCACTGACACTGGCGTGGGGGGTCTGTCAGCTCACACTCTTTGAAGTGAGAGAAACCAGACTCTAAATAGGAAAGCACGTTTAAAAAAAAAAAAAAGACTAAACCCCAGAACTGAACACACACAGACTTTCCATCTGAGACTGGGATGTCCACCAGCCATGACTCATGGGCCGAATTTCCTTCCTTCTCCGGGGGCAGTGTTGCCCTGTTCCTCCAGCACAGCGGTCCTAAAGCCATTGTAGCTGGTCACAAAAGGGTCATCATAATATAGGGAGATAATCGTCTGATACCTCCTGATACTTGACATAATATAGGGAGATACTCATCTTGTTCCACTCCCTATGGACAGCGTATAGGGTGACCAGACAGCACATGTGAAAAATCGAGACGGGAGTGGGGGGTAATAGGAACCTATATAAGAAAAAGACCCCAAAATCGGGACTGTCCCTATAAAATCGGGACATCTGGTCACCCTAACAGCGTAGGGGATGAAGTCAGGGTTATTTCTGTGCTCCATTGATCCCCAGTTGCTCTAATGACCCCATTGAGCCATTGGAACCTGGAGGAAATTAGAGCAGCCTCTAGGCTGTGCTGAATTATTCCATGGGAGTAGCCAACTCAGGATTGCAGGGAGGAGTGGAGATTTGACCAGCTTCTCTTCCTCGAGTTGTCCCAAGTGCTCCTCAACCACAGACAAGGACTGAGATCTGTCTCTAAACGGAAGTGAACAATGGCATTGTTTGGGTTTTCAGATGACTGGGCATCGCAGATCATTCACGTTCTGCACAGTATCTCCTTAGAGGGTTCCTTTGAGTAACCAGTGACCAGATCATGTCTCTTCTACCTCCATGAATGGGGCGAGGAAGACAGAAACCCCAGTGGCATAACGGAGAGCGCGGCTGCAGGGGATGGGAGGCCCTTTCTGCAGCATTGTCCTACCTTCACCCAGCCCCATGGAAACTCGTCCATGAGGATTTGGATCTGCAGGTGGGAGAAAGCGGGGCTGGTGGGAAGGTGATGGTAGTGTCTGCACGTTGTTCCATCACCCTCTCCCACTCGCTGAACCATGAATATCTCAGCCTGTGTTAATGCTGCCTGAGGCAGTGTTATCTTATTTGCTTCCACCTATGGAACTCTTCTTTTCTGGTGGACGTTCTTAATGCACTGGCTGGTGGGGAATCTCTGACTGCCCTATCCCATCAGAATTGCACCATGCTCCATAGAGGTGTTGGGAATCAAGTTACCTTATTAAAGTAAAATCTATAGGCATACTGGGACCAAATTTCATAACAGCCCCAATGCTGGGGTAATGTGAATTTATTCAGGCATCATGAAATGCCCTTCATTCCTGTTGTCCTCCCAACCCTCACGCAAACACACTCAGCTGTGGCTCAGAATTGCATATATTTATTGATGTAAAATTTGTTGATTACTTTTGAGGATGGGAAGGGGTGAATCTGGTAGCCAGTTTCAATGGCTCATCACCCCAGCCACCTGGGCCTTGGCAGCTACACCTTTGAGAATCCCAGTGTATATCCCTAGGCCAGGTCCCTGGCTACAAGCTGGCCACAAGCTTTGTCTCCATGACCACCCCATTTCCCAGTTCCATGGAACAACGCAGAGAGCGTACACTGTAGTACAATCCATTCCTCCTCCTGGGGAAAACTGGAGAGCAAGAGGTAGCAGGACTGGGATGAATGGAGCAGCTCACATCTCTGAGCTATTGTTTCAGACTGCCTGCAGTCTCATACAGAAATCTCAATGGTTTACAACTCAGTTCATGTTTTCAACATTATCTTTACAACCATCAGACTAGAAATATCATTAACAAAGAAATGAACAGTGAGATTCTACAGCAAGGAGTGAATTTTGGGGCAGATTTAATAACTGCAGAATACAGGGGGCCCTGCCTATGACTGGTTTGATTGTACAGTAGAACCTCCCTAATTTACACAGACATCTGGGAAGCTTATTGTATGCACAACGGGATTTTTGCAAATTAGAGTACAGTGGTTGGCCCCAAAAGCTGGTCAATTGCCTTAGATAATAACTTAATACTATGATCTCAGGATTCACTGTATTCCCTGGGTTTTCCCTAGAGTAAGTATATGGAACACTGCAAATATCAAAATAACCATATCCATTTAATTTAAGATTAAAATGACCAGTTTTAAAGGTGACCATTTAGTTAACAAACACAAGCAATAATGATATACCCCATCCCAGGGATGATGTAACGTAAAGTGTACTTTGTCTGTTTACTTTAATCTGGACTCGGATTCACAGTACACTCATATAGTAGTATATTTTGCACTATTACCAAAGTCTCAGGAAATGAGACTTTACTGCAATTTCTTCTCTTAAATCATTGTAAAGAAGTGGGGTGAGACTATCCTTTGGGGGTTCATACTGCAGGCAGTGCCAAAATCATGCAAGGATCAGGAATGTCACCTGTAAGTGTCCTTCAGTGTGAATTATTGACTTGCATGGGCCTTTGTTTGTTTAAATCGGGTCACTATTTGACATGTCCACAGGCAATCCTTGCACACATGCTGATGTGTGTGAGTGATGAGGCGCAGGTTAGCAACATATGTAAACAGGGCTACATCCTGTAGCAGGAATAATAATACTGAACATTTATATAGTGCGCTGTTTTCAAAGCACTCTCTAAACATTAACAAATCTCATCTCATCATGGAGATATCCCATCTCCTAGAACTGGAAGGGACCTTGAAAGGTCATCAAGTCCAGCCCCCTGCCTTCACTAGCAGGACCAAGTACTGATTTTGCCCCAGATTCCCAAGTGGCCCCCTCAAGGATTGAACTCACAACCCTGGGTTTAGCAGGCCAATGCTCAAACCACTGAGCTATCCCTCCCCCCACACCTGGAAGGTAGCTGCCATTAGCCCTATTTTACAGATGGGCAAACGGAGGTAGAGAGATGTAAGTCATGTAAGGCTATTTTGTGAGTCAGGATCAGAACTAGGATGAGAATCCAGCAGTTCCTGGCTCTCTGTCCTCTACACTGTGTTTCCAAGGCTTATAAGGCAAATGATTGTCATTAGGTTTAACAATTAATTGGAATTGGGTGGCCCTTAGGTGACAGAAGATCCTGTTGAAAGGCTTGGTGGCAATAGTGCAATGCAGCTAATAATAAAAAGCACTTTGGCATGTGGTGCAGTGAAGTTCTGTAAACAAAATAATTCCATTTAAGAGCTTTTAAGACAGTTAAACAATGTCGCTTACCTTGCAGTGGTAACAAAGCCACGAGACAGAGCACGGCGGTGAGATTCATGTTGTCTGATGTAAACGTAGCCTGTCTCTGTCTGCTATGCTGCACAAACTTCCTCTTCGCTTTAGAAGTGCAGACTTAAAGTCGGTTCCTTTTCAACGGGGTGGGGAGTGGGGTTACCATGACTTCATCAGCGCTGAGGTCACTCCCTCCCTCTTCTTTTTCTGCTGCTCCCACTTGCCTTCTCACTGGGTTGTTTCCTCTGCCGTGACCACTAGGGAGAAAGCTGCGTGACCCCATGTGTGTTCTAAATTTATTAAACTGTGGTTGACAGGTGCTAGATGCTATGACTCTATGCCCGCTTAGACTCAAATGTCGTAGGGGTTGCATCCCACTTGTGCTCTGTGGGAAAAAGAGCATAGCAGGAGAGCGAGACAATGATAAAAAGAAATATAAAGTCATGAGAGACAGGGGTGCTGGACCAATGTGTATAGCGGGGGTGCTGAGAGCCGTTGAACCAAACCCTGTATATGATGGAAACCACTTAAAGACAGGGGTGCACTTGTGGAGGAAGGATGGTCTGGAGATTAGGCCTCAGGAGAGCTGGTTTCAATTCTCTATTCTACCTCAGGCTCCCTGTGTGATGTTGGAATTTAGGTCCAGATTTTTAACTCTATGTAGGTGCCAGAAGGGGCAGGAGGATGCCTAGTGGGATTTTCAAAAGCTCTCCGATTCAAAGATTTTCAAAATGGTGAGTTTCTGAAAATACCAGCAGACACCTTTCTGAATCTTCAGGTGCCTAAATAGCTTCAAAAAATCTGCCCCTTAGTGTGTTTGAGCCTCAGGTCCCTATGTGTCCAATGGGGATAATAGCACTGCCCTGCCTCACCGGGCCGTGGTGAGGCTAGACATATTAAAAACTATGAGGTGCTCAGATGACTACGGTGGTGAGGGCCAAATAAATACCCTAGATCAGGGGAGGGCAAACTACAGCCCACAGGCTGGATCTGGCCCGTCAGGACTTTCAGTCTGGCCCACGGGATTGCCAGCCCCATAGTGCAGTGAGGCTAAGGCAGGCTCCCTGCCTGCCCTGGCCCTGGGCCGCTCCCGGAAGTGGCCGGCACCACATCCCTACAGCCCCTGGGGGAGGGAGGGGCAGAGGGCTCCGGTGTGCTGCCCTCGCCTGCAGGTACTGCCTCCTGCAGCTCCCATTGGCCAGGAACAGGGAACCGCGGCCAATGGGAGCTTCGGAGGTGGTATGTGCAGGCGAGGGCAGCACGCGGCGGAGCCGCCTACCCCATCCTGCCCCCAGGAGCCACTGCTAAACAGACTGGCCACTTCTGGTAACGGCAAGAGGCCAGGGCAGGCCGGAGTCACTTGAGGTAAGTGGTGCCGGGCCGGAGTCCACACCCCAAACCCCTCCTGCATCCCAACCCCCTGCCTTGAGCCCCCTCCCGCACTCTGCACCCCTCCCACATCTCAACTCCCTGCCCTGAGCCCCCTGCCGCATCCCACATCCCAAACCCTTGCCCTGGGCCCCTTCTTGCACACTGCACCCCCTCCCACACTCCAACCCCCTGCCCCAGCTCTACATTCATGGCCCTACATAGTTTCCCCACTCAGATGTGGCCCTTGGGCCAAAAAGTTGGCCCACCCCTGCCCGAGATAATGAGCACTATGGGATAGTGGTAGCGTAATGTTAATACATGGCCCCCAAAGTGCTGCTTGGGGGTCTGATGTACCGGTTAAGTCTCAGATGTAGCAGGGTGGCCCAAGGAAAACTTGGAGGAGCCAGAGCCTGATCCTGCATATTGCTCTACGTCTCTTGGGTGCTTTGGAAGCTGAGGTGCATTCAGTCCCCAGGTCAGCTACTCCTGTGGAAGGGGCTGTGTGTGAATACCAAGTGGGGTTTGTTTTTATTGTTGGTGAACTCAACCAACAAGCTATGTCTGTTATCCTGGCAGATACGAGCCCAAGTAAAGGTCTCTGGCTGGGTTTTTCAGTTGAAAAGGGCATTGTTAACAAGGCAGCCAGTTGGATTCGAATAGAGTGCACACATTCGTAGGGGACACATTTGGATGCACAGGCTGAACCAATTAATCGTAAATACGTTATGCATTTTTATTGCTTAAACTTCTGGACCAGCTAATTAACATTCCGCCAAGCATTCCATTTTCTGGTAAAGCAGCTTCTTTTATTAATGAAATTGATCAAAGAAAGGGTGTGACTGGATGTGGGTGATAAAATTAACATTGGGGGGAAAAATCATAGAAAGGAAGGAGATGCAGCCTGTGAAGTAAGGGATCTCTTGAGTTTAGAACTGGTGATTCCAATCCTGCACACCCAAATCTCCTCCTGAAGTAACTGTGGGTGCAAAGGGGATCCAAATTCCACTGAAATCAATGGAAGCTGGATTGGGCCCCAAATCATGAAGCCCTCCATACTGATGCAAAACTCTCACAAAAGGTGAGATTATGTGCAGTGGGCAATCAAAACTGAACTTAAGTAAGCCTTGTGCCCTTTCTCTGCATGGGGGTGAATTTCACCCCTACAGAACCGAGTGAGAATTTTACACTAGCAATTAATTCCCCATCCTCCCCGAAGTAAGCACCTAACTGTCAGACTAATTGTTTCATCAATGAGTGGCAAGACAACCAAAGAAAGTAAGGTCAAGATGAGATCACAAAAGGCATTCAGATGAGGCATGAGGGGTTGAAAATTTTATTACAATCTAAAGCAAATCAAGCCCTTTCCATTCAAGGTTCTCTCAGTCCTTTGAAAACAAACTGGGAGTGTGTGTTATTTATCTAGGCTTATCACTGATATATTTTTTACTCTTCCTTTTATAGTAAATGTAAGGGGCTCATGAACGTTTTTGTCTTAGAAAAAGGGATTGCCAACCTGAAAAGTCAGAGAAACACTGATCTAAATTATTCATACAGGGTGAAGTTGACCTATGGCAGAGGAATAGCAAATCCCACCAAAGCCCTCTGCTCTCTCCACAGGGGTACACTTCACCCATATGCTTTACCTGATTCACTCTGCTTTCAGATTCACTCCTTGCTGGGTGGACTACGTACGTATTTGAGAGGAAAACTGTAAATAGGAAGGAATTACTCTGGACGCATTTCATCTTTATTAAATCATCTGTGAGCCATTTGGTTTAACTTTTGAGAAATCCATTTAATGTAACAAGCAAATTAAAATGGCATGGTTGTTTCAACAGTTGTTAGCACTTGAAATAGAAGATTAAAAAAATAAAATAAAACAAATACAGATGTCACAGGTAATTACAGCGATTTTTTTTTGGCAATACAATTTTTTTTAAAACGTCAAATGTTTTTCTCAAATAAATACAATCTGATCACACTGAAAACATAGTAAACATAACAATACAACAGCTTAAAAATGAAAAAAAAATATGCATCCATTGATGACATCAAGTTTTTAGAACTGTCCACAGAGAGAAATTTCAGAAAGTACTTTCTTAGTGGCAACAAAACAAGTTGTTAAAAGGATCTGGTCATATATTTTTTTATTCTCTTACATGTATATTTCATAAATATTCAATCAATAAATGTGTTCAGGTATTTGAGGCGGCAGTGACAACTAAGTGGCATATTAGAGTGTATGCAGTCAATTGCATTTACAGTTTGATTATTCACTTTAAATGTGTCAGCTCTTCGCATAATTTCATATGAATTTAAGAATCAAATGATTTCCTCTACGTTTAGGCTCAATTTTTGTTACCACTAGACTTTCCATTATAATCAGTAATTTTCCTACTGACTTTCAATATGTTTTAAATATTGAAGTACTGCAAATCAATTTTCACTCCTGTGTTTGAATGTGAAAATTATTTGGCAACTGCCTGACTCAAATATCCTACATCTCTCTTGTTAAAATGAATGTTAACTTAAGCAGATGTTAAGTTTTCCCCATACCCCACACATGAGCTATTGAGATTTTCTTCCCATCCTCTTCGACTACAGGACTGCAATTTAAATGCAAATTCTGGGTGCTACCAAAGTTCACAGTAGTGTGTATAGAGTTTGCCACTGCTCCAGAGGATGCTGAAATGAACTGCAGTTCATCTATGTTTATGTTAATTATTTAGTGTAAATTCAAAGGAACAATCATCGCTGTTTTTAAATGATATACTCATGTAGTAGTGCAGGTAGGTCTCACAGCAAATGCCTCAATTCACTGCACAAAGGATTTTTTTTTTCACAATAAAACAGACCTGAACTACTCTGACTTCATCTTCGTTTGGTCCCCAATTCAGGGGTGCGTCCCTGTTCAGGAATGTTTTTAAGTACCTGCTTAATGTCCATTAAAGTCAATAGGATTTAAACACATGCTTAAATATGTTTCCTGAATCAGGGCCAAAAGGCCAATCCAGGTATGTGTAAAGTGTCCTCAACTTCCATTGAACTCAATGGCAGTTGAGAGCACATAGTACTTAGCAGGTTCAGGTCTTGTGTCACCTGATCCCAAGCCCTGAAGTCATTAGAAGCCTTTCCAGTGGCTTCAGTGAGCTTTGCATCAGGCCCTTAGCTCCTAACAGTTCTATGCAATTGAAATGAAAAATATCATTATAATATGCTAACAGCTAGTTTAGTGGAAAGACTGTTAACAATAATGCTATGCACAACTATATCCCCAAACCTTCTTTAAAAATAGATGCACGCAGTACACACAGTTACACAGATTTCAACAAAGTCCTTCTGGTATTAAAACCTGTAGGAGCCAGGTCTGTTGATAAAAATGATATACTAGGATAATACCACTCTGGAATCATTTCTCCCTTCTTTTTTTTTTTTTTTTTGGTTTGTTTTTTGTTTTGTTTTGCAAACTGGTTAATTATTTTTTTCTTCACAAAGAGCTATTTTTAAATAACTCACTCTTTGGTTATAATAGATTATCACTTTAATAATAATAATAATAATGAAGAAACTAACTCCACAGGAAAAAGAAGAAAAAGGCTTTCTAGCCATCAGTTGGCCATTTATTCTAGATTTGCTCAGATTCCTTGTAATGGAAAACATCGCATTCTAGAAATAATGGGGCCACATCTTCCCCTGATGTAAATGGACATATCTCCATTGATTTCAATGGAGTAAAATCCATTTACACTGGATGAGGACCCGGCCCGATAACTACTCATGGAGCTTAAGCAATTGACTGTAGCTACCAGTGCATTGATAGTGAGGGAAACTCATGAAAATGTGGCATCTGATGTCTGCATCAACACATCCGATGCACAATGGACAAAGTGGTACATTGCTGAAATCACCGGGAACTGTGCACATCCTGTCTGGCAGAGACTAAAGTGTTCTAGGCAAGGTTTAATATACACCTCTACCCCGATATAACGCTGTCCTCGGGAGCCAAAAAATCTTACAATGTTATAGGTGAAACCGCGTTATGTCGAACTTGCTTTGATCCGCCAGAGTGTGCAGTCTCCCCTCCCCCCGGAGCACTGCTTTACTGCGTTATATCCGAATTCGTGTTATATTGGTTCGTGTTATATTGGGGTAGAGGTGTACTTCAGTGGGCTCTGTGTAGGGCAAGGGGCATGCCTGAATGTGTGAGTTTGCAGTAGGGCGATCAGCTAGCAAGTGTGACAAATCGGGACATGTTTTTTTCTGGGGGTGGGGAGGCGGTATAGTTGCATATATAAGACAAAGCTAATATCAGGACATCTAGTCACCCTAGCTTGCAAGATCAGGTCTATGACTGTTGCAACCCAAACTGTTCCACTTAAGGGAGGGAGTATAGGCAAAACATTCAGGTAAAGGCAAAGATATACTGGACTCAGGGCCCAAGAAATCAGGGAGGCATCCATTGAGTCCTACTGAAACACTTGATCAAATCAAACAGAAAATGGAAAAATGATGTAAAAATAGTCTACTTTTTCCCCCTCTTGTGGCTTCTGGGTGTCACCTCTTATCTACTGCTATGTTAGACCCCAGCCATATGCCTGTAATTCTCATGTTATTTCTGACCAGGCCCAATCTAGGAATTTCTCGAGAACAATTTGTTCTAGCAAGATTTCCAGCCTTGTTCCTTAGCTGAGGGGTTGCACGAGAATCTAAGAACCGTTGTTACTCCATAAGGATCCAGACTGAACTGGTGAGGCCCAATACCATTGCAATGAAGTCAAGGGAAGGAATTCCATTCATTGCAGCTGTATCAGGCCGATGTTCCCCTGGGACAAGACACTGAAGATACGTTAAATATACATTAATGAGCAGCAATGTAGCAAAATATAAGCAGTGATGCTTTTTTTTTTAACATTCTAATTAAAAACATTTTAAAAATATCTAGGGTTTTCCCAGTGTGATGCATTTAAATAATGTAAGATGCATTTTTAACAAAGAACCTTATCAGCACCAGTTTCCTTAATGCAAAACCCTTAGACAACAAAATACTGGAAGAAAACAAGATTTTTTTTCTGAGATTCCTGACACCTGAAACTCAAATGTGAGATCAGATAACAATTGCCAAAATACTTTACCAAACATCCAAAAATATACTTTTATAAGAAGAGAATGTTTCAACCTTTTTCCCCTTCTCAAACAGAACACTTTTTTTTAGAATACTAACTCTATGCAAAGATCAATTACTACAATATTCAACAGTCTATGCATACAGGTTTTGTTCCATACCTATTACCAGCTACTGTCTAAACAAATTCCTGAAACGCTGCTTAACAATGGTCAAATCTGGATAGCTTTTCATCATATTGCATATGTTACCCAACCTCTTGAAACCGTGCAGCACAAAACAGTAAGTTATCAATGGAATTTAAATATACAGTGAAACCCAAATTATTTTTGGTTTGATTGTCTGTTTATTCATTTAATTAAATAAACTCCTTTGCAAGTTTGTGGTAAGTAAGCATGGAGGAAAACAAGCAATAAACACTCTTCAGAATGTCTGTACACAGCTAAAAATAGTTTAAATTATAATTAAAATAAAAAAATGACAGCAATATAACTGCACAGATACTGATGCAGTTTAGATACTGAGGCAGTTTCTTTCTGTCATCGCATAAGTTATCTCCCTGACTTTTCAGTATACATCCCTGGTATAATAATGCATTTATTGATGTCCTACTATGTATTACATATATTGTAAATGTACAAATAATATACGACGGTTATGGTAATATTGCACAAGTTGAGCTGTTTGTTGATTTAAATTCTGTACAGAATCTGCTGTATATTCCTTGGCAAGGTCCACATCATAAACTAGTTAAAATTGTTCTAGACCAAGCTGAGCTTAAAACCCTTAAGATTTGCTCTTGCTGTTGCCACATGGGCGAAATTCCCATTGAATCTGGTGGGCCTTTTACCTGCATCACATATGAAAGATTAGGCTCTCTTATTTTAGGTCACTGTGATATACTGATTGTGTGGCTAAATCCCAATCCCACTGATGTCAATGGGAATTCTGCTATTGACCGGCCTAGCATTTAACAGGATTATTCCCCCCAACCCCCGCCCAAATCTAGATATTTATATGGATAACAAGAATATTCTGAATTATGGCCAGGAAAACAACTCTATTCAGGACAGTGCTTAACTCCCATTTATTCAATATAAGCATGTGCTTTAGTGTTTTCCTGAATTGGGGCCTAAAATAGTAAATATTTTTACAAAATAGTTTTGGAACCCTCATGCTTTAGGGCATAAGCCAACATCCTACTATTGTGAGTCAGGAAGAAACTTTCCTAGAGGCAGGTTATCCTATAACTGCTCATTGCAGACTTCCTTGCATCTTTTCCTGAAGCAGCTGATACTGGCCACTGTCAGAGAGGATGCCGGACTAAAAGGACCATTGGGTCTGATCTACTATGGCAATTCCTCATGACTTTAATGGGATTGAGATTTTAGCTCAATAGGAAACAAATCACCTCATAAGTAACAGCTTCTTGGGTTCAGTGTGTTGCTTTTTTCATCACAGTGTATTCTTTCTCAGCTCTGGTTTCTATGCGTGACAGATGGCACTTAAAATGTAAAGAAAACGAAGGGGAAAAAACAAACAAAATCCCCCACAAAAACAACAACGCCCCCCACCTTAAATCTAAATTATTAGCATATCCTTTTGACCTTGTCATTATCCTTGATGAAGGCTGATTACTGTAGAACATCACTAGGGCTGTGAGAAATATTCACAAAGGGGTGAAATTCACCTCTGTGTAGAGAAATCAGCAAAAGGCCCATGTATCATATAAAACCCTGTTGTGAGGTCTTAAACAGGATTTGAGTGATGCATAGGATTTTATGCTGGTCCTCTGCATAGTGGTGAATTTCAGCCAAGAAAACCTTCAAATCTGGAGTACACTTTTCATTTCCACTTAGCAAAATTGCTCCAGTTCTTCACTGAAAAATGATCCTATTTTTCATGTGAGAACTTCACCCCTGACAGCTTTGAAGTTCAAAATTGTGTTCTGATGCAGATCAACGTCATGTGCTTCAGTCTACCTCAGGCATCTGCAACGTACCCACCTGTGTAATATGTAGGTATCTAATATGGTAATGAAAAGGAATAGTTTGATGCTAGTCTATAATTGGAATAGAGAACTCCTGTCCTCCTGGAAAAGAGACAGGATATCTTATGGAACACATTGAGTGTAGCTATTTTGGGGGAACACGAAACTGCTATTTAGCAAAATTTGGGAGTAATGGGGAAGGTGCCAACATAGCCCAGAACAAAATTGCAAATATTTGTTCTGCAAAAGTTTGCAAATGAAAAAGACCCAAAATTCACAATTTTCACAAAGTCCTAGTTGTCACTAACATGGTGCAGAAGGCGGTGTTGTCTGAGTTCAGTTCAAGATGAAAAATATATCCAGGCTATGTAGCCTTAGATAACATAGACATTTCCTGCAGTGCAGAAGCCTGGACATATAGTTATATTCTTCCATCAATTAAGCCCTTTCTTATATTCACCTAGTTTTACATATGAGAACTTTTTGCACGAATGTGACTCTATAGGTGATATGCTAGAATGTTTTTGTGAATGATTCACCTAAAATGTTACGAATATTTTTTTTTCCACTGTCATTAAACACAAGAAATAAGAGACATTCTCCAATGCTTAGAAAGGCCATTTTCTGTTTTCGTAAGGTTAGCTTTGCCTATTCTTGTAGTAAGGTCTCTCGCCAGTTAAAGCCTCCAGTTGGTCCATGTGTGAGAGGGAGGATGGGGGGGTCTGTTAGTTGCCAAATACCTGTCTCTCCCAATTCTTCGCAGGAACAGAACCCCAAGTATGGAATCTGTCAGGAAATATTAAAATACGGAAAGGCAATGAGAAGGAATAGATCTGGAGCAAGGGTGAAGTTTTCAAAAGAGCCAAGTCAATGGGACTTGTGTTCCTAAATTATTTGAGCTCTTTTGAACATTCCAACTCAAATTCAGAAGATACTTTTAATCTGAGACACAGCACGATTCAGGAGTAACACTCAGATGGGAGCTGGGTGAATTTTTTCAGACTTAATAGTTTATTCTCTCAAAAATGCAGTGGTGGATCGCCCTAAAAATGCATGGATTTGGGTAAAATGCAGCAAATAGTTTGTTTTGCTGCTCCCCCCCCCCAAAAAAAGGAGGACAAGTTTTTTGAAAAAGTCATCAATATGTTGACTTGTTGTTTTGAAGAATGTTTCATTTTGACGGTTAGGTAACTGTATTTTTATTTTTTTTTTAAACAAAAAAGGGTAAAAAAAAATTCTCAAAACAAATACAAAAAGATATTTTGTTTCAGGCTGAACTAAATATTTTGTCTGATGTGAAAATAAATAAAAATAAAAAATTTCAGTTTTTCATTTTGGCAAGAAAAACGGATAAATTTCCATTTCAAGTGCTTTTTAAAGCACTTCACTGTGAATATAAAATATTTGAGGGCCAGACTCCAACTTTACAATCTCCACTAAATAACGTACAGCACATAGCTCTGTGTGTGTTTATGTCCAGGTCTTGTTGGTTGGCTTAACACTATTAAGGGTCAGTACAGCTATGGGAGAGTGACCTGGGTTCTATTCTGGCTCACTGATCAACACAAGGGTCAGCTTGTGTAATAAAAGGTGATGATATGAGAAAAAGAAAGAGAGCAGATGGATTTCCAGCTGCCTGGTTGTGTTTGCAGGCTTGGCACACAGACAACGCTATCTCCTGACATGAAGTCAAGGAAAGGGAATAAATCTGGATGCCCACAATGACATTTTTCAAATCACGTTCCTGACTCTAACAAGGTGCATAAGAAGGGGGACCCTAAGTTGCCACCAACCCATAAGCATAAAAGTGCAGTTGGGAAATGCAGCTCTTTTGTATGCTCACTCCCCTGTTATCTGTTGCGAAACGGACTTGTAAGATAAGCCTCTTAAACCAATCTTTTCTACTCACATGATTTCTGAAGCCTGCAAAACTCAAACAATGGACTGAATTATCAGACACTAGGAACAAAGTGTCCTCTGGCTTGTAAGGAGATTTTAATTTTTTTTTATCTGAAGAGCTTTACCCAGAGGTAATTACCTTTCTGACCATCTGTACAAAGTCCTTGGAATTCTGAGGCGAGAGGCCCTGGAGTTGACAAGTACAGGCCTCCAGAGACGATGCGTGAGCCACTATCAAAATGTTATTTCCTGCAACAAAATGAATAAACACTGATTGTTTGGGAGTTAGAGAAAAAAGTTCTATACAGTGACAACTGTCCAAGGCAAAACCTATCAGTTTGAGACTTTTAAAGATGGGTTTAATTTTATACAGAACAACACAGTTGATATATGTGGGAAAATATTGCTTATGAATAATACTTCTATCACTTTTTAATCTTCAAAGTGCTTATGGTTAGAACTGGTTGAAAAGTCTTTGTGCTGTTTGTTGTTTTTTGGGCAACCAATAGCTTTGTGAAGAACACAAGAATTTTGGTGAAAAGATTTTGCCTGCTTTGAAATTTTTGATTTTTCAAATGATACAAATATATTTGTTTCAATTTGCTTTCTGAAAAAAAAAATCTCAGCAAAAGTTTTTTTTCAATTCAAATAAAATGTTTCATTTCATTTGAAATTTTTCAAATTTTGGCCCTACTTCTGGCCAACATTTTCAAACCCAAGTTGCCTAAAATTTATTCAATCACCTAAATAAAATCTCCCTGATTAATAGAGATTTCAGTGTGAGCACTTCTGAAAACCAAGCCACTTTTATTCACATGGATAGGTATGGATTTGGGAGCTAACGTTAGGCACCCAGGTTTGTATATAATGCCTATATTCCTAATTCAAACTGGAAATAAGACACAGGGATTTTTGTAAGTGAGGATAATTAATCATTGGAACAGTTTACTAAGGGATATGGTTGATTCTCTGTGACTTGAAGTCTTGAAGGTCTGGCCTATATTAGGTCGGCATAACTAAGTCGTGTGAAAAATCCACACCCCATAGAGGCGTAGTTAAACCAACCTAAATCCCCATATAACCAGCGCTAGGTGGATAGAAGAATTGTTCCTTTGACCTAGCTACTGCCTCTTGGGGAGGTGGATAACCTATGCTGATGGGAGAATCCCTCAGCATAGGTAGTGTGTACACTGAAGTGCTACAGTGGCACAGCTGTGCTGATGTAGCATTTTAAGTGTAGACAAGCCCTCAGCTACAACTGACTGGCTTTCTACAAGATATGTACCAGTTTAATCACAAGTTATTAGACTTGATGCAGGAATCGGTGAGTGAAATTCTCTGGTTTGTGTTATATAGGAGGTCAGACGAGATGATCACAATAATGGTCCCTTCCGGCTTTAAAATCTACAAATCTGAATATAATCTGGGGCTCAAATCTGCAAATCCTTAAACTGAGCATAGTGCTTGCTACACTAAGTAATACCATTATTTTAACAGTACTGCATTTGACTGGAAGCCCTTCTAGGTTCAGGCCTTTAGCGTTAAAAGTGGGGTTTTATTATTTTTCCCCCTAAATTCAAATTTGGCCATGTCAGTGCTGACCATTGGTTTTTCAGTTCTTAAGTGTTAGCCAGAGTGTATTTTATTTTAGAATGATTTTTTTTAACTTAACATATGGCTAGTTGTAAAATTCTCAAAGAAATTCATGAGAACGACTGAAAAAGAGCAGAAATTGTTTTGTGTTCAGCCATCTTTTCAGGAATTCTATTCAGTAGTAGACCTGGTAGAAACATTTTCATGCTGTTTTTTTTTTCCTCACAAAATTCCAGATTTTCAAAAATGCTCAACCAGCTCTATTTGATAGAATAACTTTGCTGAATCAAACAAGGTGAAAGGAAACAATGCTATAGTAATCCAAGAATCACACCCAATTCTTTCCATTTTCTAAAAGTACTTTATTAACATTAACTCATTATGCCTCAAATATCCATGTGAGATGTGTATTACCCTCATAACGCAAGAACTAGGGGTCACCAAATTAAATTAATAGACAGCAGGTTTAAAATAAACAAAAGGAAGTATTTTTTCACACAATGCACAGTCAACCTGTGGAACTCCTTGCCATAGGATTTTGTGAAGGCCAAGACTATAACAAGGGTAAAAAAAGAGCTAGATAAGTTCATGGAGAATAAGTCCATGAATGGCTATTAACCAGAATGGGCAGGAATGGTGTCCCTAGCCTCTGTTTGCCAGAAGCTGGGAATGGGCAACAGGGGATGGATCACTTGATGATTACCTGGTCTATTCATTCCCTCTGAAGCACTTGGCATTGGCCACTGTCGGAAGACAGGATACTGGGCTAAATGGACCTTTGGTCTGACCCAATATGGCTGTTCTGTTCTTATATTCTTATTTAACAAACAGAGAAACAGGCAGAGAGGTTAAGGCCAAGATTTTCAAACATGACTAGTGATTCTGAGTGCCTCAGTTTGTGAGTGTCCAACTTGAGGTATCTTAAAGGATCTTGATTTTCAGAAAGCCTTCAATACCTATCCTCTGAAAATCAGGTCCCTTTAAGGAGACTCAAGTTGGGCATGCACAAATTGTCAGCTTCTTTAGAGGCCAATGTTTTCACGCTGGGTTCTTCTACCTGCTTTTTGGGGCAAATTATTTCTAAAAAAGCTTGCGAAAGTATCAGTAAACACAAACAAGTAAAACAGCTGGGGTTCTAGAAATATCCCATCCCAACGCTTTTAATGTTCGGTTTCTATTCACCATAACTGATTTCAACATTTTATTTGAAATTTTTTTTTTTGGTTTTGTCCAGGTGCAAAACAAGCCTGTGCAGTAGTGATGACCAGCCTAAGGCATCCATACTAGGGCACACAAAGACTCTTCTTCTGGTCCTGGTGGTGGAAATGGGAGGGAGGAAATGGCCTGGAGTGGAGTTGTTCCGTGGCCAGAGAAGACAGGGGAAACCTGCACAGCTTCTATAGGTTGTAGGGCCCCTAAAACACTAGGGTCTCATGTGACCACTGGTTCTGGTTCTAGACAAACCTGGTAATAACAGACAATAGAATATTTTAGCTAGAAATAGGCCTGAACTACACAGTTTCACCCACATCTTGAATCCCCAATGTCTGTGGGCTGAGAGGATTCAGACATGGGGTTTTGACAGAGACAGCGGCTAGCCATTGTTGTTCAGTCCCAGAGTGCCTAATAGTGGTTTTGGATCACTATTGAGGCATTAGATCCCTTTGTATCATGGTGCAGAACAACTTACCTTTGCCTTTGCATTCACTTATGATTTCTTTCGTTACTTGATAGCTTCTACTTATGTACGTGTCGTAAGACTCTGAAACCACTAACTTGCTGACTGGTATATGAGGTCTACGGACAGAAAAATGAACACAGTAAGTTTTCAGGAGGAGAGATTTTTAAATGCAAGTTACTTAGACCCTGTACACACTGGTTGAAAACATGCATGCCAATGCCCGTGTGTTAAACAAGAAATCTCTGTTGTTTCTCTAATTCTTCTAAATAACTCAACCCCCTAGACCTTGTTGTTTGTGTAAGGAGCATTTCCATAGGTTATCAGTGGGCTTTGAACCTTGGACTTTAAGCACCCAAGTACAGACCTCCATCTCTTGAGCTAAAGGAGTAATTCCATTAGCTGGCAGCAGTAGTTAACTGTTTTCCTCTATGTACACCAGTCACTAGAGATGGAAAGCAGCATACTTATACAAGCATGTTACATTTGCAGTCACGTGTAATAGTAATAATAACAACACTTTGCACTTCGATAGGTCCTTTGATCAGAGAATCTCAAAGCAATTAATTAAACTCCCCAGCACCCAGGAAAGTTTGTGAGTGATATTGACCTTGTTTTAGAGATGGGTAAAATGAAACAGAGACTATGTCTTCACTGAGTTCTTCAAATTTCCCACCAGTATAGCTCTGCCAGTGGTAGCAATGATGGGAACTCTAGTATAGATGAGGCGCTGGGGTTATTAATCACAGTGTTGTCTAGACCTGCTCAGAGCAGGATCAGATGAAGTGGTGGTAAAAACACCAGGGGCTGCTGCTGCCTTAGAAAAGTATGGTACTGCACGGGTGGAAATGTTTAAGACCAGCTCAGTGCAACAAGGCCAGAGTGGTTAAGTGACTTGCAGTGTGATTTTGGCCAATGAATTCAATGGGAGTGGTATTGGAGGCAAGCCACTGGAGGAGCTTGAGCCTGGTCTACACTGGGGGGGACTAGATCTAAGATACGTAACTTCAGCTACAAGAATAGTTTAGCTGAAGTTGACGTATCTTAGATCGACTTACCTCCCATCCTCACGGCACAGGATCGACGGCCGCGGCTCCCTCGTCGACTCCGCTTCCACCTCTCGCCCTGATGGAGTTCCGGAGTTGACGGGGAGCACGTAGATGAGACGCGATAAATCGATCCCCGATAGATCTATTGCTACCCGCCGATCCGGCGGGTAGTGTGGATGTACCCTTGAGGTGGGGGAACAGAAGGCCCTATTCCTCTCCCTGGGACACAAGGAAAAGCCCTGTCTCCTCATTCCATCCCATCTCCTCATATGAGGAAACTCCCATTGGTGTCAGAAGGAATTACTCATCTCCGACAGCAGGAGACTAGGACTCCAGGCGTTCACCCGGTCCTCTAGTTTAACCATCAGACCACACAAAAGCAGGTTTCCTTTTTGGCTAGGAGAACATACTTTATAGTCTTCCCAGAAGCTTTGTGTTTCCTGAACTGGCTATTTTCCTGTGGTTCCACTGCTTTGCTTAGTGCTAGCAATGTGATGATACCCTTTTTGGAATAAGTGCAGTGTCAGTCTCTCTATTTAGGTGCAATATGCACAATGACTATATATTTCCACAGACCCAAAAAGGTAATTTGTAGGCAGGGAGGACAAAATATAAGCAGCTATATGGTATAATTAGGCATGAAAGGATTGAAAGGGTTTTTGGTTTTTTTTTTGCTTTGGTTGCTTATTTCTACTAGGTCATCCTAAAATAGAGTAACTCTGGTGTAATAGATGGATTCAGGGTTTCTGATGATATCACAAACCACAAAAAGCAGCTGCCAAGTAAGTTGTCACCAAACCCCCATGTGTTGGAATTTCCCGTGTTACATTATTTATAAGGTGGGAATGATTTTATCGGAGACCTTTTAGTTTGCATTTAAGATCCTTCCCTTCTTTATAAAACAGATGGTTTACTGTTGATGAGAATTCACAATAATTCTGAGATTTCACCAATGTGACTGAGTGCTGACCAGGACCACATGACCTTTCCCTAGAATCTATTGCTGTATGGGATTTTTCAGAAGCTGTTTAGGCCTGGTCTACACTGGAGGAGGGGATCGATCTAAGTTATGCAACTTCAGCTACATGAATAACGTAGCTGAAGTCGACGTACTTAGATCGACTTACTGCGGTGTCTTCACCACAGTGAGTCGACTGCTGCCGCTCCCCTGTCAACTCTGCCTGCACCTCTCGCGGCGGTGGAGTACAGGAGTTGACGGGAGAGCGCTCAGGGGTTGATTTATCACATCTAGACTAGGCACGATAAATCGATCCCCTCTGGATTGATCGCTGCTTGCTGATCCGGCGGGTAGTGTAGACATACCCTTAGCATAAATGAATCATAGATTTGGAAGCAGGGAAAACCCAGCAGGTCATCTTGTCTATTCCTTAATTCCTTGCGCGATATGTGGGACTATTCCTACCAAACTGTTTTATTTAGCATCTCTGTATGCCTTCCAACTGTTTACAACACAGGTAGGCACTGTGCATGAGTCAGTATCCTTACATTTCAAGCAGCAACTCCCTTGGTGCGAGATGGAGCTGTGGTTAGCAGTTGCTGAGAACTTGAGGCTAAATGCAATAGTATTCGACAGCAGAAGCTGCTGGCACCAAAAGGGTTTTATAGAGTTTTAAAAGAACTGGCTGAGGAGCTCACTGGACTGTCAATTGTTGATTTTTCAATAAGTCTTGGAGCACTGGGGAAGTTCCAGAAGACTGAAAGGAAAACTCATGTTGTGCCAATTTTTAAAAAGGATGTGTCAGTTTCCTCTGATTAGAAATGATCAGAAACTTTCCATCAAAATGTTTATTTGAGAGGGAAATGGTTTTTCAATTAAATGAAAATTTTAATGAAAACATTTCTGGTTTCATCAGTAATTTCTGAGTTTTTGCTGAAAACCCCAACCGAAACATTTTAAACTGAAAATGTTCAGCTTTTGGTTGCTGAAAAGTAGAAACAATGTTTGTTTTCAGGCTTTTAGATGAAAACCTCAAAAATTCTGATGAAAACGATTATTTTAAAAAAACCTGTTGTTGAAATTTTTCACTGGGTGGGGAGACAACACCCTTCATTCCACCTCTCATGGAGAAAACTTCACTCAGAGGAGCATTTGCGAGGGTTCAGAAGTTAATGTCTGAGCTCCTCTGATGGAAGGCACAACGATCAGTGCTTACTATTAAGCAGTATTAACCACTCAGCTGTATTTTGTACACATACAGATAAAAAAAGAAACTGGAGTTGGCTTTAAAGCCTCGTCTCCTGCTACTTACTGGAGAGGGTCATGAGAGAAAAGAGCCTTCTCCAATAAGAGTTTCATTTGCAATAATATTGAAAGTTAAAAAAAAACATGTGTGTTCTGCATTTGTTCCAGTAACATTTAATGCTCACTTTAGGGAACATGAGCTTTTTGGAAGGGAAACTGAAGACTTATATGGGCACTTCATACCTGGCAATGTCAAACGTGGGAATGATTAAAAAGCAGGGGGGCCACTGCAGGAGTTTCTCATGTTGATTAACCATTAACTTACAATTCTTGTGGACTTTGGCTGCCTTCCCAGCCACAATGAAATAGTAGTCCAGGAAGGAAGGACAAACATCAGAGGAAAATTTAACATTAAGGGCCAGACCTTCCACTAGTGTAAATTGGTTTAGCTCCTGGAGGAGTCTGGCCCTAAAATGGAGGCATCATAGGGGTGGACAAAGGCAGGAGTCTTGAGACCAGAGTCCTGTGGAGAGATGGCTAGGACGAAAGAGTGAGTGATTGGTGCTAGCTGGCTGGATAGGGCTGGGCTACCTGAGCCGGGAAGATGATGACGGCACTAGGAGTGGAAAGAGGACAAGGGTCTGTCCCAAGGATGCCTTGAAATTACTGGTGGATGCTAATGTGTTCCTCAGCATGTTGCCAAGTGTATAATTAAGGGCCCCAATCATGCAATCAGAAACCCAAATCCATATCCAAGATTTGCATCAGTGGGGTAGTTGGGTGTGACTGAGGTCACGAGTTAGCCCAGGCTATAAATGTCCACCACAGAGAACTGACTCAGTTCAACTAGCTCTTTTATTACCTTTTGAAGCAGAGATAAGCCTGGACTGCAGCGTTCAGATCCAGAGCCCAGAGCCCAAATCCCAAAGCTTTGAAATATGGTTAAAAAAAATAAAAATGCAGGGCTACACCCTGGCCCATGAAATGCCCCACTTTGCACGGCTCCGCTGCACTAATGGGGCATATGAGGATTCCACGGGAATGGGGGAACCTTAGCTCAGGGGGCACAGTTTATCAAGGACATACCTAGAGTGCAGCAATTCTCTGGTGAGCCCTGGCTTCTAGGGCACCATTACTGGCTAATGCAAATTAGAGCAGACCTGAGCCTGCTCTAATTTAGGCTGGGAACTCAATAAGCTCCCAGCAGCCCCAGGGACAGTACAAAGGTAGTCAACCACTCGGCCAGAGAGAGCTTAGGTTTGGGTCCCTGGTGTTTCGTTCCTTTCTCTCTTATGCATTAAATTCAAGATTATTCATTGCTAAGGAAACTGTGAGAGTGACATGGCAAGTTCTGCTACCTGTAGGTTGTATCAACACACAGATTGGCTGCAGCTAAATCCACTGCGGGTATCCAGGCAGGTAATGTGGTACCAGAGACCCATTTTGTCCACTCAAATAAGCCCGGCTCTACTCGAATCTTTAGGTTATTTTCTTGTTGCAAACCTGAAAGAAAAAAAAAAAGGAGGGAGGGAATCCCTGGAAGCAGGGGGTGGGACTGGGGACAAGAGGATTTAGGATTGGGGTTTTTCTTTTTGGTGGTATTTTGATTAGAAATCAACAAGTTCTTCTATAGGTTGGGAGTCAGGGCCAGATGTGCACAACTCCAGTATTTTGCTTGTGCATGTAGCTAGTTGACCATATATATGAATGGCAGGTATGGGCATGTGTCACGTAGGTGCACAGAACTAAAGAAGTGCCCCTCATCTAGACACAACTCTGTATTTTGTATGGAGCACTCTTTGGATTGTACGTTTCGAAGGGTTCAGAGCCGATAAGCATGCTGATGATGCTGAAGAGAAGACGATGGCAGCTCCGTGCACACCTTACGCTACCATTGGCCAAGGGAGCTAACATGTTAGCCTTTGCTTCCCAGCCCTGTCTGTGCAGCAGCATCTTTCTGGATGACATCAGCATGTTTACCGGTGAAAGAAATTCGTATTAGTTAATAGCTGCAGAACCAGCAGGGGGAGCTCACATTTCCTTACATCACAGAGTGTTCGCATTGGGATGGTGAAGTTAAAAAGGATGTACTGAACACTAAACGTATACATATAGTGCATACAAAATGATTTAAAAATACATACAAAAGATTTAAAAATCATATGTTTGGGCACCTGGAAATGGGTAATCGCCCCCCCCCCCACCTCTTTACAGGCTCACATATAAACTACAAAGGCAGTGTTAATATTATAGTAGCACCTAGAGACCAGGGCCCCAGCGTGGTAGGCACTTGTTCAAACATATAACAAAGAGACAGACCCTGTCCTGAGGAGTTCACAATCGAAGCAATATGCACAATCTATGCCTACTAAGAGAATAATCAAGGGAAGGCAACTATTTGCAGAGGGCTTTGCTTAGTTGAAAAGCATATACCAATGAATGTTGCCCACGAAACCTGTCCCCCAGGAATAGTCTGTATGCTGCTACGTACTCAATAGCTCACACATGGTCTAGGGCAGTGGCTCTCAACCTTTCCTGACTACTGTACCCCTTTCAGGCACCTGATTTGTCTTGCGTACGCCCAAATTTCACCTCACTTAAAAACTACTCGCTTTCAAAATCAGAGCTAAAAATACAAAAGCGTCACATTGCAGTGTTACTGAAAATTTGCTTACTTTCTCATTTTTATCATATCATTATAAAATAAAGCAATTTGAATATAAATATTGTACTTACATTTCAGCGTTCAGTATATAGAACTGTAAAACCAAGTACTGACTTTGCCAGTGCTTTTTATGTAGCCTGTTGTAAAACTAGGCAAATATCTAGATGAGTTGATGTACCCCCGGGAAGGTCTCTGTGTACCCCCAGCGGTACATGTACCTCTGGTTGAGAGCCACTCATCTAGGGCAGTGAAATCTGTTAGCCTGAGAATGTAATGTTAATCAGGGTGCTTGGACACAGGAACGGCCATATGAAAACAGGCCATTGATCCATCTAGCTGGTATCCTGACTTCAGTAGAAGCCTCATATTGTGCCGGACTACTGTACAATGCTATGCAATGGAGGTGAGGAAAGAAAATCCATTTTCTGCCTCAGCTGGCGGTGGCTTCATACCCCAAAGCATGAGGATCCATGTCCCTTGTAACTTAAGCTATATACTGCAGGAAAGAGCCGTGCTATTTTTGAGACCTTCCATTAAACAAATGGGGTTTCTATTGCTGGCTTCCCCAGAAAACAGGAACAATCCAGACTCTCCCCCTTGTCTGCTTCTTACCTTTCAGAATATTGTGTGCTGTCTGTACGCAGCGCAGTGACGGGGAACAGTAGACATGTTCAATAACAGTGTTACTTTCCAGCAAGGCTTCACCTGCAAGCAAAAGTTTAGCATCACTGATACAAACGTTATAGTAGACATCACAGTAATTGCAGCATGCATGCTTCAGTGAAGTTGTAACATAGCAGGAAGCTAATGAAGTTCTCCAGTTGGATTGGTTATTTTTTTGTAGACCTATTTAGCCATCAGATTTTACTTCAGTAGTATACTATGCTTTGTGTCATAGACAGCTGTGAAACAGTGGTACCTTTTTCTGTGCACTGTCCTCTTCAATTTCTAAGAACTCAGTCAGTGTACAGAGAGACAGCAGCCATTTTGCACTCAGAATGGCTGTAGCCTGTTTCAGGACAGACACACCAACACTGTGCTCTCTCCTGGAGACTTGATTCTTATTTGTTCTTGTAGATTTCTCTATTTTAGATTGCAATCTTACACTGAAAACATAGATTTGCTCTTTATGCATGGGAAAAATATAACAGGCTTGAGTCTCATTTCATTTATACTCATGTAAATCAGGAATAACTCCACTTAACTCAGTAGTCCAGAGCCTCATCTGGTGTAAATTACCATGGCTCCATGGTCTTATTTAGTTAATCTGGTGTAAAACCAGTGGAAGTAAGATGAGAATTTATGATTATTTATATTACGGTAGTGCCTCAGGGACCCAAATGAGATTGGGAATCCATTGTGCAAGGTGCTGTACATGTACATTCACATAGTAAGAGACGGTCCCTGCCCTATAAAAAGCTTACAATTTAAATAGACTGGCAGGAGCAGCGCCAGGGTTTTTGCCGCCCTCGGCGGCAGCACTCCTCCTCTGAGCATTCAGGGGGCCTGGGGTCTTCGGTGGCGGGGGTCCTTCTGCTCCACGTCTTCGGGCACTTCGGCGGCGGGTTCCGGAGCAAGTGAAGGACCCGCTGCTGAATTTCCGCCGAACATCTGGAGCGGAAGGACCCCCTGCCGCCGAGGGCAGCAAAATGCCGTCCCCCAAATCCTGCTGCCGTAGGCGACCGCCTAGGGTCGCCTAGTGGAAGCGCCGGCCCTATAGACAGGGCAGACAAAGGGAAGGAGAATACAAGGGTTATTAATCTTGTTAAATGTTTAATTATAACTGTATGTATGTATAACTGGTTTTCGAACCTGTGGGGAAAGTGGAGTGTGCAGCTGAAGGAGATGCATGTATGAAAATCTTTCGCCACTTGATTCTGAGCTGCTGTTTTACTAACCAGGTCAGAGGATTGTTTGAAATGATAGCTCTGGGATTCTTCAAGGTCATGCTAGCATTTGTGCAGAACAGAGCTTTTGCCTGTAGATGGCAGGCATGCTGTAACAGTGCTAACAAGCTCTTTTATGTAAGGTAGTGTTGGTCATGTATACATTTCACACACAGAGACCCCTGTGAATGGTGCCAGTGAAGTGTTCTCATTGCTTCCGAATTAGCTCTTCTGTTGTGTATATTATGAGTGCAGGTTTTACTGACCTTCCTTGAGAACTGCCCCTGCAGTCTGACCATACTATTATTATATCCCGATCCGGTTTTATTTAAAAGGCCTACATTTTTCAAAGTGTGCAGTAATTTTGGGTTCCCAACATGAGACACTTTAAAGAGGCTTGATGTTCAGAAAGTGCTCTGAAAATCCGATCCTTAAAGGTGTCCAAGTTGGACAAACCAAAATCTGTAACATTTTCAGGGGTTGTTTCTGAACTCACCAAATAACTTACTCTCACTCTGTAAAAGTAGAGTGGTAGAAGGCTACGTATTCCCCTTATGAAACAGGCCAAAAACAGAATCGGGGAGATGCCTGATTTGACTTGAACTATACTTGACAGTGTAAATATGAAACCCCACTGGGGAGATAAAACCGTGTTTGTGCTGCAAACTACAGATCAAAAATTAAGCTTGTCAAAATCAAGTCAGGAACATATTTTGCATACAGCAACTGTCATGTTAACTGTAATACTTTTACTACCATCATTATCAACAATCTTCCACAGTGTGGCAAATTTACAGGGCACTTTTATGTGCAACGCAGCTGCATGCCTAATTGCTTTGATTTTGTGCATTGTTCTTCCTGCCGCAATGGCAGCTGAATGGGGCCAGGCTGACTTTAAAGGAAGTTCTTTTCTAATTAAATTGAAGAAACTTTCTGAAGGCTCTCAACGTGTCTAAACTCTTTTAGCTTCTGGCACCTGATTGAATTTTTCCGTATTGCACTACTCTTTCTTTTCTGGGGCGTGGGGGAGGAGATATAAATGCTTCTTGCACAAACTATTGTCTCAGCCGACGAGAGCTTACCAACAAGTCTTGCTTGTGTGCAACCAAACACGGTGATTGGTGCATCTTTTTCATAATCCCTGAAACCACCACTTCTTTGAGGTAAGCTGTGAGGCATATTCAGGTTTGTACGCATATACCTTCCTGTTAGGGGAAAGTTTAGAAGCAGGTGCTGGAATTAGTGGATGACTGAGAAAAGCACTCAGTATCATGCCCATTACAACCCTTCATTCACAACAACTTGCACACAACAGATGTTAACCAGAACTGAGCGGGAAAGGGTTTTCACGTTGTGGGAGCACTTTTCAGAATTCAAAATTTTTCCTGTTCTGAATCAGGAGGAACTATTTCATGAACATTTTCAGGATTTCCATGGCAATCTGAGAACAATTTCAGTTTGGGCCAATTGAAATGTTTCATTTTGATCATTTCAAAATGTTTGATTTTATTTTGGACCTTCTAAAATTTTAATATTTTTAACTATACTTAGCTTAATTTTCTACATGAAAAGTAATTTGAAACCAAAAAATGGGGATGAATTTTTGTTTCAAAAATGTCAGGAATGGGAGGTTTTGACATTTTCAAGTTTTTTCCAAACTTTTTTCGAAAGGTAGAGCTGACCCTTTCCCGCAAACAGGGTTGGTTTCAACAAATCGACATGTTCTGATGAAAAAAAAAAATTAATTGAAAAAATCCCAACCAGCTCAAGTACTAACTATGCCTGGAATTACTGTGGATAACTTATTACTATCAGGAATACTGAGGCTTTGTCTATATTGGGGAGTTGCCCCAATTTTAGCCACCAGGGATCACCTAATGGCATTGCTGCAAATCCTAGTGTAGACAAGGCAAACCGTTCTAAGCTGAGATTTGCTCTCGTGCCATTTACCCTGGTTACAATTAGGATTAAGAGCTACCAGTGCAAAGAGTGGCTTTGTCTGTCTGCATTTCTCGCTCCAGTGGAGTACTGGAGTCAATGGGAGAGCACTCACGGTCGATTTATTGCGTCTTCACTAGACGCGATAAATCGACCCCTGCTGGATCGATGGCTCCAGAGGTAAGTGTAGACATGCCCTAAGAGTTTGCATTGGGCCCCAATGGCTGGATTGCCAATGGCTAGAATCAGGGAAAATCCCTGGTGTAGGAATGGCTTTAGCTTACAAATAAGAATGATTATGGAGAGGTTTTATTGTTTCAGTGAGATCTTAGATTCAGATGATTTCCCACCCCACCTGCAGGGCAGACCAATGTGGTCAAGCATGGTATTCATCCACCACATCCCCACCCCAAGTTGGTAGTTTGCAGTGGCTGCAACCACAGATTAATATAGATGTGGATGGGCTAGATCCACTGAGTGCCTAACCCCACTATGATACAACCCTACTTAATCAAAGGCCTAATTCAAGACTGCAGAGAAGGAGCAGATCTGTTGGTATTTCACACTGTCCCTTTCCTAACCACTTCAGAGTGCTGTTAAAATGGTATCTCAATCAGCCTCACCCTAGGAGTTACATTCCAGCGGAGTTTGCCCAGGAGACAATCCAGTTAAACTTTTCTTGTGCGGTTATTACCCCGACTCTACCCCAAAAGCTAGGGATTAACCGATCCTGCAGCAACTGACTCACCTTTGGCATCAAAACACTGGGACAACCAGTACTTTCCAAACACAACATCCATTCTCTCCCCATGCCGGCAGACAAAAAGACATCGTTTTTGAAGCCCTGGCTGGCTGGTTACTCTCAGGGGCTGAAAGCAAAGTGACAGGAAGTTTGGCCATGGTGAGAATCCAAGTGCCTTTTTCTTAGTTCCAATTTATTTAAGAGTAAGAACCTAATTCTTGAATTAATCCTAATATGAACAAGGGGCAATGGTCACTCCACTGAAGTAAATTATTTATATCAGTGTAAATGTGGTGTAAATGAAAGAAGAAGGCCCTATGTATCCTTGTTCCATAGGTATTCTGGGGACAGATGTTATCTTCAGAGCTTGTGATCTGTAATATCCCCTTAAAGCCAGCAGAGAATTGTAACCTGAGCTCCCCAGCACAGCCAGTCCAATCAGATGTAGAGAACGAGCTGTTGGTGTGAAACTAGCTGCTGGAGATTTGCCATTAAAACCACGCAGAACCTGTTCACCTGGGTTTACTTTAACAGTACCTGATGTACCCCAAGTGAGACTAGATTCCAGTGCCAAGTATGGGGAGCGAGTTTCACTAGCACAGTGAAAGCTTCAGGATTCTTAAGTTTCATTACTCTGGCAAAAAGAGAGCAGACAGGCAGAATGGGAAGATGGCACAATGTTGTGTGCAGATAATACAAACCAATTGCAAAGCTGGTCAGTCTAACGTTTAGGCTCCCGTGGTCTTGACAGGGTGACCCTTTAGCTACTGGGAGGGGTGGGGGATGCTTCTGAATATTTTAAAATAAACGTACTGCTGCATTGACATCTTTGGAGAGAGAGACATATTTCATCCACAGAACAGGTGTAGCACAGGCAGTGGTAGTGCAAGATTCTCCCCACATTACCCCATGTGTCTCCTTCCTGACCACCTCCACGGTTCAGTTTCTGTCTCCACCCACCTCCCCTTCCCCTCCCCCCCCCCACACACACATTCAGGTCTTTGCATTTCTGTCAACACTGGTGGCAGCTTTGTGACATGGAAAGCTGTCCGTTGGGAGCAGGACCGAAAGCAACTCATTCAATATATGCCACCAAACAGCTACCTGATTCTAAGGGCTTGTCTTGGAAGCCAGCAAGCTGCGGCATATGTGTATATAACTGTCTGTAGACAGGGTATGTCTACACTGCTGTTAAGACACTGGAGGCTGGCCTGGGCCAGCTGTCTCGGGCTCAGATAAGGGGTTGTTTAATTGTGATGTAGACATTCAGGATTGGGCTCCAGCCTGAACTCTGGGACCCTCCCATCTCAGAGGGTCCTAGAGCCCAGGCTCCAGCCCAGCCCAGCCAGTTCCAGCCGGATTCCAACAGTCATCTTAGCAGCAAATGACTCTCTGGTCTGTTCCCAGTCCTTAGGCAACTGAGTCCTTATGGGCAAGCCCACCTACATTTTGAAATAGGCTGTGACTCCTGCCTTGGCAAGTTTTCTATACACCTCATCTCCAGGACTCCACCCTGCTTTAATCTGAGTTCCCAAACTCGGGGTGGCAAAGAAGTCTGAGGGACATGAGCAGCATTCCTGGCGTATGGCTAGATCAGGGGAGGGCACCCGGGGGAGGGAGGGCAGAGGACTCTGTTGGCTGCCCTCGCCTGCAGGCACTGCCCCCCACAGCTCCCATTGGCTGGGAATGGGGAACTGCGGTCAATGGAAGCTTTGGGGGTGGTACCTGCAGGCGAGGGCAGCACGTGGCGGAGCCACCTGCCCCACCCCACCTCCAGGAGCTGCTGCCGGACATGCTGGCCACTTCCAGGAGTGGTGCAGCGCCAGGACAGGCAGGGAGCCATTCGAGGTAAGCGGCGCTGGGCCAGAGCCCGAACCCCTCGTGCACCCCAACCCCTGCCCTGAGCCTGCTAACCCCCTGCCTTGAGCCCACCGCTGCACCCGTTCTGCACCCCAGCCGCCTGCCCTGAGGCCCCTGCTGCACCCTGCACCCCAACCCCCTGCTCTGTGCCCCCTCCTGAACCCTACACTCTTCCTGCACCCCAACCCCTTGCCCTGAGACCCTTTCTGCACACCACACCCCCTCCCACAGCCCACACTCCCTCCCTCCCGCACCCCAATCCCCTGCCCCAGCCCTACATTCATGGCCCTGCATACAATTTCCCCACGCAGGTGTGGCCATCGGGCCAAAAAGTTTGCCCACCCCTGGGCTAGATGGAAAGTGGAGAGGTCCTGAAACTATTTGTTGCTGTTAAATGGGGTCACAGTTTGGAAAAGGTTGAGAGAACCACATTCATTGAGCCAGAAATTGCTCAGTTGTAAGGGATGTAAAGCTGATATGATGGGGACGTTCCCTATTTATAAATGTTAATTTAAATAATATAAAGAGGTCTACCCAAGGCTCTAGGTGCCCTAATTAAAAATCACGAATTAATATAACTAATTACTAATTAGTATTTATACTGATTGTATTACTAGTTAATATTACAACAATTCGGTTGTATTTAGCTGTGTTATTCACAGTGTCATGAATCCTTACGTGCATTGTCTGGCAGATGATCGTGAGTGGCCCTGTGTCCCCATGTCCTTGATCTTCTTGCTGTCTTCTTTCCAGAGCTCCGTCATTGAAGGTTAGAGGGGATGGGGAAGAACTGGTACTCAGAATCGAGTAAGATCTGCCACAAATAAAGAGACGCTTGCTTAGAAAATGTTCCTTTGAATTATTGTCCTCAGAGTTGTGCCAGGATGTTCCCAGAGCCTGAGACAGGGCAATAAGTGGTTTTATTATTATTTGTATTCCAGTATGTGCTTGGTGCTGTACATGCACAGAGTAAGGGACAGCCCCAAAGAACTCTACAGTTCATTAGAGACAGGGTTTCTTAACCCATGGGTCGTCACTCCAAACTGGGTCAACAGAATGTGCCCAAGGGCTGCGTGGGAGGCCCAGTGAGGAAAGTGGTTTCTGTCAAAGGGTGGCTGGCAGCCCTGCAGGGGGAGCTGTTGCACAGCCCATGCCGCATTCCCCCAACAGCAGCAGCTCCTGTGGCTCCGGTCCCACAGGTCTGGCTGGTCTCGGCTCCCTGCTCTGGGCGTTGAAACCTGTGCATGGGATTGTGGCTCCACTCAGGTTTGACCCAGCCGACCCTCTGTCACGAAAGGGGCTAGCCAGGCCAAACTTGACCGAGTGGCACTGTGACCCTAGACACCACAATATCCAGAGCGGGGAGCTATACCCAGCCACCCCATGGGACAGGAGCTGTAGCCACCACCACATGATCGGCATGGTGTACTTATTTAATGCTTATTACGTTAATGTGGGTAACATATATTGTGGGTAAGAAATATTTAGTAATTCCAATTTTTTTGTACTAAAGCTATTTACCAGGTCGCAACAGATCTTTGCAAATGGGTCCTGAGCCCCAAAAGTTTGAGAACCACTGCAGTCAAGAACAACCTAAAAAAATAGGTTGGGAGGAAGTCTTCAGCCAACTTCGGGGCATGGGCTGTCGTTTATTATATGATTGTAGAGTGCCTAGCACAATGGAGCCCAACCTGGTCATGACCCTTAGATGCTTCTGCAGTATACCATGTTAACCCATGCGGTCACATGGGTGTGGCAGTTGGGCCAAGTAATCTACCGTGTGTGCAGTCTTCTTCATACAACCAATGAAATTGTTGCATGCAAATTAGCTGTAGAATAAGAGTGATAATTGGTTGAGTTACCTCTGATATCACAATGATCTAGGCCTTGGCATGGCATAGATACGTGTCTTACTGTAGCTGTTCACTGCACGGGTATAATTCGTAAAGTCAAAATGGCTGAGAACTTTAAAATTGGATGGTAACAGATCATGACTCCTGGTCATGATTAAACCTGGTGATATTCTAAGCAGAAAGAGCTCCCAGCCTTGTTTGTAGCTGTTTCCATCGCTTCACACTGACTCAATGTTCTAGGCTTCAGTGTGGCATGCAGGCAGAGTGACAGACTTGAAATCTTCTTGTATAGACACTAACTTGCCAGTGCATCAGGCTGCTTTTAAGGGGCCATTACTGATGGCTACAATGAGTATCACTGGAATATCCAATTTTGATACTTGCAAGAGAAAGGATAACATGTAAACAATAACAGCAGCGGAGATCTTAGACATGATTCTCATCTGAATTATACCAGCGTAAATTGTTAGTAACTGCATTTAAGTCAATAGAGTTTACACCAGTTTTACAACTGGTGTGAGAGAAAAGGGATGAATTCTGCCCTCTCCTTAAGAGAATCTATCTCCCTACTTACAAGATACGCTGCAAACTTAGAGACTAGATCACTTCCTTTTTCTTTTTCATTAAATATGCTAATCAAATGGGGCATGCTCAGAATAAAGCCATTGCAGCGAGATGTTCAAGGGCTTAGGCCAACATCCTCGGGAGTAAATTAAAACAGGCAATTACAGAAATTCAACCAACCCTCTATTGATTGCAGGGGATCTTGCTGCGATGTGCATTTTCTTAGTCGTTAAAAATAACTCGTGGGCTAATGTGTGCCGTCATTTGCTTTGACACGGAAATAGCCACCTTCTCTTTGCACTTGGATTAATTGCTTTAAATATGTCAGGAGAAGACTCTCAACTTGCTCCAAGGGGTCTCTCTCTACCAACGAAAGAAAATAGGCCATTTGTGTTTGCTAGTAGGCAATCTGCCAGGGGATCATATCATCCCGGCCAGCAAGCAATAAAAAGTATCATGTCCTTGGTGCTAATGCCCCCTTACCTTATGAGAAAAAATAAATATTTGGGCTTACCAATGGGGCAATGTATAGGGTTACCTCATTCAGGCAGGGCACTACACTTGGGTGCCCCCCCAGAAACCCCTTAACAAGAGGAGTGTGGGCTGCAGTGCGGGACTGGAAGGTGCTCAGATATTAAGATGGTGAGCATGGTGAAAGAATCTATAGACAATAGAATAGTCCTTGGTCCAGATCACGGCATTCTGATAGCCTCCAGAAAGGCCCCTCTGCACACCCTGAGCAACAGAACCAGGGAGCTGTTCTGGGGTGGAGTCTTGATTCTGCCATGAGACTGCCTTCTCCTTCACACACTCTTCATACTTGAAGTAGAAATCCCAGCTCAGAATACCCTGGAACTTGCCAGGAGGAAGGCAGGGATTATTATTATTACCATAATTTACAGTCACTCCCACTAAGTGTTGGGTACTTTCCAAATACACAAGGAATTGTCCCTGCTCTCAGGAGGAGCTCACAGTTGAAGAGTGGAGAGATAATTAGACAGAGTTTAGGGAAGATGGAAGAATAATATTCAATTTCTAAGCAGCATGGCAGAAGGGCTTTTTTTAGAGAGACTTACAGGTACACAGGGAAGCGGCATACAGATGAGCTCAGGAAGGTCACACCATGCACAGGGTTGAAAGCCAGATCCAATTTTGCAACTGGCCCCTATCTTAATGATGATAATCTGAACCAAAAGCTCGGATCTTAATTGTGACAGCTAAGGTAATAATACTGCAATATCCTTGGGAGACCTTATGAATTAAGTTTAAGTATCTTCAGGGTCAATTGTATTAAATGCAAAGTTTATGTATTATGGTGGGCTGGGATTGTATGTAACTTCTCTGGATGGGAGGGGGGATGTGATGTGAGGCTTGGGAGAGTTCAAAGGACTATATTGAAAATGTACCAGACAAAAATGGACCTTGGGGACAATAAGTATGAATTGGACTTCCTCAGAAATACCTAGGGAAAGGTTAACAAAAATTCCTCATCGCCAGTTGTGCAACAACCCAGCCTTTTGAAGCTATGCCCTGAGGAGCTGAGTCATTGTCCGCTAATGAGCTGTTCCTGGAGGCTGGAGATCAAAGGCCCACATCACATAAAGAAATGGCTGAACTGCCCAGTCGAGGTTCTCAGAATCTGAGACAGTTATGAACTAGTAAACGGGGAAAATCTAGTTGTGAGTTTTGAAGGACTGACACCTACCAGAGCCCAAGGCTGGAGTGTGGGTGGGGGTGTGTGATCCCTGGAAAGCTTTTTAGCTTGTGTGTAGATTCTTATATTGGTTTTTAAAAAGTTTTCTTTGTAATGCTTTCATCTTAAAAATTAATCTGCTTGCCTAGAAAGAGTTGTATTGTGACTTATAATTGCTGGCAATTATGTTGTTCATAACCTTGGAAGAGAAAGCAAAGCACAGAGACTGGCCTGTTTAAGCAGTCTGGCTTGCTGGGAATATCACAATGTAGGTAAGGAACCGTGCAGCCTTAAAATATCCTAGTCAGGAGGGAGAGAGACGCAGGTCTCTGCCCAAGAGAGGTGAAGCCTCGGTGGCACCTGCTGGGTGGATCACGGAGGGGGAATACAAGTGCAGTTGCCCTGAAACTGTGACATGAATATCCCCCAAACTGCAGGGTATGGGAAATCTGCATGCTGGAGCCTACCTCTGATCCCCTTCAAAGTGACTGTCAAGCCATAGCTTCTTGCTTTTTGTGCTGAACACCACAGTGGCCGTGCTGACAAAAGGCGCAGCTGAGACCCCAGGGGAATGGGCAGCAGTGTGCAGCTGGCATATTCCTGGTCCTTTCTCAACCCTTGATGATGGCCAGCAGCAGCATTTATATCCCACTGCCTTAGTCATTTGATAGTGTGGGAAGATGCTGACCCAGGCGGATGGAAAGTGACTTGTCTAGTCTCATGTTTTCCTTTATCTCTGAGCAATTGCTCCATTGCTTCTTAGACTCTGTTTCTTCACCTATCCCTCCTTAAAGTTCATGCAACGTAGTTGCATCCATTCATGGATGCTAGGAATGGGTAAGAATTATGATGATGCAGAAGCGAACCTCTCTGCAACCTCCAATATCTTGTGGTTGGAGAAGTGCCATAAATCTGACTTTGCCGATGTCTCCCTTGCTCTGCTGGTGACTCAAAAATAGAAACCACTGGAGCCCATTCAAGTTAGTCATCTTCCACACATAGCTCATTATTTGGAAGACCCTAGATAAAAATATCCATTGTCTTCTGGGTGAGGCAATTATGCTCCTTGCCTTCCCCACAACATCGCTGCCAGCAGCGTTGATTCTTCCCTGGGGGCAAAGTGTGCCCTTTCCTATATAGCCCTGGAAGGCAGGATCTGAGGAAAGGCTGGCCAAAGGGGTCTCTACCAGTTTTGCTGACGGTAAATCCCCTACAGGCTTTTGGGGGAGGTGGGAGGAGAAGGGAGTGTTCCTTCAATGTCCCCACTCACTGGAGTTTAGAGGAGATGGGAGCAACAGCCAGTGGATCCACCAGCCGTTGCAAGCTGTAGAATGGGACTGCAGGAGTGGAAGGGGCTACTGAAGCCCACGTGGCGACTGAGTGTGGCTTGGGAATTGAGGATTTCTTCTCTATCCTCCTGGACCTTGTGCCAAATCCGGCTTGTTGAAGGGAACCAGGAGTGGCTTTGGCCCTCTAAGCGAGAGCAGAAATAGGCAGCCAGGTAATATCTAATGCAGCAATTTGCAAGTGCTGCTGGTATGAGGCTGGGGGAGGAGAGTACTTCTGCCTTTGCAAACAAGATAAACCTCTCCAGCCAAGCAGCTCAAGCAAGCTCTGCAGCCTCCACTTGAGCTGGTCTGAGTCCACAGAACGACAAGGGGCGGGTTTCTACAGTCCTGTCCCTTTAAGTTCACATACGAGAGAGACCCACAGTGCTGTGTCTGGTTTTGTGGCTCCTGTGGGGAAGCTGCCTATAACTAGCTTTGCTGGGTTTCCCACTTCCCTTCCAGTCTCCAGACACTGCTGCGGGCAGGGAGTTTCTGACTCTGAGTTGGCAGTGCAGTAATTCACAGAGACGAATGGGTGCTTAGGGAATAGCCTGCAGACAACTCTCCTCCAGAAAGGACTTGGGACCAGTTATTTTTTGGGGGCGTGGCTTAGATTGGTGCCAAGTTGTTACAGCACAATAGCACGGTTAGAAGGAAAGGACCTAAGTCTTTAAATAATGCAGGATGGGAAGCACTTTGTTATTGCAATACTTATGGCCAGACCCTGAGCTGGTGTAAATCAGGGTAGCTCCACTGAGGTCTGTACAGCTAGACCAATTCACACTACATGAGGGATGTGGTCCTTGTTTCCTATGTTTTCCTCCTCTGTATGATTCAAACATGCTGTGGCGTCGGTAACAGAACAGCCATTAGGTTACATTTATTGCAAACGCCAAGCTTTCTTCTACATTCCTTACTTTGGGGGGCACACCAGCAAAACATATTAAAGCAAAACCAAAGGAGACCGATTCCATTATTTCTTCGGTTCTTATATGGCTCCTGTTGTAACCGAGCACCGCCATCACCTAAATTTGAATGCATTCGCCTCCACAACATGCCTGTGAGGTGGGGAAGTGCTATTATCTTCATTGTACAGATAAGGGAACTGAGACACACAAAGACTAAGTGGTTTGCCCAGGGTCACACGGGATGTCGGCGGAACAAGGCATTGAGCCTGGGTTTTCTGAATCCCGGGTGAGCATCCCCACTACTTCACCATCTCCTTTATACTAGTGTAAAATTGACCGTCACTCCCAAAGTTGCTGGCGTGACCTTGGTGTAAAACTGGTGTCGGAGCATCGGCCCTGCCCCAAGTTCCAGGCCACCAGCTGGAGCTCAGCCCCCATCGGCCTCAGGGGAGAGGGGGAGTGAGGGCGGGGCTCCTGGGAAGAATGTGGGTGGGGCCACAGCCTGGGTTAGGGGAGGCTTAGCCTCCCCTGATCTTCGATACCCACCGCCCGTGGACATACCACAATTTTACAGGGCTGTGTGGGTGAAGGGGTCCCCAACCATGGGGCATAGAGGTCCTCAGGAATTGCTGCCCTGGCAGCTGAGAAGTGATCCCACTGTCATTCTGCAGCCTTTGGGCATAGAGAAGCTTCCATCCATGGAGCCTCCCATTACACAGCCCAGCTGGCCTGCTCTAAGCACATCCTATTGCACTTTATTAGGCAAACTAGCCAGGCCTGCTGTCCTTAGGCAGAAGGGGGGTGGCCTAGTGTTCTACGGAACTCTGCAGTGGACTCTCTAGAAGATTGTGAGCTCTTTAGGGCAGGGGACCACCTTTTTGTTCTGTGTTTGTACAGCGCCTAGCACAATGGGGTCCTGGTCCGTGACAAGGGCTCCGATGCACTACCATGATATAAATACATTAATTAATTAATAATTAATAAAATGCAAGTCCTGCAGAGCTGAATCAATCTCTTCCAGCTTTTGTCGTTTACGATATTGGCAGAGTAAGGGAGGGGAGGAAAAGAGGGAAGGGTCTTTCAGAGGAGACCTTCAGAACCAGGTCATGTCTGGACACTAAAGATCCTATTTTGTAGGACACGGGGCTTGCTTTGATGTCCTAGGTTAAAATTTGTCCTCTCCTGATTGCTGTGTGGTGCATCTGGCTATCTACCAGGATGCTGGCTAACACCCCAGCAATGGCTACTTTTCAATGATGATGTGTACAATGAATTTGTTGAAGGCGCTTCAGAATCCATTTGGGATGGTACAGGCTATATGATCAAAAAGTATGTTTATTGTGATCAGCAGGAAAATATTCACTGTCATTATCACTTTTATCCAACTCCAGGGCTGCTCAGTATTCTCGGCGTGAGCCCCGGTTCTGTCGACATGCCACCTGTTTCAAACCCCTTGGAACCTGACCACCTCTGAATGCCTGACACATGGATCATAACTCAGTGAACTGGGTTGCCATTTTTTCCCAAGGGCGGATCCGTAGTATTGCAGTGAGTATTTCTATCTATGTTGACTTTCATTGGCAATGCTGAAACCCAGGGCTCGTGTGCATGAAAAGATAGTCTGAATGCCTAGAGGCTTTCCAATTATTATGAAAATCCAGCCTGCTGTACATTGCATTTGGGACGTGAGCTTAACTTGTCCTAAGTTTGCTTTCTTCTAAATGGCACTTTATTACCTAATATGCACTGTGGGAATCTGTTATGTAAAATCGGTCTGTTTCTGAGTAAGTAAGAATGTTTTTGATAAATGCTCCATATTGCTTTGATTCATTATTTATGTTCTTTAATGGTAATCAGGGAAAGGGGCATTTCCTTTCTTCCCTTTCCTGGAGACAAAGAACTGCTGGAATTGCCAAACTTTTGCTTCCCTTTTAGTTACTGTAATATAATAATAATATTTTTTTAATGTATTGGTGTCCGGGCCCAAAACTCCTCCAGGAACCTTGAGGAAAAATGTAGATTTCAGAATAAAATAGGCCAGTTTGCTATAGAATAGCGTCAGTGTGCGAACACAGACGACAAGCCCATTGCAGTCGGTGAGGTTTTAGTGGAGAAAGGATGGTCTTGTTAGGGCACTAGACTGTATGGGACATTCCCACCTCAGCCACAGACTTTCTGATTAACCTTGGTCAAATCATTTCAGTGCTCTATGCCTTGGTTACCAGAGATGTTTCCTCCACTCATGGGGGTGTTGTGAAGATGACTTCATAACTACTTGGGAGGTATGGTGATATTAGAGGGATGTAAATACCTGCACAGAGATCTAGAAAGGTTTGCCCCATCTGACTGCAATGTGGAAACCATACGTCAGCAGCCCTCGTCTCATGGGGAGAACTTGGTAAAGTATGGATTAGAGCAACATAAGACACCTGCAAAATGTGAGCCCTTCTGTTTTGAAGTTGTATGTTGGTGCCCACCTGAGAGAATGCGACCTTTGGGTTTGGGGGAATTCAGGTTGTGTGTGCAAGGTGTGGTAGTCATTTGCATTGATATGTCAGTTCAAATGCAAAATGAAACTAGCCATTGTGGGTGTTCATCTGTTACTAACCGCACAGTATGTGACTAAAACTGAAAGGGTAAAAAACAAACAAAAAACCATCCTGAACCTTTCTGCTTTGTTTCTTGCATTTCACTCAACTTGGAGATTTCTTTGGTCCGTTTCTTTTTTTTATTCCTAGTCAGTTTCATGCTTCTGTCTCTCTTGTGCTAACACCATGGCCAGCACTGGCTTGTTAACTCTCCCACCCTACCCGCCTTTCCCCAGAAGACTTGTGTGTCCATTGAAGTTTTAAATGCCTACATTTGATTTGTAACTTCCTCCCAAAAATGTTGCAACTTCCCCCACCAAACATTTAAAAGTTGGAGGCCAGATTGTGGCTTGGATTCTCCAGGGTGCAATGCCCCATTAGAGGGATAGTGGGCAGGAAGATGCTTTCCTTCTCTCCCCTCCCTCATCTTGTCTCGCCATGCGAGGGCTAGTCACAAAGGGCCAGATTTCCCAAGGTATTTAGGCACCTAAAGATGCAGACAGGCATTGGTTTCAATGGGAGTTAAGTTCCTAGGTGCTTCTGAAAATTCCACTAGGCAGCTATCTGCCTAAATACCTTGGGAAATCTAACCCAATCCTTGGTCCTTATCCTCAGGCATCACACACAATGGCACTAACCTCCCCAGAGAGATGGTCTTGCAGGAATGCGCGCTCTGTATCATTCCATTACAAAGGGAGCTGCAAGGGAACACTATGACTCATGCTCCTGGTCTTGCCACTGAGAACTTCTTTATGGGACAGCACACTTCATAATTCCCCACCCCTCTTACTGCAAGGATGTGCCTTTACGGCTGCCATCTCTCTCTGGCCCCGTAATAGTTGGTGGTGACCCTTTGAACAATGTTGCTGGAACACCCTGAGTAGTTATATTGAGTTTCTGGTCCCATGAAGAGGAATAGAGCCTGCTTTTCCTTTTGTTCAGGTGTGTGTTTCTGTGGCTGTATGTTCCTCCCAACATCAGTGACAAAGAGAAACCTTGTTTACTCTACTATCATTTGCATTAGATGAATCCCAGTAGCTGAATTCCACTGTCGCTTCCTGCAGCCAGAAACTGGCCTGAGCATTGCTTACCCATGAAACACCCAGGTCCCGCACTCGTCTGCCTTCGTGATGTAATTCTCAGGCAACAGCCCAGAACAGCCGGTCGCTAGGGAAGTGCCATAAATCCAGCCCTCGCTGGTGCTGGTTTGCTCCACCGGGGACATAAAAATGAAATCCCCTGGAACCAGCTCAAGCTCATCGTCATTCTGTGGGATGTAGGGATAGATCACTTGCAGTGTCTGGGGAGATGGAGGAGAAAGAGAGAGCATGTGAGAAGGGCATTACAGAATCCTGGGCTATGCGAGAAGGCCGAAGGAATGAACTCGCATATGCCTCTCCCCTGCTGTCTACTATCTTCACCCAATTAGACAATTAACCCTTCTTACACCAGTAAAAGAGAGAGCAAAGGAGAATACAGAAATAAATGATAGGCATTAAAGGTGGAAAAGCCTTGTGAGATCACCCAGTCCCACACTCCAACTGCTGCAGTCTCAGCTTTCTGCATTGTATTACCTAGTTCTAGTGCTTTATCCAGTCTAGTTTTTAACAGGAGGTCAGAGTAGATGATTACAATGGTCCCTTCTGGCCTTATAAATATACAAAAATTATCTTTAGAATGTGCTGTCTGCCACATCCCATTGGGAAAGTATTCAATCCTCATTATTGGGAAGTTTTCAGTATTCAGTTTCCATTTGCCCCTTTCGTTCCCTTGCTCCTAGTCATGCTGCTCCTTGTGCCATCCTAAATAATCCCTCCCCTTCCTTGTTCTCCGATTCAGTAAAAATTTTAAGCATGTGCTTAACTTGAAGCATTCTGTTGACTTGGGCCTACTCAAGTACTTAAAAGTTAAACACGTGCTTTGGTCCACAGTTGAACTGGGGACTTGGTATTTACACACACAAGGTTCCCAAGGATCTTCTTCTAAGTGTTTACTTATGTTCCAGTTAAAAAGCATTTTTCTTCCCCACTCTTTATTGGCTTTGAAAGCGGGGCAATGACCCTTTGTCACTGAGCTAATACATTTGAACTCATGATATTCTGCTCTTTACGAGGACATTAAGAAAACAAAATTAAAGGCGCTGAGGAGTGTACTGCCTAGAGCATCTCATTTTACAATTATTTCTTAAAATGAATGGGCCCAGGTTTCAAAGTAGGCAGAGAAGTAGCGAGTAATTAGAATTCTACTTCTGTCTGTTGCACTGTGATGTGATGAAAATATATATCCCATTTTGTGTGTTCATGCTTGTTTGTGTATTAGATGTGCACACAGGTGCATGTATCGGGGTGTGAGTGTACAAATATAACATGTAATGTTCAAGAGAGCATGGATGGGATTTACACAATTTTTGTTTTGTTACATGTTTACAAAAGGGCAAAAAGCCCTGTAAAACTGAACAAAAAATGTTCTTATGGGGGGGGGAAATTGCTTTGAATGCGATTGTGCTGTTCCCTTCTGCCAGCTGGGAGCTAGAATGTATTGTAGGTCATGAGATAGAATGGCAAGTAACCTTCTTTGCTAACTCAAGTGGAGTCAAATGTTGATCAGTAACTTTCCTTGTAAATACCCACAGTCATCCTCCACTTCAACAAAAGGCTTGTTGTCTGACTTATGCACTAATAACTTTCATCGCAAAGCAAACATCTAATGAGCAACTCTGTCCTTTTTATGTACCTTGTATGCTCCATAAGGAAATGTGACTTGTCATGCCCAGAGCTGAATGTTGCTCCATTGATTCTAGTATCCTGTTTCTGGCAGTAGCCAGCATCTTCAGAGGAAGATGGAAACTAGTCACTGTCCCTTAATATCCCAAAGCCAAAACTTCCACGCTTGGGCATGCCTAAAGCTGCACACTTAATAAAAGTACGTGATTTTCAGAGTTTCTGAGCATTTGCTACTTCTGCTGCAATCAATCCAAGTGCTGGGCATATAATTTGGTCTCTCCTATTCTCTCCCAGTGGCACATCATAATCTAGTTTTCTGTGGGCTGTGATACTTCGGTCAAATTTCAGCTGTGGGAATTAGTGTGCAGGTGGCGGGTGGTGCTGGTGGCCTGTGATGTACAATAGGTCAGACTGGACGATCTGATGCTCCCTTCTGGGCTTAAATTCTGAGAGTATATCTGGATTCTGGCTCTGGCACAGATGCCTTGGGGAACAGGCTGAATCTCTGTAAACACCTTGGGACAGGGCCTAGGATGTGCCTTTGTAACTGAGCGGGGCCTGATCTCAGTTTGGAGCTTTGCAGCAATGCTGAGAGACAAATCAACAGCAGCCAATTGCAATTATATTTGATTGCTTTCTTTAAAACTGAGATGAACTCCAAAAATTACCTCGTGGTTAGCAAATCTTATATCTCGAGAGAAGATTGCGGCGACCCAGTCGCATCCTAGCTTGACGTCGATGTTCTGTGCTAATTTCTCCAGCGTGGGCAAGTGGCTGGTTTGGAAGTGGTAGGCCAATGTCACGTGCAGCTGTTTCTTATGGGGTTCTACATGCACATCTGAAATGAGAAAGATGCGATCAACAGCAAGTGACTGTCACATTGAACAGCAGACTCTTGCTCCATTTTCAAAGGCATTCACCCCATTAGTGCAGGAGAATTGAGAAAAACCTTTCAGTTAGCAAAGGGAAGACAAATGGCAGTCTGGTCTCTGAAATCAAACCTATAGCACTGCGCACTGGTAATGCACCATTGATCTGAGTCTGACCCTTAGGAATTAGATTAGAGGAGCATTTGGTACCAGGGAGGACAGGGGTGCTTCATGAAATCTTGTATAACCCACTGCCTGTTGAGTCTGCGTTATGCTTCCCCAGCCTCTGTGCCTGAGGGACAGAGGAGACGAATGTGCGACTGCCTGCAGCTCCAGGGTTTAGCAGTCCTTTGGCTCAAGCTACAGAGGATCATGTTTTTAGCTGTGGAGGTCCCAGGTTCAGACTTGACATACATGCCAAACTTTAAAATCTCAATTTTGAATTCAGAAAACTAATATTTTTGATTGGGAGATGGGAATTCCTGACATTTTAAAACCGTTTGGGTTTGCAAGGCTGTTTTGATTGAAAAATGTCATTTTCCCGCTAAAGGGCAGCCTTTCCCCCTACCTAAGGGGTTGACGATCTCTCCAAAAATAGGCTGATCAGAGAAGGCTCCTGCATATGGTGCAGGTCTGATGCTCAAAGGTGATGAGCACTCTCAAACTCCTATTTGACTACCTCTAACATGGGTGCTCAATATTTTGAAAAACAGTCAGTGGTTTCAAGTATCAGAGGGGTAGCCATGTTAGTCTGGATCTGTAAAAAGCAACAGAGGGTCCTGTGGCACCTTTAAGACTAACAGATGTATTGGAGCATAGCTTTCGTGGGTGAATGCCCACTTCGTCGGATGCATGTCAGTGGTTTGTTTTTCTTTTTAATTCCCCCACACTAAATCTTTTCATTCCTGGACTCTCCACTCTGTATTTTCTCCAGGGCCGGCTCCAGGCACCAGCCCAGCAAGCAGGTGCTCGGGGCGGCCAACGGAGAGGGGCGGCACGTCCGGCTCTTCGGTGGCAATTCGTCTGCGGGTCCCTCAATCCCTCTTGGAGTGAAGAACCAGCTGCCAAATTGCTGCCGAAGACCGAAGTGACGGCGGTAGAGCCGAAGTGCCGCTGATCGCGGCTTTTTTTTTCTTTTTCTTTTTGCTGCTTGGGGCGGCAAAAACCCTGGAGCCGGCCCTGTTTCTATCTGTTCTGTCTGTCATCTTATGCATCCATTACATTTCCCCTTCTCCCGCTCTGTGCCTTTTTTCCTCCCACAGGTGGAGAACACAAACCTGGGAATGTTAGAGTTCATGTTGAAGTTGAAATATTCAGGTTAACATAGCTTGACATCCTGGCTCCACTGAAGTCAATAGGAATTTTGCCATAGACTTCGGTGAGGTCAGGACTTCACCCACAGTACTGAAGTATTTTAAAATAGGCCAAACAGAGTTTAAGGTGAGTCGAGGAGTATTCCCAGGATAAGAGGTGAAGCTACTGAGAGAACATACATAATGAAGGGATTAAAAAAGGTGAGCACACAGGTGAAGAAATGAGGAAATGCTAGAAGCTGGGAATGAGCGACAGGGGATGGATCACTTGATGATTACCTACTATTTCATTCCCTCAGGGGCACCTGGCATTGTCTACTTTCGGCAAACAGGATACGGGGCTAGATGGACCTTTGGTCTGACTCAGTCTGGCTGTTCTTATGTTTTATATAAATCATAATAAACAGAACAGTTCAAACTGGAATACATTGTAAAAATAACTTATTTTTCCTGATTCAACCACATCTAAAAATTAGGGACAGACCAAACGGCAGACATTTGGAGACTTGGTTCCAAACCCAAAATATCAGGTGCTTGCCCAACCCATTTGAATCTCTCTTATTCAGCAAAAAAGGATACGTTACAGGGGTGATCTCTGAAAAGGGCCTGGGACATCAAATATGGGTACGCGACATAGCAGTGTGCTAGCAATGCACTATTAAGAATTAGCTCAGAGGAATATTTGGTCTAAGAGGGAACAAATCTCATGGGAACAGGCTGCCTTGAGATTGTTGGTGCTCGTTCCTTTTTCTGGTTAGACTAGAAGCAGTGAGGGCAGCCATTTGTGCTGTGTTAAATTGATAAAAAAAAAAAAAAAAAGCAGGTGTTTAAAGTTTACAGCCATTTCCTCCCTCTCCTGAAAGTGAGTGTGTCTCTAGGTCACTGTCAGGTGAAACTCCTGGGGACTCAGGACAGCCTGCATTCTACAAGGCCAAGTATATCTACTTTGTTGTTGTTGTTTTAACTATAGCACCTAAATGGCGGCTGTTCTGAGTTCTGGATGGGGGCTTGCAGCTCTACTTCCGGCCACTATGGGGTGCAGCAACATACTCCTGAGAGTCACAAGTTCTAATCCCTCCCCCTTCCCCATACGTACGGAACTGCTGTTTTGATGCTTTTTAACCCAGGTGGTGTAAGCCTATGAAAATCTAGGACCATCTTTTGCTGTGTCCAGTTTATGCTGGGTGCAGCAAGAGTGGGGAGGGTGGGATGGCTGGGAGCTGGTTACAGCTCTCTGATGCTCTGCTTCAACCTTGTTGCTGTTCCCTCAGGGGCTGTATAGCTGCCGGGGATCACCAGAGCACATTGAGCTGTGGCCACTCCCACTCCATCCCCCTGTCGTGCTCCCTGCACCAGGGCAAGGAGGCACCGGAGTCAGTTTTGCTGGTTCTGTGCCTGCTGGCCACTCCCATGTGCCATGGGACACTCCAGCAGAGGATTAGGCAGGTTTCTCCTCCCTTTGCATTAGCTAAGTGCTGGTAAGCAGGACAGAGAATCTGGTCCCCAACACGGTATGGTGAATTTCCTCTGGACGTACAAAGGCTGAAAGGGGTTTCCCTTTGGTGGCTGAGGTATTTTACACATCTTCACAGAGAGCTGGGCTTGCTTCCGGGAAGCAGAAATGCTGTAAGAAAACTAAACGCACTTTCTGTCCTTGGTGGGGGAAAAAGCGTGTGCCAGCGCAGCTTGTGGTAGTGAGCTGAGCAGGAAATTCTAGTCTCATAGACAAAACGTCTGTTTGAAAGGTTAAAGAACTGTCAAATGTCAACTTCCCTTCCAGGAGATAACACTTCAGAACAAATGTGATGTGCTCTTTGAACTGAAAACAATAGGTTCTGTGAAGAGGCACTGAAACCCCAGAACACGTGGTGGGGTATTCCTCGCTCGTCTTCCTAGCCCTGGAGCCTCGCTTAAAAATCCAACATCACTTCCCTGAGCTTGAAAGCCCTATTTCTGAAAATGCTCTCTGGGGCACCTAGGAACATAGGAATCACTAAAGCAGAGCAGGACAATGGGCCATCTAGCGTCCTATCTCAGACAGTGGCCAAGGCTGAATACTTCAAAGAAGGCAAAATTCCCACCTTCCCAGACCATGCACCAAACTGGGCAATACAATTGCACGGAGGGTGCCAGGAGGGTAGATAACACAGACACTAACTAGGCTCCTGATTCAGCAAGGCACTTGGGTGCCTGACTAACTTTAAGCACGAGTAGTCTTACTGATGTCACTGGGCTAATTACCTTCCTGTATTGGGGACGGTATTCCTACATCTCTCCCCTCAGAGTCGAGAATAGAATTCAGGAGTCCTGACTCCCAACTCATGCTCTAGCTACTAGATGTCACTGCTTTTCTGTGGACAGCATAAAAAAAAGCATCTTTCTCAGCGTGCCTCCTGTTAGCCTAGTGTTTTGTCATTGGCTATTCACTGTAAAATGTCAGGCCTACCAAAGACGACGGTTAGTGTGCTGCCATGAAAACAATGCCTGTTGAAACAGCCATTACGGGATAAGTGATAGGCTAAATAAAGCGTATATCTTAGTCCCTGGCATCTTGGATTACACTACAGTTATTCACTGGACAAAATCAGCTATTTGTTTTAATGGTCACTTACTTAAAAGGACATCCTTTATGATCAAGCTCTTTCTTAGCCTGAATGAAATATCTTGACAGAAGGGGAATGCAATTGTAAGAAGAGCATGTTTTGGGGAGGGTAAATTTAGTGTGAGGACCAGTCTTGGGAATCAAATTAATTTATTTAGTGTCAGATCCTCAGCTGGTGACTTGTGTGGAGTTAAATAAATAAATAAATAAAATAAATTAATGGAGATATCCTATCTCCTAGAACTGGAAGGGACCTTGAAAGGTCATCGAGTCCAGCAGGACCAAGTACTGATTTTGCCCCAGATCCCTAAGTGGCCCCCTCAAGGACTGAATTCACAACCCTAGGTTTAGCAGGCCAATGTTCAAACCACTGAGCTATCCCTCCCCCCAGTTTTGCCAGGTTACACCAGCTGAGACTCTGGCCCTTACTATTTACCACAAAAGGGATACTGTGCAGGGAGTGACACTGCCCCACTAAAAGTGCCTCAACCCTGATTTGGAAAAGACCACTTCTGGGGGAAAACAGTCTAGTCTCTCTTCCTCACCGTCTAAACTGCTAACAAGGAGGCCAGTTGTGGTGTGGGCATCTCTTCCTTAAGGATTGGACTCTGATTCCCAAACAGCCCATCCTAAGTTTTTATCAGGACCTTCTGGCTAGACTTTGGCAATACAGTGGGTGCATTTTACTACTACTTACCATGAATATTTGGCACTAGTCAAGATACAACACTTGGAGCTCCTATAGCTTGCCTTTGACATTTCTTTCCTGTGTACTCACCCACTTTAGAAGCAGCTTCTGTAGCAAAGTCCGCCGCAAACTTCTTGAGGACCTCAGCGCTGTCCTCCTTGACGAAAAGCCCAATGAAGTTCGAAGACGTGTAGAGTTCTAAAGGCAGGGGAGCAGGGAATTTGCATTTCCATCGCATCACTGTGGCCTGCAGGGCTTCGTTGAGTGCATCAATCTTGCTGTCTTCGCACTGCCAATGGAAGCAGGACAAATGTTCCTTAGGGGTCAGGAATTCGTTCACTGGGACCGTATATACCCTTGGAGTGTACTCAGAGAAGAAAGGAAGGGTTCAGGGTGATGGACCTGAATGGTTTTACACCTTGGGCTTTCATCAAAGTAGAAGAATGTAAAGAACTAGCATATACCTCAAACAAAAGGAAACAAGCAAGAGCTGGGTGAATACAACAAAAACTCTTCCATGGATTTGCATTCAAATATTTCAGCTAACCAACTTCAGAAGTATTCACTCTCCTGTTGCATTTGTTGCATGGCCTAGTTGTTGGGGTTCCCCTGAGACCTCTTCCATTTGGCTCCCTAAGAACTCATCTCATCTCTCATCTTGTCACTCAGGCTCCTTTATTTGGCATACAACAAAGCTATGTTGAGTTGATTAGATTCAAAAATAGGAGGTGGGTGTAGGCGTACCACACACCCAAAATTACAGGGCAAACCTCTTCCTTTACATATGTTTACCATTACATTGCATTTACTATACATTACATTTTGGGATTGGCTTGGTCACTTTATAGGAACCAATCCCAGGACCGCATGCACTGTCCATACATAGCTTACTCTTTACTTCATCTTATGTTCCAGGCTTATCTTATCCATTGTTATCTTGTCCATTGTAAATGGCTCCCTGGGTGTTCCCCTTTATTTTAGCTAGTACAGACATTCTGTTTCAGATTGCTGATCCATTTACCTCCCTAATCTTGTCTCCCAAGAAATAAAGCCTCATCCATATCTAATTACTCAGGTCAAGCCAGGCCTGCACCAGTGATTATCATGTTTCCAACATGCCCATCAATTTAGTAGGCTTCCAAAGTTAGTGACCCTCTAGGAGGAAGAACTAATCCCCTATCTCTTTCTTATGATTCCTACAAGAGATATGTCAGGTGTCTTGCTCTTCCATTTTATTTTTCAGAAGTTTTACCATAGCCATTCTTATCTAGTCAAATACAATGACAAAGAAAACACAGCAGGAGTACAGCTTTAACATTAACACAGTATGAAATATTCATAGATAAATACTCCTGAGTGTTTATAAGATAAATAATTCCCTAACATCCCATGCATCCTTCCCCCCAAAAAGAAGCATCAGAAGCCCAATATAGCTGGAGTCTCTCTGTAAAGCTCAGAAGAGCTCCATTCATAGTTGGCGCTTGTGCCTCTATAGGTTAGTGTTAGTTTTTTTTAGGTTAGCTCAGTCAGCCAGTCAAAGAATGTGTGTGTGGGGCGGGGGGTAGCAGATTTCCCTTTCCGTCAGATGACTCTTTCAGTCACTAAGTGCTGCAGCAATCCATTTCCTGGCATTACTCAAACAAGGTGGATCTCCTAGAATGCTCAAAACACAGAGGCTTGAGGTGGGGGAAATCTCTACCCCGGTCGCCTTAAAGCACCAAACACTTTCTTTCAAAACATGACCATATTTTGACATTCAAAGACTATCTGAGACAGGTTTGCATTGGAACTGTCACAACTCCAATATTTGCTATGTGGGGTGAGTCCAGCTTTAAGCAATCACCCAGGTGACCAACAATATCTCTTTAGAATTTTGTTCTGAACGAAATCCAAAACCAGAACTGGATGTTTTGCACATACGATACCAGATATTGTCCCACCTGTCAGAGCAAAAGGAAATGTTTAGCATCTTCTCCTTTTTTTCTTGCATGGTACAGTCAGTAGGATAAATCAAGGAGTTCACCATTTGTATGTGTTACCCACAAAATGTTTTTGGCTAACATACTTTTTAAGGTGCACTTCAAGTGGATTGTTTGTTGTCTGCCAACAATTCCCCAGCTCCTTTATAATTTTGAGTCAACGCTTATTGTAGAAAGGACCTTGCTCTATTGGGTAGCTGGCGTTTATCATGAAGATACATGAAGCAGGCTAAAGATGTCTGTTCAGTAATCTTTTTTATGGTTAATGTGTCCATGGTTAGCTGGGAGGATTTGAGTTTTGAGCTATTAGCATATTTTAATAGGGGTTATTCCACATTGGTACAGAAGGAGAGCTGGGGAGATTAGAAGTGGTTATGGATTTGATTTTCTTTGGGGAACGGCCAGCCAAGCAAAGAATAAGATTGTGATATGGCTGCCCTAAGAATCAAACACTGGACTCCTGGAGGAGCATCTGTGTATATTTTGCCTAGTGATGCTATGGTGATGAGACCGTTAGCGCTGCATGTGACAATCGTTAAGACCATACTGGCGCCAGTCTGTGACTGATACTGATTTAGTACAAGGGACTCGTGAATTCTCTTTTGAGCTCTGCCATTCATTTACTGTGTGACCACGGGCAAGTCATGTCACCTCTCTGTGGTTGTTTCCCCATCTGTAAAATGTGTGGAGTGACACTTCTCTGCTTCAACAGGGGGAACTGCAAAGCTTAATTAATGTTTAAAAAGATCTCTGGATAAAACACTGTATAGAAGTGCAATGCATCATTGGCTTTCAGCAGGACACCATCTCCTAGAATCCTAATGAAAAATGAGCAAACATATTTTTCAGAGGAATTCAGTGGCCTAGTCTCCAGTGATATTATTCTGTTAAGACAGTGGTGGCTTGTAATGGACTTGTTTAACAACCATTTTGCTTCCCAGCCTGATGTGCGTCAAGCGAACCCAGTAATAATATTCCCTGAATTCCCTCGAGCACAAAGCATTTTACGATCACTGGAGAAATATGTAACTCAACCTGCCTGAACCTGGTAATGGTTGCTGCCAAACAAGATGCCCAGGACAACTGAATGAGAAGCACTGGCTCACCATGAAGAACTGGCAAAGAGTAATGTGTGGGAAGATGTTATGAGCCTTGTTCTTCCCACAGATCTGCTTCGACTGCTGCCAGAAATCAGAGAGCTTCTGAGCCAAGGGGCCGGTGGGGCGCAGGTAGAGGACATATTCCCGAGGCAGGGGGTCATCAAGGAATGGGTCCCCCACATGAGAGAACAACCTGAGAGAGAGGAGGGAAGAGGTGGCTATTTAAGAACGGCAGAAACCTTGAGTAAGAGATTAAATAAAAAGACCCATATTTTTGTAGCAGAAAGAACCAAAATTTGAGTTCTTCCCCACTCCCCATATGTTACTAGCCTGGGGGCCACTGATCTCCCAGGGACCAGGCATGGAAATGTACAATTCTGCTGTCTATATGTCCAGTGTGGCCCAGTTATTATTACTAAGTAGGGAGGAAGTCTGTTCTTTCAGTTAAGACCCTGGACTGGGACTCAGTAGACCTGAGTTCAGTCTTTGGTTCTGCCACAGGCTCTTTGGGTGACCTTGTGTTAAAGGTGCTTCATAATTTTGGGTACCCAATTTGAAATATATTAAAGGGGCCTGATTTCCAGAAGGCAGAAGTTGCAGTACTCTCTGAAAATCATGCCCTTTAACTTGTTCTCAGTGTGGACACTCAAAACCGAGGCACCCAAAAACCTTTGTTACCTTTGAAAATTAAGAGCTCAAACTCTCTCCGTTCCACAACTGTGAAGTGAGGGCGATAAAACTTCCTTTCTCTCACCTAAGTCGACCTTGCCTATTGAGATGGTCAATATTTTGGGGCGGGGACTGTCTCTGACCATGTGTCTTATGGTGCCTAACACAAGGAGACATTGATCTTGCTAGTGTCCCCTAGGTACTGCCGTGGTATCAACAAACAATAATGTGGAGCTTCCATAAATAACATTTCACATTACAATCTGTAAAATATGGTAAATAAATCTTATCCCCTTTTAAAAATTATTTATTACTTCATACCAACCAGTCACATGCTGCTTGGACACTTCTTCCGCCAGTGGATGCCAGTGCTTTTTGTCTGAGGAGGGGGAGGTAAAGAATATTCCATTGTTAGTATTAACGGGTAGACAGAAAATGGATAGTAACGTCTGCTGCTTGAACTGGACGCTGCAGCCATCAGAAACCCTGGTAACTGTGGTTCTGGATTTGCAGACACAGGCAATAACTAAAGGCCAGAGCCTGATGTCCTAACTCCCATTGAATAATGCATTCCCCTATGAATGCTCCAATTTAACTCAATGAGACTATTTGTGGAGTAAAGCACAGGTAGATGAAGGCAATCCAGGTCCATAGACACCCCCCTGAACTGATGCCCCACCCACTGCACCATGTCCTGTTCAAGGTGGTAGTGGCAAGGGCCATCCAAACATGGGCAGTCTGCTCAGCTGATACAGGTCCAGCCACTGCTTCCAGGCTGAAGTTTTGCTCCTTCCTACCCACTACTTCCTCTGGTCAGGTGAGCCAGATTCCTACAAGAGAAGAGAGAACTCAGCTCCTCTGAGCAGTGGTACCCTTGCTCGGTTTGAATGAGGGCTTGAGTGAGACTCTGGCCTTAGCTAACCTGAGCGGCACAGTTAATGTCAGCTGTGGCACCAAGAACAGTCAACGGTGGAGTAGCTTTCTCTGCAAGGCAGCAAGGTTAGAGCACGGGCAGAGATGTGCCCTGCTGAGACCGTCTAAACCCAGTCACAGGGTTGAATGCCAGATCTTCCAATTTTATCGTCAGCCTTGTGATAGTTAATGTCGTACTTGATGCCCCGGCTTCTGGAGATGCGTGATTATGTGAGAATCTCAGTTTTCATTTTAAGAAAACCGTTTCTAGTGCTCATGGTTGCACAGAAATGTTTGAAAAAGTGACCCGAGCACACCTCAAAGGCTTAAAAACTAGGAGTCAAACAAAAAGAACTCCAAACTTATTTTTTAAAAAAAACCTCATAATTGTTTTTAGTCAATCTTGTGACTTTCTGGGATCTGACTCATGATTTTGGAAGGTGAGGGGTTGGCAACATGGCATTCACATATTGCCTCATTGCAAGCATATCCTGCTTAGGAGGTATATTCTCTCTTCAGGCTTTCATTGTGAAAGGGCTGCAGTGTTTTATTTACAAACACAGGGAATATGGTTTCCCGCTGCTTACAAAAATGTCTTCCTGCTCAATCTCTTAGCTGCCCCATGGCGCTTTACATGTCATATCAGCACCATTTGTAAGCAGGACTTATCTAAATGTGAACATACATGGAATCTGGATCTATTCTAAATGCACCTTATTACAGACTCAATAAAATTAAATGTTGCTTGATCAGTTTACAAAAGACAGCGTGCAGTGTCTGTTTTCTTTCTCTTTCACTTGGTGTGCTTCATTATAGATAAGCCCCTTTGTTTCAGATCCGTTGCTAACAGGATTTTAAAATGACCTACTTATTGGCCTTTTGATCAGCATGAAAATCAAAGTGGATGGATATGAAAATACAGCCATCTCATTCAGCTTTAAGAGGAGCAGAGAAAAGCAACCACCACCAGGGGGCACAAAGCAAATATTTTCAGCCTGGAATAACCTATGGAAAAACTGCTAAATGTGTGCAGCTCCTGTTAAATTGATCACGTTCCTGTCCTGATTTTTCCCTTTTAAGTGCATAAATATTCCCTGTTATTCTAACAAAGAATAAATAAAAATGTACCAGGAAAATACAGGAGGAAATCAACACACTGCAATTTAATGTTGGATAGCACCTGTTTATCCAAAAATGTTTTCCCAAATATCGATATAATGCACTGAAAAGCAGCTATACCTGGGGTGGTCAATTAGTCTACAGAACTCTTTGCTACAGTACGTCAATGAGGTCAAGAACTCATTAGGATTCAAAAAAGGATTAGATGTTTATATGGATATAATTGTGTATATTAAAACATGAAGAACAACTTTGGAAAGGATAGAAACCTCATGTTTCAGGGCATAAGCTGACCTCTCATAATTGGCGGTCAGGAGGAAACTTCCCCGGGGAGCAGGTTATCTCATAACTCCTACTGCAGGGTGTCTTTCTCTGAAGCAACTGGTTCCCACTGTTGGAGACAGGATACTAGACTGAGGCTACGTCTTCATTATTCGCCTGAATCGGCGGGTAGAAATCGATCTCTCGGGGATCGAATTATCGTGTCTTGTTGGGACGCGACAATCGATCCCCGAATCGACGCTTGTACTCCACCGGCGCAGATAGGAGTAAGCGCCATCGACGGGGGAGCCGCGGAGGTCGATTTGCCGCCGTCCTCACAGCGGGGTAAGTTGGCTCGGATACATCGAATTCAGCTATGCTATTTGCATAGCTGAATTTGCGTATCTTAAATCGAACCCCTCCCCTGTAGTGAGGACGTAGCCCTAGATACACCATTCGTCTGATCCAGACTGGCATGTGCTGCACAGCACACAACCTGCTTTACAACATCATGAGGAAGGAGAAAGTTTGATGCAGGGCACTGGGACAAAACCACGGCTCTTACAAAAAGCGCCGTGTGCAGCAGAGACTGCCTCAGTTTCTAAGGATGCCTCCAAAATGCCATATCATGGGACCCAATATAACTGTCTCATCAGGAGAAAGGGGACTGAACGGATCCCACTGAAAGGTGAACCCCAGTGGTTCCAGCAGGGAGTCTATATACTTGAAATTCAGGGCTTTGAAGCCTTGAACAATCAATCATACACGTACAGTGGCATCTTTCCCAGGATCAAGCAGCAGAAGCATTCAGCTACATGTACGGCTTCTGTGAAGGTAACAATTTTGCTTGCTGCCCTCACCCCTTCAGCAGGTCCAGGAACACGGGGCTGGGACCAACACAGGAAGTGGCTGGTTTTATTTGCCAGCTGTTAAACTGGTCTAAGCAGCTGCCTTTGTACTCTTCTATGGAGAGTATAATCTGTCTCAGAACTCTATGCAGTACAAATTTGCCTCATGACAGGAAAAGCTCTATTCAGCTGCTAGCTGATACCCTCAAACTTGTTAAATATTATGTTATGGCTTATTGTAAAGTGAAGACTTCCTGACATCTTTAAGCTGACAGTGCATGTAGGCCGAGCTGATAGAATCAATAAGAATATCCTGCATTATTATCTTCTGAGAGAATGTACAGTTGGGTTGGAGGACATACTGGTTTGAAATGAATGCAAAGGGCCTGGAGTCAGCACTTCTGGGAGGGAATTAGTCTAGTGTTTGGAGCAGGGAAATGGAGTCCGTGCTCTCCAGCATTGTACTCTTAGTTCTGCCAATGGCTCCCTGTGAAGACTTGCTATGCCTCAGTTTCCCTATCTATCCTTAGTTAAGGTTTTTGAAAGCACACGGATATCCGTGCAGGAATAGCACTGCACAAGTGCCAAGTCTTCCTAATACACTAGCATGGACATGCATGAATGAGAGAGACTCAAATCACCGAGTCGGCTACATTCCATCTATTCCGTTGCTTCTCCCCACAAATACGTGCTCTCATTTTGAGAAATTAAGAGGAAGGCAAAAGGTACTGACGCAGAAAGGCCAGTGTTGCAAATGTGTGATTATGAAAACACTTCCTACTCAATGTTTGTGCTGCCCTTATCTGCCAGCATTCCATTGCAATGAGTGGAACACTGGGACATTCCCAGCTCATGCCTCCTATTAGGACATAACATTGCATAGCGTCATTGTGTCCCTGGTGTGTTCTACCTAGATGCACTTTGTCTAGCATAGCTCTAAATGACTCACACAGTGAAGCTGCCATTGCTTTCTTTGGAAGACTATTGCACAGCTCGCTAAGCCCTGGGGATGCAGAGCCTGGGGGGTGCCAGTCCTCAGTTGGTGTAAACTGGTATATACCCATTAACTTCAATGGAGCTTTCCCCATTTATACCAGCTAACTTTCTGGCCCTAGAGTTTCCTTAGCTCTGTTTCTTCCAGTCAAACTGCCTCAGATCAACCCCTCTCCTCTCTCTCCTTGCTTGTTTACATTAGGGGTTCTCAACTAGGTGTACAAGTACCCCTGGGGGGACACAGAGGACTTCAGGGGTACATCAACTCATCTAGATATTGGCCTAGTTTTACAACAGGCTACATTAAAAGCTCAAGCGAAGTCAGTACAGACTAAAATTTCATGCAGACAATGACTTGTTTCTACTGCTCTAGATACTATACACTGAAATGTAAGTACAAGATTTATATTCCAATTGATTTATTTTATAATTTATTATTATAATTTAAAATTTATTTATTTTATAATTCTCTGGTATGAATGAGAAAGTCAGCCATTGTTCAGTAACAGTGTGCTGTGATACTTTTGTATTTTTATGTTTGATTTTGTAAACAAGTAGTTTTTAAGTGAGGTGAAACTTGAGGTACGCAAGACAAATCAGACTCCCGAAAGGGGTACAGTTGTCTGAAAAGGTTAAGAACTACTGGTTTACACCCTTTAAAATGCTGTTGAAACGTCACTCTCCCCACCATAGACCTGGTGCATCTAATGCATTTAAGTTCTATTGTATCCACAGCAGCAAATCTCCATTTACATTAAAAATTTACTTCCTGCAAAGCCCCACTTGCTTTGAAATGAGCCATTTCTCCAGTGCATAGTGTAGGCTGACAGGCTGGCTCATGCCCCTGATTTAGTCTCTCCAGACCCCAGAGCAGATAGTTCCAGGCATCATGCATTGTGTAGCAGGACATAGGGTGCTGCCACCCACCCCTCTTGCCTCATTCTCTACATGAACCTATGAATGTTTTCTTGGAACGAGTGGTACAATAAAGCTCTGTTAGAATAGACAGCAGCTCTCTCTCTGCTGCCTTTTGTACTCAAGGGACCCAGAAAGACGTTAGAACTGGAGAGGTGGGAGGGGGAAAAAGGCATTTACCTTCTGAAGTTGCTCATCAACAAGGGTGTGTTTAGCCCAGACTAACATTTTTCTGTCAGGGAGCATCCCCCCACCCCCACTTCCACCCCCGCAGCCCAGTTTAATTTTCAGTACAAGGAAGGAAATTGCATAAGGTAAATTTTTGTCATGGCATTTGAGATAGAGAAACTGTTTGTTTTCATGCTATTTAGTGCAAGGGAAAGGTAACTGTGCTTCAGGCTGATGCCCTCTATGTCACCACAAAACAAGGACAGTAAAGAATTTCCCCCAAATGCCCTGTTCGTTAGCCATCAACTCAGACACGGAAGGGACATTCCTCAGGGTGCTTAGTCTCCGCAGCCCCGTTAGCACTCAGGCCGACATCTTCAAAGCTGCGTGTTGACAGTTAGGTATGTACATTTATATGCAGTCACCTAAATAAATCACCTGATTTTTACATCTGCTGACCACCTGCAGTGGGAGCCGGTGGACTGTATTCATCCCCTCTGAAAATCACTGAAATCCATAGTCAAGTCACCTCATTAGGTGCTTAACTGTAGGCACATGGGGTTGAAATTTGTTGTCTGGTGTGGAGGCCGGTTTCAATTGGGTGGTTTTGTGAAATGGCTACTTCAGGATAGGACCTAGACTGAACCCACCTCAATTCTGACAGGTCACTAAACAGCCATCAGATGATAATTTCAGGTCCTTACTAACTGGAGCTGGACTCAGCCTGGAGACCTACAGGTGAAAAGGCTTCACAGAGCATTACTAATCCTTTGAGCCTTGTGGCTTTTAACAGACTTAACACCAGGAGTCACTTCATCCACCACCACATGCAGCCACCTCTGAGGCGAGATAGGAACACGTGTTTAATAAGGACACAGTACAATGGTTCGGAGCAGGACGTGAGGAGGATACTGCATCCAAATGAAACTACAGAGGGGACTGAGAGTGGGCAAGCTAGAATTTGTTAATCTCTTAACATCTCTCCTGAAAGTGTCATGAGATCTTCAACCATCATAAATCTTTGGGCTCTCCAATCATCTGTGTGCCCATTAAAACCTTGCTAAGACCGCGATTTGGTATCAGGTCAAAAGGATGAGCACCCCCTTCTAAATCACCAGTAAAACGGCACCTAAATGTTCCTAGGAAGTCTCCCACCCAAACTCTGCACCCTGAGCTTGTAAGATATTGCAGGGCCACAGCAGAAATGGTATTGCTGCACAGGGACAGCTGAATAACACATTCGCAGTTAATAAGTAAACAGCACACAATACCCATTTCAGCCCACAGCTGTTTAATGGAAAAACATATAGCCCTGTGTACTACACAACTTAACTCATTACTGTAAAAGGATTTTGGCTTCCTGTAATTTTCATGGTGGAGAAAACAGTAACGGGGGGGAATGTCAATTCAGCTTGGAGATACATGTCAATAAACATAAAGCATAATGGCCAAAACCCATTTACTTCAAGGGAAATGACTTTAAGGGAATGATGCATTAACCATAAAGAGAAACTTCAGTCTCAGTAACAGCATATTGAAATCTTTTCTCCTCTCGCTAATTGCTCCGCTTTCTTACTGGAGCCCTGTTTAAAAGAGAGCACACATTTGCTATCAATGGGGCGGCAGCTTGCAGGGTAACGAATTAGGAGCTAACATGTACTTGTGGAAATGGCCTTTTTATCTTCAGAATGAAATTGCACAATGGAAAAGGAAAAAGGAGAAACTGCTATTTTTGGAACAGCAATGTGTCTTTCTCTATGGAGAACAAATTCTGCCTGCTTTGCATTTTATAGAACAATAAAAGCAACTGTATTTCCTGAGCCAGAAAAGGACAATATCCAAAACTGGGGGTGGGGACAGGATGTTCAAATCCAGAGGAAGGATGGTGTTGTGGTTAAGGCACTAAACTGGGGTGCAGATCTGTGCTCAATTTCTTGCTCTGCCACAGATGCCCTTTTGTGACGTTGGCATAGCCACTTAACCTCTGTGTCTCAGTTCCCCATCTGTGAAATGGGGATAATAATCATCCCTATCTCCCACCTTTTGTCTGTCTTGTCTATTTAGGGGTCAGTCCTGCAAGGTGCTGGCCCTGCTCCAGCAAAGGACTTAAACACATGCTCAAACCTATTGACTTCATTATCATTTCTCAGTTAACTTATTTAAATAAACACCCCTGTCTCCTCCACTCCACTCTAGCCCTTCAGGTACAGCAGAACAGTGGAGACTTCCTGTCTTAACCTCTCCTCCTGAACATCGTCCTGCCCCTCCCCCCCACCCATTAAAATACACAGAGCTCAGAAAGATGAAGGGCTGAGTAAACCCAGGTGGGATTTGAACCTACAGTTCCAGAGAGTTTATTGCTTATCCAAAATTGATGTTTAGGATATAATTAAACTGTCCCCACTGGATGCTATATAGAGCTTCGTGAATTTCCCCATAACTATCCACTATTCTTCTAACATTGTGAGAAGAGGGTCACATTTTGCCCTCGGTGATACTGTGAGCTGCATGTTTGTCAAAAAGAGCTTGGTCCACCGTGTGTGCCTGTGGACAAAAGCACAAATATGCTACCAATATTCTCTACTTCTGAGCCAGCTACAATGAAGCCATCAGCCCACGCAAGCACTGAGGGATTTGTGAATGAGCGTAAGCATCAGTACGGGGGAAAAACTAAATCTCCTATTTTATGATGGTGCCTCATGCCTGTACAAACTTCTGATCTGTGAACAAAGCTCCTCAGGGGGAAGAATTCATCATTTTAAGTAGCCCCTAAATCTCTGGTCCATAAAATATTTAGCTGCGTAAATAAGGATTTGTTGGAAACTGCATTAAACATGATGGAAAAATCTGGCTCTTTTCAACATTAGATTTGGTTTGAAGCTGCCCGACATGGCAGGGAAAGAATTATGGAGTCATAATTTATGCCAAATGGGGCTGTTTAAAAGAAGCGTGCTATGAAGTGAAGTGTTTTTGTTGTGATTATAAAATATTTTTATTTTTGCTTTTAAATATATATCTATATTTAAAGTTTAACTTTCCAGCCTGCTGTGGTTTATGGTCAAAGAATAGAAAATACAATGCTGCTGGCTCAGGGGATTTATAACAGGATACAGACCTTTTCAAGATTAAGCTCAGCAGTAGAACAGATTGGAACGTGCTCGTAAACTGTATGCTGTGTCCTCCATAGTGGTTTCTCCACCTACAGCCATAACCACCTACTACTACTGCAGACAGATAATAGCAGTATTCCTTTACTTTAAGTGGCAGAGGTCTTAGCTTTGGTGCAGAAGTCCTGGGGTTCAAACCCTGGTGATGACCAGTGAGTAAAGGAGAGTCATTGTGTATCCTTTGCAAACAATTAATTTGCCGGATTTGGGCCTTTTTTCTGTTTTCAAATTGTCCTTCAAGGTTTTTTTTTTTAATGAATATTCATTTTTCAGAATTGTTCACCAAATAGTTTTTACTAGCAAAGGTGGGGAAATGGACACATTTGTCTGACTAATTACTGCATTCAATAAATAGTTGCACATTCAAGAGCAACTTTGAAAGTGAAATATCTGTCTCTGATTCTTTCAGGCAGTCTAATTTCTTGATTATTTGATGGGGGAGAATGCTAAAATTCCTGAATAATTTTTCAACCACCTCCTAATTTTTTCCCAGACATATTTGGGCATGATGGGTTTTTGCAAACAGTTTGAAGAGGTTGATCCTTTGAGACTATTCACTATTCAGAATTCACTCTGTGTAATTGGTCACCTAAATCACATGATATTGTTTCTGTTGCCTGTTTGGATGATCTAACCACTGTAAATAGGTGGAATGCGCACAGAAATCACTAAGGATTCAGTTCCTATTGGGTGCCGGGGGGAGGAGAGGAACAAGTTCCTGCTAGATTTTCCTCTTCTGCATGCATTTTAGGAACTAAACTACATAGGTGTTACTGCAGGCAAGTAACTCCCATCCTGTAACATACTGTTTTGGTCAGACAAGTACATTTCACTCCCTTATCCTAGCTTATTCTGCCGCTACTTTTAACACAAAATGGGGGACTCACACTCCTCCCTAGTGTTTGGCCCAATGATTCTAGTTGCTGCTACAGCAGTCATAAGGCTGGGGTGTATTTTCCGCTGCTAAATCATGAGACCCATTAAAAATACACACACAATTTGGGAAAATCTCCCTAATTTAGGTCAGCAAATACTATAAACAGGCCACAGCTCTGCTAAGATCCCCCCCCCCTCTCTCTGAAATACAGAAACTTTCAAATGGACATTATTGCAGAGTGGCTGCACAGGCTGCAGATAGACTGGAAGATTTTATCCCCTAGGTCAAATAAATATTTATAGAACGTATATGACAACACAGCAAGATTGAGGTTTTTTTCCCTTCCTTTCCCCTGAGCAGTGGCTGCCATATCTCAGTACTCATTAATACCAAAGGCAATTAATAGAAAAGAGAGAGAAGTGGGAAACCCAACCAGAAAGAGGATTGGTAAGCACACTGTTCACCTTGTGAATTTAGAGTTGCCATAATTAATGATGTTTTCTTGAGGGGGTGATCCAGCTGCCCAAAATGCAATCCTGCCATGTGACTATTTTTGTTTTAAGTGCAGAAGAGTTGGGGGCTGTGTGCGCGTGCGCACGCTCTTTTTTATTATTATTTTTTTAAATTTTTTTAGTTACATAACCTCTTGAAGGCAGAAGACTCATATGTGCTGCAGGATGTTTTTCTTCTTTAACACATGTGCACCAAGACATCCCCTTAATTCTTTGCTTTGCCAGCTTGTTAAATCAAACCCCAAAGAGGGAAGTACAGCTTAAAAAAAAAAAAAAGCATTCTGCACAATTAGCGGAATCTAGCAGCCATTTTATGTTTGTAAAGAGAGAGACATTCATTTAAAAAAAATTATCTTGTTTAAAACAAAATGACAGTGTGGGCCTCTGGATAAGTAGGGGCCTTGACCTTAAAAGATCTGGATTCAGTTCCCAGCTCTACCACACACTCCTTGTGTGACCTTGGTCAAGTTATTTACAGCCAATTTCTCAACTGTTGTACGATGGCATAGCTCCATAAAAATCTCCATGTACCTCTGTTCCTCTTAATGCCTCTAAAATGGAGGAAAAAACCCTTCCTTTCTCCTAGTCTATCTAGATTGTGCAGCACCTAGCACACCAGGGTTCTGAGCTAGGCTGGGGCTGTGAAGTGCACTGTAATGCTAACACCACAACAAGGGGCCTTTACGATACAGTATTGCCCACCTCAAGTGTTTTGTTTTATTAAATAAGTTTTGGATTCTTTTTGTTTCCTGGTTTTTTGAGTTGACATTTTTTCCCAAGCTTTTTTCTGCAACCATGAGGCCAGCAGTAACTACTACTATTTTTTTAATGAAAGTTAAAATTCTCTGGAAATAACATGACTCGAGGTGTTGGGCTTTAAGAAACACCTCACATCTCAAGACTCATGAAAAAATCGCGCAAGTTGACAATACTTAGGCTAGTTGTGGCTGAACTGCCAAAGGTTCTCAGGCAGGCATTGAGAAAAGGAATGCTAGATATACCAATAGTTTAACATTGGTAGGTGACATTAAATGTATACTATAAGAGAAATTAGGTAACGCCTACCTCTGTTAACTCATTTACAGGAATCTGAATTTTAATAAGACTCATCAAGCTGTTATATTTGATGGTACAAGTGCTTTCAGAGGTACAGGTTGTAATAATGGAGTGAATCAAATGTTATTCCTCTGTGGGCAGGGGGGTAGTCAGTAGAATTAGAACTCATACTATACAAACTGTATTTGATGTAATAGTGGCTTTAAACACCATCTAGTATTTTGCACCGCAGCTGAGACTTGAGCAAGCTTTCGCTATTCAATTTTTTTCTCAACAGTGTGAGGGATCGAGTTTTCCCCCCACAAATACTAATACAGTTTTAGCTAACCAGGAAGACAATGTCTTTGCAAGGAGCCAAGTTAGAGGTTGAAATGTGCTCAAATGTACCATCTGGAGTGACAGTGATAGCCAGAAAAGGAAGTGGTTGTCATATTGATTGGAAATAAATAAAGTTCCTTTACAGGGTTTGACAAATGTGATGCTTTCTCTCTTACTCCTGTGTTCCCCGTACAGAAATGACCTGGAATGGAACAGAGATTTGCACCATCTCTGTCCCTTATAGCAAGGGCCTTTTATTGCTAGAGTAGGATCCCATCATAGGTAGCTTTCTGACAGATCATGGATCTATTATGAAGCTTCTCAGAGTGAGGAGATGGGTGGGCTTGCTGGCTGTGACCTTAATTGTGTCTCTGTTATTTTGCGCTCTTGTCTCTCTGTCTCTGCATTCATCTGCAGTTTCCCATTGTATATGTGGACTGTTGGCTCTTTGGGCCCGAGATCGTCTTTTTGTTTGGGGTGTGTATAGTGCCTAGTGAAATAGGGCCCCATTCCCTGATCGGGGTCACGAGACATTACAGCAACACAAATAAGAACTATGATGCAGCATGCCCCACTTGTATTGCCTGATGTAGTTATCCCCATTTTACAGATGGGGGGAGTAAGACTCAGAGAGGTAGTGACTTGTCCAGAATCACACAGTGAGTCCTGGAAGAGTGAAGGAGAGAGGTCTCCTGACACCTGGCCCTAGGCTCTACCTAAAACCTAGAGAGGAGTAGATTTTGCTAAACACAGTGAGTAAGACTACAATCTCGCCCAGAGAGTTCCGGGAGAAGGAGACACTTTCCCCCCTCCCATCACCATTTCCTAGTGTAGCCCAAGTTGCTCTTTCTGAATGGAGTTTTTGTGTATCAGACGTCTTGAAGAGAAAAAATAAATGCACGAAGTAGCATTTTAAAGAGTTGCTGTTAACATTTTCCAGCATCTCAGGGTTTCAAAACAGGAAACTTGGGGGCGGTACAGTTGCTCAATTTGTCAGACAGATGCTGTTCTATGAAGTCGGTTGCACAGAGTTACACCAGGAACTGCAAGTTTAAAAGCTGCCGCCTTAGTAACTTCCTGGGGTGAATTCTCAGTGTGATGCATCGAGGTTTTGGGGTGTTACTTCCACCAGCAGCAGTGGGAGACACCGTGGGTTAATTTCTCCTAACCCCACCCCACCATGTGTCGTGCTGAGAATTCACTTTCATTCCACAGAGCCTAACAAACCAGTTATGGGGAGGTCTTCCCAGCTCAACTAAGAAGAAATCAATGGAGAGAAGAGATCTGCATCGATGTGAATAGTTAGAGGCTGAAAATAAAGGGTCAGTCTACTGTATATTGAATCTGAAGTTAGAGATGAGCCCTGTGACACAAAGTTCTGATCCAGATCCAAACTTCCCCACAGACTGGAGTCAGGGGGTGTGAATCGAGGACTTTGGCTCCAGCCATCTCAAGTGAAAACGTTTAAACATTTGCAGAAACAAAACAAAGGCCAGACTTTGCCAGGAAGTTTGCAAAACGTATGAGCAACAAACTATAACATTAAAGTTCCCCACACTCTGGATGGGCATGTTTGTTTATAATGTAGATTTAACCCAACAAGATACAAAGTAATTGGAGACTACGGATCCAGTTTACAAATAGGCCATCCTAATTTATTTGTTGATGTTCAGATGTTATATGTGCTGTTGGACAAAAATAATGTAATGGGTGAAACATAATAGACAGATTAGTACCTTGAAAGGGAGCATAATTGAGGATCTAAATGCAGGACATGGATAAATTATTAAGATGCATACGTGTGAAAAATGGACTGTAGGCCTGATCATAAGAACGCAAGTGCTGCCTTACTGGGTCAGACCATTGTCCAGCTTTCCCAGTTTTCTGTCTCCAACAGTGGCCCATACCAGAGCTTCAGGGGGAATGTACAGAACAGGTAATTATGGATTGATCAACCCATCTTCTGGCAGTCAGACATTTAGGGTTGCCCTGAGCATGGGGTTGCCTCCCTGACTATCTTGGCTAGCAGATATCGATGGATCTAACCTCCATGAACTAATCCAGTTCTTTTTTGAACTTATACTGTATTCCTTGTCCATGTAAGACTCCCCCCCTCCCCCCCAGATTTGTGTAGGAGTGCAAAGAACCTAGAAACATGCAGATCAAGTCCTTATTTTGGTCCAAAGTGGTTCCATTCCACTTCTTGTGGAAGCATCTGTTTATTATGAGGGATATGTAGGAAAGCACTTGCAACATTGCTGAAAAGGCAAACCCACAAGATGGAAATAGGGAAGTACATGCCCCCAAAGGAGGCTAACCACAATCTCACAGCTAAAATGACACACACAATGCAACGGAAGGAAGTCTGAGAAATTAAGGAAGGTGGAGGGAAGAACGATGGGATGCTAATACAGTTGGTTTAGCTGTCAAAGCAGAAACTCTGCTCTGGAGAACTCTGTTCAGGAACTTTTTTACTTTGTTTTTTAAATAATACCTCCTGAGGCTGTGATCTTGTTGGGATCCTGCAAACTAAGTAGGTTCAGACCAGCCCAATACTTGAAAGGGAGAACTCTGAGAAAACCCAGAGTGCTTAAGTGACTCAAAGTGTGAGGCACACTTCCCTCTGAGTCAGTACTGAATCAATGCCATGGCATAACGCATTTTAGTATTACAATGTACATCCTTTGGCTGAGACATCAAACTGCAGTCTTGGCCTCTCATTTTTTTATATATGCACTTCAATAAAAAAGTTAAAGCTCACATGGAAATTTCCAGAAGAGTAAGGCAGGATTTGGGCCAAAGTTCAATTTAGGTAACTACATTCTGTCTCCCTAAATTCCATTGGTAGATTTAAATGGATATGGTATTGATGTTCTCCTGTCTTCAGATGTTATTACCTTTGCTTGACCCAAGATGTTAGGAAGGCACCAGTAAAACACAGACGTATCAAAACTTTTTGGCTGGGGCCCCCCATTGGCTTAACTCCACTCCCTTTGAATACCAGCCGAAGTAGATTTATGCAGTGCTGAATCCTTTTAAAAAACTTACCCTTTGACTTTGATAACGTAGAAGACCAAGTTTTGAGCAAAACATTACTATAGCAATGTCTGTCTCTTTTTCCCACCACGCCACCAGCCTTAAGATCGTTTGATGGTAGAGTCTATACATGTAAAAGTGTAATCTATAAGTGTAAAAATGAATTCCATTGTGTACATCTGCAAACTGGAAGTTTAAAATTGTGGGCCAGAGTCTAATTTCAGTTTCATCAGTGTAAGTTGGTGGAGTTCAATGACGTTTTTTCAGATTTACACCATTGAAGGCAGATCTTGGTTCTAAGTTTCCTAAATGTCTGAGAGTTAACTGTGGGAGGGGTTAAGACAAGGCCAGTGGGGGAGGGGGGATATATAATATATATGAAGTCTAAAAGAGAACAGGAAATAAGGAACGGTGATAAGGAACAATACTGAGAAACACTGAGATAAAGAAGGATCCCAAAACACAGTGAGAAACTCTTCAGAAATGCGGAGAACATTTTTCTCCAAATGCTTTTCTGGTTTTATCAAAGCCAGAGATGAAGTAGGACGAGATCTTGATAAGTCTTACTGGTAGCGTGAGTTGTCTTTACTCATGGATGTGATCTCATTGACTTGAACTGGATGACTCAGAAGAGGAGAGACTCCATATGGAAATAAGGGTTTGTAGGATGGAGCCCATAAATGGCGAACTAGGAGGCGGAAACAGGCCTCATCTGGAAAGCCCTTAATCAGGCCTGGATTCAGAAAGCACCTTTGTTCAAGGAGGGTGCATACGCGTGCCCTTAACTTCGGCATGAGCTTAAATCCTATTGACTTTGCTGGGATTTAAGCATGATCTTAAAAATAAGCACATGCTTAAGTGCTTTTTTGAAAAGGGATGGACATAAGCACGTGCTTCGGTGTTTTCTCAGATCGTGCCTTATTCATTCTTCACTCAGGCAAAACTTCTAAGGATTTTAAAATGAACACTTGCCAGGGTAAAAACCATGTATAAACTGGATAAAGACCTCTAGAATTGGTGTGATAAATGACCAAATCAATGTGTATTTGCTAGATTGGAATTGCTCCCATTTCTTTACTGTTAATTTAAAAATTGTAGTATTACTTTTAAATAACCAACACAAGCCCTTTACTACCCCCCTCTCCTCATATACAGGGGCATCTTGGATGCAGTTTTTCCCTGTACGCATCTATTTCCCCATGACCCACTTCCCACCCCCAGACAAGGGCTGTACTGTGAAAGGCTGTGTGGTCCAGTCACTGGGGGGGCTGGACTGGTGACATGGATGCTAATCCCAGTTCTGCCAGTGACCTTCTGTGTGACCTTGGGTGGGTCACTTCACCTTTCCATATTTCTATTTCTCCCTCCTTTGTTTAGATTGTAAACTCTTGAAGATAGAGGCTGTTTCTTGTATGTCTGTACAGCACCTAGCATAGTGGGATTCTGATCTCCATTGGGCGCTACCATCATACTACAAAATTACCAGACCATCTCACTCTCTCCTGCGAACCCTTTCAGTCTCTTCTCCATCTTTTTAGGAATAAACCCAACCAGGGCCAGGTTTTAAAGGGCTTGTCTTCAATGTAGCCTAAATTCAAACTATAAGGAGAGTTTTGCCCCAACCCGAATTCCTGTCCACACACAGCGATCTCTAAACTCTAGTGAAGTGGTGCTGTGAGCTCGAGCTAACTGGCCTGTCTGGGAGTGGGTGGAAGCTGACGTGCTCCTGCTGCCCAAGCAAGCAATGCAGTGGGCATGCAGCAGCCTGAGCTACAACAACTCCTCAGATGCTAATCCAGTCACTGAGCTAATCCAGCCTCTCCGTGCTGCTCTCAGGCTGCTCTGCGTGCCAGGCGCCATTCAGCCGCGTGGTGGATCTCCCTACAGCAAGGCTAGCTCGAGGGCAATAACTTGAGGTAACTGTTGCAGGTTAGAGAGGCCCTGTAAATGCTCAGTACCCAGCATCTCTGACTGGGAGCGATGGGAGCTACTGAGCACTACTGAAAATCTGGTCACTTCACTGAGTTGCCTAAACGGGAGCAGAGCTTTTGTGAAAATCTGGCTATGAAGGCGCTCGGACATCGGCAGTCACATCTTACATTTGGGATTGTCCTTCAAATTTGGAACCCGCTTGATCTCAGATTGTGCAAGTCCCAGAAGCCAGCTCTGTTCTTTATTCGTCCGCTCCCCCGGCTAATATCACTGGTGTACCCTGCCACAAGTACTCCTGTTCTTTTTGCGGATACAGACTAACACGGCTTCTACTCTGAAACCTGAACTTCTGGGAGGCCACAAGGCTGGTCGAGCAAAGGATGAAGAGTCGGGAGATCTGCGTTCGATTTCCAGCTCACACTCCCTGTCCAAGTCACTCATGCTCAAACTGACCTAGTCATAAAAGTATAAAAATATCTACTGGCCACATCCTGCTGCCCTGATATAAACTGTTCGGTTGAGGTCTTCGCCAGCGAGTAAAGATTGTGAGATTGAGGCCTCACTTTTGTAAAGATCTTTGCCTAGAGAGAGGCTCAGATGACAGGTGTTATCTAAGTGTGAAGCATTATTATCATTTTATTCTGTACAACTGCCCAAGATGGATAGAAAGCACCCCACTTTAGCATCTCTCTGGAAGAATATCACTTTCCAGGCTGCTTAGCACCTCACCCCACTACCAGGGTTGGCTCTGAAGCCAAGTCTGGGGTGAGAGAGTCAAAGGCCTTGCCAACTTAATCTCTTCAGTCACGCTAGCATAATCTGGTTGCCATAGCATAGTTCTCCCCCGCTCTAGAGTAGAACTAACAGACGTGGGAGAGTATTTCTAAAATTATTCGTCATACAGAAGTTTTACAACTGATCCAGATCTCGCTATTTTGCATGAGTGTTCAATAGCCCGACAGCTTTCTAAGAAGTGCAAATTATTCCTTGCATGAAAATGAAATGCTAGCAGTGTAACTGCATCCCAGTTCAGCCTGGGGGCACAACTCTTTGCATCACGCTGACTAAGCAATCTAGGATTTGCAATGCCCGTTCCTTGCAGGCCAGCTTGCCATCTATCATGGTTGCACGTAAATGGCTTGCTATCCAGATGTTGGCTGATGGCATGTAAGCCAGTTCAGAGTGTGTCACTAACTGCAGCATTAGCAAGGTCTGCACATCAGCAGTGGTACTCAAGAAAAGCAGAATGCAGCATCACAAAACACCACCTGTGCTGCATCTAGGCCCTACCACTTTCTACACTGATGGCTCTTGCATATAACAGAGAGCCTAAAACTCTCCTGGTTTTGAGAGACTGCTTTACTATGCATGCTGCTATGACTACTGTAAAGTGTCTAGACTGATGCTGACTTCCTTTGCAATAAATATTCAGGAGGTATTTTAAGAGGGGTAGGGAAGAAGAGAGAATATCAATTAAAAACAAAAGCCATTGCCGTAGCATTCTAAGGAGTAGATGCTAAATAAATTTGCAGTACATCATGAAGACCAAATGTGCCTATAAAGGAGGGACAGTCCCTATGCGATTTTTTTTATTTTAAGCAAAATCTCTGTCAACCCCATACTTCCAAGAAGCTCTGCCCAATGCATTTCTTTGGAATTGAAAGATGCAGGCCTATTTTTACCCCTGAACAGCCCTATTTATTGAGTTCACACACTGGCACGGTGTGCACTGCATGTTGAAGCTGCTGTTTACAGTTTGGAGACCAGCATAGCTGCACTATGGCCAATCCTAAGCATTCAAAAATCATGAGTCAGTCCCCACCAAAATCGTTAGATTGGCTTTTAAAGAGCGTGAGATTTAAAAAATAAAATAAAATGAAGGTTGGTTCTTTTTATTCGCTGTCTGTTTTTTCAGCTGGTAGGGTCACTTCTGTCTCATTTTCAAGCTTTTTCCGCAATGAGGAGAGCTAGAAACCTACTTTTATGTTTTCATGGTCTATACTTGCTACCGGTATGTCAGTTAGGGATGTGATTTTTTGCAGACATATTTATACCGCTAAAAGCCCTAGTTAGTGGTACACCTCTACCCCGATATAACGCGACCCAATGTAACACGAATTCGGATATAACACGGTAAAGCATCGCTCCAGGGGGGCAGGGCTGCGCACTCTCGTGGATCAAAGCAAGTTCGATATAACGCGGTTTCACCTATAACGCGGTAAGATTTTTTTGGCTCCTTGGCGCGCTCTCATTTCAAATCACAGCTGAAAACAAACCCCTCTTCCCAATTTCCTAAGTCGCTTTGTTTCGTCCTCTGTCACTGTTTACAATGTAACTCTCTCATTGCATCGTTTAACTCTGCAAAGCTCGGGGTGGGGACGGAGGGACGGACCTGGTTTCAATGCCAGACGCAATTAAAATGGTGTGAAGTCATGCTGACATGCATGGCGTAATCAGGATGCATGCCGTTTGCAGGAGACAAAACAGAATGCTGCAATAGCTCTCCCTTCTTATGCCAGGTTTTGGGGTATTTGTAAACAATGGGCCTGATCCTGTACTGACTTCTGTGCAGACAGATTGAGGTGCGCACACACATAGCCGCACCCTACAAGAAAAATTAGGAAATATAGCAAGATTGTTCGCCGCACTGAATCGCATAGGTAGGGTGGGATTTTCAGAATGGTTCCGCATGAGCCTGACTTTGCTCCCATTGGCTTTGATGTGGGTAGACCGAGGCTAACGCTGAGTGTTAGAAAATCCCATGCTGTCATCCTCCTCTTGCTGCATTCACTTAAAAATACAAAAAGTGCAATTAAATCAAGTGACAGTGTCTGGGCTGTGTATAATTAATTAGTGAATCAAAGGCTGCCTTATATCTTTGATCAACATTTAGCAATCCTGCCACTGACTCTTATTGTTATCAATGAGTATTGTGGATCCCCTTAAAAAAGAGCATTGTATGCAATCTGATCTGATCTGAATGAGCAGACCCCTTCAGTGTAAGAGTAAGGGTTCATCCACATGGATAAGATTGCAGGACGAAGGCCTTAACTTCCAAACATGCCCAGCCAGGCAAGAGGTTAAAGCTTGAGAGCAAATAGCTTAGAGGTCCAAGGCTATCTACAGCTCTGGCGGGGGCAAGGGGAGGTGTGTTAGCTGAGTCACTGCTTTCCATCAGGAACCCTAGCACCAGAAGAAGCAATGTTCCTGGCCCAACCTATCAAGTGTGTTTAAGGTATTTAGGTCACTGAGCAGGGGTAGAAGCAAGCACACGGCGGTGGTATCTTACTTTGTCACGTATTAGGGGTTTTGTTTTTTTTTCAGTTAAAGTGACATTAAAACAGCACAGTGTGCAGAGCTGCTGCAGAAGAAGGACCAGATTCTGATTTCGGCTAAACTAGTGTAAATCCCCAGTAACTCCATCTGTGTCATGGGAAGCAGAATCTGTCCCAGAGGCCAGATATTTTCTGTACTTGCAATTAGCATGAAGCCGCAGGACAACAGGGAAGGAGAAAAGGAAAACCAATTCTGGGTGGCTCTTTATTGCTTTATGGCAGGCTTGCTTTCTTCCCACCATCAGATATGTCAATAACATTTCAAGCAGAGTTGGTTCCTTAGTAGCAGTCAATCTGGATGCAGTTAAGAATTGCTCATGTAACATGCAGGCTAGACTAGTTAATGTCTTATGCCCCAAGGGGAGATGGAGGGAACTTTATTCAGTTCCCATCACATAAACAGACACAACTGGTGCTAAGCCCACGTTGTGGGCAGTGTCAGTGATTGGGCCAGAGAGAATCATAGAATCATAGAATATCAGAGTTGGAAGGGACCTCAAGAGGTCATCTAGTCCAACCCCCTGCTCAAAGCAGGACCAATTCCCAGCTAAATCATCATCATGGAACCAAGCAAGGATCATGTTTTCCAAGAGCAGAGGTTCTAGAGACTCTTTTTACCAACATGATTATGACGAGGGAGCACGTCTTTACGGAGAGAAAACACAGGAAAAAGGATGCTATCAGCTTAAAAGGAGTGTTATCAAGAACTCATAACACTGAGAATGAAAAGCCCTTTCATGAGGTGCTTGACAGGGTGGCATGAGGCAATCTTGCCCAGGCAGTTCCCGTTCTGGAGATCAACTGAGAGCTTCCATCTCTAGAGCTGCAACGCCACACCGTTCACCAGCACTAAATTAACCCAGAAAGGTTTATTTAAAAAAAAAAATGCCTAAAATTATCTGTCCATTTTAGGTACTTGCATAGCTCCCATTACTGTCGTATCTGAGCCCTTCACAGTCTTTATTATATTTATCCTTGCAGAACCCCTGTATGATAGGGAAGGCTTCTTATCGCCATTTTACAGAGGGGGAACTGAGGGCACAGAGAGACTAAGTGACGCAGAGTAAATCTGTGCTGGGACAGGGAACTCAACCTATGCCTCCCAAGTAGTCAGGGCTTAGGGGGAAGGAAGAATGGTGTTATGGCTAAGGAACTGGGTTGGGACTCAGAGATCTGTATTTATGGCCTGCTCCTGCTCCCTGGGGAGTCTTTGCACTGGCTTCAAAGGCAGCTGGATCAGGCCCTTAATACATGGCTCTGCCACAGGCTTCATATGTGACCATGGATAAGTCACTTAATGTCTCTGTGACTTGGTTCTCAATCTTTTGCTGGTACATTCTGTCCCTTTCTCCCACCCTTTGTCTTGTATATTTAGAGGATAAAGTCTTCTTGGCAGAGCTGCTTTTGCTGTGCGTTTGTACAGCGCCTGGCACAAGAGGGCCTCTTGGCATGGCTGTAATTATGATAATAATAATAATACTTGTGCATTAATAAATACAGAAAAGAAAAAGCAATCAGTGAGAGGTGAGTTGTACACAATGTGCTCTCCAAACTATCTAGTGAGCTAAAGAGGAAGTTCTGCTAGTTCAAGCCATGCAACCATCTTTTACATCTGACTCATGATTTCTTTATACGCTGCTAAAATGTCCCCTGTAGAAAAGCTTTTTTTCTTTTCTGTTTTGAAATATGACTTGCATTTCTAGATCATTAACTTGCCAAGTCCCCTTAGATACACCGTCCAATATCAATGAAAGGCACAATGTTGTAAAGCTAGCTGACCTGTGGGCAATAATCATTCCTTCTATGGTGTGCTGGAGCATTTCTGAAGGATGATACCCTCAAATAGCTCCTTGAAATACATTTACAGTACCATGTGGCTCAGAACTGCATGAGACATGTTATATCCACATTGCTCAAAGCTGGGAGAACTTGCATGCTATTGCTATGTGAGTGTGCTTTATAGTAAAAACCGTAAACCTAGTAATGTTTAATGTGACACTATTAATAACCACCAAAGTGGTTTTATTTCTCTTAATGTGTTTCTGAAATATTCAATGACAATCCACTTTTCATGTTTATATAAGTAAGCCAGAGGACAGTGACATTTCCTATTTTATGTGTAACCTATTCATATCAGTGACCTTGGGGACACTGCGAGATGGAATTTAGTAGTTTAAAATTGATCTTAAAATGGTTACAATTTAGTGGAAATATCTGTTATTCGTTCTCTCTCTCTCTCTCACACACACACAAATTCTCTATATACATATGTATACATTCTATTTAGATAGATATACGCACAAACAATACTCTTGATAATAAACTTAAAAATAAAGATTTATAATTTCTGTTTATGTAGGACCTACAAAAAGAATACTTTGTACTCTTATGCTGCCTTTGCTGAATGCGCAATAGCAATTAAAACTATTCCCATTCAGATGCTGTTATGAAATATATGAATTTTAAGTTACTTTGAAGTGCATTATAATCATTAAGTTATATTGCTCCTTTTTTAATGCATTATTTAGATTTTAGGTTCTTTCCTTACAAATGCCATGCTTAAAGAGGGGCTGATGCTTTATGAAAAACTGTAGAGACTATTCTGATTATAAACCATATTCCTCCTCCTGTTTTATTGTTTATTGCCAGCAATGTTTGCATGACTGCAGGATCTTTGTTGTTCAGGAATTCATTTACACATGAAATCCCCTGAATTCCCATGGCACCTCCTTCCCTCCGCCCATGAAATTGTAGTCCCCTGTCTGTGAGATCTCAAAAAGAGGCAGAGAAAGAGAGGCGGTGGCAGGGGATAGTTGATAGTTATTCAGTGGCTGAGATCCTCAGCTGCAACCCAAGAAAGCTAAGCACAATTCAGGGAGAGATAGGTGCAAAGATGACTCTGGGGAGGCAGTGTGGCTTACTAGATAGTGCCCTGGAAGGGGACTTGAGACCTGGGTTCTATTCCCAGCTCTTCTGCTGGGGGACTTTGGGCAACTCATTTCCCTTCTTTGTTCCTCAGTTTCCCTATCTGTAAAACAGGGATAATGATGTTGACCTCCTTTGTTAAAGTGCTTTGTGATCTAGGGATGAAAAGTGCTATATAAGAGAGAGGTGTATTAGTATATGTTACTAAAGGCTTCTTCCGAAGACCATTGAAGCCAGTAGAAAGACTCTCATTGGCTTGAAAGGCCTTTAGATCAGCTGCTTAAACTGAGGTGATCCTTCCAGGGCCAGCTCTGCCGGCTTTTTAGGGCTGCTTTTTCACGGCTGGCACAGTTGAAAGTGGCCACAGTGTGGGGTCTGAGCCTTTGTATCCATGTGTATGTGGGATGATGATAGTTTTCTATCCCACCGTGCCTCACAGAAGCACTGCCAGATTTAATTCATTAGGCTGAAATTTTCAAACTTGGGTCACTAAAGCCAGGCACCCACATTCATTAGCAGGAGCCTAATTAAAAGTGGCTGTTGTTTTTTTTCTTCTCAAAGGTACTGATAAGAACCCATTACTCTAATGGGAGCAGCAGGTGCCCTATATATTTGAAAACCAGGCTACTTTTATTAAGGCACCTTTGTTTGGATTTAGCTGCTTTACCTTACATATCCAAGTGTGGAAATGTTGGGGGCCTTGATGTTCCAGTTGAAGATGAAATGGATCACTCGATGATCACCTGTTCTGTTCATTCCCTCTGGGGCACCTGGCACTGGCCACTGTCGGAAGCCAGGAGACTGGGCTAGATTGGTCTAACCCAGTAGGGCCATTCTTATGTTCTTAAATCCTCTGACATCCAGAGTGCCTTTAGCCCTCATGGAGGGTGCTCAGCACTTTGCAAAATCAAGCCCTAAATGAATTCAAAGTCATAGAAAATTGCCATCTGAGGAATCAACAGTAGGAATGGATGGAATCCTAGGGCCTGTCTATGCTACAAAAACCACCATGGCAAGGGAGCTGCCTGCAATATAGCAGTTCTTTGACACAGTTAAAATCATGGTTAGGTTATATCTACATTACAAGATGGAACAGTGCGGGTGCATGGTTAGGTTATGTCTACATTACAAGATGGAACAGCCATGTTCTAATTAAGTTACTCCACACAAGCCCTAAGGAAACAAACAAAGAAATAAAAAAAACCAAAAAACAAACAAACCCATTTGCTTGCAAATATCCTTTGATCTGAAGACTGGGAGGTGGGTAGGAATAATTCAAAATTGCTTCTGAAATGGGATGTTTTAGTTTTGCAGGTGACACGAACAACTTTTTAAGCATATAATTTATAGGGGAAGTCACTCGAATGAAATTATGGATTAAAAAAATACCCAGCAATGTGTCAAGGATGTGAAATCCTTTAGAGTATTTTAAAAGCTCCTTTATGTGCTATTTGTGGTGTTGCCAGCTTTGGGGATTTTGTGATATTGGTTGTCTTTTCTTAAAACCCCAGCTTCTGGAGTCAAGTGATTATATAAGAACCTTGGTATTTATTGTTCAGAAAAAGTAAGTTCTCAGTCTTCATGACTGGACAGAAAATCTTAAAAACGTGACCTGAATGTACCCTGTAGGCTCAGAACCAAGAAGGGAAATTGGAAAACCCCCCAATTCTCATGAACTTTAAGCCAGTCTCATGAGTTTCTGGCTCCTGATTTATGATATCTGAACACTTAGGCTTGGCAATATTGTATTGGGAAGTGGATGGTCCAACTCTTCAGTTCCCCCAGAATTCTGTAGCAATTCTACATAGGAATGTGGGAAATATGGTAGGATTAGTGGTTGGGATGTGGTTAGCCAGCATGTTCCAATATCCTGCAAATCTGTTACTGGTTAGGCAAAAGGGGAAACATTTGAGAGAGTCTAATAATTTTTTGAGAGGGGCTCGGTGCATTACAGATACCATCACTGTTCTACCTCTATTCCCCCAAATCAAGGCCACTTAAATTCATACGTACATGGTGCATGTAAAGGGGTAAGGTGGGCTTGTATTTGCTGAAGATAAACATGGTTTTATGTGGATGAGATTGTCAGTCAATCGTTGAATTTTATTATAATATAAAATATTCAACACTCCTTATCTGTAATACAGTAGTGACTAGAGGCCCCCATCTGAGATCAGGGCTCATTGTGCTGGGGCTGCACATATGCCAAGTACAAGGCAGGCCCTGCACCAAAGAATTCACCATCTAAATAGACAAGGCTGGGAGAACGGAAGTATTTTTCTCCCCATTTCACAGATGGGGAACTGAGGCACAGAGGGACGAAGTGACTTGCCCAGGATCACACAGGGAGTCTGCAGCAGAGCTAGAAATCATACCCAGGTCTTTTGAATCTCAGCTCAGGCCCTTTGGGCTGCTCTACATGACGAAGTTAGGTCAACCTAGCTACTGCCACTCAGGGGCATGGAAATTTCGCTCCCCTGAGAGATGTAGTTAAGCACATCTGAGTCTTGGTGTAGACACTGCTAGGTTGTTGGAAGAATTCTTCCGTTGACCTAGCTACTGTATCTCGGAGCGGTGGATTTACTACAGGGAAAGAAGAACTCCTTCCATCGCTCTAGGAAGTGACCGCACTACAGCTGTGATGCTGTAACTTGTCTAGTACAGACATACCCTTAATCACAAGATCATCCTTCCTCTAAAGCCTCTTGTTTAAGGATTTAAAAGTGAAAATATGAAGAGCAGCCCGCCTTCAATTCATCACTCCTTATTTAAGCCAAACTCCCCTAGCTGTTTGGAAGTCATTCTCAGGGCAGGAACCTCCGAGGTGCAGCTCCCCTCACCCATAGCTCGCATTCGCCTAGGTCTCCTGACTCCCAGTCCCTATCTACAGGACCCTGCTGTCTCCCACAAGCTGACCAATAGACACAAAATCTGAGCCAACACTGGCTAAACACAGAAAGCCCTCAGAGGCTTAGTGAGTTAATGGCTGTAAAACTCTTTGAAGCTGAAAAGTGCTATTTAAGCATTCGTTTTAGTACCCCTTATACTATGAAGCATTTATAGCCCTCTGCATCTTCAAAGTGCTATGCAAACAATTAATTAATTAATTACAGTCTTGTGATGTTTGGGGTTTGCTGTAGCTCTGAATGTCAGGAGCTCAGAAGGGGGAAGAATTGCTCTGGGTTCTGTGATCTAGACTGTGGTGATTACTACTTGTATTTCAGTAGTGCCCATCACTACCATGATCAGAGCCCAACAAGTGGGTGTGTGCGTGTGACAGGTCCCTCAGAGCAAGTGGGACTGGTACAGGCCCAAGGGAGCGTTGGCAAGCTGTAACAGCTCCTGCTTTCAGCTCTAGAAGTCCCTGGTTCAGTCCCTGGTATGTCAGCTAAGATAGGGTTACCATATGTCCGGATTTTCCCGGACATGTCCGGCTTTTTGGGCTCCAAATCCCCGTCCGGGGGGAAAGCCCAAAAAGCCGGACATGTCCGGGAAAATCGGGACATGCCGGCCGGCGGTGCGGGTGCTCGGGGATCGGGCCGGGGGCTCGGGCCGGGCCCGCGGTGCGGTGCCTGGCCGGGGGCTCCGGGGCTGGGCGCTCGGGGGCTCCGGCGGGGCCGGGTCGGGTCGGCCGGGCCGGGGCCTCCGGCGGGGCCAGGTCGGGTCGGGTCGGCCGGGCCGGGGCCTCCGGCGGGGCCGGGTCGGGTCGGGTCGGCCGGGCCGGGGCCTCCGGCGGGGCCGGTCGGGTCGGGTCGGCCGGGCCGGGGCCTCCGGCGGGGCCGGTCGGGTCGGGTCGGGGCCTCCGGCGGGGCCGGGTCGGGGCCTCCGGCGGGGCCGGTCGGGTCGGGTCGGCCGGGGCCTCCGGCGGGGCCGGATCCGGTCGGGTCGGGTCGGCCGGGGCCTCCGGCGGGGCCGGATCCGGTCGGGTCGGCAGGGCCGGGGGCTCCGGCGGGGGGATCGGGGGCGCCAGCCGGGCCGGGGACTCGGGGGCCGGGCCGGCGGTGCCAGGCCGGGCTGGGGGTGGTGGGCCGGGGCCGGCACCCCAGGGCCGGGGACAGCCTGGACCGCGCCTCCTCCCCCCACACTCCCCCTTACCTGCTTCAGGCTTCCCGCGACTCAAATGTTCGCGGGAAGCAGGGGAGGGGGCGGAGACTTTGGGGAGGGGGCGGAGTTGGGGCGGGGCTGGGGGCGGGGCCGGGCCCCCGTGGAGTGTCCTCCTTTGGGAGGCACAAAATATGGTAACCCTAGCTAAGATGGCAGCCGTCATATTAAACACAGTACCAAGGGCACACACTGACATAATGCCTGCCATGAAAAGCGTACCAACCTACCTTAAAACAAGATGCAACAAATAGATGGGGGAAGATAAGGTAACAGTCGTTAAACTGAGATTTTCAAAGGGCCTGTAAGTGTCCAATTCCCACTGATCTTTGATAGGCATTGGGGGCCAAATTCTCTAGGCTCCTTTGATAACGCCTACCTCAAGTCCTCATCCAGAGCCTACTGAAATCAAGGGGACTCTTTCCATTGACTTCACTGGGCTTTTGATCAGGCCCATATATAGTCCAGCAATGTGCACTGCTTGAATGTCCAAAACATATGGCAGTTTCTCTCTTTAAAACCTCCTTCTATTTCTCCCCCCCCCCCCAACACACACACACACAAACATCTGTGCATTTTATTAAGCCTCTAAAGAAAGTTACACATAGCCCTCAAGGGGACCCAAACCCTCTACACATACAGATGGGCAGCCAGACCCTGAAATGACTCCTTATACCTTTCTCTTTCCCAGTTCAACTGCCACTCTCAGCCCAGTGAGGTCAGTAAAGTTTCTGAACCAAATTCAGCCGTGGGATCAGTGGGCACAGCCCCAACAGACACCAGTGAGAGCAGTATCTGCTCATTTGGATCTCTGTCCACAAGTGGTAGGGTTGCAGAGTATCTCGCCTGCCACTTCCAGAAAGACTTTGCTCACCGAGGAGAGGCTAGAGTGTGCAGTTATCAGTCTTTTGCAACAAGGCTGGGCATAACTTCCCGTCAGCAGCATGGCTTCCCCCATAAGGGACAGAATTATACTGGGCAATGGAGCTGTACAGATGCAGCATCATGCTGTGATCATTATGAGGTTACGTTTGTGGCTCCTGGAGACTCCATCGGATAGCTAAATGGCTCTCCCAGCCATTAAGTTGTGTACAACACTGCTATAGAGCAGGACTCGTTGAACATTTTCTTTTGAATTTTTTTTTGTTTAATGGAAAATTGGGTTTTCGGCAAAACAAAAATAGGCATGGAAAGCATTCTCAAACACATCCCTGCTGGACAAAAGTTAGTGACATGGAATAATTTCTGCCCTTCCTCTTATGCAAAGATTGCAACCCCCGCCATCTACAAAGGAGATAGGGTTTGCTTCTAAAGTCAAACAATAACCTTTCAGTGGATTTCATCACTTCCGTAATAAACAAAACATGATTCCCTTTCAAGCTTATCTATGTGCCAAATTCTGTGGTTATAATACAATAGCTGCATTGTTCTTTTGCTCGGCGGTCTAATATGTATTTTGGTCTGATGACAATTATTCTAGTAAATTGTTAACTCTTTCAGTGCAGAGAATGCATCCCCTAAGCGGGGATCACATGCCAGTGTACAACACTAATTCTTATCAGATGCTTACTTGACTATAATAGAAAGTAACATAAACTTGGAACTTCTCAGTATTAGATTACATGTAAATTACTGTGACTCATAGTGGAAAATTGTAGGTAATTACACAAGCTTTATTTAACCACCATCTTGTGATTTTTCCCTCCCTTTATGTGTGTGAGATAAATATTCATATGTACTACAAAAGGATAAACACCCACAGGTGTTTTGGCAGACATGTATGAGCTTAAAAGTTACAAGTATATTCTTATCCACCATACTTACTCCTCTTAGGGTGGGGTGAACATCAAAGGATTTGAAGTACTGGTTCAGTTTGGATAATAATATGCTAATTTCCATGTGCATAATGCTGCCAAGAAACTCAAAAGCACTTTATAAAGGCGGAGAAATATTTGTAATTAGTTATTCCCATTTTACAGATGGAGAAACTGAGGCATAGGGAAGGGATGGATCCACAAAAGGACTTAGGCACCTAACTGTCACTTCAGATGCCTAAATCCAGCATCTAGGTGTCACAAAATTCCTGCTTAGCTGCCACCTAATCCTGGGGGTGCCTGAAATCCCTTGGCACCTGACTTTCCACCATTAAAGTTCCTGATGTGTCTCACTTTCTGTCAGCGAATGTGTGCACAGCTGCCTCAGTCTAGGTGCCCAGGCACTGAGCTCATGTGGAATCCTCAAACTAGACCTTCCCATACGGGGCATGATCCAGTAGGCATGCTCCTAGCATGCCTAACCCTACATAAAACAGTCAGGGTGAGAGAGGCCTTCCCTTATAAACTTTAGCCCTACTATTAGGGCACTCAACTAGGAGACTCCAGTTCAATTCTCAGGGGAGTGTTATAACCACTGGGCTATAGAGTCATTCTCCCTCTCTCTGGCCAAATGCATATTTAATTATTTAGTTATTTATACACAGTGGAACAGTTTCAACAGTGGAGGTTGAGAGAGAGCCCCACACCGGAATATCCCATAGCCCAGTGGCTGGAGCATTCTCCTGAGAGGTGGGAAACCCAAGTCCAAATCCTTTCTCCACATCAGCCAGAGGGGGGAGCAGAATCTGGGCCTCCCACATCCCAAGTGAGAGCTCTAACCACTGGGTGAAACATTTTAAAGGAGGCCTCCTTCTCTCTTTCTCCCTCTCGCTCCCTCCCACCTCTGGTTTCTTGCAAGAAATGGCTTAGGCCCCTAACTCCAAGTAAGGGATCACGTCTGTGAATCCCAGGTGGAGATAGGCACCGTCCTCTGGCTTGGATTTAGGCACTTAACTCTCTTTGAGGGGCCAGATTTATGTCATACTCGTCTCCCCAGGATTTCCTATTAGTTAGCTTAGGTGGCTCCTCACTTAGCTTGCTGGCTTCTGTGCATCCCAGTCTTAGATGCTTAACTCTCCCTCTGCATCTTATGGGCAGCCTCAGCGTCTAACTCGAGGCTGTAGATTTTACTGGGTGGCAAGTTAGGTATTGCAATGTCTAAATTCCTCTGTGAATATAGCCTGAAGTGACTTGTTCACAGTGAGTGAAAAAAACTGCAGATAGAACCAAGGGGACTGCCTCCCAGTCCTGTGATTTAATCCCTACCTTCCTTAACTAAACTATGAGAAACTCTTGAATCTGCAAGAGCATGCTGGAAATCAAGCAAGAACAGGCAAGATTTTTAGCTCTTCTTGGCTGGAAATATTGAGAACAGCTTTTTTTTTTTTTTTACGTTGTACTTTGGCAATTCCAGCTCTAGTCCCCGCCAAAATCGAAACTGAACAAAAAATAAGAGCCAAAAATGTTAAATTTTGTTTGAAATTGGTTCCAGAAATGGCTGAAAGTTTGGGGATGGGGGAGAGATGTTTATTTTTTCCTGAATCAGTTCCACTCACCCTAACCTAATCTATACTGTAAAAACATTCCGAGGAAGAAAGGGAAAACAACTTTGCAACAGCGATTTCATTTCTCATAGACACAAGATTATAAAACAAATAGAGCCAGATAATATGGCTGGATTTTTGGAAAATGACTGAAAAAAAGTGTATTATCTTTAGAAAAGTCTTTTCCCTATTACTCATCCTATCCAACTCCCATACCACACAGGATTCTTCCCAACAGTATATTCTCAGTTGTTTTGTCCAGTCTAGTTTTAAAAGGTTCAAGGAATGGAGCCTCCAGCAGTTCCCATGGGAAAGTATGCCTTTGTCCAACAAACCTTTGAACATAATTTGCCTTTGTTCATTTTCACCCTATTGCTCCTAAATAAACCTTAAACAACTGCATTTCCCTCCTTGGTGCTCTTAAAGACCACCCTGCATGGAATATCAGTAGGGCCTCAACATGGATGTTTGGAACCATAGTACAGACCTCTTAAGCTAAAGGAGCATCTCCATTCACTGGTAGCAGTAATTGGTTGTTACTTTCTATGCGGACCAGCCACTGTGCCAGTGTGTGTCACTGGCATCTTACAGCTAGTTGAGGATGGTTTTCATATCCCATTTAGCCAAGCTAAACCCAGTCAGTTCTTTTCATCCAATCATTTTAGTTGCTCTTCTCTGAATTCCCTTGAATTTGTCAACATCTTTCCGCTGCTTATCATTCTGTGTTCAAAATCTTTGAGTCTTTCTCATGAGTGCTGTATGAAGGGGGATTTTCACTCTCCACAAGATGCCCATGCATCCCCAACTGCCATGAGTTGGGATTTACAAAGGAGCCCCTGGGAGTTTTTGATGCCAAAATCCCACTGAAATTTTAAGAATCCCATTGAAATTTGACTGTCTTACTTCTTCGGGCTCCTTTGAAAATCCCAGCTGCCAGTGACGTTTTGCAACCGCATTGCACTGATCGCTCATTAAAAATGGCTGTGCAAGTTAAAAGTTACATTCCCTTGGTGCTTCAGTGCAGTAACCTGCAGGGTTCTAGAAGGAAATGAACATTACTGCCCAACTGGCTAGGTAGCACGTTACTGGAGAGTTGGGGTTTTATCTTTCTATAAAGCTTTATGGATAGACAGAGGCAGTCCAACAGTCTGATCTGTCATGACATATTGTATGTTTGTGTATCATCATGAAGTGAGTTCTAGCTCTTTCTTTATAATGATCTCATTCTTCCTTTTGCTTTCCCCATCTGTTAGTTTGTATTCCCCTGTTATCATTTATCATTTACTTAGACTGTAATCTCTTCGGGGCTGGGACCGTCTTTTCCTTACATGGATGTACAGTGCACACTTAGGACTTGAGCTGTGATTGGAGACTCTAAGTCCTATCACAATATAAATGAATACAATAATAATTAGTGATGTGGGATGAGACCAGCATTTGTATTTGCTTGTCCAGTGCTACATACTTTTAACATCTCTGGAGAAAGATAGATACAAAAGGACAAATGGTTGCATTTATTTTATATTTGTTGGGCCTAACGCAGAGCTGGGTAAAAACGTTAGCATTTTCAAAATTTCGCTGAAATTTTTTTTGTGAAAACACTTGGAAACATTTTCTCAATTTTTTTCCTGCATTTATGGACTTCTTCTAGTCTAAAGTATAAAGACATTTTGTCTATGATCATTCTATATTGGGGCGCAGTAACATATTTCTAAATGGACCTCAAGAAGAAGAGCAACATATGATGGGTAAATACAGAAGCAAATACAGATGAAAGCAAATTAATAATCATTTAGAGAAACTATGTTCATATTTCTGGAGTGTGTGTGTGTGTGTGTGTGTGTGTGTGTGTGTGTGTGTGTGTGTGTGTGTGTGTGTATACACTTCCTATGCAGTATGTAAACCAGTTGCAACAGTGATTAAGGTTGCCTTGTGGTCCTCTCTGATCACATCATGTCAGAAAACCATTTTCCTGGTAGTCCAAGAGGTTAAATCTGGAATGCACTGAACTCAGTAGCAAAACTCCTAACGACTACAGTGGGACCAGAATTTGGCCTTTATTCTCTTGAAAAATAATGGGCTGAATTCTGTGTTGAGAATTTGCCCTAGCAGACAATATGGCTCCTTGTATTTAAAAGGGAGACATAAACACGACACAAGGGAAAAGTCAATAATTACGTTTTGGGAATTCACCATGGGTCTCGGAGCTGGAATTTTGTTTAGCTGCGTGATTAGGTGTGTGCTAGACGGAGAGGCAGATCAGTTGTGAATCTTGGATTCATTAAGGAACTTTCACGTGACTCTGGTTAAGGCATGGAAAACCATTTTTGTGCTGTGGTTACAGGTGGGGCAAGTGTTATGAAATAGCTCCAGAATCCCATGATAATTCATATTTTAATCCTTGCCCTGAAACCTGCACAAAGCAATTAACCCAGAAGTCATCTCCAGAGAAATTAGCCTTCCCCAGCCTTTTTTTCATTTCTCTGACGGAAAAGAATGAAACTGCTTTTGTGTTGTTGCAAGCTAACATTTTCAAGGTGCGTGAACCAGTCCGACAATTGTCTAAGTATAGAACAAGCTCTAATAAACTGAAAAAGGCTCAATCAAAGCTGGCTGATTAGTCTGTATCAGATAGAAGAGTTAAAAGCTAGAAAAACACTTGTGTGAAAAACAGAGAAACGTAAAGGCTAAGGCTGCTCTAACCACTAAGTAACAACTTCATCTCCCACTTACCTCCCACGCACAACTGGAAATAACTTTAAATAATTAATTTAAATGTGTCTATATTGCACTTACGTGTTTAATGACTTAAAGGAGCAGTGCTCCAAATAGGAACACATTTTAATTTTCCTTAGTTTTAAATTACCCATTATAGTTTTGCTTTTACGTTCCACCTCTCATCTGAGAATTTCAGAATGCTTCAAAGGCATTATCCAATGATGCCTCAGAGTGCCCTTCTCAGATATTTATTGTCCCTGGGGAAATGGAGGCGATGACAGGTTTAGTGACTCACCTAAGGTCACACAGTAAGTCAGTGTCAGAGCCAAAAATGACACACTGATTCTCAGCCCTGCATTATAACCATTAGAAAATGTTCCCTCTACTATTACTGTGACTCCTTCCACCCTCTTCTACTTCTGCCCATGTGTTTCACTCACCTGCCACGTCCTGTCTTAAACTAAGATTATAAACTGTGGGGTGGAGGAAGTTGTCTTTTAATACATGTCTGCACAATGTATAATGAGACACTGATCTAGTTAGGGCCTCTTGGATTTAACACAATATAATAAATAATGTATTTGGGATGTGATCAACATAGTTAAACAGCAGGGTTGGTGGCAGGAGGGTGGTTTGGAGGAAGAAGAGGAAGGTAACCATAGGAGCTATCGTGTCATCTTTGGAATTATATTACAGATGGAAAAACCCTACTGGGTCATGTTATCATTCTACTGGCAATGGAGCATTGTTCTCATCTCTTCAGTGTACTGTTTTTATGACACCTATCATCTCGTTAATAAGCAGGGCTTTGTCCAGCCTAGTTTCTGCAAACTTGGATTTGAATCTGTTTTAGGTCATAATTGAATTGAATCCAGTGACATTATCTTAATCCCCACTTTACATTCTTCCCAACACAAAACTACCATGCAGTTGAGTAACTGACAGTCTCTGCTCTGGATAGGGTAAACAGAAGTCTCTATCCATTGTGTCTTGTTATCCAGACCACATTAATCACTAGGGAAATGACTCACAACTGTTTCCATCCAGGAACCCCTATGTTACAACAGAACCCCCCCTCCCATCTACCCATAAAGAAAGGGCACTGACCCTCTGAAACCTATTCACACCTCCCGGGATGAAATCCCATATGCTGTAGAACCCATGTACAAAGCATGAGTAACCACATTAATATAAATCAAACCTGTACATAAGAACATAAGAACGGCCGTACCGGGTCAGACCAAAGGTCCATCTAGCCCAGTATCTGTCTACCGACAGTGGCCAATGCCACGTGCCCCAGAGGGAGCGGACCTAACAGGCAATGATCAAGTGATCTCTCTCCTGCCATCCATCTCCATCCTCTGACAAACAGAGGCTAGGGACACCATTCCTTACCCAGCCTGGCTAACAGCCATTAAGGGACTTAACCACCATGAATTTATCCAGTTCTCTTTTAAACGCTGTTATAGTCCTAGCCTTCACAACCTCCTCAGGTAAGGCGTTCCACAAGTTGACTGTGCACTGCGTTAAGAAGAACTTCCTTGTATTTGTTTTAAACCTGCTGCCTATTAATTTCATTTGGTGACCCCTAGTTCTTGTATTATGGGAATAAGTAAATAACTTTTCCTTATCCACTTTCTCCACATCACTCATGATTTTATATACCTCTATCATATCCTTCCTTAGTCTCCTCTTTTCCAAGCTGAAGAGTCCTAGCCTCTTTAATCTCTCCTCATATGGGACCCGTTCCATCCCCTAATCATTTTAGTTGCCCTTTTCTGAACCTTTTCTAGTGCCAGTATCTTTTTTGAGATGAGGAGTCCACATCTGTATGCAGTATTCAAGATGTGGGTGTACCATCGATTTATATAAGGGCAATAATATATTCTCATCTTATTCTCTGTCCCCTTTCTAATGATCCCTGTGGGGCACTAAGACACCAAAGGATATTTGCATAGCACCTGGCTGACCTTTTATGCTTTGTTCTGGTCTTTCGCTTATGTGAGTTTCACTCCATTTGAGAGATGTCGTGAGACCACTACCTCAGTCTTCTGCATGCTCAACCGGAGACAGCTAGAGTTGTGGGTGTTCAGCATTGCTGAAAATCAGGCCCAAGCAGTGTCCCAAGCCGGGCACTCAAAATCAGTAGTCACTTGGGAAAAATTGGCCTAGGTGAATTTGTGCTCACTTGGTTTGGTGCAGGAAAGCGCACAGAAGCCTGGATGTTTTTCTGAATCATCTGATCCTTTTCACTCCTGGGCTGGAAAGCTCATGAAACCAAGTGCTGGCTTAGTCTCTGTTTCTCCCTATCCTCTCACCCACTTCCCAGCTGTAAAATGGAAGTGAAAGAACTTGTCTGATCAGTGCAGAACCTGAAAGCTTTTTTGGTGAGAGTTCATCTCCAGGAATGGAAAAAGGTTCAGGATATAGTTGTTATATTTTTGGAACTATTTTCCCTATCCCTATCATAGATCTCCTCTCAAAATAGCCTGAGCTGGTGCAAGGCCATCATGTTACCATCTTGCATTCCAGTGCCATGAGGCATCACCAAGATGCTGCAGTGAGGATGCGCAGTGCAATACGCCTTTTAATCTCCTCCTGTTGCTGCTCCTCAGTTGGACAGTCCTCCAGGGAATGATGGGCAAACCCCACAGCTCTCTTTAGATCCATCCAAGAGTCCCTTGTATTATGTTCCTGCCCTTACCTGCCTGTTTGCCAACTTCTCATACAATCACCTCTGTGTCTTCTTCCACCCCCCCATGCTTTCTACAACTTCCCTGAGCTCACCACAAGCAAGTCCCTCTTAAAGACTCTCTTCTGCTCTGCTGCCTACAACAAATCCAGTTGACTTGTATAAAATTCCTTATTTGTTGCTGCTTTTCCCCTGACCTCAGTCTACATGTCTGCCCTGTCCTTAGATGGTGAGTATCTTGGAGCAGGGATCATTCCTTCTTGATTGTCCACTTAGCATGTTGCGAGTACAACCACAAACAAATAATAACTTTTCCAAGCCCGTTTCATTTGGAAGTTCAGGCTTGATATCTTGTGAGAATCATCTCCGTCAAAAGATGAACAACTTCCTGTGTGGTATCAGGATTCATATGAACCATGCAGCTTGTTTCATGTTAGTCAGAACCAATTCTACAGGTCGCCAAAGGGAGCCAACCAAAAGCAGACAGCATCTGCTGTAATCATTTTGTTAACAAGGAGAAAAGCATGACCTTTTAAACACTGTTTTCCCCCTTTATAAATATATGGTACAGAGAGAGTAATTATAGACCCCAAAACTGACAGTTACCAATGACACAAATAAACGCCCAAACAAACCCAACTGCTGCTCAGTCTTCAGAAGTTTTGTAGAGGATCTTGCATTGTCAAAATATCTAAGGTATGCTTTGAACTCCGCTTCTTTTTCCTAGTGTTTCACCAGAACAAATCTCTGCTTAGTGGGAAAGCATAACCTGAGAAGGAGTCACACCCATGGAGCTTTCTGAACCTCAAGTGTGTTGCTTTAATTTCCAGTTGTAAGTGGCAGATGGTAGCTTCGTATGGATTTTAAATCTGATCACATCTAATAGGATGCGATTTTTTTTTTGCTTAGAACACTTGTCTATTTCTATATGAACAAACCATAAATTCTCACTAACATTCTGTGCAGAACTACCCTATAGTCAAGAAACCATGATCTGATTCATTATTATATAGAAATAAGGATTATGCCATCTGCAGCCCATAAAACCTATGACCAACAGCATAATTATGTATTGGTATTACGGTAGTACCCAACTGATATCAGGGCTCCAAAGTGTTGGATGCTTCACATTCGTACAGTACGAGAGAGCCCTGCCCCAAAAAGCTTACAGTGAAGACAGAGTATGGAAGTATTATTATCTCCAATTTACAGATGGGGAACTGAGGCACAGAGACTTGTCTTGATCAACATCATATAAGGAGCATGTGGTGGAACCAGGAACTGAACTCAGATCTCCTGATTCCCAGTCCAGTGTGCTAACCACAAGATTGACCAACCTTCCTCTCTAGAGCCGTTGATAGGGCTCAAGATGTAAAATTTCGGTGTGACGTCTGAACGTCAAAATTTGGGCCTGAGATTTTTGCTTCACCCCATTATAACAGTAGTGAGCTATATTAAAATTAAGATACAGATGCAAGTCCAGGTTTCTGAGCCCCCAAAATGCAGATCTGCGGTTTCGGGTTGGGCCTAACTCAGCCTGAGAACAAACATGGTCTAGTAGGTTGCCCCATGTGGCTGTGATGCGCTTAGGGTGACCAAATGTCCTGATTTTATAGGGACAGTCCCGATCTTTGGGGCTTTTTCTTACAATAGGCACCTATTACTCCCCCACCCCCGTCCCGATTTTTCACACTTGCCATCTGGTCACCCTAGATGGGCTGGTTAGATTTGCCAAGTGAAAAGCCAGTTATCAAGGGGGAAAGAGGGGGGGTGGGGAGGCACAGGTCTGAGTGCATGGAAGAAAGGAAGAGAAAGGGGACTTGCTCCTCTCGCTATCTCCCTGCTCTGCATGTGTGCATATGTGTATGGAGTTGGCAAGAGGACTTGTGCAACTCAGGCAGGCTCCTTGGAAGGTGCTTGGGTGGGGTAGGGTGTCAACGTGTGATGGGTCTCATAGGAGTTGATCCCTGACGTGCACAAGTGCTTGGCTAACTGCCTGTCATTTTCCCCAGCTGGCTTATGGCTCCTTCCAAGAGCCAATCAGCATAGTTCACAAAAAAACTAGACAAAACGCTTTAAAACTGACGCGGAGATCAGGACAAGCCCTTAAAACGGGGGACATGCTTGGTTTTCAGGAACACGTGGTCACCCAGGAACTCCTGACTCAGGAGCCAGAAGGGTTGCACAGGTGACTATTAGGTCAGGATGGAGGGCCAAATATTTCTGAAAGAGATTTTCTTTCATGAGTCAGTGTTGTTCCAGCAGTGAGATTCAGGTTCAACTTCTTCCCCGTCTCCCCTCCTACATGCACTGCTTGCACAGACCTTGGCTACCTACTGGAGTTTTCAGCTGCCTGCCAAGTCCGCCAGTATATAAATAATGATTTGGCAACATTTACATAGGAGATGCACAATCTGTAACTGATTGCTGCAAATAACAAGCAAGCTGAAAAGGGAGCTCAAGGCGCTAACTGATTGGGCTCTGACTATTAGGGTGGCCAACTTTTTGGTCTAGAAGGTAACTCTTGTCCAGCGTCTTTCAACCAAGGATTTCAAAGCATTTTGCAAATATTAAGCCAGGGCATTAAGTCCCATGGAAAGAATGCAATGAGGGAGCTGCTCTGCTGTCTTGTGGTAGCGTTGCTTGCTCAGTTGGACAGTATGCTACATGGGGTTCAGCTGCAATTATAGGCACTCACCCCCCTCCGGAGCAGAGGGAAGGTTTGGTAACGAATCTTGCCAAGAATGAAGGAAGTCCTGCCTAGATTAAATCATACAGAGCTGACTGTGTGCTTTTACCCCACGCAACCTACTAAGGGCTAAATTATGTCTTCCCGGTGCAGGTGCAGCAGAAGTAAGGAACCATTTCCCCCGTCTACACAGCGTGTCTACATTCTGCGACATTCGTCCCGGAGGTCACCTGTGAGGTGGGGGAAGGCCAGGTGGAGCTCTGACTGCAGCACTCCTGACCTGAAGAGGGGGCATGTCAGGGCAGACGCAGGTGTGGCCTCGGCCCCTCTCCCTTATGCAATGGTGGGCAGGGAAGGGGCAAGCAGGTTCCACCTGCAGACCAGGAGTCGCTGCTGATCTTAAGTGCACTTTCCCTTGAACTGCACAGGTGCATCAGAGGCAATTCTGGCCTGACTCTGGCAGTGTACCAGTGCTGTGAAGGAGAATTCCCTCAGCACAGGGCAGATGTAAGCAGCCTCTTGTCCTGTACTCGCAGGCCCCAGGGTAGGGTGTGTGCTAGACAGCAGGACTGGGGCAAAACAAGGCTGGTCAGGGGCAGGCAGGGACATGCTAGAATTTACACTGGGAATTATTTTGGTCCTTGCATCTGCTCAGAATCCAGGTGGCGTAAAGGTGGCTTAAAATCACCTGGCCCTGTTCTCCGTCAGCCGAGCCTGAGAGATGCAAAACAGAACCTTTTTCGCTGCCTTCCGAAGTGCTATAACCCTGTCCCGCTCACAGCATGCCTTTGGCTCTGACAACCCTAAAGCCTCCCATGCTGCTTTGCATTTTTACAGTCATGCCCTCTTCTATTGCTGTGATCTCTGAGCAACATTCTTAGCCATGTCCTCCATGGAAGCAGTGCCGACTGGGTGAGAGGCATCCTATGGGAAAGGGCAGGCGCTAGAAATGAGTTTTTCTCTGGGTTAGAAGCTGTGGGTTCCATGTTTAGAGCAGGACTTAGAATTCTGGAGGCCCAACTTCCATTTGGGCCTGGGAGAAGGGCGAGATCTGGGAAGCTGCATTTTTTCCCCACCTGTCTGCACAAGCTGCCCCTCTAGTAAACGAGGAAAATACTAGGTACTTTCCTCACAAATGTGCTGTAGTTTTTCTTAATGCTTCTTTGTATAAAATGCTCTGAGCATCCTCAATAAAGGATGCTATGTAAATGCGAAACATTCCCATTAACAATTCATAGATGTCTTTCGTACGGAGAGTATTGAGATTTATCTCTCAACGTGAACATTCAGCAGGGTGGAATATTTGTCTTTGATCTATCATTCCAGCAATTCAGTGCAACAGAAGCCAACAGATTACTTAATATCTTCCTTCAGTATTTACCCGAGTTGTATTTGTAGTCTTAAAAAAAAAAAAAAGAAAACCCCCAAACCCATTGTAAGAGATATGCACAGGATGTGTGATTGCAGGAGGTGGAGAGAGGAGGTTGTAAACTGCCCTGATGACACTTGGTAGTTCCAGTTTAGCCCCGGAACTGAAAAATGACCCATTTGTGCGAGGCTATTCAAATACCATTGGGCTTGTCTCCTGTAGAATGTAACAGCTGCACCTGCTAAGAGAAGAGTGACCCGAGATCACTTAAAAGTAGCCTTCAGGCACTGAACGGCTTTGAAGTGGCCCATGTTTAGATTCCATTCAGCCTTCCAAGGATACTTGGGGAAGGTTTTAATTTTAATCCCAGCATCTGGTGCACATTTGGTGGTAGAATAAAGATTCATTCATACTACGCAAATAGATTTGCCTCTGCGCTGTTATGGGGCTTGTGCCAATCCTATAACGGGTAGTGTTTTCTTCTCCACATTTGCCCTGAAAGTCCTGCCCCAAACCTTTGAAGAAGTTTAAACCAATAACTCCCTTTGTCCAGGGGTGGGTCAAAGAGGTGGTGTCTGGATCTAGATTAGAGGGGAGAATCAGGTTCCAGGCTGAATCATGTTTAGGTTTCCTATTTGGTTATGGATTAAGACAGTACTGAAATCTTGCATGATTTCTACCCTATCAAATGGTAGAAATATTGTGAGATCACCTGGATTTTGCCCGTATCCAGAAAAAGCACCCTTGTAATTTTGGAACCAAAACTGTAGAGACAGAATTGCCCCTGGGGAATCCAAATCTGAATCTTCCTCCACTAATGCAAAAGGGTTTGGATTCAAGAGCTGATTTTGCCATCTCTAGCGGAGACCAACCTTCAACAAAATCTTGGAAGCAGCTTTGTGCTAGTGCTAGGCAAAAAAAATCAGGCGTTAATCCATTATCAAATCTGCAGGAGACTGTGTATCTAATCCAACAGTCTGTAAAGACTGCATGCACTCTACCCACCGGTATTAGTTTATCAGGCAAATTATGTCTCACCTCAAGCTGTGTGCAGTAGTCATGCAATATACAAATACAAAAGATGGGACTGGGACTCAGACATGGGGTAAATTTTCAAAAGTGCCTAAGTGATTTAGAAGCCTAAATCCAATTTTCAAAAGTGTCTTAGGTACTCTGCAGTATCCCATTGACTTTTTCGTGGCGCTTGGGTTCTTAAGTCACTTAGGAGTGAGACATCACTTTGGTACTTAGCAGTCACTTGCACGGTACATAAAAACAGCATTTTCACATCCCTGCTATGATTAAAAATAGCTCTGAACATAAAGGGCCAGACCCTCAGCTGGTATAAATAGAAGTAGCTCAATTGAAGTCATGGGTGTGGTTCCATTGACTTCAATGGAGTGACGCCTGTCAATGCCAGCTGAGTATATGTTCAGAAGACAAGTTGCAGCTTTTGGAACAGAAACTATTATAAAATGTCAGAGGCACGCAGAGTGCCATCTCGTGAGCTGTACAAACAGGCAAGAGAACCATCAAGTGGAAGTGAGTAGTTTTGCCACCCACGCTGCTGATACGATATCCTATTGTGCCTTTAAAGGCCTGCATATTCATTTATTAGGGATCAATCCATTTTATTTTTGTAGAGATCATGGTCTTTCCATTTGGGACTGAATCATGGTCCAAAGGAAAGTCAACGGCCAAACTCTCACTGATTGCAAGATCTGGCTCTCAAACTGTAGATTAGATCAGATTAACTCTAGGACAAACTCCGAGGTCCTTCATAATTTTTACTCATGCCCACTCCTGTTCACTGCACTGGCATTGTTCCTGACTAAGCAGTGTACAAAACTGAGGGCCAGATTCTGCACTCATTGACGTATGTGTGAATCCAAAGTAACTCCAATGCCCTCATTTTGCATTTACGCTGGTGTAACTGGGAGTACTGCAGTGTATAAAAAAGACCTCTGGATTTTGCCCCCTGATTTTAAAAAGCTTGACTCAGGGACCTTGTTTTATGTAAAGAACCGTGTATTATGTTACCTATTAGGTTCTAAGGAGCTACGGCTGGTATTTTCAGAGGAGCCCAAGGGAATTAGGTGTCTGGGATTTAATACCGTCAAGTGTCCAAACTACTGAATGATTTTGTAAACTGATTTATAATCCAGTCCTTCCCTGTTGATATCGCCCACAGGAAACTGCACTAGCACCCTGCTGATAAGGGACCATGTTTAGACAGTTCTTGCTAACCCTGACTGGCTGTAATGTACATTGGGCCTAAGTGACATAAAAATGCATCAGAACATGAAGGCATTCTGGATGCAGATCATAGGTGCTGTAATTAGGGGTGCTGCCGCACCCCCGGACTTGAAGTGGTTTCCATTATATACAAGGTTCACAGTTCAGTTCAACGGCCTCAACATGCCCACTATACAAGTTGTTCCAGCAGCCCTGATGCCCATTGTCTAGTGAGGAAAGATCCCCAACCAGCAGCTATTTGGCAACTTAGTCTCTACATGTTGAAATCTCACGCTGAACATTTCAGTTGTTTATCATACACATGCACGTAGCATTCTAAAACATAAGGATCATTTTCTTCTACTGGTTGTTTTGTTGTTCACACAAATCTATATTTCTCCTACAGTAACTTCCTTCCTTAAATTCCCTCCATTTCCTTTTCAGATCAATAAGATCAGACTCCTCTAAATTATGTTGGTTATGATGTGATTACAGTCCATAACTGCATGCTCATTGATTTTGATGTGGCTTTTCGTATTGTCTTTGTCATGTCTCTATGAACTGCCATGGGTCAGATCCATCTCTAGTGTAGCACTTTTAATAGAGTTATAGCAGGAAAGCATGTGGCCCCATCTGTACTACTGAATTGTGAATATCAGTTGAAGGCTAGGATTATAATGGATTAGACACGTTGGTCAACGTATTTTGTGCTGGCAAAATATAGACTTAGAATAATATACAACATTTGCTAAACACATCTAAAAGAATCAAGCCTATGCCATGTACAGCAGCGTTTCCTAATATCCATTGATTTGTAATATACATCAGCAGCACACACAGTAATGGATCAGAAGAGACTTGGGTAGATTTGGCAAGGGGAGGGGGATGTTAACCTTTTTATTCCAGAGCCACTCAGTGTACTTTCTTAACCCCCCAGAGGACTGTAGAAGGAAATAACTATAGTACACTAATAACAGCACTGGGGGTTTAGTTGGGGGGTGTGTTGGAGGGATGGCTTAGTAACACAGGGTTTGAAACATATAAGGACTAACTGCTCTCTCTCACATTGCTGTAGATCAGGAGAGACATCACTGAATTCAAGGGAGTTACAATGGTGTAAACCTGGAACCCCACTGAGTTCAGTGGAGTCACTCTTGACTTACACTGGTGTAAACGTGCGATCAGAATCAAGCCATTTCACTTCCTGAAATCGCTGGTTCGTATCCTGCCAGGGTCAGCTTAGCCCTTTGCCCTTCCAATTGTGTGCAACCATGCAGTGGTGCGACTCTTTCAGAGAAAACCACAATATCAAAAGGTCCTGTGGGCAATACACAGACACTAAATGTAAAGCACTTTGCATAAGATTAGGGGCATGAGGAGTGCTCTGGTGTCCAAACCATTTTCCTCCCCCGTCTGTGCAGTGTCCTTTGAACTGATTGCTTGATAACCTTCTTCCCAGAAGTGGCTGTTGCATGCATAGTCTATAATTTGCATAGCCCTGTAAGCTACAAGGCACTATATAAATGTAAAATATTATTGGGCACGCACCCATGTAATCTGTGATCAGGAAGACACATTAAAGCCTAAATAGACCTACTATGTTGTAAAGCAGGTTGTGTTTGTACAATTATAATGCCCCCACATATTCACCCTGTGGGCTGAACCAGTTTCTCTCAACAGGCCTGCCTATAGTCAGCTAGACTGATGCGAAGGGGCTGGAGGCTAGATATTACAGCCCTGGGAGAGGGGCCTATTGGAGTGTCCCAGCGCAGCTAGCAGCCCAGAGGAGGGGGTGGGCCAGGGTGTCGAAGATATGGATGGGGTGTCCCTTATGCCCTGCGTCCGTTGTGCCCCCTGTAATAGCCCACAGAGGTCACTGAAGAAGGGGTACAAGTTAGGGCTTCTTCCAGTGCTGGCCTAGTTTGTCTGGGGGCTGAGCCAAATAACCAGAAAATCACTTTTAAAAACAAACAAACCCAACTTTCAGGCGGGGTTTAATCTATGATGAAGAAGGGGGAGGGTAAGAAAGCCCACCTTTTAACACTCCCTGTGCAGGTCACCTTTCACTATGGTGCGTACGTAAGTACACTCTCAATGCATCTGGGTCCATTGTCCGTCCCTAATTCCACAGTTAGAAGGCTAAAAATACAGCTGATCGGTTATGTAGATTTACAGTTTATTCATCTGAGGGTTGTGACCTTTGTTCAGTTCTTAGCCACTGCTCTATTACACATTTCCTGTGCTGGGCAGACATGTTCTGAGCTCAAGGTCAGTAGCGTTGCTGTCTGTCAGCCTCTTGTGATCAGATACACATGTCTGGGAGAGGGACCGGAGGAAAAGGAAGGAAGACTGCGCTTCTGGACAGGATTCAACTGTTTCATTGTCTTAAGCTACCTTAGGAATACAGGGTTCAGCGAGAGGATTAAAAATACACACAGCAACACAGGCAAATCTACAGCACGTTTGTGCAATGTGCTAGGAAATTGTTAGCACTGATGAGATAAGAAGTCTCTCCGGTGCCATTACATTTATACTGAATGGTCTCTGATGGTAGGGCAGAGGGGAGAGAATTATTTCATCGGCGAGGAAGGGCACAGATGGAACTAGGCTGCAGTTTTGGGGAGTCAGGTGAAATTTTCAAAAGTGCTTCAGTGACTTAGGCATCACTGGAAAATCAATGGGATTTAGGCACCGAAGTCGTTTAGGTGCTTTCTGAACATTTTACATAGCATCTTTACAGATTTTAAGGCATGCCGTTTTGTAAAATACAGAGCCTGCTTCCCCTTGCTTAATCACTTACATCTGTGCAGAGTGGGTGGCAAACATTGCCATTCTGACTTAGGGTGACCAGATGTCCCGATTTTATAGGGACAGTCCCGATTTTGGGGGCTTTTTCTTATATAGGCTCCTATTACCCCCCCACCCCCGTCCCGATTTTTTACACTTGCTATCTGGTCACCCTATTCTGACTTGGTAAGGCAAAGCAAAGGGCTTAAGTCCTATCCCCCTATTCCCTGCAATCAGTGGGACCTAAGCACATGCCTGCAGTTAGACATGTGCTTAAGGACATTGCTGAATGGGAAGCTGTGGGTATGTCTACATTGCAATCAGGAAGCACAACTGTAGCACGTGTAGGGATACCCCAGCTACCTTGCTAAAAATTATGTAGGGGGAGCAGCATGCACTAGATGGCTGTGACCCGGGGTATCTACTCAGGCAGCTAGTCCAGGCCACGGCTTTGCTGCTCCTTTTAGTGAGCTAGTTCAATCAAAGCTGGGTTTGTCTGCACATGCTGCCGTCATCTCCTGATTGCCAAACGCTCTTCTCTACACTCAGGACTAACCCCAAATGGTCCAGATGCTTCCATGCCGAACTCTAAGCAATTGGTGTAGTAAATCCCTGCATGTCCTTTTCTATTGTTAGAGCTCAGCACAAATGCCAGTTACACCACTAACGGCAGCGGGGCTATTCAGCTTTACTGCACTGGCTGAGTTTACAGATGACCTAGATGTGACTAGCGAGCAAGTGGGGGAGAAAGATCTCGGCTTAGATTCCCATTCACTTCTGTGCGCTCTGAATCAGGCCCTTAAATGAGAAGCAATAATGATGCAATAACAGTAACAGCAGTGGCCAACGCGATCATTTTGGGGTATTTCATACTTCCCTGCACATGCGAGAATTATCTGATTAAAATTAAAGACAAAAATCTGTTGGAAATTTGTGTTGCTACAGGAAACTATGGGCTGGGGAAGCCTACGCCGATAAGAGAGAGAGAGAGAGAGAGAAAAACAGCCGACCTTTTCTAACATAGTCTGAGTTACAATGATGGATTTTAAAAGTGCCATATTGCAAGAGATCAGAGTTAGAGCTGATAACGAGAACAAACAGCTTCCTCTGGCTATCACTTCTCATTTACTATAATACAATATACTTCTTTAAAAAAAAAAGCTTTTCTTAATAGGTTTTAGACCCCCTCCCCTCCATGAAATATGGGTAGAAGATTGTAGGCACTAATAATACAAAAGCAAGTCTTGTGGTGGTCATTTTGTGCCACGTAGAATAGAGGATGAAGCTAAATTCTGCTCTTGGTTAAAGCCATGGGAATCCAGAGTGACTCCATGGCTTTCAATGAAGCGAGTTCAAGTTTATAGCAGAATCTGCCCCATGATAATCTGCTGTTCCGTGTGAGGGAAACTGACAAGATTTTAGGAGAATTACCGAGACCAGATTAAACACAGTGTTCCTGAAGAAGCCAGGAGCTTCAGAGATCCCGGCTCTAGTGAGGGCTCACTGTGTGGCTTTGGGCAAGGTTAGAGTCTTTCCTTAGGCACCTCAGCCATCTGACTCTGGGGCGTAGGTTCCCATTTGTGGATCGCTGAGCAGAGCTAGGCAGCTCCCTGCAGCGTGGACTTAGGCGCCTATCTCTGAAATAGGGGTGTGTGCTTCCCTCTTGTCACCCCCTCCCTCCCCGTCAATGCTGTATTTTGTGGATCACATTCTTAGGGGCCCTTTCTCTCCCCATTCATTATGTATGGAGCCTAGGCGTCTAATTTGGCTTTGTGGATCATAGTGCTGTCCTTATGATTTTTTTCTAGGTGTCTAAAAGTTAGGTGCCATGACGCTCAGCATTGAAATGCATAAGTCCACTCATGGTGTTTTTGAAAACTTTACTCCTGGGCTTTATACCTAACTCTGCCACTTACTTGCTGCCTGGCTCTGGACAGGTTACTCAGGGTCAGCTCTTCAAAAGTAGCCTTTAATTTTAGGTGCCTTAATTTTAGATACCTAAGTGGCCTGATTTTCATAGGTGATGCCCAGAATAGAGATTCTAGATGCTCAGCACCTCTAAAAATCAATGTTTAAAATGGGACACACACACACACACACGTGCAAAAAAGTCATTTTCGAAAACATAGGGTTTGTCTTTCTGTACTGCAGTTTTCTCATCTGTGAAATGGGGATAATAATAATTCCCTGCCTCACAGTGGTGAGAGGATTGACATTTGGGGTACTCAAATTCCAGTTGACTATACAGGTGCATACAGTTATTATAGCACAATATGTATGTTTGAAATTAAAACTCAGAGAAGAGCGAATCCTTGCATGTGTACGTTCATTGGGTCAGAGTCTCCAACAACAGAATGGTCTGTGGGTAGAGTGATAGTTACACATGCAACCAAATAACTGAATCGTGCAAAATATCACAACAAACAGGACGCATGGTACACATTAAAAAAACCAACTAGCTGACGAAAACCAAGAGGAAATGGAATTAGAGACCTAATCCAGATAACCGAATGTAGCTATTCTAATGCTGGATCCGAGCTGGTTAACTGGAACGCTGACAGTGATGTAGAATCAGCAGAAATTCTGACTGTGCTACAGATTTTAAAAATAAAGGTTTTTGAAAGACCCCCCCCCCCATCCAGAAAGCATGCGAGTAGTCCCAGTTGAAGCCAGTGGGGCTACTCGTGTGTTTAAAGTTAAGCAATGTACTTAAGTGCTTTCGCCAGACTGGCTCCTAAATTCATAGCAATTCCCTCCTCTGGGTTGGATCACAGTGGAATCCCAAGCAGTTTTTGATGAAGCTCACGCTCTATTGAAAATCCACACCAGGCTCTAAATGTTCCACCCTCGTCCCTCTTAAATCTTCAAAGCTCAAGTGAAATTTATGTGGTGCATTTGCCATGCACCAGCCCTCTGAACACAGATGACCTTCATGCAGACCGGTATAGATGTTGGAAAGGGCATGGCCAGTGTTTCCTGGATGTTTTCAGAGGACAGCCTGGTCTTAATGTTCATCTCATTTAATAAAAGAAAAATAGGGTACAGTAGCAAGAATTTCCAGTGAATTTTATATTGTGATCGAAAAATTGTCTCCTGCTTTGACATTTACTTTGCAGCAAAGGGATCATTATCTAGTCACAACATTCAATCCCACTTTCATGATCTCAGATTAATTGTTCGGTTGTTTCAAATATTCATATGATTGGAAGGATGTTCAATAGAAGAGCCGGCTGCATACAACACAAATTCAAAACTAACTTGTTACATCTAAGGTCAAGAGGACTGGCTTGGAAAATATGAGATTCCTTCCTCACCACAGTTACACCCAACCTGTGAAACCATAAAAACCCTTTGTCCGTTCCTAAAATGACACTCAAACCAAACGTACTTTAAAGTTCTGAAATATTCAGTTAACAAAACATCTTTCGATTTATGCTATTGCCTCTGCACGTCTGAGTTCAAAGGTTGGATTAGAATCTAAAGTATCATGTGAGAGGCCATTTTTGTGGTGTTTGCAGCCTAAGAGTGATTTCAGACTGCCGAGATATAGACCCAGCTCTGCAGCTGACTTGGGCAAGTCACTTAGGCCAAAATCTTTTTACCTCAGATGCCTGGAGTAAGCGCCCTGATTTCCAGAGGAGCTGAGCATCCATGGGCTAAGATTTTCACAAGTGATTATTTGGTTTGGGTGCCCAACTTGGGACAACTCAAAGGGGCCTGGTTTTCAGAAAGCTCTGAGCAGCCGCTCTCTGGATATCAGGCCCTCGTAAGGAACCTCACACTGGTCATCCCAGACCACTAGTAACTTCTGAAAATCTTGTCCTGGATTTAATCAGTTCTGACTCAAAACAAAACAAAACAAAAACAAAAAAACACCCACGGGTGAAATTCACCCCTGTGCTGGGACCCACTCAAGTAATGCATGGGCCTTTGCTGGTCCTCTGTGAATTTCACCTTGGGTAGGTTGACATTATGGGTGCTACAGCTGCTCCACCGTAGGGTAGACACTTTCTGTATTGACAGCAGGGATTTTTCCATTGATGTATGTAATCTACCTCCCTGAGTGACACTTGCTAGGTCAACAGAACAATTCTTCCATCAACCTTGCTGCTTCTATGTCAGGGATTAGGTTTGGCTTAATTACAGTGCTCAGGATGTGTGAATTTGTCATAGGCTAGTGCCTTATCTATGGTATTTTTATGACTGCCCATCACCACAGTATCTGAACACCTCACAATCTTTAGCGTATTTATCCTCATCACATCCCTGTGAGAATGGGCAGTGCTATTACCCCCATTTTACAGATGGTCAGCTGAGGCACAGAGAGACTAAGTGACTTGCTCAGGGTCATAAAAGAAGTCTGTGGTGGAGCTGGGAATTGCCCCCAGGTCTTCTGAGGCCCAAGCGAGCACTCTAGCCATGGGACTATTCTTCCCCTAAGTCTGCTCAGAAGTCTCAGTCCGCAGGGAAGATAATTTCCTTTAGTCGGTGGAGTAAAAGTTAGTCATGGTCATGAAACACAGTACAAGATCATTTGTGGGAGATATTTCAAATGGTGATTTCCCGCTTCAGGTGCTATTTGGTCTTAGTGTGTGAAAGATGGGTGCTCAGAGACAAGGGCTTGTGGCTGCCTTGGCTGATTTTCATCCCGTGCTTAAATGCTTACATGTCAGTGTAACTTCCTGTTTTATTTGACAAGCTTTTCCACTGACCTTCTAAATGTCAGAAAGAATTAAAAACAGAAACCCCTGCTATGACTGCATCTTCTCCACTCTCTCTCGGTCTCAGGCTATTAATGAAGGGGCAAATAGCCATTGCGGCTTGATCCGACACCTCCTGAGGTTCATGGAAGTCTTTCCACTCACTTCAGTGGGCACTGGGTCAGGCCTTGTACACAGAGGGCTATATTGTAGCTTTTAAGCCACAGAACTGTATTGGGCTAGCCTGTGAAGGGAGTGAGTGCACTGCAATCCCAGAAGGAATCCCATTTGACTCACCCTGGATCCCTCTGCAGGGTGCAGGAAAGAGCCCTCCAGGGCAGCAACCATGTGCTTCTGCTGTAGAGTATATTCCCCTCATGTTCTCCACACTGGCTCAGCCCCACTGACCACCAGGGAGGGGGTGAAGCTCTGGTCCTACCATCATCCCGGGCCCTTTGGACAGCCTAGAGCTGCCAGTTGTGTTAGACTCACAAGCTGGACCTCCAGGAGCTGAACCTTTTTCTCAATAAAAACCCTAGCAACTCACCTACACTTTTGCTCCAGCTGTTGTGATCACTGGTGGAGCAGGACTAGTGGTAGCAGTGGTGGGAACATTCAACCACCATGTCTTCAAGGCCTGCTCTTAATACAGGGGGAGACCACAAGATCGTTAACACAGCAATGATGGGTCTGCACTAGCGCTCCTGCTGAAGCTGGGAAATATTTAAAGACGAATCATCTATAGGGCCCGACTGAATTCACGGTCCTTTCTGGTCAATTTCATGGTCAGAGGGTTTTTAAAATAGCAAATTTCATTATTTCAGCTCTTTCAATCTGAAAGGTCACTGTTTGTGACCCAAAAGGGAGTTCTGGTGGGGAGGTCGCAATACTGCTACCCTTACTGCTGCGCTGCGGCTGGCGGCGGTGCTTCCTTGAGAGCTGGGGAGCTGGAGTGTGATGGCTGCTGGCCGGGAGCCCAGCTGTGAAGGCAGAGCTGCCGCCAGCAGCAGCGCTGAAGTAAGGATGGCATTGTATAGTATTGCCACCCTTACTTCTGCGCTGCTGCCTGCAGAGGTAGGCCCTCAGTCAGCAGCCGCCACTCTCCGGCCGCCCAGCTCTGAAGGCAGCAGCACAGAAGTAAGGATGGCATGGTACGGTATTGTGTTTTTCATGGCCGTGAATGTGGTAGGGCCCTAATCATCTAGTATAGACACAGCCACACAATCCTTGTGCTAAGAGAGCTCCAGCACTCTCTTCCACCGTGTGCACACAGACAGGGAAAGCTACAACATGGCTGCACAGTTCCATGCAGGAAATTCCAGCCACCGGTTCTTACACATGCCTCTTAAAGAACTGTTTGTTTGTCCAGTCTATTTTCCCACTTAGTTTGGCACTCTTGACTCACTTCTTTTAAAACCCAGTTAGCACCAGCATGGCCCATCCAAAAACCAAACACAAGGCAGAGAAATCAACAGCAGTCACAGGTTGTTCCTGAGAGAACAACAAAAGAATCCCAGCAGAAGTCCAACGTTGATTGACAAAGGAACTCCGATGACCCGGTTTTAAGGTTGACTGACAAAGGAAGCCCCAGTGAGAGGCACTGCTCAGGTACCCTATGTATCTATGACTAAATCACTGAAGTACTATCCCTGCAAAAGCTCCCCCACTGCCTTGCATTTTAAATGGAGTTAAAAGCCATGTCCCTATACCACAACTTTTACACGAAAACAACTTGCAGTGCTCTGAGACATCACTGTCCTTTTCAGATTGTTGGGAAGGATTTCAAATACATTGATCCCGGTTGTCATGCATCAGCTTTTGAGCCGGAATCTTCAATGAAATCAACCAGGAGCATTGACCCCAAAAGCCGAGAGCTTTCATGAAGTTAATTCATATTTCTCTTGGGAGAAGATATCTACTAAGCCTCATTGCAAAGGATCAGTGCAACCAAGTTTGATTTTGAAATTGAAAATTCCAATAAGGGTTGTGTGTTTGTGAGAGCAGACATTAGGAGAAAAAAGCAAATACTGCAGATTTTTTTGTGTGTGCGCAAAATTGGACCAATTTTGTAAAATCAAAATGAAGCACAAAAAACCCCGGAAGGGCAGGTCCCACTGTGGTGTGATAGGCCCTGATCCTGCAGCTGGCTCCAGATAAGAAGAATCTTGTGCCCCTGAATGGCAGGGGTGCTGGAACAGTGTGTGTAGAGGGCGTGCTGTGGGCCATTGAACCAAACTGTAAACCCTGTCTATGACGGAAACCACTTCAAGCCTTGGGGGCTGCCGCACCCCAGCACCTATGCTGCATGGAGCCCCACTGACTTCCATGGGTGGTTCACCCTGGCATGGGAGTCTGCCATTGCAGATGATACAGTTGCAGCATCGTGGCTATAGGTTCCATAGGCGTATAGGTGCCACTCCGATGACAAGAAAATGTAGGGTCGGGTGACCAGATAGCAACTGTGAAAAAACGGGACAGGGAGTGGGGGGTAATAGGCGCCTATATAAGAAAAAGTCCCCGGAAATGGGAATGTCCCTTTAAAAACGGGACCTCTGGTCACCCTAAGTGTAGTTGAACAGGATGGAAGGTGAGCGGACATGGATCTGTGGGACATTAGGATGCCAGCTGCCACCCGACTTCACTGTTGCAATGGAACAGCGTACCATTACACCGTGACACCGTAACAGGAGCTCTCTGTTCCAGGCCTCCTTCAGTGCATAGGGCTCAGATTTGTGGGGCCATCTTGAGTCACTCGCTGCTCACAGCCCTCTGCACTTGGCTAAATTTACACTGACACATTTCAGACTAGAATGATCACACCACGCAGGAGACCAGCTGCACAGCCACTGTCTGGGAAACAGCCCTGCAGTCTCTGTTACGTGCTGTGACTCTTTAAAGTGTGCTCAAGCCCCCAGGTGCTCTTACTGAAGGCAGTAATGGGCATCTTGTAGGTGTGTAGATAATGGCCTGGGAGGCACAGAAGCAGTGAGTCACCATTTACAGATACTGCATAGCTGGTGTAAAAATATATTGCGAGGAGAGAGGGGGGAAATACCGAAGATATAGCTTTTCTCCCAAAGACTTGGGGACAGAGTCGTATGTACTCTAAAACCTCTTTGCCTTGCCAGACTGGTGCAAAAGAACCCACTGGCAGCGTGGCATAAAGGGGCCTTGAGAGAGAGAACCAGGCTATTTCTGAGCAAACTCCTCAGCTGATATATATTAGCATTTCTCCATTGAAGTCAATGGCCCTATGTCAGTTTACACCAGCTGAGGACTTGGCCCTTTGAACAGATACTCATAGACAGAAGGCTATTTTACACCCTTCCAGCAGCATAAAGGAGCGTTAAAGGGAGTGTGAAGATAACATACTGGGTGTATATGTGATTGACATTTAGGCTGATTGTAAGGCTCCATATACTCTGCCAGCCTAAATGAGAATCGCGCCCCCCCTCCCCTCCCACCCCCACCCTCACCCCTCCCACCCCATGTTTCAGAACGGTCTGAATTCTGACTCAGAGAAATTATTGCAGTTTATCCACTGGTAATATACTGTAATCTGATGTTTACTATTAATTACCAACCACACTCATTTCAAGCATGCGATGAAGGGAAATATTTTTTTGTGGAGAATAAGCTTAAAAAATCATATGTGGAGAGGAATGTGGTTCTTGCTAGAGAAATCAGAATAATACTGTGTAATTCTATAGTACCCTTTATTCAAAAAACTTGACAAACATTAATTAATTAAGTCTATCTCTGTGGCTTTAAACAAGTCAATGCACCTCTCTGATTTAATTTCTCCATTTGTAAAATGGAGAGAACACTCACTCACCTTACATGGGGTCTGGGAAGCTCACTTCATTTATTTTTGACCTTCTATGAAGATGAAAAGTGCTAACTATTAGCTAGTATTACACTTACATAGGATGGAATTCACCTCTGTACAGAGGGCCGTATGCACTACTTAAGTTCCACTTTATCCTCAAAACAGCGGTGCCTAGAACTTTGCACCAGCCCTCTACACAGTGACAGGGGTGAATTTCACCAAAATATTATTAATGAGAAGAATCAGGAATAAAACCTCTTATTGGAGACAATGCTGAGATCAATATCTATCTGCCGACCAACGCTGTCTCCTGCGCTCTCCCTGTGTCTGACTGTCTGCATCCACCTGTTGTTTCTTGTCATCTGTTTAGATTGCAAGCTCTTTGAGGCAGGCAACCTCTTTTTGTTTGGTGTTTGTATAGCGCCTAGCACTATATATATAGGTCCTGGTCCATGATTAGGGGTCCTAAGTTGCTACTGCAATATAAATAAAACAATAATGTTTTATATTAGTGCAAAACAGGAGAAATAGAATTTGGCAGCAAAAATCCTGTTCTTCCCCCCAAAATAAGGTAGAGTTTAGGAAAATAAATATACTGCTGCTTTATGCATCACAGGTGTCCCCAATGTTACTGAAAACATCCCTTCCGTAATCATGAGGAAAACACAGAGCACTTTGCTCTCAACTACTCATGTTCAAAAGTTAAGGATGGGCTTAAGTGTTTTGCTGAATCAGGCATTAATGGGAACTGGATCAGATCCCAGTGGAGTAAGAATTGTTTATATTTCGTTGGGATGGGGGTGGAGAAGATAATAAGTCTTGTGCTTTTAAGAATCGAGAGAGGAAAAATATGTCTAATGCACTCCCTCCTCTCCAGCAGAAATTATTTAGCAGTCACTATTCGCAAATGATTAATTCTGAACTATCATGAACTGCAATGCCTACTTAATAATATGTAAAAGGAAGAAATGACACTTGCTTTAAATTGCTTGTAATAACGGTGACGGGAAGAGTGTAAGTGAAATATGGTTAAAACCTCTTTCAGTGTCAAGCTATTAAGGGTCTCGCTGTTTATCAGAGCTACATATCTTCAACTTTGCCTCTAAGCTCCTAGGTTTGCTCAGCCGCAGAGTTAACCTTTTGTCAGTATTTCCATAATGATCCCCCCAGTGACGAGCGTTGACTTACATGACATTGGCCTGGCATGAAAGAGTGCACTAGAGCCCCCAGTCCCAGAGACATTTGACAGTCGGGTGGGGTGGGGGGCGAGGACGGGATGGGACACAAATAAACAAACAAAATCTATTTGACCAAACAAAATTGCTCTCTTTTTAAAGTTTTGTCCTATTGGCTGGTGTGTTTGAGATAGAGCCATGGCACCTCTCCCTGATCCCCATCTACTTATCTTTTGAAGCTGCTTCAGTTTCTGGTGAAAGTCATTGGCAACAAGATCAGCCCTTTGCCCACAAGACAAATCACCAGTGAGAAGGACAAGAACAAGCAAATGTTATGTTGCTTGCATTTATTTTGATATCAAAATGGGCTAAGGTCCCTGGCAAGTTGCTAATGCCTCCCGGGATATTGTAAATGTTTGACAGCCCTGCATCATGGAGTTCTGAGATGCAGGATCACGGGGATCAGTGTACTTCCACTGACTTGTCTCTAGGCCGGGAACTCATCACATAATGCTATTTGTATGTTTAAATGCAGGATCCCAGTAAGGGGAGCTAACTGCACAAAGGTGCAATGCAGCTCTTTCCCTGCCCCGCAAACTAGGCGGGTGTATAAGAAAAACTTCCACCGGGAAGCTTTCATTCTGCACGACTGGCACTTACACAGCAAATATCCCAATGACTCATTGACCTTGGCATGGTTGTTATAAGCAATCTTTGCATAAGGATGCACCATTCTTAAACAGTTTCCCCAGTCTCTCAGGCACAAGTGTCCTGGTTGTCAATATTGCAGAAATGTCTTTTCGTTTCACCTCTCTTGGCTCCCCTCCCACCTCCTCAAGAAACAGGATTACTGTGAAGACAGGTCAAGCTGTGGTTTATGTATAAAATACCTCCAAGCAAAGATGCAGCGTTGCTGCAGCCACAGCACTTTAGGTTGTGATCTTATCACAGGGACAGGCTTGGTCAGCACTTGAGTCAGATGGTCTCTTTTGCAAGCACTGCAAGAACTTGTGATGGCAATTCAATGGGCGTCACTCTTCTCTCTAAGGGCTGGATACAGCAATGAGCTCTGTGCCAGAGATGCCTGTGCCTGCCCACTCAGAGCCCCAGAGTACAGGGGTGTGCATTCAAGGAGCCCAATGCAGGTCTGAGGCCTAACCCAATATAGAAATCATGTCCCAGCATGGTGTCTGGTAACACTGGGGAGACACTGCCTTTTGAATGAGACATACAAAGAGTGACCACTTGTAATTAATAAAGGTCCTCTTCAGAAATGATTAGGGATGTCGCATCTAATGTCGTGGCCAGAATGCAACTCAGATGATTGCAGTCATGTGTCTTCCCAAATTTCCTTGCAGTTTCAACTTCCTGCAGTATCCTGAATTTCTTTTCCTAAAAACTGGTGTAACATTAGGGTGCACTGTTAAATAGCTGCCATGCTTGAACCCAGAGGCGGCTGCCTTTCACGGTCGTCAGAGTGGGATGAAAAGTGCTACAGAGAGTGTAAAATCATATTTTTCTCAAACTCCTCTGTAATATTAAGTGACTTTCTGCACTAATAGCTGTATCGTTTTAGTTTTCTTTGACACGTTAAAATCTGAACAGTGTGGTTTCCTTGCTTCATTGTCCAAGGGTAAGCAGTGGATCCATTAACAGCGATGCAGGGCTTCAGAAGTATTGGTGTCAGGGCTAGGGTGACCAGACAGCAAATGTGAAAAATCAGGACGGGGTGGGGGGTAATAGGAGCCTATATAAGAAAAAGACCCAAAAATCGGGACTGTCCCTATAAAATCGGGACATCTGGTCATCATAGTCAGGGCTGTATGTAGACTATGTCAAGGTAATTCTGGAAAACAAGGTTTTTTTTTTTGCTTGTCCATCCTTATAGCATACATTCTGTTAGCCTCCCTCAATATTCCTTGACTATCAAAATAAGACTACCTCATCAGCCTCTATCCTCAAACAACGCCCTGGGCTCCCTATTCATTTCAGGACAAACTGTCCTCCCTGGTTTCTAAAAACCTCTCTGAATTTGACCTTGCAGACCCAGGGCAAAATTTTCAAAAGTGTTTAGTCCCTAAGTCTCATTTTCAAAAATCACTTAAGGCCAGATTTTCAAGGACTAAAGTCCATGGGAGTTAGACACCTAACGTGCTTTGGCGCTTTTGAAAATTCCACTAGGTGCCCATCTGCATCTTTAGACACCTAAATTCCCATGAAAATCTGGCCCTTATGATCTTAAGTTCCTAAGGCATGTTTGAAAATGGGACTTAGGCACTTTTGAAAATTTTTACTCTTTGTCTTTTAATATTTCTTCTGTCCACAGATATCTAATTTGTCCCATCATACACTCTTGTCATTCTTGGTGCAAATGCCTTCTGAGATGCATGGTACAATCTCCCTATAACTCTCTGCCCAGTCAACCATCCAGATTTCCAGCTCTCCTCTGAACATTTTTATTTCCTCCCGATTGTTTAGTTCCTTCTGTTTATTATTTCATGTTGTAACTACATTATTTAAATCTGTAGTGCATTTCATAATACAGATTGCATTAAAAGCACTATACAAAATAAAGATGGTGTATTACAGCCAATCTAGCTGAATGATTGCTCCATTTCTCTTTTTATTCACCTTTCTCATTTCCTCCAATCGGTTTGATTCCATTATTTTTACCAAAAAAAAACCCCCAACCCCCCCCCCCCCCCGTTAAAATATGTGAGAGACAAGGTGGGTGAGGCTATATCAGATCTGAAGAAGAGCTCTTTGTAGCTCGAAAGCTTATCTCATCAAGAGAAGTTGGTCCACTAAAAGATATTGCGCCACCCTTATCCCTCATACCCTGAGACCAACACAGCTGCACCAATGCTGCAAACAGTAGGAAATGCATTCAAAGACAGGGTTCATTTCCTAAAGGGACAGGTTCTCTTTTTCTTAGAGAAGAAGGATGGTCTTGTGATTAAGATACTGGACTGAGCCTCGGATATGTGAGTTCAATTCCTCGTTCTGCCACGGCAAGTAACTTAATTTCTCTGTGCTTCAGTTCCTCATCTGTAAAATGGGGATAACGATACTTCCCATTTTTGTAGTCTGTAAAGATCTTTGAGACAGGGACTGTCTTTGACTATGTGTCTATTCTATGCCTAACACAACGGGGCTTTTAGGCACTGCTGTAATACAAATAAAATAATAACAATCCCTCAATCCTGGAGCAGAATTTGCAGTGAAGTCAATGAAAATTCCACATGTGGAATGATAGTGGGATATGGCTTCAAATGAATGTTTGCTGAAGTCTTTTTCCAGTGTTCCTTCCCTACAGCTGCTAACTCAATTGCAGTATCTGTGTTCAATTGCACAGCCCAGCCCCATGCTTCCCTCTTGGATCCATTCCAGCACAGATGTACACAATTGTTCAGAGGTCCCAATGCTGAACCTAGGAACTGCAGCCCATGAACTAGACCATTTAATTACTCAAGATATTGCTCAAGCCAGGATGCAGAATTTCATCTGTTAAAAGCCAGAGTATGCAAAAAGCCTTCTGTCTCATTACTCCCCCAAACAGTTAAATAAGTACTCAAAAGGGAAAAAATAAGCGCTGCAGAGAGAAAAGCAGATCTGGATGAGTAATTTGTAAGGGATTGCTTATTCAATTAATTATGCCTCTTTTTTTTAAACTGTTCACTGAGTGAACAGATTGGGATCTTCAACAAATTTGCTATTTAAAATTGTTGACCAAATAATCCCTTGGTTTGCAGCTTGCTTCTGAGTGTTTGAAATGGACGTGGTTTTGATTAGACATGTGGCACTATGAATATTTGTATTACAGGCGCACGCAGAGGCTCGAGCCAGGATCAAGACGCCATTGTCTTGAGAGCTGTACAAATGAAGTCCCTGCCCCAAGTAGCTTGTGGGCCTGGTACCAGTATATTCTGTTCCATGGCTGGATGCGATTGGCTCCAGCGTGATTACATACTTGAAATCCACTCTCTTCCAGTATGCCCTTAAAAATTGCTCTGTCAAGGAACATTCCCATCGGTAAACACGTTCATTAGGGGTGGAATTCCTCCCTGCACAGAAGGTCAACACAAGGCTCAAAGCACCACTTGAATCCTCCTTAAGTCCCACTAAAGCCCAAAGAGCTTAAGTGATGCACAGACCTTGTGCTGTTCCTGTGGACAAGGATGAATTTCAGCCTAGACTATTTGCAAAAAGCTAGCGTGATGGGGGCACACACATGGGGGAAGTGAATTTATTTCAGGCTCCAATTATTTTTTTTTTTTTCAGTATTCTCCCAGCGTTAGCGCAAACCCTGGAGGGATAGGAGCCTCTTTACTGAAATGCTGCTATGTTGCTCTGTCTGTTACTAGGCAAACATGTTTTAACAGCACAGAAAACACGTCTGGAACACAGGAGAGGATTTAAAAATTGGACTGAGTCCCTCTAATTTGAGGCTCATCGTGAAGTAATAAATACCCATATTCTAACTCCTGCTGGTATGCCATAGCTACTGAGGGCCAAAACAAAACAACCACCTCTTGGTTCTGCTGAGGTGGGGGACAGGAAGTGGTGTAGCTTTCTATGTTGCCTCCTCTTTGGCCCCCTGGATGATTCAGTGCTGAGCTCAAGCCGGTGTTCTCCATGGGAACGTGGGGTCGTGTACGGTAGGGGAAGTGGCAGAGTTGATCTAGTGGGATGGAAGCCTCGTGGATCCATTGTGAACCTCCTGAATACACCAGTCGCCCATGGAACTCATTCCCACTCAGTGTCCCGCTCTGTTCTCCTACAGTAAGGGCTGAGCCACATATAGGGAATGTCTACACTATCGAGCTGGGTGCCCCAAGCATGGGCCTATTGTCTCCGATGGACACATACTCAAGGTGGCTAGTCACACCTGCCGCTTGTATCCCCACAGCTGCACTCAGTAGGGTGTTAGCTCAACCAGAGCTGGCTAGTGAGGATATGTCTCCTCGAGCTGGGAATTGCAGCCCCAGCTCGAAGTGCAGACCTACCTATACAGGTTGATGAGCCTGCTACAGTATTGATTAAGAGCTTGGCAGCAGAGGTTCATGCTTTTAGAACCAGTGGTCCCAGGTACAATCGGTCAACTGACCTACCCAGAGCCACGGCAACTATATTAAGCCTTATATATTTTTATTGTGTTCGTCATTTATAATGTGTATAGACTCATAGACTTTAAGGTCAGAAGGGACCATTATGATCGTCTAGTCTGACGACCTGCACAACGCAGGCCACAGAATCTCACCCACCCACTCCTGTATCAAACCCCTCACCTATGTCTGAGCTATTGAAGTCCTAGACACTTGAATATGAAAATCTCAACCTTAGTCTCCTCCCTTTGCACAGAAATGCGCATTTGGATAAAAGGCTTCTTCTGGGAAGCAGCAATCTTGTGGGAATCACCCCGACAACGTGCTCTGTACTGCTTAGAAACCCTGCACTTTTGGGATCCTGACCACTGACCTGTGGATTATTCCAGAATAGCCCACCCCGGGCAGCAGCAATTACCAGTCTGCTTTTATTTTTGTTTTGCTTCTTACTGACATTTTAATAACCATTTAATTGCAACATTATCAGCCGACTGGGATACAGTGCCAAGAGCTATGTTATACACTGAGTCATCCAATTCCAGCACAAAGTTTATCAGTTAAATATACTATTATGGTATCCTGTTGTATGTAAAGAACTAGCTGGTTTCCCCCCCGAGTCCAAATACTTTATGATACTTAACCTTTAAGTTTGGGGGTATTTTTGCTACCTGTTCTATACTTAACCTTTAAGTTTGGGGGTATTTTTGCTACCTGTTCTATACTTAACCTTTAAGTTTGGGGGAATTTTTGCTACCTGTTCTTTGTATTTAACTCTCCCAGCTGGTCTATCTAGGCTTTGGTTTCCTTTTTATGTACTGCAACTATGAAGCAAGCTTTCATTAAGCAAGGATGTGAATTGCATGGTAACCAGGTACTCAGCCGAAGGTAAAATAGCTGGCTGTCAAACTAGACATCACTGTCATAGAGGTAATAATTGTTTTTATCTTTCATATCAAGCATTTCTTTCCCCCATCTAGGCTGAGTAATATGCTAGTGCATTTCCATCCAATCTGGGTGCATTAAGTCATTGCTTCCTCAGTATGCCAATCTGCAAGCATCCTGTTTAAATGCTACATCCCACTTTCTATATATGGCTATAGATCATTGACACACATATAGAGCATAAGTAGGACAACTGGGAAATGCACATTGGATTTTGAGTGTGTGTATGTTCTAGTGAAAGCCATGGTGGCCATATGAATCCATAGATGATGTCTGTCCTCAAAATCATGTGTATCTGTGTACCTATAAAAAACTGTACAGAAAATAGTCGGAAGCCAGCTGAGTTCTGATATCTCAACTACAAAAGGCAAATCTAGGCAGATCAAGCAATCATCCAAATTCCCCTAGTCTGTTTTACAGCCTAACGTACCCCACTCAGTAGCCATCATTTTAACAAGGGGGCTGGGGAGGGTCAGTATTACATTATATTTAGGTTGCTGCCTAATGACTTTTAAGCACAGCAAAGAAATGTTACAACAGATTACTGCTAAATTGTGCAAGAAAAACACAGGAGGTCGGATTCCAAAGGTTTGAGTTCACCCGCATGTGGATTACAGAAATGAGCTCAGGTGATTGAACGAGCTACAATAACTGCGGAGGAATAATCATTGTCAAAATAATGGCTAAGGAATGTGGTTTCTAATTGCACAGTGCTGAAGTCCAGTTTCCAGTCTAGCTGGACATCCAAAACTTCCGAAGCAATTTCTCACCACGATAGGGATACAGGCCAGTGTAGCTCGGCGCATCCATTCAGCAGCCAGGCCTGGCCCTGTTTTCACAGCCCTGTGAATAAGCTTATTTTTTTCGTTGCACCACAGCCCCGTTGCACCTGAATAACAGTCGCCGTAAAATAACAACGCCCCAGTCAGGGCGGCTGCAACGGGTGCTACTTTCTTCACCTGCCTTCCAGAGCCCCAGTTCGCTTCCCTGGCCATGAATATGCAATACACGCGCGCCACTCCCACCTCGCTGCAAATTGACACCCCAGCCTGCAAACCACTGCGGTGGATGGGCTCTGCCTCTGCAGTTCAGCAGCTCGGAGCGGAGCCTCTCCTCGAAAGCCACCCCCCCGGGTTCCTAAACAAACCCATCCTCCGAAAAATGAAATCGGCCAAGGCCATTTGGAGCGAGGCGCACCTGCATTACCTAGCAAGGGGCACCCGGCACAGACAGCTGCGCATCGCATCACGTTCTCCTGCATAGCCACCAGAACGCACCAGATAGACACACGCCTTCCATCCTGGATCAACATGCAAACCAGAAATTGCAAACTCCCCCCCCCCCTTTTAACCAGCTAGCCTTTATCACAGAAAAGAGGAAGGGGGGCTCAAAGGAGGGAGGGGGGAAGTAAAGATGTCCCAACTTACGCCCTGGCTTTGGGAAATCCCATTGATAAAAGGATATCCAGAGACGACCCGTGTTTGATTGTCCCCGTTCGGTGTTGTCTGTTCCTTCTGGGGGTGACTTTGCTGTAGAGATCGTCTTTGGCAGCCATGGTGTGTGGTGTGGAGTTGTTGTACTGGGCCATCATTCAGCCATCGCAAGACACACAAAACAACACACCGGAAAGGAGGGGGGAAAAAAAGAGAGCGAGACAGCTGATCCACACACCGAGAAAGGCAAGCGGCTGCTGTTGTATTGCTGTGTGTCTCTCTGTCTCAGCAGCTGAGCGTGGAAACATACAGCACAGCTTCCTGGTGTAAAACAGCCCCCCCTCCCCACCCCAGCTCTCACAAAGTCATCGCTGGGGCTGGACTAGCTCCCCAGTTTAAAAGTCTCTTTCCCACTCTGTGACACACATGTGCAGCAAATGAAAGCCATGCAATCGCATTTCCTCCTCTTGAAAAGTCAGGAATTTGCAATGAGTAATTTCTGAATGGATCAGAAAGGCAAAAAGAAGCCCTTGTGGGCAGGCTTTGCCTTTTCCTCTCCTGGAAACCCTCCCCTCTCTTAAAGCTGCAGTGGATTTTATACCAGGCAGCAGACATTTAACCGGTGTGCGTTGCTGAATGCTTTGAACAAGCACTGCTGTTTTTGACCCAAACCCAGTATGCCAGTTTGTGGGGCTGCTTTTGTGAACCTAAAAAGCCAGTTCCTCAAAATATCCCTACATGGTTGGTTGTTTGCACTGGACAGCTACACTCAAATGTGTCAACTCCCAGTACTTTTTCCTGCTTTTTGATCTAAGCATGAAATTGCAAAAATAAAGTTTTGTCATGGGATATTTGTTTGGAAAAACTGAACGTCTAAATTACAACACTGGCTTCTTGTTATTGTAGCAAATCCGTGGCCATTTTAGGGCTTGCTGTTGTCATTTTAAGGCTGCATATTAGGAGATTCCCAGCATTCACAGGCAAACTTCAGCTCCTCCTGCTCTTGAAGCACAATACCTACAGCCTGAACATCTCAGTCTGCTCCTAACACTATAGGGTATATGACCCTCAGTTGTGCAGTTCTGATTCCAGCCAAGAGGGGGCAGTGATCCACATGCAAACTAACCAATTCATCGTCATATTAGACCCAGCGATTGCTGGATCTAATCAAAATGAAGATTTTAATAATTATTTTATTTTAAGAAGCATGGGAAGTTATCACATATGTTGCATGGCTTGGACTTGAATTAAGCAGAAATGCCTATCACCTTCCACATAAATAAGTGGAATGGGTCAGGCTAGACAGGAATGTGCACTTTGTCACCATAAGCCTCTTTGGGGCTCTGCCTAAGACTCCTGGATGAGCAAGGCTTTGCTGTGGTAGCCATGACCGTAGACAACTTGTAGGCAGTGGTTAAAGCAGATTGAAACAAGAGTGGGAAGCTCTCATCACACTGGCCAATGAGTAGAGGGAGCTATTGGGGGAAGTGGGATGTTTACTCAAGCCAGACAGAGCAGAGTAAACTCCCCCTTGGCTTTAGAATTGGAACGGTGGAGCTTTACTTTTCTTCTAAGCTTCTCCCTGTAGGTGAGAAACATAAGAACGGCCATACTAGGTCAGACCAATGGTCCATCTGGCCTAGTATCTTGTCTTCTGTCGGTGGCTAATGCCAGATGCTTCAGGGGGAATGAACAGGATAGGGCAATTATCAAGTGATCCATCCCCTTATTTTAACTCCTGTTTGAGGCCCTTGGATCATCCTGCACAGCCTATCATTCCTTGCTTGTTAAATACTGCACGTCTGTTCTGCATGGGTTTGCCTCTTTCCTTTAATGCCTGCTCCTGTATAGGACTCTTTTCTTCTCTTCCAACCCCCCCCCCCCCATTTTCTTTGTCTTTAACAAGGTGGGTGTTTTGCTCTTTAGTGCAGAAGTATTTTTGAAGTTTGTGTGCTATTGTATTTGAGTTCAGGGTATCACACTTTAGGGTGTGTGGGAGGTGGACCAGGGAGATTATTCTCGAGATATCCTATCTATGCAAATCCTCCTTCCTCTCATCTCTCCTTTGTCGCCTTTCCTTCACATTTTTCCTTATTTCCTCCCGCCCCCCCACACACACTCTCTCAAACTTCTCTGTCCCTCTCTCTTCAAACATTTGCCACCCCTTCTTTCCCACCCATAAACAACAAAGGGGCCAGTATTGCCAACCCTTGTGATATATAGTGTTTTTCTTAAAGTCCTAGCTTCTGGAGGGAATCATGTTGTTATGTAAGACTCTCAGCTTTCATTTAAAAATAAGAGTAAGATTTTAGCTCTCCTGGTTGCAGAGAAAAAGCCTGAAAGGTTGGCCTCTTAAAGGAGAAGGCAAATAGAAAGAACCCCATACTTATTATTTTTATAAATTTTGTGATTTTGTAAAGCCAATGTCATGGGGGATTTTGAGAGGGGGAATGACTCATGATTTTTAAATGTTTGGGGTTGGCAGGATTGTTCCGAGCATTATTAATAACATTTTCAAAAAGGAATTGAAAAGAAATGTTCTTGTTAATTTCATATCCCATGCGCAGCTCTTCCAAGTCACAGAATCAGTGAAGTAAGAGATGGAAAATGACCCTTTAGATCCCCCTCCATCTCCTTGCCAAAGCAGGAGAGTTCCCAGCAGTGTGCTTCCCTTAGTGCTTTAGCCAAAGTCAGGGTGAGAGAAAGCAGCATTTTGTGATCAGCCCATCAGCGTTAAACTGGCGTCTGTGTTCTCACAGTGACAGCCGGGCTAAAGTCCCATCAAAATTAAAGCACAAGTCGACAATATACAAAATACCACTTGCTCAACTCAGTATTTGTTCTGATATCACTTGGAACCTCTGTGATGTTCCTAAAACAAGGAGGCTGGGCTGATGTAAATCAGGAGGAACTTCCTTCATGCCAGTGAATGAAATCCTGGTCCTGTTGAAATCAATGGGTCCTTGGCCATTGACTTCAATGGGACCAGGATTTTACTCTGCTCTGAGTGAGACAAGAATCAGGCTGCTAGTTTCAGCAGCAGCTTTAATGGCGGAATCACCATTCAAATTAAGGATTATCATCAGTTTTACCGTAGTACCTAGGAGCCCTCGTCATGGACCTGGTCCCCATTGTGCAAGGTGTTGCACAAATATTCCATTTGTACTAGATCCGTGGCTGTAACAGATGAGATGTAAAAGCCCAAGTTAGCTTCAATCCTTTCTATTACCCAAACTCCCTGACTCCCACAACGAAATAAATACTGCAAGCAGCTGTCTAGAAAAGTCTGATAAGCAAATATAACAAGTGCGAGAGTTGGCGTTAGCCAGCAGAGATCTGCACAGATTATTGTATTTCTTAACTGGATCTGGATATGCTCCAGGTACTGCTTGATTTTCTTTGCTCCAGATGTATTACTTGACCTTGAAATAATAATAATTTGTTATTGCAGTAGCTCCCAGAGGCTTTAACTGGGTCAGGGCCCCATTGTGATAAACACAGCACAAACGTATAGTCAATGACAGACCCTGCACTACAGCATTTATAGTCTAAGGCCTAATCCTGCAATTCACTTCCTGTAGATGGATTGCTGCACCCACACGCATTCCCACTGAAGTCAATAAGGGTAGCACCAATTCAGATATTTCTTGGGGGGTGAGGGGAGAGAGAGAATTCTGGTACCCATCTCCCCTTGGTACTCCCCTGGAACTGCAATCATACCACATGATTGTAGGATAAACATACTCTGTGAGCTGGTTGAAATTTTTCAAAAACACATTGTTTCATGTTTTCCCCACCCACCCACTCCCAAAATGAAAATATTTTCTGTTTTCTAAATTTTTCAGATACTTTTTTAATGAAACTTGAAAACAAAAATATTTCCAGTGGTTTGATTTTTCATGTTTTTGGTTTTTCCTTCCCTCTGCTCTCCCCTCCCCTTTCTTCAGTGACAAAACAGAAGAAGGGAAAAGGTAGAAACAACAACTGAAAAGCTGAACATTTTTTGATCCTGATACTTTTCTCTCTATATATATAGGTTGGTGGTGAAAAATTCCTAACGTATGAGAAATCGCACCATTCCAAAACTTGTGAAATTAAAACAATTTCAAAATGTTTGAAAATTTTCACACACACACCCCCTATTTCATTTCTCCACCGGCTCTTTTCTCTATAAGACTTATGCAAGTGCTAACGTTATGCAATGAGAGTAATTCCATTGATTTACCACTCACAATGCACATATGTATGCCTGTGCAGAATATGAGCCGATGCGTGTCCCATGCTAAAATGCTTTTCTATTACCATGTTATAGCAGTGGTCCTCAGTGAATCACAAATATTATCCGTTCACCTCCTACAGGAAAAGTGCATTAAAGGGGTCTCTTTATATCACTTCCTTCAACAGAATGCTACAGAACCATTTATATTTTATTTATTTTGGGTGGAAGTCCTCTGAAATAGCCACATGAAGTCAGTGGGAGTTTTGCTGTAAACTTCAATAGGAGCAAGATCATGCTCTTAAAGAATTTAGGTCAAGACTACCCACCTTTCTGCTCTAGTAGAGTGGTTTACTGACTAACAATAGAAATACGGTGAAATAAACACCACAAGAGCAGGAGACATAAAGGGAGCAAGTGGGGGGTGGGGGGGGAGAGAGACTGTCTTCCTCGTTCACAACTTCCTCCTCCTAAAAAGGTTCCAGTAGTTTCAGAAAAAGCTCATACAAGAGTCCGCTTTTGAATAATAATAATAATTATTATTAGACAGACCAGGTGGGGGAGGTAATATCTTTTATTGGATCAACTTCTGTTGGTGAGAGAGACAAGCTTTTGCGCTTCCTGGAAGCTTGTCTCTCTAACCCACAGAAGTTAGTCCAATAAAAGATATTACCTCCCCCCATCTTGTCTCTCTAATATCCTGGGACCAACATGGCTAAAACTATTGCAGCCAATAATTATTATTATTATTTATTTGCATTGCTGCAGCCCCTCAGAGCTCCAGTCTTGGACCAGGATCCTGTTGTGCTAAGCACTGCACGAAAACAGAACAAAAAGTTGTTCCTCTCCCCAAAGCTCCTGCAGTCTAAACCGGATCCAAAAAACAGTAAATTAAACAGTAATGTGTAATAAGATGTGCTTTTAGGCCTTTTGGGTCCTGATCCTGCAACCACTTGCACACTGGAGTAATTTTACTGACACAAATATTGTAAGGGATTAAGTGTGTGTGTTATGTTAACAATTTGTTAAAGTGTTTGTAGGACCAAGCTTTTGAACACACACACACACACACACACACACACACACACACACACACACACACACACACAAACCGGAGCTGGTTGAAAAAATGCAAACAAAAAATAATCATCAAAAACTTCTTTTGCATTTTTTCCATCAAAATTACATGTTGATAGAAAATTTAGTCAACATTAAAAAATTGATTAGCTGGTTGAAAAGCAGCAAAAAAAATTTGTGAAAAATTAGTCAAAATTTGCTTTTTTGTTCTGTGTTTGGGGGGGGGGAGGGAATTGAAATTCAGCAAATTTCAGCCAGCTCTCTCTGGAATTCTGACTTTTTCTTTGTGGGTGACATGTATGGCGTCTCACACTGCTAGCAACTTACAGGCTCACCTAGACAAGTTCAGAGGGAGTACTGCTGTTTGGGGAATGCGGTTGAACGACATTCCTGAATCAGAGGGGTAGCCCTGTTAGTCTGGATCTGTAAAAGCAGCAAAGAGTCCTATGGCACCTGATAGACTAACAGACGTATTGGAGCATGAGCTTTCGTGGGTGAATACCCACTTCGTCGGATGCATGTAGTGGAAATTTCCAGAGGCAGGTATAAATATGCACGCAAGAGTGAGTCAGGCTAGAGATAATGAGGTTAGTTCAATCAGGGGGAATGAGGCCCTCTTCTAGCAGTTGAGGTGTGAACACCAAGAGAGGAGAAATTGCTTCTGTAGTTGGCTAGCCATAGAAGTCATAAAATCATAGAATATCAGGGTTGGAAGAGAACTCAGAAGGTCATCTAGTCCAACCCCCTGCTCAAAGCAGGACCAACACCCAACATTAAAAGTCTTAAAGCCTAAAACAACTTTGTCCAGATCTTATACCTCTCTGTGTTCCAATAACTGGGCTGAAATGATAATTGAATAGGGTTCTGCTTAGTGGGGAGACTTTTCTTCCTTTTCCTGGCATCTATCTGTCTAACTATTAATATGCCCATCTCCCCAGTCACCATAATATTTGAGTCCCTCCAGAGTATTTAAAAATAAAAATAACTTCTAGTTTGCTATCAGAGAACAGGAATCCATATTTTGTCCAGAAGGTATTAGAAGGATTGTACCTGCTTAACCTCAGGATTTTGTCTTGAGTCTCAGGCTTCATTAGGTTCTCAGGACTCGTCTTTAAAGATCAAACCATTTGGTGCCACAGAGCCCATGGCCCCAGGCACTGCAACAGAAATACATGGGAAAGGGCCAGTTCTCTGCTAGTGTAAATTGTCATAGTTCCATTGGCTTCAATAGACACCAGCTGAGAATCTGGCCCAGATTGTCCGCACAGGCCACAAAGAAGGAAGAGCTTGATTGTACTTGCCTGGGTTTACTTCAATTTGGGGAGATATATTCCGGATTAAAAATAAAATCCCACAATCCCTCCATTTGCCCCCAAAGAGAAACAGACAGACAGATCCTGGTTAGGGTTGGGGTTCAGAGCAAGCCACTCAAGATGCAAATCATAGATTTAACTACTGAAGTCAGTTATGAGTCAACTGCTAATATTCCCTTCAGACACATTGACATGAGAGAAGAAAGATCAGTGAAGAGGCGTATGCAGAATATTCAGGGTAGGAGATGACCAGGATCATTTTGAACTTCCCTGACGGCTAGTCCAGCTCTGAGCTTGCATAACTTTCAACTCCACCCCCTTCCTGGTTAATAAATAATCATAATCGTTAATAAAATATTTAAAAAGGCTTTGGCAGGCAGGTTGACCTATTTTTGGCTTGAAGGCAATGGACAAGTTCTGTGTGAGTCAGGGCAGCTGGAGTCTTTCGTTTCTAGTGCGTCTGTGTGTGAAATGATTTGCTGATTTGAGTCTTGTTCCTCTTGAGCCGAATTCTCCTCAAGGTTACATGACTGAAGTTCCATTGGAGTGAGTGGAATTGTACCAGCATAAGTGAGAACAGAATTATGGCATTTGGTAACAGCTGGCAACCGTGTTTAGCAGGTTTAGCGGACAGGCCCAGGATTGAATTGGTCATAAAGAATGAACAAACTTCTGGGTCAGGGTGAGAGGTCGGGTAGTGTGGGCGGGAAGCCCACACTGTGTCTGTTGAGTAAATAAACACAGCTCTGATTTTCAAAGGGGAATAAAGGAGATCAATGCCCAGATGTAATGGGAGTTGCGTGCCCAACTCCCATAGGCTCCTACAAAAGTTCCAACCCAAATGATTTTGGTCTTCAGTACTGTAACTTACTCCAAGGAAGCCCTAAAGCAAGCTGTAGAAATAGCATGCCAAAAAAGTACTGAGTTTGCTCTATTTCTGGCCCATTTGTATCTGTAGCATTCTTACGGAACTGAATGTTCTCCATCCATCCTCTGCAGAGTGTAATATTTTTGCTAGGAGGTATACCCTTTAGCTTTCTGTGGGCCTAATATTGTTCCTATTGAAATGTTATGGCAAAACTCTTACTGAAAGCGGGATCAGGCCCTCTAAATCTTTTCCTTGAAGCCACCAGTTAGAATGTCAGGATCAAATCCATTTATGCTAGGTTGTAGGGTGACCAGACAGCAAGTGTGAAAAATTGGGAGGGGGGTGGGGGGTAATACCCAAAAATTGGGACTGTCCCTATAAAATCGGGACATCTGGTCACGCTACTAGGTTGAGATGCATGGTTAACTAGTTCCTGTAGCAGAATGACAGTCTGGCAATCGATTAAATAATTTGCACCAGAGTTCTAAAAAGAACATCTGAACTAAAAAGTATCTTATACATGAGCTACCCCATAAGCTGTATTTTTGTGTCTGTCTCTCTTATAGGTGTATGTATCTGGTTCATTATTATTACTGTCTTATTATTTGCTTGGGTGTGCGCCAAGAAATAACTAGTTACAATACAAAGCTGTTGGGATTTCCTCCCTCCCACACACACAGCAAAATATGCTGATTGGCAGAAGGTAATACAAAGTTTGCAGAATTTCTGCAAAGGCTTTTATTTTTACGGTAGCTTTCTGTTTTATTATTTTTGTTTTGATGTGTTTGGCCACATTCATATATGCTTGAAGGGATACCTGTCAAATTGTTTAGGGGAATAATAGATTTTGCAGATTTAAAACAACAAAGGTAGGGAAGATAAACAAAAAACGAAAGCAAATCAACAACTAACTCTTACAGGAACAGAATTATTAGACGTTATATGTCCCTGGTATTGAGGCCATCGAAATCTGTAGGGTTGTACTAGCATCAGTGAGATTAGTAATAAACTGAAGTCAGTGGAGTGACACCAGGGATAACTTTGGCCCATTTTCATGAGTTTCTTAAAATTTTCCTCTGCAGTTTTGGGTATGATAACATTGTGTAAATGCAGGAGAAATAGACTGTGAAAGTCTGACTATAAATGATAGCAAAAATGACTAATCTAGTTTCACTGGGCAACCTAAGTGAAATGGGGAAAAAAGTAAAATAAAACAGCAATAATGGAGAAAGGTCCATGCAAATTCTATTTTTTTCATATGTTTCAGTTTTAGTAACCAGAAGCGGTTAGTAACACTGGTCAGCCGTTTTTAAAGATACAGTATGATTTTGAGCTTTAAACTGCCCTATAGTAGCACATATCTTGTAACACAGAAGAGGGATTATTTAAAAATGTGTATGTCTGTTGCGCATGTGTGTGTATATTTACGTGTACACAGAGGACCTTCCCTTAGTATACAAACATAAAATTATAATTAGGGTTATTGGGGAAGAAAATATGGATATAACTTTGAACCATTTAAATATGATCTGAATTATGTGATATAAAGAATAGTTTCACTTGAGCCACCAAATATTGAGAATCAGATCATATTTAAATGGATCATCTAAATCTACATTGTATTATAGGCTAAACATGATTTACTGGCTCTGTTATCCTGTCAGGGAATGACATTCTCCCATGTGAAGACAGTCAGCACCAGTCCCACACAATATTTTAGTCCCCGTTCTAATGAAATTTTGTGTTTACAGCGCACAGAACCTAAATCCGCAAGATGCACCGATTTCAATTGCTACTGTTTTAATCTGACTAAGCAACGCACTGGCTAAAACACATTCTGTCTCTCTGGCCAGGGCATTAATCTTTTAAAATAGTAGTCAGCACAAACATAGCACTTTTCAGTGGCAAAAAGCTTTATTCAGATTCACAAACTAAGGCCCAGATTCTAGAAAAACGTATGCATATGGGAATAAGCAGGAAGAACTCGAAATGCTAGCTGTCACAGCTATGACATAGTTGGCATCACAGAGACCTGGTGGGATAATACACAGGACTGGAATATTGGTATAGAAGGGTACAGCTTGCTCAGGAAGGACAGGCAGGGAAGAAAGGGAGGAGGTGTTGCCTTATATATTAAAAATGTACACACTTGGACTGAGGTTGAGATGGAAATAGGAGACGGACTTGTTGAAAGTCTCTGGGTAAGGATAAAGGGGATAAAAAACAAGGGTGATATCATGGTCGGGGTCCACTACCGACCACCTAACCAGGTAGAAGAGGTGGATGAGTTTTTTTTTAAACAGCTAACAGGACTTGGTGGTGATGCGGGACTTCAACAGACATCTGTTGGGAAAATAACAGAGCCCGGTACAGATTATCCAATAAGTTCTTGGAATGTATTGGAGACAATGTTTTATTTCAGAAGATGGAGACAGCTACCAGGGAAGAGGCTGTTTTAGATTTGATTTTGACAAATAGGGAGGGACTGGTTGAGAATTTGAAAGTGGAAGGTAGCTTGGGTGAAAGTGATCATGAAATGATAGAGTTCATGATTCTAAGGAATGGTACCAAGCTGGGAGGGGTTGCAAGTGCCGTGGAGGATAGGATTAAAATTCAAAATGATCTGGACAAACTGGAGAAATGATCTGAAGTAAATAGGATGAAATTCAATAAGGACAAATGCAAAGTACTCCACTTAGGAAGGAACAATCAGTTGCACACATACAAAATGGGAAATGACTACCTAGGAAGGAGTAATGTGGAAAGGGATCTGGGGGTCATAGTGCTAAATATGAGTCAATAATGTAACACGGTTGCAAAAAATGAACATAATTCTGGGATGTATTAGCAGGAGTGTTGTAAACAAGGCACAAGAAGTAATTCTTCCGCTCTACTCTGTGTTGTTTAGGCCTCAACTGGAGTATTGTGTCCAGTTCTGGGCGTCACATTTCAGGAAAGATGTGGACAAATTGGAGAGAGTCCAGAGAAGAGCAACAAAAATGATTAAAGGTCTGGAAAACGACCTGTGAGGGAAGATTGAAAAAATTGGGTTTGTTTAGTCTGGAAAAGAGAAGACTGAGAGGGGATAGAACAGTTTTCAAGTATGTAAAAGGTTGTTACAAGAAGGAGGAAGAAAATTTGTTCTTCTTGACCTCTGAGGATAGGATAAGAAGCAATGGGCTTAAATTGCAGCAAGGGTGGCTTAGGTTGGACATCAGGAAAAACTTCCTAACTGTCAGGGTGGTTAAAAACACTGGAATAAATTGCCTAGGGAGGTTGTGGAATCTCCACCATTGGAGATTTTTAAGAGCAGGTTGGACAAACACCTGTCAGGAACGGTCTAGATAATTAGTCCTGCCACGAGTGCAGGGGACTGGACTAGATGACCTCTCGAGGTCCCTTCCAGTCCTGTGATTCTACATTTTTTTCAGATCTAGGCTTAATGTAAGACTTGATGCCATGTTCCACACACAATGTAGAAATAAATGTGTGACTTTGTATCTTCATTTGAGAGTGTATTTCAGCGTAAAGTGACTTGCAGTTGTATTATTCTCCATCTGTTTCTCATTCTATCTGACTCCAGAGAACTTTTCTGCACTGTATACTCCTCATTTTAGAGAATACGGAGTTTGGCTTTGAGATTAATGCTTTTATTTAGTTGTCTTTGAACTAGGATCTGATCTCACTTACTCCACTGTAATTTAACATTAATCCCACTAAAGTCAACACAGGGTGATGCTGATTTCATAGCAGTGGCAGGGAAATCAAAATGAGACCCCAAACATCTGTTTAATAATGAAGATGATCTTTGGAGCAGGGAGTGTCAATTACTATACATTTGTACAGTGCCTGCCGTAATGGGGCCCAGCCCCAGCTGAAGCCTCTAGCCACTACTTTCAGTGTATATCTAGTAATAATGAAGCATGAGAGACTTGAACCTCAGAGAAAAGCAACAAGGAACTTCTCCCGAGAGTTACTTAAGTGCCCGTCAGTCCATGTTCTTATGGAAAAGTCCACTGTAGTTCTTAGAACAGAGGGGCAAACAGGAGGGTTCTATAGAAACATAATAGGATTCTATAGAAATTACAGTAAACCCTAAAGAATTTAATAGAGAAGGATAAACTTGGAATCAGATTTTTGAATCATCCTATAGCAGTTCACAGGAGGAATAAAATTTCTTATTAAATTTAAAGGACAGTCCAACCCCTCTGTTTTTTGCCATAAAATCCAATAGAGCTTTCCCATATAAACCACAAAAATAAACAAAGAGAGTGCTATAGACATCAAAATAAGAGGCCAGATTCTGATTCCAGTTATACTGGTGTGTTAACACTGCCTTTTTTAAGCCGGTTTGTCAATAAATAGGATAAATAATATCTTCATTTAAACAAAAAAAATTGGATCACACTTTTTTTTTAACATTTCATATAGATTCCTGATTCAGGTCCCATGGAACTTAAATACATGCTTCAAGTTAAGCATGTGCTGAAGTACTTTCCTGAGTCGGGTCCATACCTAGCAGGACTTCGCGCACACAGGTTGATTCTGATATGTAATCTATTAGGATGGACCCCAGCATCCATGTGGAGTCTCATTGAAGTTAATGGAACTTCTTATGGAGGCGGGGTCTGTGCTAAGGAACTGAGGCAAAAGGACTACAATGGAAGGAACAGTTTATTTTATACCATTCTATCTAGGTAAGGATTCCAAATTATTTGAAAAGTCTGGTTATTGATCAGATGGTTTTCAAAAAGGCTTTAAATGTCTTGTATGCTTTCTCACCGACACCATATTCTGGTGCTCTAGTTCCCTCTTGTGTTTGATGTTAATATTGTATTTCATCTTTGCTTTCGGAATTATGCATTCACTGCGTATCGATGAGTCTCAAGCAGCAAGAACCAATCAGTTAATATCCTGATCGATTAGAGTATGACACGTACAAAGATGATTTCCTTTTTTTTTTCTTGGCTGAGAGAAGTTTGCTCAATGCAACTCCAATGAGTTGGAGTTCAGATGATATTTTCCTAAACTCTTATGATTGTGAGCCCCATTGAGAAGGCAATGGAGTTATTTGTGTGAATAACTTCTCGCCAGAGTAAGGAAAGGGGGATACCATCCCCTAATTAATAGTTGTTCCTGTTGCTTAGCTTGCGAGCTCACTCTGCAAATTAAAATAAATCCATCCTGAGTTCCTGTAGTGATTGTATCTTACTTGGGTCAAGCTGGTGTTCCCTTGTTCTCCTGTTTGACAGTACTTGAAATAGACTCCTCCAGCTTGCCTGTTCTCTTCAGGATTTTGCATGCCTCTAAAACTGTCCCCTCTCAGGCCTGGCCTACACTTATATTAGAATGATCTAGCTATGTCACTCAGGGCTGTGAAAAATGTCATGGCTGGAGTGGTGTAGTTAGCGTGACCTAAGCCCCAGTGTAGACACAGCTAGGTCAGTGGAAGAATTGTGCTGCTGTAGTGCTTGTAGTGTAGACATAGCCTTAGTTTTCTCTTGTTTAGCGAACACAGAGATAATTTTTCCAGCCTCTTTCAGTGACTATGATGCTCGAGTCACTCTATCCTTCTAATTTCTCCCAGCTCTACCATCTTTTAAATATGTCATATCTTTATTATGACAGTGACAAAACTGGATGTCGTATTTCAAACAGGGCTTTATCAGTTATCCAGGGCTAGACTGTAATTGACACCGACTGCTCCTCTGGAAATCCCAATCTCTTTATTCCATTATTTTACTGCTTCTAAACTCTCTGCCAAAGGCTGAAGAATTGTATCCACTGGTTTCTGCACAGTGGGATTTTGAGGGTACAATATAGGGGTGGGAGAACATGGCTGATTTGCGGGTTCAAAGATTTCAGTACATTTTTGCAAAGGATTTGGAAGCTTTTTAGAAAACATTTTTTATTAACACAAAATTGCTCAGAATGAAGGTGTCTCCCAACCTGGCATCCCTAAAATAATTAGAATGATTCACTCTTATTGATTATTACTAGAATCAGAAATGTATTATTAGCGCTATTAATGACCATTGGAATTAAAACTAAAAGTAAACAAAATGCTGCTAAAGCTAATGTTGTGAATTTGCCTTTTCAGTGAAAATATTTTATAGCTAAAATAAACCAACTGTGCATGTAATATTAGAGATTGTGGGGGTGGGGATGGGGGTGGAGGTGGGTGGGAGTGTCTAGTCAAAAAGGCTGGGTCTGAATTTCAACAACCCTAAAGTTGTGGTGGGTCTTTGGATCCAGGGGTTTAGATCCTGCCCTTCTTTACATTGCTTTTCTTTCTTCAGGGCTTTATGGGAAAGCGTTCCCAACTCTTTTTCTGCTGTACCATGGGACAGGAAAGATTGAGATATCCTTTGCCTGTCAGCTTGCCTCTCACTTCATCACCATTACTGAAAAACAGCCTCCTCTGGGGTGAAATGTAGTAGCTGTTTAACAGAGGTTAACCTTATGGCTTTAAAAATGGGCTTTCTTAAATTCTTCCTTACCTGACGTTCTGCCTATAGAATACCGGGGATATTTGGTGCCATTTATCCAGTATTTTAGCACACTCGCCTATTGATTTTGAACAGTGCTGAAGGAAATGTTTACAACAGGTCGAGTGAAGAGGGAAGAGGTGATCTGAATGCCGGACTAAAATGGCTTGTTTTCATTGACTTTCTCCTAGCTGGAAACCTGCCAATTATTTATTACAAAACAGAGAGAAGAAAAGATGAAGCAAGATACAGGACTTTCAGGCCAAGTATGAGATTGAAGATGAGGTTTTCAACCATGTTGTCAGACCTATAATGAGACTGCATTAGTCCATTTAGCTGGAATAGGAGTGTGAGCCAAATGCCTGCTCTTTGAATACTATAAGGTGCTTTGTTAGTGGTGGATAATGGATCACTGCTTATTAGCAGTGAATTTCAGTCCTTTGAGATTAAATACAACTTTCAGCATAGAAAAAATAACCCCCAAGCCAGTCTGAGCCACAAACAAAACAAGCCAAATGAATTAGTTTTATTTATTCATCTAAATTCCCATCCAATTCAGCTTGGGATTTAACTTTCAGCCTGTGAGTTAGTCCCATTGAAGTCAAGCACAAGAGTTCTTTAATTCCCTGCCCTAAACCTAATGACTGTTAAACAGCTACCACATTTCTGCCTAGGGCTGGATGCATTTTAGGGGTGACAAAGTGAGATGTGCAAGTGTGCTTTCAGTGGGTGTACCCCTAAGCTTAAAGTCCTGTACCTAGAATCAGGATCTTATCTGTGAAATGGCCATTTTCAAATAGTCTCTGGGAAGCAATGCACAATTGCAACAGGGTGCATGACCTGAATTCCAGTAAGCAAAGAGTTAACTTCCTGATCAGATCTCACACAGGTGTTTAGGTGGTGTAGCTAGAAAGGTCCAGTGAGGTGTACAGAGGCAATCAAGGAAATTCTGTAATAGTAGCTAAAAGGGTTTGACTTAAGCAGAGCTGCACATTTGGAGCCTAGAAGACTGGGGTAGATTCTAACTTAAGGTGGGGTTTTGTTGTTTGCTTCTATTTTTAAGTACCAATTATTTGTTTCTTTGTAACTGGATCTTAAGGCTCAAAAGAAAGAAGTTTTGGTGTTCAGGGGAAATTTCTCTTAGTGAAATGGCATTGCTGTGCCTTGAGCAGTGGTATTTCTTTAGGTGATAACTAAAGTTGGTCGAAACAGAATTTCTGTTCCATAGGAAACTCCAATTTCCAGATCTTTTTTTCTTTTGAATTTCAACAAAATTAAAAGAAATTAAAATTTCCTTTGAAACAAAATTTTCAAAAATAGCTTGTTTTGTGCCTGTTGGCATGTTTTGTGGTGATTTTTAATTGTCCTAAAATTGTATGATCATCTATAATATACTAAGCAACAGAGAGTCCTGTGGCACCTTTAAGACTAACAGATGTTTTGGAGCATAAACTTTCGTGGGCGAATACCCACTTCGTCGCCCACAAAACCTTATGCTCCAACACATCTGTTAGTCTCAAAGGTGCCACAGGACTCTCTGTTGCTTTTTACAGATCCAGACTAACACGGCGACCCCTCTGATACTATAATATACTAACATTTTGAGATGGAAAAATTTGTGTAGACACAAAAGTTCTGACAAGGTCAGAATGGAATGTTTCAAACGTACTGAAATGCCGCCTTTTCATTTTTTTTTTTTGGTCAAAATGAAATTTTGTTAAGATCCACACACTCCTTCAAAAAGTTGTGATTTTGGCAAAACTGCACTTTCCGATGGAACGTTTTCTCCATCAGAAATTTTTTGACCCGCTCCAATGAGGACAATATAGCAGTAGTAAGGGACTGATAAAATAGTGGGAGCAGTAGCAAGCAACAAGATTGTTGAATATTATCTGAGTCAGTTCCTCTCATGTGCAACAGAAGCAAAAGGTATTTCCTGTGGTAGCAGGAATCCCTGGGACGGAAGGGATGGGGTGAGTGTATCTGGAGAGAGCAGGGGCATCGATCTCTTGACTCCAAACTGAACTAATAGACCCTGGCTGTAAAATTTGGAATTTTTATAATGGATGGTTGCATTTTATTATGCAAAACTTTTGCCTAGCTTCCATTTAGTCCTTTTCCTTTCATTTTTGCAATTTAGCTCAAAGTAGCCTTTCTGGTAAGTGGCTGTCCCACTATGTCCACAGCTAGTAGCTACATGGGGCCTGATCCATAGCCCAGTGTAGTTAGTGGAAAGATTTCCATTCACTTCAAATGGGCTTTGGATCAGGCCCATAGTGAAGCCACATGTACTCATGGCCATGGTTTGAAAATGCCTCATTTGTCACCACCACCATTTGCTTCTCTATCCCAGTACAATCCAAGCATAAAAGGCCAAGAAATTCCGCCTACTCAGGCAGAGTATTAACAAAATAATGTTGCATACAAGTCATTCTCAGAGCTGGTTCTTTTGCTTCTCAGCCTGGCATCATTAAAACACCCTGTCTAGTTGTAATCGTGTGGATGCTGCCAATAGTGTGCTTGCCTTGGATCAATCTTTCAAAGCAGCGAACCTGATCTTGGCTAACTGTAGAGTATCCGTGTCAGGCAGTGCATCTATGATGCCTGCAGTGGTAAGTGTTTCCCCATGAACGGTCAGGATAGTAGACGATTTTGACATGGTGCTGTGCTTGCAATGTGTCTGACCATGATTCCATAGCCTTGAGGTATAGGTTTAGGTACATGAGCCTGCTATTCAGGCTGTCTGAGAGGGAGCAGTAGACAGCCAGGGCCTGACACATTATTGCTCTGTGCCCCTTTGCACGATAGATCAGGTGTAAGACCCTGCCATAGAATACCTTCAGTGCAGGGGACTTCTATGCCCAGGTGTGGGGTCAGCTCCGCCAGCTCTGCACCAGTTCTGCAGTAGCCTTGTGTGCAAGGGGCATTCTAGGGCAAAGTGGAAGGAGGGGCATGATTGGATAGGTGTGTGGCCAGGCTGGACCTGCAGCCCCGTAGACCCCATAGGGGACACTGTAGCAGGGGAAATAATGAGGGTAGCCACCAGAGACGTCCTAGCCCATGTTGGGCGGTTGCATTGGCTCCTGCAACCCTTGAATGCAGAGAGGTGAAAACACCTCCTGTCTTTTCCTGCACTAGTGCCAATGCAGATCTAACATATGCTTATACAGTGTGCTCTCTGACTCCCTAGTGACTAATTCATGTATAGTGGTCTATGAATATGCTACAGCTTTGAGTTAAGGAAGCCGGTCCCTGGAGCGGGAGGGGGTGGAGGGGAGTTAGTTCAGGCTAAGGAGGCTAATATTTTTGGATCCAGGTTCAATTCAAACTACCGCCAGGGGCATTGTATTACGCTGCCATGAGTCTGTTGTCCCCAATAGCCCCCCAGAAAGGGCTTTTGTAATTTGCCTGACATGAGTGTCCTGTTGTATTTAGGCTACAGGTGTATCTCCCTCCCTACTCTGTTTGTTTATACAACAAAGGACCTGATTCCCCACTCCATCACATCAGTTTTGGGCTGGTGCAATTCTGTGGAGATGTATGGACTTACATCAGTATAACAGAGGAGAACACAGCCTAATATCAACATTTGTCTGGACAAAGGGCTCTCACATGACCAAAGAAACAGGGGCTTAAAATCAGAGGCAACTGTCCAACCTTAGCATATGGTTTGGGAAGGGCTATTCTGCCAAATGTTCATGCCTAAGGGAGAGTGTGGGCAGACAAAGGGTTAAAATTACCACCTCTCTTTATGCCCAGCATTTGCGTAGCTAACTGTTCATGACATCTGCTTGGGGTTCACGTGGTGCTTAACACCACACTGAGCTGTCAATCAGGTGAGCTCTGTATCATGAATACATGTTTGTTCAAATGAGCATTCCCTTCCTTCCTCTTTAATGCTGAGGGTTGCAGAAAAGGAGATGCCCACTCATCCCCCTAGACAGATGACCTTTGCCTAAGGAAGGGCTTTGAGTAATAGTCTAGCTTAGGTTTGGCTGGTTTTTAACTGTTGATTGCAGATGCTAATTTAATTGTGACAACTAATTGCAATGCAGCTTCGTGCTTCTTGGGGCCTTTTCAACTTTTGAGTTCTGTGCAAATGTCTTTCCTTAGAGAAACAACATCCAGGGGCTAATTCTCCCACTGAGAGATAGGAATTAACTTTCATACAAGCATCTTCCATTGGCTTCAAGGGAGGTTAATCATAACTTGCAGTGGGCATTGGTATTCCAAGGTCCCAACTGGACACTCAGGTCCTCCACTTATCCATGAAGTCGGCATGGTGGGGAAAGTGGCAATGCAAGTCATCCTCCCACCAATTTACTTCCACTCTGGTGACTTCTAAGGGTAAGAAAGTAATTCTGCCTTCATAACCCATTCCATCCTGGGCCTCTTTGCTGGCCAACAATGAGGGGATGATTTTCATAACATGGAGTTCAGAATACAGAAAACTGTTGAGACCACCAACCCACCAGGAGCCTTGTAACATCTGGCCATGCAGTACATGGGTTGGATTTCAAGTAGAAACCTTTTGAGACAGATCCTCATCTCCGTTTGAAGTCTATGGATTTATGTTGATTTACACCTACTGAGGACCTGGCCTGTAGAGGTGACAAGTTGTATATAACTAAGTTCCCCTCTTGCCCCTAATGAGGTTGTCTCATCCAAATCAGGTCTGGGTCAGATAAAGAGAGGGAGCTGAAGCTTGTGCTGCCTGCATTGCACCTGTTTTCTGTATTAACATGGGCTTTCATCTCCATGGCTGTCATGTTGGCACTTTTCCCCTGGCACTAAATTGACTACATAGAATCAAACCACTGTGCCCTGTGTGACTGTGTGTGGACTAAGGTTTAGGCTGTTCTGTGATTCTTTCTCGAGTCTGTGCTTGCTGGGAAAAATCAAAAGAGTGGAGAGAAACACATTGGCAAATGACTCCCTCTCCAGACCTTGTTTCATGATTAAAGGCGCATGCAGACTGATTTTCCACTTGCTGCAGTAATTGACTAGGCCATTATTTGGGTCTGTCACAGGACTGCCTGTGCCAAATGAATGCTGAGACTCTACCGCCAAAAACACTGCTCTTCGGAGAAGCCCGGTGCAAATAGGATAGGGAAGCAGAAGTCTAGGTATTTTCTTTATAGTAGGTTGGGATGAATGATGCTCATTCTTTTGCTGTTGCCGCCTCAAGTTATTCTTTGTCAGCACAGGCTTATTCAATGTGAGGAGGAAAGCAGATCGCTTTGAGCAGAAGGCTTCTGATAGAAAACCACTTGATTTGCCTTAATCCTTAGCTCTGGCAAAGGAGAACTCTGTGCTCTCAGGAAGGAGGTTGCAAAGGTGTTTTTAAGCCACTTTTACGCTCCCACGATCCTGGGGTTGCTCAGCCTACAGGCTGTACTAAGTTGTGCCAGCGGCCACTGAGCTCAATGGGGCATTGTGATCATTGGGTATCACCAGGGTACCGCAAAGCCCTGGCCACCCCCCCTGCCTCCAGCCATGTCCCTCTTCTGGTTGCAGGGAGAGAGATGGCACAGGAGCTGTTACGTCAGCTCTATTTCGTGCTCCGGTGATCCTCTGATAGCCAGCATCAGAGCAGCTTTGCACCCTATTGCGGGGTAGCTATAACTGGAGCTTGGATCTCGGCGAACCTCATCAGCATCTAATTTCGCTCTTTAAGAAAGCACATGCACAGCCATTTCTATTACAGTGATTACAATGCAACTGTGAGTAATTTGCAGTGGTGTAGCAGCTGTGTCGGTCGTAGAATATGAGACACACAAGGTGGGTGAGCGAATATCTTTTATTGGACCAACATCTGTTGGTGAATGAGGCAAGCTTTTGAGCTCCACAGAGCTCTTCAGATCTTGTCTTTCTCCAATCAAAGTTGTTCCAATAAAAGATATTCGCTCACCCACCTTGTCTCCATGAGTAATTTAGCATTCAGCACATTTAAATGCAGTTCCAAGCCATTCACATAGGAAATTCATTTTTCACATAGGCTATTTATGACTAATACTTGTGCGTACAGAGAGAATTAGTTCTCACAGAGAAATAAATATTTCAAGCATTAGTTATTATAAAGGAAGTAATGACTGTTGGTGTGTATTAACCTCTTTTTTTTCTTGATTTATGTAGCTTGTAAATAGCTGTCTGGAAAAAGTCAAATACTTTGCTGCAAATTTTTGAAAGAAATACTAATTCTTTTTGTGCAGTTTTTTTGGTAGAAATGTTCTTCTTTTAAATGAAAAACTGATTTTTAATAAAAAAGGTTTATTGTGAAAACCAGAAAATTTCAAAAGAAACAAATTTTCCACACATTTGTTTTGAGAAAAGTTAATTATTGTTGTTTAAAATATATTGATTTACTCTTTTGTTAAGATTTTTCAGATTTTAAACGTGCCAGGATAGAGACCACATTTTATTTTGTACAGTGCCTAACACCTTTATATGTATTCTATATGTTGTCTGACACCAGGAGTAGCACCAGAAGTCAGCATGCCTCACAGACACCTCAGTTTTTCCCCTGATCCCCAAGGGAAGGATGATATTGCAGCTCTTAAAAGGGGACAGCCGAGGCAGTGTTACTTATTGGGTAGAGCACTGGACTGGGATTCAGGAGCCCTGGATTCTATTCTCATATCTGCTCCTGGCCTGCTGGGTGACCTTGGACAAGTCACTTCACAGCCCCGTGCCTCGGTTTCCCCACCTGTAATGTGGAGATTATACTGAATTCCTTTGTAAAGTGCTTTGAGATCTATGGGCAAAAAGCATCATATAAGATCTCGGTGGTATTATTGACTATTGTATTCAAGGGGCAGAGTCAAAGCCCCATTCCCTCCCTGCTCCTTCGCTTGCAGAGGGGGAATATTCAGAGAAGAAAGACTGTTCCCGACTGGACTCAGATCCATGTAGGTTTTATTTTGCTGAGCAGAGAGTTGGATGGCCTTTCTCCACCCTGCTTGATTAAGTCAAGGGTACAGTCTAGCCCTCTTCTAATAGAGTAATGCTCCAATGTATATATGTCCTCCTACTGTTTGTCAAGGTCTTGCCTGATATGATGATATTGTTTTTCTTACTGCCATGCGAAAGGGATGCCAGATCTTGAAGGAGCACTAGTTAAATTCCAGGAGGCAATGAGACCTGACAGAAAGGGAGAGAGAGCAGCTTCTCTGCTGGCAATAGATGAGTTCTGTCAGGGGAAAAATTGGAAGAGTTAGGGCTTCCCTGTGTGCTAATTAGTGGAAAGCAAATCTATTGTGGTCCAAAAGGAGCTTTGCCAGTGGACCTGTCTCAGAAGCTGATGGGTCACTAGAGATGCCTGTCAATCAATAAGGGAAAAACAACCGTTAACTTTATTGCCAAACCATTATGGAGGAGACCCAAGGATCATGTTGATGGTGCCTCTCTGGTTAGAATATTGGCCTCTAACGGATCATTTGGTCAAATCCCAGCTAGTCAATACTTGGTAAAGTCATTTCCCTAAACCACGTAGCCTAAGATGGAATCCTAGTGGTGAGGAAGCAAGGCAACCACTCCTGGGAGTAACAGCTCACTGATGAGATTAAGGAGGCTGCAATCCGGGCCACAATTTAAAATCTGATATTGCAATACTGAAATCAATGGATCTGATCAAGAAATCAGTTGAAAATAGATTTTTTTTCTCAGCACATTGAAGCCTTCCTTGGTATTTCTTCACCTCCAATATTTTATTTTGAATCATTTGCTTTTTAGAAAACACCTCTACGACTTGAGCTTTTCAGTCACCTGGTCTGCTGTGAGTGGGTGTCAAAGGGTGCTTCTTCAGCTACTCCGTAAATTGTGCTGCCTCGCCTGTTTTTTGTGGTCTCTCAGTCACAAAAACACCCAGGCTGGTTCCCTTTCACCATATGTGTATTTAACCTTCAGTTTCAACACCTAGCAGAACATACCACAAGTATACAGAAAAGACTTCCACACAGCTTCTCTCTACTCACCCCCACTCACTTCCTGTTCCTGCCAATTCTATATCTTCCCTTATTTAACGAATGACCTTATTAGCCCAATCATTGCCCCAGGTGTCAACAATCTCCATAATAGGTTAATTGCCTGCAATTAAGCCTGGCATCTTCTCTGTTACACAATTATCTAAGTGACCAGGGTGCTGTCGCTAACACTGTGTGACAGTGGGCTATACTGAATTTCTGTTTATTATTATTTGTGTTACGGTAATGCCTAGGAATCATGGACCAGGATTCCACTGTGCTAGGTGCTTGTCAAGCACAGAACCAAATGACAGGTTTCCTGCCCCACAGAATATATAATCTAATGTCAAGAGATTATTTAGGATGTCTTTAAAATAATGTCAAGAGTGACTCAAGCATTTGATTATGATCCATCTTTTTGGCATTTGTATAAATTCAAATGCCCCCCACCCCCTAATTCTTGCAGTGTGTAAAAGAACAAGAAACCAGACCACCGTGGACCAACATCAAAATACTAAAACATCAGCACAAAATGAACCTGGCTTTCCTGGAGAAATGTGACACATACTTAAGGTGTTTGCAAGAGCTATTACTGACTGTCTGTCTTGTCCTATCTAATGTATCTAGGTACTTATATGGACCCCATCTCTGTACTATCTGCTGCCAGAACAATTTATTGTACCATCGCTTTCATAGATGGATAGACTTTTAAGGCCACAGGAGACCATTATGATAATCTAGTCTGACCTCCTGCATAACACAGGCCAAAGAAACTCACCCAATAATTTCTGCATTGAGACCATAATTTCTGTTTGGGTTAAAGTGTATCTTGATTTAAAGACTGCAAGTGATGAATACAACTAGTATGTTTCAGGATGTCAATTATAGAGCAGCTTTGCCATCTGGTGGAGAGGGAGAGAAAGAGAAAGCAGTGTACTCAAACAAATAGCATGAAAGAAAGAATAGGAGAGAAATATTTCTTGCCAGAACTTCTACTGATACTATAAGCCACAGGAACAAAGCTTGTTTCACTTCTGCTTATCGGCTCCATCCTCAAACAAAAAAGTCCCTTTGGCTTCTGTGTAAGTTTTGCTAGAGTGAAAGACTTCAGTATGCCATCTCATTTTCCCTAAAGAAAAAAATACATGAAGCGGCATATGAGTGTGGTTTAATGGTTAAAACAGGAGATAGGACTTTGGAGTTCAGGGTAAAAATGTCCAAACCACTTAAGTTCCATTTTAAAAGATGAGTTAGGAGCCTAGGTTTAATTGACTTTCAATGAGACTCAGACTCCTAAGTCTAATGAAAATGGGACTTACGTGCTTTTGAAAATTTCCTCCCTAATCTTAGCTCTCCCAATGACTCCATGTGGGACCTTGAGGAAGTCACTTAATCATTCTGTGCCTCATTTCCCCCATATGTAAAGTGGGAATATTTCCCTATCTTGCAGGGGCGTTGAGGCTTAATTAATATATGTAAAGTGCTTTGAGATCCTTGGATGAAAAAAGCGGAGGGTGAAGAATTACTATAATTTTTCCTTTACTGTAACAAGGAAGCTAAAAGGAGGTAGCACTGTTCCAGTCATGACCTTACTCCACTTGGTTATTTAACATGATGCATCACAAGGGGAACAGAAATAGGTATATCAAGGAGGAAATGGCTAGGAAATGATGCTATGGAGTTTTAAGTGACTTGTTACTGTTAAATTCAGTAACTGTGAATTTGTTCTGATGATGGTAATTTTTCCTTGCTAATTAAGTGATTGCCTCTCTGCTTTTAGAAAGAGTAATTCAGTATCAATTAAGGACACTGAGGGTCTATTTTTTTTTAATCTAGGTTTTCAGCACTTTTTTTTAAATTTATGATGGATTTAAATTTTCACTGTTGTAAGAAATTATGGGGGAGGTCAGACAGTAATGGGGGGTCAGACAATAATTATTTCATGACAGTAGGCACTGAGATTCAAAAAGTTAAAGCTTAATAACCATTCAGACACAAACTGTCAATATCACATGTCAACATTTTAGCCTGAAACCAAACTCTAATAAGTTTGCAAGCAGCACCCCTCTGACTTTGCCTTCTGTACATTTTGAATATTATCAGTGGAAATATTTTTTCATCAGTTGATGTGTTGTACGATGAAATCAATATGGACATTGATATTACCCGATTAAAATCTAATCCTTCCAAGCCTATGTGTATATTCTCCAGAGTCAGAGAATAAAATGAGGCTAACCTCCTGGCAGCCAGCTTTACTGCAGAACGGCCATCTTATCTGAATAAACAGAAACATGGGGATGCTAGGAAGGCAAATGGATTCTAGCTAATAAACTGTCTTCAGACCGGGAGGTGGCAATGGAGCAAGCAGTGATCTCCCCACCCCAGTTGCCTGTGCCTGCATTAATTACATGTATCCATGGTGCTCTGAATCCTAGGAGCCCACGCCTGACACAGAAAACATAAGGCCAGTCTGATAAAGGGCCCATTGTAAGTGCTGAGCCCTTCTGCCCCAATGAAAAGAAACAAGATGTTTCTGACACCCCCTGAGGAGTGTGACAGCGTGATGGAATGATGGCCATCCAGTCACCTCCCAGAGGGGTGGTGGAAAGGTGTCGTCTGTATATGTTAGGCCAGAAAATCTTGCCGTCTGCCCAGTTCATTTCTGCGTGCTTGTTCTGAACTGATATGTTATTGCTTTTATAAAACCATGTTTGTTTGTTTTAATTTGTCCGGATAAATTTACGGTGCCTGAAAGTGGAGAACTAATAGCACTGGCTGGAGTCATGTACCAGGTACAGCAGGTGAGAGCTGTGCAAAAATGGTCTCCTAGCTTAAGACTTACGGCATCTGGGTTCTATTCCCTTCTCTGCCACCGACTCACTCTGTGGTCTTTGGTAAGTCCCATCCCCTGTTTGTGCCTCAGTTTCTTCATCTGAAAAACTGGGAAATGATACTTCATAGAGACGCTAAATTCATTCACATTGGTAAAGGGCTTTGAGAGCCTTGTATGAAAGAGGCTAGATGCAAATGCAAAATGCTGTGGTTATAACGTGTGTGGACCCAGATTAGCAACCAGGACCCTAACCCTTCCAAGGCTGAGGATCAAGGCTCTCTCCCATGGAGTGAGAGCAGTTACAGAGCTGGGCACACCAGTTAGCTGGTCTCTCGGCTGGCAACAATGTCAGTGTTCATCAGGGGAAACAAACAGCTTCCTTGCATATGGGCCTAGATCCTTATTTGTCAGGGTCCTTGATTAATCAGCCATTGGACATGACCAGTTGTTTCTCAGTCTTTGTGGAAATAGCAAGATTTTACTGATAGTTTATCTCAATCTGGCCAGAGTTGGGGGTTTGGATCAGGCATTCTGGTTTGGGCACAATTATTATTTATCAAAAGCCAATGGGAGTTAGGCATTTTGTAAATCCCACTATCTGCATCTTTAGGCACCTTTGTAAATCTGGCCCAAGGAGCGTACTCAGCCATCCGGCACATATGAGGTCGGTCGGTCTGTTTGCTTCCCAGTAACAGACCTCACAAAATGTCTGCAGCCAGGCAGACATTGTAAAAATTTAAAGGTGCAGTGCATGTAGAACAGTCACAACAGTTCATAATTTCATACATTACAAAAATAATTATTGTACCCCGGCTCAGATAGGAGCCCCATTGTGCTAGGTGTTACACAAATGCATAGGAAGAGACAAACCCCGCCCCAAAGAGCTTGCCACCCAAATAGGCAAGACAAAGACTGGGAGAAGGGAAGTATGATCTTCACTTTATAAATGGGCAACAGAGGAATAGAGATGTTAAGTGACTTGCCCAGGGTCATACAAGGAGTCTGTAGCAGAGGCAGGACCTGAACCCAGAGCTGTGGAGTCCCACTTTGATGCCTTAACAACAAGACTACTCTTCAACCAAATTAAAACTGTGGGATTGTGGTGTCTTTATAGAATCCTTGGTGCCTCTGTCTGTCTGCTTAATCTTTTTATACAGCACCCACCACCAGGGAGTCTAGATGCCATTCTCCCCACCCCTTAACCGTGCCAGAGTTGATCCTGAATACTGCAAAAATCTATATGGTTTCCATATGTGACAAGTGCACTTCCCCCCACCTTTAGGCAGACCTTCACTTTACATTCCACATGCCTCATGTATGATAAATACAGCCATCAGTTATAGCTTAAAAAAATACAGTGGGTATCCAATTAGCATATATCACACTTAGCCATATTTTAAAGCTCACTCCCCCCCACACACAGTTCCATCAGATCTTATGCACTGTAACAACACAGGCCTGTGCGTCTGTCACCATCACATCCCGCAGGCTGCATAAAATCAAGGCATCAAGTTTTTTAACTGAATGCATAATAAGGCCAGTGGCAGGTTTAATTAACAAAACTTGTCCTGTGTGTGCACCTGGAAGTGAAAAGAAGTTTAATCTAGAGGACTTGGCAAGTGCCAACAGTTCTGCACTGGTTTTGGTTTTGTTTTTTTTAAACCAGGCTTTGTACTAAGTGGCTTTGGGTCCTGATTAATTGTCTTTTTCTTGAGCTTGATGAAATTGTTCCAACCTGCCTTGCAATAAGAACTACAAGTGATTTGAAAAATGCCTTGAAAATTAGAATGAGTAAACTGCTTATGTTTTTAGGTATTTATGTAGCCCCATTGCTCTAGTCTCTGATATGTCTACACTGTAAAATAAAAGTGTACTCTCATCTTGAGTTAGCTACCGCAAGTTAGCTATCTCTGGCTAAAATATCAATGAAGACATGGCAACTCTACTTTTTAACTCAAGTTAGTAGCTCAAGTTAAGCTTTAACTCGAGCTGCCAACTTGAGTTAAAAGATGAGTTGCCATGTCCTTATTGCTATTGTAACCCGAATAAGCTTATCTCAGTTAAGAACACACCTGATTTGCTGTGTAGACGTTCCATGAGAGTGTACACTAGAAACAAGATGTGTTCTTAACTCATGTTAGCCTAACATCCTGTAACTAACATCATGTAAAATCCTAATGAAGACAAGGCAGTTTGTAGCTTTCATATGTTAGCAGGTTGAGATAAAGACTCCAAGAGGGCCTAGAGTTTAACGTGACATGCTAACACATGTTGACATTATTGTCTTCACTAGGAATTTCCTCTTGTTGTTTACCATGTGTTAGCTAGCATGATGTAAGAACACAGCTTTTTTTCCTAGGGAAGACAAGGCCTGAGAGTGTCCCAACATGCATGAGATTGGGTTCTATTGTTATCATCCCCATATTGCACATGGAGTACTGAAGCACAGAAAGGGGGCTGCGACTTGTCCATGGCCATACAGAGAATCTGTGACAGAGCTTGGCATTGAACCAGATCTCCTGAGTTCTAGTGCAATGCGTTAACAAGCCTATCCTTTGTCGCTCTGTCCAACCACTATTAACCTCCCACAACTTAACCTAAACTCAATCCTCCTGTGGATTTGTTAATGTTTGTACAACTTAATTAATCCCTGGGTTTTTAAGAGATGAGCCTTTTACCCTTTTTTGTCAACATTTTGAAAAAAAAATGAACCTCCTGTATAGTTTGTAGAAAAGCCGGCTGGAAAATAAAATTAGTGAAAGCTCTGCTGATGTTTTCCCCCAACATTTTACATCCAAAAGCAAATTTGTGATGGACATTTTTTGTCAGAAATGGAAAAGTTTCAACCAGCTTTAGCTTAAAGTAAAGGGGGATCTGAACCCAAACGCTTGACCCAGTTACCACTGAACCATGGAGATGTTTGGACCTGGACCAGAACTTTGCCTCTGCTCCCTCTCTATAATAGGCTGAACCCAAACCTCAGAGCTGAAGGCTTCAGTGGGGTTTGTGGGTGCTCAGCGCTTCTCGGCATCTGGTTCTTAATTGCCTAGTGGCTGTAACAGAAAGACATTCCTTTCTCTGTGCACACAGATTCCCAGGCCAGAAGGGACCATTGTGGTCATCTAGTCTGACCACCTGTATAACAAATATAGCCTTGAAGCTGAGAGAGGAAGGGTGGTCTTGTAATGGAGACACTGGACTAGGAGACAGGAGATCTGTGTTTAGTTCTGCCCCAGATTTCTTGTGTGACCTTGAGCAAATCACGTCATCTCTCTCTGCCTTGTTTTCCAAAGTGGATAATGGGAAATGTGTGTGAATTTAGAGTTAACCCTAATCCCGATATTTGAAATGCCTTCCACGAGCCAACTATTCTCTCCTCCTTCAAATCCTTCCTCCAGACCCACTTTCTGCTGACTGCATGAATGGTATCAACCAAACAACGATGGGTAGGTTGAGAAGCAGCTGAATTTGTAGACGTGGGGAGAGGCTGGATGCGCTTGTGGCTAAGGCACTGCAGTGAGTCTCAGTACAAGGTTCAGTAGCTGCCGCTGCCCCATATTTCCTCTGTGATCTTGTGCTGTTCATTTAGACTGGCATTTTCAAAGGGACCTAAAAGGGTTAGGTGCCCAAATCCCATAGAACATCAAGGAGAGTTGGGTGTTCAATTGCCTTGGGGTCTTTGGGAAAATTCCAGCCTTAATCAATCTTTCCCCTCTGTAAAATGGGTACAATAATAATTCCTTTCTCTGTCTTTCCTACTTAGATTCTAAGCTTCTCAGACACGGACTCTGTCTTAAAGTATGCCTGCACTACAAGCTGTGCTGCTGTAGCACCATAGTGTAGACACCTCCTACGCTGACAGAAGGGGTTTTCCTGTCAATGTAGTTAATCCGCCCGTGAGAGGCAGTGGCTAGAATTCTTCCATCGACCTATCTGTGTTCACAGTGGGGGTTAGATCGACCTAACTACTTAACACAGGGCATTCAATTATTTCACAGGCTTAATCGATGTAGCTTTGTCAACCTAAGTTTTAGGTGTAGACCAGGCCTTACTATTGATGTGTGTGCACGTACAGCACCAAGCACAGTGGGGCTCTGATCTCACTCAGAACCTCTAGGCACTACCCTAATAGTAGTAATCATTATTTAGCCCCATATATCAGGATCGTGCAGCTCTGAAGATCTTTATCAAGTCGACTTATAGGAAAGGATGTGGGTGTTGTATGGGGAGGTTGAATTCATTCAAGCCGTCAAAATACTCTTCCTTCTGTTCACCGAGTTAACATGCCCTCCTTTCCTTTTTGTCTGAGAAGGTGTTTGACATGGTGTTTTAGAACATGGCCTGTCTTCAAGACATTAGTGACAGCTGTTGTGGGAATATAGGAAGGAAATTATGATTCCTTAATGATAGCGTGTCACTGCATGTCTCTTCACTTTTATGTGTCTTTAGACATACGTTCCCGTTGCCAGTGTCTCTGTCACAGCACACGTGCAATTAATCATATATTGATGGTGACATATGTATACAGTGCATTAAAAATACGTTTTTCTTTGAAAAAGGCAGAGTCTACCTTTGTTTTTTTTAAAGTCTGGAATTATCAGAGGAGGTGCCCAGGTGGTAACCTTATCTCCTGTACTGTGGGAGAGCTTGAATCCAAATCTGGCTGTTGACACTGGGATCTTCCACTATCAGCGATGACTGACCTGCAAAATACTCAGTTACAAATCAGGCATTTTGGAGATAGTGGCTTCTTGCCTAAAATCAGGTGCAGTTCCAGTTTAATATCTGATCTGATCTCTGGTGCTTTGTTCCTACAAATCCAGGAAAGAGAGCAAGACTGTTAACCAGACAAATTAACAAAAGCACATCACCACTGTGAGTCATAGTTGTTCTTCTACCTCCAGCCATCGCAGAATAGCTTGTCAAAAGACTGTTCTGAAAAGTGACCACAAAGTCTGGCATCTGCTTTAAGGGACATAGTGGAATGATAAGGCTGTTTAAATGAATATATTTCATAATTGCCCCTACTGCCAGGGCCGACGCAACCTATTAGGCGACCTAGGCGGTCGCCTAGGGTGCTGACATTTGGGGGGCAGTGACTGCGGCAGCCCAACATCCGGCCGCCGTGGTCGTCAGCGGTATTTCGGGGGCAGGACCTTCTGCCACCTCCGTCGGGGACTCCATTTTGGGGGCGGGACCTGCCACCGCCTAGGGCGCCAGAAAGGTTGCCGGCGCTCCTGCCTACTGCATATGGGTGAAATTCACCCCATGCTGATGGCCAACATAAGGTTTATGCACCGTTTACATCTCACTTAATCCCTGTTTAGAGGGTTTAAATGATACATAGCCCACTCGCCGGGCATGAATTTCACCCTATGTGAATTGCTGTATATGCACAGAAGATTTGTATCCCTCCAGTAGGGTTACACTTCCTGTTCTCATGCAGTCTCCACAAATCCCCAACTATTTGAAACAAAGCAAGAATAACAATAACAAAAAAAGCACATCAGATTATGTATGGTGTGATGCACTGGAGCTCCACCAACCACAAACAAGACTCACCAGAATAAAACCTACACATGAACAGACACTATTATATAGAATGTGTCCCAAAGGTTTCTAAGTGTAGCTGGCATTTTGGAAACCTCCTCTGTGGTGACCAACTAAAAGTTCTTGCATTTGCCTTGGAATTCCTGCTGCAAGGAATGATGAGTTCCAGTGCAGGTTGGCTTGATGGAAAATCATGGAGAATTTGCAAATGTCTCCCCGAAGGAAACTTCTCCTCTTGGTGCTCACCTCTGATGGAAGGGAGTTGCTTGTAGGAAGAGAAGAAACAAGGAGGCTGAAGCTGTTTAACTGTTTTAATACCTGATACCTATTACCACAGAAATACCCAGCAAGCTGACTTTCCACTCTCCTGCTTAGAGCACTGTACCAGGGAGGAATATCTCCAGAGGGCAGCATCCATGGGAATTGCTCTATTGTCCCAGCGTCTTCCAGTGTACCTTCTTCTGAAGAAACCTCCGTGATCTCAATCCCTTAGAGTGACACATCTACAATACTTCATCAGGTGAAAGTCACTCCTTTGCAGGTGATCTGCATACGACCCACATACCATTTAAACCCTATTTTGTAGATATGAGTGATGCTTAGGGGTTTATTTAATCTCATAAGAGTAGATTTTCTTTTATGAATGATATAGGGTGTGGAGACAGGAGAAGGAAAGGTTTGACTTTGGTTGCACTGTGATGAAATATACACGGGAGACAAGGTGGAGAGGATCTATCTATAGGTATTTCTGCAGCACCTTTTGCCATATCTCTTAAACAGTGCTCTACTTTGGAAATAAGAAACAAGACTCATGTTCTTTCCTGTAGGTCACGTCTATGGAACAGCAGCCACAGGAGGTCACTATTGCACCATGTATATGGCTGTAAAAGCCAGGTTGGCCTTGTAATACAACTTGACTCTGAAAAGAAGGTTAAATCCCTCCAGGACAGTTCTGGACAGTTTGCCACACCATTTTACCTGAAGGACATGGTTTGCTAAACATGCTACAAATGATACATATTGGCCCAGTGGAACCCAGAGCTCACGAGGCGGAGCAAATTCTTGGAGGCAACTGGGATTCTAGCAGGAGTGCTGTAAATAATGGAAAATCAGTGCCGTCTGGCTTTCATGAATATGCTGTTTTTTGGTTTTTTTTCTGGGGACACTGGCTGGCTCAGATATGAATTGATAATGGGATATGAAGCCTTTTGTCTCTAGATCCCTGGGTTTGTAATTGGCCCGAGTTCACACTTAGAGCATCTGACAGCTGTTTGGTTTCATAGTTGAAATGGTCTGGCAGACTCAATCCAGTTCTAGTGGGCACCTGTGTCCACACCCTCAAATGCACTGTTGCAGCTCAGGTGGCCCGCTTACTGGCAACCTCACTGGAGAGGCCATGGACTGAACTGGCCACTGTTACTGAACCCTCCTCTCAGCCCCAAAAGGGGATTCCTCCTGGGTAGCGTTGAGACCCATTGGGTATGTCTGCACTGCAATGAGGGCTCTGACTACAGCACATATAGACCTAGCCACTCAAGTACAGACCCAGGGCCCTGAGTGGGCTGGTACAACCCATGCTGTCATCTGTGCTTCACTGCTATTGTTACTCAAGCTAGCGAGATCAAAGTTAGCTCAGGTATGTCACACCTCTGACTGCGCCGTAGACTTACCCATTGGTAGGAAGGTGTGGGTGAAACTGGCCTGGCTGCTGTTAGGGCTATACCTGGACAGAGAGAGACTGTGATTCTCCAGCCTTTCCCCAGCACTCAGTGCACTGAAATATATTTGAAGTCCTACCCTATCACAGGGAGGATAAGGATGTTTATTTTATGCCGTCAGAGAATTTATAGGTATTGGTGGGACGCTGGCAGAAGAGAATCCAATTCATCACCAGTAAGGCTCTAGGGCTGTTGGGTGAAAGAAAGTTCACCCGCTTAGGGGCAGAGTAATCTTGTTTTTCTGCACCTCTCCAAACACATGTTCTACCCTCTTCTAACCAAATACGTAAGGCCGCAGACCTCCTGAACCTTTTCCACAAACTGTTGGGTTTGGTCTTTCTTGTCAATCTGTGCAGTTCTTCTTAACGGTATCAGGTGAACTTTTCATTAGATTGTTCCTCCTGACCTTTGTAATGCAAATCAGTGCACCCTAATCCCCATCTTTGATGTTAGGCCATGAACAGTCTACCCTTCCTCCCAAATCCTCTACTGAACCTCCTTAAAAATCTAGGGCTTACTTACCTGGCTCATGCATAACGTTGGGAGGAGGATGGGGAAGCTCAGACAATTCATTTTCTCCTCCCCCACGTGTACAAAGGGTTCCGATACCACAGTGATGAGCACAGTATAAGAATCTGAAAGAATAGAATGGGGGCTGGGCATAATTGTCCTTGGATTCCCCTGATTTGCAAGTCTCTCGACTCCCCAGAAGAGGTCTGGCTAAGTGTGGGACATGAGCCCAGCCCCTTCGGACTATCTAGTGGAGCTCAGCCCACCCAGGGTGGGAGCACATTCTGTCCTTTCTTTAAGAGTGGGTCAGTGGCTAAGCTCCTTCGGAGCTGTGCCTCTACACTGCCACCAATTGTGGACTTTGTCATAACCCATGGATCCCAGAAGTGCTGAGCACCCGCAACTCCCAAATGAAGTCAATGTGAGCTGGCCAGTGGTAAGCGGCTATGAAAATCTGGCCCTAAATAGCCTCCTTCAGAAGTAGATTAATGCCCCCACTACAACTCACATTTAGCATGTAATGACTTTGCTGAAGTCGAGGCCTTAATGTCTGAACCCTACCCATGTTGTGCATGTAGTTCTAATTGCTCGGTCTTCTAACGCCTCCAGCATTGCACTCAAACACCTTAGCTGCTTGCAATGCACGGCTTTCTGATTCCTGAGGGAGGGGAGAAAGGGAGTGTCTTCATCAGAGATTACAGCAGGACACTGGGAGTCTGAACTTTTGAGTTTTATTCCCAGCACTATCAACTGAAGTTTTGATCTCGATCTGAACTTCCCGTAAAGTTTGTTTGGATCAGGCATGTTGGTTCAGGCCCTTGTCGGTACTTAGAACTAAGAGCAGGTGCCATCAGTGCGGTATGTGAAGCCCCCAGCTTGATCAAAAGGCTTTGTTAGAAGTGTGGTTTCGGAGGGAAGAAACCTATGCACTGACCCCTTTCAGTATCATCTGATGCATGCACCATGATTAGAAAGAGCATGGGAGTTAAAAATAACCTGTGGAGGAGGCACTTTAATGAGCAATTATCATTCCATTCCATTGACTTCTGCAGCAAGAATCTCCATGTGTTTAGTCTTCTCGAAAGAACATGCCAGATGTTAGAGTGAGTGACTTGTTAAGTCCCTGAATACTGTTCTCATTGGTGTGCTGAACCATTGTTAGTTCTTTTTTTATGACTATTAATATAATTGGACTCTGAACATTGTGACCTGATAATGCACAAGAATCTTGGCTGGCTTTCTGACGGGGGCCCAGTTTGTGAATAGAAGGTGTGGACAGCATGTGACAGAACAAAGAAATGTTTCTGCATGCAAAAGATCTCCTGTAACTTAATCTTAGATGGAATCATTTGCCTTCAGAAATTATGCCTCCTAGCAAAATCTGATTCTTGCATTTCAACATCCTGAACTGTAGTCTTCAAGGAAGCTTTTGTGTTCGCAGGCATTGTTATGCTCCCAAAAGAGAATGTTCTTCAGAAATGATTGACTACAAGGCCAATTCTACCTTCACCGCATTTTAATATGGAGAAAGCAACAAGTGAAGAAGGCTTCCTGTTGCAAAATGATTGAGGCATGTTGCCGTTCAGGCCTACACAGAGGAGCTGTAACTGGATTAAAATATAAATCTGTGAATTGGGATTTTACATGCTACGGAACCCACCCTCTGTTTTTTTTTAGCCAGATTGGCCAAACTCAGTGAAGTGCATCATCGCTAGTTTAGCCTTGCCTTTGGTGTCCATCAGTAGATGCTCATTAAGATCAGGGAGCAGCATGTTTGGAGAATAATAATTCTCGGACTTGAATCTTTGATCTGAAGAATCTGGGAAGAAAAGGACAGAAATTGCAGCAGCCTGCATGGAGCAGCCTGATTAGCTACCCAAGGTTGATCAACTTTTCTGCCAGATGTAGACAGAGCTTGAAAAACAATGAAGAGTGCTGTCTTTGCAATCTTGCCTCTATACTACTATCATGTTTCATTACTGCCTCTGTTGCAGGCTTGAACCACTTCATATAAGCCTAGAACTGAGCTGAATCTTTGCCCAAAACCTAGTCTTGGCAGAATATACTTTGGGGTTAAAATTAACATTTATTTGCTAATATTTCAAATGTTCACAAGTCTTTGAGCCATATTGTTTACTCCAGGACTAGAAGCATCAAAACACCACAAGAGAGACTCTTGTGGCTCAGCCAAACAGTGGAGAGAGAGGTAATCTTGTAAGTGACCCTGATCTTGCAGGATTTCCAGAGTAACAAGTTATGATTAAAGATGTATACATTTTGGATGGACCTTTTGGGCCAGATTTTCATACTTGCTTTGAGTTGTACCTTATTCCATAAGAAGGAACTTTAAAGCTGTGGAGTAAAAGCTGACAGTGTTGATGACCACAGTGATGCAGTGTTGGTCATACATTTCGGATTTTTGGAAGTATAATGAAAAGGTTAAATCAAAGCCCAGCATATGTTGTGGCAACCTGGGAGCTAAATTCTACGATAAGATCCCTTGGTGTCTTTAGAACTTCTGTGTGGCAGATCAGAAATTCTGTGACTAAATAAATTCAAAATTGGATGGTTTTGCTGAATGAAATATGAAATACGGTTGAGACTTTCAAAGCCATGTATGGGATTTAGATACACATATTCCATTAAAATTGATGAAAGATGTATCTAAAGGGGGGTAAATATCCACAGGCAACTGCTGCATGGTGATACCATATTTTTCATAGACGCACCAGGTGGCTCAAGAAGAATAGGATGTGGAACCTTCCCACTAGAGCTGGTCAGGATTTTCCTCCAGGGAAAATGTAAATTCCAAAATATTTAGTTTCCAAAATGCTGCTGTGGTGCCTCATGGGAGTTGTAGTTTAGGTGTCTCATGCTCTCATTCTCCTGTATAGACTGTGCTCCCTGGTCAAATACATCCCTCATGATGCACCATGGTCTTCCCTCTTGGTGAGGGGAGATGGTGCATCATGGGAGTCACGTGACTGCAGTGCATAATAGGAGATGTAGTCCAGGTGTGGGGGACATAGAGGAGAATGGGGACATGAAGAAACTGAACATCCAGGAGGCACTGCAGCGGTATATCTGAACTGAAATATTTCAGGCTTGGGGCATTCAGATTTTTTACAAAAAAAGAAATTGTTTTCTACAGTATGCAGATACTTTTAACAAAAAATCTTTTCATTGAGTCAAAAACCCCAATTTTCCTCTGAAAAAACAATTTTGACAGAAAAATTTCATCCAGCCCTACATTCAACATACTCTAGGTTACTTATTTGTATGACCCAGAATGATGGTAGTCAGGAACATTGCCATCTGTTTTCACATGTCCTGTGTCAAATGAGTCTCTAGTCTATGGTTGTCTGCATAGAGAGGTGTCTGTCTTCGCAGAAACGCCCAAGGTTGTATCAGACCAGAGAATACAACTACCTTCTCTACTTCAGAGCTTGTTCTTTCAGGCTGAGGCATGAGGCACGCTGATGGGGAAGCTGACAGTGTCTCTACATATTGTACCTATTCTGAAGTCTTTCAGTGTTCAGATGCTGCCGATGTGACCCCTTTTAGACAAATACATTAGCCATGGTGTGAAATATATTGAACGTGAAGAATCAAATAATCAGTTACACTTGGGATTTTTGTCAGAGGTGCTGCATTAGGTGCTTTCAACTTTGTCCTTGTTTTTTATTCTTTTATTGGCAAAGCAGTTCCTAGAATATCCGCTATTGTTGCTAGAAAAAGTGGCTTCCTGTGATATGAAGTAATTTTTGTAATAGGAAACATATGGCTGGTCCCTAAAACAAAGCAATATTCAGGTGCTGATGGGTTACATCTCCAGTCACGTTACAGGAAGCTGTGTGTGTGTGTGTGTGTGTGTGTGTGTACATGCACTGGAAACCTTGCTGCAGAGGCTATAGCACTAATGTCTGGGGGAAAACTGAATATTATTTAAGCATAGCAATGTATTTACACTTTTAACTGTATTAAAATCCTCTGCTGTTACTACTTTAAACAAATGCCACTCAGCATTACTTATATAACACTTTGCATTACTTATAACTAATTAGTAATACTAAGCTACATCCACTACTAGCGTAAATCAGTGTAGCTCCATTGATTTTAATATGCATCCAAGTTAAAATGATCTAAGAACACAGGGATTTTGTGTTGGGATGGGACATCAGAAGAACTGGGTTCTGTTCCTATCGCTGACACTGGCTCACTATGGGGTTGTATGCAAGTAAAGTCACCTTTTGGTGCCAAATTTTCCCTCATCTGTAAAATGGGGATGTGATCACCATCATCATTGGGGAAAATCCCAAAGGGACGTAGCCTCCTTGCAGATCAGACGCCATTCTGATCAGTCTCTAGCTAGCTCCTTAACACAGTCTGGCTGGTCGTTCAGTCTTCGTCCATCTCTGGCTTATTGCAACACCAAAGGCTTTGGCATTCAGGTGGTCGCCAATTGGGTAGTGGCTGGTATTCCTTGGTAAATGCTTTTTGAAATTCATTGGTTTTCCATCCTGGAACTAGAAAACCACCAAAGCTCCTTAAATCCCTAGGTTTCTTGTCTATCACACAGATGTTCTTGGGTGGGGCTAAAAAGCAAAGGGAAAGCTGCTGTAGTGGTGGCTAATGGGATTGATGGGGTGTCATCTCCTCTCCCAAACTTGCTGGAAGATGGAAAACCCTCCGGTGGTTGTTGTTGTCAGATGTTCATCTGCGTGCGTTCCCTCTGTATGCCGTCCCAGCTCTGCACAGGTAGCTGGCACAGTAGACCTCTAGCGAACTACCCAATAAATCGAAGGCCCCCGGCCAGGTTTATTGTCGACGAAGCACATTCCTAGCTCCCCCGATCCATGTCTACAGTTACACTAGCACATGTAGGCCCATGACAATGGATGCAGCTCAGTGAATGGCAGGACTTTCCATTCCCTCCTAGGCTGGCCAAAGACACTCCCTCCGAGACTCCATTTTATACACCAATACAAACAAGTTATGGGTTGTCCCTCTGACATAGTTATTGCCCCCTGACGTGGGTTGTTATCACCCATTACCTTGTACATGTTGGTTCGATCAAAACATCTCTATCCATTATACTGTCACCCTGACCATATCTTTGAGAGGTCAGTGTGTTCCTGTTATATTTTGGCGGCGGGGGGTGGGGTTGTACCATACTTGATATCGGGGTGTTCTGGTACCATCCTTCTGGAATGTCTTTGTGTGAGTGTCCAGTGCCTAGCCTTTCTTAGTAGTGTGTGTGTTTTTGCAATACCAGCCCTGTTCTTGCCAGGCTCTTTGTGTGTGTATGCAGGCAGAGCCTGACTCCTGCTCACAGCCTGTCTCTTGCTGACTTTGCTTTATATTAGCAAAGCTTTGACCACTACTTTAGCTCAGGCCTCATACCAGGCCTCTGATATAAGGGCTTATGTCTCAGGCTCTCTTCCTACTACATTCCCCCATTTTTTGTCTTTTTATGGGAAGGATAAAAGCATAATGCATGGACCGAAGATGATCCAGTGGGTTAAACACTGTTATGTGGTTACCTTACTTTACCACCCACACATTCATGCCCCATTGGTCTCTTAGTCTGCACATTCCCTCGTACGACTGATGGACAGATTTTATTTTCCAATTGATTTTAGTCCCTTATGGTGGGCCTAAGAATGTTAGGCCTGGGACTTTGATTGAGGAATATAGTTTTATGACTGAGCCTTAAAGGCGCACTCTAATTAATATATATGAGAAATATGGTTATGGTGCATATATTTGTAGTGTGTGTGTGTATAGTAAGTATGTGTAAATATGACACCACCTTATATCCAAGCATAACAATCCGTTTCCAATTTGGTATTGTGGTTTGGCCCTTCTGGCACTGCAGATAGCAGCACACTCCTATTAGGGCGTTTACAATTACCACCTGTATTATTATTGTAGTAGGCTAAGTGTTTTGAAATACTGGGATAGGTATTATTGCAGTGTGTTTTACAGTGCTATGTATATGAGAAGTAAAACAGAAATTTGTAGTGACATTGCAAATGAGTCCTTTACGTATACATTTCTTGTAATTAGTTACTAGTACTACACAGTAGTACAATTAGTTATTAGTACTACACAGTACTATCCATCCATGTTATAGGTTACCCTTAGTGCTGGTTGTCACTCTCTGGTAAGCTTTACTGGCCGGGAAACAGAATGGTTAGTTTCTCTTTTCCATTGGTTGCATTGCTCTGTGATACACCAGTAGCTGACTTTGATCCAGTTATTTCTTATAGCTGCTGTCTTCCAGATAATCTACTGAATGGACCAATTCATCAAATATTCCTGTGCCAGGATTTAGTATTGGTACCCAGACACTGAACAAGATTGTTTTGAATACCATGTGCCCCACTTAGGATGCAGTGTCACTGACCCCAAATTATGACTAGCAAGGATTTTGTTTACCTAATTTGTAGTTACTGTGTAACTTAATAATGATTTCTTTACCAGTTTGTTTTTTCCTTGCCTTCATGTTGTTTGCTGCCATTGGTTTGTTGATTTTTTACCTGTGTGTTGGTTAAACAGTTTAGCGATGTTATACACATTGTAAATGTCGTATGGCAAAAATACAGCAGTTGTAATCAAATGTTCTGAGTTACTCTGCTTGTGTTTTTGATCCCTGTGCTAATAAAGCCTAAATCCAGCCCTTGGGACAGGAGCTTGGATGGAACTGAAGCTTGGGGATTTATATTTTTTCTTCCGCAGTTGCTGTCCCTGCCCACTTGCTTACAGGGGGTGATCCTACATATCTTCCTTTCCTCGGTGAAAAGACTCTCTGTAGCGGTGCTAGGATCCCTGAAACAAACCTGCATGCCAACGTTTTTTTTTCTGGGCTTTGACTGCGAAGGTCAGATGCTGGATTCCCTCCTGCTCTGCGAAGTTTCCTTTTGCTCAGACCTGAAGGCTTGACTCGGGCTCGTCTCCAGTATTAATATTGCTCCATGTAACCTCATCGGGATTGGAAGATTTGCAAACCTTGTATGAAGTCTGTGAAGAACTGGGTGGCAAACAAATTAAGGGCTATATAAACTTGAGGTCAATTTGCCACAGGGCTCTCACTGATGTCAATGGGAGTTCCGCATGCTGGATGGAGGGCAATATTAGGCCCTTAGAGTTCATCTTGTCTTTATTTCCATTCACAGAGCCCCAGCACTTGCAATTGTTCTCTCTGCTCCAAAGCGTCTTTCCACTATCCTCTGTGCTTGCTTCCATTATCACCCAGTTACCCAATTAGTACCCTGTTAACCATCCACACCTGCAGCATTCTCACTCTAGACAAGTGTGCTGTTCCTTTTAACCCTTTGTCTGTACATTACTAAGCACGGACCACAACATACTGTGCAGCAGTTGAAAAGGAAATATATGTCCTAGCATTTGCAAAATGCCTGCTTTAAATTCCTTCACAGATATATACGAAATAGACCATAGGTCTTTGAGAACCTGTTAAAAAAGAAGGAGAAAATGCATTTGAATCTGCCAGGAGGTACTCCAGGGGTGGGGATCCTCATTACAGAAGACTATTCTATACATGTCCATTATGGGGATTCTTGCACCTTTCCCAGAAGCTTCCCATCGTACCCCAGCATTCATAGGTTGATGCTTACACAAAATTTGATGTGACTCTTCTGTGTGACTGGCAAAGAGTTATTTATGATGGGGCAGTACAAGCAGAAGTCTTTAGCGTTCAGCACTCTAAACCAGAGATGATATAGAAGAGTATTTTATACTCTACGATGTAGCTCCTTGGGTCCCAAAGTGCTATAATAAGGAACCCAGAAAGCACAAACAAACGACATGCGGGAGTTCACCTCAGAATTGCACCTGCTTCCGAGGTGACACATGGCCGCTGTTAACCATGCATAGCACCTTTACACAACAGCTTAGCACAATGGAGTCATGGTCCATGACTGGAGCTCCTAGAACAGGGGTTCTCAAACTGTTGGTTGGGATCCGTCAGGGGGTCATGAGGTGTCAGCCTCCACCCTAAACCCCGCTTTGCCACCAGCATTTATAATGGTGTTAAATATATAAAACGGTGTTTTGAATTTATAAGGGGGGTCGAACTCAGAGGTTTGCTATGCGAAAAGGGTCACCCGGACGAAAGTTTGAGAACTACTGTCCTAGATGCTGTAATACAAGTAATGCATGGAAAAGAATACTGTGCCCCATTTAAACTGCAGGGAGGCACAATGGAAAGAAATAGCAAGAGATAATGGAGAGCCGTCAATAGGAAGCAATGGGCACAGTTTCTAAGCATAGATCTGTGATTTAAACTAGAGGGCACAGTGAAAAGAACCTTTCCTCAGTTGTTGTATCTTAGCCATGCTTTGGAATGACCCGATATGGATCATTGTTGATTATCCTTCAAAGAGTGTGTTCTCATTTTCCAACCTGCATCTGAAGTAAGAGATGCAAATATCAGAAAGAGTAGCTATCCAATAAAGACGGGGTCATCCAGGAACTGAGTGCTGAGGGTGGGATGATTGTGCATGTCATTGCATTTTCTTCATGGAGAGACCCGCAAAGCAGTGGTGGCTGGGAGTACTGTAAACTCTGACATTCCAGCACAGTATCTATTCCTGGCACAGTGGGCTGATGGAACCCGATTTTGTTCCTCTTAACACAAGTGGGTGATTAGCACAGCTAGATTCATAGATTCCAAGGCCAGAAGGGACCACTGTGATCATTTAGTCTGACGTCCTGTATAACACAAGCCATAGAACTTCTCAAAAATAATTCCTAGAGCAGATCTTTTAGCCAAAGATCCAATCTTGATTTAAATTGGTCAGTGATGAAGAATCCATCACAACCTTGGTAAGTTGTTCCAATGGTGAATATAGAGAGAGTGCACAGGAATGCTATGGAAATGTGAAAATAGGGCAATATATGTGTCAGAGAAGAAAATATATTTTGGAGGGCTCCCCAAGGAGGATGTCTAAGGCTGTGGAATATCATCATCGCAGATTGCCAAATACATTGCCCCCTCCAGTCATTGCAATGAAATGAGGCCATTTAGTTTGCATCCAGTGTGTTACACAGTTGCTGCTTCCCAGACCATCCATCCAACATCCAGAGAACAACAAAACTGTAGACCACACATTATATATAATCTACAACCATCCAATTTTCCAGTGACTTAGCTTTTGTCATTACAGGACTTAAATATGGTGGAGCTTGGGTTTGAGAGGAACTATGATCTTGTGGTAAAGGCACTGAACTGGGACTCATGAAAACTGGATTTGCTTGCTGTCTCTGCCACAGACTCTGTGTGACCTTGAGCAAATCCCTTGATCTTTCTGTCCTCCAATCCCTATCTGTGAAATGGGGATAATAATAGTTCCTATATCCCTCCTTTTGGTCTGTCTTGTTGGTTTAGCCGGTAAGCTGTTTGTGACAGGGACGGCTTCTTACCATGTATATATCCCTAGCACAAACTCAGTTGAGACCTGAATGGAGTTCTGTAATAATAACTTTGGAGAACTAGTATACTTCAGGGGACATAAAGTTTCATGTCAAGGTAGCTGGTTCCAAGCCAGCACAAGCCATCAGTGATCTAAAGTTACTATAATGGATTTTTGTGTCTATGTGGAATGAGGGTCTCGTTTAAGTTCATAGTGGACATAATCTCTGTCTCACCTAGCTACTTACATGGCTCCAGTCACTATAGCAGGTGGATTCCTCCCAAATATTTAATCATAAAAGTACCGACAACAACTGGTATGTATTTGGCCCCTTGTTAACGTCTCTGTATAAATACCAAGGATTGAATGGACCATGGAGATCTAATGGAGATGACCCCTCAAGGTCAAGAATAAGGAAGCACCGATGGGGCAATGTTGGGGGATGTTGGTGCTGCTGCCCATGCTGAGGTCTATTCCATGGATGAATAAAGGGTTTCAGTCTCCAGGGTTGTCAGCTGGCCCTTTCCACCTGCAGCAAACCCACTTAGAAATATGCCGATTCGCTGTCAGGGCATGTATTGCTGCTCTTGGTCAAGCTGTCAATTTTCCCACTTAAACAGCTGATCGGTTTGCTGAACTCAAATTCTGACCCTAGTTATCAAAGAGGACAAGAGGGCCTGTAATGGGGTGGCCTGTCTCTTGAAGAGCCAGAGACCTGGAGCCAGCCAGCCTTGGTCCAGTTAGCCTTGCCTACCATACCTGGGGTGGACTATGAGGGGGTTAGTTAGCAGAAACAGCTGGGTACAGAGGAGCTAATTCCCCTGTAAAGAGCAGCAAAAGGTGGAGAGAGGGAGATAGGCAACCAGTGTAAAACTGTTATGAGAGATGTCAGCAGATGCCTGCCAAGGCAGGAAATGGCTACTGGGAGTGCGTAGACGCTATCAGGTGGGAATTGAGAGAGACAACACAGACAGCTGGGAGTAAGTAGGCTCCAGCAGGGAATCTTGAGTTTGCAGGGATAAAAAAGCTCCAGGCGGGGAAGGCCTGGGAGGCTCCTGGTGTGCAGAAGAGTGGGAGTTTGTACTTGATGGAGATTTGAGAACTTTATTTTTGGAATGATTTTGTTATTTTAATAAATCCACCCCCAAGGGGGGGGGGCAGTGTTAACCCAAAGAGGAGTTTGTTTTGGTAGTTTCATTGCGAGAGCCCTGAAAAGTGCGGGAATTGAGGCCGAGCAACCTCTGGCCAGGAAGGGGGTGCTCAGAAGGCAGCTGACTCTGTTACAGGGCCTTTTAAATGTTCAAGTGGAAGCAAGAATTTCATTCTTAGTTGTTGTTTACCATCGCCATATCAGTTTCCCCCTTGGCTAATCCCAATACTGTTCACCCCCAAACCAGTATCTCCTCACCTAATAGCTAAGATTTAATAGTGAAGCCCTTGTAATGAGTTCTCGTTGCCCTATGTAAAAGATTTCAGACATAGAACAGTACTTTGACTGGTGTACTGTGAAGTGTCAGGATGTTAATACTGTATGTGTTAAATGGCTAGAACAAACCATCATTGTGGGTTCTATTGTCAGCTTTGTCACTTACTGAACATAGCAACCTTAACCTCACTCTTCATCAGTGTTCCCATCCTTAAAATGGGGATAACAACACTGACCTATCTTGCAGAGGGCCTTATTCTCCTGTTTCAGGATTCAAGTTACTTCCATTGGGAGTTAACTGTAAGATGCAGTGGGAAAACAGGACTCCATGGATGTCATGATTAATTAAAATGTATAAAGCGTGTTAGATCCTCAGATGGAAGGTGCAAAAGAAGCCCCAAATATTGTTATGACTTAATTATTATAGACCAGGTCTGAACGAGAACACCAAGGGTGAATCATAGAATCATAGAATCATAGAATATCAGAGTTGGAAGGGACCTCAAGAGGTCATCTAGTCCAACCCCCTGCTCAAAGCAGGACCAATTCCCAGCTAAATCATCCCAGCCAGGGCTTTGTCAAGCCGGGCCTTAAAAACCTCCAAGGAAGGAGACTCCACCACCTCCCTAGGTAACGCATTCCAGTGTTTCACCACCCTCCTAGTGAAATAGTTTTTCCTGATATCCAACCTGGACCTCCCCCACTGCAACTTGAGACCATTGCTCCTTGTTCTGTCATCTGCCACCACTGAGAACAGCCGAGCTCCATCCTCTTTGGAACCCCCCTTCAGGTAGTTGAAGGCTGCTATCAAATCCCCCCTCATTCTTCTCTTCTGGAGACTAAACAATCCCAGTTCTCTCAGCCTCTCCTCATAAGTCATGTGCTCCAGACCCCTAATCATTTTTGTTGCCCTCCGCTGGACTCTTTCCAATTTTTCCACATCCTTCTTGTAGTGTGGGGACCAAAACTGGACACAGTATTCCAGATGAGGCCTCACCAATGTCGAATAAATAATCCCCTCGAGTGTTCAGATTTGGATCCAAGTCTGGATGTAAACTTAGCATCCGAGGCTCACCTCTAGTTTTAATGATTTAATATATTAATTAAACAAGTCTGTTGGAAGAAAAACCCAGCCCACTTTGTTCTGTGGCATCTTGGATTATAGGTTCTTTTATTGTGTTAGTGAGCATGTGAACAACGTTGCATAAGTCAGCATTGTCCAACGGGCCTGGCTAGTCATTGCTCCGCTTTAGCGAGGCTATACAGCCCTATGGTTTTAAATAATTTAGTGCCGTTTAAAATAGCTGTGCTCTTTCCTGTATATAGCAGGCTGCTGCCAGCAGCTTGCCCAATCAGCAGTTTTCCTAAGTCTTTCATCACCATTCCTGCAGCCAATGAGAGCTCACCCTTGTTCCGAGACCTCTCACTGACGAGCAGAGCAGTGAGGGCCTCAGACAGCTGATTGGCAAGTCGTTGTCCAATCAGTGGCTTGAAAGCAGCCTGTCTCAAGCACTGATTAGGCTGTGTTCAGTCCAGACTCTCAGCAGCCCCCCAAAAGCCGCAAGTAGCTTAACCACCACCCTCCCCAACCCAGTAAGCAGAGCAGCCTGCTGCTAACAAAGGACGCTCTATATCCATTCCCTAGAGAATCGCACCCATAGCCTTAGGAAACCAGTGGGAATGGCAATGCTAAAACTCTCTGCATGACCACAGTGGAGTGAGAAGCTGGTGAATAGCAGCACTTCTTGCTCACATGGCCAGGAGCAAGTGGCACCCGTTGTTGGGAGTGAACCATATAGCAGGCCTGGGCACCCACTGGTGGGATCCCACTATGTCACCATACGTTAATCAGAGGATAATATCATGCACAGGTTCCTACCATTGTCTAGCCTGTTGGGTTGCAAACAGAGCTGCATCCTGCTTTAACTTCCAGCAATGCAGCATAGTGGGCTTGAGATTTGGGTAGTGGAAGAGAGACGGCTGTGGGGAGAAGAGAGGACATTCCGGCGCAAATGTAGCCACGGAACCTCCCACTCCCTTGATGGTTGGTGTGCCCTTCTCTGAAAGAGCTCGTTGCTTGTCCTACAAAAATGATTTGTTAGACAAGTACAGCAAGAGTTGAGAGCTGGGGGTGGGGGGGGGGGGGAGGGAAGGGAGAGGGAGAGGAGGGCAGAAGACCTTGGGATGGATTCAGGAATGACTGATGGGCTTGGCTGAGAATTCTACCCATCTGAAACCTTGCAGAGGGGAGGGAGAGGAGGGGAAAGAGGCTGGATGTCTGCTGCAGGGTCATTCTATTTTATTTCCCACCACCAAATGCGAAACTGGTTTTAAAGAGATACACGACAAGAAACACGAAGCATGCACCTCTCTTTTAAAACTCCCAAACAAAGGGATCCGAGGCGAACACCCCAAACAATGGGTAGTTCTTTCCCCTCAGGCCGTTGCCTTTCTCAGTAGTGGTTTGTTTCAGGTTTAAATAACATTCAGTAAAGGAATGAATTAAAGTGATGACCTTGGAAAATGTGGCTTTTTTTTTTTTTTTCTGTCTGACGAGGAATCGAGTTCAAATCATGTATCACTGGAGTTGCTGTGATCTGGGTCTCTTACTTGTTTCTTGGCAATAATAACATTCATATTAGAGTATGATATCATCCTCTCATCTTCTCCCTCCCTCTTTCCAACCCTCTCTTCCTCTTTTCTCATCCTTTCCCTTTCTCTCCCCCTCTCCCTTTTTTTTCTCTTTGCTTGCCAATTCAGGCATTCTCACATACATTACCCCTTCCTTTCATCTCCAGAATGACCTGAAATGACCTTTTGCCTGGCACTAGACGTGACTCAACTGATAATAGCAGATACTTGGGGGCCTCAAGCGGTAGATTGTCTGAGCACGTAGAGGGGGGAAAAGAAAAGAAAAAGACCTTTTTTAAAGGAAAGCATTAGTTTCTCTTTGTAGCAGCATTTCCTGCAAGGTAGCAATTAATGACTGACTGTTGCATAAAATCCTTCAAAAGCTCCTCTTATACTTTGTCTGTCCCAAAGCTCTATTATATTTGAGGAAGGAGGGTCTGGGAGGAGAGTGGATAAATCTGTCTCCAAATGGTTAAAATGCCGTCACCGGAATACTTATGCCACCAGCTACTAGCATTCTGCATTGCGTCTCCTATGTCTTTGTGCCTCCTGTTTCAGCCAAATATTTCTTGAAATGGCACAAATTTATTTCGGTCTGAAATAATCAGCACGTTAAGATGCCTAATCTTTGCAGATATTTATTTCTTTGTTGTCCTGTTGAACCTTGCTTCTTTGTGTATCTCTAACCCTTCATATTACGGACTTGCCTGCAGGCAGCTCCATTGATTTTTTTTATTTTTTTTATTTTAACTATTTATTTGGATACCCAGTGAGGTTGGGAGAGTTACCACAGCAACGACTCTGAGTCTTGAACATGAAAAGGCTCTTATTGTGCCATGTGCTGCCTCAGAGATACAGAGAAAGAGAGGGAGTTCCTCTTTAAAGAAACAATGGCAAGACATCATGTGAACTTTGGAGGCTTTAGTAGAAAATTTTGAATGGAAGAAGATGGTTCTACAATAAGCTGCATTTACTTTTCCTCATAGTTATAGAACTTTGGAAATATATCTTTTTCTCTCCCCTTTTCTGTCTGCTAGTCTATTTGTCTAGTCTGTCTGTACACATACCTGTCTATTAGAGGTGGACCTGGGCTAAAATTCTGGATCCATACACCACCAGACTTGGAAAGCTGTTCAAAACCCAAACCTAGGTCCTGATACTGCAATCAGATCCGTATGGGTAGACCCTCTGCACAGGCCCATGGACATTAATGGGGCTCCACATGGCTACCCGTGCAGATCAGATTGCAGGATCAGGGCCCTCAATCTGAGGTTTGCAGCTTTGTTCCATCCCTTTTTTGAAGAGAAAGGGAAGGCAGAAGAGCTCAAAGACCATGAAATGGTAGCAAACACAGTATGTATGTGCCACACTGTCAAAGTATATTTATTTTATGTATTATTTGTACTGTGGTGGCCCTAGAAGACTCTGTCATTGGCCAGGACCTCATTGCGCTAGGTGGTGTACAAACACAAGAATAAATATGGCCCCTGCTCCAAAAAACTTGCACTCAAAATATTGCCTACCAGTGGTCCCTGCAACAGATTCAGGGCTTGTCAACATGGGACGTTACTGGACAGCAAGCTAGGGTGTGAATCTAAAGCTCATTAGCTTGCCGTGCAGTAACGTCTGCGTAGACACTGCTACAGTGCTCCAAAACTTCCATATTGTGCTTTGACATACTTCCGTTGGAAACAGGAGAACATCAAAGTGCACTGTGGAAAGTGCCCATTAGCAATGTCCACACAGGACGTTTCTGTGCAACAAACTAGTGTGCTGTAGATTTACACCGTCGGTTACCATGCAGGGACATCCCATGCAGACGAGCCCTAACCGTACCTGGAGATATTCTGCCTGTAGAATGACCTTTAGAAAGTAGAGTTATAATCCTTTGGACTTGCATCTGAGATTCTCAACTGGATCGAAATGCTTTACTTGTATCTCACAGCATACTGTGGTGTAATTCCCTTTTAAAACCAGCCAGGTTATTTAACCAATGTTAATTTTAGCCCAATTTTTTCAGATGGGGGGCGGGGGGAGTGTAACCTTGAGCTCTGTGCCTCACAGCAGGTTAGTGGCAGAGCTAGGAATAGAACCCTGGTGTTGACTTCACCCCTCATTGCCTGCTTTAACCAAAAGCTAATGCCTTTACTTTGGAAGAGTCTTTTGCAAGTGAAGTCAGTTTTTTTTAACTACTACTTTGAATTCAGAGTTTTATCATGATTTAGGGTGGGGGAATAGAATAGCCATGGGGAGCTTGCTAAGGAAGAGCAGAGAGAGACTGGATCAAGGTGCCTTTCCAGAAATCTCAGCTCTTTCAGCTGGAAAGGTTTTGTTTTGTTCGGGGTTGGATGAGCTGCAAAACTCAATGTGAAATTCTGCCAAATACTCCCAAGTTTATGTAGTTTATGGGGAGGGGGGGAGACTAGGCAGACCCTCCCAAATTCCACATGGCTTCCACACTATGGTTACTACAGCTGGCCAAAATGTTTTGAATTTTGCTGAAAAATTTAATAGAAACACAAATTTTGACACCAAAAAGGGGGAGGGGGCAATTTCATTGAAATTTAACATTATTCTTGCTGCATTAAGTCAACTGTGTGGCACATGTATAGTGTTTTCCATTCCTCTTTCCGTTGTGAAACATAAACCTCACTGTTTTAATCTGTCATTAGTGTCTAATATAAAATGGAGAGGACTAGCAACATGGCTGAGTTAGCCCCATGGGAGCAACTGTCACTTTGTGAATCCTTTGATTTCTGAGTTCTTGATCTCATAATCTTGTTACTACAGTGTGTGTGTACATTGAAACAACAACTGGGAGGTGTGATTCCCTGTTCAGGCAGACATACATGCAATAGATCTATTCACGCTAGTGCACTAAAAATAGTAGCATGATTACAGTAGCAGCGCCAACAACTTGGGCTAGCTTGTCTGAGATCCCAGGTATGTACTCAGTCAAGGTGTGTGTGTGTGTGTGTAAATGTTCCCAGCACATCAGTATAATAAGATTACTTTTCTCCAGGGTTGTAATATATGTACTTTGAAAATGTTTAATATTTGAATAACATTGTCTTAATACTTATGAATTACTTTCTCTCTGAAATGCAAGTTCAAACCCTACTCTTATTAATTACCTGGGTTTGCAGATCTTTCCTTTAAAGGACACTTACTAAACTGAGTCAAGTGGATTAAAATTACTGTTGCAGATGAAGGACAAGGCAAATCATGGTTTATTGCCTGAAAAGCTGAAGTGATGATTGCATATTCCTAAGCATGTTAAATTGTCAGCTGTCTAAATGTCTGCTGTAGTGCTATTATAAATGACTTCTGGAATCTTTTTAATACGCAGGACATCACCAGAAAGTTAGGTTCAGATCCGTTAGGAGAAAATCTGAATTGAACTTCCTTCTAAAATTCAAATTAATCTTGAACCTGCAACTTTTCTTAGATTTAAATAAAAAACTTTGATTTAACTTGTATTTCTTTTCAAATAAGCAAGTGTAGTACACTTGAAAATAAGTGTCAGATCTCCAGTCTGGTCCACACAGAGGATAATAGCCTACAACTGTCCGCCAACTAACGGAGCTACTCCTTTAATTCAAGCAGCACAGGCCATGCTTTGGTGTTGAAGGTCCCAGGTTCAAACCCCTCTGATGATCCGGGGGAATAATTTTGTAAGCACTTCTGTGCTTCTTGGTTTGTCAGGCTATACGTCAGAACAACAAAGTTCAGATCCTTGCTCAAAATTTGGGGGAGCAGGGAATGTCTGAAGACACAGGGTTTTTTTTGCTGCTCATTATAAAGATAAGCGCCAGATTCAGACCTGGTGTGTACATTTCCTTAGAACCTACGTATGCCTTCTTGCCACCTACCTCCACCTTCCTGTAGTGGTTCCTGATGTACTCCTTTCTTGTGGTTCCTGGACATATTAGTTATATCAGTGCAGACTCCTGGAGACTCAGTGGTCTGATTCAGAGGTGACGTATAACTGAGGGTTGTAAGTCACACATTGGTACCTGGGAGTGAGTCTCAATCCAAGTCGAAGGTGTTTAAAGCCTGTACATGGTGGTATAACTTGTGCTTTGAGGGAATCAGCAGTATTTGTACGTTAGACCAACGCAGACTCTGAATTTGTCTGAAAGTTTGCAACTGTAGCATTTGAGGGTGCTCAAATCCAAGGCATTGGTTTGAGCCGCTCTCTAATATTGTCCTTAAATGGAACTACTGAAATATAACAAGAGGCTGTTCTTACCTTTGTACCCCGGCAGAAATCAGGAGGGGAGACGTAAGTGTTTCTCTCCCTGTGGAATATTAGGCTGCACAATAATCTATCCAAAAATATTGTCCACATAGATATATTTTAAGAATCAAGCCTCTGTTTATTTTATTTCCATGTGAATGTACTGCTGGTGAAAGGCGATGGATGGGCACCCCGGTAAGCGAAATGCTCTGGATCACATGTTCTATTAAGGTTCCATTTATAAATGGCTTCTAAAGAGTAACGATCATGATGAATAGATGTTATGTGCATGTTACAGAAATGAATATTTTGACTCTAAACTCTTTTTTGGAAAGGGGCCATTTTTTTCTCGTGTGTGTTTGTACAGCGCCTAGAACAATGGAGTCCTGATCCGTGACTGGGGCTCCTAAGTGCTATTTCAATACAAAAAATAATATTAAAGAGTAGCATATTGCTGGGCTCTATAACAGTCCATAACAACTGATTAACGATTACAACATTTTTCATTATTTAACTCTTTATATATGAAAACTTAATAGGCAGAGTGACTGTCCTCGGTTTATCCAAAGAACAGAGATACCAGAGGCTGAATGGGCTTCCCCTGGCACACTGCCCCAACACATTGCCAACCACGAGGGAGTTCCGTGGGCAAAAGGGTTATTCACTCTGTGATTCTCAAAGCCCTGGCCTCTATGCTGTGGTTGCTAACAAGTTCTGCAGAAAAGCCATGGTAAGTGGCCATCTGTTTGCTTGAAACTGGACTGAGACCCGCTAAGGGTATGTCTACACTGCACTGTAAACTTGGGTCTGTGGGACCAGCTTGGGGACTTGTTTTTTCCAGGCCCATGCTTGAGCAGTCACATGGCATTGTAAACCTTGGCTTACAATTGCTGAACCCGGGTCTCACAGCCATGCTCATGCCTCCGTGCCGCACTATGCAGACCGTCTGACTCAGGTCTGTGGTTTGAGCTCCTCCACACAGTCAAATGACAGGGTTTGGACATATGTCGCAGCAGGACTTGTGCTCTGACCCACCCTCCTAGTAGGGTCTTAGGACCCAGAATCGGAATGCTTGCTGACCTGAGTCAGCCTGATTTGTGTGGGGTCAGAAGTGGGGTTCAGCTCAAACCCGAGTCAGAGTCTTGGCTTAGTGTTCAGTGTAAACATTCCCTTAGGCACCAAACAGCCATCTGCTGCTAATGGTTTTTGACCACAATCACTTCAGATTCAGGCTGGATTTGAACCATTTACTCAGAGGCGAAAGGCGCTATAGCCCATTACCGAGGCTGAGGCATCTAGTCTTCCATAATCAAATACTTAACCTCTTAACTTAAAAATGTTTGGGGTGGGGGGAATTGCTGAGAGGAGCTTGGGTTATTATGATTCATTCTTTTTAGAGTCATTGAGCACATGGAAATGGCCGTTAGAAGCATTTGTATGGCTTAGTAATTTGGAAATGGAGAAACATAAAAAGGAAATTTGGATTGTGTTTGTATGTCTTATGAGACATTGAGCTGGAAATGCCAGCATTACTTAAGAGTTTTGACCCTTCAAACTCAGGTCTCCTTCCAACTGGCAAGTGAACAGTGCTAACCAAACAACAGTGCTTGGTTGGGTCTGTTTAGCTGAGTTTGCAACTATTACTCTGTTTTCCTTAAGGAGAAAGAAAGAAAGAGAATTAGAAAGGAGGAAGCCTTTCTGATCGGCCCCATCTTGTCCCTTCCTTGCATGCTTGACTTTAACCCTACTGTACTGACCACCTTGAGTGACAAAACTTGGAGTCTGTTTCTCTAACTGAGACAGTTTTATTTGGAATGGGGAATTGGGAGTCAGGACACTTGGGTTCTGTTCTCAGCTCTGCTATTAATTTCACTGCATGATCTTGGGCAAGTTACTCAGTTTATTTTGTGCCTCAATTTACCAATCTGTAAAATAGAGATAATGAGGGTTTCACTGCTTGTTAACTAATGCTTATGAGTAGACCAAGATCCTCAAATGGAAGATGTGACATAACTGCAAAACATACTGTAATCCATCAGAGGCCCAAATCATGCTGTTCTTACTGAGGCATGCCTGGGCATTGATCTTGCAAAGTGGACTGTGGGATTTGGATTTAAGAGGTTCCTTTAGAGAGCCGGTGAAAAAAAATAAGAATTATTTAATCATTTTCAGGGATTGATTGGATTTTTTCTCCCCCATGAAATGATCTATAATGTAGCATTTTGTTTTTAATCAATTCAAAACAAACAAATGAAGTGGTTTTCATTTTGATCCCATTCAGTTCCAAAAGAAAAATTTCAGTTTTCCTTGGTTTGTTTTCTTACCCCCTCTTTCTCTCCCTTTGGTTACCCTCCCCATCCTCTTTTGAAGGGGGAAAGAATGGAAACCCCTTATCAAAAACTGAAAAATGTTCATTTTGATTAATTTCATTCAAAAAGAATTTTTTTAAATTTCTATTTGTTACATCATAAAACTAAAAAATTTCAAACATGAACATTTTTGTATTGTTGACAAAGCCATTTTTTACTGAATTTTTCAACCGGCTGTAGTTACTATTAAGGCAAACTATGGTCCAAATCCTTACTGCCAATGGACTTTCAGTGGCCTGCATGAAATGAGTTTGGAGTCTCAGTCCACTTTCCACTGGGCAGGTCTCCAAAATGGGGATAATGATACAGACTTTCTTTTAAAGCGCTTGAGATCTACTGATGAAGAGCACTATACAAGAGCTAGGTATTGATACTATAACTGCCCTTAAGTGCTGTTGCAATTGATGCCTTTGTTGGCAGTCTCAGCAGGGAGACCAAAAAATAATCATAAATTTACCCCAAAGACTGATTTACACTCTCAGTCCCTTAAAGTCAGCATTGAGGCACCTTTGCAGAGCACTTGAAGCTTGCGTTGCTGTAGCTGTTTTCTCGATAAAGAGAGGACTAGAGTACAGGGCTGACAATCCTAGATCTTTCATGAACATTAAGTTCACAACAAGAAATACGGTTTTGAAGCAATCATTGTGGATTCATATATCCCCACAGACTAGTAAAGGGTAAAGTTGGTACTTCGATGTTGGCTGGGTTGGTGTGTTTAGATATAGGTATAGATATAATATATATTGCTGAGTCAATTGTTGAGTCTGTTATGTGTGAATTGTATCTTTCATAGCTTGTTATGGGCGCCAGAAATAGTCTCTCGTTTACATAGTTAGTGCAAATCTAAATAAATAAGTGACTAAAATAAATACTGTTTTAGGCTCCTATGAGCTTCTTCAGGTTAGGTAGAAATGTAAATGTAGAGAAATTCTCATCTCAGTCACACTGATGCAATCCCAGTGAGATCTGGATCCTGCAAACCTTCATGCTCTTTCCATATGTGAATAAGCCCATTGAACTCAATGGGACTACTCGTGTGTTTGCAGGATAGGGGCATGAGCTGTCATCCATGTCAGTGAGGGCAGAATATGGCCCACTATGTACTTGGAAATAGTTTTTAAAACTGCTGGGACAGATCCTCCGCTGCGGTGAATAAGCTTAGTTCCATTGACCCCAGCTGAGAGTGTGGCTGACTGCTTGTAATAAATATATTTAAAAAAAAAAACACTTTCTCTCAAAATTTACTTTTGCTTTTATCATCTGCTGGGTAAATTTCTATTGGAGTTCACAAAGCTAGAAGCCCACTTAAAGCCCCCTGCACAATATATGAAATAGATAATCGAGCCTTAATCATTTTGGTGGTTCAGTAATACAAGTAAGCTGTCTTAAAGTGTACAGGGTCATACCTTCCTGAATCCTTGAATAAGAAGAGTTGTAATGCAACATGTATCACCCTTGTGTCTTTGATATTTAAAAAGTAATTTACATAGCTGGCTTTTCTTCTTTTGATGCATAGGTTATTTAAGTGGGTAAGTCCCATTAGTGATAATAGGCTACTTGTACAAATCTCCTGCATATTGGTAAAAGAACAGACGCTGTTCTAACAGCTCCAAACTATTTGAAGTTTTCTGTAGTGGCTTCTCTTCTGCTGTTAGTGAAAGATCTGTTTTACAGCACATCAAGGTCTTTCACAAGTCAAGTGTGAACCATTTTCCCATCAGTCAGAGAGCTCTCTTTTCAGTAATATGATGCAGGAGAACACAGATTTAGCATTATGAATTGTATCCCTAATACAGCGTTTAATGCAATCATTGATTATTGTTGTTTAAACAACAAAGAGTCCAAATTCTGCCAAGACTTACTAGTGGATTTAGCTATTAATACTGGGAGCTAATCTTACTGACTTTTAAAAAATGATGTACTTATAAAAACAGTGTATTTTAAAACTGCTTCTCCATTGGGGCAACTTTACTGGGGTTACATTTTGTAACTGAGATATGAATTTATTCCACTGCATTTACATTCCTAGTAGATGAAGGGGCACAATTCTATCCCTTGTTTTACAGCAGTTCATAGCTAGGTGTCTACTACTAGAGCTAAAATGGAATGTGGTGATGTATGAAACTGCACAGATGTGTTAAAAATTCATCAGTGGGACTAGTCACAGTAGCAAACATTGTGCTCAGTAGCAAGGTGCACAAATACTATGGTCATGTAAGTAGTCAGAGAGAGAGAGAGAGAGAGAACTGTTTGCAGAACTGAGCTCTTACGTGTCAACTTTAAATCCACTGGGCACTTCACATACAGCAAGACACTTACTTTGGCTCTTGGAGCTTGTAATTCAAATGGACAAGTTGCTGAACAGAAGAGAGAAGGTGTAGGGAATTATTGATGAAAAGGAGGAAGGGAAAAGGATTCCTGGAAGAAGTCAGATTTGAAGGGCAAGCGAAAGGTGTTGGATAAACAGTGGGGGAGAATTCAGGTGAAATAAAAGTAACCCAGGCTTCAGACAGAGAGATGAAGCAGTGGGCGAAAGGAATAAGATTTATGGAGGAGCACTGGAAAGACCAACATGGAGAACAGATGTGGCAGGTATACTAGCAAGGCCTTCCAGATGGCAGAAGCTGCAGAAGGGGAGGCTCTCTCACTAACAGTGGGGAGGGACAGCAAAGAACATAAGAACGGCCATACTGGGTCAGACCAAAGGTCCATCTTGCCAGTATCCTGTCTTCCGACAGTGGCCAATGCCAGGTGCTCCAGAGGGAATGAACAGAACAGGCAATCACCAAGTGATCTATGTCCTGTCGCCCATTCCCAGCTTCTGGCAAACAGAGGCTAGGGACACCATCCCTGCCCATCTTGGCTAATAGCCATTGATGGACCTATCCTCCATTAATTTATCTAGTTCTTTTTTGAATCCTGTTATAGTCTTGGCCTTCACAACATCCTCTGGCAAAGAGTTCCACAGGTTGACTGTGCGTTGTGTGAAGAAATACTTCCTTTTGTTTGTTTTAAACCTGCTGCCTATTAATTTCATTTGGTGACCCCTAGTTCTTGTGTTATGAGAAGGAGTAAATAACACTTCCTTATTTACTTTCTCCACACCAGTCATGATTTTATAGATCTCAATCATATCCCTCCCTAGTCATCTCTTTTCCAAGCTGAAAAGTCCCAGTCTTATTAATCTCTCCTCATACGGAAGCCATTCCATACCCCTAATCATTTTTGTTGCACTTTTCTGAAACTTTTCCAATTCCAATATATCTTTTTTGAGATGGGATGACCACATCTGCACACAGTATGCAAGATGTGGATGCACCATGGATTTATATAAAGGCAATATGATATTTTCTGTCTTATTATCTATCCCTTTCTTAATGATTCCCAACATTATGTTCGCTTTTTTGACTGCCGCTGCACATTGAGTGGATGTTTTGAGTGAACTATCCACAATGACTCTAAGATCTCTTTCTTGAGTGGTAACAGCTAATTTAGACCCCCATCATTTTATATGTATAGTTGGGATTCTATTTTCCCATGTGCATTACTTTGCATTTATCAGCATTGAATTTCATCTGCCATTTTGTTGCGTAGTCACCCAGTTTTGAGAGATCCTTTTGTAGCTCTTCGCAGTCTGCCTGGGAATTAACTATTTTTGAGTAGTTTTGTACCATCTACAAATTTTGCCACCTCACTGTTTACCCCTTTTTCCAGATCATTTATAAATATCTTGAATAGGACTGGTCCTAGTACAGATCCTTGGGGGACACCACTATTTACCTCTCTCCTTTCTGAAAACTGACCATTTATTCCTACCCTTTGTTTCCTATCTTTTCACCAAGAAGCTGCTGGAACACAAGCGGAGGGAGCAGGAAGCCATTTTTAAATGTTCAGGAAGTAATGCATCTTTAAATGTGTAATTACAATGCATTTGCCAACTGTTTAGATGTCCTTGGTCACCTCCCTTTAAAGCTAGGTTGACACTGCAGTTAGGAGGGGTGATTGCAGCACAAGTTGGCATGCCCAGGCTTGCCCGCTAAAAGGAGCAGGAAAGCTGCGGCAGCCTGAGCTAGCTGCCTGAGGACAAGCCCGCCTGGAACCCTTGGTACGTACTCAGGTGGCTAGTCCATTCCACCAGCCATACTGCCCTGACTTCATAGCTGTTTTTGGTGAGGTAGTTCGATCAAAACTAACTCGGGTTTGCCTACATGTGATGAAATCATACTGCAAATGCAATATAGATGTGCCCCTTATAACAAATACTATGAAATATATTGAGGCTCCCAAAGCCAAGGGATCAAGGTGCCGCTTTGGAAAACTTTGGCTGTAATTTCTCTGCACCCCAGTTGCTCCATCTGTGAATACTAAACTCACAGAGGGGTTGTGAGGATAAACCAGTTAGGACCAGATCATAACAGCCCTTACTAACCTGAGTAGTTTCACTGTCTGTCTTATGGCCTTTCATATTTATCCTGGGGTGAAAATGGAAAGGTATTAGTAACATCTCAAGTAACCAACCTTTTTTTTTTATTACGTATTGGGAAAACGCAGCCAAGACTGATTATAAAGAAGTGTGTGTGTGTGTGTATAGAAGCAATTTAGATTGCAAAATGATTGCAATAAAATCAAGGAATGGAGAATTTGGGCTGTTCAATTATGTGCCTTTTCCCAGCTCCTTCCCCCCAGAATGTGATGAGTTAAATACAGTGTTAAGCTACATATATATAAAATGTAATATGTAATTCAGGGTTAAAGCCTAATCATTTGTAACTGCTGTGAAATTTGCTTTACAAACGTCTTTCCATTTCCCCCCCTTTCCAATGTACTGTAAATGCTGGCGATGACCATTTTCTTTTTTGTTGTTGTTGAAGTGCCAAAGTTGAACTCACCAGTGACTTAAGTGGAAAAAAATGAAATGGATCCATTTGTTTTATTAGGATAATGCGTGTCCTGTGAAAAGCACTTGGAGCTGGAATGTAAGGCAGACCACACTGGCTTTGGGCTGAGAGATGACTGGGAAAATGGATGTTGCTCTTTGGTTTTTAATGTACTGGCTCTAGGGGTGTGTGTGTGTGTGTGTGTGTGTGTGTGTGTGTGTGTGTGTGTGAGAGAGAGAGAGAGAGAGAGAGAGAGAGAGAGAGAGAGAGAGAGAGAGAGAGAGAGAGAGACTCTGCCCTGATATGGGATATGGTACCACCACCAGCTAAGGGAGTTCTGCTTTAGTTTAAGGCTAGAGGCTTGTCCATTTGGAGCTGACAGATTAGGGTTCTGTGCTCAGCTTCCCAGGTGGACGGGTGTTACCTATATAGTCATGGATTTGTTATTGTTTTTGAGGCCGCTTTTAGGAAACACACATCCTAAAAACACAAAATTCCCAGACCATATCAGACCCACGGCCCATCTAGTCTGGTATCTTGATCTCAAAAAATGGCAAGTAAGAGGAGTTTGTGAGGAAGGTACACAAATCCCCATAATGGACATTTATGGCGTAGCCTTCTGTGATGGGTGGCCCCCATCTCCTGGCAACACAGTGCAGCACTGCAATTAATTCTCTGCCTCGGCCCTGAGTGGCTTTCAATAAGTCCAATGAGGCTTATGTATATTGAACAGTGCCCCTTCAGGGGTCTAGTTTATTTAACCTAAAGGCAGCACATTATACAGATAGGCCTCTACTCCAGTAGCTGGAGGGGGAAGAGGCTGAGCTAACCTTAGTCCATCACAGGGCTGGCTCTAGGTTTTTTGCCGCCCCAAGCAAAAAAAACAACCAACCAACCAACCAAAAAACCTCCGAGAGCGCAACTTCCGCCCCCAAATGTGCTTGGTTTGCTGGTGCCTAGAGCCGGCCCTGGTCCATCAACCCCACTTACATACAGGTCCCTTACCAGTGAGGCTTTCCTGATCTGGAACCCCGTTCGGCAGCCAGGGTCTCTTGTCATCAGCTGGGAGGCGGTCTCTCCTCTTGGGTCAAGGTCCCCACAGAGGTCAAACCAGGACAACACAACAGCATATAATTCCTCTGATCTGGGGCTCCTGCTTCTGCCTGGTGAAACCCTGGGACCAAATTTTGCTGAGGCTTGGCATTTATAGCTCTCCCTAGTCTCCCTCCTGTACTGTACCACCATTTTTCTGAATGTATTTATTGGGACGCATCTTATGCCTGGGAGTAGCACTGCATACTTAGTGCTCCGCTAAAATAACAAAGGTGCAGGCACCGCTATCAAGTATTCCCTTGAAGAGGATACATTTGCTGTGGCTTTCTGTCACCCCTCCTTCTTCATTCAGCTTTGTGTTGCCTGGAGGGAAGGAGTAATTGGCAGCTGTCAGAAATGTCACTGTCTCTTTCTCTATTACAGTAAATACAATAACAGTGCAGAAAAATCACTGATAAACCACACTTCAGTACTTGTGAAATACAAGGTGAACATGATCAGTCAGATCCTCAGCTGGTGTAAAACGAGGTAGTCTCTTTCACTTTAATGGATGTATGCCTATTTACACTAATAGAGTATCTGGCCCTGTAATTTTGGCTAATCCCTGTGTGCAGTGGCATCCCACTTAACAATCAATAGTCTCAACAACTGGAGAAGATTCTTTAAGGGTGTTTTGAAAAACCCAAACTTACGTTGTACTTTAAAATGTTGTCTGTGGTACATCTACACTAAAACCTGCAGCACAGCCATGGCTGGCCCGGGTCAGCTGATTTGGGCTTAGGGCTATAAACTTTCAGCATAGACATTTGGGAGCAGATTGGAACCCTGGGCTCCGTGGCCCTCCCACCTCATGGCGTCTCACAGCCTGTGCGCCAGCCTGAGCCCGAATGCTGAAAGTTTATAGCCCTGTGAGCCCGAGTCAGCTGATCCAGGCCAGTGGCAGGTTTTTTATTGCACTGTAGTTGTACCCTGTATCGCAGGAAGTCCTGATTTCAGCCAGTACATTGACACTTGCAAAGGCAAGAGCGGTGCCAGAGAATAGTTTGTTTGCCAAGTTTCCCTTTTCATATGTAATTTATTCTCTAGTTTTGCTGTAAAAATTTAAGTTTGAATCTATTTGTTGTCTGTGGCCGGAGCTTTTTTGATTCCTGTATATTGCCTTGGTAATGCTAAGTCAAATTCATCATAGCAAAACCCATATACTAATAATACCTGGCTCCTATACAGCACTTTTCATTAGTAAATCCCAGCACTTACAATGGAGGGCAGTGTCATTATCCCCATGTTACAGATGGGGAAACAGATGCAGAGAGAGGTAAAGTGACTTGCTAAAGGTCACCCAGAAGCAAAACCAGGAACAGAACTCAGATCTCCAGAGTTCACAATCCAATGGACTATTCACTAGGCCACATACTTCTTCCCCATCATAGCAAATCCTATATTTGAAGAAGCTACAATAGACTTCCATTGGCGTTTGTCAGCACTTTAGCTTTCATGCATCCAGATGCATTATGGGGATGGTACAAACTAATAGGCTCTATATTAGTGGGAGTACAGGATCAGTAAGTTAACTCAATATTTTTTTTCTCTTGTTTGTGCACACTTCGTGTGATTTAAACAAACCATATGGGCACTGATAATCAGGTCTCATACATGAAATATGGTTGAGTGCATCCAGGGTGCTAAAGGAACTTGTCTTGGTGACTTGATAGGAAGTATTTCACCTACTGATTTAGTACTGAATAGGGCTGCAGCGTGTTATTAATACCCTGGCACAGTTCTTTCGCTGGTGTAAATATAACAAGTTACACCAGCTCGGGATCTGGCCCCCATGTATTAGATGAATGATAATATTCAAAGCCAGAAGGGACAATTCTATTGTGTAGTCCAGGGGTCAGCAACCTTTTCAGAAGTGGTGTGCCGAGTCTTCATTTATACACTCTAATTTAAGGTTTTGCGTGCCAGTCATACATTTTAACGTTTTTAGAAGAGCTCTTTCTATAAGTCTATAATATCTAACTAAACTATTGTTGTATGTAAAGTAAATAAGGTTTTTAAAATGTTTAAGAAACTTCATTTCAAATTAAATTAAAATGCAGAGCCCCCCCGAACCGGTGGCCAGAACCTGGGCAGTGTGAGTGCCACTGAAAATCAGCTTGCGTGCCGCTTTCGGCATGTGTGCCAGAGGTTGCTTACCCCTGTGTAGTCTGAGCTCCTGTATAACACAGACCAGTCACCCGGTTATTACTGTATTGAGCCCAATAACTCATGTTTGGATGCCTTTCTGGCAGACATGCTTTAGTCAATTTTTATATGGATGTATGTTCTAAAGATTTTTTGCCATTAACAATTCCAAGGCATCTCGGTATTCTGCCCAAATTCCAAATTGCGTGTTTTCAATCTGCCTCCCTAAAATTCCTCCTGCATCTTTAATTTGGTATGATAGTTATCGCTTCCTGCCCTAACCTGTCTTCACCCACATTCCCACCCTTCACAAAATAGCTTTAATTTTTATCTCGCTAAAGAGCATAGCAACCAAAGTATCTGAGCAACCAGAACAATCTTCATAGCTATGACACCAGCAGAGCCAGTGCTAGGCATAAGCAGACTAAGGCCATGTCTACAGGTTTTCTCAGCATAAGTGGTTGTGTGCACAGAGACATACCTACTGCTACTCGTTGGGGGTGGTTTAATTATGTCGACAGGAGAGCTCTCTCCTGTTGGCACAGAGCGGCTACGCAAGAGATCTTACAATGGTGCAGCTGCATCGGTACAGCTGCGCTGCTGTAAGGTCTCTAGTGTAGACATGGCCTATGCAATTGCTTAGGGCCCCGAGCAGCTCAAAGGCCCCCCCCCCATTTGCTTTTTATTTTTGTTGTGGGGGGGGTGCAAAATATTCCTGCTTAGAGCCCCCAGAAATGGCATCTTGTGGGAAATATTTCATTGTTAACACCAGGCATAATTGTAGTGCCCAGCCTGGTCTCTGGTAAGCACTTACAGGTAGATACAAGCTCCCCATATGGTAGTGCTGGCACGTTCAGTAGTGCCTGCTGTTTGCATATGGGAGAAAAAATCATGAAGGAACTCAAATCCCCCAGGCAAGAAGATGCTGTAAATAGTGTGGCCAAGTTTCAGACTCTCACAGTACAGTGGGACGGGATCCAGGCTTATCTGGTGTCAGGAGAAGGAAGCATTTTATGCATCCTAGACACACTGCCTCCGCTGGATTTACTAGCTCTGGAAGGGGCAGATGTTGGGCTCTCAACAGAGTGGCAATGTCTGAAGCAACAATTGTTCCTTAATGGATTTTGCTGAGTGTGCGCTGGTGGGCTCTCTCACCAGCCCAGAACGAATTGATGCCATGCCAGATTCTGTTCCAGGCTCTCGCCTCAGGGCACAATTGATTGGTTAAACAGAATTTAGGCATAATCTCAAAATAAAGTAATTCTTCTGCCCAACATGGGCTGCTTTCCCTTCACCTCTTGCAGGCCTTCGGGGTCCTTGCCCTGACCCATGGACTCCTGTTCTTTGCATTCTCACTCAGCTTGCCTGCCTGGGTGTCACATAATAGTGAGCTTCTTTCCACAGCCACCAGTCCTAGTACAGGAACTCAACTTCCTGCTCCCTGCAATTTCTCCAGCCCAGCTGAGTTCTTGCTGGCCTTTTTAAGGACCAGGTGCTCCTCAGGCTATCACCTGAACCCCTTGCTGGACAGGCTCAGCAGAGAGGCAGCTTATTGGTCACAGGTGGAGCTAGGCCCATTTCCTGTTAATGGGGCCAGTCACTCTGTGACAACGAGGAGCACTTAGCTAAACTTGGGGTAGCTTCGCTGCCTAATTATACACACTGCATCATTGGCCTGCGGGGGGCTGGATAGCTTCCAAATGGCAAATAATTCAAGAGAGAATCATTTTTTTGGACTCGAATGCCCCATATTATTTTTCTTTCAAGAAGAAAATTGGAGATGGAACGCATTCCACTTGGACAGAGGATTCGTCTGCAAGCTAGGCCAACGCTCTGCTAAATAAGTCACCGTGCCAAGTGCTTATGGGTAATTAGGCATGAAGGGAATCAGCAGTCTGCTCCCTCCGTTGTGTCTCACAGGCTGCGTATTTGCAGTGTGCCTTCAGAGGTGTGGCACTCAAATAGAAAATGAGCCCTGGACATACAGCCCCACAAGGGACTCAGTTAGTTTATAGGTAACATTCCTGGAACATCTGAGATCTTTGAGGGACTGCGGCATTACAGCTCTAGCTCTTCATGGACTGATTCTCTCACTGTGATGCTTTAAAGAAAAATAAACTCGTTTGCCTTGGTAACGCCTATTGTAGTGAACGAGGACCACTATCTAACACAGGGATCGGCAGCCTTTGGCACGCGGCTCGCCAGGGTAAGCACGTCCCTCGTCCCGTGCCGCTTCCCGCCGCCTCCATTGGCCTGGAGTGGCGAACCGCGGCCAGTGGGAGCCTCGATCGGCTGAACCTGCAGATGTGGCAGGTAAACAAACCGGCTCAGCCCGCCAGGGTGCTTACCCTGGCGAGCTGTGTGCCAAAGGTTGCTGATCTCTGATCTAACACCTCTTGATGCCAAGGGCTTAATGGCACGATAGTAAGTGGCAGCAGGAATTTCATGTAGTTCTGTTGGATGGTTGCAATGCACAGCTAGGAATAGGGTGACCAGATGTCCCGATTTTATAGGGACAGTCCCGATTTTGGGGTCTTTTTCTTATATAGGCTCCTATTTCCCCCCACCCCATCCCAATTTTTCACATTTGCTGTCTGGTCATTCCAAAAAGTTGGAAAGATGGTCCAGGTATAGACTCCAGTTCATTTGTCTGCTTTTGTTGCCCTCACAAAGTCACTTGTGAAGGCAAGCTTTGTTGTGTGAAATGGAAATGTAGCAATGGGAAACCTCTTTTGGTCTGTGTGTTTAGTTTTGGTTAGAAGAGTGTAGATACTTATCCAAGCCATGTTAACATTTCTTGTTAACGTATGTTAGTATTTCTTGGTTTGATACAGGGCACAAATACAGCAAGACTTGCCTTTGTCGTGGATCTTTCTCTTAGAACCTTGAACAAAAGTAGGAAGTGCAGAGATGTATGAACTCAACTTCTGAAAGTTAGTTCCTGTTCCAGGCAAGGGATTCAGATGTGTTCCTAGTTGATCCAAACTAGTGCAAACCCAACCCGACCCAACAGTGGTTAAAAGAGATCCCTAACTCTAAACTGCAAAGTTCAGGAAGTTTTTGGATCCAAAGTTTTGGTTCTGGATCCAATCTCTTCCAGAGTTTGGAGTTATTCACACACAAAGTTCAGGTTCAGCCCATCTCCAGTTTCAAATGCAGGTCCCTATTCATTTCTAGAGAACTCCACTGAAGTTCGTGGAGTTAATCAGGGATGAATTTGGCCCATAGAATTTGTAAATTCTAATTACAGGGTTGCCAACTCTTGTGATTTTATCCTTTCTGCAGTTTTAGAGAATGTGTACACAGCATAGAGTGACCAGACAGCAAATGTGAAAAATCAGGATGAGGGTGGGAGGTAATAGGAGCCTATATAAGAAAAAGACCCCAAAATCGGGACTGTCCCTATAAAATTGGAACGTCTGGTCACCCTAACACAGCAGCTGGAAGGGTGCTTCCCAGCAAAGATAGACACACACCTGTCTAGCTCTCCTTGAGCTAGCATGCTAAAAATAACAGTGTGGCCATGGCGGCATGGCTCACGGTTTGGGCTAGCTTGCCTAAGTACGTACTCAAAGGGTTGCTGTGGTGCTGTGGTCATACTGCTATGTTTAGTGCACTAGTCTGAGCATGGTTAGCACAGCTGTCCAGCTGCAGTGTAGACGTACCCTTGGTGGGAGTCTCATGGTATTTGGTGTTTTTACTAAAGCCTCAGCTCCTGGAGTCATGAGAGTATCAACTTTCATTTGAAAAAGAGTAAGTTTCTGGGCCTCATGGTTGCGGAGAAAAGCTGGAAAATGTGACCCAAGTGTAGCCTAAAGTCTCAAAATCCAGAGAGCAAATAAAAAGAACCCCCCTACATTATTATTAGGTTTTTAAAAATCATAATTTTAAAGCCAATTTTATGATTTTTTGGGGAGGGGAAGGGGTCTGATTTATGATATTTCGAACACTTGAAGATGGCAATATCGTAATTATTAAAGTGCCAGCAACGTGCTCTATCCTGTACAGGTTATTGAAGCAGACAGACTTGCAGTCTAAGGCCTTGGTTTCATTTTCATTGAAGGTAATGGCAAACTCCCCTGAAGTAAAAAAGGAGCAGGACTGGGCCCTAAATATTTAACTAAATCAGAAGGGAGTATTGTGTCTCTGGATAATCCACTCCTATGCTAATTTAAGTAACGTTTGTAGGGGAACCTACAGATCTAACTCTGTATGATGCATTTCAGCAGGAAATGTTTTCCTTATTTTAAAGCGAGTTTGGGAGAAATAGATTTGAAAGAAAATTGCCTTAGGTTATCAGCGCATTTAACCATTATTTAAATGCTGATCCGGTTTTATTTTCTTAGGGGAAAGTGTCGCTTTAGCTGAAGCATAAAGCAAACTCTACCAAGTGTAGAAAAAAAATCACTCTGATGTGTCCTATTTGACAAACTGACCTGCGGGTCACAACCTGAGTTTATTGATCTGTGGGGCCTTGTCTGGGTATCGGGCCTGTTTTCTGGACTTTGGTTGCAGCTGCATTCCTGACTTCTGAAAGAGTAGGGGGTGTGGACTTCCACTAGGAGTAACCACTGGGAAGGAAGTAATGTTCATTAAGTGTGTTTCATGCAGAGGCAATGCAGGACTAAGCATGCTCAGTGTAAAAGCTTGTCTCCTTTGCCTGTCAAGCCCTGTGTTTGAACTCGCTCCAGAATACTGGATTTACTTTTCACAAGGAAAGAATACCTGACTGGATTGCATTTTTCCTTCTTTCTTCTCTGTAGTAACCAGAAGATTGGAAACAGTATTCTTTTATGATCAGTTCAGTCTCAATAATACAATGTGCTTGAATGCAAATATAACTATTCCAATGGAGAAAGAAGGGGAAACTTTGCTACCTGCGAAGTGAAGACTTCTTCTTAGGTCAGTAAAGAGGGCGAATAGAAATTATGTTTTCCAAGTACTTTTGGCAGTAGTTTAATGTTTTTTCCAACCCCACCCCACCTCCTCAAATACTTTAATATAAATTATATCAAACTTTTTTAAAAGTTAATTTTCTAAGCTAAACAGCAGCTTTATTGTTATTCAATGTCTTTGATAAGATAAACCTGTTTTACGTGAAAATGCTGTGACAAAAGTTTATTTTTTTGTCGTTTTTTGTTGGGTAAACTCCACTTCTGAAAACTTGATAGTGTTGACCTTAGCAGGTCTTTTTAAAAAAGTGTTTGCTAAAAGCTCAGTTCTTTGCTTCTATGCTGCATGTGTAGAGTTTTTAAAAGGATATTCTCCCTACCCCCACAGCTGAAAATAGGACACATTTTTGAAGAATAAACTCTGTCTTATCAAGCAATTCTTGTGGCTAGTTCATATGGTCATTTCCAATCTGAATGTAGATGTTTTGCATATTAATATATGGCTCTAGTTCTTTCTGTGAAATTTATTATTTGTTTTGTTGCCAGGAGGTGGGAGAAGATTTTGCTTAAAAAAAAAAAGGTTTAGAATAGTGGATGCTTGCATTTTGAAATAATTTAAGAAGTTTATAGTTTTTTGTTTAAGAGTTTACTTAGAAGTTCCAGATACTGAGATTTTAAAACATTTAACTTTTGTAGAGGGAAAAGAACAATCTTTTTCTTGATATGTTGTACTGTCTAATGGAGAGTTTTCTAAATATAGGCCAAGTGTTCAAGGAAGCAAATGACTATTAAATGAGAGGTAGATCCAAATAATACAGAATTTAAAAAGGTATCTTTAGTCTATGGCTATCCTGGACAGATTAGGAATTGTGTTTTCATTTAGTTGCTAGTGCTGATAAACTCTCATTTCAAATGTACTACAGAGAGGAGATTTTTCTTACCAAAACTTAACATTAAATTTAGTAACTGGGGAAAGTATGTACTGCACTGACTATACAAATTATATTTTGGAAGTGACTTTTAACTCTTGATATAATCCAGGAAATAAATGAGGACTATGCATATGCAGAAGTAAAATTACTTTGTTGTAAAGTATTTTTTCTGTTATCTAGTAGTTCTAAGTGTGGAATTGTTTCTTCACGGGGAAAAAAACCCCATAGCTCAGCAGAAGGAAGGTTATTGATAGATTAGGAATGGCATGTGCTGTTTTGGGGCTAGAAATGCACGAGTCTTACTACTGAGTGATTGTAAGTGAAAAATGCAGCTTCCTATAGAATAAGTCAGCAGTTTTATTTCCCAGTAACAGGGGTGTAGTGTAGAGTGGGAATGATGGGATTATCTGACCTGTTTCTTTTTGTTCTTTCAATTGATTTGCATTGGGGTCACCTGCTACCTGCAGAACAGGAGAGAGGCAAGGATATCTGGGGCCAAACAAAAGGAATGTGAAAATGACCAGACCTGAAACACTCTGATCCTTTCTCTTTTCGCTGTTCTTCACTTTAGCTTCAAGGAAGTGTTTGGCTGGAAGGAGGACAGGAAAACCCATCTAGGTCCGCCCCCTCCTGTGGTTTAGCAAGCTACAGAGGATCATGGAGTCAGTGTGGTCTACTGGACTTAGGAGACCTGTGTTCTATTGCTGTGTGGCCAGAGCAGGTCATTTCTGGCCTCTTTGTGCCTCGGTTTCCCCACTGTAAAATGGGGATAGTGACATTTAGACACTTTTTTTGTAAAGTTCTTTGAGGCCTTTTGATTAAAGGTCTTTTATACTTGCAGAGCAGAGAGGCTTATGATGCAAACATTCATAACCGGATTTGGATTTCAAAGACTGCTAACTTTGAGGTTCTTCAGCTTCACAGATTTGGCTCAGGTCATTTTAGTGATAGGGATCATTTGCAAAATTCTGATGTAGGCACAAACAGCCCCTCCTTCCCATCACCGCTCCCCCTTACAATTTGAGTGAGTTCAGATCCAGACATTCATGTTGGACCCATCTCTAGTACAAGACAGAAATCAGCTTTGGATGATTGCAACCCATCTCTAAGTCTAAGATTTAGCAACTGGTAGGGTCATACTTCTTTTCCATCAATAACGTCTATTAGAATATTGAGTTCATTCCCACCAACAAGGGAAACCCCAACACTAGATGACCCCCAGTCTGTTTAAAGGGATACTGTCCATTTCCTATTCACCGCAGTCCCCCAACGGAGGACCAGTCAGCTGTTAACCTGGTCCTCCATTTGGCCTCACATCACCTTTATTTTTATCACCTAACTTTTCTCTCTCCTGTTTTTCGCACTACAAATGTGCTGGTGCTTTTATTCTGCATATGAACTTAAAGCCTCTGTTTAAAAAATGTGGCCATAATTTCTTTAGTACCCAAACCTTTCCAAGCTCTCACCCATATCCGGCGCTATTCATAGCCAACAATGTATTCAGTGTATGTCACTCTACTTTCCGTTAGTCGGCTCTCACACTCATGCAGTGAGTCTTGGATTGCTGAACAGTTTAAATGGGGTAAGTGCAATAATGCAGTTCTCCACTCTCATTCCCATCTGTGATCCTGCTCATTCGCCCTTCTTAAAATTTGGGGCAAGTCTTTTGAAACGGCCACTCAGAACAATCAGACGTGAATGTTTGATGGAGGAAGTAGGAGTAGCAGAAACACGGGATCTTCCATGCTACCCCAAAACAGCAAGTTACATTTGCTTTGAGAATGGTCAGCATCCTGGGGTGGAGTGGGACAGGGTAGAAACACAATGGCCTAAAGTTTCAAAAGTGACTAATGATTGTGGGTGCCCATCCTCAAACATTTTAAAGGGACCTGATTTCAAGAAGGCCGGTGCTCAGCATTTTCTGACAATCCAGACCCTTTTGAAGGGTCCCAGCTTGGGCACCCAAAAAGTGAGGCATCTAAAATTACAAGTCACTTTTGAAAACCAGGCTCAACATACCTACATCTCTGGCGAGGTCCCCTTGTACCATTGGTGCTTATGGAGCAGATCGTGGAAAATGTCATACTTTCAGACAATTAGAAACATAGGGGAATATGGTAGAGGCTCTCAGTATCTCCAAGCATCCTGGGGGTAGATGGCATAGCTTTGTTTATTCTGTTTAGAGTCCAATATGGTGTAATCTCAAGCAGCTGTTGCGAATCGGCTCAGCAAACCTTTCTTGGTCAGATTTGCCTACCCTCTTAAAAGGGCTGGGGCAGAAATGCAGTGCCACATCTTTTATTGCATCTAAAGTAGCATTGCTGTGCACAGTCCTTTCTGCAGTATTCGGGCAGGAATGGGGAATCTTGCCCCGTACGTCAGTCCTTATTCAGAGGACCCTTCTTACGGCTCCTGAGCCGAGCCGCGGGAAGCATTTTTGTGTTCATTTGTATTTCCAGCCTCAGTTCTGATTTTGATTGAGACTGATTATCCTCATCCTCCTTATTAAACCCCTGAGTGTGCCCCTTTCTTCCATCACCCGCCCCCAGCGCCCCATAGGAAGGCAATGGCAGCAAGGACTGGGCGGTGGGGAAAACTTGGGAATCAGAAGCAGCAGCATGAGAAGCATCCTTAGAAGGTTATATTGAGCTCTTCTGCCGCCCGTTTACTACAGATCCTAGCGTTTCCTGTGAAGGCTGCATCTCAAGCTAGAACGTATACAAGCAAAGCTTTTCTACGAATACTGCTATGCTTATGTTATTGACTTCCCCCACTGTAGCACATTTATATAATTCGGTTGGTAGACCAGCTTAACCGAAAGAGGAAAGAATTTGTATCCCATGCCCCTCAGTTACAGAAATTAATTCCCCGAGCCAGTGGCATCAGCGCCCCAGGACTAGCCAGAGCTCTAAGTGCTGCTACTGATCAGAATAAAGTTTAGCCATCTCAGTTCATTGTGGACTAGAAGGAGCATTATGGAGCCTTGTCAGAGAGAGTCTGTCCATGTTAGGAGACAGAAGGGGACAATATGGGACTAATCTCCCAAGGACATCTTTGTCTAAGCTGAAGACACTGATTTTCTTCACAATGTTAGAGAGAGGCTGAAAGTATAGTCACAACACTGCTGTCTGGGGTTGGGACATAGGATGGGGCAGTGACCAGAACCAAAATGCAAACTTTCAGTGCTTTATTTGTGTTATTTTAAGAAAAAAAATTGTTTATTCTTTCAGGTCGCAGCGGAGATAAAGGCAATTATATTTACAGTATTGTCCGCAGACTTCATAAATGTAAGTACATAGTTCAGAGTTATATTGTATTTCAATATGGGGAGAAGTTTTGATTCTACTTACCAAAGAACAATACACCTACGCAGGACAGGTGCCCCAACTCCCATGGACTTTCAATGGGAGTTAGGTGTGTGACCAATTTTAGGAGCTTTTGAAAATTCCACTAGGTTCCTATCTGCATCTTTAGGTGCCTAAAGACCTTTGTAAATCTGGCCCTAAGTCTCATTGACTTTCCATAGATCTTAGGCTCCTAAGTGCCTAGGTCATTTTTGATAATGGAACTTCAGGTTCTCTAAGTCCCCAGGTGGTTTTCACGATTTTACCTATCTGCTTTAAAATAACAAGTGAAAACAAAATGAATGTAACACACGGTTTTGGCTGCTGTTAATGGCTTCTGCATTCAAAAAGGAGTTTGACAGAAGAGTCAGTAGCACATCAGTATAAACTAGCTACTGAAAACTAGAGCTTCAGAATTCAGGTTCAGATCTGTATTGCCAGAACCTGCAAAGTTCAGGAGTGTTTGGATCCAGGATTATAGGTTGGCCCATTATAGTGGGGAAAAATAGTTGTGAAATTTATTTCTGCTTCCAGTTTGGAATGCTGAACCCCCACAAAGTTCAGGGGTCTGGGGCTTTGGTTTAGCCATTATAGAGGTAGGAAACCACTGCAAAATTTGGCACTAAGTTCAATGCTAATGTTGTCCCTCTGCATCTAAAAGTTTGCAGGTATCTGAATCTGGGCCTTTGATCTGGGCCATATCCCTAGCAGAAAATGAATGGTGAAATATCCTGCATTGACACATAAAGACTTGAAAGAACAGGTGTCTTTTCTGAACTGCTTCTCTAGTGCTCTCAGGGTTCAGGTGGTTGAATAAATGAGCATTGTGTTCACCAGGCAGCAGGGTTTAGGGTTGTTCTCAAGTGCCTTTGTTTGTGTGTCTGTAAAGCCATCAATGCCTCATTCCTTCTGCTTCAGCTGTTCGTGACTCCCATCTTCTCTATTGATTTTGCGCAGAAGTAGTGCCCTGGAAGGTGTGACCTGTACCTCTGGCTAATTTATTTCTGTCATGCTTGTAGGATTTGGGGAGGGTGGCGGTGGCGGTGGGGAAGGGGACAATGAATTCAAGATGTGGAATATAAATCCAAGCTCTGAAACCCTCACAGACTTTCCAGTATCTCAAAGTGCCCCCTACCATCCCCAAATCCCTTAGTTTGTATTCTGTAGGGTTTGGGATAAAAAGGGAAATCAAATTCACATAACTAATAAGGCAGATCACTCTGGGATGAACTCTTCTTGGTGACGTATGTCAGGGCTAATATTTATTCAAAGTTTGCTAGATTTCAAAACCATTTTTTAAACTGTCTAGTTTATGGGCTTGAACCAAAAGCCCGGATCTGAACTCCCTAAAGCTTACTTTAATCTGAGCATCGCTACTTGAACTCATCTGTATTTATTTCATGGAGTGTGGAGGAGTTGGATTTTATTTGGTGCTGAAAATTCACTTTGGCCTAGAGTGGTGGTGGTTGAAAGATATGCAGTTGTTTTTATTGTAATTAGGATTGTTCGCGCAATAGGGACAAATGTTAATCTTCTCTGTGCTACTCTGAAACCTTTCTTTTGTTTATAATCAATGAAATGACATTTGTATTAGATGTGTGAGTAAAAGCCAATGCTACAAGTCTATAAATATTTATGGGCCGATTCTGTCCCCCTTGCTTACATTGACTAGTTAGTGACTTTCTCTCTGAGTAGTCCCTTCGAAATAATGGCCCTTGCTCTCAGATGTAGTGCTGAATACCGCCACTTAGTCCCAGTGAGTTCCCTGAACTTTGCAAAAGAGCAGTGAACTTTTTGGCTCTGATTGAAATCATGTGACATTCATGGTGGTGTCATGATTTCAACGGGCAACTAGGTGGAACTCAGTAATTTTTTTGCTTGGAGATTCTGAGTTGATTAGAACCCAGAATGCCAATAGGGGTACTGCGAGTTTAAGGGTCAAAATCAAAGTGTGAGCCCAGGTGAAGCGAAAGTCCTGCAGCTTTAGGGACCAGTCCTGAGAGCATTTACTACCAGGCTTAGACCTTACTGCTGTGAGTTATTCCAGTGATGCCACCCATGGAGTTAAGTTTTCAGTTAGATACAAAGTGATCTAGAGTTCAGGGTTGTTTGGATCCAGGGGGTTGTTTGGGCCCCCCACAGTGCACAGTTCTGAGCTGGCCCACGGTTGCTGAAAGCTCAGTGAAACTTTCAGCAAACCTGGCGTGGGGATTCGGTTTGTGATACAAGATAAAACCCGGTGACCATCACTTGGCTTTGGGTTCCAGTGAACCCATTTCACACAGTCACAAATATTTTGTTGCAAACATCTCTCACGGTAAACTATCTTGCACATTTCTAAAGAGCCTTTCACTGTAAGGCTGACACTTGAGTGGGAAGCATGAATTTTGGGGAGAATTTTGAAGGTGAAGATTGGACATTTGATGCAAGGTTAAGATAGCTGTTCCCGGCATACGGGGACAAAACCAGACACTTAGAGTAGGACATGTCTCACTGTAGTTCTCTGCTTGCCTTGCGGCAAACATGACATACAGATGCAAACTTTGTCAACACACGTAAGTTATGAGTCATATCACTAAGTGGCAAGGACCATGCATCCAAGTGGATACGCTCCCAATATCTCAGCATTTAAGTATTTGTGTTTCAGGTGTCCCGCCTGCCCCCCCCGTGGTCACTGTTTAGGACCTAGTTAAACTTGGTCTTCTCATGGTATTGCCATCATCCAGGAACAGAGAGAGAGAGGGAGGGAGGGGGAGAGAGTGTGACCCTGAAAAGAAAGGGTCTTTCGGCTCATAAATGACTCCTTGGGTCACTACAAAGCCCATGAGAAAGATAAACACACATACTTCAAATGAAAAATACTAAAACCCTCGCATGTCACTTTGTACAGCATCTTGGGGCCAGATTCTTCTCTCCCTTGCACCAGTTCTAGATTGGTTTATTTCTCTCTTGACTGGAGTTACTCCTTGTTTACATTAGTATAACTGAGAGCAAATTCATATTCACATTTTTCACTTAAAACCATTGGAGAAGAGCTGCCCAAGATTTTTCTCTCCATCAAAATATCAATGCAAACTTTTACTGAAATTTTTAAAAATATAAAACATTGTGCGGGGGTGGGGGAGAATAGGAGGAACTTTGGGGAAATTTTTATTTTAAAAACAATTCCCAATTTTATTTCCCCTCTCAAAATCTGAAATTTCATTGAAGAAAAACATCAGAATTCAGAGAGTTTTGACCTGTTTTAATTTTCATTATTATTATTATTATTATTGTTCAGCACTCCAGAGTGTGCTAAGCCTTTTGTAGAAACAAACTAAGGCTGCCTTGTCCAAAGATTACACAATCTTAACTTGCGTCTGATGCAACTAAAAGGGTCAAAAACAAGCATCAAAGGGGCAAAGGGAGAGGAAAGACAGCACCATAATAATGCGATCATGTGGTTACACAAAACAGCATGTACAAATGGCTTCACTAAGGGCTTAATCCAACGTTCACTGAAGTCAAGGGAAAGAGTTCCAGTGACTTCAATGAGAGCTAAAACAGGCCGTAAATTAGGATTTTTCTCTTTAAACAATTATATTTGAAAGACTTGGTCTTGACAGTCCATATAGGGCAGTAAAGGCCCCTACACATGAGAAATTACTATTAATGTATTTATTTGAGTTGCAGTTACACCCAGTACAGACACCAACTGGGGATTAGGATTCCATTGTGCTAAACTCAGAACACACACATAACAAAAAGGTGGTGCCTTCCCAAGGAGCATACACAACTTTCATTTGTAAGCCACATGATAATACTGTCTAACTCTTATATAGCACCTTTCCTTAGTAGTTCTCAATGCACTTTATAAAGGGAAATAAGTAGATGGGGAAACTGAGGCACAGAGCAGGGACGTGATTTGCCCAGGGTCACTCAGCAGGCTAGTGACCCGGCTGGGAATTGTCTCCTGAGTACATTGTGGTTCTTGCTTCTCTCAGCTATACATGTGTGGTGCAACCAATTATTACTGTGATGGGTGTCATACACATTATTAAATATTCTCATTTGCAGCATTTACTTGGCTGTTTTTAGTTTTGGTGTGTGCGCTTTATATGTCTCTTGGTCATTCTTACGTACCATTCTCTTTGCAAAGCCCAGGCCTAGGCCAAACGTTGTGAAATGCATCTGGTTTTACTGTACAGCATGTACGGTAATAGAATATGATCATTCCCCATTGCGAACAAGTTGTGCTGCTTCTGGGGATGAGCTTCTGAGCAGCCTCATTAAGGCCTTTCATTGCTACTACAACAGCTGTGATTCTTGATTTTAGTCACCATTTGTGTCAGCAATGGCAGTGTACACAGTGCAGCAATCTCTCATTTGGTTGTGCTCTCTCCCTTTCCTCACCACAGGCATAACACAATGCTTGTAATGACCAGAGATGCCGTGGATTACATCAGCCTGAATCACAGATTATATAAAAGAGGTTGGGGGCGGAGGGCTGGAGCCTGATGATGACTACGTTTACATGCCCCAGTGTAGGTTGAGGTCTCAGTGTGCTGGGTGCTGTACATACAAACATAAGAGAGAGTCCCTGCCCTGAAAAACTCAAAAACTAAATAGACAAGACCGTCAAAGGATGGAAGAGAGGAAATATTATTCCCATTTTGCAGAGGGGGAAGGCGGCACAGAGATTAAGTGAGTTGCCCATGTCATATAGGAAGTCAGTGGCAGAGTCAAGAATCTCCTGAGTTCTAGTCCAGTGCATTGTCCACAAGAACAGCCTTTCTATTAACATACCCTGATCCAGCATAAATTCAGGCTCCGCTGCAGAGGAGCTTGCTAACCCATTTTATTGAACTCATTAATTCTGTATATATGATTATACATCTTCTTTCTGAGCGAATGGTGAATAGACCGTGGTAAACCCTGCAAAGGTATTGTGGGTCACTGTGCTGCTGGAGTTGTCCTCTGTTGAATGGGACATAAAACCAAGGTCCTTTGTATTCATTATCGTTAAAAATTTTACAGCAGTTTTCATACATGAATGGCTGTTAACTACAGAGTCTGAGTCAGATTCCAGTTTGGCTATTTACTGTCAGCCTGCCTAAATTCCACCTGTGTTTTCAGCTGAAAATGGCATTTTCCACTTCCTATCCTAAATTGATATCCATGTATCAAGTTGTACTCTTGATGTAGCCTCATTTCAGTAACGGGGGAAGTGATCCCTAAATAGTATGCCTTCACTAATCAAGCACTAGGAATCTTAGAAATACCACATATAGATAATGCGTGTAAAGTGTGTTGGGACCTTTTGGGATGAAAGGCACTATAATAATGCAAATGATTATCATTTAATATTTTATAAACCTGAAACTTCAGCTGATTTTCTAGTGTAAATTACTTCCCTATATTAAATGTCCCTAAGAATCTAAGTCTATCAGATAGATGCTTTGCAAAATTATTTCTTTTACATGAGAAAGTGTGTCATATGCTTCACAGATGTACAAATCCCATATGTCTGTTTTGTAAGGTTGGTTATGAAATGCAGGGGGGAGTTGGGCTGCCCACAGAATAGGGAGGATCTCACTATTTATTTGTGTTTGGTTTCAGCCATTATGTTAAACATAATTTGCTAGATCCTCTACTGGCGTAAATAAGTGGAGCTCCATTGACGTCAGTGACTTACACCAGTTCAGGATCTGGCCCAATAATCTAGTCAACCAAACATTAGACATTAGGATTTTTTTGAAATAATATATTATTTAATCAAAGATTGTACAAGGTTTAAAGCTTCTTTTGAGTGTCAGAATTGTAGATGTTTTGACAATACAGCCCCTTCGATATACTGTATTATTTCAGTTGGGATAAATTCTATTAAATCATTGCCGCTTGTTCTGCAGATATGCATGTAAGTAACTTTACTCACATAAGTAATCCAATGGGGCTACTTCTGATTATATCATAGAAATACCTGTCTCTGGACCCCATCAAGATTCCTGTTATGGTAGGTGCTGTACATACGCAGTGTAAGACCATCACTGCCCTGAAGAGCTCACCATCGGAATGGACAAGACAGACAAAGGGAATGTTATCCCTACATTTAGAGATGGGGAACTGAGGCACAGAGGCATTAAATGACTTGTCCAAGGTCCCACATTGCCAACTTAGCTGATTGTTTCATGGATCTTGCAATATCTGGGGTTTTTCTTGAAGTCCCAACTCTTAAAGTTCTGTATGTGATGATTTCAGCATTCATTCAAAAACAAATTCTAACCTTTGTGGCTGTGGAGAAAATCTTGGAAAATGTGAATCCAGAAGGCTCAAACTCCCGCCCCTCCCCCTCAAAAGTAAGAACTCAGATTTATTATGTTTAACATTTCATGATTTTTAAGCTAAGCTCTTGATTTCTATGAGGCCTGACTCATAATTTTTGAAATGCTATGGGTTGGCAAGGCTGAAAGGCCATATGGTAAGATTATGGCAGAGCTGGGAATTAAACGCTGATCTTCAGAGTAGCCAGCACAGTGCCTCAACCCCATGACTGTCCTTCCTCACTGCTTACATGAATAAATTGCTCACATATGTAAGTTGTCTGTAGGGTCACGTCCATGGTTTAGAATTGAGTTACATCATAGGGAGAAGCTGCGGGGCTGCTGCCAGAGATTCCACAAAGTCCACTAGGGACTTCACTATTGCTATTGATTTTTACATGGATGGTGCCCAGCTACTACGGTGATGAGCAACAAAATAAAATCTTAAGATAGATAGAGGTTGGAGCTCGGGACTAGGAAACACTCAGGACCCCTGGGTTTTATGTCCAGCAGTGCCAGTTACTTGCTCTGCATGCATGAGGGCAAGTCATTTAATAGCTCTGTGTGTTTCATTTTCCTCGTCTGTCAAATGGGAACGATACTTCTTTGGCCTGTTGGAAGTATCTTTATACTGATGCTTTTACATGCTAGGTAGAAGTGGGAGAACTAACGTGTACAAGAGAAAAGGAAAAAGTAGGTTAGCCTGTCTGGGCTTGTCAGACTTATACTGTGTCAGCAAACTCAGTGAGACAAGAAAGCGGAGAGAAAGAGATCAAAAGAATGCATTAAAATGAAAAGTACACTGACAAAGTTAAATTTACAAAGCAGCAAGTGGGGAGTTGCACAAAGAGATCCTGCTAACAAGCAGTCTGATTTTTGGTGCCTAGCTCCAACAGCCCGGCTGTTCCAGCGTGTGTGGGAATGTTCCCCATCATTACGCATACCAGGCTTAGCTGATTAGTGCACCCTCTCCACCCCAGAGGAATTCCTGCAGGTAGTGCTTTGTCCTGTGATTCCAATCAGATCTCACCAGCTAAGCAAGGAGGCATTGGCTTAACAGGTGGACAAGGGGTCCTCCAGGTGAGGAACGGCTTTTTATTGGTGATTCAGAAAGTAGCACTGTCCTCTGTGAGTCGGTTTGGATCTGGAGCCCCAAACTGATGCTTGGAGGAGTATAGGTATTGCAAGAGCTACATTTCAGCTCAGGTTATTACATTCTGCTTACTTAGAGACCCCCTTCAATTTAAGTTGGCTATAGGACTATTTTTTACTTCCTGCACCAGGCTGTTATGCAGTGTTGCTGAGTGATATTCAACAGCTGCTGTGTGTTGCAGGGATGGTTACGTTTCCATGGGGTGTGTACTACTAACCTCTATCTATTTCTTAGCTACCTCACAGAGATGTTGAGAGGGTTAATTACTGCATAAGTGGGGGAGATCCTGCTGAGAATGGTGCCAAAGCAGTGCAAAGTAGTAGTATTTAGACAAAGCATACAGAGGACTCCATTAGAACAAAGTTTCAGTTTTAGTGGGATACACCTGTTAATCCCCTAGAATGGTGACTGCATGCCACTCTGTACCATTACTCTCATTTTACAGATGGGGAAAACTGAGGTACAAAGGGGTAATTTGTCTTCAGTCACATAGTCAGTGACAGTTGGGAATGAAAGCCAGGCACCCTGACTCCCCATCCCCTTTGCATCTGAAGAAGTGGGTTTTTTACCCACGAAAGCTTATGCCCAAATAAATCTGTTAGTTTTTAAGGGGCCACCAGACTCCTTGTTGTTTTTGTCCCCTTTTCCAACTACAGTATTAGACATGCTGCCTCTTTAATTGGAGATGGTATAGTCCACAACAGGGCTACTAAGTCCCTGCTACACGACTAATATAGTTTTAACGTGTAATGTAGATCCCTACTTCTATAGCCACATAGCCTCTTTGCTTTATTTTTTTCTTTTTTCTTTTCTAACCACTCCCATAAAACATGTTGATGTTTCCATGACTCAATGACAAATGGCTCCAAGCTTGCAAGTGTTCTGGCTATTTTAGCTGGATAGCGACAACACTTATTTCAGGGGATTCACTGTAGTGTGCTACCATGCAATATGGGTTACGAATAATAGCAGTTAATGCTTCTGACCGTTTCAGGCACCTTTTGACTTTTTTATTCAGGCCATGAACTGTCTATTACTCTGTGTGTGTGCAGTGTCTAGCACACTGGGGCCCCTTTCTTGGGCGGTCCCTAGGCACTACCATAATAAATATCATTAATAATAATATTGGATCATCAGGTGTGGGCTCCTCAGGCTTTTATTTGGCGGGGGAGGGAGCAGAAAAAATCACTTTTACTCATTCACCTCTTGTCCGAGCCTTCTACAGCTAAGCACCCAAAGGTTTTTATTTCCACTGTGCCACTGGCTTGGGGCACTCGAAGCCTGATTCACCACGGGCTGGGACGTTGTGTCAGCATCTGCAGCTGTGCAGATTGGGTGTGAAATGCTACTGGATCATAACGGGATCTTTTGCCCAGGTGTAAGTGATGACCCTGGAATGGAGAATCAGGCCCTATAGATTCACTACAGTCTGAAGTGTATGTCTTGTTAACCTTCTGCTACAGTATATCTGAGTATGTTCCCTTGGAAAAGATCAGGGTATAGTTATCCTTGCTTTTCTGCCTGTTCCTTGCACAGATACAGCAGTGTGGTATGTCCTCTACGTTGTCTGTGCTTGGAATTAACTCACCAGAAGTTCTGAGTTATGCACAGTCAATGTTATTATGATTGTTACTTGTATTTATTTGTATTGCATTTGCACCTAGGAGCCTTTGGCCTAACCCAAGAATCCCATTGTGATAACACTGAACAAAAAGAGGGTCTCTGCCTCAAAGAGTTTACAATCCGTGCTTTACACTGCTACAAAACCTTTTCTCCAAGGATCTCAGCTATCAAATATCACAGCAGTGGGACAGGTACATGGCCTTGTTTTACAGATAAGGCAGGAGGCATTGAAGGATTTGCTCATGTCCCACAGCAGAGCTGATATTAGAAACCAGGAGTCTGGGCTCCCAGTTCTTTTTTTTAGCCATTATAAATAGCAGCTTTAGACCAGGAAACTTCAGAAGAAGATTATTACTAAGGATTATCATAACAAATGGCTATAGGATGATAAAGATGATGTGACACTTAACACAAAATGGGCTGTTAAAGGGCAGCTAGTAACTCAGGTTTCAGAAATAAGTGCAAACATTATACCTATTGGAGAAGATAATAATTTGGCTTGTAACTCAGTAGTTACCAAGTCCTTAGTACCTACTGCATAAGGGAAAATTGGAGTAAAAATGCGAAACACTCCCTGCATCTTTTCTATGATTATATCCATTAAAATATTTGTAATTGGTTGAATGTTAGTGATGCCATAAAATAGATGAAATCTTGAGCGATTACTGTTCTCTTTTCATTTTCATGGTTCTCTTATTGTACTGTATGTGTTCCTCCTCCCTTCCGTTTTGTATGTTATGCCATCACCACTTTAACAGTCTAGTTAGAGTTTGGCTTAAAAGACCTCTCTCTCCCATGTAAACCAATTAACAGCTACTTTCCATTTTACCAGTGGTGCCTAAACTGTAGGGAAGACTGGCCTCTAGCCAATTCATTAAAGACTTCAGGATAATAGTTTGCTGTCTAATGAACAGTCTGGCTTTAAGCTTCTCTATTCAACTATGATGGTGCTTCTGAAGTTGACAGGTATTTATAAGGCAATGAGGAAAGGTCATTTGTTGGACGTTAGCTTCATCGACTGGTCCAAAGAACCTTCTGTTCATTCACATCTATGCTCCTAAGGCAGAATAGGCAAAAGCAAATGTCAAGAGGAAAAAATAAGTTTATTCTCTCATATTTGCTTTTAAATTTGCAATCAAACAGTGCTGGATGTACAGTTTTCTTTGTTACCTGCGAGGCTTGGTCTGCCCGGTATTAAATATATAATATATTTGTTATGCATTACAGTAGCTGAAATTGGAGGCCTTATTGTTCCAGGCTTTTTAAACATACATAGGAAGAGACACTCCCAGCCCGAAGAGCTTAGAGTGTAGATAGACAAGACAGACAAAGGGTGTGAGAAAGGATTAGTACCCCCATTTTACCGAGGGGAACTGAGGCACAGAGAGATCTAGTGACTTGCCCAAGGTCACACACGGGGTCTGTGGCAGTTAGTAATTGAACCCGGATCTCCCGAGTCCCAATCCAGTGCCTTAAACACAAGACCATCTTAACTCTTTGTCATTGGGTCTTTTGTAAGTATAACAAGAGATGTAATTTGTACAGAATGCATTATTTGATAACAGTACCCCTTCATGTATTTGCTACGGTCTGTGGTACTAACAGAAAAGAAAAAATATGCTCAGTTTTTTTGGTTGATTGCATTTCACACATTAATCAATTCAGTCTCACAGGTGTGTTGTGAAGTGTTTATTATTGCTGTTTTTAAATGGGGAAATTGAGGCAGAGAGTGGGTGACTTGTCCAATGTCACCTGGGACACTAATGATAGATCCTGAATTTGAACCCATGACCAGACCTAAATCCCAGTTAGCTGCCAGACTTCTTTCCTCCCAGCTGGAGTAACATTTTTATTACCCGATGTATTACTTACCGTACTTCATCCTTGTGCCCCTTTAATAGCGAGTGCAAGACTGCTCATTTTTCCTGGCATTGGAACACAAGGAGGTCAAAAGTCTTGTAATGAAGGAGGGCTACAGCACAGAAACTGTTACTGCCAATGCCCCAGACCATTTTTTATTTTTTTAAATAAATTGTGACATTTACTTTTACTTTACTTTATACTGAAGCCATGTCTGGAATTGCAGGTCAGACATTGCATGCTCCCCTGTCCTGCTGCCCAAGGAAATAAAGTGAAGCCAAGAGGGACTTTCACTTATCTTAGGCCATATTATTAGGGGATGACTCGCATCTTCCAGCACTAAGCAGAGATGGGTTCAAGTCACTTAATTTTGGATCTGAATCTGCATTGTAAATTTATTTTTGTGGCTTAAAATAAAAAAAAATACAATTATCGAAAACAAATTTCCACTGAAAATTTCCTACCTGCTGGTGTCTGTGTGAGCCTTTAGGAGGAGGGGAAGACAGGATTGTTCTGTGTTTGTACAGTGCCTAGCACAATGGGAGATGGGGCTCTGGTTCTGTGATAAGGTTCCTAGGTGCTACCATAATACAAATAGTGAATAATAATAATTAGTAGTGACCCCTGGGGGGGGGGGTGAGGGTGAGATACAGTACTCCCTATGCCTAGAGCAGGAGCATTTACACACACAGAGTCACCCTTGATAACTGGTGTTCCCATGCCTATTGGTTTGATAGGTGTCAGATCCTGAGTTATTCTCTTATATCTCCCTTTAGAAACTCATATTGCAAGAGGAACAATCTTACTTCCTAAGGTTATCTGTATTGGTTCAGTTGGGTGCCTTCCTCCTTGCCCTGGTCCCCCAGGCTGCTGATTGTGTCTGGGCACGGAGAGGAGAACCAGGTACTTGGCTGTTTCTCCTGTTTTCTTTTCACCCTGTATTCCCCTCCTCTGCCCACAAGAAGTGTAAGCACACCCCACCCTTACTGCCGAGCGTGACTATTAGAGGAGTATAACTTTGCCCGTTGCAACAGAGAGAATCAAAGTTTGGAGGAGTTCGTTGCGACACTCTCTCTCCATGTTGTTTGTATCTGCAGATTGGAGGATGCTGCTTCCTGAGGGTGGGAGTATTGGGACAATGTCTGACTTCTCCAGCTCCCAGAGAACCAGCAAGGAGGGCAGCGATGTGGTAGAGTGGGCCATAAAATGGACATCAATATTTCCCACTGTAGAAAGAAGAGACTGCACCTGAGACAAAAAGCTTTCAGACTGGTGAAGTTAAGTGTCTGAATTGCTGGAAGCTGGGTTGAGCCCATTGTTAGGAGAGGACTGAAGACAAGCGTGCACCCCTGCTATGACTTGGCTGAACAATATTTAAAATGTATGCCTTTTAAGCAGAGAAGCACATAGAAGCATCTCTTAAAGATGAAGGACCAAAACCAAATCCCTTTTGCCAGTCTGTGCATATTCTCTAACAGGTGGCTGGTCAAAACAAATCAGTCAGGTCCCAAAAGTGGCCTTTGGAGGATCAACCATTTCTTGTCTTTCTCTTCCTGGTCTCTCCGTCACTCAGTTGCACGCTCTGTTTTTATTCCTTTTTATCTGAAAGCTGTAAAAGCCAAGGAGGGAATGGAACCATTTAGAGGTTTCAATGCCCAGGAGTTATGGGATGAAACTGAGCAAAAGAAAAATTAAAATGAATAATAATACTAGTTCTTTTACATAGTGCTTTTTATCAGCAGATCTCAAGGCACTTTACAAAAGAGGTCAGTATCATAAAACCTATTTTACAGATGGGGAAACTGAGGCATAAAGCAGGGAAGTGACTTGCCAAGGTTACCAAGTAAATCTGGGGCGGAGTCAGGAATTGAGCACAGATCTCCTGAATTTTAGTCCAGTGCCATAGCTACTGGGCCACACTGCCTCCTCCATAGCAGGAAATGTTTCTTAAAGAGGGGGATCCATTAGACTGCGGAATTTTCTCCCATAAGAATGTGGTGAAAACCTTATCATGTGAGTCACTGAAAAGCATATTTGAGGATCTCTTGAAAGGAAACTGAGTCCCGATCTAAAGCCCGTTGGAGTCCATGGGATTCTTTCCATTGATTTCCGTGGGCTTCGGGCTGGGCCCTAATTTAACTCTGATTAGGAATGGACAAGAGAACCCCTGGATTACTGTTGTCCACTTCTCACTCCTGCAATTCAGTGATAAGCATTACATTTGACTGAGGGCATATTTAGCTGTTATAGTTCCATATGCAAAACACCCAAACGACTTTTATGTTAGATTAAGGAAAAGGGCAACAACAAAAAGTTCACAAGTGCAGTTTTCACGAATGGGGGAGCACAGCCTGAATGGCTCCTACTGTCCAGCTGCGTACAAAATGGCCGCTGAACTCTACCACCCGGGAGAGTTCCTGGAAATTTAAAGACACATTTCCCAGAAAACAAAAGGCTGCAGTCTCAGAACTATGTGCACCAAGGTAGCCCTGTGGACTTAGTGCAGCTCCACGCTTCTCAGCGTTTCTATTGCATTGGACAGCCACCAGAAATTGAACAATGCATAAAAACGGGACCATCCAGCTATCAGATCTTGTCCTGGCGTCGCTGGTCAGCATTTTGCCTTTAGGCTGTTACAGTTTACCAGAACTTGTTCCATATTGCCATTTGATCCTGGGAGAAAGGGAAAAATCTGGTCAATAAGGTTCTCATTAACCAAAAAAGCTGCAACATGCTGGAATCATTAGTACTTTGTTGATTGAGTTAACCATGCAAGGCAGACTGCAATTGATCATCTGCATTCTCACTAAGTATGCCACAGTTAAGGGGAGTTTGTTATAAAACAGTTTGGATGACATTAAGAACTCTGGATTTAGCCAAGATCATCAGTTTCAAAGCTGCCATTTGGCTTTAAACTAAAAGTAAAAATTATATTCATGCTAGAGATGGGACCAGGGTACAAAGCTGAGAGTTGATCTTGCCCCGATGTTAGATCTGAAGGTCTTGTTTTGGCTCCCTGTGGAAATACAGACCAGTGCTGAAATCTGAATCCAAGTTTAAACATTTTTAACATTTGGAGGTCTTTGGTTACAAGGTATTGCCTGCTTTATTTAAAGATAATAAGCAAAAGTAAATACAAACCAACAACCGGGTTTAGTTTAATGATGTTATAACATAGACAATATGTTCACCAAGTTACATATATGGTATAATTTCTGGTGCCAAAAAACAGGTGAACAAGAGTTGCTGAATAGTTGTACCTTGGAAATACATCATGGTCACTTTAAACATTGTGTCTTTAACTTTTGAAATGCTGAAGATCACATCTTGAGGGAATTTGTTAAAGCCTTTGAAGTATTTTTATGTTATATCCCTATGGCAGAAGACGGTACAGATCAAGAAAGCACTGAGTAGATTTATTCACAGAAAATATATTCAAATTATCCAGATATATGGGGCATACATTCTTCATTTGTAGGTGTCTCTCAGAAACCTTCCCAAGAAATGGAGTTAAAGAATTTTAAAATGAGCTTCTGTGTACTGTACTTTTGCCTTTTCAGATGTAATGCAGTATATACTGTGTGGTAAATTGGAGGGCATTCAGAGAAAAGCACCAAAAATAAGGGGCGGTAGGAACTCACACAGAAAAATTAAAAGCACTGCAAATTTATGGCTTCGTGATGCACTGACTACTGCAAGTCATAGAATCATAGAATCATAGAATCATAGAATATCAGAGTTGGAAGGGACCTCAAGAGGTCATCTAGTCCAACCCCCTGCTCAAAGCAGGACCAATTCCCAGCTAAATCATCCCAGCCAGGGCTTTGTCAAGCCGGGCCTTAAAAACCTCCAAGGAAGGAGACTCCACCACCTCCCTAGGTAACGCATTCCAGTGTTTCACCACCCTCCTAGTGAAATAGTTTTTCCTGATATCCAACCTGGACCTCCCCCACTGCAACTTGAGACCATTGCTCCTTGTTCTGTCATCTGCCACCACTGAGAACAGCCGAGCTCCATCCTCTTTGGAACCCCCCTTCAGGTAGTTGAAGGCTGCTATCAAATCCCCCCTCATTCTTCTCTTCTGGAGACTAAACAATCCCAGTTCTCTCAGCCTCTCCTCATAAGTCATGTGCTCCAGACCCCTAATCATTTTTGTTGCCCTCCGCTGGACTCTTTCCAATTTTTCCACATCCTTCTTGTAGTGTGGGGACCAAAACTGGACACAGTATTCCAGATGAGGCCTCACCAATGTCGAATAAAGGGGAACGATCACGTTCCTCGATCTGCTGGCAATGCCCCTACTTATACAGCCCAAAATGCCGTTAGCCTTCTTGGCAACAAGAGCACACTGTTGACTCATATCCAGCTTCTCGTCCACTGTGACCCCTAGGTCCTTTTCAGCAGAACTGCTACCTAGCCATTCGGTCCCTAGTCTGTAGCAGTGCATGGGATTCTTCCGTCCTAAGTGCAGGACTCTGCACTTGTCCTTGTTGAACCTCATCAGGTTTTTTTCTGCCCAATCCTCTAATTTGTCTAGGTCCCTCTGTATCCGATCCCTACCCTCTAGTGTATCTACCACGCCTCCTAGTTTAGTGTCATCTGCAAACTTGCTGAGAGTGCAGTCCACACCATCCTCCAGATCATTAATAAAGATATTAAACAAAACCGGCCCCAGGACCGACCCTTGGGGCACTCCACTTGAAACCAGCTGCCAACTAGACATGGAGCCATTGATCACTACCCGTTGAGCCCGACGATCTAGCCAGCTTTCTATCCACCTTACAGTCCATTCATCCAGCCCATACTTCTTTAACTTGGTGGCAAGAATACTGTGGGAAACAGTATCAAAAGCTTTGCTAAAGTCAAGAAATAAGACATCCACTGCTTTCCCCTCATCCACAGAGCCAGTTATCTCATCATAGAAGGCAATTAGGTTAGTCAGGCACGACTTCCCCTTCGTGAATCCATGCTGACTGTTCCTGATCACTTTCCTGTCCTCTAAATGTCTCATAATTGATTCCTTGAGGACCTGCTCCATGATTTTTCCAGGGACTGAGGTGAGGCTGACTGGCCTGTAGTTCCCCGGATCCTCCTTCTTCCCTTTTTTAAAGATGGGCACTACATTAGCCTTTTTCCAGTCATCTGGGACCTCCCCCGATCGCCATGAGTTTTCAAAAATAATGGCTAATGGCTCTGCAATCTCACCCGCCAACTCCTTTAGCACCCTCGGATGCAGCGCATCCGGCCCCATGGACTTGTGCACGTCCAGTTTTTCTAAATAGTCCCGAACCACTTCTTTCTCCACAGAGGGTTGGTCACCTTCTCCCCATGCTGTACTGCCCAGTGCAGCAATCTGGGAGCTGACCTTGTGCGTGAAGACAGATGCAAAAAAATCATTGAGTACATTAGCTTTTTCCACATCCTCGGTCACTAGGTTGCCTCCCTCATTCAGTAAGGGGCCCACACTTCCCTTGATTTTCTTCTTGTTGCTAACATACCTGAAGAAACCCTTCTTGTTACTCTTAACATCTCTTGCTAACTGCAACTCCAAGTGTGATTTGGCCTTCCTGATTTCACTCCTGCACGCCTGAGCAATATTTTTATACTCCTCCCTGGTCATTTGTCCAATCTTCCACTCCTTATAAGCCTCTTTTTTGCGTTTAAGATCAGCAAGGATTTTACTGTTTAGCCAAGCTGGTCGCCTGCCATATTTACTATTCTTTCTACACATCGGGATGGTTTGTTCCTGCAACCTCAATAAGGATTCTTTAAAATACAGCCAGCTCTCCTGGACCCCTTTGCCCTTCATGTTATTCTCCCAGGGGATCCTGCCCATCTGTTCCCTGAGGGAGTCAAAGTCTGCTTTTCTGAAGTCCAGGGTCCGTATTCTGCTGCTCTCCTTTCTTCCTTGTGTCAGGATCCTGAACTCGACCATCTCATGGTCACTGCCTCCCAGGTTCCCATCCACTTTTGCTTCCCCTACTAGTTCTTCCCTGTTTGTGAGCAGCAGGTCAAGAAAAGCTTTGCCCCTAGTTGGTTCCTCCAGCACTTGCACCAGGAAATTGTCCCCTACACTTTCCAAAAATTTCCTGGATTGCCTGTGCACCGCTGTATTGCTCTCCCAGCAGATATCAGGGTGATTAAAGTCTCCCATGAGAACCAGGGCCTGTGATCTAGCAACTTCTGCTAGTTGCCAGAAGAAAGCCTCGTCCACCTCATCCCCCTGGTCTGGTGGTCTATAGCAGACTCCAACCACGACATCACCCTTGTTGCTCACACTTCTCAACTTTATCCAGAGACTCTCAGGTTTTTCTGCAGTATCATACCGGAGCTCTGAGCAGTCATACTCCTCTCTTACATACAACGCAACTCCCCCACCTTTTCTGCCCTGCCTGTCCTTCCTGAACAGTTTATATCCATCCATGACAGTACTCCAGTCATGTGAGTTATCCCACCAAGTCTCTGTTATTCCAATCACATCATAGTTCCCTGACTGTGCCAGGACTTCCAGTTCTCCCTGCTTGTTTCCCAGGCTTCTTGCATTTGTGTATAGGCACTTAAGATAACTCAATGATCGTCCCTCTTTCTCAGCATGAGACAGGAGTCCTCCCCTGTTGCGCTCTCCTGCTTGTGCTTCCTCCCAGGATCCCATTTCCCCACTTACCTCAGGGCTTTGGTCTCCTTCCCCCGGTGAACCTAGTTTAAAGCCCTCCTCACTAGGTTAGCCAGCCTGTTGGCGAAGATGCTCTTCCCTCTCTTCGTTAGGTGGAGCCCGTCTCTGTCTAGCACTCCTTCTTCTTGGAACACCATCCCATGGTCGAAGAATCCAAAGCCTTCTCTCCGACACCACCTGCGTAGCCATTCGTTGACTTCCACGATTCGACGGTCTCTACCCCGGCCTTTTCCTTGCACAGGGAGGATGGACGAGAACACCACTTGCGCCTCAAACTCCTTTATCCTTCTTCCCAGAGCCACGTAGTCTGCAGTGATCCGCTCAAGGTCATTCTTGGCAGTATCATTGGTGCCCACGTGGAGAAGCAGGAAGGGGTAGCGATCCGAGGGCTTGATGAGTCTCGGCAGTCTCTCCGTCACATCGTGTATCCTAGCTCCAGGCAAGCAGCAGACCTCTCGGTTTTCCCGGTCAGGGCGGCAGATAGATGACTCAGTCCCCCTGAGGAGGGAGTCCCCGACCACCACCACCCTCCTCCTCCTCTTGGGAGTGGTGGTCGTGGAACCCCCATCCCTAGGACAGTGCATCTTTTGTGTTCCAATCGGTGGAGTCTCCTTCTGCTCCCTTCCCTCAGATGGGCCATCTAGTCCACTCTCCGCATTAGCACCTGTAGAGAGAACATGGAAACGATTCCTCACCTGTATCTCCATTGCTGGTGCATGGACGCTCCTCTTTCTTCTTCTGGAGGTCACATGCTGCCAAACCTCCTCACAATCCTTCTGTCCCTGCTGCGCCTGCTCTGAATCTTCAGAACATTGTGGCCGTAGAAGCATCTCCTGACGTCTGTCCAGGAAATCTTCATTTTCCCTTATGCAACGCAGAGTTGATACTTGTTTCTCCAGCCCTCGAACCTTCTCCTCCAATATGGAGACCAGCTTGCACTTTGTGCAGACAAAGTCGCTTCTGTCCTGCGGAAGAAAGACAAACATGGCACAACCTGTGCAGGTTACAACAGCTGATCGCTCACCTTCCATATCACCGTCCTCTTAGGAGCTTCCTCAACTGTTGCAGGAACTACTCGGAGAAACCTGCAGATGAAAGCCTCAGTGCGCTCTCCCTAGGCGAACTCCCAGGCAAACTCCCGCTGTTAGCCTCTGCTGTTCGCTGCTGACTGCCCTTATATACCAGTCAGGCCCACTCAAGGCCCAGCTGGAACAAAGCACTCCCAATTCACACTTTTCAAACAAACAAGCAAGCAATCAAGCACACGGTCAAACTGACCAACTGTCCCAGCAGCAGACACTCAGATACTCACCAACACAGCCCCCCTAATGCAGCACTTAGCGTACCTCCTCTCGGACAGCTCCCAGGCAAACTCCCGCTGTTAGCCTCTGCTGTTCGCCGCTCAGCTGGTTCGCTGCTGACTGCCCTTATATACCAGTCAGGCCCACTCAAGGCCCAGCTGGAACAAAGCACTCCCAATTCACACTTTTCAAACAAACAAGCAAGCAATCAAGCACACGGTCAAACTGACCAACTGTCCCAGCAGCAGACACTCAGATACTCACCAACACAGCCCCCCTAATGCAGCACTTAGCGTACCTCCTCTCGGACAGCTCCCAGGCAAACTCCCGCTGTTAGCCTCTGCTGTTCGCCGCTCAGCTGGTTCGCTGCTGACTGCCATCGATGTTTCCTGAGCAAATAATTCAGCTTCAAAATTCCTGGGAGAAAGCGAATCCTGTCTACACCTAGGGATTTTTTTTAAAGTAGACTTTTAGGCCTAGCTCTTCAACTGGTGTAACTTGCCATAGCGCCATTGAAGCCAATGAAGAAGTTGAGAGGTTACATCAGATGAGGATCTGGCCCTTAGCCTTTTCTTAACTGGTAGTAGCAGCAATGGCAGCTCTAGTTTAGACAGGCAACCCGTGTCTTTAGCCCCAAGATGTCTAGACCTTCTCTGAGCAAGATTGGAATACATGATGGTTAAAATCCAGAAGGCTACCCGGCGTTTTGTCTACATGAGTGCTTCCACTATTGCTAATACCTGTGGACCTACAACAATGGTAGCAAGTAGAGCCATTTGAAACATTTCAAAGTTTATAAATTTCACAATATTTTTCAACTAAATCTTGATAGAAGAATTATAAAAAAATTCCGTGTATGTGTACGTGTTTAACTAGCTCAAGTAGCGACAGTGGGAAATGTAAGGAAAAAAAAGTCTAGTATAGGCATAGCCTTGTTAGGGGACGTAACAATGTGTGTGTATTGGAAGATTGCAAATGTAATCCTCCGGAGAGTGTGTGTGTCTTATAGTGTCCCCCTCTGTGCCACTTCCGTTTGGTATAGTCCCAATTAGAGAGTCTGGCTCTTTTGTTCAAGTTGTAGCAGTTAATGCTTTCAGCTTTGAAGATCCCAAGTTCCATCCCTGGTGTGTTGGCCAAGATGGCAGCCATCACACAAACTGCAAGGAGGGGGAAGGAATTGTTTAGCGTCATTCAAGGGGACAGGATTAGGGTGAAACTGAGCAATTGAAAATATAGGTTTACTCTTTGGAAATTTCTCCTAAGAATGAAGTTTGTGGGGCGGTGGAATCATCTCAGAAAGGAAGTGATAGAATCTCCATTGCTTGGGACATGGTACTTTTCACAAAAGTACAGCCGTTAACTGAAGTGTCCTGGCCAAATTCCAAAGGAGTAGTTAAATTCTGGTTTCAGCTGAATAAGGAATTCTTCACTCACTGCCCTAAAGTATTGTGCAGCCTTGCTCTATGGTGTTCAAAGGCTGCCTGGCACCCCAAAAGCAGCTGCATTTCAGAGATGCGTGAAGCGGTCAAGGGAATACGAATCAAGTAAGGAGATTAGGATGTGGTACCCTTTCTGTGTATCCGTTATTGTTACTGGTTTTAGTGTTCCTACTGGACTGAGAGATTCTACTGACTGAATATGTCCCCATCACAATTAGCACGAATTTGCGGTTTTATTGCCTGTTGCAGCAAAGAGGCCAGATAGTGAATGGAACTCTGGCAACTGAGTTCTCCTCTCACCCTTGTATATGGTCCCTCCTCGTCAGGCTTGGGAGACACTGCCATGCCAGGGCTCAAACTGTCCCTTTTCTGTGGATAAACCCATGAAAAATGCTGTACAATAATAAGACCGATGAGTAAAGCTCAGCCTTTCCCAACTGAATATTCAAAAGAGGCTTGGATTTTTTGGTGAGACAAACAGAGCCAGACAGGAATACTGAACATAGACTGGGGATGCCAAGGGAATCGTTTCCATAGAAACAAAAACATGGAGGGTTTCAGGGCTCTCCCAGCTCTGCCTTACAAACTCGTCTGATTATCTTAATGGTCAATATAATGGATTGAAAAGATGTGGGTGATTAGTGAAATGTAATCCGAATTTGCTGCAGGTGTAGAAAGCATTGCACTGAAATCTCTCTCTCACATGGGCTCTTAATGGCTCATACCCTTTGCATAATAGACCCGAGTTTGATCTCATGCTGGTGTAAATCAGGATTAACTCCATAGTAATCAGTGGAGTTCCATCGGTATACAACGGGGAGAGACTCCGTCCTAGTTTCTTTCATTGACATGCAGAAAGCAAGATCCTCGTTGACTTCTTTGCATCAGTCGCTCACCCATGTGGGGCTGATACATATATGCATGCATGAAACATGACCAATAGAGGCGCATACCTTCCTATCATCGGGCTTCTGAGACTGTCCTTGGAGAACAGCCTGTGGTTGTCTTCCTTTTCTGTGTCAGGGGAGTTCTCCCCGGCTGGGCAGTTAGGGCTCCTTTAATCTGCTCTGGCCCCTTTACCAAGAAAATGGGCGAGAGAAGAAGTGAGAAACTGACAGGAACTTTCTGTCTTTCTGCCCAGTTTCTCTGTTTTTAGTTTCTGTGTAGTACTATTCACCCATGATATCTATGCACTAAGAGACTAGTGCTGCATGGCTGACCTCATGGCATGGCTGACTTCCTATTCAGAATCAGGAAGGGCTGGAAATGTCATGAGAGAATCCTGTTCATAAAAAAGAATCTAATAGTTTCTATAAACATCCAAATTTCCTATTCTTATAGGAAACATACTCCATGCTAGAGATGAGGCCAAACCAAAAATCCCAGAACTGAATGCTTCCACATTTGGATCAGGTTCCAAAGTGGAGTGGGACTTTGTGGTTTGGACTTATCTCTTCTCTGAATCTTCCAAGACTTGTCCATCGCTGGTCATTACTCATTATTATGTGTTGTGTTGGTTTAATGGCTTCTTGTGATGTTTTGTTTTAAGTAGGACTGGGCAAACTTGTTCTGTCTGATTTTTAACCAGCATTGAACCTTGTGGGTTGTAAAGTTCTAATTTAATTATAGGAGTTTGTGTTCCTCTTTAGAAGAGACTGAAGGGGGTGGGAGGAAGGAATAGAGGGAGGGGAGCCAAAATTAGAGATGGGACAAATCCTAGGAATCATTAAACTGGAAAATGGGAGCGAGTGAGAAATGAATTGATGGAGACAGGAAATAGAACTTTCTAATAGAAAAACATTTAATATATTGTGTAAAGGCCCCCGCTTGTAGTAGTTAAGCTTTTTGAGCTGTTCTCTCACTTCTAATAGAGAACTCAGGTTGTTCTATAGCTAGGAAAACATAGGGTTGTTGTTATTTATTTTTGATATATTGAATCACCCTTGAGAGAGAGCAAATATACAAAATAAGTGCTTAAATTACTGGAAGATGGTTCATACTCTCCAGATTAGCTTTGCAACCCCACAGGAGTCTTGGAAAATGTCTTGAGACCCTGAAAACCGCAAGCCTCTCCCATCTCAAAAGCTTGCCTCTCAACAAGCATACATAATGCTCCTGCAGTGTTTAAAGGAAAACATCACAGCTTTGAGAAGGGTCAGCCAGAGATGATATAACTGCAAATACGAAAGGAAATCAAAGAGCTGCAGGGTTCCGCCCATGAGAGAGAAGCAGAATTAGACTCTGCTAGAGCAGCCAACACTGACACAAACTGAACAGGGAGAGATGCCTGGAGAGGAATATTTTTCCTCTAGAATTCATGTGTGTGTGAATGCACAGTTAACCCTAACCCATGCTTTGAATTTTTAAGCTTCGAAATGCCCTCCCTGAACTAATTAGTGGGGCTACTATTCCAGTGTTGCCAACTCTCAGGATTTTGGTGTGAAGTGAGTGGTATTTGGTGGTGTTCTTAAAGCCCCAGCTCCTGGAGTCACGTGAATATGTGACTAGAGCAGTGGGCCCCTGATCTTGGTTGGGGCCCCTGGATGATACTCTAATACAAATAATAATGCTAGTAATAAAATGAAAAAATAAATATGTTCTAATGATTGGAACCATCAAGATGTGCACACAGTTTATTTTACTATTCCTTATCTACCCTCCCTTTTATGCTCACTTGTGTATTGTTTCAAATTATGACAGTAACCTCTGTGGGGCATATACTCTGTTTTCCTAGTTTTGTATAGTGCCCTGCATAATGAGGTCCTAAACCTACAGCAATACAAATAATAATAATGAATATTTTTAGCTGTAATGTTTGTTGGCAGTGTTTCTCCAACTTTTTCCATATGGTGATCTCCCTTTCCACACCAGAATCCACCAGAACCTCCCTCCCTGCCTTAGTTAGCTGAGATCCAGGGTAACATTTTCTAAAGCACTTACTTCCCATTTTCAAAAGTGCCCAGGGACTAGACTGTGGATTCCATTTAGGCACCTAAAGGTGGAGACAGGCACCAGGTGGGAATTTCAAAAGTACCTCGGTGCCTAATTCTGATTGATTTCAATGGGAATTGGGCACTTTTGAACATTCCACCATGTGCCTAAGTACTAACTCCCATTTGGAATAAGGTGCCCAGGCAATTTTGAAAATCCCCCTAAGAGCCTATCTGGATCTTTAGATGCCTAAGTAAACTTTAAAATCTGGCCCTAAATACCTTTAAAAATCTGGCTTTAAGTAACTTGACGTTCAGTGAGACATGGGTACTTAAATTTAGTTTACCCCTTCTGAGTTAGCAAAATGGGAAGACCAGATTGCGATGCCTGGCTTGAAAGCCCCTGTTCAATCTTTAATATTAACTCGCAACCCTTGCCTTAAAGCTAACCTAGTTTCCATCTGCTAACATGTAACATACCTTAGACCAGCTTCATGAAGTTATTAATCTACAGACAGCTGCCCCCCGATTCATGCCTGCAAAATGTAATTGGACATCAACTCTCACTTTCCTGACCAATTTCCAAAGCTATTTCATTTGATTGTGTTTGGTCATTTTTTTTTATTTTAAATTATGTCTAGATTTTTATCTGAAATCCATTGATAGTGGTTATGTAAGCCCTTTCTGTGCTATCCGATTGTTTTAATTCCAGGGAGTACTCTGAAGAGTTTAAGTGTGTGTTAGATATCACATTGATGGATCAGCCAAGCAAGGAACATTTGGAAATTCACATATTCCTACTCTTTAACCTATGATATTTGAAATGTAAGCCTCCTACATGCCATTAACAATTTGAACATCTATAAACATTTCTCAGTATGTTTAGATTTTGTTTTGGACTAGTTTGAATATGTGCATGTAGTTTTTTCCTTTAACCCATCCAAGAATATTAATTGCCCATTTGATTTGCAGTTTGCCATTTATTTAATTTGTTTTTCTTCAAAGTAATATCAGAGCAGTTTGTATTGCATAACTTAGAGTAACGGGAGACGGTCTGGTCTAGCTGGCTGCGCACAAGGCTGAAAGCCAGGAACTCCTGAGTTCCAATACTGCCTCTGACACTGACTTGCCGTATGGCCTTGATAAAGTCATGTGCCACTGTCTCTCAGTTTTCCCAGCTGTAGAATGAAGATATTGTGAATATGGTACGTTTGAATTAGTGCTTATGCAACATTGTGTGGCACTGAAGTAGAGTTCAGATGGCCTGGTGGCTTGCGATGCTAGAGGTCATGGGTTCATTCAAATCCCCAGGTGGCTGCTGTTGTGGGAGCTATGCAGGAATTATTTCAGGGAAGTTCTATGGCCCGTGTAATGCAGGAGGTCGGACTAGGTAATTGCAGAGGTCCTTTGAGGCTTTAGAATCCAAGACTCTATAAAATTGAAAGTGCTAAGTTTTATTAGAGAGGAACTCAAAACTTTCAGAGGTGTGATTTGTATAAGCACTCAGATGTTTGGATCCTTATCCATGCTTCTTTCTCCAAGTGACTAAATCACTTTTGAACTCAGGACTTAGACTCCTAAATAGAGCTGGGCAAATAACTGATATTTTTTTTTTGTCTGTTCCAAAAAGTTGGAATTTATTTTTCTTTTTGAGCTTTTAAAATCCTTTTTATTTTTTTAAAGTGAAATTGAAATAAATTTCAAAACAAAAAAAAAATGTTTCAAACTGAAAAATCAAAATATTTCATCTCAAAAATGTTGAAACAAAACATTTCAATTTTGGGAGGATTTTTGTTCAACAGAAACAATTTGGAAAATTCAGCACAAATTCATGAAATGTTTTGGTCAATCTGAATCTGTGTGTTTTCGTGAAAAAAAGTTTTGGGTGAAAAAATTTTCCCAGCTCTGCTTCTAACTCATTTAGATGCTTTTGAATATTTTACCTTATATCAATAATTATATTCTGCCTGCCTAAACATTCCTTTTGTAGTCTTAAGTGCATATTCTCTTTCATGAACTGTCCTGAATTGTTTCTTGTGCAATGTTGCTACGTGATGTTAAAAAGCTGGCATGTTGCCCCTCAGAGGTGTCTTCAATGCAGTGGTGGTTTGAACTGTCTCCATTACTGTATATTGCTTGGATGAAAAGCCTGTGTCTGTAGTTTAGTGGCTAATTTGCTAAATTGAATAAAATCAAGCAACCTTTTGACACTGCAAATGTTCTTGCAAGTTTCCCTTAAATACTTCAGTGTGGAAGCAAAAATAGAGCACGCGAAGCAGAAGGCTTTGCCCAGTTCTGCTGTGATTCTCTCCCATTTAAAGGAATAGCATGTATGTCGTACTCAACAGATTGATTGGCTGTGGCAATATGCAGCTGAAAATATCTGCTACACAGGAGCTGCGGCCTGTTTTTACAAGCTAGTGAGTCAAGAAATCAGATTTTGGGAAAAGGGCTTCCTGGCTGTTTTCAATAGACAAGGAGGTCCAGATTCTTTCAATGGGACTGTTCTAATGTACACCAGAGGTTTGTCACAATCCTGTCCTCTAGCCATCCAATACTTGAGCCACCACCCTTGCAAGTGAGATTGTTGAATTAGTGCAATTCCACTGTAGTCAACGGAGTTGCACCGGGGATGAATTTGTCCCACTGAGTCTGTTGGATTCTGTGTACAGTTCCAAAACTGGACGGCAGTTAGACAGAAGGGATGCTGCTTGCTGCAAGCTGCTTGGTTTTGTTAGCTTTACGCACATCTGTGCAGGCCTGATCCAATGGCCATTGCATTCAATGGGCGTTGGATCAGACCGTTAACCATTGAGGAGAAGAGAAGGCTATGCCCTAAGCTAAAAGGACCTCAGCAGGACATTTCAACAAGGTTCTCGTGCAAGTCCTCAGTTTCCCAGACTTAAATAGCTATCGAGTGGTGACTCAGCACAAGATCCACTCCTACGATTGATGGTAATTGGGGTGGTTCCATTGACTAAAGCGGAGGACCAGCCCCATAGTCACTAGAAAGAATTCGACTCCTTTTTGACTATTTAATTTGTCTGAAGAGAGATGGCTGAAATAATGTACATCTCAAACTGGGGATGAATGGGCCTTTTCTCCAGTCCTGCTAGCATAACTCCATTGAAGTCAGTGTCGTTATGCTGGTGTGAAAATGATGCGAGTGAAGGAGAAACAATCTCTGTCACTGTAAGGACGCTGGCTGCCTCAGTCATACGAATACACAATGTATAAAGAAGTTGGGGTAAGGAATCACAGAATCCAGAGATGGAAAAACCTTTTAGGTAACCGAGTTTATCCCGGTCGCACAGAGCACAGGATTATTCTGTAGAGTATGTTTGCTAAGAAATGTGTCCAGTCTAGTTCCAGCAAACAGGATCTCCACCTCTTTCTACTGGACACTATTCCACAGATGTAATTGTCTAGAAATGTTGACTGGTATTCAGCTGGGTCAGGTGTATACAAGTCACTGGTTACTTTTTCTAGTTCATGCTGGACAGTGTACAATGCCACTTTCAAGCAGTGCTCTGTTAATTTCTTTAATGAAGTGTGATTAAAAAATTCCCTAGGCTAGATTCTGCTCTGTTACACTTGAGTAAACTGAATTCCACTGAAGTCAGTGGAGGTAATCCAGTTTTATGCTGGTATAAATGGGAATAGAAGTTGGCCCTTAATGTTTTTTATGGGTTGCATGTCACTTGGTGTCAGTAAAGATGTACAAAAGTATATCCAATATCCGCCTCTGAGGGTTTTCCAATAGGCAGTTCAGAAGATAGGTGGTCAGGATTTCTTGTTTCTATTCCTGATTGCCACTGACTTGCTTCGTGACCTTGAGCAAGTAATAATATCTCTTCACTTTTTTTTTGTTGCTAAAATCCAGTATGCTTTCAGTTTAATATTGATTGCATCCTTTGATTGAGACGATAGCCTGCATTTTCAATGGGATGGACTCTATGAACCTGACTCATTACTGCGTTAGTCCAGTTTCATTTGGGTGCAACTCTGTTAAAATCAGTGGAGTTACATCCCGGTAAAACTGGACTAATGCAGTGGTGAATCAGGATCTATAATCCTAGTAGATCTTGACCATCTCTAATTTACATGAGCCATCTGTAAATGGGTCTAACGATACTTAACCACCTTCCAGGGGTGTTGTGAGGCTTAATTCACTAATGTGTGTGTATCCAGGATCCTTGGATGAAAACTAGAATATAAGTGTGCAGTACTCTTATGATGGTGATGAAGAATATCCCTCTCTCTATTTGAGGAACATTAGAATTTTGAAAGCCTTTAGGGTCCCATCTAATTCCCACTGGAGTCATTAGAAAGACTCCCACTGACGGCTTCAGGAGTTGGATCAGGTCTTAAGTGAAGAATTCTTCTTGGTTCTTCCAAAACACATCTCGCAAGGGAAACTTTGCCTATATTTTCCCAGAAGAGTTTTCTCTTTCAGTTCAGAATTTTTATCAGCAATTCTTATGCTAACAGGGGTCAGGAGAGGAGATGTTTCTCACGTTACACTTGAAGCTTCTCATGAATAATGGCCTATATCTCTTCTATTGTCTGTCCAAAACATAAGCAACCAGACATAAGACCAGAGGAGAAATTTAAAGAGTGCTGAATGAGCCAGCAGGACGGACCCAAGAGCTAAGATAGGGAATGAAATAAATACAAGGTAGAGCAGATGGTTATTTGGAGAAATGTTTGAGCAGATTAACTACTCAGCAACTAGAGAATTAGTCAGATTCTCTAGTTAAAAAGTTCCTTGAATCTTCAGAGTGAGATTAAGAGCATCGCAGATGAAGATCACTGTATCCAAAATAAATTAGAGATCATTATTCCTGAGAGAATTTTTTAAGTGTTAAGAAGCGCTCATCAGGCTTTTTACAGAAATCTGAGGGGAGTTGCTAATGCTACACTTTGGGCTGCCATTTACTCCAGTTTAGGGGCAATCTGTTTATTTCAAAGAACTTCTTTCCCATCATCATGATCTTCAAGTTAATTTCTTTGCATTTTTCTGTTTCCTACAAATTATGTGGCTAAAATAGTTGAATAGTTTCTAGTTTGAGCAGGATGAATATTCCCACCTGAATTATATGGGATTTGGAAGGGAAATTAAATCCCCCTGAAAACGCATTCATTTTTGTTTGGTAAGAAAGCAACAGCCATCTGATTTTAATGTTTATGTAGGCTTTTTTTATCGATGTTGATGCAATAACAGAAAAATATAAAGCACCATCGGTACATGGAGTTACAATCTCAGAGCCCAATCTTGCAAACATCAATGCATACGAGTAACTTTATGGATATAAGTCGTCCATTTGAATTCAACAGGACCGCTTTCATGCATAAAGTTTGTAATGTGTGTAAACGTTTGCTGTAACTTCAGACTCTTGCCATATGTTGATGGCAATTTGTTTTCTGGATAGTGTTGGTTTTTGCAACAACAATATAATACCTTTAGAAATTTCAAGTCTCTAATCAGGGTTTGCATATGATTTTCAGCTAGATCCCCCTCCCCCAAAGCTCATTGGGCCAGAGATCTTCAGACTGGTGAAAATGGGTAAAACTCTGTTGAGGTCAATGAAGTTGCACCCATTTACACGGCTGAAGATCTGGCCTGATGGGTACTCAGGCCTGAAGTTGCACATCAAGCGTAAACACTGGGTTCAAACCCCAAAGAAATCCCTTCAGGACACTCTGTGAAGCAAACTCTGGGCCAGAGCTTCAGGTGGTACAAATTGGGCCCTTTACACCAGGGGAACTCACTGCTGCAGGTGGCCATTGAATCAAAGAACAGTGGTTGGCTTTGAGATCAATAATCGTAATTATGCAGGCTAAGATAAGAGTGATAAAATCGTCACGCTTAGGTCCACAAGCTAACTACTGCAATGGTCAGGAAAACGTTCACCTCCCTGTGTCCAGCAGATGACATATGGATAGCTCTATTGTGCAGGGCCGGCTCCAGGCACGAGCCCACCAAGCTTGTGCTTGGGGCGGCACCTGGAGGGGGGCGGGGCAGTGCAGCGCTCCGGGGAGAGCGGGGCCACGGCCGGGCTCGCCGCCCTCCCCCACGGTGCTCTGGCCGCCCTCCCCCCCGGTGCCCTCCCCTGGTGCCCTCCCCCCCGGCTGCAGGGGAGAGCGGAGCTCCGGCTGGGGTTCACCGCCCTCCCCTGCTGTGTGGGGGGCGGCCGGAGGCTTTTTTGCCTGGGGTGGCAAAAAAGCCAGAGCCGGCCCTGCTATTGTGGAGGTGAGATTTGCCTTCCCGTGAAATATAAATCACTGATTTAAAAGAACAGTGGCAAGTTTCTGTTTTCTATTAAAGCTCATTAAAAATCAGCATAAAACAGCTTCTTCAGACACCTCAGATCATCCTGCATCTCAATATTTGAGTAAATAAGAATTGTTGATCAACCCACTGAATTGTAAATACTTTTTGCTTCGGTCTATCCTTCCAAAATCTAGGATTAAGATCTTCTTTAGAAGAGTCATTTCCATACTTTTCAACCTGCCAAACCCCCGGTGTGGGTGTGTGTATGGTTGGAGGGGCTTTGGGAAGGAAAGAACCAACTTAAGGGACACAAGAAAATGATTAGGCAGCTGAAAGTAAGATGGGATTCATTTCTGTAGCATAAAAAACATTTTCCATAACCTCACTTTCATGAGTTTGTATTCCTGATGTGTATCATCGAAGTGAGACAGATTTGGGTCTAAAATGAAGGATAGCTGAGATGTCAGATAAAATTGTCAAAAGCTCCTGAGTCCCATTTTCAAAAGTGACTTAGTCACTAAGACTGAGGTTTTCAAAAGCCCCTAGAAGTTTTAGGCTGCCAAATCCAAGTGAAAACGAATGGGAGTTGGGCACCTAGCTTCTTAGGCCGGGATGTTTAAAGAAGTCTAAGTCTCATGGGACTTAGGCACCTAAATGCCTAAAGGCCAGATTTTTAAAGTTATCTAGATGCCTGAAGATGTAGATAGGTGCCTAGTGGCATTTTCAAAAGAACCTAGAGCCTGACTCCTAGTCAGATCAATGAGGGTTGAGCACCTACTTAGACACATTTGAAAATCCCACTAGGTGCTTGTCTGCATCTTAACGTGCTTAAATAACTGTAAAAAAAATATGTCTTTTAGATTCCTCAGTCACTTTGAGTAAAATTTTCAAAAGTATCTATGTCTCGATGTGGCTTTTCAATATTCTAGTTTTAATACCCAAAAGAGCAACTTGCTGTCAGGACAAGGGTGACCAGATAGCAAGTGTTGAAAAATCGGGACCGGGAGGGTAATAGTTGCCTATCTAAGACAAAGCCCCTAATATCAGGATGGTCCCGATAATATTGGGATGTCTGATCGCCCTAGTCAGAGCAATGTTTCTTCTGTTGTTTACTCAAGCTCATGCTCATGTTATAGTAGAATGGTGTCATGGGTGGAGTTGTATCAAACTGAATCCAATGGAATTTGAGTGGGAGTTCTGGCTGCATTAGTACTGTTGGATCGTGCCCTACGGGAGCAAATCTCTTCAAAATATGTAGGCTGGTGCCGCTTATAATAAGCTTGGGGGCGGGGTAGGGGGATGGAGAGCATTGTAGCTATAAAATTGACATAATACCAACTATGTCTGAATTTTGCAAAGCCAAGGGCCACTGTGGCAACTCAACCAGGAGCCTAAGCGGCAGATTCTGTCTGGCGTACAAGTTTCAGTCAGTACAGGAGAGTAGAAGGGGGTTGTGAGGGAGCTGATTTTCCCCTGCTTCTGTGGGGCAATTGGTGCCAGCTCAGCTCTGATGTGAGGTAGCTGCATTTTAGCTTAAGTCAGAGGCATGTGGTCCCTAGGCCCATGCACCATCTGAAGACTGGTAGAGTAAAGCTTCACCTCTTCTTCCCTTGGCATACTTTTACGTGATGTGGTGGGGAGCTGGGGCAGGAACTGGTTTCGCCAGCATGATACCAGCTGAGAGCTCCACCTAGTTGGGGAATTCCTAGCAGGTCAGTTACAGCTAAAATCCAGCTCCTCTGTGCTGCCTAAACTGTGCAGAAGGGCTGGATTTCAAATGAGAATCTGGCCCAAAGTGCCATGAACTTGTGAAGGCATAAAAAGAGGCCCCAGGGTTATCACTGGGGTTTCAGTCCAGTATTTCAGTCTTGCCGTTGCCCCTGGAGCAGCTAAGTGAATGAGCTGTGTGTACGTAGCAGATTCCTATCTCAGTGCTGGCCTAGAGGAAAGCACAAGTATTTATACTCAGTCAGTGTATTACACAAGGGCCATGTCTAATTTGTACATACAATCGCATATTTTTTTTCTTTGAAATTATATGCCTACAGTTATATGGTGCCAAGGGCTGGCTTCCTTAGAGTTCAAATAAGCTGAGCTAACAGTTTCAAATTGAAATGTATGGTGGTCTAGAGGGAAGACCTTCTGGCCTACATCTCTTACTACCACCATGGAGATTCCCACAGTGCAGAATCGGGACCTAAAATCATAAGCGCCTCAGAGCAAGGAGGGTCTAACTCCAGGATATGTACAGCCCTGAGCATGCTGTTGGAACTTGACCAGTGATGTATAATAATTGCTATAGGTACCTTAGAGGACATCAACCAGATGACTTGAGGACACCCCTTGTGTGAAATGCAACTCTGAGTCAGCCTGTCTGGGCTATTAACACAAAACAAAGAGTGAGAGAGAACTGTGACAGGGGTTCTGCGTCCTGTTATTGCAACAGTGTCTAGGGATCATAAATGTCTTACAACGGGAGAATTCCCTCAGCTCAGGCACTGTGTTGAGCCTTCATAAGTGGCTGTATGCTGGCCTCCCGCCGTAAGTCCTGGTGCAGAGGGTGTGCGGGCGGTAGAGCCAGGGGTGGCGTAGGCAGAGTCATAGTGCAGAGTGAGCTAGAGGAATCTAGGTCTCTCTGTATGGTGGAACAGCCCATAGCAAACTCTGGGGTTGCTCTTATTTACACCGGAAGCTGAACCGGTCCCAGGAGCAGCCCAGAATCCTGAGGGTGCCAAGGAGACATAAAATCCCCTTTGTCCTCCTTGCGCCTTTTGTTTTAGACCACCAGGAGGTGCAACACAAAGCCACAGCCGATATAGCTCTTTCTACCAAGCCTAATGTCTTAGAGAAGAGATCCCAGCAGGGGAATCAAGAGGCCAATTAATAAAACTCCTTTCTGTGTCTGCTTCCTCCGTGTGTGTTCTTGGCCTGTCTCAGATGACCCTAAAGACCGGGGCTTATCCTTAGAACGCCTTGTGAACTAGGAGCAGCAGTTTTGTATAAATTGAGAACAAAACTGGTCACCAGAGAATGAAAATCTGGCAGGCAGAGCCGATTAGACATGCTCAGAAGAGCTCGCGATCTCACTGCCGTGCGTCCTGTGGGCTCGCAGTGAAAAACAAGCCTGTGTGCTGCCAATATTTAAATATGTGATTCTATTGTTTTATCTGCAAATGAGATCAGTTAGGAGGAAAGAGCCCAGCACATCGCCGTGTTTAATTTTTTCCCCTATGCCATCGCTAGGGATGTGAAGCATCAGTCACCCCTCCCACAAACATCTTCAGGCTTTCTAGTTCAGTGCCTCTTTGCCTTTTCCATACCTGGAACCAATTTTCCATCCTAGGCTGCCATCCTCCCATGGGCCCCTCCTGCCCCCTAGTTGGAATGTATCCAGGACCCTCATTTAGCAATACGGGAAAGGCAGGTCACGACACACCTGGGTTGAGAACTCCTGTTCTAGTTTAGTCTGTTTAGAGTCTCTTATGCCATACCCATCATCATGGTCTCTGAGTGCCTTCCACTGGTGCATTAAGCAATATGACTAGTATCTGGCCTGTCAGTTCTTTCTTTCCTTCCCCCTGGGGATGGGGGGAGTTACAGGTGCAATCTCTCTCTCTATGGCCATGTCTACACTATGAGTTGGGGTGTGATTCCCCTCATGTACACACACTCATGGTAGCTTGAGGAAAGCTAGCATGAGTATAACTAGTAGTGTAGCCATGACAGCGCAAGCAGTGGCAGCTTTGCTGTGCCGTGTACGTACCCACTGGTTTCAGGCAGGCGTTGTACTTAGCATGGCTGAGGTTGTTGGGTTTTGGGTGGTGTTGGCGGCCTATGGTATGCAGGAGGTCAGACAGGATGATCTGGTGGTCTCATATGACCTTCAACTCTAGGACTCTATGAATCACACCCCTACCGCATAGTGTAGATAGAGCCTATGTATGTGTAGGTGTGTATATGAATGTGTGTATAATATTTATAGTGTATCCTTGTGTGTATAAACTCTCACATGTCGCAGTGAATAAATTGTATAAGTACCTGGCTAAATCACCTCTATCCTACCATCATACCCTTGATCGCCCAAGAAATTTCACTAGAGCTAAATTTGTCCCATTACATGTATTGGGGAATGAGGTGAAATCATGTGTCTGATGTAGGATGCAGTGGTCCAGCCAGGTACCTGTACAACTGATTCTCAATGGTGTACCCTATTTAGCAGATGCCATGCATCTGTCATTTGGTGCTGCCTCTCCTCATCCCAGTGACTTCATCATTTACTTTAATTATGCTCTCCCAGTTCTTGCTTGTGGGAAATCTTTAGTTTTAAACAGTGAGGGAGAGAGCTTGCTCTTCTAGCAGCTTTCTTCCCAAGCGTTCAAAGTTCTGAGATCCTCCGACATAGCCCAGGTATACCATAGTATTGTTATGCTGTGAGCAGAAGAATGGTCTTGTGGCTGGAACCCAGGAAATCTGGGTTTGGTTTCTAGCTTATTAACAGATCTGCTGCATGACTTTGAGCAAGTCACTTAGGCCCAGATCCTCAAAGGTATTTAGGTGTGTAACTTCCAGGGAAATCATTGGGACTTAGGGACGTAAATACCTTTTGAGGATGTGGGCCTTTTAATCACTTTCCGTGCTCCAGTTCCCCATCTGTAAAATGATTCTTCAAACAATGCTTCCCTGCAACTGTTGTGACGATACACCCATAAATAATTGGATGCTACCTTGATGGCAGCCATGGAACTCTCCAGTTAGTTAAACAGTGAAAAGGTGACCTGGGGAACAAGAGGAGGAGGATGGCTTATATTTCTAGACGGAGCTGGTTGATAGCTGTAATCTATTTTGTGATGACCATAATTTGGATATCCCATTGCCCCTTCATGGAGCGCTGTTGCATATAGCAACCTAGACTCTACTCTATGGCGTAGTTATTGGCAGTAATGTTTCCTTTGCTTTTCACACTGATGCTGAAAGGCCAGGTTAAGATGTTTGCTTAGGTTTGATCTAGTGATTATTAAACTATCTATTACCATTGTTGACTCAGGGGCAAATCTCCTTATTTCAGTAAGGCCAGATAGTCTTTCCAAGAATGATACTAGGGTCCCCACAAAAAAGCGTTTTCATTGCCATTGGATTGCTTTGAGTATTAAGGTGAACCGGAAAGATATTAGATGATATGTAGGTACTGGCTAATCCCCATTCTCTCTGCCAAGTTTGGAGCTACCAAATACTTCCAAGGTCCACACTACTATTCATTTCCCTTGGCCTTTTGAGACTCACTGGCTACAATAATGTTTCTTCCCTTTTCTGCAGATGTAGGACACTTACTAACCTGGGCAGCCATGACTGCACATGGTTCTCTAGCAGAGCAGTAATTTACAGGTAGTCACAGGCTACTTACCTATTTTAAAAGGTGCATCTATATTGTTGAGATTAGCATAGCCCCTACTGGCTTTCCTTTTTGTTCATCTGTTAGAGTTGTTGTGTCCAGGCCATTCAAGGATCCAACTTTAAATCTTCAGGGTCTGATTTCATCAAGTGCTGAGCACCAATAACCACACTAGAAGTCAGTAGCAAAGGCAGGTAGGCCGCACCTCTGAAAAACAAGTTTTAAGTGTATACATATCTCACGGAATGAATGTTGGGCTCCACTAACTAGCTAAGTCCACCTGTCCCAAAAAATGCCCCACCTACAGTGGTCGGAGATGAAACTGATACAGTGTGGTCTAGTGGAACGAGATTCAGGAATACTTGGTTCTATTCTTGGCTCTGCTGTTGACCTGAGAGGATGGTCCCACAGTTAGGGTGCTAGCCTGGGACCCTACAGAAACCCTGTGGATAATAGCATTGACCTACCTTACAAGGGTGTTGTGAGGATAAATGCATTAAAGATTGTGAGGTGCTCAGATAGTACAGTAATGGGGCCATATTAATAGCCAAGACAGGCATATAGTCCAGTGGATTGGATTTAGGCGTCCTTGGTTTTATTTCCATTGACCTTATGCAAGTCACTTCACCTCAATTTCCTCATCTGTAAAATGGGGCTGAAGATACTCCCCTTGATTTATAAAGTGGTTTGAGGCCAATGGATTAAAAGTGCTGTATAAGAGCCAAATGCCTTTTTTGCTTCAAGGTTTGTTTATTTCAGTCTGATTCTCACAGTCTGATTCTCACATTTAAACTAGGTTCGACGGGGACAGGTGAGCAAAGCCCACAGGTAAGTGGGGAACATGGAGACCAGGGAGATGGGTCGGAAACGAGAGGGAGTGTGGGCTATGTTGGCAGAGAGAAAGGAGAGTCAGGACAAAACTGGGAGGAAAGATCAAACCAGTATCTTAGATGCCTATATACAAATGCGAGAAGTATGGGGAATAAGCAGGAAGAACTGGAAGTGCTAATAAATAAATACAACTATGACATTGTTGGCATCACTGAAACTTGGTGGGATAATACACATGATTGGAATGTTGGTGTGGATGGGTACAGCTTGCTCAGGAAGGATAGACAGGGGAAAGAGGGAGGAGGTGTTGCCTTATATATTAAAAATGTACACACTTGGACTGAGGTAGAGATGGACATAGGAGACGGAAGTGTTGAGAGTCTCTGGGTTAGGCTTAAAGGGGCAAAAAACAAGGGAGATGTCATGCTAGGAGTCTACTACAGGCCTCCTAACCAGGTGGAAGAGGTGGATGAGGCTTTTTTCAAGCAACTAACAAAATCATCCAAAGCCCAAGATTTGGTGGTGATGGGGGACTTCAACTATCCGGATATATGTTGGGAAAATAACACAGCGGAGCACAGACTATCCAACAAATTCTTGGACTGCATTGGAGACAACTTTTTATTTCAGAAGGTTGAAAAAGCTACTAGGGGGGAAGCTGTTCTAGACTTGATTTTAACAAATAGGGAGGAACTCGTTGAGAATGTGAAAGTAGAAGGCAGCCTGGGTGAAAGTGATCATGAAATCATAGAGTTTGCAATTCTAAGGAAGGGTAGAAGGGAGAACAGCAAAATAGAGACAATGGATTTCAGGAAGGCAGATTTTGGGAAGCTCAGAGAGCTGATGGGTAAGGTCCCATGGGAATCAAGACTGAGGGGAAAAACAACTGAGGAGAGTTGGCAGTTTTTCAAAGGGACGCTATTAAGGGCCCAAAAGCAAGCTATTCCGCTGGTTAGGAAAGATAGAAAATGTGGCAAAAGACCACCTTGGCTTAACCACGAGATCTTGCACGATCTAAAAAATAAAAAGGAGTCATATAAAAAATGGAAACTAGGACAGATTACAAAGGATGAATATAGGCAAACAACACAGGAATGCAGGGGCAAGATTAGAAAGGCAAAGGCACAAAATGAGCTCAAACTAGCTACGGGAATAAAAGGAAACAAGAAGACTTTTTATCAATACATTAGAAGCAAGAGGAAGACCAAAGACAGGGTAGGCCCACTGCTTAGTGAAGAGGGAGAAACAGTAACAGGAAACTTGGAAATGGCAGAGATGCTTAATGACTTCTTTGTTTCGGTCTTCACCGAGAAGTCTGAAGGAATGCCTAACATAGTGAATGCTAATGGGAAGGGAGTAGGTTTAGCGGATAAAATAAAAAAAGAACAAGTTAAAAATCACTTAGAAAAGTTAGATGCCTGCAAGTCACCCGGGCCTGATGAAATGCATACTAGAATACTCAAGGAGCTAATAGAGGAGGTATCTGGGCCTCTAGCTATTATCTTTGGAAAGTCATGGGAGATGGGAGAGATTCCAGAAGACTGGAAAAGGGCAAATATAGTGCCCATCTATAAAAAGGGAAATAAAAACAACCCAGGTAACTACAGACCAGTTAGTTTAACTTCTGTGCCAGGGAAGATAATGGAGCAAGTAATTAAGGAAATCCTCTGCAAACACTTGGAAGGTGGTAAGGTGATAGGGAACAGCCAGCATGGATTTGTGAAGAACAAATCATGTCAAACCAATCTGATAGCTTTCTTTGATAGGATAACGAGCCTTGTGGATAAGGGTGAAGCGGTGGATGTGGTATACCTAGACTTTAGTAAGGCATTTGATACGGTCTCGCATGATATTCTTATCGATAAACTAGGCAAATACAAATTAGATGGGGCTACTATAAGGTGGGTGCATAACTGGCTGGATAACCGTACTCAGAGAGTTGTTATTAATGGTTCCCAATCCTGCTGGAAAGGCGTAACGAGTGGGGTTCCGCAGGGGTCTGTTTTGGGACCGGCTCTGTTCAATATCTTCATCAACGACTTAGATATTGGCATAGAAAGTACGCTTATTAAGTTTGCGGATGATACCAAACTGGGAGGGATTGCAACTACTTTGGAGGACAGGGTCATAATTCAAAATGATCTGGACAAATTGGAGAAATGGGCTGAGGTAAACAGGATGAAGTTTAACAAAGACAAATGCAAAGTGCTCCACTTAGGAAGGAAAAATCAATTTCACACATACAGAATGGGAAAAGACTGTCTAGGAAGGAGTACGGCAGAAAGGGATCTAGGGGTTATAGTGGACCACAAGCTAAATATGAGTCAACAGTGTGATGCTGTTGCAAAAAAAGCAAACATGATTCTGGGATACATTAACAGGTGTGTTGTGAGCAAGACACGAGAAGTCATTCTTCCGCTCTACTCTGCTCTGGTTAGGCCTCAGCTGGAGTATTGTGTCCAGTTCTGGGCGCCGCATTTTAAAAAAGATGTGGAGAAATTGGAAAGGGTCCAAAGAAGAGCAACAAGAATGATTAAAGGTCTTGAGAACATGACCTATGAAGGAAGGCTGAAAGAACTGGGTTTGTTTAGTTTGGAAAAGAGAAGACTGAGAGGGGACATGATAGCAGTTTTCAGGTATCTAATAGGGTGTCATAAGGAGGAGGGAGAGAACTTGTTCACCTTAGCCTCTAAGGATAGAACCAGAAACAATGGGTTTAAACTGCAGCAAGGGAGGTCTAGGTTGGACATTAGGAAAAAGTTCCTAACTGTCAGGGTGGTTAAACACTGGAACAAATTGCCTAGAGAGGTTGTGGAATCTCCGTCTCTGGAGATATTTAAGAGTAGGTTAGATAAATGTCTATCAGGGATGGTCTAGACAGTATTTGGTCCTGCCATGCGGGCAGGGGACTGGACTCGATGACCTCTCGAGGTCCCTTCCAGTCCTATAATCTATGAATCTATGAATCTATAAGTATAGCCTTCACACGACCCTCTCGGAAACAATGGCAACAGCAAAGATTCTCTCAGGCTTGTGCGTATGATCTTTTCTTTTCTATCTTTTGCTTGGAGGCTCGAGAAGATTAAAGGGTTGTTTTATGAGCCCAACTCTGACTCAGGGGGGTCATAAGTAAAAGCGAGAGAAGTACACAGTGAGAACTTCAAAGTGCTTCGGAGCACAACTCTGCTTCAGTTCCATTAGAAATATCGAAATTGCCATGCCAGATTAGACCAATAGTTTGTCTAGTCCTGCCCTCACAGTAGCAAAGAACTTAAGTTTCAGAAGAAGATTTAAAATCCTTCAAATGGACAGTTATGTAAATCATATTGGTAGGGGGGCATTTCTTCCTAGCTGTTAGTAGTGGGCTCGTGTCCCGAAGCATGAGGACTGAGGTCCTTTATAAACATTTCTCTGTGTTACTGTAACTGCCTATGATATTCTTATTACTGAAATAAATATCTAAACTTTGAATGCTTCTAAGAGCTTTGTCTCAATAATATTTTGCTGCAGTGAGTTCTGCAGGTTAATTATTTGTAAAATGGGACTAAAGCTTTACTTACTTTTACCTCAGCTGAAAAGTGCCATTGTAATGCTACAGTTCGATATGGTTCTTGGAGATGGCTCTGGGTATGCTTCCTAGACAATAAAGGGGCAGAAAGGAGATTATGTAGGTGTCTGGATGGCTGCATCCCATTTGAATTGACCATTTGAATGCTGCTGAGATTTAATTATATTACGTTGTATTGTGTGCTTGGGTGTCTAGAGCTTTGCATGGGCATCTTTCTAGTTATTGTTTATAAATAAATGAAATAATGACATTATTTAAACATTGTGATTGTTGGTAAATTTTAACACAGGCTCTTCCTAGCTAAGAACATGAGCTAGATCCTCTAGCAAACTCCAGTCCTCTGTTGATCAGGCACAGAGGGGGACATACAGAGGGGGAAAGTGTTGTTATGACCATGATTTGTAATTATTCCTTTCCAAAGCGTAGGGTTGGTCACATGTATTAACAGCTCAGGTGGTTTTACTGTATGCCTCTCTATACCACAACCAGACAGGCACTTGGGTTTTTCTGTTGACAGTGGCTACCAGAGGCTCAACAGCTTTCGCAGAGTGATCAATTTCCACAAGGCCAGACGCTGCCTTCACCTACGCTATTGTGTGAGACAGACAATTATAGAAGCATTCTCTTTATGCAATTCATCTGCAGGCGTAGCACCATAAGCTCTTTCGAGAGTGTTGAGGAAAAGCCCCTGAAAATTCCTGCTTAAAGTTTTTCTAAACTTATTTTGAAAAGGCACGGTTATTGTATTTCTCGAAGTCTGTCTGCAGCTATGGCAGAAGGAAACAGATGTAAGCAAGCCTATCCATTCCTTCCTTCCAAGGCTCTGTTAGTTCCTGGATGGCAGCCAATGTTCAAACCAGGGCTCGAGGCGGTACCGCTTTCTCTCCTCTCCCTGACCTGCTAACAGACAAGACATTTGTACATTACTGAACACTGGAGTACACACTGTGCCTTGCAACTGGACAGTCTAGGGTACTCAACAGAGTTGTAAATCTCCAGTCGTACCTTTCGTCGCGGGAATCTTGGATATTGTCAGAAACCCTCCCTTGTGAGCCGCCCTAGATTTAAAGAAAACTGCCCTCCCCCAGTACACACCAAAAAAGGAGCTGGAGTTGCTGTTGATACAAAGTCTCCTGTTAGCCAGAAAGTGATCAAAACAACCTTGTGACATGAGTGATTGGCTGTGTGTATGGCGTCAGCTCTGTGATACAGGGGGACTGCAATGTGTTTGTCAGGTTCTGTATTCTAAAGCCTTGATAATCTTTGTCATCGAACCAAAGTCTTATGCCAGTTCAATGATGTAAGGTCATTTTAATTCCGTCCCACAGTTGTTCGTGGGTTCCTCCCGCCCCTTTTCCCTGGAGGTTAATCACTGCATGAGGTGATTGTCCCTGGCGCATTCTGTGATCTGGAAATTTGGTTGCTAATTACTGCCTTAGCACCAGGGACGGCATCTGCAGAGTCCTGCCCTGTGAGTGACTGCACTGGTCCATGATTTGAATTGCAGGATGTTTCTGGCTAACTATGAGTCTAATGGGGGTTGACCAGTCTGCGTCTGGAAGAAAAATGGACTCCCCTTGTAATCTAGAGTGTATACCTAATAAACTCTTAGCGCTTCACAAGCTTAGCAACACAAGAAGGAAAATACCTGTCTAAAAGGGAGATAATCCCAATTTAGGAAAAGCATAGTTGATTTTTCTTTTGACTTTTCAGGTTGTTTGGGAGGTGGGGGAGGAAAGGGGGAGACTTGTGTAAACTGGCCCAAACCTCCCTAAAAATCTTGCTCGGACGATGAATTTTTTCTTCCCCTTTCCCTTTCTGGTCACGTTTTACCTCTGGAGTTACTCAGCGAATTAATAGGTATAGAAATGCAAAGCTCTTTTCTTATTACACGCCATCGATCTGATTGCAGTGTCATTAATTGAAAGACTCGGGAAATGTGATGGATGGTTCGGCTCAGGATTCCACATTCATTTTGGCGTAGCCCTGCAGGAGAAAAGCTGCATGAAGCTGATTGAAGGGCTCTTTTTGTCTGACATGAATTATTCTTTCATTGTCAAACCTTGTAACAGCATTCAGACATAGGAAGATTTACAATGTGAAATCCTAAACGGGGTCTAGTCTTAAAATAAAATGAGGGGGGGTGGAAAGGCTTTATCGTACAACGTTGAAAATAGCTATATTTGTAAAAAAACCTATTTCTATAAATTAAATCTCCTCTGCGAATCCCAAGGGGTTAACTTTGCTCACTCAATTTTGAATTAGTTCAATGTTAAGGCCACAGATGAAAAACAATTGCTTTAATCATGTAACTATTGTCAACATTTTTATTACAGCCAAAGATGTTTGGTAGTTTGGAAGAGTTTGTTTGTTGGTTTGTTTGACTACTGTCATTTACCTACCATACCGATTTGCCCATTAATCTGTGGACCCCAGTTGTCCTATAAAATTCAGTTGAGAGTTATTTTTATTAGGGCAAAAAAGCAGCAGGCAATATTTAAATAATTAGTTTTAAAGAAATTGTTTAGAATTTGGGAAAGCAGGAAAATATACAATAATGCTTGTGCTGTCAAAATTTCAGATTATACCCAATTTGTTTCTGAAGGCAAATCTTGTCAACTGTCTTGTGATTTTGTTCTTAGCTGACGATCCTGGAGAGTTCTATTGCCTAAATTTCTGTTGCTCTTTTGTCTGTTAAATATTTGTGCCACGCTGCTGGGAAATGCCTACAATATCACCAAATGGAACAATAAAAATCCAGCATGAAGGTACAGTCCATCCCTTACTTGTAATTGATGTTACTGGTTAAGCGTTTTTAATGCAAAATAGCCATCCAACTTGTAGTCTTAGTTGAGAAGAAAATAGTGAAATAACATTATAAATTGTAAATATAGAAATGCCTAGGGAGGGAGCTAAATTAGACATATTAGATGAAAAAAAACATTGGTTTAGATTATTCCTCTAATTATTTTTTAAGAAAATGACTCATTTTATCAGCCTGTGGTATGTTTTAAGGACCGAAGGTATTAGAAACCAGGCTGTAAGCTCAATACAAAATGGGCTAGGAAACAGAAGAATTAGACATAAAACACAGTAATGAAAATGATCTATTTATCTATCTCAGCCTACCTACTTGCCTAAGCAGTTATAACACATCCTCTACAGGGATTCAGATCTTCTACTGTTCTGTTTGCCCCCCTCAAATGAGACAACACATTGAGTGTGATTATTTTGTGTTACAAACTCTTAAATAAAGATTCCTTTAACTTGAAATATATATTGCAGGCAACAAATTGGTCCAATAAGGAAGATTAGTAATTCATATTAAAGTAGGAAATAGTCTATTCACATACAATGAAATCAAATGAGTTGGTAGGAATGGTTGTCCTGTCCCCATCCCTGTTCTGCATTTAACACCCTCACGTATGTATATTAAGGTCTCATTCTTCAGTGAAGGGTGAGATTATTTTGTAGAATCTGTTATGCTTGTGTCTGTCTCTCTGATAGGACCTTTGGCAGAGGGGCTGAGAGCAGGGTTGTTTTAGTGGGACTGCAGATCCTGGCTAGTGCTCAACTTATTATACTAATCCTGTGGTGTGTCTCTTTCAGAGAGCAAAGAGACTAGGATAAACCCTGCTCCTGGCATATTGGAAATCTGCTGTCACCATAGCACCTGCAATTCCCAACAGCTAAGTTTTGAAATGAAGTGCATGGCGGGTCAGCACCATTTAAAATAAAAAAAGCCTGTTATTCCTTTACTTCATGCTGTACAATCTGCTCTGGGATTCTTGCACTCAGGGCTTCATTTGGTCAGGAAATTGTTTTACTGCAGTTTACCTTTAATCTTGTTTCATTGAGAACACCTTTCTCAATGAAACAACCTTGTTTCATTGTGTGGTTACCAGCGACTAGTTATTCACTACTCTTCTAGCCATTACCATTTTCTTATTGGGGAATTTCTCTTTGGGGATGTATTTTTGCTGCTTTGTTTTTTAAAGAGGGTTTTGTTTTTAAGTCTTCTCAGGCTAAATAAAGATGATGACTTTTGAGGGTCACTGGGAGGAAAAAAATGGTCTGGTGTCCCTAACAAGCCTTCCAAGGATTGTGATATAAGTAGCAATAGAGCTAACGAGATAGTTAGGCAACATATGTCTCCATGTGGGACTTTGTGGGCACATTATCCACGAGAAAAAAAATGCTACTTATAAGTAACAAACTAATTCCATCAAATGATTTAATTTTTAATCTGTGACATATTTCAAAATATTCCTTCAAATTAAATTTCAATTGACACTAGAGTTGTTCTTATGAAATCTCTGGACATAAAATTGCCCACAGGTTATAGTCGCACCTTTGAAATATTCTATGCCTAACAGACAGTAAACCGGATCTTTCTCATCCTTACCTCTTATTGTGGAGTCAGGGTGGTGGTGGAGTTTTTGATTTGGGAAGGTGGTGTTTTTTTATTTTTGTCCTTCTTGACTAAGTAGCATTTTGCTGGTTTTCCTAAGATGAAATTCATTTGTCGATCTTAAAAACAAATGAGGATAAGAGGTTCTGTATTTTTCTTTGTAATTGTTAGGCTAATATCTAAAAATGTGCAGGAAACACCCTTAACATGTCTTTAAAAATAACAGTTGTTTTTAAAAAATTAACAGTTTCGGTTTTTAAAAGGGTATAATTTGCTCATTTTCTGGGCTTAACTTCAATACAATCAACCCTCTTTTAGTCTCTTCTGAAGACATAAAATTTCATACATATTTATATATTAAATTATCAAATACATATTCGTAAAATGCATCCTTAACTCCAGAAGAGTTGATTTAAAAAAAAAAAAAAAAGGATGCACAGCTACGGATCAGAGAATCTCTTTTGTTAAAACCTTTAAATCGCCATTTATTTATTTGTTTAGTTCAATTTCTTTTTATTGTGTTGTCCAAAGGAAAATATACAATGCCACGTCTAATTATGTTAGTATTCACATTAATAACCTGTAACTTTACATAACAATGAGCACTAAACATTGAAAAGGCAGAAACAGATGCAATTATTTGTTGCTAGCTAAGTTACTGTACGTGACCCAGGTGCTGTATTATTATTTGCATGTGTTTCCCACCTTTGTTCACTCAGACACATGGGGATCTCAAGCTATTGCTGACTAATTGATAGTTGTAGTAACTGCTATAGGCTCCTTAGATTAGAAATGCATGCAGACGTGTGTCTTGATTCAAACATTAAGGAACACACACTCTCACTTACTTACATGGGCAGAAAGTCTTCATACTAATAGAGGTGTGGGATGGAGATAGCAGGACATAAAACAGAAGAGAGAGAGGGAGAGAGAGAGAGACAGAGACAGAGAGATGGCATGCAGCATATATACCCCTACAAATAGTTCTAAAATGCGTTTGCAAATGCAGAAGTCTTCAGAACCTTCCAACAGTTCAGAACACCCTTTTTATCTCTTCTCTGCGGGACGTCTCCTCCAGATTACTCGAAAAAAGCGGAAAAGGTGAGAGCTCTGCCATCTTAGCTCTGAATTCATCTGATTTCCTTCCCCCCCCCCCTTGTATTCCTCATGCCATTGTCCATTCTTATGATGGCAGCCGCCCTTGCTCTTGAATGCAAGTGTCACAGCGGGAGCAAAAAGGGTTCAGGGCTGCATTGTCAAAGCCATGGTTGCTTATTGTTTCTTAGCCTTTCACTGCTCTGCTTTTCCAAGCCTCTTTCCCTATCGGTGGCCCCTGTCAAGGGGAGGAGTAGGGAGAAAATTGCAAGAGTTAGTCGTCCTTTTTTATTGCACACTGTTATGATAAACAGCCCAGCAATAGATTCCACAAAATTAGGAATTATAACGATGGGATGGGGTGGGGTGGGGAGAATTCTTTGTAGGTTTGTGTTTGTCGCTGTCCATCTGTCAGAAGGTTGGTTTCTTAGGAAAGACTTTTGTATTGGTGTTTTGGCCAGCCAAAAAGTAGAAGCAGCTGCAAAGTGAACAGTGAGTTATTTAGCCACAAGGTAAAAATTTCCTGTTGCTATTTGGATACTGAAGCTTTTCAATCTTAAGGGGGAGAAAAAGCATGACTGAAGGCATTTCTTAGCTGTGGTCCATCCATCTAGCTATATTTTACGTATAAAAGCAATATATGATGATTGCAACTTGGCTTCTTTTGAAAATGGTTCAACAGAGAACAAGGTTTTTGTTTTAGAACATTGAATCTTGCACTGGAAAACAAAGAGGGGAACAACTTCCTTGTTCTAGTCACAAGAAAGACGCGGGGTTGTCAGTTCATCTAAAAGTAAAATTGTGTCGTAATTTTTTCCTCCCAGAACAAAAATTGTGCTCAGATATGTAGTTGGCATTTATATATCTGTCTGATTGTTTTCTATGAACAGGCCAGCTTTTCCGGTACCCCTACTTCAGGGAGGTTACAAAGTGATGGCCTCAAAAGTTTTTTGTTTAACTATGTCCTGGTATTAAAAACAAATTATATTTATAAAATGTGGCTTCCAGTAAGAATACAAATGCATTTAAGTATCCAAGCTATACATTTTTGTTAAAGCTAGGCAAATCTGATCAAGAAGAAGAGAAGCAAGTGAAATTTGGGCTAGAGCCCTAAATTGCTCTACTAAATATCAATATTTTACCAATCCCCTTTTATAGTTGGCAACCGCAGTGTAAATTAAATTTGCCCGGTGTGGAATTTAATTTTTAAAAGCATCTATCATTACATTACATTGACAAAACTATTTTGATATCTATAATTATCGAGAGAAAACATTTCAGATCATTCAGATGTTTATTCCTTGAACTCTGAATATCAAAGTGGTTGCGAATATCTAGCACTATTTTATCATGTCTAATAATAGTGGGCAGAGTGCTTTCTCAGTTGTAAATGTAGTTTAAGTCTGAGTGGGGTTTTGGAGAGAAATATCCTTTAACTGAATGTTCATAACCTGTTTTGGTTATATTTGAGAAGATCCCGTTGTTTGGCTCCCCAAAATGATAAATGTTTCTTGTGAATTATTTTGAAATAAATGGGAACAAATATTTCAAACCAACTCCTTCCCTTTTTAATAGAGAATTTTAGAAGTTACCGATTCTAGTGTGTGTTAATGGTCCGATGATCAAATTATGTTAATACATCCTGCAAACACCTTGACTTGCTTTGTGCAATAAGTTTTTTTTTAGACACATGCATTGTCTTGTATTACCGAGGTTTAGGTCAAGCATGCGTCTGTTTGAAATTTCTCTATAAATGAAACTTTTGAAGCAACGTTGAAAGAACTCTGGCCTTGTTTTCTGCCAAAGTCTGAATGCAGTTGAGGCCACCCTGAAAGCACAATGTTTAAATTCTATTCCACATCTGCCTTATATTTGCAATTGTAGGCCAGTGGTCATGGGCAAGGAGTACTGATCAGTGATAAAGTTTAGTGTCTTCTTTGCCAGGAGATTGTCATGTCTGCCCTGTAAATCTGGACTATTATTTTTGGAAAATCTTCTTTAATGGGATCTGAATTGATAACCTCTGATGATCCTTACTATGGGGAAAAATACAACTATAGAACAGGATTCAAATATGTTAAAAATTCTGCACACTGGCTCTTTCAGATACGATAGGCTTAATTCTGATTCTGACTCACTCTAGTGTGAATAACGAGTCGTTCTATTGAACTCAGTGGAGTTTTACCTGTGTAAAACAAGTAAGAGTGGTATCAGTATCAGGCCCAGTTAATTTCTTTTCAGTTCAAGACCATGGACCATATCTTTCAGGTCTTTACCCATGCACAACTCCTATTTACCACTTGTAATGACAGATGCTTATGGGCCAGGTACAATGGTCTCAATTCTGCTCTCATTTACAGGGTATAAATCTTTGACTTGGGTGGATACTCCGAATTCACACCCACTAAAATGAGATCAGAATTTGACCTTCTGGGGTCCAGGAATAAACTGTTGAATGTTTTCTTTAGATAGTAAAATGTATTTCCAATCTAAAATAAGAAGGTTGGGATTTTTACAAGTGCTCTGCATTGGCCTGGCTCTGCTCTCATAGATGTCAATGGAAACTTGACCACTGAGTTTTGATGGAAGCAGAGTGAGGCCAGTGCTAAGCAGTTTTGAAAATCCGATCCTAAGAGAGTAAATGGGAGGTTAGCCAGCATAAGGACAACAGGATTTGGCTGCATAAATGTGTTTTGCTTCAGCACAGAGCAGTTAATGGAGAATGAATGCAGAGCTGTCATGACCCTGGGAATGGGAGAACTGGTTTGGATGTAATTAGAAAAAAACTCCCTCTAAGTGCTTTAAGCTGTATTTAATTTGAGGATAGAATATTATCTCCATATTTTTTGTGTTTTTTTTGCAATGTTCAATAAATGGTTGTATTGGTCTCTCTATTCCTCGAGCACTACTCTTACTGAGTGGAATTTGCCCCCGTACAGAGGAAAGACCTAGGCACCTCTTAACTCCCCAAAACCAAGCTTAAGAGGGACTAAAGTGGTACCCAGGCCTTGTACTGGTTGTCTAAATAGCAATGAATGTAATCTTCCTGGTGTTATTGAGTAACTCTCAGTTACTTCAGTGGGAGTTACTTTGTATCCAGAAGGGAGAATGGATCATCGGGGTCCTATGTGAGACCAGAATCTGAGCTAAAATCCCATTAAAAAGACCATAAGAATGGCCATATTGGGTCAGACCAAGGTCCATCCAGCCCAGTTTCCTGTCTTCCGACAGTGGCCAATGCCAGGTGCCCCAGAGGGAATGAACAGAACAGGCAATCACCAAGTGATCTATCCCCTACCGCCCGTTCTCAGCCTCTGGCAGACAGAGGCTAGGGACACCATCCCTGCCCATCTTGGCTAATAGCCATTGGTGGACCTATCCTCCATGAATTTATCTAGTTCTTTTTTGAACCCTGTTATAGTCTTGGCCTTCACAACACCCTCTGGCAGAGAGTTCAACAGGTTGACTGTGCACTGTGTGAAGAAATACTTCCTTTTGTTTGTTTTAAACCCACTGCCTATTAATTTCATTTGGTGACCCCTAGTTCTTGTGTTATAAGAAGGAGTAAATAACACTTCCTTATTTACTTTTTCCACATCAGTCATGATTTTATAGACCTCAATCATATCCCCCTTTAGTCGTCTCTTTTCCAAGCTGGAAAAGTCCCAATCTTATTAATCTCTCCTCATATGGAAGCTGTTCCATACCTCTAATCATTTTTGTTGCCCTTTCCTGAACCTTTTCCAATTCCAATATAAATAAAAAGGCTACTGGCACAGCAATGGAAATCTCACAACATAATCTGTTCTCTTGAGATTTGTAGCCTTGTTTTGCAGTGAGGTTCAGGTAAGTCTCCTGACCTTTGGGGTGCCTTTTTCTGACTAGAACCTGAACCCTGAACCTTTTGAGGTTTCCCCAGCACGTTCAATTGACTATGGTAATGAATTTAAAAGCCAGTCACTGTACTCCTTGCTCATCATTCATACAACTCCCATTGACTTAACTGGGATTTACATACATATAAAGGCTGCAGGCTTAGAAAGTAACAACTGAGCACAAGCAAAGCAGACTTTTTTGGATAGCAAGGTCAGGACAACGTGAATGGCCAGTGGAGGCCAATATGAAATTTTTATTGAATCCACATCCATATTTCATTGTCATTTGCGGTATATAGGAATAGGACAGTATCTCTTTAAATAGTACATGAGCCATCTAATAGTGCTCCCTGTTCTGTGTTTTAGAAGCCGCCAGAACCCAGCCAGAAGTGCAACGTGTACATGTATCTAGGCCTTGCATGTTGTGTGTATTCAGTGAATATGCTGTGCCCATGTGGTTTCTTCATTTCCTGTTGGTTATGTAAAGGGCAAAAGACACAACATCATTGTAGCCCAGCTGCTGATTCAATTTGGGCAGCACTTCACTCTACAACTAACTGCATTTGCTTCAGTGGAACCATTTGTGTAGTTAAAGTGCTCTTCAGATATGTACAAGGATCAGAATCTGCCCCTGTAGGTGGGAAATAAAACAGCTTAAGTTCTGGGGAGCTGCTGGGACAGAAAGTTGAAGATATGTAGAGGAATTCTCTGCCTTCCAATGGGAAAAAAAACTGGTAGGAAAAACCCTCTCCACAACGGGAAACTTGGAAGAGAGTATGGAGTGAAAGACTGGCCCAGCAATTACTTTTCTAGTGGGCAAGATTGCCTTGGTTTTCAGTTCATAAACATAAAATTGTGGGTAGTGTGTCTATTAGAGATGGTTCAGAATGGTAGAGTTGGGGTGGGGGGGAGGCGGTTTTCAGATGGTGTAACTTGTCATAGCAATTTATACCAGCTGAGGATCTGTCCTCAGACTCGTATCCTGAACTGAACTTTCCTAAAGTTGGAGATGTTTGCATCTGCTGCTTTGGTTCCTTTCTACTTTAGAGGTGTCAAATGGATTAACCAGATCAGAACTTTGAAAGCTCTGGCCAGTTAGAGAACATTCATGTGATATTAATGGCAGCCAAGATAAGGCTTCTTCTTACAGGCTTTCTAACTGGGTTCATTAACTACGTTTTAATAGTGTGTTAGAAATATCTTAGATGTTCAAATATCAGGGTTAATTTGTATTTTACAACTAAACACAATTTCTGCTTTGCAGCTGAGACTGCCAGAAGGTGCCTTCAAAAGGAAAATTAGCAATTGCCTTGTCTTCAGTTTGTTTGATTGTTTATTTATTTTAGCGTCATCTACTGTCTACGAACTGCTTGTGAAATTCCCACTTTTATCAGTACATGTTCCATTTCTGGACCCAGCACAGTCCGTGATGCAATGATAGTACCTAAGTAAAAAAGCTTGGGCAATATTCTGACCTCAGAGACATGTCCACCATTCCCATTGACTTCAGTAATAGTGGATCAGATCCTGAAGTGCTTAACTATGAAAACTTCCCCCTAAGGCACAAAATGACAGACAGGCAACCAACTCCTATTGATTTTTCAATGGGAATTGGGCAACTAATTGTACTTTGTACCTTTTGAAAATCTCCCCCTTTGTTTCTTGAAATCAACCATTGTTTAATCTGAGCAAGGACTGAGTAAACATACTTAGGTTAATAACAATACATACTTACCCTTTTCATAGTCTTCCATCCTATGATCTCTAAGCATCTCAAAAATTAATTGTGTAGATACAGAATCTGCAAGCACAATTTGACCCCTTGTGTAATAAATACTAAACTTGCTATGGGAGGATGTGTCTCATGGGCCATGTGGCTGAATCTTGGTACCTTACTTTCAGAGGCAAGAAGTGGGATTTAGAGCATGGGATTTGAAATCAAGACTCCCAGGTTCTGTTCAGTGCTAGAGACTGACTGACTGTGTGTGGACTTAGGCAAGACACTTAATCTCTCTGTGCCTTAGTTTTGCCACCTGTATGGGAATAATACTGCCCTATACCTCTGGGCTGTTGTGAGGCTTAATTGGTGTATGTAATATGCTTTGTTAAAAGGGACTACAGAAGTACATATAATAATTATCATTTAAAATTTGTTCTGCTAAAATGGGTGATTTTGTTTAGTTAAAATCAGACACCTTCCTCTCCCCCCCCCCCACATTCTTTCATCGAAATCTCAGACCTCCAAATCTCTTTGGAGGTATGAAAATATTCATTAAACTCTTTCCTCGTTTGTTTTAATTTTCATTCAGGTCTGAAATTCCAGTTTCCAGACTGGGCTAAAAACAGAAGTTCCAAAATCTTTTGGGACAGGCTGTTTTAAAGGGTGCTTCTGACCTGCCTGAAAGCAAGAAGTATTGGATATCTAACCAGAGAGTCAGTTCTCGTTAGATTTCAAACACTGGGGCCAGATCATACAAGGAGCCGAGTGCCCTCCACTCACATGGATTTCAATGGAAGTAGAGGATGCAACACCTTGCAGCTCCCAGACTTGATTCCCAGTTGCTGGAGGACCTGGAGGAGTATCAATAAGGTTCAGAAAAGCAACTGCCTATTTAAGTGCTTATTCCAATCAAAATCAGCCTCCAAACTTATGGAAGTTCACCCATCACTGATATCTACCCAGTTTCATCCCACATTAACTGGTGTGGCCAGATGCTAAAACACTGACGATAAGGATATCTCTCTCTGTGTCTCTCAGGTAGTTGTACTGGTGAATATCACCATAGTATCGGAGAGCCTAATGGAAGTGCTGACACAAACTTAAATGTAATGGCACAAAAATGCTAGAATAAGAAACCTATTGTGTTTCATGTTATTTGCACTAGAATTTATTGCAGATCGTGTTTCCTGTACGTTGCCCCTCTTTTCCGCCTATGATACTCACCTTGATCCCTCTACTTGTTTGCTATTCCCACTCCTACCTTTTTCGTGGCTTTCCCTGTGCATGGATCATCCTCCCAATCCCAGTTTGTCAAGTCACCGTCTTCTCCACATCAAATTCCTCCTAAATCGTCACGTCTTCAACAGCACCCAGAGGAAAAGAATTACCCTGTTAATATGGGTGTGTGTGTTTGTTATGGATCTAAATAGATTAGCTAGAAGATGTGCATATACCTAAACAAAGTAACCATATACTCTTCTTACTGTAAGCTTTGTACTTCCTTCCCTCACTTGTTTATTAACCTCACTTGTGTGAGGTCTAGAATTAGACTGGTGAACTCTTTGGGGGCAGGGGACTGGGGCAAGTCCTTTTGTTTGCTCCACATTGTTCATAGCACATTTTGGGGACTGTGTGGATAAGTGTAAGTGGTAACAATTAAGGGTTAGTTCAAGTACAAGTCTTAGATCAGAAAAATGTGAGATCAGCACAGCTGGCACTAAGACCCATGAACAGACAGCAGGCGGAGCTTGGATGGTAAAAGTCAGTCAGTGGAACTATGCTGATGGACACTAGCTATGGATCGGGTCCTGTTTGTTCTATTGAAAACAAATTACGGGCCTGATCTTGAGAGGTACTGAGCATCTGAAGTTGTTGTTCAAGTCAGTGGGTGTTGCAGGTGCTCACAACGTCTTATGAAAGAAGACGTAGATAGTCGCTGGCTTACTTCTCAGTGATAAACTCTTATGTACCACCAGCCATTGTACTAACTGCTTGTTACTGTGATGTAGGATGGTAGCAAAACCCTTCAGAGCCAGTCTAGTCTGTGGTGTAATCCCATATTCAGGACAAATGCCCACTAATCACTATTATCAATGCACATTACTCCTCCATCTGATATTAGGGGACAAAGCACTCTTCATAGAAACTGCCTGAACTTAGATTAAATCACAAAATACAGAACCAGTCCTATTATTTGTTGGGTCCCAGCTGCTGAAGACTAGTAGAGTTGATGGCTTCTCTGGAGCAGCTGCTGGAGACAGGATGATACGGACTGGTAGGGTTGCTTCCTCCTTCTGTATTTGCATTGTTGGAGGAGAAGATATAATTATCCACAAATAGCCAAGTTTTGATGGGATGTGGAACCTCTGAAAAAGCATGTCTGGCTTTGCTGGTTAGAAGTGCTTCAGTTACTTATACTATGTATGTCACTGAGAGCGGGAATCATAGGCATTTTTGTGCGTGCATAAAATTACACAAAACAAAATTTGACTTTCTTGAATGTTCATACCAAAAAAGACATTGACACAAACAGACAAACGTGGTTCGTACCAAGGTTACTGTTCAGCCAGTCAGCTCCCAGCATGCAGAGATGTAATATTTGTTTTTGTTTTGTTCACAGACCTTTTAATGGCTTGGGAAAACTTTCATGGGGTCAAAATTAACCTAAGGTTATTATTTGTATTCTGGTAAAACCTAGAGGCTCCAAATGAGATCAGGACCGTGTTATGCTAGACATTGTACAAGCACATAGTGAGGGACAGTCTCTGCTCCAAAGAGTGTAGGCAGGAGAGACAAAGGAAGTATTTTGTAGTATTGTTGTAGCCATGTTGGTCCCAGGATTTGAGGGAAACAAAGTGGGTGAGGTAATAGCTTTTATTGGACCAACTTCTGCTGGTGATAGAAACAAGATTTCAAGCTCTGAAATTCTGGGAAAGGTAGTCCGAGCGTCATGGTTAAATACAGGGTGGAACTCGGCTAGACACCATGGACTCAGTAGAGACATAAGTTTTATGTCTCATTACAACAATCTCTATGTAACCCACTAACTCTCTACAGTGTAACAAGGTCCAATAATTGAAAGAGGCAAATTCATCTATTCATCAGAATAAGGTTATTGCATTGAGATCTTTGTTCACTGTTTTTGAAGTCTAGTGTTTTTTCTCTTCCAGTTTTAACTGTTTGAACTCATTCATGTGTGTAGTTATACAGGTCTGTCTCATCTTATGCATGGGTTCCGTTCCGCGGATAGCACGTAAAGCGAAAACCGCGTATAGCCAAAACCCCATTGAGTTCAATGGTGGGCGAAATCACCCGCTCTACAGGTATAGTATTAAAACTGTTGTTTTTCTCTTTTTGTTTGTTTGTTTTGTTTTTGCCGACCGCGTAAAGTTGAAATCGCGCATGTTAAATGCACGTAAGATGCGACAGACCTGTATAGTGCTTTTCATGTTTAAAGCACTTTACTAACCATGAGCTTGACTCATTTCTTGTGGGTGCACATGGGGCTACATCAGAGCGGGGCACAACTCCATGGTGGGAGAGAAGGCACTGATGTTGTCATCATACTTCTCCAATGGAGGGCAGCTTTATGCCTAGCTGGGGCTCCACGGGTGAATAGGTTGCTTAGGAGACTTATTGAATCTCCTATAGGTCTTTTCATCCGGTCCTGCTATTCCTGGGGCTTTGGTAGCCATCTCTCCACTTGACAATGGGCTGGCAGGCAGCTTGCACTTCTGGGACTTTCTGTCACTGGGGAATTGTAGCCTGGGCTCCACTGGTTGAACAGAGGCAGCGTACCTGGCTCATGAAGCATTGCTTCATCGTATTTGTCCCCTGAAGTAAGGAAGTAGGTATCATTGTACCCAGTTTTGCACACGGGGAAACTAGCACAGGAAAAGTGACTTGCCTACATCTATAAAGGAGCCCGTTTCAGAGCCAGGACTAAAACGAAGTTCTATGCTTGAACCTAGAATGTTTTGACTAAGCCTATTTCCTTCATGATGCCAGTCTGTCGGCACAGGAAAGGGTCCATTTTGATGAGTTTTTTGGTTTGAAAAACTTCGGAAATTTTTTTTTTGAAGTTGTTGAAACCCCCGTTTTGACATTTTCTGAACAAGAAGTCTATTTTTTTTAATTCAGAATGACTTGTCCTTTTCCAATGTAAGTTAACTCAAGTAAAAACAAATTAAAAAGTGGAAATTGAAATGAAACGTTTAGGTATTATCAAAACAAAATGCTCTGATTGATCCAAAACCACATGTGATAATTAGCTCATGAAAATGTATGAGATTTTGACTTTTTGTCCCAATTTGGGATGGGGAAAAAATTCAAAATCTGGAAAACTTCCCTGGGATGGGACAAATCTTTCCCACCCAGCTCTACCTGAACCACTAGACAAACACATCAGAGCACACTTCAGGGACCATCCTTTTTGTTCTGTGTTTGTATAGTTGCCAGCACAATGTGGTCCTGGTCCATGTCTGAGACTCCTAGGACCTATGGCAGTACAAATAGTTAGTAATACTAAATGGTAGGAATCCTTACTGTCTTTATGGGAAACCTCCCTCTCTAGGGGTAGTAGCATCACTCCTGCAAAGTCCCCTGGTAGCTGACTCATGACACTTACAGAACTTTGCATATACTCCCAGCTGAGTGCACTCACTCTGGTAAAGTGGATAGCTCTATTAGAAGGAAAATTGGAAGTGGGGAGGGAGCATTTAAGAAATGCCAGGATTCATTTGAACAAGTTATTAATCAGCTTTTATTATTATCTAATTTAGCTATAACCTTTAGCTTTAAAATGAGCTAATTTAATAATGACATTGTGAGTATTAATTAAATCTATGCAAAAAGGTAAAACCTCTCAATAGCTCTCAGGCTAAATATTTACTGCCCGTAGTGCAGTACAGATGAATAGAGATACTGTAGTAATAAAGCTGTATACACTGTTGGCCTTGTAGTCTCAGTCTTTGAGAAAGCATGTCTGTTTCTAAGGGTGCACTAAGCCCGTAGCTTGCTATTTTGGATGCCTCCTTCTAGGAAGTGATTCAAAAACTAAACATTTGTAAAATGATCTTGTGGGCCATCTGGTTCTTGCATGTTTGAAAAGCTACATTCAGCAGGGTGGATCAGACAAGAAAGTCAGCGACAAACCTTCATTGTTCTGAGTTTTAAAATAAACTTGTTGTGGCTAAAATGTAAAGTGTTAGTTCTTTAGAAGGCTTGCTGTCAGTCCAGTGCACTGTACTTGGTCAAACTGGGATTAATTGCAGCATGGTGGTTTACAATTTGAAAGAGACATAACATGCAAATATTTCTTCCCATAATACCCAGATCATATCCGCGCAGAATATACACAAACTTAGTCCCTGCTCCTACAAACGTTTGTGGATGCCAGTGTATTACTTTGCTTAGATAATTGGTCTGACTGACATAAGGGGGCTACTCAATTAAGTAAAACTGTGCACATATGTGTAACCCATTGGTCTCACTCTGTGTCCAGTCCACATGGGCTCTGAGTCTGTTGCAGTCCAGCTATGCCCCCCAGTCTCTAGCTCAGGCTTGTGGACATTTTACGTTATCATTTCTGGAGGCTCCCCGTTCCGTCCCTAGTGCTGGCCAACATGGCAGCCATCATATAAGTGGGAGCTCATTTGGGGTTTGAACTGCTGTGGACCTCAGATGTGTGGATGGCGCTTCCTCTATCCAGAGGAAGTATGTAACCCACTTGACAGTATGTGTTATGCCTCCCTTCTGTGCCAGATTCACAGAGGATATGCATCTCTTACAGCTCTTCGCTCAAGCCTGGTTCTTTATCTCAAGCTGTAGAGACTCCATCTTGCAGCTCTGGCCGTCCCAGGTTTAATCTTTGGTGCGTTGGCTAAGATGATAGCTGACACATTTGCAGGATCTGACGCCTTAGGCTGTGTCTATAAACGAATAAAATGATTTGGTATTATGAAATATCAAACTGATGGTACAAATCATCAAGGAAAGCTGCGATTTTAGATCTTTGTTTATGTACAGCCACAAAGGATGGACATTGTGACTGTGGCTGATGATTCGCTAGAGATACTGGGCCTGGTTCTGATCTCTCACTGTTTTCTCCTCAGTGCTACACCTTTGGCTTCATTGGAGTACCCGTGATTTCAAGTGTGTATGTGTAAGGGAGATCAGAATCAGGTCACAAAAGATTGTGAAATATAAAGTATCATGGGCTGATTATTTTTTCAGCTGTTTTGTGGGTTAGACACTGAAAAAGGCTTGAGGCTACTGTAACGAGCTGAAAATAAAGAGGGAGTTTTGGAAGGCAGAATGTCATTACCCAAGTTGGACTTTGTCCAGGACTAACATTCCTGCGCTTGCAAAAAATACAATGGAATTTTTAGAAATAAAATTTTTCATAGTGCAGCTATGATTATTTTTGAATCCCATACCAAAGACTCTATCTGCATTCACAAGCTATCGAAATTGCCTTACAATTTGCTTAGTTAAGTTCATGGCATGCACAGTTTAACAATCACAAAGTGCTTGGTTTTAAAGTTACTGTAAGTCCTGAATATGTTGTCTCTGTATTTTTGGTCATTTCCTAGATGGAATTCAATGAGGTCCAGAGCTTAGGGAGTTTGCAGAAGCCCATCTTTTAGAAGAGAGGGATTTACAGCAGTAAGAAAGTGAATCATGTGTAAGAGGGTAGGGTGCTTCAGCCAAGATCTGTCTTGAGCCAGGATATTTCTATAGGATTCCTCTGGCAACAGTTCATTATCATTAAGCTTTAAAAGCATTGGGTTAGATCCTCCTTTGGTGTGGTTTCATTGAAGACTGATGTACACCAGTTGAGGACCTGGCCCACTATATGCTTGGGAGGGGAGGGGGGAATAATCCCTAGTATGAGATAGTATAAGTCACTGCTTGTAGGTTGGCTTAGATAAAATAACCACTGATTTGAGCTTTCACCCGTCCCGCACCAATCCAAATCTTGGCCCAAATCTTGATGCACTTACTGAAAGAATCAAGCTTTACTTAAGCAAAACTACCATTGAAAGCACTAAACTGAGAAAGGACTGTGAAGAAGGACTCAGGTTTTCAGGATTTAGCCCAGCGGTGGGCAGACTACAGCCTGTGGGCCACATCCGGCCCGTCAGACGATTTTATCCAGCCCTCGAGTTCCTACTGGGGAGCAGGATCTGGGGCTTGCTGCGCTCCAGCCGGGGAGCTGGGTCGGGAGGCGCTACACGTGGCTCCCAGAAGCAGCGGCATGTCCCCCCTCTGGCTCCTACGCGTAGGGGCAGCCAGGGAGCTCCACACCCTGCCCCCAACCCAAGTGCTGCATTGGCTGGGAACTGCGGCCAATGGGAGCTGCAGGGACGGCACCTGTGGATGGGGCAGCATGCAGAGCCGCCTGGCCGTGCCTCTGCGTAGGAGCTGGAGGGGGGACATGCCGCCGCTTCCAGGAGCTACTTGAGGTAAGCGCCGCCCAGAGCCTGCACCCCTGACCCCCTCCCAGGCCCCAACCCTCTGCCCCAGCCCAGAGCCCCCTCCTGCACCCTGAACTCCTCATTTCTGGGCCCCACCCTGGAGCCCACACCCCCAGACAGAACCCTCACCCCCTCCTGCACCCCAACCCCAACTTCATGAGAATTCATGGCCCACCATACAATTTCCATACCCAGATGTGGCCCTCAGGACAAAAAGCTTGCCCACCCCTGATTTAGCCTCATAAAGCCTGATGCAATGACCAATAAAGTCAATGGGAGTCTTATTCCAGTGAGTACTGGATCAGACCTTTGCTTAAGGTTCAAGAAGCTCTGGCAAACTTTTTGTGCCTCTCTATTTATTTTCATGTTTTGCCAGCCTCTTCGCTTTCTGATCTCTCATTCTGACACTGCGAGAGTAAGGACATTATATTGTGGGGATTTAGTTTATGCTAACATTTTTCCACGATGTGGCAGGGTGCAGAGGTTTTGCTTGGTTTCCAGCAAGCAGAGAGTTATTTCACTGCTCAGACCCTACACAGAAGTTCTGTGCTGATAGGACTGAGAACTGAAAGTTCCAGTGTTTACTCAAAAGGATCCTAGGAAATGCTACAAAAACAGCCATTGGATGTGAAGGATAGAAGGAAGAAAGACCTTTGAAGGAGGGAGAGCAGCATGCCCAGTGGCTTAAAGTAGAACCTGAGGGCTTATATCCCTTCAAGGCATAATCCAATTTCTAACTAATTGGGGATAGGAAGAAACTTTCTCTAGGTGCAGGCTATCCCATACCTATGTATGAGAGGGGCCGGGGGAGGAAGGGCATCCCTCCAAAGTAGCTGCTACCGGCTACTATGAAAGACAAGATTCTGAGCTAGATGGACAATTGGTTTGACCCAGTATAGCAATTCCTGTATTCCAAAATCAAATCAGGTTCACTGGAATAGTTCCCAGAGAAGTCACTTAATTCATATGACTGATTTGCTGAGCCTACCCCTTTATGGTCAGGAAAGTCACCATCAACTCGGCAGAAGTAATTCATTACTGACTTCTCAGAGAGAGTTATTGACAGACTCCCTATGTTAGTTGTACTCTCAAGAAAATAGGGAAGAAAGCAGAAGGGCCAAAGCATTGTCCCTGTGCCTCTCTGATTCAGACAGGCAGTGGCCTAGTACAATGGCACCTTCCCCCAGTAATTGTGGTCTGTCTCATTATTGCATTGCATTTTATTTTACAGAATAATTATACCCGGTTTGTACAAGGGGAACATGTTTTCCCCTCTGGTTGTTGTGTCAGAGCAGAAGCTTAATCCCAATGTAGATACCAGCAAACCTGTGGGAAAGGGCGCAAACCCATTCAACCTGAACCCTGCTGATGGGTTTGCAATGAGAGTCAGTCAGTGGGAAACTAGGTACATTCAAACTTCAGGGCCTATGAACGTACGCAAACAGGCCCTGACCAAAAAAAAAAACAATTCAGAAATCTTTTTCAACTTGAGCATGGAAAGGTTTGTTTTCCAGTAGAATACCCAGTGCTAAAGCTTTGCAAGTTATTGAATAGCAGAAGCATTGGGTGGTCTCCTGACCTTGCCAGATTTCTAGTCCACCCATAAAGGATAGTTTTCTGGCCCAAGCGTTACCTTTGAAATATGTAGACTGCCTCAGGCTGCAGATTCAAATCCCAGCAGGTGCAACTCTGTCCTTTATTCTTTTGAGAAAGATAAACTCAGTTCAATTCCATTTACTCTTTAGAACAAAGCCTTGCTACAGTCCTTTCTAAGCTACATGGGTATTAAAGATCTAGTGACACTTTTCATAAGGCTAGGAGTTTGCTGTGGACCAATTGTCTTCCAGCACTGCAGACTGCCCCATTGATTTGTACCTAGGGTGACCAGACAGCAAATGTGAAAAATTGGGACGGGGGTGGGGGGTAATAGATGCCTATATAAGAAAAAGACCCCAAAATCGGGACTGTCCCTATAAAATTGGGACATCTGGTCACCCTATTTGTACCAGTTGGTTGCTACCCATACCCCAGAAATGGCTTCATTTCATTGATGCTATATGAAGAATTTGCAAACCTTCTGGATGATAGACCTTAGAAAAATGTAATGTTCCACAGATGTGCAGATCATTTTGGTTAAGCCCCAGGCGATCATCTGAATATTTGAAGGGTGTTGATCTGAGCAGAAACTTTTCAGGGTCACAAATGTCCTTCCTCGATCTTCACAATTTCTTACATGTCTACTTCCTGCTCTGTGGTCCAGTAACTACCCCTGTCATTCTTAGCCAGAGATCTTCACTGCTTCTTCTCTCCCCTTGCCCTCCCCCTCCAATCCCCATGGCACCAGGGACAGAACAGAGCAGTCACTGTTAGGAGAGAGAGAAGAAACACTACAGAAATGTGATTCACCACCCACACTTACATATCTGCTCTTCCTTTCTTTAGATAAGCAAGACTTTAACTATAACCATAGCATAGATAGGGACACACCATAATATTTATTATCTAATTTAAATTCTCATTATATTCTATATTCAAGAAGGAAGACTTTGACAAAGGGCCTGAACTAATCGCTAATTATGCTATTTTGCAATCTTTTTACAATTGTGTTCAAGAAGGATTAAAAAATCTGCTCATTATTCGTTCCTCTTGTTGGCAGCCTCAACCCAGGATCTCTGCTCTTGTGCCTAAGGCACAGGACTGGGCCTCAGGAGAGTGGAGGTCAGCTGGCTCCGCTACAGATTGTCCATGTGAACTTTGTCATGTCACTTACAGCAGGATTTTCAATAGTTCCTAAGTCCTAGGAGGCAAAAGCAGCTTAGGCGCCAGGTGGACTACATTTTTAAAGGTATTTAGGCACCTACTTTCCATTGGTTTCACTAAGAGTTAGACTTTAAATATCTTTAGAATTTTTTCCCAAGTGCCTAAGTCACTTTTGAAAATGCACTTAAGTCACTTAGGCATGTTTTTAAAAAGTTACCCTTAATATCCCAGTGCCTGTTTCCCATTTGTAAAATGGGGAATAACGATACGTCCTTTCTTCTACCCGTTGTTGGTCATTTCGGAAGAGGAAACGCTTCAGAGTAAGGACTGTCTCTTACTATGTGTCTGTACTGCCTAAGACAATAGAGCTCTGATCTTGGCTTAGGCCTCTAAGTACAAGTAATCATTAATTAATTACTGAATGGGCCATGGGGATGGGTGTGACTCTTTTACACCTACGTCTGGGTCAGAATTGAAGGGCATTGGCAGGGTGAGGTAATGACAACCAGACAGCACAGCAATGGAAATGAATCTGTTCTGTGGATAAACTGGAGGCTTCAGTCTGCCTCCTGTTTCCAACCCAGCAGCTTTCACCAACATTGTACAACTCCCACCAAGATTTAAAAGCTATTAAAAAAAAATAAAAATACACTTGTTGCTCCTGGGAACAAAACCCTCATTGGAATGCTCTCTGGACCTTCCTTGTGGTTTCTCTTGGGCCCCATGAGCTAGTTTCAAAGCTGTCAGCTGTTCAGAGTAGAGCAGTGAGACGTTCTTTCACTCTGGTTGACCTGGTGTCCTGTGAGTCACCCTTGCCGCTTGTCTCTTTTCATATACTGTATGCCAGTGACCAACACCCGGGGCATTCTTGTCTGTTTCATGGCTGTTGCTGACCATCTTGAGAATAAATGAAGCACAAATCAAGTGTTCTCACAGATGAACGCGAGGAGCAACTGAGGCTTGGTCTACACTAAACCCCCAAATCGAACTAAGGTACGCAACTTCAGCTACATGAATAACGTAGCTGAAGTCGACGTACCTTAGTTCGAACTTACCGCCGTCCAGACCCGGCAGGCAGGCTCCCCCGTCGACTCCGCGTACTCCTCGCGACGAGCAGGATTACCGGAGTCGACGGGGAGCACTTCTGAGTTTGATTTATCGCGTCCAGACTAGACACGATAAATCGAACCCAGAAGTTCGATTGCCTGCCGCCGAACCAGCGAGTAAGTATAGACAAGCCCAAAGACAGGCTCCAGATGGTGGATCCACCTCAGTAGCCAAACATAGGCTACTGCAGAAGGAACTGTTTTGAGAACAGAAGTGTCGATATGATCAGAAAGCCACTGAGGTTCTGTCATTAGGAACTATAGACAGATGCCCAATGGGAGGCAGCGTTCTGAACACAGAATGCTGCAGCAACACAGGCTACATGAATGCATCAAACCTGTCTTCCAGTCACTATGCTTATTCTCCCAGATCATCATGTCATAGTTGAGGTCTTTGTCTTGATCTTCAAGGGGCTTGGTGATGTGGGCTCAGGCTATCTAAACCATCGCCCGGAGCTCTGGGAGGAGGACCACAGTTGACAACCCCATACTCCAAGCACACTGAAACTCTCTGCCACAATGCTAAAGCTTCTCTGTGCAGGAGACAGAGCCTTCTTGGGGACTGGCCCAAACACTGGAATATTACTCCCACAAGATCTAAGAACCATCACAAATCTCCATTCCAAGTACACTTCTTCAACTTCCTTACACTAAGAAAAACCATGGGCCACAGACTTTTAAAAACAAAAATCCACCCACGATTTTCCTGGTGTGGGGAACATGGGAGAGAAGAGAGACCCAGGCGTGCTATATGCTAGTCACATCACTTAATACGACGCTGGAAGGCGCTCGTATACCACAATGATGGAGGCAGTATAAGAACTGGAACAGAACGGAAGAAAAGAAAGGAAAAAGTCTTTTCATCTGCCTCTGCGTAGAGGTGGTGTATTTTGATCTGCATCAGAGATGTCACTATTTGAATCTGTTATTCACTAGCTGTATTTGCGATGGTTGTTTTTTAGGTTGCTATTAAGTTTAATTTACATAAAACAAACACACGCACCCTTTTTATGCAATAGGAACAAATCACAGTCGGTAGCTACTGGACTCCGTGAATCCTGCTCCCTGCCTAGTGATAGCCATATAACCATTTGTAACCCTGACTCCTGTCATATGAAGTGCACTTACCAGCACTCCTGTGTGTCTCACCCTTATTATATGGTATATTAAGGATGGTGAAATTGGGCCCACACTATTATGGGGCAAAGTAGAAAACAGAACACCCAACACTAAGTATAATAACGTAATAGGATAAGTGAGAGAGCGAAACAGCAGGATGTAATAGATGCCTTAGATACTTCAGTGATGGGGCCCATATATTTACCTAGATAACAGAAAGCAAGAAAACTAGGGCACAGGGAAACTGTAATGCTCCAGGAGGTAGGTGTGGGTGAATTGAGAATGCAGCAATGTGGGACACTATAGAAAAAATATTACTACCCTGGGTTTAGCCCTGTTCATCCTGCAGTACTGGACCCCCAGGTGCTTTATACACCTCATAGCATAGTGCTTTCCCCTAGCTATTGTCTTTCCTAATATGTTTTCCCATTGTGCCATGTAAACATCATCTCTGGACAGTGCTTTGTTAAACCTGGAATGAAGGGAAGATTATCATCGTCTCCAGTCTAGTTTAAATGTCACCTCTCCACCCACCAACACTGAAATACAGCCATAGCAGGGGTTAGAGGCATGTGCATGATTTACCCAGGACCAGCAATGGTCTGTGACATTTGGGAACGGAACCAGCAGGGGATAAAGCAGAACTACTGATACTGAGCAGGGGTCTGAGGATGCTGCGTGCAGGGGAGCGTATGCGGGTGTTGATCAGCCAGGCCTTATTTCGCCTCTGAACAAAACCTCCCCAAATGTCTTCTCCTTTGAGAAATGTTTAGGATATATTGGGTCCCCGTATGTTCAGAGGGGGCCCTCCCCACTTGGATCTGCCTCTGCGATGGGGTCGGTCGTCTCTGTGGCACCGTTCCTGTATGCCATGCAGAGGCCTCTGCCAGGACTGGATGTCTGGCAATGAGGAAAGGCAACATTAGCTTTTGAATTGAGGTCCCACCACCCCACACTCCAGCACTAAGGCAACCTTCTTTAAGGGAGGAGCAGGATATGAATCTGTATTTCTACAGAGCCGGAGGGTGAGAGCTGGTGGCCTTGGACTGCCCTTCATTTCATGGTTGGAACATCCCCGGTCTAGTCCATTGTGTGATGTCCCCTTTCCCCACCAAATGGAGTGACTGGGAAGAAACTCCAAGGGAGAAACCATATCAGAGCTCTCCCCCCTTTCTGCCCCATTGGCACCCCCCCAGCAGCAGATGGAAGCAATATGACTTCTCATATTTAGTTGTCGTCATGCTGAGCAGTATAGCTCTGGCAAGAGGCTATGCGTTGAACTGCGTATTTCCTCAGGCAAGTTCAGACCGTTTTCTTGCCAGTCTTTAGCATGCTGAACATTGGTTTTCTTTGAAGAATGCTGATCTTATTTTCATGGTCTTTTTGCTGCTCCAAGTCTGGATTGCTTAGCTCTGACAGGGCAGCTCTTGGCCACTAACCCTGTTATTGGTTGTCAGGTTTACCAGTTTAGTTTAACTGTCAGTGGAAATGGACACTTATCTTATTTGCTGACTTGGACTGAGAAAAGTGATGGCTCATATACTCTCCCACTGAAGTAAGAGTCATGTATTCTTTTTTGCTAACACAATGACTCAGATATTCTCTTCCTCAGTGGTGCTTAGGATCAGGTTAAATGAACCAATTTGATGTGTTGGCGATAAAGGCCCAGATACAGAGGTGATGTGTAATGTGCCGTTACATCATTTCTCTTTGACTCAGGCTGCCTTACATTGAGTTAGACTCTTACACCCACTTACACCCACTTACTGATATCAAAGGGGGCCGAGCTGGCTTCAGTTCCAGTGAGGAGCTCAAAGAAGTAGTAAGAAGTGCAAGTTAAAATAGCTGTCGCCCTTATTTAACTTACACCTTCCTGCCGATTTCTTTTCATGCTATATTCTTCTCTTCTGACCCCACCCCTGCATGCGACTGTGTCCTGGTCTACAGTACATTGCGTTGACTTGGCTGGGGAAGTGTCTTAAATTTGGCTCCTGCTGACGTAAGTGCCTTTTTGCGCCGATTTAGTAATACCACCTCCTCGAGTGGCGTAGAGTCATGCTCGATGTAATTAGACCGACGCAGTGTCAGTATAACTACTGCGTTGCTTATGTCGACTGTTACTGGCTTTCAGGAGCCATCCCACAATGCCCCACACTGGCAATGCAATCGATACAAGTGCTCCTGTTGTGGACGCACACGCCAACACAAGAAGTCAAGCAGGCGCGTACACAAGCGATGTAATAACTGTGCAGGCTGCATGCTGGCATACATGAGGACAACGTAATTTTGCAGTGTAGACATGGCCTTAGTCACACAGACTTAGACTCAGAAGGCCAAAATCCTTTTCTTTTGTTATAAGATTTTGGGGTGAGATTGTTTATTATGGGCCAGATTCTCAACTGAGGTAAATGGGTGTAATGCCATTTGAATCAATGGAGCTATGCCTGTTTATACCATCTGAGGATCTGGCCCTATACTTGTTAAACTGACATTACTAGGGATGGGGAAATTTAGAGTGTGTGTGTGTGTGTGTGTGTAAGACCCATGATATTGGTAAACCCTTCATCTGTTTTAAGGGGATTTGGGACTAATCAGCCCATGTAAAAAAAAGACTGTATTTTTCCTGTATTTTTGGGGATTGAGGAGGGACAGGAGAGGAGACCTTTAGACTAAAAAGGGTCGAGGACCATACTTTGATCTCAGTTGCACCAGAATGTTAATCCATTACAGTAAATGGAGTTCCTCCTAGTTTAAACCAGTGCAAATGGCAATCTGATTTTGCCCTTGAAATTCTAAATGATTCCTTAACAAAATCTCTGAAGAGACGTGCCACCATCCAGAACATTATCTGTATTTCTAAGTCTGAGTTGGGTGGAACTGTATTGGGGCCGTTAAACTCCAATTTGCCCTTTATTTGTTAATCCATTCCCTTCAAACTGTGTTAGTATGTCAGGGTCCGGAATTTGTCTAGGGTTGATATATAGACTCAAATGATATTGTGTTGTGTTAAATAAATGTCTGAAGGAAATGGATCATAAAATTCACACCATAGTTCAAAGAATTGCCAAGATGGAGAAATCTGTTGAACATACTCAGAAAGATGCATGGTGCAGTTTTCAATACTAGAACAGGACATGTTTAAAAAAAGAAAGAAAAAAGAGAGAGAGAGAGACTGAAACTTCTAAAAATTGGTATAGTTCTTTATTTGGAGAAAGTATATTGTTATACAGGAAAAATGAATTAAAAAAAAATCCCATGGTAAGAAACTTAGAAATTTTAGAAGTGAAGGAAGCTTACAAAGGACACACAATCCTTCTATAAATTTGTCAGATTTATTAGGGAAAAAAATCAATTTTAATCTTTTTTCAACCTACACAAATGAAATCATCTTGCTCGCTTAAAAATGGTCAAAAAGTTGTACATTTGCTCTTTCTTCCCTGAGGAACATACATAGAATTTGAATCCAAATTAAGGAGAACTCTATCCTTTATTAAGGACAGCACAACTCCAAAGATGTAAATTTGAGGATTTAAAACCAGAATTTATTAGATGTGAGGGCAGAGCTAACCATATTTTTCCCCTGCCAACTTCAGAATTATTAAAGGTGGAAATAAGTATGCCATTTTAAATTATGTTGATGCAACACACTGGTTGGGTGCCAAGTTCTTGTCTCCCAAGGATCAAGACGATGATATTTTACAGAAATTCGTATTTACCCGAGTTTTAGTTAATCTTGGTCAAATTATTTGTTAGTGAACTGGGTTACACAATGTAACACTGCTACTAATATAATAACACCTTAGGTGTTTATATGGCCCCCATCACTGTAATGCCTGAGCATCTTAGAATCTTTAGTGTATTTATTATCATAACACCTCTGTGAGGCAGGGCAGCTCCCCTTTTATGGATGGGAAACTGAGGCACAGAGAGTCTAAGGGCCGGATTTTTAAAGGTATTTAAATGCAAATACCATTAAAAATCTGAACCTAAGAAGCTTACTCAAGGTCATATATGATGTTCATGGCAGAGCAAGGACTTGAACCCAGGTGTTCCATGTTCTGGGTTTGTCCCCTAACCACTGCACCATCCTTCCTCTCTACTAGGCTTTGCTACATAGAATAATAGAAATGTAGGGCTGGAAGGGACCTTGATAAGTCATCTAGTCCAGCCCCCTGCACTGAGGCAAGATTCAGTGTTATCTAGACCATCCCTGACAGGTGTTTGTTCTTAAAAACCTCCAATGACAGAGACTGTACAACTCCCTAGGTAATTTGTTCCAGTGCTTAACTACTCTTATTGTTAGAAAGTTATTCCTAATGGCTAACCTAAATCTCTCTTACTGCAATTTAAGCCCATTACTTCTCGTCCTGTCTTCAGTGGATAAGGAGAAGAATTTATCCCTCTCCTCTTTATAACAACCTTTTACGTACTGGAAGACTCTTACCGTGTCCCACATCAGTCTCCAGACTAAACAAACGCAATTTTTTCAATCTTTCCTTGTAGGTCATGGTTTCTAGACCTTTCATCATTTTTGTTGCTCTCCTCCTGGACTTTTTCCAGTTGTCCACATCTTTCATAAAGTGTGGTGCCCAGAACTGGACACAGTACTTCAGTGCTAAGTAGAGTGGAAGAATTACTTCCCATGTCTTGCATGCAACACTCCTGCTAATACATCACAGAATGATGCTTGCTTTTTTTGTAACAAACAGTATTACATTGTTGACTCAAAAGTTTGTGATCCACTGTAACCCCCAGATTCTTTTCTGCAGTCCTCCTTCCTAGGCAGTCATTTCCCATTTTGTATGTGTGCAACTGATTAGGCCTTCCTAAGTGGAGTACTTTGCATTTGTCCTTATTGAATTTTATCCTATTTATTACAGACCATTTTTCCAGTTTGTCCAGATCATTTTGAATTCTAATCCTGTCCACTAAAGCACTTGCAACTCATCCCAGCTTGGTATCGTCTGCAAACGTTATAAGTGTACTCTCTGTGCCATTATTCAAATCATTTATGAAGATATTGAATAGAACCAGATCCAGGACAGTTCCCTGCGGAACCCCACTTGATTTGCGCATGGGTAAAAGGAGTTTCAGCAGGTGGAGTGTGATTCCAGCCAGAGTTGGAAGTAGGGACTACTAGCAGCCCCCTTTTTGTGGAGAAAACGCCACGGGATATTTAATCCACAAGGGACCTCAGTTTTAGATCTCATCCAAAAGATGGATAACAAATGGCCACGTTCAAACCTGCCTTGTGCGTGCTTAGAGCTTGAAAAGGCGTTTTACTGCAATGTGGGAACCTGAGTGTCAATGTCAATGTGTCACATGACAAGCTTCAATCAGATTTTAGGCTGCAGTGTGCAGAGCCCAGAGACCATTTTAACCGCATTTACACTGATTTGCTTCTTATAAGAGATGCTGGCTACTTAGCATTATTGATTCCTCTTGACTTATTGGGTGCATTAGTTGCTGTTGACCCTGGCATCCTGTTGGAACAGCCTGGTGCCTCACGTGATGCTGTCTGGCTTTGTCCTTGCTCTGAGTCAATTCCTGTTTTACTCAGCAGATGTCTTTTGTTCTTCTCAGAAAAGAATTGCTCATCCAATTGCTCAGAGGTTTTACTGGGTGTGACCCCGTCAGACTTATATTTTTGATCCCATATTCCCCTATAGGTCAGACTGCCTCCATCTTCCCCCCTCCCCCCCCCACGCACACACTTAGTCAATATTACTGCTTCTGCATAAGCCAGGAGTCAACGAGTTGGCTGGTACGTTCCTGAAATCAACGTAGTTCTTTTCTGAAATGAAGCAAGGGAATGGATTAAAAAATGACAGAAAGGGCCTGTTTAGTGTGACCCCATCACTGATTTCAGTGGCACTATGCTGATTTACTCCAGCTAAGGACCCAGCCCTCAATGCAGGGGGTTTATGTGGGACTTAAGTGGTACCTGGCCGTCTGAAGGCCCTCTCGCCAGGGCTTAATTTCAGCCTGTTAAGCTTAAAAAAGCTGCAGAATTCAATATCTTCTAATGCTTATATGGAGGTAAGAACTAGGGTTTTGCCTTGGATTCTAAGATTTCTTTATTATAGGCCCCAGCTGCAAGTTTCCTAGTGTGCATAAAACTTTCACATAGTTTGAAGAGGGAGCGATGAGGGGGGGGTCTATATCTAGGACTTTGGTTCTACCCCTGGTAGAGATGGGGTCTGTCTGTGTCACAATCCAAATTTCCCCAAAGGTCAGGAGTATTTGGATCCAGGGCCCTAGATCACTGCAGGGGCATGTGTTCGTTACACTGTGTAATTGCAAATGTTTCTGCTCAACACCTTCCGTATGCTTGATTTTTTTTTTTTAATTGCCAAGGTAAAAATGCAATAGGTCTGATTCTTCTGCAGTTACTCCTGATTTGCAGCAGTGTAGGTGAAATCGGAAGCCGACCAAGTCTAGTCAGTTTCATTATCTTCCAGTTGTATTATTCCTTTCCTGACTTACTATCACTTTGGCTCAGTAACAGAATATTGTGTTTCATTAAAATCTTACTATTTCTACTTAAACCACCATAAATTACTATGTTATCACCTTCCGCTACTGACTGCATCTTTGTTCCTATGAAACCAGGAGTTTTCGAATACATATATATATGTTTTAGCCGCTGTGAGGTGGGGTGGTCAAATGTAAAAAAAAAAAAAAAAAAAGTCTACTAAAAGGACAACTGTTTGGGTGGTAAACTAACATACCTGTCATTACTATAGAGGCGCTCCCTCTGCTGGTTGTATATGGAACTGACTGCTGATAAAAGTTTCAGACAATAGGACTAGAGCGAGTCTGGTTGCAATGTTTTCACTTTTATTTTCCTGATGAAAGGTCTGATTTTAATCTTGCTTTACACCAAAATTACACCAGCATAATTCCATTGTCTTGAATGCAGTTTCTCTTTCTTTGCACGGGTCTAAGTAGAGTTTCAGCTTCACTTTGTTCAGGTGAAAAGGATGACGAGGTGGAAGATTGTTTAGAATCAGCCCCAGTGTGCCCTCAGGACCTGTTGTGTGGGGTGCAAATGGAAGAAGGGGAAGGCAAGGAATGCTCATCCGGGGCCTGAGTCACCTGTCATTTACACTGGTGTGAATCAGGAGTAACTCCGCTGAAGCCCATGCGATTAGTAAAACTGGCAGGTGAGATCAGACTCAGACCCTGTGAGCAGAAAGCACACCCAGGATGCCAATTCCATTCCAGATCCTAACTTTCTCCAAGGTTTTGTGGGTTCAGGTACGGCAGGGTTAGCTTGGCTCAAAACGGTCACCAGCCAGGTTCATGTCCCACTTCGGACTTCATTTTCCAGGATTTGGGTCTAATCATAAAGGCAATTGCGCTGGAGACCTGTTGCTGTCTAGTTGTCTAATGCCTGCCTTATTGCCCCAGAGCTTTCCTCTTCCTTCTGCAACGGTAATCACTCTGGAGCTGGTTACCTCCACCCGGCCTGTTACGGGAGGTGGGGAGGTATTTTGGGAACGTGATTAAGTACAACCTGGGGTGCGATCGTGTTGGAGTGAGACTGGGGAGTGCTGCTCTCCCTTCTCTGCTAAAAGCACAGGGAGAGCTCCCCTCCCTGCCTAGGCTTGGGTCAGCCCTGCATCCCTACAGTTCTCCCTCCTCCTTGGAGAGCACCTCCTGCTGTTTCAATCCACTTCAGCCCCCGGTGCAAATTGAGACTGAAATTAAAAAATATGGGGTCAAACCCAACATTATCTACAGGAGATCAAGGTTGGGATCTGCTGGGATAGCAGGGAAGGAACACACCTTGTACTTCCCCAGAGCATGGAGGTTGTTGACCCTTACACAGACCATGGAAGGGGGGAGAAGTTTCCCTTCCTACTCTTGCCACTCGGCACCTGTAGAAGGGCCAGGCAAAATCTGAGCCTCTAATATTGTGTCAGTGGGGGGGAGATGTCTATATAATGTCAGAGTGGGAGGAGCCATCTATTAAGCTATGTATTGTGAAATGTAAATGATGCCAAGGAACCCAGAGAATGGGAGAGTGCTTTGTCTTATGAATCCATATACATATTAAACTTGTCTTTGGGCAGAATGAAGTGGCCACATGGGCCAATGGATGAGGCACTCGCTTGGAATTCAGGAGACGGGTTCTTTTATTGGCTCTGACATGCTGCAAGGCTTTGCTTAAGTCACTTCACCCCTCTGTATCTCTCTTTCCCCGCTCACCCTTTGTGCCTGTCTTGACTATTTGGATTGCAAGCTCTTTGGAGCAGGCACTGTGTCTTGCTATGTATTCTGTGTAGGTACAGTGCCTAACGCAAGGAGGCCCTGATCGCAGTTGGGGCATCTAGGCACTACTATAATGTAGATGATAATAAGGCAGCCTGCCAACTCCTGAATATGTTGGCATTGAATCACCGACCCCCTTTGCCAAAAGAAGGCGTCTGAGTCACTAGGGGAGTGTTGTGAAAAGAGAAAACAATCTGAATATATGTGTGGAGATGTCTGATTGAAAACCCAGGCTATGTCATAATGGATCCATCTTCCTTTCAGGTAGAAAGTTTCCAAAGAATAATAAATTCACTCCAGGTCTGAACTGAATGCAAAATTGAGCAGACTGCAGGAACCTCCAGAAATCAGTTGGTTGTGTGTGTGTGCGCGCCATCCACAGCACGGCTGAGGAGTCTGTGTGTGCAGTGCATATTTGTTCCCTCTCTCGCCTGCTTTTTCCTGCACCTGCCTGCGGATGCCACAGAAAATTGATTTTTATGAAACTAAAAAGGTGAACCATGGCGCTAGGCAGTTCGGAGCCATCTGTCTTGTCAGGACCATAGTTGCAGGGAAGCCGCAGAAGGTGGTTACTTAGAATTATTCATTAATAAAGAGACAGCCCAACTCCAGCCAAATAGCCATCCTTCTGTGTGCGGGGAAAAAAAACAACCTTATTTTTCTACAAGAATTAGGCAGCGAGTCTGGGCTTTCAATCACACAGATTGAAATCTGGGCAAATGATACATCCAAGCACATATTTATGAAAGGCCTGACACTGCAAAGGTGCTGAGGGCCTCCCGAGAGGGACTGAGTACCTGCAGTTCCCATTGACTTGAGCAAGAATTATGGGTGCCTTGGTACCACTGAAAATCAGACTAGAAATGGATTTAAAAAATTCAGAGACAGATCCTGATCTGTGACCTAGCCCCTTTGTGGAGCTCTTGTTTCCCAAAGGGGCTGGAAATCAGCTGGATCTCCTTACATGGAGACTCCCATGGCATAGCCAGCTCCTATGCTGCCACCACCGCCCCTAGTCGCCAGCATGTATCAGAACAACAATGTGCTGGGGCTGGGTTGGAGCTGGACCCAGACTCAGGAAGCCGCAACTAACTGTGCCCAGCAGAAGCTTGGTGTAGTTGAGAGTCTAGCCCTTAAACCTCCCCCCACCGTATCAAGCAGAGTATGAAGGATACTGCTGGCAAAAAATGGGAGGTTGCCCATGGTACGAGGACAGAGTTAAGGTGTTTTGGGTCACCTTAACTGTTCATGCTTTTCAGCACTTGTATGTTTTGTAACATAGCCCGGGTTTCCAGGTATTTATATCTATTCTTCATTTCACTTCACTTGGATTGCCTTTGTTTAGCTATTTGGCTTTCTTTGGTTTTAAACCAACTCCTCTTTATCATTCGTTTTTATGCTACTTTTCTTTTCAGATCGCATTGGACTATAGAGCCAGATTGTCAGCTGCATAACTACAGTGAAGGCAAGGAAACTTCCGGTTTACACCAGCCGAGGATCTCGCTGATAGTTTTAGCCCCCTCAATCACGAAAAGGTGGGTTATCCTTCTGTTTTCCCAGTAACATTCTCTGTACCTTGGTTTGCTGAGGATCTTTGACTTCCAGGCTATAAACGGTACTGTTTGGATTTCAAAGTGGGAGAGACTGCACCTTTCTGTTATTATTTCAATATTGTATCATGCTGAAGGCCTCTGTTTTGAGATCATGTCAGAGATTACAAAGCCCCCAGAACCCTTTTCTGTCCCTGAAGAATCAATCAACCTAAACTAATACTTTAATGATTACTTCTTCTACCAAGGAAACAAATTCAGGCATACACACACACATCCACCTCAAAAAAAAAAAAAAAAAAAAAAAAAGAGAAACGAAAAAAAGAAGCTAATAGCAGAGGGGGACCTTGTCTGGTCAATGAAAGGAAGAGACGGATGTCTGGTGCCATGGCAATGGAATAGGGATTACTTTGCTCTGGAAAATAGGTTCCTTTTTTTTTCTTCTTTTTTTTCTTCCAGTGCTTTTTCTCAGGCAGCTAAGAGTTGTCACTGAGCCTGATGAGAGGCCCATTTAGAGGAAAACGAGATTTTCTGAGTAGAATTGAATGCCTGCTTTCACAGACTGCGGCTTGAGCTGTCTGCTTTGCTTTTAAGGAAAAGAGGCATACCAGTGCCCGTGTTTGTTTGGACCACTTTCACAATCAATGTATGTGTGTGTGTGTGCGCGAGAGAGAATGCATGTGCAATTCTATATAGATTGAGACTGGTGGAAATGAACGACATTAACAAGTTACTTGAGGATTGTTTTGGTGGTTCAAAAATATTTCATGGTGCTGGATATTATGTAGGATCACATGAGTGAGTGCGTAGCACTTTACCATCATTGGGGTAGATCCTCAGATGGTATCAATTAGCACAGATCCATCAACTTCAGTGGAGCAGCTCCGGTTTACACCAGCTTGAGGGTCTGGTCTAAAGCTGATTGGGAATTTTTCGACGCAACATTTTTGGTTGGAAAATGCCAGTTCGTTCAAACTTTTTGCGAGAAATTGTCTGGTTTTAAGCAAGTTTTCAAGCATAAGTGCTGGAAATAAGGTTGCTGGGGACGTGGCAGCACCCCTGGCTTGAAGTGGTTTCCATCATATCCAGGGTTTACAGTTTGGTTCAATGGCTCCCAGCACCCCAAATATACACATTGTTCCAGGGCCCCTGTTTTCAACTTGAAAATGTTTTGCAAAAAAATTTCACGATTGGTGAAAAGTTTTCGTTTTGACTCTTCCAAAATGACAAATCCAGTTTGAAATGACTTCTCCTTTGGACGCTTAAGCTACGTGAATTTTGATGTCGTTGACTTTTATTTATGTATTTTTTTTTTAACCAAATTTTCGGTTTGCGAAAAGTTTTGCTACTTCGACTTGCTGTCCTGATTTGGGACGGGAAAAAATTTTGTATGATGGGAAAACTGCTTCGTGCCCAGCTCCAATCTGTTCCATTAGCTAGTTAATCCTCCTAACCATATTTGGGAGGTAAGGCGGTGTTAATAGGGCCATTGACGGATCGTGAGACAAGGTACAGGGAAGTTAAGGGACTTGCTGAAGTCTGTACAGTGAATCTCCAAGCCAGCTAGTATTAGAACTTGGGAGCCCCCAGACACCTCCTGTGCTCAGTCCCAGGCTGTTTCTCAAATTAGAACTGGAAAGGCTGTCGGACTCCTCCTTTCCAAGGGTAAGATTGTTCCCTTCTATGCTACAGAGCGGCTATAAATCAGGAGATAACTCCATGAAGTCAGCGGGCTTGACTTTCCATTGCTTTGGAAGTTATTAAAACTTGTGTAAAATGGGCCAGGCCCTCAGCTGGTCTAAATCAGCTGAGCTCCATTTGCAGTCATGGAGCTACGCTGATATACAGCAGCTGTGGAATGGCCCAGCGAGTGAGAAGTGATGTGAATGGTACTTTGTTAGTGACTTAGGCCCACATTTCGCTGGTGTGCATGACAGCACAAGGGGCAAGGCAGAGTCAAACAGGCCGGGGGTGTTTAGTTTGCACCCGTGTTCAAGTTGGCATTGTACCCATACACAACTCCCTACTGAAGCAGGCTGCTTCTACTGGGAGGAGGAACAAGAGGAATGCGGGAGAGTGGACAGTATGTGCAAGTGTATCAGGAGTGCAGTGCTTAAGGGGGAGTGGGATAGCTCAGTGGTTTGAGCATTGGCCTGCTAAACCCAGGGTTGTGAGTTCAATCCTTGAGGGGGCCATTTAGGGATCTGGGGCAAAATCAGTACTTGGTCCTGCTAGTGAAGGCAGGGGGCTGGACTTGATGACCTTTCAAGGTCCTTTCCAGTTCTAGGGATAGGATATCTCCATTAATTTATAAATTTAAGCACAGAGACGACACCCCCTGACTACACCCACCCTGGTATAGATTCTGAAGTTCAGGGTGCACAGGGTTTGCGGTGTGTCAGTTCTAAGAAAGGCCAGGATTAGGGTGATAGTGTTTGTGCTCCCTCTTCCCCCCTCCCAGCCATAATAATAAGTCGAGTGGTATGTGTAGCCTGATATCAATTTTACCCACTGGACCAAATTCAGCCCTGAATAAACCAATGTGACTCCAGCATCGACTTCAGAGGAGTTCCAATTGCTTATTCCAGGACTGAAATTAGGTTCTTTTGCTTGAAATGTTTTAAATCATGTCCATCATAATGATTAGGTGTCCTGTAAGAAAGCACTCTGCCCTGTGGTAGAAGGATGGTGGCTGGACTGGGACTCGAGATCTTAGCTCAATTCTCAGCACTGCCACAGTCTCCCTGTGACACCTTTGGCAAGCCATGTGATCTCTCTGCCTCAGTTTCCAGACATCTGATTGTACGCTGAATCTTTTTCTAACACCTGTTGTCTGTCTTGTCTGTTTGGAAGGTAAGCCCTTTTGACCAAGGACTATCTCTTACTATACATATGCCCAGCATTTAGCACAATGGGGTCCCAAACTTGCTTAGGGCCATTGGTTGCTCTTCTAATGCTAATAATAATATTGTACCCTCTCTTTTTCCTATATATGTAGAATAGACTTCATAAGCCCTAACACATTTATTGCATTTGTATGTTGTCTGTCCAGTCTGGAGTGAAAAAGAGCTCCTCTCTCTGATTTTCTGTTATTTTCTACGAAGCAACCGAAAATAATCTCTCATATTGTGTTGTGTGAGGAAAATGCACCAGGACTAAAAACTGAATGTAATTCTCCTTTTAAACTGTTAGCAACTGTGAAACATAAAATCTCTGTCCAGGTAAAAATGTCTAGTAGTCATAGCAACAGCAGAACGGCTATTTATTTTTGGATTTCCATTTTCACTGATTTATTTAACACATTGAAGATCAATTTGTAATAAACAGGAATTCATTGAGAGGGTTTTGTGTTTGTTTTTAAATTGAACAAAACCAGGGTTGGGTTACTTTAGCCTGTGGAAAATAAAAGGGATAAAATAGAAACCTCTGTTTCTTTCAGTGGCTTTTCTTCCCACAGATGTGTGCACTGAGGGGAGTGTGGGAGGGTGAGAACATGACTAATATGTGTATTTGCTGCCTGGTAGAGAAACCTTAGTGGATAAAGCTGAGGGGAGGTTTAAGCACAGTGAAGCTATGAACCATCAGAAATGGATGCTCACTTTGGTCCATGCTTGATTATTTGCACACACCTTCTGCCAAGTAGATCTACACAGCCAGTGCTGGATGGCTTTTGCTGCTGTGACTGTCATGTAGAGTCAGGGAATGCCCCTAGGCAGGGCTGATAAAGGTGAGGGATAGCATGGACAGTTGTACCTAGCTTGGGGGAGCCCCAAAATGTCTGTAACTGGGGTGAAATGGGAGGGCGTTGGGCACCAGTGAAAATGAGGTACCAGGGCCCCGAATTTCTTTCAGTGGGCCTTGGCCCTAGACAGTGAACAATAACCACTGGTAACTTCTTGCTTTCACCTCTGAGCATCCAGTCATTGGTGTGCCACGCTGGCAAGAATTAAAATGGGGACATAGAGGGCACAGTGTGTATATTGTACTAATTAGTGTGTGGGTGTGCTACTACCCTCTGCTGGGCAGAATGAAAATTACCCCACTGCACATCATAGGCTCTGTAGTGCCAGTAGATTCCCCTTTAGCTCAAGTGGTAAAGGCCTGTGCAATAACGACAACACATTTTAAACTTTAATGACATTTCCCATCAAAATTTGAATTTTGGAAAGAAAGAAAAAAGGGAAAATCTTCATGAAATTTTTCTCCTGTTTTTCAGCCATCTCTAACTAATACTAATACTTAGCCCTTCTATAGTCTTTTCATACAAAGATCTCAAAGGGCTTTATAAAGATGCTTAAATATCTTGATTTTAAAGATGGGGAGACTGTCTCTTACATAGTTGTTTGAGGCTCATTCCAAACATTTCAGATGTGGCCAGCAGCTTTGAATACTTCAGTTTTTGGGTTTCCATCTTAACACGCCTGGGGCCTGATGTTCCAAAGTGCTAATCACCCACAGATCCAGTTGAAATCAATGCTCAGCCCCTCTAATAGTCTCAAGTTGTGGGCAGAAAAATGGCGGTGCCCCAAATCAGTGGCCACTTGTGAAAATATTGGCCTAACTAACGTGCTGAAGGCCATACAGGGAAACAACAGGAGAGGGGACAGTAGAATCGAGGAGTCCTGACTCTGCCTAGTGCTCTGTAAGGATTATTCTATTCTCTCTCACTCCGTTGCCTGCTGGTAAATCACCTTTTATAGTTTACAGTTAGGAGCTATGCAAAACTCTGGCTATGTCTACATTTGAGCTGGGAGATGTGATCCCCAGGTTGTGTGGATGTACCCAAGTTAGCGCACTAAAAACAGCAGTGTAGCTGCAGTAGCAAAGGCAGCATCTCAGGCTAGACACCCAAGCACAAACCTGCCCAGGCCCAGGGTATGGACTTGGGCGGCTAGCTGCCCCTGCTACCCTGGCTCCCTAGCTGTTTTTAGCATGCTAGCTCAAGCAGAGCTAGGGCAGGTACCTCTTCATGAGCTGGGAATCACCCTTCCAAGATCAAATGTTAGTTGTAGCCTCCGTGGTATTGATTCACAAGGGATTTGCCATGTGTGTCGAATTTTGGTGTAAAACGTCTGCTTTCCAACCAGATGTAGTCTGCTCATCTGTGAATTTCACCTTCACTTTGAGTTTCACCTGCAACCGCTTTCCTGAACTCAGTCAGAGTTTTGACCTTGCCCAAGCAGAATCAAGCGTTGGGCCAACTTTTGGAAGGCTGGAAAATGTGGGTGTTGAAGGTGGGATTTGTAGAACCAAGCAAAACTGGAAGCCAAATAACAGAGAGCAAAACTAGACACACAACTGTAGAGGGAGCCTGAGTATTTCTGTGATTGGTTACAAAAGCATCATTGCTTTATCATGTTGCTCTAAAAGTTGGTCCCTCCCCGTGCCATGTTCCCTGTGATAGATTTGGGTGACTAAGATTGATGGCTGTAAAAGAAATAGTATTGAGGACACATTATATAAGGCTCATTAAAAATTGCGAGTATGACAGATGCTTGGGAAGTCGTCAGTCATTTTCTTTTTCTATTAATATGCACTTCCTTGGCCCAGGCTTGGACTGTATTCAAGAAATGTGTGACAAGAGGCCAGCAGCAGACCAGAGAAGGCTTTTTGCAATTTAGCAGGTTTGAGCTGAAAAAAAATGTGCATTTTGCTTTCGGATTGGACATTTTGGCATAAAGGGAGCTTAGGTTTGCATTTTTAAATAAAATCAGACCTGGTTCCAGGTCAAATCCTGAGCTGGTGTAAATCAGAGTGTGGTTCCATAGAAATCAGTGGAGTTTTGCTGATTTACACCAGTTGAGGATCAGGCCTGGGAATAATATTGGGGTGGAGGGAACTCAACAAAAACCCAGCCTCCAGCCATAAACACAATATGGACAAGGCCTAAACATTATTAAAGCAACTATATCCCTTCAGGGCAGGTTTGCTTTATAATGCTTTCTTGATTACACTTCCCCAAAGCTGGGAGAAGTGAATAGTGGGCTGATTATCCATGGACCACGATCTAAATCGGGATGAAACTGTTCCCATTGTAAGGGAATGATGAACTTTGCATATTCATAGGAAGGGAAGAGTCGCTTTCCTCCTTAACACTCCTCCTCCAGACCTGCTTGGGGCCTGATCCAAAACCTATCAAAGTCAATGGGAGTCTTTGTTTTGGCTTCTCATGTGATCCACATTTCCATATCTGACCATGAAAGATTTGTTTTATATAAATATAAATATAAATATAAATATATTACAGAAGCTTCCTTAAATAGATAGATAGATAATTTTAAAAAATACTTGAGGAAGCTTCTGTAATATTGACAAATTAAATGATCACAGCCCAAAATTGCTGCACAACGTACATTGAAAGAACCCTAAGTAGCCAGATCAAATTCAGACTAGGTAGCCAGAGCAGCTGAAAAAGAAAGCCACAAAAATGCTATTTCCATGCACATGTCCAGAATAAGAACATACGCAATAGAAGAGGCCAGATGTAGAATATATTGGCAGAATTGTTTCCAATTGGTTAAAAAAAAATCAGAGAGGTGCCCAAATCCTTTTATGTAATGCTTCTGTGGGGGCAGACATTGATAGCTTCACTCACATTAAGTACCCGTTGACTTTAATAGGACTTCATGTAGAGTAAAGGCATTGCTTACTGGGAGCATTAGAATCTGGCTGATGGTGGATAAAGTCACAGAGAATCAGATTTTGCATAAGGATTTGTTTTGGCAAATACACTTTATAGAGGGCCACACTTGCTTAGTATTGTCAGCATACCATAGACTGTTTAAACAAACGCACAGCATGCGTTTGTCTCATGATTCAGCTATGACAGACTTTTCTCCCAGCTTTTTAATTAGCACTCATTTACTAAGCATGAAACCATCTTTTCCTTTAACATAAAGATCACCCTGAGGAGCCACACATTCCAAAAGATAATTGCACCTTGTAATTCTGATGCTTCAACAGTTTAGACTGAAATATTGATGGTAATATTCCAGTGTTGTTGGATTGGGGTTTTTTTCTGAGTTCATTTACCAATCTTTTAAATATCTCTGTGTCATAAACTTTAATACAAACTCCAAATCCAGTTTGGCAGTAAAAGTTTAGTGGTTTTGGATTATGCTAATCAATCAAAAGCATTTCCGGCAGATTTCTATTTTCAAAGATGAAAGAGGCAGTTAACCAAGTATTGTAAATAGGAATTTATGATGGATCTGCATTAGTGAGTGAGGAACCTAAAAAAAAAATAAAAATAAAGGGCTAGATTATAAACTTGTAAATCCAGAGTAACGCTACTGATTTGCACCTGATTCTGTCTTTATGGCGACTGAAAGTTTTTATGAAATCTGTATAAGGAATAGAATTAACAGTGAGATGTGCACCAGGAATTGCAAATGGATATGTAAATCCAATTAAAGTACATGAAAAAACAGGGGAAATTATTGGAACAGGAAGTTGCACTTAAACCCTGGCCTTTTGAATAGCAGTCAATGGCCAACTCTTCTGTTTGTGTGTTGAAGGAGGAGGACCACTAAAAAGTGCATAGTAGAGATACAGCATTTGGTCCTGAATTTATACAAGATCTGATGGTTGCTGGAAGGAATTCAGTGGGGGAAAGCATATTTCTCCTCATTTGGGAGGGATTCCCTAAATTACAGAGAGTTGCGCCACAGATCATTGAATTAATTGATAAATAAATAACTGACCTTCATTTACCCTTAACATTGACCTTCTATCTCTTAGTGGTTATGTTGGGACTCCCAGGAAAGGATTATTGTCTTCTGAAAAGCGTCAAATGAATTTCACATCTTCTAGTCTCAGACAGTTGGTCTTTGGCTCAATTATGGAGAAAGGGTGAACTCTCAGCTACAGAATCAGGCGGCCTTATTCTCACACAGCAAGACACAAGGGGCTCTCACTGAAATCAAGGTGAGTTATCAGTAGTTTATGCAGTGCGATTGGGAGCCTGTATTTTGTAGGATGAGCAATCTCCTGGTTATGGACAAAATGATGAAAGAAAAGGGGGAAGCCACTTTGAATGGTTTGGTGTATGGTTCAGATACGAGCAAAATGACTCTAGAGAAAGAAGTCTGAGACCTAGCGAACATTCCTTTATTGTGATACAAAGTTCTCTTTGGTAATGTATTTGCAGACCAACACACTCTTGCCTTGATGTTCTCAAGGTATTCCTGCGTGTTTCATGAAGCAGTTTGCTGCATTGTCCCGTTATGTTTTCAGTTGGTCTGTAGGTTCACCCACTAGATCTTTAACCTAGATTATTCTCGCAGTTTTATCCCATGTTCTACATGTTGTATCTCACATTGTTCTCCCTGTTTTCTCTACTGAAAAATTAAATAGGACTTGTGAAGCTGATAACGCTGCACCCTTCCAGTTTGCCTCAACTTCTGTCCTGGAGGGACCCTTTCATCGACAATGGGACATAGTCCAGCCTTTCTTCCCATTTGGTCTTTGGCTTCTCTGGCAAGGCTGCCAAGGAAGATACACATTATGATCATAGTGTTGACCTCTATCCAGTAGGAACTGGAGTGAGACCATCATTTCATTTCATATAGGTCTCCAGGGACAATCAGATGGAGATGACTGTTCATAGGGGTGACTTGAATTTGAATTAGTGTGCTAAAATGAGTTTCCTTACCCTGTTACCCAGAATGCTTGCTGTGCATTGCTCCTGTTTGCCCCTCATAAAGGATAATGCACAACCAGTTAGTGACCACCCAGGACTATTCTACTTTGGCTGGTTGCCATCTTTTCTGGCAAGTGTACAGCTCGTGTCTTGAACTGTGCCAGACCTGTGTTCGTGGTTCATTTTCTGCTCTGAGCTTGGCTGCTCAACAAGGCTATATATACACCAGTTGTATTCATGTTACATACAATCTGACACTCAGAAGATAGTCTTGGGATTAACAAGGCACCCACTGCTATACAACTTGTGTTGGAAGCCAGAAGAGCTGGTGGTGAATCCCATGCCTTCCTTTCTCCTGAGAGTCTTCAATTTCTTTTTGGCATGTAGATGCAATCAGGCACAAGATACGTACACTGCCAAGGCTTCTTGCAGAATAGATGACATTTATATTATTATACAGTTTACTGATCTGAACATACCATTGCCTTGCCCTCATAGCCCGGGGCAGGTTCTAATCAGCTTGTGTGTAGGCACCAGGCCATCTGAAAGGCTAAGCATGAGTAGAGACAATTTGTGCATCAGCTGTGAGTGTTGAGCGAACATGATTTCCAGCTGAGGGCATCCAAATGCGTCTGCATCCTGAGCATGCATTTCTGTGGTTTAAAAGAGAAGCGCCAGCGCTAAGTATCTTACATTTTAAATAAAACCGATATCTGTTCTGCAGTCACATCAGGTGGTCTTCATTCTAGGGGTCAGATCCTCAGCTGGTGTACATTGGAGTAACTCCATTGAAGTCTATGGAACTACACTGAGTTACATCTGCTGATTTCCTTTTATTACTTCACAAGGAAATTGCAGTCTAGAACTTAGCACATGAGGCTAGGAATCAGGGCTCCTGCATTCTTAGTCACAGTTCTATCACCAACTTACTAATTGACCCCGGGAAAGTCACTTATTAACTTCTGTGTCTTGCTTTATCCAGTTGTTAAATGGGAATAGTCATACTTATCTACCTCATGGGGGTCTGGGGCAATTTGCTGTTGGCCGAAGTTTGTAATCATTGAGCTCATTGGATAAAAGCTTTGAGATCATTGGATAAAAGAAACGGTCTGGGTGCAAATATTATTTCTTTAGAAACATTCATGACCCTACTGAGTGTAATCTGTACTAATCAGCCAGTGGAGTATGTCCAACCAATGGCCTCGTGTGTAAAGAAATAACATAGAGCACAAATCTTCCAGTTAGCCCTCGGACCTGATTCTGTTCTTACTGTACATCAACAGTAGCTCCATTGAAAGAGGTCATCCTGGTATAAAACTGATGTAAGCACAAAGAGAGTCACTCCCATTGGGCCTGATTCTGATCTCAGTTTCAGCAGTGTAATTTTACTGGCTTCAATTGAATTACCACTGATTTACATCCTTATAAAAGGCATCAGCATCAGGCACATTATTGCTACATTGCTTACTGAAGTTCATTGTTTATCCTTAGCTTCATTATAAAAAGAAAATTCCAGGCTTATCTAATTATTTAAGGTTTCAGAGTAGCAGCCGTGTTAGTAGAAATCTTTAAAGTTCGCCAGCCATGGAATTTGGATCCAGACACTATGTGGATCCTGGGGTTTGATTTGGACCATTCTAAATCTTTCTCGGTGTAGATACTTATATGATGCCCATCAGTGCAGTATTGGAGCACTGCACATATGTTACTGAATTTATCCTCACAAAAAACGCTGTTGTAGGAAAGTAGCATGATCTCTACTTTACAGACAGGGAATGGAAGCACAGAGGGCCTAAGGGCCCAGATTTGTAAAGGTATTTAGGCACCCTGGATTCTAAAAATCTTTTGGGAATCCCACTAGGCAACTATCTGCATCTCTAGGCTCCTAAATACCTTTACAACTCTGATCCTAAGGTACTTGCCCATAGTCACCTAGGAAATCTGCCGTGAATTCATAGCTCTTCCACAGATTTCCCAAGTCCCAATCCAGTGGCTTAACCAGAAACAAATGCAAATAAAAAGGTTATGTGTGAAATTTGAATCCAAATTCAGGCTCGGAGTTCTGAACAGTCCTAAAGTTTGGAGAGCATTTTGATCAATCTCTAGTTTCTTTTTAATTGATTCACAGTCACCTACAATGATCTACAGTGATCTGTGTAGTAAGCAGCAGCTGCTTTTTAACTTATTTCCAAGATGGGTTGGGAGTGGGGGCAGGTAGGGGATAGAGAGGCTGCAGACACAGAGACACCCATTGCAGAATAGGCCCTCTCCTGTTACTATCTCATCAGGTACTACAGTGGTGGTGTGTGTCACTTCTAAGTGTTGCCTATTATCCAATGATGCAGTTAAGAAAAAAATTCAGAAAGATAATTTACAAATTTGTATTTAATATGGGACTTTGTTCCAGCTATTCTACTCCTGATAGTGCAGAAAATACACTGTTTGATCTCCTGCATTAAATCAAATATCCTCATTTGATACCATTTCCCTTTTCTTTCTCCCTCTACTTTCCTTTACACTGTCATTTAGTTTGATTTTTCCTTCTCAGTTTATATTTTTCTGGCCAAAGTTTCACGATTTGCATTACATCACATGTAACAAATTGCACTTGCAAGCTTCTGAATTTACAAGTGCAAATGGTGCTTGCATTGGAAAATGGGGTACTTTCTGTGTGCAAATTTGGAAGCTGTGTGGAAGTTCTGCTGACAATTTGGCCCCTGCCATTCAATAAACATGTGATAATTTTCTTTCAAACGGGGGGTTTTATTCACAGTGGAATACACATTACAGTATGTGCTGTACTATCATGTACACTTGGGCATAACAAATAGTGACATTGGTAGAACAGAACTATACTGATGTTATGTTGTAAATGCGTTACATTTAATAAGAATTAAAGTTTTTTTAAAAAGGCGAGGATAATTTTCCAGAGTCAAATTAAGGGAATATTGATTTGATCTAATTGCTGTTTTCATGTAAGTGTGTAATTAAAACCAAGCACATTATTCAAAGCAATGTATACACAGTATTAACAAGAGTCTTGGGGTCTCATCCAAAGCCCCTTTAAGTTGGTGGGTGCCTTTCCTTTGACTTCAACGAGCATTGGATCACACCCTAGAAGAGATGATAAAGATCCTGTGATTTAAAACGAAACCAACACGAGCTAAGGGGTGGGAACTTCTGAGGTCTAATTCTGACTCTGCTGCTGACACACTGGCCTTACACAAGTCACTTCCGCTTTCTGTCTCACTTCACCTGTCTGTAATCTGTCTGTCTCACTTCACCTATTGCTTTGAACATATACCAGTGCTATAAGAAAGCTGCGTGTTATTACTGGAGGTTCGGCATCTGCAACACACATGTGCGCACGCACGCTATTTCCCATGAAAAGATGGTGATGATTGTTTTTGGTTTGGAAGATAGGAAAAATGATCTAGTCTGTAGCTTGTGCAAATCATTACAGCTTCATTGACCTCACTGGAGCTGCACAGTTTTACACCATCTGAAGATCTGGCGCTAAGATAGTGTCATAAGACTCTGTCAGCTCCAGTCATAAACCATTCACAACGCTTGAGTTTAACTTTTATTCATTTTCCTCTATTTAGCTGGATGTCACATTTCAACAACATAGAGCAAAGGAGTGGGGAAAAGAGAAGTGTTTTTAAGCAGGCCAATGGAATGAACTGTAAGTAAATTAGTTTTCCAGTAAATATGTCCTGTAATAATAATATTGTGGCATATTATTTTTATGTAATGGAGGAAATGGTGGAATAGGCATATGGAAATACCTTTAAAGTTTAAAGAAGACACACAGCTGCTTGCATCTAAAATATAGGGTCTGATTCTCCGCTCACTTCCGTCAGCTTTATGCTGGTGTATCTTTACTATCTTCAGCAGAGTTAGTCTTGACTTACACTAACATAAGCTAGAGGAGAATCAGGCCCAGCAAGTTCTGAAGTAAGGCCCCTGATTCACTGAGGTACTTAAGTATATGATGGATTTTAAATAGGGCTAGCTGGAAAACAACTATTCTGTTTCATTAGAAATTTCAAGATTTTGGCATTTTCTTTAGTTCCAAAGTGGAACCCTGAGACTTTATGAATTTGTTTGAGAAGGGGAGAGAGAGCCTACCCAACCCAAAATATCCAAGTGATTCAGGCACTCACCTGTGATGTGGAAGATACAGGTTTAAGACCATGCTCTGCCTGATTTGGGGAAGGGACTTGTACCTGGCTCTTCCACATTGCAGTTGAGTGACTGAACCATTTGGCTGTTCTAGGGTGGCTCTCTCTCTCAAATTACATCCTGGTCTGGAGAAACCTTCCCAACATTTTCATTGAAACTGATACGCATCTGTGAAACATTTTTCGTTTTGACAGAATGGCATTTTCTGATGGGAAAAATTGTTTTGTTGATATTTTTTCCACCAGTTCTATCTATAAGTCCACACGTAGTTCCACTGAAGTCAACTGGACCATTTACATGCTTAAAGTTAGCTTAAATACACTGATGAACTGGGGGCTATGAGAATTGATGGGCCTGATGCTGTAAGGTGCTGTGGAACTGTACCTTTCATTGATTTGAAGCCCCTAGTGAGTAAGCTTCCATGAGCTACAACCGTCAACCTAAAACAGTTGCATAGTAGGGCAAGTCTCCAAGCATTGCTATTGGTGGAGAAATTAATGGAAAAGAGGTAAATCATAAATTGTACGCGGTATATAATATATTAGTGGTTTAGGCTGGATAGTCTCATCATTCAGAAACTAGACTGAGTGAGCACAGCCTGTCAGGGTTTGACATTGCCAGTTCATCCCCAGCTCTCTCCATTTAATCACCTTCTGGAGCTCCCTCAACAGAAATGTGGGGTGGGGGTGGGGGGAAAGATGCTCAGATTATTATAAAATTAGTCAGGCTTGCTATGAGTCATTGCAGGGAGTCTCTCTAGTGGAAGCACACCTAGATTAGCAACAGAGAGTCCTATGGCAAGCATCTGACGAAGTGGGTATTCACCCACGAAAGCTTATGCTCTAATACATCTGTTAGTCTTAAAGGTGCCATAGGACTCTATGTTGCTTTTTACAGATCCAGACTAACACAACTACCCCTCTGATACTAGATTAGCAAAGCACCCAAGAGCAAAACGTCCAGCCATCCCAGCCCATAAGACATCAGCATGCTCTCCATTACCAAGGGGCAGAAATCCAGCTTTTACTTTCTAGAGCTTCCTTGGTGAGGCCCCATCTAGCAGCATTATGGATGATTAAAATCCCAGAATGCATCTGGATTCCACCTCCTCAGGTCTGAATTCCCCTTTCTCCTAGGAACTAAGAACACCAGTGAAGCCCACCTCTTCCGAAAACAGGAGCTGTGGCTGTGCAAGCTTCTTCCCACTCCCACCCTGCTCTGCCAATGGACCTAAAAGAACCAACATTAGTGGTGAGATGTTCAGGCTTCATGCTGCTTCAGTCAATTGTGACAGGGTTTTTTCCCTTTATGATATAGATCCCCGTCTACTAGGAATTGAAAACCAACGGTACCAACTCTTTTCACGTAGGCCACTGAACAGCCATTGGACGTCAAGTGAGTCCATTCCCTATAAACCTGACTTGGATTAATAGCAGTGACTGACAGATCAAAAGCTCAATAGCCTGTTACCAATCTCACAAGTGTCTTATTTCTCTACAGTTATCTTCTTTTTTTATTCTTTTCAATCTGACCGTTAATTACCTCCTGCTGCACCGTGTGACTTGATGTGGCTAGAATTTCTCTCATCTGTGAATTTCACACCGTACATTTTAAGGCACTGCTGGGTCTGTTGAAGGCATGTGAGTTGAATGCTAGAATGTACGTCATTTAAAGAAAATGAGCAGCATCAGCCGTACAATATATGGGCAATAGCACATTGAAAAATATCATAAAGCCAAGTATCCTGGACAGTACGCGGTCCACTGTCCATGTGCAGAGCTGGTTAGAAAACAAATTTCCATCCCATGAAAAAAATTGAGATTTTGAAAAAAAATTCATCACAAATCAGGATGAAAAACCAACATTTGCATTTTTTTCATTGAAACAAAGTTCTGACATTTTGTTTGTTTCAGGTCATTGGCAAAGTTTGGCTTAAACACATTCAAAATATTTTGTTTATATTGTGACTCTCTTTTTTAAATTTTTTTAAGTTTTAATATATAAATAAAATTTCAAGATAAAAAGTCATTTCAAAATGAAAAATTAAAACTCTCCCTTCTGAAAACGTTAAAATGGGACATTTCAACATTTTAAAAATGTTCTTTTCCCCCATTTTGTTTTCTAGTTTGTTGTTGAAATCAATACAGTTTCATAAAAAGTTTTAATTGTGTGGCAATGACATTTTTCTGACAGAAAATTGACAGATTTTTTGACCATCTTTATCCATGTATTCAGTACTGACGTAAATGCTACCCATGTATCATTGTGGAACACTCTATCAGTTGTCTCTCTGTATACTACGGGTGGCGCTTCATCATCTCAATCCTATTTCCATACACAGGACACTAAGGATTTTTTGGAAGAGTTACTCTCCTACATGAAACTGCTGCCCAGTGAGACTCATCCATCATTTAACTAATGATTTTACATCACTGGAATGCAGAAAAGCATCTACAATTAAAAACAAACAAACCCTGTAAACAATTAATCTATTTCACTGAAGGCCATCGAGTTCTGCCAAAGATTAGTTTGGACAATCCATAATGCACTTCTGCAGATCTCCAAGCTTTTTCGATTTCCATAGTTCGAATTTTTAAAGTGACCTTTCTCTGAGTGGGTCCTTTTTAATAGGAAATGGAGTTCACATCTGAGTGCAGTCACAAAAGTAACTTTTTTCTGTTTTTTTTTTTTTGCAAAAGTGGACCCATTTGAAGCTCTTAATGACACAGAAGACATGCAAAATGTCAAGTACTTTTTGCAACTCTTTCATGCCCCACTAGTTAAAACTGTGTTGGGCGCCAAAGTTGCAGGATGTCTTGCCATTGACCCAGCATCTGCAGAACCCTGCAACACATGTCCAGCGACTGCAGTTAGATGAGTCATATGTAGCACGGGCCAAGTTTCATCCCAGAAGGAAAAAAAAACAGCTACGGCACAGGAACAAACCCCTGAAAATAACAGGAATTGGTTCTGTATTTGGGCTATAAAAACAGGTTAGAACAGCCTGGCTATTTGCTTTAATCCCCTGTGCATCTATTTTAAATTTAAATGGTATTACTCTGTTAACCACTTTCCATTTTTGCTCCTTTTTACCATGACGTAAGTATACGAGATATTTTAGAAACCAGAAAAGGACCATTTGCACTAGTATGGCCTGATGCTAATTTCTGTCCATTTCCTGAACTGACAGTGATGAACTGTCTATTTCTTAACATAAGGCTCCCACAAAACTTCCCATCCCCTTTAACCTATGATAAACCCCATGTGGGTTGTGTGTTCTCAGAGAGGAGAATGGAAGGACTGGAGAAAAGCTGTCTTTTGCCCCTCCCCCTGCTCCACTGTGATTAACATTGTACAACACAAGATCCTCATGGTAGGGATTGTTGGTACAATTTTCAGTATCTTCTGAATCACTTAGGAGATTCTGAAGTCACATTTTCGAAAAGCACTTAGACATCCAAGCTGCATTAAAAGTCAATAGGGTATAGGTTTCTAAGGGTCAGATTTTTAAATGTATTTAGGCCACTAAAGATGAAGTTAGGTGCCTAGTGCAATTTTCAAAAGTGATGATCCTAAATTCCACTGAAATAAATGGGAGTTAGGACCTAGATGCTTTTGAAAATCTCACTAGGTGCTTATCTGAATCTCTAGGTGCCTAAATACCTTTAAAAATCGGATGTTAAGTGCCTAAATCACTTTTGAAAATGGGATTCCTAAATAAAGCTGGGAGAAATTTTTCAGATGAAACTTTTTTTCCACCAAAAAATGCAGATTTGGGTCAACTGAAATAGTTCACAAATTCATGTCAAATTCACCAAATTGTTTTAGTCAGGAAAAAAAAATACAAATTCAGAAGAAGTCAAAACATTTCATTTAGATCTTTAAACCCTGAGGATGGAGTGGAGGTTAAGGATGATCTAGGCATGGCCCCATATCTAAACAAATACTTTGTCTCAGTCTTTAATGAGGCTAATTAGGAGCTTAGGGATAATGTTAGGATGACAAATGGGAATGAGGATATGGAGGTAGATATTACCACATCTGAGGTAGAAGCCAAACTCGAACAGCTTAATGGGACTAAATTGGGGAGGGCAGATAATCTTCATCCAAGAATATTAAAGGAACTGGCACATGAAATTGCAAGCCCATTAGCAAGAATTTTTAATGAATCTGTAAACTGAGGGGTTGTACCGTATGACTGGAGAATTGCTAACATAGTTCCTATTTTTAAGAAAGGGAAAAAAAGTGATCCAGGTAACTACAGGCCTGTTAGTTTGACATCTGTAGTATGCAAGGTCTTAGAAAAAATTTTGAAGGAGAAAGTAGTTAAGGACATTGAGGTCACTGGTAATTGGGACAAAATACAACATGGTTTTACAAAAGGTAGATCATGCCAAAGCAACCTGATCTCCTTCTTTGAGAAGGTAACAGATTTTTTTGACAAAGGAAACACAGTGGATCTAATTTATCTCGATTTCAGTAAGGCATTTGATACGGTTCCACATGGGGAATTATTAGTTAAATTGGAAAAGATGGGGATCAATATGAAAATTGAAATTGGAAATTGGATAAGGAACTGGTTAAAGGGGAGACTATAACGGGTCGTACTGAAAGGTGAACTGTCATGCTGGAGGGAGGTTACTAGTGGAGTTCCTCAGGGGTCTGTTTTGGGACCAATCTTATTTAATCTTTTTATTACTGACCTTGGCACAAAAAGGGGGAGTGTGCTAGTAACGTTTGCGGATGACACAAAGCTGGGAGGTATTGCCAATACAGAGAAGGACCGGGATATCATACAGGAAGATCTGGATGACCTTGTAAACTGGAGTAATAGTAATAGGATGAAATTTAATAGTGAAAAGTGCAAGGTCATGCATTTAGGGATTAATAACAAGAATTTTTGTTATAAGCTGGGCACTCATCAGTTGGAAGTGACAGAGGAGAAGGACCTCGGAGTATTGGTTGATCACAGGATGACTATGAGCCACCAATGTGATACGGCTGTGAAAAAAGCTAATGCAATCTTGGGATGCATCAGGCGAGGTATTTCCAGTAGAGATAAGGAGGTGTTAGTACCATTATACAAGGCATTGGTGAGACCTCATCTGGAATACTGTGTGCAGTTCTGGTCTCCCATGTTTAAGAAGGATCAATTCAAACTGGTACAGAGAAGGGCTACTAGGATGATCCAAGGAATGGAAAATCTGTGTTATGAAAGGAGACTCAAAGAGCTTGGCTTGTTTAGCCTAACCAAAAGAAGGCTGAGGGGAGATACGATTGCCCTGTATAAATATATCAGAGGGATAAATACCAGGGAGGGAGAGGAATTATTTAAGCTCAGTACCAATGTGGACACAAGAACAAATGGATATAAACTGGCCATCAGGAAGTTTAGACTTGAAATTAGACAAAGGTTTCTAACCATCAGAGGAGTGAAGTTCTGGAACAACCTTCCAAGGGGAGCAGTGGGGGCAAAAGACATATCTGGCTTCAAGACTAAGCTTGATAAGTTTATGGAGGGGATGGTATGGTGGGATAGCTTAATTTTGGCAATTAATTGATCTTTGACTACTAGCGGTAAATATGCCCAGTGGCCTGTGATGGGATGTTAGATGGGGTGGGATCTGAGTTACTACAGAGAATTCTTTCCTGGGTGTCTGGCTGGTGAGTCTTGCCCACATGCTCAGGGTTTAGCTGATCGCCATATTTGTGGTCGGGAAGGAATTTTCCTCCAGGGCAGATGGGCAGAGGCCCTGGGGGTTTTTCGCCTTCCTCTGCAGCGTTGGGCACGGGTCACTTGCTGGAGGATTCTCTGCACCTTGAAGTCTTTAAACCATGATTTGAGGACTTCAATAGCTCAGATATAGGTTAGGAGTTTATTACAGGAGTGTGTGGATGGGATTCTGTGGTCTGCATTGTGCAGAAGGTCAGACTAGACAATCATAATGGTCCCTTCTGACCTTAAAGTCTATGACTCTATGAAACTTTTTTACTTTTCAATTTGAAACAATTTTTAAAATAAATTAGTTCATTTTTCCCCCAAAGGTTAAAAAACCACAAAACTGAAATGAAATGTTTTCTTTTTGGTCAAACAAAACGTTTTGTTTTGTTTTTGTTTTTACATTAAATTAAACTTCTTTGACTTCTTCAGTTCACTGAAACATTTACAAAAATATCTTGAATTTTTCCAAAACTATTTTTGTTTTCAAGTTTTGGGTCAGCCACTGAACCAAAAAATTCGTTATTCGCACAGCTTTCCTCGTAAGCCACCTAGGTAGTTTTGAAAATGTTACCGTGTGTCTGTATTTAGATAGAGATATCAATATGTGAAGTTGCAACTCCATGCACATCCATGGCACCATTATACACAAAAGTTCAATAACAATGACAGATGAGGACAATGCCTTCTGATGGTATGTTAGTGCTGCATTTTGTGGACAGACAGTGTAAATAGGCTCTTGGGGACCACATTGATTGAGACAGCTGAGGTTCAAGACAACAGATATTTAATTTGATGTATTTAAAGCTTTTCAGCTGGGAGTAGGACTCCTGTTGCTGGAGAGGTAGGGTGGGGTACACAATTATAGCCTTTCCCTCTTGCAGACCCCTATAGCTCACACAAGGAGGATGCAGCTTTTCAAATGACAAAGGTGTTTCCTGAGAAAGCCCAACGACAAGGCTATGTCTGCACTGGGAATTTGCCCCAGTTTCAGTCATCAGCAGCCCAGCCACTGATGATGTGGCCCAGTGCAAGCCCCTAGAGTAGATGAGATTGTTAAACTGCAATTTGCACTGTTGCAATTTATCCTGGTTTCAAGCAAGGGTGAACCACACCAGTGCAAACTTTAGCTTAGTTTGGGATTTGCACTGGTGCAGCTATCCCAGTGGTGACACCAGTGCGTGCAAGGCATAACACTGCTTAAAGGGAGTTGCTTGTACTGCAGTGCGTTCCGCAGGCACCATGCATGGCAATGGAGATTTCAGTCTCCTCTGATGCTGCACAGCAGTTCTCGGTGAAGCAGCCCGAATGGTATGTGAGAAATGGAGATGAAGCCAGTTGTGGTTTTTTTTTCCAGTACTGTAAAATATTACAAGGACCTTGCTATGCATCTCTGCTTTCCTCCGTTCTCCTGCATGTTTGGGTGTGGTTTAGTGGGTATGGCTGGTGGCCAGACCTAGATAGAATCTCAAAACACATACAGTGACATAGTGAGGATTATTTTATAGAGGGGTAAACAAATTTCTTTCCCCCTTCCCCTTAGCAGTAAGTTGGTAAAGCCAGTGAATTTTAATAGAGCCCTAAAAAAAAAAAAAGAAAAAAGAAGTGTCTGCCTGTTTCCTAGGTACACCACATTACCCACAGCTAGTCTTACCACTCCCCGAGAAAGTTTGTGCAAGTCCTAAAATAATTTCATCCCACTGGCCCACAAATATTCCCATTTGGTAAGCCTTATATAGAGTAATTATTGTTTAACATGGCACCACAGCTAGGTCAGGGTTTATTTTGGGTTCTGTGTTAAAAAAAGCTGTTTGTAAAAAAATTACTCTGTTTGCCGATCTGTCATTTAGAACAAATGGGTCTAGAAACTTGTTAGTTGACTTTGTTGTTGTTTGTTTTGCCTTAAGAGTCCGCATTCATCAAAGTGCTGGCATCAGTACCAAAGCCATCTAGTCATCGCAGCCTAGCGTATTTAGACGTGTCTGCACTTTAATTATAAAAATGTAACTGGTAGGTAGCCAGGTGTTGTGGGACTATTGACCTATGTTGGTGGGAGACACGTGTTTGGAAGAGGGGGTGAAACCTTAACAACCACAAATGTAAGAAACTGCGTACCATGGGCAGGTAATAGGTGTGACCTTTGAGGAGGAAGTTAAGCTAAGAATCTTACCTGCTTCGCTTTTCACTGGTTTCCAAATGGCACTTAGCACTTTAAATGCTCAAAGCGCAGCATGGCTGGTAGGCAACTAATTCTCACAACTGCTTTGTAAGGTAGGCAAATGTATTAGTCCTGATTTTCAAATGGAGAAATTGAGGCAGAAAGAGGTAAGTGGATTGCCCCAGGCCACATGGGTCAGTTAGCTTGGATTAGAGCAAAGGAGCTTCTGGCTCCTATCCTTATGCTCATTTCTCCAGACCGTGCTGCTTCGGATAGCAAAGTTCTTTCTAATTTTAATAACTGGTTGTACAAACTACCATGTGTATGTATAACAATTGCTTTGCCCATTTCTGAAATGCAGCTACCTCGGGGGTGGGAAACAGCTGCTGTTTAATGGTGTGTAGCAAAACTTTGCAATATTTTAGAACAGGATGGGAAGAATATTGCATTCAGTAATTCAGTTATGTAATTACTCAAGTTGGAACTTGGCCAAGACATCAAAGATGGTCATAGCATCTTTAATGATCACAAAGGAGGCAAGTATTATCTAGGAGTTAGAGCAAGGATCTCTGAGTTAGGATCAGATTTAGTTCTTAATTTTCTCATTGCATGACTCAGAGGAATTCTTCTCACCTTTCTGTGCCTCAGTTTTACGCATAAAATGGAGTTAGTAATACTCATTTACTTTGAGTGGGGCAGGTTAGGGGCTAAATTAATGTTTGTAAAGCCTTTAGTGACCTAGAGCAACAAGTGTAACAGTATTATTACAAGTGGTGTGGATCTTGGCTTTATTAATGGGACACCTTCTCTGTAAGTAGTGCTTGCGCAAAGACGGCTGGGACCAAATGGAGGAACCAAATGTAGATAGAGTTCATTGATTTCTGTGGGGGAAATTGTCCAAGGCACACATCGCAGTTGTGTCCACACGCACAAAATGACACATTCTTTGCTCCAGAGAACGTACAGTCTAAGATAGATAAATATACAGCAGATCGACATGTTTGCTGGACAGGTACATAGTTGTATCAGGGAGTTGTTCTAAGTTCTAAGGTGCTGTTTTCTCTTCAGTTTATGGGATGTTTTGTTGTGTAACTCCTCCTTAACTTTTAAGAGGAGCTACCATTTGAAGATTTTAAAGGTTTTTACCCACACGAATATGCTCCATAGAGCCTCTGAGTTTCCAGAGTATTGATTAAGGCGGGAGTTGGTTGTTTTGTATCAGGATGGGTGAAGTGGTTGGAACAAAATAGGAACCAGACCAACAGGGGCGGCTCTAGCTTTTTTGCCGCCCCAAGCACGGCAGGCAGGCTGCCTTCAGCATGTCCGCCGGTCCCGCGGCTTTGGCATACCCGCTGCCAAATTGCCGCCAAATCCAAGGGACCGGCGGACCTCCCTCAGGCATGCCGCCTAAGGCGGCCTGACTGCTGCCCTTTCAGGGACCGGCAGGGCGCCCCCGGTGGCTTGCTGCCCCAGGCGTGCGCTTGGTGTGCTGGTGCCTGGAGCCGCCGCTGCAGACCAAACCTCCCTCTAAAATTTAAACCAGACTTGTCTGTGAGGCTTTTGTTTTCACAACGGTGTCTGAATTTTTTGTCATTGACCAAGAATACCAAAAGAAAAGCCTTTGCACATGGTACTTCAGGCGTCACGGGAAGCAGGTTGTGTTATGATATACGGAATCATGGAAAACAAAGACGGATACAGATTATCACACAACTTGAATTCTAACGTTGCCTCCTTTGTTTATCACAGACCACACCCTGCATGAAACTCTGTACAGCCCGTAGAGACATCTAGTGGCTGAATAATACCCTGCAAGTAAACAGATAGAAGAAGAAGCTGAAGTTGAAGAGAGCTGCTTCTCCTGGTGTTTCCAGTCTGAAGGGAGGGGATGTTTTGTTTCCTTCTCTATATTTTCTGCCATGTCATGCCCCAATCCAGGTTTTCCTCTGCATGCATTCTGTGCCGTCTTCCCTCTGAATCTTGACCTGCAGAGGAGTGAGGAGAAAACAGTTTTTCATGCTGATCTATTTTTGTTCATGTAGATCACTGCTGTTCAGAGTTGGATGTAAAGAGGGGCAGGCTCAAGACCACTCTGTCTTCCTTTGCTTGAGGAACGCAGCTACCGCACTAGCGCAGGACTGGCCCGGGGAACACAGCAGAAAACAATTTTCAAGGTAAGGAAACAACATTTCCAACTTGTGCAGCAAAATGAGCTGCAGCAGAACAAGGTTTAACCTGTCATAATGCTGGCCATAGCAGCACAGGCAATAAACCCCAGTCTCCTTATTCACCACCCAAACAGTTGAGATCTGTTGGGATACTTTTCATAAAGACTATGCTTGTCTACAGTATCTCTGTCGATGGCATATCTAATGGACCCATCATGGTTATATCTCAGCACGAACAACGTCTTGGAGGCCCCAGATGTGGACTCTGTAGAGTTTCAGGGTCAAGACCTTCTCAGTCAGAGGGCCTCCACTCCTGAATTTGCTTGCCACATTGGTCTGACAAAGCTTGAATTGGTTGATCTGCAAGGCATGCCTACAAATCCTGCATATTCTTAAATAAATGTCTGGAGTAAGCCAGGCTTTTGATTAGGAGCTCTTATTTGTATGGACTATTGTCATCTTGGCTGTTTCTGATTTGAGGTTTTACTTCTCTATAATTGCACACAGACAGCATAATGGGCACCTGTTTTACGGGTTTAAAAAGAGAGAGATTTTCCTTGACCGTTAATTTTCTTTCTTTGACATCTTCTATACCAGTACCAGTGTTTGGCTGGGAGGAAACAGAACCCAAGCATTTGAAGTGGCACTGATGATCAAAGAGGAAATAGGAAAATTTCTCTCTCTCTCTTAAGCTTCTTTCTTTGTGTTTTTCTCCAGCCAATCTTGGTTAGAATTCCTCCCAATCAAGGTTCTGGACAATGTGGGGAAACTTGCTACCTGTCCTTTAAACAGCTACATAAACGTGCATTAGGATATGTCTACACTGCAATAAAACAGTGGCTGGCCTGGGTCAGCTGACTCGGGCTTGCAGGGCATGAGCTGCGGGGCTGTAATATTGCTGTGTAGACATTTGGGCTCAGGCTGGAGCCCGAGCTGTGGGACCCCACAAGGAGGTAGGGTTGCAGTACCCAAGCCCTGTGAGCCCAGATCAGCTGACCCAGGCCAGCCGCTGGTGTTTTTATTGAAGTGTAGCTGTACTCTTAGTCCTTGACTAAGAGGAGGGCTTACTTTTAGAGATTAGAGAGGAGTTCAGTCTCCATGTTCCTCCAGGCACAGGCTCCTCTGCTGGGCAGTTGGCTGCCAGTGGTGATCTTCAGGATCGGTTTTAAAGCTGTCTAAAATATCTGACTCTTTGTTTTGCTTCCTTATATCACATGAAATGTGCAAAATGCCTGCTTTCAATGCGGAGTCACCTTTGCTCAAAATTGGCTTTTTTACGGAAAACCTTTGCAAGCTGATCTTCTTCTGCTCACCTTCACTGGGGTCCTATTTCACATTTCACCCTGGTCTTCAAGGGCATCAGATAGCCACTCCCTCTCTGGCATACTCTTCTGCCTGGGAAAGGTCTCCTGTTGAGGCAGGAGGCGACCACCCCACCAATAATGCAGCAAGAGCTGGGAACACTCCGAGTGAGCTCCGTCCCTGAAGCATGCTAGGGATAAAGCACCATCTTTGCTGTAGCTCAGTAGAGCATTGGTGGCCTTGTTTAGAGCCTGGAGCATTTTCCCACTGCATTGTGGGACACATGTGAGCTACCTGCCCACCCTAAAAGAGCTTTGCGAGGACTGGACGAGGCAGAGGACCATATCAAACAATCCCCTAAAGAGCCTTCTGAGGAGAACATATGACATGCTACTGAAGCAATGGAAAACTACTTTCCCTCCGCCCCCATGCACCTCCTCCATCTTATTACCTGAATTTTCTACCCCAGGGAAAATCTGACCAAATTTAGCTCAATAGATTAAATAGGCTGCTAGCAAACAACAGTGTTGGGTGTGTCCAGACATAAGGCCCAGCCCCCCAAGGCGTGGTGTGTCCTTGACTCCTGTTGACTTGTGTGGAAGTTGAGGCTCTTAGCATCCTGCAGGATCAGAGCCCTGATTCCAGGTTTTTGGTGCTGTGGTGACTGGGGAGAAGGACGACTTTTCAGTTACTGTGTTGCTCTGATATCTAAGTCTGCCATCTAAAAACCTCTGCAAGCACGGCCAATATGGCTGCATGGCAGCAGCCAGTGTCCAACTTGTAGGATAATACAGAGCTTATCTGCATGCAGAGACATAGACGGCAAGAGATTTAATGCAAATGTAGCATCTAGCTGCCTCGGTGCCTTCTTGCAAACTATTGATTAGGTGTCTGATTTACTTTCCCTTGATAATAGACCATAGGAATAGGCCAATAGAACGAGGAGGAAGAAAGCCTGTCATGATCATTCGATGCAGCTGGCGAGCCAGTGGAGAGACAAAGCCATCTGATTGGGTTAGAATAAAGCTAGGGTTGGGGGAACTGTCTTAGCAACAGCAGAAAACTACTCCCCCCTTCTGTGCCCACTGTACAGCCACAATGGAAAGTTCCTGATTATATTCCTTGATGCTTTTGTTTCACTACAGCCCTATTTGAACATGACTGGTTTGGTTAACAGTGTGTGTCTGTTTACCTGGTCACTCCATGGTCCTTTAGAAAGAGTGAAAGGGTTTCTGTTTTCCTGACCAGTCTTATTAAACCCAGTATTGATCTCCAGGTAAAATAATACGCCATTATTGTAATTACCTTCGGTTTGAAATCCCTCTGTGTGAGCATCTTGGGCTAAAAATGAAGGTGGGTTTTTTGCCTTTTGGGGTTTCCAGTACCTTACTGTGGATGCATTTCCAAAGCAGATGAAACAGTGCAAAACTGTCACCTCCAGTATGATTTGATTTTTATGGTACAATATTACATTCTAAGGGAGACAGCTAGTTCTTGTGGTTCGAGCTGGAAACCCGGGTTAGTATGTGCAGCTCTGCCAAGGACTTGCTGTGGGAACGTGGGCAAATCACTTCACCTTTCCAGGTCTCATTTTCTCCAGATTCCATCTGGATCTATCCTGCAGCTAACACAATCCACATCAGCCTGCACCAGGGCTGGTGCTTATGTCCTAGTCTTTAGAGTTTAATGTTCGCAAAATGTGTTGAGATCCTAAAATGAAAGATACTTTCTCTGCCAGGTGAATGCCACTGAATAACATTGAGATCCCATAGTAAGGACACTCCTTTATTGCTGGATAGGTGAAATCTTCAGTTTCTTGTACTGCAAGTACACAATTTGGGGAGCCAGCAGGGTGTGGTTGCTAGGTCACTGGCTTGGGAATAAGGAGAAAAGAGTTCTAATCCCAGCACGACCACTAACTTGTGTGATCTTAGACAACTCACTTCAACTCCTCACACCTATTTTCTCTTCAATCTTTTGCCTGCCTTGTACTTAAGGCAGGGGCTGTTGTTATTATGACATGTGCATACAGCCCCTAGCACAAAGGGGTCCTGATTGGACTCATGGCCGCTAGGCATTACCCTGAGATAATAATGGGGTGTTAGCGGTGGATTTTTTTTTTTTGGCTAAATCAAGTGAAAATGCAAAGGGCAATTTAAAAAAGAAAAAGTTGAGAATGGAGATAAGCTGAACATTTATTGGAAACCAAACTTAGGCATTTTGAGTCCTCTCTGGAGATGACCTTCATTGTCCTCTTCTCACCTGCTGCCTTGTTCAGCTCATAAGCATTCACATTTTATCTCACTATTTTCATGCTGATAATAGGCATAGATTTTGTTAGTCCTGCATCTGTTGAGACGGCGGGTACGATAATAGAAGCACCGCCGGGACCAATATATATTGGCCTTGTCTTAGGAGCGTGTCCAATAATGTCTAGGTCAGGGAGCCTTTAACTGCAGAGTCAGGGAATTTAGTCAGCTGTCATCACTCCTTAATTAAAAATAGCAGAGACTCACTTGCATTCCATTGCTGTGTGTTAACTCATTTGTCATCTGTCCTCTTCTCACCAACCGACCACCCCCTCACCCTGAAAAAAGAGATGATGTGCACAAGCTTAGCAGGTACAAAGACCATGTGGAAGGTTTTAAAAGAGAGCACATTTAAGAAAGAAAATACCTTTTCACGCAATACATAATTAACCTGTGGAACTCATTGCTGTGAGATGCTATTGAGACCAAGAGGATAGCAGGAATCAAAGGAGGATTGGAACTCTGTAATTATGTGGGATGTCCACTTTCATGCTTCAGGGCATAAGCCAAACAATAACAGTCTGGGGTTAGGAAGAAACTTTTCTAATGGGAAAATTAACCCATAATTTTCCACCATGGGGTTTCTTGCTCCTTCCTCTGAAGCAACGGATCCTGTGCTGTCAGAGACAGACTGGACTGTCAATTTGGTCCAGTCAGGCTGTTCCTGTGTTCCTATATACATAACTGATTGAATTCCTCACTTCCCACTAAATGGAATTCTACAATATCTCTGCTTGCTATCACCTTGCAGTAGGTTTCACTAATTTCATTGTGAAATTCCCGAGGGATCAGTGAGATGGAAGGTTACACACAGGTCCAGAAGCTGCAGGGAGAGATAAATAGTGTGTTGTAATATATTTATTGAATGAAAATGCAGTCCCCTTTCCTCTTCCCCACCAAAAAAGAAAGGGGTGGGGTGAGGGAATACATTGCCTGATGGAGATATTATTTAACACTTGGAGGCAAGGAACAGGTCTGGCAATGGGGAGAATTTTTCTGGTTGCTGCTACTACAAATAAATCACAGGTGGAATTACATGATTCTGATCATACTTACACCAAAGTCCGTTAATTTCAATGAAATTACTCCTGGTATGCACCAGTGTAAGTGAAAAGAGAATCATGCCCAATATGTATCCGACCTGTTACCTACATCCAAAGAAATATATGTGCAGGTCCATTTGATTGATGCGGGGCCAAATTCAATCCCTGGTGTAATTTCACTAAAGTCAATCATAACATCGGGGTGAATTTGGCCATTTGTGTTCAATTATTATTATTTAGTACATTTAATATGGTTGTGCCTAGGGGCCATCCAAGAACAGGGCCCTGTTGTGCAAGGCACTATACAAACACAGAGAAGTAGAAAAACAACAAGGAGTCTGGTGGCACCTTAAAGACTAACAGATTTATTTGGGCATAAGCTTTCGTGGGTAAAAACCTCACTTCTTCGGTTGCATCAGAAGAAGTGAGGTTTTTACCCACGAAAGCTTATGCCCAAATAAATCTGTTAGTCTTTAAGCTGCCACCAGACTCCTTGTTGTTTTTGTAGATACAGACTAACATGGCTACCCCCTGATACAGAGAAGTAGATAGGCCTTTCCCCAAAAACATATGAACAAGAAGTAATGTAACAGTTTAGTAACTTAACGTCACCCAGAGGGTCAGTAACTAAACTCGACTGGTTTCCACTCTAGGTATTTTAAAAGAATTAAGTGCTCAACTCCCATTGAATTTGAATAGGATCCGGGCACCTTACCACTATTGGTTCTTTTGAAAATCACAGCCTCAACTACTTCGTAATCCAAGCAGGTATTGTGACATGGATTTATAGCTATTTGTGTTACTGTTTACTGAAACCTTTGACCAGTCAGACATGTAGAGATCACTTTCAGTTGAAACCACTTGTCAGCTCATGTATCCCAAGAAGGGTTGCCACTTGTGGCTGCTAAAACAGAGCAGACATGATGCACACAGCTCACCAGTTGTCTGGAATCTATTCTCAGCCTATCCTGCCATTGTAAGGACAGCACTCGGCTGCTACATGGAGGACCTCTCCTAAAATACTTTCCGTAAAGAAATAGACTGAAACACAGTGTGTATGACAAGAACTAACATTATTCTAACTCCTCCAGAGTTTTCCCAGGAAGTTCTCCTTTGACCCTCAGGGCCAGGCCTGATATTGTGAAAATGAAACCACTCCGTCCAGGCTCATATCGTTCATCCACAACCCCAGCCCACTATCCATCTGTTCTATGAGTAAACCAAGGGCTATTTTCCAGGGCTGTCAGTCTATCGGCCCAAATCTGCAAGCTGCAATAAATCCATGTGGTGCAAACAGCAGGCACAATTATCACTGTATTCCGCATTCTGCAAGGATAGCAGGATTGGAAGAACCATTGTCCTCTGGCTCCATAAAAGTAGGATTCTAATACATGAGCTGGAGAAGCCCAACTTTAGCCAATAGCAGGGGCAGGTTTCATAATCTCTCTGTGGCCTAGCTGTTAGACTGGGGCATTGCTCGCTCATGCACACAAAGCTAGCATGTTACAAAGCCCTCTTTGCGTGGAACTACCATTGACTTCGCTGGGAGGTTCATGTGCAGACCGGTGACAAGATTAGGATACGTGGTGCCCTTCCTGGCAGTTGTATGATTCCTTTATAGTGGAAATGCATACACAGCCTGGAAATGGAGCCCCCAATTCATCAAAAGCTTCTCTAAATTGTATAAATCATTGGCGTGAATCTGGCCCAGTGCTTAATTTGTGCCAGGGCTGAGCCCTGGCACCTCTAGACTTGACAGTTCATAGCCCTGACACCTCTGGGCTTGCCATGTCACTTATGACTGTTGTTAATTTTTCGTTACAAATTAAGCATGGATCTGGTCCCCTATTCAAAGAAACATGGAAGAGTTAATAGAGCAGGGATTCTCAACCTTTTTCTTTCTGAGGCCCCTTGCTCGCCCTCCCTCCCCCACATGCTATAAAAACTCCATGGCCCACCTGTGCCACAACAGCTGGTTTTCTGCATATAAAAGCCAGGGCTGGCATTAGGGAGCAGCAAATCCAGAAAATTGCCTGGGGCCCCACTCTACAGGGGTCCCCACAAAGCTAAGTTGCTCAGGCTTCGGCTTCAGCCCCGGATGGCAGGGCTCAGGGCCCCAGGTTTCAGTCCCATGTGTTGGGGCTTCAGCTTTCTGCCCTGGGCCACAGCAAGTCTAATGCCGACCTTGCTTGGTGGACCCCCTGAAACCTGCGCGCAGCCGGCCCAGGGGCCCAGTTGGGGGGAACCACTGTAATAGAGGAACCAGGGGAAGCTAACTGGTTTTGACTGAGTTTTGCTTTGAGATTTTAGGTTCTTTCAAAGAGATATTCAAGGTGTGCTAATCCCGGGAGATTGAAATTTCAAGTCAAGGTTCACATGGACCCCTAGGAGGCAAAGTCATCCAGTTTGGGGCAGATCCAGGACAAATTTACGTTAAACTGTTGAGAGAGGTAGAGAACTATGAAAACATTTCAGAACCTCAAAAACATTTAGTTCAAGTTTGGTTCTAGGATGATTCCAAACTTCATCTGAGGGTCTCAAAGCACTTTATAAAGATTAAGCCTCATAATGTTCTTGTGAGGTAGGTTAATCCCATTTTACTGATGTGGTAATTGAAGCACAGAGAGGTTAAATCCAACATTTTTTAGTTTCTACTATTTTGGGGTATCCAATTTGAGAAATTAGTTTTTCAGTGGTTCTTACCCCTGCTTTTCCCATTGACTTCAGTTGGAGCTAGAGGTCTCCACACTTCTGATAATCAGTTCCTAGATGTCTCATGTTGGACATCCGGTGGACAGTAAAGAAGCTGAAGTGACGGGTCCAAGGTGTCACAGAGAATCTGTGGCAACGTTAGGACTAGTATTCATGTCTCCTGATTCCAAGTCGCCTGCTTTAACCCCTAGATCACACTTCCTGTTTCATCCGATGTCGACCTTAAAGAAAATCTGCCAGTTAATATTTCTCCACTGCGGGTCAAACTAGAAAATAACAGTCCTGCAATCTTTCTCCACTGAATCGAAGTCTTCGCCTCCTCTCTAGAAACCCTAGAGGCTTCTTATCTTCATGTCAGTGGAGACGTTTTCAGACTGCACCAAACTTTTTTCAGACTAATTAAGCTCTGCTGACTTCAGCTGTATTTGCAGCGCCTGATTAAGGCCATGATACTAATTAAACTCTTAAATGATTAAAAATGCAAATAGTCAGACCTGTGTTCCGCAGCAGGTTTCCATTTTCAAGCTTCGGGACAGCAGAGTGACTATGTGGCAGAGTCTCTAGTGGAAACCGTCTTTTTTTAAACAATTTTGCTACATTCCACTTCATGCAGAAGTAACATTGGCTGCTGGGGTAAACGTCTCATCTGTCTCACAGCTAAAGAGGAAGGTTTGATTAAAACACAACCCCTCACCACTACCACCACCACCTTGCCTATTGGTGCCCTAGCTGTGGCAGTCTCAGCAGAGAGGTCGAGAAACCAAATGAGACATGGGCATTGAATTACCCTCTTGACTCTATAGGCTGATCTTGCTCCCATAGAAGTCAGTAGCAAAACTCTCAGTGGGTGGAAACTACCCCTGTGCAGAGGGCGTGAGTGGGATTCAAGAGGAACATAGGCCCTGTATACAGAGGTGGATTAAACACAATGGCAGTACAATTGGGTGGGCCTTAGGAGAGGTCCCATTATGTAAGGATTGAGCCTTATTGGCTAAGTGGTGAGTGTCGCTTTCACTGCTACTGCCAGTGCCATATTTCATCTCATCTGGACCAGAGAGAAGGCTTTCCTCTCAAGGGCTGAAAATTCAAGATATTTCATTGACATCACGAACCTAGGAGCCTAGGGATTTCCATACTGGATCAGCAGAGGAGTTTCTATACTCAAGTATCCTGTCTCCACCAGTGATCAGTACCTGATCCTTCAGAGGAAAATGTCAGAACCCTGCAACCGGCAGTTATAATTGTAATGTGCCCAGAGGGAAAGTTTCTTCATCATTCCTGTTAATTAAATTCATAGTAAAAGAAATAAATGAAAAAACAAACGGGAGGACACCATATGGATGCAGCTAGTGCTGGTCACATCGAATGAGCCAGATCCTCAGTAGGCAAAAATTGGCATAAATCACTTGGAGTTGCATCAATTTATAATAGCTGAGGATGTGGCCCCATTGACTCCAATGGATGATGCTGATTTGCACCAGCTAAGGATCTGGCCTATTATCTCGAACTGGTTCCAGTCGAATAGTTCAGGTGATGTTAAATTGTGTCTCTGTCATTTAGGTGACGAGCCTTTTTTTTTTTTAACAAGACTCTCCTTTTAATAGGCTAAAACAAAACAAAAGAGTAAGAGGTAACTACTCCACATACAAATGGTAGATTTTATCCACCCAGTGATGGTGGGATGCAGGTGTTTCACAGCCGGCACAAGTTAACAAGGACAGACATGTTGGCCAAATGCCAAAATGATAAAATTGTCCAGAGAGGCAAAATAAAAGAAAATCACAAGAGTTATTCCATGCTGAGGTTTTGTACTTTTGTGTCTCCTGAAGTGAACACATTGGTCAGTAATCAATGGTTTGAAAAATCATTCGACCCCTCCGGCGTGCCCTCCGAATTAGAATGCAAACCATCTGCACCCCACGCCACAGCTCTCCTTAAAGGCTGCAGGTCAGATTCTGATCACTGATATACCAGTGTAACTCCCTTGAAGTTAATGGCTTCGCTCTGGATTTCAAATTCTGGCCCGCTGAATATCTCTATGCCAGAACAACATTTGGGGTCCCGCCCTTTTACATTGTATCACCATATTAATGGGCTTCTCTTCTCCAGAGCTGATGAGAAATCTCCGAGGATTGTCTCATTTTAATCAATGCCGCTCGGCCAAAATTTGCACTGAAAGGAAATAGAAGCTATGAAGACAAGGCAGCCCAGTTGCTGTTCTGCAGCCTCCCATCATCATTCACTTCAGGGCCAGGTCTGTGGTGCCAGTCCCAGATGCCACAATAAATCCTATGCTTTGTCTAGACATTGTAATGCTGATGGCAAGTCAGCGGGAGGAAGGATGTGCCATGTATGTACTGAAATATCATGCCCGTCCTTACTGCTTTGCAGATGGTGCTGCTTTGGAAAGCTCACGTTATGAAGCAGCAAATCTAAGATGTTATGTATATGGATGTAAGTGAAATTGCAGCTTCTGAGAAATGGATGCAGAAGTTTAAAAGCAGAGATGGGCCTGAGCCCCTAAGTCTGCATCCAGAACCAGGTTCAAGGATTTTGTTCAGCCTGTTGTATAGCTAGGGGCCCAGACACTGTGGTTATGGGTGTATCCAAAACAGATTTAGTTTTAGATTTAATACAGTAGGTCCCAGTCACTTATTCTAGATCCAGGAAAGCATAGGGCTGTTTGGATCCAGGGTTTGGTTCAGGTTCTTTTCTATCCAAGTGATTTTCTTGTATATTTGGCTGCTTAGAAGAGGAAAGCAATAACCAATGGGTATTTTTTTGTTTCTCTTAGCTCTCCCTTGGCAACTGGGTTGCCTGGACTTCCACCAGGTGAGAAGAATCGTAGAGGCAAAGTTAGATTCAGAGGTAAATATTTACCACACATCCCATTGCCACATTTGAGGGTTTGATTCTGCTCCTGCTGAAGCCACAGGGAATTTTGCTGTTAACTTCAGCGGGAACTGAATCAGGCCCTAAATATGGATTTAATAGGTAATGAACATTTTTCCTAGACAATTTACCAAATATCATTTGAATTTAAAATGAATTGTACTGTACTGGTACTTGGTTAAATGTTTTAAAATGTGCATTCAAATTGAAGCCAATGTGAAACCAAAAATGTAAAATGTCTTCCTCTGAGTGTGGAAACTTCATGGTATATTTTGGTTTCACATGTGAACCATGGGCAGTTTAGTTTGCACTATGTTGATGTGAAAGGAGATGAAACTTTTTTGTTTTTGCCAGAGTTTCACATTAGGCCAGATCTTCAACTGGTGTAAGTCGGTGTCTCTTTTGACTATGTCCATTTACAGACACTAAGGATCTGGCCCTTTGAATTTGGGGGTTCACTCAAAGCACAGCCCCCAACTCCGGGCTCACAAGCCCCAGGCAGAGCAGAGCTGAAGAAAGTATTCACACAAACATCTTCACAGTTAACAAGTTCCATACAATTCTGGTAATCAGGCAAAGCTTTAATCTGAGGATTCTGTGGCTTTGATCATTCCTTTAATTGACTTCAATGTGGATTATGTACGTACAGCTGCTGAGGTGATAAGGTGCCAGTATAAACCTCACGCACTTTACGTTCGTGGCTTGTTTTGTAACCAGAAATTCTTAATAAACGTACAGCTTTATAATGTGAATGTTGTACGGAAGTTCCCATTTTCTTTCTCATTCCCATGTGTACACACTTTAAGTATCATAACTGTACTTAAATGTGCAAGCATGATATGCCATGAACTCTGTTGCTTAGAAATAACATGATCTCTACGTATAGTGTTTCAAACTGGCCCAAACGCTGCAGACCTTAATCCCTTTGAAGTCTGAGTAAGGATTGAATAAAAACTGTGTAAGGGCCACAGAATTTGGCATAAGCTTGTGAATTAGAAACACCATTTCTCCCTACCATTTAAGAACCTAAGGCTCTGATTAGCGGTCAAAGATCTTGCAATATAGTTAGGGCTGGACTGTGAGTTGGAGTACACATCCCCCTTAACACTTCTCATAGCCTGTTTGCTCTTTGTGCTTCATTTCAACATCTTGAAAATTGCAAACGGCATTACCAAAATTATTTGTTCATTGCCATTAGCAGGCATACTGCTTCCGAGACAAGAACCCTGCCATATAAATGAATTACATTTCCAGTGACCAACCGGAAGCTCCAAAGTACCACGGAAGTAGCTGTTCTAGTGGTGTTTGCAGACATGACTAGGAGAGGAGATGCCAAAAATCTGATGAGAGACCTTGTTCTTTTAGTCCTACATTCTGGCCTCGCAAGTTGCACATCAAGGTGAGGAAGAATGTGTGTGGAGAGTAGGCATGGATGCAGGTGCCTTTAAGTACTAAAATTGGCCTTCTGTATGGAGCAGTGGTGTCTCTCAAGCCCCCGTATGCCCACCCTCTTCCTTGCTACTGTGCAGAGAATGGTTAAAAAGGGGATGTGGAATAGGTGAAGACATAGGCTTAACTGTGATATTCACCATGTTTAGTGGTGGTGTTAGTATTATTAGTTGTATTGGGGTAGCAACTAGAGGCCTAAATTATTATTTGTTGTTATTATTTAGTGTTTGTATTTCAGTAGCCGCTCCATGCCCCAACCATAGACTAGGATCCCATTATGCTAGGTGCTGCACAGACAAAGAACAAATAGCTGGTGCCTACCCCAAAGACCTTACAATGTAAGTATAAGACAAGAGACGACGGATAGATACAGACAGGGGAGTGCAAGGAAACAGTGAGATAAGGTTGGTCAGCCTGGGCTGTATTGCGCTAGGCGTGGTACATACACCTAACAATACGATGGTCCTTGCCCCAAGGAGTTTACAATCCAAGCCACAGCAGATGGAAGGGAGGGCAAGGAGACAATGAAACAGTTAAGATCACCACAGCAAGCAGCAGTCACAGCATACCAGCTGCCTAACCTGTCAAGAGTGTTGTAGGCATCACAACCGATGGCGAGGATCTAAGGAGAAATTCGAAGGAGGGTGGAGTAGTAGCCTTGTGTGTTCTTCTCTTAGGATTTACTTCTGCTCCTAGGCAGCACTCGCATTAATGCTAGGCTGGATTCCCCTGCTCTCAGCTCTGCTTGTCACATGGTAGATGTGCAATGCTCTATACCAGGGGTTCTCAACCTTTACTGCAGCCTGCACCCTTTTGGTTCTCAAAATACGCTCTCGCACCGCTTATCAAAAATCGTTGAAGTAGGTCAGTTCTTTAAACCTAGATTTTTTTTGTTTCTATATTACAGTAATCTTTAAAAAATATATAATGTTAATAAATACATAGGTTTGATGAAACAAACTAGTTGTACTTACGGGCCTGTGCTTAATTTGTGTTTTCGATGATTTACCTTCTAAATAAATCTGGCCTGTCTCACACCCCCAGAAAGGGCATCTCACACCCCCAGGGGGTGCGTGCACCCCAGGTTAAGAACCACTGCTCTATACCCATCTACAGGAGCAAGCCCCAGGTGCTGGAATGGAGTTTATAAATTAAAGGGCCAGATCCCCCAGCTGCTGTGACTCAGTGGAGCTGCAGTGAAGTCAACGGAATAGTGCCGATTTACACCCACTGCGGATCAGCCCTGTTATCTTTCAGATGTAGCCTTTTCTGCCTGCTTCTGTCAAAGGCCAGCAAGTGTCTTCCCAGGAACCCATGTGTTGTTTCCTGCCATGCCCCATGATTTTCTTTGTTTCGACTTTGCTCGTGTCACTGCTCTTAATCTACTTCTGCCACACTTATAGTTTTTGTCATTTGTTCTGAAATTTGGTCTCATTTGCTGTCGTCCTTGTGCCAGAAATCAGACAAAGTCAGAGGCAAGGGAGACTTGTCTGGTTTATGTCAGAATGCACCACTCTGGAGGATTGTTCCTGCTGTGTAGCTCCACCTGCTGGAACTGGCTCAAAACATGGATCTCACAAACCTCTAACACATCCCTTGCTTTCCATCCAAGAGTATAGATTTGAAACTGAGCAGACAGCTGGTAGACTCTCTAACGCCAGCCCATGTGTCTGGACTCCATTTTTTTTGTCAAATCATATCTGTTCCCTATCCAAAGACTCTCCAGTCCATAAAACCAGGTGCTGTGATTGTATTCCTACCTAAAATACCGTCCTTCTATGCTCTTGGGACAGATCTCAATTTCATTTCAAATCTGTGATGGATTTTGCTATGATTGAAGCATTTTAACTTTCCTTTGTGGTTTCTAGAGACAAATCCATTTTGTCCAAATCAACCCTAGATCTCTTTCCTGGTTCACTAGATAATCTCTCACTAGGGCATCAAAACTGTTCCATTCTGGGTTGCTGTCTCTGAAATGTGATTGCTGTATCCAGTCTTTGAACCTCAACCTTTTCAGGTTGGAGTAAAGCTAATGGTGGGTCTAGTGCTAACCTTCATTGCCTCATGCTTTTCTACTTTTCTACTTAGTAATTACCCTGAAAAAGATTAGCAGAAGGACTTAAAGATTGGGGCTGCCTCTGATTCTCGTGTCAGTTCTTCATCTCCATTGAATTTGCAAGAACTGAGTACAACATCCTCTATACCGGCCACCATACAAAAATGAATAGCATTGGCACCAAGGCCACAGAGGGTTTCCTGATATTGCCAAGAAGAGGGGCGCTAGCTACAGAGCAGGGATTTGCATCTTTATGTGCTGAGGATCTTGCAAACTCCAAAATGCATCTGCTTTATTTCAGGTCATGTACTGCCTTGAATAGTTCTTTGTGTGGTCTGCATCCAGCTGCTGGAACTGGCTCAGAAGAACCCTGAGATAAATATATGACACCTCTCCCTTGGTACCATGTCCTGACCCACACCCGCTGGCTATCTTGACTTTGTCAGTAATACTGTTTTTATTGTTATGTCAACTTCATTTCTTATCAGGTAACTAAAGATGGGCCAAAAGAATGTGGAATGCTTTTCTGTACCACTACGTACAGGGTCATTTGGAGGTCCACAGAAGGGACGGGCACTTTGCTACCGCACTAGTTACCCTTGGTGAATGCCATGATGTTCTGTATATCATTGAAGAGAAAAAATGATACGTCTTGGAATGACAGAACCACAGGACATTTGAGGGCTGGTTGGCATACTCACAGCTGGACAAATCTTCCTTCCACAAGTATGTGCTTGTATTTTGAGACTTGTGTAAGTAGTGCCTGGGCATTTTTCGCATTGGGTCATTAGATTCTAAATTCATACAAATTCTCCCTGTAGTTTCAAATGGTTACAATAGTCTTCGCTTCTTGTCTTGAACTGCTTTGCGTAGTCTTGACATGGACTGTTTAACAACTCTCATTTTCCATCCTTGAAATGCTTGCATTTCAATGGTGGATGAGGGGATTTTATATATACACAACTATACACCAAGAGACAGGCACTGTATATCTCTGAATAGGTTATATATAGCATTCCACCTGCCAAGCATTTTCAAATGTAGCCCCTGGTTTTGAATGAGAGCTGTGGATGTGAGTGAGTGTGAATGGGACGTGCAGTTGCTCTGAAAAATCAAGCCCAGTGTGTCGTGAGTTGGGCTTCCAAAGACCAAGGCACCCAAACTCAATGGCCACTTTGACTGATTGTGTGTATGTGTGTGTATATACACACACACACACACAAGAATAGCATCATATGGAAAAGTGCAACGTCTACCTCTGATACATGCAGTTCCATTCCTGGAGTGCCACAAGCACAGCACTTGGTGCAGTTAGACACTTTTAGAAGGCTGTCTTTTCCTTCCCTGACTCTGGAAAATGTTGGACTGCATTGTTTTTATCTTCTTGCCCTTCTGTGGGAGTCAGATCTTTATACTGAGATTGCACGCCTTGGCTTCTAATCTGTCCTGGTTGACTAAGCCAGGCTCAGATAGAAGGCAAAGAGGGAGGAAAAAGGTGTGAATGGTGACTGCCACATTCTGTAGGTCAGCAGGAAGTTTAGGTTCATTCACAACTCAGAAGTTGCTCGGGACACAGCCATGGTTATGTTGCCAGATACCCTCTCCTCATCTGGTCTGGTCAGTATATCTTTCAGGGTCAGAAGACAGAAGGTCCCATGATGTGATGGTAAATCACAAGCACTGGTGATCATCAGCTTGCTGATGCCCTAAGCAAATGACCAAGTGTTCCCTCAAAACAAATTTCCAAAAGGAGTGGCAATCTTGTATCAAAATTGACTAGTCACAGCAGGTTTCCAACAGCCAGGCACTTCTTTTCTTCTTAAGGTTCTGATCTTTGTTGTGACTTTTTCATAACTCTCCCTCTCCGCCATCCCTTGAAAATTGCTTAACAATTCTCTAAACTGAAACAACCTGCATTTATGTTGTTTCTGTGCCAATTCAGAGCCCCACTGAGTCATCAACATCCTTTGCTGCAATACCTGGCTTTTCCTTGAAAGTCTAGTTCAGGGGAGAGAGTGTGTGAAAAGCTCATTGGTGAGGAGAAGAGAATAGGAACAGTTTCCAGAAGCTGTGAGGTTGTTCTCGGTGGATATATAAGGGGAGATTGTTCTAGGCATGGACATTACATGAGAAGATGTGCAAAGCTGGCAGAGGGTGAAAGAGAAAGTGAATAGTAATGCAAGAGAATTAGGAGTGATGGATGTATGGATAGATAGATAGATAGATATCTTTTTCAAGCATTTTGGGATCCTTCAAGATAAAAGGCACCACATAAATGTAAGATGTTATTATTTATTATTATTAGTGTTGGGGGTCTGCTTCAGTATTTTAAAATCAATAGTCCTATATTCTCAGACCAGGTAGGACTTAGAATCCAAGACCCTGGTTGCATGTTTCAGCTCTTTTAGATTTCGATTTGATCTTTTTGTTTTTTCCCTTTCTGATCCGTGCATGGCCCTTCTGACTGGCTGTCCCACTCGTGAGCAGCAGGTCACGTTGAGTCATAGGGAGTCAGTCAGTAAGGCATCTCGCCAGCCTTTGAAAAAATAGATTTTGATAGAAAACAGTCTTGATATCCTAGTTTGCTTCTGCCTCGGCCAGCTCCTTCCTAGGGTAAAACTCTGAAGGCAAATCAAAAAGGAGCTAACCCAGCAAGCAAAACACAACAGAATCATCTTGTCTCAGGAATGCTCTCAGAAATGGGGTATTTATGCTGCCTCAAACCCTTTATTTTATATTCCAGTGGTCACCTATTTTCTTTCTACTGCATTTTTCCTTTCATTAAAATTGTTGTGATGATTAGGCAAACGAATTGTCAATGCTTCATCATCATTATTATTTATTTATACTGTGGTGTCACCTAGCAGCTCCAGTCATATATCAGGATGCCACTATGCTTGGTGCTGTACAAATGCAGAGGAAAAACACCGTGCTCACCCCAAGGTGCTTACAATCTAAGTAATATAATAATAGTAGTAATCATTTTTAATAGAGCCAGCCCAAGCCAAACTCTCCTAGATTTTGTGGGTGTTTGAAACCAGCTCCGGATCCATATTTTGCATATGGCCCATACATTTATGATCAGTGGAACCAGCATCCAAAATCCAAACACTCTCATGCTTTGAGATGTTCGGAAGGCAGATCAGAATCCATATGCTGTGGCTTGTTGCACTGTGTTAGTACTTAGGGTTTGATTGTTTCTTGGGCTGTGTGCCCAAGTAACGGTGTTCGAGGAAACCGTCTATTTTGACCTTGTGTCCAGGCATTCAGGAGCAAGCGGACACGGCACGCCAGCTATTCCCCCCCACATGCATACCAAGCAGGTGGGTGGAAGATTGGTGGAGGGTTCGTTATTCCCCCATTATGCACTGACCAGAATAGGTGAGCCAATGCAGGGATGTCATAATTTGCAACACTCATAGTGCAGCAGCAAATGTCTACCCCGGGAGTAAGGAGGGAACAAGGTGCTCAGATACTATAGTGATGAGCATAATGTAAGAACCTCGACAGAATATTCCCGGAGCTACATTTCCTTTGCTGAGATGCTAGCTCAGCAATACACTGCCCCTTTTTTTGGCCTGTATCCTTGTGGCCTTTAAAGATTATTAACATAATCTAATGTGGTGCTGGCAGCACAGGCAAGGGAAAATGTGTTTTTGGTGTAAAAATTGGTGTCTTTTATCCTGTCAATATCCCTTTGAAAGTGGCTACAGAAAGGAAAACTTGTGTAATATGGTTGCATTGCTGCCCCCAGGGGCATTGGGTATTCAGTGTGGTAGTGGCATGCCCTTAGTCTCAAACTGATTGCCAGCTATGTGACTCAGTCCCTTCAAAATCAGACAAGGAATTCAGTAGAGGTGAAAATTTCAACCTAGGGAGAGTTACCAGCTCCTTTCTCCTCCTTCTGCCTGATATTACAGACCAAGCACTGGCTTAAAATAAAGACAGATTCAGATGTCCTGCCCTCCCTCTCTTTTGGCCTTTGTGTAAACGGCATTATATATTCCACCTTAAAAAGAAAAAAGAAGAGGAGAAAAAAAAGCCCACACTGTGCAGAGAAGGAGAGAGCTGCAGAAAGTGGGCCCCCTGCTTTTTTCAGAGCGGGAATGTAAGCAGATCCCAGCTGAAACTGCTTCGCTCAGCAGTTTTCAGCTTGTTTTAATTGGCCTGACCTGAAAGCATTCTGAATGCTGTACCTGTGCCAATGAAAATGCAAATGTTTCCCCTAGACTGAGGCGCTCATATTGGTCAAGCCCCGGCTCTGATAGCAGCAGCAGGGCATGGCGACGTGTATCTGACGGGAAACAGGGAGGCTATGATCTAGTGCAGCTTAAAAAAAAAACAAAAAACAAAGGGCTGTGGAAAGCAAAGAAATAATAATGGAGAGAAGGGGGAAATGCGGTGGTACCTTTTGGAATTCCCTTGAAAGTAGGAGCTTCTCCTTAGTGAAGGATAGATGCAACACAAGGCTTTTAAAGGTTCTTTTTTTTAAAACTTAGGGGGAGCTCTGTCTCTGTATGAAACCACTATTGTGGGAGCTTTCTCACCAGAAAGGAACCTGGTGTTTTCAGACACAGGAGACACCATAGTTCAGAGCAACCCTACAGCCTACTGATGTGGACATGTTAGACACCAAATTCTGGCCTTGGTTACACTGACTGAAGACCATAGAAATGCACTGGAATAACTGAGGTTACAGTCGGAGTTAGTTTTAAAGGCCCAGGAAGCATGCTAGTGATGGGAAGTGGGATGTGAGAGTAGGGGAAATATACAAGATATGATTCTGGTACTTGCCAGCTGCCCTTGAAGTCAGCGGGTGGCACAGCTGTAATTGGGGCATAAATTGATTTACAGTGCCTAGTGTTTTGAGCTGTTGTTTCCTTTTTGTTTTGTTACATGAATGATATTGTGCATATTGATTTGGGCCACTCTCCCCACTTCTCCCCTCAGACTTTGATCATTAAGAGCCAAATTCTATTCCCTTTTCCACAGCTGCAAAGGGCCCACGGTGCGTCTAAGCCAGTGTGGTTCCGCTGCACGGAGCAAGTAGTATTTTGGGAGCTAGTGCAGAAAGGTCTATGCCCTTTACCTCTGGAAGAGTCTAGCTCCACAGGGAATCTCTTTGCAGGTGGAATCAAGGGGGCAGGATTGGGGCTGGTGTATCAGTGAATATATAGATATACCAGCCAGGGCCCATGGAGAACTGGAGGGCAGGAACAGTGGGGACTACTGCATATTCTGCTCAAGAATCCACGTGGGCCGAGTATGGGCCCCTAGAGTTCTAATCCCAGCTCTGCCGCTGATTCACTGTGTGACCTCAGGCAGCTTATAGGAAGCTTCATATTTCCCATCTGTGAAGTGGGGTAAGAATACTTCCCATTTAGAGATGTTGTAGGGTTAATTGATGACTCCATTCCTATAGAGCCCTTTGAAGCTATAAAGTGCTAAGAGAGTTGTTCTTAGAGATGAGCCAGGTAGGTGAAGTTCTGTCCTGGAACTGGCTGCGTGTCTTAAGTTGCCCAAAGATCAGAGGCATTCAGACTTAGAGTTCCCTGGTCAGGGCCGTAGTAAAGATGGGTCCGAGTCAAGAAGTTTGGCTGCTAACCCAAAGTCTGGTAGGGAGGATTTGGAGCTGCTGTTATAGGTTCGACTCATCTCCAGTTATTATGTAGAGGCTTCCGTGAGGCTCACAGTCCCTGTTTTCCTTCAGGAAGCACCAGAGCACAGTAGAGACGGGTACCGTTCAAGCGGCATTCCTTCCTGAGCTCCATTTCTTGGGTAAGTCCTTATTTGGCTGCTCCATTCCTAAGGCACAGCACAGCCCTGCTTAACCTTACGACAACACTTATGCCCTACTGGAGCGGAGCTGGGGGACTGATTGAGGGAAAACGGTGCTAACCAAATCCTGTTGCAATAAGATCTCTGGCCCAACCTGTTATTCAAGAGGCTTGCTTAGCTACAGGCTGATAGGTTGGACCCTGAATAAGCTTTTAATTTAAAGCTTCAAACTGGAATCCAACGTAGATCATAGAAGTGCAGGATGGGAGTTAACTGGAGGCTTGAGAGGGGAAGAACTAAGAAGGGTGGATGAACAGTTGGGGACCAACTTAGAACAGGCCTGAATCTTTGCCCAGAGATCAAAGCAAACTCGGAGACTCATTTTAAATTATATTTAAAAAATTATAATAAATTGTACTCCTATGAATGGATTTTGAAATATGAATGAAGCAAATGAGATTTGATCCCCTCCCTTTCTCATACAAACACCTACAGAATGTTCTTAAATATAACACAGCAGTTATACTTATAACTATCTAAGAAACAGGACCATATGTCTGTCTGTCTGTCTCTCTCTCTGTGTGTCTCTCTCTAAGAACTTCTGTAGTGCCCATCATTGTAGTATGTAAGTATGTCTTATATGATCTTTATACTCCATGGGGCAAATTTTCAAACAGACAAATTGTACTGTGCAGTCCTCACCATTCCTAGGTGCCGTGGGTAACCTGCATGCCTCATGACCAGTTTGAGCACCTTGGTGTGATATTTGAGCATCCTGTTTCGTTACTGGTGTTTGAAAACTCAGTTCAGTAGACGTGATTGATCAAGCTCTTTTTTCTTCTTCCACATGGATGTGTTCTTGGTCTGCTGTTCATAATACCTTGCAGGTCTCAGAGGAGGATCTCAACAGGGGTGTGTGATTAGCCCATAGAATGAGCAGCTGAGGCTCAGAGAGAAAAAGTGACCAATCCAAAGCAACGCAATAGGCTGGGACTAGAGCTTAGATCTTGATTCCCAGTTCCCTGCTATAACCACTAGTCTAGTCTGATTTCCAAGTTCCCCAGCTGCCCCTACTCCACAATAGGCCAACCAGAATCCCAGATCCAAACATCCTTGAACTTTGAGGAGGTTCAAATCCATATTCAAATCCCAACTTTGGTGTACATGATTTGGGTGGGGTTGGCATTTGTTCTTGGAAAGGGGAGGTATGAGTATGTCCGGGGAAGTTCTTGTTCATGCGTGTATGCCCAGGCCACAGTTTAACTCTTATGCACCCAGAATGACTTACTGCCAAATCCAAGTAGAACTTGAAATTTTTTTCCACTTGTTGCAGACACTCAAAATTTAAACCTTTCCTCAAACAAAGAAACAAACAAAAAGCCCAACACGTCTCCTATTTTCGGATATTGTCAAATGGCAAGACAAACCCCATAGGTGGAAACCTATTATTTGAAGCCAATTCAGGGTTTTATTGTACTTCTGATACAGCGCATCATCTGGTTTGTGCTGTATCCTATCGGGACAAAGCAGAATCATATCCAACAAACTGGACCAACTCAGACATGAGGAACCCTGAGGCAGCCAGCAGGAACCGAAAAACAACAAGCAGATTGAATAAATAGGTGGAAGACGAGTTAGAAGAAAGTAGGGATGACGCAGGAGCTTCAGAAATGTCTATGTACTGCTGAATATCTCAAGCAATGGGTGATTTATCTGTCCGTTAGGGGCTGCGTAACCCAATATTCACTTATGCACAGCTCATTCCCCTAAAATGCCACCACACACACATCGATCTCCCGCACACGACTGTCTTATACAGGCACACAAATCTCCCATACACACACATACCCTTAATACAACACACATGCCTACGTATACCCTCCAGACACATCATCCCCATGGATGAGCACATCTGCACACAAATCACCCCTATACACAAACACATGTCCTCTCCATATATACACATATTTATGCACAACCACTCCATACACAGACATCTACACATTTCCCCCCAACTACCCATTCCCCCTCCATAACCATGCCAATACTTGTTGTCAAGATCCATAGACACAAACGTACATTGATCCAAAAGGAGTTACAAGGAGTCATGGGAAACCAGCCCCTTTGCTTACCTGGGTCAGCATACGGTCTGTGACTACTACTCGCTGCCTCCATTGTGTATTAGTCCTGTTGTCAAGGTAGTGAATTTAGAAAACAACTCATTTTTAAGAAACTGTTGGTTGATTTTTATGTCCTCTCAGCCCCATATCTAGTAATGAACACACATGCTTTCCATTTTCTAGATAAATATCCAGCATCTTAGGGTATCTAAAATTAGATTTGTATACATTTATGGAGCAATGATTATTCTGAATCTCATCCGTGGCAATTAAAAGGCATCATGATGACATTTAAGGTGATATTTTTCTCCCTGACATTAAATAATTATAAATAATAATGATTAACAAATTGTTCCATTGCTCCCACTCTAGATAAACCTTTAGGTTAATGACCCAAGCCATTAAAATTCATCTTTCTCAAAGGATTGAGCAGTTAGAAAAATGAGAGTAATCTTTGTGCATAAGTGTGATTGATATTATTAAAGCAAAGGCCATTCATGGGATACATGGATAAAAATTATGAGGGTTCACCAGCTTAGAGGTCTGGTTAAGCTAAGCGCCCATAAGGTTGAGGGGCTGAATCCTCTGCAGCTGTGAACTGAAGTCAGTGGAGCTATGCTGGTTGACACCAGCTGAAGATCTAGCCCTGGCTGCATAGATGAACCTCATAGACCTGATATAGGGTCACAGTGGAATCAGCTGTGCCAAGCAGACCTCAGCCACAATCCAGTCCTCTGTCTCTAGAGGAATTCCTCTTGATTTACACTCATGTGAGAGCAGAATCAGGCCCCTGTTGAAATGGGAAGCTTCCACCCCACAGGGTTTAGTGGGTTGTGAACATCTCAAGTATTCTGTGGGTTTCCAAAAATTAGTGAGGGATCAATCATCTTTTTTGGTTGTTGTTGAAGAAAATAATGTTTTTCTAGTGGAAGGTCTCTGTATTAGGAGGGAAAGACTCCTTAAAATCTGATCTAGCATAAGTAGGCTTTATATACAGAATATAGACTAAGGTGTGACTCTGTTGTCGATGAAATCAGTGGAATTATTCCTGATTTAACTGAGAATAGAATCTGGTCCTGTGTTCGTTAATTTCTTTTCTTTTTCCTTTTCTTTTCTTTCCTCCAATTACGACTGAAACTGGAAGAGATTCATATTCCAGGCTCTGGTTTTGGCCCAACCCTATGTTAATCTAAAATGGGCTTTCTTAAAATTCATTGGCTGAAATTTTAAAGCAGTCTAAGGTATATTTTAAGTTTAATGGAAGCGGTGTGGCTACATCCCCTAGACTGATTAGAAAATCTGAAACAGTCCTTAGTTTTCACACAGTGGTTAAAACTGCTGATAATAAGGTTTTCCAATACAAATGAAAAAGATACTACAATAATTATCCAGTAGTAATACTTTGTATCTATATTAATATTGTTGTTTATTATTTTATTTTGGTTGCACATAGAAGACCTAGTCATAGATCAGGACCCCTACAAACATGAACAAAAAGACAGTTTGCACCTCAAATTTGAATTCTCTCCTTTGATGAAGTCAGTGGGAACGTTTAGAGGTCCCAACCAAAACTGGCACTCCATTGTGCTGGGTGCTGTAAAAACACATAGTAAAAGACACTCCTGTCCCAAAGAATTTACAGTCTAAACAGATAAAGGAGGGAAAAGAGGCAGGGAGAAGTGAAGTGACTTGCCCAAGGTCATCCAGCAGGGATTAGTAATCAATTCGTCTGACTTGCAATCCAGTGCCCTTTCTCCTACACCACACTGTCTTGCAGAGATAAAGGCCCCAATCATGCAATTCTCATACGTATGTTATTAGTCCCATTGAGTTCAGTAATAGGTGAGATTATGTAGAGTTGCTCGTGTGTTTACAGGGTGAGTACCAAAGGCATCCGTCCCGTCTTTATCTACACACCCCATCATCGTCACCATGCAACTGAAGGTACAGTTGGGCACATAGGATTTTGGGTCATTACTGCAGAAGAGTGTAGCGTTGTGCAGTTTTGTTTGTTTTCGGTTATATATAGTAAAACACAAATAACATTTACTCATGAGACAAAACAGGGACACGCTGCCAGAAACAGAGGTTCCAGTCAATTACACAGGATGCTGCTGTGGTGTTATATGATTCATCCACTGTGAGTATGAGCAATTCTTAACCTCAAAGCGCTCTTACTTTCACGCCCTGTGGCACATGTACCAATCACTGCAAAAAAACCCCAGATGTTAGTAAAACTGGAGGGCTATGATTTTAACTATTAAGGGTCATCACGTTTGCTGATGAGAGTCCACTGCTTACCATGCAGACCAATACTGTCTCATTGTTCGCTTGTACTCCCCCATCTGTCTGTATCTATTGTCTTGTCTCTTGTCTTATACTTAGATTGTGAACTTCCTTGAGGAAAGGACCGTCTTTTTGTTCTCTGTTTGTAGGACACTTTGCACAATGAAGTTCTGGTCCGTGGGGCTCCTCAGCTCTATGGTAATACAAATAAATAAATAAGGTCATGTGTGACCCTTAACACTGCCACCTTGTGTGTGCGCATTAGGATCAGAGAGAGGATTTTTGTACTTGATTATGTAAGCAATGTGACATGTTGTTTGGCAAATCCTGGTTGACCACGGCCGAGTGTGCCTATGTGATCAACACATCTTTGATGTAACTCCATTGAAGTCGATTACACGAGGGATTAATTTGGCCCATATAGTCCAGTGCGGGTGGACAGAGCTAGCTGACTGAATGATTCCCACTGAACAATTTATCCAACAAAGTTAGAAATAACATGGCTACGGTGAATTTATTTAAAAGTTTAAAAGAATTATGAGAAACTTCTGTGCATTCTTTGCTCCATTCTAAACTGATATCGAAATTCTTAGCTGGCGTAAATCAGTGTAGTTGTGCCAGTTTACACCATCTGAGAATCTGGCCTTGAAATTCCTATAGCCAAATGGCTGTATATTGAGTATCACTTGCTTTGGATATCAGCTAGATAATGGATGTGTCTAACTATGAACTAATTTCTTTTGCGTAGCTCTCCTTTTTCTATGTACCATAATATGGTATAAATTATTTAGCTTTTCCATGGATATTTTAGGCACAACACTGGGCAACTTGTCCCTTCCAGTCCTATATCTTATGTTCCTAAATCTCAAGCTTCAGGGCTTCAGAGAGTTGCCTATAGGGGGTCAGGAAGGAAACCTTTCCCCTCCATGTTTTCTGGATGTGTTTTATTTTCTCTTTCCTCTGAAGCATCAGAGATGGCCATGGCTGGAGATGGGACACTGGACAGGGGATGCTGGCGTGCTTGGAGGCTGTACAGAGAATTCTCTTTCTCAGATGCTTGGTTGGTGGGTCTGGCTCATGTACCCAGGGGTCATACTGGTTGCTGTTTTCAGAGTGAGGAAAGAATATTCCCCCAGCTCAGATTGTCAGGGACCTTGGGGTCTTTTTTTGCCTCCCTCTGCAGTATGGGCACGGTGTACTTGCTAGGATCGGGAGTATCTCACCAAATCAATTTCTGGCCATTGCGGGAGCCTCAGGCACTGATCCCTTACAGACCTAGGACCAGATCCTCAGTTATGCACTGAATGCTCTATATGTTGTCACTAGCTGTGACTGTGGCCTGAACAGTTGTGGTGCATGTACCTCAAAGCCAAACTTACTTGAAATTTGGGTGTCCTCAGTATTAGGGCTGGTGACATTTGGCAAAAAAAATTGTAAAAAAAAAAATATTAATGATCTTTTATCCAAAATAAGTTTCTGCCCCAACCCATCTCTAAGTACCAGCACATCATTTCCAAATTGATTCTTGTTTCAAGTTGTTAATGGAGCCCCAGACTTGGTGGTTAATAAATAAGTAAATATTTAAGTAAACATCAGAGCTTAGCGAGCATGATTCACCTCTGTGCAAAGTCTGTGCTCCACTCAAGCCCTGTTTTGTGGTGTGAAGTGGCATTTAAATGGTGCAAAGACCTTGAGCTGGCTCTGTGCACGGGGTGAATTGTATCCTCACTGCCTGTATAATAAGAGGGCACTCAAGTGGGTAGGGGTAGAGAATTAGCTCATCTGGGACAATCATAATGAGAGGAGAAAACGTCACAACTGGGATAAATACTCATGTCAAATAACAGTAACAAGTATGGAAATGGTAGATATATAGCCTCCATCTAAATGGAGGGAGGGGTCCTTTTGACGTCACAAAGACAGCTGTTGGCTAACTGAAATTTGGATCTTCGATAGGAAACATTGTTGCTGAGATGTCCGTTGTTTGGATTTCTCATTTTGCTAAACAAGTACTGCAATCTTCTCATTCGATCCCTTCACTTTTCACAACCTAAGCAGGGTCAGGCTAGGTCACCCTTTAGGAAGCAGACTTACTAGGAACAGCCATGGTCGGTACTGTAGGAAGTGTTGCTGGGGATTCAGTAGGTGATTTTCAAAGATTATAAACCAGAAGGGACCTTTGTGAGCATCTAGTCTGACCTTCTGCATAAAACAGGCTATAGGACTTCCCTGAATTAATTCCTGTTTGAAGTAGAGTAGCTGGTTTAGAAAAACATCCAGTCTTGATTTAAAAGTTTCCACTGATGGAGAATCAACCACAGCCCTTGGTGAGTTTTTCCAAAGGTTAATTACCCTCCTGTCAAAATTTTGCACCTTATTTCTAGTCTGAATTTGTCTAGCTTCAACTTCCAGTCATTGTATCTTGCGATACCATTGTCTGCTAGATTAAAGAGCCCTCTACTATTACATTTCTGTACCCCGGGTAGGTACTTATAGATTGTGATCAAGTTGCTAAAGCCCCACTGTGATATAAGCAACCACCCTGCTATCAGAGCTGTCGTCTTGAGATGAGATGTCAAACAGAGCTGCTGACCACTTGTGTTCATTTAAGAATTCTCACTCGTGAAAAAACTGTGGTGAGAGTTAAGCCCAGTGTGCTGGCTACATTCCAGTTGTGTTAACTATATATTGCCTTCCCCAAAATTGCCCTGCAATTTCTGTTAGGCATGACATTCTTCAGTTCCAATCTGAAATTGTGGCCAAAACACAGGTTTTGTACCCATGTCACGGTGTCAGTTAGGGGTACAAGCCCGCAGGTGGGGGCAGTTATACTGGTGTAAAGGTGCCTTATTCCGCTTCCATACTGGTGTAAGTAGATTTACACTGGTAGTATTTGTCCACCCTCGGGGGACTACACCACTAAAGAGGTACAGCACCTTTTTGTACACGAATCCTTACATTGTGTAGCATCACTAGTCACTGTGGTGCACTAAACACACCAGCCTACTTTCAGCGATGTACGATAGGATCATTTGGCAAAGTGCTTTGTGATGCTTCAGGATGTAAGGCACTATTGTATATGTGCCCAATCCAGTGTCCGTAGAAGACATTGGACGCACCCTGTTCAGTGGGCACTGGATTAGGGTCCATGATACTACTATTAGGCTGATTCTCTCTCAAACACACTTTCTCTCTGTATCATCATCCTTTCCTCCCTCTCCCTCATTCTCTTTCTTACTCCAAGGACTGTCCTCGTCATTCACTGGCTAATAGCTCAGAACTGCTCGGGAAGGGGATCTCCACTAGGATAGTACATTTCCACCCTGTTAACCACCTTTGACTCATTTCCTTATGAATATGTCTTGGTTGATCGTTAAGCTTTGAAAAGTCTTTCCACTCAGTGTTGTTGGTGATTTTTTTTTTCACGTCCCCTGATAACGAAGTCCTTAGGTTAGACTCAACATTTCTATAATATAAAGAAGAAAATACCTGGTTAAACTTTATGGGCTGGATTTCTAAAAGGGCCTCTATCTCATTTTTTCACCTGCAAAGTTGCAGGCACAGTTGATGCCATTTAGGGCCTGTTCTGCTCTTGCTTGTGCCAGTATAAATCAGAAAAGACTCACGGAAATCAGTGGAGGCACACCAGTGTAAATCGAGTGTAAAAGAGGAGAACCAGACCCTCCGCTTCCTGACTACATGATTTACAGGTGCAGCCAAGTGATTAGAGACCTGAAGGACACAGGGCTAGACTGTGATTGGAGTACATGCCTGTGAGTGGAGTACGAGGGAATACAGACCTTACATTTCTAGGCAGCCTTCCCAGACATTGGTTCTGGGTGTGCAAAGGTAAGCAGGGCTATGCACTCACTTACTCCTTCCCTGGGACAGGTAGATGGGGAATCAGCTTCCCCCTCCCCAATTCTCCCTCCCTCCTCCACCTCCCCCCACCCGCCCACCTCACTGGCCTGCATAGCAGAGCCGATGCAAAAAATGTTGTAATTTACTGCTGGTAGAGGTCAGCAGCAAATTCCTACCTCCACCCCCAGGAGCAAGGAGGAAGCAGGAAAGCATCATGACTCAGAGGCATGTGACTGAGTCACAGCGTACGCTGCTCCTGGGGTGGTGCCGTTTACATATATCCCTTGTTCACAGCTGTGACTGATATTACAAACTAGGCCCTGAATTTATCCTGCAATTGTTTGCATGCCCACAGTTATTTGCCGGGTACAAAGTGAGAGCCTGTGTCTAAAAATCCAACTTAATTAATGCTCTTTTTAGTACCCTAACAAACAGCTCAAGGCAGGTATTTAGCAATATCCTGATAATCAACCAGCCATTTATTACAATTCAGGAAATATATTAATTAAATGTCTCTCCACTCAGTACAGCATATGTATGTCTTCAGTTCACTGTGTCTGGAATCCTTGAGGTTCCATGGAACCATGTGCTGTTCAATTTCAGGTAATAAATCAAACAGCTGAACAGATTGCACTGAAAGGACACAAACTGACCAAGAATTTCGCTCAGAAAAGTAAGCATCAGCACAGCCAAAGTGAAACCTTCCAAGCAAATTTGCACTTACCTCAAATCCAATTATTCCCTCAAGGCAATTGAGTCATCTGAGTAAATGCAGGTCACTTTACCTTGGCTAAACAACAGCTTTGCTATTATCGGTGCTAGACACATAACGGTTACAAAATGCACTTGAAAGTCTCACTGGTAACAAGATGTCAGGTTAAATGAACCGGCTAGTCTGATGTGCTTTGGGTAGGATTCAGGATACTTAGATGGGGCCAGAGGTCTGTTCAGCTGGTTCAATTCCTCCAATAGGATTATAGTATGCAAATGAACAGAGAGGTTTAAGGAGGAAGAAGAGGAGGAAGTCAGGGATAGGGTGAAGAGATGACTTCCTAGTGATGTGGAGGGGGAAAATCCCACCCTTCAACCTTCAGCTGCTCGTAGGATAACAGGAGAAAAGAGTGAATGTGGAGAGAGGAGAAATACAGGGAAGGGGCCAGCAAGTTTCTCTCCCCATTTCTGTTGTTAACACTATATACTGCAAAAGCAGCTATGGGTCTTAACTCACAATCCCAGATGCAAACACCTTTCCACACGTCGGGAAAGTTCCAATTCAGATCTTGAACTGAACTATACTGCATGGGTGAGTCCTGTCTCAGTATTAAAGTCATCAGATAGTTAGACATTCAGAACAAACACTTTATAATGTCCTTGTAGCTCACTTTATGGCATTTTGCCTGGCAAACTGAAGTTGGGTAAAACGATGTCTGGGCTTTCAAAAGGGCCGGTGGAGTTAGAGTGAGTTATTTTGTTAAGAGGAAGAATGGTCCAGTGAGTAGGATGCTGGACCTGGGAGACCACAGTTCAGTCCCCTCTTCTGCCAGACTTGCTGCATGACCTTGGGCAAGTGACTTAGTATCTGTGAGTCTCAGATCATCATCTTTAAAACAGGGCTAATAGCACTGCCCTGCCTCATAGGGGCGTTGAGGATAAACACGTTAAAGATTGTGAGGCACTTAGATACTGCAATGATAGGATCACATAAGTACCTAAGAAATTTAGATAGACAGATAACTCCCCCTGAATTTCTAAGGGAGTTGGACAACTCTCTTGCTCTCTCTCTTAGGCTCCTTTGAAAACCCCAGAAACGATGTCTTGCGTTTTGCAGGTCCGATGCTTTTGGTGTCAGTGGAAAGCTTCCCATTGATTTCAGGGAAGACTGGATCCAAACCCTATTTACATTTATCTCGTGCACATTGTTGTGTCTGCCATTGCCTTCAATCACTCTTCCTCCACCAAAAAAATCTCCCCACTAAATAAATAAATCCCCACATTTTTGGCCACAAGTGGTTACTCTAAGCAAGTAATTAGGTGCTGGATTTAAAAGTTTGAATCCCTCTTCCGGTATTTGTCAAGCATGCATTTTGTGTTAATCACTCCATTACTCTATATGGTATATATTTCCTTAGGAAATGAATCAGAGAAGAGGAACCTTTGCCTCATCTCCTCTCGAACCAATGAAGAAACAGAGGGTTTTTTTCCAATGGTGGGTCAGTTTACAAATGTGTCCTTTACCGGGTGACTCATAAACGTTGATACATTTCACAGCAATGCAACCACAGAAACATTTCTCAATCTGATAGGGAATGCCAGCCAAAGATAAATAGAGGAATGAATGCTCATGCCTGTAATAGAAAGAAGAATGGAAATGCTACCTGCCTTCATGTAGGACCCAATCCTATGATTTCCTGAGCCCCTCTTGGGATCAGGCCCCTAATGTACTTCCTGCACTGTGTGTGGTATGTTTAATTTATTTCACCTGAGTCCTAAGTACAGGAGAACCCTTTGTTTCTGCTTAGAACCCATTCCTAAATCTGATTTGAATATTGGTGGATTTGTATTCTGTTTAGGAGAGATTGTGAGAAAGATGCAAAGTAAAAATTTTGAGTGAGAAATGGAATTTTTGTGGGGGGAAGAGGGTAGGTGAGGAATGGCTCATGCTTTTCCTTGAGTTGGTTGAAAAAAACAATTTAAAAAGCCAACCTTATTTTACTGTTTTTTCTACATTTCCAAATGTTGTAAAAAAATTTCATTTTTTTCAAATCAAAATGTTTCAGCTGTAAAGCTGTTGGGAATTTGTTTAAAACTTGTGCGCAAAAATTGTCACAGGCATTTTTCAATTCTTTTTGTCAAGATCTGACTTTTCCACAGAAAAATCTTGAGTCAAAAAATCAAAATTTGAAAAATGTTGGCTCCCTTTACTTTCCCCAGAGCTGACAGATGGGGGTCCATTAGTCCTCAGTGCAATTTATTGAGATCCCTGTATTTGTTCCTAAGGTCCTAAGGACTAAAAGTTTTAGGCAAGGAATCAAATGTATGGGCCAAATCCTCAGCTGGTGTAATATAATGTACATCCTTTCGAATCACTAGAGCAATGTCATTTTACCCCAGCTGAGGAACCGGCTTCATGGTTGTCAAAGAAGTTTGTAAAGAGACCAACAGCTGATGAGGTGCAGTGACTGTTGCTGCTAAGATGAGTGTCCATTCCTGTAAGGTTCTTCCTCTAAACAAATTCTTAGAGGTTTTGGTTGTATTTTTATTTATTAATGCCCCGCATTTACTTGTCATCTGTCAATCTGAGGGCTCCCAAAATGTTCATGATCTTTCTAACAGGAACATATGTTTTTGTTAAAATAATAATAATTATTATTAATGCAGCTTTAGAGGGCACGAGGAAGGAAGATTTAGGGCAATGCCATTGCTAATTATTAATTATTTGTACGGCAGAAGCATCTGGAATAGCTGGGGCTGGGCCGCCATTGCTCCAGGCAATGTATATATACGTAGCAAGGGACAGTCCCCGCACCCAAAAACGTAGTCTAAAGGGAAGAATTTCTAAGTCACAAAGGGCAGATAGGTGCCAGGTTCCCACTGAAAAGAAATGAAAATTGGGTGCCTACCTCCCATCCAAGCCTTTGAGAATCTCCCCCTAGATAGATGAGACAGACAAAAGGGCAGGAAAAAGGGGAAGTATCATTTTCCCAATTTTATATCTGGGGAACTGAGCTCCAGAGATATTAAGGGTGGGTTCTTCAAAGGAACCTAAGGGAGTTGGCTGAAATTCAGAGAAACTGGATGCCTAGATTCCTTTTGAAAATCTCAGCCCCAGAGACCTGTCACACACTGAGTCTGTTTTAGAGCTGGGTTCAAACCCACATACTGTTGTCACAAGCTAGTGTCTCAACCATAAGACCATTCTTCCTGTCTATGGGACTTTAATCATAGAAAAAGTGGCAGGAGATCTTCAGTGTCCATGCAAAGCAGACAGGGGCTTTGGTTTTTGTCTGCCACGTTAATCTGGATGAAGCTCAATTTAGATTAAAAAAAAAAATTCTAAATTTGGTGATTGAAACGTAGAGCCACTTCTCTTTCTTATCCCCAGGCAGTTCTCCCCGCCCTTCCTGCCTCAAAAAAAGGATCCTGCCTAATTCTTTGCACCAAAAAAGCATATTTCAGGATCAATGTGAAACAATTACACCAGTGATCTCTACACGTTGAGGAGAAAACTGAGCAGCAGTAGCTCTGCTTTGACAGGTCTTTGGAGGATTTCAAGGAAGTTACACCCACTTCATTCATGATAATCGGCTGTTTAACGCAGAACAGCTCAGTGTTATGAATGAACGGGAACATGTTTTGGCTTGTGGATCAACTCAAAATATAACGCATCACTCATCAAATACCCAGCGAGGTAAAAATCTGACTTCATTCTTGAAATGGAAATTAACAAATGTAAGAATGTTTAAAAAACTTTTTTTTTTAATCGCAGCTTTTGTTTCTCTAAAGATCCAGAAACGTTTTCCCTTTCCTTATGGTGGACGTGTGAGTCACTGCGGCTGGAGAACTTGGAACACAACTCAGAGCCTCTGAAGCAAATTTGATGCAACTGAAATCAGGTTGTGGTGGGGTTTGTGTGTTAGTTCTCGACATGCTAAACTCCAGAATTTCATAATGTCGGGGGGGGGGTGGGCGGACATATTAGGAATGAGATGGGATGGAGCTGCTAGATGAGTTGGTTTCCACTCCACTTGGAAAGGGAGGTAGGGAACATGCTGGCAAGGTCTGGGCCATCTCCTGTGTTCCACAGTGGCTTGGATATTCTTAGATGCCAGAATGGCACCTAGGGAGCTGTTGGAGCCGAATATAGCTTAGAACGTGCCAATGTAGGGAGTCATGAAAGTAATTTAAAGCTCCCTTTGGCCCACCCCTTATCCCCAAATCATTCCTGAGCCAAGAGGAGAATCTGTCCCTCTCTGTTATGTGATCGCAATCTGCTTGTGTTTTCTGTTCCAGGCAGGAACGGGTGCAGCAATTTAAATCCAAAAAACACTCACAAAGCGGTTGCTAAAGCTTGAACTGAATTTGAGCTGAGCCGCTTCTTTGGTAGTTTTGAAAAAAAAATGTGGATAACCATTTTCTTTCTGCTTTCTTGCTGCTTTTCATTGGGCTTTGGGACAAAATGACCAGAAATAATATTTAGCCCTTTTCTTCTCCCAAGTGCTTTACGAAGCGTTAACTCTTTTCACCATTCCCTTGTGGTTCAGGGGGACATATCACTACCTCCATCTCAGAAACAAGTACACTGAGGCACGGGGAGGTGAAGGGACTTGCCCAGTGAGACAAGAGCTGAGATTAAGTGTCTGAGCCAAAGACCATCAAAGTCTATTTACGTGTCTTAGGTACTTACATCATATGCAGCATAGTAGCTGGGCCCTCACAATCTTTGGTGTATTTATCCTTACAACACCCTGGGGAAGGTAGGTAGGGTGACCATACGTCCTGTTTTGCCCAGTCCCTTTTTTAAGCCCTATCCCAGCCATCCTGACTTTTTTTTTTTTTGGCAAAAAAGGGCCTTTGTGCCCTTTGCTCTTGCCAGCTGATCAAGTTGGCAAGAGCAAACTGGACAAATGCCCATGTTTGTCAAAAAGGTGGGGTGCGGAATGGAGGAACATGCAGGGGGGAGGAAGTGGAGATGCCAATCCCGTGCAGGGCGAGGCTGGGCTGGAGGGAGGGAGGGAGGAAAGGTTCCACTGCATGGGGGGAGGGGGGGCAGGCAGGATTCCAGTGACAGTCTCAAGTGGGGGGCCGGGAGGGTTTGAATGACCAGTGACAGTCAGAGGGGGCAGGCCTCTGGTGAGCGGCTGGGGCGAGCTCCACGGGGGGGGGGAGGGGGGCTTGGGTCAGCCCCGCACAGTGTCCCATTTTCCCTTTGGGAAATATGGTTATTCTAAAGGTAGGGAAGTGATATTGTCCCATTTTGCAGAGGGGGAACTGAGGCATAGAGAGGCTTAGGATACATTGAGGCAGCAAATAAGACCCAGGGGAGTGAGTCTCAGAGCCTGGTCAACTGACCTAGGCTTGCGAGGTTCAGCTGCAGAGCTCAAAATAGCAGTGTGGACATTCAGGCTGGAGCGCAGGCTCTGAAACCCGGCGAGGGGAAGGGTCTCGGAGCTAGGCCTACAGCCAGAACCCAGATGTCTACAAGACTACGTGTAGCCCTGCAGTGTGAGCCCTGTGATCCCGAGTCGGTTGAACCAGGCTATGAGACTCACTTCTGTGGGGATTTTTTTCCTGTGTAGTTCTACCCTAAATGATTTGCCCAAGGTCAGATAGGAAATCTGTGGCAAACCTGGAAAAGCTCCTGTTGACTTTGATGGGCTTGGGACCAGCCTGTATAACTTGGAGTTTCTAGCTCCCAGTGCCATTTAGTTGTAATAATAATAATAATAATAATAAAGCTAGAGCAGTAAAAAAAAGAAGAAGAAGAAAGAAGAATATTGCAGTAATGAATCCTGCCCAAGCTTTTTCATTCTCTAATGCTAATAGAAGTATGTGCTTGGGGGAATAAAATAAATGAAATTTCAGTGAAAACAGTTTTTTGGGTTAGGCTTTAATATTCCACTGTGGTGTTCCCCTCCCCCCCAGCATTGCAGTGTGTTACAGATGGACGAGTTGCTTTGTGCTCGTGCAAGGAAACCTGTAAGTGATTGTGTAACAAATATGAAAGTGACCCTAAGCTTTCTGTTATTCATACTCACTGAAATCCACAAAAGGGTGCAGTTCAGCCCTGCATTGAGGGGTCAGCATGATGCCTCCGCTCCGCTTACGTCCTCGAAATGGGGCTTAAGAAGAAGTTAAGTGGCCCATAGACCTGGTGCTGGCCCTCTGAATAAATGGTGAAAAGTCCATACAATTTAAGATTCTTGCGTTAATTCCCTTTTTTGTGGGGGCAGTTTGAGGTTAGATCTGGGCAAATTTTTCATCTGAAACTTTCAATGAAAAATGAAGCTTTGAAAAGTTTTGTAAATTCATGTCAGTTTCGACGAATCTTGGGATTCAAAACAAAACAAAAATCTAAAAAATGAAAATGACGTTTTAAATGAATCGAATTTTTGGGGGGTTCAACATGACTTTTTGATTAATGATCTCATTTATTTTCCTTGCATTTTATTTTTTTAAAATTAAAAAATTATAAAAGGCTTGAAATCAGAACAAAACCTTTTGTTCAATTCAAAAGGATTGTTTTAAACTTTTTCAATTCACCAAAAATTCTGAAAAATTTTGTTTTCATTTCAACCCAAAACAACTTGAAAAAAATTCAGAATTGCCACTGACCCAAAAGATCCATTATTCGCACAGCTCCTTTCGAGTGGGAGTTCTCAATCTTTTCCATACCACCACCCCCTTTTCTGTACCAGGATCTCCCAGAGTTACACTCCCCTATGGCTGGGATCTAGCCAGAATTCTACTCTCCACATTTAGAAACATGAGAAGAGCAGATTGATTGTGACCCCATGACGTCTGTTTGCGACCTTCAAGATGAGAAGCCCAGAGCTAGAGTGAGGCAAAGTGGTAGTGTTATTATGGGCTGTCATACACTGCATAGACTAATGTCGGTCTTTCTTTTACAGGACTGTATTTGAAGAGCTCAAGAAATGGAGAGTATTTCTTTTTTCCACTCAGGTGTTTAGGGTGAGTAGAACACCTTATCTTGTACACTGCGCAGTGAAGAAGCATGTCTGTATCGTCAGAGGAACCTCTTCCTTGTTCTATCTTTGCTAGGATAACGCCAGGCCTAATTTAGCAGCAGCGAGGCAGAACATTTGGATTTTGTCATCCATTTCCAGAACTATTGTTCGCTTCCTTTCCCCACCTCCGCTTTCTTGTTTTAGCTGTATGTTTTCTGGTAGGTTCCAAAAGAATAGTTAATGCTGACCTGATGATTAATTAATATTTTCTTTGAGCTCTGAGGATGGAAAGCCTTTATCGAAATACTTATTCATTATTTTATTTATTATTACATGGGCACATGTTGATGTATTTACAAGTGTAACCTCATGAAAAATTTGTGCGAGGGGTATAGCTAGGAGCAATGGGATGACATATAACGAAGGAAAATGTATCTTAAATGTTAGGAAACATGTCCCAATGGTGAGATCTAGCTGCTATTATTATTATTAGTCATGTGTATTACAGTGGGACCCAAAAGCCCCAAGCAAGATCAGGACCTCATTGTGAAAACTGACTAGCAATGTTGAGCGCTTCGGGTTTTGGCTTGTCTAACTTAAGACCTGTAAAGGGGCTGATTTTCAAAAATGCCAAGAACCCCTCCTCTGAAAATCAGGCCCCTCAGGTTGGGCACTCGCAAGTCGCTTGTGAAAATGTAGGCCAAAGATAGTCCCTGCTCTGAAGACCCTATTAAGGGCCCAGTTCAACTTCCATTGAAGTCAATAGGATTCTTTCTGATGACTGCAATGTTAGGTCATCTAGTAGGTTAGGGCATCTAATAACTACCTAGATGTTTGAAGGATGTAATACCCTGTCAGTATCGCTTCAATGAGAGTTTGGGCCAGGATCTTCAAAGGTATTTAGGCTCCTGACTTCTGCTGAAATCAATGGGAGTTAGGGACCTAAATACCTTTGAGGATCTCGGCCCTTGTCTTGTGTCTGAATATGGATTTCAGGATTGACTCCCAATGAAGAAGAATTATTACTTAGGATGGCACCAGTGCATAGGCACTCAGACCTTGCAGGGATGAGTATGATGTAAGGGCATAGATACAACTAGAAATACTGGAATGAAATAGAGGGAAATTCAGGTTGAATAGCAGGGCAGATTTCCTGATGGTGAGGTCTATATTATTTGATGAATAGACTTTCAGTGGGAATTGGGAGCCTAACATAATTTTCACACATTTGAAAATCTCACTCTCGGGCTAAAATTCATTGATTCCAGTGGGGTTCCAAAGATGTGAGGGCAGAAAACGGGCCTTCTTTTGAAATTCACACTGTGCCTAAAGCCCCCAAAGCACCTGTGCACCACTTAACTATGCACAAGTAATGCATAGAACTTGTATCCGCTTCCTACATCAAGGTTTTACCTTCAGGGCTGGTCTACACTTAGTTCGGACTAAGGTACGCAAATTCAGCTACGTTAATAACGTAGCTGAATTCGAAGTACCTTACTCCGGACTTACCGCGGTCCAGACGCGGCCGGAAGTCTCCCCCCGTCGACGCCGCGTACTCCTCTCGGCGAGCTGGAGTACCGGCGTCGATTGTGAGCACTTCCGGGATCGATCCGGGATCGATTTATCGCGTCTTAACCAGACGCGATAAATCGATCCCAGAACATCGATGGCGTGCCTCCGGACCAGCCGGTAAGTGAAGACTAGGCCTCAGTCACAATAAATCCATATCTAAAGTTTTTAAGAATCAGCTCTACTATATTATATATTATGTGTAGATCAGGGGTAGGCAACCTCTGGCACGCGTGCCAAAGGCGGCACGTGAGCTGATTTTCAGTGGCACTCACACAGCCCGGGTCCTGGCCACCGGTCCGGGGGGGCTTTGCATTTTAATTGAATTTTAAATGAAGCTTCTTAAACATTTTTAAACCCTTATTTACTTTACATACAACAATAGTTTAGTTATATATTATAGACTTATAGAAAGAGACCTTCTAAAAACGTTAAAATGTATTACTGGCACGTGAAACCTTAAATCAGAGTGAATAAATGAAGACTCGACACACCACTTCTGAAAGGTTGCCGACCCCTGTGTAGACGATTTCTAACTGATGTTTCTCAGTGCTACTGCAATATAAATATTAAATAGATATATCCCTACTGTACATATACATATGTAAATAATATAAGACAGTCTGTCTATAACGTATGGGTGAGTGTGTACGCTCTGTGTGTGTGTGTGTGTAACACATGTGCTGTTGAAGTCTGGCAATATCCCTATTGATTTCAATAGGCACTAGTGGAAGGCTCCATGGTTGAGCATTTTGAACCCTGGGTCAGTCTGCTGAGTTCATAGGCACCCAACTGAAAGTGGCCTGATTTTTAGAGGTCCTGCAGCCATCATTGTCTTTAGGGGAGTTGTCAGGGCTTAAAACATCAGGCCACATATGTTTAAAACTGCTGACTAGATGTGGGGGCCTCACATGTCCTGTTGGTATAGCATAGAATTTGGAAAGGAGAAAGAGCTGCTAGGTCATTTGGACCATTTCTCTGCCATTGGCAATGTTTATGTACCTGGGTCGGTCGGACGGACGGACACGCACACGTACACACACACACACACACACACACACACACACACACACACACACAGTTTTTGTGGTTAAGTTTCCTTCCTTCCTTTCTTTCTAGAAACACTAAGGGAGGGATTCTCACTTCTATGCCATGACTTTTTTTATAGAGCCACAGTGTACAGCCACAGTATAGAATCTCCTTAGGTGCTGCGTGACAAATTCCATGGCGAAGTCATTGGATGTGGGACACTGCAATCAGAGGTGTGACTGCAGCACATCCAGACATACCTAAGCTAGCTTTGATCTACCTAATTTGAATACCAATAGCGGTGAAGCCGTGACCGCACCCCGTGGCAGCTTGGGCTAGCATCTTGGTCCTGGGTGGGGTCGAACAGCCTGTGCTACCACAGCTTTGCTGCTATTCTTACTTTAGCTAACTAGATCAAAGGTAGCTTGGGTGTGTCTGCACATGCTGCAGTCACACCTCTGATTGCAGGGTAGATTTACCCAGAGGCTGTCCTACAAAGGCTCCTTTGCAAGCCCCAAAATGGAAAAGGGGTCTGTATGCAACAGCTGCAGAATCCCTTTAACTTACACTGCTATGGAGATTCTTGGCAGCTGCAAAGCAACCCACGGGCAACTGTGGGGCTGCACCATAATTTAGAGCAGCTGCTGGCTGTTCTAAATGATGCCGGTGGCCGTGCCGGCCCCTGCAAGCAGACCAAAACTGGGAGGGCGTAAAGCCACCTTTGTCCTATGTCCCCTGACTGCACCCGCTGAAGAATCCCGGCCTTTGATTATTGTCGTTTGGTCCCTGACTGTAAGAGTCAGCAAACAGCAGGGTCATGAAGATCCGTGACTGAACATGAGCAATTCATGACTGAAACTGAAACAAAGCTGACTCTCTGCCAAACGGATGGTTCCCGGGTGCATGCTCTTCTCTGATATTATTTTTTGCTTGTAAATTCTCAGATTATTGCAGGAAAGAGGGGATGCAGAATTAAAACTCTACTATACAGAGGAAATATGAACAAGGTGTCCGAAAAGTTAGAACCAGCTGGGTTTATGGTGACGAATTAGATATACCTTGCGGAAACATAGCTGCTTTGTATTATGTGCTCCCAAGCATGAAATACCGTAACTACGCTGTCTCTGTGGCACTCAGAGTTTAATGTGTTTTGAATCCTGTATTACAGTATTGTGGAATTATTTGTAATCTAGGGCCTTATTTGCTGGAATTTTTACCCCTTTTCTACACCAAAATTATTGTTTTGTTTTAAACAGGAAAAACACACAATGGGACTTTTTAAAGATGAAGACCAGTTTTACTTTAAGTGTGAGGGATAGTAAAGTTTGGCGCAGGCCACAGACCTGCATCTTGATCATAACTTTCACAAAGGTCGGGGGCCAGATCCACAGCTGGTGTAAATGGTAATAATCAGGAATAAATCCACTGAATCATTGGAATTCACCAGTGTAAAAAGTGAGGAATTAAATCTCTCAGTGTTTTGTTCTGAAACGGGTTCCCTGAGACAACAAAAATGCCTATGAAAGACAGATTGGCAGAGGCCCTGGGGTTTTTTCGCCTTCCTCTGCAGGATGGGGCATGGGTCATCTGCAGTTTAAACTAGTGTAAAGGGTGGATTCTCTGAAACTTGAAATCTTTAAACCATAATTTGAGGATTTCAGTAACTCAGCGAGAGGTTAGGGGTCTGTTACAGGAGTGGGTGAGTGAGGGTCTGTGGCCTACAATGGGCAGGAGGTCAGACTAGATGACCATGATGGTCCCTTCTGACTTTAAAGTTTCTGAGTCTATGAGACATATAGACAAAAGATAAATACATGCAATGCTATCACTATAACCCATGCAGAGTCCTGATGCCATGAATCTCCCAGGGGTTAGGAGCCGCAAGACAAAATGAAACTTCTCCCATGTAAATCCAGGTGGCTGTGATATGGATTCCTGTGGGACGTTTTCCACGGCGGCTGCCTAAAAGAGTTGATGTACTGCATTTGCTGCCGCAGAGGGAATAGGAATCTCTATTATGAATCTTTGGACTTACTCCACGCACTCCTTTTTTTTAAAGGCATCCACAGCAATACCAATCATCTGAGCCTGTATAGTCATGGTGGCTTAAACTATGCCCCTGGTGGGGCAAACAAAGAGTTAACAATTGAGGGGAAAGGCCTGGGAAGAAAAAGGACAGGGTTAGTGAGTAATTAGCATCATCTGAACCTTGTTAGAAAGGGGATGGGCTGAGATAAACTTGGTCCCTCCATAAAATACAATCACCTGGGAGATGGGTGGGGCTTTGGCATAATGTATTTGTTCACTAAGTGAACTCTCTTCATTCACATGGGTAGCGTAGAATCATAGAAACGTACAGCTTGAAGGCACCTTCAGAGATCATCTAGTCCAACCCCCTGCACAGGACCAAATATACCTAGACCATCCGTGACAGGTGTTTGTCTAACTTGTTCTTAAAAACCTCACAAAGAGGGGAGAAAGTTTTGGGACATACTGAGATCAGTCTAGGTGGGAACCTATACTCTTTCTCTAAAGCAGTGTTTCCCAACCTTTTTGATACCAGGGATTGGCTTGCTGTCTTCCTAAAACTGTGTCAGGGAGATCTCAGGGACTGGCAAGGAGGCTGCCACGGACCGGCGTTGGTCCACGGACCAGTCGTTGAGAAACACTGTTGTAGAGAGCAACAAAGCATATGCCACTAAGGCTATCTGTGAGCAGCTCAAGATTGTAATGGTTAACATGTTTGTACAGTATTAGAGAGGGGTCTAAGGTACAACATTCCGGTCTGGATTTCAAATTCCCCAATATCTGAGGATGTCTAGTTGGGAGGGTCTGTAGAGAGAGGCCCTTATCATAACTTTGGGATCAGGGTCTAGGTTTTGAAGCATACACAAAATGTGCATGCATCCACACTCAATATTACACTTTGGACCATTTCGTTCTAATGTTTGAAACCGCCTCTCCCTGAAGACTGGGGAGTTAGAGTTCAGACTTCGGCTTTGGCTCATCTCAAAGTTTATATGTTTAGTAATTTGATTGCTGGACCCAATGGATACACCAAGTATCTAAGATTATTTGTTATGGAGTGTTAAATGGCTGGTGTGGTATACTGGGATACTTTGGATACATCCTTCTGAAGACTGATATGCCAGAGTAGGATACCTATAAACAGTCAGTGCTGTGCTAGATGCAATTGCATAATAATTGAGCTTGTATGTGGCCAGAAAAAACTCAGGAGCCTTATGGTCAGGCTCATCCTCATCCCCTAAAATATCAGTTCTCTCACGGATGTGTTGGGAAGGACTTTCATTAGCCAACTCTTTAAACTCACCCGATAAACTGAAGGAAGTTTTGGAATGATGTTAGCCTTTCATCCCATCTCTGGATACTGCTCCATCATCTATGCCAGAGCTTCTTTGTTTCTGGGGCTCATAGGGCAGTTGTATTAGATTGTACTGTGTGTTAAGATCATTCTCTGCTGCCCATCACCATAATGGCGGAGCAACTCGCAAGAACTAAAAATAACAAAACCGTATCAGTATTACTCTTTCCCTTCCCAGCAGGTAGGAGTATGTTTCTTGATTAGACTATTGGGGCTTTTGTGGGTGTGAGAGTATCTTAAGTAGGAGGAGCCAAATTAGTTTTGCGTTACCAAGCATGTCAGGTACTGTCAAAAAGAATTCCCTAACAATCCCATCCAGACCCTCCACCAAGGTTTTCAGACACCTTGCATTGCGGAGCACACAAGCAGAAGGCTGTACTGCACTATCAACAAACTGTTCAGGAACAAAGCATCACCACTTCCAGCAAGCGGCACTTAATGTGACTGTTTGGCAAGCAGTGTTGCCTCCCTCCTTGGCTGTGCTGATGAGAAAGCATTTGCGCTTTGAATGGGAAAATGCCACGAACTGATTCCATGAATAGATTCCTGGGCTGGGACTCGGGCAATGAAGGTTCAGTTCCTGGTTCTCCTATGAACTCCCTGTATGGCCTTGGTCAAGTCACTTAATCACTTTGTGTCCCAGTTTCCCCATTTGTGAAGTGGGGCTGATACAAAGGTGTTGTGAAGATATATTCATTAACATTTGTGAGGCCACAGATATCATGAGGTGAAGGGCTACAAGTACTTAGATCAATGAAATCTCTCATACACCCAGGTATATATGAATTTTACTCAGATCTCCAGAGTCCCAACCTGGTGCCTTATAACAAGATTGTTTATCACAAGCTAAAGAGGAGATGTTATAATGTTGGCAACATATTACTAGTTCCATCTCCCATTTGTGTTCCTCCAAGCAATCAATTTGCCATTGTCCTCTTTTCCCCCCCACCCATCTAGTAATAAACACTCCAAAATACCATGGATTGCTGTTGTAGTGAATCCCTTACTTGACGTGAACATTTGCTAGTCTTGTTTCTTTCTGATGTATTTCAATGCAAAGAAGAGAGAAAAGTATCCCTTGCTCCTAGTGAAATACTGTATTGGCATTGGTTATTTTATCAGACGTGTCACTTTAAACGACACCTTTGCCATCTGTTCTGCCTGCTAATTACAAATGCAAAGCAAATGTAACTTGCATCTGCTTCATTTAAAATAAGGGAGACTGCAGTGACCGAATTGTTCCTTATTTAAGCATCACATGCTTCTTTATTTCCCGTTACAGGCCAATGCCTGCTCTTCCTTCCAGTTTGCAGTAATAAGAATTGCCATAATAGATCAGATGAGTGAGATCCACCTACCCCAGTAACTTGTTTCCAACAGTGGCCTGTACCATCTGCTTCAGAGGAAGGTGCAAGACACACTCTACAGTGAGCATTTATTGGGGTTTTTTATTCCCTCACTTGCAGAGAGATGAACAATATAACCTAATGCATCCGCTGTGAGGTTCTGGTTCTAATTTCACTTACAGGGTGTTGATCAGGAGTAACTTCTTTGAAGTCAGTGGAGATACCCTAGTGTAAAATCTGTGTAAGATCAGAACCAGTTCCTAGGTGAGTTCCATCTCTGTTTTCTGTGGAATGAGGCAGGTTTAGCAGTGGGGCCTCTCCAGTAGCCATGGTAGGAGATTAGTAAGAGTATTCTCCTGCTGCTTTGTCCATCAGAAATGAATGTTCCTGGCTTCTGAACAGGGGCTCAAAGGCTCAAAGTCACCAGAAGAAGAGCCATCCCTTTCCTCCTGTGAGTCAGCAGGGGCCACATTGCAAGAAGCTCAGAAAATCACCCCCTTAAATAGGCTCTGCCTACCCAAAGTGCGAGCATTGGCAAAGCTATTTCTGAGTCCGTTTCCACCAACACTGGTTCACAAGAGCAGTTCTTCTTTCGTATGCATCTCAGGTTGATCTGTAGATTGTTGAGCCATCTAGCTGCTTTATCGTCGAGGGTAGCGAGGTGTTGCAGTCCGCCCTCCAATCTTCTAATTGTGCACTCCTCCACAGCATGGTTGGTTGTCTGCATCACTGCAGTGACACTGAAATTCGGACTAAGCCAAATTTCTGCATTTTGGCACCCGCTTTGGCCATTCCGGTAAGCAGCCTGTGAAGCCTAGTCCAGGATCTGCAACCCAGATTGCAGACAGGTAGGTATAAATTAGGGTTTAAGTTCCTCAGCATGCCTGTATCTCTATTCCAAAGTTACTGCCACTCTGCCAGGACATAGCCGTCAGCCTGGATATGCCGTTATTCATCCAAAATTAGCACTGGACTGGCAGCACTGGACATGAATGCGTGAATGGATGCTTTAAAAGGATGCCACAAAGTCAGTGGTGGCAAGTAAGCAGGGACTGCAGGTGTACGTCTTTTCTTGTGGAGACAGGCAGAGCTTCCTGTGGGAAGCGTGTGTTGCTTATTTGTGCCTTTTGGCACCATTGTCAGCCTTGTGCGCAGCAATTGTTTTCTTCCGCCATAGCCCTCTGTGCAGTTTTCAGGCATCTCGTCAAAGTTTTGAGGGAGCTAAATAAGCCAACACATGTCAATTAGATGTTAATCGTGGTGATTAAGGCAACCACTAATGATTCGGGTAGCTGTGTTCATCTCGGAATCAGTGAGATGTATATGTCAACTTCTGCGCCGGACTGTTGCACAGTATTCCGCTGGAGTGAATACAGTCACCAGGTCTGAGGTTCATAGGACATTGGCCTCTGCTCCCCAGGAGGTCCCTGCTAGATTCTGGATCAAGGCAGTGCAGGAGGTGGTGATCTTTAAGTATTCTAAATGGGACCAGTATGTTAAACTATGGTCCTGTTTGAGTCCTAAATAGGTGACAGCTGGCTGAAAAGGGAGTAGATGATCCTGCACACAGACTGTAAGATGCTGAGTGTCCAGGTGACTGTTCAGACAGAAGGGTGCAGCCACATCTTAGACTCACTTAACTAAGTCTCCATTGACGAAGGTGAGTGGCTAGAGCATCCATGTCCTGGCTGAGCGACCCTTTACGATCACGTAGCTCATTACCCACCTCAGTGAGACAGATGCCATCCTCATATACGTCCTCATTGGCTTTAGTTGTTGGTCGGCAGTGAGTCTATATGTTGAAAAGAACAGAGGGACTAGTTGGGGTCATTGCAGGAGTCTGGAGTCCTAAGCCAGCATCTCTGGCAGAGGCATCTCTGTAATGAGACTAGTTGCAAAGGTATCATTGGAAGCACAGACACAAATTGAAGTGACCTAGATTTTGAAAGCTGAGATGAGACGAGACGAGGCACTCGCTGTGCTCTGTTGTAAGGGGACATGAAGCCAAAAGCTAAGCAGTGAAGCAATTTCTCTTGCTGCAGCACTGAAGAAAAGGAGATTTAGTTCTTTCTTTAAGCAGCTCCTTATCTTGAGCCCTGTTGACCCCATTTGTTTCACCCTTGGTACCTTCAGTCTCTCTCCTATTACAATCCCGAGAGCAGACATAGAAATGACCCTGAGATATTTTTCCTCTCCTAAAAGTAGTTGTAGCTTTTAGAAACACACCCGCTTGGCTTCTATCCTCCGTGCTTTGGTATTGAACATGTAGGCACCTGCCTCTATCCCCCAGCCATCGCTCTCACTATCAAAATCAATGCATTCCTTTTAACTTTACTTTCAGGGTGGAAAAGAAGGGGGTGGTTGTGATGTTTATACCTACCAAAAGAAACCTTCAAGTCAGTAGAGCACTTTTCCCTCTTCATTTTAAAGCTGATGTGGAATCTTGCCTTCCTTTCCAAGAAATTTAGAAATCATGCAAACTTTTTTTAAAAGGAGTTTTCTTAAAGTATTAGGGCAAAGGTCTTCATAGTCAATTCTGCTCCTATGCATAGGTAGTTGTGAGTGGGGGCGGAAATGTTTTTTTTTAATTATTATGATTATTATTATAAAGATCACGCTTGGAACACCTATGCCTCCAGGTTCAAATCTCAGCAGACTGACTTAGCCTTTCATACACCTGAGGCAGCTACACTGGGTGCCATGCAGTTTCTGGTGTGTGGGACTTTCAGATGAGACCTTAAAAACTAGATACGATAGCCCTGGTAAAAAACAGGTCCTAAACCTTCCTTAACTTCAGGGCGATCAGATCTGAATCCAGATCCAAACTCTGTTCCAGGGCACTTTTCATAAGAGTAGAACCTTTGGTCTGTATCCTAGATCTGAAGAATGAACTTATGATTAAAGCATTATACTGGAGCTAGGAAACCTGGAATAAATTCCTGGCTCTCTTGCACACTTCCTGGGGGACCATCTGAAAGTTGTTTGTTCTTTCTGTGCTTCCATTTGTAAAACCCAGTGTTGTCACCTCTTATGAATTTATCATGAGTCTGACAGTATATAAAGCCTCAGCTCCTGGAATCATGTTATTATGCAAGAATCTCAGCTTTCATATAGAAAAAATATAAAGTTTCTAGCCCTCATGGTCATGGAAAACAGCTTGGAAACATGACACCTAAAGGCTCAGAAAACCAGGAGACAAATAAAAAGGACGCAATATTTATTATTTGTCTTAAATTATTTGCTGACACTGGGGGAAAAAATCAACTACTGGAGGCCAATTTTACAGGCTACTTGTACATCTATACCACCATTTGTACTAGTTTTAGGTCATTTTATACAGAATAATATACAGAGCCAGTTGTTCTAATTTTAGGTAATTTTTATAGATCCAGTAACAGGAACATGATGGTATTTTATTAAATGTGACTTTTCTACGTTATTTAAATCTAATTTTTGAATCCAGTCAGATGTCTGTCTGTCTGTCTATAGATATCTAAAATCGCACTCATAGAGGGTTATCACTCTTGTGTGTGGTTGCAGTGAATGGATGGCCAGAAGAATGAACTTCACATTCTTTTTGCATTACCCAGTGTGTAGGTGTGTACATATATTCTCCCCGCAAGGCACATTGCAGGCAGTGGCAACTCTAGGTCTAAAGATTGGGTGGGGCCCTGGAACTTGCCTGTAACTGTACATGTGCTCATTAATGGGCTGAGCGCCCTCCACTCCCGTTGACCTTAGTGGGATCTGAAAGTGCTCGGCACCTTCCAGAAGCACCTCTGGCACCTTGTAGAATTAGGTCCTGTAATGAAGGGCACTGTCCAAAAAACCCCTTCATGCTCTCCTGCGTCTTTCCTGAAGTCCCATTGACGTTGATTTGGAATCTTGCTATCCTGCGCTATACAGTTTATGGCACTGGTGTAGCTGTTCCTGCATTGGTCTTTCATGTAAGAGCTAGTGTTTTAAATAAGCAGCTATGAATACTGCATAGAGTTGGGATCATAGAAATTAAACATGGGAAAGACCTGTTATTTCCTATGCAGTCCTGGTCAGTGCATGATTGTTCCACTGTCAGGAAGCTTTTTCTTGATATTTAGCCTAAAATTTCCTCTCCCTCATTTAATCTCATTACTCCTAATTACAGCCCCGTGTTAGGGAGGAAAGGTAATTGATTTTACTCAAGTCTGTTGGGGAGAGATTGCAACCCCTTGGATGGAATTATTTGTACAAAGCCAGGGCAGGTAGGATACCACAAGCCCACCCCGTGCGCATCCATTGTTCTAATTCTTCCACTTCTCTCCATCCCAATCCCAATACAGCCCTTGGCTCAGCATAATTTAGAGGAGCCTACCAATTCATGCTTTGGTCTGCTTCTGGGGCAGCACACCTATGAATCACCCCTTACTCAGGACAGAATATCGTTACAATCTAGTCTGTGGTGTCTGGAATATGACTGCTGCTCATCAGAAGATGAAAGTGTGCATATCCCATGGCCAGTCCTCCGAGTCATCCAGTCGTCTGCCCTGAAACTGGACTTAAAATCATACAATAATTATGTCTGTCTCAACTAGACCTGGATTAGCCGCTTCACTCTGGGTCTCCCAGTGCACCTGCTGTTTTGTGGTAGCAGCATGACATGCATGTCCCCTTACAGTGGAACCTTATGATGTACCTACTGCATCGAGCAACAATGGAGGTGTATTTTGCCTAGCATGCCTGATCAGTTAGATCGGTGCAGCTCTTATTTGCTGGTTCATCACTTAGGTACTTCGGTGATGGACACGGTAGGAACAAAAAATTAAGCTACTCTGCTGGGTTAGCAGCATCAAAGCAAAGTGTTACTGTAGAGGAACAGCAAAACAGGAGGTGCACTCAAGGAAAGTGACTTAGGCTCCATCCACGTCATTTACACAAATCCTTGAGCCAGTCAGAGCCTCCCCTGTTGTCAGACTGTTCTAGTTGTGACGCCAGGTAACTTCTTACACAATATTACTGCATCCCATTAAGAGAGCATGTGCTAAACTTGATAGTCACAGACACCAAAACTTGGACACCAGCTTGTGTGGAATCATTCAAAGTTTCCTTGCTTTTTAGAACACAGTTAATTGATTATATGTTATTTCTGGTGGGGGTAGGGGGACCGCATTTTATAGCTTTTCTAGACAATCAGCCCTTAAATACAATGCTGGGAATGTGGGGGGTATTTCGCTGCCTCTAATGGGGGTTCATTCTCCCCTGTTGCAAACCAGCTCTGCTGCTGGATGGCGTTTATCCATGACTAATAAATGTCTCTCTGTTTCTGCTGTTGGAATGCACCAGCTTGCACCGAATGGCAGGTAGTATCCAAAAACTTTGCCCAAGGGGAGGTTACCCTCAGACCCCCTGTGAGGGTTTTATCCCCTCATCTTCAAATTACACAGTTCAAACATGTTGCTAATGATACATGTAATGATGATAAAAAGTATGTGTGACTGCAAAGAATAACATTAAAATAATGATATACCTCTCACTAGGTCCTATAAAAGGAAGTCTTAAACATCTGCTTTCCTCTAGCTGGGTAGAAACAGATGTTTTGAGGCCCTGAGAATGAACAGAATGGCTTTTAAAAGTTCTGGCTTAGCTCACAACCAAAATGAAAACATGGTCTTGGTTCAAGCATACCATGGATTAAAAATCACTCGAACCTTTGGAAAATAAAACAAAAGGGACCCAGAATTCAGTGTGTCTGTGTTTGAGTGCCTTCTATGATGGGTCTCTGATGTCATTTAGGCCTCTAGGTACTGGTGGAATACTGTTACTAGTAAATCTCCCTTCTTGTGAATTGGGTGAAGATCAAGCAGTTAACAAAGGAAACTAAACATTGAGGTCACTAAAGATATTCAGGGGTTAAAATATTCTGTCAATATGCAGACAGTGCCTGCTTCTGGGTCCTGATCCAAATCACATTGAAATCCACGGACTCTGAATTACACCTTTGCTGCATTCACTAACCTGTGGAGGTAGGAGGTGGCAGTGGGGTCTTCAGAACAAGGGGTTGGCACTGGACAGCTTGGAAGAGGTTGACTGAAAGGCATTACCAGCTGCAGGCTTTTAGTGTTACAGTGCATGAGTGGAACAATGATGATCCCAGTCTACCTGTTCTAGTAGACAAGTGTCCAACGCGTTATAGAAACCACCATCACCACTGGTTCCATTATTGGCACTGAGGCCAATGATTAACTGTACATGGAAACTTAACTGCCATCTTTTCCTAAGATCCTTTGTGATTCAGGTTGAGATGCATTAGCAGAGTGATACAGACAAAGCTGCTACTGCCCAGATTGTTTCTTTCTTTGGGTAAACTGAAGACCTACTTCTCCCTAGTGGTCAGTTCATTATATTTCAAAAGTAGGAAATGCACATGATAATTTAATATAACCCTAAAAGTTAAGGTGGAGAAATCTGGTTTGAAAGAAATAACGCCTGTCTTGAACCTGTGTCTGTTGCTTGAATTAGATTGGACTCAGACATTTTTGAAGTTCAGTAATTTAAAAAAAAAATCATCCAACTTCTAGACTTTCTGGTTTCAATTAAAATAGGAAACAGAAATATCAAATGCTGAGACCAGATTCTCCTGATCTCACAAGAGTCACTAAACAAACATGGTCAGTGACGCTTTAGAAAGTTTTTTGGTTTTTTTTTGAGATGTTTTAGCCAAAGGGAGCCAAACCTCCGAATCTTTTGACGTTCATCCATCGCTGTCTCAGATCCAGTTTAGCAGTTGCTCTAACTGAAATTGAAAGGAGAGATCCAATTGGTTAATGTCAATGGGGGCAAATTCTTAGCCTGCAGACAAAGCCCAGGTATAGGAGAGAGAGAGAAGAGGGGAGCTCAGTCCTCACAAGCAGTGGAGCCCTTGTATGTGCCCCTGCAGTCAGACTGAGAGTAGATCGTCTGTTTCACCCTCCATAATAATAGGTAGTAATTCTTATGCATAGAGCTCATAGCACTTTACAAAGGTAAGTAAGTAATATTATCCCTGTTTTATGGGTGGGGGAAAGGCGGCACAAAGAGGATACATCTACATAGTAATTTAAACAGCCACGCCTCCCCAGGTCAGAGGGTTCAGGATCATGGGGCTTGGGTTGTGGGGCTGTAAAATTGCTGTGTAGATGTTCAGGCTTGAGCTGGAGCCCAAGCTCTGGGACCCCATAATGGGGAGGGTCCCAGAGCCTAGGCACCAGCATGAATCCAGATGTCCACACAGAAATTTTTATTCCCGCAGCCCAAGCCAGCTGACCTGGGCCAGCCATGGCTGTACCACAGGTCTTTAATTTCAGTGTAGACATATCCAAAGAGGTGAAACGAGTAACCAAGATCAAACAGCCATTTAATAGCAGAACTAGGAATGGAAGCCAACTCTCTTGACACTCATCTTCCCACCTATCCACTCATTGGACTACCTCCTTGGGAGCCCATGTCCCTTGTCACAGCTTGGGAACCCTAAAGGGAAATGCACTTGTTCTTAGCGTTCTTGAAGTTATCACCATCTCTGTCACACAGACACAGAGTGATCTGCTTGGGAGTCTGTTTGGCTGCCTCAGGATGATGAAGGGCTGAATCCACCCTGCAGGGAGACTTTTTTTTTTCTTTTCAAAGCTGAACCATAGACCTCTAAGCCATCCTCAGCACACTGCAAGCATGTGATCCAAACACAGGTAAAAGTATTACAATAGGATCGTGGTAATTCCTTGTCTGTAAGAAGTTCATTCCAAAATGTACTCCTGTTTCACCTCTTACGTTTCCAGGGTTTTAAGAGTGCCATAGTGATCAATTTAGCAAGTGAGCGCCTATCTGTGAAAAGTCCCATATCCAAAGCCCTGCATCCAAAGTAGAGCTCTTTGGGATTTTTTTGACGAAATACTTTTTGTCGGAAAATGTCTATTTGTCAAAACCAAAACTATTTGCAGGAAAAGGTCGGTTTCAACTAATTTCCTATTTCGAAAAAAATTATGGGGGGGGGGGTGTGGAGGTTTGAAATTGTTGAAACACCATCTTTCAATATTTTCTACATGAAATAGGGTAGTTCTTGAAACTTTTCATTTCAAAATTGAAGTTAATGTGTAGTAAAATAAAATAAATAGGTCTAAATTGAAATGGAGTGTAGTTGCAGCTGTGTTGGTCCCAGGATATTAGAGAGACACGGTGAGTAAGGTAATATCTTTTAAATAATAATAATAAAAGTATTGGCTGCACGCATGGAACTGAAAGAAAATGTTAATTTCACCCAAACCTAATGTCAACACCAGCCGGCTACTGTTTAAGGTGTGTGACTGGGGGGGCGGGGGGCGGGGTGTAGGATGGATTGTGTGGCAGGAGAAAAGTCACCTTCAGTGCCCCATTCCTGAATGTCCCCGTTTATTCATTTATTTATGAACACTGTTTTCTCTTTCTTTTCTTTTCTTTTTTTTAAAGGATAAAAGATGCATTTTCTTAAAAATGCAGTTTATGAATCTGCACATTAGAAAAGAAAAATGGTTGTTTATTATGTCTGTACGACCCCACAGAGCTGAGAGAATGAGCTACTTCGTGGTGCAGGTCATCTGGTGGCATAAACTGGGTACGACATTGTTAGATCTGGCAGGGATTCAGATGCCTCAGACATCTGCCAGGGGATGTGGGATTTTGTTATAAGGAATGGGAGAGAGAGAGAGACGCACACAAGAAAGCTAAGGGAGGCTTGCAGCTTTCTACATATGCCCATATAACACTTCCTCTTTAAAATTCCCTTACTATGCTCAAATCCTGTATTTTTATATTCAGAACGAAGTGTCCCGCCCCCCCACCTCTCCCCACCCACCGCCACCCTCTCTCCCTTTAACTTGTTAAGTTTGAAAGATGATATATACACACGGTTTGCTCTGCCAGTCAGCCTGTTTAAGGCTAAGATTAATGCAGTGGATTGGTGCAGTGGTGTCGCAGTGGTGCGTGATCAGAATACAAGATGGAATATAGGGGGAAAAGGCCAAGAAATGTGCCTGTGTTCTGAGTTTACACAAGTCTCCTTAGCAACTTGTCTGAATTTTTTTTTTAATGTTGTGTGTGTGCCCCAATTCACCGGTGAATAAAACGTTCCTACAGTTTTTAAATAGACTCAGTTTTTTCTTTCCCTTTTCCTTTTGTTAAATTAATCGTTTAAATTGGTGGCATGAGGTTTTGTTTTTGTTTTTTGTTGGGTTTTTTTTTTTGGAGGGGAAGGTACTGGGAGGGAGGAGAAGGGAAGGAGTAGGTGCCTTGATAGTTTTCATTGTGACTTCTGGAGAGTTGGTCTCTTTCCAGTTGTTCACATCTCAGCATGTCGAATTATTGTGCTTTCTCCCGATTTGCCACAGAATTGGCAGTAGACCGACACTAAAACTTATTTGGATTTGATTTGATTTTTTTACCTATATATTTCAGACCAGGGTTTGTAAAACAAAAGAAAATTGTGACAAAATTGTCTTCTCAACCCTCCAATTCCTCCCTTCCCCTACCCCCAGTACATGTTTTTAGTTGACTACTGAAGAATAACCCCCCCCCCCATAGGAGGGAGTGGCCTTTTAGTGATCAAGGTATGTTGGATTTTTTTTAAGTTGTGTGTTACTATGTTAATAGCATGAGGAAGAGACAGGACTCGGGGAGGTGGGGGTGAATGAATTACCCTAGAAATGCTATACCTTGAAATAACTCAAGGGAAAATAGTTGCTGCCTCACTTGAGCTGCTTTCAAAATCTTGCTGTGCGCTTTTTTTTTTTTTTAAAGAAAAGCTTTCCATAGAGGGGAAAAAAAGGAAACCAAGCCAGAAAAATTTTGAAGGCTTGATCTTGGCTTCTATACAAACAGATGTTGCCTGTCATTCCGTTGTTAAGCAGGCACCAGATTGGAGCAAGCAGCAGTTTAGGAGGAACTGCAGCGGAGTTTGGAAAGTGGGAGGGAAATATATGTATATATTATTTTTTCTGTTCTGCACATATATATTTCCCCCCCCTGGAATTAACTTCAATTATAACAAGTATATTTTATTTTGTATTTTATTTTTTTTATTTGTTTTTTAGTGGGAAAAACAAACCCAAAACAAAACGGAAAAGCACTAGCAACTCTCACCCAAATTTGACCAAAACAGCTTCTTTTTTTTTCTCCACGTAGGTGAACATGTATAGAAAAGGGGGTTCTGTTGGAAAATGCTTAAGGCATTCTCGGTAAGTGAATGTTTACAATGGACTAGGTCAGGATTCTGTCGTGGTTATTTTCTTTTTTCTCCAGCTGCAAACCCCGTTTCTGATGGGTTTGCCATTAAGTTCTCTCTGTAAGTATAATTGTGAAGGTTGAAGGCCTTTTTGTCGCCTTTCCAAGTTTTAGCAACGTTGTAAGAACAAGAATCACATTGTTTATACAGTAGAAGTTCTAACGAAACATGGATGCTCTCCATATTGTCGCTCTTTTGTGTGCTGCATGTGCTCGCGGATTTAATCCCCCTGTTTTTTATGCTTTTTTTTTTTTTATTCCCCCTTCTTTTTATTTTCCGCTTTCTAATCGAATAGTGGCATGCTCAAGAGAAAACATGAGGGGTTTTGAGCCGAAAGAGTTAAAGGTTTCTTGGCACCAGAGCAGCAGTTTAGCAACAGATCAATTCATTTAAATGAAAGAAATCACCGACCAAGCCATCTGATTTTGAAATTTCGCATCTTATGCTTCCACTTTGGAACAAAGCTTCCATTTTCTTCCCCCCTATTAATCTTCCCTGCTTCTGTTTAACTCTGTTGCTTTTGATAGGAACTTTAAGTTGTCAGTCATTTTTTTCCTTTTAAAAAAAAATGTGTATATTTATTTCTTCATTTGGCATTTGTACATGCTGCACTTAGCACTTCTATAAATAATCGCCCTTACACCTCAGACCATCCAACTGTTATTTATGGCAGAGTATTTTCTCTACATTCTAATTTTATATTTGGAAATAGTCAATTTTTGCATGATCTAACTTTCAAACAATATAAACTATCTGCCACCCAAGTACTAGGTAAAATATCCGCCTGTATCTATCTATCGATTGCTATACACCTACTGTATACATACATCTATGTGTAGATATGTCTGTAACTCAAGAGATACCTGAAAGACTATTTCATGGTGAGCAATATCTGTATATACAGAGCTATTTTATATATACTTATTGTATATTTCTCCAATATATCTGTCTATACCCAGATCTATTTGTATGCTTACTGTATATGTGTGTATGTATGCATATACCCACCCAGATAGGAAGGGTTATATCATTCAATAACTAGGTTACTATATATTCAGCATATTCCATTGAGCCATTTCTTTCACGGCTATTTAAAGCTTCAAATGAATGAAAAGCAATTTTTTGGTTCATGTAGCGTATTTGATCATAAATATAAGTTCTTATTTTTGTTACTATGTTAAGTAAAATAAAATTAAAAAAAAAAGACTGCGGGGGGATTATTTTGTTTGCTGCCGTCTTTGGTTTATACAACCTACCATAAAAATAGGGTAATTTTGCTCACAGTCAACAAATGCATTCGGTGAATGAATTTGCAGCCCCGCATTGAATTTTGATGGTGGCTTCCACGCTGTGATGCCGAGTCTGTTCACGGTGGCATTGCATAAAAAAAAAGGGGGGGGGGTCATGATGCTTGGACAGGGGCAAACTCCTATCAGGGAAAAGCAACGGAAGGGTGGGGACAGGGGAACCTTCTTTTGTTAGGCTAAAAAAACCCCAAACAATCTTGAGTGAAGCTTAAAGTGAAAGAAAGAATGGGAGCAAGTGAAAAAGCGGACAAAAAATACAAGTAGCATCCTTCGCGCCCCCCCCCAGCCATTACATGATTAGGGTAGATCACAAAACAAATCTGGACATTTTATTGTCTCTTGTTCTTTAACTAGTGTTTCCAGCTGTTTTGTAGGAGAACACCAGGGTGTGGAGCGGAAGGAGCCCCCCCAAAGTATCAGCAATATTTCTGTGGGTGTCATTTTGGTTACATCACAGCGCGCTCCTTCCTCGGCTGTGTTCTTGTGCAAAATTCAAATAATTTCCCCCCCCCCCCTGTTAGCAGCTGTGCATGGGTTTAAGTCAGTCTTTAACACTGAGAAAGGAACAATAAAATGAAAGGCAAAAAGCGACATCTAAAAACTTGGCAAGGGAAAGCAGCTCGGAATGGCAGCCAAGAATCGTGCTGTGGTGCAAAAAGACTAGCATCCACGAAACCACCACAATCAGGGGTTTCTCTTCTTTTACCAATCCCATCGGCAGAGAGAAATAATGATTCCTAGAAACAGTGTTAGGCAGTCAAAAAAGTTAAAATGGTTGCTTGATGAATCTACTCAGATGCAGGTAACGATCCTCTTATTTGAATTTGATTTACCAAACTTGAATCGCATGTGGATCTGTACATGATAACTAATCTGTTTAAGACGTTGATGCATATAACTAACTACCCAGGAATGTACTTGCAATCGCGATCTCTGTGTTTGCTTTCTTTTTATTCATTGCTTTGGGGTATTAGAATTATCCAACATCTTTGTTTTATGTGCTGCAAGAAATGTGTTTTATTTCCAGATATTTAACTCTTTATGCTGAGGGCGAATAGAGCAAAGGCATAACATCGACATCACCTTTTATTTTGAACAACCCGTCTTGCGTTTTCAGATCTCATCTCTTTCTCTCAGGTTCTGTGTTACTAGAACTACAGAGCTCAGTGTACAAAGACAGAATCAGATCATTTAAAAAGGCCACCAAAATATCTGTAAATGTTTTTTTGTTTTCTAGGATATGTTTGTTGAAGAGTTGGGTGGGCCTAGCAAGATGGCAGCGCATGTGCAATAAGTATTCCCGTGAAGTACCACTGCTAAGGTAATGTCGTTTCTATCAGATTTGTAAGTTACTCTGTTTTCCATATAACTATATTTTTTTCATTTGAAGTATATCAAACTATTAATAGATTGATAGAAATTATATAAAAATAAAACAATGATTTTTTAAAACGTCTAAAAATTCAATAGTTAAAATAGGAGGGGAGGGGGAAGAATTGTTTAGGACTTCTGTTTCTGATTTCTCTCATTTTTATGATTGAAATATGAAATGGCTGCTAACAGCTTTTACACAGGCACACAATACGTTCCACATTGATCAACAATTTTCTTGGAAAATGCATTTGTGCAGTGTGGTTTGCTTGAAAACCACATGCAGATCCAAACCAATGTTATGCTTTTGGAGACATACATACGTACATTTGTATATATTCCTCTATATATTGCTTTGGCCGAAAGACTGGAAAATGCCAGCCTTCCAAAGGGTTAATGCTAGACAGGGGCATCTCTTTTTTATTTTAGTCATCCCATGTTTCTGGAGCCTAATTTGTTGTTGTTATGATCATTTCGATCTTACATGCTAATCCAAATAAAAAATATCCTGGGATAACTAGCAAAATCCCTAATAGACTAGGTGAAGTTCATTATTTATAAGCTAAAGTTACATGCAAATGTATCACAAAGACAATTGATTCATTTGTCTATCATGGATTTTCTGCCACTGTTTATCTCTTCATGAGTTTTTCACAAGGTATTAACAGCTGCATAATTAATCTACAAGGGGAAATTTTTCAAACCTCCCCTTTCTGTGTAACCTATAGTCTTTTCTCTGGCACTTTGAATGCACACGATGGACGTACAATCCGTTTTTTAAAAAAAACAATTCTCCAGTTCAGAAGAATGTGTTGCTTTGTATCTTGTTTATTTTCATTTGCTTCTTCTTTTACAAGTTCACTTCATTGGACATTTTAAAGTATGTTGTTGTTGGGGGTTGGGGTGTTTTCCCCCCCGTTTTTTACAAACACTAGGAATTGATAGCTTGGACCTGGACACTTTGTTACTTACAGCATATAGATGCCACAAAATGAAATGTGTATATCTACCAAGCTCCCTTCCTCTAGTCTCAAAGGAGTGCAGAAGCAGTTCCATAAGATTTATGGTGGGAATCCTCTTGAATGCTAACCATGCTAGTTTGACATATATAGATCCATTTCTAAAAAGACCTACTATAATATTTAACAAGTATAACCATGAAAATTAATTCTAACCCTGAAAATGCTCGCATTCCCATCCCTTTTCCTTTTTTGCTTTATAAAGGCATTATTGTGTCACGGGAGCTGTAGATGTGAGGTCATTTAGCCATCTAAATAAAGGGTCAGCTTTTCAACAAGGCTTAGCATCCCGCAGCTCCCAATGCGACTGGGTGCTGAGCTCTGGGGAAATCGGGCCACTTATTTCAGGGCCCAAATAAGAGCTGAATAAAATGGAAATCTTGCCCATAGGGCCATGGTCTGCTGTGTGCCATTGAAACCAGTGAGAATTGAGGGCTCACGTCAATCACAAGAGGTACGTCCGGGCCACCCAATGCCAGTCAGGATGCTAGTGATTATAGAAGTGATTGGGAGATGAGAATATTAGCTTTCAAGGAGGGAAGTTTTAGAAACAAGGATCTTAGTAAACATTTATGCACTTCCATACATTATATACCCTTTCAGCAAGGTTATTAAATTCCTACCATGCACAGGATAGATGAACCAAGATGAATTCTGGTACAAAGAGAGTACTGTTCATTATGGGCTACTGCATTGCATCTTTGGAGGGACTTGCAAATATAAAGCAAAATTCTTAGCAGTCATACGAGGGCCTCAGGTCAGTAGCAACAGTTGTAATAATGCCTTCTAATTACATGGTTATAGGTAACCATGTCTGTTAGTCTTTAAGGTGCCACCAGACTCCTTGTTGTTTTTGTAGATACAGACTAACACAGCTACCCCCTGATAATTGGTGGGTTGTAACTATTCCTACAGGGGGCTCCTAAATCCATATTTAGGCTCCTCCATAAAAGTTGCCCTGATTTTGAAAGATGCTATACACCTGCAGCACTTGCTTTCAGTGGGATTTGTGGGTATTGAGAACTTTGAACACCTGGCCACTTTTAAGTAGATGCCTAATTATTGATGTAGGAGCCTAACTTTAAGCAACCCCATTTGCAAATTTTGGGCTTAGATAGTATTTAGACTTCTGGATGGAGGATGAGTATAGATTCAAGATGACCCAGTACCCATGAAAGAAAGCTGTCATTCATTTAATGTGTGTTTACCAGGCTGGAGAGATTAAATATTTTTTATTTTCAGAACCTATACGAGAACAGAAGCAAGCACTTAAAATTATGCCTATAGCACAATTCCTATACATGAATTGATGGTATCATATCAGAAAGAATAATACTCAATTTTGCAAATTCTTATCTGTTGTCTGAAGCATAAGGAGAGGTAGAAAAGGGAAGTTTGTATGACATTGGGCGGGGAGGAGTAGGGGGAGGAAAGCAAGCAAATATATCTCAGTAGGTTTAATATTCATAAGTTACAAATAACTTAGGGCCTAATTCTTCTCTCATTTCCATCAATTGCACACATTCAGTGTAATGCCATTGACTTCAAGTACAAATTAATTACATAGGAGTGAAAACTTTGGAAATTCCCGGATAATTTTTTGTTGCAATGACAAAAATTTACTCCTAGATGAAGTCAAATCTTATCCGAAATATGAAAACATTCATGTTTTTTGTCTCTCTCTCTTTTGAAAGACATTTAGCTGGTATTTGGCAGATTTTTGGGGGGGGTTGGGGAAAGTTATTAGATTGCTTAGTGGAAGGAAAATATATTTGCTACAGTTGAAATTTTAATTGTTCTCTATTAAAAAAATCTAGACCAACAATTACTTCTCTGAAAGTTAATGCAACCCATATTTTTCTTTTGCATAGTTGTTTTTTCCATGTGTTTAGCAAGGCTGCCAGAATGAAAACTAGGAAGATCCTTTAAAAATGTAATTTTTTTTTAATACATACACATACATACAGACCCACACACGTAAACTCTCACTGATCCATTTTGGAGCACACCTGTATCTATCTAACACAAGCAAAAAGACTTTGTGGTAGGTTGGTTTGCCATACTATTATCAACATCCCAGTAATGTTTATCATTGGTCATTTAGCATCACATCATCAATAATCTTGTCTAGCAAAGTGCTTATCTGAAGGAAATATGGGGTGTTACTTTTTTGGCTCAAGCCATATTTATAATGTATTTTGCTGCTCTAAAAGGGGTGGGGAATTATATTGCAGTGAAAGAAACTGTAGTTACACAAGTAGTGTTTCAGTATCATAAAGAAATAGTTATTCCTATAAGTTAGTGTCTTTAATGTGTTAAATATTATGAACACTGCTATTTACTAACAGCTTTGCAATTTCATTTGCAGAAATGTTTTTTTTTTAAGTTTAAAAAAAAAAAAAAGGAAGAGATCAATGCCCGTTGCCACAAACCCGTAGATCCGAACTTGTGGTCATATTCCACACAAGCTTGTATCTATAGGTATGTGTCTGCATGGCAAATGCACAAAACCTGGATATGGTTGTGTTTATCCGTTTAAACTGAGAATGTCCAACGTTGCTACTAGCATCTCCCTCTAGCCTCGCTCCCCCCTTTTAGGAAATATAAAATTAGAGCTGCAAATCTTGTTCTGCAATTATCATATCAGTTTTCAGCGTTGGTTATTATTAACATGTACTCATGGTTGTACAAAACCAATGGCCCATTTGTGCCTGAATAAAATGGGACACAGAGAGTTATTTGACATCAGGCTGAAGAAATTAAATCTCGGGTGCATTATGTGTGGGTCTGGATATTTTTCGGTTGTTTGTATTTCCAATCCAGTCTGGGGAAGCGGAAAACAAAAACTTATTTCATTTTTAAAATAAGACGGATTCATTCTTATATTGATGAAATTGTATCCTCCTTGGAAAATGACATAAGAGTTGTGTATGGAGCAATATAGTTCAGTAGTTTTTGGCTGTATAGATTGGCAAGCTACTCTGAAACGCAGATTCTGCTCCTCCGAAAACCAGTGTAAATCTGGACTGATTCCACTGAAGTCATTGGATGTAGTCTAGAGTTACACCTCTGTATTATTCTCAGTATAAAATTAGCTTATTTTGAAATCCTTTTCCCTCTCCACTTTGTTTTACTTCAGTTTAGATGTATTATCTATTTCTTTAGTTCTTAGGGGGAATATAGCAAATTGCACAAAGTCGCTAACAAAAGAAAAAAATGTGGAAACAGCAATATAATTTAATATAAAAAGTTGTAATGTTTTAAGTCATGAAAGTAAACAATTATTTTTTTTAAATGAGGAACATTCAAAAAACACATTAATACTTAGAAACTGTGTAGACGCAGAATAAAAACTTACTGGCGTCTTCTGTTAGCTTTCAGTGAAAATTCAATTAATGAGTTGGCCTGGATTTCCTTTTTAACTTCCACTTTTGTATGAATTTGGCTGTATTTACCACATTGCTCCAGTGCAAGACTGATTTTTTTCCCCCACTTTAGATTGCCTGTTTTGTATTGTATGAGTGCAAAATAATAGCAAATATATATATATTTAATGATCCAAATGCTTTTCTGTGTCCCTGTTACTAGAAATCAGCTTTATATTTAAAACATACAATTTTGCAGAATGTTTATAATGTGACTACGTATTTGGATATTAGCCTTCCACCCACCCCTGCTTGGAACCTTAGAGTATAAAACATTTATCTGCCATATATGAGTAGTTACTACAAGGACTTTTGCACAGGGGAGTGTACGGATCATACGATGTAGTTATGTTTCAGGTGCACGGTCACTCCCTCTAGACAGTGCAACCTAATAGCTAAAAGCCATTGTTCTGGTCTATTGTTTTCAGAATCATGTTGACTAAGGATCTTTTGTGATATATAGTGGCAAGTTATACTTCGTTGGCTCTTCAGAGAGATTTTTGATACATCCCTTTCAGGTTGGCCGCAGCTTGACGGCCGTATTGAAGCTTAGTTATAAGAAGCCTCCCAAGTCAGGAGCAAGTATCTCACCTGGAGCTTGGAGTTAGTGGGAGATTTGCTATTGGCTTTAATGGGAGCAGGATGCGACGGTGTCTGATGTTGTCACAATGGGCTGTGTTCCTCCTATGGAGGCTGAAGAGATGGATAGTTTTTCAGATGCGAAAGAGGACTTTTGAAATTCCTAGCTGTTAAGGCACCCTTAGATCAGCTAGTCTGACCTTGAAAGAGAAGGGACCTGGATGAAAACCCTGATCCTAGCTCTCCCAGATATTTAAGTCTACAGAATTCAGTTTCTTATCCAAATTTGTTGGCATATACCATTTGTAGACATTATCCTCTGGTAAAATTTACCAAGTACTCCCAGGGTTTACTACTGAAGAATTTCTACAGTTGCTGAAAGCTGGCATTTATAGTGCCCATTACTTTAAAGGTGCCAGAAACCCTGTAGCATGGGAGCTGTGTGGTTCTGTCTGATACGTGAATTGCTGCAGTTGGATTTACAGGTTTTATTTTTAAAAATATTTTGGGTTTAAAAAATAAATACACATACCAAGGGGAAATCCCGCCTCCCCCCGATTTTCCAAATATTTTTGTGCTTTTTTATTTATTTACTTTACTGAAATCTGTTTATAAACATCATCGTTTTTGTGGGAAACATAATCTAAAACTGAACAGGTGTCTAGAAAGGAAACTTGTAAACTGTATTTTCACTAATGGGTACTGAGAATGTGGCACTGTTCTGCTGTGTGTGTGTGTGTGTGGAACATCATCACATGATACTCTGGGGCTAAGCAAGGCATCTGACTAAGAGGGGCTGTGGACCTGGATCCAGAAGTCCTAAGTTTTGTTCCTGACTGTGCCACTGACCTTCTTTGTGACCCTGAGCAAGTCACTTTCCCTCCCTGCTCTTCAGTTTCAGTAATAACAATAACAGGACCCTCCTTTGCATAGTGCTTTGGGATGTATACATGAAAGGCCCAATATAAGAGCTAAGTATTATTATACTCTGCCTTTCATTTCCCATTTGTGAGATCCACATGCCATATATAGTACACATTGACATGCACTGTTAATTATGAGCTTGATTTTCAAAAGGCTTCTGCTATTACTCGGGCACCTAAATAAAATGGCATCGATATTCAACAGCGTGCATATTCGAGCTGACCTCTTTGGGAAACCTGGCCCTAGTTGTAAGGTGATGAGCCACTGTAAGTCTGGGTCTGAATTTTTATGAAAACCTGGCCCCATAATCCTTAGTGCTACTTCCCTGCAAAGCGCTTTCCAAATAAGAACGAATCACCACTTCAGGTAACTACAAGACTTTTCTCACACTTGGCTGTTTTCCTTTATTGCAGTTACAGGATTGCAGTTTTATTTAAAGACTGAATATAAAAATATAATTGGAAGAAAGCATGCTCATTGTCACCGCAGGCTGGTGAGGTGGATAAGTCTAATTATATCCAAAGAGATGCTGGTCCTGATTTCTCCAGGCATCGAACGCCTCCTGTGAGTTGCCGAGTGCTCTCAGTAGGAGTCGAGAGTGCTCAGAACCTCTCAAGATTGAGCCCTAAGTATCAATTGCTCAAGACTACAGAGAAGCCGCGTCTACGCTAGCACAGTCTGTACTGCGATGGGTGCGGTTGTGCCAGTGCTGACAATGATTTAAGTGTAAGTGTAGACAAAGCTGACCCCTTTTCGGAGCGCTGTGAAGGTGACTTGCTCTGAGCAAGCTCAGTCTCCGCTTCTGAAACGGCTCTGAACATAGCTTTTCTCCTTGCACTTAAACCAGTTTCAGCACCGGTTCCGCTGAAATTGCTCACTTGGTGTTGGTGTCCTGGCCCCAAATCCTGCATTCTGGCCACTAGACCACATCCCTGTCTTTCTCTCTCACCTTTAGTAAGTTTTTCATGCAGCTCCACTGAGTGTTCTCCGTTTGTTTGTTTTTGCATCTCCTGCTCTCTCTTTTCAACTGTAACCTCTGAACCTCTCCCTCCCCTCCCTGCCCCCCAGCCTGGCCCCCAGTTTTTCAACTCAGCCTTTTGAAGGGCAGCTGTGTTGTGTTTTCTACATTAACGTTGTCTTTCTTTCCCGTTGGTTGTATTTCCCTCTACTTCATTAAGTTCTGGAGATTAATTTGACTGCGTGAGAAACCTTGAAATGCGTCTTTCCTGTAGGATGGAATGAGCAATGGGAGTCTGCAGAGAGCCCAGCCCCTACCTTCTGGGGAAGGAGCAAAAGTGTATTGATTAAATTTCCCAGCTTTGTTGATAAGGATCTTACAGATCTACATTAGCTTTCATGCCGGTGCCTTACCAGCTACACAAAGTTTACTTCATCTGCCACTGAGCCATAGCATACAGACCCACTACATAACAGTTTAAGGCAGAAAGTACAGACTATTTTACCCAGGTTGCAATTGGAGGTGGAATTTGGGGAGATATAATGTAGTTATCCTGCTTGGAAATACTGTCAGAGAGAGTACCATGGGCTCCTTGATGACAGGAAAAGGCCAGGGTATCTTATCCAAAAGATGACCACATCAGGACCACAGTGCCTCTTCCCTTAACACCATATTGGATCACTGGTTTTAGTTCCTACTCCTAGATGAAAAAATACCCTCTTCCTGCAGCACATATGTGGTTTATAGAAAGATGTCTAAGCAGTATCTAAGTATGCCTTCATTGGCTAAGGCGATTAATAGAATTGCATTTCACTTCAGCATAGTTACTGTTGTGTCTAGAAGTAGTTGCTCTTGTTTAAAGGTACAAAACAAAAACTATCCAGACCTGGCATCTCATTCTGGCTGCAGGTTAGGTCAAGTCACACCTTTTCCCCCATCAAAAATAATAGCAAAATAATTTCTAGTAGCTGTACGTTGCACCTTTCATTGAAAAAGACCCTGACGTCCTTTTCAAATCAACACAGGCATGCACAGAGATCCAGGGATCACTTCATCCCCCTCTGAAACACTGTTGTCTCTGTGGTGGGACACAGAGGTGTTTATCAGCACAGAGCAAAACTGCACAGTCATTTAGGACAAGAGATGCAGAATACTTTGTCCAGTTGCAACTCCAAGTGGGAATTTAGGGAGGCAGAATGTAATTACCTGAATTGGCATTTGAAACCGATTCAGATACCCTAGTTCAAAAAAATCTAATGTGTTTAAACTTTGAAAATATAAATCCCTATCTATTGCAGTATTTGGCCTGAGGCTTGGTTATTGTAAGTCAGATAGCAAGAAATATTTTTACCAAGAAGAGAAAAATAGGTGTGGGGGAAGATAGTCTTTTGGTTAAGACATTGGACTGGAACTCAGGAAATCTGATTGGGTTCCTACCTCCATCGTAGTCTTCCTGTTTGACCTTAAGTCACTCTCTTGCCTATCTGGGCGAATAATTACAGCTGGTAAATAAATGGCATGTTTGAGACTAGCTGTCGGACAAGTGATAGTTGAACATGTAGGGCCATATCTTGTTCTTGAGCTAGGAAGTCCCCATGATGTGTATAGAAAGAGTTGTATGTGAATTATAGTGAGCTGGAAAAGAAAAAGGTTATGCACACTAGTGGAACAGCTGCCACTGGGTGATATCCTGTCATGGCAAAATGTGGTCTCCTGGTGCCATTCCAGCATTGGCATCAGGTTTTGATGCAGCATCCCAGTATTCAGATTCAGCTTTCCTTCTCTGAGGAACCAATTTCTGCTCCGTTGGACCCACACAGTCCACAGAATTTAAAATGCTACCAGATGCTAAATCATAATATTGAGCAAATCAGAGAACTGGTTCAGGTTAAATGATCAACTGGAACCTTTGCAAAAAATTCAACCTGAAGCTAAAACACTTTTTCAAACCACAAAAAAAAAAAGTTTGAATAACATTTTTAAAAATTATTTTTGGGTAGCTCTGCTCTTCTGAGTCCCAGATGAGATTTCCAGCCTAATATTGGCAGCTCATGATGTCCTAGTATAGTTTGTCGCATCATCCAAACGTTCAGGTTCATTCAAACTGAGCGAACCTCTGATGCTCTTGAGGTTGGCTCATTACATTAGCATAGTGACAATGTTTCATCAAACAAAACTGAAAGATTACTTACTGCTTGGTGACCAGACCACTAACAATCTTGTCAGCATTTCCATTGTAAATCCTCTTGTGTCTGAAGTTTTCAAAAGTCAGCTGTAAAAAAAAAAAAAAAAAAAATCACCCCACTTTGAAACTTGAGAAACAAGGTCGCAGCCCTCAGACTGGAACAATATCATTTGTGGGCTTCGATACTTCTTTTTTTTTTCAATGACTTAAGCAAATTTTCTCAGTTCAAAAGACTTTTTCCCTCCCTAACAGCCAAAGCCACAAGGTCTGCTTGAGATCTGAAAATCAAGTTGGGCCCTTTCTTCTTCTTTACCTCATCCCCAGCAATAAATATTCTGCAATCAAAACTAAGCTGATGATTTTGCTGATGATGCATGAGACAGAATAGAATCCAGCTCCCTCTCCTGGAGCTGTATTGACCCTGCATTACTAATGTGAATAACATCTTGCTTATGTCCCTTCAGTCAGCAGAAATTATCTGTAGACGCATGGGAAGTGGATTCAAGCCGCAGGGAACTAGTACAATTCTTTAGGCAATATTTCCCATTAATAGTTTTACCATTTTGAGTGTTTTGCATTGAAGATATGTTACAAAATTGAATTTTCATATATTGATGAAGTTGGAAATGTGCCCATGATGGCTCAGAAGTGGGTCTGCTTCCTGCTTGTAAGGTAGTGTCAGAGAAACTAAACCACAATTTTATTTTTTTATATTTTTGGAGGAAATAGGACAATGTATGCATTTGTAAATGGGGGAAAAGATCTAGTGTTTTCATAGTTTCAACAAGTGAACCCAAGCCACAGAGTTCTGAACCAGAGCTGAACTTCCCAAATTTCTCAGGAATTTCTATCTAGAGTTTTGATCCGTCTCATTGTAGAACTGGGAGCCAGGCATCAAAGTCAGATCTAGACCCAAACTTTTTCAAAATCTGAGATAGGAAGAGTTCCTGTACTGTAATCAGCAGTGCATTCCATGATGCTTTACCAAGACCGATGTCCATTGAGATTTATGGAAAGACTCCCATTCCCAGCACAGGCTGTTAGTCTTGGAACTAGTACGACAGGTTCTGATTTTGTCCAGCTCCCTCAATGAATTGTCACCTCTGTATGCATTACAATTGAATCCTGTCTCTTCTCTGATACGAGAGACTCTACAGGCTCCATTCAGACCGGTCACTATAGCTACAGTATATATGTCATAAACCATAAGGACAGATCTATTGAAGGTGCCATTTTTAAACAGACGTTTCTGACTATAACATTGCTTTAAAATAATTTTTCAAGAAATCTGATCCAGTTATTTCTGAGATCTCGTTTGTCAACAATCATATGAAGTTGCTTCTAGGATCCCCCCCCTTTTTTTTTAAAGCAAGCTTTAAACTCCCCCGAGGTGCATAACTTTTATAGGAGCTCTCCGCTTCCCACACAGAGCTCTTCTCTCCACCATTGTATTTAATAAGGATTTTTATGACATCAGTACATATCGTAAGTGAACCTTGTCATTACAGGCCTGCACATATTTACCCTAATTACCAAATTAGCTATAATTGCACTAATTGGGTAAATACATAATTGACTAAAATCACTGTAAAACAAACAAGGACATTCACACCAGCGAAAGAAAGTGCATTAAAAGATACAAGTTCTGTGAGTCTCACTCCCCAAAAGCAAGGAATGTCACGGGGGATGGTTAATTGTCAGATACCCACGCACGGCAGGGTGCAGAAGAATAAGGCCAAAATGAAATGTGAAGTCAACGGCAGCCAGGGTCTTTAACTGTTTTGGGATGACCAGAGCAATTCCGTGCATGGGGACCTTCTTTCTGCATGGTATTGAATTTGCCTATGGGCTGCAAATTCACCTGTACCTGCCCTAGATTAATCTAGAATTGGGGGGTGGAAACCAAATGTCTGTGTTTCTCAGGTGCACGGCCCACAGAGACAAACACCTGTCAGGAACGATCTAGGTAAATAGTCCTGCCATGAGTGCAGGGGACTGGACTAGATGACCTCTCGAGGTCCCTCCCATTCCTATGATGGGGAAGAAGATTAGAATAATCTGTCCTGCAAGGGCCTGAAATTTTTCAAAATTCACTGGGAGCAAGCTAAGTATCAAGCGCTGGGACGGAGGCCCCCTTGATGTTAGAGGGCTTGATTCTCATTCACACTAAGACCCCTTTACACTGCTCTGTGAAGGAGCCTTAAAGTGGGTGTAGATGACAAATGCCCACTTTAAGGCCTTTTTACATGGTCCGAGTGGTCTAAAGGCACCTTAGCGTCACTGCGAATTCAGGCCAGAATATTTTCTTGATGCTCTGATGATGTTGGCTGGATCCAGCAGTCCTTGCTCAGTCAACACTTTCACTGATCTCCTGAATAAAGACTGAGAGTCAGGCTCATAGTGTTGGAGGTGGAAGCATTTCTCTTAAGCGGAGCTGAACTCTTCTCTAGCAGCAGAGAGGGGGAAGAGTGTTCTTAGAACTACAGTGCTTCAGCAGAAGGAGCTGCTGACACTAGAAAAGTGCTCAGCATTAGCATGGTTTAAGGGATTGCACAATGGTTTGGAGAAGGACGGGGTGCAAGTAGGGGAGAGAGCCCTGGGAAGGGAGAGTGACAGAAGTAGAGGTGTGCCACGTATTCAAAATGAAACTTTAAAACCTCAAAAATGGAAACTTTCTTATTTCCATTTTTTTAAAAAAAAACAGTCAACTTTGGCAATAAAAAATATAGCAATTTAGCAGGACCGCTTACAAATGGGTCGGTTTGTAATTGAAATGTAGCCATGCTTTCTGGTTAGGAGCAGCTCCCCAAACAGATTCATTCAAAAGTATTCAATGAGGACCTGATTCTGCCACCTCTACTCCCGTTGATTTCGCTGGGAATACGTGTGTGGTAAATCCAGCACTAATCAGGTTGGATATAGTGGGCAGAATCCAACCTGGAATAATTTCTACTCATAATTCTTGGTATGTAGCAAGCCCAGGAGCAATTAGTTGCAAGTATTCATTATTCAGTACCTAAGTGGTGCTGTGGTTAGTTTTGACTGAACACTTCGCTCCCCTGGGTATTGTTTCCTTACAATCTTTCAGTGATCAGATGAGCTAAATTTTATGTCTACACTGCAGTTGGAGGTGTGATTGCAGCACAAGTAGAGGTACCCAAACTAGCTTTACTCCAGCTAGCACGTGTACCAATAGTAGTGAAGCCATGGCAGCATGGGCTTCAGAGCAGGCTGTACATGCCCACCTATGACCCAGGGCACATACTTGGCTGCTTAGAAGCCCCGGCCCAGCTCCCTGGAATTCAATGAACTCCTAGCTCCTCCACGGCTGTTGATCAGTGCAGCTCTGTTGACTTTGACGTTGCTCTGTCAGTTACACCCACTGAGGATCTGACCCTAGATATGAAGTCCAATGGTCAAGAATGAGAGTATTGCTGTCACCTATAAAAAGTTGGGATGCTTTCAGCGCAAAACCAGACCCAGTAGTACCTTGTAGACTGTTATGAGGTTCAGTGGTCTGAATGTAGAAAGCCATGAACTTCAGAGTTCTAACCCCAGCTCTAACATTGACTCGCTGTTATAGGTGATAAAGTTGAAATGTGATTGACATGTTTCCATTTGACCATAGTTTTTAGCCCGGATTGGATATCAACTAGAAGTGACTTCCGAAATGTGGGCTCAGTGGAAACTTGAGTAACATTGATCTATAGAGATTTAAACCTACAGGATGTTGTCAAACAGTTTCCAAACATACATTAACAGGTGCAAACTGGGGGGAAATGTCTTCTCTCTAGAGTCTGTTTTGCTAATATGCTCAGATGTCAGGGTAGGATACTAGCTTTTTGCATAAGTCAGTACCATCACTTTCTGTTGTCCTAAGACAAAATATGTGTAACCAAGATGCTAGTTATTATGCACAACTCAGGATACAAAGCATGTGATTCGCTCTTAATCCCCTACCAATGCTGTGCAGTTATGCCTGAGGAGGCATTCGCCTGAGAGAGACAGAATCCAGGCTCTGAATCAGTCCCCAGTCTTGACTAGCATTTTTTTTTTTAAGGATGGAGCTAGTCTTTGTTTGTAAGCTGTAATAAATAGATGCAGAACTGCCTTAAGCAATACCTTGGTGGTTGATAGGGGTGAGTCATGGCCTTTTGACTATGATCTAGTAGAAGTTTAATATGTTCCTTATAAGAAGACAGTATCTTACTCATGCTGGTCTGATGGTGAAAGTATTTATATGATACCTGTCATCCCATGGAATCCAAAAATTGCTTTACAGTCGGTGCACAAAGAGTTTCTATGCTGAAATGCAGACATCTTTAACGTGGATGGGAAGGGAAATTTTGACCAAAAACAAACTCTCTTGTCTTATGAAAAAGTGAGAAGGGATCTTATCTACACACAGCAGTCATGATCTTGATTTATGAAATCTCATCTCTTAATCTATGGTGGCATGGGGAGCTGTATTTGTTTGGGTATCTTCGGACCAGCAAAGCATTTAATACTGCTAAATTAGCAGCTAAGATGATGAGAGCTGTTAGATTTTTCTGGAGAAACCCTGGCGTTGTGTTGGCTGTGACTTGGTGGGTGGTTTTTCAGCATTTTTGACTGCATGCATCCAGGTTGAGGTAGTAGGTTGTATAGTTTAGAATTACACCAAGGGAGATAACTGTACAACCTCCTAGCTTTCCTTGGGTCTTGCACAAAACGGCGTGGTGAGAGACCGTAATTCCTCAACACTGTTTTCTCTGGACAAATGGAACACGAAGGAGCAGGTAAGAGTCGGTTGGAGAAGCTGTTTCACTCATATGGAACTTCCAAATGTTCATTCCCTCACCCTTTTTTTTTCCCCCACCGTATCAATGAGTATTTAGCAAACTCAGCAGACTGGTAACACTTGTTTCCCCTTGCTAGCATTTGATCTGCTGAAAGTGTAACGTGTGTGAAAAGCACCATGACAACATGTCAGTGGTATTGCCTTTATGGTCAACAATCAGAAGTCTCCAAAGAACATGAAAAGCATCACATACTCTATCAGCCCTTGAGGTGGATGAGTGAGCTGCCCTTTATGTTAGCCTTTGATTACAGGTCAATTAGTTACTCTGTACAATGCCTAAAGAACTAAATTATGCCTCACTTTGTGACAGTGCATTAGAGGAGAGAAAAGGTGAAGCCCAGCATACTTGTACAGGAGCGAGTTATAACTGGCACCCAACGCCAGGGAGAAGGAGGAGGGTAGCCAAGGAATGCTGGTTGCGCCAGATAGGGCATGTCAGGGTAGGACTGTGCCCGCCACCCCAACATGTTAGAACAGCTGCGCAAGGGAGGTGCACCAGCTACGAACCTCATAGCTCAGGGTGCCAATCCCTAAGCTTTTTCCAGGTGCGTAGGGATGTGTTACACTTTTCAAGGGCACAATGCCTCCAGCCACTTCCCAGGCAAATGATGCACTTCCTCCTTTTCTCTTTGCATATTCTGAAATCCAGAAGAGAGGCTATGTGGAGAATCGGTACATGCGGAGAATGCCTGTGCTAATGTAACCTAAGCAAGTGTCAGTCTTTGTCCCCCTCTAGTGGTTGGGACCTTGTAGGAGGTTTCAGAATCTGCAGCTCCTTCAGGCATTAGACTAAGGGCCAGATTTGTTAAGGTATGTAGGTGCCTAAAGTTGCAGATAGGCCCTTTGTGGGATTTTCAGAATGTCTTAGCACCCGACCCCCTTGCCTCAATCTGACCCTGAGTCTTTGTTCAAGCAGCACAGGCTCAGGTGTTAGCTCTCAAGGACCAGAGTTCAAACCCCAGTGATGACCCCGGTGGGGTTGGTTATACCAATGCTCAACCCAGGGCCAGAAGAAGCATTTGACATAATGGCAGAAGCTTGCAAATTCACATTGATGACTGGGACTCCCATTGCTAATGACTGAATTTTGCAAAGGATTGTGTAAATGAACAAATGCATGAAAATCGAGCAAAATGCATCTGGTTTGACAACTGTAAGTTAGTTAAATTATTTAGGATAGTATTTCTCAAGATATGAATAACTGTGGAGAAGTATATTTTGTAAAATAATGGAGTTTGAGTCATATGAGACCTCAAGGCAACTCTGCTGTTGAATGTTTGCAGAATGTGGGGAAAGACTGCCACTTTCTTGAGTGGATTATAAAGCATGCAGTTAACGGTGTGGATTAGTGTTTTCAGAAGAGATATAGATATGATTACCATGTTATATTATTCCACAATTCCCTAGAACAATACTGGATGTGTATTTTATAAGGGCATGTGCATTAGATGAATGTAGCAAGTTGGCAACTTCAAAAGTTTTATACAACATTTTGTGAAGGGGTTTTCCTGCTCTTTTGTTAAAGATTGAAGTCCAGATCCTGAGCAGGTATCAATTGACATGCTACACTCACCAGTTGCAGATCTGTTCCACAGTGCTCAATTCTCCACTGTCTTGCATTTCAGGTCATCGCTTATACCTGTGCAAATGGATGTAAAATGCTACCAAATCAGAATTCGTCACTCATTTATGTGGTGGTGGTGTTTTACACCCACTAAAGCAGTAGCTAAATTAAGCCTATACACTTATTTGCTGCTTAAACTTTTTAATTTTTGGACAATAAGGTGTTACTATTATGTACCAACCAGATATCCAAGTCAGTGAACCTATCTTGCTGCAAAGAACAAAAACAAATTAAATGGTCATTTCTGCTGTGGAATTGACAGCTGTCATAATCCAAGATGCTCATTTTGTTATTAAAGAAAATAGCATTCCAGCTCTCCCCTGGATTAGAGTATCGTATTGTCAATTAATTAGGCTTTCATCATATGTCCTCATATGCCCTTCTATCATATGTCTTCCATATGTTATATGTCTTCCATATGCCCTATATGTAATTAGTCTTCCATCATATGGCTTTCATCATATGCCATTTAGATAGACTTCCAGAAGAATATGGCAGTGTTACAACCGTGGACCTTTTGCACTGGGTATTGGAACAGCAATTCTGTACCTCTCAACCCCATGAGCTCTAAGTTAAATGAGGAGGAAACAGAAGGAAGGTGGTTAGTTCTGAGTGGCCCTTTTAATGGGAAGATTAATTTCTCTCTCAGCTTGGACAATGAACAAATGAGAAAGTTTCACTTCTGCTTATACTCAATTTCTAGTTCATTTCCCTGTCGTGTTTGAATGCAGTAGCTCAATGCATTGCAGGAGAATATCTGCATTTGTTTAACAAATGCTTTTATTTTTGAATTTAAAAAAAAATCTGTTTCAAAATAATACCACCTAAATTTTAAGCCCAGTTTTATCCCTTTAAAGCTGGAGTCTCAAGCAAATTGCAGAAATTTGTACTGGTGGCAGGTGAAAATGAGACAGTAGGTTCTTGGTGAACAACAGAGTCGTTGTGTGTCTCTTACGGACCATGAGTACAGTAACACTGCATTTATTGAAGTAGGTGGCTCTTAGTAGGTAGTGTTTCTATGCACAGGAATATGTATCGGTGTGAGTTCCAAATTTCCCATTACTTATTACTGCTGATAAAGGCCACGAATAGCCATTGATGCATCTACCCATAATAAGAGGAGGAAAACTGCAAATAGCCAATGATGATGCAGTTTCAGGATCACTTTTTGTAATCACCATGTGTAAAAAGGGCTTTTCACATAGATTTGCAAAATGCATCTGTAATGGTTTATTTCTTTTGTTTTCAGCCCTCTTTTCTATGTAGTTGGCCCCATTCCTCTTTTCAAAACAAATCTCTCCAGGTTAAGGTCTAGACTATCTAGAATGTATTTTGGAGATTCAGACTGTGGTATTGCTCAGCCTCTTTAATTCTTTAGCCTCGTGCTTTTTCAACAGCTCCTCTTGGCTAATTCTTTAAGCGGTGGTGAAAGAGACAGGGCCAAAGTCTGGAGTTCTCTACTAGTGATTCTCGATGTCTCCAGTTGGCAGCCAACAAGAAGGTTCTTGAGATGGTGCATTGCTTATTATTTTCTTTTTCTTCTACATTTTTCATGTGAAAGGTGCCAGATTAACAGCCCTGAAGAATGAAGAGCTCTGTCTATCCTCAGAACAGGCACTCCCCTCCCTCCCCTCTCGCCCCCCCCCCCGGTTGCAGCGGGGCAAGCTTCCTTCAGACAGCTCCATCAAGGTACCTCAACCCTGACGTTGGAGGGCTCACCTGTAAGGGTGAGACGGAACTCCAGTCTCCATTGTCCATTAAGTCCTTGGTCTCTATGCCAGCAAAAGGGGTGGTTTCTTATGCTGTGGACACTTGTTCTCTGAGAAGTGGACTGACACCCACAAAACTCATTCTTCACTACAGTCCGTAAATGGGGATTTTTTTTAAAAAATGATTTTTATCCATCTGCACGTCCGGTCTAAACTATTGCTGAATCAGACACATCAAGTAGAGCCCAATTTATACATAAAAGTTTTGTCAGAATGGAATGCCAGAATGACTCATTGTTTAATGAATAGGGCCCTAAGTGTTCTATTGATGCCATTTATAAATCTGTATAAAATGTAGAGAATTCATGTCATAACTGGAATTCCAAGAACAGCAACCTTGTGAACAAAATGATGATGATGGTAGGGTACTGCACAATATAATATGAATTCTAACAGGCTCCTGCTTGAAAGCTACTCAGGCTGTGTTAAGAATAAGACTGTTTCTTTACATGAATTCAAAACCCAGACCCTTTGAAGCTGTAAATTACTGAAGAAGGAAGTGGTGTGTGTGTGTGTGTGTGTGTGTGTGTGTGTGTGTGTTGAAAAAGTATAACACGTACAAGATAGATTTGCCCTCACCAATTAGACACCTTATTTGCACTGGTGGAAACTGAAGGCAGTGGAATGACACTGGTGCAAAGCAGCTCAGAATCCAAACAGAGAGAGGGGTTAAATGATAGCTCTGAGGTCATAAAGCGACGGAGCGGCAGGGCTCAGAACTGAACCCAGCTGGCCTGACTCTTGGTCTGTTGCTTTAACCATGAGACCATCTTCACCCTCCCTCCTGTGTGGCCTTTTAGGGTTTCATCTGTAAACCAGCAAAAGCCTGGTGGTTTGACATGAAACCAGGTGAAACTCAGCACTTGGAGTTTTGTGGTGAGGTTTCTGGGTTCATTCAGGCACGAGCCAGAGGCAAATCCATCCATATGTGTGGAAGCCACAGAAGAAACTCTCACGTACCCCCAGTAACCCAACCCACCGCATTTCACACAGCCGTGCTGGCAGCCTGGCAACTTACCAGCAGCCCGGGGCTGCCCCCATATTGCTTATAAATAGATTTTATATATTTTAAGTAGAGTATGCCTTGCCCAGGGGCAAAATGATTCACGACACATGATTCATTTTGCCTTTTTCTTTGCGCAGTGATCGTGTCTCTGGCCCCTACTGGAATGAGCATAACGTTTCGAAGCGGGTTTCTGGTGCAAATACGGATACAAGCTTGAAATTTCATTCTCTGATGAGCTGCGTGCTTTCCCCCGTCCCTAGGGAACGGGGGGGGGGGGGGGATCCACTTTAAAGTTAAAAAGCAGGCCAAGGCAGTACTAGCTGTGCTGCAGACAGGCTAACAACACCCTGCTTTTAGGAAGGGTCCAGAACAGACGCTCTCTTAGATTGAAACAGGACGGGGAGCTCTCCTTGCACCAGCTACAGAGAATGCCACCTACCTGTGCTGCTTAGCTTAGGCACTGAGAGGAGATAAAGCTCGCCTCGGTATTTAGGAGAAGAGGGAGAGGCAGCCGCACAGGGCAGAGCAGCAGAGTCGAAACAAAGGGCCTCCACCCTGATTCTAGCTTCTGGCAGATTCTTGGGTTCAGGGGAGCAAATGATGGGGGCCCATTCCACGTGGGCGCAAACGCCTGCTCCCGACAAAATGATGTGGTGCCAAATTTCCTGTTCCTTTTGCAGCTTTTCCCTATAGAGGAATGATCCAGCCTTTCATTCGAGAGAGTGACTCACCCTCCTGCCTCTGTCGGTTCTGCCCTTTCCCATGGTCTGTTGGCAAGACAGTGATTCTCTAAAGTTTGTCTTTGTTACAGGTGTGACATCTACCGCTTATAGGGTTTCTTTATTGCTTTCAGAACATATTAGTGAAATGTCAGGATCAACTCATTTATAATTAACGGTGACATATAAATGTCATGTCTAACAATAGTAGTATCAGAGCATTTTTGTGAATGGGCCAGTTTTACACATGTGGCTGATATATCCAAAATGCACACACCCTTCAGCAAACAAGAAGGTTAAATTGTTTGCAAAAGGCAGATTTTTTTTTAACTGCGGGTCAGCAATTAAAAATACCTCAAAGATATTAGGCTCAAGCCTAATCACTATGTCTTTAATGCTTTTAAGCCCTGATTCTGCAATGCGCTCTGAGTAGGTAAACCACTGACTCTAAGCCTGTAGAGAGCTCGTTGCACTATGGGGACCACAGACTGTGAGCTATTTGCAGTAGGAGCTGTACTGCAGAATTCAGGGAAAGGCAACATGAAGGATCAAGGGCAAAGGAAAACTCTGAGATTGAAAAAATTGGGGTTGTTTAGATTAGAAAGGAGACCAGTAAGCCTAACTTCAGTAGCAGGCAAATTGGTTGAAACTATAGTAAAGAGCAGAATTATCAGACACATAGATAAACATGATTTGTTGGGGAAGAGACAACACGGCTTTTGTAAAAGGAAATCATGCCTCACCAATCTATTAGAATTCTTTGAGGGAATCAACAAACGTTGATGAGGGTGATCCACTGGATATAGTGATCCATAGGATATTGGTCTTTGACAAGGTTCCTCACCAAAGGCTCTTAAGCAGAGTAAGAAGTCATAGGAAAAAGCGGGAACGTCCTCTCATGGATCAGTAACTGTTTAAAAGAGAGGAAACAAAGGGTAAGAATATGTGGTCAGTATTTACAGTGGAGAGAGAGGTAAATAGCGGGGTCCCCCAAGGATCTGTACGGGGGGCTGTGTTGTCCAACATATGCATAAATGATCTGGAAAAAGAGGTAAAAAGTGAGGTGGCAAAGTTTGCAGATGATACAAAATTACTGAAGATACGGTAGTGAAGTCCAAAGCTGACTGTAAAGAGTTACAAAGGGATCTCACGAAACTGAGTTTTCTGGGCAACAAAATGGCAAATGAAATTCAGTGTTGAAAAATGCAAAGTAATGCACATCGGAAAACATAATCCCAATCATACATAGAAAATGATGGGATTTAATTAGCTGTTACCACTCAAGAAAGAGATCTTGGAGTCATTGTGGATAGTTTTCTGAAAACATCTGCTCAATGTGCAGTGGCAGTCATCAAAGCTAACAGAATGTTAGGAAACTTTAGGGAAGGGATGGATAACGAGGTGCACAATATCAAAATGCCACTATACAAATCCATGGTATGCCCACATCTTGAATATTGAGTGGCATTTTGGTTGCCCCATCTTATGTTCTAAGGTATGTGAAATAATGAGGAAGTGGATTGGGAACTTCTGTTCTCCCAGTCTCATAACACAACAACGAAGGGACATGCAGGCAAATTAAATGGTGCTGCAAATTCAAAACTGATGAAGGAAAAACTTTTGCAAAATGCTGTGGAAGTTGTTTAGGCCAAGAACATAAAGATTAAAAGAGTGATTGGACATTTATATAGATCCAGAATTATAATGGTTGATGCTAGCAAAACTTTTGGAAGAGAAATAAAACCTCATGCTTCAGGGCTTTAGCTTGTCTCTAACTAATAGAGACTAGAATGAGACCTAATACAGAGGGGCAGATTATCCAACATCTGCCTACTGCAAAGTTCTTACGCTTTCCTCTTAAGTATCTGGTACTGGCCACTGTTAGAGATGGGCTGCTGGAATAGATGGGCCTGGGCCTAAGATCTGATCCAGTCTGGCATTTGCAAGCTTCCTGTATCTTTTTGTCCTCTGAAAGATCAAGCACATAGTTACCCCTTTAATAAAAATAATGTTGAATAAGGAGAGATTAATCTGAAGCCCTCTATAGTTTAAAACAGCATTGAAAAGGGCTTTCCTAATGGAACAATATGATGTATTAGTGGTCGTAAATATTCATATAGTACTTTCCATCCAAAGATTTTAAAGTTATTTATAGCTGTTAATTGAGGTGGGGCAATTGTCTTATGGTCAGCTTACAGATAAGGTGCTAAAGCACAGAGAGGTGAAGTTACTTATCCATAGCCTTGCAGCGTCTCATTGGAAGGGCCAGGACTAGAAGCCAGATAAATTAGCTTGCCAGGCTGCAGCTTGACCCCATGCTGTGACCTTTTACCACCTCATTAAAAACATATCTTGAAACCCCAATATTGTGAGGAACTTATGAAACACAGAGAAATGGTGCGAAGGCATTAGGGCCTGATTCTGCCCTTTCAGTAGTCTTTTGGGCTGGATTCAGTGCAACTGGTATCCGTTGACTTCAGAGGCTTTTCAGTCAGGCCCACACATGGTATCTGACTTCAGTGGACTTGACTGAATTTGGCTCTCTCTTTATAACTAGTTATTTGATTTTTTTTTTTTTAAGTTTGGTTTCGGTTGTTCTTTCATCTTCTGTGACACAGAATAACATTTGTGGCATAAGAGGACGGTTTGGAATAAATGGTTATTGTGGTTTGTCCAATGCCACAGCTTCCCTTTGGCATTCCCCGTCCTGTCATAAGAGAAGCTGGTACCATTTAAGACCAAAATTTAAAAAGAAATGAAAAGAAAAAGAAATGGAAGGAAGAGGGGAAGGTTGGAAGGAAGGAGGAAAGAAATGATTGCTCTCTGTAATACAGAAACCAGCATTAGAGTTGATTTTGGAACTTGGTGTCTGTTAGCAATATCTCTTGCAATACGAAAAACAAGCCTATTGTATAATCCAATAAGGGCCAAACATTATTTGAATCCTGCATTTTTCCTCGTTTATAATGTGGCTGTTTAATAAGAAATCCAACAACATAGCATGTACTGTATGTTACTGTAACTTAATACATCAATAATGTTATAGCAAGACTGCTAATTCATTATTTATTGAGCAGTGTCTAGAAAACATTGAATACAGCGGATAGTCCTCCGATTGCAAGGAATAACCACAATACTGTAACACATCCATGGGGACTTTGTGGTTGTCATTGTGCTTCATCGCATGGCTCCTTGGAACTTCATGAGAGCGTCTTGGAGAACTATGGTCCTTCTTCAGTGTAACTGACACCATTACCTCTTGAGCAAAGGCAAAATGACCTTGAGCTGTTAACACTGCAGGGCCTATGCCACATAGTTCTGATGTTTGCCTGTAGAGAGCCATTGTCTACACACACAAACAGAAACACACACATCCCAGCTCATTGTAATGCATATGTACACACACATTTGCCAGCTCATTACAATGCATTTTAGACTGAGGCCAGGCCTACTCTCTAAAGTTAAGGAAACCCTGCTACGTTGCTCAAGGGTGTGAAAAATCCACACCCCTGATCGATGTCAGTAAGCCAACCTAACCTCAGGTGAAGACAGCGCTAAGTTGACAGACTAATTCTTCCGTCGACCTAGCTGCCACTTCTCAGGGAGATGGATTAACTATAGCGAGTGAGTGGCTATACTGAAGCATACTGCAGCTGTGCTGTGGTCGTGTTTTAAGCATAGACCTAGCCTACAAGAAGGATGGCATGCCATAATATTCATTCTGTCCTGGGTTGCAAAGGTCCTCCCCCCATTTTATTTTATTTTAAATAAATCCATTTCTTCCTCTTAGGAGTAGGATCATGTTACTGATGGAGGCGTTGATTCAGCAAAGCACTTTATAACTTGCTTAACTTGAAGTCAATGGAACTTAAGCAAGTGTTTAGGTGCTCTGATGAATCAGTCAGTGCCTGGGACCTGTAGGGATAGTGGAGAGGGAAAGAACAGTATTTTCAGATATGGCATTTCAAAATATGCCCTCTCTCTTGCTTGGATGATAGAGACTTAGAACATAAGAGGAGAAGGCCCCTCCTTGTTGTTGCAGACAACCTCATCATAGAATCCCTTTGATAAACTTATGATATTATTATCATTATGACGATAAAACTCTTAAAACCAGTTAGGTTTCTTGCCTTACTACTGTTGGAAGCAGCAGCAAGGAGAATATTTTTGAGGAACAATGGAGGACTTTAAACTCCCCCACGGCTGGGTATCTTGGAGAGCTTTAAAAATGTGCTCAAGAGAGAGAGTTTACTTGCAAAACTCAGCTGAGTTTGTAAAACAGTGACAGCACGCCTTTGTAACCTACTCATTGTGACAGACCTCATTCTTCACATAGATTTGGCCTCCAAAACCCTAGTGTGAAGAAGTCAAAATGTTTTATATTTTTAAATCTTTTCCCGGGTATTAGATCAATTTGTCATGGACTTACGTGGACAGGAAGCATGGTGACAAACTAAGCTGAGAGGCCCTAACATTCTTTGAATATTCCATATTTTCCTGGAACAGTTGGGAAAAGGCTTCCAAGACACACTCGGCAGGTTTTCTAGGTGGCTGGCCAAGTCTGAAGCAAATGTGGATAGTTAATGGGGTAGACAGCTCCAATTCCAAGTGCATACAATTATAGCATGCATCTTTATTTCAGACATCCCACTTCACAGAGGAGCAAATGCAATGTTAATGTATCTTCCTATTATAAAATCGCAAAGAAAAACACAGTCTTCTTACAAAAGGATCCATCCCCTTATAATACTTTAAGGGACTTGAATTGGTATCTGAGCGGAGAGAAGGTGAGAAATACAATCAAGAGCTATGCAGCGGCTTTCCCATGAGGGCACGGTGTTAATCAGGGATGGCTTGCACAGCAATAGATCAAGTCTGTGAAGAAGGTGGAAATTGCTTGGAGAACAGATTTCCTTGCTAGAATGATTTTCTGTTGCTGTTGTTACCATGCATGAAGGGCAAATAATTTTAAATTGCAATTAAGCGGCAATGCACTCAAATGATGATGCTTTGGGCCCTGATCCTGCAATTGGTTCCATGAGGGTAGATCTGTCAGTCCACTGAAGTCACTAAGGCTCAATGTGGACACAAGAGTCCATCTGAGCAGATCTAGTTGCAATATTGGAGCTTTGATTATTAATATTTTCAGCAATAAGGTGTTCGGACAAGGTGCTTCTGCAGTTGGTATGGCGAGTTATTGCCCTTCTTTTCCAGCGCTGGGAGATTTGAGTTCAGATTTCTCCAAAGCCACAGGTGAAATGTGTTTCATGGTTTCAAACTAATCTCCAGTGGTAGGAACCCTTGTTCATGTCACAGAACTAACACACAACAGGGCCCAATCTTGTTTTACCACTAACTTGATTTGGAGCAAGATTAGGCCCAACTTGTATCTGTGTTAGATATTTCTGAGACAAGGTGGGTGAGGTAATATTTTTATTGGACTAACTTCTGTTGGAGAAAGAGACAAGCTTTTGAGCTACCCAAAGCGCTTTTGCGGGTCTGGTCAATATGACGAAAGCAGGTTTGGTGGTTGAAGCAGAAGACAGGGACGTAGTTTTCTCTGCCTCCATTCCCCATCTACAAAACAGAGATTGTATGTCTGTACTAAGGGTGTTTTGAGGATAAATGTATTAGTATTTGTGAGGTATTTTATAGTATGAAAATGCTGAGATAAAGATGAACAAACACAAATGGGGCAATATCTGTCATTAAAAGTGACTGTTACACAAAGCAAAATCCAGTTACAATGGGTATTACTACACTTTTAAAGGATAATTTCCAAAGTAAATGACCATTCATTTACTCTCTTTATATAAGTTAATTCAAGTGGATTGCTTGATTTGTGTTCCTGATTCAATCCCATAAAAATGTTCTGTTGTCACGTTGTATTTTAAAATGACTTAATTTAAGCTTTGGGTGTAATACAGTCAGCACTACAATATTACAGTAATGCAGGACTATAGACTGGCACCAGGAATAGGGAGACTGGCTGCAGTATTCATGTCCCGCTGCTATTTCTGGCATGGAGAGACTCCTAGAGAAGTGTCTAACTGGCCAAATTTAAGTCCTCAAATGTTGGAGCATCTTATTTATGTTCTAACCTTCATGCCCTTTAGCATGTGCCTCTGACATGTTGATTTTCCATTTTTTAAATAAACTCTCAGCATCAGTGAAATAACTGAAAACAACTCATTGAGCTTTCATATATTGAGGCTTACTTTCACATCCAGTTTCCTGGAATGTAGCATGATTGGTTAGGGTGTACGTAATTGGACCTAACCACAAAAGTTCAGACCCTGATCTGAACTTCCCCAGGTTGAAGGGGAATCTAGTTCAGGCCCATTTCTAGACCTCGGTCCTATTATTTATCTTATGATACTGCCTAGACTAGAGTGGTTGATGCTGTACATCTATATGATGAAAGACAGTCAGTGCCCCCAAAGAGCTTGCAATCTATATAGACAAGATGAACAGAGTGAGAGGGGAAACTGAGGCACACAGAGGCAAAATGTCTTGCCCAAGGACACCCAGCGAGGTAAGTGTTAGAGCTGGGAATAGACAGGGCTCCTGAATCCTAATACAGTGCCCTAGCCACTGGGTCATGATGCTTTGGTCATTTCTGTGCCAGACTGTGGATGGGAGGACCCCATAAAATCAGGGTCCAAGCTAGCAATAAGGAAATAATTTTGTCCACTACATTCAGATGTTTCTTCATTTTTATTTAATTCCTGAGCAATATTTGAGTTCCTCCCCTGTCAGAAAATATATTGTCCCCATGTTCTTTATTACTGAAGCTGAAGGGAGTAATTGGAGTGCTGAGAACCTGAAAAATAACTTCTGTTTTACCTTAAATTCCTTTTTAAAGTTGTCATGGCTTATGAAAAGTGCTGGGGGCAGGGTTTGAAAAATATATAAATATGATAATACATTGTGCTTCTCTAGCCCCTATAATCTGAGGATCTCAAACATTAATTAAACCTCGGAGGCACAGCTTCCTCCCCATGTGAGATAGATATTATATCCATTTTACATACGGATAAACTGAGGCACAGACAGGCTAAGAGACTTGCCCAAGGATCCACAGTGAATTAATAAGAGCTAAGAATAGATCCCTGAATTCCAGACAGCTCGCTCTTTACTGAAATCATTAGATCCCATTCCAACTTTTCAATCTGATCCTAGTGCTTCCTTGCCTATTGAAATGCAGGTCTCTCCAGTACTACTGTTAATCACAGGGACTGCTCATTTTACAGCTTTGATAAAATAGTAATCACAAAATCATTTCTCTTAAATGTTTTACTTTTCAAGGGCAGAAAAAAGTTAATCATGCTGTTCACAGACATTAACTTGTGTTTGTTTGTAATAAAAGAACCCTAAAGGGATAATTTCTTGTAGCAATCACAGTATCCATAGATGATGGGGTTTAACTGGGACAGCTCCAGTAGTCCAGTCCTCTACAATAAGCAGTAAACATCAAGGACAGATTCTCACCCTGTATAAACTGGCATAATTCTAGTGATAGCACTAGAGCTACACTGATTTGCACCAGCTGAGAATCTGGCAGTATACTTCCACAATCTGAACTTGAATGTCTGTACAGGCTTTGCCATAACAACTGCACCTCTTTGAGCAAAACTTTTCAATTTTCTGATTACCTTAGTTGTAAGGACAAAAAGGTTTTCTTTTTAAGTTCCAAGACTGATTAATTTCTTCTTATCATTATTATTAATTAATTATTATGGTAGCACACAAGAATCCCAGTTACAGATCAGGACCTCATTCTGCTAGGCACTGTGCAGAAAAGTTACCAAAAAAGAGTCTCAGCCCGGAAAGCTCATGATCTGTTTGAATTTGTCCTTTTGTTCTACTCTGTGTATTACTTTGATGGCTTCTGTAGTTAACATAGCAAATTAGAAAAAGACTAAAGGTGATGTTTTCTGTGTCTAAGTGATACAAATTCAACTTGGGTCTTGAACATTCAGCAGTGTTCTTTCTGCCTCTTCCACCTGTACAGCTGATAAACGTTCTTCCATTTGAAACATGAGAATTTTAATGCTGCACGAGGCAGAATAGAATCCATCTCACCTGTCCAGAGCTGAACTGATGTGTAAAAAAGCCAGCAGCGGTGATAAAACTCTTGTGTTTGTCTATAAATAGTAAGGTGAAAAAGATATAAGGCTTTTACATAGTCACTTTGCTAAGTATAATTTCACTTTAAGCCCCTTTCTCTGTGTTTTACAACTAGCATCCTGTATTATTTAGCTCTTCTCTTACTTATGTTGCTGCCACATCACACTCCAGACACATCTGAAGTTTGGAGAAGTTTGGACTTGAATCTGTAGCTTGGACCCATCTCTAGTTTTAGAGAGTCTCTCTCTCTCTCTCTCTCTCTCTCTCTCTCTCTCTCTCTCCCCCCTCTCCCTCCCCATCCTCCCCCCTCAGTAGAAGTAGAGCTGGTTGAAAAACACTGGGAAATGTTCATGAAAGATTTCTATTGAAATTTCAAATTTTCAAAAACATTCCAATCAGCTTTAGATGGGAGTCCTTCCATTAAATTCAATAGGCTTTGTCTTAGACCCCAGGTTATAGGTATGGTACTATCACCATTGTATCTGAGAGAGGTTTGAAATTTTTGTTATGAAAACCCAAATCACGAGAGAGTCACCCGACTTGGGGTTTAATTATAGATTCCAAGCAGGTGACCTAAAATTCACCTAAAATTTGGCTGATATTGTCAGAGCTTGGGGCAAGTTTTGAGTAACCAAGGCTGATTTATGCTTGGGGGGGCCTAAAGCCATGTGAAATGTGAGGGTTCTCTGTGCTTATCTGAGGTATAGATGGGCACAGCTTTGCTGGAACAGATTTTCAGATGAGTTCACCTGAAACAAGGCACAGTTTACTTTCACGTTGTGTTTGAGGCATAGGTGATGGAGCTGGGGGAGCTGCCACACCCCCTGGTTTGAAGTGGTTTCCATTATATACAGTTCGGTTTAATGGCTCTCAGCAGCCCCACTATAAAAATTGTTCCAGCACCCCTGGTTTCAGGGTTCAGTTAAGCCTAGAATTTACAGTCAAACAACGATAAGGACAGATTTCTCAGATGAACCCCCTACAAACTGAAGCCAATGAAATTCACATAGCTCTAGGTAGCATATCCCTGCTAACACGCTCTCTTTGAGACGACTTCAACCTCAGCCTTTCCTCTCCAATCCCTCTGTTGCAACAGTGGCCCTTCTTTGAACCTTTCCAGTCTTCTCAATCTCATTTTAAATTCGGGCACCTGAACTGTGGGCAGCATTGCAGGTGTGGGCTAGACCGCTGCAGTGTAAAGCCAATGACACTGCAGCACCTTGTTTCTTGCTTGTCCTACGCATCCCAGAATAGAATAGATTCATTGCTCTGTAGCCGTACTGTACTTCCACCGTGATCCATGATTGATATAGTTAGAGCTAAGAGACCTTGGGCAAAGCTGTCTGTTGAGCAAGAAGGAAAACAGCCACCCTCTAAGCTCTCGAGCTGTCTGCTGGAGCTCAGTTAAAATGATTTGCTACCGTGAATATACCTTGTTGTATTTGGAGTGGAGAGTCAGCAAGTAAGAAAAATAACAACTAAGTTTTTTAAGAAGAGATTAAATTCAACTGTCAGTGACGAAGAGAAACTTCCACCCGGGCTGTTCTCCACAAGGGCATCAAATGAGGACAATAAGAACTCTGTGCACATATAGCGCCTTTAACCCAAGGATATCTAGGCACTCTAAGAATGTGGATAAGCATTACCATATCCATTCTATGCATGGGGAAACTGAGATAGGAAGAAGTGACATGATTTGGCCAATTTCACACAGCGACACACGCAGCACAATAAAACATTGAGTTAGAAGCATGAAATCATCCTTCTCACTGACCACTAAGGTGTGATATTGATACTAGTGAATTCTTAAAGCTGCGGTTTCTAAAAATTGCCCTTTTATGATCATTGTCCTGTACCATGATTTGCACCCTTTTTCGTAGTGATTGCAAGATGCTTTGTTCATATTCATAAATAAACTTGCCACAGCCTGTCTTACAATTAAAACAAAATCCTCCCAAATGCTCCCTGATTGTAGAGCACCTTAGCTTCCCTTAAGATCAGTGGTGATGTTCAGCACCTCTCTGGATTGGGCTGTCAGCTGGATTGTGACGCTGTCAATGAAAACTGCACATTTTTCTTTCTTCCAATCAAAATTCTCTCTCCCATTTCCTTTTTTGCAACATTACCTAATAAAGTGAGTAAGAATACAAAATAATAGGCCACATTCTCTGCTGGTGTGAATTGGTATAGCTACAGTGACTTCAATCTGGCCTAATATTCTTTCTCCCCTGTAGGGCAGTCTCAGAGGGCAGTCCTGATCACCAGTGTCAGCTGTGATGTGTTAAAATGTAACATTCATACTTTGTGTTGATTTAACATCTTTCTTGGGGAAGGATTACAAAGTGCTTCACCAGCTACATACATACATACATAAAACAGCATTGAAATGCAGCCACGTCTGGGGCTGGAAGGTCGTAACTAACCAATTCGTAGCAGTGGAAAGAGGAGAAAATTTTTCTCAAGGACACCAAGGCTGAATTCCTGACTGCGGAGGACATTAACTGTTCATACAGAGCAGATAGGAACACATGTTCTAAGGTCTCACGTGAAGGAACTACATGTCCTAAATTGTATGGGAGCCATTTTATTTCATGTACCGCAGGAGGACAAAGGGCCTCAGTTAGCCCTGCGTGAGCTTAATGACCTGTATTTTCAAGAAGGCTTGGTATTTTAAACCTGGTGCTTAGGCCACCATGCCATCCCCTCTGGCTGAACATCCGTTCCCCCATCTTTTTCCCTGTTGAACCACTGGTTCCTATCCAAGTTCCCATTTGGACTCATGAAAAATGAAAACTCCTTGTCTTTCTTAGCCTTCCCTCTTCCATATGCCTAGCCCTTTTATTTTCCACTCTTCCAGCCTTCCTCCTCAGGCCTTCTCTCATCCCATTTTAGAGCCCAAACCAGAAGCACCTTTCCAGGGGACTGGTTCACAGAGGAGATTACCAAGGGGACCATTCATGTCACCTCTTTGGCTCCAGCTCAGGTTGGCAGTGACCAAACACTGTTACCCATTGCTGGCTTGTGAGGTGGCCTACAGCTTGCAAAATGAGTTAGGTTATCTCAGTGCAGCTGCTTCTGAACACGAGTCCACTTCACGGCTGCTATTAACTAACCCCTCAGCAGAGACACCAAGGACTATACAGGCCATCGAGACTCACCTGGTCCTTTGTTTCAATATTTGGTCTCTCCATTCCAGGTTTGAGGCACACTGGGGAAGCAGCATGAAGGAAGCTTGTGCTATCTTCAGAAAAGATTGTGGTCTCCAGCTGTGCTGTTATGGGGCCATGTCATGCCTGAATGGCATACCGGCACTTTTGCCATATGGAAGACATAATTTTGTTCCCAAAATGGTGTCCTCTGCACAGCATGACCTTGCACACAGGGAGGATGCCATTTTTGAAAGCAAAATGGCTTCCTCTGCACAGTGAGTGCGAGGTCACGCTGGCGAGGGCATTCCCACGCTGCTGGGGGCATTCTGGTAGCTGTCCATTAGGACTACACCCCTGCTTTCCAGTGCTGTCTTTCTGGCACCTTTCAGCACCATTTAAATTCACTTAAAGATATGCGGTTGAGGAAAACCCAACCCTTCTCTTTTTGAGCTTCAAATCCTGGCACACCAAAATGCTGGAGGATGTTGTCAGTTGTCTCTCCCCATATTGTGCTTGGTTTTGTATAATCCCCCGGAAACTTCGTGCAAAGGAACAAGCCAAGCTAAATGCAAACCCAACATACAAACAGGGGGCCTGGCTTTTATGCCTTAGGCTCCCGAGTTTGAGTCTTCGAACAACAAGCTTACTTCAGCCCTAGTAGATAATGTCTCTGGTGTGAGTGAGAGAGAGGGTGTGTACACGTGTGTAATATAGCAAATAGTGGTCAGTGACATAGTGACCACTATATTTAATGTTCCTGGAACAGTGTCCAATATAACTCCTGTTTTTCACATAGCCATAATGTTCCAGAATGTTCACTTTTCAGGTTGAAATTTTCCATGTTTGGTCTCGGCCTGAAGGTAATTCCCTATCCCCCAGATTTGTGCAAAATACCACCGGTCATTTTTGACTTAGGGGACAGTGGTGAAAAAAAAAAAAACATTATTCCCATTGGAAAATGATGTTGAGGTATGCTTTTTTTTTTTTTTTTTATCTATAACAGAGTTTGACTTTGTCACTCTTTTAACCATATTACCAAATCACAGCTGTAATGTGGTTCATTAACATGACTTTCAAAGAGTTTTGACTCACCTGCAACAAGCAAGACTCAACCATGTTAAAACATGATTGGGGAACATTTGTGGTATGAAATGATTCTCCAACATGGTCAAAATGCCTAAATGAGAATCAGGCCCTAAGGCGCAGTGTCAAAAGGGGGTGATCAAGCTTCTCCCTACACAGCTTTCTCAGTTCATCTCAACCAACCTGCTGGTTAATAGTCCCTGTTATTCCAGTGCTGCTCCATTCTAGAGCAGAGACTTCTAGTCTTGCCAGCTAGCACAGGTGAGCTTGGTGTCTCCAGTCTGATTTCACTTGGGACTGAGGCATATTTCAAAGCCAGGTTTCCAAAGGTGAGTGCGTTAATTCACTTTACCATCCAGCCTGCCCTAGATTAGATCATGCACATAAGCGAAGGGAAGCGCGATAGTTAGCTGATTTATCACAGATCATTATACATAGTGACTGTATTTTTAAAACATCACCAGTACAGATACAATAATTAGAGATGTGCTTTTGTTAACATTGCCAGCCACTACCCACTTGTACAGTACCCTTGGGTACTAAATAATTACCCACTTTGTGTGGTTATCTAGCTCACTAATTACCCACAGAAATTGGGGTCAGGTGTTAACTGCTTGAAATAAGTATTCTCCATAGATTTGGCTAAATTGTATAAAGAAATGATGTGTTTGCAGCAAAACTTTAAAATGTCAAACATTTTTTCTTTTTCTTTTTCTTTTTTTTTTTTAAAGCATGGACAAGAAAAGGAGCGTTAGTTTCCTTTGATGATAAATTCATGCAGGTTGCTACAGTGCTGCAAATCATCCAATAGGTCTCAAAGGATGGGCTGCCTCTTTTCTCCCAGTCTGCTTTTCCCCAAAAATTAGATTCTTTGGTACTTAGGGCCTGATTCTTCTCTTACACACACTAGTGTAAAGGCGGAATCAGGTGTAAACTACTGATTACACTGTTGTAAATGAGAAGAAGTTCAAGCCCATGGATTTTTAAATCAGTATAATCACCTAGTCTGCTCTGCGTAACCTCAGCCATCACTCAGTGGTTCCTGTGTCGTGCCCAATAATTTAGTTACATACTGTACAGTGGTACAGTTACTTTTCCATATGTTTATTTAACTGTAGTGAGCCTAACATGCATGCAGAAGGAGAGTCTATTCCAAGGCTGGGGATGATCTAGCTTGCTTTGAGTAATCATTAATTCCTGTGTTCAAGGGAGGTACCCCAGTGAGTCAAAGATTTCTGGACAGCCCCACCCACACCAACTTCCTGAACACTTATTCTGTAGTCACTCTCTGCCAGACCCACACAAAGCATCCGGCTAGCCAGCAACAGCTCCCTCCTTCACACATAAGCTCAGGCAAACAAACAAAAAAATCCCCCCAGCCATAAGGAATTAAATAAGCCAAAGCCCTTGAAATAGTCCTTGCTTATAACATAGGCATGTTTGTATTCTGGCATAGATGTTCCCGTATATTAAGAAGAGACTGATTTCATTGGGACTTAGGTGCCTAGGTGCATTTGAAAATCCCACTAGATATCTATCTGCATCTTTAGGTGTCTAAATACCTTTAAAAATCTGGCCCTGAGTGCCCATGCAGAGCACATCCTAAATACATAAGATGGTGTCTTTATTTTATTTCGGGTTGGATTCTCTTATCCTTACACTGAGTAGCAGCTTGCTCCTCAACCAGCCCCATTAGATTCAGATGGACTTCTTGTGGAGGATACTATTACATCAACGTGATCTCTTGTGGGATTCGGTGTTACTCTGAGTAATGGCATCAAAATCTGACCCTTATGCTATCCAGGTAAAATCAGTCATTACCACTTACTAGCTACCCACCATAGCCTAGACAAGTGAAGTGGTCCATGTTTGTAAGGCATTACTAGCCACCGGCATGACTAGGTGTGGGGTCTCCTATAATGGGAAGTATCTGCTTTCTTGCATTGTGTTGCACATCTCTGGAAAATGCAGTGCTCCACTTCTTAGAGAATAATGCAGATTTAGACATCATCTCTGGCTTTTGTTGTTGTTGTTAACAGTCTGTATTATTATTTATCATTATCAAGGGATTTAGTCTGATCAATGGAGTGTATATGCGGCTGATGGACATGTGAAGAGGAAATGCTTGGAGAATGAGTAACATGTCTGCAGTAGAGGGTGTGTGTGTGTGTATCAGTATTAGAACCACTGACTGATGAGTTCATTTTAAAATCCAAGGGCATATAGCTGGTAAATTAGCACAGATTGCAAATATAGTCTGGTGTGAGAGAGAGCAAGGCTGCCATTGAGCAGAGAGGGGTGGGTGTGGAGGGACTTGGGGAAGGCGGGCGGGGAGAGAGAGAGATTGTCGGCTTTGAAGTCATCACAAGCATGAGACAGAGAGTCTGCCTGCCTGCCTGCCTTAATGCAGGCTTTAGAGCGTTGCTGTTTCCACGAGATGCTGCTGGCTGCAGTATGGTGGGGGGTGAGGGGGGGAGGGAAAAGAAGCCAAGAGTTTAATTTTATTCTTTTAAAATTCAGATCCAGTGAGAGATGCTAGGTACACCCCCCAACGGTTTCCCCACGCCCTATGATTACCCTCCCCCCCCCCAAAAAAAGAGGCTAGGATACCTGATCTATGTGTCTAGCTGTCTGGGAAGGTTTATTATTATTATATGTCTAATAAGTGTCTAGCCTTTCTCCCTGACCCGGCGGTGTATTTTTGGTCTCATTAGTAGTCAGGGAGATGCTTTAGAGTATCCGGTCCTGGGAGTCGGGGATAACACACTGCCGGCAACACGGAGGGAGAAGGGAAAGAGGGTGGTAGCAGAAGGGAAGCCTTCTTTCCAACTCTTGTCTCCAAGCTATGGAAGGGGAAATGAGAAGTGATGGGACTGGCCCCAGCGTTGGATATGTGATCAGTGATTTGGGGGGGGGGTGCGGGGGGTCTTAGCAGAGCTTAAAAGGGGGGGTTATAGGGTGCAGTGGGGGAGTATTGATTCCTTATTCTGCTAAAGATTTTAGGTAGGCATGCAAAGAATCTGTAGGGTAGTTGTAAGTGGGTGGGGGTGGTGAAGAATCTAAACGAGTCTGTAACCAGATACTGAAGCTTTCCAGGAGTGAGTGTGTGTGTGTGCGAGCGAACGAGAGACAGACAGCGAGAGGAAGAAAGGGGGCAGTGTGGTCTAGTACATTTCATCTGGTCGTTGATTTGAGCCTGATGCTTGCTGTCCCTCAACAGCCTCCCTTGCCTGACTTTTTTTTTTTTTCTTCTTTCCCCCCCTCTCCCTCTCCTTTTGCCTTCTACTTCGCCGAAGCCTAGGGGAGCCAGTAAAGATTAAATGTGCTTTCTAAAAGGCAGCCACTTCATGCAGCTATGTCTACTTCCCCCTCCCTACCACCACCACTAACCCCCCTTTTAAATAAAATAAGAGCGAGACAGACAAGGAGGAGGAGGAATATAGTTTAATGATGCCGGGACTGGCTGATCCAGATGGAAAAACGGAGAAAAGATCTGAGATCCCGGACGAGGAAGGACCCTGGTGAATGGTCGGAGACTCCAGAGGTGAGAAAAGAACGGAGTGAACTCTTCTTGTTGTGTATTATTATCCCCTATCCCGTAGCGTGCAGTTGGGTCTGAACCTTGATATATTTCTATTCGGAACGATGCTAGTAAGAAAAAGGGGGGGGGGGGGATCTGGAGCCGGAGCTTGGCTGTTTCTACTAAAGGAGGAGGAGGGGTTGCAGAGAGGCAGAAGAAAAATCAACTCAGCGCCCGAGGCTTAAAAAATGTTTTCAGCTGCGTGGAACTGCAGGGCTAATATTCCGCGTTTTACACTCAGGGGCCCCGGTGCATTTCCCGAGCGAGACCCGCGACGCTGCTGGGCCTAACTGGACTCCGGAGAGGGGGATGGGTTGGGTGTGCTGGGGATTATTTTGGAAGAAGGGCCCCATTCGGAGCTGGGTTACACCGGGCGGAGTCACGCACCGCACGCACCAGGTGTAAAGGCAGCTCCGGATCGGGTCCTCTGTGTTTTCCGGAGCCGCTCTGCAGCTCGGAGGTATCCTGGAAACATCAAGTGTGCGCGCGATGGGGTGGGGAACCCTTGGCGCTGGCAACAGGCGTGTAAGGTGATTATTCTCCAGGTTTTCCCTTGAAATACTGGCATCAGAGTAGGGAATGGAGGGGGGGGGGCTTCATCATCTCCCTGTCTCTCCCACCCCCCACCCCTTTTCCCAGTGACAGGCTGGAGCTTGCTCTGATTAGACTGGCCTTGGCTGCAGTCTCCCCAGCTGATGCGTTAGTTAGCATGAGAGGGCCGCAGTTTGCAAAAAAAAAAAAATGCAGAATCATAAAGAGAGAGAACCAGGAGGAGGTTGGAGGACAACAAAGAGAGCAGCTGCTGAGGGGGGGAAAAATTAAGACCAACGTTTAAAAAAAAATGCAAACAGGTCCCCCTATATTTCCCCCTTCCCCCCCACACACACCTTTCTTCTGTCAAAAAATGCAGAGGTATGGTCGCTTTGTTCTGTGTGATATTCCCTTCCCTATATACTCTGGAATCACTCGCTCAGCCTAGGATCATTGAAATCCATATTTCCCCCCACCCCCTTGCTTTTTCTTGCTGCTGCTTCTGCTGAAGGCTGGAACCTTCCCCACTTCCAAATGGTGAGTTTCTCGATTATTTTCTTATTAACCCTGTAATATTCCTTCACCCCTCCCCAAGTTTATAGGGGGGGGGGGCTGGAAGAAACCTTAGTCTATATGCAATTGCATGTTTTGTGCCAGACACTTGGAAAGATATCCTGTCTATTATTATTATTATTTATTATGGCATTATTTTCCGTTGAAACAATGAAATAATTCCATCCCCACCCTGACTTTTTTTTTTCCTTAACCATTTAAATATATAGAACTTCATTTATTTTAGTACATTGTTCAAAGCTTTAAGGATCCTGCTGTGCGTGGCTTGAAATTTTGATATAAACTATTTAAACCAGAATATATTCTCTCAACAGAGGGGGTTCCCTATAGAGTCTCTTTCCTTCCACCTGTGTGTCCTGTTTTTATAATCTTGAACCTTGATGTGAATTTGCCTGCCATTCTTTGCCTTTTCTTTTTGATCCTTGTTGTGGCAAGAAATAGTTTGTTGCGCCCCTCTCAATCCCTGAGACCCTAACTTGTGATGTTTAGCTTTTAAATCCACGGGTTAGGCTCTTGGGAGCTGTGAGTTGTGCTTTGGCATCCTTTTATTTTTTTTATTTTTTTTAGTGTTTAGTAGACCCTTAAAGAAAAGAAACTTTAAGTAAAGCGGATCTCTCATCATTAGTTCTGATCAGCTGACTGTAGGGCGCTGGTGCCATTCGTCGATGGCCATTTACTTTAAAATATGATCTCAAATTAAAATGAGTGTTTGAGTGTGTGTAAATATTATATGTGTGTGATAAATATGTACATATAGGTGTGTGTACGTGTATAGATTATATATATCTGTGTATAGGTATAGATAAACATGATATAGATGTGTATGTATGTATATATAGATAGATATTGATGTGTGTGTATAGATACAGATGATACAGATGTATGTGCATGAATATGTATATCGGTGGACACAAATATCTAGATGTGTGCTATTGGTGTGTGTATAATATATGTGTATGTGTGCAATTTCAGATATATATAATGAGACAGATTTGCTGCAGGCCAGTGAATATAGCATCTACCTATTTTTCTTTCTTGAGAGCAACACACAGTACCCTGAGAGCGTAACTGTAACAGCTCGGTACATTGGTGCTTGACCTCAGACCATCGCAGCTGAAATCCCAGCATGCCTCTTGCTTTCAAGTTTAAAACCTGAACGATTAATCTTAGAAATGTGCTTTGTGGACAAAAAAAAGGCGGGGGGAGATGGGTTGGATTTTTTTAATTGTTAGATCTAAAAGAAACCAAACAATAAAATATATATGTATAAATGATTCCAAAATGCTATTCTTCTCAGCAAACGCTGAAGTTTCTTTTAGTCCGTAGAATTTAACCTCTCTGGTTTTAATATCAAACCTACATGTGACAGATGAAGTAGAAATCAGAAATGTGAAAATATTCCCAGTTCTGTTTTTCCTTTATTACATTTTTTAATGTTGTAAAATTAATTATGGTTATGATTGTATTTATTTCTGTTCTGTAAGGCAATTTTTAATGAAGTTGCTGTACCTTTTTATGGCACTGAATGCTTGTTTTATATTTTACTGCAAATGCTTTAACTTAAAATACAATGCAACAAAGAGATATTAATTGATGGTGTAATATTTCAGTACTTATATCAGTTTAGGATATGTCTGACCGTTCTCGACATCTAATATTTATCTGAACTAGAAAAGCATTTTACTTCTGAATTGTAAACTATTCCAAATGTACTGTAATTTAATTATGAATATAAAAATTTCCCCTAGATTATACTTATTTTCCATTACCTGTTTGGTGTTTAAATCCAAATGGAATATGCTAAAGAAGTCTACCAAACCTTTGTGCTATCCTGCTATTGACTTCACACTTTGATACATGAGAAAATGTTGCCTTTCCTTCAAAATATGTTACTAATCAATTTGCAATCATTATTTTCCAAATGGCAGGGAAGAGACCATTTTGTTTGTGAGAGCTGATGATTTGCTTATAACTATTTAATATCTTTGTTGATTTCCTCTGAAGCATGTCAGTGTGAACAATGCCATATAATCTTTGGAAGGAGAATTTTTAAAAAAGGAATATTCTGGATAAGATAGATGTTTTCTTTGCACCTGTATCTGTAATCAGCGTTGTTATATCACAAATCCAGTTGTGCGGAATGTATATCAGTGTTGCAGTGTGACACAGGACCTGATCCAAAGCCCACTGAACTCAAGGGAAGTCTCTCTATTGATTTCAGTGCATTTGGATCACGCCCTGAGTAGTAAGAAACAATACCACCTAGTGCATGTTTCATATAGGCTACAGAAATTATACCGTCTTCCCTCTCACCTCTGTGTTAATAGTGGTGCACAAGGATTTCTGCTGTATTATTATGAGGAGAAGTAGATGAAACAAAACAATGTAAAAGACTGCATATTTCAGAAAGGCTGCTTCTGCTGCAGAGGCAGGTTCCTCACCCCTCCCTCCCAGAAGCACATCACTGAAGTTCAGTGAAATGAATAACATAATTGGTAGTTGGTTCAATCACTACCAGTCTAGACTAGCCCAGACACATCAATTAGAGAGGGCTGTCTTTTTAAAGGGACAGTGCAACCGAAACAAGCGAGGCCTTATCTCAACGTGAAAATTCAGCTTGGCAGAAATAAAAAAAGAAAGAAAGAGAACTAAATTGGAGCTTTTGGGGAACATAGAAGGCAGGAAGCTTGAGAGAACAGGAGGGAATAATAACTGAAATATAATGCACTCCCCACCTCCCATCGCCCCAGCCTACCAGCGCAAACTCATAATTCAGTGCACAAGGGACACAGGTTTAGTGGCATTTCTTAGCTAGATTTGTGTGTGTGCAATTTTAGAGATGGCAGTGTTATTGAAACTTAATTACCTTATAAATATTGAGTCAGAGTGATTTTCATGTAAGCAAATAGAAATCAATGCTAAACTTATCCAGCAGCATTTTTTCACCCTCCAAACAAACAAACAAAAATCCAGGGTGCATATATACTGGAAGGCTCTGATTGTCGTCTCTCTGATAAAATTATAAGTAAAGGTAACTGCACTGCCTATCTAGATCCCAGCACAACTGTATAGAAAAATAAACTGTGAAAAGCCAGCTTGTGTTAATAGCAAAATTGAGGAGAAAATAGATTACAGAATTTCTTGATTTTTATTAAAAAATTGAGGCCGTAAATAAAGCAAGCTGTGTTTGAGACTGCATCCAGCACTAAGAAAAGAAAATGCTTGATTAGTTTTAATTAAAGCATATCTGATATATTATAATGAAATTTAACATAACACATTCCAAGCTAATCTTTGTCATACCTACGCTATATGAAAACACAAAAGCAAAAAGCTGGAGCATCTCATTTAGAATATTGCAAACCCCTCCCCCCAATAAATGCAAATTCAGCAAAATATATTTGGCCGGATCTTGCAACTGGGAGTTTTGCCTGAGTAAGGACTGCAAGATTGGGCACTATGAGTTCAAACTCTTTATAGTCTCAGCAGAACTTGCTTTCCCAAGCTGAAAGGAATGATGTTTAGTGGTGGTAAAAGGGGGAAAGTCCAGGACCATCCTAAAATCTTCCTTGTTGCACAATACTGTATTTCAAAAATGGAGAATGATTTTACTACCCTTCCATTCCTAATTCCTTCCAGGGTACTTAGGAATTTATTCGGCTAGTTATCAAATGATATGACATACAATTCAATGGCTGGTGCTGATTGATTAATTCCTAGTTGATTTCTAATTGTAAACTTTATTCACATTATAAATCCCTGACAGCAACATGCCAGTTTGGTGGAAATCCACATGGCTTTTTCCTATTATAATGCTTTGCAGCCATTTAACATGTAAAGTCAGTTGAAAATGACATTAAACATTAACTTTTTGATTCCCCTTTTAAAGAATGGCCTCTTTGACCACACTTCAGTTCTTCTAACTGTTAGGATATTAGTATATATTGTGTGTAGACACACACACACACACATAGAGTAACATTGGAAACTACTGCCTTATACAGAGAATAAGTAATGAACTGTTCTTTATTTTAAGACTTAACTTGGTGTATCGTCAAATAATGTATACTATTTTGTGGATATTTTCCTCATCTTCTTTTTTTGCTGCCCAGGGCTGTTTACATTGGGTTAGTTGCAAATAAGCTGCTCTGCAAACATCATTTTAAAAGGTTCAGATGAAGTTTACAAAACAAAACACAAAAGGCAGAAGTTTTTCGCCGTCATCTCGCACCTCTGAAAATGCTTGTGCTGACATTGTCTAGAAGAGACGCTCCTGAGCTAACTGTGCTGCACGGCTGCTGGCGCTGCCCTGCCTTTCCCCAGTGCTCAGAGTGAAAGAGCATCCCAGTTCTTCTTCACTCCTGAGAACACGCACATTGTTTCAATAATCCCCGCAATAAATGCTCATTAGTAATGCGGAAGGACCCTACCAGCCAGAGCAATTCTCATAAGGTGCCTCTTCCTTTTAAATACATTCCTTGCTGATTTAAATTTTTTAAGCAATAGTTTGTTGCCTGTTCCTTTGAAAAACCTTTCCATTGCATTAGCAGTAAGTGTGTGTGTGTGTGTGTGTGTGTGTTATATGTAGCAACATTGAAACACACTTTGATTATTGCACAGGGAATTGCAAAAAGAAATGAAAGTGCGTAAAGAATTTCCCACATGTGAAATTTTATTTTCAAACCCAGATTTTTTCTTTCTCTTCCCTGTCTGCCCCCCTTCTACCACCACCAAAACCCACTTACTGAGGAGAACAAAGGAAATCACTAACTATAAAGGCATCATTAAGTATGAACAGCAACAGCAAGATAAAGCGTGTGATATGACAACATATTTTATTGCACAAAAGTCAAGATAATTAAATAATTCAGTGGTATTCTTAACTAATTAGCACAAAGATCTTTCAGAAGCCATCAGGAAAATGGATCTAATCAAATCTAATAACATGCTGCATTACTCAAAGATCACATATTTTCCAATGCTGCTCATATTTTTCAAACTGATAAAATAACAGGAAGGTTACAAATATGTGCACATTTAATCAGCCTGTATTTCAATATGCTCCTTTTCTGCATGAAGTGATTAGATCTTTGTAGGAAGCGAATATGTACAGCGGGAGTTTCCAGTGCTAGTCAATGATAAAAATCACAGATTGAGAAAATTAAGTTCGGTTTTAATTGATCTCTTAAAAGGATTCATTTTCGGGCTAGGATTCATTACTGTGCTAAACAGTATTGGGCTGACTCACTTGGATTTATAGTTCGTGCACGTACGCTGGAGTTTGCCTGAGATCTTCTAACGTGGCTCATTGGGAACCTCATTTGCCCATTTTCTGCTTTCCCAACATTTAAAACATGTCTACCAACTCTAAGAGAGACCTATGTATCTTAATTCAGAATCCAGTTATGAGGCCACAGTCTGATCTCATTTGACTGGTGTAAATCCGGACTAACTCCATTGAGATCAGTGGAATTGATTTAGAGTTACGCTAGGGTAAACGACATTGCCTGGGGAAATGCTTACTTTTTCCTCTAGGTGCATGAGTCTTTAAGCAAAAGCCAGGGACTACGTGTACGAAGCATGAGCACAATAGGGGCAGACTGTCAATGGCTACTGTACAGAAGAGCAGACTATACACTGAAGCACCTGCCAAGGCACTGATGCTGCTATTGGAAATCTCTCCTGGTAGCTCCTTTCGGCAAATAGATATTAAATGCATCGAATATTATTCATTATATGCAATTATACTGCAGTACCGACACATGTGCATTGTTTCATGTAGTATATTTGCTGACTCACATTTGATCATATACTGCCTATATATTTGACATAAGTAAAAGTGACTCATTCCTATACTAAACAAAGGAATATTTGGAAAATCATTTTGTCTGATGGAAAATTAAGCATTTATCCTTTTAAGTAAATGTCTGTATACTGTTCACCATTTAAATAACAGAAAAGGGCAAAGGGCATACATATATATAATGGGGTTTAGATGCAGTGTTGCCTACTTTTCTTACTATGAGCCCAACCCTTTACATATACGAGCAGACTGAACTCCCACAGACTCTACCGATTACTGAGATGAGGCAGCGTTGTGGGGTCAGGCTCTACGTTTGGTAATTCTTTGTGTTAAACATAGCAAGGTAGTGTCTAAAGACACAAACTGAGATTGAAGCCCTGTTGTGCCAGGCACAATTCACACATACAGCATGAGAGCCCCTGCCCTAAAGGACTAGTAGTCCAAATAGACGAGACAGACAAAGGGTGGTGGAGGAAAAAGAGGCACCAAGAGGTGAAGTGACATGCTCAAGGATACATAGCAGGTCATTGGTAGGGCACGGTATAGAACCCAGCTGGCCTGACTCCCAGGCCAGTGCCCCGTCCACTGGGCCATACCACACCTCTGGGCATGCACAGTTTATGAACATCATCACTGGTATGCAAGAATGTAAATTCAACATAGCCAGTGGTATTGCTAATGCACATTTGGCTGTAGTGGTGAAAGAATACACGTTATTTACATGGGCAAGTTACACTCCTTTCCTGTATGCTTCTGCATCCTATTGTTGCGATTCACTCCATGTTCAGACTATTGGATGTGGTCTGAGATGAGTGAATGGCTGATCTAAATATATATATTTATATTCAAGGAGCGCAATTACTCTCTGATTTAAAAGATTCAAAACATGAAGGTGATCATGGAAGACTGAGGCCCTGCATGTACAGTAAATTAAAATTGCTTTTATTTAACTATAGCTATTCCAGTACTGTATAATCTACTCTCGTCAGACGGGTGTGGCTACTGACTTCTCATCCCTAGCATTTTGTTGTGTTGGCTGTTCTGTCCATGCTATACGGTACTCTGCTCAGAGAGCGCCAAGGTAGGTATACAATCTACAGCAGCGTCTTCACAGAGTGCACCACTGGCATACTTAATTTATTGTATTTTTTTTTTAAATAGGCATATAAAAGATCAGCACAGGTTGTGCTGTGCAATCAGCGCTTCTCATGCTATCCTGCAACCAAGAGGGAGCCTCAAGCAACCACTAATGAACAAGGATTGCTTGGACCCAACAAGTGGAAGATTGACCTCAGCAGAAGCAACTTCTTGCTGCCGCCTCTCAAACCATGACTGCTAATGTAAAAAAAATTAAAAACTCAAATAGCCAGCCAACCAACCAACGGCGATGCTATTGTACTGGCTGCAACTTGTTGCTGCTCCATAACTTTAGAATATGGAACAAATTCCATATGCCAAAGAGGAGAAGGGAGGTCCCAACAGCTCCTTCTGGCCACCACAAGAAGCTGACCTGATTGTCTACATGCCCTAGAGAGCTGTGTTCTGATGATCACAGGGTGCAGCATACTGCTTGTTTGACCTGTGCTCCTCCTGTAACTTCACCCTCAGAATGAGGAAGTGCTACGAAGCAGCAGAAATTCTAGAGCTGGCAATCAGAAGAAGCAGCCCTCGTCTGAACTCTTTTTCTATAAAGCTTGAGACTTGCCTAAACTCCGGCTTCTCCACGAGGGACAAGAGTTTGTTCAGAATATGGCGGGGGAGGGAAATTTGGCTACCGTGTGTGCGTATGTGTTCCATGTCTGAACTTGCTGAGTATACAACTATTTATTCCCCAGGAATCCAGTAAATGGTGAATCTTCAAACCCAGTTATCTATTTGTGTTTGTCTCATTTGGTCATCCCCTAAGGCATAATCTGGCCTTCACAGCATCTAGTCCCCCACAAGAGGATGGGTTGTTACAGTGTTGGGATCCGTGGGAAAGTTAAAATGAAAAAGGGATGGGGGAGAGAGGCTAATATTTGGGGAACCTCACATACGCACATTAGAAAAAAATGGATGGGTCAAAATTTTTCTTCCGTTACACCTATCTATTCCATTTTCACTTCACTGAGGCTGCATGGGCATGATTGAGAGGGGGCTGTGTTAAAAGTTACTCTCTCTCTAGCTGATAGCCTATAGAATATTTGAATCTGTATTAGCTGCCATCTCTAGAGAATGCAATACTGTAGATCATTCCAGAAAGTACTGTACATTTTGGGCATGATTCCCAGAGTCCATTGTCCATTTGCTCATGTGTCGCAGCACCTGCGCACACCTTTTGGGTATAGTGGCACCTGGGCCTGCAGATAGAATTTTTATGCTCAAAACACATTTGGACAAAGGGAGGCCAACTTGAAGACACTTCGGCTCTTTATTAGTTTGGCATCTTTATGTCAAAGTGTTCGGTGTCTGTTCCGAACATACAAATAGATCTGTTAAAAACAAAGCAAGATCAAAGCCAATAAAACTATGCAAATATGCTGTTGTGTTGTTCCAAAAGGATTCGGTGGGTGTCTAATGCCCCTTTTGAAAGCGGCCAAATCCATGGTGTTTCTAAAGTCATGGGACACAACCTGAATCGGCAAGGAAATGTATTAATTGCACCAGTTTTCCGCTGTTCCAGAGGTGATGTTTGCCCACATTCAGTTGCCAAATAAGGCACTGACACTGCAGTAAGTCCATGTGAGTGGGTCATTGTGCTTGCATGAAACCCCATCAGAATCATGGGGAGTGAAGTCAGTGGAGCTCCGTGCAAGAGAAAAGCGATGTCGTGTTGAGTCAACTCCACTATCTAGGCTTAGCTAATAGTTATCCATGTATTCTGTGGGGCTTGGACACTTAACTAGTGGCACTGCAGGTCACTCCGGGAGAAGAGTTTGCCATATTCATCTTTCAGTTGAGCTATTAAATCCAAGGTCCTTTCTGCTGCTCAGGGTCAGATGTCCAAGGAGAAGTTAAGTTCCTTTGGCACAATTTGTGTGAAGCCTTTTTTTTAATTTCTCTTTGGATTTAATACACAAACAAAGAGAAACAACAATATTGCGGGAACTAATTCATCACTCCAGCTTCTGAGGACAAAATATTATGGAACATATTCTGTCCTCACATGCAGCCTGCTAGCAAGACTTGGCTTTATATGTACACCGGACAACACCACATGGAATAATAACCAGCCAGTGGTAATACAGAAGGGTATTACTCATGGAAGACCATGGCTCATACATCATAATTTAGTAATAATCCTTTGCACTTCTGCAGCATGTTCCATCGGGGGATCTCAAAGCACTTTATGAACTTTAATGAATTAAGCCGCACAAACCCCTTGAGGGGCAAGTAAATAACTGTTCTTAGCTCCTACTTACAAATGAGGAAAATTAGGCACAGAGAAATTAAGCCCACATTTCAAGATTCTGATCCTCTCACTAGCATGAAGACCTTACCACTCCAGAAGCCAATGGGACTTTTCTAAGAGTGGGGTACTGTTATAACGAGCAAGGGTGGCAGAATCTAGGTGTAAATGTCCCCTGACCTTGGGTGCTTCTACTTTTGGGCGCCTGACTCCCAGCACCCTTTTCAGAAGGGCTGAGCACCTGTAATTCCAAACAAACCAAGTCAAGGGGAGCTCAGGGTGCTCAGAACCTCAGATAATCAGACCCTTAGTGTCTCAAGCTGGGCACCTAAAAGCAGTTGACTCTTTTGAAGAGTTCGACATAAGTAACGAGCTGAACCCTATCTCTTCATACCTGGCACTTTGCTTAAACCATTAGCTCAGGCTGCGTCTCTAGATGCAACAGAAGCTACAATCACTCGTCTAATGTATTTTTGTTTCTAATATTTTGCTTTGCAGACATTTCCCTACACATCTCTGAAGAGCGTACGGAGGTATGGCAAAAACAGCGATTGAGAAATAAGCAGCCTCTCCATCAACTCATAATGCCTAATGGCACTTGTTGAGACAAGGAAAGGGAGTAATTCTAATCTCCTACTCAGCATCACCTCTCTCAGTAAAACAGCCTCTAAGGCTCAAAGCTGGGTGAGCTACATCTGGGAGCCTGAATTGCATTTACCGTCACTAAGGTCCTGTCTGCACTAGCCAGGGGGACTAGTTGTGACCCAGCACAGACCCCCCTGACTTCAGATAAAGTTGCAGTGGAGATTGTATCCGAGGTCCCGACCCTGCAAAGATTTATGGCTGTGCTTAACATGAATAGTTCAGTTGAACTCAATGGGACAACACACTTTTGTAAATCTTTGCAGAATCAAGGCCTGACTCACAGATCTGTAAAGTTCTAGAGCTCTCTTGAGTATGAAAAGTGCTGTATACACACTGAGTGAAATCCTGGCTCTAGTCAAAGGCAAAACTCTCATTCACTTCAGCAGGGTCGGGTTTTCCCCCACCAATTCTATTCTGTTCTTTAAAGTAATCCTTTATAATATGGTTACATGCAGGCCTTTTTTGTTTTGCTATCTCTCTCCAGTGAGGTGACGGGCCCAAGGTTTGGGGGAAATGAGATGACTGAATAGGAGGAGAATAAAAGCTTTGGTATCTGACGTCTGGACTGTGCTCCACATCCTGGTCTCACACTGCTTTAAATTTAGTTCTACTCTACTGTAGTCAATGGAGTTATTCCACATTTGATTGGTGTGACTCATATTATAATCTGGTCCCATCTCCTTTCGCAGACTAATATTTGAGGGCTTTGTTGCTGGGATTGTTTTTTCTTCCTCTTCCATTTTTTTTTTATTCAGTTGGTACCTTGTCCATTCTTTTCATTTTGTAGGATTCTGCCCCTGATTTTCACAGCACAAATGTCTTTTGCGCAGTCTGTGACTGTCCGCTTCTTCCATTCAAACGGAAGGGAAAAAAATGTGAAAAAGCTCAATGGTAAAAACAATCATCAGACCGTTTATTCTTGAAGACTTGGGTGTTGCTTGTGCCGCTATGCTCTATCTACAGGAGCAATTTTCCAGTAGTAAAGTAACAGCAAAAGAGCATGTGGCTAATAAAGAAACTGATCACTGAAATATACTCAATGATTTTTTCTTCTTGATGCATTCCTTAGTTCTTGAGGTTTTACTTATGCTCCTTTCATCAGATTAGACATCACCATCTTCATAGCCCCATAATTTTCTCTGGTAAATGGACAATGATTGCAGTAGAAAGCCATACATACCATGGGCCAAATCCATCTCTGGTGTAACTATTATGGTCAATGGAATTGCATCAGGGTATGATTTTGACCCGGTGATAGTAAAACCAGATGTTAAGACAGTAAAACAAGAACTGATCTGCTGTCAGCTTTGATCCTGCTGACTTTAATCCTGTTCCAGCGGACTTTTTTTTTTTTTTTTTTTTTTTTTTTCATGCTAAGAGAATGTTTGGAGCTAGATTTAATCCATTTCCCAGAAAGCACTGATGCGATGTTATAAAACCAGAAGCTTGCTGGTCAAGACGAGAACAAATAGCTGGATGTTCAATAAGCCTTTCTTTGCCTGGAGCATCTGAGAAATTGATGTAGTATATGCTGAGCGCTCATCTTTGTTTCTGTAATTTTTCCCTGACATCAAATTTCTTTTTTCGTTTACATTCTATGCTACATGGGTGAAAGTCACCCATTGAGTAGAGCACGAGGCCCATACATCTCAAAATGGGACTTAGCGCTGCAAAGATCTTGTGCTGGCCCTCTGCAGAAGGGTGATGTTTTTTATCTTGTGACCGTAGCAATTACACAACCTATGGGTTCCAGAACCATTTTTAACCCTCACTGGAAATGAGTCACCCTTTAATTACCAAGATAGGCAGCTCATCAGGGCAGGAAGTGTGTCTGGTGGTATTTGTCCCTAATGGTCCAGGTACACCCATGATGCTGTAGAAATAAAAATCAAGTCAAGTGTCTCAGTCATTGTCAGAGCCAGGATGGGAACTCAAATGCTGCTAGCTTCCCATCCTTTGTCCCACGCCAGGAGTAGCACTGACAATATAACCTACTTTGAAACACAGCCCAAGCCTCAATGAAGGTTTTGAAGTCACAGTAATAGTTCATTGCCGTTCACCATTCAAGTTACTTCATTTCATACAATGGCTTAAAAAGGTCTCAAGCCAACCTCGTAACTTGTATGATTCAAAAGCCACTGACAAAAGCTTCAGCCCAAAACCTTCATCAGAAGTCCAAGGATCAGATCTTCAGCTGTCACAATTTTGTTGCTTTCAGTGGTATTAGGCTGATTTACACCAGCTGAGGGTTTGCCTGCATTGAAAAGTTTGGCCATTTCAGAGTGTGTGGCTTCATCCCTCACATTGATCACTGGGATTTTGGACTAAGTTCTGTGCGTGTACAGTATCTACATGATTAAGATGTCAAACAATTTGAAAGCAATTCTAGAAACTGCTAAATATCAAATAAAAGGTTATTTTTGTACCCACTGTACATTATTTCTATTTGCTTTAACTACTTTGAAAGTGTAATGACAGATATTCATGCCAGCTAATCTATTTTATGACATTCTTCTCTCAGGAACAATTTGGGGGTTTGCCAGGAAAGGGTTATATTGGGAGAGTGCACTGAAACACCCTGGATTCCTCCGGTCATCATATCAGTTTCTGCAGATTTTAAGCTTTCATTTATTTAATGATGTGTTTAGCTGTTATGGTTGCAAAGATGACTTTTAAAATCTGGAACTGATGCACGGTTTTCTGCAGATAAACGGACAAACAATAGATCAGACAGGTGTGAAATTTCTTCAGTCATCTCAGTGAATTACTCTGAAACCTAATGACACCATTTAAATGCCAACATTAAATATTTTACTGAAAATAATTTTGGCAAAAAATTTCTAGTTCTTCTGGGACAGTAGCGGCGCCTTGGGATTGGGGCTGGAGAACAGAATTGTTGATGGTTCTTGAATAGAGTCCCATTGGTTCTTTTTTTAATGCCGTACTCTGATTCATGTTACCTAAGATAGAAATATGATTTGAAAACTGAGCTAACCTAATCTAAATTATGCTTATGTACCATAGTGAGAGGCACTTTAGATAGGTAAAATATAGGTATACGCCATATATTGGGTGGTTGGAAATGCATTTTATTTTCCAGAAAAATATTTAAAAGAGAAAAGTTTTTCATTTATTTGTTATTTTCCCCCCTTGTTTTCATTGTAAAACCAACCCCTTCAAAAATTCAGTTTTGGAAAACTGGAACACTTTTGCATTTTGTTTTGTTTTTTTTAACAGCATTTTTCTCATAAAAAATTCAGTTGATTTAAAAAGGCATTTTTTCATCCAATTTTTTTTTTGAATGAAAAATGTTTGACAATCTCTAATGCTAGATAACTGACTATGGTATGTGTGTCAGTACCTGTATATAGCCCTAGATTATCTGGAGAGTGGTAAAACATCCATGGACAGTCAACCTGTGGAACTCATTGCCAGAGGATGCTGTGAAAACCAAAAGTATAACTAGGTTAAAAAAAATTTAGATACATTCAGGGAAGATAGGTCCATCAACGGCTAATAGCCAAGATGGTCAGGGATGCAAGCCCATGCTTTGGGTGTGCCTAAACCTAGGGCCGGCGCAACCCATTAGGCGACCTAGGCGGTCGCCTAGGGCACTAACATTTGGGGGGCGGCGACCGCAGCGGCCGGATCTTCGGCCACCTCGGTCGTCGTCGGTATTTCGGGGGTGGGACCTTCCGCCACCTCTGTTGGGGGTGGCATTTTGGGGGCGGGACCTCCCGCCATTTCTGTCGGGGGTGGCATTTCGGGGGCGGGACCTTCCACCGCCTCGGCCGGCAAAAAAGTTGGCGGCACTCCTGCCTAAACCTTTCATTGCCAGGAGCTGGGGCTGAACAACAGAGGATGAATCACTCAATAATTGTCCTGTTCTGTTCATTCCCTCTGACATATCTGGTGCTGACATCTGTTGGAAGACCAGATACTGGGGTAGATGGACCATTGGTCTGACCCAGGATGGCTGTTCTTATGTTCTTACGATATTGTATATGTTAATATACTCAGCTGTCCCTGAGTTCTAGATGAGCTCAAAGACCATGTTTAATGCTGAAATTGGAAAGAAACAAGGATCATCTGAGAGCAAAAGAGACAGGTGATATTGACAGTGAAATCTCCCTATGTCATGTAGGGAGTTGTGTGAAAAAAGGCAACGTTGGAGCCATGTGATGTTATATTTCCAAGTTTGAAAGCAAAAAGCCAGGCTGAAAGTTTCATTTCCGTCTCAGACTGTATTTTACAGTGTGTGGCTGGGAACTGTGCAGCTGGCTTCCTCCCGCTGAATACCACGTTACAGATGCCACATGAGGCCTGACATGGGGTAGCAGAGAAAAGAAAACCGTTAGTCGATCCATGGAGTCACATTATAGTCAGAGAAACACTCTAGAGTTTTTCCATTGACTGCAGTAGGAGCAGGCTTTCTCAGGATGACTATTCTATATTACTAGGAAGCATAAATGGCTTCCTGACCAGACACACACTGCAAGGAGCCTCTCCACCTGGTGCAGAATTGGTGTAAGAGCTCCATGCGTGTCTCGCTCTCAGCCGCCATTGCATTGACTGTCCTGCTCTGTGGTTATTCTCTGCTTGCCTGGGCCCTTAGAGGGTCTTGGGAAATGGGGTGAAAGATGGCTCTGGGCTGCTGTAACTTCAACAAGGACAAACAGGCACCTGTACCCCTCCAGAATACAGGGAATCCAAAGGTGATTTAAAGCTACCTTTGCTCCCATGCAGCATCTCTACCCCATGCTCAGGAACAGACTGCAGGGTGACCAGATGTCCCGATTTTATAGGGACAGTCCCAATATTTGGGGTTTTTTCTTATATAGGCTCCTATTACCCCCCACCCCCTGTCCTGATTTTTCACACTTGCTGTCTGGTCACCCTAGAACAGAGTAACTGAGACTCAAGCTAGTAATTGTTTATACAGAGATCCAGCTGCATCCATCAAAAAGAGAGGAATTAGCCTTCCCTATTGGTGTTGAGGTTGGAACTTTCCCTCCTTGGCATATGCTATGCTAAGCAACCCAGTATAACGACGCCCAAAGCTTTGATTGTTGTGCAGTGTTACTCGTGAATTGTTTGTGTTTCATGGTTATTTTTGTTTTGTGGCTAGTTTTTAAATAATTCTAATCCAAAAACAAAACAAGAAGAAAAACGTTTTCCGCTTCGTCTGTGTCTGTCTTTCTAGAACACCAGATCTAGATCGCTTCCCTTGGGGATCTAATTTATGGGCACAGGACCAGGTCTATAAAATGGATGTAACTTCGAACATGGGATACCAGCACTTCCTGAGTACTGGGCAAGTTTTGGTTGTAATCTGGATATATACTTCTCATTGTTGGCCCATCTCTGTAAAATGCATTTAAAACAAAACATAGGCTCCAACTCCCTTTAAACTTTAGGGGAAGATCTAGAGCTGAACTTCTGAGATCAGTCCTATAGACCAATTTCTCTTCTAGTCATAGGCCACAATCTGGCCTGAAGAGAGCGAGACCCAATCTATAATGCATCAAATGTGGGGCTGACTTTTGCCACATGTATCCCATACAATGCAAACTTTGCTCCACAGATTTGCTAGCTCTTCGCTTACAGATACTGGAGGTTATTGGGAGAAGTAGGCTAAGTATAAGACAATGTCACTCTTTTTCCCAATTCCTTGTTTGTTGGTTGTCCAGTGGGGAAGTGAATCTACTTTTCACCACTACATTGCATGTCTTGTGTCTGACCCTCCTTGATAGAAGCAGTATGAGGAGCCTGAAAGCAGCAGGGCGGTGGGGCTGGTGGAAAGATGATCACACTTTCAACAGGTGATTTCAGATGGGGTGTGGCATCCTCCAAAGACTGTAAACCTCAAGACAATGTTCAGTCCTTCACAGTGGTTCTTAAATGTATTGATTGTTTAACATGCATGGGCTGCCGTGCGTGTTTAAGGATAGGGATTGGATCATGAGTAAGGGAGCTACAATGCAGAGAGAAAATGTGTGACTGTGCGCGTGACTGTGCTAATGCTCGTATTAAATCTTTGAGCAGTCCAAGGGCAACTTCCAGGATCCCGAGCAAACTCAGGCTGAACTGCATGCTCTGGCATTTGTTAAAAGCTCTGGGCCTTCTCCTGACCAGCCCAACTCTTGATTACTTACTAAACATTACAAGGTGGGTGGGCAGTGAATCATTCAAAGCTCCTACATATCTAATACACATCCAAACTTACCACTGTACCACTGGGGAAGAAACTGCTTGGAGTGACCTGGGCTGATACTTGAGATGCAGGATTTTACTGGATTTCAGTGGAATAGGATTTTCTACCATGTCCAGCTCAGCACATAACACAAGAATATAAACCCAGAAAGGAATATTAAGCAGCATTATGTGATGAGGAAAATTCCCCCCCCCCAGTACCAATGGATCAGTCCATCAAATATTCCTTTGCACAAGCTGACATGTCTCTTCTAAAAATAGACATCTGAACATTCAGTCAATGGAGTAATCCAATTGACTGAACATTCTTGGGTGCTTTATCATTTAAATTGCAATAAATCACAGTATGCCACATGCTGTATTGAGTTGCATCAAGTTACACTGCCGCCAATAACATGTGGTAACCAGATGCAATCCGTGTGCCATGATATAATTGCATTGAAAATTCAGTGCATGCACTGTTTTGTCTAAAAGCCGAAATAAAATGGCCCTTTTTAAAAATTAGATTTTATTAAAATCCCTGCTGGTGTCACATTTTGACTTAATTGATATTTATCCTTTCTTATGCTTTAATGAGTGAGCCCACAGGACCTGTGCCAAAGCCCATTGACGTCAATTGAAAGGCTCCCTTTGATTTCAGCGGACTTTGGATCAGACTCAGAGAGATATTTTCAGTAAGATATAAAAGAATCTCTACCACGCTGTTCTTAGGACAGCTGGACTCATGCAAGGAGGCTCTCAGCACTTCCTTGGGGAGACTGTTCTGCAATCTAACAGCTCTTACCATTAGGAAAATTCTCCTGATAGTGAGCCTATTTTTTCCTTTTCTTAACTAAGAGTAATGGAATGACATTATCGTATGTCTCTTAGGTACCTCCTACTACTCATAATTACGTCCCTTTGGACCACCTTAAATATTTTCTCTCCTTCCTTGGTTTTGCATCAGATATTTGGACATAATGGATGAGCATCATCATATTGCTTCCAACATTGTTGTTTTAAACAGGAGAGAAAAATCTAAACATGATTGGACCCGATCCTCAGCAGAGATAAGCCATTCGAGCCCCATTGAATTCAATGATGAAATCTACTTGTGCCCTTAGCTAAAGGCTGGTTTCTCTAGAAAGGGGCATGGGGGAGAGAGCCTCTTATGAGGATGTTAAAGCTTTGAAGTCAATGGAGCTATGCTGATTTACACCAGCTGTGAATCTGGCCCAGTGGATTAATATACAGGTGTAAATCCTATATAGCTCCATTGACTTCAGTGTGGTGGTAACAGTTACAGTGGTGTGACTGAAACCAGACTCGTGCATCCTTAGTGGAATTGTAGGTTGACCTACTGTTGGGGTCAAGAACCCAAGAGAAGGGGAGGAAATGAGATCTGGTCCCCTTGCCCATTATAGGATCCTTCCAAAGGAGGCACTTTAGATGAGGGAAAAAATGCAGCAAAAAAGGACATAGAGAAAACGAGCAAGCCAACAAAGAAAAACTCTCCTATTATAAAAACTGAAATCAGCAGTGAAAGGGAAGAAGCTGGCCAGTTAAATTAGCTGTATCAGTGAGGGGGCACTTGTAGTGACCCCATCCTAGGAGGCATCTGTGAGGGTAAAAGATGATTCACTTGCACAGGTGCAATGGAGGGCAGAATTTGGCTGCACGTAGGACACTGAGAGTCAAGTCTGTATACAATAAAGGAGCTGCTCCAAATAAGACAGTTCACTCTTCTGTAGCCTCTTTCTCAAAGTGCTGGAGAAGTGTCAATCAACAAAGTCTGGCATCTTAAAGGGGTTTAAGGGAGGAAGTCACCCAACTCCGATTGACTTTCAAGTGGGAGTTGGTAATTCAACCTGCTTTGGAAAGCCCAGCCTACATCGCACAGCATCCCTGGGAGGTAAATAACTATTACTAACCCCATTTTACAGCTGGAGACAGTGAATCACAGACAAATTAAGTGACTTGCCCAAGGTCATCAGAGCCAGGAAGAGGACATGGCAAAACTCCCATTGACTTCAGGATGGCAAGGAGTTAACCCCAGATCTTCAACCTCCCACCTTTGTGTTCAAACCACTACTCCAGTATTGAAAGCTGAAACACAGCACAGTGCGTCCAGCTCTCCTATGGCTACACAGAGATGTCCCTGCATTGTTGAAAATGTGTTTCCCCAACCTTTACAGCTTGTAAACTCCTAGATAGTTGTAACCGTCCAAGCGACAGAGGCAAAATCCTTGAAAAATGGAGCCATGAGGGGAAAAAAGTGTCTGTAATTCTTTTAGGCAGAAGGCTCTATGCTGAGCAGCAGTTTGAGTGCCTCCAAACAGAAGGGAACTCTGTAGGACTTAGAGGTTTTTAAGGTCAGGCTTGACAAAGCCCTGGCTGGGATGATTTAGTTGGGGATTGGTCCTGCTTTGAGCAGGGGGTTGGACTAGATGACCTCCTGAGGTCCCTTCCAACTCTGATCTTCTATGATTCTATGACTTGCTATGTCTTGTGCTCTTCATATTTTCAGGGCAAATACACCAAGAGAGAAAGGTTGAAGTTGTATCTTCTCAGCTTATTACCATAATGGCCAGCATGCTAAACTGATTGATTCTGCTATTGCCTAGAAGAGTGAGCTCCTCATCTTTCACTTTGTTTTCAGGGATAGCTCAGTGGTTTGAGCATTGGCCTGCTAAACCCAGGGTTGTGAGTTCAATCCTTGAGGGGGCCACTTAGGGATCTGGGGCAAAATCAGTACTTGATCCTGCTAGTGAAAGCAGGGGGCTGGACTCGATGACCTTTCAAGGTTCCTTCCAGTTCTAGGAGATAGGATATCTCCATTAATTTAATTTAAGTCTGGGACAGAGGCCTCCACATCAAATGGGCTGAATTGTCAACCTCTGGCATTGAGACTGAAAACTATCAGGTTCTTCAGTGCTTAAAATCCCAGTACAAACTTTGATTTTTCAAACAGGATTTTTCAAATGTTGATAGTCAGCACCGAGAGTCCCATTCACACCCTGCACCACTGGACTTCCTGTTTCGTAACTAACGGAACATCTACACTGCAATTAAAAAAAAAACCTCCGCGCGACTGGGTCTCAGAGCCCAGGTCAATTGACTCGGGCTCACAGGTCTCAGATTGCAGAGCTAAAAATTGCAGTGTCAAGTGCCTTTCAGGCTCGGGCTAGAATCTGGGCTCTGAGGCATGTACCCCACGCAGGGTTTCAGAGCCTGGGCTCCAGCCCGAGCCCAAACATCTCCACGGCAATTTTATTGCCCCGCAACTTGAGCCCAAGTCCGCTGATCCAGGCCAGCGGTGGCCGTGCCATGCATCTTATACTGCAGCGTAGCTGTACCCTTAGTGTCCTACTATCAAAGTGTGATAATGATCTTTAATGCAACTCAGATGCAGGAGATTTGCCTGCTGGCGTGAAAGCAGATCAAGCTAACTCAGAAGACTGGTCCTTTCAGTCTTATTCCAAAGTTTGTGTTCTCCGTGATTAATAGGTACCCTCAATTCTCTCCAATATTGCACCCGTCTCCATAGTATCGGAACGCTTCCCATGTATGTGTGTCTTTCATTTCCCCTTAGGCTGGCCAGATGTCCCGATATCCTTGGGACAGGCCCAATATCCGGGGCTATGTCTTGTATAGGCGCCTATTACCCCCCAACCCCTGTTCTGATTTTTCACCCTTGGTATCTGGCCACCCTATTTCAGCTTAGTATATTTCTGTGAATGGAAGTTCCATCTTTGCCCCTCTCCTTGGGGGACACGATCATCGAGGGACGGAATAGCAATTGGTATGCTCCTAACAAACATACTGACTCAGGTGAGATACTTGCTACAGCCAAGAAAACTGGAAAAAGTCATGTCAAATAAATGCCAACAGTCACATGATCGATTACAATGAGCAGTGGAAATTATTCCAAAAGTTCACTGTTGTAACAATTATCCTTTTGTCTCTGATGATTTGTAAACCTATTAAAACTTCCTAAATACATAGATTTTTTTTTAAATCAGAAAGGTCTTGTTAATTTGTAGCTTGACCCATGTCCTAGTTCCAACATGGATCCTGAGCTACCTTCAAGTGCAGTAAGTGGATGGAGGATGCCATTTCATTCTGTTCTTGCATTCCTGGGCTTGTCTTGGTGGTGGTGGTCTTTTTAACAACATACAAAAAAGAAACGGAACATGCTAGCGCTATCCTGCAGTAGAAATGAAGTGAATCTATAGGAAAGTCTAAAGAATCTGAGTGCTAGATTAGATGTTGGATTGCATGCCCATGAAGGGTAGTAAAAGTGATGGCCTATAAAGACCTTAAGTCTGGGTGAGCAGGACTAAATGGGTGATGGGCACTTGGTTACTCCATCCTTGGAGGAGGTGGGCAGACAAGAGGTAGATTCTTGGCTCTGCCCCCAACCCTCACCCCCAATGCAGCAGCTAGTACATCTGAACTGTCTGGGTGGTGGTTGTATAGGCTACCTCTGACCCTCCCTTTCACTCTCCCAGAGAAGGTGGAAGCAGAGAAGGCACTGAGAATCAGAGGGACATGTATGAGTTACGGTGTCCTTTCAGGGTCATTTCTTTTCTCAATACTGTGCCTAAAGCGATAACCTAACCCTTAAAATCCACCTTTAAATAACACATTGGCACAAGCACACTGCTGTATAAAATGCTACGGCTTTGTGATTTTTCTGTGCTACCCTTCAAACTTGCCAGGAAAACGCTTCCTTTAAGTCCAAGGGGTGATGGAGAATGACAACTAGCAGGAAAGGAAAAAAAACAAAAATAGAGATGGAGTGTAAGGAAAGAACGGTTGCTTCAGTTCTACTGATTCTGATCACGCTGAAGCTGTGACGGAGTGCTGGGAACCAATAGCTGAGCTAGTACTCTGGTCACTTAAGCACAAATTAATTTTGCCCAGGGTTGACCTGATAATGCCTAATTAGTGGATTAGAATGGGGTAGGGTGAATTAATGAGTAAATTGGCTCATTAACACAGGAGGTATAAGAAGGCAGAGGAAGTGCAGGGGAGAGAGAGGCAGGCTAGAAAACCCAGAGCCAGGAAGGATCTCTGGGTAGAGACATTGCTTCCCTCTCCTTGGCAGAGAACTGAGAAGAAACTGAAACTGTAAATAAAGTGGCATATGCATCAGAAAGGTGGTGGGACTGGGAAGTAAATAAGCTGCCCTGGGGTGTTTAACAACTAAAGGTCTCAGAGTCTGTGTAGACAGAGCAGAAGTCGGGAGCAGGGTGTCGGCCTGTCACAGAAGCCAGCCAATGGCCAAATTTCCATTGATTTCTGTAGAAAAAAAAAAGCAGGACTGAGCCCTTAATCTGCCATGCTTGAATTGTTTGTTAAATTTCCAGAAAGGCTCCCTCGATATCTTGGAACTTTGTTGAATTTTCAAAATGTCAATGGACGGCATTAGGTCCTCGAAAGATGCTGTGTCCCCCACCCCTTTCTAGAGAAACTAACCACTAGCCATCAGTGCATGTGGGTTTCAGCACTGGGGGCAGCAATATTTTCTTTATAGATGTTATTTCTTAGTTACGTGAAGAGAGAGGCTAACGCAGGGGTGGCCAGTCTGTGGCTCAGGAGCTACATGCGGCTCTTCAGAAGTTAAGATGCGGCTCCTTGTATAGGCACCGACTCCGGGGCTGGAGCGACAGGTGCCAACTTTCCAATGTGCCGGGGGATGCTCACTGCTCATCCCCTGGCCCTGCTGCAGGCCCTGCCCCCACTCCACCCCTTCCCGCCCCCTCCCCTGAGCCTGCCGTTCCCTCGTTCCTACCCCTCCCCCCCAGAGCCTCCTGCACGCCACGAAACAGCTGATCGGGAGGTGCGGGGAGGGAAGGGGAGACGCTGATCAGGGGAGCTGCCGGTGGGTGTGAGGCACTGGGAGCAGGGTGGGAGGGCTGATGGGGGGCTGCTGATGTATTACTGTGGCTCTTTGGCAATGTACATCGGCAAATTCTGGCTCCTTCTCAGGTTCAGGTTGGCCACCCCTGAGCTAAAGCCACAACATTCAACATTCAGAAGTGGATCAGAAATGTCTTCTAACTTGGAGGTGTTGGGAGCTGGGCTTTTGAAGCTATGTCCCAATAGGGGGTGATATTTAGGCTGGCTTGCAATGCTATGGTTATTATCTGGCTGTGAGAACTCCAGAGGCACTGAGTGTGTTTGGGGAAAGGGAAGTGTTTTCTGGATGTATTTAGCTAAGCTGCACTGTTACTATGCTATTTTGTGTCATTGCTATCGTGACTACCATGCCATCTCATAAAGTAGGCTCTGCAGAATAATAATAGTACTTTGTATTTCTGTAGCATCTTTCAGCTGAGATTCTCAAAACCCTTTACAATCAGTTCTCACAAAATGTCCTCCATCATGGCAAGAAGTAGAAAATTATCCCACTTTTGCATACCAGACAACTGATAGATACCAGGGTTAAGCGATTTGCCAAAGATTACACAGCAGGTCAGTGGCAGAAGAGACACTAGGTCGTCTGATGCTTTGTAAAATGCCTTAACTCATGGGAAGAGAAAATGCTTGTATGGTTATGTCATAAAACAAAAAATGAACTAATTGTGCCAAAAAAATCAGACAAAAAGGTGGATCCGGTGGATTATACAGTGTAATTCATTTTGCCTGAATTTGTTGATCCATTGTTGGATAGGTAGATTTTTTTTCTGTAGCTGCATCACTGGCAGCCCACTAAAAGCTGGCTCATAGTTTGTCATTACCTTTGATGGTTAGTGAATGACCATATCTGGGAGTTAACTCTCTTGTATGGTCTTCCCACAATGATAAAGTGGTTCTTTTAAGAATCCGATGGCTTGCCAAAAATCTATTATTGCTCAAGTCTACAGTCCTTTCCAAAATAAATTATAGGACAACTGTGCTATGAGTGACTAAAAAGCACTAGAAAGACTCTCATTTAATACCAGCCATCAAATCCATTTTACCTGTCTATGCATTTTTAATGTGCCCATCACCATAGTATACAGATGTCATATATATATATATATATTTTTTCTTCTAAGAACCATATTCTCCACCCCTCCTATTTTTAATCTTCCATGGGGTAGTTCTTGTGTGCTTGTCTCCAGCACATGTTCTGCTGGACAGCCTGCAGCCAGCTTGTACAAGACAGATGTGTCTAATCTTGCTCTCTGAAAATGGTGAGCAAGAGTTAGATTCAGCCTGAACTCTGGTGAAGAGGAACTCCACAGCCAAGAGCCTGACGCCAAGAATGTCTAGTTCCCCTGACTCTGTGTGTTTCGCTCTGGGCTCTATCAGCCCTCATGTGATGAGCTGTGTTAGGTCTTGTCTGCATGTGAATGTTTTTGTTAGTATAACTTAGGGTGTGAATTTCATCTGATTATATCTATATGGATACAATCCATCTCCCCCAGTGAACACTCTTATTCCAGTAATATTTGGTTCAGTTCATGTTACTTGGGAAGGAATTTAAGCTAAACCCAAAAAAGCCTAATTGTTTTTATTATTAATATAGATGAACTTTCCATGCAAGTATTAACAAACCTTATTCGTAACCCGCATTTGTTACTTTTGAAAGGTCTATTTATGTTTGGTCTACCTCTTATCATTATCAGCATATTAATTTTGTTCCATTTTCCCAACTGGTTACCATAGGTTATAAAATCTACATTCCCCCTCCCCCCTGACTCAGAGAATTTCCCATCCTTCCTCCCCCGCCCCCCCATCTCACAAATGTTGGAGGAATCTGTCCTTTTCCAAAACAGAGCTATTACAAATCTGGATGTTACTAGTAAGTTTTATTAATGGGTCTTTCCTCAGGTCTATCACCTCCTCTGGACTGTCAGCTAATAGAACTGCTATGGGTTATGTGTGTGCAGCCTAACTCTAGTTAACTTGAAAATTCTATTAATTGTATATTGGTGGAAAACAACAATCTTAGGGCATCTTCACCATATATGCGGAAGGGCCCCTATTCCTCCACATCCTCGCCTGTTTTATATATTTTCCTTAGTTTGAATGGAGCGAAGTACAATTGATAAAGTATTGTACTCTTATACCGGAAAAAGTGTGTCCACATGAGGATTTTCCTGGTATAACTTCTGTTATCAACAAGGCCTAAACAAGATTAGATTGACAATCCTTAGTACAAAGGGAGAGTGATGTCCAGTGGTTACAGCAGGAAGTAGTCATGATAGGGTTAGTTAGGTTACCTAGAGTATTATGAGATGAAGATATGCTCCACCCTGTTTAATCAGTGGGAAATTCCCCCACCACACACACACACACTGTTGCGACCCAGTCAGATAAAGCAGCATGTTCCTAGGTGATTTGTTATTTTTGTTGCACTGAGCTGTCTCTACAAAAGCCAGGATTTTGGATTCCTGCTTTCCAACTTCAGCTCTGCCTTTTAAATTGCCTTGGAGCAAATCACTTTGGCCCAGATTGGCACTAGTAGCCTCAGTTGTTGGGTGCCCAGCTTTAGATACGTGTGGATTGCCTCTCAGAGATGCTGGAAACACACATCCGTCTGTGTCTTTAATTAGCTTTGATTAGCAGGCCCAAGGAGTCCTATACTGGACACCCAACAAAGGAAGCTCCTAACATTTGAGGTTATTTAAAAAATATTTTCTTTTCTTTCCCTATGTCCCACGTTTTTCATCTTCAAAGGGTGATATTAATATTTCAACCTCCCTCACCCTGGTGTTTGTAAGGCGGAAATATTTACCGCTAGCCATTTCTAAGGGGCAACGTGTAGCTGTGATCACCCAGCCACTGACCAGGGAATGAATTGTGACTCAAAAAGCCCCATTTTGGTCTGTGATTCCTCCTTTGCTCCCGGGGAGCAGTGAGCTGCACCCATGTACGGCACTCCTCTGTACCAGCTCAGCTGTGCTGACTAGGATGTGGGAAAAATGGGAGACCACTGCCCATCCATCAGCATGGGAGAGGCTGGCAAAGGCTAGTCTTTGTTCTCCAGCCATTCCCCCTCCTTCCCCCGGATGAAGGTAAGCTATGCAGGGCAGAAAGGCGTGCATTACACCTCCTTTTACTCTGCTGTGCTGGCAATAGGGTGAGTCACAATCTTGCCCTGAGTAATTGAGGCTGAGGGAACTGGGATTGTTTAGTCTCCAGAAGAGAAGAATGAGGGGGGATTTGATAGCAGCCTTCAACTACCTGAAGGGGGGTTCCAAAGAGGATGGAGCTCGGCTGTTCTCAGTGGTGGCAGACGACAGAACAAGGAGCAATGGTCTCAAGTTGCAGTGGGGGAGGTCCAGGTTGGATATCAGGAAAAACTATTTCACTAGGAGGGTGGTGAAACACTGGAATGCGTTACCTAGGGAGGTGGTGGAGTCTCCTTCCTTGGAGGTTTTTAAGGCCCGGCTTGACAAAGCCCTGGCTGGGATGATTTAGCTGGGAATTGGTCCTGCTTTGAGCAGGGGGTTGGACTAGATGACCTCTTGAGGTCCCTTCCAACCCTGATATTGTATGATTCTATGATTCTATGATTCTAATTAACTCTTTGAGATCCTTGCATGAAAGGCACGCTACCAATGGTGAATATTATTATTTCAGATATCATACAGTATGATGATTGTTCCCCACCCGGAGCTTGCCTTCAAGCTTAATGCATAAAAAGATGACAGCCCTGCTTTCTGTTCATGAGCTGTAATTTTCTGAAGTGGTCTATCCCCATTCTAGCTCTTTATATCAGGTGGTACCAGAGTTCCATGTTTGCTAAAGAGAGCCCCAAGTCACAAAGTTTGGGTCCTCGGGCATTGTATCTAAATGTGGTCTCCCGCATCTTCAAGGATGGTGTCACCGAGCTCGCTGACCATTAGCGGCGCCTCCTGTGGGCCGCCTGGGAATTTGCTCTGCCAGACATTGCACTCCCACTCCAGCAGTATCTTCCCCTGTGCCGTCTCACCCTGCGGCCCCTCACACTCTAGGGACTGCAGTCACCTCTTTGTCACTTGGCCCTCTGGCCAGGTCACTAATATCCTTCCCTTCTGGGGAAGGCCAAGTCCATCCAGACCTGCTGTCTGGCTAGCATCTCCAATGCCCTTGCCACTTGCCCGTGGCTGGTAGGGGACCCTGGGCCCACCCTCTACACTGAGTTCCAGCCCAGGGACCCTATAACAAGCAGCCAAGGTCTCTGCAAAGTTCTATCCCTTGCTGCTGTTTCCCTGGACTTCTTTCTACTTTCTTCCTACTTATCTGGCTTCACCTCCCTCTGGGTTTGCCAGCCTCCCAACTGACTCCTTCCAATCAGGGAGTGGCTGCAGGCTACTCCCCTGGCATGCCAGCACAGCACCACCCCCTGGTCTGTAGCCAGCTTCCCGGCTTTATAGGCTCCACCTCTTCCTGCACAGGTGAGCCTCCATGCAATCAATTCATTGCCTGTTCCCTGGCTCCTCCTCTAAGTGTACCCTGGGGAATTAATTGGCCAGCCTGGCCACCTTAACCCCTTCCAATCCTGTCAGGCTCTGAAAATTGACTCTTAGAAATGACATTGTGGTTTTCCATATTTATTTTCTCTCCACGACTTCCAGAAACAATCTGCTGAGTTAACAAATCTAAAGGTGATTTGTCAAACTGCCACCCCTACAAACGCAATCTGGGGTCTGAAACCCCAACCCTCTTTTTTGTGTGCCTCCTCCATTATCATCAGTAACAGGAATTCCACAATCTGAATTTAGTTGACAATTTTGTTGATAGATGCATGAGGCAGAGTAGACTCCAGCACGCACTCCCATAGCTGCATTGACTCCAGGGCTATCAAGAGTAATAATTTGTTTGGATCATTAGCAGAGGTATCTCAAAGATACACAGGGAGAAAACTATAAAGCAGGGCTAGGATAGGGCACTGGTAAGGAGAGTGGCCTGATACTTAGAAGATCTTGGTTTAATTCCTAGCTCTATGACAGACTTCAGTATGACCTTACAAAATCATTTCCACGCTCTGTGCCTCAGTTCCATCACTGTGAAGTGGAGGAATATTTCCTTATGCTCACCTTTTGTCTCTCTTCTCTTACTACGTGTATACACAGTGCCTAGCACGATCGGGGCTTCAGTCTCAGCAGATCTTATAATACCTGGGTACAGGAGCAGATTTACCATGAAACAAAATGTGTGGTAGCACAGGGCCCCCCAACGACAGGGGGTGGCCCAAAATGCAGGAAATCTGACTATCTGCCCCTGAGTCCCGGCCAGCGGTGCAGCAGGGCTCAGACAGGCAGGCTGCCTGCATGGCGTGGCTGGTGGCCCCATGCCACTCCTGGAAGCGGCTGGCTGCTGACATGTCTCTGCATGCTCCTGGTGGGCGGGGAGGCGGCTCCACGTGCTGCCCCCACCCCGGGAGGTGTATGGAGACCCACTGACCCCCTTGCCCCAAGGGTCACGCAGAGCAGCAGCATAGCAGGGCTAAGGCGGCTCCCTGCCCGCTCTGCCTCTCTCCCTCCACGCCGCTTCACTATCAGAAGCGGACGGCTTGTCCCTGCGGACCCTGGGGGGGGGGGTTCTCCACGTGCTGCCCCCGCCCCAAGCACCGACTCCGCAGCTCCCATTGGCCGACTGTGGTCAATGGGAGCTGCGGGAGCGGTGCCTGCGGGTGTGTGGAGACCCCCTGCTCCCTCCCCCCCCCCGCCTAGGAACCGCTGCTGGAGGGTGTGTGTGTGCTGGTCACTTTGGGAGCCACGCCACCCCCCTGCCCCCTTCCCACACCCCAATGCCCTGCCCCAGCCCAGAGCCTGCATCCCACACCCAAACTTCCTCCCAGAGCCTGCCCCCGTACCTTCTTCTGCACCCCAACTCCCTGCCCCAATCAAGGTACCACACTTTATTTTCATTTACTTCCCATTACTTATAAAATAGGAGGAGGATGAAGGAAAAAAGAATGAAAATCAGGGCGGGGGGGGAGATAAGAGAGAATGTTCTTTTTCTTGGCTGGGTCCCGAGGGGAGGACCCTGAAAATGAAGCGGCGCACAGGGCCCCACTAACTCTAAATCCGCCACTGCATGGGTAAGTTCCACAGAGGCTAAGGTGGAGGAATCTCCAGCTCCAAGCAGTGGCACTGAAGGAACGCTACGCCAGCAGTAGCCTCCTTTGCTCCTTCGGCCGTGACTGGTGGATCTATGCAGCAGTGGCCCCCAACGGCCTCATTTCTTTCCCTAGCTTACCCTGGGACAATCTACCTTGTCCAGGTGGGCTTCACACCACACTTGGGCACGGCTCTGCCGCATGGACTCCACAGATCCATACTGGCTCTCCAGCGTCCCCACCTTCAGTCCCTCAGTATGCTAATGCAGCTGGTGTTCTCATGAGGCTTGGAAAAGAGGAAAATATATATATATGGGGCGGGGAGCAGAATTCCACCGCCCATTTTAAAGCTCCGTAGATTCTTGAATTCTGTACATTAAATGTATTTTTGAAGCTCCTTGAATATTTCTGAAACAAAGAGGTGCAGTGAAAACAAAGATAAAACCTCTTGGCAAATGGCATCTGGAATTGCAAGACAGACAGACACATACGACACACTACTGTAATTTTAATTGCCTGTAAGCTAACCCCCTTTCCCCCCGTCTTTCTCCCCCCCCCCCCCCAACACACACACTTCTCTCTTCCCTCCCTCCTACTTCCTCCCCTCCACCCCCCATGCGAGTTAATCTGTTGGCTACATTCTCAGCTTTTCTTTTGCTTCTGGTTTCATTTTCAGATGACAAAATTCAAGGCACACAGCTCTGCTGTCTGGTTGCCACGGCAACGGCAGCCTATTATCGTACCTTGTCATTCATCAAGAAAGAATTGCACTTGACAGAGATAGACCAAAATGCTTGCAGTCTGCAGCATTAAAAAAAGAGAGAGAGAGAGAGAGAAAGGAAAAAAACTGTTTTCTTTTCTTCCAAGTATGTAAAAGGACTTCAATGCCTGTTTAGTTACATGTTATATTTAACATTGCTTATTACACGCAGTGGTGATTGTCAGTACTTATAGAAATAGATCTTTCCTCTTCAAAAATATATTTAAGTAAATTTCATAGCTCTGTCTTACTTCATTCTTTCAAGTCTCCCCCTCAACCCTGATGCAGAATATAAAGGGAAATGGTTAAATGATACCGGTTTTGCATGTTGAATTCTCTGAGTGACCACACAAATGCTGCTTTTCTGCTTAATTATGCCTTGTGTTGGTTAGCCTTCTTTCTCTCCTTCTAATACTTCAAAAATAATTAGCAGGCTACATAATTGAATTTTATCTTTAATTGATTTAATTCTTCAAGTGTGTGATGCCTGTGGAATATAGGAGTTTAGAAAGAAAATGTGTGTGCATGTGTTTATATATAATATATGTGAAGGTGGAGATTGCTCTGAGCATAAAATCTGTAATCACCCTTTCTAAAGTTGGACCAGTCCCAAATTCATTGTTCTTCAAAGGCAGGAAATTGTAATTACGTGTTGTTTTGCCTACCTCATCTTTGCCATTTGAATTAACCCAAATTAATTCTTGAAATATGTAGCCTAATACCTTTTTTTGTCACTGAATGCACTTATATGTTGAAACTCTAGAATTATTATTTTTAAGTCTGACTATTTTCCTAGTAACTGTATGATGGATTAAATATCTGTAACAGGGTTTGCTATTTTTAAAAAGGATTTTGAACCAGAGTGTTCCCTTACATTGGTCAATTTGCTTGTTAAAGGTGGGATATGTTGTAAAATACTTTTATTGGCCATGTGGTATTTTAAGTACATACCCTCTTTGCTTGAGTTTTGAATCTCGGATTGTTGAATCTTTTGTCCCAGAGATCAGAAAAGAGGAAAGAGAGATAGTGAAGGAGGAAGATAGAGTGCACTTAAAAAAAAAAAAATCCTTGCACAGATTCTACTGTGAGCTCTGTTTATTTTCAATAAGTGTTATAATCAGCCTTCAGGTCTGAGGTGCCATAAGCGTTTGAAGATCACTTTCTGCTCCCCACCAAAAAAGAAATCTGCATGCTGCTCTCTTTTGATATTAAAGCCTTTTCCCTACACCAGCTCCCACATGGGTAAGGGATACAAAGGAAAAGTCCACAGTTGTGATTGCACAAAATCAAATGCAGATCTTTTCATTAGAGAGGTGCTCAGTGCATTCTAGCTGGGAAATTCTCCAGAGGACACATTCTTACCATTTCAGATTTACAAACCTAGGACACTTCTTGACATGGATCTCAAATTTATTTGCAGCCCCACCCCCCCCCCCCACCGCCCCGCTCCCCCTCCCCAAAAAAGGCAGAAAGAAAGAGATGCACTTAAATGGTTAGTTCCTAGAGCCACTTCTGAACTTTTTACTTTAATATTGCCACAACACCAGTGTTCATTTCCTGTTCAACTTCAGCCCTACCTTTTGATTTTTAAATCTCCCTTAGGCTAGTGGTTTCAGCGGACAAAGAAATGAACAGGCAGAAACAATTAAACTAGCAGATACAGTGAAAACCAACACCACAGCACTTTCACAGAAATTGCAGCATATGAACGAATTCTGTCATGGATTTGATATTCTAGCAGTCAGTCTTATCCTTACAGGTTTTTCCAGCCTTCCTTTTGGCTAGAGGAATTCTGTTTTCCCTTAGGACCTCATAAATACATACAGGCACTGAAAGTATTTTATCTGTATATTAATATTACATGATAAACTTGGGGGAGAAGAGAAAAATCCTAAATCTAGATCTTCTTAATTGCAAAATGGCTCCTTAAATCCTTTTTAAATGTCCACATATGTCTTTAAGAAAAATTGGAATTTGGAATGTTTATACAGCCCTGCACAGTGCAAGTTAGCTATCCTTAAATTAGCGATTCAAGTTAGTTTACAGCCTGAAAAGTCTGTAACAAGACACAAGTGTTATCTGTTAAGAAAGAAATAGATTTTTGTTATTGTCTGTGTGTCTGTGCTATTAGACAGAGTGGCAGCTAAAATGCCAGCTATAAAAGCACTTTCAGGAGGAGGGGGAGGCTATTGGGCATTAACAAAGAAATAATTAACTCACTCAAAAACTAGCCTTTATCCATCATGGCTTTAGACTATTTATTTATTTTGCCCACGTATTTATGTATCCATTGATAAACTCCTGCCACCCTTGTGGAAAAATTCCATTTAAGTCAACACCTAGCTCTTTTATAGCACTTTTCATCCATAGATCTCAAAGCACGTTACAAAGAAGGTCAGTGCCATTATCCCCATTTTACAGATGGAGAAAAGGAGGCACAAAGAGGTAAAGTGACTTGGCCAAGATCAAACAGCGGACCGGTGACAGAGCTGAGTCAAAGTCCAGTGCTCTTATCTATGTTACTGGGTATTTTTAACCTTACATTTTGATATGTCTACAGAAAAGTTGTCCTAACTAGGCAGCTGGTAATGTTCATAGATTCACAGCTGTTTTAAAGGCCAGACGGGATCACTATGATTATCTAGTCTGACCTGCATAACCCAGGCCAGAGAACCTCACCTACCATGCAATGCTGTGGCAGCCACTTTAGTTTTATTTGAACTCTGGCATATGGGAGATGGTTGATTCTCCGAAGCCAAGCTTTGAGAGCACATTTGGCCCTTCTTCCAGCTTTGAAGTCAGTCTTGATCTACGAAAACAGTTCCAGTTGGAGATATGCTTTGTAAGGGTCCGATTCAATAAAAAGCCAGTCTTGTTCTGGCAGTTTGGCGGTCCCATGCAAGCCCTCGCAAGCCTCTAAAAATTGATTTGAGGGTGAGGAAAGCTGTTACGGGGACTGAGCTGAGGTTGCACTGGGTGAGAGTCAGATGGAGTTTTACTGAATCCAGCCGCCGCTGTCGGAACAATAAAACACCTCTTGTAAACCGAAAACTTTTTGGTTGGTTTTCTTTCTACATAATAGTTAGGGTGGGTTTATTTATTTATTTTTCCCCTGGCTGTAGTGAAAATTTGAAGACTGCTGTTAGTAAACTTAAAACACTATATATAAAACCACAGCATGATGTGAGCTTATCTGAAGTTCAAAGGAGATGGGAGGTGATAGTGGTGCCCTGGAGCGTGTCTGAAATTAAAATGTCATGTGAGTTAGGGGTGTCAGAATTTTGATCCGAGTATAGTATGATTCATCTCAATTAAGTGTTTCACAATCAGAGTCTTAAGAACTGATCCATTTAATTTTGCTGCAGGAAGGACTTTGGGATTTGGCCCATTAATAATATTTCACATTCACATAGCACTTCCACTCTGACCGGATGTCAAAGCACTTTAATAAAATGAAATATTTTTTTAATATGAGCACAAGCTGGGTGGAGACAAGGCAGAGATGAAGAGGGTGGGCCGAGGAGGATATCTGCAGCCAAGGGCATTGTAGAAATGATCTCTTCTCTACCACTGAGTAAGTAGCCTGCCAGCCCCCTTCGGCCAAAAGAGTTGTAAATATAGGACTGGTTTTGGATCCCAAATAGCTCCTAGATTCTTAGGTTGCATTAGTGGCCAGAATTAGCTTCCTTTTGTAAGGGGAATGTGGCCATTCCTCTCGGACTTGCATACCATGCCTTGGTGACCTGAAGACTGGATAGCACCGATGACTCTGCGTGGGGTTAACCTTGAAGGTCACTGAGCAGCTACAGCTCATGCAGAATGTGGCTGCCCACTTGCTTGCTGGTGTTAGCCAGAGGGCACATCTCATTCCAGTTCCCTAAAGACAGCACTGATTCCATAGTTACTCCAAATCAAAGTACTTTCTCTGGGTATTTAGCTGGGTCCTGGATGCTTGAGGGAGCCTATCCCTATAGGCCGTCCATGGTGGCTGAGGTCAGCCGGGACACTTTTGCTGACGGTTCCCCAGATATACTAATCCAGCTGACCTCAGCCACCATGGAGGACATTGTCAGTGTAAGGTTTCAGAGTAACAGCCGTGTTAGTCTGTATCCGCAAAAAGAAGAACAGGAGTACTTGTGGCACCTTAGAGATCTGTTAGTCTCTAAGGTGCCACGAGTACTCCTATTCTTCTTATTGTCAGTGTAAGTCGCTCAACTCACTTCCAATCCTGGTCCACCAGAGCCTGAGTTCATTGAACTTCAGGCTTGAAATGATAGCCTTTACAAACAAACAAACAAAAACCAACCTCAGACTTCTGCTTGAGGAGGGCATTTGTGGGATTAGTGTATATTTTGTTGTTTGTTCAAATCTAAGAGAGGCTTTTTCACACCATGCATAATTAATCTGTGGAACTCATTGCCCCAAGACATCACTGAAGATAAAAGGTCAACAGCATTCAAAAAGGGTTATGCATTATATGAAGAATAAGAACCTCCACAGCTACCTAAGAGTTTAAAGCTTTAGTTTTGACCTACACAGTCTTTAATGACATAGGACCAGCCTAGATGAGAGACCAGCTCACCCCCCCTCCCCACCCCGATGCAATGCTGCACAGCTGAGGTCAGCACAAGCCCTTGGTTTAACAAAGAGGGAACTGCTAGTAGGGCATTCTCTGTGAGGTCCTTTGAATTGGGAACTCTGATTCAAAATACCCCTAATCCAATGCAAAGCTCATTGATTCTCCCTAGTTTGGGGGAGAGAGGAGACAGGAGGGAACTGAGCAGGATGGTAGTGAGGAGAGGTGGTGCTGCTTATTTTCTATTTGGTCACGATTGGTTGGGTTTGAGTTGAGATGAGGTAAAATTGGTGGATTTGTAATTCATCATTTTTGACAAGGGAAGGTGGCTAGGGCCTGGAATGGATATTTTTAGAGGATGTTTCTCCATTAAATAAAATAAAATGGGCTACAAATATGGAATGGTTTTAAATGCTGCAACCATGAGGCCCTAAACCAATCCCTGCATGCTTGGCGTTAGGAAAACACATCCCCTAAGGGAAGGTTATTCCATTATTGCCCATTATGGTAGTCTCTTGCTCCTCCCTCTGAAGCAACTGGTGCTGGCCAGTGCTAGTGGCAGGAGATGGACCATTGGTTTGACTGGTTATGGCAAGGCTTGTGTTCCAAAGTCCTGTGGGTTATTTTTTTCAAAATTGTCCAGCATCAGAGCAGGGCCCCTCGTTTAAATTAAATAAATGTATGTCTGTATTTATCATTTCATCAAACACTAGGAAATACAATGGGATGCATATTCCATTGTCTGTCAGTGACTCATTATGTGACCTTGGAGTCAAATCCATGAAGTCAACTTTAAATTTAAAAACAATGTCTAATAATAATCAAGTCAGGTACTCAAAAATTAAGGCACACAGATTAATGGATGGTGTGAAATTTTTGACCTGAGCTTTAGAAGTTTATACACCTCTACCCCGATATAACGTGACCCAATATAACATGAATTCGGATATAACGCGGTAAAGCAGTGCTCCGGGGGGGCGGGGCTGCGCACTCCGGTGGATCAAAACAAGTTCGATATAGCGCGGTTTCACCTATAACGTGGTACGATTTTTGGGCTCCCGAGGACAGCGTTATATCGAGGTAGTGATGTATATGCATAAATTTTTTTTTTTTTTTTTGCTGCTTTACCATTCCTCACTGATGGGTGCAAGGCTCAATTGAATTCATGCTCATAAACATTTACAATTAACTGGACCCTATTTTTATATTGGGGCAAACCAATCCACCACATTCAAACACCCTCACATTTTTGGAAAGTTTGCATTGCAGTTTGGAGCCACATCCAAATGTCGTGGGTCAGGAATCAGTTTAATAATTAGATGCAAAACTATTTCCAGACAAAATATCTGCAAAATTTTAATGAGGCATCAGAGTGGGTTGTTGTGCTCTCTCTCTCTCTGTTTTATAGGTATCGGTCTAACCTGTTAAACAGTAAGTACCTTTTTGTTTCATGATCATCATCAAAGCATTTTGGCAGCTATTCCAACTGGATTTCAGAGCTACTCCATCTTTTCCTCAAATTCCTGTTCTTACTTTATTGTTGTGTTAAAAGCCTGTATCTGATTCCTCCTAGAGGGACTCCATTAGCTCCCAAAAAGAAGATGTCTGGTCAGAAGAGGCAGCTGGTTAGAACCACTAGTGGCTGCTGGATTACCACACCCTATACTCTTACTTTAAAAAGCTCCTACTTATAAAGCGACACAAGAGACAGAACTTGGAGGCTTCACAAGTGAACAGCCAAGAGAATGAAAAGGCTTTCAGTGTCTTCTATACTCGTTTTGTTTGTTTCAACCTGACTATATTAAGCACCTCTGCATTATTTTAAAATGTTCTTGACTAGGAATGGGATTTTTCAGAATAGCCTTCAGGAGTTAGGTGCCAATGGGAGCTGAGCGTCTAACTCCTTTAGGCTTATTTTAAAACCCCAGACTTCAACTGCTGTAAATTTTCTGAAGTTTGATTTTTGTTGCAATTTTGGAGTTAAATGGAAAAAAGTCAACTAAAGTTTGGTATGTTTTTTTGACCCGTTCTATTACTGATAAACGTTTCTCTATGCAACCCAAAGGAAGAGTAGCCATAACTGCTGTTGTAAATGCCCTTGTTTCATCCTGTCTGCAGTTTTAATTTTGAGAACATAGTGGGCTACTGATTTTGCTCCTGTACTTTTGCCCTCACAGATACCTGCAGGTGCACTTTGTACAATTTAGATGTCTATGCATTATTGCCAACCTCAGGCCTTCCAAAATTGTGAGATTATCTTGAAACTTATGAGATATTTTTTTAAATATACATTTTGGATTTGCTTTATTTGTCTTATAGTTAGAATATTTAGGTTACAGTTGGGTCACATTTCAACCTTTACTCTGCAACCATAAGGGCTAGAAACTTTTTAAAAAAAAATAAAAGCTGACATTGTCACATAATTCCATGATTCCAGGAGCTGGATTTCAAGAAAAACACCAAATATTGTCAGACTCATGATAAGATCAAGAGAGTTGGCAATCTATGGTATCAGATAATTAGACATCTAGAGACTATAAAATGTATCTACACAATTACAACCAAGGACTTGAGTCCACAATTATTTGTGGTTGCACCAATGCTGATGCTAAATAGGAGACCAAGTTGAGGCCCATCTGATGATCAGAGTATTGGATATTCTTGCAATATAAATGTATGTTTTTGTAACATCAGAAGTTAATTGTTTTGCAAGACTTTTGGTATTATTGAAATATAAAACAATAAAACTATGTTTTGTTTACCTTCACAAATCTCCTTGGTCTTGTTTTTGGGCTTGGCCATTTAAATTTTATTGATATTAAAGAAGCATCTACAGATTAGAGCCCCCTTGCAATATGCATAATATAGACATACAGTAAAAGACAGTTCCTGCCTTAAAGCACTTACAGTCTATCTGCAAGGGAGGGGGATGGGATGCATGTGCCTACATAAGCCTCATTGATCTCCAGTGCATGGCTGCAGGAATCCTTTCTTGAGAAGTGTGTTGCAGTATCAAGGCTGTAAAAAAAATAGGGTGAAATACCGAAGGCCTTACCTATAATTTACTTAAGCAAAATTCCCATTGATTTCAGTGGAAATTTAGTCTGAGCAATGACATCAGGACATGGCCCACGATCAAGTTCAGATTTTGTGAATGAGAGTTAAAAGCCACTATCAAATCAGTGTCCCAAGCAAAAAAAAAAAAAAAACCCCAGAGCTCATTACAAATGCTTGATATTTTACAATGGAAAATGCATGGAACAATAAATACCTTTCTCCTGGATTACAGGTATGCTTTCCCCACTGCTCCAGCCACACACAAGTACAACAGCAGAATAATTACAGCACAGATGGATTTTGACATTGGCCACCCCTCAGGGCAGAATAACTTTTCCATCCAGTTCAAGAAAAAAGGGGCATTCTGTGGAATAAACAGATTTCTCTAAAGAAATTCTGCACCCATGGCAAAGTCCCTGTTGATTGCAATGAATGCAGGATCAGAGCTCACCTCTTACATGTCTAGAAAAACACTGACTTCACATCTTTTTTTTTATTTTGCCTTTAAAAATACCTGTTAATTAACAAGTGCTATTAAAAGCACGTGTGATTTATTGAGAAATAATTTACCCTGAAGGGCTTGGGAAGGCTTTAGATTTATTGTTCATTATAGGCCAAATCCCAAGAGGTTCTGAGCACCCACAGTTCAGTGTTCACTCAGTGCATCATAAGGTGCTTGCAAGAGATCTGCTCTATTCTGTGTCTGGTTCCAGCTGGCTGAATACCACAACAATAGCTTCACAGCACCTCATCCACACTGTCTGGGGAAGCTCAGCCCTTAAAGACACTGCCCCTATTGCCACACACAGTTTCACCAGGAATCCTATTGGCATTATTTGCATAAATAGGGTCTACTCACATGACTAACAGGGTCAGGCAGGCACCCAGTTGTTAGGCAGGTAAAATACCCAATGAAATCAGTTGAAGTTTTGTCTAAGGGTGGAGTAAGGGCCCTTTGTGAATATCTAATTGGTCTGTGGGTCTGACCTCAGAGATGCTCCAGCTAAAGTCAAAGTTCCTAAGCAATTCTGAAACTCAAAGCATACAACAGCTGTGGTGGCAGGGAGAATTGGTCACTTGCAAATCAAACTAAAAAGAGGCCAGGTTCTGATCTAAGTTATGCTGATGTCAATCCATTGCCTATAAGAATGGTACACTGGCATAATAAACATCAAGAAGAGGATGTGAAATCTTCATCTGCCCATTTTTGGTTAATAAAGAGGTGAACAGTGCCAAAAGTTCCCTCTAATCATGCCAATTAATTATTGGTGGTTTCACAGGACCGTCCGAACTTTCCCCACCCTAGAATTCTTGTATAGCATCGCGCTTGCTGAGGCTTCTGTGCTTATTGTGCCTAGAAACCCACAGCTCAGCGGAAGCATTGAATGAAAAACCCAGAGAAGTCATTTTTCCCTATATATGCCCATACTTTTTTTTTTCCTTCTTTGTTTTTTTAATCCAAAATAGCCGGTACAGAAAAAAATGACTATGTAAATCATAGAAAGAGGAGATGTATTAAGGAAATGCTCTTAAACAGAAGTGTATGAGATAATGAAACTGGCTACTAGGATAAGCATATTTATTGGGTTTGTTATGTATCAAATGTAACAAAAGTAAAGTGTCTGAACAACTCCATGTGTGGTTCTTTCACACTCTTTGATCACACAATTCCCCCTTTAATTCAGATGCAGTAGAGCTTAAGTGGCCGCATTGATGTGTTAAGTGTGGAATGATTTTTGTATAAAATTAAAAAAAAAAGACCCCATTATGTGGCCAGAAAAGCCTTGTGTGCATTTGTTTATTGAGACAGGAAGTCGGTTTCCCACACCGAACAACTGTGCCGAGATGCTGAAAGATTGTGTAGGGAAGAAAAGTAAAGGAAACTTAATTTTCTACCTGGCAGAAATCAGCCTCTGGAGGAAGACATAGACAATGAGATTGGGCTTAAACCAAATAATAGAGGCTGATTGATTTTAAGAAAATGCTCCACACCATTTATATGGGGGTTTCATGTGTTCCTTTTGTTAGTAAAATGCTGGGCTTTGGAATAAATGGCTTTGTAGTCTGCCTGGCCTTTAAGTGCTCCTTCCACTATTACATACCCCAAAAGTGAAAGCACCAAGAAGAAAGGCTGTCAGGTGAAAACGTAGGATTTAAATATATTTTTAAAAAAATACTTTATTGCTAAAGTGACACCAGACTCTTTTTTTAGCTTGTTTTTAACCAGATTTTAGATGTAGATGATCATAGAGGAAATCAGTGGAGGGGTGGGGGGGCCTTTCAAACAAAGCCCTAGAACCTCAGCTGGTGCAAATCAGTGTAGCTCCATTCATTCAAGTCAATGGAGCGATACTGCGTTGCCCCAGCCAAGGATCTGGCCCACAAGCTGTAACAAATGTATCAACTTTATTTTCATGGGGCCTGAGTCTCCTATTTAAAAAGGTGTAAAGGGATGGGAATAAAGTACTGCTTTTTCAGCATGCTACTTTAGGATTAGCGGTAACAGTTATATATTGTCATTATTAATTTATTATATGTATTTATTAATAAGAAAATATAATCAGGTATAAATTGATCTCCAGCACAGGTCCGACCCAAGGGTATGAAGATGATCATAATTATCACTAGTTATTTCAGTAGCCCCTAGCAACTAAGAGGGAAGATCCATTGTACTACGCACTGTATACACACATAGTAAGGGACAAACCCTGACCCAAAGAGCTTAGTTTAAATAGAGAACACGGACTAAGAGTGGGAAGGGAAACAGAGGCACAGAAAGTGACATGACTCACTCAGGGCCATGCGGCATATTGGTAGCAGAGCCAGGAATAAACCTTAGAATTTGGGGGTTCCACATTTTGTTCCTGTTTCGTATAAAGATTTCACAGTGTTTGCTCAACAGTTATGGCTTCCACCTAAAAAGACTCCTGCTTTTGTGTGAAAACTACAAAAGTCCATGTGAGTGAGTTTCACATGGAAGCAGATGAAGCTGTGCAATTTCCAAACCTTCCTTTCAAAACCCATGTTTGCTCAAACAAACAAACAAACAAACAAAGCCCTCCAAAATACAAATTGGGCAAGTGTCAAATTAGCCCCCGAATGAAATTTGTGTTTAAAGCTCATGGGAAAAAAAATTTCTTAGCCTCTCAGGCCATCAAGGGGTTAACTGATTTACTCAGAGTATTATGGGTTGGACCCAAGCTCCAACCCCCATTACTTCCTGTTCAGAGAGTATTTTTTCCCCACTCTCTGTTGTTTAGCATGCAGCATGTTCCCAGCCTGCAGGACTGTAAGTAGTGTGTGTTTCTTGTTCATTGAGTGGTCCCTTTACAAAACCTCCAGTAATGATACAAGGATCATATTGTCACCATTGCCTGGTCCCTTTCTGTGACACAGCAACTGAGTTGTGGAGAAATAAGTTCCACAAACTTTTTTTTTTTTTTAACTTTGCCTGAATGGCAAGTTCCTTTTAAATGTGGGGGTTGTGTGTGTGTGGGGGGGGCAGCTGTCCGTGCACATGGTAACTGATGCCAGCACTTCGCTCCTTTTTGTTATGTTCATGGCATATGCAGAAGTTAGAGACACACATAAAATATCCTTGCTGGAAGATTACAGCATAACACTACTTTATTTCTGAGAACTTAGACTGCTAACACAAGACCCCCCCTCCTCTCCCCAAAACAGAGAGGCACAACCCACCCTACTTTGTGGTAGGCTGGCTTTGGGCAGGTCAAGGAAATCCCTTAGGCTTTAAAGGGAAGTTTGCAATTTTAACACAATACACCACATTTTTTGCCAGCCAGGACGAGAAGGAGGCTATAAAATAAAAGTGCACATCTTCCTAGCTCACTCCCCCTTTTTGCTTGCTCTTGGCCTCCCTGACACACAGCCTTCCCTTCCATCGCCCAGTTCTTCCCTCAGCATTTCCCAAGCCCTATTACACTCGAGTTCCTTTCAGCACCATCTCCCTACGTTCATTCCGTTGGTGTGCATGACACAACGGCCTGATCGCGCTCTCTCTTGTTATGAAATGCATGGTATGTTGCTGCTGCATGTGAAAAGCTGCAGCCAGGCAGAAGTCACAGGGCTGTTGTTGTTTGTTATTTTAGGGCCCCCGATAAGTGCAGCTTTATTCCTAGTTCCATGTAAACTGGAAGTGGGGTTCTTTCCCCTACACATTACCCTGTTTTGTCTTCCTAGTTATGGCGGAGGGGAAGGATGGATTGAAATTATCAGTAAAAGCACAAGCTGTCACCTACTACTCCTTAAATACCCATAATAAGGATAGTGCTATGTAAACAGGAAGAGAAGGGACTAATTGCCCTCCACTTCCATTGACTACAGTAGGGTCTATAGCTATGACTATAGGAGTGGCGGGCAGTAGGCACTTTGAAGGATCAGATCCTTGATGCGGGAGAGAGGGAATTTGCATGATCTTAGCTTTCCAGCATTGAATATGTATCATATCTGAAATGTTACTCTGTTCATCTATCACTACACAGAGACAGCACCGTCAAGTGGATTGAGCGGAAGACGGGGCATCGGGGGTCTGCATTTTGAGTAAGTCAGGCCCTGCTCACTGGGGCAGGTCATTTCAACCTCTGCACCTCACTCTCAGATCAGTAAAACAGGGACAATAACATTTAGCTCCCTCTCGGTAGCTGAAGTAAATGGGAGCTGCAGGCACCCAGCACCTGGCCGCCTCAGGTTCTTAAGTAGTCAGACATTTTGGGCGGCATTTTTGAAAGAACTGAACATTTCTCTAACTTCCACTGAAATTGACTTCGATGGGAGCAAAGAGGCTAATACATGAATGCTTTTGAAACTAACACCCTTTAAATGCTGTTAACTAGAGAGTTCTAGATTTTGCAGAAACTGCCTGAAGAAATTCTTTAAAAGAGCAAGTTATTGTATTTTAGCCCAGGATCAGCTCAGAAAAGTACCAATCCCCACCAGTATCTGTTTCCTTCCTTCCTTTATTTCCTTTTCCTCTCCCACCGTTTGTCACTCCTTAGCTAAAGAAAATTTACCTTTTCTGGTTAAAATCAAGATTCAGCCTGATGTAATTTGAAATGCCTGAGTGCTAAACCCCCTGAATGATGGGATTTTGCCATCATGGAAATGCCAACAGTCTTTCCCTCCAGCATGGCGGCATCTAAACCCAGCACATTAAATCAATGATAAAGATAAATGTATGTCTCTTACTTGAAAAGTGTCGTCATCCTGCAGTCGTCACTTGGCCTTTTTAAGGTGATGGGAGAAAAAATATATTTGCAAAAATTAAGCACGTATTGCCAGTGCATATAAGATAGTGTTAATGGAATATCCATTTCAGACACTCTCAGTGGCCACCTTCAAACTCAAGACTTGAGGTAAAATTTTCAAAATGCTTATGTGATTTAGGCTCCTATGGCCCAGATTCTCAAAAGTATTTAGGTACGTAACTCTAACTGAAATCCAGGGCTGGATTTAGGGGCAGGTGACCCAGATGACCACCCTGGGTGCTGGGCATGGAGGGCGCCAGGCTCGGGGTGCTGTTTTGTGGTTAGCGACAAAAGGAAAAATAGAAGGTTTGTAGTAAAATGTTTTAGGTATTCTGTATGTGGATTTGTTTTTCACTAGCCTCCTACAATGTTCTGGACCTTTTGTAGAATCTCATGGAACCTTCCACACTTTGAGAACTACCTTTTCCTTGAACCTTCTAGAATGTTGTCAGCCAGGCCCTCGCAGGTGTATAAGGGGTGAGTCAGTCAGTCAATGAGATATAAGAATGAAATGAAGTGAAGTGAGAGCCCAGCTGTGATACTGTGAAACTTGTTTTATTGTGCAATTGTGTCAGGGGAGGGGGGGGACACTGAAGACGCTCCTCGCCTGGGATGCCATTTGGTCTAGGGCCGGCCTGGCTGAAATCAACAGGGGCTGGGTGCCTAAATACCTTGGAGGGTCTGGTCTTAAGTGGACTCAAATCCCTGAACTTTGTGCACACAGATATTTTATTGGCTAGCCTCTCCCTTGTGTGGCTAACTAGGTTGCGACTAGCCCTAATGTGACTGTAGTGAGGAGGAAAGATTCCCCCACCACCTTTGCGTTCGTTAGGGTTACCTGGATCTTGCATCTGGCACCTCAGTGCAACAGAAGACCTCTTCCTCCCGTGAGCAAGTGAGTAGGGCTGCGAGTATGCAGAACCATGGCTCCGCCTCCACCCATATGCACCACCTGGATGCTAGAGAACAAGTATGGTAAAGGGCTGCTAATACAGCTTGTAGCTGCAGAGGAACTGTCCCTCAGAGGGGTGTGTCTGACGCAAAATTCCTCCTGAGGCTCCTTCAGGTGGTGCTGCTGCACATGCTCCAACTCTTGCCTAGGGTTCTGCTTGAGAGCAAAATCTCAACCCAAGAAGCTTGCTTCCCCTCTCTCCTTATTTTTAAGGGCTATACTGGTATTTACGTTGCTGTCGTCTACACAATGAAGGTCTCCCACAGTATAGCTTGTGTGTTTCCTACTAAGAAGGCAGGCCCAGGTTAATAACCGCTTTTAATGAAATTGTTGTGTCTTACTCTGAACAATATCAGTTATTGAACTATGAGCCAAGGTCAAGAAGACTAGAAAATAAGAAGAAACCTTTTACAGAAATTCCAAAGGGGGGTTCCCCAGTTTGTTGCTATAACGCCTTCTGGATCTGCAGCCTCTTCGCTGCTGATGATACAATAATGAATCACCAAAGATTTACCACTACAAACGATGGGTCTGATTCTCCTCTCACATAGACCACTTTTACAGTAGTGTAGCTGCAAAGACTTCAGTGATTTACCTGCTGTGAGTAGAGAACCAGGGCCACTGTGGCTTACAAGAGTCACTTTAACTTGGTAAAACATAGACATAGAAAACAGGATGGACTGTGATCAGCTAATCCTTCCAGCAACTGCAAGGAAACTCAGAGGAATGCATCCACCTGGAGACAATGCCAGGTAGGGGTACGTGGACGTTTCTTAATCCTTCTGCATTTGGCCAAGCATATCAGTGTTTACTGCATCTAGTATTGTTTATACAGTGTGATACCATTGATAGCTAAATAACTGCTCTTTATTTTGCTTCTTGAATCCTAATGTAAGGTTGGTTTTATAGAATGATTTAGGGGATTCTTTATACAGATGTCTTGCAATGTAGAGGTCTCATTGTATCGATCCTTGGTGATAGTTTCCCACTCCTCTTCTCAATGGAGCTGAGGTTTAAGGCCATAGAAGTAGAGCTGGTCCTAATTTCCAAATTTTGGGGGACATTTTTTCATTGAGTTTTCAAAATCTGATGAAGGAGAGGACGAATTTTTCACAATTTTTTTTTTTACAAGCCATTTGTTTTGTTTTCAGCCTCCTTTAAAACTAGTTGATATTTTCCAAATTTTGCATTTCCACGCTGTTTGGGAAAATCTTCATGTTGAGTAAGTGGGAAGAGCTCCACTGAATTCAGTGAAGCTATGTCCGCTGAGGATCTGGACCATGAGTTGCATGAACAGGTCGGTGATGATATTGACAAATATCCTAGTAACAAACATCTCTTGTCCTTTCATGTCAGTACATTTTGGGTAGAACCCTGGCTCCAGTAAAGTCAATGGGACTTCGGCCATTTACTTCAGTGGGGGCAGAATTTCACCCATTGTTGGATGCCAAAGCTGCTGTACTGACTCTGAATTTCATCTGTCTTATGTTTTATTGTGCTTGAATCTGAGCTCACTTGCACTGTTGTAAGTCAGGAATAACTGCACTAAAGCCAATAAAGGTACCACGGTGAAAGGGAAATTGGTGTCAGGCCCTTGATTTCCATTTTAAAGTGGCATTTTAAATCTGAAAAGATGAGGTGGTTAGAGAGATTTTCCCTGGCATTTCAGAAAGGTGTGATTTTTCTTTCACAGCCTGGGGAAGTGCAGATTAGAAACAAAATAGCATCAGCAAAATTAAACGACTATGTTGAATAGGGCAAACAGACCTCTGTAAAGCCAAGCACCTGATCTCAGAGCTCATGTAGATGTCATCAGGTGCAACGGTACCATTTAGTTCTGTTGTGGGCTTTTTAAAAACTACCCTGTGTTGTTATTGCTTCTTATTTTAATAGAAATTAGCCTGAAATGTCTGTAAACATGGCCAGGTTGGGAAATCAGGCTTCCAATCCCCATCTCACTCTGGCAAGTAGTGGGATTGAACCAGAGGTAGGTTCAGCTGAACTAGCAATATGGTTTAAATTAGCTTTAGGTCGTGACTGCAAGTTAAAAAAATTCAAAACAGCCTGATGGAATTGGAGCAAGTCAAATTTGGTCGAGTCCAAAGGGTTTTCAGTTTACTTTAAGACCATGACTACAAGTTTTAAAAATCCCAAACAGTTTATCATATTGGCAAGTTCTCCATCCACTCATAATACAGTATGGAAAGCAGCAAGATTTGCCCAAGAGGCCCAGTCTGACAAAGTTCAGAGCAACCCCTGCTGCCCACCAGTTCATTGGAAATGGAACGTGCTGAATACTGTGCAGTATCAAACCCTAGCTATGGGGCATGGGCTTCCCTCGTGTAAATCATCCCAGTTCCATTGAGTTCAGTGGAGTTATGGAAGTTTACAGCAGCTGAGGATCTGGCCCTGTGTGTCTAAAAGCAACTGTCTGAATTTGGCTCATTTTATGACAAAATCCATATTGATTACCCCGTTACGAGGGTTCAGACTGCTCTCCAAATGCACTGAAGTATAACTAACGTTTGCTACAGCAATTAGCCCCTACTGCAGTTTGTACCATGCTGTTAAAATATGTTATACTCAGAAGGAATGTAATGCCAGTAAATCAATGGAGATTAAGAATATTTTAAAAATTCCCTTTGGCCACAGAGCTGTTTATCATTCAGGCTTCAAAATGCCGATTTGTTTTTTCAGAGCTGTATACTATTAAATCATGCAGAGCAAAAAGAAGAGTTGTGATGTTTTTGGACACATTTTAGGGTGTGCCCAATTCTGTGTGTGCTCTGTGCATGGAACTTCTGCTGACTCTATTGTAAAATAGGTGCAGGGCTGGCCCAGCGAGATTGTACCCAGTTCTGCGGACTCATCTGAGACTCGTGCATGAGTAGCAGCTGCAGAGTTGGACCCTTGAACTGGGATGTTTCCTAAGGAGTAATTTCAAGTACTGCTATCGCATTGCTTTTTGAGCATCAGCTATATATAAAGTTCAGTCATTTCAGACTGGAGGTTAATTGTGTGTGGTTGGCTTTGTTATCTCTCCTGGGTGTTTCACTTCCTGGTTCAGATTTGGGTTTGAATGAACCTGAACTTCACAGCGAAATTCACCACGTTTTGCCAGATTTGGAGTCAAATGGTGCCAACCATCAAATTTATGGTGGTTTGGGGTTTAGTAAGGAAAGGGTCACACAGTTCTGCTTAGGAAGCATGGAAGCAGAGAAGCTTGACTCTCAGTTAATAGAACACTACAAGAAGGATGTGGAAAAATTGGAAAGAGTCCAGCGGAGGGCAACAAAAATGATTAGGGGTCTGGAGCACATGACTTATGAGGAGAGGCTGAGGGAACTGGGATTGTTTAGTCTCCAGAAGAGAAGAATGAGGGGGGATTTGATAGCAGCCTTCAACTACCTGAAGGGGGGTTCCAAAGAGGATGGAGCTCGGCTGTTCTCAGTGGTGGCAGATGACAGAACAAGGAGCAATGGTCTCAAGTTGCAGTGGGGGAGGTCCAGGTTGGATATCAGGAAAAACTATTTCACTAGGAGGGTGGTGAAACACTGGAATACGTTACCTAGGGAGGTGGTGGAGTCTCCTTCCTTGGAGGTTTTTAAGGCCCAGCTTGACAAAGCCCTGGCTAGGATGATTTAGCTGGGAATTGGTCCTGCTTTGAGCAGGGGGTTGGACTAGATGACCTCTTGAGGTCCCTTCCAACTCTGATATTCTATGATTCTATGATTCTATGATTAAGTCACCAGAGCTCCATTGAAGTCATTGGAGAGAGAATTATAAAAGTCCTTACTCAGGCTTTACTACATTTGTATACTCAGTTGTTACTCTGGCAAATTCCCATTAGGGTCTCCTCTGTCTGGGGTTGAACCCTGTTTGGCTGCTGGACCTTACTCTTTGGCCCGTAGTTATGAAGAATAAATAGAGATAATGGGCCAAAATCATCCCTGATGTAACTTGTTTGTGAGGTAGGTTGGTACAGTAATACTATCCACAGATTGGTTTGAATTTGGAAAACTTGAGGCATAGAGAGGTTACCTGGTTTGTCCGAAGTCAGAGGAGTCTGTGGCTAAGCCATTTACAGGAGAGCACATTTATTATTATATTCTATATTTACTTCTTTCGATGCTACTTGGATTTTTAAATCCTCATGTTCTCACATTTCTGTATCACTAGCAAAAGCTGCTATGTGGAATGGATGCCTCCCACTTCGCAAAAGTCCTGCAAAAAGCACTTTTCTTCACAAATCTTTTCTGCAACAGCAATTCATTATTCACCAGAAAGCGCTGCAGTTGAACACTTGTTGAACAGCCCAAGAGGCTATCATCTGACATTAAACAAGCACAACTTATGTTAGTGGGACTGGACCAGAATCCTGCAAGTTTCTCAATAGAATTCTCCTTCTGTTTTACCAGACAAATAATCTGTTGCGACTCTTAGGGCTGCTTATCTTTTGTAGCTTGGATTTGTTCCCATGCACCATTTTGTTCTCAAAGATGCCGAATCTGATTCTTCAGTGCTAGCCAAAACAAATGAGAATCTTGGCTGACTGTTTGGTAGCAGCAGCTGGTTTGACTATGCCTCCCCACACCTAACACTGGGGCAGATTTCATTTTAACAGATGAAGATTCCCCCTCCCCCCTTTATGAGACCAGGAAGCACTAGAGAGTGGATAAAAAAATGAAATATTTTAAGTAGTTTTGTTCATCTTATTTTTGTGGAACTTTACGTGCATTAGTCATTAGAGTTTGTTTATTGCTTGTAGTTCTAAGCCATTCATCATCATAGTCTATTGAGAGAGTGCTATCTAGTGCATAGGGCATCGGAGTGGGCATCAGGGGACCTGGAATCTATTCTCAGCTCTGCTGTATGATTCTGGGCAAGTCACTTCACCTGTGTTTCACCTTCCACCTTTTGCTGTCTCCATTTAGATGATCAGAACTTTGCAGCAGGGGCTGTTTCTTGCTATGTGTACAAACACAAAGGGGCCCTGAGCTCAGGTGGAGCGTGCATATACTATAGAAATAATATATATTGTCCAATGTATATAGCCTAGGGTTTTAGATAGGTATATTGGATAGTACAGTGTCCCTAGGCATTTTTTAATTCCAAAAACTAACCACAACTTGAATTTTAAAAAAGGGGAGAGAGAGAGAGAGAGAGAGAAATGAGCTGAAGCAAAACACAAGATTCAAAAACTTTTGAACTTTTCAAAAGTTCAGATCTGGATTCAGTCCTGAGTTTGAACTTTCCAGCTCAGTCCTGTCTCTATAAACAAAATGCCTTTTGATCGCAGTTTTGGCGTTGTCAGGAAAGCTAGGTTAATGTCAGTGCTGTGAAGGTGAATTAGGGCTTATGTGGTGCTTAGACCTAGTGATAGCTTTCTGCACATGGGGTGAATGTCACGCAAATAGCCTAGAACATAACCAAGAAAAGAAACTGGAATATAGCAGCAAAAATATCTAGAGGCAATGGTGAAGATGCTACATATCTGAACTCAGCTTTGATAGACAGTTTTGAAAATGTAAATCTTCTCATAGTATTAATAAAAGAGGTCCTGAAACTGACCACCTATGTTGACATATCATGTTCATAGGCTAATTGACAGCAATGGAGATTAGCAAAGAAAGGGCAGAAGTCTGAGGCTAGGTCTGCCCTAGAAAGATTTGTTGGTGTAGGCAATAGACAGAGGCAGGGGATAGGGTACTGGAGTGGGACTCCAGAGAACTGGGTTCTATTCCTGTTTTTATCTTTGGCCTGCTGGGTAACCTTAGGTGAGGCACTATGTGCCTCAGTTTCCCCATATGTACAAAAAATTGGGGTAGTGATACTGACCTTCCTTGGTAAAGTGCTTTGAGATCTACTGAGAAAAAAGTGCTATATAAGAGCTAGGTGGTATTATTATTATTATTTATTATTATACTGGTTCCCAAATTAAGCTATACCAGCAAAAGCACTTTTATGCCATTATAACTGTGTCTAAACTAGGGCTTTAGCCCATATAGAAATGTCAGAAAAAAAAAAAAAAAAAAATCACACCCTTACTGACAATGCTATTGTGGCAAAAGCTTCTAGTGTAGATCTGGCCTAAATATCTAGCACTTCTACAATATCCTTCATCCGAGGCTCTCAAAGCACTTGGTAAAATTAAAGGGTCGATCCCACAAACTCCATAAACAGATCTTTCTTTGGGGACTTCTGTGTGCCAAAGATTTGTAGGACCGGGCCAATATTTAAGGGTCCTCACACTCCTTTGAGGTAGGAGTGATCCAGTGACATGAATAAGGTCATACAGCTAGTCAGTGGCAAAGCTGTGGTTAGTGCCACGAAGTCTGTTTTATCACAAGGGTTCTCAACTTTTTTCCAAACTGAGACCCCCTTTTCCACACCAGCCCCATCCTCCCTTCTAACAGAGATGAAAGTGTACAAGAGGAAGGATTGTGGACAGCCCCACTGTTAGGTTGCCTGACAGTTGCGAAATCAAAGATGTCTTCTCCTCCACCACAGACTTCTGATGTGACCTTGGGCAAGACACATCAGCATCTCTGTGCTGCATCCTCACATAATAGCAATTCCTTACTTCACAGGGAGGGCTGTGAGGATAAACACATTAAAGATTCTGAGGTGTTCAGTTACTTTAGTAACGGAGTCATAGAAGTACCCAAAATAGATGGATAGCTGGGACTCCGTTCCTGTTTAGCAACATGGGAAGGCCAGGGTGGTTGAGAACCCCTAGACGTACTTGCCTTTCCTGAGTCGAAAAAACATTGTCACCCTGAAATGCCATGTATTTCATTTTAAAAGGACGTTACAGTAAGGCTATAATCAGGTCTCTGAGTGTCTCAAACAGCTTCAGAACCTGATTCAGTAAAAACATGGCTGGACTCCAGCACTATGAAGAGACAAAGGCTATCAGTGTAGGCTTATCTCCTCAGTAATACCCTCTTTCAGAACACAGTTTGAGCCATTGGGTCTGGGTTTCTCTTATTTATGTCTTATTGAACAGAGGGGATGCAAGGAGATGGAAAAAATATAGCAAACTTATATCGTGTTTGGGTGGGGAAAGCTAATTGATTTGACAGTTAATCAAAAACTACTAAGAGAAAATCAATACAGAGTAAAACAATCTAGTCTTCTGTTCTGTATCCTATTCCCAGTGGCATTGTTGATTGTATAGCATCAATGTCATCTATTTTAGATGGAAATGTTACCAACTATAATGCCGCTGTTGATGTTCCAAAACGATTCTAATCTCATTTCAATAATAGCTTCTGTCTCTCTTAGTGACACACATGCCATAACATTCTTGGCTAAATTGACAGCACTAATAACACACTCAGTTTTTATATTATTCGGACCACTGTCTGCATTTTTGAGTGTTCACATTATGGTGCCATGTGAAGAGCTTGCATCTTCTTTTGAAAGCTTCATATAATTAAGTGCCAGTGGCTCCCATTGACCTGAGTAGGAGCTGCGGACACTGAGTTCGCACCTTTGAAAATCAGGCCGTTCATTTAAATATGGATTTAGGTGCAGAAATTTAGATATCCAAGTGTGAAAGTTCTGTCCACAAGTGATTTGCTCAAGGTCACAGACTACAAGTCTTTGAAAGAACAAAGATTAGACCCGACATCGAGCCCAGACCTTTTCTTTAACTGCTAGAACTTGCTTCTTCTGTTTTCTGATTTTTCCAAACAACTTGAATCTTCCAAATTGGGCTAAAAATGTCACAGGGACAGATTTCTTGGATAGATTTCTGACCATTCTACTTCTGCTCAGAGCCTGAAGTTACCATGTGACTGGCATCTCTCATGGTTTTACAATATATCTTGTTCCAAGCTGGAACTTGAAATATACTCCCATGAGAGTCTAGAAGCGATGATGGGCAAATTAGCAATGGATAGATGGACGCAGAGATGTTTGCATAGCTGTGAAGCTCAGATCTGCTTCTGAACCAGAACATCCACAAAAGTGGACGTATTCAGTTCCTGAATGTTTTACTCCGATCCAACTCCGTGTACAACTCAAAGTCCTGGTTGATTTACCTTGTAGTGGCCCTAGGTCAGAATTTTAGGGGGGCTTACTAGCTTGTTAAGGATACAGTCTTTATTTCAGGGCCTGTCTGAGAGTCCCTATCAGAGCTCTGCTGTGGCTGCTGGCAGGGCCAGCTCTAGGTTTTCTGCCGCACCAAGCAAAAAAAAAAAAAAACCTCCGGGAGCGCAACTGCTGAAGGGGAAAAAAAAAAAAAAAAACATCCACCTCCGGGAGCACAACTGGCACCCCAAGCATGTGCTTGGTTTGCTGGTGCCTAGAGCCGGCCCTGGCTGCTGGGCTTTTGAATGAAGTTCTGCCGATAGAGACACCAATTTAGCAAAGCACTTGAGCACTTGCTTAACTTTAAGCACATGCTTAAATATATCCTATTCATCAGAGCACTGTAGCACATGCTTAACACAGGCTTAAATTCCATTGACTTCTATTAAAGTTAAGCATTAAAAGGCTCTAAGCAGTGTTCTGGCAAAGCACATCTCTAGATGATACCATATGCAGTTGAGGGCACAGAAGCCAAATCTCTCCTATGGATCCTTCATTTAAAACAGCTTTTGTTTTCAGTTAGCAGCTGTGGATTTAATCGGGATGAAAGTTTATTCATTTCACTCTGATTTTATCTTTGCTGTTTTTTTTTTAAAAGAATTTTTCTTTATTAATTTTTCAAGAAAAAATGCAGAGTACAAGCGAACAAACACAACCTGGAGCAATAAGAAAGATATTTAAACTAATTCAACAATCCTTTTCCTGACATCAGGACAAAGAAATGCAAGAATACAAATCTATTGCTGTAGGCTGGGATTTTTGAAGGAGCCTATGGGAGTTAGGTGCCCTAATCTCATTAAAATCCCATTTATACTTTTAGCTTCACTTTCTTTTTTATGTATTTATTTTGGACATGGGAAAGGACCAGTGCATGTTGTTGTTTGTGTGTATTATTATAGTTATGTGCATTACAGTGGAGTCTAAGGACAACCCAAGGTTGAGATCCCATTGTGCTAGCCACAGTACAAACACAGAGCAATAGACAGCCCCTGACTCAACAAGCTTACGTTCCAAATAGACAAGACAGACAAAGGGTGGGGTATAGAGATAGGACATACAAGGAAAGGGAACAGAGTGATGGATTCAAACATCAGGCTACTGTCCCATTTTTCTTTTGTTTTTATATTTTTTTTGAGCGGGGATGTTGGAAGCGGGATGGGCTAATCCGAAAAACAAAGGAAGGGTGTGAGGCTATAGAAGAGTGGGCCGTGAGAAAGACTGGGCAGAAGGAGAGGAAGAAGGAGGAAAGGAAAGGAAAGACAAGGCAAGTGGAGTAAATCAAATTTCCATTTGAAAAATCTACCTGGAATCTAAAAATTGTGTTCTAATAAAGATACCATGTGTGAGCCATGTTATCTCGTGACTGTATTAATCTACCCACGTGACATTACACTCTAGCGTACTTTCCCCTGTATTGCTCCTGCTGTTATTTCTTCCATCAGTGCTGATTGCCGGGTCGTTCAACCAGTCTGAATACGCTGAAGATGAATCAGATTTCCATTTACTGAATATTACGCATTTGGTTCCCTACAGATGCATTTGTGCCAATTTCTTGGTATTCAGTGGAAGATTTAATTCATTAGATTGTAAACTCTTCAGGGCAGGGACTATGTTTGTACAGTGCCTAGCACAATGGGGCCCTAGTCCTTGACTGGGACCACTAGGAGTTGTCATAATACAAATAATAAAATGACTAATAATAATCAACTAATCCCAGAATACAAATATTTACAGAGGGGCAAATCTTTTTTTTTTTTTTCCAGAACCATGGAAATGTTTGTTTTGTTGCGCCAAAGAAGAAAAACGTATACTGAGTCAGGTTAATTATCAGTGTCTCCAGCATACCCTGCTTTTTCTTTTGATTTTACTGAGCGAGGAACAGTCACCATTGGATTCAACTAATTGTTGCAAATGATGCAATCATGTAGAATTTGCTCTGTTTCTTTTCTTATTTTGTTATCCAGGAATTGCATCTTCAGCCTACATCTGAGATAACAGAATCCCCTTTCCCTTCTAGCTCTCAAAATCACTCCCCCTCCCAACCCCCCGCCAAATGATTTCAGGATCCTAACCTTCCTCTGATTCTTCATTCTTGTTACAGTCTTGTTCCCAGACTGGCACCCTTGTGCCAATTTTTGATCTCATTACCATCTCTCTTATGAAGATGAGGTGCTGGAATTTAATGTCTGATATAACCTGTGAAATATGGTCGTATGCTATACTGCTCTGACCTTTTCATTAATCTACATCTTGATTGACTGGCTTATCCCAACCCTTCCCCACAGGTTGGGGAAGCTGTAATCATTGGATAAATTGATGGATAATAAAGCATATAGAATATCGAAAAAGGTCAGAATAATCCACTATATATAACAGATGGGTATACAGATGTGTGCCATACGTGCAGAATCGAGAACTGAATATTTTGTAATCTTCCATGAAACTTTTATTCCTCCTTCAATTTTTCCCCCCCACAAGAAAACAAAGAACTTATTTACAGATTTCTTTTTGGTCTTTTTGAAATTTTTCATTTCCAAGTTGCTATATTCTCACCTTCTCTCATCTTTTTACTGCTCCCCCTATTTCAAATAAAAATGTTAAAAACGTTAAATATATATTTTCAGAGGAAAGTCATAAAAAGGTGAAAGTGGGAGAGAACCTAATTTCTCTCACCATTTTTACTCTTTTCCCTTTTTTCCCCCAGTGAAAAAATGGAAAAAGTTTTAAAAGAAAAATTTTGCTTTGCGTTTTTTTCATTGTAATACAGAAAAAAGTGAATTTTTTAAAAAATGAAAACAATAAATTATTTTTTTGAAATTTTTCATGAAAAGATCTCATCACATTTTGACGATCTCTAATGTATCTTTATGCTTAATACACTTTCACTCTATCCCAGTGCAAATTGCATAGGTTTCAGGAGATATAACGATACATTATCACCACACTGAACAGCCAGGTCATTGAACTCATCAGAAGACTTCAGATCAGTGTGCTGACTCTAATTTGCATGCCTAATGGCAATGAAGAGAGTAAATGAAGAATAAGATCCAAATAATATGGAAAAGCAGGATCCGTGTGATTTCAGACCAGTTTCCTTATTTACATTAATCAGTCTGGGAATCATTTGTGGTTCCCAACTCCTTGCAAGATTCAGTGCAACCCAAAGGGTAGGAAATAATTACATCTAATTAAAGAATACACAGACAGGCCAAGGTCAAGGTCAAGCTCTAGGGATCTTTCATTAACCACTTTAAAGAAGGTTCATAATTGCCTAATAAAAATCCTGACCTCAGTAATATATTATCAAGGGGAAACTAGATTTTGTGCAACACAGAGAGGCAAATTTTGCTCATCCTTAATCATGAGAGTAGTTCTATTGGACTGAATTCAAACCTGGTGTGTAACTCCAGTGGACTAAATCCCACTGCATTTCACTCAGATCTAACACATCAATGTGCAGCACTACATAAATACCTAGATAAGACAGGTCAGTGAGCACTCATTAGTTGTTTGCTTGGACAATGGTCACCTCTGTCCCAGATCGGCTGCTGGAAATTACCTTGGATTCTCTTGAATCGGAGTACAGTATTAAAGATTTTCTCTTTATTACCAAAGAAATATTGTCTGTGCCGCTCTCTCCTAGAGAGACAAGGTGCGTGAGGTAATATATTTTATTGGACCAACTTCTATTGGTGAGAGAGACAAGCTTTCAAGCTGACACAGAGCTCTTCTTCAGGACTTTCTCTCCTAGTCCTGTCAACATCATTTGGCTTGTTTAGGCCTTCATCGTTTCCCCTATTGATTGCTCCAGTTTGCTTTATGAGTTTGTCTTTCAGGATGTGCCGTGCACAGCTCTTTTGTAAGACCACTGCAAGGTTAGCCTTCAGCACGAAATGTGCTGGTCAGGTCAAGAGATGGGGTATAACCAAAAGCTCTCATCTAAAAATCTCTGCCAAATTTGAGGTAGGTGGGGGGGAAGGATTTAGATCTGTGTGGTTTTTTTTTTCTGCCCCCAGTTCACATGCAAAACCACAAGGGACCTATTTTCCCATTCCAGCTGGGATGCAGCCAAAAATTCTCAAGAGAAAGAACTAGATAAAGTGCTAAGTGCTTTACCAACGGGGTCAGCATCATAATGTCCATTTTATAGATAGAGAAACTGAGGTACAGAGAGATTGAGTGACTCACCCAAGGTCACTCGGCAAACCAGTTGCAGAACTCCTTTAGAACCCAGATCTTCTAAATCCTTGTCCAGTGCTCTATCCACTAAACCACACTGTTTCTTAAATTAACACACTTGGCCTGGGTCTTAGGAGATCTGGGTTCAATTCTTGCCTCTCACACAGACTGTCTGTGTGAATGTGAAGAAATTACACAGGGTGGGATTTTCAAAGGGGACTCGGGGCCTGATTTTTAAAGGCATTTAAAATTCAATGGGGTGGGCACCTAGGTGCTTTTTCACTAAGTGCCTATCTGCATCTTTAGACACCTGAATAGCTTTAAAAGTCTTGCCCTTAGGCCCTTTGAAATGTCAGTGGGAGGTGAGAATCTCACTCTCTGACTCCTTTGAAAATCTGAGTCGAAGGTCTTGTCATGCGCTTTAACATGGCAGCGCTTTAACGTGGCTTGTGTAGTCGTGGCACAGCACTGGGAGAGAGCGCTCCCCGTGCTCTAAAAAACCCACCTTCACGAGGGGCATGGCTCCCAGCGCTTGTGCACAGTTGATACTGGCACGTTACAGCGCTGAAACTTGCAGCGCTCAGGGAAGTGTTTTTTCACACCCTTGAGCGAGAAAGTTGCAGCGCTGTAATGTGCCGGTGTAGACAAGCCCTTAGGCTCTCTGTGCCTCAGATCCCCATCACTAAAATGGGGATAACACTACTTCCCTGGTCTGGCTTGTTTATTCAAACTGCAAGGTCTTCAGGCCTGGAACTGCCTTTTACTATGTGTGTATACAGCCCCTAGCACCATGGGACCCTGATCTCCATGGGGGCTGCTGGGGGCAACAGTAAAACAAATAATAAACTCATGAAATTTCTACCATTTGAAGGTGAAATCTTATGGGACGAGCTCCTGGGATTTTGGCCCCAAGATACTCAAACTCTAGCTCTGATATAGCCTCAAGCCTCAGCCCCCTAACCTGAATCTGTAGCTGAACATCGATTCTTCTTCCTCTGGCATAGCTCACTCACGCCTTGGACACTACACTGCCAAAGGATCAGACATTTGATTCTTAACCTACAGGGCTCTCCATGGCCTTAGCTCTGCTTTTCTGGTCTGCTCTTTTGTCTGCTTCTAGTCCAGCTTGCACCTTACAATGCTCAGGTACTGGTTTGCTAATTATCCTCCACTGCAGGCTCAGGAGAGCAGGTGGAAGGGTCTTTGTTAATTGTGCCCTCAGGCTGCAGATTTCTCTCCCTAATCAGCTACCCTCCCCAGCTATGCTCTCAAAGCAGGTTGCAGGCATTTCACTCTCCTTGGGAACTCTACAAATGAACCCTTGTTTGCCTGGAACCTTAAGACATTTTGCTTTGGGCTTGGACAGTTTGTGACAGAATAAACCAAGGCTTGGGTGTTTCCTACAGCAGTCACCAAAGGCTGATGTTTAACCCCTCATGTGCCATGAAGGAATACAGCCAGTGGATTGCCAATCAGCAAAGGGTACGATATTTCTCATGTATTTGTATGGAAGGACTCCAATGCATTTTGTGAAGCTTTTCTTTCCCAGCCCTCCCCTCTGCTCTCACTTAAGGAATTATTGGATGCTCAGTAATTGCATCTAAATGGATGTCTCTGAAATTGGATATATTTTCAGGATCTGATGTTTCTAGATGATTAATTACGGCTGGAACTATCCTGCAATCTTCTATTTGGCTAACTTTTATTCAGACTGGCTTGAAATTGGATATGTTTGGGTAGAGACTTTATCTGGCGGTTTTAGGGCATTTTAACATCTATTTTTCACTGCTGCTTACCATTTCTTTGCTTTCATTATATGCTCTTACCCATTATGGAAGGCTGTGATCTTAAGGCACCTTCTTCAAAATATTGTCTCCTCTGCCCCACACCTATTTGTGAATTTCTACTTTTACAAGCAGGCCTCGAACTAGCTTAGATTATTGTTGTTGTTCTAGCCCTGCCAAGGCATTCAGTAAGAGGCCAGTCCCTGGCCCGAAGAAATTGTAATCAAGGCCGATTGCTCATTCGATACTATTAAGGCTGTACATCTTAAAGGCCCAATCCTGCAAGACAGAGCTTTCCCTTCATTTGCTCATGAAATGCACCTACTTCTGGTGAATACCGTATCATCTTAACAGAGCACCGCTGCTCTGCACGGTCCATTTAGGACAGGAAGTGATAAATATTTCAGGGAGGAATGTCGGGAGGCTGAATATCATTATGGGAGTTGGAATCTGACCACGAGGGTGTGATTTAGCAATCCCGCACTTATGAAAAGTGGTCAGAATTTCCTTTTATTTTATTTCGGAGGGGATCCCCTTCAAAGGATGGGGCCTGTAACAAACAAGTCACCTCCTTCCCCCAGTCCTCGGCACACTGCTGTGGGACTGGCTCAGTATGACTCAAGGGGAGAGTGCTGCCTATTGAATCCCCTACTGCTCTGATTTGTCATATCAAAAAGACGCGTGTGCACGTGCCCTGCTGGCTTTGTAGATACTTCTTCTGTTTTGCCCCACAAACAAGGCAGTTACATTTTCAATGAGTTGGGGCCTGATCCAAAGCCCATTGAAGTCAGTGGGAGTCTTTCCATTTAGATCAGGTCCTTGACTTGATATATGGGCACCCTCGGTATTTTGTCCATATGAAAACCTTGCTTCAGCTCAGACAGGCATCTCGTGGGCTGTTTCCTCATCTCACAGGGGTTACAGCTCTCTCTGCCTCCGACATTTTAGGACATCACTTTTTTATTAGTAGTAGAGATGTGACTTTGCTTTCACCTTTCTCTTCACCAGCTCATGCCCATACACTCCGCTGGGGTAAATCTGCAAAGTCCATCTAAGGTCATTGGAACTATACCAATTGACACCAACTGAGTATCTGACCCTCTATTAATTACTGTCCTCAGGGCAAAATAATCCCTACACATTGTTGATTTTTTATTTTTTTTTCTGGCTGCAATTTCTTTCTCCCACCACTTTTCTGACCAAGATGGATGATACAGTAGAGATTTATTCCAGTGCCTTAACTTATAGAATGAATCCAATTGATCCTGTTTAGACCCACGCTATCTCCAACGAATGATTCAGTCTGCTGCCTTTTTCAACTCTGGATCCAAACCTCAAGAGAGGACAGATTGCGAGCAAAAGTACAGTAGAACCTCAGAGTTACAAACTGACCAGTCAGCCACACCCCTTGTTTGGAATTGGAAGTACACAATCAGGCAGCAGCAGAAACAAACAAACAAAAGCAAGTACACTACAGTACTGTGTTAAACATAAACTTTCTAAATAAAAGAGGAAAATTAAAAAAAAAAAAATTGACAAGGTAAGGAAACTGTTTCTGTGCTCATTTCGTTTAAATGAAGATGGCTAAAAGCAGCATTTTTCTTCTGCACAGTAAAGCTTCAAAGGTGTATCGAGTCAATGTTCAGTTGTAAACTTTTGAAAGAACAACCGAACATTTTGTTCAGTGTTACGGACATTTCAGAGTTACAAACAAACTCTATTCCCGAGGTGTTTGTAACTCTGAGGTTCTACTGTATCAGTGGAAAACAACCAGCTTTGCTTATACATCAGTGCTGTTAAGCTCCTCTCTGAAGGAGTGAGAACTTCAAAATAGAGGGCTAAATTCATCCCTGGTGTACTTCCATTGGAGTCTGCGATTTAATATGATGCAGGGAAACTAAGTGCTCACCAAAAAACAACAGAGAGTCCTGTGGCACCTTATAGACTAACAGATGTATTGGAGCATAAGCTTTCGTGGGTGAATACCCACTTCGTCAGACGCACGTATTCACCCACGAAAGCTTATGCTCCAATACATCTGTTAGTCTATAAGGTGCCACAGGACTCTTTGTGTCTTTTTACAGATCCAGACTAACGCGGCTACCCCTCTGATGCTAAGTGCTCACCAGTGAAGTGAAGTAGTAGTGAAGAGTGAAGAAGTAGAACACTGTCCCCCTTCTCCATCATAGCCAGTCCCTTACCTCTTTCATTGGTAAACTAGTTAACTCTTGCTCTTAAATGTATCCTTTAAGTATAAGTGACACAGATCTACCCTTCTTTCAAATAGAGATGGGATCAAACTGCAAAAAGTGGATGCATATTTCAGATGCTCTCTGTCTCCTTATATGGCCCTCATCACTGTAGTACCTGAGCACCTTAGAAACATTCATGAATCTTATAGCACCCATGGGAAGTATCATCTCCATTTTTCAGATGGGGAAAACTGAAATGTAAAGAGATCAAGTGATTTGCCCAACGTCACACATGGAGTCTGTGGCAGAGCCAAGAATTAAACCCAGATCTTGTGACTGCCAGAAGAGTGTTTTAACCACAAGGCTATCCGTCTCCTCAACTTTCAAACAACCCCAAAGCTTAGGGGTGTACAAATCCACAGTTTTAGTTTGGCTTACTATAAAGATGGGGACCATTCACAAAACTTGGCTTCAGATCAGCATTCTGGATTAGCACATCCTCAGAATTTGTGGGTATTTAGATCTGAGGTTTGGCTCCTCTTAGAGAAAGTAAAATGGGACTTAAAGTATAATCCAGTTGTCTGAAACTGAAGACCTGCATTGACACCTTTCTTTGAACATAACCTTGTGACAATTATTACTGTTTTTATTCCCTTCAGAGCAATTGTTTCTGAATTTAAGCAGAGTAAGTGTAGTGCATTTATTAGTAATGTGATAAACATGGCAGCTAATTAAATATACTATTTTAATTTAGCCTTTGCTGCCTTTTAACAGGAATTGGAGTCAAAATATATTCTTTGAGACATCCAAAGTGAATATACTATGTAGATATAGTGATGGTTGTTATTGTTGAAACACAATTGACTCTGAGAAAGCAATTACAGAGCACTGCTCAGATTGTGTAACAGCCCGTACGCAAGCTCAGATGATATCCTTTTACATTTTCAAACCTTCTGTGTAGAAGTTCTCAGTCTGTTCCCTTGTCCAGCCTTAGGCAATGCATGGGGCAAAGTGAATGCATTCTAAATGGCTAAGCAGCTCATAAATGGACTAAAGGATTCTGGGTTCATTCCTGGGCACTTTGGCTCAGATCCACACATTAACTTTGGTGCCTAAGTCCCAGTTTAGGCACCCCTGGGATCCACAATCCCCCCCGCCCCTCCCACTTGGCTGCTGCCAAACTCTCTAGGCATCTAAACTCATTCAGTGCCTACATTTTCTCAGTAAAAATTTCCTAGGTGCCTAAGTTTCTGCCTCTGGTCATGTGTACTGTCGCCTCACTCTACGCAACACCTATGTGCCATTGCAATCCATGAACTGGGGAAGACAGGCGTTCTTCCACCTAGCTTGCCAGCAGGGCCTGTAGGTGTTCTCTGTGGCCACCAAAACAGCCTAGGGGGAGTGGAAGTGAAGTGACGAGGAGGAAGCATTGCAATGCAAAAGTCCTTTTGTGGACCCTGGCCATTGGTACTGAAAAGTAGATATTCAGAGCAAAGAAACCAATGTGATTTAAGGGTTTTTAGGGAATTGATTTATCATAGGTGGGAAAGATCTTTTGAGTCACTCCATTTCTTTGTGCCGTAGGATTGTCCCCACAAGTGAAGTGGGAAAGGGAAAACACGGAATGGGTTAAATGCTAACCTGTGCCAAGTTCATACTTGGGTGGGGATCCAAGCCACTTTTAATTCTCCCCTGATCATGGAGAAAGCCTGGGGGCAAACTGGTCACCAGCACAAGTTAGAGCAGTCATCACAGGACTTCTCTTATATTGGCTGGAACAGTTTCACAGGGACCATTCCACCAGCCTGACATTGCTGGACAATATCAGGCTCCCGCTCTACTTTTACCCACCCTGCTATGACCCCTCCTGGCTGCAGAATGCCCTCTATGCCAGTGGTGGGCACTCAACATGGACTTGTAGGATCTTGAGGTCTGAGTGGCATTGTTTTCAGTAGCTGGAGGCTTCCCTCAAATATTTTTCTGTTCATTATTTTTTTTGTTCATCTCATGAAACTTCTGCTAGACTGATACTCCTGGGGAGAGAATGTGGTCTAGTGGATACAGGCTGGTTTGGGAGCCAGAAGACCTGCAGTCTCTTTCCACTCTGTCACTACTCTGCAGTGTGATCTTGTACAAGCCACTCACCCTGTATCCGCTCCTACGTTCTGTCCTACTTGTCTATTTAGATTGGAAGAGACTGTCTCTCTCTAGCACTTTGGGGACCCCATCTCAGCTGGGGCCTTTAAGTGCTACCACAGTCCAGTAATAATGTCACAAATACAGTCATGCTGACATTTCTGTGACCTCTGTGGTACCCTGTCCAGTATTTTTTTTCAAGCTCTTTTTTTAAAAAGCCTCACCCACCTGTTCTTGTCAAACATCCTTCCCCAAATGCATTCCTAGTTACTGTCCTGTCTCTCTGTTTACCTGGCTGTTATACAAGAAAACTAACATCTTACATATGGGAAGATGAATCGAACCCAGCTGCAAAGCCCAGACTGTTGGTCACCACTGACTATTTTGTTTTTAGTCTATTACATTTGACATCCATGCATGAACTCATCCTTGGGTTATCCATTCACATGATAAACTTGATATACAGTAGTGTGGATAATCCTGTTACTGAATACGTTCCCTACTACAAGGCAGGACCGTTAATAGCTTCCAATGCCGAGACAACATGGCTCCAACCTCCCTATGAGTCATCCCAGCTGCTTAAAAATACCCTCTTTGTAGATTGCCCCTTGTTCAGACAGAGGAGGAGGAGTTCTGCAGTGAAAACATCTCACCGATTTGTAGACAAAAGAACTCTTTAAGAAACACTCTTGAACAAAATACCCAACTGTGGTGTGCATGGCACTCAAGTTCATGAGGGCCAGTGGATAAAACACACATATGCTGTCACAGATTAGATATGAAATGAAAGCATATGGTTCTGCACTGAATATATTGCAGAGTCCACTCTGCTTGTATAAGTAGTCATGGGCCTATCCCCAGGGCTATGTACGTTAAGGGGAGACTGCAATACAGGTTATCCAAAGTTAGGCAAAAGTTACTCTTTCTTAGAGCCCTGAATAATAGACAGGATGGAATGATTGAAAATAGAGATGGAGATTAACATTTGGTATATGTGAGAGCATAATTTTAGTGGAGTCACTTCTGATTGACAAGAGGAAAATCAGGCGCAGCAACTAAAAAACCTCACTTAAGTCTGCTTTATATTTTCTGTTGTGGCTTGTATCGCTTAGCTGTGGTACATAGCTTTACATATCCAGTATAGCATTTTCAAACAATAATGTGCATCAAAGTCTTTATAAATTGTTATCTTTTTGGTCTTTCCAAGCACAGACAGTCAAGTAAGTTTTCCGGCGATATACAGGTATCTGCTTTTTTCCCCCCTGCAATGGCCTAAAATGACATTGACTCTTGTAAGACCAGTGTTAGTTTCCAAGCTAGGGGCCTGATCCAAAGTCCACTGAAGTCAATGGAAAGACTACCATTGACTTCATTGGACTTCGGATCAAGCCCATCTATCAGACCAGATGCATTGTGTTCAAGGAAGGCTGACTGTCACCAGAGATAAAGGTTTCAAAGTTACAGAGCCCAGCTACAGTTACTAAAAATAATGCCAGCTTTGACTATCCACTGGTCTGTCAATTGCTCGTGGACTCCAGTACTTTTTAAACCTTTTAGATACTTTCACACTGTGGTTCATGTAATGTAAATACACACAAGTTACCTTCAGATTCCATACACTCCAGTATGGAAAATAAATCTCTAGATATGTTAAACAGAGACTGCTCCATTTCATACATAGGAGTTAGGCCTATAGCAAACCACAGATCTGATCAAACCCAAACTTTGAGGAATTTTGGATCCAGCTCACAATTTCCCAACTGGCTTTTATGTCTATGCAAATCACAGAATATCAGGGTTGGAAGGGACCTCAGGATGTCATCTAGTCCAACCCCCTGCTCAAAGCAGGACCACTTCCCAACTAAATCATCCCAGTCAGGGCTTTGTCAAGCCTGATCTTAAAAACCTCTAAGGAAGGAGATTCCACCGCCTCCCTAGGTAACAGTCAGGGCCGGCTCCAGGGTTTTGGCCGCCCCAAGCAGCTCCCCCCCCCCAAAAAAAGCCGCGATCTGCGGCGGCAATTCAGCGGAAGGTCCTTCACTCCAAGCGGGAGTGAGGGACGGTCCGCCAAATTGCCACCGAATAGGTGGACGTGCCACCCCTCTCCCGAGCGGCCAGCCCAAGCACCAGCTTGCCAAGCTGGTGCCCGGAGCCGGCCCTGATTCCAGTGCTTCACCACCCTCCTAGTGAAAAAGTTTTTCCTAATATCCAAGCCAAACCCAACCCATACATCTTAATGTCTCCGAATTCTAAAGAAGTCTAGATTAGGATTCTGACTTGGCAGCTTGGAACCATCTCCTTACTTACGGGTGTGATCCACTTGTCCTTACACGGAGTGCTACCTTACTTGCAAACAGTCCCATTGATTGCAGTAGGTACTATGCTGCTGGAGATATGGTCAAGATCTTCAAAACGAATGTGGCTTCAGGTCTCTCAATTTTCAGGTGTCTTGAGACACTTTAAAAGGGGCCTGGTTTTAAGAAAGTGTTGAGCTCCCACTTTCTGAACATCATGCCTCTTTAAAGTGTCTCAATTTGGGAACTCAGAAATTGAGGCATTCCCAAAGACTTGTCCTTTCTGAAAATATCAGCCATGATCTCTCAGCTGAGACATAAAAATTAAGGCTGTGAATATGCTTAGTCATTAAAGGGCCCACAATACTCTCTGTAAGAAATAGTGCACATCCCAGCCTATTGTAGCTTGAATGATTCTGTTCTGCCTCTACAGATGCCCTGATTTCAAGGGGATTATTTACACACAAAACACATTTCAATACTTACATTTTGGGGGGTGGTACTGATCCAAACCCCACTGATGCCCATAGGAGTCCTTCCATTGAGTTGAATGGGCATAAAATCAGGCTTTTGTGAATTTTTTGCAAATTGTACATGGAATTATTGCAAAATCTAATTTATGGGTGGGGAAAACCAAATAGGTTCAAATAAGATAAGACCCTCCTTCTCTGCATGCTAAACCTCATGAAAGGCTTGATAGTAGGTTGGTTTTTGTTTTTGTTTCTGCACTTTTAAATGCCAGTCAGGACAAGAAGTGGAAATTTTAACATACCACAGGGAAGGCTCTTCTTGCTTTATTTCCTGTTTGTCCAGAACAGGAAATACTTGGAATCACAAGATTTCAAACCCAATTGATCAGAAATAAAAGGTTTGGCTAGTTCAGCTATGTTTTGGCTAGAACACTGAACTATCTAAATTGGATCCAAATTCTCTACATATTTAAGGGTCTCTCATCGCTCACTCTTCTCCATAAATTCTGCATTGGTGGTTAAGCTTCATGCACGAATGGGACTAAGGAAAAGGTTCACTGATACCAAATGAAATCTTGGAATTATATTGAACTCTTCACTAATCTTGACTGCACCAACGGAAATGCTGCTGAGCAAGGAGTTCCTTCATCTGTGTCTTCTAAGGAAACTTCTAGAGCTGGAGAATTATTTCTCTTTTTCGCAACCCCCCCAAAAAACTTTTTATAAAGAAAAAGGGCTATTCAACCACAATGAAAACAGTTGTGGAAAATTTTCATCTTGGCCAAAGTTGCATATAACTTTTTTTTTTTTATAAAGTGAAACATCGAACATTGAAAACTCTGACCAGAAACTAAAAAATTGTTCCTGAACACAGTTGTTGAAAACTAAAAAATTGGACGGGGGTGGTGTGTGTGTGTGTGTGTGTTTCACATGGGAAATGTTCTGCAAAAAAAAATTTCCAACCAGCTCTAAAAACTGTGTTCCTTCCTTCTAGAGAGGGACCTGGCCATAGCAATCCATGTGTTTTGTTGTTACTTCCAGACTAGACTATTGCAAGCTTGCTGTACCTGAGGTGGAGGTAACATGGAAACACCAATCTGTTCAGAATGCAGCAGCCATCCTCCATAAAGCAAACCATTGAGAAACCTCACACCAGTGCTTGTGTACAGGGCCGGTGCTACCATTAAGGCAAACTAGGCGGTTGCCTAGGGCGCCAAGATTTGGGGGCATCAAAAAGCGGAGCCCCCAATTATTATTATTATTTTTTTTTTACAACGTTCCTGGGCTGGGCTGCCGGCGGCGCGCTAACACGTGCGGCTCAGACTCCCTCTCCCAGCGCAGCGGCCGCTCCACTTCTCCCGCCTCCCAGGCTTGCGGCGCCAATCAGCTGTTTGGCGCCGCAAGCCTGGGAGGGGAGGATAATTAAAGCGGGAGCGGCGTGCTCGGGGAGGAGGCGGAGCAGAGGTGAGCTGGGGTGGGGAGCTGCCACACGGCTCCCGGGGGGGAGCTGCCGCGGGGGTGGGAGGGGGCACCTCAGGGCAGGGTGGGGAGCTGCCTCGGGGTGGTTCTTCAGGGCAGATGGGGGGCGAGGAGCTGCCTCAGGGCTGGGGCGGGGGCCGGAAGGTGGAAGTTTCGCCTAGGGTGCGAAACTTCCTTGCACCGGCCCTGCTTGTGTAAAGTGATCTTCAGAGGGCCACATGAACCAATCGCCTCCAGAATTACAAATACAAGTTGCTACAGCTTGAGCTAAAAAGCCAAATTTTCTAGACAGGGCTGTAACAAAGGGCTTGTCTAAACAAATAGGATGCTGCAAGTTGGGATGCAAATCTACAGCCTCCTAGTGTGCTGTGCACTAACTATCCATGTGCATTTTGGTGCTGCGCACTGAAAGTTCCCTTATGTGCTGTGATCTGCTCTGCTTTGAAATGGGAGCAGGTCAGTGAGCACTAGGGAGCTTTTAGTGCATGGCAGCAGAATCCACATGGACAGTGAGTGTACTACATGCGCGTGGGCTGTAGATTTACACTCAGCTTGCCACACACTGATGGCTGGTCTAGACCAGAGGTCTCCAAAGTGGGGTGTGCAAGAGGATCCTTCGGTGGGGGGGCTTTGGCAGTTCGGGTGGGAGTCTGAGCAACTTTTTTTTTTTTTGCTTGGGGTGGTAGAAAAATGGTAGCGCTGGCGTGGCAGGGGGTGCGTGCTCAAAAAATTTTTACTGATAGGGGTGCCTGATCAAAAAAGTTTGGAGACCACTGGTCTAGACAAGCCCCGACTTGTACCCTCAGTGGGTTGGCACAGTGGGGGACCATTCAGCCAAAGCTCCCACTAACACCAATGGTCTTTCCTTTGGGGGCAGAGCCAAGTGAGCAATGGAAAAAGAACGGGTACTTATTGCCAGTGACATAAAGTAACCTGTGACACATACTCTCCAACGGGTTACACTTGTGTTGATGCTGGATCTCGGGTCACTACTAAGACCAATACAAGCCTCTGATCTTTATGGCCCTCGGTGTGTTTAAGCCAGCTACATCAACGATCACTTCTCAGTTCATGGCCCACTGAGATGGTTGTGTTTCTCTGAGGCAATGCATCTGACAGTACCCAGGGATAAGCACTTAAGAGCCAGAGATGAGAAAGAAAGAAAGAAAGAAATAGATCAACTAAGACAGTTTATTCTGAATTGTTTCCAAGTGGCCACACATCTTTGGTCCAGTGGTGAAAATCTTTTTATTATTATTATTTGATCAATTCCATGTTACCAATTTCTGGATACACGAATGACAAATTTTCAAAATGCCTGAGCTAATGAAGGGCTGTCTTTTCATTGACATGAATGGGCATTTTGTCTGAGTAGCAACTGAATAAGGACTGGGCCCAAAGACAGCAAGAAAAACATTTAGCTGCAAAATATGTGTTCAGAAGAACTTTCCTCAAAGGTTTTCTGTTTTGCCAACAGGGTAGCAATTGTCTCCTCTGTAGGGGACAATTCCGGGAGATTTTCAGCACCTCTCAAGACGTAGTAGAGGGAGAGACATATTAAGCAAATATTTTAGTTTAGCACTACTTGTATCTCCTCTACAGACAATGAAAGACTCAATTCAAGCCAGATATTTAAAAACTCCATGCAGCAATTGAGAGAGATTTTTTGTTTTGTTTGTCTCACTGGCAAAATCAAGGTAGGCAGGAGGCAGGGAAATTGTCTCACATTAAAACTGTGAGAGTTGAGAAGTCTGAATCTGTGATTCTTATCTCCTAATCACCTGGGGAAGTGAGGAAACAAATTGACAGAGCAAGACAGGTACCCAGAAATCACCTACTACAGGACAGGCCCAACAAGGACAATAACAGAACACCACTGGCCCTCACATACATCCCCCAGATAAAACCTCTCCAGCGCATTATCCACAGTCTTCAACCTATCCTGGAAAATGATTCTTCACTCTCACAGACCTTGGGAGGCAGGCCAGTCCTCGCTTACAGACAACCCACCAACCTGAAGCAAATACTCACCAGCAACTACACACCACACCACAGAAACACCAACCCAGGAACCAATCCCTGTAGCAAACCTCGTTGCCTACTCTGTCCCCATATCTACTCTGGCGACACCATCAGAGGACCCAACCACATCAGCCAAACCATCAAGGGCTCATTCACCTGCACATCCATTAATGTTATATATGCCATCATGTGCCAGCAATGCCCCTCTTCCATGTACATTGGCCAAACCGGACAGTCCCTCCGCAAAAGAATAAATGGACACAAATCGGACATCAGGAATGGTAACATACATAAGCCAGTAAGTGAACACTTCAATCTCCCTGGTCATTCTATTACAGATTTAAAAGTCACTATGATTGAACGAAAAAACTTCAGATACAGACTTCAAAGAGAAACAGCAGAACTAAAATTCATTTGCAAATTTAGCACCATTAATCTGGGTTTGAATAGGGACTGGGAGTGGCTGGCTCATTACAGAAGCAGCTTTTCCTCTCCTGGAATTGACACCTCCTCATCCATTATTGGGAGTGGACTACATCCACTCTGATTGAATTGGCCCTGTCAACGCTGGTTCTCCACTTGCAAAGTAACTCCCTGCTCTCCATGTGTCAGTATATAATGCCTGCATCTGTAACTTTCACTCTATGCATCCGAAGAAGTGAGGTTTTTACCCACGAAAGCTTATGCCCAAATAAATCTGTTAGTCTTTAAGGTGCCACCAGACTCCTTGTTGTTTTTATCTCCTAAAGAGTTTTACTGTCATCAATACCTAGGGTAAGCTGAAGTCCTAGAAGTAGGTGACCTTAATAGATATAACTCTGTATGGGTTCATTGTACCATGAAATTAATTTTTTAATCGGAATTGATGAACATTTTTTTTCCTGTCTCCCACCCACCCCAGTGTTTTAAATAGTAACTATTTCAGTTCCATAAAGACATGGCAACACATGAAACTTACAAAAGGATTCGTTCCTTATACTGTAGGCTGAGATGATCAGGGAACAAAAAGGTCATGGAAAATTTTTTGTTAATGGTTGGGATTAGCTAGGTGCACATATAAAGTCATGGTAGGTTAAATAAAGGTTCTTCTGTATTGAGTTCTTCCAATAATTTGTAAACATAGGGCTGGAGACTCCCATTGACTTCAGTGGGCTTTGGATCCGGTGTTGATATTGGGTATTTGCCCATGCAATTGACAAGTTCTGTGTCCAACATACCATCCGCAAGCAAATAGATCCAGTGGTTGGAGATCTGCAGTTAGCGTAACTGTGCAGGCAAAATGGGTGTACATTGTATAGCTTTTCACTTTCCAATTACACATACCCAATTGTCGTTTTTTTAAATCCATCCCTAAGTGATTTAACCAAGGACTAACAATAAGTCAGTAGCAGAATCAGGAGTAGAAATGCATCCAGGAATACTGACTCCCAGTCCCCTGCTCTCTCTCTGTCTATAGTATCCATTGCTGTAGTAAATCAGCACTAAGCCGATTTTAAAATATATTAACCATTAATTGTGTTTCCATTCCCTGCAATAGAAGGGAAGAAATTTCTCTTTATTTATTTAAAGCGTCTTGTGTGGTAACTTGTCGGTTCAGGTGATTATTATTATTTTTCCACCCTTTCTTCTGCCCAGCATTTAAATGATCAGCTGGCCCCAAATCACCACTATCTAAACTATGCTATACTTGTGGGGGAAGTTCAGAGCTGACCTTCACATCTCCGGCTTGTGCTTAGAGTGCTCCCAGATGTGAACCCCAAATCTAAGCACCCCAGAATTTTGGGGAAGTTTGGTTCTGGATTTCTTCCATTCAGATCCATCTCTAATTTTAATAGACGGCAGGTTTTGCTGTACTCCCAGGAACTTGACTAAGGAGGCAGTGTTGCCTAGTGAATGAGCACTGGGCTGAGACTTAGGTTCTGTTTCTGGCTCTGCCACTGGCCTACTGGCTGACCTTAGGCAAGTCACTTCCCCTCTCTGTGCCTCAGTTTCCCTGTCTGTAAAATGAGAATAATGATGACATACTTTGTAAAGTGCTTTGAGATCTACAAATCAAAAGTGCTATGTAAGAACTAGGTATTGTTAGGGACTCTGTTAGGAAGTTTTATGATGTGCCCATTATTTCAGTTTTCTATGTGCCGCAGATTGTGTCAACAGCACGGCCATAGAAGCTGTCATCATTGAGGAAGCTGGAGGTTTTGCTAACTCGGTAGTGGGCAATTGTGGCTTTTTGCCTGCTAAAACATGGGAGGCATTTAAGAGCTGTAAAACCAGTATGCAGCGGTGTTGGAACAGCTTTTGTAGCGCTGGTGCTGAGAGCTATTGAACAAGACTGTAAATCCTGTCTATATGGGAACCCCTTCAAGACACGGGGTGCTGCCGTACTCTCAGCACCCCTGGTTCCAGCACCTGTGACAGTATCTGAGCTTGATATTTCTGGTAAAATGATCAGCAGCAAAATAATTAACAATGCTGATATTTAACATATCATCCTCAGTGCAGATAGAGTTCCAGAGCCTTCAGCACCAAAAGCATATCTCTAGCCCTTGAAATAAGGGAGTAACTCCATTTGCAAGTCGCAATAATAGGGATAGTATCCTCTGTGAAGACCAGTCACTAAAGAGGGACACGCAGGAGTGAAAGTAACATAAAAGACTTAATGTTACGGGGTCCCAGCTGCCCGGTCCGTGCCACTTGGGGCTCCGGCAGCGATTTAAAGGGCCCGGGTCTCCGGCCGCTGCCGCGGTAACGTTTTAACATTGGCTGTGTATCGGTACCAGCGGCCACTTCTTACCGGTACGCCGTACCGGCCCATACCGGCCCACTTGCACCTCTGGGCACATGGCACACTTGTGATCATCTAGTCTGACCACCTGTATAACACAGACCATTGACTGTCCCCAAAATAATTCCTAAAGCAGATCTTTAAAAAAAACATTCAATCTTGATTTCAAAATGGTCAGTGATGGAGAATCCACCACGGCCGTTAGTAAATTATTAAAAATGTATGCCATATTTCCATCTGAATTTGTCTAGCTTCAACTTCTAGCCATTGGATTGTGTTATCCTTTTCTTTGCTAGATTGAAGAGCTCATGGTTAAATATTTGTTCGCACTGTGTAACATTGAGGCTTCCGAGTTAACAATCCAGGAGACATAGAGGAGAAACTATGTTTCCCAGAGCTATTGTTTCAGGCTTTCTGGAAACTCAGGAAGATGTTGTGTTTTTAAATTGCTTTAAATTGCTTGCTTTTTTAGGGTTATCCTCACAACCATCAGGGCTGGACACTTTAAATGAAAACTTAGATTCTGGGGTAAAATTATACAACAAATTGTACATCATGGAGGCATGTTCTCTTTCATATTATAGTACTTCCTCTGTTCCTTAGTAGTGAAAATGAATCCTTTTGGGGGGCCGGGGACAAGGTGTGTTTTTGTGTCACTGCCTGAGGGATACCTTGTGGATAATCCAAGGTCTCCAGGACTGTCAATCCAGTATATTTAATGAGTAGTAAAGTCTCATACGTATGTACATAATATAATGGAAATTATTCTGTTTATACATATGTCTCTGTTTCCTATAAATATCAGGGCTGTAATTCTTCTGGTAATAAATATAGAGATCCGGTCTTTAGCACTTTTCATTATTTTCCTGCTTTAGACATTTTTATCCCTCTAATGAATCTGACTCAGTGTGGCTATTAAACAGGATGGGCTGCTGTAACTGTTCCGCTCCCTAACGGCCTGATTCTTTTCTCGCTTACACCACTGTAATTGGGGAGTCGCTCTGCCGAAGTCAATGAAGTGGCACAAGTGTAAGTGAGAGGGGGAATCAGGCGCTGTCTCTCTCACACACCCGCTGCCCCCAATTCTCCTCTAATGGTTAATTTCACCAAGGAAAATAGAATCCTTAGTGAGAGACAATTACAGTGTGGAATTGAATGCGTTTCTCAATATAGTTTTAATGGAGCATAGGGCACTTCCTTTGCCTTGCCTCATTATTGCAAGAGGACCTGTTTTCCTGAGTGTGTCAATACCCCGTCTGCCCAGCAGCAGCTAAATGATGCTGGGCCCGATTCTGATCTCACACCAGTATAAATCCACTGACTCAGTATGGAGCAACTCCTGATCTACTGCAGCGTAGCTGATAAGAAAATCAGGTCCAGTTCTGTTCCGAACTGCCATTTCTCACCACTGTGCTGCTTCATTGAACAATGTCAGGTAGCTCAATGGCCTAATGATACACTCATTTTCCCTTTCACATGAAGCAGTTGGGCACAGCAACAGACCTGTTTCCCCGGCGAGAGGAAACCCAAGGGAAGAGTGGGAGGGATTGTGTGGGAGCTGGAGCATGTTAAAGAGAGGAAAGGGGGTGTTTTCCCTTTCCTAATTTCTTTGGTCGGCAGCATGGTCTAGTGGTTAGAACAGGGCATATGCCGCATGGGTTCCATTTTGTAATCCCCTGACTCACTCTGAGGCTTTAGCCTAGCCAGTTCATTGCTCTGTGCCTCAGTTTCCTCATCTGTCAGGCAGGGATGATGATACCAACATTTGTTCAGTGCTTTGAGATACTCGGATGGAAGTACCATATGATTTTAACATGCGCACACAACCCATAAAGGTGCTCAAGCTATTGTACAACATAAAAACTATTCACAGATTAATTTTGCGTTTCTTTTTTATGTGTAATTATGTTGCTTTGCCTAAGTTCCCCAAGCAGTTTTTATTGGATGCAGTTCCTCACTTCCTGTCTTTTAAAATCTTCTGTACATTTGCTGTGTATTTTTAAACACGGGGGGTGGCTCAGGGGTGTAGGCTCTGGATGGCGCTTACCTTAAATAGCTCCCGGAAGCAGCAGCATGTCCCCGCTCCGGCTCCTAAGTTGAGGCGTGGCCAGACGGCTCTCCTGCACGCTGCCCTATCCGCAGGTGCCATCCCTGCAGCTCCCATTGACCATGGTTCCTAGCCAATGGGATCTGCCAGGGCGGCACTTGGGGCGGGAGCAGCGTGCAGAGCGGAGCCCTCTGGCTTCCCCTATGCATAGGAGCTGGAGGGGGGACATGCCGCTGCTTCCGGGATCCGCACTGCGCAGCCCCCGACACTGCTCCCCGACTGAAGTGCCAGAGTGGAGCAAGCTCCAGACCCCGCTCCCCAACGGGAGCTCAAGGACCAGATTATAAATGGCTGTGAATTTAGCAGACTGGAGAACACAACCCTGTCAGCAAGTAGGGGGTGCTTCTACTAAAGGATTGCTGACGTCCTTGCTCGAGGGAGCACTTACACACGTGCTCAACTCCTATTAAAGTCAAAGGGGCTTAATTGTAGGATCATGTTGAAGTACTTTCCTAAACTAGGGCTATGGAGATTGATCTACAGCCCATTTGAAGTCACTGGAAAGCCTCCCATTGACTTCCTTTAGCCTTGATGAGGCCCTTAGAACTTAGCCATGGTCAATGAAGCAAAATTCCCACGCATTTGCGGTTGGATTTACGGTTTGGCTCTTTGTGTTGGTTTCCAGTTTCAGCAGAGATGGTGTTGCATTTATGGCAGTTTCACTGCAAGTAGAGAGGTGGATTGGGCCCTGAGTTGTCTGTAGTACAAAGAAACTTGTTTGTGCTTCTTCATGCAATCTTACTCCAGTTACAGTTGAACAGTCAGGTTTTCTCTGCAGTGATCAATACTAGTAAATTTGGAGCTATCGAACCTCATTAAATATGTATTGCTTGGTTTTATTCTTCCCTGTTTAAAATCATTTCTGAGTAGGTGTACTGACTGCTGATGAGGAAGCTTTAGAGACAATAGAGCTAATGCATCAATTCTTCATATATGCTTTATCCTTCTTGCATAGGAAGGAGTAAGCGGCACATGGCATGGAAATGGTTAACATGTATAGTCATCATGGTACATCATCTAAGGACTTTGTCTTCCCCTTGAAGTACCACACTAGTGTTAATGGGAATTAAGTGCATACACTGAAGAGGATAGAGGTGAATCATAAAGAAGGAAATTATATTCATTATAAATTTTTTATGCTTACACTTAATGCAGGTGAAAGGTGCCAGACTGACAGCCTCTGGAGAGCCGAGTTCTCTCTTTGCCCATAAAACAGGCCCAGCACGGTTGGTGGCAATGCAAACTTCCTTTGACACTGTCCCATCAGTGTACCTCTAGCAATCCCCTATTGGGAATAAGGCACTTCAGTTTCCACGGTTTAGTCAGTCCATGGCCTCTGGGTGAACTTGCCAAGTAGTTTCAATGATGATAGTGGATTTGTGTGTGGATGTCCTTGTGCAACTGCAAGGGCTATCTGCTGTACCTTTAAGGGGAAGGCAGAACCCTACCCTGTCCAGACACTCCCTGTGAGTTGGTTCAAAATTGCAGCTATTAAGGAGTGAGTCACCCACGCTGTGCTCTCCCATGGAGACTTTTTACATTTGGGCTTTCTTTTCATCTCAAATAAAAGCAATCCAGATTGCTCTTTGCCTATGTAAAAACATGACAACTTGTGACATGGACACTTGTTCACCGGAAACTGGGCTGAGACCTGCTGATCTCATTTCACAGAGAACTACCATGATGGTAATGCCTTCGCGTTAATACAGGTCTAGGCTGATTTCCAGCCACCTACCAACAGGCTTCATATTTCCCCTCTCATTACCAGTCCTCTCCTCATGCCAGTCACCACCGGGAAGTTATTTCATCCTTAAGTGGAGTTGAGGTGATCATGAATTTAAGAGCAATAGATCAGATGTAACCATCAGTAAACAGACTTTTCCTACAAAAAGATTATGGTCAGCAATTGGAACATGTCTGTAAGGGAGACAAGATGGACCTAAACCATATTAGTGGGGAGCTTCTGGTGCTCACAACCTCTTAGGATTTGGCCCAATGAGAATTTGCCAATGGAAGGGTTGAGTGAAGAAGATATTTTAAAAAGCGACTCAGTAACCAAGTTTGAGTACCTAACTTGAGATACCTGGGGCCTGTTCTGAAACCCACTAAAGTCAAAGGGCTTGGCCCAGGTCCCTGATTTTCAGAAAATGCTGAGTACCCATATTATGAAAATCGGGCTCTTGTAGGTGGTCTCATGTTGGGCATCCCAAAATTGCTAGTCATACTTGAAAATGTTGGCCAGTAAAAACAAAGGTCTGGTATGTAGCTGGTTTCACTAAAGTCAAAGGGAACCTTGCAATTAATTTCAAGAAGTGGGATCCAGCCCTGAGTGACTGCTTCAGGAGTTTGCCTTTAAGTTTGCCCAACAGACTTGGACAGGAAAGATCAAACAAAATGGGAACGGTGTTGAAATTACCCTGCCTTCTAGCAACTGTATGTGCTTAGATACCTACAGTGCATATCATCATGGTAAGAAGCTAGATTCCTCACTCAACTGGATAATGACTCTACACAGCAGGAAACTGCTCAGCCATCAAAAGAAGTCCAGCCCTAAAGTTCACATCTTTGGTTGTTCACTTAAGAGCTTGCTCAACTCCAATTGTATGAACCCTTGCAAAGTCTTAGTGGCCAACAAACATGGGGTTAGCTCCACCAAGCTATAGATATTCAGTATCCTTTCTGGAGGTACCTTATTCACTAGAATTATGCTACAGGACTTGAAACACTGATTCATTCTCACTAGACCACCATTCCCAGAAGTGTCTTTATTTTTCCTAACGTATACATATCAGTGGGCAAAAAGAAAAATTCTGACTGATGAAATTCACAGACCAATAAATGTAATACCCCAGAGAACAAAAATGGCACAGAGTAGATAGAAATACATTGCTGGGGGAGCTGTGCATCTCCACGATCATAAATATAAGGTATGTTGGAAGCAGACTCTGTGATTTGTGTGTGTGTGTGTGTGTGTGTGTGTGTGTGTGTGGTAGTCCCATGTACTCTTTCCCCCTCCCCCTTCAGTCTGGAAATAAAAGAAACACTAATATGGTTTAAACAACCACAAAGGAACAGTAGAAATTGAACTTTTGTTTGACCTAGTAAAATGGAGGTGAGATCACATGACAGATGAGGTGATGTCAGATGATAGGAATGCTTCCAAGGAAAAATCTAACATCCAGTTACATAGCAACTTTCATCTGCAACTTTATGAAGGTGGTATTATCTTTGTTTTACTAATGGGAAAAGTGGCTTGTCTAAGGGCACATACCAAGCCAGAGGTTGAAGCAGGATTAGAAACCAATGGACCTAACCTGCTATCTCCCTTCTCCAACTACTAAGTCATGCAGATCTAAATTTTATGAGCTGGTACTAAAATAATGGTATGTAAGAAATCAAGGGATCAAGAAGAGTTCTGGTAAGCAACAGTTACCCAGCCAATAAGTTAGACTGCTAACCTTTGTCAGAATTAATGGGACTTACTAGTTATCATACAGCTTGAGGTACTGCCCAAAAATATAGAGGAGGTGCTGATTAAGGATGGGTAAGCCATTTTAGATCACATAAGCATTGACCTAAAGGGACCAGATCCTCGCTGGTGTCGATCAGTGTAGCTCTATTGAAATAAAACTGAATTATACCAGTTTACCCCGGCTGAGGATCTGGCACAAAGTTCTGTACATACGTCAGTGTATAGTTGTACTAGCGATGGGTTGCATTAGAATCTTCCCTTCCTGCTCCCTGCAAAGTTGGGGAAAGTTCAGTTCCATATTTAAACTTAATAGCTCAGGTTCAAGACTATGCACAAATTCACACAGGCCAACGTGGCTATCCTACAGACTCAAAGCTAGATCCTCAATGACTTTAATGGAATTAAAACTATTTACACCAACAGAGGATCTGAACCCAAAAGTGGGATTCTCCTATGCGGGGGGGGGGGGGGGGAGGGAGGAGGAGAGTAACTTTTTCTCATGCCCTCAAACATTGCACATGAAGCCCAAGAAAATTTTGTCTTAAAGGCCCTGACTCATAACTCATGACAGGAACCACTGCTTGGTATTGACATTGCTTTGTTAAAGCAATTAACAAGCTCCTGAAATGCTTGGCTAATGTTTCTAGAGTGACTTCTAATGAGGGATAATGATAACATGCATGGAAGATCTCTAGTGAACTTTGGATAATGATGCAAATATGGGAAAGGTCAATAGTATTAGCAGATTTATTGACAGCTATTGCATTTCTGTTCATTACCAGTTTCAGCTCTTATTTTCCCTTCTGAGCACGTTTATGGCTGCAAGAACATGTTCCTCAACCACTCTGGAGTTTACCAGTTGGCTCACAGATTGACTGAGATGCAAAGTAAATGATGCTGAGCAATAGAACTAGTGTAATGAACGTCAGTCTAGACAACAGCCAGGTAATTAAAGGAAAGGAAGCAGTTTCAGATAGAGCAAGAGGTACTTAATTTAACATGCTTTGCATTTATATAGCACCTACCCTCCAGAGATCTCAAAGCAGTGCCTGTAAGTACTGCAGTGAGAACTGTACGGCTGTAGAAAAGACCTCTCTCTTCCAGTTCCTATCTCAAAGGCAAGAAAAGATCTTGGAGGAGAGAACCATAACTGGCTTCCACTAGAAAAGGTTTACCAGTATAGCTTTACTGGTAAAGTTGTACAGGCAAACTCTCCTAGTGTGGACCCAGCTAATCCTGACCAAAAAAGTGCTTTTTGGTATATCTTATACTAGTTCCCTGAGCAAAATAATTTATGCCAGTAAAAGCACTTTTATGCCCTATAATAACCTCTACTTTAGGGCGTTAGCCAGAACAGAGAAGTCACCAAAAATCACCCTCTAACTCATGTTATTATGTCAGCAGAAGTTTCTATTGTAGACCTGGCCACAGACAGGACTCTTGGGGCTCTCATTGATTTCAGTGGGCTTTGGGTCAGTGTCCGATAGCAGAGAGAACAGGTCCACAAAGCGAAACTGAAGAGTACTAATAGCCTGAACGCTGGCAGCTCTATGTGAGCAAAGGGAGTTGTCTGAAGGGGGTTGTGGTTTGTTTTGGTTTCCATGCCACAAAATGAAAACTAAGGGAGCGCTGTGGTCTGTTTGGAACAGGGAATTGAGAACCAGAATTCTTGGGTTCTGTTCTTGGCTCTGCCTCCATTGTGACGTTCAGTAAACCACTACCTTTCTGTGCCTTAGTTTACCCATCTGTTAAACAGACCTAATTACACTTGGATTACCTACCTCACAGGAGATGATGTAAGGGTTAATTAACAATCAAATTCAGCCCTCTGAAAATCTGCAGTAACAAAAGATTTCAGCGGAGTTACTCCAGATTTACAATGGTGTAAAAGAGAGCAGATGTTAGCTCTAAATCGTTTTTGGGAAGTGCTTGCATACCTTTGGAAGAAAGAAAAACATAAATGCAAGATAATGAAAACAATACTTTGCATTCAAACATTCGTTAATAATAATTTTGAGTTCACATGTCACCTTTCGATTATTAGTACAAATATTTTTTTCTCTATTTATTACTATTCGTCTAGCTAAGAATTAAAAGAAAGGAGGAAATAGCACTGGCTAGCTGGAGGGGAAGATGGGGACTATTAAATAAAATAAAAACCATGGAATTATATAATCCATGTGCCAATTGCCACATTAATCATTTTCACACCCCATCCTGTAAGGATCTCCCGGCTGCTGAAACGCTGCCCCTTTACACGGTCCCATGGAAATCCACACGGCTGTACTTGGATGCTTATGTACTCTGGCATGGAGCTTATTGCAGGATTGGAGCGTGCTTGTAAGATTTACCCCTCTCCCACAACCTGCCTAGTTCATTTTAGACTGTAAGCTCCTCAGGTGAAGGACTGCCATGTCTTGCTGTCTGCATGTGTACAGTACCGAGCACAGTAGGGATCCTGCCTCAGTTTAAATTCCCTTGGGGGAATCCTTATTATCTTAATTATTTATGCCTAGAGACCCCAACAGATCAGGGCCCCATTGTGCTAGGTGCTGTACAAACCGATCGAGACAGACCCCTCCTTTGAAGAGCCTACAATCTAACTAGATGACCAAGCGTGGGAGGAGAAACAATGGCACAGAGATATGAAGTAACTTGCCCAAGGTCGGTGACAAGACTGGGAAAGTACTTACTCAAGTCTTTTGAGGTGTCCCCGTTCTCTAGACCACCCTGTTTCCCCCTGATGATTTCCAAAGATAGGTTCAAACCCTCGAGTCCTTATTTGGTTAATGCCTGCTCCAAAGTCCAAGGAAGTCAGTGGGGGACTTTCTATTGTCTTCAGTTGGCTTTGGATCAGGCCCATATTACTCAGTCAGAACTCCAACTGGCTTCAAGGAGAATCTGCCTGAATAAGGACTACTTGGTCCTTTAATAGATACAACAGTTAACACTTCCAGAAAAGGCACCACAGCTTTGCTACAGAGCATGCCTAGAATCTCCCAAAGCTTTCTCTATGTCCAGAACATTGTTCAGAATAAGGAATAGGATAAAATTATGTATCTTTATTAGCTTTCTGTTCACGGGAAACAATTTATTAGGCACAAGAATGTTATGTTATACTACTTCCTTTTTGCCTGGGAGTTTGCAGTTGACACAAACTGCACAGCACATAAATCCAATTTTATTTCTTAATTTATTCACCTGGAACTAAGTGGATTTTTTTTTTTAAGGAGACCAGCACTGCATTTACAGATGGAAGCACCTCAAGTAATCACAATTGTTAGGTAGACAAAATTAGTAGCGGTTATGGGCATGCAGTTGTTTTATATGCAAAACTTTTATGCTTGCAGAGTTCCAATGAAGATTTGTTTCTCCAATGCAAAATTTACCTTTTAATAACCCTCTTTCCCCTTAATAAACCAATATTGATTAGAATTTGGATTTAAAAGATGAAAGGACTCTGCAATTATCTTCTCGTATATGCCCTTCAGTAAACTACCTTGTCTCCCCCTCCCTACCTCCCCTTCTTCTTAAGACGACTTTCCCAGGTCCCTCTTGGCTGCGCTTGAACGATGTTGGCTCATGTCCATGCTGCAACAAAGACCTGGCATTCCAGCTGTCTGCTTCTAATCTCCAGTGTCAGCTCTTGTTAATGTTTCAGCGTGAAATCAGAGGGGGCAAAGCTGCATGGAATATTAAAACCATGATCAGAATTCCACTGAAATGCTGATAGTCTGCAAGCGCCATTAGGAGGGCCGTCAAATCACTGTCTCGCATTAAATAAAAGATTTCTATCGCCAGGGCACACGGGAAGTACAATCAGTGAATCGCTGAGCTAAATTAGCATTTTTTCAATTGGAGATCGAAGTTGATTTATTGTTCTACACAACGTTAATGTAACTATGTGCTTGACCTGTTAAGGCAGCTAATTTTTCATTTAAATGGATTCTTTCCCTCCGTACGCAAAAAGGCTGCAATCCTATTTCAACTTTTTTAAATGATCAGAAAAGTACTGGAATGTTTCAAAACTGCCTTAGTGCGGCTCTCTTTTTCTTTGCCTGCATTTAAAAAAAAGAAAAGCCTCAAGTGACGAGATAAATTCTCACTTACACCCAGCTATTTTAAACCACTTTGTCCACAGACCGAGTTGGTGTAAATTACACTCCCTGAGTGGTGTAAAGGGGTTTTGGTATAAATAAGGATCAGACCATTAATGATTTTGGAACAGTTTTTTTTTTGCCGTCCTCACTGCTGTCCTGAGTAAGGGGCTGCAGGATTTGACCAAGTGGATCGTTACTCAGTTCTTACTTGGGCAAAGTTGCACTGAATTCAGTGGGAGTTTACCGGACTTGAGCAGCACGGACCTGAGCCAAAGCCCACTGAAGTCAATGCAAAGACACCCTCTGATATTCATGGGCCCCATCAAGCCCCACATGAATAAATAGATGGTTGTTTTTAATAGGTCCAATTTTAAACAGGGGCCTGTCTGACTGTTGCTGCCTGGTAGTTCAACATTCCAATCTGGGAAAACTCTTGTACAAGTTGATGTTTTCCAAATGACAATATAGAACACCCGGCACCTCCTCCCTCGCAAAGTGAAGATAATATACATTTCCAATTAGCAGAACACATTCTAGTCATGTTCTTTTACTCCCTAACTATCTTTGTTTTGCTAAAAAGCTAGTCGGTCGTTAATGAAATCCTGCAGTTCTGCTAATCCTAGATACAATGCAGCTTTTCTCTAGCAGGCTATCGCTGACATAAAACTACAGTTACCCAAGCTCTCTACTGCATTAAGATTCGCTGTCATTTGCCTTTCATTACATACCTGATGTAGCACAGTAGCAATCAAATGTCCTTGGCAGGCAAAGTAAAGAATTTAATTGTATTAGTTTCCAATTGCTCCTCCTTAGGAACAAATATTTTTTTCTTAAACAACACAAAAAATCCCCCACGACATCATAATCACTTGTAATTTCTAGCCGGGTACAAATATAATCATAGTTAAAATCTTGAGTGAACTTACGAAAATAACCATACTGCCTCTGCCACATAAAATGCACCTCTCCATAGAGTTGAACAACGAAGCTTTCATCAAAGGGCATGAGTGATTAGATGTTTTTCACATTCAGAACTTTAACAGATAAATGGCATCCCTGTTCCTTTATTTGATGTGCTGTACTGTTGGGCTTCAATTAATCTCGTCTGATAATTACAGAACTTCTGCGATATTACTTTGAAAGCCAGAGGCGCCGCGTACAATGTTGTCTTTCAACATCCAGGATGTAGATGCTGGGTTTTCAGTCTAGAAATTTGGGAAGGGGATTTGGATGGCTGAGAGGATGGGCAATGGGGTAGGGAGCTGTACAAGTTTCCACAGAACAGCCCTGGGTTCCCCAAAGTTTTCTTTCTAATAAGTAGGGTGAGTAGAATAGCAGAGGAATATAGGGCAGAAATTTGGGATTCAGGAGATCTGGCACAGGCTTTCTAGATCTGCCACAGACTTTTTGTGACCTATGGCAAGTCATGCAGTCTCTTGGTAAATGGTGCCTCTTTGGTAAAAAGGGAGTAACAGTCCTTCCATACCTCATAGGCCTATTGTGAGGCTAAATTATTTAGCAACTGTGAGGTGCTCAACTATTACCGTGATAAACACCCCTGGAAAGCCTACAAATCTATTTATGTATTTTTATAGAAGGCTTCTAGGAGTCCCTACATTTCACCTCTACATGGCTGGTTTGAATCCAGCCCAGATCAAGAAGTGACCAAAAGTTGTTACCATCTACTGGTGGTTCAGCAGCCTATGGCAAATGAGTTTCTGTTTTTCAGTCCATATCCTAATGAAAGGGTGTAAGCATCACACAAAGCACCACTACAGCTGGTAATAATTGCCCCCTCCATCATTCCCACTCAGCAATCCAAGCAGAAGAGTGAACGATTGAATGGGCCTCAGATACTGAACCCTCTTCATAGAAGATTAGGGTTGGAAGAGACCTCAGGAGGTCAAATAGTCCAATCCTCTGCTCAAAGCAGGACCAACACCAACTAAATCATCCCAGCCAGGGCTTTGTCAAGCCAGGCCTTAAAAACCTCTAAGGATGGAGATTCCACCACCTCCCTAGGTAACCCATTCCAGTGCTTCACCACCCTCCTAGTGAAATAGTTGTTCCTAATATCCAACCTAGACCTCCGCCACTGCAACTTGAGACCATTGCTCCTTGTTCTGTCATCTGCCACCACTGAGAACAGCCGAGCTCCATCCTCTTTGAAACCCCCCTTCAGATAGTTGAAGGCTGTTATCAAATCCCCCCTCACTCTTCTCTTCTGCAGACTAAAGAAGCCCAGTTCCCTCAGCCTCTCTTCATAAGTCATGTGCCCCAGCCCCCTAATAATTTTCATTGCCCTCCGCTGGATATTCTCCATTTTGTCCACATCCTTTCTGTAGTGGGGAGCCCAAAACTGGATGCAATACTCCAGATGTGGCCTCACCAGTGCCGAATAGAGGGGAATAATCACTTCCCTTGATCTGCTGGCAATGCTCCTACTAATGCAACCCAAGATGCTGTTAGCCTTCTTGGCAACAAGGGCACACTGTTGACTCATATCCATCTTCTTGTCCACTGTAATCCCCAGGTCTTTTTCTGCAGAACTGCTGCTTAGCCAGTCGGTCCCCAGTCTGTAGTCGTGCATGGGATTCTTCCGTCCTAAGTGCAGGACTCTGCATTTGTCCATGTTAAACCTCATCAGATTTCTTTTGGCCCAATCCTCCAATTTGTCTAGGTCACTCTGGACCCTATCCCTACCCTCCAGTGTATCTACCTCTCCCCCAGCTTAGTGTAATTTGTTGAGGGTGTAATCCATCCCATCCTCTAGATCATTAATGAAGATGTTGAACAAAACCGGCTCCAGAACTGATCCTGGGGCACTCCGCTTGATACCAGCTACCAACTAGACATCGAGCCATTGATCCCTACCCGTTGAGCCCAATGATCTAGCCAGCTTTCTATCTACCTTATAGTCCATTCATCCAGTCCATACTTTTTTTAACTTGCTGGCAAGAATATTGTGGGAGACCATTAATCAAAAGCTTTGCTAAAGTCAAGGTATATCAGGTCCACCGCTTTCTCCATATCCACAGAGCCAGTTATCTCATCATAGAAAGCAATCAGGTTGATCAGGCATGACTTGCCCTTGGTGAATCCATGTTGACTGTTCCTGATCACCTTTCTCTCCTACAAGTGCTTCAAAATGGATTCCTCCAAGTGATTCAAAATGGAGGACCTGCTCTATTATTTTCCAGGGACTGAGGTGAGGCTGACCGGTCTGTAGTTCCCTGGATTCTCCTTCTTCCCTTTTTAAAAGATGGGCACTAGCTTCTGACCTCTTGAGGTGGTCCCTCCCCACCCCCCCGTGCATGGGCAAGGCTTATTCCTGCTCAACTTGGTGCAAGTTTGTGCTATTGCTGCTATGTTGTACCTGATCTGAAAGGAGGAGCTAGTGATTTAATGTCAAATTCTATACCCACTTACTAGAGTACCACATTGACAGTGAGTTAAGTAAGCATTGCAGCTATATAACCGAGGCCACAAATCTTCACTTTTTATTCAGGTTATTTTATATTTTGAAAGCCTAATCTTAAGCTCATTGAAGTAAATTGAAAGTTTCCCAGTTGCTTCTAAAAAGTCAAGAAATGTGGTTGGGTGTGGGAAGAGATGTCGAGGTTATTTAGTAAAAAAAAAAAATGGATTTTCAGAACCTCTATTGGCTTGATAAGGTACCTTCTAAGTGCAGCTTGGCTTATATTATCTACCAACATGAGGCACTAGGTTCATGTCACTGCAATATCTGAGGCTGCACTGATAACAAGATCCCATAAAACCCAGAAAGGGTTTGGAAAGTTTAACCTCTGCATGAACTGGGTGGGAAATGTATTTCATTATACCAAGAGCTGGCCCAGGACACAAGAGAGGAAATTTTTAAAAAATTCACAATGTTTTTAATTGTTTGAAATTTTGTTTGAAATTTCAAGTGGTTCCATAGTTGATTGCAAAATGAGAGTGAAAAAGTGTGAAATGTTTAACCTTTTTTTCACTAAAATAAAAAGTGTTGATTAAAATTTTGATGAAAAAGTTCTAATTACATCACAATAGAAGCAGCTAAAATTTGAAGGAAGCACAACATTCCAACTTGCAAACATTAGGATGCTATATTATTATTAATTAGGAATTGTGTTTATTACAGTAATGCCTATGGGTCCCCATTGTGCTAAGTACTATACAAACATGTATAAACTCAGCTTTGACTTTCAAGCTCGGGGGAGAAAAAATATTCCCTTAATTTATTTGATTATTTTTCCCCATGAGATTCCCTTAGATGATGAGGTAAGTCCTGCAAAGTCAATGTTTGGTTTCCAATGATATTTGAGGGCCTATGTTGTTTGAATTCAAACTACCCCCTCCCCTCCCACTATGTCTATCTTTGAAATCAGAATATGTACCTACTTACCATCCCATTACTAATCTATACAATTTAAGGATCTTTCACAATAAAATACATTATTTAATAAAAATGTATAATAATTATTAGACAATAGTCAGTATTAGAACCTTTTTACAAGCTCTAGCTCCTCTCTCTATATATATTATCTGTGTGCTGGCGAGCACCATTTCAGAGACATAAGTGTTGCTTTTGACTTTTTTACTGAAAAATCTCTTCTGACCTTTTAAAAAGATTAACTCATAGCTGTAGAGGTGAGCAGAATGGGAGCATAGGATTCCCAGATCCATAAGTGTTACCCACGAGAAAGAATAATTAAATCCCACCCAGTTCATCTGTGCCACAAAATAGGAATATCCACCACTATATTTTCTAGGGCCTTGTTTAGTCACATGGAATTGGATCCAAGCCACAAAGTTTGCATCCAGATCTAGGTCAAAACTTTCCCAAAGTTTGCACCTGGAGTCTTTGTTTGGCTCACTTCCCTTAGGAGAATAGTCAACAGTCTAAGCATAAAGGTTCTGCCTGAATAAATTGTGAACATAGGATTGATACTGCCATTTCTTTTGTAACTGGACATCTTTCTGGAAGATGCAATGCAAAATGAAGTTATTAAATTAAAGGGGAGTTACACTATTAGGAAACGTAGTTCTCTGCACAACCCATTAGGCCAAGTTCATCCTGTAGATGTTGCAAGAGGACAGCCAGGATTCGCTGTTGCTGCACCAGTAGGGTGACCAGATGTCCCATTTTTAGGGACTTTTTCTTAGGCGCCTATTGCCCCGCTGCCCCTGTCCCATTTTTTTCACAGTTGCTGTCTGGTCACCCTATGCACCAGGTACTGCAGTGCCTCCTCCATCTTGCTTTTATTCTCTCTTCCTCACTTCCATCATCCTGATCTGACTCCACAGCTCAGCTAGGGAACTCTCTTTGCAGATCCTTCATGGACATCGCCTCCCTGCAGCTCTGCTCTGATTCTGGACTCTCCCCTTACCTTTGGGCCGCCTCACATTTATAACTCCCAGGGGCAGTCCACCACCATGCCTCATTACATGAAACTAGGGCATATCTGGACTGGAACAGGAGAGCTGGGCCTGATTTCATTTAAGCAGCCAGCTGCCCTGTTCTGCATGTCCTCCAGATACCCCCTAAAACATTTCCTAATCCACCTAGCGTTGCCAATTGTCTAATCACAGAAACCCCAACACCCTTGCCCCGCCCTCTGCTCTGCCCTTCTCTGAGGCCCCACCCCTTCTCCAAAGCCCCGCTCCACTCACTCCATCCTCCCCCCTCCGTTGCTCACTCTCCCCCACCCTCACTCACTTTAACCGGGCTGGGACAGGGAGTTGGGATGTGGGAGGGGGTGCGGGCTGTAGGCTGGGGTCGAGGGGTTTGGAATGTGGGAGGGGGTTCTGGGCTGAGTCTGGGGCAGGGGATGCGGGCTCCAGGAGGGAGCTCAGGGCTGGGGCAGGGAGTTGAGGGGCAGGGTGCAGGCGCTGGGATGGAATTTGGGTGCAGGAGGCGGTTCAGGGCTGGGGCAGGGGTTTAGGATGTGGGAGGGGGTTTGGGGTGCTAGTTTTGGGAGGGGGCTCAGGGCTGAGGCAGGGGGTTGGGGTGCGAGAGGGGCGAGGGTGTGGGCTCTGGCTGGGTGGCGCTTACCTTGGGTGGTTTCTGGCCAATGGGAGCTGCGGAGCCAGCGCTCGGGGCGGGGGCAGTGCGCAGAGACCCCAGGGGCCGCAGGGACGAGGTGGCCGCTTCCGGGAGGGGCACGGGGCCAGGACAGGCAGGGAGCCTGCCTTAGCCCCACTGCACCACCGAACTTTCAGTGGCCTAAAATCTCCCAGATTGGCTTCAGTAGCCTCTCGGAGATAGAGCCCGATTCTGGGAGACTCCTGGCAAAATCGGAAGGGTTGGCAACCCTAAATCCCCCGAGTGCGATAGTATCCTATTGCACTGCTCTGCCATGCTGTTTTAGTTCCAGGCGATTCATTTATGTTGCAAACAACTGACCTGAACCTCAGTAGGTAATTTGCAAGTTGGGTTTCCTGTATGGAGCAGATAATTGTTTGGTACCCGTGAGTGGAATGGGCAGGTCCCCTTCCTGCATATAGCCAGGAGTAATATACTGTATCCATTAGAGAGACGCCTAATCATCTTATCCTGTCAGATCCAAACTGCCCTCTTTTAAGAGCCAATTTGTTTTCCTGCCAGATCGATGTTCTTATCTGTAATTGTGCAGGCCATGAGTGGCACCCAAGAACCAGTTAATATTAAATTCAATTTCCATGGGGGGAAAAGAAAGAAGAGAAATGTCTTAATTTAAACATTTATTGTACAGCTGTGAAAATGTCCTACGTGAAATTAATTGAGACTTGGGGAGAATAACTTATAAATCAGTTGTCTGGCTTGCATAAAATGATATATAAGGATATGACAGTTGGATCGTGATGCTGTGCTGTGCTGATGAATGCTTTAACCCTGGGGTCACTGCTGTTCTTTTGCCCACATGAAGCTGCAAATCTGACCCCTGCAGATTCTGTGATATCAGGAAGGTTCGTCTAACAAAATAATAATAATAATCCAATAATTTGTAGTAATTGTTTGCAGTTCTTTAGTCTCTTCTTTAGAAGGAAGGTGCTACAGAACTAGAAAGGAGTATTATCATAGCCATCCATTCACATCCTACCTTACCTCTTTAAAATGCTATGAAAATGAATTCCTATCATACTGTGGTCATCACTGTAATAATAACTTGAACAGAATAGAATATCTTCAGAAAATGGAAATCTGACCCTAGTGAAGCCAATGAAAGAAGCATAACCTCTGTGGCATATAAAATGTAATATGGAAGTTTGGAAGGCTAAGAGGGAATTTGAAGAATGAATAGTCAAGAGGTGAAAACAAATAATAGAGAATTCTTTAGTGATACCAGAAGCAAGAGGTCTGCTGGGGAAATCAGTGGGCCTGCTGGACTGCCAGACAGTAAAGGAAACAGTTAAGGAGAATAAGGACATTGCGGAGCATGAAAAAATTTCTGTGCATTAATCTTCAACATCAAGGATGGTGGGGAGGTAAAGATGATACTGTCCAGTAGTGAGGCACGAAAAGAGGAGGTGCTGGAACACAGTGATAAATGTCTGATGGATGTTAAGCTCTTTGGGGTAGGGACTGTTCTTTGTGTACAATGTCTAGCACAATAGGGTCCCGGTCCATGATTGGGCCTCCTAGGTGCTACCACAATAAAAACAATAAATGAAGAACAAGAAGCCCCCGGGCCCAAGTGGCATACACCTAAGGGTAGTGAAGAAAGCGATTTGAGCTGCTAATAAAAATATACAACCTCTTACTAAAATCAGCTACCTTATGGGAGAATAGCAAATGTTGTATCTATCCTTTTAAAAAGGCCCTAGGGCTGATCCTGGAAATCAGACACCAATAAGGCTTAATTAAGGCATCTCTGAGCAGGTTAGCAACGTGGTAAATACAGGAGAATGGGTTGACATAATTTATTTGGCTTTAAATAGTAATCTTTTCGGCAAAGGCCAGATATTCAAAGGTATTATTTAGGTGCCTGACTCCTAGTGGATACCTTTGAGGATCTGCACCAAAGATCCCCTCACGAGAGGAAATATTTTACACAATGTACAATAAACCTGTGGAGCTCATTGCCACATGATGTCATCGGGGCCAAAAGCTCAGCAAGAGAGAAGAATGGACTGGACGGTCTCATAGAGGATGGGCACATCCACAACTATATTGTATAGGATCTATATTTAGAAAATATGAAGTATAAAGCTTCATACTACAGGGCATAAGCTAATCATTGAGGCCCACATCCTCAGGGGCATTTAGGCTACTAACTTTCATTTAAATCAATGGAAACTAGGCGCCCTAATAACTTTGAGGATCTGGGCCTAAGTGGCCAGGCCCTTATGAGTAGGTTATTCCTTATTAAGCACTATATGATTTTTTTTCATCCCCCATTGAAGAATTTGGAAGTGATGAATGTCAAAGACAAGATACTGAACTAGATGGACCACTCATCCAGTCTGGCAATTCCTATGTGCTTATGGGATATGCTATCGTTCCTCCCAAAGTGCTTTGCAAATAGAGACCATTTCAACAAACAGTGAAATGCAGCCAACTCTGGGGTGCAGCGTGGCAGTAATACTCCACACCTATGATATACAGTGCTTTAAGACAGCAAATAAGAAGAGTATAATAGCTAGTGGAAATGTGTATGGGTGCACTTCAAATACTAGAGATAGGTGAAAGATTTGGGAACTATGAATACCTTCATTAGAAACATCTTGCGAAATTCACAAATGATTTGCTTATTGGTGAGAATGCTGTAAACAATACAGATAACTTACAGGATTAAAAATATATAATAAAAATAATCAAATTATTTGATGAGTAGTAGTTGGCCAGTTCTAGCGAACGCAATATCATCAACTGAGTTAGAATGGGGCCAGAGCACCAGAATGAATACCTGTCCTCTTAGGCTGCAGAGGAGCTGTGGGACTACATGCCCCTAGGATTTGAGAGGTGTGTCAGATGAAAGATAGCACTTCCAACAGCAGAATCCAGCGGAATTAGCAGGCTAATGATTCAAAGGGAAGAGCTCCACCTACTGAACCGCCAACACCAATTTCATCATCAGCCCCTAATTATTTCTCTGGTGCTTCCTGTCAAAGCACTAACCCAGTCCAAACTTGCTTAGCCTGCCTGGGAGCACTTAACAAAAGGATCAAAGAAACCTTGCAAAGTTTAAAACTCACGAGCCAAAACTCAGTCTCTGGGAATTAAAAATGAAAGACAGGATTTTTAAAAATGATCTGAAACTTGGTGACATGGGCAATAAACTGACAATGTCTCACTTCCCGCTGCCACCCCTCCTGGTGTGACTTACTTTGAACTTTTCAGTACAGAAGTTTCTGAAGTAGGGCTGAGGTAGAGGAATACAGCACATTTACTTTTTCATTGTTAGGACCAATTCTGCAATCTTGTTGTCACTGCTAAGCTACCTGAGTGGGGCCCTCCAAAAATACTTTAGGGTGACCTCTCCTTTTGCAGCTGTGTAAATTAGGTGTAATTTCACTAATGTGAACAGATCAGATCCTCAGCTGCTGTAAAATGGCACAACCCCATTAAAGCCCATGAAGGGTTACTGATTTTCACCAGCTGAAGAAGGTCCCCGTAGAGCTACAGAAGTGTAAAAGTGAGATCAGAATCAGGCCCAAAGAAAGAAAGAATCATCCAAGTTCAGACAGCGTTCTGCTTTCAGTGCAAATATAGTTTTCATACCCCCAATGAAGGCATAAAGGACTGTGATGTAAAAGTCCACTGGATTGATTTTTTTTTTTTTTTTTTTTTTAAAGCCAGATCAGTGCAACAGGAAAGTAAAATGCTGAGCCACCACACAAACCTCTCCTTTTTTCCTTTCTGTGTCAACTGTTGCTGGCAGAGAACAGCAATTCATTCCCCACTGTTGAGGCAACAGCAACTAAAGCGAATGTTCATATGTGTGCTGAGGCGTTTGTCCCTGGAAAAAAAATAACATCTCTCCTTCTATTAATGTTTTAATTAATCCCTTTTAGTTATGAAATGTAACTTTACATTACATAAAAAAAATTACATGCAGGTTCTTAATCTGCTAATCCTTTCTCCAGACAAGCTGGTTCTTTTTAAATCAACTGCCATTTTATCAACCCAATGGAGCAGAGATCCGGACTCAACTCTATTCAACAATACATTCTTTTCATGAGAGACTGGCCTAGCTAATATGACACCACAAAGGGCTTGAGGAATTCCAAACACCCAGCTCTTTGGATTAAAAGCATAATAATCCCATGCAGTTTTTTGTTCAGAATTGATAGAATAGTTGTATAGTGAGTCACACTTGTTTGAACTTATCAAAATAACAATATATCAAGCATTTCATCGGGTGATCTTTTTTCCCCCTCAGGTTGATTCAACTTCTTTCAAGTTACTTTATTTTTTAAGTGTGCATTTATATTATTACCAAATGCCCCATCAGTTAAACAATGAATACATACAATCCAGCAGTGACTCTGCATAAAACTGGTTGTTTTTACCTTATTGCTGGAGTTAACCACAGTTGTTATGCTGGTATATTTCAGTAAGGGGATTTTTTTTTTTTTTTGTACTGAAAAAGTTATCCTAGCACAACTCCTACTGTGGACCAGTCACACCAGTATAAATGTGTTTATTTCACAATAGTTTATTCTCCTTCCTATACTTCTAGGATTATACCATTCAAACCACATCCACACCAGCAGGGGTCTACTGTTTTAACTATACAGGAATAGCAATTTTTGTGTGTTGATAAGCCTTTAGGAATACAGGAACCTATGCGACTAGATCTTGTGGCCCAAAAGCCTCAATAAAGTAGCATTAATCTGAACTACAGTCACAGGGGTGAAAAGATGCATAAAAGCAGGACTGTGGGTCTGATTCTCTGTTCAATTAGGGTCCGCTCCAGCAAGAAGCTGAGAGCCCTCAACACAATTGGAGACAAGGAAGCTCGGCACCCTGCAGCAGTTTTACTCGGATGTGGACATTTTGCCAGATTCTCAGTTGCTGTAGATCAGCCTTGTTCCATTGATGTCACTGGAGCTATGCCGAACACATTAGCTGGGGATCTGGTCCATAGACCTTAATGGAGTTTTTCCTGTTTTGCATTGCAGTTAGAAAATCAGGTCCGGATTTTTCCTAAAGGAGGGTTTTCTTAGCTTATAGAGAAGGCTATTGGATACAATAACAAAAAAGACGATAGCCTCTTCAAAGATGGATTGATATATGCACTGGAGACTGTGCAGCTTTTGCTGAAGGCAGGAGTGCTTCTATTATTAACCAGTGGGTTTTGTTTTGCTGCAGGTGTCAATAGGACTCTGCAGTCAGTTAATTTCTTGCCTGTGGGTCAGAAGGTCCTGGGCTCCAGTCCTACAACAGGCTGTACATTTCTACGAGCACAGGGTGGAAATTTTCCTGTAGAAAATATCAGTGGGATATATTTCCACTGAAATGTTTTCTGTTCCCCCTCATCAGCCTTAAGCACGTAGACCCCCCCAGACCAGAGGCAGTGCTACCAGGGCCTCCCCTTGGCCATAGATGTCCCTGTTACATCTCCAGTCTTGATTACATTATCCACCTAAACCCGGCAAAGCCAGAAGTTTGTGTGAGTTGGGAGGTGCATCTTCTTGGCCCTGCCTCCAGCCAGTGCGCTGTCCTCACTCACCTTTCCTGGCTTTTCTAGTCCTGCGCCCCTTTTCCACCACATGGATCCCACTGAAACTTGTTCTACCCGTGGGCGTGGGCGGAACCTATTTTTAGGTTTATTTCCTTTTTAAACTGAGCCAATGTATATATGTGTGAGCCACCGGTGAGTGTATGGTATAGAGTCCCCTCTGTGCTGATCCAGGTGAGTCTGATACAGCCACAGTTAGGGACAGTTGGTTCTTTAGCTCAAACAGTAGGTGTTCAGTCTCTGGTGGGTTAACCAATGTAACAGCTGTCCCATGTGCACATTGTGCTGCATGTCTGGCCAGACTGTGATCCCCTTTTCCACCAGTGAGTAGCTCTCCTCGCTTCAGTAAGATTACTCGGGTGAATAACCGGGTCACAATCTCACCCATAAATATAAGATAAACCCCTATTTTTCCTGGGATTCAAAAAAGAACTAGATAAGTTCATGGAGGATAGGTCCATCAGTGGCTATTAGCCAGGATGGGCAGGGATGGTGTCCCTGGCCTCTGTTTACCAGAAGCTGGGAATGGGCAACAGGGGATGGATCACTTGATGAGTTCCTGTTCTGTTCATTGCCTCTGGGGCACCTGGCATTGGCCACTGTCGGAAGACAGGATACTGGTCTAGATGGACCTTTGGTCTGACCCAGTATGGCCGTTCTTATGTTCCTGCACAGATAAGAATATCTTCCATCTTTGTATATTCCACACTAGAACCAGCATGGTCTATATTTAAACACATCAATATCAAGGCTGTATTGCTGCACGGCACAGGATTAAGTGCATATTCCTATGGGGGGGGGGAATAATTGGCAATTTCTTCTTCCTGTATGGGCAGTGGTGGAGATTGCTTAGCAATAGCTTTATTACAAATAACTAATTATGTAACCAGACTATTTTTTTTTAAATATGTGAACACAAAGGAGGACCTAGAAACATTTCCAGCCATTCCCACCTCGGTGCTATTTATAGCTGCACTGTTATGAGGTGTTTCTTTAGAGTCTTTCATATTGAGTCTGGGCTCCTTTAAACCTCCTTGAAAAAGGCATGCAAACAATATGAACTTGGCAAAAAAAAGCAGATATACTAATGCACCAAAAAGTGGTGCCCATTCTAGCCTTGCTAATGTCTTGTTCTGTTCTCTAAGAATTCTGTTTTTTTAATATCTTTTTTCCTCATTAACACTTTTATTGCTCTAGCCTGGGGAGGTGGCTTGTGCATTGGAACTGAAAACAGAAGAGGAGGAAAATTTAGCAAAATATTTTTCCTCTTAAAAAAATTTTTTTTGTGGGGAGGGGGGAGGGTGAAAGACTTTAAAACTTGAAATGTAAGAGTTCAAAAAAAAATTGGCTAGCTCTATGGTTTGGTCAAAAATAAAAACACAGAAGAAAGTTCAATTTGTCCCAGATTTATATATTTAATTTTGAAATTTGATGGCAATTTACAAAATGTCACCCAGCTCTGTTTAGAACCCTTGGACTCCGGAGAGTTACAGGCGCAGCTCCCCGAAGCTTCTCTCGCCACCTTCCTGAGGTTTTCACTGACTCTTGTGCCATGTAGAATAGCAGGGGTGGGAACTAGGGGAAAGGTCTCTTGGATGAAACCTACAAAAAATGAGATGCCGTATGGACATGACTAAAGATTTCCCACAGTGTGGCCATCCAAAATGACTCCTCTCCACGCTGCTGTGCCGTGTGTACGTAGGCTAGCTGTGTGCTGTGTTGTTTGTGAAGTGGCTGTACTTCGTAAAGCATTTTGAAATTAAAAGTGTTATATGAAAGGTAAAATGCAGGTATTATCTGCTTTGGCCGATGTTATTTGAGGCCAGATTTTCATGAAGCTCAGTTCCCATTTAGGCACATGAAAAAAAATAAGGGTTGTTGTTCCCCTCCCCGTCTCTCCCCCCCCCGGAAAAAAAAGTGCTGAGCACAGTTCTTTGGAAAATCCTAGCCGCTTATTTTGGTCCAACATGGAAGCTGAGATGTTTTGAAAAACCTGACCCATAGTGACTTGAGAATCATGGACTACGGAATCACCTCCACAGTGGAATTTGATTAGAACCAGGAGTTAAAGCCAAATGTCAGAGCGTAGAGCCTGCACTGGAGACGAGCAAGAAAGCAGCCCTTATTGAATAAAAGAAATGGTTAATGGATTAACCCTTCTTCGGTCAACTTCTTTGAATTTAAAATGGGATATTGCACTATTAATAATAGCATGCAGTCAGGACGTGTTATTGTGCATTACATGTGCAATATGCTGTACTGACATTAATAATTAACCACCCCGCCACCCTTACGCAGTGGGTAAGTACAGAAATTGCTGTTTTAGAAACAGCACAAATACTTAGCTAGGGAAGCCAAGGCAAAGAGAGGGGAAGGAACGTACCCAAGGCCACACAGCGAACTGGAGCTTAATGGAGCCCGGATTCACCCCAGAAGTCTCTGAGTCAATAGTGAAGAATACATTATTCTTTTGTATTATGGCAGCGCCAAGGGGCTCAAAACTAAAATCAGGCACCCGTTGTGCCAGGTACTCTACAAACAGATTAGTTAAAGATAAGAACATAAGCACGGCCATACTGGGTCAGACCAAAGGTCCATCCAGCCCAATATCCTGTCTACCGACAGTGGCCCATACCAGGTGTCCCAGAGGGAGTGAACCTAACAGGTAATGATCAAGTGATCTCTCTCCTGCCATCCATCTCCACCCTCTGACAAACAGAGGCTAGGGACACCATTCCTTACCCATCCTGGCTAATAGTCATTAATTGACTTAACCTCCATGAATGTATCTAGTTCTCCTTTAAACCCTGTTATAGTCCTAGCCTTCACAACCTCCTCAGGCAAGGAGTTCCATAGGTTAGTTCCTGCTATGAAGCACATGTGTCTAAATAGACACAGCAGACAAGGGGCAGGAGAGGAAAGAGAGGCAAAGTAATTTGCCCAAGCTTACTGGTAGAGCTGGGAATTGAACCCATCTCACTGTAGACCCAAGCCAATGGAGTGCCCACTTGACAGTACTATCTGTCTGGTCCCACCATGAGCTCTATGCAGGTGGATCCCTATATCCATGCAAAGCCGCATTGATTTTAGTGGTGCATGGCACTGGTATATGGGTCTGCCCTCTGGGGGCTTGTTGTAGGATTGGGGCCTAATTCAGAATGTAAACTCCTTGGGATAGGGACCAAACCTTCCTCCCTAATATATACATAAGATGCTGGCAGTATGAATGATATAAAGGAGCATTTATTTAGGAGTGGTTATTGTTAAGATGTTCTCCTTGTTAGTACTTACTCTTTTTCAGTTTCTTAAGCTATCTTATACCTCTCTCCATTAGAACCAGAGCAACATTTTAGGGAAAGCCCTATTATTTGAAAGGATTAGACCTTAAAGAATGTGTATAGGACTTGAAGTACTGAAGCACAGTGGGTGATACCAGAAGCATCTGCAATTTTAGGAGTGCTCCGTATTGCAAAGAAGAATGTGTGGCCACTGCAGTGGGTTATTTGGAATGTAAAATGAATCTGTGGGTGCTACAAGGCAGCAGCAGAAAATATCAAAATGTCTACGTGGGCACCAAGATCTGCCCTAGACAATATGAAATACGCGTGTGAAGTACTGGGAAAAGGGGTGAGGAGGGAAGATGGGTGCTGGAATTAAAACATAGATTAAGCTACCGGCATGTTTTGCTCTCAGTTCTGAAGTATCTGTCTCATGCTGTTCTCCTCTTAATCTGTCAGTTACAGTTAATAGCCGATCAGAGCAGCGCTTTAATGAGTAAGCCAGATTGTTTGCATAAACAGTTGTTAGGCTGTTGTAACCAAGAGCAGTTTGCTACTGAATTCTCCTTGTATGACTTACACCTGCATTTTTTTTTCAAATTTACTTCCTGCCAGAAGGACACCTGAGACTATTGGTGAATTTTATTTGATATTTACATAAGTGCAGAGCCCTCATCTTTTCTTATTCACTTCTTCCCCACCATCTACACTAGAATTTGATGTTAAGACACTCCAGGGTGTGACTTCAGGTGTAATAATTCACAGCTAGCACTTTGTCTGAGTGCTGCCTTTTTGCAACTAGGTGTGAATTATTAGACCCGGCTTCTCACCTTCAAGTACCTTATCAAGATTATAATAATAAGAGCTGTACAAGCAAAAATTAAGTGTGGCGCACAATTTGGGAGATTAAAATCTGCATGCTTGTCAGCGTGCGTTGGCATATTTACAACTTAAATTTTGCCTTTTGAAGAGATTTCAGGCTCTTCAGACAAAAATAATAGATCAGTAGGAAGAGCAATGTTTGCGGTTTCATTTATTAGTTATTACTACTAGGGATCCGAAAGGATCCCCAAAGTTGGAGATATTCAGATGCTGATCAAATCTGAGCTCTGTGACCTCATCTTAGAGCTATTAATTATAATAACTTTCCATTTATGCAGAGCCTTTTAAATGAGAATATCAAAGGCCTTCACAAATATTAATTAATTTAAACATCACTGCACCTCTGTGAAGTAGGTGGGTAGTAAGTCAGTGGCAGCGATGGGATTAGAACACTGGAATCTTGACTTGTAATGTGCTCAGACACCTAGGCAGAATGCCATCCAGTGTGAAACATATGTTGAAGGTGCGATCCTTGAAGAATGGGAGAAATGAAGTATTAGTCTTCCATTTTGCAGAGGGGGAAATCAAGGCACAGCGTGACTGAATTGTTTGCTCATGGTCACACAGGAATATAAACCAGAACTGAACCCCCATGTGGCATCCTGTTCACTCCAGTAGGGGGGACTCATCCCTCTGAGTCAGTAATGATGCCTTGCCTGGGCATAGCATTGGCAACACTATACTGTGGGAGTGTCTGTTTTTGCAGGAGATATAAAAATCAAGGTCCTGGCTACCTGTGATTGTTAATGGTGCCATGATACTTTTTACAAGAGTGGAGTAGTAAATCCTGATCATCTGGTTTAATTTCAACCCAGGAAATTATATTCCATTCACCTAAAATTTGCCCTGTGTTTTGGATTAGGTATTCTTCACTTCCAATTTTCAGCTATCCTACAAAGATGCTGTGTGCTACTGTGTTTCAGTATGGTGCTTTGTGATATACATTACTGATGATTTGTAAAGCCCTTTGAGATCTCCAGGAGACATGGTGTTATAGAAACACATTGGATAATGATGGTATTGGTGCTAATGAGTTGCCAGGGCTTCTTGCAGCTGCTCATTGGACATTTGGCCATTACCCAGACATGTCTTGAGGACTATCAAATCATGGTGAGGTTGCTGCAGACCAGACAGCTGACTCCATCAGAATGCTGCCATAAGAAAATTAGCACCATTTATTTAGGTTAACAAATGGAGATCAGGGACTTGTTCAGCTTTGGAATAGAAACTGAGCAAGGGTGATACTGCATCTGATTTACCTCATGAGAAAGATGTATAAGGAGCATCAGTGTAATGAGCCTATAAAATCTTTGAGGGTCGTCTTTTAAACGAAGGACTTACTTGGACACAGGAAGATGGATTGACAGTATTTTACCTTTATCAAAATTAATTTTCCCCTTGTAAAGGCTTGTGAGCTACTTACCATCTAGCCACCCCCATTGTTTGGACTCTTCATGGTTGAACTGTAGAGGATACACGGCCACGTTTTCCAAAGTTGCCTCTTGAATGCTTTCATTTTTGTGACCTCTCTGGGTTTGTTTGCCAGACATGCCGAGGACTGGCTGCTTCCACTGACTTTAAATGGAGTTTAGAGTGCTCACGGTGTCTCAGATTAGGCAGCTCAGGTGTTGAGTGCACAAAATCAGTGGTTATGTTGGAAAAGTTGACCAGAGTGATACATTAAGGTCAAAATATGACTTTCTCTCACTTGAAGAGCATGAAAGTTAAAGAGCAAGAGATAGTATTATTTTCTCTCCCCCCCCCTTTTTTTTAAGTCTACCTCTTCCCCCTTTCTCCTGACTACCACCACTTGTCTAGTAGAAAAAAGTAGGGGAGATTAAAGAAGTCAGAGAAGGTGGGAATTTTTCCACAGTTTTAGAACAAAACATTTAAAATGGAATTCTGTGAGGGTTCCATACTTCGTCTTTCAGTTTTGACTCAAACACTTCGTTTTAAAAAAAATGGAAGACATTTTGACTGGCTCTGGTCCATCCCATTAGGAACAGGGTAGAATGCCAGTGATGTTTATTGAGCACTCTCTGGGTAACCGCCTAGCAGCCCCACCCCGGGGAATCAGGAATGTCCCCTGTTTATTGCACCTTAGGTACAGAGTCCTTCTATTTCCCTGTATAACAGGAAACCTCCATCAACCATTCTTCTGCCTCCTACAAACCCACTGGTTCAAAACATGTCCGCTATGATCCCTGTTCAGCTGACAGAGAAATTTGGGGCAGGTGACAGCTGTACACTGAAAGCTATGGGCTTGTCTTCACAGGGATTCTCAGCTAAAGTAATCAAAGTTAACTAAAGGTTTGATTTTTTTATTTTTATTATTATTTTAATGGATTTGTTAAACTGCATTAAACCCCTGTGTGGATACTTTTACTCCAAATTAATGTGGCCTTAATTCACTTTGGACGTGCCCTAACCGCTAGATCATGCAGCAGTGTTCACTAATAAGCATTTCCTCTCTGTTATACATCCACAAACACATATTTTCTCTCACTCACACACACACACGTTGAGAGAGAGAATCTATGTATATCACACACACAACTGCTAAAATATTCCCTTGAAGTGTGAGAACATCTGTTTTTTAGAAGGAAACTTCTTTGCATGTTATTAAAAATTGTGTTGCTATTTTAAAATTCAAAATGACACTGTTGCTAGCAAGTAGGACTTTAAAAAAGCCCAAAGCAATTAGGTGCCGATCCTAATTCAAACTTCATTACATCACTCCAGTTATGCTCATCACAGCAAAGGTCACAAAGGATCGCTGGGTGTAGCCCTTCTCATATTCTATAATTAATGCTGTACAGTGGTATAGAAAGGATTAAAGATTAAGGGAGAAAAGGATTGGAGATACAAGATTGATGTGCTTGCCAGGTAATCAGGATCAGCTGAAGCTCATTATAAAAGGGATGAGCTGTCTCTGCTTTGATCACTCAGAAAAACACAAACACCTAAGAGAAAGGTGTGGTGGCTTGAACTTTATATATAGAAGCACAGCAAACAGGCTCTCTTTGCTCAGGGGGAGCTGGGATGGGAGAGGTTTCTGATTACTGAAAACAGGCTAGAGAGAACATTGGGGCTTTACTTTAGGAATCAATAGGGTAAAAGCTAGCTGCTTGTTCACTTATTATTTCACTAGCTGGGATACACTGGCTAAGGAATACACTAAATCTGGGATTTTTGAGAGTGTTTCTGCATTTTGGATGTGGTAACTTGAGTTAACCTGAAACCAGGGCTCTGATGCTGCAGTGTCCATCATCCTTAAGTGACCAAGAAAAGCCCCTATAGATGATTCTTGAGGCAGTGCAGGGGGAAATGCCTGACTGGTTGACTGGCTGCTAGATTCCCTCTGAGGAGACTTTGTGCTTTGCACCTATCATAATTATTTTCTGCATTTAAACAAGTCAACTGGGCAAGCTGCTAGGAATGCATGTCCTTGTCATAGCACAGAGTCAGTGAATGTTTGTGAAGATAAATACACACATACGCACACACACACACACGGATTGGGCTACTTAGCCTCCTCAATATGTCAAGCTTAAACCTTTGAACTACATTGTTCTCGCACTCCTCAAGAGGAGTTAAGATACTTCTGTGATGCATTATCTGGAAAGAAATATTATGCCCTCTAATATGAAGGCATTTGGAGTGGAAAAACTTACAAGGGCACTATAAATTGTAGCGTAGTGTTTCCCAACATAGTATGTAAGGCTGCTGTGTCTGCTGCTCCAACCTTCCATTTCTTATAGTACACTCAAGCCTCTTCTAGCTCCTGTTGACTTCAGAATGAATTGAATTTGTCCCTCTAATGCTGAATATGGCTGATGCAATGCTGACCTTATCTCCCATTTTAGTTACTACATCCTCAATCTCAACTATAGAGGTGCTTGGGTTTCCCCAAACCCTAGTCTTTTATGCACAGTTGAATAGGACATAGTAGGTACTAGCTCATGGAACTTATGTCATAGCTCTTGATATGGTTGAGACCAGAGTCCTTGAAGTCACCAAAGTTCTCTCTTGTAGATTGTCATTCCTATCAAGCACATGTTTATTTATTGAAGCTCTGCGGAGAAAACTCTCCTACATTGGTCATCCCAAAGCTAAAACTTGGCTTAGAGATTTTCAGCCTCAAAGTGAGTTTGCTATAAATTTCATTTCTGTCACTTTGCAGAGCCCCGGTCTGGTTCTGAGAGAGAGAGGCAGTCTAGAGATCTAAGCACAAATAAAGAGCTAGAAACACTTCAGTTCTACTCCTATTTTGGTGGTGATTTGGCCTTGGGAAAATCATTTAATTGCACTATGCCTGAATAGTTAGTTAATATTTGTAAAGAGGTTTGAGCATGTGAAATGTTGTGTAAGTACTTTGAATTATCAGCCATTTTTTTAAACTAGCCATCCAAACCTGTTAGTATTTTTGCTGAATTTTGATGAGATCTTTGCACACTTCTAAGGGGGGGGGGGGAAGTTTTAACTTAATAGGAAATTTTCCATAATCGAGTATAATTACTAATGACTTTTGAGGTTTATTTTGCTTTAAATAATTGAGTTCAGGCAAGTTTGGAAAGCAATTTCTTAAACACTGCAAATGGTAAATCTCCTGGGAAGAGGCTCTTTTGTAAAACTTTTGGTGCTTCCAGCCTAGGCCAAAAATAAAAGTACAACATCCTTCCTCATAGTATTTGACGCTTGTGGAGGTTGAGCTTGCATCACTGATGTCAGTGGCATCAGCATAGGGTCTTTGCATCCTGACAAGCGTGTGGCAATTGCAGGGATGCATGAAACTGTTAAATCATGAGAATATAGAGAAAACGACCACATCAAGACCTTGAGAAAATTCTTAGTGTGTTGTATTATATCTGCCATGTTAACTAGAGTGGCATAACGAATTCTCCACTGAACTTGGTGAACTTCTTGGCTCGTCTTGCCTGGCTGTAACAAGCTTTGTTTAGAGTAGTTTTGATCTAAAAATGGACACACATCTGAGATTTTTTAATTCCATATTAATTTGCCCATCCCAAAATTTAAGAATTCCATCTTTTTCTTGTCCTGGGTATGCAATGAGCTAGCTAGCTTCCCAACCTACAGAAATTAGTGCCTCCATCTTGGGAATGCAGCATTCTGGAGATGCATGGATTTCTCCCCAATCATTTGACACATAGTAAGATTAAGTCACTTCAGTTTGTAAATAAAACTAATCCTGCCAGCTAACCCTAAATATCCTTTGGATCAACTCAATTATTTTCCCCGAATTTAATTTTACTTCTTAAAAAAAACCAGATCTTTGTTATTAATAAAAATGCACTTGAAGATTTCACAGCAATCTGATGCCCAGAAATATGAGGTAGCTGAAGATTTATTTCTCTTAAATAGAAAAGAAAAAAGGTTTGTTCTCAAAATACTGTTTGATCTGTAGAATAGCATTTGATTTTAATGATGTGGAGGAAAAAGCTATAAACACAATGCTTGGATAATTGTAACTTTTATATTAGGTACAGGACAGTGGTCGGCTTAAACGCAAATATTTTTCAGTGATAGGTTTACAATTATGCAATTAGCTTTTTATTATTTTCCCGTTTATTAACTGTTTGTAAACTAAAGAAACCCAGTAGTTGCACACCCACAAAAGGAAATGAATTTTGCTGGCAAATTTTATTCAAATTCTTGCTAGATGAATAGTTGGGGCACTTGAACACTTTTTTCTGAGTAGCTAAGAGTTCATTGCGGATGTTTCATTTCTATGCAGCGCAGTGATCACTTAAATTTCTGTGGGCTGAGGATCGAATCCATAGGACACTGAAGTCAACAGAAGTCTTTCATGCACTTTTTCATGTGACTTTGGGCGAGTCACTTCAATGCTTACATTCCGCTTCTGTAGAATGGGGATACAAATACTTCCTTTGTTCTGCCCTAGATTGTAAGCTCCTTAGGACAGAGACCTTGTCTTGTTAGCTCCCTAGTGCAACGGGTTCCAGATCTCCACTCGGTCCTCTTCTGGGATCCAAATAATGATCCCTACTCAGCACCTCTGAGAAGCAGACCACTTATATGGCTGCCTAACTTTAAACACTCCAGTTTGAAGATGTCCAAAACTACTCTGCTTCTAGAAACTAGATCCTATTTAAAGTTCCTGCCTACAGCTGCCTTCCTGTCTTTTCTATTGCACTACCAAAAGGTATTTGTATGAAAAAAGGAGCTCGTCGCTTTAGAAGCTCAAATATTAGGAGTGCTGTGTTTAAAATAATAACTTCAGCATCTCCTCTATACTTTCCCAACCACTTGGCCACCTATCCTCTTTCTCCTTGTTTGACTTTGCCCTAGTTAATATTCCAACAGGTGTTTCCTTTTTAAGTGGAATTTTTAGGTCGTCCTCTCAAGAGGCCTCCTGCATAATAACAGCATATTTGCAATGTGGCAGCTTCAGTGGGAGAGAATTTTATTTTCTTAACCTCACAATTTCCCTTTCTTTGGAAAGAAGGGTCTTTGATTTTCAGTCTCTGCTGCCAGTTTTTCCCCTCTGAGAAATGTTCAGGGTGTCACTTCAGAAAATTCCCGCTGAGTTTGTGAAGTAGAGGGAGTTAGGGGCTCTGTCATTTCTTTCTGTGGCAAAGTCTGTACAGTCTCAGCTTCTGAGTCTCAATTCATTTCCAAGTTAGGACACTATTAAAACCGACCATAAAGTAAAATATTTTAAAGTGGTTTAGAAGACACTCATTTTTGTTTAAATTCTGGTGTTGATACAAATTATTACCATGATCTACTGGAGTGGGACAGCCAACAGGAGCCTATCATAAAAAAATCCACCATCAATCTGAAAGATGGGTGGACGTGATTTCCCTGCCTCGAATGGTCTTTTACCCCTTTCTCCAGATGCTGCTAAATCATCCTTGCCAGGAAATGACCATTTTATACCTAAAACACATCTGAAGCGCAAATATTTCGCCTACTGAATGGACCAGGTGTTGGCCAGTTAAAAATAATTCCCTAGGATGTGACACCCCTGTTTCTCCCATAAATTCTTCATCTGCCTCCTGTTTCATATTACACAAGTTAAATGCTATACTCTACTATCAGTGCATTCTGTCTCAAGAACCAATTATAAAAATATCTAGATGTGTGTACGATACAAGTTTGAGTGGTGCATTTCCAATACAAAACCCAAGGAGGGGACAAAACGCCACTATACTTCAAGAACATTTTGGAATCTTCATGTTGTTTTCGGGCCCATGGGGTTGAAAGGAGGTAAACTCAAAAGTGAAATACTTTATCACACCATTAGCCAGTGGAACTCTTTGCCACGTGATATCATTGAGGCCAAGAACATAGGATTCAAAAGAGGATTTGAAATTTATGAGAATAGCTAGTGTTATAACGATAAATACTAAAAAAATTAAGTTGGAGGGACGAAATAAACTCATATGTGTCAGGGCATAAACCAACCTCTAACTTTTGGAGTCTAGAGGAAACTTTGTCCGAGGGCAGGTTATCCTATAACTAAAGGGTTTCTTGCACCTTCCTATGAAGCATCTGGCATTGGCCACTGTTGGTGACAGATAACTAGGCTAGATTAGTCCATTACCGTGGATCTGTTATGGCTATTCCTATGTTTTAAAGATGGATACAGATTGTGGTTGAGAGAGTCTAATTTTTCTTTTGTCCCAAGTGAAGAGAAGTTACTGTTTGTTTGTTTTCCTTCGTGGGAGTGACTAAGGACCCCAAACCGGGATCAAGGACCCATTGTGCTAGGCCTTGTACAAAATAAATAAATAACACAAATATATTTCTTGCCCCAGAATTGCAATCTAGCATCTAGCACAATGGGGCACAAATGTCAATGGGGCCTCTAGGTACTACTTATTATTTGCATGATAGAACAGACTTCATGTTTGTTATTCTATATGGTGTGGTTGTATGGGCTTCACAAAAGTCAGCAAAGTCAGAGCTAAAGACCTTTTGCTCCTACAATGTTTGCCGCTACCTTTGAACCAGAGGAAAGTATCTCCACCATATCAGTATCAGGGCTTATATCTTGTCCTCTGTGGGTTTCCAACTACAACTAGTCGTCAACACATTGGCAGATCTGATGGTCCATCCCATGGAGGGTATTGGTACATATGCACCCTCTCCAATTCAGAACACAATGTTCCTGTAAGTAGTTAGCAGCTCTTGAAAGGAAAACACGGAAATTTGTCACTATACAGAAAAATTCTCCTACTAGAAAATTGGCCAATAAAGTACTCATAGCACTTTGAACATCAGGTGTTCTATGATCAATAGAGAAGAACACTGAGACAATGGTTAGAAGGAGGGAGGGAAATATCCATGGGCTGTGGATCTGGCCAATATGGAAAGGAAGCTTGGAAAAACTTCTAACTCAAGTAGCAAATTCCTGGCTAAGTGCTACAATATTTTCTTATACCGTAGATGTAGAATATCACCTAATTATGCATTATGTATGGCAAAGAGGATAAGGAAAGAAGAATATGAGTGCTGAAGCAATATATGCTATGAATAGATTAGATTCTTCTGCTATAACTCCATTAAAAATTGAATGCCCAGTAATGTAGAGCTATTCTTAGTGCTGGTAACTCTTAAAAAGGTTAAGTCCAATAAATTTGCTCGCTGTTGCAGAGCTTCTGATTCTAACATGGAATGGAGTAGGTGACCTCAATAAGACACTACACATTATTGGAAGTAAGGAGATTGCCATTTAGCAGATTATTTATTTAACCAATCAATATGAAGGTTCCAAGAATTGCAATCTAATTTGAAAGGTATACATTCAACTAAATTAATAAATGAACCTGATTAGACTCAGATGTTAAAAGTAGCAAAGCTGCCCTGATTGATTGGATACTTATAAACAGACCAGGAAGAGGATGAAAATGACCAGATCCATTTAAGATCTGCTTGTTATATCAGGCAAATATTAAAAATAAAGGCTTCCAAGGAACTGTAAAAACAAACACTTCAAGACCGCTTGTGATCGAGCCAAATAGATTTCATAGCAAAACTTCCTTTCTTGTGTTGTTACATGAGATTATTAAAATGGAAAGAATGATTCAAATTTACTTTTCACTATTTTTTTCTGCTTATGTTCTCGGACAATGCAAGATGGTCACATTGACTTTATTTCTGGTCAGGTTCATTTTTTGATTCTCCAGCCATTAGCTCATTGTTTTGGTGCTTGATTCTCCAGTTCTGAAGAAGGATGTTTTGCACTTTGTTAGGCCCCAGCCCTGTAAACACTTACACATGAATTCAAGGGGATTATTCATGTTTGCAAGATCAAGGCTTTAGATGATGAGCTGTTCAGGACACTGACATTCTTATTTGTTTTAAGTGCTGTATACATTTACCTAGCACACCTTTAAATAACTAAGAAGTTTTCATTGATTTTTTTTAATCCGTAAAACATTTATATTAATAGCAGTGTTTAAAAAAATAACGTACTTTATTACATTTTGGGATTAAAGTTATACTGTCCCTTTAAGGTGGACTAGGTTTTATGGTGCAGTGATGATAGTTTTTCAATATTTTGTCTTATGAATACATTTATTACCCAACAGATTCCATTATTTAGGTTTACATCGCACAAGTACCAACCAGCCATGATGATGATTCAGAATAATTGGCTTTATATTGATAAATAGATTAGCTAATACAGTCAATGATTCATTCACCAGTGACTGAATCCACATGCATTTTTTTCTGTAAATAACATCTACAGTAGATTTGTGGGTCAGACATTTTGTTGATGTTAAGGTCAGTAGGAGAGAAAACTGCCAAATAACAGGAGAGTCAAACTGAGGTATTCAGCAAGGGATAATGTATTGTAAAGTTCTGTGGCCATAAATTGAGTGAATTCCTTGCTGCATTGAAGTCAACGGGAGATTTGCCATTGACTTCAGTGGAGCCAAGATTTCAGCCACTCATTCTACATGGTTAGCCAACAGAACATGTCAGGAGTAGCAGCTGAATTTCTCAGCTGTACAGAGAAAAGAGCAAATCTAGAACCATAGTCCCATTCTGCATGAAGTTAATGGTAAAGTTACCATTTTATGGGATATGAGTGGTGTAGGATTGGGCCCTAAAGTGACAAATTAGGACATTCTGAATATGTATATCCATCACTAGAAGGTTTTTTCATCATTTAATCTTTTAATTATAGAAATCACGTTCTGTGGCGTATTTTACAATTTTCCTCTTCTGCAGCCATTTTATTAACTTTAGAGCTGTCTTGATGATTTATGGGATTTCAATTATTAATTTATATTTATATATTATATATGCTATTCCAGACTCATTATGGTATCAGCATTTTAAACAAGAGCTAAAATAATGCAGCCAAGTTGGAACCAGTCCTTCTTTAAATGAATAGGAACTGTAACATGAAGTTACATTTATATAGTATCATATCTAATTTGTGTGTTGCCTGGACCTGCTTTACAATATTGTAAGTACCACAGGACAGTTCTTCTCCTTTAAAATAATGAGGCTATAGGTAGCAATCTTCTGTATTTGGGCAATCTTCCAATTCATGAAAGTATTTTAGCAAGTGCTTAAATTTAAGCACATGTACAGTTCCGTTGGCTGCTCTTTCTGGTCAAAGATTCTACTGAGAGTGAATTTGCAGCTGACCTCAGATAGAACTCCCTAGATTTCCACTGACTGTCTCGACCATGTGTTTCAGCTCTTCCAGTTACCAAAAGTGGCGTGTTTAACTAACTAGTACTTTGGCACGATCTTCATAGCCTAAAAACTCTTACTGGAATTCTGGAAGGCCAACTTGGTGTCCAGCTTTGAGCTATGGGGAAACTCCATGTTGTAAACAGTTACATTTGAAAAGGTGGCTTATTGCAACAAATTGATTCTGTGGGACCAGATCTGGCAATACTTTCTAAAATACGGGACCTGTAAATTCCATTTGTGCTGCAGAAATGGAATGTCTTTAATAGAGGAACTCTGTGTTATTCAATGGAATTCACACGGCATGTCAAGTGGACTTTTGAAGTTCTTACAGAATCTATATGCCAAGAAGACATTTCATGTGAAATTCTAACATGGCAAGTCTGATAAAATGTACCTTGCAGTACACAACTTTCTGTTGTTAACCAAGCCGTTGGTCATTCTGTCTTAAGTGAACTTTATTTATCCTTGTAGCTTTTGGGTCACTTTCCACCCCTGCTTCATGTTTTCTTACTCATTCAGTCATTTCACTTTCTTTTCTCCTTTGAATTATTATTTGTTTCAATCTGTCAAAGAAGAATTTTTCTTACCATTATGACACTGTAATGCCATCACATGATTTTACAACCACTGTATGCTGGTGATTTTTTTTTTATATGCACCCTTAAAGGAAAATTTAATAAAAAGTTATTTAATTTGAAAAGTTGAATGTGAATTTTAGTGCCAATGAAAACTGACAGCTATGTAGACCGACAACCTCTGTTTACCCACAGATCGGAATATGCCAGGAGTACCTGCTGTGCAAGTTTCTCCCCAGTTAGGATGTGATCCGAATGCCCACTGATGTCAAGTGGAAAGACTCTCATTGTTCTATGGGCCTGGATCAGGCCTAAAGAAGCCCCAATAGTTAATAATGGTCAATGATTCTTAAAGGGTTCCCAGTAAATATTTCTTTGTGGTTTTTCCTATTCTCTTCCTCATGCAACTTTTAAATCTTTCCCCGAGGAAACCAAAGAGAGCATATAGGACACCTGTCCGGCCTTATCCGTCTTTCCTCTGCTCTTGGTTTACAAGCAGATTGACATAGTGAAGGGCTAAATGGCACATAATGCATTTGCACAGCATGTATCTGTTCCCTCTACAGTGGATGGTCCACACTTAGGATAACAGTGTACTACTGCTACCATTTAATGGAATTATTTCTTTAGCTCAAGTGGTAGAGGTCCGTGGTTCAAATTCATGCTGGGCATCATTACATATAGACCAGTGGTTGGTGGGGGGATCTGACCAGTCATGACCAGAAGGCAATGTAATGGGCTGTGAGCCAGTTTTCTAGTATAACATTAACTCTCAGGGCCCTCTATAAGAACATGAATTGCTCGTGTTTAAAGGTGATTATTAAACTCACCTAGATGATGAGATTCTACATGACACATCTGGAGATGTATAGGTATATCAGACCACAGTGGCCTAGATCAGGTGGTCCCAAGTCATTGGAGAGCAGGAGGAGTCCAGCCAGTTCTGAGTGCTTGTTTTGAAGGACGTTAGACTGGGGTCTGAAGAAGTAAGACGACAACAGAGTCAGATGGCAAGAGGGACCCATAATGAGTGCAGATAGTGAATCCATTGCTGAATAGAGACAGCAGTGGCACAGAGACATGGGTTGAAGGAGCAGAGCTAGCAAGGGGCTCAAGTTTATGATGATCCAAGTCAATGATTTCTATGGAATGTGCCAATTTAGAACAGCTGAGGACCTGGCCATGGGAGTGGGACCTTTTTCTGCACAATTAGTATGGGGAAAGCAATCCCAGACTGGCAGATGTCACGGGAAACTGATTGCCTACAACTGCAGGAAGCAGCCGAGCAAAAGCAGCCCACATCATAAGGTAGGTCCAACTGCAGGGTAGGAAAAGCTGGGACATTTAGTGAGAGCACAGAAGTTAGAGATGGAAATGAGCTTAAGTTTCAAAATTTGGTCAGAAGTGCTGGTCATTCAATACACTTAAGTGCTTTATTTGTTGCATTTTAATCTTCATCATCACATTATGCTGCATTGTTCTGTGTGGAAAAACGTACGTTTTTTCCCATGAGTTAGCAATCATGCACAAACCTTCCTTATATTATTATACGCAGTTGTATGTCCGTTCTGGGTTTTCCTTCCACCTTAGCTGTTTTAGAATTAAGTACATATTGTCATAAGCATAGTACAGTATGGTATGTACTGTGACATGATGGCTAAATATGTTGCGTCCCCCTCTAGTGACTGGTACACATAGGGAATCAAAATCTGTGATGGCTACTAGCTAGTGGAGTTCTATTTTAGCACCAGTGGTAGAGGCCTGAACTCTGGAGCTGAAGGTCCTGTTCTCTAACTCTCCATAACTCATAGTGTGGGCTCATTACAATACTGTGTATAACTCAGGTTTGTAATACGGTTTACAAGAGCAATCAGTCTCTAGCCAATTGCTTGGCCTGAATTTCAGACCTGCAGATCAACCACAATTTCCACTAAAGTCAATGGGAGCAGCAGATGCACAAAAATCAGGTCTTATATATACATAGCCCACATTTGATAGGACTTTCTTATGATGGGTCCTTTCCTGATAAGTGGCTTCTTTCATAATGTTGTTGCTTACTTCATCTCCAGAATCTGAGACTTGATCTGAGGCATTGGCTCACCCATCCAGAGCAGAGCAAGTCTATCCTTCATGAACAAGAAAGAGGTTATCAAGAAAGATTTAGGGACCAATCCAGATTCAACCTTAATCCTTCCATAGAGGTACCTTAGGAAACGTACCCATGGGTATTTTCCAGTGCCCATCTATTGTGTAGTCCCTGAACAACTTAACTATCACAACTTTCTGGAAAACAAAGGACATAGTTGTGACTTAAGGATGCATGAGATCAAGATCCTTATGGAAAAGTCCCATGAAATTTAATAGGGGTGGAACCAATTATATTCTATAGAAGAAAATACTCTAAGACACTAAATAATAGTGTAACAGCCTTTCAATGGGAATAGTGTAGCAGGGAGATGATTCTCTATTAAATTTCATAGGATAGTTCAAAGCACCTTGAGAAAAGAGTTCATCTGTTGGATTCTTCCCATCATGGTGGGAGGGGGCAGGGGGGTTAGGGTTGAACTCATGTTTCCTGGGTCCCAGAATAGCACACTAAAAATTCAACTATCCTTCCTCTTGGCATTATTAACCAGTAATTTTTTAATTATCCATACCCAGACCCCCACATTTTAGCTTCCCCATTGATTTTGTAATGAATATGACAACTAGTAGGTATGAAATGTTATCAGGAGTAGAGCTGGGCAAATAATGGATTTTTCTGGTTCACTGGCAATTACAAAACAAAATCTGAAAAAAATTCATTTGGGTCAAATTGAAAAGGAAATTTTTGACAACTTGAAAATGTGAAACATTTCTCTTAGGTAGAATGGAACAATGTATTTGATCTGAAATGAAACATCTCATTTGATTTTAAGCATTTTTTAACTTTATACGTTTTTAAAATAAAAGTAAAGGACATTTCAAAACAAAAAAGTTGTTTTGAATTAAAAAAAAATATTTCTTCTGAAAATGTCAAAGCTAAACATTTCAAAGTTGGGGGATTGTTTTAGAATTTTTTCCCAAACCAAAACAATTCCTTAAAATTGACGTGAATTTGCAAAATAGTATGGTGTTGCCAAATCTTCCTTCCCCTTCTCCACCACCCAAAAAAATGCTTCTGTCCAAAAATTTCACTCCAGAGCAACATTATCAACATAACACTAGACCCAATAGACCTGATTCACAACTGTTGTCTATGCCCAATTTAGTTGCATAAATTTGGAGCAACTAACATCCTAGTCTGATATTCACTTCATGTCAAGAAGATGGTTATGTAACATGATTTTACATATTTCACTGTTCATTGGACATGTGGCAAAGCTCAACAAGATTCTCAAAAGCTGGGATTAGTTTCTTTGTATACAATTTACAGCCGAATAAAGCACACCTAATTGTAAGGAAGGTCAAACTCTCATCAAAGTGCTGACCCTAAAACATTCTTTCGTTGCTTTAAAAGTTACCAGGGGGGGGGGGGGGGGGACGACGAGGAATCTATCATGTAATGGGGGAAACAGTAGCAAGAAATATTTTATCAATTCTTTCTGTGCACTGATAGTACACAGTGCGGTTTTGTTCGTTTCAGAACCTCTTAATTAATCCAAAGGAGTTAGAACCTTGTAGCATTCTTAAACAGCTGTTTAAGGGTGTTTAAGAAATGTGTTGATTGGTACTAGTCAGACATCCAAACAATAAAAAGTATCTGATCTCCAAGAACAGAGACAGTGCTATTAGTGAAAGGGAGGAATTTGGGCAGCATGCTGTTCCTTTCTCTCCACTCTACTATATCATATGCCACCTTTTCAAAGCCTTCTTTTATGAGATCACATTTGGACAATGCAAGAACACTCAGGTATCAACACCTGCATTTTAGTTTCCAGTATATGTTGGTGCCAGGTGGGAAGAGAGTGGGAGAATGAGTCCTTGCAACAACCTTTTCAACTGGATCTTGAGAGAGAGAGAGAGAGAGAAATAGTCAACATTACTTCAGCACAGTGGGGAAGAAGGGATAAAAGATCTGCAAATGAATTCATTGTGACAACCTTTGTGAAGAATCTCAGCGTTTGATCTTTTAAAAGATTTCATAATTCTTCGGATAGATTAAAGAATGAACAGAGGGGGAGGAAGTTAACTTTCTTGCCACAATTCCATCAAACTAGTAAATATATTTTTAAAAAGTAAGCGGATATCTATATTTAGCAAGCTCCTTTTTTTGTACAGGATGCGTATCAAGTTATATTCAGAGCATTAGGAAAACATTCAGTAATGTGACCCTTTAGAACAAAGGTTTTAGACAAAGATCTAATGAGCTGTTGTCCAATGGGAAATTGATCTCCTAAGCAAAGTAATTCACTGTTTGGAAATCTGTATGTCCACCCCCTAGGTATTTATGAAATCAGGTGTGTCGTCTTAGGGCCAAATCCTCAGCTCTGGTAAATCTCTTTTGTGCTGTCCTAATTCTGCTTACGCTCTGTACCACACCCATCATTCGGATATCTGAGCACCTAATCCGGCATCTGGAGATTCCCCAGGGGGTAAAGGTGGTGAAGCCAGGTCTGCGCTACTTGTTCCTATCCTCTCCAGAATAGAGAGAGCACCTTAGCTGCCCTGGTGTGTCATGTATGCCAAGCATGGCTCCATTGAGACTATAGCTCTGAATGTTCAAAGAACTAAACTTTGAATGGCTGGATAATTTCAACAAAAAATAAATTTTGATGAAAATTTGTGGGGGAGTAATGAAAATTTTCACCAATTCCCCTGAGCCCCCACTTTCTAACCAATACTAAGAAGAATCTTTATTAACAATGAGGGCATACTGGCACTATGGCCTGCATTATGCAGCATATAGGACTGGATAATCATTATGGTCCCTTTTGTCTTTAAAACATCTGCATCTATGGTGCTGTTATTGGGGCTAGCCTGGATGCAGGAACTCATGCCAGGGACTTTGAGTCTCCTACTTACAACTTTTGAAGATAATATGCAAGAATAAAATTTTAAGGCTTTTCCTTTTCATGGAAATGCCTGAGAAGTTAGTTTTGTGAAATGAAATTTTCCCTCTTTAGCTTGAGCTTACCAAACACAAATTCATAGAGCATGCTAGTCAAAAGAAATCCAATGACCAGCCTTAAAAAGAAAAATGTTATGACTAGTAACAGCTGCTAAATGAGTAAGTAGACCCGAGTACAAAGAATATATAATCATTTCCTCATCAAAATGCTGAGCAGCCTTCAGATGATAAGACCTTGGGGTCTTGTAGAATGAGCTAAGAACTCATCTGGAGCAGACCTGAACAGGATGGGCATTCAGTATAGGCACTGCTTTCAAAAGGCCCCACATAATGAAGATTAATTAGGGTCTCTCCACCTATCAAAAGTAAAACACACGTTCAAGACCACACATTTCCTCCCACCCCTGGGGAAGTTCCTTCAAAGCCAAGAAGATTAACAAGTACTAGAGCCAAAAGGAGTGCTGGTTGCCCTATAGCACATGCACAAACAGTGTATATAAAGTGTGAGACAGAAGTGTACAGTGTCTACTTCTTTCCCAGCAAAAGTCCAGGTTATCCACCAAGAAAAGACTCCGTTCTTCAGCTTTGGTTGAGGATATTAGCTAGTTCGTTTGGACACTGGTTTTGCTACTGTCATCTGCCTTTTTTGTTCCTGGCCTCTGAGGCACTGAAAAGGGTTTGGTGTGCAATTCAAACTCAGTGCTTGAGATAACTTTACCTGGTGCTTTGTGACTAGGTTGTGATTCTGATCTCACTTCAAATGGTGTAAAACCGAATTAAGGCTCCAATTCCGCATGGGCTTAAGTCTGTTGATTTCAAAATGAGACTAAAACATATGCTTAAAAACATGCTAAGTGGGTTTGCTGAATCGGGGCTTTATGTACATTGAACTCAATGGAGTTTATACTATTGCAAAAACAGTAGACGGGTTCAATCCTGCAAGATGTGTGGGAAGTGCAGAGTCCTGTCAAAAACAGTAGGCATTGAGAGCACTCAGCACTTGTCAGTAGCTGCTAGCAGCACATAGCAGACACAGGCCATAAATGAAAGGAGAATCAGATCCCTACTCCTGACAGATATCTACCCAGTGTCTTTGGGAGCACAAAATTGATTCAAGGTTGGATTTTCAGAGCTGTCCACTGCTCCCATTGACTTGAGTTGGAGTTGAGTGCTCAGCACAATGGACAGTCAGACCCATGTCGTCTTAAAAGAAAAAAATTAAAACTGTATGAAAAACAAAAATTTAATAAACTGGATAATGTCTCCTTAAAAATGCCCAACATTCACACAATGCAAAATTTTAAGTAGACCGCACATCCAGGAAACACATGTAGTTCTCGCACAATAGCTACTTATGAATAAGATCATACTTGTATTTGCATTAGCACGGCTGGCTTCTCCAACCAGTTTTACATAATCTCCTTTTCAATGGCTAAGGGTGTCATTTCCCCTTCATTTCATAGAATCGTGCTTTGAAAACGCAGGGAGGAAGTGTTTAAAGAAAGTCCGCATTTTATGAAAAGGAAAATTGCTGGCGTTCCTTTGTGTGCCTCAGTAGGATTTGGATAGATTACTCATACTTAAAAAGGAAGGGAGCTTTTGCTTTCTTTTCTCATTTTTAAAAAAGCTTGCATTAACATGATGTATTGACACATTACAAAATCCAAAGAATGTTGGAGAACAAATCAACCATGACTTAGTCCACAGGTTGCAACAGAGTCTCAAAACATCATCACCTTCTGAAATAAAATTGTCACATTTAGGAAGCAAACAACTTCTGTAAGAACTGCAGCTTGACATGTTAGATGGCAATAACCGCCCTCTCTTGGCTTAAAAATTTACTATATTTATTTTTTCTCTCTTTTTGATCCAATAAGCCTAGTATGAATACAGCACATTGTAGCAATTTTCATAAATCAAGCAATAGCAATAGATTTTGATACAGAATTGTATTATTCCAAGAATGTAAGGCATGCAAAGCACTAAGAACTAACATTTCCATTGATTGACTGGAAGCCAATACTTTAGCGGCAGGCATGCCAAAGGTAAATAATTCTCTACCACATTTCTGGTGGCTCTGATGTCAAAACACCGCCTGTGAGTAACACACAACTCTTTCAAAGTGAGAAGTCTTTGCTTTGGATGTTCTTCAGTAAAAAAGAATCCATATGGAAGTGTACTGTGCTGCTCTATTGTTGTTACAGGTTATTACTTGATATAGATTTTTTACAGCAGTTTTCTGTATTTCATGGTACCACTTTTAGACAGTTTTCATCCCGCTCTGCATTTTAGTATGTTTGTACAGCACCTGGCACAATATGACCCTGATCCTTCTCTAAGGCTAGTGGTGCCTAGAAGCCTTAGTGAAGGATGAGGGTAAAATTCAGTTTAACCCAGTCTTCAGAAGTGCCTTACAGTTAGGCACTTAAATTCATATTTAGAGACCAAAATAATCTTGACCAGATTTTCAATGGTTCTGAGTATCTGTAACTTTAAATAGAGCTGAGGATGGTCAGCACTGCTGACGATTGGGTTGAACTGAATGTTGCCCTTGATTCAGGATAGCATCTGTATTTAGGAAAGCACTTAGCATGTGTTTAAGTGCTCTCTTGAATGGTGGGGGGGCCTGGTCCCAAAGTTTAGGCATTCAACTTTAAACACTGCAGGATTCTAAAACTGAATGGGCAGGTCATAATTGCAGACTTTCTTGTATCTTCCTCTAAAGGAGCTGTTGCTGGCTATGCTGAGACAGGACTAGATGGAACACTGGTCAGACCCAGTATGATAATTCCTGTTTCTATTTTGGTCAAAATTCTTAACCAGGTTCCAAATTACGCTGTATAGGAATGACAGCCCTGTTTTATTGGACCCTCCAAAAATCAGGATGTATAAAGGAAATGCAAACACTGAAAAATCTGTCCTATCTATTGTAAGGCAACTATGTCTAGCATAGAAACCAAGAGGAGCAACTTGAAGGTGGATGGAAGAAAAATGTAACACAGTTGATTGTAAACTAATGGGTAATATTAGTAGAAGATTTGGCTGGATATAATAAAATAAAAGCTGCTGAACACACGCTGGAAAATGACAAGCTTGGTAGCAAGAAGATAGAGATGAAAGGAGCTTAAAGAACTCATGTAAGGAGAAGTAAAGTGTAAATTAGTAAGGAATGGGATTCTTTGTTCATAAAAAAGCCCCTACACGAGCATTGTTGAATGCTGAAGTCTATAGCCCTAGATCTATTAAGGGTAGCTAAATGCTAAAGCGTCTAGACAGTTGGAGTTTTCTCTGGTTGGTACTGTAAAGGCTAAAGTGGCTGATGAGATGTTCATAGAAAACATTACTAAACAAGAAGATTTATCATTTCCAAAGTAAGAATGAAATGAAAGTCTGGAGGAGAGTGGTGGGGAATTGAGATGCAGGCAGAAAAAAGTCAAGAGGTGAGTCGATTGCAGTGTGTGTACAATGTAAAAACTCATCTTAACCCTCATGTCAAGTGTGGGAATTCAAAAACAGAAAAAAGAAAAAAAAAAGTGAGCACCTAAAATCTGCTTGTTAAGATTCACTCTGATACATTGTGGCAGATGGAGATGAAATCCTGAGAGAGACAAGGGAGGTGAAAATAATAAAGATGGTACCATACAAGTCAGAAGAATATCATAGCCATTGGTGGAGAGCAACAGATGAGACCTTTAGATATATTAGCCTTTTGGGACAGGGCCCATGTCTTGTCTGCAAAGTATCTACTGGTAACACACTCTTGGTGTTCACTCCATTAGCATTTGGTGTTAGTTTCATTAGCTGACAGCTGCAGTAGACTTTTATCCTCTCTTTGGACCAGCCACTAGAGGGGAACAAACCCACCTTGTGCAAAGATGTTACATGTAATGTAGACTTGCTGACCTATTTGTAAACCATGAGCAGAGGAAATGGGTGAGGATGGAGAGGTGAGAATTGTCTTGTGGCACCATCCCTCTTGGCTCCCTCTAGAGAAGGATTTACAATTGTTTTAGGAATGATTGTATATAAAAATATAGTGAAATAGAGCTGAAGGAGAAAGCAAGTCAAGGGAAATGACTCACAATGTTGAAAACAAGCTACACAACAAATTGAGCCTTTTTTGGCAGTGGTTCAAGATAGGCCTGACCTTTAAAACCTGGATCTAAACACTTCTGAACTGAGGGTTTTTTGAAATCTGGATGCAGACCAGAAGGTTATACTGTAGCCCCCCTGGCTGGTGCTTTGGAGAAGAGGTTTTAGGAGGAAGCACTGAACGGTGACATTGTAGATAGGCTCCAATGTAGCAGAGCATTTGAAGTCAATGGTACGACACTCGTGTTTTAAAGTAACACACATGGTTATGTGCTTTCCTTGATCGGGGCCAAAGGTAAGAGAATTCTGGTCCTGGCTCTGACACTGACCGGCTGTGTGATGTCAGGCAAGTCATGTCCCCTCTTTGTGTCTGTTTCTCCTCCCATCTTTTGATTGGCCTGTCTATTTAAATTAATTGAAGCAGGGACCTGTCTGTACAGGACCTAGCAGAATGGGGCCCAGATCACAGCTGTTCTCACATAAATAATAATGAGTAATATCCTCCAAGTTCTTTCTCGGGGCTAACTCTGCACGGTCTGACCCAGAGATTGCTGATAGCTCCTCTTTAAGCTGCAGAATGGAAAGGAAGCTTCTGATATTCTCTGGTGGATCTTAGCAAGAACTGAGGCAACCTGAACCCTGCCAACCTTAACCACACAGTCAACCTCCTAGAAGTTTTGTTTGCCTCCTGTTGAGCTGCAGAAGAGGAGGTGGAGGAAGCAGCTTCAGTTGCTCACTCGTGGTATTGAATCTCATCCGAGTACTTCCAACCCTGCCAGCCAGAAATGCCAGGAGGAGGAAGGCCACAGAATCAAAAGAAAGCCGGGATCAGAGGGAGGACGGGACGCTGTGAGCAGTGCTAGAGGACCTTCCTTCAGCGAAAAATACATTGGATGGAGTTATGTTCACTGATCTGGGAACAGACTTTGATTTGTACTGATTTCGTTTCTTATCCTCAGTTATTCACCAAGTGGTTTATGCTATTCACAGCCACTTTGGTTTTGAATGGTTGCTGCTCCTACTAGATCAGGCTGCCCAGGTAAGATAGGTGCTCCTTTGCCTCTCTTCCCCTGGTTTGTGGAGTGTGCTGGGGAGATAGGTGTCCGGACGCCTACAATAAGGCAGCAGTGCCTAAGCCCAGAGGCAGAAACTTAGGCACCTATAGAGTTAGACAGCAACTGAACAGGAGTTTTGTGGATTGCAGTGGAGCTTAAAACTGGGACTTCAGTGCCGAAGTACCTTTGTGGATCTGCTGTGTGCTCCTGAATGGAAGCTGACAATGCTCAGCACCTTGTGGGATCAGACTCTATTTGCACTGTCTTGAACTTAAGTCACATGGTAGTGTTTCTGCTTCCTGACTGGGTAACTTTTGAAGTTTCAGGTTAGTCACGTGAACACTTCTGCCACACACACTCAGGCAAATAGACAAGTCCTGGGCCCCTCTCCTCCTGCCCCAGCTTTGCAGCCTCTGGGAATACAGCATGTTTGTAGAAAAAGAGACACTGTTCAAGGAACTACAGCCTCCAGCCATTCCCCAGCTGCTAGAATGTCCCAAGGGGGCCACAATTCTAAAACAGAGTAGGCTCCTTTGCACCTTCTCCCATCCCTGAGCTGGACCAGGTACAACAAGGCCAATCCTCAGGATGTGAATCTTAATGTAGACAGAGTCTGTGCTTTCTCTGCAAACAGGTCATTGGTTGAGAGTTCAGTGGGAATTATTAGAGTGTGAGCATTTCTCTCGGAGAGGCCCCAGACAACACACACGTCATATTGCCGTGAGCTCATGGAAAAATACTGAATAAACACAATGGTCTACTCACAAGGCTATCTTTTCTTCAGTGTTCTGAGCATTACTCATCTCTTGTCATCGCTGCGTAGTGGCAGAATCACCCTAAAAGATTAACATATGACAACCGTTTCTCTTGAGTTCTCAAAGGGAGATGTGTTCAGAATCGGGTCTAACATTTTTAGAATTCCTTCCAGTCAGTGAAGGTGTTGCGGTCTAAATTTTTAACAGTGAGGGTAATTAACCATCGGAACAGCTTATCCATGGTTGTGTTGGATTCTCCATCCCTGGCAACTTTTAAATCAAGATTGGAAGTTTTTCTAAAAGATCTGCTCTCGTTCAAACAGGAATTATTTGGGGGAAGATCCAGGTCCTGTGTCATGCAGGGAATTTATGAATCGATATAGATACTGATCTGTTTTGGTTTTCTTCACCATTGACTTTGTAGTCACTATTGGGTGTTGACAGAAACCTAAAACACAACCTAAGCTTCCACTCTGAACCTGGAAAATTCTAGGCCTTTTTTTTAATTAAAGTACCAATTTGTCACTTAAGAAGTGGGGTAGCATTCTATACTGTATGATAAATTAAATATTTACTGGTAAAATATACAAAGTATGAAGAATGTCCAAACAGAATATAATTTATAGTCTGAGCTTGGTATTGAATGTTCCTGCAAGGAAATGAATACAAATGTAACACGTACAGACAGAAAATATTAGCTCTTTGGTGCCAGAAAGACAACAAACTTAATACGTGGTGAATAGCTCACACAACTTACTGCAAATTTTGCAATGGATTTGCTTTGGCTGCTTCTGTGACCCTTTTGTCTTAGTTTTTCTGTGGCTATTCACGCTGATTATGTTTTACTGGCAAAAATGTTCAGGGAAAACAGAATGTCAAAGTTGCATACGCAACTGTTTACAGCAACCAGATTTAAAACACACTCATTAAAGTATTCTCAACAGACATGCTTGTGTAAAGCCCATACTGCACTGGGTAATCAGTGGGATTTGAACCCAGGACCACTTACATTTGTGCTAAAGGAGTAACTCCATTAACTGGCAGGCTGTTATCCCCTCCGTAGACCAGTCATTTTAGGGGGACTTGTAAAGGGTGCTACACACCTGCATGTTCGTCCAGTAAGAGAACAGAAACAATAGCATATAGCTTATTTTAGCAACTAAACAATACAGCTGAAATTTGGAGTATTCAAAATCCTCAGAGTAAAACAACAGATATTCAATAGGGCTGTCAGTTAATCACAGTTAACTCATGCGATTAACTCAAAAACATTCATCACGATTAATCGCACTGTAGAATACCAATTTAAAATTTTATTAAACACATTTTCAAGTATATTGATTTCTATTACAACAGAGAATACAAAATGTACAGTGCTCACTTTATATTATTTTTTATTACAAATATTTGCACTGTAAAAATTATAAACAAAAGAAATAGTATTTTTTAATTTGCCTCATACAAGTACTGTAGTGCAATTTCTTTATTGTGAAAGTGTAAATTACAAATGTAGATTTTTGTTACATAACTGCACACAAAAGCAATGTAAAAACTTTAGAGCCTACAAATCTACTCAGTCCTACTTCTTGTTCAGCCAATTGCTAAGACAAACAAGTTTGTTTACATTTATGGCAGATAATGCTGCCTGCTTCTTATTTACAATGGCACCTGAAAGTGAGAACAGGCATTCGCATGGCACTTTTGTAGCCGGCGTCGCAAGGTATTTACGTGGCAGATAAGCTAAACATTCGTATGCCGCTTCATGCTTCGGCCACCATTTCGAGGCTGATGATGCTCATTTAAAAACAAATGTGTTAATTAAATTTGTGACTGAACTCCTTGGGGGAGAATTGTATGTCTCCTGTTCTGTTTTACCCACATTCTGCCATATATTTCACGTTATAGCAATCTCAGATGATGACCCAGCCCATGTTTGTTTTAAGAACACTTTCACAGCAGATTTGACAAAACACAAAGAAGGTCCCACTGTGAGATTTCTAAAAATAGCTACAGCACTCGACCCAAGGTTAAGGAATCTGAAGTGCCGTCCAAAATCTGAGAGGGACGAGGTGTGGAGCATGCTTTCAGAAGTCTTAAAAGAGCAACACTCAGATGCAGAAACTACAGAACCCGAACCACCAAAAAAGAAAATCAACCTTCTGCTGGTGGCATCTGACTCAGATGATGAAAATGAACACACTTCGGTCCACTCTGCTTTGGATCGTTATCCAGCAGAACCCATCATCAGCATGGGCACATGTCTTCTGGAATGGTGGTTGAAGTATGAAGAGACATACGAATGTTTAGCTTATCTGGCACGTAAATACCTTGCGATGCCAGCTACATCAGTGCCATGCAAACGCCTGTTCTCACTTTCAGGTGACATTGTAAACAAGAAGCATGCGGCATTATCTTCTGCAAATGTAAACAAACTTGTTTGTCTAAGTGATTGGCTGAACAAGAAATAGGACTGATTGGACTTGTAGGGTCTAAAGTTTTACATTGTTTTATTTTTGAATGCAGTTATTTTTGTACATAATTCTACATTTGTAAGTTCAACTTTCATGACAGAGATTGCACTACAGTACTTGTATTTTTCTATTCACCTAATACTATTTCTTTTGTTTTTTATAATACAAATATTTGTAATCAAAAATAAATATAAAGTGAGCACTGTACACTTTTTGTGTTGTAATTGAAATCAATGTAGAAAACATCCAAAAATATTTAAATAAATGGTATTCTATTATTGTTTAATGGTGCGATTAATCACAATTAATTTTTTAATCACACTATTAATCGTGATTAATTTTTTTTAATAGCTTGACAGCCCTAATATTAAATAAATGTATTTCAATAAAAAGCATTAAAGGAAAAGAAAAATTTTCTCATGAGGCAATTGTTTTGCTTTATTTGTTCATCTCCAGTGATGATCCTCTCTAGATTGAGTGATGTTTATGGTTTAATAAGGTGAATCCAACTTACAAAATTTAGCTTCCTTGGAACATCAGATTAAAACACTGATCTTGCAAAGACTTGCATCCATGCTTAACTTCAATCACAGCATCCAGTTCTGCTGTATGTACTTTTAAAAAGATATTGAAAAACTGGAGAGGGTGCACAGAAGAGAGAGAAAAATTATTTGAGGTCTGGAAAAAATGCCTTGCAGTGAGAGACTTCAGAAACTCACTCAGTTTATCTTATCAAAAAGTACACTGAGGGTGACTTGATTACAGTGTATAAGTACCCTTATGGGGAGAAAATACCAGGCTCTAACAGGGCTGTTTAACCTAGCTAAGAAAGCCATAACAAGAACCAATGGCTGGAAGTTAAAGCCAGACAAACTCAAGTTAGAAAAAAGTCATTTTTTTTCTATGAAGGTGATTAATCATTGGAACAAAAGTGGTGGAATCTCCATCTCTTCATGATTAGATTCCTTTCTGGAATGTGCGCTCTTTAGTCAAACACCAGTTACTTGGTTCAATACAGGGGGTAACTGAGTGACAATCTATGTTCTGTGTTATACAGGACTAGATGAATCTAATGGGTCCTCCTGTCCTTAAAATCTATTAATCATATGGCTAGTTCTGTTGGGGCTACTCCTTTGTTTAAAGTCATGCGTATGCATATGTTTTTGCAAGTTCAAGGTCTAAATTAGTAGTAACTCTTCTCAAGTCTTGCTTAACCTTTTGGTACATTTAATATAAATGGTTCTTTTTAGGATACAAATTTTATACCCGAGGGACCTGTTACATCCCTGTGCATGTGGGACTCCCAGTGGAGATTAGACCTTCTGCAAGGACTGCAGGTAAGATTTTGTTTTTTGACACCAACACACGTAAACCTATTCCACTGTGAGTCTTCAACATCATGGAAATCTTAACTTCAGTCTTCAAGGTGACTGAATTAGAGTTAGATGTGAGAGCACTGGGACCTTGCAAAAGCTTCAATAGTTACATTCTGGGCTAGATCCTCAGCTGATACAAATCAAGAGGGCTGCACTGATATCTATGAAGTGATGCTAACTTGCACCAACAGAGGAATCTTCTGATTGCAGGCAGCCTTATTTCCATTTCGTTTGAACTCTTGCTGTGAGAAGCTAGTTATCTGACATTGGACTTGGTCCACTGGAGAGCTATGTGTATCTATCTTAGGTACCGTTAATGACCCCTATTACCATATTACTTGAACACCTCAGAATCTTTAATGTATTTATTCTCATAACCCCACTGTGAAATAAGGAAGTGCTGTTCTCCTTTTGCAGGTGGCGGACTGAGGCACAGAGCTTGGTTAAGGTCCCGCAAGAAATCAGTGGTGGAACAGGGTATTAAATCTCAGTCTCTGGACTCTCCCAGGCTAGCACCCTAACCAGGGATTAATCTTGCTTTAGTTTGTAGCAGTTAAACCATGAACCAAGAGGAGTCAGTACTTGCAGTGGGCTGATCATGCAGTGGAGGTGGTGGATTTCATCATCATAAATAATAAGAGAAGCGCCTATGTGCATATTCAAGTCCCATGTAACTCTTATTTTAAGGGTTTAGATGGGATTTAAGAGCTCCAACTGCATAGCCTTTGTTGGCTTTCTGCACAGGAGTGAATTTCACCTATAGTGCTTTACTCCAATGTGCTGTGCAAACATCAGCTCATCAGTGCAATTCTTGATTTTCATTAGACATGTTTGCCCAACCACATCAGCTTGCCTTTCTTAAAAGAAGGTCTGCAAGTCTGCTTTCTGCACGGCACTCACTGCATTGTATTTGCTCAAACTGCACTTGCATGCACTTACTCAGTAAAACGTTTACAGCTGCTCTAGAATTGTTACAGTAGGCAACTTGCTGCTTTCCTCATTTGTTTTACCATTTGGAGACAGGATTTCATGAGGTGTGAAGGAATGCAGGACCATATTTTGTACTATTCTCTCCCCCCCCCCCAAATCCCAGTAACTCTGACCTTTACTTAATGTGTTGACCTTATTATATAACATGCACAGATGGATACATGAAGATCCTACTGACATAGGTCCAATTCAAAATCCAGAGGTTTTATAATTTTTGCTCTATTACTCTGTATTGCTGTGTTGGTTTCTTAGTAGCCAGCTTTGTATTCACACCACAAACAGCTGGTCCCATTTGGTGGTGATGCTTTCCTGTAAAGGGCACAGTTACCATTAAATTACTCTTTACTGCCACATGAAGGATTGTGGTTCAGTAGGTGGCACTGTTTGCATTGGCGCAGTTGTCTGAAGTGCCATTTTTCTGTTGAAACTGAGATCTTGACCACTTTTGTGCCACGATACTTGTCGTCATAATAAGGCTATACAAATCTAATAATAAAAATTATTTGTGGTTCTCTACTGCTTTCCATTGTAAGACTGCAAAACACATTTCAAGCATCAAAGAACTAAGCTTCAACCCCCCGGTCCCCCCATGTATTGTTGTTCCCATTTTACAGATGGGGAAACCGAAGCATAGAGAGTGAAGAGACTAGTATGAGGTTGAACAATCAAGCTAGTGGGGGAGCTGGGAGTAGAATCCAAATCTCTTGATTCAGTGACCCTTTGCTAACTACAAGACTTCTCTGGTCTGCTTTCTGTTATAGCTTTGCAAGTTTTCTATGTTGGAATCCAATATTTAAAGCGTAAAATAAACCTCGGGGCCTGATGCTCCATTACTTTGTCATTTGTGTTATCAGGAGAGAGAATTTTTAAAAAGTGGGTTCTGAAATATTTCTAAATATCGAAGTTGTTTCTATTTCACAGGATTCAGAACAGACCCATTTTCCACCTTTCATTCAATTTTTTGTAATATATTTACCAAGTTTTTTATTGAAATCATTTTCTGAATTTTCCATTTACCAAAAATAAGAGAGCAAGTTTTCCGCAAATGAAAATGTCCAATAGCCCATACAATCTTGAACAAGAGTTTGATAAAAATTGCTGTTTAAATATTTGTTTAAAAATAACATGGGAAATGTTGTGGAGAAACGAGTAATTGTAATTAATGTTGGCACATTTTCATGCAATATTTAGTTTTTTCAGAGAAGGCTGTTTGATGGGGGAAAAACTTTTTCATTTGAAAAAGTTCAGCCAGGTCTAGCTGACATATACACATGTGCAAAGTGGATGTACTATGCTATCAATGCAGAATTCTCTATGCACTCTCACCATTAGTAGGCTTTTACCTTCCCTTTGCATTGCTATAAATAACTACCCAAGGTTCAAAGTAGTGGCCATTATTTTTACCCTCTAAGAGAAGGAATCTTGGTTCTTTCCTACATTTCCATGTTTGCCGAAATTTTTTTAGAGAATGAAGCTTGAATTTTGATGCCCAGCTTCATGAATTGCTTTTGATGTGCATTTAATGTGCAAACAATGAAAACAATAAAAAGTGCATTTAAAAACAAACATTTTTCTAATGCAGGAGCAGCATTAAAATTATACAAATTGCTTTTGTGGGCAGAATTTTACAGAATTCCTATGAGGTTCCTCTTAACAACAACAACAATGCAACAAAAGTCAAATCGCATTGTTTTGCTAGCAAACAAACTGTTTAAATATGTCTTTGGCTAAGTTTTCAGCATGTTTTCTGGGAAGATGAAAGCTTAAATCCATTAACCCTTCAAATGCAGGGCAAATAATTTAGTTTCTATAATTGTCCTTCCAGCACCATCTGTAACATGGACCAAACTCTTTCCTCACTCCTGCTTCCTTCCCTTCCCAGCTGGGTAAGCTCTCCACTTGTCTCCCTCACATCACTGCAAACACCCCAATCCCAAGTGGATAGTATTCACAGACATGGCTACCATGTTGGTTCTTTCCTGCCCTGAGCCTCACCGATGTTCAGATACCAGCAATGAAGTGAAGTGTCATGTTACTGTAACTCACACTTTGTCTCCCCCTTTAGTGGTAGCTGGACACATTTAGCTTGTCTCTCTAATATCCTGGGACTAAGACGACTACAACGCTTTTAGCTCAGGTAGTAGAGGCATACACTTTTAGATCAGTTACATTGGCGCTGCAAAACATGTGGACTAGTTGCCCTTAATACGGGAAAGGTGATTTGGCTTGATGTTTGCTCTTCACGATAGTTTTCAACTGTTCAGACAACCTCACGTAGCCGTCTTTCAACATAGCACTGCTACTGCCCCGGTTCACCTTAATTAGCCAGGCACCTGGTGATATTCCTCACTGGCATTAGGTGGTTAAAGAACCCTTCTGGTTTTATACAAATAAGCATTTTTGACATGGTGGACCAGCTCCTGGCCCCTGGCTCCCTCCTCATTTTGCTGCTCTGAGAGGATCTCAAATGGGGTTCTAGCCACCACCGTAATACAAATAATTAATAATAGCAATGTGTGTGGTTTTACATTGTTGGAAAGAGCAAGAGTACAGAACAGATGCACCCTTTTGGTATTGGCTTGTCCTCAGAGGAAAGTGTGGAACGATTTAGAAACACATGGAGCAGCAGAATTCTCCTTGAGCACTGGGGAGTGGTGGATTTATTCATACCATGCACAGGGTGATACCGACAGTGCAGTAGAATCCTTGGAATGATTTGGAAGGTTGCCAGGAGAAAGAGGTCACCGGAGGGAATTTTTTTGAAGAAAAAAAAATTAGAATTATTAAAAAGAAAAAAAGCTCCAGTTTTGACTAATTTAGCTTCAACAAGCTCCCTATTTGTTAGATTGAGCAGCAAAGGAAGGTGAATGCATCCCAGCGAATACAGAAGCAAACTGTACTTTGCAGCCGAGCAACCCTTCTCGGGCCTCCCGTCGGCATGCCAGAATTCCCTCTTTAAATGATTCTGTAACAGTACCAGCCCCACAGCTGTCTACAGCTGTATGCCTTCCAGCTCCACAGAACTGGCTTTTTCACACAGAAATGGCCTCTTTGAAAAGGGTTCACTAGAACAGATTGCTTCAGTTTAACAATGTGCAAAACACAGTACTTCAGACAGGCTTTCCTTTTATTGTGTGGTCCTTTTTTGGGGGAGTCTTTTGTACCCCAAACGAGAGGAGCTATTGGCAAATAATTTGACACCACTTTTGCCTGAGTGTTTCTCAAGGAGGGTGCCCCCTTTCCTCCCCACACACACACACACCCATTTCTCTTAGGAATGCTTTTTCCAAACTCCATTTTTTTCTTTAAAAAACAAGTCCTCTTCCTTAATGATCCAGATTAAACCCCTGAAAATCTGAGTGTACGAATTGAATTGCAGCTCCACAGAGCCCTGTCCTGCGATGCATGTGTGCTGAGTAGCACAATGGGAACCTAGACTTTTCTAGACACGCTGGCCTCTAGACACCTGTTGTGTTTGTAAAGTACTTAGCATAGTGGGGACTGGCTGGTACTGCAATCCAAATAACACAAATTATAAACCTTCCCCATCCCCCTGGATCCAAATGTTACATCTACCCCCCTAAACTTGGGGCAGGGAGCTCAGATAGTGAATTGGGAATGGGTCCACCTGTCATCAATTCTTATTCTTATTCATGTGTCCAGTACAAAAGACCGTGATAAAGACAGTCCCTTGCTCTTGAAGGCGTGTGGTCTAATTCATCAGAACAGAGGGGTTTATTTTTTATAAGGTACAACCAAGTTGCATTATGTCCTTCTCCCATTCAGCTTGTATACCAGGCTGCTAAGAGTAAAGATGCTTGAATTTTTTATTATTATTGAAAACTTTAAAAAAAATGGTTTGGGTTTTTCAGTTAGAAACTGAAAAATGTTCGGTTTTTGAAAACCAAAACTTTTTCCATTTTGCCCGGCATACTCCTTTCTTGCCTCTCCCTCCTCCTCCCCCTGCCTCTTTTTACTTTGCCCTGGGAGCTGAGGAGGAGAGAGAAAAGTGTTGTTTGGTTTGGATTAGTTTTCTTGTCTAAAATATGAAGCATTTTCATGGGAAATTTTGGCCGGGGGGGGATTCAAAATTGTTAATGGAAAAATAATTACCCCTTATCAGTCAGTTCTACTAAGCAGAGGTGGGATGAGTTGTCTGCTGCATTACAGGCCATACTCAGCTCTGCCTCTATCCCAGCTGGTCCTCCACATGTATGTCCATATACACATATATACCAATATGGTGCATTCTAGTAAGTTTTCCTTTCTGTCATACTCTAACTCTTCTGTGGTTACACAGAATTTGAAGGTCCTCCTGGCTTTGAGTAACCATGTGTATGAAACCCAAAATCCCGAGAGAATTTCACTACATAAAGAACTGCCTTTAAAAAACGGCTGTTTTTCTCTGAACAGAACGCCGTGTCCAAGTCCAATGTCTAATGCTAAGTGAGGTGGGATTTTTTAATTTAGTTTTTATGGGTGCTTTTCTCCTTAGCCCATCATTATTCTTCAAGTTCTTGCCAATGATGGCTTTGGTATTGACTCAAAGTCCAGCAGGCTCTCCTGTGCCAACTTGCAGGAAATAAAAACCAACTGGAATATTGGGAGGGCGGGGGTTGGCATGGAAAATAGGGCCTTACAACTCTGGGTGGTTGGTTTGAATCCAGACCATTGTTGTAAATCAGCATAGCTCTCCTTGATTTCTGTGGAATTATGCCAGTTTACACCAGCTGAAGATCTGGCCTTGAAATTGTTTCCATCTGATGGCTGTTGCGTGACACATTGGAACAGTCTGGTGGTCTCACTCCAGCTTGCCAACATAGTCAGCATTAATTGGCCTTCTTGTTGGCACACTCGTCACTGAAGCTAAGCAGAATTCCTCTTGCCTCCCTACAAATGACCCCATGAGGTCAGGGCTGAGATACACTGAGGAGGAAGCTTGCCTGTGCTGATTCTCTTGTGTGGGGTGAGAACTCTGAGGTTGGTCAATCTGGCACCTTTCACCACCACTAAATTCCCACAAATATTTTATAAAAAAGAAAACTAATATCTTGGCCCTTTTTCCTTTGGGAAGCATTTTTGGATACCCAGGAAGTGAAGGCATCAAATAGACAGGACCTTCTGGGATCAGAAGGCATCCTGGAAGCATTAGATATGGGTGGTATTTGATACAAGAACAAGAAGAGTTTTACTGTTTTATTGATTTAACCTATTTGCAGTAACGCACACAATGGGCTACATTATGACTACCATGTGGATCTATGCTCCTGTCAATAAACCCAAGAACCCCACATGAGAGAGTTTGAGGGCAGATGTTTTCCCACCCTGATTGCGGTTGCCTTAAAACAGAGAGCGTGCACATATTTCATAGGATCTCTGCAACAGAAGGCACAGAGATGCATAAGCATTAGGAAAGGCATGGGCTTGCATATTTGTGGGCATATGCCCCTTGAACCTCCAGCAGCAATTAATTACTTCCTCCTGTTCATATTATTCACACTCCTGGCATAAATAATGTGTGCAGGCTGAGGGAAGGTCTGTGGAGGATGGGGTGCTGCCACCCAGAATATGGGCGTACAATGAAATTGCTTCTGCAACGTTATTGTACTTTCTTTTAAGGGGTATTTTTGCAACCAGCCAGAACTTGCCCCATTCTTTACATTCAAGTTAATTTTCTTTTATAGTAATTGGGGCGAGGTGAGGGGGATTTTCAAAAGTTCTATCTAATTTTACGTGCCTCTGAGTTGACGGAGAGATCTGAGCTCTGAGGTTCAGTGGTTCTGGGCACCCGGAAGTCAGTGGGAACAATGAAGTCAGTAAGAATGTTCCGAAGTCCGCTGGAGCAGTGGCGGCTCAGAGCCTTTCAAAATCAGGCTCCAGGCATCTCAAGTAGGGGTCCTGAAAAGTCAGGCACTAAAGTAATCAGTGAGCACTTTAAAATGTTGCCCTTAACAACTACAACCACTGTACATCCTTGGGATGTGTAGTCTGGTTTTACAGGTATAGCTCTGCTCCTGGCAGTTCTGAATTTTCCCTGGACTTAACACAATACCATAGACTTTCAGCTCCAAGACAACAGGAGATCTCTGTTAGGTGGTAGCTGTAGCAGGTGTCTTATGCTCCTGTTGAGGACCCAGTACCACAGCCTGAGCCGCACAGGCAGAACCTTACACTTGCTCCAAACAGATTGCAATATCAGGACCAGAAAAATAGACAGAGACACACACACACACAAACACACACTCTAACTATAAATAGAGCACAGGGCTACCTATATTGTACGCTGTAGAGCTGATCAGAAATTTTCCATTGGAAAACACCTTTTCATCAAAATCAATGCATTTCCTAGAAATTGAAATGGACTGTTCTGATAAGGTCAAAAAGACTGTCTCTATATGTGGTCCCAATACAAACTGAGGCCTCTTGATGCTACAGCAAAATAAATATTAACTAGTAGTAATTTACACGGAGACTGATTGAAATGCACTCGGTTAATGATGTTTGCTGTTAATCTCACTTTGAATCTTTGCTGTTGAAATTTTAATGCAATATTTTATCTGCATTTTTGGTTGTACTTCATCCTTTTATTGCTGTAGACTTATCTATAGCTAGGTGCACCTGACAGGATCACAGAGCTAAACTTTCACATGTACCTAATGATTTTGGATGGCTCACATTTTGAGTCGCCAACATGCCACAGTTTAGGGAGGCCTGCTATTCTGAGAGCAGGTGCCCATCATTTCCGGAATAGCCGATCCCTTTAAAGAGTCTAAATTGGTTACCTAAAATCTGAGCCACCCGAAATCACTGGTTGCTTTTGAAAATTCAGGCTGAGTCACTTAGCTGTTCCACTGGCAATAATGTTTAAAACAATGGGGTTCAATTAAACTGGAATTATTTTAACACTTCAGAACACTGCCAAGTCATTTCCTTCTGCTTTATTGATTTTTCTCTGTTGCCAGTAAATGTACATGCAGCAGCCGAATGAAAGAAAGGCCATTGAAAAGGAAAAACTAGGTGTTAAAAGGGAGAATGACATAGAATATAGAGCATTAAAGCTCTGAAAAGGAGGAGGATATTTTAAGACAGAAGGAAGTTAGGGGTCCGTGTAGACATTTTGCAGAGTTAGATGTCATAGCAGACAGGCCAATATTATTTTCCTTCTAATGCTTGCCTGATCCTTCAGTGAGATTTGCTTCTGTTTCTTCCCTGTATTGTGTATTCCCTGCATGAGCTGCTCTCTGTGTAAAGGCATTCCACCTACATTCCTTTGCCACTGGGTGAGCCGAGGGGGGAGAGCAGATGTGTGGGTTTGCTAGACACAGGAGGCTCCACTCCAAAGCTTAAAACTTATAAACTTGATATGAAAAAGGTAACCGCTTACAACCAAGTTTTTGGTATGCTGCCTTACTTTCCTATGCATCCTTTGACTGAAGACCTGAGTTGAAATAATCCTAACGTCAAATCCTTCCCCTGCTCAGCCACTGACAGAATAGTTCCTTTTCTTCGGTTTTGTCAACTTGCGTGTGGCCTCGCTACTTTGTGCTCTCATCTCCTCAGATCTCAAGGGTTAGGTAGGGACAGATCCAATCAGTCCTTGGGAGTTTACCTAGGGAGTATACCTAGGGAGTATGTTTGTTAATTCAGTAGCAGTGCTACTGGTCTCTGTTAGTCAGGTGCTAATGGCACTATATTTTGGAGGAGGCCAAAAGACCAACATCCTGGCCACTTTGGCATTTAGAAAACTCACAGCACAATTTGCCATCGCTTAGAGGTGTTAATTCCATTTAACTGACCATATTCCAGTTTACCTATCAAAAGTCCAGCAGAGATTCTGGTCACCACTTCCTGTCCAAAACTGCCTTGTAGAGCTGCTGTTGCTGGTAGACATATTTCCTCCCAGAGGTGGCTTCATTTCAGTGAGGGGTGAAGTGATTCCTATAAAAAGCTTGTAGAAAGCTGGTCAGGATCCCTTCAGAATGAACATCTTGAATAAATGCAAGATACAGTATCAATATTACATTTCTCAGCAGCGAACTCCATCAGGCATTCATCTTTCTATGTACAGTACGTCTCCAATATTTTCTGAATTCTATTGGCCTGTTTTTCCGTATTGATTTCTTTTCCCCCCACATCCTTCCTTCCCATTTGGTCTAATAAGCAAATTTCATTACCTGTCTTTACAATCTTTCCTCCAGGCCAGTGCTATTGCTTGACTGTGTTCCTGGCAGTCCTTTCACTTAAACTGAAATGCATTTTAATTAGAGATGGGCCAGAACTGAAATCATTTATCTGATCCATTTACTGCCCCCTTCCTTCCCCTCCAAATGTTGATGGTTCAGATAAAATGGATCCAAACCACCTTTGATTTCATTGTACAAAGCCCAAACCACCCAAGATTGCTTGTTATGGTGAATGGAAATTCACTGTATCCAATTACCCAATGGGATTTTGTGGGTTCAGCTAAAATGGGCCTTGTATGCAAACCATCTCTGGTTTTGCTCTGCAAAACAGAAACGTGGCCTTCTTAGCCCATCTCTGATTTAAATAGCTTTCTTTTTTTTTTTTTTTTTTGTCATTTGTTGTCATGCCGTAGACGCTGTGAATTTTCACTTTGCTGATCTGAAAATGTAGCCATTCTCTCTGTCTCTCTCTCTCTCTCTCTCCCCCTTCCTCAACCTCCCACCCCCCCCCACTTCCTTGTACCCCACTTCACAGCAAAAAAATCAACAGTCGGGGCTTCTTAGGACTTCATTCATTTTACAAAATATTGTTCTCACTCCCTGGAGCGGGCCCCCAATCTGGACAGACACCAGTCTGTGGAGAGTGGAATCAACTGCTGGATCCCACTTCCTTTTAAGCCCGCTGGATCTGGGCAATGATTGATCACTGTTCCTAGCTCTAGGTCTCCCAGGAATACTCTCATGAACAGTCCCATGCTTGACACTCTTCTTGGACAATGGAACTCCACAGTCCAGTTGCCTGAGACCCTGGAACCAGTTGTCACAGCCTTCCCAAGCCCCTAGTTGCTTAGATATGTTCCCCCAGAGTCCATCTGGCTGTGGAAGCTCTGGTTTCTTGATTAGCTCCTTCAGGGACACTGGGGCAGGAAAGCAAGAATCACTGTCTTAGCAAAGGAATTTCTTTACCACACACACTTTACTCTTAACAAAGCACACATGAGAGTTCCAGATCTTTGAAAAAGAACTAAATCCTGAAAGCATCCCCCCAAGTCCACTATCACACCTCCTGTGAGACCTTAGGTTTGGTCAGCATCCTTAGGCGAGGCAGCCCTTCCCGCCTTCCTTAGCTTGGTTTGTTTACATATTGCTGTAGTCTGGCCCTTTGCCTAGAGAAATACCCCTCTTCTAAAACAGTCTGTGCAGGGCCGGCTCCAGGCACCAGCCCAGCAAGCAGGTGCTTGGGGCGGCCAAGGGGAAGGGGTGGCATGTCAGGCTGTTCGGCGGCAATTCGGAGGCGGGTCCCTCTCGGAGGGAAGCACCTGACACCGAATTACCGCCGAAGAAGAAAGCAGCGCGGTGGAGCTGCTGCCGGAGTGCCGCCGATCGCAATTGCGATCGCGGCTTTTTTTTTTTTTTTCCTGCTGTTTGGGGCGGCAAAAACCCTGGAGCTGGTCCTGAGTCTGTGTTCCTTTTTCTTCCATGTGCTTCAGCCAGGGGAGTTCTGGGCCCCAGCCCTCTCTGCGTAGAGAGACCTTTAAATTCAGTGGGCCTACTGATAGAAAACCTTGTTGTTCCAGTAGAGGAGAATCTTTCAATGGTGGAAGCCCTTGATGACTCTGTCCTAGCGTCTCAGACACTGTCTTTCCACTAGGTGTCAAGCCCCGAATACAAAATGTATGCTTTAATCCACAAAGGAGTTTTGTAAAGCAACATGAAGGTCACACTCCAAAATGAAGGTTACAATACAAATTAGAGCCCTGGAAACAAAATGGGGCTCACAGAACAAAATGGTGTTCGTCGTTTGACAAAGATATATGTACAATCTGTCATATAGTAACAAAGCTGCAGCCACATAGGATTTCAATATCACTACTGTGTTATAGCATGGCCACTCAGATCTTCATGGCAATATGGGTTACGAACTCAGATCCACCTATTACAAAAACACAGGGACTTATCAGCTAAACTAGCAGAGCATCTTAATTACCTGTTAACAATATAAGGCCAATGGCACACATGGTTGAAAAAATTCTGATTCCATTCATTAGAAGGGCAAAGGGGAAAAAACATGCCAGCCAGTATGTTGCAATAAATAACCCCATTAACTTTACTAGCGTATTGCTATGAATAACTAAAGACAAACGAAACTCATCAAAATAAATTGGCAAAATACATTTTGCAATACAGTATCCAAATGAGGGCAGGTATCTTTCCCAACCTGCTCTACAAACACAGTCCATGCAGTGTATAGAGTCCTGGGGTTTGATTTTTTTATTAATATAGATATTAACGATAACAAATAACTTCAGTGTGCCACTTCTCCCACGGTTGAGCTGCTCCATGGGTTCCTCCCTCGGTACTGCTCAGTCCACACACTAGATCCTCTCTTTCTCTCTAGATAGAGTCACTCCCATCTCCCTTATATCCAGATGGGGTTAACAAGCTATCTTCCCCTTAACATGCCCCAGCAGGAGCAACATCTACTAACAGGGTGGGGTGCTTCCCTGCCAGCTTTATACCACCAGATGATTATTTTTGTTAAATAACATGTTTCTTTGTCCACTCTCCAATCCACAGCATTCAGTAAAGTGCCACAGGTCTCCCAGTGTTTATTGTCAAATATGCTGCTGTCACTATTTGTAGAAACCTTAATGCTTTGTTTGAAGTGGGCTGCAGCAAATGCTCTGTGAGGTGGGCAAGTGACTGAACAAAAGTGTACGGCCTCCCTCCACCTTCCTCTCTCCTCCTCCCCCCCAAATAAGTGTAATTTGCCTTTAAAGGCTCTTAAACAGCAAACACATTCTGTCTGATCCTCCTTAATAAAGTATCCCAGCACCACTACGGTGCCTTATTTGAGGTCTGTACAGTCTCATTAAATTTGATGTGTCACAGAGGGCTTGGACATGTGAAAGGGAGGCTGCAGGAACCAGGACTGAAGTTTGCCAGATTTACTAAGGAAAAATGATTCATTACGGCTTTTCAAAATGGACGCCCCTCAGGCTTCCCGCTCCATTGATTTTCTGTGTGTGTGTGTGTGTGTGTGTGTGTGTGAAAGAGAGAGAGAACGAGAGAGAGAGGCCATCGCAGCCTGCAGATTTAACCCTTATTAACAGCTGGTTAATTTAGGGATTCAGTTTGATCTCTTAAGATGTATGTTGATGTTTCTTCACTCGGAGTAAGGTGATGGTGGGGAGGTTATTAAAGATTAAAGGACTGGATGTGACTCATGGAGAATGGAGTACTGTCTCTCCAATATTCCATTCGGGCAGAAGGGGGTGCAAAGGTAGCTTCAAGTCACGTTTGCCTTCATATTCTCGGATTATGCAACGTCCTGCTTAGCCTGTGGTGTGAGTTAGAGCAGGGTTTTAGGAAGCAGAGAATAGCTGTCGAGCAGTGCATTCTGGTTATTTCCCTGACACACCCCCTTACTGTGAGCTCAGAGCAGACATACAGCTCCTTCCACCAGTTCAGTGTCAACTGGGAGATCCTGTGCACAGGGACTATTCTGAGGGCGCTGGTTCTGCCTAGTTTAAGGCCCCTTTACACTACCAAAATAGCATAAAAGGACCTAGTTTAATTGAGAACGGAGCCCACAGTCACCACTGTTAGGGACAGGTACTTTATTTGGATAAACTGTCTAATAATATCTATAATGTGCTTTTGTGTTAAAGATTCATCCTGTGACCACTCCTTCCTCTCCCCAATACTATCTGCTATGAAGCAAAATAATGAACAATTACAGGGCAATGTAGGCCATGGTCTATGGTGGAACAATGAGATGTTGTCAGCTTGATGTTGGTTTCTGTGTGTTTGCTTTAGAACCTTGACAAGTTCTTGTGAAGATGCCATAATGAAAAGGCCCAGGCATCCTCTCTGGTCTGTAATGGCAAGGTGGCTGATGATGGACTTGTTTTGTGTTTGTTTCTCTGGTGTTCTCTCTCTTCTTTTCTTGTGGTGGGGTAAGGGGATGGCTTTGAAGAGGTCTTAGAGCTGGGGCACTCTAAGGAACAGTGCTTTCAGCACCACCGGTCATCGGGCACAAGACAGCTCAGGTCGAACACCCAAAAAATGAGGCGCTCCAAACTAGTGAACGCTTCTGAAAGTTTTGGGACAGCGAGAGTGTCAGAGCTGGGGTTTGAACTGAGAAGTTCCAGGTTTCCTCTCCTGCACTTGGAACCCCCCCCCAGCTCACACTAGTTTCTCTGTGCAGCACATGTTACACTCCAGGCTATTGGAATGAAAAGGTTCTGATTGTCAGCAAGATGTTGAAATGACCTAGTGAGCAACTCTGATACACATTGTACACCTCTACCTCGATATAACACTGTCCTCGGGAGCCAAAAAATCTTACCGTGTTTATAGGTGAAACCGCGTTATATTGAACTTTGATCCACCAGAATGCACAGCCCCGCCCCCCGGAGCACTGCTTTACCGCGTTATATCCAAATTCATGTTATATCGGGTCGCGTTATATCGGGGTAGAGGTGTATTTCCTGCCTTTCTTTCTGAACCCAGAGATTAAAATCTACATGATCTGTGTGATCATGAAAGAGAGGAGAGGAGACATCCAAATTTCAATTCTAACCCCCCAGGAAAAAAGTCAAGAAAACAGATCCCTGGGATTCATGTCAGTTTCTTTGGAAAGCAACAAAAGATGAGAGAAAATCAGCAAGATACTGCAGAGATTTTCCCTGATTTGTAGCATCTGACTTAGGGGGCCTAAAAGAAAAACATTTGGTGCTTTTAAAAAGGCTGTAAATCACACACTGAATACTCAACATTTACATTTTAAGTGAAAGAGGATGTCAAACCATTTTGCTTTATATTTATTTTCAAATACTGTCTGCTCTACTGTCCACTTTCTCTACAGCCTGCACCATCTAAATCTTATTGTATATAGTCTCAGACCCATAGAATATAAATCTCACACTGTGTACGTATACTCCAATTATTCTTGGGAAACACAACTTGCCACCGAGAGTTCCTGGTACCTGAGAAACATATATAAAAAGGGTTATGCTAATCTTGGGACACTTTGGGCCTGATTCTTATCCAGTTTACAAGTGTAAATCAAGGGTAACTCCACTGAATTCAGTGAATGACACGGGTGTAAAACCAGTGTGATATCAGAATCAGATTCTTTATTTTTTTAGGAACATATTCTCAGTCTAACCTGCAAAAGATATTGCATAACAAATACAGTTTCTCAACTGCATATTTAAACAAGTCATTAAAACATTCACACTTCTTCTTGGAGAAATATTTTATTTCTTCTACTTTGTTTTTACAGGGTAGTAGAAAGAGCAGGAATAAATTTAATCAGCTTCTTACCTCCTCATCATGACCAGAGAGATGCAGAAATAAGATGAAACATTGTGTAAACAAACAGTAAATTTAACATGCATGCCCCATCCTGTAAAACGCTACAGGAGGGGGTGAGGAGTAACACATGGCAGAGTGGATAGGTAGATAGAGCTACACTAGATGGGGACCCAAAGCATTAGGTTTTGATCCAGATCTAAATGAGCCAAAGTTGAGGGGATGTTTGGATCTGGGACTTTGATTCAGACCCATTGCTAGCTGAGACACAATACACATGTGTATATATAAACACAAACCTAATCCCGGTTAAGCTCATATATATACTTTATGTGTGTGTATTCTGCTTTTTTGAATCAAATAAGCCAACAATAGGCAATGTTTTTGCACATCAAGAAGTATTACTAAGATATGATGGAAATATTTTTTGTGTATAGGTTGTCGGACAAATATTAGCCCTGTTGGCAAAAGAAATTAATTAAACAGGTCATGATTTTATTAGATTTACCTGATTAGATTCAAGCCTGAATCTAAGTGAGGGTTTAATTTCAATGGCTATAAAATTTTGATAGATTCTTGACCACGTCCAAATGGCAACTAAGAATTATGTCTCTTCTGATGCTGGGACCAATCTGAAAACAAAACTGTAACTGGATCCCCCTACCCTGAAAATAGAGGCCACTTCCTCTGGTGTGAATCATGGTAGCTCCACCAAAGTCAATGAAACCGTGCTGATTTACACTGGCTCAGGATCTGGCCCATCTAGGGGTTTAGATGTGGGAGTTTAGATGTTGGTGCACATCTTGTAAAATGAGACTGACTACTCTTATTTTCATGTGGATGAAATGTCTGCAAACCCACACACAGTGGGCGCGACGTAGATTCGTAGATTCTAGGACTAGAAGGGACCTCGAGAGGTCATCGAGTCCAGTCCCCTGCCCTCATGGTAGGACCAAATACTGTCTAGACCATCCCTGATAGACATTTATATAACCTACTCTTAAATATCTCCAGAGACATGCATGGATTGTAGCCCCGTTTTGACCTTAAACATTTACAAAGCCCTACAGCCACAGGGCTGGACACCTGGCCAAGGACGGACTTCAGAGCTGCCCCATGCATTAGAGGAGGTACACAATTCCCCCTCGCCTACATAGCTCCTGGACACAGCCCATTTACTCAAACTCTGTGTTGGGCAAAGGAAGGGTTGGAGTTCAAGCTAAAAGGATAAGTGGATCCAAATTGTGCTGTCAAAAGATACACACAGCTCAGAATTCAATTAGCTGATTAAAATGCTGCCTTGCTTATTGCCATTGTTATGACCCCTAATTAACCAGGTGGCGATTTATTTTCACCTTTTTGTATGTGGGGACCTAATAGCTACAGTGTAGATGTAGAGAGGAGAGAGATGTCTGGCTTAGGTGGCAGGTGAAATGAGCATGTTGGTTTCAGCACGGTGCCTATTGGACATCACAAAATCCCCAATTGGCATTCCTTGCTCAGGAGACATGTAGGACCACACAGGCTGGAATGTTCATGTGTGGATGAAGGTGCACTGGCAATGCTATAGTGTGAGTTTAGGAAGATTGCCCAGCCCTATTGTTGTATTATGCTCTGCATCTTGCAGTGCTTAGAAGCTCCTCAGTTTCATGATCACTCGAATTCCATCTCAAACTTTCAAGATAATTCTCAAATTTAAACAGAGAAGCATCGTGGCATTCCTCATGTTAATTTTTAAGGTACATTTTGTACTATTGTAGCTGGGCGCCCAGCTGTTAAAGAAGGGAGCAATGTCAGGACTCTTGGGTTCTACTCCACTATGGACTCTCTCTGCAACTGCGGGCAAATTACTTAATCTCTCCATGCCTTGGTTTTCCCATCTGTAAAATGACTATAAGAATATTTCCCCACCCTTTAGGAGTGCTGCGAGGCTTAATTGGCTATTGCTTCTTGGGCATCACTCCATCAAAATTGTTGTTCTAGTTGTATTGGTCCCAGGATGTTAAACGGACAAGGTAGGTGAGGTAACATCCTTTATTGGACCAACTTCTGTTGGTGAAAGAGACAAAGTTTCGAGCTACACAGAGCTCTTCTTTGTCTCTTTCACCAACAGAAGTTAGTCCTATAAAAGATATTATCTCACCCACCTTGTCCATCAAAATTAGTACTGATGCCAGACAGGACCTTTCTGTAGGCTTTTTTTAAGCATGCTATAGAATAAAAATACAAAACTATGATGAGTGGTTGGTTCATGAAACCTGTAGGGGAAAAAAATCCCCATCTATTAAACTCTATAGGTTTCTGTAATGTTTGGTGGACAATCCTCTTAAAGCACCCTGTTGGAATCATCCCTATTACATTCTGTAGGCAGTGAATTGGACCCCAGGTCTGTACTTTATGGTAAAATAAATCATCATCATACGAACAGAACCACCCTCTTGGTCAGATCAATGTCCATCAAGCCCAGCATCCTGTCTTCCAATGTTAGGTGCTTCAGAGGGAATGAACAGAACAGGTAATCATTACATGATCCATCTCCGGTAAAGGAGTAAATAACATTTCTTGATTCACTTTCTCCACACCAGTTAAGATTGTATAGACCTCTATCATATCCCCTCTCTTTTCTAAACTGAACAGTCTCAGCCTTTTTAATCTCTCCTTGTACGGAAACTGTCCCATTCCCATAATCCCATAATCATTTTTGTTGTCCTTCTCTGTACCTTTTCCAATTCTAATATATCTTTTTGAGATAGGGTGACCACATCTGCATGCAATATTCAAGATGTGAGCATAGCATGGATTTATATAGAGGCATTATGATATTTACCGTCTTATTGTCTATCCCTTTCCTAATAGCTCCTAAAATTCTGTTAGCTTTTTTAAAAATTGTATATGTATTAAAGCATGGTTACAGGTCCATTTGTATGATAGATACAATTAAGCACCAGCTGCGTACATCAGAAGCAGTGCCGTCTAATGGGTAGGCATTGGACTGGGAGTCAGGAGAGCTGGATTCTGTTCCCAGCACGGGCCACTGACCTGCTCTGGGTCCTTGGCCAAGTCTCCTCCCTTCTCTCCACATGTTTCCCCTCTGACGTCTTGTCTATTTAGACTGCAAGCTCTGTGGGGAAGAAGCTGTCTCTGACAGTGTGTATGTACAGTGCCTAACACAAAGGGCCCTGACCTCAGTTGGGGCCATTAGCTGCTGCTGTAATACAAATATTTGTCATCATAAATCAGCATAGTTCTATTGATGGCAATGAAGTGACACCATTTTACACCAGCTGAGGATCTGGTCTTAAACGTACCTTAAAAACAGACACTTTCCAAGTCAAACTAGGGCACTCCATTCTTGGACCAGCAGAGGAGCAGTTCAGAGAGAGAACAAATTCCAGGTCCTTCTCATTACAATTCTTCTCATGCAGGATTATCTTTGATTTTTCCATCGCTCCTCCACACTGGCAGCCAGAGGCTTTGTTTAAAACATATCCATCATTATCACTATAATTTATTATTATTATTGTAACTTATTCATTCATACGGCATTCCTCCCTGCCCCCCACCAAACACACACAAGAATCAAAGTGTTTTACATGAAGCAATATGAAAAAAGAGAGAGATGGGTTACAAACTACATAAATTAGCCAGCGAGATAGTTTTCATTGCAAGTCTTGAATCAATCTAGCCCCATAGAGACCAAGTGGAGAAGTCAATCAATGTGTGGGGAGAAACCTGTATGGTCAGTCATGTCAAAAATAGCTTTTGGATCAAGGAAAATTAGAACAAAAGTTGATTTGGCTCTGGGCTTTGGTAGAAAAGGACCTCAGAGAAGTCATTGTTTCTTATCTTTTCCAGAAAATCATATATAGGGATAGGTTATGATGCCTTTACTCATAATAAATAGTACTCTACTCCACTCATAGTCCCATTGACTTGAAAGCGGGGCTAGGGAAATAGTCAAGTTGGATACGAGTATGAGCCCCCGGCCCACAGTAATTAGATGTGCAAAATACCTTGTACAGTAATGGGTACTCTTTCTGTATGCTCTCCTGAGTACTCATACTGATTTTCCTTTCATTAACACCAGCATAAATCAGGAATAACTCCAAGGGAGTCCGTGGATTTACCACAGTGTACAACAGGTGTACATGATTGGAGAATCAGGCTTGGTGAGCCACATTTTACCCCATGTACCGGGTCAGGAACGGAAGAGAGGCAGTTCGCATGTACCTTATTAATGGGCTACTGAGGATTGGTGCGGCTACCACCCCAGGCTAGGGCAACTTGCAACTTTGCTTCATTGCCTCTGGGGTCTAATACCCTCCCCATCCCTCTCTCCTCAAGCCTCTGGCCCATCCTGGAAAATCCTCAACATACGCCCTGCCTCAGGGGCTGCTGCAGAGTGCCTACCATAGTGGCCCGCAGTACAGGGGATATTCCTGCCTAGCAATCCTTTACAGCTGTCGTGGTCAAAGACACACCTGAGCTGCAAAGTCGGGATCCAGATCTTGTTGGAAATAGGCAGATCTAGGGGATGAGCTTGGCCCAGTGTAGCACTATGGGCCTGCTCTGATGTTTGGATCCAGATCTAAGCTTTTCTCAAGTTCGAAGGTGTCCAGCTCTGCAATTTTGCTTCGGAGCCATCTAACAGCTTTGTAAGCAAAGGAAGAGAAGAGATTTAGTGCAATGTGAAATGAATACAAGCAGCTGCTAACATGAAGGGGGAAGGAGAAACCCCATGGAAACTGTAATTTGGTCTGTGTCCCTTCTCCAATGAATAAAACCCTCAGCCACTCATCCAGCAACCTTCCAACCAAAAAGGGCAAGAGCCCCTAAAAGAGATGATAGTGTGACATCTTGATGTTAGATCTATCCAGCCATAGTCTATAGACCCCTGAAGCCTTCAATAATTCATTGTTTCTCATCTTAATTTCCTTTCCTGATACGAACATGCAGACTGCCATTTACTTTATGCTCAAGGTTTCACTGAAGGTGATTCCGTTTATGCAGTTTTAAAACACAGCCTCTTCCCTTTTTAATTTTAATGCCGTGTTTTAAGGGTGCAGACTGAAAAAGCTTGATGTCTCTTTTGTGAAGCATAAGTAAAGCATGAAAAGCAATGACTAAGGAAAATTGAGATATTCTGGTTAAGCATGAGTGCATTTTATAAAATGCTTTGGCTTCCTACCAACAGGAAATGATAGACAATCATCTTTGGCAATTTTATGAAACACATCTTTTCTGTATTGCATTAGATATTTTCCCTTATTTTCTAGGGATTGACCAGAACCACAATTATGTATCTAAATATTCTCATTCTCCTTCCCACCCACCCCCCAAAAATTTTTTTATGGCCTTGGATAAATTAGATCCTGGATCCAAACTATCCCTGGCTTTATAAAACCCAAAGCATCCCTTTCAGAAGTTCTGTCCATTTCAATCATTTTCTTGTAGTATATATAGTATTAGTTGATAGATACTTTGTATTATAGTTTGTGGGGTTTAGTGATGGACCTGTTGGATTGTATTAAGAGAGCTATTACTGTCTGCCTGTCTGTCACCTTGGCATTCCTTAGAAGCTTGTCTAGATGTCTTTTAAGAGGAGGACTCACCTTCATACCTAGACGGCAAGTAATTGAGTAGTTCTCATGGTCACCACATACCCAACTGTCTATATTACTAATGAACAAATCCCCTAGCATCGCAAGTCTCTATCTCACAATGGCAGCCCCATCTCCCAGAGAAACCACCTCAGCAAGTGCGGGATGATCAGCGTCCTCTGCCTCTGTTGTAAGTTGGGTCTCAGTTTAAGGGAGCTTTTCCCTATGTTCCATCTCAGTCTCCATCATGAAACCAGCTTCTTCATGTGAAGGATTGGGGCAGCCACTTCCGATGTGGGCTTGATCTACAATGTCCCTACCCACTGTGCTTATAAATCGCTGTGTCCACCAGCTCAGCAACAGTGGATTATATTTGTTGTATGTTCTGAGGGCCACAAATTGCTTCCACACGGGGCACAAACATGCAACACATGGCTAATTACGATATCAGGGGAATACTCAGGCTGTGTGAATACTCAAATGCAAAAATATTCCATTCGTTTAATATTCTTGATGAATAGGTAAATTACTCTAATCACATTAGCTATTCTATTCATTTATTAGCTGAGAGTGATTAGAAGTGAATAGCTGTAAGAGGATCCTCCAGGTGTGAAAATTAGACGTCTATGGTTTTATGATGTTTATTTTCAGCTGAAGATAATTGTCTCTTTAGCTTCTCCAGACACACACACTCTCTCCCTCTCTCTCTCTCTCTTTTATCCAGGCCTTTTAAAAAAAAAAGGTGGGGGGGGGGATAAAACAGGGCTGACATACAGATGCTGGAAGATCAGGACATTTTAGCTAAGGCATCTATAGAATTTTTTAAAAATATTTAGATTGAGATTTCCAAATGAGTCTAACAGCATTCAGTGGGATTTAGGCACTTTAACACCCTTTGAAAATCCCAGTTGTATGCAGTTTGCTCTTATAAATTTACACTAGATTTGATAGCATGAGAGGGTTAAGTCTTCAGTTTATCCACACTGTAAGTGTAATACAGGTCCTGTGTGCTGGGGTGGAATTTCTCCCTCCCTGGAGCTCTGTGGCTTACTGGTTGCTTACTGATTGGGTCACTGGTATTGTTTTTGTTCCCTGATTGGATGAGTGAACATGCACTCCCTGCATACATTTTAAATTTGACTTTGCAACACTGAAACTCCCATTGCGCGAGCATTCATATCAGTGAAACGTGATTTCTCCAACAGCTCACGAGAGGGATTCAAGAATGGCTAAAGTGAATGTGTTATAAACTACAGCATTCCTGGCGGGGGAGGGGGCGGGGGTAAAATGGGCAGTATTTACCCAATTCTTCCTATGATGCACAGCTGAGCAATTCCAAATCTGTCCAGTAGGAGGCAGGGTACATTTGTAGGTCAATACAATGGAGAAAGCAGTAATATTAGCTGTGGAAAGAACAAGGGACTGGGAACAAGGAACTGCGTTCTAAACTTTGGCTCCGGTACTGAATTACTACCTTGGGCTTCATCTTGCATGATGGGTGGACCGACTTCAATGGGGCTCTTTACCATTTAGCCTCCATGCATGGAATTGCAGGAAGAGAGTTTCATTCTCAAGCAAGTCACTTCACTTGTTTCAGCAAGTCTAAAATGTTGGCTGATAATATTTGGGAAATAAATGGACGTGAATATTTGTTTCACTACTTCATGACATGTTGCAGGGATTAATTAGTTTAACACTTCATAAGCATTGTCAAGATGGCAAATCTTAAGGGCTAACTGATGGTTATATTTTTATGAAATCAATAGTTATTTAAATCTAATTTTAAAAAAAAATATTTTTTTTTTTTACAAAATTGACCAAATATCTTTCATTTTCCTGGGAGGAATCTGGCCCTTTAGTTTTGACTGAATTGTCAGTATTCATTGATACGATCTGATGGACACATTAAGAAATGGTGGAAACTAATCTGTTTTAATCCCATTCTCTGTTTTTAATATAATACTCTTGAAGGGAGCTGGAGGCGATTGCTTATTTTAAACAGCTTAAATATTTGTGTCAAAACATTGTCCGTGAAGGTTCAAATCCAGCCCTTGCCATCACCAGAAAAAAAAACAACAAAAAAACAACAAAAAAAACCAATAACCTGATGATGTGACCATTTGAAATGATCTAATCCATGCTTCAAAACCCTTTGTTCTCCTGTTCGCTAGCAATGCTGGAGAGTGTGAGCTGAGCACTATGCATTAGACTGCCTGAGCGTGTGCTGGGTATTAAGTCTTGTTTCAAAGATTTTCTTCTAAAGGCTGACTTGGGAGATTGTAAGTCTGAAAAATGCAATTTGCTCCGAGTCTGGGAGTGTGCGCCATGCCATAAGTAAGCTCCTGTGGAGGGGACTAAGAATCCATCACGGCAGGAAGGGACCCACTATATTAAGTTTGTGCCTTTAGTTTTGGGGGGAGAGAGACCCAGTCTTTCTAGGACTTGAAATCCTGCATTTTGGGGGGGTTGAAGAAGCCCTTGAGTAATGATAGTTGTACATTTGTCTGGGAAGAATCATTTATCTCTATGCCAGTTGTTTAGCCTGGTTTCCCAAGCTTGAAAATTTAGATTTATTGGGTGTCAGAAATAGGAATGGACACCATTTAATAGGCTTGTGTTCCATGAAGGTGCCGATGATGATAAGGAAGGAAACTCAAGAGGCTAGCCGCAACGGCAGGTGGAATTATGGTGGGACGGGGGTGTTAATAAAAGGTGTGAAATCCGATTGCAGTGATAAGACACAGGTTTTAGAGATCCAGAATCCTGGAGAAATGGGTGGGTAGTGCTGACCAGAATTCCTGTCTCAGGATAGATGGTGCAAGTTAAGCAATCGACTAAGCTTTGAACTTGAAAATGCCACCTCCCGGAATCCAACCTAGATAAATTCACAGTTCACTATTAAAGGGAGGCTCAAGACAAGACACTCTGTTCAGACACTGCCTATCCAGAAATCATGGCTTTGGCCCATTTCTAATCAGTCAAGAAGAAATCCTGTCTGCACCTTTCTTGCAATGGACTCACTGGATAACCAGCATTGTTCCATGGAGGAAGTGTGGACTGCTAGGGGGCTGGATATATGCACATGCATTCATGCACAGAGGCTGCTATGCAGATACTCCCGTTGCCCCGTATGCATTGAACTGGAGGCTGGACTAGCCTCCAGGAGGTGGTTCCATAGCCTGGAGCAAAGGGGATTCTCCCATCCCCTAGTGCATCTGCCAGCACCCAGCTCGGTTACGTAAGCCAGTTGCCGGGCTCAGGATTAGGCTCTATACCATATACACATTTGTTTGTGCGTGTGTTTCACTAGCAATCTTGTTGATTACGCTATATGCTAAAAGGGGGTTTGCACATAGCAGATGTGAAGCATTAATCTTGGACGTTTTCCCAGTTCTCTCATAGAGAATCCAAGTGCTCAGTATTTCTTGCACGAAGCAGGAGTCTTCAGTCTGACACAATGCCAGCTGCGCTAAATGTGCTGTGAGAGAATGCTTGGTGTCTGGGTGGCTGGTAGCTCTTATACAAAACCAGCATTTTTAGTCGGATCCATTCCTAGCTGGCTCGTTTTAGTCTTCTTCATATTATAATCCTTATCCGGGGCAAATGTCAGGAAAGCTCGCGCTTACAGCGTCTCCATGTACTAAACAGCAATGCACCATGACCAGAAAATACACTTCCATTGTCTTGTTATTCCTCCTTGCGCACCTGCTGCTCTTTGTGTGTTGCTGCAGCTGCCCTTGTTTCCACTGGATCCTTAATGATCCCAGATGACCTTTCAGGTTACATGCAACTATTGTGATTCTGAAACCTACTGTTCTTATGGCAGAAGGAGAGAAGTGGTCAAAGAGGGAGCCAGCTACGAGCTGTGGACTTCAGGCTTTGTTCACTCCTGAAATATCTGTAGCCTGGGGAAGCATCCGGCTTTGATTATGGCTTCAAAATTTAGATCAACAATTTTGGAGGGTTTTTGGGGGTGTTTTAATGTTGATTAAGTGAAGTGGTAAACATTTTATTCTTTCCTGCCAAGCTTTTCACTCCCTAGAGTATGTGGACAGCTTAAGAGCTACTATATGGTCCCTTCATTTGCTTTCATATATGGTTCCCACTTGTTCATCTAAGATGCTTGGGTAAGTGGCAGCATCTGTCTTACATTTGTGTTCTCAACACTGAATTTCTAAATGGTCATTTCAAATCAGAGCAGGATGCTTTACTCTGGCTTGAAAATCAGACTTCTGCAGGCTGAGTTTGGGGCATTAGAAGCTAACAAAGGTCGATCTTGATTTGTGGTTCGATTGGAGACCTCCAAGGAGAACTAAGATGGTGCTTGGAGTGTCCGTGAGTAGCATTCTTCCCTATGAATCAGTACCAAATCGATTCCAGGAATGGACCAATGCTGCTAGAAGTACTGTCTCCTAGTTCTGTACCTTTATGGTCAGGAAAAGGTCACATGGCATTTCTTGCAAGCGTTAAGGAGATTTATCCCTGGTGTCCTGGCCAGATCCTAACGCAGGTAATTACATTCTGCTGACCTCAGAGCCACCCAGAGGTTTCTCTCATGTTAGGTGAGCTCTACTTCTTTTACTTTATCTCCTAAAAACTGTTTCATAGTCTTGTGTAGTTAAGCAGAGTGGCTGCTGTGCTCCCTTTCAGTGCAAGGTGAGTGATCTTCATGCATACGGGGCAAAATTGTAGCTGGACCCGGAGTGGGGCGCACAAGAGAGCGAAGACCCAAGGGTCTTTTTTCTGCCTTCCACCTCATGAAATGCAGAGTCCAGCCACATTTGCTCAGCTGAGCTCAACAACTAATCCTGGCGCGAGCCAACCTAAAAGGGATAGCAAGGTGGTGAAGCCATGACCACCTGATCCTGCTGGCACCATGGCCGCTGGAAGGGAAATTGTCCCTGGAGCTCCCTTTCCTCATTATCTCCAGAGCAGTAGTGCTGTGGCTCGATGCAACAACTGGGAGCCTGCAGTCTGAAAGGCGCTATCTACATGCAAATTATTAACCGAAAGGAGCATAATCCCACCACCATCACCACCACCACCCTCTTGCCCATCGTAAAGTGGGAGCAACAGCCGGTGTGTTAACATTGCACTCTCCAACACATCCATGTCATTTCAGGAATCTCTCAAGAGTACATTAAGGAGCGTTTGAGTGCACCCGTCCCCTTGAGTTTGATGCACTCTTTCGTTCATTGTGGTCCTGCGATAGCCGTGTCATGTGTTCGGCTGGCTTTGACAGCATCACCGAGGTTTTTCCATAGCTTTTACATGTCACTTTCAACACGGTGATGATGATGTCCTTCTAGCTACTGTGTGAGAACTCATTTCTGGTGAAGCATGGTCTACCTAGATCATGCTGAGGCCATTATATAATGTAATAAACACGCAGGACTCCGAGAGTCTGGCTAAGCTACAGTCCTTACCAAATTGTTTCTACTGTTATTGTGTTATCTCTGTGTTGTTTTCATTCTTAGGATGTCAGTCAGCACTTTCTCTTATTTCTAGGTCTCCTTTATCAGTCTGTTGGCAAATAAATTTGCCACCATCCATCCCCTTTCCCTTAGACAATCAATTTTCAGATGTAACTCAGTTTGGATGCTTTCCCCCTCTGCATGTAGAAGCTTTTCAGTTCTTCTCTGGCAGTTTTATCTATTATTCCTTTCATATACAGAGTGGGGGATAAAATACAGATAATTGCAGATCCCGTGCATCTCAAACCGTTTGTAGTTGTAGTTGCAATTATCTAAAATAATTGGCAGAAAGATCTGTAGGCTTAATGCACTTGGCTGAATGAATACTCTGCAAGCTAATGTTTTAACAGCCTTTGCCAGTCTTGTGACATTCCTTGTACTAGACCTTTAAAAAGGGTTAACTTGGCCACAAAGTCATAGGAAGGCAAAAAGAGGTTTCCCAAATCACCTTGAATTAGGGCTTGTGTACACATGAAAATTTATCTGGAATAAAGTAGGGTGTGAATTTAAAATGGATTAACTATTCCTGATTAACTGTGTGTGTGTGGATGTTCTTAGTCCAGAATGAGTTCCCCACGTAGATTAAACCCTTACTCAGAGGCATCATGTTCTTGGAATTCAACTAGGTCACCTAAACACATATTAGAAGAGAGGAGCATAACTTGCATGCATATTAATCCACTCTTCTTGTCATCTCCATCACTTGAAATCTCTGAATCAAAACTGGATGTCTTTCTGAAAGATATGCTCTAGCTCAAGCAGAAATTATGGACTCCATGAATTACTGGGTGAGATTCTCCGGCCTGTGTTATGCAGGAGGTCAGGCTAGTTGATCATAATGGTCTCTTCTAGCCTTAAATCTCTGAATCACCAATATCCATCAGTTAGGGTAAGGGGATATTGTTAGTTTGTTAGAGCAGAGGACTTCAAGTCAAGACTCATGAGTTTTATTCTTTGTTCTGCTGCATTTTTGTTGTGGCCTTGAGCAAGTCACTTAATGTCTTGCCTCAGTTTCCCCATCTACAAAGTGGGTAGAATAAGATTTATCCACCTTATAGGTGTGTTGTGAAAACAATTCATGTTTCTGATACAAGGCTATTTATTTCATGTTTGAATTATATTAGTTTTGAAGAAGAGTAGTACTCCAACAGCCTTTTTCAACTAGCCCTTTTAAAATCAATTCCACAATAACTAAGAATTTTATCCACTCGTGGTGAAGTGTACATAGGCCTAGATATTAGACATGCAATCAGTCTAATTGAGTTTTAACTAGGGCTGTCAAGCGATTAAAAAAATTAATCGCGATTAATCGCGCCGTTAAACAATAATAGAGTACTATTTGTTTAAATATTTTTGGATGTTTTCAACATTTTGAAATATATTGATTTCAATTACAACACAGAATACAAAATGTACAGTGCTCACTTTATACTTATTTTTGATTACAAGTATTTGCCGTGTAAAATTGATAAACAAAAGAAATAGTATTTTTCAACTCCCCTAATACAAGTACTGTAGTGCAATCGCTTTATCATGAAAGTTGAACTTACAAATGTAGAATTATGTACAAAAAAATGCATTTAAAAATAAAACAATGTAAAATTTTAGAGCCTGCAACTCCACTCAGTCCTACTTCTTGTTCAGCCAGTCGCTGAGACAAACAAGTAGGACTGAGTGGACTTGTAGGCTCTGAAGTTTTACATTGTTTTGTTTTTGAGTGCAGTTATGTAAAAAAATAAATAAATAAATCTACATTTGTAAGTAGCACTTTCATGACAAAGAGATTACACTACAGTACTTGTATGAGGTGAATAGAAAAACAATTTCTTTTATCATTTTACAGTGCAAATATTTGTAATAAAAAATAATATACACTTTGATTTCAATTACAACAGAGAATACAATATATATGAAAATGTAGGAAAAAATCCAAAATATTTAATAAATTTCTATTGGTATTCTATTGTTTAACATGTGATTAAAACTATGATTAATCGTGATTAATTTTTAATCGCAATTAATTTTTTGAGTTAATCGTGTGAGTTAACTGTGATTAATCGACAGCCCTAATTTTAACATACAGCTTCTTAAATATACTAGCAATCGGCATGATAGATTTTCAGTGGGACATCTATAAGTACACCACAATATTCCCACATTAGTGCAAGCTCCCAAGTTGTGTTCACAAACACCTGCTACTGTAATGATGTGGCAGCGTATATCAATACCAGGATTTGAACCCAGAAGCTTCAGCATTGCAGGACATACCAAAGAAAGACAAGAACATGTGGCTTATCTGACCAACGACAACTGAGCAGCGCAGCATGATTGTTTAATATGCTTTGTCAAATACTGTTTGAAATCAGTCTGCATGGAAAAGAAAAATGAAAAGAAATAATTTAATAAATTCAAATAATGAATAAATCCTTGAGAAAACGCAATCCGCTTGCAGAAAAGAGGCTCCCGTAGCTGGATAAAACGATTTGTTGTCAATTTACTCATTCAGCTCTAGTAAATGCTAACAAGGAGAAGACTCGCCATGCTGCATAGGAAAATCATGCACAAAAAGAAACCAGATCCTCATCTGGTGTGAATCAATGTTGCTCCGTTGTCTTCAGAAGTTGGCCCACCGTCTGTGAAATCCCTAGAATGCTGCACAAATCACACTTGAAATGAACAGGACCTGGCAGGCAGATAGCATGTGAGCTGCCTAGTATCTCTTCTGCTTGCTGTTACCTGTTGGCAATGATTGCCTCTTAAAACTTCAGCTCATTCTCAGTACGTCAGGTGCTTATCCGTATGAGATCTCTTCCCCCATGAAGCTAGAGGTCTTGTGACAATCTGTTAGCGGACTTATTTTCACCTCCTACTAAACTGTGTTATCACTTTGAGCCAGATATAAACTTTATACAGCCAACTTCCACTTAAGACGTAGATGCCCCACTTTGAGATTGCTGCGCCATGTCTGAGCTACAGAGAATAAATGTTTCTTTTCCATCTCAGAAATCAGATTCCCCACTTTTCTGCCAAGTACCTGACCCCTTCCTAGAGACTGGCATGCTTGGAATTACTGCATTCACCTTTGGGCACCTCAGTACCAGAAATATATGAATACTTACATCGTGCTTTCCAACCATAGATCTCAAAGACCGGGGGACTTGCTTAAGTTCACCCAGGAAGTCAGTGGCAGAGTCAGGAATAGAACCCATATAGACTTTCAATCCATTGTCCTATCCATTGGATCACACTGCCTCACTAGCTGGTGAGAAAGTAGAGGGACTTTAGAGAGTCTTAAGGGGTTGGGGAGATTGATTATTGGGGAATATTTTTAAGGACTAAGTAAGTGTGATTCTCCACTCACCTGTTTTACAACAGTATAACTACATGGTAGTTAAATGGAGTTCACCAGTGTAAAACTGTGGAGAATCAGGCCTATATATATCGTTTGGCTAAAGGAGGGCTAAGGGTGGGAGAATGAGGGCATCAAATCTAGAGTTATTTGAGGGTGAATCTGCTGCCTCCATGAAGTTCAGTTGTAGGATGTTCTAAGCTAAGGGGTTGGACTGGCTGTATATCAGGTATACACGGTTTGATAGTGGGACAGTAACACTTTTCACTTCTAAAGTATGTAACATTTAAGGACCTCAAAACATTTCATTTGACACTTGTTAATTAAGCTTCATAAACTTCCCCATGAACCAAGGAAATATTTATGAGCAGCACCTCTTGCAGTCGGGCTGTGATGGCCTCTAGCTGCTTCCACAGTACAACTAATACATAGCCAAAAATATCCTGGTCTCCTGTTCCCAGACAAAGAGAGGTGAGAGAGAAATCCTCCTCTGTCAATGGTAATCAGCTGTGGAACGAGATTGCAAAGGAGCCCAAGCTCAGCCAGGATCCAATCTTTTTCTGGGCACACTTGTCTAGGGCAAAGAGAAAATCGGAAAACTCCTCGAACTCCACTAAGGATCCTGTAGCTTTGGGGTGGGATTTTCAGAAGCAGGACTCAATGACGACTCCTCGCAGGCGCAGAGTTCGGCCAATGCTGAGCACTCCCCCCAGTTGTCATTGACATGCGAAGGACTCAATGGTGGAGGCAACAGAAAGCAAGAGGGGAACATGAGGCACAGACAGGAGAGGTGGCTTGGTTGTGGTCACACAGGCAGATCCAGCAATAGCACCCAAATCTTCGGGATGTGCTTGTTTGCCAAAAGGCCATTCTTCCCCTCCAGTCAGACTGTGGGGAGGAAAACACTCGGAAGTAGGGACTGACAACACTTTACAGGCGAAGCTCTGCACCCCACACAAGCCAGCGTTTTAAAATTTGGAATGAAGAATAAAATGTCATCACTGCAGCAGTAAGCTTCCCCTCGCCCCTCCCTGCCCCGGCACCAGCCTTTTGTCGGAAAGATGCCAGTAAAGATTGTGCCAAGGTGCTTTACCCTGACCATCTGCCTGATGAGCCCACATGCTAGGACTGTTTTGATCCAGGACCTGATAGCACACAAGCCTGCTGGTTTATGGGAATCCATTGTGCAGTTAAAACCAAGAATATTTAGGGCTTCTTCTAAACACACTGGACACGTCTAGGGAGACCAGTCTGGCACACTGAGGCTTCCCTTTATCGTCTTACAGCTGTAAATGTAATAGTAAGATTAGAGTCAGTGTGGGAATGACGGGGTTATATACTGTGCCTCATAAAAATTCAAATGGGCTGCAAAATTTATCATGGAATCCTTAGAAAGACAGGGAGGTAAAGAAAAAGTAGTTTGCTTTGGTCTTTCAGGGGCAAGTCCTAGCCCCAGTGCTCAGCTCAGCTAACATAGGGGCAAGTAAAGTATGAAAATCTGGATGGTGGTGAGATGGTCTGGTGCCCCATGTTATTATTTAGGCTGGAGATATCCAACATCTGGTCCACTGGATGTATTGACGGGGCTTGCCTTGTGGAAGCAGGATCTCCGGAATCAGAGCTTTTGTTTTTTTAAAGTAATTTTATAGATTTTTATATTGACCTTCCAATGGCAAAATGAGTGTAAACAATAGAGACGTTTACCTGAGTCTGCTGAGAGCCTGCCACAACAGCTCTGAGGGGTGTGAATTCCACTGCCCCCTATTCAACTCAGTGCAGTGTTAGTTCTATGGCTACAGATGAGGGGACTTTACATTTTATCATTCACTATTCTTCTCTGATCATTTCATCAGCTGGGACCGGGGAAGAGCAAAGCCAACATGCTGGGGGAGGAGAACGGTGGAAGCTGCTGCAGGGAAGGAAACACAGAGAAAAGTGAGGAGGAGACACACTGGTAGGGGGAGAGGAACAGAGAGAAGGATGGGGAAGGGAGAGAAACAACAGTCCAGGAGATGAACAGGTTTCCATACTGAGTGATGCTGGAGGCAGCATAGCTAACATTGATGATAAATGAAACTGGGATTTTCAAATGAGTCAATGGGAGTTGGGCACCTAAATCCCTTATACCTCTTTAAACCTTGTAGACTTGGGCTTTCAATTAGATCATATCCTTCTACCCAGGATCGTAGTGCAGACCCTCCTGCCTTGGACTGAGGGGAGTATATCCTAGATGTACACCCCAGCCCACAGACGATAGTTAAATCATAATTTGACCCTCTCCAATACCCAGTTTGCCACCACAGCTTTAGGCTAACGTGACAGTTCTTACCTGTGGAATGGCCAATGCAGAAGAGGCCAATAATCTTATCGGGTACAGCCAGCTCTGGTGTTTACACACACACTTCCCTGAGCCACAATGCAGGCACCAGGGCTGAGACTTTCAAAGCTGGCTAAGGCAGGCAACCCATTTATATTAATGGGAATCGTATGGTGAAATCCCCTCATGGGCTTTGTAAGTCTCAGTTCAGAGTGGTAGCCTTTCCTGTCCGTGCTTTAACATTGACTTGGACTTTGGCTTTAGGTCTCATCTGAAATACAGCACGCCTGCAGCATAGTGCCCGGTATGGGTGTGCTGGGTATTAGCTCAGTACTGACAGATGGAAAGAATGACTCCTCTTGAATCACCAAGATGTAAGCTCTTTCCAGCAGGGAGCATCTTTTAATGCGTTTGTACAGCACCTAGCACACCCTAGTCCTCATTATGCCACCATAATCATAGTAATAAATTCCAGAAGCCCCCTGGTTTTGCCTTGAAAATCTCCCATCCAGAACCCAGGTCTCTTGGCTCCCCGGCTTGTATCTTTTCACTAGACCACACTGCCTCTCAACCTAGTTTCCAAGCAGAATGGTAGTTAAGCTACACACACCTTCACCTGCCTCATTCTTCTTTAATGAGCAGAGAGAGCGGCAATAACTAATCCTGAGGCAATTACTGCACTGCTGTATATCACCGTGATAATCCTTCAGCTCTCCTGAAGATGCATCTCAGGGGTGTGGGGCTTTCCCAGATGTGCACTCACTCATTGATCTCCTATCGGAAACATGTCAGCAGCTGTGGACAATATCTACCCCCCCCTCCACACACACGGTTCTAAATGGGACTTGTCTTTAAACAGCATATTCTCATGCAGTTTGAAAACCATACCAGTTTGCCTGAGACTGTTTCTTCTGTGTTCAGTCTAGTGTTTCAGGCTACATACCGGAAACACACACACATACACACACACAGTCCTACCTCCCTAGAGTTCAGCTTACCCTGTTTAAACTGAGTAATGAAAAAAAGATTGTGTGGGACCTCCTCGTTTTATTCTAGCGGGGCTCTGTCCATCACTTCTATGTGGATAGTTTCTACACACACATTCCTTTGTTTAGGAGGACCCCGTATTATGTTGACACAGCAGCATGTGGCACTAGAAAAGGAAATCGAAAAGGCTCTTGAACGCAAACTATACTCAGTTCAGAAAAACACAGGAGTTTGCTGACAGCCCTGCTGTGTGCCACAAAGAGAAGGCTGATTAAAATATTAAGCAGCAGCCTGAATTGCAAACGCCGCATCAAATATTGGTTCAGCCCATTGCAGAGAGATTGCAGGGGACAGTTGTGAGATCTGGCTCCCAGATTATTAGTTTAGTTTCTTGGGTCAAATCTGGATCTGTGGTCCGGATGAAGAAGCAAAGCACAGGGAGCAATGTGATGCAGGCTGTTGCTTGGGTTCTATATCCTGTTTTGCCACTGGCACACTGTCTGATCGAGTTACTTCCCGGCTCCGTGCCTCAGTTTCTCCAACTGTAAAATGGGAATAATAGTGTAGGGTGCTGTAATGATTGATTCACGAGCTAATGTATTTAAGGAGCAATAGAACTGCCAAATGTTGTTATTTGGTTCCTAGTTAATCAGTTCCAAAACTTAAAGGATGACCTCTTCAGCCGATGTAAATCAGTCAATGGAGCTACATTAGTTTACACCAGTTAAGGATCTGCTGCTAGCCCTTTATCTGAAGCTTATTAAAATTTCCTGATTCTAGTAAATTTGGCCCAAAATCTTGTTGTTTCCCCACATTTGCAGGAAAATACCCGAAGCATATACCAGGAAATCAGCCTTTCTAATGGTCTTTCCATTCAGGACTTTTTCCTGGTACTCAGGAAATGTGGACCTGTTTCCGGGCTCTGCCACGGAGTCCCTAGCTGACCTTGGGCAAGTCATTTATACATCATATACACTAAGGCCTCTTTACACAGCTAGAGCAGTGTAAAGGGTCCCTAGAGCAAGTGAAATCAGGCCTTTAGCCTCTATGCCTCATTGCCTATCTGTAAATTGGGGATAATATTATTCCTTTTGTCTCACTCTTTCTGTCTGTTGTTTAGAGTGTAAGCTGTTCAGGTCAGGAATTAGTTTGTCTCACTGTATTTTGTGCAGTGCCTAGCACAATGTGACCCTGATTTCACCTGGGATCTCTAAGCTCTACTGTAACACAAAAAATGAATCACAGAATGCTGCAGTATTGCATTCATAGCCTCCCGCTTTCCCTCTGCCTCCATTTCACCTCCCAGCTTTGATTTGTTTATCTCCTGAGGGCCTTTCAGCTTCTAATTCCATTGTTTCTCACCTGGGAATTTCAGGCTATTATTTAATTTCCTTCCAGATTTCATCCCCCCACTGCTACCCTCTTGTCCCCTCCAAGAAGGCGTCTTACTTTTCTGTCCCTCTGTGCAAGTCAGTTTTCGTTGGCTCTCACCGAGTCTCCTCTTGTCAAGGCATTATCCAGTGGGGAGCCTGATTATTTAGATTCCTTGGTTTTTCCTCCTTTTAATATATCTCATCTGTGTCCTATAGTCTGACCCCTGCCAAAGGACCTGCCAGGACGGCTGATTCTTCCAGCCAGAAGCCCTCCCCCGGCTTCCCTTTCATCTGCATTTTCTAAGAGATCTGTGCTTCAGGCAGAGAGTCAGTGAAGGGTTTAGGGCCTCAGGGTCCATTGACTGATTTTTCCTATCACCTGAGAAAAAGCAATGGCAGGGGGCAGTGGTGGGGGAAGGTAGCAGAGCCTGGCTGTGGAATGGAAACAATTTAATCCCCTGAGCAATCCTTTGCCTTTATTTGACCAATCAGTCCTGAGCTTTATTTATTTCTTATTTTTTTAAGGAACATAACTACGGCGGGCCAGATTCTGCTTTCTGCTCCCCCTCTGCAGCTCCCTTTGAAGTAAACAGGAGCTGGCCCTGAATAGGTAAAGGCCACCTTCTAGCCTATTTTTTTAATCATCATAAAAGACCAGAACGCAGAACTGTAAATGCAGTGCCCCCTTGATATGGACACTCGCTGCACATTTTGGAATCAAGCTAATGGGAGTGGTCTGCTCCCTGGAATATGATCTGGTCCGTTCGCAGAATTTGGATCTAGGTCAAAGCCCGAAGCCTGAGAATGTTTGGATCTGGGATTTTGGCTCAGAATCTAGCGTTATTTATTCTTTGACTCTAGGAGCCCCACATCATGGACCAGCACTCCATTGCACTAGGCAATTACTAGGAGGTACAAACACAGAACAAAAAGCCAGTCCCTGCCCCAAGAGCTTACCATTGGTATACAGTCTGTCTCCAATGTCTCTACTGCACGTTCAAACTGTGAGTTATTGCCTCTCCACCCTGATAGCCAAAGGCCCAGTGGTTTGTGCAGTTGAACACCGCAAGAAATGAATGCTGAGGTATTGCCGTATAACTCACCGACCTGGAAGCCCAAATGCAGCAACACCAGGAGGGTGATGAGAACACCTAGCTCTTATATGGTGCTTTTCAGCAGTACAGCTCCAAGCGTGTTGCAGAGGAAGTCGCTTTCAGTACCTCTGTTTCAGAGATAGGGAAACTGATGCCCAGAGAGGTGGCATGCCTGGTCCAGGGTCACCCAGAAGGCCAGTGGCACAGCTGGGAATAGAACCCACGTCTGCTGAGTACCCCTCTGGTGTGCTAGCCACTAGGTCACGTTGCCTTTAATAGAAGGGCTAGGTAGCAAATCACAACCGCTGGGTGACTGTTTCATTGCCATCTGTTCACCCTAACGTGCTACTAACGCCAAAGCTGGTCACCAAGTCACAACTGCAACACTGAAGGGACCAAACTGATTCAAATGGCTTTTGCATTTTGGCGAATTCCAGCATTCAAAGGAAGTGGGCGATCCAGAACTTGAATTTCAGGAAAATGGTACCAGCTCAGATATAAAAGGTCTTTCATCAAGATTTGCTCCACTTTCAAAGGACGCCCTGGACCCGGACGTGGAAGGTTGACACAAGCCACAATACTAGAGGCACAATGATCAAATCCCTCTATGACCCATGTGATGGAGAGCCATTCGCACATCCCGGGATCCATAGGCAATCACCTACTATATGGAGAACAGAAACATGTTTTTCCTAGCTCTTCGCCAGGGATTTGTTCGTTAAATTCCTAGAAAAGGAGGAGACCCACCGACATCTCAAATCTCTGAATCCAAAGTAAATAACATGCAGCAGTAATATATTTAGCAAATGATAATAGGGGTCGTAGAAAAACACAGAGAGGAGTGGGGGAAAATACATCTCATGGCTGGGAAGTTATTGCAAGTTTATAGCCAGAGGTTTGGCCACAGTGATTAGCTCAGTATAAATGCCTAGATAGGCTGGGTCGGGGGAAGGTCTTTAACACAGATGATGACTCTGCCATTGAATCAGGTCTTCGGTTGGTGTAAAGTGTTGCTGCATGGATATCCACCAGCGGAGGGTCTGGCTCTTGAAATCCCTTGTGAATGTCTGCAAAGCCCTACATAACGCCACACCGCCCAACTTATCCGACCTGGACTCATTGTTAAGGCTGCTTGTTCGTGCTGGCCTTAACCTCTCTGGCTGAGATTCTGTGCTGCACATGCTTGGAGATGCAGCACCGAACGGTGCAGCCCAGGGGGAGGACGGACAAAAGACGCTTGAAGTTACCTTTGTGCCCACCTTCCTGGGTTGCTACGGATGCCTGTGCAGACTCTGATGTAAAATAGAGACGCCAGGAGCTGCTCTATTTCATGGGAGGCCTCCTTGGGGGCTGCCTATGGGTTGCTCATTAGCCCACAGCAGCAGAGAGCACCCATAGCAGTGTACTTCACAGGAGACTTTCCTCTCACCCCCAGCATGCTCCTCTGCTGGGGTACAGGTGGGGGTAAGCATAGAGCGGCTTGGGGAATTCTCCCCTGGACAGCTATGCTACAGGTGCCATAGCAGGAGGGAGAATTTCTCCATTGTATCTGTATCCCCCTCAGTAAAATGGGATCGGTAATACCGGCCTCATGGGAGGGTTGCGTGGATGAAGGTATTGATGCGTGCAGGACGTTATGAATCTGTGGAGCATAATGTTGGTGCTAAGGCTTATTAGTAACAACTGCGGATTGTTGGAGGATTGGGTTTGTTGTTGTGTTGCTGTTGTTTTGTAACTACACGCTGCTGAGAGCTGCTGCCTTCGGAATCAGTCACAACTGACCTAGTAATTGCCACAACTTGTCAGACCCAGTCCCATCCATCACACAGCACAACGTGACACATCAGCTGGGGAAATTCAAAAGAAGCCGTTTTCTGTCTGCTTCGATTTACCAATAAAAAGATGGAAAGACTTTGAAAACACGGCATTCAATCTTTGTATTTCTCAACAAAAATCTCTTTGAAAACTTAAAGGACAATTTATCAGTGAAGAACATTGGGCCAAGAGTATGATGAAAACTATTTTTTTCTCACCGGCACCATTTTTGTTTGTTTGTTTGTTTTATTTGTTTTTTTCCCTTAAATTTTTGGGTGAATTTAGGCCCCAATCCAGCAAAGCACTTGTCATTTAGCACATGCTAAATTTGAAGCATGAACATAGTCCCATTGACTTCAACAGGGATAATTGTTAAGAAGTGATGTGAAGAGTCACTAGAGGAAGCCTTTTGAAGTGCCCGACAAATTGCATTGGTCCTACAAAACCTGAGAACTATGCTACACGTTCTCGAGTGCCGTCTGCTGGCACCTTATCTATTAAATAACTATTTGCCATATTTGACAGCTATAGAACACGCCTGTAACGCTAATTACATGCTTAAGTGTGTGGAACTTTAGTGGATCAGGACCTGAGTGCTGATGAAAGGTATCAGCCTGACAGGGCTGGGGACTGATGTCTTCTCATCACCCACTGCAGAGGAACAGTAAAGTCCCAGAAGTGCAAGCTTCCCCCGTGGTGCCCTGCCACTGTGCATCAACCAGTTGGGTTGCCTTGACCAAGCCCATCCTTAATCTGTCTTCTGAGACTGTAAAGAATGTTAGGTCACAAGTAAAAATGGGTTTGATGGTCTCGTCTCGATTTCTTGTAAGTGTTAGCCCAGAACATAAAAGAATTGTAACTGATTGCACATGAAAAACCCCAAATCTCAGGTGTTCAGGATGCAAAGAACCTACATGCCACTGACACACTTATATGAATGACTCTAAAATCTCATAAATGATTTCATCCCCTCGAGGTTGTTCTAAACTGCTGAAGGTAACACAATGGAGTAGCTAATTCAGGCTAAGTGGACATTTGTTCAGATAATAAAAACATTGCAACTATAAATTCCACCTGCCTGCTAAAGTGCAGTTGTATTACCTGAGCTATATTACCATTTTTTAAACATTTGGTTCTGAGACTAAAACAGTTCTATCATATGGTTTTAAGTAATGCTTCCCAAAACCAAATACTGGAGCCAACCAATAGCTCGGGAAATAAAGATATGACATCTGGATCAGAAGTGTAATACTATTTAATTACCTCCTGGTTTAAAGAATCTCTTAACGTTAACTCTGACTTTGACAAATGCCTTCCCGCCCCACTTATATCCATTCAAACACTATGTCATTTTCCTGGTTCTCTGCTTCAACCATGTCATGCCCCTCTTTGCAACCCTCTGTCTTGTTTGCTCATTTGTCAAATTTCCCAATTTCCTTTAAGTCCCTAGTTAAAACCCATCTCTTCTGCGATGCCCACAAAAAACTTGACAATGGACAGGCTGCTGGTGTGCTGTGACCGCTGCTTATTACACTGATCGTGTAATTTGTGCTTCTGTGTCTGTTTTTTCATCCACCTGTTGTCTTTCCTATTACACTTAGGGTACATCTACACTACAGCGGGGAGTCGATTTAAGATACGCAAATTCAGCTACGTGAATAGCGTAGCTGAACTCGACGTATTGCAGCCGACTTACCCCGTTGTGAGGACGGCGGCAAAATCGACTTCTGCCGCTTTTTGTTGGCGGCGCTTACTACCACCTCTGCTGGTGGAGTTAGAGCGCCGATTCGGGGATCGATTGTCGCGTCCCGACGGGACGCGATAAATCGATCCCCGAGAGGTCGATTTCTACCCGCCGATTCAGGCGGGTAGTATAGACCAGACCTTAGGTTGTAAACTCTTCGGGGCTGGAACCATCTTTTTGTAATGTGTTTGTACAAAGCACCTACCACCAGGGGGCTGGAGCAGCAGTACAAATAAACATAATCATAGAAATGTAGGGCTGGAAGGGACCTCAAGAGGTCACCTAGTCCTGCCCCTGTGCCGAGGCAGGACCCAGTAAACCTAGATCGTCCCTGACAGGTGTTTGTCCAACCAATTCTTCACAATCTCCAATAATGGCAATTGCACAACCTCCCTCGGAAGCCTGTTCCAGAGCTTAACTACCCTTATAATTAAAAAGCTTTTTCTAATGTCTAACCAAATGTCCCTTGGTGCAACTAACCCCATTTCTCCTTGACCTTGACCTTATAACAGCCCTTAATGTATTTGAAGGCTGTTATCAGGTCCCCCCTCAGTCTTTTCTTCTCAAGACTCAACATGCCCAGACTTTTTAACCTTTCCTCATACGTGAGGCTTTCTAAAGCTTTTATCAATTTTACTGCTATCCTCTGGACTTCAATTTGTCCATATCTTTCTTGAAATAATAATTTGGGGGGAGAGGCCATAGTGGATGAAAATATGGGGCCAGATCTTCAGCTGGCATAAACTGGTGGAGCTCCATTGAGTTTGATGGAGCTATGCAGATTACTCCAAGTGAGAATTTGGCCCATATTAGTTAGCAGTTGTGGTAATTATTTTCTAATATTTACAGGGCATTTTTTGAAGTTCAAAATGCTTTCTCTCTTTTGAAATAGCAAGAAATAAGACACACTACAGCCATTATACATGAGACAAAAACAAAAAGATACAGACAAAACAAAAGTAAGATCAAATACATATACACCGCTACCTCGATATAAGGTGACCCGATATAACACGAATTTGGATATAACGCGGTAAAGCAGTGCTCTGGGGGGGTGGGGCTGCGCACTCCGGTGGAGCCAAGCAAGTTCGATATAACGTGGTTTCACCTATAACGCGGTAAGATTTTTTGGCTCCCGAGGACAGCGTTATATCGGGGTAGAGGTGCAATTCTCAGAAGTACAGTGCAACACTCCATTTGTACACTGCTGCTAGTGGTAACAATAGCTTGGATTTGTGCAACACCTTTCAATCCAGGATCTCGAAGCATTTTTTTTTTTTACCAAAAAAACCCCCAAATCAATTAGCCTCACAACTCCCGTTTGACAGGAGGGGACAATATGATCACTCCCCTCTCTACTGAGATGCAGTTACATCTGGAGTGGAACACAGCAGCTGTTTAATGGTGCACAGCTATGCTGTGTTTCGGACAGGAGCTCAACAAGGATACTGTGGCCAGTTATGGGCAGAATATAAATGCCTGAAATTGGAATATGCTCAGGACATTGAGATTACTATCCTACCTCTTATGGAAAGTGCCATGATATCTTAAATGACCACAAGTGATAGTATCCAAACCACAATAATCATCTAGATGTATTGGATAGGATGATATATGTTGGCAAGTAAGACTGTCTAACCTACGTGAGTTTAATAATGGATGCAAGGTAGCAATCTATAACTTTTCTATACGTTCAATGCTCCTTGGAACTCGGTATGCCAGTTTCAGTGCGGTCTAGTTGATGGGGCACAGGCCTGGGACTCAGGGGACATGGGTTTTTCTCCCTAGCTCTGCCACTGACTGGCTGTGTTAACTTTGGGTCTTTCTGTGCATCAGTTTCCCCAAATGTGGCTAGTGATCGTGACATAGTAAAACTCCAGGTAACCATTCGCGTAAAAGGGCTATAATATAATATATGGGTGTGAGCATCATCAAGACAAATCCTTGGACAGCTTACAATGATATGAATGCTTCTGACACGATCTACGGTGAAAGAATGAGCCTGATTGGCAGCTGGTGCAAACTGACCTAGCTCCGTTGACTTTCATGGATCTAGCCCATAATACATACACTGGTGTTGAACTGCATACTGCTTGTTTGACTGGATGTAAGTCGAACTGTATACTGTATGTTGAAAATTCATTTGCAAAAAACCCACCATCTATAAGCAGCTAAACAATCTCCAACAAAAGAATGGAGGTATCAACAGTATTCAGGTCTGGGTTTCAACCTTTGCATTTACTTCTTTCATCTTTGTTCCTTAGCTATGTGATATTCCCCTCCGCACAGACACACATTCACTTCCCATAACAGGCCAAGAGCTCTCCGTTTTATTGGAAAAGAGCTTAGGATTCTTACCTTTGTTTCAAGACCTCCTACAAGAAACAGGAAGAGGGAAACATGAAAGATCTGTTTCCTTTCAATTGGGGTGGGGGGATTGTTTTTTTTCTATAGTGAAAGGACCGTTTTGAGAAGCCCTAAATACTTTTGAATGGAATACATTGAAGTAATAGACACAAGGTTTTAATTTACAGTTCTGGGTCTCCTGTCCCGTCCCTCCCATCCCCCCCGCATATGAATCCTATAAGTGAGACGTGTTGCTACAATGATTCCCACCGGGAGAGTCTGGACCTAGAGTAAGAACAGCTGTAGAGCTACAATCCACCAAAGTCGGCTTCTGAAACAGATATGAATTATTGGTTCAGTCAGATAAATATGGCTTTGCCTTCCCCCCACAGGCAACCACATATGGCAGTTGGAAAGAATTAAAACCTTTACCCCTAGCCAGGTCTGGTGAAATAATGGCTCTTTTTTATATATACTTTCCCCCGCTCTCCATTTCCTCCCATTCATTCTTTCAATTTTCCTTTCATGATTTCTTTGGCACCAGTATCCAAAATGCCACCTATCCAAGGTGACCTTGTCATTTTACAATGTCATCTATTGGGCCAAGGACACAGGGTAAATCAGTTATATGCAAAAAAATTTCTTTATTTCTCTCTCACACACACACTCTCTCTCTCTCTCTCTCATTGCTACTCTGCAGTAACTGGGAACTCCCATGAAGTCCGGAAGAGCACTATATATTTTTACTATCCATCTGATTCAATTTCAGTGGATTTGTTCTCCCTACGAGGGAGGATGGTCAGCCTTGAGATGAAGGTGCTGGACCGAGAATCAAGAGATATGGAGGGGGAGGAGAGGTCATCTGCTGGCTCTGCCACAAATGCCTTGTGTGACTTTGCCCCGGATCATCAAACATTGCTGAACACCCAACCACTCCCATTTGTCTCAGTAGGAGGTGCTGGGTACTGTGCTGTCTAGTAAATCTGGCCCCAGGTCGCGTCACTGAGCACTTTTGAAAATCTGGCATTTAAGCTCTTTGTCCTTCGTTTTCTTTATCTATAAAAAAAGGAATAATTCAACCAGGGTCAGATTAGATTGTAAACTGCTTGGGGTAGGGACCATCTTTTTGTTTTGTGTTTATACAGTGCCCAGCATAGTGGGGTCCTGATCTGTGACTGTGGGTCCTTAGGTGCTGGTACAATATAGATAATAACAAAGCTTCAGGAGCTGGGGCTCTAGGCACAGGCCTAGAGTGCCTGTGTCTAAGTGATTTTATATGAATTTCAGTTTCCACTTAAAAACCGGGGAGGCAGGTGGATTCATAGATTCCAAGGCCAGACGGCACCAGTGTGGTTATCTAGTCTGACCGCCTGTATAACGCAGGACAGAAGACTTCCCTGAATCAATTCCTGTGTGAACTAGAGCAGACAGGGCGCGCTTGAGGGAAGGGGCAGAAACACGGGCAGGGCCGCTGGCCCCCCGCTCAACTCCTTCCCCTCCTTCCCAGCGCCTCCTGCACGCCCGGGAACAGCTATTCAGTGGTGTGCAGGAGGCACTGGGAGGGAGGGAGAGGAAGGGGACAGGGCGTGCTCAGGGGAGGGGGCGGAATCATATTCCATGCCTCCCCCCGAGACATACAGCATCAGGGTAAAGGTGGCTTTTTGCTACCTCTGCAGTTCACGGCCTGCATTCTGGGCTGCTGCTGGGTCCAGGAGGCACCCGAGCACACATTAGAATGGCCTAGGAGGTTGCTCTTTTTTTCAGCAAACTATGTACAAAGCTTTGTCGTGCTGAGTGCTACGGGCATCCTCTCTCCCACCAGCAGCATGTCCCCTATGCCAGGGCCCGCTTATGTCAGCCCTACGCTGCTCCTGCGCTTGGGGAATTCTTTTCTGTCCCTTTGCAGCTCCTTCATGGTCCCCACATGCCACTGGAGCAGTGTATAGGGGTCCAAACCAGCCCTTCGGAATCCAGGACTGCAGATTCAGAGCAGCATCTTATAGGGAGATACTCAGCATCATGATTAAGAAATATGTTGGTTTGGTTTTTCTGGGATCACTGGTATTTCCCCCTCATTTTAACCCTGGTTCATTCCCTTAGGCTTGCAAACTTGGCAAAGTTGCCCCGCAGCCAAACCTTACGGTAGGTTTTAACTTTGTGGCTTTTAAAAATCTGGAATTAAGAAACCTGTAACTTGCTGCTTTATCTCATTATCTCCTGTTTTGCATTTTTATGTGCCTGTTCTAAAAAAGACCTCATTGATATTCTGGTTCGGCATGTGTTTGTTTGTGTCTCCTGGGAAAATGTGCTACAGATATTACTAAGTCAAAAACACACACAGCCAAGCTCCCTGCATATTTTCCTCCTTTTTTTCTTCTTCTTTTGAAGAAGATGTTATTTTATTCACTCTCTTAAGAAAAAGGAACTGATACTGAAAACTTTTGAGACAGTCCAGATCGCACTAGGCAAATTATTTTCCCCCAGATATGTTTGTCCCCGGATCTGTGATGGTATCAAACTCCCATGTCCTCCTGCACAGGGACCCTGGGGTGGAGTATTCTCCAGGGATGGCAGAAGGTGGGTGGCACTGACCACAGAGGGGGCCTGGCTGGAGGATGGGCAGAACCACCAGAGTCCCCTCAGCTACCTTCAGTGGTGGAATGCCTATGGAGAGGATTTAAAGCTGTTGGAAACTCAAGGGCAGATGATCTTGTCCCCTACCCCTTCCATGTGAATCAGATCCTGATTTCCTAAGTTCTGCAAAATGATCTGAATACAGCAGTCCCTTATGTTCTAAACTTACTAACTCGGATAGTAACCCTATGACATTGAAACTGCAGTCCATGCTTAACATCAGAGAAGCTTGAAATTCGGCTACCCTCTATGTGGTCTCTTCTGCCCCTCAGGCACAGTTCTCATTACCAGTGGGGAGTTAATTGTAGGAATGAAGGAGAGAATAAGCTGATGGTATCCTAGGCATCCAAACAGCAGAATGTTATGATATTATTAAGGGAGATGGGTCTGAACACACTTGAAATACGGGGGAAGTTCAGATCTTGCTCAAGCCCATGTCTAATCATTAAGCAGTTCCTAAGGACTGATATCTTCTTATGTGTACTGTATCCATCCCACTCTGTCCAGTGATCCTCTGAGATCTCATAATCTGTGTAAGGTCAACACATGGACAGGAGACCTTCAAGGAACACATAGCAGCAGCTAGCAGTGGTACTGGTGACGTAGTGCTGTAGATGGCATTCTTCCCATGCACTCAGTTCAGAACTCAGGGCTGTAGCAAGTGCTAGGGAGCACGTGTGCTGCGAGAGATCTTTCTCTTTCAGTTAAGGGATCAAATCAACGTCCTGCCCACATAGAGCCTTTGAAGAGCCCCAGGGCACTTTTCTCAAGGTTGTTAAACATTATGGTCCTGGTATGTTTCCATTGTGTAAGTATATTCTGCTACCTAAAACTGCCTGTGGTTAACAGTGACCAGTAGACTTGGCTTTTAAACACAATTGTTTTTGTCTACACTCACTGCTCAGTCATGTTTATCATCAAGGTAGTTCCCATGTGTTTATAACGTGATGCAGTTTCCCAGAGTGGATTAGTTCTAAGGGCCTGATCCAACACCCTTTGGAATAAATGGAAAGTCTCCCACTGCATTTTGCTCAGGTCCTATGGAAGGATATCATGTTAAAAAATATTGCATGATCATATCAAATTAGGATTGGCTAGTCAATACACTAGAGGCATGACATCACTGGCTGTTTGTGAAGTCATAGTCTTGTACAAATGAACCCTTTCACAGATTAATAAAGGTACGTTTTTAAAAAAAGTATTTTCAATAGTCCTGTGTCTATAAAACAACCTTCACTTCTCATTTCACCCCCAGCCCTTCAAAGGCGATGGAGTACATGGAGAATCCTTGATTATTGCTTCCTGCTTTTTTTTTGACATTGTTTTGTATTTGTTGTATTTTATATACATGACTAAATAACCAGGTTCTGAATCAATTCTCTTCAAGCATTGAATCTTGGCAGCTTGCTTACTTGTACCGGACAGGGGATAGTTTAATAAATCCTGCCATGATGCAGGGATCTGATGGACTAGATCACCCACTAGACTTTCCAATCAAAAGGACTCGCTTTTACGTATCGTGTTGCTAAATTCTAGCTTGAGTAATTGCATTGTAGCTCTTCAATGGCCTGATCCAAACTCCATTGAAGGGCAATGCTGACATTAGATCAGTCCCTAAATGAGCCTCCCAGTTTCTACTGGATATTGTATTCCTCTTCACTTCCTGTCCTAAACTCGGTTTGAGTGGCGGTGTGAGCCATTAGACAGCTATGGCATTTCATCCTAGAGTTTCCTGCATTGCAGTGGTGGGTAAAGGGAAAGAGTACAAATATTTTTATCCGTCTGCATTTGTAAAGTGTCTTGGGTGCCATAGAATGGTGAGGAATTAGATATTAATATTTATGGCTAACCTGAAGCGTTTTTCAATTTCTCCCCATTTCATGAGTATAATTCAGAAATGTAGAAGAGTCACCTTGGACTTGTCATGTCGATTTTGAGCTCTCACGGCCAGGGACTGTCCTTGGTTACACGTCTGTACAGTGCCTGGCACAATGGGGCTCTGATCCTTTATTGTGGTTCCTAGACACTAAATAATAATGACTTGATCCTGCACTATTAAAGTCATTGGGAGTTTTGCCATTGGCATCAGTGAATGATTAGAACCGGCCAGCTCATTCCTGTTAGGCTCTGAGCCGCTTTTTGGAGTTGAAGGCACTCAGCAGACAGGAAGGGATGGTCCAATAGTTGAGCGGTGGGGCTCTGGAGACCTAGATTCACATCCTTTCTCCACCACAGACATCCTGTGTGACCTTGGGCAAGTCATTTAGCCTCTCTGTGCCTCAGGTCCCCAGCCTACCTTACAGGGGTGTTGTGAGGATTCAAGATTGTGCGGCACTTGGATACGATGATAATTGAAGTGCTTATATGGCCCACAATAGGTTCAGCACCTCTCCAGACCAAACCTGTATGTGAGTTTTCAGATGACTTTAGCAATAGGTTGCACTTCAGCCAGCCAGTTCAACATTTCACCATGGGCCCTACCTGCTAGGAGCCATATTAACTCAGGGTTTTACTGTTGGTATTTCTACCACTTAGTCATTAATATAGCACAAGTGCCTGTATTTCTTAAAGTGAAAACATCAGCACCTTAAAATGCTTATAAATATGTTAATCCTTTTTACACTCTCATTCTTATTACCTTGACCATTCCATGTTATTTCTAGGTTGATTTTTCCGAGCAGCGCTCTTTCCCCTTTATGTTACGGTGCTGAACACCAAAGCACGGCATCTCCAGTCTAACTTACAGTAAGCCTGAGCAGCTTGCAGGCTAGGAGTGTGGTAGGGCAGTAGTTGCACTGTAGCCAGATGCTCCAGTGAGCAAACATTTCTTCAGATCCCTGCAATTTACCTTGCTATAGTAGTAGAGGCTTCCACTGACTGTCCAGAGGGTTCCCAAGAGCACCGCAGCCATGCACTTTATTGACTTTAAAAAGGACCGAGGTGAAGTAACCCTTCTTTATTTTTTTTTCCTAATACCCTGTGGTGCCGAACTGAAACTGCAGCCAGCTTCTATTTTCAGAGGCCTTGGTAAGAGAATGTTTTTATCTGGGGATACAATGACTGTCGCCCTGTAGCCTGCAGTTCCCATGCTGGTGCTGCCAGGACCCATGAATGCTTGCTTTATGAGTTGCTCTTGCAGGTGTTCAGGGGGCATGTAATCACTAATGAATAGTAGAGAGACACAGAAACTCTAGGCAGGCTCTGGCACGGAGAGCTAGGCCAGGCTTTTATAATTCTGTGAGAAAAAATTACAGTGCCTTCCCTCTGCTTCTTTGCATACTTTACTGCCGAGAGCTCTGCCCGGGCTGGCTAGCTACTGGCTTCGTTTATATGGACTCTGATGGAAATGCTGCCATAGAATTCAATGTGCTCTTCTTCTTGGGGAGTAACTGTCTGCAGAAATCCTGCAGTCCTTGCTCAGGTAAAACTCCTAGTAAAGTCAACGGGAGATTTGCATGAGGCAGGCCTGCAGGATTTGGCTCATAACTGGGTCTCGTGTTTAATCCATTTTTTCTGCTTGCACCAGGTTTATGTATAAAATAGGTCAATAACGGTGCATTTAGAACAAATAAACTAGACCATATGTGTTAGCGTGTGTGTCTTACAGCAAGACTGGTAGCACCCCCTAGTATCAAGGTTGCCCTGTAAAGAATAAAGACTGTAAATGAACCATAAAAACTTTAGCACAATGCATATGTGCAAAGAAGCCAAATTCAGGTCGAACAGGCAAGCTCAATTCTGGCATTTCCTAACTTTGGAGTGCTTGATTTTGTAACCTTAATAATGATTTTTAAAGTGGGCGGGAGGGTTGTGTGTGTAATCTATTTATAATTGAAAACAAAGGAAACACAGTCCTCTTTCTGCAAGCCTGTTAGTTTAAATGTTCCAGTATTGAGGTTCAGCATGACAGCAGTGAAAATCAATCTCGTTTCTAGCCACTAGAGCTGAAGTCTTTTGGCTTCTGTAGCATCAAGTGATCCAAGCCCTCACCAAAGTCTTTTGCTCATGGGACAGATTAAAGGGGACGGGGCTGATTTTTACAAGTGCTGATCACCCACGATTCCCCTAGGACTCAATGAGAGCTGCAAGTCCTTAGCATCTCTGAAAATCAGTCCCAAAACTTTAAGGGCTTGATCCAGCTACCTTCCAAAATAATGGCGGTTGGATTAGCGCTTGGAAAGGTTCTTTTGAAATTCATTTTTTATGCTCACACACAGAGGAAGAAACGATATGACCCTACAATTAAGGTGACTTGAATGATTGGGTGATAGGTTAGCATTTGAATATAAAACAACATATCTCTAAGCATAAATGAAAAGTGTTATGTGATAAAATTAAGGAATCCACCAGCATTCAGTATTTTTTTGTGCATTTCCATTTTTCACTGGCTGTTTTAACACATCAAGAAGTCATGCTGTGAGAAAAAACAGATCTCATATTATTTTGGCCTTCAGAGCCTTTAAAAATATTTGTGAACAATGGAGAGACAAGTACTATGCTCAGGTATTTGATCATGTATATCAGAAAGCCACCATTTTGGCCTTTATATCTACAGTACCCAAATACAGAGCCCTAATATGGAGGTAGAACGTGTTTCTCTTAAAAACAAACTGAGAGCCAAACATTGCATGTCTATCTGCGAGCAGTAGCCTGGCAAGTTTTTATACAGGTCTAATGTTAGTCACGGGCTAATGTCTGAACATACCAGGAGAAACATCATGGCATTACACATTGTGAGAATAATGTTTTAGCTTAAAAAGGATATACAACCTCCTAGATGATTTAGCAAAAATGAGGATAATTATGGATTAACAATTATGATACTTCACACTTACATAGTATCTTTCATACAAGGATCTCAAGGTGCTCTCAGTTTCGGGTTAGTATTATTATGCTGTTTTTACAACATGGGAAAATTGAGGCATGGGGCGATTCCATAGTTTGTCCCCAAGATAACACAGTGAATTACTGGCACGGGGGGAAGAAAACCAAGGTCCTCTAACTCCTAGACCCTGGGCAACTCTACCTCAACACATCTATTTGTGTCAGACATACTCATCTGGCCTGAAATACTATATTATCTGAGCACCTCACAAGTTTTAGCATATTTATCCTCAGTGAGGCAACTGTTATCCCCATCTGACAGAGGTGGAAGTGAGGGACGCAGAGAGAATAATGTGAGAGTAGAGAATCGAACTCAGGGCTCCCACATTAACCCCCTGACCACTGGGCTGCTCTTTACCTGGACTGCTATAGGCAACATTTCCCTTAAATTTCCTGTCTCAACTCTAGTTGGCAATCTTGGCTTTTCAGTATCACAGTTCTGTAAAACAAAGAAGCACATCGCTTTATTTAATGAAGAATTTTATCTAACCCAGATGGCAGCACACAGTCTCATTACGTGCTAGATAAACCTTCTCCGAATTAGCCTGCATGACTCTTAACTTTCTAGCCTTTTGATCCACAGATCTAATGTTATCTCGACTTCCACTTCATTTGTCGCTGCGGTAGCCTTATTTCTAAAATGATCCTTAGTTCCACCCCCCACTCCCCTGGTGCCAAGTTTAACAGCCTGAGGTAGGATTTAAAATCACAAATTCAATACGTCAGATATGTTTAGTTTCTATCAGAGAGCAAAAATTGACCAAATCTTGGGCAGGATTTTCAAAAGCACCTAAGTGATTTAGGAGCATACGTTCAATTGCAAGCCAAAGAGACTCGGGCCCTTAGGAAGAGCTACTCAAACCATTATCTGTTAAGGGGTGGGATTTTCTAATAGACCTAAGGGATTTACCTAATCTGCATTTCGTCTATTTTCCTTTATTTTACTGCTGATCTTGTAATTACATTACGTGTAATTTAACAGCAAAAACGTAACCATCTGTTGAAAGGTATCATCCTTTGCTGCTAGTTTCTGGTAATACCTGTGGTATAGGCTGTAACTAGCATTAGGTACATGTGATTTATACCTGGAAAACCTCAAGCCAAAAAGGACTCCCAAACAAATGAGTGATTCCAGCTTTACTACCAGTGTTGCAGTTCACCCTGAATAAGGCAAATTCCAGAAAGTATTGTATTATTTGTAACATATTTAAATAGCACATATCATTTTACAACTTGGGGGGTCATGCATTCCTTGGAAATCCCCTGTTGATCTTAGGAGGAGTTATGCATCCATAAAAAAATTCAGGGTTCACTATGACACTCACTAATATGCATCCACTTCTGGGGTGGCTAGTCTTTCACACAGTTTAAATTCGCTCAAGAGCACATGATTCATCTAACAGTTGTGAGTTTGTAATATGTTGGCTTATGAAATTCTTATTCGTAATCAGTTGCTTCCTAACTTGAAGTCATCGCAAATGATAAATTGCTTCCCTAACCAATGCAAAATACAGCTTGATAATGGCATGATTTGGGCTATAGAGAAAGCTTTGGTGCCGTTTGCATGCTATAAGATGTAATACTAATGCAGGTGGGTGTCTGAAGCATGGAGTAAATGCAGTTGATTAGGTATTTTGTCTAATTCAAGATCCTCTTCTGTTAGCACTAGATGAAAGTTTAGTAGAGCACAAATGCATATTGCATCAAGGGCCCGATGCAAAGCCAACTGAAGTCAATTAAGACTCCCATTGCTTTCAATGTGCTTTGGGTCAGGACACAAATGCTTAGTCACATATATGTGATGAAAGGCCATGGTTTGTGTTACCAGAGACTGTTCCTTCTAACTATAACAATTGGTGTTTATTCCATAGTACACAGAAATATTGTTAATTCATTGTATTTTTCACTTATGAATCTCATGGGGCTTTGCAAATATTAAGTAAGTCCCAAAACAGCCCAGTGAGGTAATATTATCCCTATTTTGCCCCAGGAGAAACCGAGGCACTGTGAAATCAAGTGACAAGACATGACCAGCGTCTCAAAGGGCAACCCATGTGTCCTGACGCCCAGTCTCGTGCTGTAACAGTGAGCACCACTCCCGTCTTTGGGAAACAAACCTTAAATGTTTGAGAACATTTATCTTTGGGAAATGTCAATAGGTTTGAATATATTACCATCCCAGACAGTACTGTCTCCTAAGGCTGTCCTGCTGCAGAAACGAAAGATCTTTTCTTTTTACAGCCGCTCTGAATGCCACTTGTAGAAACACTAAATCCCCTTGCCCCAATGAAGCTGACTTCTACCTAACCCCATCCTCAAGACCCCTGTCCAGCACACTAGCTGAGCAGCCCTCCTTAAGCCTAAGAGAAAGGTAGCTTCCAAGTGCATTCAGCATGTTTCTCAAGCATGAGATGTCCCTTCCTCTGTGGCCATTCCTCCGAGGATAACTGCCTACTGTTTCTACTGGCTCACAGACGCAGGCCAGTAACTGAAGGGGTACAGTGCTGAACTTGGGTGGCAGTGGCCCTCTTGGGATCAGGTCTTGCTGATGGTCTGTGAGGCGAGGGTTGTTCTACTTACAAGGGCTGAAACGTGTTGCCGTAGCAACACTCCCAACCCACAGCTGGACTGTCAGCAATGGACCAGTTGTGAGACTCGCCAGCTCATATCCTCTGTGTGGCAGCAGCTCTACAAACTCTGACCACAGCAGAGAGGTACCAGCTGGAGGGCAGTGCACAGGCACTGGGACTCTCCTTATGGCTGAGGAGCAAATGTAAGGCCGGGGGTGGATAGCAAAATTTAGCTTGTTTTTCGTTGACATTTCCCAACTTGCTTGGAATCCTTCAGTGACCTTGGGCAAGTCACTTACCCTCTCTTCTGATAGTTGTTTATATTCTAATAGTACTGAGACGAGAGCCCCATTGGGCTAGGTGCTGTACATACCCAGAGTGAGAGAGAGTTTCTGTCCCAAGGAGTTTACAATCTGAACAGACAAAGGGAGGGGGAGAAAGGAAGGATTATTATTCCCATTTGACAGACAGGTAACTGAAGCCCAGTGATTAAATGGCTTGCCCAAATTCATTCTCGGGGGGGTGGGGGGCCACCGCTCCTTGTGAATGGGGGTGGGGAGAATAGGAGAGGAAGTGAGGGGAGGTACTGAGACTTTGGGGGGGGGAGCAGCTGGCTCTCAGCTGGGGAGGAGGGTCCCAGGGGTTCCTACCACAGGTGCCAACTTTCACACGGTAAATAAGCCCCCTGACTTTCACAATAAGCCAAAAATCAAGTAAATCCCATTTCAAAACAAAGCCAAACAAGCCAATCCCTAAGAACCCCAACACTGTATGTGACTAGATCCATCCGACGTGCAGTATGGGGCTGTGGGGGGCCCGCTGAGCACCCCTAACTCTCTCCCTCCCCTTACCCCTGCTTGCCGGGAGCCGAACAAAAAAAGAAGCAACAAGCTACAAGCCAAAAACTAGCCAACAAGCAACTCACAAGCCAATTATGCCAAAAACAAGCCCAATTTCTGCATTTTTTTGTGGGTTTGGCATGACTGGTTCCTACCCGCTCCTGGGCCTGTTCCAGCCCTCCCCTGCCCCCCCTCTTGTCTCCACACCCCTGCCTCCCCCTAGGCATGAGCAAGTTTATGAAGGGATGGAGCTCCCACAATATTTCCATTGCAGGGACACTAGGTTCCCCCCGCCCCTCCCCGGTTCCGCAGGCCCTGCCACAGAGCCGGGAACTGGACCCAGGCCTCCTGAGTCCTTTAACACATACAGCCATCTTTCCTCTTTGCCTCAGTTTCCCCAGCTCTAAAGCAGAGGGTCATAATTCTTACAACAGGAGGGTTGAGGGACTTAATTAATCTGTAACATGCTCTGAAGTTAAGTGCAAAGTGTTGCTATTATTCAAGTAGTCTCTGCAATTCAGTTGCACAAGGTAGGAAGCCAATTCTATAACCTGAGCCCATGATTCAAAGTGTAAGTGACAAAAAGATTTAGATTCGTTTCTCTCTTTGCTAAATTTTCATATTTATGCTCCTAATATTTCTCCCCTACGCTCTCCTTCTTCTTCTTCCTCTGGCCTTATATAGTCATGCGGTTATTCAAGTAGCAAGGCAACATGCCAGAGTCTCCAACCTCACCCTGTTGCCAGCGCTGATTGCTCTCAAGAGCTGAAAATTCAGTCAGAACTCAGACACTAATGTAACTATTTGCTGCATCATGAGATACTGTTTATGCGAACGCCCAGATAAATAAATAAATAAAGTGGTGGACACCCAGAGCATAATATGAATCTGTAGTTCGAGGCACAACCCACCCCATTTCAGCCTTCACCGGAGAGCAATAAATTAAACTTTTTGTTGCTGAAATGCATGTGGGTTTTTTTCCCAACCAAAAGGCAGAGTGGTGTTAGAGACCTCCAAGAGGTCAATGAGGGTATTGCAAACACTTCCAACTACAGCTACAGTTCTTTGTGCCAGTATTATACTATCTGCAGGTTTTTTTTTCTCTTCTTTTTCTTCTCTCCCTCCATACAATGGCAAATACTATTCAGTGAATGGGTCTTGGTGCAGTGCTAATAAAAATATTATTCTCCTACTTGCAGAAGAAACTGTCTCACTATTGGAATGAACAATTAACATTTAAATTAAATGAATTTAGTTCCCGTCTCCCATTGTCTTTGTGCCTCTTGAATCATCTGGAATTGTATGTTCTGTGCTGTATTTTTTCTGGCATGCTAAAAAGTCTAATTTCGTTGTTGTTGTTAATCATATCAGTCTGTTGTATTATTAAAATCTTTGCTGATCATAATTTTTTCCTGCCAATTTTCTTTTAAGAAAATATAATACAAAAGAGGGAGGTAGTTCTCTGTTGCACCATATCTCCAGGCATTTCTGCCTTCATTAATTAAAAATGATAGCAAGAAAAGCAAGCAAAAGGTTTTGATCTTTGTATGGAAAAACAATATGCAGTCTGTTATAGATTTACATATTTCATATATCTATTGCAACCTTTATGGAATGTCTGTTTCTGAAAATACACGCGACGCTCTAGACAAAAATTTGCATGGGCTATAAGCAAAGGAAATATCATAGAAAATATGTTTTTTTTCTTCCCATCACACACAGTTATTGATATCTGTGCTGCTCTATTTTATTTATTTATTACAAAGCAAGACATGTTTATTTTGGATAGCATTCAATCAGCTTTTCTTTCAATCTTCTGTAATTAAAGAGCCCAGCAGCAAAGGTGATAAATGCCATGGACATTTTTTGGATGGGGGGAATTAAATTCATTTTCTGTAAACCATTAACCAACCTATTTGATTAAGAAAAAAAGAAAAGAAATGCAAAAAGTGCAGCAGAAATTTAGAACTGTGTAGCTTTAAGAATCTAGACTGAAACACCTTAAATGAACTCTGCAGCAGACAGATGAAAAAAAAAATTCTTGGCCCTTGTTGCTTCGCTATTATTCATGATGTAATTTTTCAGGTGTCAGTTTGCTGAAGAAAGATTGGAACAGGGCTTGTTGCTAGGACATGAATGGAAAAGCTGCTTCTGATTGGTTCTTTGGGATTTCTTTGCAAGCCAATCAAAGGGGAGAAATAGGAATAGAAATGAGAAGCAGAAAGGCTTCTGGCTGGGACAATTAATGTGTTTGCAGTGTCAAAGCAAATTGTAGAGCAAAGTACTGTACATTTAAAATAATAAAAAAAAATCTTAACCAATGTAGGTTAGTGATTCTGTCCTAATGGACTAAAGCAATTATAAGACATACTGTGAACTGTTTGAGTGTACAGATCAGAGCAGATGACAGCGTAGACAGGAGACATTTTTTACTTATATAGTACAGCAGATTATATAACATTTTTATTATCTTTTGCCTGCAGAAGTAGATTAGGTAGATTCTGATTTCCTGTATTTATTATTATTTATTATGCAAGGCCATCACTGGAAAATAATTAAAAACACTAATGGGCGATTGAAAATGATTGATTGCACTGATTATTTGAAACATCTCTGAGAAAGCAGTTAGTTGGCATAGTTTGCTTTGCAGCAATTTGTGATTTCAGGACGAAAAACAAAACAAAAGTCAAATGGAATCTTCTCCCTGTAAAGATCTTTGTGTAGAAAGTATCAATTTATAAAGTGTAATTGAGCGTGTTTGTTATTTCAGACCCTAGCTATAAAAAGCGTTCCCATTTAAGTTGTTATAAAAGTGCTTGCTTGACAGAGGAATAGCCAAGTAGGCAGTTTTGCCTGTCCGTCATCCTTAACTGTTTGATATCAAGACTCTTCTGCAATACACCAGAAGAAGGGGTGTGTTTCCTTACATAGCTCAGTAGCCTCTCTCTGCAAGGTGTTTTTCACAAGCTGGGTTTCAATGTTTGGATCTACAGTAGCACACAAATCAGGGTAGCCATTGAAGGCAGTGTGCTGTAATGTATTAGGGCAGTGGATGGTGAATCAAGAAATTTGGGTTCTTATCCTGGCTTTGCCACTGCCTAGTTGTGTGACCTTGGGCAAGTCACTTCATCTTCCTGTGTCCATGTTTCTTTTGTCTTGTCTATTTAAATGTTAAGGTCTTCAGAGCATGCACTAATTACCTCCAGTGCCTGTTACGGTGGGGTCCAGTCTTGGTTGAGGCCTGTAGGTGCTACCATAATAGACAACATGCACTTCTCGACCCTGTGCTACACACACCTTCCTGTAACACACTGAAAAGTATTTAGCTCTGTAATGAAAAAAACCCAATACAATTATGTACACCGGTTGTAAAACCGGCTGTTTTATTTGCACTAGACAGGGAGCATGGTCTCTAACTTTTACAGATTCCAGTTTTAAAGCATTTGTGGCCCACATCCAAAATGTAAAAGAACAACTCCATTTAACCCAAGTACACCCTTAAAGCACAGGCAGGATAACCATTTAAGAGCCTCTGTTCCAACCAAAGAAATATTACATCTTTGGTGAGTTTATATAAGGTTCCCTATCGGACTAAAAGCACTGGGAACCCACCATCTTTGATTGCTTTTCCATATTTCATGAAGCGATGTTCCGTATTTCAAACAGGGCTCTCAGAGCTGCTTGAGTTCTGAAAAACCTCGTTTTGCAAGTTACCATTTCAAAATAAAAGAACAGCCTTGGAAGAGAGGGAAAATATAGGAGGGACGGCTGGTACAGGACTTAACCTGGAGTCTTTCCGCCAAGTCCGGACCAAATTCTGGATTCTCTTATACTGATGTAAATGACAGGTAACTCCATGGAACTTGGACACTTTCTACACTGTTGCGTCATTGTAAGGCCCAGTGGTGTAACGCTGTCTTGACTTATTTGTATTACAGGAGTGTGAACTGAGATCATGCCACTATTGTGCTAGGCAGCGGACACATACTAACAATCCTTGCCCCGAACAGCCTGTGATCTAGCTAGACAAAAGAATTGTCATCATCCCCATTTTATAGATGGGGATTGAGGCACAGAGAGATTAAATGGCATACTCAGGTCATGCAGGAAGTTTGTGTCCAGGTTGAGGATTGAAAATGGTTCTCCTGAGTCCCAGTCTAGTGCATTCACCACAAAACCATCCTGACTCTAGAGATTCCTTGGGGTATACTTGAGAGAGAAATTTGGCCCTTGGTCTTGTGTCATTCTAAAGCAACCCAAAGGGGTCTAAACTGAAATAGCTACATATTACTCAAGACTAATATTTTTGTATGTGAACCATGGAAAGTGACTCCCAACATGTGCCAGGGCCAGAGAGAAATGACAGAAGAATGAAGGACCTAGAGAACTTTTGGTCCTGAAAGAAAGAACCGTGGATGTGAATCAGTGCCACTTGCACTTAAAAGCTATAAAACTGTGTGTAATTCCACAGGGATGCTTTTCATTTTTCCTACAAAACTTTGAACTTGGCTCCTATTCCTGGAAGGGCAAAGAAGAAAGAGACTTATGACCAGGAGAGATCAAGCTTGTTCTGTCCAATAGTAAAGCAGTGGGGGGAGGGATAGCTCAGTGGTTTGAGCATTGGCCTGCTAAATCTAGGGTTGTGAGTTCAATCCTTGAGGAGGCCATTTAGGGATCTGGGGCAAAAATCTGTCTGGGGATTGGTCCTGCTTTGAGCAGGGGGTTGGACTAGATGACTTCATGAGGTCCCTTCCAACCCTGAGTTTCAGAAAATAAACCATTTTCATCTCTCTCTGTTAACTATAGATAAGATTTTGTTAGCTTTACTCATGCTGAATAGCATCTTATTCCATGAATGGTCCTGTTAACTTAGATGAGGCTACTCACAGAGTAAGATATCAGTGAACCAGACTGTCCACTCCACACATGGCCAGGTAGGCAGGCCTATTAACTCCACAGGCTGCACCTGGAGGAAGAGCCAGGGAGCAGGGAATTGATTGCTTGCAGATTCCCACTGGACGGGAACAGGCGCGGCGTATAAAGCCAGGAAGCTGGCCACGGACAGGGGCTGCTGCTGCTGGGAAAGGGCAGTCACTCCCTGGGAAAAGGGAGGAGGGTTGGGAGGCTCCAGAGACATGGAGGCTGCAGTCACTCTCAGGACCTAGTGTTTAGAGCTGGTACACCCAGAGAGAGAAGGGGAACCGGAGTGGCAAGAAGCAATCCAGGGAAGCAGCAGTGAAGGATGGGAGAGTAAAGCCCAGAACTGCTGGTTTGAGGGTCCCTGGACAGCAACCCAGAGTACCAGCAGGCCTGGGTTCCCTTACTGGCCACTGTAGGCGTGGCATAGACTAACGGGGCAGTGAACTGGAAGAATGTCCAGGGTCACTATGGGAGTGACAGAGAATGGGAGGGGCGTACCCCGGAACAGGGAAATGCTGCTGAGTGACCTGGCCGGAGGGCTGAGTCACAAAGGGGATGCTGCAGTTCCTGGGACAAAACAGGAGCTGCAGACGAGAGACAATATGTGACTGTGGGTATGCGACCACAGGACTGGGGCATTGACCTTGATAGCTAATCCCCTGCGTCACCAGGAGGAGGTGCCAGACTAGCGGTGGGTGGTGTGACACCGACAATATGAATATCAGAATTTGATCCTATGCATTTAACCAGGGATATGAAAAGGACCCTAAGGGAGGTCGGCACCAGTGACAAGCTGCCTCAATTAAGGTAGTCATGCTGCTCAGAATCTCTGCAACCACAGGTTTTGGCAAAACCCCAGCACTGCTCCTATCTCACCTATTCTTGCCCTTGACCCCACCTACACTGTCACTCGTGGTGAAAGGATACGCTGTCTGTGCAAAGCCTATACCAGGGGAAATGCTCTCCCTGGCTTTAAGATTGTATAAAATGTCTTTTAATTAATTAGCTTTCAATTCCACAAACTAATACTAAACTCAAAGGGCCCAATCCTGCAAAATGTTAAGCTACATGGGTACCGTTCTTATCGGTGCAGTAAAAGGACCAGAATAGACTAGACTAGAGCTTAAATTGGAATTAAGCAGTGCATAGATACTCTCTGTACAGGGATGTGTTTCACCCGTGTGATTAGTTCTACATTACGGCAAAATCCGTTAGAATGTAATGGGGATTATACCAATGTAGTTCTGGATAAAGTGAAATTACGCTAAACACCATAGAGTTTAATAGAGAACGAGATGTTTTTCTATAGCTTAAAAAAAAACATCCTGTGGAATTCTATAGCAGGGATGTGACTGTCTGTGAAATCATACAGAATGGTTCAGAAAAACCTTTAGAAATGGGTTCATTAGCTATTAAATTCGGTAGGACTCTACTTATTGCCTTTGGGCCTTATTGCTACCCCCTTCCCTTTGCTCACATTGAGTGGTTCCTTACTTATGTGAGTCACCCCGTTAATTTTAGTGGGACAGTTTGCATAGTAAGGGATCACTTAACGTGAGTAAGAGCAACAGAACTGAGCCCTCTGTCTGATGAGGGGCTGCTCACGGGAAGATTTTATTCTCAGAAAGGAAATAATCCGATAACAAATTCTTCATTCTGTGTGATGACATCTCCTCTAGTGTTAATCTGTGGGTTGAGATTTACAGCTGTGTAATAGAGCAGAATTTGGCCCCCCGGTTGCACCTGCTGATGGGTGACCGTGTAGCTGCTTTGCATTTCTCCTTGGTTGTTTCACACTTGGGCCTTGGATGCAGACAGGAAGCGGGAGGGGTGTGAAGGAACTGGTGTGTAAAATGCTATGGATTCAGCATTTGATCCATCTGGCTAGAGATGAATTGGAGGATTTCACTCCCAGGCATTCAGATGAAAGGAACAAATAACGCCGATGACTTTCTGAATGGTTCAGTACTTTTGAGATACATTGAGACTGCCCTGCGGACATCCAGGTCAAGCAGAGTGGTTTTTTCCTCCCCTCCTTGTAGTTAGAGTAGTAAGAGGGGAAGATGGTTTCCACCCATGAGTTTAAAAGGACAGTCAGGAATATTTCTCTGTCTAAAGGATCTATGATGCCTAGTAACTTGGTATATCCGTTTTTAGGGATTGTAGAACAATTACTATTTTATTATTTATTTGTATTGTGTTAGGACCTAGGATCCCGTCATGGAGCTGGACCCCATTGTGAACCCCATTGTGTTAGGTGCTATACACACACACAAGAAAAAAATGGTCCCTGCCCTACACTGCCTACAATCTATGTTCTTCTCTGTGGAAGAAACCAGTGATTGTCATATGGGGTGAAATTCACTCCCGTGCAGAGGCCGAGCAAAAGGCCTAAGCCCACAGCATAGGGGTCACACCTCGCGTGTGCTCCCTCCACAGGGATGAGTTTCGTCTGTGGAGGATAGCAGCCATTTCTGATATTCTCCTGGCCAAGGTTGTCACTACTTGTGGCAGGCCAAACTAAAACAAAGGCTGTGTCTTCACTACAGAGACTGTTCAAGCATAGCTGTGCCAGCATAACCCCCTAGTGTAGATGCAGCCTACACCAACAGAAGGAGTTTTTCTGTCCGGGCAGAAGCATATCTCCCTGTCACAGTCAGGACCTTGGCTTTTCATCTCAAATGATAGATGGCACCTCCAACAGCACAGTGCTGGGGTAGTGCCTCTGTACTGACTCACCAGGAAAAGTGTGACTTGCTCATCAGTTCTAAATGACACTCTCCGTAATTCAGCTCTCAGTGTCCCCCTAATGCAACAATCGAGGCAGAAAAGTTGAGTTCTGTGTAATTCTGCAACACCTGGGCTAAGTTATTAAATACCTACTTTTTTGTTGTACACAGTGACTGCACAATAATTAAGAAAATTAAGTTGGAATCTCGCAAAGCAATTAATTAGACTATTAAAATACGCAGCCATATAGAGAGTAGACTACGAAATATGCACAGCCAAAACTGGAGCCATTTTCTGGTTCATTAAATATGAGAAGAATTTGCCCATTTTAGCCTATTATCTTATCCACAGATGTATACACACAGCGACTATTTCACACCTTTAATGGCTATCGTAAAAAAAAAAATTTAAAAGCCACAGACTTCAGTCATTCTCAGATTTATAATGTGCAGTGGGTCTGGTGCAAGAGAACTGCACAAGGGGGCTGGGTAAAGTGTATGCCCATGCTACAGACAGATGACTGTTTACTGTGGCATCTGTGTCAGGTCCTCGTTTTGGGGTCTGTCATTATAGGAGAGGAAGGATGGCTGTGTGGTTAAAGCACTATCCTGGAAGCAGTGACTGAAAAAGATTTAGGGGTTCTGGTGGCTAATCAGGTGAACATGAGCTCCCAGTGTGACACTGTGGCCAAAAGGGCTAATGCGATCCTGGGATGCATAAACAGGGGAATCTCGAGTGGGAGTAGAGAGGTTATTGTACCTCGGTATTTGGCACTGGTGCGACCGCTGCTGGAATCCCGTGTCCAGTTCTGGTGCCCAAGATTCAAAAAGGATGTTGATAAATTGCAGAGGGTTCAGAGAAGAGCCACGAGAATGATTAAAGGATTATGGGGATAGATTAAAAAAGCTCAAACTATGTAGCTTAACAAACATAAGGTTAAGGGTTGACTTGATTGCAGTGTATAAATACCTACTGATGGAGAACAAATATTTCATACTCTTCAATCTAGCAGAGAAAGGTAAAACATGATCCAATGGCTGGAAGTTGAAGCGAGACCAATTCAGACTGGAAATAAAGTGTTAATTTTGGAAAGTGAGAGTAATTAACCATTGGAACAATTTACCAAGGGTGGTGGTGGATTCTCCAACAGTGGCTATTTTAAAATCAAGATTGAAGGGTTTTCTAAGCGATGTGCTCAGGGAATTATTTTAGGGCAGTTCTCTGACCTGTTATACAGGAAATCTGACTAGATGATCACAACGATCCCTTCTATTCTTAGAATTTATGAAAAGTGCAGGAGGAAGAGGCTTGTAAATGCTGGCTCTCTCCCCACCTCTGCCCCAACATCCTGTGCGATCTAGGGCCTGGTCTAGTCAAACTTTCTGTCCTTCAGTTTCACCTCCCTTTAAAATGGGGATAGTGGCATTACTAGGGAGAGGCCTGGGCAGCTAACTCCTTTAAGATTTGTAAAGTGTATTAAGATGCATGGGAAGAAGAGTGGAAATGCCCAGATACTGCTGTGATGGGGACCATTAATACTGGCATGTCCATGTTTCCCCCCCCCCCCCCAAAAAAAAAGATTTTCAGCTATTTTATTGTAAAATGTATTTATTTGCAATTTGTTGGGCTTCTGCAATGGGTCAGATACCCTATCCTGCCACTCTTATTCACTGTATCCCTTTTGTCAGGTGAGTAACCCCATGAACATCCAGACAATTAGCCACAAGAGTAAGAAACGCTGTGTAAGTGAGGGTGGGAAGCTCAAACTCTAGAAATCTGGATGGGTTTGATTTTTGCTAAAAAAGCTTTTCTATCCATTTTTAAGCAAATGATCAGAGTATGCTTATTGAACTACATTACATATCATGCCCTAATAATATCTTAGTAAGGAAAAACACCCAGGTCCTAAAGTGATCTATATTAGCATCAGAGATGACTCGTGTCTGCTGGTGGGGGGCAGAGTGAGGGCAGCCAGATTCAGCAGTGTTTCAGTCCATGCTCTAAATAAAGGACACCAAAGCAAGGGATGATGCAAATTTATTTAAAAAAAAAAATAGGACCTACATCTTCAAAGGTTTTACTCTTGGTTTTGGTTGCCTGATTTGAGATGCCTTGAAAGGGCTGAAAATCACAAAAAAGGTGACCCAAGTAGAGTGCCCAAAATCATATGTTATTACTTTAGTTCTGGACAGACTGGTTCCATAGCTAACACGATGGGGAAAATTACAGAGAACAAGAGTCTTTCTTTGACTTCAGTGAGCTGTAGATCAGGACCTAAAGTGCATGTGGGAGACTGGATGATCCAGATGCTTGTTAACAGGATAAGGAACCTTCTGATGGTGCAGAATCGTCTGAGGTTAGGTAATGCCTGAAAGTTGCTCTTACTTACTGGCTCCTGTACGTTTGGCCTGTTGGGAAGCAGGTCCATGCAAACATAGGTTTATGGCAATGAAAACCATTACCAGGACTAGCTCTAATTATCCCCTTCTTGTTAGCAGCCCCCCAAGAGAGGCCAAGGACTGAATGGATCTGGGAAACTGAGTTACCCTCTCATGCTGAGAGGTCAGGAGGGAGGCATGTTCATAGGGGAAGCTCACCCTGCTGCAGTTCATGTTTATCTGTTCTGAGGATACACAGGGGAGGTCAGTCTTCAGGGCTGTCAACGTGGCCCCTTTCACCAGTGGCCAAATTCACATGAAAGGTTTCAAAAGCAGCCTGGATTGGCGGGGATGGATTCCATTTTACCCAGGACTTGTGTTTGAAGGCCACCATTTAGATAACCTCCCGTAGCATTTACATTCCTTTAGAGGGATAAGGAGGAGGCTGTATCAAAGTGTAATAGGAAAACATTACGAAAAGGCTGTAAAATCTCCTAAGTAGCTGAATGTGGAGTGAGACTCGAGAACATGGTCTAATCGTAAGAGCGTAGGGCTGGGAGTTGGGACTCCCGGGTTCTGCTCCCAGGACTTCCTGTGACTCCCTGTGTGACCTTGAGCAAGTCACTTAACCTCTTTATGCCTGAGCTACTCTGTAAAATAGAATGCCTACCTCACAGGAGGGTTCGGAGGCATACTAGCTTGTAAAGGACTTTGAGATCCTTACCCAAAAGATGCCAGCATGTACATTGCAAAGGGTTATTTCCTTTAGTGTTTGGCAATAGAGGGCCGCAGTGGAAGTCACAGTGCCCACCGGCCATGCTGAATGATGTTCTGGGGTGTCAGAAAGTGGGTTGACGCTGCCAGGGAAAAATCCCAGCACAAACTGGGAGAGTTCCGCAGGGGCAGGGGGCACAAAGTGAAGGAACCCTCCCCTCATACACAGCACCTGTGACCATCTCTGCGACCTCTGGGCTACTGTGGCCCCAGCAGCTTCTGGAACCCTGCTGACTCTTCAGCTTCACTAACCCCATCTTCAGCTTCCCCCAAGCTCACTCACAGAGACTAACTTGCAGATCCCTTGCATGGAGTTCCAGCCATCCACTCCCTTATGCTGGCCTTGGAGTATCCAGGACTCTGCACAGCCACTGGGAAGGGAGGCAGGATTTACCTGTACATGCTTGTGGGAGGCCGGGGAAGGGAAATAGCATCAACACCTGAAGCAGTTGAACGTGACACATTTCATTGCGCTGGGATATAAATGCCAGAGGGGCAGGTTCCAGTTGGCTGCACTCCTACTGTACATACAGAACCTCCAAGGCCATGTTGCTGCCTGACAGCAAATCGATGCTACTGTAAACAACTACAACAAAGGAGCTTACAAAGAAGAGGGGGAAGGAACAAGGAAAAGGGAGCGATGGAAATCCGATAAGCAGTGAAGGCTAAAACAATGTTGGGAAAAGCTGAATTAGCTCAGCACCTACTCAGACCTCTGCCAAAGCGAGCGACTCGCATATTCCCAAGGCCATTAAGGAAGCCGAGTGGTCTAGGGGATTTAGGCGTAAGAGCAGGCGCTTGGGACTCCTCAGTTCTAATACCAGCTTTGCCGCTGGTGTGCTCTGTAGTCTCAGGCTATCCTCAGTGAAATTCACTCCTGTGCAAAAGGTCTACGCACCCTTTAGTCCCTCAACAGAGGGTCATTTAAATCACCAGATACTGAATAATTTGGGTATTGTCAATGTATTAATGGTCAGACCCAAATGTGCCCTAGATTGTTAGAAGTTGAATGTTGACCAGCATGCTGTTGGAAAGCCATAGATTGGCAGTACGAGCTCTGGTTTTGACCCATAGGCGCATTGTGTAAGTGGTGTCCATACAGCTTACGTGAGTGGGAACCTCAGCTAGTGGTTGAGAGTGGGGATCTGGGAGCCAATATTCTGGTCTGACTCCCAGCTCTACTACTCACTCGGGCTTTGGTCTTGGGCCTGTCACTTAAATGACGGCTAAAGCTGAGTCCGGTTCCAGACCCAAAGCATGGGGTCATGTTGCTCCATGCTTTTATTCGACCCATAGATATAGTGAGAGAGGCCAGTGGTGTGGGAATTCCCACACAAGTATTCAGACTAAGCCCATCTCTGCCTCTTAGTATCATTGATCGAGAGCCAACTGTAGGCTCTGCACAGTCCAAATATAGAGGAAGATACAGTTCCTGCCCCAAGGAATTAAATCAGACTCAGGTAATAGAGTTCAGATACATACCATGTCACTGAAGGACCAAATTTAGGCCTGGACAGGGTGTTTTATTCTTTATATCTTTAATTACTGAAGAGGTCACAAGGAAGAACATTAAGGAATCACTTGAATGGGGACATGCAAGTTGTTTGGTGCATAAAACTTTGTCTGCGTTTACCCGTCTGCAAAGAATCAGTAAAATAATACTCAATCGACTAACCCAAAATGGCAGTTGTGAGGCTTAATTAAAATCTGCAAGTGCTTTGAAATCCTTAGATTATAGGCTCTGTGTACAGTGAGTTACACAGGAAAACAAATGTACAATTTCTAGTATATATTGCTAGGATTTTACTTATTTGCAAGGCTCAAGTCAGTTAATATAACCCTAAAACTTAACTTGTTTATAAAGAATATACACATTCTTCTGTCAGAAGATTTAGCTTTAATGATCATTTGGATAGCTGTAATCTACATAAGGCATAAAAATCTCAAATAAATCAATAAATGTAGTACACAAACGTGCTATAAATCTAGATAGTCTATGTGTAACTTTTTCAAGAGTTTTCACCTGATCCGCAGGAAATGTGGCACTGATTCTAATGGAGCAGAACACCAGGGGGGGAGGTACATTTAAAACCGTGTGCAAATAAAGGTAACCCCAGCAAAAGGCAAGCATGTAGCAGTAGAATCACAACAAGCAGACAGTGCATGTTTTGTGTCCAACAATAGCAGCATGCGTGACTTGAAATGCTCTTTCCTTATAAACTGAAATGCCCACTGGTATGGCTTATTAACACTAATCTTCAAAGAGACACCCAGTCCAGAGGTTCTTGGTTCAATACATAAATTCAGTTCCACTCTAGCAAGATTCATTTGTACAAAGTGCCATTGTTACTGATGACCATGGATTGGCTCTGTGTGTGTGTATGTGTGTGTCAGCCTTTTATATTTCCCCTTCTGTGTGTGTGTGTGTGTGTGTGTGTGTGTATCAACCTTTTATATTTCCCCTTCCGTGTGTGTGTGTGTGTATCAACCTTTTATATTTCCCCTTCCGTGTGTGTGTGTGTGTGTGTGTGTATCAACCTTTTATATTTCCCCTTCCGTGTGTATCAACCTTTTATATTTCCCCTTCCACTTGCATAAGGAGTATCCAAAACCCCTCAGCAACATGCCTCTGATGTATAGTTTACATGTGACAATGCTGCATTTGAACTTGCACTGACTCGGCTCAGAGTGGATTGGGTTAAATGGAATATTACAATGCCAAGAGCTCATCTGGAACTAATAATTTTTGAGGCCACCAAAAGTGAAGAAGAGGAGAGAGAAGAGAAGGGGGAGAGGGGAAAGGTACCTAGTTTCAGTTTGGTTCGCTGTAAAATAAGACTTATGCTGCCATCTACTGGACATGTGCATTACTGTGCAGAGAATAATTCTTCATTTAATATTTCCATTTGGACTGGATCAGACACAGAATCGATTATTCGCTCTCTAGCCTGTTTTGTTTTGGAAGTAGCCCACTCAGAGCTCTATATGCTCTACCTGGTCACCAGCTCTGTATAAGCATAGCTGGAGTCAGGCTTGCTCTTTTCTAACTCCATTGTTGAACATCCAGTGGGTCAGCTGCAAAGGGAACAGACCCATATTTCCATCTTAGCTCAGTTTTGTATTGCTGCCCCTTGCTTAGGATTCACCCCCATGGAACGAGCTTTGCCTTTAATTTGCTGAAATGTTAACAAAGCACTAGGCTGTTGCCTGCAAATGGCAGCAGCACAAATCACAGGACACCACCAGAGCTGAAGACACCACATCTGTTTCGGCTCAGAAAGAGGGACTGATCCCACTCGTGAGCCCCACCTGCTGGAGTTGGCTCAGACATTCCAGAGCTCGTCTGCCAAACCAGACAATAAATGTGGTCTATTTACAGTGACTGGAACCTAACAAGTCCTCGGCATATTCTCCAAGGGCAAGGCATTTGAGGCCCTTTCCCATTTTTTCCCCCTCACTTTCATCACCCTTGGTTGCCTTATATTCTTCGTGCTTATTCTCCCAGAAGACCTGTGCTTGCAACACATAGCTCGCAGCCATTGCTAGTGCTCAGGGCAAGGTTACATACGTGTATGGGGAAAGCGATGCTGTGGATTCGGCTAGATGAGCCGAACTACCCTGTCATCCTATCAGCTCAGACACTAGGCTGAAGAGGCCATTGTACCACCTGAATATCTAGACAGATCAGCTATGAGCTGTGTAAAGCAATTACTGAGCCGGGAATTACTCGAACAGGCCTCTACTAAAGAGAGGCTGATTTTGAGATTAAGGAACAGGAGTGGGACTCGGCCCTCCAGCGTTCTGCCGATGGCTCTGTTTGACCTTGAGAAAGCCATTTCGCCTATCGTTGCCTCAGCTTTCCCCATCTGTGAAATGCACGGTCTGCCTCTGGATGTCATGAGGCTCATCTTATCAATGATCGTCAAGCACTTTGAGATCTTTGGCTGGAAGGTGCTGCCTCTGAAGTTAGCCCAGGTACATTTTGTAACAGTAACCAGTAGTCCTGCCCAGACCTGCTTCTCTCTAGGTGTGAGCTATCAGCCCTCTTTCCTTGCTCCCCTCTGGCTCTGTGCTCCAGCTCCTTTCCCTTGTGGCTGATGTGGCCTCATCTTGCCTCTGGTGCTCTGCCTCCTACCACCACCTAGTGGCCTCTTTTCAGCGTGACTCTGGTACAATGACTCCCACTGCAGTCGCAAGCAGTACAATCCTCTCTTTTTAGCACCACATGTTCAGTCCTAGGCACCTTGGCGTGTGAGGGCAAATCAGTGGAGCCTCAGCTGGACTTGACACTGGACATTTTGGGGATGTGGGCTCAAGTTTATGGGAAAGAAATAAACCTCACATCCTAGAAGAGCCCTGCGCTGGTGTTCTGGTGTCTCACGTTTGCTGGGTTGTGAGGCATATAACCAGAGTCAGGGTTTTGATTTTTTAGAACCCATCTTTCTTCTTGTAGACCCTTTTCTTCCCACCGACAGTGACGACTGGGACAGTGGGAAGCTGCTTTCTCTTAATCTTAAAACCAAGCTCCAGTCCTGCTTTGGAGTTATTCCCCCCCCCCCCCAGCATATTTCCTGCCAAGAGGGGTTAACACAAACACTGGTGCCAGGGCAAAAGAAGTTTGGGTCGCAGAGAGAAGGAACACATGAACTAGTTCTTCAGCTGTTGTCTTGATGGCAGAGTTCAACTGTTTCTTGAAATGCTTCATGCCTGACAGGAAATACTTTTGCAATTCTGGCTTTGCTCTGCTCACAGCCCCTGGTGCGATAGCTATCGTGTTTAGTTTGCTGTGCTGGGCTCTGGATGGGCATAATGGGATTATTATTTATTTTTATTGCGGTGGGAGTCCCAGGACCCTACTGTGCTTGGTGCTGTATAAACACAACACAAAAGCAGTCCCTGCTCCAAAGAGCTTACAATGTAACTATAAGATGAGCCAAAGGTGGAGACAGACAGATGGGAGAGTAAGGAAAAAATAAGACATTCTGTACCTCAGTATCCTCATCTGTGAAATGGAAGTAACGAGACTGACTTGTAGATCTTCTGATGAAAAGAGCTGGGTAATACATGTATTATCATAATAAAAATACAATGTAAATACAGTCAGGAAGTTAAACAGACGTGCAAGCCTCCAGCTATGAGACTTTCTGCCCTATGCATGTACTCTTTCACCTTCTCCTGTCCTCCTGCTATAGATGCCCACCTTCTCCATTTTTTCAGATATTGGGGTGCAGTGGCCTTGTGGGGGGAAAAAGGAGAAAGCCAGTGGGTTAAGCTCCTTGGGGTAGGAATACATCTTCTCTGTTTGTACTGTGCTTGGCACAATGGGGTACATGCATCACACGAACGTGCACATACTACTGTATCACAGCTCATAATGGGTGAGATTTAGTGCTGTGCACTGTATTTTAAGCCCCAAAGCAGCGTCGTCAACCCCAAGAGTTCAAAAACCGTAAGTCATGTTCCCCCAAAATCTTGACATTGCCTTGAAAATCGTGAGTTTTTGAGAAATTAATGAGTGTTATGTTCTTTAGAGGTCATGTTTACAAACTTATTTCTGTAACCACAAGGGTTAGAAACTTATTTTTTAAAGGAAAGCTGAGAATCTTATATAATTAGGAATTGAGACTTTAAGGAAAACAAATACCATGAGCCTTGTGATTAAAACCATGAGAGCAGGCATCACTTAAATGAGAATAGCTGGCATGCCACAGTGGGTCAATTTAAGACTCTGTCATTGACAATTCTATTTACAAAATACATCCTTTAAATTAAAAACAAAATCAGTGTTCAGAAATAGCATCAAACACATTTTTATTGTACTCCAAAAAATAACTCAAGACATGTGTAGAACAGATTTTTTTAACATTCATTTTCTTGACTCAATTTTTATTTATTCAGTGAAAAAAGTTTGACATTGAAAGAAAAAAAAAAAAAATCCTTCAAAATTGTGCAATAAGATACCAAAATCTGCAGCAGAAATCAGATGACTGAAAAAACATAGAAAAGCAACTGAAATGATAAATGTCTAAACATCACTTTAAGAGCTTACAGAGGTGAAGCTAATGCTGATGGGAATGGATGAGACAGGTTGCCTATACTGGGTGCTGAGAGTTTAGAATGATCACTGGTTTTATTTATATATATATATAAAACCCTTGAAGTTGGCACTCTAAGTGAAGAAGCCCTCTGGATCCAAGGTTACTAATTCAGTTACGCCAGTCACGTTCTGAAGTCCATTTGAAAGAGATGTGGAATTTGTATAGGAAAATACTATTCTTGTCTTTCTTGAATACAGTTTCTAAAGTTGTATTGACAAATCAGCTAAATCTTTCTTTAAACTTTTTGAGGTCCCTGTAAACAGATAAAAACATGCTGATTCTTTGTGTGTGCATCTGTGGCACAAGGCTGTACTGTTTTTTTTACCAAATACTGACTTGTGCTGGATTCAGTCTGGTGAAAATTCCATTAACCGGTAGTACCATTCTGCTAGAAAGCCAAGAAGAGTAAATATGGGTTTTGGCAATCAGGATTTCACGATCCTACATATATAATATAGTTTTGATCTTTGACTGCGAGATCGAAATTTCATGTGCCAGTTCTACATGCAGAATGTATACTGCAGTTAGTGGAGGTGCTACGTATGAAATCAGTGTAGTATTTTCTGTAGAGAGCTGAGTGCAGATCACCATTTTATGGATGAGGCTTTTGCTATACAGGGAACTGAAGTAATTTGTTCACGGTGAAGGGAAAAACTGGACTTGGTTTCATTTTCCTGAAGGAGCCCTCAGATTTCAAGTTTAGGAAATTTTCACTCCATGCATCTGAAGAAGTGGGTTTTTTTACCCACGAAAGCGTATGCCCAACTAAACCTGTTAGTCTTTAAGGTGCCACTGGACTCCTTGTTGTTTTTGTGAATACAGATTAACCTGGCTACCTCCCTGAAGTTTAGGAAATGGCTTCTCCATGTATATTTCACCATATAATATCAAAAACTAAAGGGCCAACACAGTTAAAAGTTGTTGTCTTTAGTTCAAATGGACTTAAGAGTGCCAGCTTGCTTCTAATGTGTGTCGTGAACAATAAAACTGACTCAAATGTTCAATCAGGGTTAAATAACTGGAAGAGTCACCATAAACAGGGTACAACTGACAGCCTTTTAGCTGAAGTATTCAATAATTTTGTTTTGTTACAGTAAGGAAAAGCCCAGTCACCTCCCAACATTTAGGGTAACAATTCGCTTCACATTTCATAAAGCTTCTAAAACAAAACAAGAACAAAATCTGGATCTGTATTGTGTGTACCATATTTACAACAACCCCTGCCCATATCTGTGAACAAGATTCTGTGCTTCAAAAGTTCATAAAAAATATACAATTTACCCATAACTGCATCGATCCTGCTCATGCTCCCTGGAGCTTATAATTTTCTATTTATATAAAATACACTAGCCCTGTAAGGCTGCTTTGCTAACAGCACAGTGGTTATTTTTGCTGTAAGGGAAAGTTTTGAGGGTTGAGGATATTTCTCCATTACAGCACTATTCACACAAGGTGAAATTCACCCCCAGGAGAGCTCGCACAAGGTCTATGACCTGCATAAGTGCCATTTAAACCCTTCAGCGAGCAAAAGCAATGCTCAGGCAAATGTGCAGACCCACATTGCATTAACTGAGGCACTGTTAACCAGGAGTATTTTTCATTTGCAACAAAGTGTTTCAAACTGGAAACAGTTTCTGTGTTTTGTACAGCTGAGAAGTGAATGCAGTGAAACTGGACTAAGTGACAAGAAATGATCAGTCACCCAGCTTGAAGTAGGTCTTTAACTTCAAAAGTTTGAAAACATCAGACTGAGAAATCGTCGTAGCGTCTTTAAAATGGCCATGAGGTTAGTTATTGGAGTTGGTCCTTAGCATGTGTTTCCCTATATAGGAACAAAAGGCAATAGGCCAAATTCTGCTTGCCTTACTCAGGTGAGTAGTTCTACTGAAGTCAATGGGACTGCTTAGATGAGTAAAGCATACAGGATTTGGCCAATATCAGTGTTCTATAGACACACACACATCTTCTGAGTTACTGTTATGCTAATTTTTTTAGTGATTGTGCAGAAATATCAGTTTAATAAGAAATAATAACCACATCCCTGGGTTCTCTTTCTTTCTTTTGGCCGTTTCCCCACTTTTCAAGTATTTGAATCTTTCAATAAATCTAGGAATTTGTCACTCAGGGTCAGATTTTTGATCTTGGGTACACTAGTATAAATCAGGAGTGATTTCATTTCCACCAAAGTTTGCTAGAGTTACTCAAAAGTTGTATCTCAGAATAGCATCTGGCCCTCAAACGATGTAAAAAAAGCAAGTCACAACTCTACAAGCTTAAAATAAAGAAGCAGTGTCCACAAAATCCCATTCAATTCTGGTCCCCCAGGAAAAAAAAAAATAGAACCAATTTGTCACTTGGGAATGACACTCTGTCAGTAGCTGAAAATATATTTAGTATTTCTTTATGTATTGAACCATACAGAACTTCTACTGTTTATACATTTTCTTATTTGAAATTAAATGAATCACTTGTTTATCTAAACATAGTTGACCCTTCTGTTCTCACTCTATCCATAGGAAGACTGCAATTATATTTTCAAGTTACACAACAAAGATACTTTTGGTTAAAATAAAATATTTATATCATAACAAGATGACACATTATATTTTACTGGTGTAGAGCTGATAGGCTTTGCATATACAAAGTATGTATAGATGTGATCCGTGAACACTCACTTACATCATTTGCTCTCCGGCTGGCAATTAGTTTTGACTCAGTGGGGTGGGATTCAAACTCTACGGTCACAAAAAAGCTAGGCAATGGTACCAGATGTTTTTAACTGCTAATGTTTAGCTTGGTAGCCAATGGTGTGTCTACAGTAAGTGCATAACAGATAGTGATCTGAATATATATGTTACTTCTGAAGTTGAAGTTAAAACCACAGCTACTTTTAGGAAACAGCAATGAAGGAATATAGTATCCTTTTGTAACCCCAAATGAATTCCGATTTTCAGATAAATATAGCTTCATAAGACTGTGGAAAACCTGCAATCAAAGCACTTTCTCTAGTTTTAGCTAGCGTGTCCCCACCCTCCACCCCCGCTGCCCATCAATATATTAGCATCTTAAAGAAGTTCAATAGAGGAAGCATGTTTGTCTAATTGGATTTGACAGCATGTATTGAAATGTGTTTTTAAAGACAGTTAGTGGCCACTTTTTCCTGTTAGTTTCCAATTTTTGTCAATAATATATGTAACTAAAGGATCAGGCTACAAATGAAGGACAAGGTTAGCAAATCCACTACTAAAGCATTTAGGACAATGCTGGTGATGCACAGAACGACATGGACTCTAGTTCTGTTAGGCAGAAAGTAAGGGCCAGAACTGAAAACTTTGGGGCTTAGGGTTAGTCCTCTAAATCCATGTTAAGGGCCAGATCTCTAACCAGTTACACACAAGTAACTTCACTCATGGGACTAGTACTCTGGAAGTCAGTGGTACTAACATGTGTAAAGTTACCCATGTGCACAAGTATTTGCACAATCTTGACCTTAATCACCTAAATTAGACACTGACTCAGCAATGTACTTAAGTATGTGCGTAACTCTATGTACATGAGTGGTGACTTCCATGGGGAATATTTACGTGAATATTGGTAGGCACATACCTAAGTACTTTGACTGACTCAGGATCAAAAAGTGGCCTGATTGGGAATGACGCCAGTGGGAGCTGTGGGTCCCCTTTCTGAAAATCAGGCCACTTACATTTTAAGTCTTTAAGTAGACCTCACTTTAGGCCCCCAGGTCTGATTCAGGAAAGCACTGAAGCATAAGTCCCAATGAAATCAATGGGATTTAAGTACATGCTTAAAGGTAAGAAAGGGCTGAAGTGCTTTGCTGAATTGGGCCCCAAGGTTTTAACATTTTGACCCAGTTTTTTAATAATAGGGGGGAATTAATATTAATGATTTTTTTAATTATTATTATTGCAGTAACAATGATTGTGATACCAAAAATCTGCTGCCGGGCAAGATAAAGTGGCACACATTCTATACAAGGTATACAATGTCTGACGACTCTGAAAATCTGATCTAAAGCATATTTCCCAATAAATTAACACAACAAAAATACTTTCATATAAAACAAAGTCCAAAGAATTTTTTTTAAAGTAAATGTAAAACCTTCAGGGACTATATTACTTGTCTCCCTCTCTCTCTCTCGCTATATATATATATATATATATATATATAATCTCCTGAACTTTTTAAAATAAATTTCTTATTGTTTTAGAAAAATAAAAAGAGTAGCCAATTTAGTCAACAGAAAACATCTCACAGACTTAAAAGCATGCCCAGCAAGCACAGCCTTGTAAGACTAAATTAATGTTAAAACAAAGCAATTCGTTTCTAAATCAACCTGGTCTGCAGTTCACAGTTGATTACTACAAAGTGTATTTTTTTTTATTATTTTTTGGCCCATATAAAAATAATGTATTGCAACTCAAAGTGCATTTTTAAAATAAACCATCAACTATTTTTATCAAATAAAATATTTACACCATTTGGTTTACAGTCAGAAATGCGCTTCATGCGATGACCATGGGAACGTCATCTGAGAATCCAGTTATCATAGGGGCTTCGTCGTCGTCCTCTCCTGGAAAGTAAACAGAACGCTCTGTCACATAGCTACAGTAGTTCCATGCATTCTAAAACCAGAAGGGACCATTACATCATCTTGTCTGACCTCCTGCATAATCCAGAAAAAATGTAGCGGGGCAAGCTAAGCAAGCGCTTGACCATTTGAGCCAATTTCCCCTCCCTAACTGAAGTAGCAGAGGACAATTTGCTTCATGTTGTAGATTTCGGTTCAAACACAGCAGTTTTGCATTAATAGGAGACCTTGGAGTAACAACAATAAAAAACAGCTTATATTTATGTAGAGCCTGATCCACCACATGGGATCAAACCCTACCAACAGACTTCAACTAGAACATGAACAAATCCACCGAGACTCGTCCCAAAGCGCCCCCCAGAACCCAAAATAGAAGTTAGGTGCCTATTCTGCTCCCATTTAAGTCAATGGAAGTTCTACAGGAGTTCTACAGATACAGCCTGATATACACACACACAGGAATTTATTTGCCATTGAAAATACAGCCGTCTCTAGCGTGGAGGTGGAACTGGGACCATTTTGGCTGAGGACACTAGAGTAAACTCGGATTCTTACAGTGAGCGTTCAATGGGATCTGTGGTGTCCTCTCAGTACAAACATGAGACTAGATTCTCTGCTGGCTTCATCTGAGTTCAGTGGAATTATGCTAGCAGAGAGTTTGTCCCAGAGGTCCTAAACCTTTGAAGTGCATGGGAATCTAGCCTCCAATGGGCATAGGGCGGAAACCCCAACACCGTAAGCTGCATGGAATTTTCAACGTATCTGACTCGGAAGGATGAAGTGGCTGAGTTGGGTTGTTAGGGGTTGAACCTGTGCTCCCATGTACTGAAAATGCCAAGAGATGGTAGATAAGAAGGGAGAAACAGAATGCATCTGTCCACGCTCTGTACATCCTTCTTGGTCAGAGCTGTGCATGGCTGAGAGGGCACAGTCAGTGGGGCTGCTCGCATGCTGTACAGATTACACCCTTGTAGATGTCTGTGCGGGAGACTGAGCCTAGAGCCAAGGGTAGATGAGACAGGAGCTGCAAATAATGCTGCTTCGGCCACATAAAACTGTGCGTCGCTTGGAGGCTGCTCCCTGAAACTGAAATGTGATCAGGAAGTGCAGTAATTTCAACAGCTTATCAACCACACAGGTCAGTGCATCAGGAGAGCTTCACAAACCTCTCATAAAATTTCAGGACGTGGAATAGCGCGACTTACCTAAATCGTCACCGGAAGAGAATATGGCTGACCCAAGGCGGGAGCTGTAGTGGCTATTTGCAAAGGCAGTGAAGCTATTCTGCAGTCTTCTGTGTCTCATGTATAATACAACAAACCCTATTCCCATGGTCACAAGCAATAGGAATAATATTGGGACCACGATGGCAGCTACATCTGTGGATTTACCAATTTTAGACGCAGAGGCATCTTCACCTATGAATGGGGAAAAAAAACTGCCATTTGCCACTGCTGCTTTACAGTGTTCAGGTAACTGCAATGCAGAAACACAATGAATGAAAACGTACCAGTTCCTAGATCATCGTACAGAAGTGTAGCAGGCTCCCCACACATCTGTCCGCTATAAAGACATCGGGCCTGAACTGTGAATGAATAGTTGTGACCTATCTTCAGGTTGGAAATTTTGAAGAAGTTCTCTGTGGTGTTCCCAAGATAAGCTGTGATATTCATCGTGCTGTCAAACATGTGTATCTCGTAACCCTGATGTATGGGGCGGGGGAAAAAACGCAGAGAATAAAACCGAGATCACTCAGTTCTTCAGCTACTTCTGACACCCTTTTAAACTTCTTTTTGCTAGTGTATTTAGCTCTGTTGATACCCCATTGACAGCAATAGTGCAAGCTTCCTTCAGGAAACCCTGTCAATAACCTGACCCAGGGGGACTAGTCTAGAGCTAAGAGATTTCAGCCTCCATGGATTTACTCAGTGCTTAGCATCTCCCTGAAATTGCCAAAGAGGGAATGACGCTTTTGTGACCTGGACCCCTATCCACTAGGAACTGGATTGGGAGCACCAGTAATTCACTCCCCATAGATCTTCTCTCAGTCTTTAGATAATAACACTTTTCAGACACTACTGCTGTGGTGACCTACATGCGAAAGGCTCTGTGTCCTACTCCCGTTCCCTTTGACGATTTGATTGCCCCATGCAGTAGAGATTTTCAGGAGGAGGTTGATGTCCTCAAAAGCCAATGGAATGGGTCTTGTATCATTAATGAATAAACAAAGCTACCTGCATGCAGGAGGAATATCAGGAAAACTTTGTGGAATAGGGTGCACTGCCCTTTTAATGATTTTATGAAGACAACCCTCCTAGGCCAATGCTACTCTATTCCAGATTTTCCTTGAACAATACCTGTAGGATGGGGATCTGGGTCAGTGAGGGGGAAGAACTGGCAGAGAAGCAATCTGGAGTTTATTAAAAACACCAGAAAGCTGACCCTAGCTCTGAGTCCTGACGCTGGCATTCCATAAGCAGGGAGAGCGGGCTAGAACTTGCCTCTCCCTTGAGTCTGTCCTGGTTCCTGGTGGTTCTAGGTCTTTCACCTCCAACAACAGGAGACAAAGGCGGGTTGGGTAATGAAGTTTACTGGAACAGCTGTATTGTAGCTAATATGGGGCAAGGCATGCTGGGAAATAAGGGAGATACCTATCTATCCATCCACACACAGACAGGCATGCATATACATACACAGACACGCACGTTAGTGTATTGTGGTCTCAAACCATTCTGTAAAATGTCACTCATTTCACCTCTAACCAAACCAGCTTCTTAGTTAAAAAAATAAACAAATAAAAAGCAAAGCAAACTTCGGGACTTACCCGGCTTTCATTAAAATTACTTTCTTTCAAGGCTAAACTCTTCCAAAAAAGCAGAATATGATCATTTTCCGTTATAATTTTTAAGGCATCTGGTGCAGAGAGTGAAACTGCAAATGGGGAAAATGGGCAAACACGTTACTTATCAATAATGTCTCAAACTGCAATAAACAAGCTCACTACTGAGAGTTTATATCTATCTTATATTCAGCACAGTATTCTGTTTACACTGACATGACACACAGGACCTGCACCATTGAAATCGAGAGCTTTGTAACTGGTATCAATGGGAGGAGCACACACCTAGTAGGTATTCTGTTTCCTCACTCTGACAAAAAGGACATTTTTAATTCCTCCATTTTAAGCCGGTGAAAAATTCCCTGCCTGCCACTTTTACTAACTGCCCTCTATTAAAGGGTTTTTTATTGTTTTCCCTGGGAATTGAAAATGCTCAGTCTCTCTCAGGATCAGGCCTCAAGTATGGAAGATGGACTGGATGATACAGGAACATGGGAGTCTCATACCAGATTAGATCAGTGGTTCATCTAGCCCTATATCCTGCCTCCAACTATGGGCGGTATTGGGTGTTTTGGTGAAAGGTGCTAGGTTCCCCTAGTTGACAGCCATGCAATAACCTGCCACACTATCCAATGTTAATATTTTTTTTCCTTACCTGTAGTAATTTTCATACTGGATTCTTTGCTCATGTTTCCGAGCTGAACAATTATGTGATATTTTCCTCCCGGCTCCAGCTTTTTAATGGTGTATTCCACTGTGCTGTTACGGGTTTTCACCTTGTAGATTTTATCTGTTTTTTTAATTAAATCTTTTACTGTGACAGCGTACAACTGCAGGGAGGAAAGTGACACACAGTGAATGACGGAAGCTCCTACTTCCCATCCAGTGGCTGGTGATATAAAAGGCCAGTTAACACATGAGGCTCGGGGCAAGAACCAAATTTAACAAAGTCTTCTATGTGTTGGAAACCTGTGAAGCCAAGTGGGATTTCAAACTTCTTACAGTGCATTATTAGCAGCAGAAGGACCAACACCCCAGAAAGCTATTTACTGACTCACTAAATCTAGCAGCTGGGGAATAAGATAATTTTTCTTTTTTTCATGTCTGCACTTTGTGTTGTAGTTCAATGTAAAATACAATCTTTTGCAATGCTTACATTCAATTTAAGATACCAGTTTTACAAGGAGGATTTATAGCTCTTGTATTATAATATATACAATAGTAGTATCCCGGCTCTTTCATACCACTTTTCATCAGTAGATCAGCATTATCTCAAAGAGCTTTACAAAGGATGTGGGCATCATTATCCCCATTTTACAGATAGGGAATCTGAGGCACAGGGAGGTGACGTCACTGACCCAGCAGGCCAATGGCCCAGGGCCTGATTCTGATCTGAATGCCCTTTACAAATGCATTGACTTCAGTGGAGTTAGTCCTGAGTTACCCCAAAGCAAGTGAGATCAGAATCAGGACCACTAAGAGGCTGAATGCTCTCTGTTAGTAGAGCACTGATCTTGCAGTTAGAGTGGATATCTCCCAAATAGATCTGCACTTTACAGAGTTGAATATCCTTTTCCATCAGCATAAGTCATGTGCGCAAAGGTATTACCATATCCTGGTCAGGCGAATCGTAGGGCGACTCCCACTTGATGACAGCAAATGTCTTTCTGGTGAGCACAGAATGCAGATGCCGAGGGGGAAGCCTATTGTCCGGTATCATCTTCACCACGATGTAGTCGGAAGGTGGTCCTTGGTACGGAGACATCACACGGACCTTAAAGTGACAACAGGCTGGTTAATATCATGTCTTAAGATTTCAGTAGCAAACGTTAGTCCAAGCTGTATGTGTGCGAAGAGTAAATAGAAAAGCATCCTACCAGAAACAGGTACTGCTCGTCCCTGTTCACGATCACAGTGATGTTGTGTAAAGCAGTGGTGGTGTTATAAGGGTTTCTATATAGTTCTAGGAACGATGTGGCATAGAAAACACCATAGACCTGTAGAGAAGAACAAAGAAGAGGCTATTCAGGAGCTCTGCTCTGCAACTGTATGGGATATAACCTACCAAATGACCCAGACTGTGGGATTAAATCTAGGGTCATGTATTACTGTCTAGGACAAAAGAGGTGCTGGAAATTTAGCATGTGTCACAGCCTCCCTCCCTTTGAATCTATAATGTCCCGATGTCACAGCCCGGTGTTTTATTTCGGGGTGGAGGTGTTCCTGTCCTTTTGAGAAGACAAAAAACTTTGGTCCAGACCAGCTAGGGTCATGAAAGATCCCATGGAACCTCTGATACATCAGAGGGAGTTAAATGTGTATATTGCAGTTGTCCAAGTTACAGCACGGGCATCCACAGTCTGCCTAAACGCCCTGGTTGGATGCTGCCTTCTTCACTCCCTGACTTAACTCTGCGCTGTTCCCCTCTGGTATCTAGCAAGGATGGCCAGGTAGCCTTACAAAGAACTCATCCACTTTAGTGACTCATATTCAAGATTGCATATGATAATACGGTGAACCTAATCACAGCCAGTAGGGCAGTGATACTCAGACATCAGTGGTTCCAGAGCCAAATTGGTGATCAACATTACGCACAAGAGCCACCGTTGCATGAATTTGCTGTTTCATTTACTATAGTACTAGATAGTCATATTTAAACAGTGCGAAAGGGGAAATATTTAGCTTTTTTATATATATACACACACACACACACACACACACACACACATATTATTCTCACAGCAAAATGACTGACCGAGCATTATTATTTTTAGCAACTACAATTGGTTAATAATAATAATCACATAGTGTTTTAATATCATGTGCTGCAAAAAGCCGCAGGAGACACTATTAAAGAGCCACTTGCAGCTCACGAACCTCAGTCTGAGTGTCACTGATCGAGAGGCCGGGGGCCTGTTGTGTTAGGTGCCGTACAAATATCTGAAACAAAGACAGTCCTTGCCCCAAAGAGCTTACAATCTAAGAGGATACTTGATGTGATTTGCATCATTTTTCAGACACATGTTTTGCAGAGTCCATGGTGCAAATCACTATAAATGGTGCAAAGTTCACCATGCTTTTCCTAGGGGATGGGACTGGATGTTCCCACAAGCCTATCAAACAATTCTGTCAAACAGCTTATGGCCTGAGGTTCCAAGGCTAAACGGAAGACAAGTCATGACAGGTAAGAAAGGAACGGAGCCTTACAACGTTCCTCGGTCCAGTCCAGTTACACTCCACAGCAGTCTGATTGATGGCTTTGGCTTTGAGGCTTGGCGACACGGGTCTCGTACCGTTGGTCACAACATGTGCAAAAGACAAAGGGCTGTCACCCAGTGCGGTCTTGGCCCAAGCAGAAATTTCATACGGTGTGTGTGCTGTCAAATTACCCACTGAACAAGAAGAGAAAGTTGAGCCATTCGGTTAAGCGAATTATTTGTAATCACTTGGACAGTAGATGAACGCTTTAATAAATATAAAGCACTAATACACAGTCACCTGCCCATTTGTTTTGTACGTTCATTCATTAGGAGTCATTTTTTAATACAGTTGCACCTGGGAACATGTCACTTAATAGAAACAGTTGTTTTATTGGCATGACAGTAAATGGCAATGATTTCTCCTTAACTGATTAGCAGGGACACATTTGATTAGCCTCAGTGGTGCTTTGACCCAATGCTGAGAAGGTACGAATTTCTAAGCTGCAGTCTTAATATGAAGGTAAAATGTTCAACCTGATCTGGCCAATCTGAGGTTTTAGACATCTATGTTGCTTAAAATACACCTGCAAATATTCAAAATGGCACCTGCTTTGCTCACAATTTGTGTCCACACGAGCAGGAACCAGTGTCTGAAACTCTGGCTCGTCATCTGGCTTTTTCTGCAGATCTTTTTTTCTTTCGTTTCCACTTAGTATATAATCCTTCCTCCTTCCCAGAATGATTCAGTTGTGTATTGGCGGGGGAGAATGGAGACAGCAGCAGACCCTGTGTCGAACTTTGCACATCCATGGGTGCATGCTCCCACTGTGGCAGTGCAGAGCAGTGCATGGAGGAGGAATGAGGGTGCGGGTTCACGACCACCGCGCCCCACTGGCCAGAACCCCGTGTAAAGGGAAAGGACCGGGGCTACATGTGCCAATGTCGCTCTGAGGCTGGTGGCTTCATCCCAATTTACCTGGGGTTTTCACAAAGGTCAAGGCTTTGCAGCCTAGCCCTGAAATCCCGTGCTCCCAGGAGTAATTCCTATTTACATGAGTAATCATCCTAAGCTAAGGACTGTTCAGTTAAGCCCTTGTTGCAGGACAAGCCCTGAACCCCGCAATGCCAATCTGCTCATCGGGATGTCCGAAGGCAAGATAGCTCCAGCTAGAGGTTTTACCTGTTTGTGCTGACTTTTCACCATCTAGGAACAAAGTCCTTTTTTCTTGCCTGTGGGTATCGAAGGTCCAGAAGAAGTTTACGATATAACCATTCACCTGTCAAGGAGCAACACCACACAGAATGGATGAGCAGTTTGTTATGCTGTTTTTATATGCTGTTGAATGAAAGTTTTAAGTCTTCATATTGTATTTCCTGTAACAACTAAGGATACTGGTGTAGTCAAAAGTGAAGCTTATTTACCCTCCCTAGTCCACTATCTCTGGGTCTCTCAATCCATTCCCCATCTTTCCTCCCCTAAGGTTCAGAGGCACTGTAATGGGGGGGAGCATCAGGGAACGCAGACTGTGGAAAAAAGTCTGAGTATTTTTAATAGAGCTGGTCAGGAATTTTGGTCAGAAAATGTTGATTTGTTGAAAATGCAAGAAAATAAAAATAAAAAAAAAAAGTTTTGAAATGAAAAGTTTTCACTTTTTGATTCAAAGTAGTTTTGTTTGAAAATGTTAGTTAATTTATACTTCTAAGAAGTTAAAAAACAAAAGCTTGATATTGAAATAAAACAATTGACCCAATCTGAAATGGGTTTTTCAGATTATCAATTCATATTTTTTTTGGATATTTTGACTTTTTTCCCATCCCAAAACAGAACAATTCCCTCCCCGCCCACCTCAAATCTCACTCTAGCAGGCTGGGGAAACCGTTTCCCTCTGATTTTTAATGGTGAAGGCAAGGGGAAGCTATTTTTTGTTCTTGCTTTGCTGGCTTGCTGTTATTTAGGATTCCAACACACAAATATCTATCATACAATTTACAGCCCATGCAATAAGTGCAGGCACCTTCGTTGTGTTCTGAGTGAAAACTGATTATACAGGACAGAAAAAAAGCCCCACTTCTCTCTTTCCCTAGGGCTCATCTGAAACTCTCCAGGAAAAACCTACCTCAGGTAGATCTACCTTCCCATACGAGATGAACTGTGTTAACCCACAGTATAAAGAAACGTCATTAATTCTCTAAATTACAAGGCATACATAGTTCTACCAGCATCCTCTGCCTTTGTATGGGAGCTGGGAACCCTTTTATTACATGGTAAATACCAGACTGAAACAAGGTACTTACACATTAAGTATTAAATAATTCTTAAAACCCCAAACCGTCAATGACAGTGTATTTGTTTTCTAACCAGGTGATTTGCTTTAGGACAGAATTTTTTGGCCGTACAAGACTCGGATTGTCATTCTCTTTTATGTTTGCAGTGTTGTTGTAGCCATGTTATATAATGTTTATCCTGCCAAATATTTATGACTCTAATCTAGCTCCCTCTGCTCTGGTTCTAGCCAGGAAGTTCAAACTTTACCTTAATGTTAGTGTCCACTTTCAGGGTGAAACTTATGGAGTTTTCATTGTAACTTTCAATACGGATGGTAGGTGGTGGGATGACTGAAGGGAAAGGAAGAAACAGACATGAATTCAACATCAAAAATATAAAACACAATCCTATTTTTATGGGACTGGATAAATGCAGATTTTCAGTTACTAACTATCCTGAAGGTTTTTTCCAACAAAGAGTTTCCCCACCTATAAAAGTTGCTAGACTCTTTCTAGCACCCATCACTGCTCCTACAGGAACCTGTTGGAGTAGTGTGCTGACACTTGATAGGTACATCTTAAAGGGAAGTTACTGTTTTAACCTGGGGTTGCTTAAATGCAAGGGATCCTATACACCAGGCCATCCTAAAATACAGCCCTATGCTTCCCTGTCTTTCTAACCACAGGGTGAAGACAGAGTGGATCGGATGTAGGTCTTTTATTGCTTGTGAATTCAAACAAGCAATTAGTTGCTCTTGCAACTTCTGAAGTGAATGGCGCAACTCCCGCTGACTTCAATGAAGCAGAATCAGGATTGTATTGAGAAAGATACAAGTATCAGTAACACATTTCTTCCAAGAGGCCCTTGGTCCTTCCCTTGAAGGAAAGTTTAATAAAAGCAGGACGCATGGCAAACACCTCTGTTCAGTCTTATCATCTTCCCATCTGGTGCCCTACCTTATCTGTTTAGATTGCTATTGTGTCCCTTGGGTGTTGTAAAAGATGCCTCCCTTCCCTGCAGCAGATGACAGGCTAACTGTCCTCTCTGCTACAAAAAGGCTTAATAGTGGAAGGAAAGATAAACTTCTGCTTCCAAATGTATTAAGATATGACATGATGGGGCCAGTAATTTAGAGTAATGGGTAAAGAGAGGAGAATGAGGTTATAGAAAGCAGAGCTGGTTGAAAAGTTCAGATGAAAAAAATGCAGATGAAAATTGTTGCAATTTATTCCTCCTCTGTTTTCCCAACTAGTTCTAACGATTAGTTACTGGTTGCTCTTTGTGTTACCAAGGATACTGCATTTTCAGTAGCATCGTCTCCTCTTCCCTGTCTTTGTTACAATGGGGAGAGAGCGCTTAGATCTATCTAGTTAATGCTTAGGGATGAAAACATATGTTTTATTTCAAAAAAGCTGATATAAAATCTGATAATTTAAATGATTTCATGATTTAAAAAAAAATGCCACAGAAACAGGGTTTTGTTGTTGTATTTAAACATTACCCTGCAATCTAACCATTGCAACCTTGTTCTAATGCATGGGAACCTGAGTGAAACTGACTAGCCTATGTTTACAAGCTACATGAAATGCAGAAGGCAAAAATCAACAGAACCTAGCCCCAACCAAATAGATTTTAAAAGTTCTTTCAGTATAAATAACCAAATGATTTATTAGTAATGGGAGTATGGAATTTGGTTGTCTACAGCTATGATTTTTAATTTGACACTCTGTTTTTTTTAAGGTGTAAATGCTATAGCTCCTGTTTATACAAAATACAGCAAATTCAGTCCAGATATTAAATCACTAAGGAAAAGACAGAAAATTACCATTCATGCTAATGCTTATGTTCAATTTTTTTTTCTGTGTTGTTCGAGTCCATTTAAACTGAAACCCAGAAAAATGTTTACCTTTGCCTTTCATGGTGGTTATGGATTTGGAATCACTCCAGTTTCCTACGCCCCGACTAGTTACTGCAGCAACCTTTTTCAAATTAGAAGGCGAGTTAAAATTTTATAATGAGAACAGAGAATGAGTTTAGAAAAGGGTTACTGGTGTCGTGGAACTGATGAGAAATGGACTTTGAAACAAAACACAAGAGCTCGTTTAATTACTTGGTAATATCAGGTTTGTGAACAGAGATAAAGCAGAGCTGCTTAGAGTTAATTAAAGTAATCTATTGAGATACATTGCAGATAACAGTATTTGGCGAGATCTTTACAAAAAAAAAACATGTAAAGTAAGGGGGGCTGGAATAATTCTGCCCAGTATAACCTAGCACAACTCCCATGAAATCCATGCTGGCAGCAATTTTGGCCCCAACAATTTATTTAGAAAGTGTCCTGTATATAGAAGGGATAGTGCATATATTAAAAGGTACCCGCTTCTTGCACACACATGGATTATACAAGTAACAGTAAGAATTACTTTGATTCACGAGGGTTGTATCCTGCTATCTGAATTGCCATTAATATCAATGAGAGTGTAGCATGTGGAAAATTAGCAAGTTAAGGCTGTACTCTTCGCAGTGTTCACTTTGCAGGCTTGCCTGTCAAACTCAAATCCTATCTGATTTTAATCTAGCTTTTAGCCCTCTCTAGCATCTCTCCTGCCCCATCCCTAACCTAGAAATATAGGGCTGGAAGGGACCTTGAGATGTCATCAAGCCCAGCCATCTGCTCTGAGGCAGGACCAAGTAAACCTAGAATACCACTGACCGGTGTGTGTCCAACCTGTTTTTAAAAACATGCAGTTGATGGGGATTCCACAACCTCCCATGGAAGCCTATTCCAGGGTTTAATTACCCTTACAGTTAGAAAGTTTTTTCTAACATCTAACATAAATCTCCCTTGCTGCAGATTAAGCCCATTACTTGCTGTCCTACCATCAGTGGACAGAAAACAATTGTTCACAGTCCTCTTTACAACAACCCTTAACATATCTGAAGACTGATATCAGTTCTGTTTCTTTCCCCCATGATACAATTACAGCCAAATTTGTCTCTGACCTATATCCTGTGCAACCAAAGTGACTTCAGAACTGTGCCATCCGTAGATGACTTTTAAAACTGCAACCTGGGTTTCTTGGATGGGGTGAAAATCTAAGGACAGAATTTGAGCCTTAAGTTTTGCTTTTTCTTGTCAGTACACAATGGAGGAGTCAGCAAATGTGCTGGCCTTCTATGTACTTTTAGCAATACAGTGTCTTAACTTGCTACCCTGGCACTAGTCTCTCAGTTAACCGTGCAGTGCTCAGATCGTCCAGTAAAAGAAAACCCACTTGAGAATGTGGGCAGTACACCTAGAATCGCTGGCTTTTAAAATACTCACTCTTAGTGTGTATAATTTGTTGACCTGCAAGTTCTCAATCTCGGTATAGTTCTTACTGGCTCTAAGTGAGGACCACTCCTTGGAACCACTTCTACTGTATTCCACCTAACGGGGTGAAAACAAGAGATCGGAGGGTCACAATCAACAATACAACAGGGTGGGATGTGGGATGGATGGGTGGCTAGCTTTAAAGTACCATGGGCCATTAAAACTACACAGGCGCTAGAACTCAAACCCTCAATCTGAATGCTCAAATCTGGGGTGGGACATAGCACACTTCTAATCAAAAACATGCAACTTCTTTCACCTGTCTGGTCTAAACCCAGAGATTGAGAGAGACTGTCTGTATAGTATAGTATTTGCTCTGTGGAACCCTTTCTGCAGAGTATAGGGACCACTGGCTGTATGGAAAATTCCCCTCTGCTCCACTATACCCTGTGTATCCAAAGGCAGAAACTGGTCTTTCTCAATGATCAACTAGCCAATTCATTCAGGGGCCACATCAAGCACATAAAACCTTAAGATACTTTACTAAGAACTAATACAAGCTTCCTCTTACCAGCTCTGACAAGTATAAAGGTTGGATTTATTCTCTGTTTAGGAGACAGTTGCATCTTAAAGTTGCCAAGTTTTTTGAACTGTCTTTTTTTTTATTATTATTATTTTTTATCACAGTCTAACTGAAAGAAAAAGGAATCCACCCCATAGAAAGAGGGACAATCACTGTCTGCCCATATGTCTCTAATAAATGCAGGCTTTCTTGCATCATTAAGTCTCAACTGGAATTTCAGTGACTGTATGTATAGAGGCGATTTTGCCTGAGCGCCCCAATAAAACTCAATTTTCCATCATCCGCCCCTCAATCTCATTTATTCACCTTCCTCGTTATTATTGTAATGGACCTGGAAAAAAATATTTACATCATCTCTGCAATAACTGCACTGTATCGTCTGCTCCTCTTTGGACTCCGTCTCTCATCACTGAGAAAGTAGGTAATTGTCAAAGAAACGCTCACAGTCTAAGTTACCTGAGCTGACATTCACTCTAATTTCCAATTACAAATTGTAAGCTCTGTGGGGCAGCGACCTTCTTTCTGCTCTGTGTTTGTACCGAGCCTAACACAACAGGATCCTTGTTCATGACTTGGGCTCCCAGGTGCTACGCTAATACAAGTAATAACTAACTGTAATAATGCAGGAACACATTTTAGCATGTGTTTAAATCCCACTGATTTAAATGAGATTCAATCAATGCTTACAATTGAACATGTGCTTAAGTGCTTTGCTGAATCGGGACCTCTGTGCAGAGGGGCTCACACAGGCCATGTTAAGGGCTTGAGTAGTGAAGCTTTCTGCAGATGACATGTATGCCCTGGGGTCGAAACATACCTCTGGCCACTTCGGCCTCACTTAAGTGCATAAAACAGGCCTCTGTGGAACTTGAGGGGGTGCCTAGGCCTTGCACAGATGTGACTTTCACCAGGAGTGAACAGCTGCAGGTAGTTTTGTTCAGAAGGGTCAAATTCCCAGAGCCATAAACCATCGAGGCCCTTTGCAGTGAGGAAGGAATCCTTCCTTCTACTGCGCATGCAGGGCTCCCATTCAGCTTTGTGTCTTGACTGAGGAACAAGTAGCAGAATAATACTTACGATGTACTCTCGGATCAGGCCGTGGGCAGACATGGGCGGAGCCCAGCGGGCGATCACCACGCCTTCCAGCTCTTTCTTTAGGGACAGCTGAAGATGAAGGGGGGGATCGGGTACTACCAAAGAAACAAGCGAGTTAGTGACAGACTGGCCAAAGGGGTTTGTTCATCAGAATCAGAAGGGAAAAAAGTCACGAACAAGTGTCCAGATCAGGGGTAGGCAACCTATGGCACGCGTGCCAAAGGCAGCACACGAGCTGATTTTCAGTGGCACTCACACTGCCCAGGTCCTGGCTACCGGTCTGGGGGGCTCTGCATTTTAATTTCATTTTAAATGAAGCTTCTTAAACATTTTAAAAACCTTATTTACTTTACATATAACAATAATTTAGTTATATAGTATAGACATATAGGAAGAGCCCTTCTAAAAACGTTGAAGTGTATGACTGGCACGCAAAACCTTCAATCAGAGTGAATAAATGAAGATTCGGCACACCACTTCTGAAAGGTTGCCGACCCCTGGTCCAGATATTAGCGAGCAGCCTATTCCCTACTGGAGTTTGGTCACACCACAGAGCCAGTGGGCACGGGGGTCAATGTAAGAATGCACCCTTCCCATGGATCCTCAGCCAGTAGAGTGCCCTTGGCAAGGTCAAGCGGAAGGGGCAACTAACAACCTATTGCTCCTGGGAAGTCAGAGACCCACATGTGGGAGGCTGCCTTCTGTGTGCAGATCTGCGGGGAGAGGACCCAGGCTCTGAATGTGTCCCATTCATCCCCTAGAGGTGCTGTAACTACAGGGTGCAATCTGGCCCCAGTAAACAGCTGAGGCTCTGTTCCCTTGCCTTCTGCAAAAAGTTGTGGGATGCTATTCAGAAAACACCCCTCCACCTTCTCTTATGTGCAGGCACAGTGCAGTGGCTACTTGACGGATCAGAAGTTTTACACATCCAGGAACTTAGAACAGAACATGCAAAGACCACTTACATCCCTCCGGCGTACGCAGAGTAATAAAGTCATTGGTGTTGTACACTTTGCTGAGGCACTGGACCTGGACTTTGACCTGATAGGTGCAATCTGGCTTGAGGACTTTTAAGACACTGTTTGTTTTGCTGCTGTGAGTTTCTAACGTTTTCCAAATGCTTTCGCCAACCATCCTGTGGGAGAGAATAAAACCACTGAACTCAGGAAGTATTTCTGGAGCCGGAGGTATTAGCGTGTTCTGAGAGCACCCATCATCTAACGACACTTTAAAGGCCTGCTTTTGTTTGTTTGTTTATTTGTTAAAGGGACACTATTAAGTTAAAGCTAGTCAGCTTCAAAATATGAGTTAAAAGTCATTGAAAGTTTTACACTTGCCACTTTCTCAATTTTTTTACAGCACTGCCTTAACTTCTTGACACTTTTTTCTCTCATGGTTGCTCTGTCCCACACAAAGGCCTAAACCAGGGATCGGCAGCCTTTGGCATGTGGCCTGTCAGGGTAATCCACTGACTGGCCGGGACGGTTTGTTTACCTGCAGCAACCGCAGGTTTGGCTGATCACGGCTCCCACTGGCCGGGGTTCGCCGTTCCAGGCCAACGGGGGCTGCGGGAAGCGGCGCAGGCCGAGGGATGTGCTGACCGCTGCTTCCCGCAGCCCCCATTGGCCTGGAACGCAAACTGCGGCCAGTGGGAGCTGAGATCGACCGAACCTGAGGACGCTGCAGGTAAACAAACCGGCCCGGCCTGCCAGCTGCTTTCCCTGTTGGGCCGCGTGCCAAAGCTTGCCAATCCTTGGCCTAAACAAACAAAAGTTCTATGGGATGTGTTATACAGGACGTATCACTAGACTATTACAATGGTCTCTTCTGGCCTTAGAAAGTATGAATTTAGAAAATGCTGGCAAATGCACAAGGTAAACAATCTGAAAAACATAGACACAAATAATTTTTCTGTAATCTCTTCTAGCTAAAGCCATTTCAAGGCTTGTTAGTAACAATAACAGGTAAAACAGAAATGAGATTTTTAAGCTGACTTCACAAGGTGCTTAAGAGAGTGCCTACCTTTAAACCAGGGTGGACTGATTTAAAACAAAGTGATTTAAATCATCAATTTTAATCAGCTTTTCCATTTGTACATCACTTATTTTCTAAAGAGCGGCGCATTGTCATTGGTTGCTATAACCGTTAAAACATGTTGATTTACAACTAAATAGAGCCTTTACGTTAGATTGGGTACATCTCTTTGCTATCCAGGGGGCACATTATAACTATATACATTTATTTAAGCGATTATATAGCTTAATATTTTCAGATGCTTCTTTACTGTACATGTTAGTAGGTTCGAAAATGGTAAAAGATATATTGCTTATTTACTTGATACTTAACGTTTTGCTTATGATGAGGATGGTAATTGCAATTTAACTAAATACACACAACGGTCTATACGAATATTTTTATTAAACAAAGCAACCTTGCATATTTTGGATGCATAAACCTCTCTTATCAAAACATGTTTCACATTTACAACTAGGTGATTTATTAAACACAGGGGTTAGCTGGGTAGTCAGTTGATTAAACATTATTTCAGGTCAGCCTGGGAAAATTTTCAAATATGCCTAAGTGAAAGGCCTAGTCTCTCCAGAGCCTCTTGAAAATGAGAGAGTCTCCTGTGTTACTTAGCCTGAGCTATTGCACCTTATTTATAAAGCCTGACCTCAAAAGTTAGGTGTTTTGTCCCATTTTCTTTGTATAGAAAAACGGCCTTTAAATCAAAGTTTTTGATAGCGGCTCATGGATTCATCATATTTATTTTGTATTAAAATTGTATTTAAATATTTTAAGCGATTATAATAAATTTAGGCCTTAACATATTTTGTATTAAATTCTGATTTCATTTTAAACAGAACTTATAATTTAAATAACAAAATCTAAACAAAACTCTGATTTAAATGAAAGAATCATAGATTTTTATCTGCCCTGCTTTTATACACGAGTAGTCACAATGAACTTCGTTCTACTCACATGCTTCGTCCCATAAAAAAATTATCAAGATTCATGCAATTTACCTGTAATAGACATTATACACACAAGACGTTGAGGACATTTTTTTAGGTCGGGCCCACGTTAAAGTGACGTCACCAGAGAAATCAGCCGTCCACTGGAGATTCTGGACTTTGTACACAATTGTGTCATCTAAGCAGACAATAGAAAATATTATTTTAGAGAGGAAAATAAAAGCAGTGCTTTACAGAATTGGGGGTAAAGTGTTACGTGGCACAAACAGTGCATATAGCTGTAGACTGAGCATACACTTAAATAATCAATGCCCATGGACAAAGCACCGTCTGAAATTGTTCAGAAGAGCATTAATGGTCTTGGAGTGGCCCTTCTCACCAATCTGATCTAAGAAGTCACTTCTCTACTTGTGGAACCCCTCTAGGTCATGAATCTCTTCGAAGCTTTTGAACTGTCTGGGGCATGGACCTTTTCTGCACACTTTTCTTTATAATGCCTAGAACATGGAGGATGGTGAAGAAGGCTGGTCTTGGGGTCAAGGCAGTGGGACTCAGGTGATCTGGGTTCTATAGCTCACTTTGCCGCAGTCTCCCTCTGTGACCTTGGGCCAATCATTTAGTTTTTCTGTGCCTCAGTTTCCCCACTTGTAAGAAAGAGGAAAATTGCGCTTTGTTACCGCACAGGCACGCTGGGGGGATCCATTCACTGATGTCTGTGGGACACCTGGATAATACAGCGCTGAGGGCTGTGTAAGCGTCTAGACCGATAGCTGGTGCTCAGTGTTCAGAAAGTGTCATTTATTCCTTTAGGTCACCTGCTTCTTTCTCCTTATTGGAGAATGTGTGCGAGGCTCAATGTCCACGTAAGCCTGGCTGCCAATCAGCTCTACAGTTGGGCTCTGTGGAAGGCAGCGCGCTCTAGCGGCTGCAACAGGGGACTTGCAACCAGGAGACAGCATTTCTAATCCTAGCTAGTGCTCTGCCAGTCCCTGTGCTTCTCTTTCTCCATCTGAAACAGATGAGGCTTAATCGCCTGCTGTTCATGAAGTACTTTGAGATCCTCAGCTGGAAAGCCCTAGAAGTATTATCATAGCTACCCACTGTCTGGTAGTTCCACAGTCTCCACTCACTGCTCCTGTATGTGATCCCCTGCAAATACAACCCTCCCCTATATCTGTGGGGCTCCCTTATTCCCCTTTATGTGCAGTTTGTCCTGCTCTGGGTCCCATTTTCCCCCTGACTCGTTGCTCAGCTGCCAGGCCTCTGAGCTGTGGACTCCAGCTCCGCTCCCAGGGCCCTACTTAGCCCACTGGTTTCATTTCCAGTTTATTAAGGAAACTACACAGAGAGCTCTGAGCTGCTCCTGATAAAGTTTCCTAATCAGCAGAAAATTAAACCAATGAGGCTGCCAGACCACGGGGGAGACACCAGCAGCAGCAAGTCTAGCAGGATAAAGCAAAGGTTTCTTGCCTCACTTCAGCATTCCAGCCCAGGGACTCCTCGGCCCCCAGTCTGGGCCGCTTCTCAGAATCAATATTTAATTAAAGAACTACAAACTGATTGATGTTCAGTACCCTGAGCAGTTTACTGGGAAAATGGCTGAATCCCACATCTGGGAAAAGACAGTGATCGATGTTGTTATTATCTACCTAGAACGGACCAGGGCTTCCAATCAAAGTGTATCACATCTGGCTCCAGGGGTAATGATGGAGGGCATGGGAGGAATTGCAAATGGGGGAGTGAGGGAGCTTAGCTCCGTGCCTCTGGTCCCAGGGATATGTTTTTAGAACAGGACACAGCGGGCAGGTGCTTGCAAAAATGCACCCACCTGTTGGCTGTGCTAATCAGGGAACGTCCTGTATTTGTGTGACGCTAAACGACTAACGCTATTTACCTACGTCTGCAATTGCTGTAGCTGCATTGAAGGAAATTTTGTGTGTGGAAGCAGGAAGGGAGGTGTCCGATTGTGAGCGGGAGGGGAGATGGACTATCCGACTGTGAACAAAGGAGGGGTGATCAAGGTGATTGTGAAGGAAGGACAGGCACCCGTGAGACAATGTCTGTATTTATAACGTGGTCTGTGCGATGGAAAACGTGAGAACTTCCGTGGTAGCGCATTTACTTACCAGTGCAGTTTCTCTCGTCGCTACTATCTGAACAGTCCAGAAATCCATCACACCGTTCTGTTGTCATGATACAGGCTTCCCCATCTTCACATTTATAACCATTAGGGCATGACAGTGTGCTGTGAGTAGCTGGAAGATGGAAAAGCATTGCATGATTCAAAGCAGGAGAGCTCGTTTACAAATTTCCTGTCCAGATCATGTTGCACAATGCTGTCAAGCACACTGCTAAACCGCAGCCATACTGAAATGTAGAGGTGGCTGCATCTTGTTCATGGGTAAAGTGATCCCAGTGTAGAATTTGTAATTGTTATTGTTACTACTTTCAAATTAGAACATTTTGCTGAGATCTTTTGCGGTGAATGGCGTGACAGTGTATCAATCACTAACCACGCTGGGAGCACGTTAATGCTCCAGGAGGATTTCATTTTGGACGCCGAGGTTAAGAGACTAATCTTCAGTTGCGCAAAACAGTAATTTTAAAAAAGCAAGTGACAGGTAATGGTTTTATTGTGAGCCTTTAGCACAAAAACAGAAATTTTAATGCATCTCTCTATAGATGAAGGGACTGAGCTTAATTTTCAAATTTGGGAAGTTGAGGCAAAATGGCAGTCTGGCACCTAAAAAGATGCCCAAGTTTGCTTGAGTCTCTAAGCCCAACTTTCGAACACGGAGTCAGATTTTCAGAAGTGCTCAGCACCCAGCAGCTCCTATAGTTCTCTGAGCACATTTGAAAATCTGGTGCTGTATCTTTCTGTCTGTACATTATATAGTCATATATATTTCCCAGCAGAGTGAATTCTGAATGTGACGTCCGCCTTTGTATTGTTTTTCATATCCGTATCACATTTTCACACCAGGCCAGCAAGAACTTGACGCTGCCCCCAATGAAGTCAATAGCAAAACTCCAACCGACTTCAATGAGAGCAAGATCACACTCTGAGGCTACCAACTACCATCCTGTTTTAATTAATGTTTTCTGATCAACTCCTATAACATTGTCAGGGGTATGATGTTATAAACAGACACAAACTGAGTCTCACTCCAAATGTATTTTTCCAATAGGAGTGAGGGACAGACACCCAAGCGTTAGTCTTTCCCCAACATACCAATGCTATTTCTCTGATGTTAAAGCCATATATAGAGGGCAGTCTTGTCTAGTGGTTAGGGCACTAGACTAAGAGTCACGCGAACTGGGCTCTACATCTTATTCTGCCATTGACCTGCTGTGTGAATTTGCGCAAGTCACTTCCTCTCTCTGTGCACGTTTCCACTTCTGCTCTTTGTTACCTTGTCTATAGAGATAATGAGCTCTATGGAGGCAAGGACCATCTCTCACTAACTCTGTACAGCACCTAGTACCGTGATGCTCTAACTTACGCTCTACCGTAATACTGCTAATAAGTGTGAGTCTGTTTTTACATTGCACTAAATGCATTACAGTGCATTATTCACTGCATATCACTAGCACGGATTCTGCTTGCACAGATGCGATTTGCTGTGGTCTTTTCTTTAAAGAAAGCCTTGCTCAGAGAGAGCGAAAGCACCGCTCAGCCTGTGGGAAATGAGCACTTACGACAGTTCATTTCATCCGTGCCATCCTGGCAGTCTCTCAAGCCATCACATCGCTTCCAGTTAGGGATGCACTTCCTCAGTTGCTGACACTCAAACTCAAACCTGCTGCACCGGCCGAGGGAGGTGGCGGAAGTCGCAGTTACGTTGGCTACTGAGAACCAAGAGGAGGAAGAAGAGAATAATCAGCAAACTACACAAGCAATAGCAGAACCCCCTGCTGGGCAATGGCAGTGACTGACGGGACTGAGTTGTCGATTGGTTCCTTTAGTTCAGAATCAGTTCGCATCTCCCCACTCCACCAGATGGCAGCCTCTTCCTGTATAAAGAAGTAACTAAATCCACTGCTGCCTCCCTTATCCAAATCCCACATGTCCTAACCAGGGCCAGCTCGCCTCAATGTTTTGCGGGTTGCAGTGCAAAAGCTGGCCTGCTACTCTAAAGGCAACCTACAAATAGGGATGCTGGCATATGCTCAGGCTTCAAAGTCTGGAAAGGAACCTACTGCGGCACGCTCCCACCCGACTACCTCAAAGTCTCAGGTGTCTCTTCCTAAACACGATCAGAGAGGGTTATGGCTGCAAGCATGTAACAACTTAGTTTGAGCTGGGACAGGGATGTGGTTTCTTAGCAGCCACTGCTCCATGGCAAATATTTCCATTAATTCTCAGAACTCAGGGCGAGCGAGCCGAATTCTCTCCTGATACAAGTGGGTGCCACTCCACGTGAGTGAACAGAGTGGCACCCTTTACCCCAGCATATAGCTTGGCCCAAGTCTTCTAACATTTACATTTGAGGCTTTATTTCTCAGGAACACATTTGCAGGAAATAATCACCACTGAGTGTAAAACGAAGCGGCAGGGGAGGAGAAAACCTTACATAAAGTAGGGCAGGCTTCCTCATCTGAGCCATCTGTGCAGTCCTGATATCCATCGCAAACCCAGCTGTTCATGATACAGGCGCCGCTGTTGCAACGGAAGTGGTTAGGTAAACATGTTGCTGGGGCAGATGTCGTAAAGGGAAGGATCTGTGAACCTAAAAATACACCAGTGAGAGTTGATCTTATTGGACATGTTCCTACGTCTGATTATGTGCTAAAAGCTTTTTCGGTTCCTAGGAGACTGAAAGGCAAAATCCCAGGATATCGGTTGGAAAAGGGGGAGGATGGGGAATACTTCACAAGTGCAGTATTTTTATTCTAACAGCACAAAGCTGGCTTCCAGAGCCAGACCTAAATGTAAAACAAAGCGGCAGTCAAAGGACAGGAACTCGAGGGTGAAAATACAGTGATGCATCGTATTCATGTGTTTTTTAAAGGGTAGTACCACTTTAAGTGCTGGAAGGGGCACTGTGATTGCGGTGAGCTTTGTAGCCTCTGTCCCGCAGACTATTCATCTCCTCCCTAGGTTTCCTGCAGACATTTCCCAGTAGCAGCTTCCAATATACATGGACCTGCTCCTATGCGCCCTCCCCATAAGTGGATACAGACAAGCCACAGACTGGTCAACGCAGACAACTCCAGTAGGTCAACATAGACAAAGTATCAGAGGGGTAGCCAAGTTAGTCTGGATCTGTAAAAAGCAACAAAGAGTCCTGTGGCACCTTAAAGACTAACAGATGTATTGGAGCATAAGCTTTCGTGGGTGAATACCCACTTCGTCAGACACATGGGTATTCACCCACGAAAGCTTATGCTCCAATACATCTGTTAGTCTTTAAGGTGCCACAGGACTCTTTGTTGCTTTTTATAGACAAAGTATGCATTCTGGCTCGGCACAGAAACCCTCTCCACATGCTAAAGCCATGGTCCCGCAAATCAGACCTACCTGGGAGGACCCTTATATCATCCCAAGGTTCCACTGAAATCAAGGTTTTTCCATAAACAAATCTGATTTCAGCATTGGGGCCTTAATCAAGACAGCCCCGATGCCTTGTGTGACCAGATAAAACAATCAGAAAAGGGTGAAGGGCTTACCTGTCTGTCACACGACTTAGCAGGGATTTAAGGGAAGAGTGTATTTTCCTCCTAGCAGGAGAAATAGGCAAGGAGAAGACCTCTACAGACTGCAGCCCATGTGGGGAAGGGGAATTGCTTTGATGTTACTTGAGTTTTCTATTTAACTAATATTGTGCCTGAGGGAAGGAGCTGTAACAGACACAGAGACCACCAGCTTACACGGTAGCACGTGATACAAAGAGCCTGGACTACATGCTGCATGCATGCCAATTTCACTAAATCTGTTTAGAAACCAATTCAGTTAAAACTCTGTGCAACCTCCTAGTGTGGACGTGCTCAAATTGGTTTAGGTGCGTCCCTGCTAGGGAACTGCTTCAATTTAACTATCCTGGTTTCTAAACAGACTATGTGAAATGGGTGCACGTACATGTCTGCAGACCGCGCTAAAAGATTCTCTGCTGGACAGGAAGCTTCTGTATCATTTGTTTAAACAAACATACTGTGTAAAAATGACTGAGTCAGGGTACTTTTGTTTTGTGCTATGATCAATGTAAAACATGTAAAAATGTAACTCGCTGCTTGAACAAGGCAATAATAAGGACTCAGCAGAGGGCTAAGTGCTATAACTGTGATGCATCCGTTGTTTTAAAAATGAGTGGCTAGATAGAACATAAAGTCATTACTGATAAAGCCTCCAGATGACACAGAGATTCAGAGAGTGGTAAATAAGGAAGAGGACAGGTCACTGATACAAAGCAATCTAGATCGCTTGGTAAGCTGGACACAAGCAAACAATATGTGTCTTAATAGCTAAACGTAAAATTATACATTGAGGAACAAAGAATGTAGGCCGTACTTACAAGAGGGGAGACTCTGTCCTGAGAAACAGTGACTGAAAAAGACTTGGGGTCATGGTGAATAATCAAGTGAAGATGAGCTCTCATTGTGAAGCTGTGGCCATTAAGGCTAAGGTGTGATCCTTGGACTTATAAACAGGGGAATCTTGGGTAGGAGTAGAGGCTATTTACCTCAGCATTTGGCACTGGTGCGACCACTGCTAGAAACTGTGTTCGGTTCTGGAGTCCACATTCAAGAAGGATGTTGATAAATTGGAGAAGGTTCAGAGAAGACCCATGAGAATGATTAAAGGATTGGAAAACATGCCTTAGAGGGAGAGATTCAAGGAGCTCAATTTATTTAGTTTAACAAAGAGAAAGTTAAAGACTGACTTGATCACCGTCTATAAGTACCTAAATGAGGAGCAAAAATTTGATAATGGGCTCTCCAGTCTAACAGACAAAGGTATAACAACGGCTGGAAGTTGAAACTAGACAAATCCAGACTGGAAATAAGGTGTAAATGTTTAACAGTGAGCGTTATTAGCCTTGGAACAATTGACCACTAATTGTAGTGGATTCTCCATCACTGGCAATTTTTAAATCAAGATATGGGATGTTTTTCTAAAAGTTGTGCTCTAGTTCGAACAGGAATTAATTCAGGGAAGTCCTATGGCTTGTGTTATGCAGGAGGTCAGATTAGATGATCGCGCAGTCGGTCCCTTCTGGCTTTATAATCTATGGAACAAATAACTGAGGCAGCAGCCACCCTTGCTCTTACCGCCACAGTCCTTCTCGTCAGACCAATCACCACAGTCATTCTCCTCGTCGCATTTCCACCGGTTAGGGATGCAGTGGCCATTCTCACACTGGAACTGGTAGTAGCGAGAGCAGTTCGGCGCTTCCGTTGGGTTTTCTAACAATGACAGGAGATTGTCATGAGGTCCAGCATTCCTGACTCCTCGGTGACACGGGTTCTGTCCACACTACAGCTCAACACTGACTAGTGGTGCTCCATAGCTCACCTACGCAGCACTGTTTTCCTGATAAGCAAACCCCCGATCCCTCACAATCTCCACTATGGTTTAGTCATTGTTATTTACGCAGCACCCAAAGCAGGCCAGATGCTGTATGGACAGGTAGTAGAAGCAGCCTCTGCTCCACGGAGCTTACCTTTGAAAATCAGATCTCGCACAGTAAGGCAAGAGCTGAGGCAGGGGAAATGGAGTGGAGAATGTGACTAACACAGTCTGAACGTGTGGTTGGCTGTGCATGTTTTCCTAAGGCTTGCAGGTTATAATTACTAACCCTGCTCTCAGACCCCTGTCTGCACTGGACTGGGAATCTGTGCAGCAAATGTGCTCACATATGGCTTCAAGTCAGCCATAGTATAGAGAAGGGCCTATGATATCAGATTATCAAGAACTCAATGGATATGGTCATGAGAGGCAGCACAGTTTAGTGGATAGACACGGGACTGGCATTCAGGAGACCCAAATTCTGTTTGCAGTTCTGCCACTGGACTGCAGGGTAGCCTTAAGCAAGCTACGTCACTGCTCGGTGCCTCAGATTCCCTAATGGTAAAACAGGGATAATGATACTGATCTCCTTTGTTAAAACACTGAAATCTACAAACAAAAAACGCTATCCATCTCTCTCTCTATAAAGTGATTGCAGTCCTCCCTATGGTGACCACTCGGTATCCTAGGGGAAGGCAATGCTGTTAATACTGAAAATAAGACTGAGCTGGGGTAGGAGGGGTTAATGATCCTCTCTGCTCACCACAGTTTGCTTCATCAGAGTAATCCCCACAATCATCCATCCCGTCACATTTCCACACCAAACTGATGCACACGCCATTCTGGCACTGAAAGTTGAACTGGTCGCAGGTCCGGTGAAACTCTGGGTCTTGGGCTAAAAAGGACAAAGCGAAGTTAAAAAAAAATAAAAAGTCAAATGCAACTGTTCTTTCTGAGAGCTTTAGTACAAAGGCGAAGGGCTCAGAGCGGGGCTAGCTGTGGGGAAGGGAGGGCCGGGCACAGAGAATCCAGCTTGCCTCATTGCAGAATGCACAGAGGCAGCCAAGGTCCTGGTTCCTTGTGCATCTGGCCTGCAAGGACTGGCACTGCTTCACATAGACAATGCTGCTAGCAACCTGTAAGAGACGGAGCAGCTTTCCGGCCAGGCAGATGGAATGGGGCTGACGCACAGGAAGCACCCGCTGCCCCTTTACAAAGAGTTGAAGTATATTCCTTATACAGCAGCAAGACATCAAACAAACACTAACTGCCTAGAGTTTAGAAGAAACATCCTCTGCAGGTAGAATAGCCCATAAATGTCTGTTATGGGTTTCCCTGCACCTTCCGGCACTGGCCACTGGAGGAGAGGATACAGTATTAGATGGAGCACTGGTCCAGTCTGGCAGTCCCTATGTTCACACACTCCTCCAGCTGGGTGGCATTACACGGACTCAGCTGGAATGGTCTGCGGGGGAGGATGCATGCACCCACTGGCCCCAAAGCAGCTGCTGGCTGTAAAAGCCAGGTTAGAGTCCTACGGACCAAAAGCCCAGCTTTGTCAAACACGCTGGTGAAACAACTGGTCCTATTGAACTTGGACTATAAGCATCCCACGGATAAAACGTAATTGCTTGGATTTTGGTGCCAGCGCTCGCGAAACAGCAACCAACAGAAACCAGGATTTTTAATGTCAACAAAGTGCTACTCGGTTCATTAACATCCAGAACGGGCCTGATTTAAAGGAACATACAAGTGGCTTGGTACGTCATTGACACAGTCCAGGAATGACACACTAAACCCCTAAGGACGCTTATTTATTCCCTTCTGGCATCTCTTCAGAGCGGTGTTGCCTAGTAGATGGAACATTGGACTGGGGCGGGGCTCTGCAGACCAGGGTTTCTAGTCCCAGTTTTGCCACTGGCCTGTTGGGTGATATGGGGCAAGTTTTTTCACTGTCCAGTGCCTCCATTCCCACCATGAGGATAATGGTACTGACCTTTGTAAAGTGCTTTGAGATCTACTGATGAAAAGCGCTAGGTATTAGGTAACTGTTAGGTTATTGGTATTACTGACACACTTACAGCATCCAGCATAGTTGGCATCTTCATCCGAGCCATCCCGACACTGCACAATGCCGTCACACACCATGGAGTGGAACAAACACTGCTGCCGGTTCTTACACACAAAGTCCATGTAGCGCGTACACAGAGGGTCTGGGGGAATCAAAAGGGATTGCAGGGGGGATGACAGCATTTCAGTGCATGGCAGTAAGAAATGTTTGTACAATGCCTAGCTCAATGCGATCCTGGTCTGTGATAGGCTCCTACGTGCTATGGTAATACAAATAATACATAATAACAATGCTGTACACAAAGTTATTTTGTTGTTTGATCTGTGTACTTAACCACCCTCTCTGACTTACAGAGAGTCAAATACAGTGGCTAGATCTTATCAAGCGCTGGATAATTCTGATGACCAATAATACAAGCTATGCAGCTATTCAGGCTTATCTTGTGTCATGTGTCAGGGTGAAAGTGATAGGCAGTAGGTATCAAGAAGGAATCGCCTGCCACCCTGTCTATAGAGCTACATAGGTGGCTGCAGGGCCGGCTTTAGGAAGTGCGGGGCCCGATTCGAATACCCGGCGCCGATCCGGGTCTTCAGCGGCACTTCGATGGCGGGTCCTTCACTCGCTCCGGGTCTTCCGCGGCACTGAAGGACCTGCCGCCAAAATGCCGAAGACCCGGACCGCCGCCGGGTAAGGAACAAAATTAAAAAGGCGCCTAAGTTAGGCGCTCTTCTTTAGGGCCCGGGGCCCTCTTAGGCGTAGGCATGGTGCCCTCTTAGGCACGGGGCCCGATTTGAGGGAATTGGCCTAAACCGGCCCTAGGTGGCTGTGTACATTATAAAGGGGGCTTTTGCTTTCCTTTGAAGCATGAGGTGTTCATCCCTGTTCCAGACGGGATGTGCTATTCCACTGACCCATCTGGTGCTGCAAATTCCGAGTCCCTGTGTGTACCCACCGCAGTGCTGTTCGTCAGAGCCATCAGAGCAGTCATGCAGCCCATCACAGTGCTTGCTATTTGGGATGCAGGTTCCATTCGGGCACTGGAAACCGTTGCACTTCTTTTCTAAAATTCATTTGAAAAAGCAGCCTTAGGTATGGAAAAATTTCAACCCATAGGAACGGAATTAGAGTTTGGTTCTGTTTGTTAGTCCGGAGTGGCCGAATCCCAGGGGCACTCGACAACCTCCAGCAAACCCCAGAATCAGCTGCACCCTTTGTCCATAGAGTCTGTTTAGATTGGAGGCTCTTTGGGGCAGGGACTGCGCACGCAAAGGGGCCCTGGTCTTGGGTGGGTGCCACAATAAACCAATCAATAATGATGTGGTTTTAGGGCTTCCCAAGTTTGCTGCTGTTCTGTTGCATCCGTTTAAGAGTGACAGAGCTAGTTTCCATTCCATAAGACGATAGGCCAATGATTTAGAAAATAACCCCCGTAATTCCCCCCACCCCTCAGGCGAGACGAGAGCTCTCACCACACTTGACAGGGTCCTCATCGGAGCCATCCTGGCAGTCGGCGTCGCCATCGCATGCCCACCGCTGGGGAATGCAATGCCCATTGTGACACTGGAAACTGGAAGCTTCGCATGTATGGTATACTGCTGAAAACAAATAGAAAAAAAGAAAGCATTTACAGACTCGTTGATTTCAAGAGGCATTGAACTGGGCTCCATGTAAATAAACCACCATCCTTTTCTTTTGTGAAGTTTATTTGTGACACATTTAAATATATGTTCACATACATACTATTATTAATCATTATTATTTGTACTGTGGTAGCATCTAGGAGCCAGAGTCATGGGCCAGGACTCCATTGTGCTAGGCACTCTACACGTTGATTTATCGTCCTCTAATGGGTGTTAGGGCTCCAGGGTATTATTTGGCTGGCCTACTGACTTGCTCTGGGATCCTGAGCGCGTCATCTTATCCTCTTGTGCCTCAGTTTCCCCACCTGTAGAATGGGGACAGTACTTATCAACCTACTGTACCTCATAAGGTTCACTATGGAGGTTAACGAATGTTTCTAAAGCTCTCTGAGATCTCTGGAGTCAGCCCTTTCTTATTGTTTCAGTCCTTTGGGTCAGCTGGCAAAGGTAATGATGTCTGGCCCTTGCTGGAACAGCGACTGACAAACCTTGGTGAGCTGGCACCCCTCCTTATATATGGGGAATACCACCAAAAGGGTTTTGAGCACTGTTGCCGTCTGCTGGCAAGGAGAATCTGCACACAAGTGTGTGACTTGGCACTGAGTGTCAAAAAAGAGAACTTGTTTGTATTTTAGGTTCTCAAAAAGAACAGGAGTACTTGTGGCATAGTACTCCTATTGTTTTTGCGGATACAGACTAACACGGATGCTACTCTGAAATAGGTTCTCAAAGTTATTTTTAACTATACTTAAGATGGTATTTTCAAAGCTTCCTAGGAGACTTAGACACCCAATTCCCAGTGGATATCAATGGAACTTTGGCACCCACCTCCCTTAGGCTCCAACTTTGAAAGTCTCCACCTAAAATATATATATTTTTAAATAAATCATTTTGGAGCCTAATTTATATGCCGTACCTCTTCAAATAAAAAAAACCACACTAACATGAGAGAATACTCTTCATTATCTAGAAAAAGAGCAACATTTGACTTAATTAAATTGCATGCTACTACATTTTAGCCTAGCTAGTGACATGCACTTCCAGATATTTTAAAATACTACAGTCATCTGGTACTAATATTCTATTAGGTATTCACTGTGAAATGTAATTATTTTAGATAAGAGCAATAAATGCGGCCAGCTGAGTTAGACATGTTTCTCAAATAATAGTGATTCTTATCAATAATTTCAACTTTAAGCTTAAAAAACCAATACACTTTTTGAAGTAGGTTCACTTCTTCCTCTGGTAATTCTCGCTCAGAAAGTCATGAGAGATCAGCAATACCAATATGTATCTCCTTTCACACCCACACACTTGGAATACCAACTACTGGAATCCCCAAGCTAAACAATTCCAACCATATGTACCTGAAGCTGATGAAATTCTGTAATGGATTTAGTAATTACATACATCCAGATTCTGTGGTTATGGTTTAAGCATAACTCCCATTGATATAAAAGGGAGTTTCCTCAAGTAAGTTCTCCAGAACTTGATCCAGAACCAGGACATTTTTTGTTAAAAATATATATGTTTGGAAAACTACATTTAAACACTGAGGAATTTACATTGCATAACTTTAAGGACAGAAGAGACCATTCTCATCATCAAATCTGACCTCCTGCATAACCAGATTAGAGACCCTCACTCAGTAATTTCTGCATCTAACCTATAGCTTCTATTTGGGTTAGGGCATATCTTTTAGAAAGACAGCTTGTCTTGATTTAAAGATTTCAAGTGAATCCACCACATCTCTAAATAAGTTAATTAGCCTCCGTGACACTGCACCCCATATCCTTCAGAGTGATATTTTATTATATGATTATGACCTAATTATGCTGTATTTTTTGCGAGATAAGTCATGTGAGATGTCATTGGAAAAGTTATGATTTGCTGAATGTGATTATCCTATTTATACTCATGTATCATTTTTGTATCTGAAGTTATGAATATTGACTATGTAACTATTTCAAATATAGTTATACCTGGGTAACGCCCACTAGACAAGATGCTTTCAGTCTAGATAGTGGGTGGGGAAGGGCCTATTCAGGGCAATGGGCCATTAGGAAAAAACAATAGCCCTTAGGAGAAGCTTATCTCCCACCTGGGGAGCCTTCCCAAAAATGGTACTGACAGCCTCTGAGTAATGGCTGCTATGACTCTACAGGGACGTGTGATGAGACCGTATGTCTCTGGACTCCATCTTGGGATGTCAGTATTTTCCCACAGACTGGTCTGGGAACCAAGCTTTGGGAACAAAGGGTTCCCGCCATATGCAAGAGCTATATAAGGTAGGGAGTGACATCATCTGGGGTTCTTCACTCCCCACAGGAGGAAACTCCTGGAAACACCTGAGGAACAAAGACTGAACTGGGGGAAGTGCTGGACCCAGGCTAAAGGGATTTCTAGCCTGTGAATGAAACACCTGGGGATTCCCAAGCTGTAAAGCAAGTGCAGCTTGCCCGTTAAGAATCTGCAGCCTGCTTGTATCATCTCTTAGGGTGAGAATCTGCTAATTCATATCCAATCTATGTAGTATATTAAGCTTAGCTTGCGTTTTTTTGTGTATTTTCTAGGTAATCTGCTTTGATCTGTTTGCTATCACTTATTATCACTTAAAATCTATCCTTTGTAGTTAATAGACTTATTTTTGCTTTCTCTAAACCAGTGAGTTGGAGTGAAGTGTGTGGGAACCATAACTCAGGTGCAAAGGCGGTTGCATATTCCTCTCCACATTGAGGGAGGGGGTGAATTTTATGAGCTTATGCTGTACAGTTCCCTGTGCAGCGCAAGACGGTATAATTTTGTGTTTATACTCCAGACGGAGTGTGTGCCTGGGGAGCTGGGAGTTGGTTTAGCTGTAGCCTTCCTATGCAGGGGCTGGTCAGAGAGCCTGTATGTAACTGCAGCTGGGTGTGTCCCTACCTGTATGTATGCTAGTGAAAGTGCATGCTGGAGGGCTTGTCACAGCACTACAATGTGAGAGGGAGCCCAGGCTGGTGGCTCAGGAGGGCTCAGTTCCAGGTGCCACCCCGGGGGGAACCTGCCACAGCCTCCCTCAAAAGTTTTCACCTTGTTTCTAGTCTGAATCTGTCTAGCTTCAACTTCCCACCACCAAATGTCATTACACCTTTTTCTGCTACATTAAATAGCCTTCTACAATTCTCTTCACTGTGTAGATACTTGAAGACTGTTTAACTGAAAATATCAGAGCAGAGGTAATGTATGTAAAGTGTGGACTCTTCTCACTTATATCCACTAGTGTAAATTCTGTTGTCATCACGGGGTTGGTTCCAGTGTATGAGTAGAGAATCAGGTCCACTAACTCAAGGCCTGATGTATAACCAGTGTCAATCCGGAGTGACTCTATTTTCTGCAGCTGAGTTGCACTGGTGTAAATCAGTTGTCAGTGAAAGGGGAATCAGGTCCTTAGCGCATGATTTTGCATAAGTTACATCCTCTTTATAGCTCAACAGCCCCAGCTGGAATGCTAGATAAAGAGGCACGGCCATGCTGAAGGCCAGTCGCTATTGGAGCCGAGCATCCCTTCTCTTAGATAAATCGTTTAGAAATTGCAAAGAAAATCCTTCTTTTCTGCAATGTGTTTTACTGTTACAAAACAATCAGAGTCCAAGCTGTAAAATTAGGTCAGTGCACACCCGGGCTATTTTCAGTCTGCACATGTTGTAACCACTGAACACTTTTCAGGGCGAAGTATTCTTATTAGTTAACATCTTGATCTTCAGGACCAATGGGTACAATTATGCCTCCTTATTTTGCAGATCTTCAAAGGTAGGGGAAGCCTGTTTTTATAGCAGGCCATGTGGTAATACATTTTTTTAAACAAGTTTTGAAGCACTGTCAGGTGTAAACGGCACTACAGATGAATGACCTCAACGTTGATTTGATTCCATCAGTGCAATCTTGCAAATATAAGCAAAAATGAATCACTGCGCACATCAAAAAACAGTCAGCACTTTCAGAAACGCAGCGATTAAGTTGCTAAAATCAACAGATCGTAAGCTAGATGCTTATTCCCTCAGGAATATGATCTTATTAGTTTCCTGGCCCGATTTGTACATGCTGGGTTCACCCACAGCTCCAACTGACAGGTTGTTCAGCACCTGTGAAAAACAGGGCATGTAGCAACATGTTTGTGGGGCTTTATGCAAAAAGGGCATTCGCTGGTGAGAGGTTTTTATTTTTAATAATTTAAAAAAAAAATTCCCCTATTTATAAGCCTACAGAAATTTAAAACCAAAATTTGTTTCCCTGAAATTATTTCCTCTATTTCTTGCATTTGCCCTGGTTCGTTATTGTAGGGTCACTCATAAGTATTGGGCTCCTACCACAGTTTGAGTTTTAGACAGTATTTCATATGCACAAAACGATCCATAGTTTGCCAATAAATATTAAGAAGGTGAAAAGGGGAGATGATCGACATTTGCTGTCTGCCAACTAACCTGGAGCATGTTTTAAATGCAGGAGAGTATTGTAAGGGTACGGTAGGCACTTCAGCTAAGAAGAGAGACGATTCAGGGCTAAGGCTCTCACTGCATTCTTCGTTCATGCTAGAACAAATACTTAACAGGCACCTTATTTTCAAATCACATTAACGTGCTCATCTTCAAACACCCTTGCAAGGCAGGTGACTATTATCCCCCTTTTACAGATGAGGAAACTGAGGCATGGAAGTTAAACCATTTAGTCAAGGTCTCACGGCAAGTTACTGTCAGCACTGGGATTAGAAATTGGTTCTCGCTCCACGCTCAATCCACTAGCCCAGGGGTAGGCAACCTATGGTATGTGTGCCAAAGGCAGCACGCGAACTGATTTTCAGTGGCACTCACACTGCCCAGGTCCTGGCCACCGGTCCAGGGGGTTCTGCATTTTAATTTAATTTTAAATGAAGCTTCTTAAACATTTTAAAAACCTTATTTACTTTACATACAGCAATAGTTTAGTTCTATATTATAGACTTATAGAAGGAGACCTTCTAAAAACGTTAAAATGTATTACTGGCACGTGAAACCTTAAATTAGAGTGAATAAATGAAGACTCGGCACACCACTTCTGAAAGGTTGCCGACCCCTGCACTAGCCCATGTTGCTGGTACATTAGGATCTAATCCAGTGGTTTTCAAATTGTGGGTCATGAGCCCAAAGTGGGTCACAAGTTCGTTTTAATGGGGTTGCCAGGCTAGGCATTAAACTCCCCGCTGCCCGGGGCTGAAGCCAAAGCCCAAATAACTTAGCTTTGTGGGGTCCCTTGTGGCATGGGGTCCCCTGATTCTGGACTCCAGAATTAGAGTAACACAGGGCACAGGAATCATGTAGTCATTTTTGTTGTCAGAAGTGGGTCGCAGTGCAATGAAGTCTGAGAACTGCTGATCTAGTCCAAAGCCCACAGGTGTCTTTCCACTGACTTCAGTCAGCGCTGGCTCAGCCCTTTAGTTGCTTCAGTGGTTCCATCTTAACTTCTATGCCATGGCCAATCAGGATTTCCCTGCAGTAGCCACTAGCACAAAATACATTAGCAATAGGGCAATGGAAGATTCAGTCTCATGACATGGAAGGGTTCAACTGATACCTTCCTGCGCAGCATGTGCTCTTCTGCTTAGAGCTATCCTAATATAAACCCTTTAAAAACACAGCAGCTGATAGCTACCAATGAGCAACTCCAGCAGAGGGTTCTCGATCACATCCCAACGCTTACCAGTGCAGTTCGCTTCATCTGACCAGTCCCTGCAGTCGTTATCACCGTCACACATCCAAGAAAGACGAATGCACATCCCCGAGCTGCAGCTGAATTCATCACTTCTACATTGGTGAGCTTCTACAAACAAGGCACCCACAGTTCAGATGGGGTGATTGGGGGCGGGGATTGAACACACGCTGTTGACTTAGAAGAAAGAACTGCTGTTTCATTACTGGCAGCCTAAGCAGCTCAGAAAATTTGTTCTGGTCTTGAAAGTATTTTTAGTGCATTGTTTCTAGCCCTGAAAGATCAAAAGCTACCACGTCCCTCTGATTCCCATTTTCTGTTCTTGCCGTGGATTTAACAGTCTGCCGCTCAGGAACTATTAGCCTTAGAGGTTGACGGCCTCACCCACAACCCATTCAAGACGCTGGGAACTGCAGATGCTCAGCTGCCTTTGAAAATCAGGCCAGAATCTCCTTTGAAATTAGGGATTCTGAGCTCCTTAAGAACTGCTGCAATGAACTGGCTAGTGTGTGCCTTCACCACTGCCCTCTGCTGGATGGAGGTGGAACTGCTCAACACTGCGCCATACAGCCTAGACTGCACACAACTAATGGGAGACTCCCCGCTCGGTTAGGCGCCGGTGCTGTTAATGAAGGAGGCTGAGTCCTAACCCTGCTATTATTGTGCTCATGACGTGCAGCATAGGTTTCTTACCAGTCTGAAGCAACTGGGGGAGGGTGAAGGGGAACCTACTGCCGCAGCACTTAATTTGTAGCCCCGGTGGCTTTAGGAGATACCAGATCTTGGAGTTGTCTACCCTGTCTGGGTGCCTCAAGGCAGCTGTGTTTTCACCCTGCTCCAAGACCGAACACACCAAGTCTCGGAAGCTGCATGAGTACAATTTTCAATCCCTGCTTGATTATTTTTGTTTCATGGCAGGTGAGGGGAGCTGGGAACATCTGATATCAGAGCCTCGCTGCCAGCTCAAGGCGTGACGCCTCGGGTGGGGTGGATATGGGCTGTCATTGCACTTGCTTGCTCCTTTGTCCTTTGCATCTCACCCCCTCCCCTGGATCACTTCTGCACTAGCTGCCTGACTGCATCCAGGGAGGGGCTAGCAAGCTCTGGACAGTGTGCAAGGTGCGTCCCCTTCAGTGCTCTCCTGAGAGCCAGAGATGCTGCCTTGCCCTGCCTCCATCCGGGCAGGCTCACCCCCTGCCTGGTGGATTGAACAGTGATATTCTTCCTAAGGGGGGGGGGGAAGAGAAAGGACATCCAACTGAGACAAACAGCTCGCTCCTTATCACGCTTACCGCAGTGGCTTTCATCACTGTTATCTCCACAGTCGTCCTCCAGGTCACATTTATAGGACAGCGGGATGCAGGTCCCCGAGCCCTGGCAGCGGAACTGAGTCTCACTATCACAGACTGTTGTGGCTAAAACAAGGCGGGGGGGAGAGAAGCGAGAGGTTTCAAGGCCACCAATTAAATAATTCCTTCCGTGACCCAAACTCACATGTTAAAATGACAGCAATGGGAATCAAATGGAGGGAAAGAGCTTCCTCAGAGCTATTCTTGCTACAGATTCTGGCTGTGCTGGATGAATTTCTCCTGGTTCAGGGCAGGAAGGGCTTAATGGTCTGACCTGGAGATGGGACTGAAACCAGTGCCACACTGCAATACCAAGCCTGGAGAAAGTGCCCTCCAGCCGGAGAGAAAAAAAGGTGAGGAATCATGGCTGGGGGGGGCGCTTGAGTCTAAGCAGCCATCAGTCAGGAACCTGAAGAGCAGCTAAGCCTAGGGACACGTTTTGGCCTGGACTTTGTCTTATTGTTCAGTTGCTTGGCATTCGGACCCAAATCCAGGTCCTAACTTTGAACCTGGCCCTGTTTCTGTAATGGCCTGAGCCATACCTCTATGACTGGGGGACAGCTTGGCCAGATGGCTGTTTCTTCCCTTCACTGGGCTCTTTGTCTGATTTTCATTCAGAGGATGGCCTTCTCCTTGAATGTATCTAGCTTCATTAGGATATCCCACGCCACAAGGGCTTGTAGGAAGGGTGGAAAGACCATATTCATTATTACTAATCCCTTCTCCATCACTGGTGGAAGCATTTTGCTCCCCAGCCAGGCTTGATAAATGATTACCGATCAGGACGCACACACAAAGTGACCACAGAAGGACACTTACGGCAATTCTTCTCATCGCTCATGTCTCCGCAATCGTTATCGTTGTCACACTGCCAAATGCTGTTGATGCAATTCCCGTTGAAGCATCTATACTGGTTAGGCAGACAGGTGTTATCTAGTGCCCAGCGTGTGTTTAAAAAAAACAAACCAACAAGCTACCATTAGGCATAGCACCATTATCTTTGCTCTTTCTAAGCTTTACGCTCCAGGTCAAGAGGTAAAGTCAAGCTGACCTATCTCCCAACCAAGGAATTTGTTTTTCAGGATTAAATAGCAGCAGGAGTTAACCAGCGTTTTACCTTCCTTGATGCAGGTGGTGTTCTTCAGCACGTATCCATGTGGACAATCACACCTCACTTCCCCTGATGGGAGCACGCTGCTGGAGACTCCCTCAGGACACTTGCAGCTTCTGCTGTTGTTTGATTTGGGCAAACACAACAAACTGCAAGGCTTGGTGATGCAGGCATTCTGCCCTGTTGGGAGGGATCAAAATAACTAGCTGGCACTGCAGTACAGGGCAGGGAACCTGACACTACATCTCCGGTCATCCCCTTGATTCAAGCTGCTACGCAGGCTCTCTGGGCACCTGGGTGTCAGTTTCACTTGGCTATGTATTGAGTCTGGGCTTGGGAGATGCCAAGCGCCCTCCACTCCCACTGACTTCAATAGGGCTTGAATGCACACTCAGTGCCACACTAGATCAGGCCCTTCGATCCTAGTGAGAAGTGGTTTACAGATGAATAAGTAAACAGGATACACTGCGCAGATCCCCCGCTGCCTTATATAGTCGGGAAATATGAATAATTAAAGGGAGAGTTTTTTCTCCTCCTCAAATGAGATGGCGAAGTCAAACCACGCTCTTTGGGACAGAAAACATATTTTTATTTTGTTTGTACAGCGCCTAGCACAAAGGGGTCTTGGTCTACAATGGATGAAGGATGGCCTAGTGGTTAGGGCGCTAGCCTGGACTTTGGAGACCGGGGCGCAACTCCCTGCTTTGCTAGCCCCCTCGTGGGTGATTTCTCTCCCTCACTTCTTCATCTGTACAATGGTATAACAGCACTTCCCTACCTCAGGGTGTTCTGGGAATAAAATACATTAAAGACGGTGAGGCACTCAGATACTATAATGATGGGGGGGCCATACAAGCAGTTAAGATAGACAAACTCCCAAATCCCATTCAATAGGAATTAAGCAGCCAAACACCCTTGCTGGCTTTTGAAAATCTCAGCCTACAGTCTACTTAGAAAAGGTCTTTACAAACACTCCACATTACCTGTTGTCTTTCCTCTGTAGAAGATTTTCATATCCATGATCCCATTTAATCGGCCAACTAAAATCTCCATTCTCGACCCACTGTATTTAGATGCTCTAAAAATACTCAGCTGCGACCAATCATTCCAGTAGATTTCATTCTGAAACATAAGCTTTGTTCCTTAGTCCATGCTTTGGTGGAGACAGGCAAATATTATGACCTCTGCAAACTTATTCTTTTCCAAATTCAGGATTTGAAGGAGGATCTACAGATCAGGAACTCCCGGTTAATCCTGATTTTTTTCATCAAACTAGCCAATGCAGAAGACCAATTTCATAAAGTCAGTTTCAACCGAAAACCGAGGGTCATTTTTTGCATAGACGCTGCCTGTGCCGCTAAGATTTCATATACCACTAATACTACTTTGCACTTATATATTGCTCTTCAAGTGGCTTCAAAATGCTCTGCAAGGCTAGGTCAGTGTCACTACCCCATGTTATAGATAGGGAAAGGAGGATTGTATTGGGGTTCAGTAATTTTCCCAATGGAGTCACAAAGTGAGTCAACAGCAGGGTCTGGAACAGAACCCAGGTCTTCTGACTCCCAGCTCCTACTTGCTCATGTCTGTTTATATGGACAGAGCAGTACAAACAAGAATTAGTAAGGCACAGATATGAAGCTGGGTTCAGATAAGCAGACAGACAGACAGGCATCTGAGACATTAGCCAAAGGTTATCCAGACTACTGCGGCTCTGAAACCTACGAATCTCAGGAGAACAGGATTGTCAGAATGTTTCTTAGGCCCAAAGGAAAGAAGCTAACAAAGCCTTAAAACTGACCTGTGCAGAACCTGAAACAAAAGCCATGTGTGTGCGTTAAGGCTGCAAACCTTTTAGTGAACTGAGTCAGAGTTCATGGTGAGCTTGGGACCACTCAACACAGCTCAGCGTTTATCATAGTTTGGGCTGAGCCCTTATATCTACTATACTTATCTCCACACACACTGTATAAATACCTTAAATACAGCAATAGCATAGGGATGAGGAAGACTATCCAGTATCACAGATCTCTGCATCCCATTGAAATCAATCCTCTCGATTCTATCCATATAGGCTTCCGTCCAATAGATCCAGTGATCATCCACAGAAATGCCATTTGGCCATCTCACTCCCTCAGAGACAATGCAACTGGCCGATGAACCATCCATATCGCTTCTGTAAATGCCAGGTCTAGAGTCTCCCCAGTCTGTCCAGAACATCAACCTGATTATGTCCATAAGCAGAGTTAATTTAAAATAATAATACAAGGCCTCATCTAAACAGGTGCCCCCACAAAACCGTGAACTCCACTCTTTAAATCGTATCTCGCAGAAAGAGTATGTCTTTTTAACAGGAACTCAATGGAATTCAATGGACTGCACTTGGCAGGGGAAATATCAAGGCTCCAGGACTGTATTTAAATATCACGTGAACCACACGTAAAGCAGTGATTCAGCAGACAGTCAGTTTCTAAGAGGTCAACTTCTCACACATTAGCACAGTTACATCCACTGAAGAGACCGGCGCTCTGCCTCCTCTGCTCCATGACCAGTGGCAGCTATGGAGGTTCTTACCAAGGGAACGTTATTGTGAGGGAAATGGAAAATTGCTCCCCATCTCAATCGAATTGAAGCCCAGTAACCCGGATCATAGTATTTAGGTGAGAAAGAGCCATGCAGGAAAACAGCTTTCAAAACAGCAAATGGAGGAGCACACTACTTCGATCTTGTATGAATTTAGTACTGATGAAAAGTGCTGGATTGACTTGGTTGATTTTAATACCAATTAACACGACTATTCACAGATAAGTCCTACTCACCCTTCTTTAGGCACCAGAGCTAGGGCTCTGGGTCGTTCGAGTACAGAGGAATTCAGAACAGTAAATCGCAAGTCTCCATCTGGGTTGGAAACCTAGCACAAGATGTAGCGGGTATGGGTTTTGTTTGCAATATGAAGAACAATTGCATTGTTTAAAATTAAATGAAATTCTGTAGCATTTAATTACAACCATATAGCAAATGACAGTTCAATGCATACATACTTGACAAACAGTTATCTTAAGGCAAGTGATAAAAGTTTATGGGCTTCATTTACTTATGTGATTTCCACACTGCTGAACAAATTGCTTACTGCCGTAATGCCCTATGTGCAGCAAATTCTATCCCGCCACATTACAGAGAGGAAATTGTTCCATTTAATGCAGCTCAAATAACCTGTTGCAGGTAAATTACTTGACAAATTTATCCCTTATGTTCGCCAGCCGCTCACAACTTGTCCTTAATTTTGAGGAGTGTGTTTGTTATTGGGCTGTAGCTGAAGAACGGCTTATGCAAGCAAATTTGGGCCTATGGGCTCTGCTGGGAACCCTTCATTTGAACCATTTGTAGTCTATAATTTGTCACCAATCATAAACCACATGATATTGTTTCTGCTCACTGTCTGGATGAGTATAACTTTTAACTAGGAGAAAGAGGAAGAGTGAGTAACGGCAGAACAAGAAGCAATGGTCCAAGTTGCAGTGGGGGAGGTCTAGGTTGGATATTAGGAAACACTATTTCACTAGGAGGGTGGTGAAGCACTGGAATGGGTTACCTAGGAAGGTGGTGGACTCTCCCGCCTTAGAGGTTTTTAAGGCCCAGCTTGACAAAGCCCTGGCTGGGATGATTTAGTTGGGGTTGGTCCTGCTTTGAGCGGGGGGGGGTTGGACTAGATGACCTCCTGAGGTCTCTTCCAACCCTAATCTTCTATGATTCTATTCAAGTGAGGCACAAAATTTGGGGAGGAGTAAGCTTTTGTGACAACATTCGTGCATCTTTCACGGTTCACCACTATTTTCCTGAAGGAACCAGCAGTTGTCCAAATATAGGTGAACAACAACAGAGCAAACGTGCCATGTTTATTTACGAGCGTATTGTGAATCCCTTTTTGGACCATTCAGCCTGCCCTGAATGTGTGTTATGGATCTGAAGGTGTTATATGGGTCTGAAAGTGTCAAACTGATTTACAGTAAGCCCTCTTCCATCATCATCATCATAGCAAATCCTAAAGGGATGTAGTCTCCTTGCAGATCGAGCACCAAGCAGATCGATCTTTACCTAGGTCCATAAGACAATCTGGCTGGATATTCAGTCTATGTCCCTCACTAGCGATCTTACTGCCGCTTTTGGCGCCTACATGATTACTGATGGTGGAGCGGCATTCCTTGGGAAATGCATTTTGTAATTCGCTGATCTTCCATCTTAAATACAAAAGGCTGAATCCTACTCTGCCTTATGCATGAGTAGTTGCAATAAGCCCTTGGATGAGAAGGCTGAATGGCCTTACTGCCCCTAATATGTCAGCCAACATCCAGGAATGGGAACTCACAGCTACACATGGTGCAACAGACTGAAGGCCTGGTAAAGACAAAGCAAGGTGGCTACAGCTACCTGCTGTCATGAACATCGGTTGCAGACATACCTCAATTTTTGGAATACCAGCATTCACCCAGTAAAGCAACTGACTGAGAGGTTCAAAGGCCAACGCTTCCACTGTTTCTAGGCCAGTGCTAATGATTATCTCCTGTCCGGAGCTGCCATTTAGACAAAGACGCTAAAACAAACAAACAAATAGAAAACTCTAAGCATCAAGGTTAGTGCACTCAGCTGTTTGAGGTGGGGAATTAGCAAAGGAGCCACTAATGAGAAAAACCTAACAGCCGTATTTGCATTGCAAAGCATATCTATTACAGCTCCCCGGAGATACATCCATTTCTGGGATGGAGGGGAGGCCAGGAGATAAACAGGTGTCCAGCACAAGAGAGGGAATAGGAGAAATGTTTGGCTAAAGGGGAAAATACTCCTCTTGTGATATGTGCCATCTTTCATTTCCATTCATAGCAGAAGATAGGTGCTACGGCTGTATTTTTCATTAAAAATAAGAAGCTTAGCTCTTATACAGGGCTTCTCATCAACCTCTAAGCACTCTACAAAGGAGGTCAGTTTCATTCTCTCCACTTTACAGATGGGTAAATTGAGGCACGGGAACGTGAAGCAATTTACCTAAGGTCACCCAGCAGGCCAGTGGCAGGACTAGTATTCCAGTCTTCTGAATCCCAGTCCACTGCTCTCTCCACGAGGCTATTATATCACACAAGGTATTCGCTGTTCTAGGAAAACATCCCAGAGCACTGTGCTAGGCAGGGACTGCCCAGAACCCCGCTCACCTGGATAATGTCAAGCGTCACATCCGCCCAGTACAAACAGTTGTGGTCGTAATCAAAATCCAGAGCCACTGCCCCTCGCAATCCAGTCAGAGGCAACTCCTCGCTGATTCCAGAAGAGAGATCGTACCGGTGGATGGAGTAGCGCGTGGCATACAGAATAAACTCATTCTCTTCTAGAGGTACAGAGAAATATTTATGTAGAAGCCTTTTCCCGTGAGTTCCCTTGGGGATAAGGTGAACAAATGGGTCTTCTTCATTTCTGACCAAAACCACACAGCTAGGACCTTATCATAAATGAGAATCAGGCCCTTGTTTTTGGAGAGAGAAGATTTTAATTGGTGTTTGTCAGTAGCCAGAGATTTCTGTAACTCACATGGAAAAGTGAGAGGAAATCATTACCGCTATTATTTATTCAGGTCGGTGGAAAAAGAGGGTGGAAATTGCAAAAGTAGGTTTTGAAATTCCTTTCTTTTATTTACAATGTTAAATTTTGTCAACATTAAAAAAAAATGAACCAGCTGAAAACATTGGACAGTTTTTTCTTTTGGGCAAAGTGCTTTCTCTGGAGCCTAAATGCATTTAATGTTTGTGAGTCATAAAAGTGACTAAGTCGATAGATCCCGATTGGAGTCTTCGGGGTCTAATGTAACAAATACTTATCATGTAAGAATTTGGGGACCATCTGTCTGTTTTGTACAGTACCTAGCACAACGGGGTCCTGGCCCAGGACTGGGACTCCTAGGTACAGTAGTCTGTACCAAAATCCCAAATCAGGTGAGGTTTGCTCTTGTAGAGAACATTTCATGCCTTTCTGATGACCACTCGGCCCTTCCCTAAAACACCAATCAGGCTGGGGGCTGGAGGGAGGGAAAAGAGTAGGGGATCCTGATTGACGCCAAGAGAATAACTCCCATTGATTTTGGCTTGCTTTGGCTCATGCGCTATCTGCTCCCTTGCAGATACCGCTCCCCCTCTTGTTCTTGCACATTAATCACGTTGCCCCTGACGCAAGATTCAATTAGGGCTCTAATGAGCAGAATGCAAATTATGTTGGCAGCACATGGGTGAATGAGATCACTGCAGGGCCCTCATGTCTGGAAAGGGAAGGGGAGGGGGCGACATCTTCGTGTGACTTGTCTGGCTCACACCACTGAAGTGCTAAGGTATAAATTTTTCCCTGCATGGGCACAGAAAGCGCCAAATGGCCGTCAGACACAGTGGGGGCAGGACAGGCAGCAGTGGCTGTATGGGGGCTCTGCAGGCTGGGTAAAGGGATGGAGAGAGAGAATTCTTGCTCTATTTGTTCTGTTTTAATCTTATTCTACACCTATTACAGTATGAGTCAGGAAATCATGGAGGAGTTTGGTTCCCAATTATCACCTATTTTCATGTCTTCAGCTCCCCTCAGTGAGCAAACGGTGTTCAGCACCTTGTGGAATTCAGCCCTGACTCTAACACCCAATCAAGTGGAGTTGGGGCATCTGAACTCCATGTCACTTAAAAGTGTAAATTCAAACCTGCTCCCATGTCAGAAACTCTTACTGACTCCAATGCGAGCAAGATTAAACCCTCAAAAGCTATGTAAGGGACCCAGAAGGAAGAAATGACTTTTTACATGCTCAGATATTTCAGCTGCAGTTCCATTACCTTTCTCAGATTTCTGAGAGCCTCGTGGGAATTTGTGGATAGTTCCTAAACAGGCAGCCAAAGGAACACAGACTTTGCTAGGAAGCAACCAGGGTGGCAGTGCTCCCATAGAGACTTACCTGCTAGAGGGCATGGCACCAGCTCCCCTTCTAGCCGTGATTCAATGTCTCCTCCTGAACAGGTGTCACCAGAGATCTTGCGGTAGCTGGAATGTATATACACACACACACATTCATTTCTTAAAGGAAAAAGCTAGCATACTCTCATGTGCAACCAGTGCAACCAACTGGTTCTCGTAGGATTTAGAATTAAACCACATTATATTGTGTACTCCATGGGTGCATCCCTCTTAATCATTTATTAATCTGATCCTTCTTTTAATACCATTCAAATAAATTTCATAAACTTAGATTGTAAACTCCTCAGGGTAGGAACCCTCTTTTTGTTCCGCGTTCGTACAACACCTAGCACCATGGGGTCTGACTTGGGGGCCCAAGAAACTACAGTAATGCAAATACATAATAATAATTTGAAAAGTCAAGTTTCTTGCCCATGTGCAGTACGTACCCTCTAGTCTTTCTATACGTTGAGCCAACGGGACAAGGCACAGGTGGGGAATATGGTTTCCCAGCAAATTCAGGATCAGGGACACAAACTTCTAATGATAAGTCATCGCTCAGTTTAAAACCAAAATCACTGAGGGTAGAGGGGGGAAGAAAGGAAATGCTATCATGTTATATTGCTACTTTCATGTATTCTTTGCAACAGTGTTAGAAACACAAAGTGTTTGGGAAGACCATTAATTGTAACATTCAAATGAATAACAATGTTTTGAAATCAGACAGCAGCTTGTATCGAAGAACCTCAAAACATTTTATATGCATTAAGTAATTAAGCCTCACAATCACTAAATACATTAGGGCATGGGTGCCAGCACTGGACTGGGACACCTAACCCTGCCACAGGATTACTGGGTGACGTTGGGCAAGTCCATGTGCCTCAGTTTCCCAACTGTACAATGGGGATACAGTAGAACCTCAGAGTTATGAACACCAGAGTTAGGAACTGACCGGTCAACCACACACCTCATTTGGAACCGGAAGTACGCAATCAGGCAGCAGCAGAGACCCCACCCACCCAAAAAAGCAAATCCAGTAGAGTACTGTGATAAACATAAACTACTAAAAAAAATGGAAAGCGGCGTTTTTCTTCTTCATAGTAAAGTTTCAAAGCTGTATTAAGTCAATGGTCAGTTGTAAACTTTTGAAAGAACTATAATGTTTTGTTCAGAATTATGAACATTTCAGAGTTATGAACAACCTCCATTCCCGAGGTGTTTGTAACTCCAAGGTTCTACTGTAATGATGTTTACCTCCTTTGCGATCTATGGATAAAAAGTGCTAGATAAAAGTATCGTTGTTACATTATCTTAATTTTACAGATGGGTAAACTGAGGCACAGACTGGTCAAGTGATCTGTCCAAGGTTACACAATGAGTTAATTGCAAAACTGGAAACCAATCCCGCAGTCCTTTATTCCCCTTCTGACCAGCTGTAACCAAATTCATCATTATTCCTTCCTAACAGGAAGCAGAACTCTTTATAAAAATCTGGCCCCCTACTCAACAATTCACACGTTAACGAATAACCTTTACATGTGATTATCAAAGCAAAGCTCCTTTATCTTGACAGCTGTTTAGTTTCACTGAAGTCTAAATTAAAAATAAAATTACGTAGCAGTGCCAATCCCATCCCTCTGGTTAAATGGTCTCTTAGCTTTTCTATAGTAGCTCTCTGTCTTTGGAAATCATCCTCATCTATTTTAAAGCAGAAGTAATGAGGTAATAATACTTTGCTTTTCTACTGCACCTTTCAGTCTCTCAAAGTGCTTCAAAGACATGAATTAAACTTCTTGCCTCCTATTAATGAAATGATGTTTTCAGTCTATTTAGTCTGCTCTGCTATACAAACAGGCCATAGATACAAAGAGAGAAATAAATTGGATCTGCTTATTTGCTCACTGTTGTTAGTTACTGATATTTATAACTGAATAACAACCCAGACTAAAGGGAATTAATTGGTACTTACCATTCAAAGTCTTCTCTTATACATGAGCAGTTGGAGACCATAACTGGTCTATCAAAATCTTCCCCATTGAAGCAGGTCGCATGAGGAGTCCTCCTTTTGAAAACTGTCTTATGCCCCAGTAAGCACTCATTACCTCGCTCGTCAGAGGGTGACCACAGTTTGTAATCGTTTTCTGTGCAAGGGACGCCTATGATAAATGATATGCTTGGTTAAATAAAAAAAAACTCACCATGACCTACATACCCAAGACTTGAGATTTAAAAAGAGGAGGCCTGATTTTCCTCTGTCCTTGTACCGGGAGTCGTCCTTTACCCCTGTGCAGAATGGGTGCAAGATGCTGGGGGGCTGAAGATGCTAACCACCTCTGGAAGCCAGTTGCTCTGCTAGCATTTTGCTCTTTGCACAGCTGCCAACAACCACACAAGGTGCAAAGCTGTGGAGAATCGGGCCTAATATTTTGTCTTTTCAGGAGCCTGAGTTGTATCGTATGAACATGCACATTCCCTGCTGCTTCTATCCCAAGAACAGCACCTCGGGGTAACCTCACTGATTCCCACATGCTCCTCCCCTCTCCCTGGGGTGCTGGGATTTCACAATATAAAGGGCTCCCAGAAGCCCATGCAGGGGATATGAGCACACTTAGTGTGCTGAAGAGCAGGCTCTTAAGCATGGATTTATGGACTGGAAGATCTATTGATACATAGATTTTCTGAGGCTTCGCCCTACAGAGCAGGCGAGCAGGGGGAAGGAGCAACTCCCAGGTCTCAGTGCTCCGGTTGCACTCTGCAGTTTGCAGTGGGATTCCTCTCCACCATGCCCTGCCGAGTTCCCCAGACTCCAAGCCCAGTTTACAGGACCAGTGCTGCGGGGAAAGAGTTGCATGTTAATACCTTTTATGCCTAGGGTTTAAAAGGGGGAATGGTCTACTCAAAGGCTGGCCAATGCAGCCTTTCCACTTCCCCCACGTTAACTGCTCAGTTCTGGACAAAGTTGGCAGTGGCTGAAATCCTCTTATGGAGCCAGTTTTCCCTCTCTTTCACACCGGGGGAATCAGTGGAGTAGGACCCACATGCCCAAAACAAATAGAAAAAGGCGCACAGCGTAGGGAAGAGGGGAGACGTTCGGTGACAGAAGGCTATAAAGACTCCAAAGCAATGACAGTGCATTTGCGACGACTTACTTAAATGAAGTCAATCCGATCCCCAAACAGATCCATTTATAACAAAACATCAAGGGAATTGGTTATAACTTTTAGTCCGGCAAATTCCTCTGCCAAGTGTAACTGTTCTTTGATTACAATGCTGCTGCGCAATCAGAGCTGAAATTGGTTATAAAACATTCATTGGCCTGGCTTTCAGAAGTGGGTTGTTGGGGTGTTTTATTGTTGTTGTTTTCCCTTTTTAAAATCCTTCAATCACCTGAGACGAGATTTTAGCTAGAGAGGAAATTGTCCTTGGCTGGCATTTCCGTCTAAAAACTCCGCGAATGGGCATTAAGGGATACAGAACCTGAGGAAGGGGAACGGTGTCCCTAGCCTCTGTTTGTCAGAGAGTGGAGATGGATGGCAGGAGCGATCCCTTGATCATTACCTGTTAGGTTCACTCCCTCTGGGGCACCTGGCATTGGCCACTGTCGGTAGACAGGACACTGGGCTGGATGGACCTTTGGGTCTGACCCAGTATGGCTGTTCTTACATATCACTGACGTTCCTGGCATCTGAAGGTGAGTCTCTCTTAGGGTACGTCTACACTGCAATGAAAGACCCGTGGCATGGGCTGTGGCTGGCCTGGGTCAGCTGACTCAGACTCACGGGACTATAAAACTTCAGTGTAGACTGTCAGGCTTGGGCTGAAACCTGGGATTTGAGACCCCGCGAAGGGGGGGTGGGTCTCAGAGCCCAGGCTCCAGCCCAACCCTACATGTCTACGCTGCTATTTTTAGCCCTGCACCCCAAGCCCCGTGAGGCCGAGTCAGCTGACCCAGGCTCTGACATTTGGTGCCAAGGGTTTTTATTGCAGTGTAGACATACCCTTAGGCTCTGAGCCTGCCAAAAGGGCCGCGTGGGTGGAGCCCTCGAGCTTTGCAGCGCCCTGCTGAAGAGCTGACTTGCCTTTCAAAGAGGTGCTTGTGAAAATGTTACTGGAGATGACCAGGCTGCACTTCCTCTTTCTCCCTCTCCGCAGATAAGCAACAGCAGCCCATGAGTACATGAACTTTTAAAGGCCCTACCTGTCCCCAAATTAATATTCAATGGGGGAAGCTGCAAGGATCTGCTGCTTTTCAAGGACTGGACACCCGTGTGTTTGAAAAGCAAGGGGGTGGGATAAACAGACGCCGTACGTGCAAAGCTCAACGCCACGGGAATACGCCAGGTCCCTTACCGAGCACGTCAGTGGTGTTGATCTGCAGTATCAGCCAGCTGTGGCCGTTCTCTTTATAGGAGCCGAAGATGGTGAACACTGTGCTCTTCTCCCCTGGCTCAGTGAGAAGTCCATACACAAATACCGGTTTCTCTGAGAAAGTGAACGTTTTCCAGGTCTCCCCTTCATTTGTGCTGTACCTAGAGGGGGAGAGACCAGGACAATGGGACTGCTGCAAATAAAACTCCTGGTGGCCTCCTCGTTGGGATTCGTTTGCTCATTTCTAAAGTTACACAAAACCAGGTACTTTCAAAACCTTACTCTGGCCATGGTCATGACTAATAACACTTGGCTTTTCCATGCGTAGATCTCAAAGTGCTTCACAAAGATAGATCAGCCCCCTGCTGCAGGGGGGAAACTGAGGCACAAAGAGACGTGACTTGCTCAAGGTCCGTGATAGCGCCAGGATTAGAAGCCAGATTTCCCGATTCCAAGTCCACCGGACCACACTTATCACAAACCAGAAACAAGCAGCTGCATAATTTATCTGGACGATAGCTGGTTTTTATAGATACACATGCACATGTAGGTCATAGGACAGTGACAGCGGCCTGCAACTATGTGGCTTGAAATTCTGTCAATGAGAAAAGCCAAAGCTCGTGAGAGTCTGTGCCCAAAAGGAAGAACGTGGCAGAAGCCGATCTGTAGATGGTAGTTGGTTTCCCAACACCACAGATGGGAACCAGAACATATGAAAATTCCCTGCAGGGCTCTGTGACCCTTTTCAGAGAGACTGACCCCGAAGCGGCCAAGAGACATTGGTATGAGGCAGCACATGTGCTTCCTTGACACAAGAGTGATGCTCATATCATAGACTAAGTTTTGGGCCTTAGTTTTTGGACGCCAAAGCTACGTCAGAGGGGATGCTCCCTTTCAATGTACATCTCTGTAGCCTATTTAACTTTTGTAGGAATCCATGGTCTTAGTCATGTTGAAACCTCTCCTGCATAAAATTTAAATTAAGCTCTTAAGTTAGTTCACTGTCAGAACAGCTGAGAGAAGCAGCCCTTCCAGTGCAAAAAGGAAAAATAAGCCAAAGCATTTAATGGCATTTGGGAAAAAATAGGCAGTCTTTTCCCACGTCTTTTTGCAGTTATCCAAAATGGTGGGCTGTAAACTGATTCTGCAAACTGTTATGCGTGCAAGTAACCCATGCTCATGCTAGCTGCCCCCAAGGGCTTCTGACGGACCACACACACACGAGCAAATGGTTGCAGGATCAGTCCCTATGGCGGTAGAGCAAGCAAAGTAATTACATGCTCAATGACCCACTTGAAGCTAATTACCCCAGACCTATAAAGCTGCAAGAGAGAATCCAACCGTTGACATTAAGTGTGTTCTAACAGCATTGCTGGGCAGTGTATGAATCTGGTGGGGGAGCACATAAGGCAATAAACATAGTTGCCATGTCCTGAAAATTGGTTGAAAAGCTATTTTAAACTTCAGAACCACTGGCCAATGATCCAGCTGATGCGGATGGAATCCCAGGACGGGGGCAGGGCTTAGTCAGAGGCCCTGAGGAATGGAAAAGGAAAGGGGAAGAGGCTGTGACAGAGACAGCAAGGAGGCGAATATATACATGGATACAAAGGAATCCCATCATGACAATAAATGCTATCTAAACAGGCCTCAACTAGGAGGCTGCCCACCAATGTACGCTGTAGACATTTACTGGAGAGGGAGATGATGTGATGGAGTAGTGTACACCTAAGCCCAGCACTGGGTGCCACGGACTCTCCTATTTTTTTTTTACATAATTAGCCCGTGGAACTCATTGCCACAAGCAATAATTAAGGCCAATGGCCCAGTGGGATTAAACAAAGAAAAGAATCAGATAGTTACATGGACAACAGGAAAATTCAGTTACATTAGATGGGGGATATAAGCCTTATGCTTCAGGGAATGAACTAACCACTAAGTGACAGGGCTAGGGAGAAACCTCCCCTCTGGATAAAAGGTTTCTCTAATCACAAGGGAGCCATGCTGACTAGGCCAAGTGTTTGCTTCTTGTTCACATGGATCAATGAGAGATTGGATTCGTGTATCATATTTTGCCAGGGCTCCAAATACCTTGGGATGTAGCATTCAAGGACAGGTGGGATGCTGCAGGAAGAAAGCCTGGAGCATAGTTGCCACCACTGGTCAACGGTGGGTGTTAAATATTTGGGGTCTCGAGCACCCATGTAAAGGGGAGGGGAGATTGGGATTGTATAGGGGAGAAAATTCAGAATGTGTAAGATCAAAATAATTAAAAAATGCTTTCCTCGGTTCTAGCGTAATATATAGGTCCGTCCCTGAGACGTTGGGGATGTGTGTTTAAAAAAAAAAACCCTCCTAAAATAATATATATCCCAGTCCAAAGTGTAGCAATGCTACAAACCCTCATACACCTTCCAGTTCTATTGTCTGGGGGGCTGACCCGCCCCTGCGTTGCAACAGCATACCTCCACTGAAGTCAATGGAATTGCCCTATTGCAAAATGGAAGGATGTACTTGGGGTTAAAGCACTGGGCTAGAGTTCAGGTGACCTTGGTTCCATTTCTGACTCTGCCACAGATCTCCTGTAGGACACTTAATCGCTCAGTGCCTCAGTTTCCCATCTGTAAAATGGGGATAATGCCACCTCACCTGGTAGAGGCTGTGAGGATAAAGCCCATAGTGTTGGTCACGCACTCAGACGCTATGCCTATAGGGTCCATATAAGCACCAAGACAAAGAGAGAACCGCGAAGAATAAGGCACAGAGCGACCACTGTACACAGACTGATATCCTGTATACTTCAGCCTATTCCTTTTCCACTAGTGAGAAGTTTCTTTACAATTTTTAGAAAGGGGCAGGGGGGAGGGTGATGGATTAGCATATCATGGATAGGTTAAGGGCAAAATCAAGGGGCCACTTGCTATTCTATTGTTTTTGTTGGCTCACATCTCTTGGGAAGTCATCTGCTTCTGTCAGGTAGTTTGAAAGAAAACCTATTCACCCCAGTAACTTACTTGAGCTGGTCTGTCTCTGTGCCCTGTGTTATTGCGACAAGAATGCCACCATGGTCACCCCAAGTGTAGTAATGGGGGCCGGACAGTGCCTGAGAAAAGAAACATGGACACAAGGAGCTTAATGAGAGAATGCTGAGGTGGCTTGAATGTGAGGTTATAAAGCATCACATGAACCATAACATAACCACAAAGGCTCTCATTCATCTGAGTCCTTAAGTGTATTCATCCCGTGTTGAAGTCCAATTGAAGCTTTGCTGAATCAGGGCTGAAATCCTTGCTATGAAACATGCTCTATAAGAACTGGGTGTTTGAACCATGCTGACTTTCAGGTCTCCTGGGCTGCAGCAATAGAGACTCAAGTGTTTACAGGCTGTGGTCTGGGGTCAACTGAGAGCCTAGAATCATAGAAGCATAGCACTGGAAGGGACCTCGAGAGGTCATCTAGTCCAGTGGGGGGCCACCAAAACAGACCAGAGAGCAGGGCCAGCGTTAGACTCACTGGGGCCCAGGTCTGAAGCCAAAGCCCGAGCCCCCCCACCTGAGCTGAAGCCAAAGTCTGGGCAACTTAGCTTTGCGGGGGCCCCAGACAATTTCCCTGCTTGCTACCCCCTAATGTCAGCCCTGGCTTTTAATCTACTGGATATGCAGAAAAAGAGTTGTGGCTCAGGTGGGCCATGGAGTTTTTATAGCACGTTGGGGGGGCCTCAGAGAGAAAAAGGTTGAGAATCCCTGATCTAGTCCAGTCCCCTACACTCATGGCAGGACTAAATATTATCTAGACCGCAGCAGAGTTACTCTGAATTTGCACAGCTGTAACCAAGAGCAGAATAGGACCCTGGAGCCTTATTCTCCTCTCACTTAAACTGGTGAAAATCAGGAATAACTTCACCGAAGTGAGAGGAGCTGCACTAGTGTAAACGAAAGAAGCCCCCTGAATCTAGAGAAGTTTGTTGTGTTTGCAAACCTTCCGGTGAGCTGAGTGGAGACTGGTGGTTTCCCAGGATTTCAGCCAATTTTGTGTTCGAGTCTGTGATGTTTCTTCAATACTAAGAAGCCAAAGGGTGCTTGGAAACCACATGTTAAATGGTCCAACAGCCAGTTCACACATCCATCACAAGAAGAAGCACTGTCGTGCGTCAGACCCACCCGGAGCTCTGTTTTGAAACAATATCAGCATTCTACAGACCACTGCGCTTTCCAGGCTGGAGCAGATGATTTTCACACAGCTGCTTGCCAAAACAGAGAGGCAGAAACTGAGGTCACTCCTGCACAGTTGCAAACTCAAATGTGCTCAGTCATTTCCCTTCTGCTCCCCTCTTTGCACAAAGAGGAAGATTTAAACAATCCCACTGAGTAACTCAGAAGCCAGGGTTTTGTGAACTGTGAAGCTCCCTCTCTTACTCATCACATTTTTACCTTGTACTTCTACATGGAGCCCTCCCTGTGCAAGGTCAAGTCAGAACAGGAAGAATGCATGTGGCTGTCTTGCTTTTTAAGATCAAACACTTCCAAGTCACCCCACAAGTTCTTACGTGAAGAAACACAGCTCCCCCATTGCCTTTCCTAGGTTGAATCTTTGATATGTACATGCTTTCAAGGACAGGGGTTCTTTGGACAAGGTTGTATCTCGGCAGTATCAAAAACAGCGGCGTGTTCCCACTGCGGCCCAAACATTAACCAAACCGCACAGCATTTACTGGGAGGAAAAGGAGGCCGTTTTAGTCACAGGATTAAACAGTTTACAGATGTTGAAACACCATATTACACTAACAGCAAAATGTACAGACAGACCACAAACCATGCCACAGACCAGAACACCCAGTTAGTAAAGAACATTCAACACCCGTAAACTGAGAACAACATCTCATTCCACTGGAAGATGCCAAGGGGCTTCTCAGCCACTCAGACAGGCAGAAAGCCCTGGGTTTTCTCTGAGTTTTGTCTGCATTTTAAGAGGGCAATACTCAAACATAGAAGACATATAAATAGGTACATCGAAAGCTTTAATCCAACATGTCTGATGCCTCTGAAAATCCAGATGAAAACAGCATTAAGCACAAGAGGAATGTAAACATTCTCGCTTCCCCGGGTCCCCTGAATTCAGCAATCCTCAGTGATGCCCCAGTATGTGCTATTATTATTATTTCCGTTACAATAGCACCTAGAGGTGCCAACTGACATCAGGCCTCCACTGTGCTAGGTACTGCCCCAAAGAGTTTGCAATCTAGAGAGACAAGAAAAACAGAGGAAATGATACTGTGTCTCTTCGCAGATGGGGACTGAAGTTTAATCTCTCTTGACTAAGTGACTTGCCCAAGTTTGCAAGCAAGGCGTCTGTAGCAGAGCTAAGAACTGAATGCAGATCTCCCCAGCTGGAATTCACTGCCTTTAACACAAGGCCAAACTTCCTAACCACGCACTCTGACTGATGGTCCAGCTGCATGAAACTGGTCTTTCTAGTCCAGCCCCAGAAGGCTCTAGCTGTATGTTGTGCCACCTTTAACTCTATATTGCTTAGTTTTGCCAATTTTTAAATGGTTTTAAACTATTTTAATAAATGATGTTTTGCATACATGTGGAAATCTATGTACACAGGCATCTTTAACACACTTGGAAAATGTCTTGCAGAACCGTGCAATACAGAAGAGAAAACTGGTGCTTTCCACTGTTCCAAGCCCTTCTATGGATGAAATGGCACCGCCAGACTAACACATACTGTAGCATCTGTCAGAGTAAGTAGGACCAGAAAACATTGGTTGTAAGCTCAAAGCCCTTTTTAATTCCGTTTCTAGGGTATTCCGCACATTTCAACCAAAGCTACTTGGTTTGTGCTTGGGGCTGTGAATTAAGGATGTGTCAGCCACCTTTAATATATAATGTACTCTATATAATAGTTACAGACTAATATAGCAATGCTTGCCCCACAGAGCAAACCACCATGCAAGTTCAATGCAAATGGTATCCTTACCTCTCTCCACCTCGCTCCTGCACTGCTTGAAACGTACACGTTCGTTTTGCTTGCCATGTTCTTGCCCACCGAGCCTAAGAAATGAGAGCATCATTTTTCCTGATATTTCTTAGCGGGTTTCTTAAAACAAACTCAGCCCCCTCTGACCTATTTTTTTTTTTTATTTGTAATCAAATGAGTTGTTTTGGAGGAGTTAATTTTTCATACTATCAGTGAGTTACTTTAAATAAGAAGTTTTAAAAGATGATGATTGCAGGTTTTAAAAGCAAGCAGGAAAACGACATCAAGATAAGTATGGCCAGATGAAATCGGCTCTGTTTGAAATGTTCAACAGAGCGAGCCTTCTGCAATAAAACAGTGAGTCAGATATTAGTCCCTGTATGCTTTAAAAAAGCCTTCATTTTGAGAGAGGCAGGAACAGAATACAAAGTGTGTAATGGGTTTCTACCTCCAGCAATAGGGTGGTGAAATTTATTGTATAAGGAGTGCTGAGGACAAAGGATTGCAAAATTCATATTTTAATTGATTTTTTTGTAACAAACAATGTTTTTAATAGATGTCAATAGGAACTCACAGGTTCAGGCTCTCGAGAAAAATATACCTGTGGCAATGATCAGTCCTGGAGCAGATTCTTTGGAGAGAATGGGCATCCTACGCAACTGGAAGTTAAGCAGCTGACTCAGTCGCTGGGCCAGATGAAGAGAGCAGCCCTTTGAAAACTGGAATAGAAAAAACACACTCTGCCACTTGCCATTGTAAAAGGCATTCGATGTGCCATGATCCTATGTGAGCATCTCAAAATGCTTCCCAAACCTTTGTAAATTCAACCTTCCAACACCCCTGTAAGGTAGAGAAGAAACCTTGGTCACCTCTCAGCTGGACTACAGCAATGTGATGTACCTGCGCATAAAGCCTTCAGCGTTTAAGAAACTCCAACTGGTACAGCCCGATGCAGCGTGTCACCTCAGCAACAGAAGGTACCACGAGCACATCACACTTGCCCTCCTCTCCCTACACTGAGCTCTCACAGACTATCGAATCAAGTTCATGGTCTTGGTCCTTCAAGGCACGCAATGGCCTGGGCCCAGGATATCTGAAGGACCCACTAAGGATCCAGCATGAAGACCACGGTAGAAATTTCTGCTCCTCTGGCAAAATGGAAATCTCTTCAATAAGGGTAAAGCTTGTCTGTACAGAAGAGAGAGCTGGCCCAAGACTGTGCAATGAACTCCCCCAGGAACAAAGCTCAGTGCCTCAGTTTCCCCATCGAGAAGAAGAAGAATGCTTCCCTACCTCACAGGATAAATTCACAGGTCTGCGTGTGGTGCTCAGATACTACAAAGACCCCACCATAGAAAAGCCAAGAAACCAACAAGATTATATGATGTAAAATCTGCCTATAGTGAACTCTTCTGATGAAATTCCTTTTGCAGGGAATGTGTCCTGGGTTTTTTCAGTGCCCTGCAAAATGCAACTAAATGTATCATTTATTTTTTCTGAATAACAAAAAAATAAAATAAAAGGGGCCTCCACTGTAATCTTTACAATGCCTAGAAAAACTGTGACCTTCAAAACATTCATTAAAAGCTACATTTGGAAGGGGAAAAATCCTGAAGAACACAAGGGAAAAATCTCCCAGCATTGTAATAAAAAAGCCACTAACAGACACACAGAAAGTGTTCTATTGTCCAGATGAATCTGCTTAACGTTTAAGAGACTTTCACAACATTTTCATATTTAAATATGTCATGCTTGTTCAGTGCATCAAGCCACTTCCCCACGCCAGGTCCTTGTGCCTAGCCCCCGACTGGGGGGCTAGACTTGGTAGTGCAGCCGGCTGGGGAGCAGGTCTCCGATAAGACAAAGTACATCCATATGCGGGATCCACAAAGATAGGGCACTCCTTAAACCCTCTTACCCCACACTAAGCGAAATCGAGCCCTATATTTTTAGCATCTGTGTGATTTGATATTGAGACAACAGGTGGAATCCTGGCCCTATTGACGTCAATGGAAGTTTTGTCACCGACTTCAACAGGGCCAGGAGTTCACCCACGATCTCTTCAAACTGGTACCACCCCAGATCCTTTCAACTGACTCTGTTGTAACTGGCATTTCCTCTCTTTACAGTAGACACACAGAAGCTTCATCAACAATCAAGGCTAACATCAGCCTCCTCTAACCAGCCGGCTAGGGAAATGAATGGAAAGGCTCCTGCCCCAGTACTGACCTAGTGCTCCAGGATGATGCAGGGGGCTGCTGGAGGTGCCATCGTTCTGACCCCTACATCAAACCAAGGTCCTGTCTCCCAAGATCCTCTGACACTTTTAGTACTGTAGGGTGCTTAACCCTGGTTTCCACCCTCCCTGTTTCCACCCTCCCACAGGCTGTACCACAGGGACTGATGACCGGACATTTCATAAAACAGATTACGTTTTCATTTTTGTCACCTTTCTTTTCCTTTTTATTCCTGCGCTGATCCTTCCAAGGGTTTACCAAATGGTTAATGACTGACCCAACAATTCTTCAAAGGGGAAACGAGGTTAAAAATGCTCCCTTCCTCACCCCCCCCCCCCAAAACACCGGGTTCTACTCATTGTTACCTCGCAATCTATCTTTTCTCCATAACCTGTATACGCCGGAGCCTGCAGGAATTCCCAGGTTCCACCTTTGTCAAAGGTGATGACAGACCTCATGTTCTCTTCGCTGAACGAGCCGTTTATCAGGGTGGCTATGTACACTCCTCTCACACCCTCGACACGGTGGAAATCTGCAAAAGGCTCGTTGGCAAAATACCTGCAACGGAACGCAGGTGTGGGTCATTTGGTTAACTGCAGTAAGGGCTGGGATTCTGGGGGAGAACGCACAGGTACATTCAACGTCAGGGGCTTCTCTACTCAGAGAAATATCCAGAACAAACAAAGCATGGAAAGCCAATTTACTGAACGAAAGTGACTCATTTACCTCTGTCGACTAAACTCAGCCCTTTCATCAAATGCTTCTACTGAGTCACCTCAAAGCCTCTAGTAAGAAGAAGCCCCAATCTCGCTGTACCTTCCTCACAGTGTAGGTTCTTCAGACTTAGGGAATAATGCTCCGCTCACTCATGCTGGTCTTACGCCATTAACGCAATGGAGTTACACCTAAGGACCTGGTCTAAACATAGGAGTGGGAGCCCAGAACTCCTGAGATCTAATCTCAGCTCTACTACTAACTTCTTCTGTGATCTTGGATGAACCACTTAACAACTCCACCTCCTCTGTATAATGGGCAGAATGCCTACCTTTTAGGGGAGTTGTGAGGTTAAATGCTCATTACCTGCTACCCACTATGTTGCATCTTCTCCCAGATGAACCCCATCTTGAGTTCCTCAAGCCACGGGAGTCCCATCAAGCCGGCCCAGCCCTCCTTACCTGACCAGGGTATCGCTGCCCGCCCCTCCAGGGCTGTAGTACAGCACATTTTCTAAAGACAGAGAAAACTTCAGGCCTTCTGCTTCTGAGATGTAGAGGTTGGTGCGGTTGTTACTGTGGCTGACACACACGAACACCTGGTCCTCGGATGCATCCGCAATGTAGTATTCCTTAGGGGGCGGTCAAAGACATTAATTCGCTCAGCCTATCCCTCACTTACGTAGACACACACTGGGAGGTTTTCCTACCCTCCACTGTTTGTTGTTTCCTTTAAGGTGCCTAAAAATAAATCTTCCTCCCTCCACCGAAAACAGCTTTTCCACTTGGCAAACAAATTTCTCCCCTCTGCTTCTTGCACACGTGATCTCTCTCTCTCCCCCTCCTCCTCCTCCACCAAACCCCTCCTCAAAGTGCAGTCTGTCCACAAAGAAGTCCAACAAAGATTAGCACAGCAGCATTCTTAAAATTCATCCTGCTCACACTGGTTCGCCAAGCCGTATCTGTGCCTGGCCCATTTCTGTTCAGATCTGAACAAGGCTGTCAACGCCTCGAGCACAGAACATACCCCGCTTATTTGCCGAATGCTGTGCGTACACCTCAGCAAGTATCACGAAGGCAGCAGGGCGCTTGTCTGTGCGTTCCTGCTTTGGGAAGTGGCAGAATCAGCAGTGCCAGCCCATCTCTGGGTTTGCTGGGATAATATCACAGGGGTCTTTGAAACCCTGATTGAGCCACTGTGCCCCTTCTGCGTGGCAGAGCATGAAACATTCCAGACCGGACTGTTCTGTCAAAAGCACTGGCCCACACTGATCTTACACACACACTCTCAGGAGGCACAATCCTTCCCCAGCTTCCGCCCCTACCCCCGAGGGGGACACATGTACACTGCACGGTCCTTTTGCAAAGTGCTGCAAGCTCACCTCGTCCCATTTGCTGCCAGCCAGCTCCACAGGCTGGTGTAGAAGGTGGGTGGGCCATGACACTATTCTGTTCTCTGTCTATTCCATGACATTATTCTATTTGGGCTGGGATGTATCCACAACGGTGCTAGCAGGGAGCAGCCCCCATACCCCCCCAGTTTCCGGGGTTATTGTGACAGGCCCTTGCACGAGGGGAGAGAAGGCCCCCCACAGACAATGAGATTCTGGGACACAGCAGTGCTGTCAGTATTTAGAATCCAGAGGCCATTCCCCTCTAGATCATACTAATTTAAAAACCTCTGCCTAAAAAAAATGGTCAGAACTATTTTTCTCGGCTCTCTCAGCCTCGATCCTGCAAACACGTATGCACGAGTCATTTTACTCTTCTCTGTAGCCCCATTGATATCAATAGGCATCATGCGCATGGGTAAAGTTACTCCTGTGTAAACAGCAGGATCATTGTGACACTTTGCTTCCATTCCATTCCAAACATGAGAAGGCCAAACTGTTTTGAACGAAGTATGGAATAAGACTACCTTTGCTACCAATCTAGCTACTGCAGTTACTAGTTAACGAGCAAAAATGCTATTCGGATCCTATACACAGCGAAGGTGCCTTTGGCTGAGGGAGGAATAAGTAGATGCCATAAATCAACTCCATTTTACCTTTATTGGATGTCTGGTTACAAACTGCGCAGCTCGCATTGGCTTGCGGTTGAAGGAAACCCAGAGCTGGACTGAAGTTTGCTGCTGGCTGCCCAATAAATGCTATGAAGAGGAGGAAAAAATGTTAGGAATCTTTTTTTTATTCCTAAATTCACAATAAAATAATATACCTATAAAACAGGTTAAAGACAGAGCAGATACAAATTAACAAACTCAACAGTAGAAAAAGCAAGCAAATATCTTACCCACTCTCCAAAAAAAAACCACAACACAGTAACTTGATGGCTAGTTTGGATGGGATCCTGAGGTACTAGAATACTAAAAACATAAAAATGACTTAACTGTTCCCTGTGATTGTGAAACCTGAAAACTGTACGTCCCCTATGCCAGCAGATGAGATCTTATTATTGGTAACATAGCAACCTCTTGCAATTTATTCATCTATTTGCCCCATATACTGTCAGTGCTAACTAAGGAAACAGGAGCCTTGGAAATCACATAGATTGGATATATGGCCAGAAAACTAGCTTGAACCTGTTGGGGATTTCTCGGTCTTTTTGAGAAAGAAGAGTGAGATCCCTTTCAAATGCACAGCATTGAGTCTTTAGATTCTTCATTGTTCTGAGCACTCTCTTGGAAGCTGGAAACAACCCCACCTCTCAACTGATTAGCCAGGCTGTCAAAAGCTGATGTTTTCCTCCCATAGTTCTTCCAACTAGACTGCATGAAATTCACGTCTGTTTTTATTTATGCCCTTTGCAGACTAGCCGCAATGCTTTCATGTTGACGTTTACTGTTTTAGGGATGAGTATCCTGTTATAAAAATCATGGCCAACATTTCCAAACATGGGATGTCTAAGTTAGGCACCTAAATCTGTATCTAGGCTCCAAAATAAGTGGCCCAATTTTCTGAGTTGCTGAATACCCACAATTCCCACTGAAATGAATAGGAGTCAAGGGTGCTCGGCACCCAGGCAATGAAGATGCCTGTAACCAGATGTATCAACCCCCGACTGAGCAAACAGGGGCTGACCAATCACTGTGGGCCTAGGAGACCACACCCTTTCCCCCCTCCCCACCCCGCACATGCTCCAGGTGGAGGGGACAGATAAAAGGAGGCAGCCCAGCTCAGTTGGGGCTAGTGGAGGAGGAAAAAGGACATGTGTTGCAGGCTCCTGGAGAGGAACCGTTGACTCGCCAGGCTGTTGGGACCATGAAGCTGAATTATGCTGCGGATGACCAGCCGACTGCAGAATCTGATAGATGCTGAGTCACTGCCAGCCCAGGAGATGCCTGAGATGGGCTTTATGGTAGGAACTGACCCAAGGAATGTATTAGGAGCTGATGCTTAATGGGGAATTTACTGGCTTCAGAGGGCCCTGGGTCAGAACCCAGTGCCCTAGGGTTCCCCTCTCCACAGCACTTACCACTAGGCATGGCTACTGGGGACTCCTGATTTAGACTGATTGTTCACTCTGCCCTGCACAGAGGGTCAGATCCCCCAACTGCTTTTATCTGCCCCAGCCAGGAGGCTCAGGGGCTGCAGACTGACTGTTTGCTCAGTCCTACAAGGAGTCCTGAGCCCCTTGATCATGACTGTTTGACTCAACAGGCAATCCTGACAACTGTGTGATGGGGTGTATCAACCCCACACCGGGCAAACGAGGGTGGCCCCACTTGACACATTCAGCCCGTTACAGAGCCTAACTATGGATTTAGGTGCCTAACTCAATGTTGCCAACTCACCCAATTTTATTGCAATTCTCACAATAGTTGTTGTTTGACTTAAAGCCCCAGCTCCGGGAGTCATGGGATTACATGAGACTCAACTCCCCCTCCTCCCCAACCTTTATGGTTGCAGAGGAAACCTTGAAAATGTGACTCAGTGAACCCTAAAGGCTAAAAATCCAGAAGGCAAACCAAAAAAACCTTAAATTTTATTACGTTGTTTAAAATCTCATAATTTTTAAGCCAATCTCATGATTTTTTAGGACCTGATTTGGGAATTCTGAACATTTAGGGTTGGCGCTGCTGCTAAACGTCATGCTCCCAAGTTGGATATTTTAAAATAGCAAATTTTCTTCTCTGTTACTCAAAAGTGCTCAGATTGTTATAACTATATTGCAAAGGGGAACAACGGGCAGGGGGACATCCTGAAAACCTCTCTCCCCAAATCTGCAACATTGGGGACTGATCTCATGCCACTTCGACAGTAGTAAGAAGGCTGATTCAATGATTGAGGCACTAGTCTGAGGTTCAGGTTCAATTCCCTGCTCTGCCACAGGCTCACTGTATGTCCTTGGGCAAGTCATGTAGACTCTCTATGCCTCAGTTTCCCAGCTGTAAAATGGGGATAATAGCACTACCCTCCCTCACAGGGTCATTGCGAGGAGAAATGCATTAAAGATTATGAGGAACTTAGATACTAAGGTAATGGGGGCAATAAAAGAAAGATGTGGGGGACAAAGGCCTGTATCTCACAGAAGAACGAGGAAACTCCGAGTACAAATTTGCAATGTTTGCTTCCTATTTGGGTTAATTTAGCATCAAAAAGGATACAGCTCCCATTGACAATAAAGCTAACGAGAACATCTTAACTCTCTCAGATGACTCAGGGCCTGATCCCGCTTTGGAACAGACCCAGTGCCAGGTCGATATATTCAAAAAATTGAAGGCTTCAGTTTTTGCAGGATGTAACTTTTAGCAATTGAAAGCGTCCTTCAGACATTCTCTTCAGACATGCTTTTACCTGTTGAGAGTATTCACATGGCTACGGGTAAACATTACTCCAACTCCGGTGTATGCTCACTACTTGAATGCACAGAAAGCATTAAACTTTTTGGGGGAACCACAGAAAAGTGACTAGGGGCTGGATTCTTAAAAATGTCTTGATAATGGTAGGATATAAACATAATGTGTTTATATTCGGGGGGGGATAAAGCTTTTCAGATCAGATTAGAATAATTTTGAAGTCAGTCAATTTAATGGCCTTAATCTATTTGACTTGTGTCCTTCTAACTAAATTATTGCAGGCATATATCCTCTTTCCCTAGCTCCACCCCACTATTGTCAATTTCTGCCTTCCCTTTACTTATAAGCATCTAGTTCTTTCTTGCCAGAATTCCAGCCCTTTGTAGCCTGACCTAGTTCTGCCTACCTCACTAAAATCAAATAAATATATAAAAATACTGCTGTTCCAAGTCGATCTCCTATCAACCCTGAACAGCACATTGTTAAAAAAAAAACACTGACACTTGGTCTATCCGGTCATTGTAGACTGTGTCTTTCCAACAGAGCCATTTAGCCATTCTTGTTCATGTGTGCTAGGGTAAGATGCCAGATGAACAGCCCTGGAGATTGGACTCCTGTATTTATCCACACAGCATGGTGGTGTTTTTACAGTGGACTCAGTAGAACATCTCAAAGTACTTTGATACAGCAGTATGCATAGTTTTAGCCCTGCTAAATGCTCTAATCATCTCTCTAGATGACTCATTCAAATGTGTGTCAGCTCTCAGCAGAAGTACGACTGGCATGTCCAGGGTGCTATATATTAATATGCTGTGGGTTTTTTATTTTCACCCCTGGTGTCAGGAGCTGTATTTGTCTTTGGCACTCAGCCTTGTGCTTTCTATCGCTAAAGGATAATGAAGTCAGCTCACTAACTCCAGCCAATTTTTCCTTCTCAAACTGACAATGACCTTATGCAATCTTTAATGTTTTGCCTCCAGGCTTAAAGTATGTTCCCTTACTTTTGTTCTGTCACTAATGGAGCCTGACTAGCGAAGTATTGTCTGTTATTGTACTGAATATTCAGAGCCCAATTCAGTTCCATGAAATCAGAGTCCTTCCACTGACTTCAAAGGGATTCAATAATCATAATACCTAGCTCCTTATATAGTACTTTTCATCTATAGATCTCAAAGCACTTTACAAAGTAGGTCACTATCCCTATCCCTGTGTTTCAGGGAAACTGAGGCAGTGAAGTGACTTGCCCAAGGTCACCCAGCAGATCAATGTAATACATCCACCTACACAGTGATTTTTCGAACATGCTACTTACCACAGTCTTTGTGGCAAACAGATACTTGTCCCTGAGTTGGAAGTCTTCAACCTCTTCCAGAACGATTTCTTTATTTTCCCTGGTTTGAAAGAAATCTGTGCTGCGAATTATAGTTGAGGACCCTGTAGGCTCATGTCGTTCTATGTAAACTGTATTCAGTTTATCATATGGGTCAATGCCCCTGGTATGAAAGAAAGAAAGCAGGTATATTATTTTTGTGCTCACCCCACTATCACGATAGCACCAGGTATTTATAAGCAAGTCATTTAACAAGAGAGATGGGCTCAAAACTTGGATCAGAATTTTGAACACCCCGAAGTTAGATGATGAGATCTGGGGGTTTTGGTTCACCTCATTATAAAGAGCGGTTATTTGCAAAATTTGTATCTAAATTCTGATTTGTATTTTCAAACCACTCCCAGAACAGCTGGTCAAAATAAAGGGTGACAACTTCAAAAATATCTGACATTTCCCCCCCATTTTTTTAATTGATGTTCAAGATACACTGAAAAGACCAATTAAGCAGCTCAACAGCTGGTTGAAAAGCAAGGCAATTGCTAACGTTTTATTAATTTTTTCCTTGGTCTTTCATCATCATCTGTCTGAAAGTCAATCATTTTCTCCCCCACCCCCATACAAGTTATAAGAGGAGTATTTTATTAAATTTAATAAATAAGTAATGCTCAAGATGTACAGAGAGATGGTTTCGGTTCAGTCCCATGTGCCTGTTTTAGAGATTTATCAAGGCAAGTTACAAGTTACTTATCCCTAGAATGTAAAAAACCTGCTGGTTAGAAACTGATGGATTCTTGTACTAGACAACAAAAATAATCACAATGGCAGAGCAATCGATAACTGGATAGCAGGTGCTATTTTTTGTTTACTACTCTGAAATCTATTTATAGTGACCACTTAAGGAACCAGCAAAAAATCACCTCCCAATTGGAAATGGGGCCCTTAGTGCAAGTTTCACGGCAAATTGATGGCCTGAAATGGATGTAAGTAGTTTTGATCTCCAGGGACTTTCATTAGCTCTATTAAGGCCTGATCCCGTACCATTCATGTCAATAGGCGTTTAATCATTAACTGCGATGAGAGCAGGATCAAGTCTTTTGAATGAAAGACCTTTTAAGCTTTAGAGTAAAACTGTCCCCTCAGACCCACACAACAGATCTTGATTCTGATATTTTGCTGCAGCTGTTTAACAGTGCACAACAACCATTTAGGACAGGAAGTGAAGGAGAACACAGTCTCTACTTGAAACTGCAGAATAACCATATGAGTTAGATTTCTGGGCAAGACACCCCTACTCTTGCTAAAAATTGCTACAAGATCTTTCATGAACAGTAGGTTTTAAAAAAATTTTTTAAAAGTGCCTCTTAATATTACACATTTTGCTGCAGTGCCTAAGGGCTCTAAGTCCTAGATCAGTATTCCAGGTGCTAATCGCAGTACAAACATGGAAGAAAAAGACAGTCCATGTCCCTCATGGTTTAAAACCAACTGACAGGAGCAACATACTGTCTCACCAACACCAGTATTTGCTATATGTTGGTTTTTCCTTCGCAGACTATCCAAATATCAACACCGCTTAATAATGCTTAGCTTGTGAAAGTTGTGGGGACACAATATGTGACAAGCTGGAGAAGCTTCAAGTACTGTTAGCTTTCTTCTGTCATGCTTCTTCCCCATATCCCCATGGTAAACTGCTGTGATCTATGATAGCCACTTATTACAGAGTTAACTTTGGGGGAGAATGGAGTTCTGTATCTTAATACTTGCCAGCGTCTTCTACGCCTGAGTTCTTGGCAAAGGACGGGGGAGAAGTAATGAGGCCTGGGAGGACATAAAGGGGAAAAGGTTCCACAGAGACTCAAAGATCCAATACATACCAAGAAAAAGATTTCACGTGTTCCTGAATCATTATCCAGGTCTGCCCAAAATCATCAGATTGCCAGAGCTGCAATACAAAATGTCAGAGACACAGGTGGGACTCGGATACTCTAGGCACTAGAGCAGGGGTGGACAAACTACAGCCCACTGGCCACATCCAGCCCTCGAGCTCCCACTGGGGAGCAGGGTCTGGGGCTTGCCCTGCTCCCGCACTCCAGCCAGGGAGCAGGGTCTGAGGCCACTTGGTGCGCACAGGCCAAGACTCCCGGAAGCAGCAGCATGTCCCCCCTCTAGCTCCTATGCGGAGGTGCGGCCAGGCGGCTCTGCATGCTGCCCCTGCCCCAAGCGCTACCCCCACAGCTCCCATTGACTGGGAACTGCAGCTAATGGGAGCTGCAGGGGCACTGCCTGTGGACATAGCCGCCTGGCCACACCTCCGCATAGGAGCTAGAGGGGGGACATGCTGCTGCTTCCAGGAGCTGCTTGAGGTAAGCGCCACCCAGAGCCTGCACTCTGACCCCCGTCCTCTGCCCCAGCCTGGAGACCCCTCCCGCACCCTGAACTCCTCATTTTTGGCCCCACCCCAGGGCCTGCAGCCTCAGCCAGAGCCCTCACTCCCCCCATGCCCCAACCCTGATCCCCCTCCTGCCCTCTGAACCCCTTGGTCCCAGCCTGGAGCATGCTCCTGCACCCCCAACTCCCCCATCCCCAGCCCCACCGTAAAGCCTGCACCTCCAGCCAGAACCCTCCCTCTCCCGCACCCCAAATCCCTGCCCCAGCCCAGAACCCACACCTCCTCCTGCCCCCCAACCCCAATTTCATGAGCATTCATGGCCTGCCATACAATTTCTATACCCAGATGTGGCCCTCGGGCCACAAAGTTTGCCCACCCCTGCCCTGGAGCCTAAATCCTTACTGAAGCTGGATTAAAAACTAAAGGGCTAAATTCTGGAAATCTGTTCTTTCTCCCAAATCATACACTACATAAGCAGCGCTAGCATGTGGACCTGGATTCTCGCTCTAAGCAGCTCCATGCATGACTACTCTACAAATGAATGCTGCCAGGAGCAACAATTATCTGCTTGTAGATGTATAAATGTGCAGGAGTCAGACGCCAGGTTCAAGTGAATGTACAGTCCTAAAGCCTGGACAGATGCCATATTAGTGCCTGCAGAGATGTCCTTGCAGGAGGTTAATGACAATTAGGCATAACTTCTAATGTGAAAGCAATAGCAAGCGTGAAACCTCAGGAGCAGAGGCCGTCTTGCTCTCTGTTTCTATTACAATACCAACCACAATGTTGGCACTTAAATCACAATAATTACATTTTTTGCTGGTTTGTGCCTGGAACCAGTCAGATTCCAGACCCAACGTTCAGTGTAACAGTTTGATTTCAAAAAGGCAGTGATCACCAATAAATCTAGCATGACTTTTAAATGCACCACTGCCACCCATTAGCAATGTAGTTAGCACATACAGAGCAGAGAATTAAGCTCTTTAGCTCGGAATTAAGAGTACAAGGCTGTAACAGTCTGCAGTACAGTGACTAAAGGCTGGTTACTGCCCTTTCACTGATCTAGCAGAACAGTAATGTCTGATTGTGCCTGATAGAAGCGATGTGTGAGCATTAGTCTTGGTCCTTACCATTTCAGAAACAAGGCACATTGATTTAATCCTCTAAAATATTACTCTGTGCTTCCATGGCACCTTTTGCAAACATTAATGTAGACCCTTACAAAGAAGGTAAGTATTATCTGTCTTACAGACAGGTAAATTAGAATTCAGGGAAATGATCTAACCAGTCACACAGTAAGTCAGCTGCAAAACACAGATGAGAACCCAAAAGTTTTGACTCAGACAACTGAGCTAACTTCAAGATCAACCCTGTCTCTGCATTATCAGCTAGCCTAGTGACAGAAGCTAATAAAAACCATAGGGGCCAATTTTGACCCTTATACATCCTTCCAGCTCTGTACAGGGTATGCAAATCAATTGCCAAGTCCTGGGGGAGAATTCCCAAGGTGCAGGAGCAGAGCAGGGCTGAATGACCATCCAGAGCACGCCAGGCAGAGTAGACCGGTTGAGAGTAAGCGCAGGCGTGGTTGAGTTCAGCACTACGCAGGTTGTGAGCATGAGGTAACCCCGAGGAGGCTGCTTTAAGTTAGAGGGGTTTGGGGGTGCTCTACCTTATTGTAGGACTCACTTCACACATTCCAGCAGCAGCCCAGAATCAGAACACACAGAGGTGGCACAAAGCTTACCTTTCTCCAACTCATGCCTGAGTTGTGCCTTTTGTGCTGTCTCTCTGGGTATGTCTACACTACCTACCGGATCAGCGGACAGCGATAGATCCAGCAGGGATCAATTTATCGCGTCTAGTGTAGACGCGATAAATTGACCCCTGAACAGTCTCCCATCAACTCCTGTACTCCACCTCCGCGAGAGGTGCAGGCAGAGTTAACGGGGGAGCGACAGCAGTCAACTCACCGCAGTGAAGGCACTGCGGTGAGTAGGTCTAAGTACGTCGACTTCAGCTACGTGAATAATGTAGCTGAAGTTGCATAACTTAGATGAATCCCCCCCTAGTGTAGACCAGACCGCTGATGGTGCAGAACAGAATCCAGCTCCCTAGTATATAACTTGAAGACTGGACTGTAAAGAGCACTAGATTTTTCATTTGTGTTTTAGGTGAGGGGAATCTAGCTTTAAAAGGTATAAGCACAAGTATTTAAAAAGCTTTACCCGCCCCGCCAGCCCCCACCCCCCAAAGTGCTATCTATGCCAAAGCAGCAACATGCAGAGCCAGGCCAACTGCAAACATCTGCAATGCAAACCTTTGCAATGCAAAACCACCAGCCCATGGTAAATGATCCAAAGGTCATTCCTGACTTATTGGCAGTGATCTGGCATGAGTTACTAATGATGCAGTCAGGGGATCAGTAGGACTGGGGGGAAGGTGCACGGGGGAGCCTGTCAAAGGTTGATTCTGCCAAAAAACAACAACCCCTCCACTTTTATCCTTGCTGCCCAAAGGAAAATGTATTTATATATTTAAAAGGGAATGTCCTGGCTAAGTAGGGCTGGGATAATGGTGGATATTTTATGTGCTTTACCCTGGGTGAAGAAACCATGTACTAATTATGGTAAGGAGATATCAAAACACAAACCCACATGATACTGGTATGTGAGTTTCCAAGACAAACACTTGGCCACTGCCAAACATAAAGCCAGCAGAACATGCAACAGTCTAGTGTTTCTTAGCCTCCATTCTTCTTCCCAGGGCAGAGTACAAATAATAAGGCTCACGTCTTCCTTAAGGTGAACTGGAGCCCACTTCCTCTCTGACCATTCTTAAATTAGGTAAGATTGGGAAGAACTGCGAAAGAATGTTATCCCAGTGCCTGGGGAAGGGGCCAGAAAGTCAGAACTCCTGGGTTCACACCCTGGTTTTGTCCCTGATGCATTGTGTGATCTTGGGTGAGTCTCTTAAGCTCTCTGTGTGCCTCAATTTCCCCATCCAGAATATTTTTACAAGCAGTGTCCGTTGGCCCATATATGTGCTGTAGCTCTCCTCATGCTCTCAGTCGAGGGCATAAAAGGCGGTGCGGGCCACTTTCCCTTTTTAAACCTGCAGTCCAAACAATTTGCAGCAGAGCGGATGGAGGGCAGGTAGTGAAATACAAACAGGGACAACAGATCTCAAAGAACTTCCAGTTACAGGTAAGTAAACTCCATTTCTTCTTTGAGTGACATTCTGCTGTGTATTCCACAGGAGGGAGATTAACAAGCAACAGTCACACATGGGCTGGGTGCAAGGACACAGAAGTGATAGCTGACTGGAGTACTGCTTTCCCCTCAACTGCATACACAGTTGATGACTGGACCAGAGCGTAATGTCTCCTGAAGGTATGCAAAGAGCTTCAATTGGCTGTGCTACATAACTCCAGTACAGATGTCTCTCGGAGATGCAGCTGAAGCAGCTTGCCCTCTGGTGGAATGAGCCCTTATCCCTTCCGGGAGGAGGAACACGAGCTAACTGGTAACTGAGGGTAATAGACTGCGAGATCCATTTTGAAAACCTCGGCGCCGATATAGCTTGACCCCTTGATCACTCTGCTATGGAAATAAAGAGTTTAGATGTCTTTCTAATTCCTTTGTTCTTTGTAGAGAAAAGGCCAAAACCCTTCCGATGTCCAGAGAATGCAGCTGTCTCTCCTCTTCCAAGGCATGCGGTTTAGAGAAAAATACAGGTAAGTGAATGAATGACCTGAGTCATATGGAACTCGGAAATTACTTTAGGGATGAATCTGGGGTGGGGGCATAATGAGACTTTTTTTTGTAGCAGATAGTATGTGGTGGGTCTGCCATGAGTGCCACCAGCTCAGTAACTCTTCTGGTGTTGGCTATTAGAAAAGGATCCCCACTGGAACCTTTCCCAGCTTTGTCCACCAGATAAGAGAGTCCAAAACCTTGGGCAGAACTGTCTCCGTGCCCTTTATGTTGCCCTTCTCTGGTGAATACAAAGAGAACTGACCTCCATCCCCCATTCTTGTTGGGGAATCAGGAAGTAAGGGGAATGGGAATAGAATCCATTCCCTTGTTGCTGAGGTGGAATCCTTTCTGTGGCTCCCATGAAGAGAAGGAAGTTCACCTCTTGTCATAGAATCTCTTTGTGAGAGTGGTCCCTGAAAAGGAACCGGGAAGGGGGGGTTGTATGTAGGATTTACCAGCACCGCTATCAGAGAGCCACCATGAATAATTTCTAATACCCATTTGTCTGTAGTTAGAGCCCTCCAGTTTCTGGCAAATGGGGTAAAGTGACCTCTGAATATCTGAGGAGGAGAATGAAGAGGCATCACTAAAGGGAGCGGGTCTTGACAATCCCGTCAAAAGAAACTTTGCCTGGGGGACAGAGCTCGAGGTGGTGGTGGTGGATGTTGTAGAGGCTGGGTTCCTGCGTCTATACAAGTCTCTCTTGTGTGGTGGTTCATGAGGATGTTGGTGATAAAAAGGCTGAGGAGGTGCCCTACACACACACCAATGGTGTTTTCTCTTGAACAGAGGTATAAATGTCCACCGAGCGAAGCGTCGCCCTCGAGTCTTTAAGGGACCGGAAAGACTCATCTGTCTTCTCATGGAACAGGTTGGTTGTACCAAGGGCAGATTTTGGATGGTACTTTGCACCTCTCTAGGGAAACCTGAGGACTGAAACCATGAGTTTCTCCTCATAACAATGGCTCTAGCCATCCTCCTAGACACAGTATCTGCTGCATCCACTGCGGCCTGGAGGGAACTGTGGACACCAATCTGCCCTCCTCCACTGCGGCCTGGAAGCAGACTCTATCCTCTTCAGGGAGCTTGTCCTTAAATTCATAAACTTGGCATAATTGGTGAAATCCTATTTGGCCAAGAAGGCTTGATAATTCAATAAACTGAACTGGAGGGAGGTGGAAGAGAAGATCTTTCTCGGTAGGAAGTCAAGCCACTTATATCTAATCGCTTATATCCCTTATCAGAGGGACTAGTCTTTGGGTGGTGTTGCTTGGACCGCTCTGTCTGCCTGCACCACCAAAGAGTTAAGCGGTGGGTGAGAGAACATTTCTCCCCCCGCCCCTTCCCCCTCTCCCTTCGATGGAATATGCTTCTCGGCCCTCTCTTGAGCAGAAGTAGAACAAGGAGTGTGACCACCTTCGCTGGTCCATGATGACCTCATTGACGTAGAGAGCCACTTGACAGGGACCACCAGGCCGAAGAACGTCTAGTCAACTGTGCTGAGGCTCCTGGACTTCCTCAAGCGAAATCTGTTGCTCTGCCGTAAGCCTCTTGCTATTGCTTGTAGTCATCCGGTGGAGACGGAGAAGATGGAGTTACTGCCTCATCCAGTGAAGACGACGAGGTTGCTCCCAAAACGGTCAGATCTGGCTCACCTTCCTCCTCCAAATACTCAAACAGGGCCGGTTGTGGATGGCCAGGCAAGGGCAAACAGGACTTGTGAACCAATCCTGGGTGACTAGGGTAGGACTCTCCTGGTCCCCAATGTTGCCAGTAGAATGGATCAACCAGCATAGGAGGACCCCATAGCATAGGGGACCACCTGTCTCTTGGACAATCATGGCTGGCCAGAGGCTGGAACCCCGATCTTCTTGGGCTCCTGTCCCGTTCCAGCTCTGCCTGATGCCGCAGAGACTCCTGCAGGGCCTGTGACTCATCCCAAAGAGAGCTGGATCCTGTACCTCCAATGGACCAATGGCCGCGCCTTGAGGGTGGGAGGGAAGAAAGTCTCTTCTCATCTCGGGAAGAGATGGTCCTGATAGGGAAGAGCAAAGATGTCCTCTGGGGAGACGTCAATCTCAGACTGCCCTAAAGTAAGAGCGGAGTCCATTGGTGGCACCATTGGAGCCGGAGATTCCCTGGTCACCATGGCAGTCAGCTCCCCCCAGGTCGTGTTGTTACCAGTACAACTTCCAACTCTAGAAGTGAATCGGAGCACCAGGAGCTGTTTGTTTTGAGTCTTCACCATCAGAGTCAATATTGGAACCGCTGGATGCATATCCTAGTGCACCTCCTTCTCCAGCTTAGATTTACTCGGGCCCAGTCCTTGGCGCCTGTACATGCCAGCTTTCCCAACTCTGATGGGGTTGGAGAGGGATCCTTTCTCTTCAGGGCAGCTTTAGACAAAGATGGCTTGTCCTTACACCTGTGAGAGTGCCCTTTGCTCTCATGTGAAGCCTTCTCTTTGGGCTTAACAGCCTTAGCTTCCATTCCCCAGCTCGTGCTCGGAGGGCCGCTGCCTCTTTATTGAGACTGATTTAAACGGGGGGAGGGATATGGGGTTTCATTGCCTTTTCCATCAGATATTTTCTGAGTCTCAGTTCCAGCCCCCATGAATTTTGTGAATGTGAAACTGGAGAGGCATCAGCCCTCACTATCTTTTATGCCCTCCATTCAGAGCACAAGGAGAGCTACGCTGCCTATGTAGACCAATGGACACTGCTTGTAATATATACACACACACGTATTCCAAACTCAGGTGCAGGGTGCGCATGCATATCCCAAGTGTGGCATACACACACAGACCATCACTTGAAATATTATTGCTTATTCATGTTTGACTGTAACACAGGAGTCAGGATGGAAGATGGATACCACATGGATAGCAGCTTTATCAAAATGATGGATGGATACACAGATGGATGGACAGATGACGGGTGTCAAATGCTTCTCAATCATGTATCAAGCATATCTCACAGCAAACATCCCAACATGTATGTAACAGTTTAGGTACTCAAAAAAGCAACAGAAGCAGCATTACTTGGCACTCGTCTCTGACCGCAGCTCCTCACCTGTTTGTTGGGATGAGACCTATCAAAGCCCAAAACAAGGTTAGGAATCCTACTGTGTAACAGCAGATCTGCGGCTCTGAATGGAATAGAGAAGCCCTGGATATTGCTGCAGAAGTCCATGGTGATCCAGAGGTACTGGGTGTAGGCATCCACAAAGATGTACTGCAGAGGGGGGAGGGGAAACGGGAACAAAAACCAAAATCAGTCCGCCAATGGGAATTATAAGCAGAAGACGATATAACAGTACAGAACAAGGAAGTCACCAGCAGTGGAATACAGACTACAAAGGCAGTACAGGAGAGCTTACCATGTAAACCTATCTGCAGTAGAATGCATCCTGTATCTGCAATACTCATTCTAGCAGAACTGGAGCTGAGCCACCTGGGACGTTCAATATGACACCACCTACACTAAAGACAGCCCCTGGAAGAGGCAAGAGCACAGTCTTGGGGCCTAGCTACTGCACAAGAAACACGCTAATGTGCATTCTGCTCATGAAGGAAAAGAGAAGCGCCTAGCTGCTTTTTACTCCTGTAAGCATGGCAGAATCAAGACCACTCTAGCAGAGCTAGCTGGAGACTTTGCTGTCCGCCCACACCATCGGGACTGTTAGCTAAGTTTCAATTGCAGGGCCAAGTAACACCTGTACAACTACACTGAAGACAAGGGGGTTGTACAGGGGTAACTGAAGCCGGAACTTGATGACTTAGGTTCTCATTCTCTGTTCCTCAGTTCCTATGCTCGGGTCCTGTCTTGTCCCCAGTGTAAATCACAGAGGCTTTAGGGTGCTAATATACAAGTCAAGAAGATTCCAGCCTGATTCTCAGATTCCAGAGGCGAGTTTTTCCAGAGCTGGAAGTTAAGGAGGGAAAAACCACATCTTTTCACTTACAAACTCAGACAACTTGACTTGGGGGTCACTGGGACACAATTAAATGGAATCGCACAATGGAGTAAGTTCCCAGAGGAAATATGGAGTTTCCCCCATGGGGGGGAGGGGGGAGGTTGACGCAGGGGCTGGCAGGAGACAGTCTGTCAGCAGATAAGACTAGGGATGGGTGAAGTCATACTGACTGATTACTAATCCACTCCAACACTGTGAGCTGGAAAACTGAACATGAAGATTATTGGGTTTGTGTGCCACTTAAGAGAGTGGGATGCAAGATAAGTCCTGTGGAGTCAGGCCACATGCTACAGAGGGTTCATGGACCTATTCTGTAGGTAGTGGAGTGGGGCTGCAGGCTAAAGAGGGGTCCTGGACTGATGCTGGAGGCTGGCCCTCCTCCAGCACAGAGGAATTTCAGTTTCTGTTGTATTTAGCACCTTTCACAAGCTGAGAACACTTGTTGCTCATACACCTGTTGAACTCTAAGGTCTCCTTCACCATTCTCACCTCTAAGCCTTCTTCCACATCATCCTGTCTCCACCTTCAAGAAACCACTAATCCCACCTCTTCCAGGAAGCACTGAGCTCAGCTGTCTTGTTCGCACCATCTGCCTTCCTTTCGCCTTAGATTTTAAACCCTGCAGGAGGGGTGGGAGGTGGGAACCTGTTATCTGTTTGCCCCCACTCCCTGAGCACCATGTGCTCTTACAGAATTATACAAATGGCACATAATAATAACCAAGCTGTCTAGATTCCTACTAGAGAAAATAAAATTACTGGGTGTACGTTTTTTTTTTCCCCTAGGTACACAGTCAATTTTCTTGACCAAATTCAATTTATAACTCCCAAGAAACACATGTTTTCCTCTCTGCTGTAAACCTTGGAGCTACTTCCTGCAATCCTTTTTTAAAAAATAAATAAATAAAAGCTAACCAAGAACATTATATTAAGACAACTACTTCTATTTGCAGTGGTAGAAGCGCATACAATCTGACTGCTTTCCTGATGACATGGTAAAGGTTACCCCATTAAAAACACCTAACCAGACAGGTTGGTCTAGTTGACAGCACCGTGGACTAAGACTCAGGAGACCTGTATTCTATTCCCACTGGCCTGCTGGGTTACCTTGGGCAAATCACTTTAATGCTCTGTGCCTCAGTTTCTCTATCTGTAAAATGGGGATAATGATACTAACCCCTTTGTAAAGTACTTTGAGATCTGTTTACTAGTGCTATATAAGAATTAGGTATTATTGTTCCAGCTCACAGACTAAGGCCAGATAGAAGTCGGAGAAGAGAACAATAAAAAGAATATTCTATACAAATGGACACGAATCACTATAGAACTGGGCTTTTAAGAGGGGTTTAAAACTGGAGGGGGGAAGCTTTATTTATGTAGCCTATTTAGTTTTGTACTGGTGCAACTATTTCAGTTAGGGGTGTGAATCTTTACCAATACCATTATGCTGGTACATCTCCTGGTGTGGATGCAGTTCTAGTGCTCTAGAGGTACCAGTATAAAGCACCTGTCCACTGGGATAGTTAAAGCTGTACAACGTTTGTGTGATGGGGAGGTCTTATTTATTTCTGCTTGTTCATGTCTTACCCTTTTGTTGTCAGCAGGGCTGTGGTAGAACTGTGAGATGGCCACATCGCTGGTGTTCCCTGAACCAAAGCTGAATTTCTCCGATATCTTTTTAAATGTCTTCCCGTAGTCGTACGACACATAAACCTGCAAAAGAAAACCTCCTGCTGTTATGGAGACACAGGTTTAATTTCCATGATGGAAGTCCATACCTCCCTCTCGAGAACAACGGCTTCTTAAAGTTTTGTGCAACTATGGGGGGAAAAAACACACAATGCAGAAGGGACAGAGTCCACTCTCCTCTCTATTGGCAACAACGGTGTCGGAAACCAAAGGTAATGGACAAAGGAAAAGACTGAGAGGCTATAACATCATGAGATTTGTACACCCTGCACTGGCTGTGTGCCAAAAGCTAAGGCCATAAAATCCTAAGCCAATATTGTTTGTAGTATTATTGTAGCCATGTTGGGCCAAAGATATTAGACAAAGGGGTGCGAGGTGATATCTTTTGTTGGACCAAATTCTGTTGGTGAAAGACACGCTTTCAAGCTATGAGGACCCGAAGAAGAGCTCCATGCAGCTCGAAAGCTGGTCTTTCACCAACAGAATTTGGTCCAACAAAAGACATTACTCACTCACCTTATCCCACCGAGACGGAGCTGAAGTAGTTTCCTAAGCAGGCTATTGCAACTGTTTATATCCAGCTGGTAGAACAGGCAGGCAGCTATCTATCTATCTACTTCCTCTCTCTCCAGCCAACGTCCATGAATATTTCAGTGCGTGCATTAATATTATTTATTTGCATGACCACAGCATCTAGCAGCCCCAGTCACGGACCAGGACCCTATTGTGCTAGGTGCTGAACAAACACAGAACAAAAAGACAGTCCCTGCCCCCAAAGAGCTTACAATTACTTACGCATTGTTGTAGTGATATGAGGAATGGCTTGTCCAGGTGTCTGGAAATGAGATGCAGAGCTTTTCCTCTCTAGAGAGGGGCTGTTCAAAGTTTATTGCCACAGTAGTTGAATTTATCACCGGCATTGTGTTATCTGCCATTCTGTGTATTGGTACCACAGCAGTGCAGTCACTCGCCCCTGCCCTGCACCTTGGGCAGTCATTTATGCCCGTGCAAAATGAACATCAAGCGCTACTCCTTTGACAGGGGTGGTGTTTTACACCTGCTTTCCATAGGCATCCATGGCTACGCAAGGTGCAGGGCAGTGCTGAATCTGGCCCAAAAGCTATAATTAGTAAATGGTGGGTTTTGTTTATTTTGTGTTTGTTTTTTGTTTTTTAATTTATTTTCAGTGGTACTGTATCTGCTGCACCCATGTAAATCAAGCTACTATAAACCAAAAGTCATCACCCTGCAATTCCTGTGTGAAAAGCACCAGAAAGGGCTTCCGGTTAGTTCATTTTGGGCAGGTGTCCACCTTACAATAACAGACACAAAAATTGGCACTCTGCTCCCTCCTCTTGGCAGGTTGAGAGGAGTGGCCAATGATTTAGTGAGGCAGGGAGAATGAACCCCCTTCTTTCCCCTCCCGAGCTGGGTGGAAGCACATAGGTAGGAGCCAGTTTGGTGAGGCCTGCACTGTTCTTGCTCAGTGGGTAAAGAGAGAGAGCTCTAGTTTCTAGGGCTATCAATCTGCCACCTTTCTCAAGCACAAATTCACTGCAACAGAAATGAATTGTTTCTAGCAAGCCGGTGAATACAGTGAAGTAGGGAGTGTCACCACAAACACACCGAGGTTATAAGCTGGCCAGATAAACATGGCACAGGATAAGAGGAAGGGCTAAATACTGTATTCATACTGGGCCCTATACTTCTACATTAATGTCTCAGCTTTTCTATTACAGTGCATGGAATGCCCTTCCGGGAAGCCCAGGGGATAGCACGTGCCATGATGTCCAGGATGTGGAGCAGGTCGCAGTATGGAGATACAGCATCTTGGAAGGAACCACTGACATTAGAAGCTGAACCTTGTGATACATGGGGGAGAGACTGATCCCCCTTCCCGCCAAGGAAAAAGACATTAAGGAAACTCTCCAAGTCAAGTCTCAGTTTCCTGTCCCCTACATGTCATTAATAGCAATGTGATGCAGATCACTAGGACTCAATTTGTCTGCCACAGTAGATTCATTGTTGAGTCAGCCCTACCCCCATTTGAATCTCTGTGGCAAGAAAGTCTAAATGTCTTATACCTGAAGTCCAGACGAATAGGACATCTTCTTTCACGCATATAACACAAAGACATATTCTTACGAAGTGGTAGAATAGATTAAAACATGTCCCCTCATATAAAAGTACTTCCACGGCTCTCTCTGTAATAATAAAAAAAATCCACCTACTTACATCGCTTTTCTTGGGCCTCAGTAACCCTAGGCTGTCTCTAGCCAAGGCCACAATCACATTACTCTTTTCTCCTGCCCAGTGAACGACCATCTGATTGTGAGAATCATTCAGGCTGACCTGAAACACAAATGAAATGAATATAAAATGGTTAGCCAGGGCACTGGACAGAGAAATACTCAGAAAGCCCCTACACAAGTCAATTTCTATCTGTCTTCCCTAGGAATGTGCAAGGATGGAGGAAAAGTGTTTGCAGTAACTGATTTAATTCATATAAAGAAACCGAACATTCAGTGTAACCACGCAGACACTAACATGCAGATGTTTGGTTTTAGGGCTATGCCCTTGGAGGACTGGACAGCTCAGGAACTGGTGCTTTGGCATAGTGCATGGGTTCTCTAGGTCAGCGTTTCTCAAATGTGGCCACCAGGGGCTTTTCTTGCAGCCACATCCTCCTGGGCAGTCATTGAGGGTGCGGGCAAAGCAGCAGTTCCTCCTTTGGGGCGGCAAGGAGGGGTTGGGCCCTTGCCGCTTTGGAGCCACAAGCACCAGAGAAGCAGACAGCTGGTGTGAGATCCCCACCTTCCCAGGGGCCTCAGGCTTCAGGCCTGGGGTGGTGGGTAGCGGGCTCCAGCCATGGGCTCCGACCGTGGGGCTTTGGACTCTGGGTTTTGGCTGTGCAGTGGCGAGCTCCGTTTCCCCGGCCTCTGGGCTCACCACCCCCCTCATCACTGCTGGCCCCTGCTGCTGCCTCCAGCACCTCACCCATCACCCTTGGCCCCCCGCTGTCTCCCTACCCACCTCCCCATCCAGGGCTTAATTTGTCCCTCAGTTTGCCAGGGCTAAGTAAGTGGTATGTGTATGTTTGTAAATATCACTCATCACAGTCTCAGGGCTAGATAACAAGTCTGCTGCTGTGAAAAGTGATATTAACAAATATACAAATATCACTTTGCACAGGAGCAGACTTACTAGCTGGAAGTCTTAAAAAAAAAAGACAAAAACAAGCAAAACACTCTATTTGTGTTTCTATTCTGTTTAGGTCCAGTAAAGAATCGAGACAACTGTACATTATTATGATTATCGAGTGTGCAAATAAAAACCCTACGTAAATAAATTACTATGATTTGGACTTGTGTATGTGTATATTTATTTGTTTTTCCTACATTAATTATTTTAGGGGAAATTGTCATAGTGGCCACCAGCAAGCTTTGGTGGCTGAACTCTGAGGTCACCAAAAAAATGTGTGGCGAGAACCACTGCTCTAGGTTGCCTGTTCATATTCAGATCCAGTTAGTGGGGACTGGGAGTTGTAATTCTCAGCCACCTATTTGGCTGTCTCTGATAAATGAGTCTGGAGGTGCCCTTCTACTGCTGTACTACGCACCACAAAAAAATGCCTCCGTAACTGGGGATTGAGGCCCCCAAAGCACATGCCTAGCTTTAAGCACATGGGCAGTTCCACTGATTTCAAGGGCACCACTCGGGTACTTAAGTGTTTTGCTGGATCAGGGCCTTAATGCGCTGGGATGACTTTAGGCATCCTCTTCCTTGTGCTGGAGGGTCTTCAATGGGCAGAGGTGAAGCATATTAACAAGGATCAATGTTTGGGAAGCTTGCCCCACTGCTATCTGTTCTCTGGAGAACTAGATTCAGTCAGCAGGTTGTGTGTACAGTGCCTCTCTTCAGTGCTAATGTACACGCACATTTTTTTTTTTTTTAAGGAAAACAGTTCCTTAGAACAATGCACACACTCCACGAGTTCCTAAACCAAGCTTAAAGGAAAAAGCCAAGAGTACTTTGTATCTAAAAGTCACCATAGGTTGCTTTGACCCAGATCCTTCTATTCAATTGTGTAGCTCAGCTCTATTCTTCTGCTGCTCTTCAAGAGGCCATGTATAAAAGTTGGCCTACCGCAATTATGTTAGAGGGATGCCAGCAATTGTACCCAGGGGTTTCCTGATGCCAATGAAAGGAAAGACAGCTTAGAAGGTGGGGGATAGCTCAGTAGTTTGAGCATTGGTCTGCTAAACCCAGGGTTGTGAGTTCAATTCTTAAGGGGGCCATTTGGGGCAAAATAATAAGGGATTGGTCCTGCTTTGAGCAGGTGGTTGGACTAGCTGAGGTCCCCTCCAACCCTAATATTCTATGATTCTAAAGTAAAAACCCCTGTTTTCACAGCAAAGCCCTCCTGTAGAGCTGATCCTTCTGTCATTACCTTTAACCAGCACCACCCAAAGCAGGCAATTCCTCACCACCCTGATGAGCTCTGGCACGTTAGGACTATTTCTAGCCATGGATGTTAGCACTGAGATTATTAATGGCCCTCCAGTTCACAAATTCCAAGACCAGCTGTGACCATCTAGTCCGACATTCTATATGCCACAAGCCACAGAACTTCCCCCCAAGGTAATTCTTAGCACAGCTCTTTAGCAAAACATCCAATCCGTGATTAAACATTGTCTGTGATGGAGAATCCAACATGAACCTTGGTAAAATCATTCCAACAGTTAATTACGCTCACCATTAAAAATGTACACCTTGCCGCAGTAATTTGTATAGTTCTAGGCCGCAGTCCAGCAAGATACGCCAGCATAGGCCTAGTGGATGACACCCAGGCTTAAAGTTTAAGTGCCTTGTTGAACTGGAACCCTAATAACCCATGTGTTAGCTGAAATAAGAGTGGCCAGATGGCAGTTTAATCCACTTTAACTAAACTGGTACATGTTTTGAGTGTAGACAAGGCCTTAGCTTGATTGAAGGGGCCTAGTTACTCACCTTGTGCTGAGAGGTTTCAGAGTAACAGCCGTGTTAGTCTGTATCCGCAAAAAGAAGAACAGGAGTACTTGTGGTACCTTAGAGACTAACAAATTATGCATCCGAAGAAGTGGGCTGTAGTCCACGAAAGCTTATGCTCTAATAAATTTGTTAGTCTCTAAGGTGCCACAAGTACTCCTGTTCTTCTTTTCACCTTGTGCTGTCATTTACAGCAGTGTAGTGAGTGTGAATGGTTACCAGTCAGATTTGCATTTTACTTCCATTCTGCACCTGTGCATGGTCAAGGAGCTGCAGGGCGCTGGAGAAGCAGGCCCACGGGCTCAGGGAGTCAAGGCACTATAAAAAAATGCAGGGCCAATCTTGCAAGCCTTCCTCCCACTCTTTACTATGGGAAAGCGCTCCCTGTCCACCACAGGACTGCAACCTGTGTTAAGGCTTTTGGAGAAACTTCTAGCAACTGGAAAAATAAGCCTTTAAAACACAAAGCCATTATCCCGAGAGCTCTGCTGGGGAAAAAAGAATGAAATAAAAACTCCACTTATGTAACAGCTACATGCAAGAAAAGAAAAATGAAAATATTCCTCTGACCTGGTGGCAGCAGCCCAGGGGGTCACGTGACCAACTCCCTGGTGCACCCTCGCTGAGTCACTGCCTGTCGGTAAGAGAAATCCCCTGATACCCGCGAGCTGAGCCAAAGCAACGTGCCAAGAAATGCTGAGGAGATGTAGGTCAGCAAACAAATAAAGCAAGCACCAGCCTCGCACGGTTTCTAATGAATAAAAGAGCTGGGGGTGGTCTAGTGCACGGGGCGGGGCTCAGAATTTGTGAGGTCTAATCCCAGCTGTGCCAATGCCGCAATGTGCGGCCTTGGACTTTAAATTCATCACAGCTCTGTGCCTCAGTTTCCCCCACTCTGTACAAGGAAAGTAATAATACCTACTCACGGGGCGCTGCATGGATTAATATTTGTACAGGGCTATCAACAACAATGGGCCCAATTCAGCCACACTGATTTACATCAACTATTGTCTCATTCCATGACTAGCACCAACAAGGCTACTGTGAGTGTGAGGGACTACGGGGCATGTACCAAGAAGGCAAAAGCCAGGCACTAGACAATTCTAGAAGCACACTTCTCAACCTACCAAAGCCCAAATATGTGGAAGAGACCCAAAATGAGGGGGAGGAGACAAAAAAACTTACAATTGCAGGAAACCTGAAATGCAGGATTCCCTCCTATAGCATGAATAGCTCTCTATGGACCCTTAGTTCCATGCTGCTTTATTTGCAAGCGCAATACTTTTCAGCAGCAAAAGTGAGGGTACATCAAATCTGAAATGTGCAACATTCCAAGGGATGAGGAACATTTGGGAGGCACAGTGAGGTTTTTGCTACTAAATGATGCCAAGTTTAAAAGTTGTAAAAAGCAACAGAGTCCTGTGGCACCTTTAAGACTAACAGATGTATTGGAGCATAAGCTTTCGTGGGTGAATGCCCACTTCGTCGGATGCAAGTTTAAAAGTTGGGCTATCATGCACTACCCCCCCCACGTTCTCAAGTGTTTGGAGCAGAGGTTTTGCTCTAGCCTGCTATGAAATCCCAAAAGCCTCCTCCACACTGGGCCATTATGGGATTAAATAAACAAAAAAGGTACACCACCACCCCTCACTGTAATATCAGGGAACCTGCCACCTAAAATCAACCATACCTATTGAAGTCTCTAGTGAATTTCATGGAATTTGTGGCGGGTCTCCCTTTTGGGGGTCACAACTCTGCCTGAGGGTAGAGTAGTTTGGTTTTCTGTTTGGGGGATAGATTTTTAAGCATGTTTTTTAATTGGTTGTTGGAAGGGCTTTAGGGGGGTGTCAATGGTGTGTCATTCTTATGGCCAGAAGCCCTTTCTGAAGAGGACAGTTTTGCAGCCTTTCCTAAAGACAGTCAGATTCTGATGTACCTGATTTCCTCTGGGAGTGTGTTCCCTACCTGGAGCCCCTCCACTTAAAATGTTCTGGCCCCAGCTTGATTCCCCTTGTTCATATTTACAGTTGCATTTTGCGTTTCCTTTTCTTTATACTGGGGAAAATTTGGATGAAGACAGGACTGTGATAGGATGTGCCACAGCCTGTGGGTGCAACACCTCATCCTGCTGTACACACAGGAATACACCTCCTTGGTTCTTTCAAATGATCCTAGGTCATATACCCTGCTCAGGACACCTATGGGAGTTAGGTGCCTAAATACCTTAGGCTCTAGAGGTGGGAGGGGGGACTATGTGGGGGGGGGAGGAAAACAGCTGAGTTTTATTACTAACATCAGCCAATCAGCCCCCAGGTGACCCTGTTAACCTTAAACAGGCTTGTTAAAGGTGAGTCTTTATATAGAGGCTAAACCACCACTTACCAAAGTGTTTCCAAGAAGGACCATGCAGCTGAGCAGCGTAGTAAGAGTCTTAGGGGCGGTTAGTTAGCATGTAGGCTCTTTGAGCTATTAAGTAGGGAATCCAGCAAAAGGGCTTTCCCCTTTTCACTTCCAAGCTTCCTGGGAGTTTTCTGTGTAGCACTGACCCAGGATTAGGAGTTCTTTCTGCCTCTGCTTTTATTATTCCAAGTCCTCCATGGAGAGACTCCAATCTGTTGCTGTACAGTTTTATGATCCTAAGAAACAGACTTACTAGGAGCTGAATAGCTGTGGGGATTAGTAATGGGACTTTGAGCCTTATTTCTTTGGTTTGCTGGTCTGAGTCATGCCCCAGGTTGGTAATGTCTGATGCTTATCACCTGAATGCTTTATGTAAAGTGAACTGAAAAGGAAGGTTTGTTATCCCAGAACCTAACAATTTAACTCTCTTGGCCCTGGGGTGCCTCCCTTAAAAACCTTTTAAATGTTGGCAACTCCCCCCATGCCAGAGTGCACAGTGCTCTGCTTAATTGAGGAAATCTCCCCAGGAACTCATTTAGCTTAATGAGAGGGAATGGCAAAGTCTGCTGTTTAATCAAGACAGTATTTGCATCAATTCCACTTAATGGGGATGTGTTTTGGTCTTTGCCAAGTGATTAAGTAGGTATGAAATCTGCATGAAATTCTAATTGGTGTCCCTCTAATACAGAAGCTACTGAAAAGTTCAGAAGGGAAAAATCAAGTCAAAATGCAGTGAAGATTTTCCTGTATTTGTAGTTCAGTATTTTGCTATTGGGTCTTTTCCAGCTTTTTTTTTTCTTCTTCTATTTAAGTGTTTTCTCTTTACTGGAACCGCCGCTTAGCTGAAGCAACAAGATGTCCACCCCAGCAGCTCCACCTACAAGCACTGTCCTATGCAGATTTACAAGGAGGTAATTGCTAATGTAAACCAGCAGAATAGCCTGGGGAAACAGCCACTGGGCATCTTTCCTGCTCCTGCATTTTGTTTCCTTCTGTGAAAGGGGTAATATTCTCTGCACTACCAATGCAGCCTCTGGCACCCAGCATTCTAATGTAGATACCTCCATAGATGAGCAAAGCCAGATTCTGATCTGTTTAGCTTGCCCTGTAGAATGGCTCAGATTGGGAGAAGGTTTTCAGTGATTCAACATCCCTCTTTTATATTTTTGAATGAATTTTAGTACTTCCAACAACTACAAAAACATCGCAGTTTAAACACATTTTATGTGCTTAAAAGTTACTACCAGACTGGGTAGCTGTTGAGGCCTGCTCTACACACACAGTTGTACCTAATTAACTAAAATGTCATTTTTATACCAATGTTAAATGGGTGCAATTTTGTATGGGTGTGGGGCAGCCAGAACCAGTGTGCCCAGTCTAGGGGTTTGCACTGGTCTAATGAAACCAGTGCCATTCTGAAATAAACAGATGAACGTAACCTAGTTTGAGAGCAAGTGACCCAACCACAGCTAGCACTGACTGGCCCCTTTGCTGAGGATCTCAGCAGCAGGACTCAATAGATTGTGCCCCCTCCTAATGCTATAGAGTTTCTCCAGGCCATGACTGAGCCAGTAACTTAATTTTTAAAAAGAATTACATACCATCAAGCATAAGAATACTTAAAAACATACAAATGTAATGACGGCCAAATACCTGCCATTAAAGTTGTTATTAATGGGCCAATCAGCTAAATCTGCATTGGTGAATTCATTCTGCTATGAATCAGCAAACAGCATGGACCCAAACCCCGCCTCCCTCCCCCAGGCAACTTTATTCATGAAAATTCGGAGAGAAACACATGTGGAGGTTGCTGCTATGCACGTCAAAAAAACGGCACTGCACAAATGTGTGTCGAAGCATTTGATCATCTTCTCCCTTCCTTGTATGTAGCTCTTCTAAAATGTGGAATTTAAACAAATTTTGTTACTCCTAGATTTCAAAACAATGCAACAAAAACAGTCATTCAAAAGGCTGACTGCTGTGTACATTCAAGTTAAGGGGATACCATCACTTAAAATCATTAGTCTGAAGCATTTTACTTTGTTACAAGTAGTGTCTCAGATTTAAAAAAAAAATAATAATAATCTGTTCTGTTTATTTACTTAAGTCCTTTGGCAATACTCTGTAGAGTCCTCTCCTCTCCATCTCTGTGGACCTTTCATAGGCCAACAGCAGGAGAGAAACATGCAAAAGCAGACTGTGGTTTTAGGTGGGGCAAGTGCAAAATCTGAAACTGACTAGACTTCCAGCTGTCAACTGACTAGACTTCCAGCTGTCAACTGACAAGATTTCTATGTCCCTTTAAAAATACTCAACATTGCAACAGGAATATTCACTTTATTATGCTCCTCCTCAAATATTTAAGCAGTTACCCAAGATATCTCAAACTTGATTGGTGAATCCCAAGAGAAAACTTTGTAGGAAACAAGTTAATGCTTTAAAAAGTGACGTTCTCATAACTAAAAACAGCCTTTTGAGAAAGTTGTGCAATTTCCCTGTGTGCTACTCTAGTGGGTCAGAAGTGAAACTATGCTATGACATGTATTGACAAAAGCAATGGGGCTTTAAGGCAAGGCCATCCTAACCCTCTTCTACTTGTCTTTTAATGCAAGTCATGCATTAAGTCTAGTAGGTAAATACCACACCCCCTCTTCCTCCTGTTCACTCCTGTGAGTTCCGCAACACCTTGACACAGTGGATGAATTAAGATGGAGTGAGAACTTTAATGTAGTCTCCATGCTAGTTTCTGTGCATGTCACATTCCTCATCACCTCCATGACTGTACCTTCTGCTTTGCTTCCAAGCATCTGTTTCTATCCCTGCCAGTGTGCATCACTTCTTGTGGCACTTGGGTTGAAAACTCTAGTGCCTGAATATGAAACAGGGAAGATTCATTTCAAAGAACTATCAGGCTAGCCTAATCCTTTTACAGTGAAGTCACTTGTTTTCTCCTTGCTCCTAACATCTCTGCTGTCAAGAAACCTTCCCTACCAACCCTTTTTTAAGGTGTGTGGACACTTGAAACGTTGGGCTTTTACAAAGGTTAGGATAACCTGGGTTCCCAGCTCAGCAGATGGGAGCAGCAGCCTGTTGGGAGTTCAGCGTCCCCAAATTGAAGCAACGCTCCTGGGGCCTGCAGTTACCCGGCAAGAGTGGAGTCTCCAGGAGCAGAGAGAGGGAGTTGGTGCAATCCCAGGGAACATAACTGGGCTTCAGTTATGGGAGCAGGGAAAGTTAAGGCTCTGCTGATGTCAATGTATTCTAGAGATGGCTCCATAGAAAGCATTAGATGTAACAGCCACCACACTAGGGGGCTGTGACCGCTCTGTTGTTAGGATTGTAGCTAAATGTTTTACTAAGTGCTCCGGTTGAAGGACACGGGGTCAAACTGCAGCTAGAGTAACGCCACGGATTGCACCAGCATTACTGCTGACTTCCCCCAGTATAAATAAGAGCAGAATTTGCCCAAATGCCAGCCAAACGATAAACACTGAAACCTGCTGTTGCATAACAAAAATACAATGAAACCTTGAATACTTCTCCCCACCTGCTTTAACTGGAACAGTCGAAACACTGTGACCGAACACTGTTCCCAAGTAAATATCTCGCCTGCCAAGTTTCAGCATGAAGCAAGCAACAGAGGCAGAGATAAGGCCACCTCTTCCCACCAAAATCCTACTGGTGAGGATAGAATGTAAATGCAGAAAGTTATAACGCTGGCTGCAATGGTACGGTTAAGTTTATAAGAGGCAGTGTTGCCCAGTGGATAGATCTGTGGACTAGGACTTAATAGACTTGGGTTGCAGTCCTGTCTTTGCCCCTGGTCTCCTGAGTGCTATTTACCCTATTTATTATTTTCCCTTTTGCACAATACTGAAGTCAGGGATCCCATCATGAAGTTAATAGGCAGCAAGTTTAAAACAAGCAAGAAGTGTTTCTTCACACAACGCACAATTAACCTGTGGCAATCGTTGCCATGGGATGTTGAGGGCCAAAAGTGTAACTGGATTCAAAAAAACTAGATAAGTTCATGGAGGATAGGTCCATCAATGGCTATTAGCCAAGATGGTCAGGGATGTAACCCTATGCTCAGGGTGACCCTAAACCACCAGGAGGGGAAGATAGGGATAGATCCCTGCAAAATTGCCCTGTTCTGTACACTTCCCCGTGAAGCTCTGTTACTGGCTGCTGTTGGAGACAGGATACTGGTCTCGATAGCCCATGGGTCTGACCCAGTATGGCCATTTGTTCTTATGTGCCCTTGTGTAAATCACTTCCCTTCTTTGTGCCTTTATTGCACCATCTGTATGCAGGGTGTGTGGGGGATGATGCTGGACACTTTTTGTTAACTGATTTATATCAGCTGGGTACCGCTATGATTTCTGGGAATGAATGGGAGAAAAAGGGAGCTTTTGGCTGATTGTCTGTATTGTTACCAGTAAGCTTGTCTGAACCATACAAAAGTTACTTTGATAATCCAGGCAGATTGGCTCCCTAATGCTCGAGTTGTTAAATTATCATTTGTACTAGACTCCGACAAACACACCGCACAGAAGCTGGACGCTAGAAGGTTAAACTCTGTTCTTGGAAGGGCCATAATTGATGGGCTGGCAAATTAGGTCAAAATTAAGTATGGTTCATTTCAAATGTAGTGAAATTGATTTCTGCATTCACCGAGTTAGATAGAATTTTCCCTGCCAAGCAGATTTCTGTACTCTTCAAAAATAGAATGTTCTCTGCCCACATCACCGAATCTCCTCTCTCCACCTCACAATCGGATCACTCCCCAGAAAAGATTTCTAATTTTTTTTTTTTTTTTTTTGGATGTGGGGTGCAGGTGGACTCGAATGATTTCTCTCGCCTGCCTTGGCAAATTAACACCTTTAAGACCCAGATTTAGTTTTTGTAGGGACCTACTACATGTAGGCTGCAGTAGGGCTCAGTACACTAGGTATTATGCAAACACAAGGAAGAGACAGTCCCCCAAAGAACACGCAGTAAGAGGAAAGGTTACTAAGGGGACAATAGGCCTACAGTTTTAGTGACGTGTCTTTTGTTTAACGTAAATGCTAAAGGACTTTGCAGACCCCTTTGGGGACGATGCTCCATGCATAGCCCTGGAGTGGGAATAGAGGCTGCTGTTATTGGCAGAGTGAAGAGGGCTGGAGCACTAGCACAAGGGATGTAGTAAGGTCGTCTTTAAGGGGCAGAATTACACAGGGCCTTGACACCAACAGCAAGAGTCTGAACTTGATGTGGTGGAAAAAGCCAGTGGCTGGTTTCCAAAGGGGTTTAACATGGGGTCAGTGAGCAAGATAGATACTTTTCAGTGCGCTTTTTTTATCTGAACTGGAGTGGGGAGGATGGCATGGTTGTCAGAAGCCGCTGCGGAGGAGGCTGCTAAAACTGAGGCAGGGGATGAGGCCTAGATGAGAGAGGTCTATGTGTGGACAAAGCAGGGTCAAATCTTCACACACAGCTTCATCGCTTTAAACTAGGAGCAAGGCTGTAGAAATTCCACTAGTTAACGTGCCCATTTCCTTTGTTTCCTTCAGAGTTGGGAGACAGCCATTGAGATCTCACTTGTGCCGATTCATCGGTTCCTCTTCCAAGCTGGCTACGGCACGAAGCGGATTCAGATACTGAATTCCACGGTGGTGGAGGAAAGCTAGTCCAGAGAAGAGGTAAGCAATGACAGTGGGGATTTCTCTGTTCTCCCCCCGGCATCCACAATAATACACACTAGGAATGGAATTCCCCTAGAGAGCATGTGATTCACATCTGGGGTGTCCCGGGAAATTTATTTCAGATGGCTGGAATGTACTCTGGACGCCAACAGAGATCTGTGACAGCGTGCTGCGAATGGCTCTCGGGATTTTCTGGGTGCAAGGGTGCTATAGATGTAAGGAAGCAAGAGTTAAAAGCACTGGAATTGTTAGACTGGAAAGGAGCAGCTGCGGGCAGGTTAACAACTAATGTCTTGAGTCCAACCACTTGATGATGCCTTCAGCAGGGAAGGGGCTATCTACAGGCACCCAAGTTGCTGATGCACCCCCAGCAGTGCAGGCATAGAAAGAGCAGTCTTCAGAACTGTAGGCAGGTCTCGCCAGGCTGCGTGGAGCTCTGAGTGGAACCCAGGGTTGTGCTGTGTTGATTCGTCTCAACTGCGCCCATGAGCAAAAACCATTCTTATCTTGAAACTGAGTCTCCTGAGTGGAGCTCACAGCTTGTGGGGCTGAAACACAGCGCCCGATGCCTTAGAAATAAGCAAGAGACAGATGGCGCAAAGGAAAGACATATGGCCCCCGATAATCTAACTTGGAGCACGGCACTATGTTAAATATGTCGTACGTCTTAGACACAGGGCCTGACTTCCAGAGGCGCTGAGCACCTGTAGCTCCTACTGAGTTAAGCTCAAGTTATGGGTGCTCGGTGCTTCTGCAAACTGGCTACCGGAAACCATCCAGGGAACTGTTGCTTATTGCAGTGGGAGAGAAAAGGAACTTCATCATTCTTAAGCTTGCACGTTAAGCCAAGTAAAGCTGAAAGGGAAAGGGCAGCAAGGACGGGAAACGATCTTGTCAGCTCTCTGGAGCAGGGATAGATCTTAAAGCACCTCGCACTAGGTAAGCTATATCCCCTTCTCATAGAGCCCCCAATTTTAGGTCTTTCCTTTCCTGTCTCTGGCTCCCTGATGATCCGCAGACACACAACTAGGAGCCAGGGACTCTACAAACCCTTAACTGCAGCATTCCCTTTGAGGTAGGAAGTACTGACCCCTAGTTACAGATCGGGAAAACCAAAGGATTAGCGATTTGTCCAAGATTTTGCAGCCAGGATTAGGTTTGTAAAGATCCCTGAAGAGCTGAGAAGTGCTTAGTATGGCACTTTCGTTCGGGTTCTCTATCTCCTATTTGGAGAGGGCTGAGTGGGGAGGGAGACACACAGAGCTGGACTTCTTGTTTCTCCAATAAGATGGGTATATGAGAGCTGATGTGACTACTAGCAAAGGCCCCAGATCATGTGTCTGTCAGGTTGGGCTTTTAGTCAATGTATCCCCCAAGAATCACGCTGCCCATCTGCTTTTGCTCAAGTCAAAAGGAACCAATGGACAAACGAATCTTAGCAAGACCTTATTGCTGGATGAGCCTGCATGAGATTTTGCTAGATATGCAGTTGTCAGAAGGTACTGATTAATCCAAAGTATTCCAACTCAACTGGAGTCTAAAGTTGATGCTGACCCTTTTTAAAATTGCCCTTCTGTCTGAATCTTTTCCTGCTATTGTTACGAGAAACACCTATGACTAAGGGAGAGGTAATTCCTTTAAGTTGGTGCATTTGACAGTACTTCAGGGGTAGCCAGTTCTACAATGTCCCTTGCCTAATCACTAAGCAAGTCCTTTCCCTCTGTTTGGGTAAATAACAGGGGGCAGAACACTTTAAAAAAGATGGTACTGGAAACTTCTTTCTGAAACGAAGTTTCAAACTGACATTCTCAGTTTGATATCTGGAACCTGGGCCTTAGATTTCTCATAGCCTGTTCTGCGGTAGAGGAAGGACAAGAGGTTAAATCTCAAGCCTCAAAACTGTGTATCATGCTGTTAGCAAGAGTGACTCAGTTCTCCAGGGAAAGCGCTCTTTGAAAATTAAAGGCAACAAGAAAAGGCCAAATAAAGTGGAACTTTGATGTTTAACTCCTACTGTTCCTATTTGTCCTGGTCTGGTTGGTACTGGAATGACTGTGGTCGGTTTTACACCATCTCTGACGTCGCAGACTGCTGCCAAAACTTTCCACCTGAGCGGTTCAGGAGAGTTGAATGAAAGCCACTGGAGGCTGAGTGGGAATTGATAGAACAGTGGTACCAAAAGCGAGAGACCGTGTCAGGTTCTCCCAAAATGACCTCATTATGCTCTCTTAAATTCAGTAAGTGTCAGGGAAGCCAACAAGCATCGTTTCAGATGTGTAGGAACTGCTCTCTTCAGAGCAACGAAACCAGACGTTGGGGGGAATGACCTCGGAGCAGCCTTTCCCCAACCTGCTCTTTTCCTGCTTTTACTGTGCCAGAGAGTCTATATCCCCTATTTCAAATGGGATGAATCAGTAGATCCCATTCCACATCTTGCCTCTTTCCCAGATTCTCCCTTCAGAATATCAGCAAAAAATCTGTAAGATGGGATGAACTAAAATGGCATTAAGTGCCAGACTGTGTGGGGAAAACAAGACTTTTTTAATATGGCAAAACCCAGACCCAAGCATGAAGCAATACATTGCTCAATGAGGGCTAGTTACACTTCCCCTGAGCAACCTTTAGCTAACGCAGGGGGTTCAGAACCAAGTCCAAGAAAGGGCCATCGCTTGAATAACTGAATGGAGGGAGGCCTACACTTTTGTAAATTGGACAAGCTGCTATGTTAGTGTCAGGGCTGCCTCTAGCAGGCAGCAAGCAAGCTACAATGCAACACTCCTTCCCTGTCCCTGCTTAAAGTGACCCCCTGCTGCAATTCTCAAAAAGGGTTTCCGCGATCTGTTGTCAATGCAGTGAAACTTGTTCAGTATCAAAACTGGAGCAAGGCGACTACAGTGAAACACTTCCACTTTCCAATCTCCACACCGCTCTTTCTCAACACTATTCAGAAACAAGCCTGCCCCTCCTCCCACCCGGCATTGATGGAAGGCAGAGCCTCTATGTGTTGCATGGTGGCTTCTGAAACACTCATAAAATGCAGCTTTAGGATGCAATTTCTTTTATGGAAGAAGGGTGGGATGATAAGTGGAGTACTAAGTGCAAATCACTCATCCACATAATACAAAGCACAGCTAAAATGTATGTTCAGTCTCAATAAAATACCTCTAGCCCATCAAGATGTGCATTTATAGTTACATAGGCAGTGTGTGATTTCCCCTGAAATCCTCTTTCCCCTTCTTCGGTCCCAGAGAAGGGACCTACCTTGTTCTAGGAAGATCATTCTGTAGGGGATGCTACCCTCTTTTAGAGGGGCATGGTCTTCTATATTTATCTGTTGCTAACATTTAGATGACTAAAATCGAAAGGTTCTCTTTCAAGCTCTGCTGCTACATGTAACTAAAGCAGTCTCTAGTCGAATGCACTTTGTGCCAGCGAAGTGATGTGGGCTACAAGCTGCAAGGGGAGGCATGTTTGTGTCCAAAATCTGTCATCAGTTTCTCAAAGCTGTCATTTCAGGACACCTACTAGGCTGAGTAACTTTCAGCACCCAAACTTTCAGCCTATAACTGCCTGCCCATGTCCCGTCTACAGGAAAAGGCCACCCACGCCTTTTTGCTCAAGGCAAAAGGTATATGTTTAATATACAAAATGGGACTGGACACAACTTTAGCGGGAGTGGAAGTCATTTGCACTGCACTAAGCGTCCGAACAGAGTCTGTGCAGTTGATTTCAAACTACTTACAATTTACAGGCTGAAATTTGATGTTTTTAATTGATTTGTTTACATGTGAGCAATGCAATGTCACCTTGGTGTTGTCAATACTACAAACCTACCACGGAGCTCCCTGAATTTATTCACCAAGCCTATTGTTTTATTAGCAACATCAGGGTTTTTTAAGAAGCTCCTCAACAGGAAGTTTGATTACTTGATAATAAGACGCACTAACTGAGGAAGCCACCTGCACTATTTCTGATTGTTTACAAGATAACCTAACCTCTGTATGGCAGCGGACAATTTACCCTTCCAGTTGCAGCACCCAGAGCCACCCCCAAGTAAAACGGTTCAGAGTTGCAATTTAAATTATCTGATAAGGGGGTACATGCAGGGTGATTTTAATATTAGTCAATTCTAAGCAGAACAGTGTTTACGCCCTTGCACTGGAATGATGCAATGCTCCCTTCTGCTTGGTTTGATTTTAGCTACCCAATATTAAAATAACCACTTCTGAGTTCTCCAACCAGGGAGCGATGAATCACGTCACTTAGCTCTAACGGGACCTGTGCGTGACCTGGGCTACCTTTCCTGAAAAAAATGGGAGGAGAGCCCCGGGAATGTGCACGGAGGTTCTGGTGCTTTGGGGGGTGGGAGAGGTGGAAGAGCACAAATGCAAGGTGCTCCGGTCATATTTAAAGTGAGTGCGTGCCAACGGGCGGGGGGGGGGGGAGAGGAATTACTGCATGCATTGCTTTCAACAACCCCCTAGATAAGGGGCACACTGCACAGAGCGACAGCGCTCCTAGCAGTCCCTTTGCAATTGGAGGGGAAACGTGATGCAAGGAACCAGTGCCACTGGGAGCTGGGATGGCAAGGCGTGCACACAACAACATGCCCCTAATTGCAAGCGATGCTCCCTTTTCACAATTGGGGGGGGGGTTTCCTGTGGCAGGGCACGCCTGCAATCTGGGGTCCTGCGAGGGCACCACTGCACGGCAAAGGGAGTCGGAGGGTGTTGCCAAGCTACTCACCTGTCCATACACCTTAATGGGCTCTTGCGGCTGCGGCAGCTCCGCGGCGCTCCTCTTCCTCCGCGACTGGAGCCTCTCGCTTGCCCTGCCCGTCCCTCTGTCACCCAGGCTCAGCGCTTCTCCTTGGAGCAGCGCGAAGCCCCGGTCCTGAGGCCGGGGTGCAGCCCCCCCGTGCAGCAGCAGGGTGCTGGCGGCGGCGGCAGCCGGATACGGGGTCCATGCAAGCAGCAGCAGCAGGGCTGCCAGGCAGGGTCGTCTCAGCTCCCCACAGCTGCTCCCTGTCGCCATGTTCCTCCTCCTCCCGGGTGCTGGTGGGGCTGCTGCAAAGTGGGGCGCCGCCGCCAGGAGAGAATGTGCAATAGGAAGGGGGAGGCGGGAGGGACGAGGGAGCAACAGCGGCGGCTGCCTGCGCCCTGCTGCCGCCGGGCTGGCGCGAGCCGCTCCCGGGGTCTGCACGCGCTGCTCCGGGTGCTGCGCGGTGCCCCTTGCACCGTGCGTGTGGCTGCGGGGGGAGGGGGGGCCGGGAAGCGCCGCCCGAGCTCGCTCGCACCGGCAGTGTGGGTGCAACTTGCAAGTCACGTGTATTATCCACACTCTCTCTTTAAGCTTCTTTGCTTCCTCTCTTGACCCAAAGGAAGTAGGGCAGCCCCAGAAGCAAATGCCCTTTTCGCGCCCCCCCCCCCCCCATCCCCGGCCACAGAAATCCTAGGCAGTGTGTTGGCTTAACAGGGCGGTGAGGCCGCAATGTCTGCATTTGGGGGGGAGCAATAAAGCATCCCATGTGCACCCCAAACTCTGGTGCATTTGAAAAGGGGTCTGGATGCAGATGGAACATCACATCTGGGCTCTTCTGTCTCAGGGTTTTATACTGCCACCTATCACTGCAGTGTCTGAGTGCACTTTCAAAAGTAACCTCTGTGTTTGCACTCGTGCAAGCTTTTTGCATTTGTGAGGTGGTAATTCTCTAAATACAGTTATTTTATATAGCCTCCAAAAGCATGCAAGGTGCTTTACCTAGCTACGATAAGTCCGCTTTCTACCCCTAACACTTACAATCTTACACCCTCCTGGTTTAATTGAAGAATGGTTTAAGACGACGAGTGAGTCTCAAAAACTCAAGCGTGGACACTAGATGGGTGGCTTCCTGGTGATGTCTTAGGCCGAAATGATCATAGACAGTCTTTGGTGTTGGTTGTCTTTGTTGGCGGGAGGGCTAACTTGAGACATCTTGTACCTGATTTTCATAAGCCCTGAGCGTTGACAACTCCACCTGAACTCAGTTGGAGTGATAGATGCATGGCATCTCCGCAGATCATGTCCAAGGTATCTACAGCTGAGTATGCAAAAATGATATCTCTAATCAGAGGCCACTCAGAAAGTTCCTGTGGAGCTTTTTTTGCGTTAACATTTCCCTGTCTATAAAATAGGGGTAACGTGCCCATCAAGCAGGGGTTTTGTGAGGCTTTATTACAAAATATTTGAAAAGCATTTTGAGAACTAAATGCCATATAAATTGCAGGTGTTATTTGCACCAGCAAAAGATTGATTATCCAAATGAAACTGCAAGTGCAATATTTTTAGACACCCACCGGTCTCAAATTGCCTGCATCTAAAATTTTACTGCACACGACAGTCATTTTGGAGGGGAGGATGGCAAATATTTCAGAGTCTATGTTATGTGAGCAAAGGTAGATGCCACGTGACAGCAACCGAAGCTTGTGCAGTACATCTATTAACCAACAAAGGCAGGTAGCAACACGTCACCTCCCTACCCACATGATGGGGATGTTCCAATCTACCGCAAGGAATGCCAAGCCATTCACGCTGCTCTAAGGCATATATAGCATAAAGATGCTATGAAAAATGTAAGTCATGAAGCTGAGGCTAGAAGGTTTATAGTGGTGGAACCTCAGTTGGGGACCACCTTGCAAGAAGGAGATGAGAAGAAGCTTGACATTGGTATATCTGGGGCTAAAGACAGGGGCCACCTCTTTGGAAATATTTTTCCTCGGCAATATATTCCTAGGACCAATCCACAAATGGAGAAACTGGAAGAGAAGAAATGTGAGGAAAAAAGGAAGCAAGAATCCCTTACATCTGCACCCAGAACAAATGCAGACTGTGAGAAAATTGCTGCTTAGGTTACTGCCTGCCTTTAATTTTTGTGTGGCATGTGGGACCCATGCTGATGGATGGCTTAGAAAGACCATCAAAGGCTACTCTGGCCTAATATACTGAGCACCAAATCTCCCCACTTTTGAAAACGTGGCCATTAAGTCTTTAGTGGAAGAATGATTTTTTTTTTTTTTGTTTAACCTCAGGATGGTCCATGGAGGCAGCAGGTCTTAAAAAAAAAAAAAAAAAAAAAGTTGTTGTTTTAGTGTGAAGATTTGAATGCTAATTTTTTCAATTAATTCACTGTTCAAACCTCTCTGACTGTATTTGAGGTGGGTTTCTTATTTAGATTTGAATCCGTTTACCTCAGATCAAAGATACGCTGTGAAGGGTCCATGTCCCCTTTCCACCCCGCACACCTATCACCCCAGACTTGGTTTGTGGATGCCTACAAATGGTTTGTGCAAAATCTTGGAAGATTTTAAATGATAAAATACTTCATGAGGGCACAACCCTCTCATCCCAATCACATTTGTCCTCAATGTATGTTCATTTGCATCTCCTTGCTTAGCTGAATAAATAAAGTGGTTTAATTTAGTTCGTACCAAAGTAGCTTCTTATGTGTAAGTAATTAATGAAAAGAGTCTGTTGATATAAAATGAATAAACAATTAAATTATGAGAATATTTCAGGTCAAAATTGACTCCTGTTTAGGGCCAGAGCATCTGCAAACATTGGCCCTGATCTTGTAAACATAGTTTTGATTTTACTCGCAGAACTAAAGCTAAGAATATGCATAAGCATTTTAAAGCTTTGAGTCATTCTCTGTGTAACCATTTATATTGTATGTTGATAATAGCCAGGACATGATGTGTTTATTATGCAGATTACTTTTTTTCAATACAGCCTGTATTTATGCTACTCATGAAGTCTTCCCTGAGCAGGTTCATCATACTGGCATTTTTTTAGTATAAGTTGTTTTACCAAAGTTCGGTTACTCTAGCCACAAATTTAATTCCGTATTCCTTCTGGAATTCAAGTAGAAATTGCTAATGAGAGAACCCGCTCCTGGGACAATTTTCTCTTTACACTAAGCCAAACCCCAAACGCATAATAAATTATTAAAATAACAAGATGTTTGAACTATACCATAACTAAAGAGGTCCTAGCTAATGCATTTTCTCAAAGATAGAAGGGAATGCAGTGAGTTAGAGGCTCTTTAGGAAATAGCATATCTGCCATATACGTGATGAAACTCAGTGGGCTAAAATAAGGTTGCAGTGATAACTCTACATTTTCTGGCAGTTTTTAAGTCAGCCATATCATGTTATTCTTAGCACAGTTTACTTTGTACATGAATTTTCTTTACCATTCTTTGTGGGCGCGTGTGGGGCCAGGAAATATCCATGGAAGTGTGTGAGTTAGCCCAATTTTTAGACTGCACCTTGTTTCATTTGAAGACTCTATAGCAAGGTAAAAGAGCCATTGCTGTTTGTCATGCAAATAGGGCACTCAAGTCTACAAGCCTCATTCAGAACTTATGTCTGGTCTGCGCTTAAAAATTAGATAGACCTGGCAATGTTGCTCCGGGCTGTGAAAAATATCATGCCCTGAGCATCGTACTTAGGTAGACCTAACCCCCAGTGTAGACATGGCTAAGTCAATGGAAAATTCTTCTGTTGACCTAGCTACCACCTCTTGGGGAGAAAGATTAGCTACGTTGATGGAAAAACCCCTTCCATCAGTGTAGGCAGCATCTACGTTATGGTGCAGCTGTGGTGCTGTAGCGTAGACATGTCTTAGCCCAGAGGTTCTCAACCAGGAGTACAGAGAGGTCATCCAGGGGGTACATCAACTCATCTAGATATTTGCCTAGTTTTACAACAGGCTACAGAAAAAGCTCTAGTGACGTCAGTACAAACTAAAATGTCATACAATGACTTGTTTATACTGCTCTATATACTATACACTGAAATGTAAGTACAGTATTTATATTCCAATTGACTTATTCTATGATGATATGGTAAAAATGAGAAAGTGAGCAATTTTTCAGTAACACTGTGCTGTGACACTTGTATTTTATTTGTGATTTTGTAAGTAAGTAGTTTTTAAGTGAGGTGAAACTTGAGGCTTCGCAAGGCAAATCAGACTCCTGAAAGGGGTACAGTAGTCTGGAAAGGTTGAGAACCACTGCCTTAACCTTTCTACTGAGTCTGCTAGGGAGGGTGCTAAGTATTGCTAAAGGAGACCTGAATACTACTTCTCTAGGCACTAGCCTGTTATCACCAGATAATACCATCTGAATCACTAAATGGCTGTCTACTGATGAAAGCTTTTACAGCCAAAGCCTCTCTCTGCCCATGCTTAGGGGGAAGGAACCCATTCTCCATCTACAAAGCAGACGATCCACCACGGGTTGGATCTGTCTGTGTGAGCTGCTCACCCACATGGATAAAATGACTACATGAGTTAAGACCACACCTTCCTTTTTTACCCATTAACGATATACAATTTTGAAGGCTAGAACATTTGTATCAAAATAGAATTAGGCCAAGGCCGCCCAGCAGAAATCAATGTGCTTTCTGCTTTTGTGGCTTGCTAGTCTACTGAACTGGCACATGTATAGTCGTTCATCATGGTTATTACCTGAGTGCCACAGCTGAGCAGTGTGTGGGGGCGGGGAGGAAAGGACGCTGCTGCTCGGGAAGCAATGGAAGCGTAGAGGATGCTGCTGTGCTGATTGAAAGCGGAGTTGTGTGATAGGAAAGTGTTGATGTGAATAAGGAGCCCCATTCTCAAAGTTATTGAGATTTCAAGGGAGTTAGGAGCCTAAATACATCTGAGGATCTGGGCCTAGGTCTGTCCACTGCCCTGTGTTTGTTTTGTTGTGCTTTTATGAATGCAAAATTCCCCATTGAATTCCACAGGGAGTTCTGGATACAGCCTTTTAGCGCGCTATGGCATTTAACGGGTGTAAGGAGTAAAGGAACTTATCCAGTGTCCAAGGAAATCGATCAACGTCTTTTCATTGGCTTCAATGGGAGTTGGATCAGGACCTAAATGCAAATAAGACACATGATTGATGATAATGTAGGAGCAATTCCACCCTGGCAAAGAGATGTTTGGTGACCTAAGATATTTTTTCCATCTCTAGCTTGTTTGAAAAAATCACTGGAATGAGGCACTCAAACTCTCCTCCTATGTTAAGAAGGAGAGAATGTGATTAACTTTGTTGTACTTGCTATATTGACTGACTTTCCCCTTGCATACCGTGAGGTTCTATTACTGAATATTAACACTCTTTTAGAATTACCCACTATGATTTCTTTCCTCATCTGATCATAACATCAGGTAGGAACAGTGACTGCTCCTTAGCAACCCACGAGAGAGAGTCCTTTTAGCAGGGATGTAAGATCATGAAGAACAGCTAGATAGGAGTCCATGGCCCTGCAAGAATAGGATATAATTTCTGGCTACAGAAGGGCTCAGATATTAAACTGATACAGTTGAACTTAGCCAAGAGGCAAAGAGGAAATGAAAAAGGCTATTGCCCTTCACAGTTAATCATCCTCCCACTACTTTTGTGCTGGCACAGTATGCTCATGCATCAGAAACCTAGCCTTTTCCTTCCGGCCCGGCTCACTTTTAAGCTCTATATTTCATCTGAATTGTGCCACTATCATCCCAGCGCACTCACTCCCCCTAACACCCAGCCAACCACAAGGCAGTGCGCTGCTGCTGTTCTGTCAGGTATATACGCCACCACAAAAGACTGGGTGTAGCAACGTGATCCACACAGCCAAAGAATTCATCCGCCTGCCCTTGGTGATGTACCTAGGTTACATAGGAGCAATACAGAAGCACATTAGATGAGGGTTCTTCCACCTGTCTTGGCTCAGCAGCATTGTCTTGCACAATCTTGGGGCATGAGGAGACCCCAACAACTTAATAGAGCTCCCCCAGGGATATCCCAGGCAGCACACTGTCCATCAGGGATGCTTCTAAAGTGTGTATTGCTTGGTTTCATTTATACTGTAGGAGTATTTGGAGGGGTTGGACGCTTTATTGCAGAATGCAAGGAAGGGTACTCCACGCAGTAGACTTTCCACCCGCATGCTTAAAGGGAGACTCAAGATTTAAATTGTGAGCTCTCTGTGGCAGGGAGGGGCTGTCTTTTTGTTTTGTGTTTGTACAGCGCCTAGCGCGGTGGAATCCTGGTCCATGCCTGGGGCTCCTAAGTGCTAGTGCAATACAAGTAATCAATGTTATAATAATAAGACTAAATCATACTCAAATCAGCACACTCAAACCACTCCTTATCATCTTATTAATAACGTCTTAACCTAGTGAAACCAAGATGGAGAATTTGCATGATGTTTATTTTACTATTTCCCCCCCGCGACACACACACACACAAAACAAGTGTTTTAATTTTCACTAACAGAGTTAAGCCCTGTTTCAGTAACTGGTGATAAAGGGAGAGCTTTTTCAAAGGACCAAATGACTGTCAGGCCACCAACAGCCATTAACTTTCAATGTCATTTGGGCACCTAGCTATTGCAAATTACTACAATATAACATTTGTTACATGTACAGTGCCAAACATTTGTTACATGTACAGCACATATCAACTTAGCACAATGCAAAACTAATGTAAAAAAACTTATTTACTGTATGGGTTTTTCTTTTAAAACTCTCATCTGCATGGAGTTCATTCTTAGCCTTGGCTAATGGTCACCTTTCAAATTTTCCTTTTAGTAGCTAATTTGTAACATCACTGTTGTCCTCTCTCTAAGACACTTCTTTGGCCCCTGTTATCACAGTGTCTGAGCACCTCATGATCTTTAATATGTTTATCCTCACAACACCTTTGTGAGGCAGGGCAACCCCCATTGTACATATGAGGAAGTGAGGCACAAAGAGATTAAGTGACTTCCCCAAGATCACATAGGACATCAGTGATGGAGCAGGGAATTAAGCACTCTGAAGTCACGGACTACTGATCTAACCACTGACCCATCCTTCCTCTCTCATCCTCCTCCTTCTCGCCACCTTTGGCAGCCCCTTCTTACCGTCCTGGAGTCTGATTAGGATTCTGCTCTTGCTTTCTGCTGATCTTCCGTTTTCCTGTGGCAGGCTCCTGGGTGGCAGGCTCAACCATTCTCAGGTACTTAGCCATCTGCAGCGCTCTGTGTTCCTACTTGGAGAAGACAATATCAGTGACCCTGAATGACTAAAAAGATGTGACTATGGCTTTTGGTTCTCGCTTGGCACTTTTTTGTCTGTTACTGGGAAACCACGGATGTCTTTCAGGAATGGTAGCTGCCCCACTAGGAGAAGTCTTTTCCATTCATGGTTTTCCAACTAGGAGATTGAAACCAGAATAGTAGATTTCCCTTCTTGCTTCTCATGCACTAGCTGCTGTCTTGGGACTTCCAACTGCTGGGAAATATATAAAAAGATTCAAACTGGCAATCGACGTCTGAAAGTCTATAAATCCCATGAATGACCCCTGAACCATTCAGTCCCCCATATTTTCATTGATATTAACAGCAGAAGTGTTGTCCAGATCTTTCCCTGGGGTACTTTTCTCCTAGAAACCTAGTTAATGTATTTCACTTACTGAGTTAATTCAATTATAAGCCTTACTAATAAAGCTTTTAGCTATCTTGATTCAGTGTAAATGTCTCTCTAGAGGATTAGAGGTCAGGATGGATAAGGGCAGAGTCAACTGTCATGCTTATAAGATTTTTGTTGCGCAAGAATCCATAAAACTGATCCTATCAAGAACAAATGTGCGGTGCAGATAAGGGAAAATGGGGGAAAACATGTCATTATTTGGAAACCACTGCTAGAATCTGATTACTTAGGCCATTTCCAATGAATTAACAAAAGGCCATTTTTTTACAAATAAATATGGAGAAGTCTTTATAACAACCCTCCCAACTTGGACCGTAGTCAAGGTTTGAACCCAGGCCCTTCCAAACTAAAATCATGAGACTGTATGAGCTAAAATAGTAATTCCCTTAGCTAGAGGTGACTCAGCTTCTCACCTGGATCAGCCATTATACGGGGAACAAGACCCATACGCTGCATGTGGGGGTTGGATCAATTAAGACTACAGTAACTAGCTTATTATGTATTTCAGCTCAAATAGTTAAAGTTTGGCAAAGGTATAAACAACTGAATACAGGGTCTTATAATGGAAAGTGTCAGGCAACCTATTGGCAGTACTAACAGCTCTGCCTGTTATGATTTGGCTTATATAGGCTTTGGCTTAATTATACAGGGATTGGCTTTGTTAGATAGAGCTTTTCTTCCACCATATCATAGTATTTCATAAATGCTCTGGCCAAGATTTTCAAATCAGCTGCCTATAGTAGGCTCCTAAATCAATATTTAGGTTCTACATTTCTAAAATAGCTTGATGTTCACCTAATTGGAAAGAAGAAGGGTAATTTAGTCATGTTTTCTCTAGATATGTGTCTCCCCTTGCCTCTTGTGAAGGATGCGGAAGTTCTAAGCTAGCTGAATTCCACCCTCCCTTGTTTTAGTCGTTTCTGATCTCGTTAAGCATTATGGGCCTGATCCATCATCCACTGTCGTCAATGGGAAGACTCCCACTGAGTTCAATGGTTGTTAGATCATGCCCTGTCAGAACTGGCTTTTACCATCCATGCTCCATATAGTGGTTCTTATATAGTGGACAAAGTTATCTGCCATCCACTGTACATAGAGGAGAGAAGAGAATGCCCGTGTCATTCTTAAAGGACTTAGTTGTTTGAGGTTGTTTTGTTTAGCTGTGGGGGGGAAGGTGCCAAGGACCTTTTGAGTGTATTTAGTGTGCTGGTAAAATGGTAATGCTGAGGGAACTAGCCTATCCTTCCACTCAAGCAGGTTTTAAAATCCATCCCGTATTATGAAGGGGAGGGGGACAACACGGCAGAGTTTCAGGAACATCTGGATTTCATTGGCAATGAACAATGTACACTAAGAGCTTTGAGGTAAAGCACTCCCCTCAACCCCTTCCTTTTCCACTCTCTTAAAGGCACTTGTGCGCTTTGAGGAATGTTTAACTGCATTCTAGCCACGGAGCAGAAAGAAAAAATGCATCGGCCATTATTAGAGTTGAGTCTACAGTTGAGTCTACAGAGGCTTAAGGATAAAGCTGATAAAGGAATTGAAACAACCGTCTTTCTTATCAGGTTTCAGAGTTGCAGCCGTGTTAGTCTGTATTCGCAAAAAGAACAGGAGTACTTGTGGCACCTTAGAGACTAACATTTATTTGAGCATAAGCTTTCGTGGGCTACAGCCCACTTCATCGGAAGCATGCAGTGGCTGGCAGGTGAGAAACAAGAGTAAAAAGGTACACTCTAGGTGGGCAGTGAGATGGAACATGATTCCTTTCCCTGAGCAGTCACAGGCCAAACTCCTTGGAGTGCTAGGAGGGAGACAGAATTTTTAGGGTCCAGCTACACTGCAAGAGAAGACGTGTGGCCTGGTGACAGCCAGCCTGGGTGAGCTGACTAGGGCTCAGAATTGCAGTATAGATGTTTCGGATTGGGCAAGAGCCTGGGCTCTGAAATGGCACGTGGGGGGATGGGTCTCCGAGCCCTGGCTCCAGTCTGAGCCCAATCGTCTACACTGCTATTTTTAGCCCCACAAGCCCGAGTCGGTTGACCTGGGCTCTGAGATCTGGTGCCGCAGTTTTTTTTTTTTATTGCGGTGTAGACGTACCTGTAACAATCACACACATACACACAACCCCCCTGCTCTCCCCAAAGAAAAAAACTGAGGGGCCAGCATTGTGCAAATGATTTTCTAATGAGGGTGATCCCAACACTTAATCTGTATTGAAAGACGTGCCGGGGCTCAAGCAATTTTTTAACTTTCATAACAGACACGGCAAGCTCAGAGGTGCCAAGGCTACGAACGACCAAGACTAGCGGTGCCGGGGCTCAACGCTGGCACAAATGAATCTGCCACAGGGACATTTTAGCAATGGAAGTGGTGAATTCATCATCGCTTAAGGTCTTTACATCGAGATTAGATCTCTCGCTAAAGAGGGATGTTCTAGTTCAGCCCCAAGTTATTGGGCTAGGTCAGGGGTTCTCAAATTGGGGGCTGCAAGGTTATTACATGGGGGGTCGCGAGCTGTCAGCCTCCGCCCCAAACCCTGCTTTGCCTCCAGCATTTATAATGGTGTTAAATATATTAAAAAGTGTTTTGAATTTATAAGGGGGGGTTGTACTCAGAGGCTTGCTATGTGAAAGGGGTCACCAGTACAAAAGTTTGAGAGCCACTGGGCTAGATGGTGCTTAAGAATAATTCTTCCCCCCTGCCAGGCAGGGCCGGCGCTTCCACTAGGCGACCCTAGGGGATCACCTAGGGTGGCAGGATTTGGGGGGCGGCATTTTGCCATCCTCGGCGGCAATTCGGCGGCAGGGGTCCTTCAGCTCCACGTCTTCTGGGCAATTCGGCGGCGGGTCCTTCACTTGCTCCGGGACCCATCGCCGAAGCGCCCCGAAGACGCGAAGCGGAAGGACCCCCCACTGCCAAATGCTCTGAGGAGGAGCGCTGCCGCCTAGGGCGGCAAAAACCCTGGTGCCGCTCCTGCTGCCGGGGAATCGCTGTGTAGGATCCTCTCACCTGTGTTGTGCAGGAGATCAGACTAGATTCGCATAATGCTCCCATCTGGCCTTAAAAATCTATGAGTCCCATCGGCAGAGAGACCTGCTGTAGTAAATAAGCTGGTTTGGTGACACAGACAAGCGTTGTTTGGAGGCCACTGAATATTTCACTCATGACCCAGCAGAGTACTATAGCATAGGATGTTAGGATACTATTGCTAATAGGTTCTAGGATTTTTTTAACATTCTATTCAAACATAGTTCTAGGACAGGGCATTAAAGAGCAGATGACATCTTCCAAAAACGTTTTAATTGAGAAACAGTTCTCCTTTTGGACACATTCTTCCACACTTGCCCCTGTCCAATAGCACTTTATTCTGTGCGGGGTTTCATGGAAATCGGACTTTTACACAGTAAGACACTGCACTGAGGTTGGCAAAATATGGCCCTTTATACATGAACAATGGGACATTTCTATCTTTGTTTTCTCTTTGTGCATGGTAAGTGCATTTTTTCCCCTGTGTCAGTTGGCTGCTCCCTACCTGAAGTTGTCTGCTGTCCATGCTATCCCATTTGAGATGAGACAGGAAGAAGGGATTATGATATTACAGAGGATTATACCTCTGCGTGAGAATTTCAGTGTTAGTGCTTTCCCCTGCCTTTTTTTCCTAGATTGCTTGTATCAACATGTCCTATCATCAGTTTCTAATCTTGGGGGATTGAGAAACAACTTCCTCCATGTTTATATGCCTTTGCTTTTCTTGGTGCCACATCAGAAAATGAGATCTTTGCCAACACTGGAATTTTCCCTGCAGCCTGAAAGAGTTGGCTGCCCAACTCTCATTGACATTAACAGGAGTTGGGCCTGGTCTATGCAGACTTGCACAGTTCAACTGAATTGTTGCAATCAATAAAACGGATGTAGTTATACCAGTACAACAAGCCCCTGTGTGGAGACCGATTTCAGTTTAAGACTAGTTGATTTTGGTTTAGCTTAAACCTGTAGCTAGTTGATTAAGGGCTTGTCGACAGTGCGCCAGCCTCTGTATAGACAAGCCTTTAGGCAATGTCTACCCTACACAGCCTATGTGAGCGTAGCCCCCCAGTGTAGACGCTTTGCATGCCAACAGGAGGAGGAACACTCCCAGCATAGTAACACTGTCTCCCCAAGAGACGTTCGCTAGATAAAGTTCTACTCATGGCTAGAGCCCTGCTCCATCATGGTATATTACTGAGCGCCGTTGCGTATGTACTGTCCATTGCTCAGTTCCTCTGCCGTCTAATCACATAGGGTATGTCTACACAGCAAGCAGCAGCCCTCAGCAGCAAGTGTCTGAGCCCAGCTCAACAGGCTCGAGCTGTGGAGATTTGCACTACCCTGCTAAAAATAGCTGTGTACACATTGAGGATCATGCTGGTACTCCGGCTCTGAAGCCCACCCCGTCCCTAGACTTCAAAGCCCAAGTTCCAGCTTGAACCGCAATGTCTAGACAGCTATTTTTTAGCGCAGTCGCATGAGCGCTGTGAGCTTGAGGCGGTTGATCCGGGCTCGGAGGCTGGCTCCCATAGAGACCCTGCTGTAATTACCGAAGAAAATTTTGTAGATGTTGAGAAAATGCCTCGTGCTTTTAGACACCCTCCCTCTGTCTTTCATGCCAGAGGAAGAAATCTTGATTCATGTCTCGGGTTCCCTCTCGAGCTATTACCAATCTAGTAATATCTAGAAAAGGGATGGAAAGAATGGTGGATGCTACTCAGTGTTCGGAAGAATTTGGACATGGGAAAATCTAACTACCACTCCCAAAGGCAGGAAGCTGGATATCCAAAACTGAAATATGTCAGTGTTCGGGTGTTTGGTTTGTTCAAGGAAAACGAACTGTTTTCAGCACAAAGTAGACACTTTTCGTGTTTAGTTGAAAACTGTTTTCCACCAAAAAATAGTTTCAGTGGTAAAAAATGTGACCAGCCCTAGTCCTAAGCATCTTTGCAGTGAAAGGGGGGGGGGGCAATTTGTATGATGAGGTTACACATCCATTAGGCTCTGGGTTAAGGTCCCACAGTCATTTCCGAGAGGCCAGCAAACAGCTTTCAAATGGTTACAGCTTTTGATCACCACCACAGCCTTGGGCCTGGATTTGAACCAACCTCCAAGAAGCACCAGGGTCCATATCCCTGAACCTTCCAGCTCCTTGCAGAGCCTCCCTGTGTTGAATTTTGAGAAAACGTCTTGTATTGGGATGCAGGAAACCCAAAGAGTGGCGATGTCGCCTTCAGGTGCAGTGAGCGTGTTTGTATTCTGGCACAGGTGGAACATGCGACAGGAACCAGAACTATTGGAATAGCAGAGTAGGGACCATGTACCAAAGTCCCCACCCTGCAGTAAGGTGCAGATTTGATCCCACTTATGCAGTATTTTACGGGTCGTCTAGCTTTTATGTGAGCAATTAGCAACCTATTTCCTCAAGTGCCAAATCTTTCAGCATGGCACAAATCTAGCTCTGCAGGCTGCTAATCCTTCTCTCACTCCTTCCCCCCCCCCTTACTCCCCCCAGCACTCTCATGCCAAGATTCCCTGGCTTGAAATCCAATGTAATATAATCATTTCCCACAGGTCTTGGATCTTACTATTCATAGAGCTATGGTAAAGCCACTTCTGATTTCAGAGGAGGGTAAAGCAAACTCCTAGAGGCATCTGATTGGGGAATTAAGATACGCAAAACTTGTGATGGACTCTGGCAGGGAGACCAAGATGAACCCTAAATGAGAATGACAGACAGAACTGGAACAGGTCCTTGTCAGTTGCTATCTGGTCCTGCCAGCAGGCAACATCTAGGAAGCACTGCAGAAGGATACTTTGGTGGTAACTGGATTTGCCTGAAATACTCTTTCATCTCTCTCTCGGTTTCTCTTTCAAACAAGCGCTGAAATCCTGCCCCGTTTGAGGTCTGTGGGAGTATTATTATAAGTTTCAGTGGAACCAGGATATCATCCAAAGTGTTTTGTTTGTGAATATATTCACATCTAGGCACCTTTGGCCATGATGCCTGCTCCTGAGGTTGTGGTGGTGAAGTGGACAGAGAAGTGGGCCTCTATGGAGGGGGAAGCCTTATCTTTAGGACAAAAACGAGTGAATGAGAAAATTCTTCTGCCACTGACCTGCTGTATGACTGTGGGCAAATCACTTCAGCCCAGATCAATGGAAAATCAATGGGAGTTAGGCACCTAAATACCTTTTGAGATCTGGGCCTTCACCTCTCTGTGCCTCTGTTTCTACCCCAAACCTTTGTCTGTCTTATCTATTTAGATTGTAAACTCATTGGGGCAGGGGACTGTCTCTCCTATGTGTCTGTACAGCACCTAGCACAAAGGGACACTAAATTTGATTGGGGCCTTTAGTTACTACTGTAATAGAAATAATAATAATAATAGTACATTTTAAAAGTGGAACCTGCCATAAGTCTTTTTTTCATAGGCATAAATGTTACCAAGCAGCTGCTTGCATAGTTGCAGTTTTGTTTACATTCCCATCAGAACTGTCAGACCTTAGCAGGTATGTCTACACTATGATAAAAAAGACCCGCAACACAACCGTGGCTGGCTCAGGTCAGCTGACTCGGGCTGGGGCTATAAAAATGCAGTGAAAAAATTCACAAAAATTCAGGCTTGAGCTGGAAACCTCCCTTGTGGGGTCTCAGAGCCCAGGCTTCAGCCTGTGTCTGAACGTCTTCATGGCAATTTTATAGCCCCATAGTCCGAGTCAGCTGACCCAGGCTTTGCGATGCGGTACTATGGATTTTTGATCACTGTGTAGACATGCCCAGAGAGTTTGGTTTTTAAGGAAGTGAGATGCTTTGGTCAACACAAACTTTGAGAAACGGCCAATGTCCTCCTTGAGAATGTGTTTAAAGGGCCAGTGAATTTTATTTTGGTGGGAGCGTTATCGCACGTAGGATTGTGACAATCCAGCTACATAAAATAACACCTAAAACCTGCCTACCTCTTGTTTAGTTGCCCCTTTATATTGTGTTTTACAAGAGTATTCTATCCTTCTGAGAAACTCACGGGCAGATTCCTCTTCTGGTAGCATATTTCTTTGCAAGGGTTTCTATAGAATCCCTCCAACAGCTGCAGTATAACTGTAATATTTCTGTAAGATGCCTCCCGCCATGTTATATTCAATCTCATGTTTCCTGATGTTTTTGACCTGCAGTACAATTGGAGTTTGCCAGCTTTGCTGCTTGAAACCACTGCACAGCAATTGATACTTTTGTGGCTGCCCATTTGACATTTTATCTAGTTTTATTGCTGTGGTGGGACCAATAAGGGATCTGCGTGTGGTTTTTGTAATCTGCAGTGTGGCTCTAGACATAGAAGTCTTTAATTTACAAAATAAATGTCCTGAAGGAGATAACTAAGAGTTCAAGAAACCTCATTTATTATAATGCAACCTAACCATCTTGGCGTTCATGGCATTTTTACAAACCACAAAATATCCTCCCCCTCCATCTTCAATAAAATGTCCTGGCAGGGAGTAGATTGGCGGCGGCTGCTGTTTTGTTGTGAACACCGAGGATATGTTTCTGCACTTTACAAGACAAAGACATTTCCTGCTCCGAGGAGCTTGCAGTCTAAAATCATGTTCCTGCCACATCATTCTCATGGTTACTCCTCTTTACGTTACTCCTCAAGCCATCCCAGATGCCGTGTGAGGCTTAACTATTGATCACAGAGTGCTTTGCCATCTTTAGTTGGAAGGCACCATGGATGGGAGAGGATTAACACTCTTATTAGTGGTTCAGCTCTTTGAAGCCACGTGCTGGGAGTTATTTATTCATTATTATAGCTGAAATTACCTAAGTCCCTTAGCCTTCTAGGTACATCTGGCAGAATCACAAGATATAACCATACCATCTGACGGTAGAGGCCTGAGCTTTGAAAGCACAGGTCCCAATTAGGCAACCTACTCCCACCTCTCACAGTGGCATATGCTTGGCTTTGGTAGCTGAATGTGGTGGCAAGCCTTGTTGCATACTGGCTTGCTCCGTATTCACATCTCCGTAACAAACTCGACTTAAGTAAAGTCTGTCCCTCAAGCCGCTTACGTGGTTCCCGGGCCAGTCTGAATAGGGCCTTGCTCAGAATGTGTAAGGTTTTTTGACTGGAGGAAATCATTCTTTCCAAATAAATGTTTGAATAACGATTTCCATCCCCTTTCTATTTTTTTTACTGGCTCCAAGGGCAAGCCCAGTGATATCTTTGCTGGGAACTTGAATACAAGGTTATAAAGCAGCTATTAAGCCACGGCACTATCTGCAAGAACACAGACTGGTTTTTTTCCCCCTGCATTGTTATTGTGTCAACATTTAGGAGGTTCTGTGAACGTAGAGACGTGATTTGTTTTTTCTTTCCACTCTGATTTGAGGTTGATCGAAGTTGTCCAGTGACTGAACCGACCCGCTGGGGCTGGGTGTTTTAACAACTCCCCGAGGTCCCGAGATACCTGATGAGTCAGACCTGTCTAACTTGGGTATCCTTAATTGTTTGGATCTTACAGGCCTGATCCAAATCTCATCCAAGTGTGTGGGAGTCTTTCCAGGGACTTTGGATCAGGTAGGAATGGATTAAGGTCACTGTACTAATTGTAAGCCCTGCAAGGAAAGGGCCCATTCAGTGGCAGCAGCAGTTAGCAGGAATGCAAAGGTATCGCAGCTTAAATATTTAGCCCTGTTGAGTTTGGAAGAACGCTTTACTTGGCCATCACTCAGGGCTTTTTGGTCTCAGCCAGGGTCTTACAGTCTGCACAGGCCCCAGCCTGCTGCAGGTGAAGGAGGGGATGGAGATATCCGGCCAGGAGTTGCCTTTCCATTTGGTCACTCTGCTGCAGGGAATCACGGTGGCTGGTGTGTGCTTCTTGTCTTGCTTCACTGCCAAGTTGGGCCTTCCTTTGGGTTTGCCTCCCTCTCCCCACTTAAAAAACAGCAGGGTCCCCAAATGTCTGCCTGGCTTTCTTGTGTTTAAGGCCGCTTCAGGTTACAGCTTCTTCTTGGGCCCATGGGCTACAAAATGCTCCCTGACATCTGAGAAATGTTATACCCCAAGAACATCCAGTGTGCAGTAATCTGGCCTCCATTCAGAGCAAAGCCTGCTTATTCCAGACCTCAGCGCTCCCGGAGCCCAGACCAGTTCTATCAGCGGGGTGCCTGATGGGGGCTTTTTGAGGCTTTTTCTTATATAGAAGCCTATTACCCCCCACCCTCATCCCGATTTTTCACACTTGCTGTCTGGTCACCCTATTGCTCACCCTTCTGCTATTGCAAGAGGAAGTTATTGCTGCATGAGGCATGTGGGCCTAGTATTATTGTGTCTCTAAAAGACAACAGATAAGCCAAACAAAACAGGAGTCAGTTCTTGAGGGAATATACCGTATTTATTTAATCATGTAAACACCAGGTACTATTCATTTTCACCCGGCTTTAGCGAAGTCTCTTATATTCAGCACAGCAGGGATACCGTGCCATTAGGAGAAAAGATGCCATATACAATCTGTCATGTGTTCTGTAAAGGATGCGTTAGATTTTCTCAGTGCAGATTGTCTGAAGTTATGGGTAAATTCCAGTTTGCATCCCTCCAGCACCAGAAGCTGGTGAATTGATAGTGGAGGGAGAGAGGTAGATAAGTGATCCTAAGAAATCCTGGAAGCATTCTCCCACTTTAAAGGTGTAGAGAGAGAGAGATATGAAAAGAGCAGAGAAACCAGACCCAGAGTAGTTCTGCTGTGAGTTAGGCAGAGCAACAAGAAAGGGAAAGGTTTCAGAGTAGCAGCCGTGTTAGTCTGTATCCGCAAAAAGAAGAACAGGAGTACTTGTGGCACCTTAGAGACTAACATCCGAAGAAGTGGGCTGTAGTCCACGAAAGCTTATGCTCTAATAAACTTGTTAGTCTCTAAGGTGCCACAAGTACTCCTGTTCTTCTTTTTGAAGAAAGGGAAAGTGTGTGTGTGTGTGTGTGTGTGTGTGTGTGTGTGCGCGCGCCTTCTCTGCTCATGAACAAATATCTTTCCCTCAAATATTCGAGGCTTATCTCCCCTCCATCCCAGCACACAGGCAGCTTGCTTAGTGCACAGGGGATCTGCACTCTGTACACTGGCTGTCGGCTGACCAAATTTATTGCTTTGTCCTGTGCAACGAAACTGCACTGACCCTACTGTGTCTGGAGCCTGCTATTCCCAAGGAAGAAAGAGGTAAGGCAAGATTTGCCCCTTCATGCACTTACACGGAGATGAGAATTGTTACATTTGGCTTGCAGAGAATCCTGATCTGCTCTATAAGACTGAGGAGCCTGATCCAATGAAGTCAGTGGAAAGACTTATTAGATCAGGTCCTGAGCGCTCCCAAATTATTACAGTAGGGGTGAATTTCCTCCCTTTCCCTTCGTTATTTTTAGTCCTCAGGCTTTTAATTTATTTTTACTACTACTATTTGGCAGGGCATATTTTTGCATCCCTTATTAACATTTCCACTTTGCGTCAAGAAGATAAATTTATCCTCATCTCAGGCTTCCTATTGTTATGAAATGACAAAGTTAAACACAACTTATTCACAGATTGCTCAGTCAGTGATTAGCATGTCACTTAGAATGGAGCATTAACATTGTGGGATTAGTTCACTCTTGCTATTTATATAATTCTTTACAGGAGCCTTCAATTTTCTTTCGTTTAAAGGGGGGGAAACGAAAGAAAAAAATCCCCTCAACAATCTTCTTGTTTATTAAAATATTTCTGAAGAAACCTTTATTCTGAAAGTGGTGTGGAGGCTTCTTAGCTTGAGTTACTTTAAACCAGATCAAAGAGAGTCCAGGAGACTATATTGTAGGGAAGAATGTTGCACTCGATCCCAATGGGATTAGACAAGTGTGATCTAAAAGACACCTATGATTCCTCTTGGATAGTTGTTCAAATGATTCCAGTGCCTTTGTTAATCAAGTACATATCTCTCTGTATAAATGCTTTGTTACTGTTGTAAATCGTTTTTAGTCTCATTGGCTGATTTCCTTAAGTACAGAATGAATTAAGGGTCGTTGGTGCCCAGTCATATTGTCCTTATAAACATCTATTGCCTTCAAAGTACATCTTTTCTGAGTGAGGCCTGTAGGGTCAGACCCATTGGTCTACAACTTCAAAAGTGCCTAGTGATTTTGGAAACCTTTTTTGGATGCCCAACTTGAGACATCTAGGCCTGTTTTTCAGAAGGCAAGTGCTTAGAACATTAAGCCCATTGAAGGTCTCTTGGGTTGGAGACTCAAAAACAGAGACATTCATAATCACTAGCCTCTCTTGCAAATTTAATCCCCATAGTTTCTCTCTCTAGATATCCCTATAGCCTCTATTACCATAGCATCTGAGCATCTGGATGTAGAGTGTCCTAAATTGATACTAACAATTCACTTTGCTTGTAGGTTAACCCCCAAAATAATTATCTACTCAAGTCATGCTGAACCACTAGAATCATTCCAGGAAGCACTGCAGTATCTTAGAAGATTAGGTTGCACAGGTGTTTGATGATACAATACCATCCAGCTAAATTTCCTGGCACCAGTCGTGTTCTTTCAAGTAAACAACTGATACTTCCAGGAGCTGTACCCAATCCAACAAAATGCTGTGCACCCTCAACTCTGATGTGATTTCAGAGGAGGATGAGCACACTCATCATTTCACAGGATGGAGAACTTGCCTGCTTACTCCAGACATAGACAAAAGAGTAGGTGGAGCAGTATTTGCCATGCTCTCATAACTCCCACAGCTCTATAATTAGAAGTTAGCCAGATGGCCCCATCTAGTTCCAAACAGACATAAAGCAAACTGGGCCAAAAGGAGCTGGATAACACAGATGGGACAGCAGCAAAAAACTAGCAACCAACAAGAGATGGATACCTACAAGCTGCTAGGGACTAATTCACTGAATCAAAAATCTGAGAGCATCAGCAGCTCTACGGAAAACGTTGCCTGTGTGGCAACTTGGCTCATACAGCTCTAAACAGAGGTGGACACTAATCAAATGTGTCCCATGTTATGCCACAAACATCAGCTGGAACCCCCTCAATATGTGCACACAAAAAAACCCTCCACCAGATGCATTTCGTAATCAAAGCCAGGCACTACTTGTAATTCTGCTTGACTGGTATGTTTTTAAAATATATTCAATGCATTGTCTTGCATTTTGTACCCCAAAATACTTTAAAGATCTAAATTCACATACCAAGGGATAGAAAAAATAAGAGATGCAACCAGGAACTTCCCCCAATCCCCGTGTTTTCAGATAAGATTTGAAAACAGACTGGAGAGTCAGTGGAGTGGAGAGAATCCAGAAGACTGTTCTAGAAGGCAGGAGCTGCAGAGGAGAAGGCTCTTGAACCAACAGAAGTGAGAAGTGTGAAGAAATATAGAGTAATTGGAGAAAGGGGCAAGAGATAATTCTGCCCAGACTTTTACATGCTGATTCATGCATATCTGTATTCATGGAGGGCCAGATCTCAGCTGGAGTAAATCAGCAAAGCTCTACTGAGGTCAGAAATTGAATCTGGCTCAGGATATACAGTTGAAGTGCCAAATGCGGATGTATGGCTAACAGCACAAATGGATCCTATAGATGGAACCGAAATGAACAGCTCTAGAGTCTGTCATTTCCAGTAGGGAAATTGAAGATGCTTGCAATTAATTTTGTTCCTTTCGCCTGGCGCACTCTCATTAATAACCTGCCCTTGCCTCAGATTTCCTGGCGTATGAAGCGAGAGCCATTATCAATGTCTGCTGCCGTTTCCTCATTTAGAATACGCCACTCAGGTTAATTACAAGCTAAAATCCTCATACCAAAGTACCAGCCAATGCATTAGCATTTTCAGAAACAGGGGTGCTTTACTTAGCATCCTTATAAATAGCAGTATCAGGACCACATATTAAATCCCCCCTTTCTCCCCCCCAAAAAAATTCTGAAGCAATGTGTTCTGGTTTAGAAACAAGCCATCAAAGACAATCAGATAAAATTTGAGCCAAAGATGCTGCTCCGTGTTTGGCCTAGCAATGCAACCTAAAAGCACTTTATGATAGTAGCTCCCCTATCTACTGCAATAGTGGTGGTTTAATGAAGTAGCTTAAGTATACAGTGGCAACCTTATTGTTGTTAGTGTATTACAGAGGCATCCAAAGGGCACAGTCAGGATCAGTGGTCTCATTGTACTGGGAGCCATATAAACATATAGGAAGACAGGGTCTCTGCCCCAGAGGGCTTACAATCTAAATAAAATAATGCTTTTTGCATTTCTGTAACACCTTTAACCCCGGATGATCAGGGCACCGTACAAACTATAATTAATGAAGCTTCGCAACCCTCAGTTGTAGTTAAGAAGTCCATTTCCCAATTGTACAGGAGGGGTAGACCGAAACTCTTACTCAAGGGCACAGAATGAGTGATTGGGAAAGCCAAGAATAGATGCCAGGAAGTTCTGATTCTTAGACCCCGATTTAACACTAAAACACATCACATTGGCTTTTATATTTTGGGTCTGAAGTGTCGTCATTTCTAAATCCGTTTTTATTAGTAGCATTAAGGTAACATCTAGAATCCAAGACTGAGGCCCCATTGGGCTCGCCACAGAGCAAGAGCCCCTCCCTGCTCTGAAGAGATTACAATCTAAACCAAGAAGGCAGAGGGTGTGAGAAAGGAAGAGTTGTTATCTCCATTTTACAGATGAGCAAAAAGGCCCAGGCTTGGTTCAATGACTTGCAGAGTCAGGAACTGAACCTTCATCTCCAGTCCTGCGCCTTAGCAACAAGAGTACAGCTATTCAATTTTATTAGCAGTCGCAGAATAATAATAGATCTGAGTTAGATAGTTCTGAGCTAGTAATGATTACAGATGAGTCTGGATCCCTTTTTCCAAGCTTCAAGTGGGTTCAGCTATGATGTGCTCCAGTAGGAGCATCTGTTACAATGTCACTTACTGTTGGCTTTCCAAGTTCAGGTCAACTCGGTCTGTGATCGTTGCACCAGTGATTTCTTCCCAGTCATGATCCCACACATAGTTTGAGCCAGCAGCTATTGAGACTGACTCTGAATCATAGACTCATAGACTTTCAGGGGACCATCATGACCATCTAGTCTGACCTCCTGCACTCCGCAGGCCACAGAACTTCTCCCCCCTCACTCCTGCAATGGGCCAATACCCTCCTGCTGAGTTACTGACGTCCTCAAATCTTGATTGAAAGACTTCAAGTTACAGAGAATCCATCATTTATTCTAGTTCAAATCAGCAGGTGACCAACGCTCCATGCTCCAGAGGAAGACACAACTCCCCCACCCCCAGTATCTCTATCAATCTGAACTCGGGGAAAGTTCCTTCCTGGCCCTAAATATTGTGATCAGTTAGACCCTGAGCATGTGGGTGAGACCCACCAGCCAGACACCTGAGAGAGAATTCCCTGGAGTAACTCAGAGCCCTCCCCATCTAGTGTCCCATCACCACCCATTGGGGATATTTGCTGTGAGCAATTGCAGATGGGCCACATGCTATTGTAGGCAACCTCCTCATTCCATCCCCTCCATAAACTTATCAGGATCAGTCTTGAAACCAGTTAGGTTTTTTTGCCTCCACTGCTCTCCTTGAAAGGCTGTTCCAGAACTTCACTCCTCTGATAGTAGTTAGAACCTTCCTCTAATTTCAAGCCTAACCTTATTGATGGTCAGTTCACATCGATTTGTTCTTGTGCTGCCATTTAAAACTGACCATTGATGCAGACGCTCTCCGTGTCGTTGTCCACCGCAGGCGATGTGTGTGCTTCTTTGCAACAAAGCTCCTATGAGCCAGGCCTGGGAAGAGCTCGACACAGCTCATAGGCTGGAGCGTGTCATTTTATGCAAAAACCAAGAGGATCAGTGGCTGCTTCTGCTTGCCAAAGAAAGGGCTGTGCTGCAGATGCTGTTGTCCTAGCTGCTATTATAATCCCATTGGTGGCAGGATCCCATCCCCTTTTGCATTATTCTGACATTTGCCCCTGCTTGGTTAGATCACGTGGGCAATACCATTGTCCTCACTCTTTGTGCTTCTGGTGGAAGAGCCATTCTGTCCTCCTTTTCCGTAGGCCGCTCGTTCCCACAGAGCTGTTGCTGCTTGCTGGCCAGAGAAGGCTGTGCACCGTAGCATAGATTTCCAAAGTGATCCGCACAGAGAGCTTGCCCTCACTTTTTCAAGCCAATGTAGATTAGATGTAGGAATGCCACAGAGAGCTCTTCCTGTAATAGCTGCGGGTGTGCTTACCTCTGAGGGCCATTCTTACTGTACTGCTGTTCGGGGATGTGAAGTCATGCGCTGTAGACAATAACCACAATTACTATAGGAATTACAGACGTGCAGGTAACTGGCACCAGAGCCTTGTTCCGTCAACTCCAAACCACAGGCCTCTGCCACTTCAGCTAGCAGACACCCTTCTGACTGATAGTGATATCAGGTCCCACATCCTCTCTCTGGGTATAGTGACTCTAGGGCAACATCATTTGGCTGTATTGCCTAGTGGATGGAGTACTGGACCAGGACTCTGGAGATCTGGTTCTAGTCCAAGTTCTGCCACCGGCCTGCTGGGTGACCTTGGGCAAGTCACGTCAGCACTCCATGGCTCAGTTTCCCCATCTGTAAAATGGAGATAATGGTACTTACTTTTTGGACCCTCCCAGCTTCCAAGAAACACTGAAAGCTGCTTCCACTCTTTCAGGGGGGGGCTCTTAAAATTGGAAGCGGTGTTGGGGTTTGCAAGTACTAACGGCCAGCCCTGATGCCATTACACCATTTGTCCAGACTGGTTGTGTCTGAATAAGACAAATGTTTTTCTACTTGTAAACAGCCTGTTGGTGTGGATTCCCCATGCTGACTCCTTGATGGGACTTATGCAGGTCCCCTGGCATTTCATAGCCTGTTCTTATTTTTAAGGGAAGTGTTGACCGGCATCAAATGCAAAAAAGCAAGGTTGTGTCCATGTGTGAATACTCACTAGTCCATCTGCCTGTTGCTATTATGAATGATTGCTGGGTCCAATTTGCAGCAACCCATTTCTGTTGTGAGCCTAAAAAAGTGTAAAGTCACGGTGCACGAGAGAATGAATTGATTGTTCCAGTCAGCAATGCTGTTAACTCCAAGAACTTGTTTGCTATGTACTATGCATTTTCTTAAAGTCGATGTGTGTTTTGCAAATGTCACTGCAACATCTTTTAGGCTCTTCTGTTGTGCAAGAACTGCAGTGGCTCGCAGATCCTTTACTTACATATTGGTCTTTTGGGAATTGGATGATATTTATCCAGTGGACCTGAGTTGCACTCTGGGGACTGCTGGGTGTTAAAAATCTGTCTTACAAATACAGTAGTTCTTATGAATCAAGTCAGTAATTCTCCTGGAACACACGAATTTATGCAGCACAGGGGCCCCATCAATGTAGTTATCCAGCACATCTAACGATCCTGATGATCTTCGTAAAACTTGCTTTGCATGTGCAGCAGCCCAAATGGCTTGATGTTGCCATTTTTTCTCTTCCAAATACCCAAAGGCGTTCGTGCACGTTATGCACTAATTAGCTATAAAATTTCAGTATTAAGAAATGAGCTGTGTTGGGTTATTAAAGCATCGCAGTGTGTCAAACAGCAAAACGCCCCTTTTATATCCCTGGAACTGGGCATGAAATGAAGGATTGGCTGGTTCAGGAGGTTGGTAATGCAATATGGAGCCTTCCACGCTTGAGCTCAGCTCTGTGATGGCAGAAAGTTTGCCGACAGCTGTTCGGCGGCCAATGTGAAATGGTTGCTTGCTCTTAGTCCTGGCAGAAAGGTGTCACACAACCCACAGAGCAGCTGGGACTGGCTGGCCCTTTGCCAGCAGTCTTTGGAAGGGATCAAGGAGTCAATGAGCCCATGAAACATTCTCAGCCTTTCCCAGTGGATCTCTCAGGTCAAGGTTGATGCAATGTGGAGCTTGAATTGCCCCTGCTTATGCCACACTTGTTATGGAGAGGCCTTGAAGCCCCAGTTCTGCAGCTTCTCGCACGATGGTGGACTGCTGTACCCACTCCCAAACAATTGCAGAATTGGGGCCTGTCAACTCGGGCCTTTCAGGATCAAAACAGCCTTGTGTTAAACAGCAATCCCATCCCACCTTGTTTCGAAACACTTGCTCCCAGGCAACAAACTGACCGTAGGCCAAATTTTAGTCCGGAATAATTTTATTGTTAGCCAAATTGTGGCCCCTTTTCTAAGAGTGCAATGGGAAACCGGACTCTTCTCCAGATGAGAGAGTGCTCTACTTACCCACAGCCAAAGCCAGCCTCATAAAAGGCAGAGAGCCTGACTCTCAATGGAGCTGAGCTCCCATAATTCCTCATGTAGTCTGCGGGAGCAGCAGGTGTGCATCACCTTTGCAAATCAGGCCCAAACCAAGCAGCTGCTTCCCTTGCACTAAACGCTCTTTAGTCGAAGGGAAGAATGATTTGTTTGCAGTTCTTTAGCAGGCTGGTTCTGAGGCTCTCCAGATACTCCAAATTAGGCAAATATGATCTCCCTTTTACAGGTGGATAAACTGAGGCACTGGGTATTATTGTTTATTTGTATGACACTAGCTCCCAGGAACCCCAGTCCTGGGCAGGAGCCACAGGTCACTACCCCCTGCAGGACTAGAGGGACTGTAGTCTGAGGGCAAAGGGAGGTACGTTTCTCACCATTGCATGGAAACTCTGCTTTTGGATGGCAGTCTCAGGACCCCAGCTATGGAGGCACAGGTCAAGGCCAGGGCCTGGGTTGCAGGGGGCTCGAGAATGTGGCCCGAGTTCAGTCCAGAGGGACAAGGTCAGCAACAGCTGTCTGTATCAGTGTCGCACGACGGGGCCATTTGGAGTCGAGGTTGGTGAGCTACAATGGGTTGGAGCTAAGTGAGCCAGCCAAAGTAGACCCGAGTGGAGCCGAGGCATCAGAAGCGGAGCAGGGGACTAGGAGCTGAGGCTGGGTGAGGTGTCAGGAGTAGGGCAAGGAACCAGGACGAGGAGTGAGCAGGGCTGGGGCCAGGAACCAGGAGCAAAGCAAAGTATCAATAGTGCACAGCAGGGGCTGGTTGCAGCCACAAGCCAGGGAGGGATTTGCCTCGCTGCGCAGACAGCCTCTAGGTGTTTTCCCTAGCCTTATATAGCATGCCTGAGCCAATCAGGGAAAGTGGTAGACTCTGCCAGTCAGGGCCTCTCTGGGCAGAACATCCAGTGGTGCTTGAACCCATAGGCTCCTAGGCTGCTGTTCCCACTTCGCCAGAGCTGTTGGGCGGCGGTGTGGTCATGGCAGCCACCCGGGAGTCAGCAGATCCAGATTCCAGACCCCTGGATCCTTACAAAGAGCCCCGTATATTGCTTGTGATTTGGGTTGTGGTAGTGCCGAGGAGCCCTCGTTATGGACCGGAACCCCATTGTGCTAGGTGCTGTACAAACAAAGAACAATAAGACAGTCCTTGCTGGAAAAAGCTTGCAACCTAACAATGAGACAGGAGACAACAGATGGATATAGAGAGAGAGATGGGCAGACACAAGGAAACAATGAGAGAATATTGGGTCAGCACGACAGGCAGCGGTCTCAGCACTGGTACTGATGTGACTTGCCCAACATCCACGCATTGTCCACATGGAGAATAGAAGTGAGGAGTCCTAATTCTCTGTCCTTTGCTCATTCTACTGCTTAAGTTACTGAGAAGCACAGTAACCTCGTAAAATGTCTGTTATGGATAAGTTCCTGCCTGGAATTTGAATAACATAGTCTTAGGCTGAAACATGGACCCATCTGTCATGGACCCATTAGAATTATTATTCTGTTCAGAAGCCTTCAGGCATTTCCAAAGTTTCTCCCACGAATACCACGTATGCATTTCACAGTCTATAATATTCTCTGCTAAGGGCATCCTAGAGGAGATAAGGTATCATATGATTTATTGGTGGCCCTGTTGGGGGCCGTTTATTCATTGTGGAGTATGAGATTTGTTTTATAAACAGCTGTGGTATGTTGCCAAAGAGTAAGTGTCCAATTTCCACCATTATCGTTGCAGATATGTTCTGTGGTGAAATGCACAACTAGGCATAAGTTATGCTTTACTGGTGTAGTTTTCTGAAGGCAAGGTTTTTACAACCCGCTATATAAAATCCATTCCATGCACTAAAATTCACTCACCATCTTGCTGGGCTTTGTCTTTATTAACCAAGAAATCAGCAATAAGGTAACAAAGTTTAGCTCAAACCTTCTCCCCAGGCTTTGCTGTTCCCAGAGTTCCTCCTTCAGGGCTGCTCAGCCCACACCCTGTTCCTCAATGTCTAGAGAGCCACTCCCACCTCTCTTATATCAATAACAAGTTGCCTCCCTCAGTGAGTCAGCAGAACCTTCTTAATCCTTGGTACTTAGTATCTAATCGCTTCACAATGTTTAATGTATTTATCTGCAAAACATCCGTGAGAGGTAGGGATGTGCTATTAGCCCCATTTTACAGATGGGAAACTGATACCGCCGCTCATTAGAGCTGTGTCGCTGTAGGGTCCATAGTGTAGACATAGCCTAAGTGACTTGCCCAAGGTCACAAAGGGGTCTATGGCAGAGCACAAAGGGGTCTCCTGAGTCCTAAGCTTGTGCTCTAACCAGTGAACCATCCTTCCCCTTTCACAGCAGGATCGACACTTGCAAGCAGGGTGGGGTGTTTCAGGCAAATGCTGCCAGCCCTTTACCTTCTAGGGTATGTCATTCCATTTATAGGTAAGCAGTCAGCTTAATAAATCAGTGTCCTGGGGGCAGGGGGTGTCTGATTTTTCTACTTGTGCATTAACATCTTGTTGTCAGAGTAAAGGTCTAAGTAACGAGCGTGAGTTTACAAGGAAAAATCTGAACCACTTCTCGTCCATCCTGTGAAACTGTTGTTTAAAAAGAGGTCAAAGATTCTTAGCATCTGGCCTTCCCCTTCATAAAATATGAAACTCTCTCTTAATAATTAAACAGGTTTTCCACACGCTTAGTGATACAGACATGTAGCGAGCCAGCCACAAATAACAAACAGTAATGCTATACTGCAGGGGACTCCCCCAAGCCGTTCAGATTACTGAATCAGTGCAGTCTATCAGCTCGCGAGCATGTTTCTTGGAGCCTGTCCAGAGGCATTGCTGCGTAAATCGTGCATTTGTAGTCCTTGGATTGCTGGCTTTGTGATGCTGACCTTGCGGGGAATAAAAAGAACAACATGTGGGACCCTGAGAGAGTCTGACAATGCAATGGGGTCAGGGAGCGCTTACCCATGTGGTTATGGAAAGAGAATTTCAACCATTTTTTGGAGCGGGTGGTTATCAGGGCATTCTTCTGGTTGGGGTGGGGATCATGGCTACAACATAATGGGGTACTGATGGAGCTGTATCTCCAAATACTGGGACCCTGTGGACCCACACAGCTGGGCATGTATCTAGGGCCAGCCCTGGCAGTGATGCCCAGTATGTGACCTTAAAGGCTCAGAAACAAGAAGGCAAATAAAAACAGCCCTAATGACTGAAAAATCATAGCTTTTTTTTTTTTTTAACACACTCTCATTGTGTTGGGAATCTTAAGGTTGGCACTACTGTATATCACTTATGTCAGGTCAGACTTAAAATGCTTTCATCTCAGTCTCAGCATTTGTCAGCCACCACCAATAGTTACTAAGCCCAGAAAGCAGCCCAGTTGGATTCCATTCTCATAAGAGGAGCTGGTTGGAAGATGGGGATTTGAATTCTGCAGGAAGGTCCAGGTAGGGTGACCAGATGTCCCGATTTTATAGGGCCAGTCCCGATTTTTGGGTCTTTTTCTTATATAGGCTCCTATTATCCCCCACCCCCATCCCGATTTTTCACACTTGCTGTCTGGTCACCCTAGGTCCAGCCTTTTGAAATTTGATTTCATTCCCATTCGGAATGAAAAGTTCAAATTTCAGAATTGACAGTGGAAGAGAAATTCAGGAAAATGTTGATTTGGAAACCTTTCAATGTGTCCAGTTGTTTCGTTTGGAGAATGTTGAAACCTTTTGTTTCAACAAGGTAAAGATGTTTCACTTGGATAATGCTGAAACATTGTAATATAAACATTAAAAAACACATAAACATATTACAAGCCATATTTTAATAGGAGATTAGTCTAAACGAAATGAAACAAAATTATAAGAGTCAAAAATGTTTTATCTTGTTGAAACAAAACCTTTGGACGCTGAGGAAATGAGAAAGTGGAAACAATTGGCATGTTCCCCTGGAATGTTTTGATTTTGACAAAACTGCGTTTTTCCCAGCAGGAAACTGTTCCATTACAAAAAAAATTTCAGCCAGCTCTACTCTGAATGAAGACAGCCAGCTTCCTTATGTTCCACTGTTTCTGAATCTTCAAGGCACTGCAGCGCTGTTGGGCTCTGCAGGCTCTAGTCTCTTTATACATTTTTAAATCCTGCATCCACCCAAATTTGTGTATTCTCTCAGTTAAAGGGACGTGCATCTCAGTGTCCAAATGATTGTGTGACATCAAGGTCATAGGTGAGATCTTATTAAAGGAAAACTTCCTTCCCTTCAATATTTAATAATCTGAGTGGGGTCAGTCTAACTGTGTATGTGCACTAGGTGCAGGGCAGGGAGAGAAGGATATATCCCCTCCCAACCTTTTATTCTCCCTCTCAATGCAGCTGAATGACTTACACATTTTCATTTAATCTCCTCCCCACCTTTTTATTAAGTATTATTTATTTACATGGTTGTATTCCTGCTGCTGTCATGAGTCCCAGCAGCAGAAGTTTCTGGCTCTGACTCCAATCCCACAATCCTTTGCAACAGTAGGGGAATGTCTCTTGGAGAAGCACATGTCCAACTACCCAAGCACATTAGGCTTGGCATTTTGGAACCTTCTGTTCCATCAGTAAGCTGGAGATACTACTTCCCCACTGCCATGGGGTGTTGCATGGCTAAATGAATGTGTCTGGTGGATTTTGAGATGCTCAGGTCAAAGGCCATTTTCTATCAGATTATTGGAGCTGGTCAGAAAATGAGTGGGGCAGGGAGGATGCAAATTTCAACTTTTTCTCAAAAAAACAGAAATACGAAAGCTTTTTGATTTTTTTTTTCAGTCAAAAAATTGTCAATGTTTGGTTTTCCAATGAAAAATCAAAAACTCTTGAGGTGAGCAAATGCTTTCTGCAAAGTTTGACTCTGTCAGGGACCCAGTTTTCTGATGGAAAAAAAATTTAGATGGAAAATTTTCCACCAGCCCTGTGTCTTGTCAGCATAATAGGAGAGCCAACAACTAATTGATGGTCAGCATGCTCCAGTCAGTCGGCTGCTGGACTGGGACTCTAGAGCCCTGGGTTCTAGTCTAGGCTTGGTCACCGGCCTGCTGGGTGATGTCAGGCAAGTCATTTTCTCTTCTCTGTGCCTCTGTTTCTCTATCTGGCGTAATGACATAGACCTTCTTTGTAAAGCACTTGAGATCTACGGAGGAAAAGGCCTCTAGTACAGCAAAGTATTATTTATTATAATTTGAGAAGATCTGGCTACTCTACATGCCCCCACTGATCCATCAAGCCAGGGTCCTTCCTTTGGCAATCGCTAATATATAATCCATAATGTATCTTGCCACCTCTATAAATATGTCCGTGAAAAAATTCCTCTTTGATTCCTGCTGTGGTAACTTTAGACCATGAATCAGATTTGATCACCCTTGTCTTAACTTTCATACATTTTTATGAATTCAACTCCTGAGCATAAAAGGAGAGAGAGGGACAGAGAGAGATGGCTGCTTAAGTATTTGTCACCTGCTTTATTTTTTAGAGTCAATCACTTCTTTCATTCCATTACCGGGAACCATGAAAACCCCTGCATGGTAGTTCAGCTCCTGTATATAAGATACTGTCACGTATGGGTAGTTCTGTGGCTGGGTTAATATCCTCACCACATAGTACTATATGTGGTCAGTCTCTAACGCTCTCTAGTATTTTCCTGAGGGGATTTTGAATGAGGGAATCTAGTGTTTCGGAACACTCACTTGCTATACTCCATTGCCATCAGCAGCTGCAATAATTATGTCCCAAGTATCTTGTACTGAATGCAAACTATATTGAAAAGAAAGGGGGAGATATTAGCTAATGAGGGCTTTGCAAGGAATAAAAAATATAGAAGAGGAATGAAAGTTCAGGAGAGTTGGAATGTGAAATTCTGTTTCAAACAGAACCATTTTGTCCCAGCTAATTAGAACATGTTAAAAAAATTCAGTGAGACATGATATAATGTCTATACTAAAATAAAATTGCATTCAGTCATAATATTGTTACTTCTGATGACCTGAGCAGTTAGCCAGATTCAAGGGGTTGGGGGAGTGGCCCAGAATGCAGTAGGAATCCAACAGCAGGACACAATTTCTTTGCTCACTGTTCCAAGTCTGCCTTTCCAGCCAGCACTCTGCGCCCAAAGAGCTTTTTCTCAGAACTACATTACCACTTACCAGCGCTACTGTTACTGTCTGTTTTGCTTTCTGGCTGCTTTTGAGCCTCTCTTGCTTTTCTCTTTCACACACAAACACATGCAGTGCCCAGCCAAGCCCCTATCCACATTGTGAAAATTCCTCAGTGGCCTTGGATGTGCCTTCATTTTGGCTGGCAGCTGTTACACCCCACCATAACAACAAGGTTTAACCCAACCTATAACAGTATCATAAATCCTTATCAATACAGAGTGCATCAGGATTATCGCTGGATCTTCACAGGAACTCACTCAATAATTGAATCTCAGATGGAGGAGATAATGAAATATGGACCAAGGAAAATGGGAAGCTCAGAGCTTGGGAAATGGACATTGATCCTTTATCCACAAGGGGAATCCAGCTTGGATCAATAGTGATCAGAAGTTACCATTATCAGAGCTATCTGATGATCTACATGAATTAACTTGGTGGTGTCAATATAGCTTCTTGCAGACAGATGTCCAGATCACAAACCCACCACTCTACCATTGGCACTCATTGGCCTTGTGGTTGACCTTCTCAGGCCTTGGCCATGTTAAGAATGTGCCCTGATTCCAGCACTCAGGGACTGGACATTGGTTTGCTGGAATTGGGCCTCAGACATGAAGACTAAACTCTTAGAAGGGTTCCATCCAACTCAAAGTTGAAGAACACTTGCCTGCCCTGGCCATTTTATGTCTGTTCTGTGGATCCATTGCCCAAGGGTGTCAGTTTGGCACTAAATGCAGTAAATATATCTATATTCGTAAAAACGGCTTGATCAAATTTGTTGCACTTAAAATGCTACAGCAGCACACCTGCAGGGCTCTTCAGAGTGGACACCACCTTTACTGATGTGAGTGGTTCTCTTTTCTGCTGATCTCTGGCTTAGGCCCTATATACTGCTCACTAGACCTAGAGCGGAAAAACAGTCATGAAATTTGATTCCCTTATTGACATTTCAAATAAAAAAAATGATAATTTTGACCAGCTCTGTTGTTTAGTGGAAATTTCATTTTTAGCTCAGGTTTCAGAGTGGTAGCCATGTTAGTCTGTATCAGCAAAAAGAACGAGGAGTACTTCTCGTTATTTTTAGCTCAAGCTATAGAATCTTGTGTGTCTGGATCAGGGGATGAGAGTTCCATCCTCGTTGCTAGTATGAAATTCCAAAGGGCAGGAATAATGACTGTGAACATCCAGAGTTTTATTCTTGTGAGGTCTTGGCTTTTTCACACCTTACCTCCTAGTAGGCTGAGATGGGGGCATACCCTGGCATGTGATACCTGGAGTAGGCTTGGTTTTAAATCAAGAACACCTTTGTGGAAGGATCAGAAGTGGCTTTGAATAACATCAGTGCTGAATCAAATGTCACAGCACACTCCTCTCATTTTTTCTTAGTACATTTTATAATATCTATTCACTTCTGTCACGGGAAGCTGGCATGGTAACAACCAGGCAATCGTGTGTGAGGTGAGAGAATTTAACTTGCCATTTCTAAATTGAATGAGTCAAATAGCCATGCATAATCAAGCCTGCTAAACTCCTTGAATGTTGTCCTAACTTTCTAAGGAATGATGTCACAGGAACTTGTTGCTGATTATTATTTGTTAGGAGCTCTCAAGGAATTGGCCAAGTCATGCTGTGTACTTGGCCATTTGGTGGGAGTAAGAATGCTTTAACCTAATGAAGTTGCTCTAGCATCCAATCTTTTGTGAGAACACCCGCACCACGCAAGCTTATATTTGATCTCATGGCAGCTAGAAGTGTGAAAGGCAGCCATCTGGCAGTGTAGGAGGAAAGGGTTTTAAAATATTCCTCTCTGCCCTATCACAGAGCTGGATTTGGGTTTACCTGATTCTCACTGGGGAGGAGGGAGACAAAAAATGTGATGTTAGGTGCTTGATGCTGAAACGAATTAACTTGACAAGCTACCTAAGAGCCCCATCCTTCAACCCTTGCTCTTGTGTGTCATTCTCATTCATGTGAGTAACACCGTCAACTGCATGAGTCAGGGTTACTCAGGTCTGCAAGGGTGGGACAATCTGCCCCTAAACTTGTACCTAATATAGAATCAGCATTCAGTACCACTGCCTGCTACAGCACAATGCAGCAGACCAAGCCAGGGAGGAGGGGATTGCTGCTTAATGGTTGTTTGTTCTCTCCTTTATTGACCTCCCAATCTACCTCAATCATTAAGCTTATGCTCAAATAAATTTGTTAGTCTCTAAGGTGCCACAAGTACTCCTGTTCAATCTACCTGTGAGTGACTTACTGGCCTTCAGTCAAAGGATTCCCCTTTGCTTCCCACTGCTGATACTTTCTGCCTTTGCGTTCCTATTATTGGACAGGTCTGTTTATTGGTTTAGGGTGGGATTTTCAGAGCGCCCGAAGGGAATTAAATATCCCGCTCACGAACCCAGCTGCAATATTTTCCAACAGTCCTTTGACGTCCCTGGCTGCAAGTTGGCCTGGAGCAAATGCAGAAATCCCAGCAAAGGAACATCTCCTGCTAGTCTTTGTCCAACCTGACTGGTGCCAGCAGCTCTTAGAAACCTTGCACGTGACTCCGTTCTTGCCAGATCCTTGTCACAACCTATTTGCTGACATTACTATCCTGGACTCTTTTATTTCCTTCCGTGCATTTTGGTAGATGATTCCTCTAGACAGGCCCGATCATAATAAATCACTGATCTGTAGCCAAGAGAGTATCAGTAACACCTGCCCCACAGATATATGGGTCCCTAGATATTGACCTTTGAACTATTATGCTCAACACTAAACCAATGCACTCATGCAGTCAATGTATCCCATGCCCTGGTCGTACCTCAGCTTGGCATCACAAGTCAGCTGCCAAATATTCCCCTCATAGAGCTTTATGCAAAACAAACCTCGCCCTGAAATGTCCATTTATAGGTTGGTAGATTTTAAAGCCAGAATTAATAGCAGTTGATGTTGGATTAGAGCTGGGTGAAAATGTGTGCATGAAACGTTTTGTCTGTTTAAAAAAAAAAAAGGGTGGCTTTAATGAGGCAAACATTTCATGAATTGTTTGGGTCAAGAAAACAAAAACAAAAAAAGAAGAAGAAGAAAGAAAGAAACCCTAAAAAAAGTCAGGAAAATCTGAGTGGTTTTCTTCAACATTTTCAAAATGAAACTTTTTTTTTGGTTAGAAACCACGTTTTGTTTCAAAATTTCCTTGAATTTTATTTGTTAATCAAAAATGTTTTAAAAAGATCAAACACAAAATGTTTAGTTTGACTTGAACCTTTTTTAATTTTTTTAACTTTGTGATTTGCTGAAACTCTAAAAAAAATTTGGTTTTGGTCCTACCTGACCTGAATGGTTTTTTTTCTTTGAGTTTTTTGGAATTGTCAGTGACTCAAACCAATCCCTTCTTCACCCAGGTTAGTTAGGATTCTTCATTCGTCTTTCACTTCTGTTCTTATTCCCTTGTTCGCTGGCTTTTTGCATATGTGATTTATTTGCATGCAAGTCTAGAGCAAGGAGTTAGGTGCATTGTAATGAACTGAAATAAATCCTCACGGCATCACTATAAATTAGCCCAGTCTCCATCGTAGGAGCCTGGTTTAATCTCGTCCACCACACGTTCACCTCTGCCGCTAGGCCCAAAGTTACGCACAAATAGGACCTGGGAGCAGGAAAAGTTGCTACATGGTAGGGTCCTATGCTCTAGCGACCAGCCATCCTGCTGGGAGTCTTCCTAGGAAAAAAGAATGGCCCAGGTAGGCTCCCTGCGGGGAGATGAAGCCTAGGAAACAGCTGCTACACACACAGCTCATCCCCTCTTCATTGTGGTACAAAGAGCAGCTTAAACCCAGCCTGCAGGCCCTGTTCTCAAGTGTTTTCCCTGATGGGGGAACCTCCCCATTGGCACTGGCCATGCTGCATCAGCTAGGACAGGTTCTGGGAGGAGAGCTCAGTTGGAGATTCGTTCCTGGGTCTCCGCTGTCTCTTTTGCTGTAGATCTCTGGCCAGGCAGCTGCTTGGCCCCCTCAACTCCCCAGCCATGTGGAAAGAGCTTCCCCCCCCAGTTGGTAAAGGGATGATGTGGAGCGGCGGGAGGTCAGATTAGCAGATCAGTGTGCTCCTATGAATTGATTAATGTTGTAGGTCCCAGCATTGAAAGGGTGCAGTTCTCTTCATGGCAGTGTAGCATGATAAGGGGATCATATGGCAATGGTGCCAGTTGGTGGCTGCGGCCCCACACCCAGGGTTTTTGTGCTTGTTCAAAGTTCTGTAAGCTGCAGAGCCGGGGGCCGTGGCTGGACTGTGCTAAATCAGTACAGCTGCTGCAATGCCACTGAAATTTGGCCCACCCACCCCACTGTCCAGAAAGACGGGCTGGGCCGAATGGTGCTGTGACCTGGCCTGGCCTATGGGGAATCAGTTCCTGTAAGGCAGAGAGCAGGGGAGTCTGCTGAGAACTGGACTCCTGGTGGCCCTGGCTCATGCACTGTGTGGAAAAGGGAGAAAGGGACCTGAGGTCCCTTGGGGGGGCGCAGTAGGGGAGATTGGACAAGTGGGGACCAGAATGGGTTCCTGGCAGAGGGGAGGGGGGACCAGAATTTGCCCTTCCCCCCCCCCCCAAGAAATATCTGAATTGGTGCCACTGTGATGGGTAGGACAGTGGGCTGGGACTTGGAAGAGCTGAGTTCAATTCCCAGCCCTGCCACAGATTCCTTTCGGGGCCTGGGGCAAGTCCAGTTCTCTCTGTGGGCCTCTGCTCCCCATCTGTACAGTGGGGATACTCCTCCCAGGGGCGCTGTGAGGAGCTCGGATGTGGTGAAGGGAAGGGGCATATAAGTACCTAAATGGATAGAGGAAAGGGGGGCTCGTGTTATGACAAAGGTCACCAAAAAAGGCTCATCCGGATGCCGTTCTAATACTCCCCCACATCTCCACGGAGCTCTCTAATCACTGAGTTTCTGTGGTCTAGATCTCCAGGGGCAGCCCCAGCCTGTCTGCTCTCAGTCCTCATAGAACAGAGAGAAGTTTTTTAGTTATTCTGATCTTCTAGTCCACGAAGGGAGATGGCGCTGGGGAAGCATTAACAATACCATGAAGCAGGGCTGCTACATCAAAGCCCTGCCCTCTGGACGCTGTCTGCACATTGTGTCTTGTGCTATTTCTCAGCTGGATGGAAAGGTCAGCTAGACAATTACAGTTCAGAGGGAATGTAGGTGATATTTCATCATTTACTCCTACGTCCGGGAGCTTTCTCTCTGGCCAGAAAAACATCTCTTCATTTTATCTATTAGGGTAGCTTGTTCTGTTCTCAGAGCCAGCCAGGACTATGTTTCTTGGGGCATTAATTAGTTATTTTTAATGTACTCAAAAGGTATTTAATAGGAAATGGTAATTAAAAATACATACTATGTATACTGTGCGTGTATCTATCTATCTATCTATCTATCTTTGAGGCAGAGACCATCTTTTTGTTATGTGTATGTACAGCACCTGGCACAAAGGTCCCTGACCCTGCGCCTCTAGGAGCTACTATAATAACAATATTTGCACATACTATATATTTGTACAAGACTATAACAGGGTTAAAAAAAGAACTAAATAAATTCATGGAGGATTGGTCCATCATAGGCTACTAGCCAGGATGGACAGGGATGGTGTCCCTAGCCTCTATTTGCCAGAAGCTGGGAATGAGTGACAGGGGGTGGATCACTTGATGATTACCTGTTCTGTTCATTCCCTCTGAAGCACCTGGCATTGGCACTGTTGGCAGACAGGATACTGGTCTAGATGGACCTTTGGTCTGACCCAGTGTGGCCGTTCTTCTGTTCATTGGTCTGTGTGTGATGAGTGTGGAGGGCGGAGTGTAGATGAACACAGACACGCGCTTCTTAAGTGTGTTCAATCCAAGCTGCTCAAAGTTCTTTATCATTATTAACAAATTTAGTCTCACAAACAAGTATCTTTACTTCATTTTTATAGATGAGACACAGAGAGGTGAAGTGATTTGCCCAAGGACACAGAGTAAGTCAGTGGACGAGAGCAGACTAGAACTCCAGATCTCCTTGTCTCTGTTGAGACTTCTAAGAAGGGGACTGATTAGTGTTTTAAAAATAAGTCTTTAAAAAAAATATTCCTAGAAGATCACCATGTATACAGCAACATTATCTTAGGGGAGTATTTTGCTCTTAGGCAAACCTGTAACAGCACTGACAATTCAGATGGAAAATGGGAATTTTAATAGAGCGTGTATGAGCAGTTTGAGTCACCTGCGTTTGATAGATAGTAGTTGAATCATTTTGTCTTTTTTAAAGAAAGGTGAATTAGCTCTGATGTCTGTCTTGACAGGTGATCACAGAAATACTGATTAGACCCATCTGATTAAACAGTAGGTGAAGCATGTGCTAAATACGCATGATGATTTGCTCAGATTAATTTTTCTGATCTTGCTTGGAAGCCAGTTAATGCTTGGCTTTAATGCAGTGGGGAGAATTGGCTTAACAATATGCGAGGGGGTGCTGAGTTACTTTCCTTTCATCTGTGGCTGTCACCTATCAAGAGAAGAGGGCCACATTCAGACCTAGTCATTGATTTTACCGAAGTTAACCCATAAACCTTCTCATTTTATTGTAATCTACCACCAAATCTGATTGTCTGCAGTTCCTTTAATTGGTTTTTGGTGTGTCAGAGCTGGCTATGGAGTAATACAGAGTAAAGTGGATCCCCTGTGAACCTTTAAGATCCTGCACAACTCCATCTCCCTGGCCTGTGATATACAATTGGTCAGACTGGTGATCGGGTGATCCTTCCTGGCCTGAACCTCTAGGATTCTATCTCTGCTCCCATCTTCTCCGTATGTACCTCTCGTTCCTCTCTCCCTGCTGCTTCCCTGGTCTCCTGCATGACTTACAATTTTTCATGACATCCTTCATGTCTGGAACTGCATCCCTCTTCCTATGTACTTCCATCTTAGGTACTTGCATGCCCTCCCCGACCACAGTGTCTGAGTACATCCCAGTCTTCAATGCGCATGTCCTCACAACACCCCTGTGAGGCAGGGCTTTAATCCCCACTGCACAGACAGGCAACCAAGGCACGCAGAGACTACAAGATGTACCCAAGGTCAGAGGGAATCTGTGGTGGAGCAGAGAATGGAGTCCCGGTCCCCCTACTCCTAGTCTGTGTCCTAACCACTGAGCCATCCTCCTCTCCTGTGAATCTCTCATTTAAAACTTTTCTTGGAAAATTATGCCAAGATCCAGCACACCTCCAGGGCTCCCAGGTGTCAGGCATCCAGCGTAACAGCCCTGTCACGCCGGTCTGCGGCCCAGCCTGAATCTCCCACGCATTTGGCTGAGCTGCAGACGGGAGTTTCTTTAGGAGAGGGCCTCCCTGTATTCAAAATAAATAAATAAAATACAATTATCCTGCCCAGGAAGCTCATCTGTTTTCAGTCTAGAGGTGTATCCATGGGGACTAGATTCCGAGATACAGGGTCAAAATTTGCAAATATTTGCTTGTATTTTTCAGTGAATTTGCTCTGGTCATTTTGAGGGTCATCTTCCCCAAGTATTCATACGGCTGAGTTTTACTAGCTCAAAGATTCAGGGAAAATTATATTCTTATACATGCAAATTACTCACAGACATTAAATTATTATGTATCATTTAGATTGGGTAGCACTAGATGTCCCGGTCATTGACTGGGATCCCACTGTGCTAGGACCATCAACCCTTCAAAAATCATGAGATTGGTTAGAAAACCATGAGGGGTTTTTTGTTTTGTTTTGTTTTTAAATAAAAAGTGTAGGGCTTTTTTTATTTTCCTCTTGGTGTCTGAGCCTATAGGGTTTTCCAGATTGTCTGCAACCATAAAAGTCAGCAATTATTTGTTGTATTACAGATCTGAGGGAATAATTAATTAATTAATCATGAAACAGATTTCAGCTCTTTTTCTGTTGGAGAAATGTCTGTAATGGGCTAGCGATTTCTGCACATTTTTTTGGTATTTGCAATTATTCGATGAAATTTCACAAACTGTATTATTCCAATGGCTCACTGAACCATTGCTCCAATGGTTCAAAATCCATAATTCAAACCGTGCTGCTGAGTTGAGATCAGTCACATGGTATTGTTTCTGTTCCCCGGCTGGATGAGTGTAACTCCGGAACAAATGCCCACAGGAGGCAAATATAACATTTACTTAGACTGTGAGCAGTTCCAGAGACACACTCTCTTTGTTCTGTTGGGAATTACACAGCCTCAGGAGAAGTGTTGTGTTTTCAGCAGCATGATCTTATAGTAATAAATATACACACAATCCCAAGATCCATGAGAATGCTTATAGATGCTTGGAAGATGTAAAATGCGATAAGTGATCATTATGGCAGAGTGTAGGAAACAATATCGCCATCTAGTGGTGAAACTACCACAACATTCAGATTAACTTCCCTTACAGGACATGCTACCATAAGGCTGGGAGTGCAGCTGGAACGTGTCAAACAATTTCTGTGTCTGGGTTTTTATCTGTAGCACTGTATCCCTGCCCTGGGATAGATACACCAATAGTTTTACCCTTCAGGTCCATTGACTCATCTAATAATTTCATGTCGATCACTGTGACAGCTATATAGTTTTGGATTTCTGATTGCCTTACCCGATGTGCAGGTGTGAAAGAGATCTTAGACAGTACATGATGATGGTTAGAGGGAAGAACTGGGGTGCAGATCTAACAGGTTCCTCTTCTGGGCTCTGGCACTCGTGCTAATCAAGTCATTTCACCTTTCCCTGCCTCTAGGTTCTCATTTGTACAATGGGGATCATACTTCACCTTGTTGTGTTGTTATAAGGCAATGTTTATGAATTTGATCATCCATTGACCTTTGCTACACAATACAGTGCACTGGGGCTTTATTTATTGCTGGATTTGTTGATGTGTAGCCCTTGCATTGGTTCAAACTTGAGCTTCCACACATGGTCTACAACAAGGGTAGGCAACCTATGGCATGCGTGCCAAAGGTGGCATGCGAGATGATTTTCAGGGCACTCACACTGCCTGGGTCCTGGCCACTGGTCTGGGGGGGCTCTGCGTTTTAATTTAATTTTAATTTAAGTTTCTTAAACATTTTAAAAACCTTTTTTACTTTACATACAACAATAGTTTAGTTATATATTATAGACTTATAGAAAGAAACCTTCTAAAAACGTTAAAATGTATGACTGTCACGCAAAACCTTAAATTAGAGTGAATAAATGAAGACTCGGCACACCGCTTCTGAAAGGTTGTCAACCCCTGGTCTACAAGGGTCTATAAATGGGTACAATTAATCTCCCCTTTCAGTGGCCCCATGTTCTGCAGACGCTGATCATTTTCAGTGTTTGGCTTTTGGTAGCACTAGCTGCTGAACATGGGCTCCCAGACATATCAGTCTTCTTCAAGAACAATTAAACAGGTCTGCAGCTTCCATCCGTATGCTCATCCATCGAGGCCTGGGTATAGCTAGTGTGATGCAAGGCTCAATCTTTTGGTTAATAGCCATGGATAAATGAAATCTGAGGTTAGGAATTATTTGCCCTGTGACTGCAATTTGCCTCAGATTCACTTTCAAGCCATATTTCCTGTGTTACCATGACAGTGTTTGATGGCTGTGACGTTGTCAACCCCTGACATACCACAGTCAGTCATATATATACACAGATATCATAAATAAAACCTCAAGGGATTCTTTTTCCAAAAGATCTTCAAGCTGACACCAGCTGATCCTTATTGATTGCATAGCTGAGCTTCATCGACAATTATCCTGAACATTCCAGTTGCGTTAACTTGATCTATGATTTGTTTGTTTATCCACTTGCCCGTGCAAGATGGCTCTATGTTATGTTCGGGTGTTGACTGATCGACTTTCCAGAGGCATTTGCAAAACAGCTCTGCAGAGCTGTCTCCTGCATCACTCCTCAGTGCCAGAGAAGCTTTTGGATTGTCAGGATTTATAGGTGACGGTATCTGTTTGTTTTCCTCACCACGTAATTAAACAATGTTGTGGCTTATTTAGAATGCTATCCAGTTTTTCGCGATTGTGTCCCGCTCTGCGGTTGAATTTCTACCAGGATCATTTTTTCCCCTTCCAAATGCATCTCCCTATATTTGGGATCCACAGTGATGCTCATTCTATTTCTCGAGAGCATTTTTTCCCTGCAAAACAACTTGAATTTGTGGACAATGAATCAGCAAACTGGATAGGAGGCAAAGCAAAATCGATAGCATTTCCCTTCTTAGTCAAATAAAAAAATGAAGCACATATCTCAACCAGATGCAGTGCAGTTGGCTGAAGTTTGGCCCTTATTCCCAACCCCTGTACGATGCTCTTGAATGGTGTAAATCAAACCAGGATTAGTCTATTATGCACCAGCCCCAGAAATTTTCCATTGGCCTCCAGACCATTTCAGAAACTAACAAGAAATCTTCTCCTCTAGTCTTGAGGATCCCTCAAGACTCTCCAACCTTCCTTCATTCTCTAGTCTAGACCATCCCTTCTGTTCTTCAAATGCTTGATTCTCTTTTGTCCTAATTCTATACAGTAAGCCCTGGATCTTCCCACTTTATCTCAAGGGACTGGAACACACCCATATTGAGTTGGCTCTTTGCAGTTCATTTCTAGGTTCTGCTGTGACGCGTCACGTTGTCTCGGAGACCTTGTCTACACTAGGGATTTGCCTCGATTACAGCAATGGGTCCTGCTGTAGCTGTGCTAATGAGATCCCCCTTATGTAGATAGGCAAAGCCACTGTTTGCACCAGTGGAGTGAAACCAGGGTGAGCTGAACAGGTGCAAGTCACGGGCAGTAGCAGTGTACCATGTGCACACTAGGGGTTGGCACTGGAGCAGGTACACTGATTGCTGGTTGTAACTGGGGCAAATCCCCAGTGTAGATATGACCTGATGTATTACACCTCGATGGTCTTCAAACCCTAGGAAGTGGGGATCCGTTCCCTTCCTAGTACTTACTAAGCCAGGGTGCTGTCTGTCACTCACACCTGTCTAACCTTGTTGCCTTCAGCATATCGGAGGACGGAGTCTGCTCCATTGCATTTGGGGGTGTTCTCAAGTGACAAAAGTTGTGCTGAGTGCAGACACCCAGGAACTAGAGCTAGAGGGGGCTTCCCCAGGTCCCTTTTACCCCATTCAAAGCAGGCTATTTAAGGTGGTTCCATGCGGAACAGCCCTTTTGCCCTGAACGGGTCAATTCCAGGTGAGTGAGTGAGTGTTATTTATTTTGATTCACCTGTTGTTGTGCTAGATGAAAAGACAACGAACAGGTGGGCAGGACCAACATTTTAATGCAGGAAACCGATGCTATGACAATCGCACGGGCAAATCAGCTTGCGTGTGACACTCAGTCGTGGCCTTGATCATGCAGATGACACGGAGCTGTCAGCGTTCATTTGACAGGAGTGATGTGCGGGGCTAAAGGACCCAAATCTTTCTATTAAATTTGGAGACAGCTCGCTGCACCACTGCCTTTTTGTGTTGAAACAACATGCTAAAAAGCCAGGCTTCCCGGTAACTTAAGCACTTCCCTGAGTTCCAACCTTGTGGGTGCTCCAGCTTACAGTTCATCCCTTTCAAGGACACATGCTACTAGAAACACGTAACACATGGACTTTGCATAGGTTCCAAAACCGATCTCTCCTTACTTTAGATAGCACAAGAAATATACAGATCCAGGCAAAACAATAAAACACCTGCACACGTTTCTCTGCCTCAGTTTCTTCACCACTCTTGAGCATCCTTTGGGCTTGAATCAGAGTCTTTTAATGTCTCCAGGATTCCCCCCCTTCTGCACATGACTTCTCCTCCGAATCATGAAGTGTCTCTCTGACCTCAGCAGTCAGTGCTCTTCTGTTCTCCTTCTATCCGCCTATGCCTTTGTTCCTTCTGTGAGCCCCCCATCTACCCTGAGTCTCTTTGGCTCTGTTTTTTAAGATCCAGCGCTAGCACCTGATTTTTGTTCTGCTTGGCAATTCCACTCCTTCCAACCCTAGCCTCCTGCAGAGATGTTGGAGAAAACTGGTTCCCCTAGTTTCAGCCAGCCCATTGTGCTAAGGTACTCCGATTTGAATGGGCAGTCATCAAGGGTTAAGAAAACCAGCGTTGTCCCTGGCCTGGAAGATATGTGACACAGCCCTGGTAGCAGATGGTGGATTCCATGTACACTGAGGCATCCAACGATGCAGCAATTTCAGAAAATCAACCAGCCTTCATAAGCTGCACATAGAGATTCTGCAAATTGTCACGCCATCCTGCTGCGGCTATTTGTTGTTAATTTATATTACCATAGCGCCAACAGCCCCAGTCAGGGATCAAGCTCCCATTCTGCTAAGCTTTCTACAAACAGAAAACAAGACGACAGTCTCTTTAATAGAGAATTATACCCCCACCCTAGTCCTCTTGAAGATACTGCACACATTGTATAGAAAAGACCTTACTGTCTGTTTAAATTCTATACGTTTTTAGGATAATGTCAATAGAACCCTGTTAAAGGTCTATCAAACCCTGTTTGTTTCATCCCTATTGAATTCTACAGGATTTTTCCATCAGGGTTATTTTATTTTATTTTGATTTATTTAAAATCCTCTCCAAAGTTCCGATGCTTTAGTAGCTACCCCTTAATCAAGCCAGCCAAGGGGAAATGTTGTTAAATGTAAATTTAACAGGCGCTGCCCTGGATTTTAAAGGCACAGGGAGAAGTAATTACTTTTAATAGAAGCCGTGCCTTCTAAACTAAGATATATGGCAGGCTGTGTATTAGACCATTGGACAGGACATAAAATGCAAAGCAGTTTGGTAAGATGTTAATAGAATAAGAATTTTAAAAAGTAATCAGTGTGCCCAAAGCATATTTATTTATTGTGCATAGAAGTAATGTTAAACAGCAATGATAAATGGAGATTTTCCTCTGAGATTACATTGTGAGTATTTTTCAGTTCTGAGCAAGATGTTTTTCTTAAACACAGAAGAAGGGAAATAGGAGGGATTCACTTCTTATGTAAACAAAGAAAAGTTGCTCCTAATGCAAAATAGATTCCGATTTTAAGGCCAAAAGAGGGACGGTTCTGGTAATTTAGCAAGCCAGTAGTAGAGGTGAGAATTCAGCACATGTCTCAAGCATCCCAACAGTGTTCTAGGCCATACTACAGACCATCAGGCGGTAAGGTCTGACAGCAGGAGAGTCAGTAAAAATGGTCTCCGTAGCCAGGCAATGGCAGGAATGAGGTGAGGAGGGTGTGGGCAGTTCAGGGACAGCCTGCACCGTGGCTTTTTGCTGTTCTGTTTGTTGTATAACTCAGGCTCTTGAAAATCAACACTTGGCAGCAGTTCCATGGGAGAAAGATCTTTGCCATTGGGCCTCCATTGACTGTCTCCATCCATCGGGCCCTCTGGACCCCAGTCCACCTTCGGTTTGGTTTGGTTTCATTACATGGAGCAGAAGGCCCTGGTTCTGTTCAGACACACACCGGGAAAGTTCGGATGATTCTCTGAGTCCATACCATTGGGCCGGCTGTCTTATAAGGACAGAACAGCTTGTGAGGGTTGTCACGCTTCTGCTTACACCATCAGTGCAGAGAGCACCATGAAAACAAGGGGGGGAGTGAATTATCGGAGTAATTCAGAACACAGACGTGTGGGACTAAAACAGGCTACAGGTTTGTTCGTTTATTTACAGCATTTCTAGAGTGCTCCTCGCCACCATATCTGAGATATTTGGTGTTTGGAGCTTCTCAGGACCCCTCTGATTTAGGGAAGTTCTGTTCTCCTCCTGGTACAGATGGAGAACTGGGTGACAGAGGGGTTAAATGACTTTCCCAAGGTCATACAGAAAGCCTGTCGCAGAAGCAGGAATCGTACCCACATCTTCCAAAGACTAGTTGGCTACCTTAATTACAAGACGGTCCCTCCTTTGGTTTAGGCAGCGGCCAAGCTACAGACGGGTTCAGAACCAAAACTTGGCAACGCGGACCTTCCCACTTGTTCATGGGCTTTGGTTCGGCTCATTAGCAAAATAGGAGCCAGCTACAATTTTCAGAGCCAGATCCATGCTTTCCTATAATCTTTCAGTTAATCCAGCGCAGCTGTTGCTAGAGAGGAAGGATGGTCCAGAGGCTAGAGCAGCAGCCTCGAACCTGGCAACACAGGGTTTAATTGCCTGCTCTGTCACAGACTTCCTGTGGGAATTTGGGCAAGTCCCTTGGGGTTTGTCTACATGAACGCTTCATTCACAGCAAGCTGGGTTGAAATTGTCCCTTGCACGGGCCTGCCGTGCGCTAACTGTGGACCCTGCTGCTGGGCGCTAAGAGTTCTGTAATGCGCTTTGATCTACTCCGGTTTGAAACAGGAACATCGGTGCCCGGCAGCAGAGCCCACAAGTGCGTGGTACGTTTACACCCCAGCGTGCTGCGATCTCTGTTCATAGAGACGAGCCCTGAGCTGCTTTGTGCCTCAGTTCTCCATCTGTAACACGGGCATAACAGCACTTCCCTAGGGGTGCTGTGAGGATAAATACATTCGATATTGCGACACACTCAGATCCTGTGGGGATGAGGGACCCAGATAAGGCTAGCTAGACTCCATAGTCAAAATTAAGCCAAAGAGATTAACCAATCCAAAGACCCCTTGCTTGTAACTGAGTGGCTAACGCTGCCCATGAACAGGCCACCTGTTTGTTTGGCTTTTTTCAAAGACTTTAATTTCTATAATCCTGATTGATCTTTTATTTTGCCTGGCCTTTGACATTGCTATTGATTCCGAGTTAATCTTCAAACCACCGTCCAAGTTCAGGCGCATGCTGCAGAGAACGGTGCACAGCACTGGAGCCAAACAAAGACAGGCTGCCATAAAGACACAAGGTCAACACGGGGGCATGGTAAATAAGGGGTTGCTGGTTATTAGATGGTCTCCTAGGCAGCAAATTACTATCCTGCTGCAATGCAACCCATCTGTATGTTGTTTTTTTGAAATGGAGAAAATGGTAGGCCAGGACATAATAAATATCAATTGCTGTTTTGTAATAGCTTCTCCAGTAGCTGCAAAGATTTTTCTAAAGGTCATCGAACCCGTTCGATGCAAGAGATCTTTAGCCACATGCAGCAGTACTATAAAATAAACCTGCAGATGTGCTCTGAATTCTTCAAGGCTTCAGGTTAAAACACTCAGGGGTACTAGGGTGTTGCTGGAAAAAAACAGGGGTTCTTTAGAAAAATCTCAGATAGACGGAGATTTCTCTTATCAGATATAACATCTGGAGTCTACTTCTGGCTCTGCTACAGATTCACTGTGTGTCCTTAGCCAAGGCAGTTGGGCACAACTTTTTCAACGTGGTTTCTAACATTGGAAGTCACAATCCTTAGCTGTTTAGACACCTAGGGTTTATTGAAGTTGATGGCAATTTTGCCATTGGTTTCAGCGGCGCCAAGATTTCATCCAAAGAGCCTGATTTTTCAGAGATGCTGAGCACCTACAACTTCAGCTGACGTCCATGGCCGATGTTGCTATTCAACACCTCTGAAAATCAGGCCCAAGGTATCTAAAGTCGCACACTCAGCATTACAAGCCACTTTCGGAAACTTGAGCCTTAGTGTCTTTGTGCCTCCATTTCCCCATCTGTAAACTGGGGAGAATAATCTTTCTTTACCCACCTTTTGTAAAGCTCTTTGAAATAAGTGGGTGAAAAGTCCGTGTGCTAAATGCTATTATTTATGTGCTACCATATTTGTGGGACGTGCTTTGTGATACTGAATTGGCATATCGGGACTGATGAAAGAGAATTTGCAAACACGAGAACATGATCAATCTCAGGGCCACACGAATGACCCATAACATTATGCATAATGAGATTTTTACTCGGACATTAAGAGAACATATTAAGTACTTAATATACATTCATTTTAACCAGCATCTCGAAGAAGCTAATGAAAGATAAGATAAACACCACTTAATGTCAGAACAGTAAACAAGTGACAACTAATTAGCTTGCTGCTAACTTGCAATTTTAGCCAAATTTAATAAATTCAACACTGTTATTGCTCATGTCATTTGAACTCAATTGCATGGCAATTAAACTGACCATTTACATATTTAAATGTGTAAGTTAATATATAGTTACACAAATTGCAACCATATACCATAATCATAATTTTAAAAGATAATTTGGTGCTGGTGGAAGGTGCTGGATTGATTACACTTGAAGACCTAAGTCCTCTGTTAAGCCACAGAACAGATGCGCTATGGGCAGTGACAGGGCAAACTTCCCCCACTCTGCCCTACTAGTATTCCTCCCTGCAGAGCTGGAGGTTCTGTCTGTGGGAAGAGTCTCCATGATTCCTCCAGGAGGGAGGATGGTCCAATGGCTGAGGTGCTGGGCTGAGACTCTGGAGATGTGGCTTCAATTCACTACAGACTTCCTGTGTGACCTTGGGCAAGTCCCTTAATCTCTCTGTGCCTCAGTTCCGGTTGGAAGGGTTGTGATGTAATACACCCCTGTATTTACACCCCTGTATTCACACCCTACAGTGACAGAATATACCCCCTGTGTTCACACACCACAGACCATTGTAATAATTTTTGTACAAGGCATGCCTTTTAAGGTACCATTTGAAAACTCATAATTTGCTGGTCAGCATTGTCCTGATAAAATACATGTGGCAACGTTGTATGTGTAATTATACGATTTCCCTGTATGATGTTACTAACACATATTCCAAACCCCACAGCCCCCCTCAAGCAGAAGTTGGCAAACAGGTCTGTCCTAAACAAAGCAATCTGTGCTTGCCTTAATTGTCATTTAAGCAGTAAACAGAGTCATCGAGCAGGAAGGGAAAACAAAGGAAGTTCAAACAAAAAACCTAACAGCGAACATCCTTCCACATAGACAATTTGCCTCCTGGTTCTCAGCTGGAAATGTTTTTCAAGAAGGGGACTGAAACTATAAAAAGGAGGAACAAACACCACAAGGCACCCCCGCCCCACACACACACCATCCTGGTTTGTCTCTGGCATTGCAACTAAGAAGACAAAGGAAAACAACCGGCTTGGGGTGGGAGTGTCTTGACCTGAAATTGTGGTCAATAATATTCTGGAGCATGTGGTGAGAAAGTTTGCTTTGCAGCTAAAGTAGTTTCTTAAGTGGATACCAGTAAGTGTTTTATCTTAATTTTTCTTGTAACCATTTCTGACTGTTATGCCTCATTGCTTGTACTCACTTAAAATCGCTTTCTTTGTAGTTAATCAACTTGTTTTATTGTTTTAGCTAATCCGGTGTGTTTAAAGGGAAGTGTCTGGGTAACTCTTTAAGGTAATAGACTGGCGTATTATTCCCTTAAACAAATAATGGACTTAATGTATTTGTAGTGTCCAGCAGAGGGCTGGGCAGTACAGGACATACATTGCTGGGGGAAATCCAGGATTGGGGGTGCGTTGGGGTCACCCTGCAGTATAACCCAGGCTGGTGAAAGCCAGGGTGTAGCTGGCAGGCTGCAGTTACACACAGACATGCAGGGTGTGGCTTGTGTGCTGGAAGGCTGTTTGTGAGCAGCTCAGGTGGGAGTTACTACACCAAGGCATTGTAAGGCACCCAAGGCTGCAGGAGTGACACAGTCCGTCCGTCCCCCCACTAGTCTGGATTGTACCTGCTGACCCATCTCTGTTCTGCTGGATAATTCTGGAGGAGCAACTGGTTCGTTTCACACTGGTGACTCAGTAGCTATCAGGGTGGCAATGAGAAAAAGGGGACCAGGTTTGCACCAGTAACTCGGTTATGAAAAACTCTGCCTCCCCCGTTCCATCTAATCCTTCAAAACTATTTTATAGAGAAACTATTAAAATCCAGCTCAGGTTGGCCATGCTGGGGCTTTCAGAAAAAATGTCGATGCCACTAGCTATGGGCTGTCCCTTTGGTGGTGATGCTGGTTTGTCTGGAAAGTCCTTCTATTAGGGTAAGTGTAATTAGAAGATGGGAATCAGTAGGAGATAGAGGGCAGTTGTGTGTCATAACTGAAGCTTTGATGGGTGGACATACATCTCCTGTGTCGGTCAGCGTATGACGGCATGATTGTTTTTACACCGCTGTGTATCGCTCGTAGCTTAATTTCTCTTCTAACGATAATGCCAGCCAGCCATGTGTGTCTGCACTGCTGTCAAGGTATTAGAAGTCTTTCTTAAAGGTAGGAGCCATTGATAGGAGGAGATTTTGCTTCCTGAGATGATTCAGTTGGAATGAGTCAGGGTAGAAATCTTTTCCATGTGAACTCTGCTGGTGTTAGATGTGGCATGAAGGTGTTACTACAGTTGTGCTGGCTCTTCCCTTATTCATCCCATCATGACCCTTACAATAGCCATGCACACCATCATCTGAATTTGTACAGCACCTAGTACGCTGGGGTTCTGGTCCATGACTGGGGCTCCTATGAGTTACTGTAATACAGATAATAATCATGTCCCTGAGGCTCAGATACTGTAATTCCCCTTTTTGTAAGGATCTCTGAAGGGCATGGGAATTGTAGAAACACAGAAACGTAGGCTGGAAGGAACTTCAAAAGGTCACCTAGCCCATCCCCCTGTGCTGAGGCAGGCTTAAGTGTACCCAGACTATCCCTGACAGAAGTTTGTCTACCCTGTTCTCCACTCAGTTCTCTACTCAGTTCTCCACTGATGGGGATTCCACAGCCTCCCTAGGTTACCTGGTTCCAGTGTTTAACTATCCTTATAGATAGAAAGTTTTTCCTAGTATCTAACCTAAATCGCCCTTGCTGCAGACTAAGCTGATTAACTTCTTGTCCTGCCCGCGGTGAACATGGAGAATAATTGATCACTATCCTCTTTATGGCAATCTTTCACATATTTGAAGGCTGTTATCAGGTCCCCATTCAGCCTTCTCTTCTCTAGACTAAATTGCTCAATTCTTTCAACCTATGCTCATATGTCATATTTTCTAAACGGCTCCTCATTTGTATTGCTCTCCTCTGGAGTTCCTCCAGTTTGTTCACAACGTCTTTTAAGTGTGGTGCCCAAAACTGGACACAGAACTCCAGCTGAGGCCTCCACCAGTGCTGGGCAGAACGGGATCAGTACATGCGACACTCCTGTTGATACGCCCCAGAATGCCATTTGCCTTTTTCACATCACTTTGTTGTCTCATTCAGTTTATAATCCGCTATAACCCGTGTATCCTCATGGGCTTGAGCAATCGCGTGTCTATATTTTGCCTGCCATGCAGTAAGGACTCCTCCAACATCCGCCGAGATAAGTGGAGATTTCCATTTATTTCAATGGGCTTTGGATCAAGTGGGCTGCCGATAAAGTGGTAGATTACATTGAAGCTGGCATTGTTTGTTAGTCCATGTATGTTGAAGCTAGTGCAATGACTAGACCCTACCAAATTCGCGGTCCATTTTGATTAATTTCACGGTCCTAGGATTTTAAAAATCGTAAATTTCATGATTTCAGCTATTTAAATCTGAAATTTCAAGGCGTTGTAATTGTAGGGGTCCTGATCCAAACAAGAGTTTGGGGTGGAGGGGCACAAGGTTATTGTAGGAGGGATTGCAGTACTGCTACACTTACTTCTACCCTGCTGCTGAGGGGATGCTGCCTTCAGAGCTGGGCACCCAGCCAACAGCCGCCACTCTCTGGCCGCCCAGCTCTGAAAGCAGCGCAGAAGTAATAGTGGCAATGCCAGGATCCCTCTAAAATAACCTTTGACCCCCCCTGCAACTCCCTTTCGGGTCAGGACCCCCAGTTTGAGAAATGCTGGTCTCCCCCGTGAACTCTGTATAGCACAGGGCAAAAGCACACGAAAGACCAGATTTCACGGTCCATGACACATTTTTCGTGGCCGTGAATTTGGTAGGGCCCTAGCAATGGCAGGGTACTTAACGTACAGTTATTTAACAGTTAACACATGCACACCCTAATTATACACATTCATGCCCTAGAGTGCAGAAAAACTCCAGCTTTCCTTTACCATCAGATGCCTCCACTCTTTCAACGATCACCCTAAAACTCCCTCTGACCCCTAGAGCTATTTTCTGGGGTTCCCCTCTCTTCTTTGGCTGTGTTGGAACTCCTCAGATGCCCTTTGAATTGGAAAGAGGGCATCCTTTATTATCGTGTTGTATTGTACAGTATAGCAATATTTTAAATACTGCTCCTCAGGGCGGGAGAGAAGTAAGACATAAAGGGAGTTTGAGGCTGAGCCCAAAGCCATTATTATTTTTTAAACTAACCTCCAGTCTGTTCTAAGCACCAGTTAATATGCAACTTATGAAAAGGACGTGGTCTGAGAGCGTGTAGGAATTAGCACAGCAAAATAAACCAGTGTTCTGGAGAAGAGAGCAAATGCCTGGGATCTGGGGTATAACAGAATGAAGAAAAAACCATGACTTGTAATTCCCTAAAGCCGTGACATATAAGCCTCAGCATCAGCAAAATCCAGTGTTTTAAAGAAGTATGCTTAATTATAAAACAGGAAGGAAATTGTAGCCTGTGGAGCTCTGGATATACAGTATAATCTTAAAAATTAATGTGATTGATGCATTGGCCTTCTTCACATTTTGCTAGTTAAAGGTATATGGCCTAGTTTCAGTGTATCCCTTCTACTTTATAATTTTAATGTTTGTATTTGGGGCGGGGCAGTGGGGAGATAATGAATTCTGCCACTGTGGAATAAGGGGAAACATAATCCTTAGCATGTATATAGTGCGATGAATCTTCAAAGCGCTGCACAACCATCAGCTTAATCCCACATGCAGTTGCAGGCCACTGTTTTTGTAGTCCATGCCTTCTGTTGGGGGCCACAATTATAGTGTGACACAGTTGCCTCAGAGCACCTCTGGGTTTGGAGTTAGTCAGGTTTCAGCTGCTTGACCATGAAGAAGAGATGCGGAGTGGGTATCTGATAGTCCGTGGAGTCTGAGCGTGTCTAATTACAGCTGGCTGAGAAACCGAATTTAAGTTCCAAGAAGATTTTCGAGTTTGTGGAAATATTTTTCGTCCCAAATCGGGACGAAAAGCCAAAAACTCAAAAATTTTCACAGAATTATAATCCCATACCATTGTGTTTTGGAAACATGGAAATACGGTGTTTCCAAAACAAAATATGCTCCACCTAGTAGTTAAGTTAACAACCGTCTGGTCAGTTTCATAGCTGCTATTCAGTGGGAATGACGTCAATTTCATTCAGCAGCTGCCAGGTTTTCCAGGGCTCCCAGCTCCATGGCAGCTAGCCTGGTCCTAGTTCCTCAATAGCCTGCCAGGTGGCTGAAGGGGAGACTGGGAGTGCTGATTGACAGCTCAATGGGCTGCCGAGGAGACGGATGGATGAGCTATCAAGAAATCAGGCAGGTGTTTTGGTATGGACTCAACTTTGCCACCAAGGGATGTTAATTTCTTCATAGATTTTTTTTTTTTAATTTCAGCAGGGACCTTTACATCATCTAGTGTATCCCTTTGTATAACACCGGCCAGAGAATTTCATCGAGTTACTTTGGAATATGATGTCGTTCAACCCAGAATGAAATGCATAAAAAAATTCTCTAACTGTAGCCCAGTGGTGAGAACATTGAACGGGGAGTTGTGGTCTGGCTTTTGTTCCCAGCTTTGTCACTGGGCTGCTGTGTAACCTTGGGCAAGTCATTTCCTTGATCTCTGTGCTTCTGCGTCCCCTCCTTTTATCTATCTTATTTATTTAGACTATAAGCTCTTAAGGACAGGGACCATCTCCTACTGTGTGTTTGATATTCTCCTAGTTATTGTACAATCTCATCTGGGTCTTCTTGGCACTGTCATACAAATAATAACAACAGTGAGCACCATGTAATTTAAGTACTGACCTGGGTTACACAAATACTTCAGTGGACCCTCCATATTAAAATTAATAGTGTCACCTCCCTTTCAATCCATGATCACAACGGTAGAGCGAGCAAACAATACCAGTGTGTGTACTGAGTAAATAATCCTGTTTACATGCTCCCCTGAATCTTTCAGCAGAGACATACTTGTCTCACCAGCATCTTTTCTGCCTGGCTTTTTGCATTTGTTCTCTTTGCTGTCAATTCTTTGGCAGAGCAAGAATTCTCCCTTAGTCTCAATTTGGCAGAGAAAGAAAAAGCAGGTAGAGGAGCAGTTTTCTCGGGCACATGTGTCTTTCCAGCGGCCCAGCAGAGCTGGGATGTGAGAAGTTAGGTTTGGAAGCCAAGAGTGGAGGCTATTCTTTTGCGGTTTAACAGCCTTCCATGTTGCTCCCACCTGCCTGTCTGTACTGGGGAACTCCCTCTTGAATCCAGTGCAACATAGAGACATGCTGCTCACAAATCTATATGTCATGTTCATCTGTTGACTTTGGTTACTAACAGAGCACAAGGAAACTGGCTGGCACCATCTACAGTCCTTGCTTGGTAGCTGCTCAATTTAAATGAACCCAACCAGAGAAATTGCAAAAGGCAAGTGAATGCAAGAAAATATAGAACAGGATTTTGTATGGCAAATGTTCATGCAATCCCTGTCCCACTCTGAATTAAACAGTAAAATGATAGTATTAAATATTAGGCATATCAGAGTGGAATAATAGTGCAGAGGCAAGGGAGAAGAGATGTTTTCAGATGAGGTCTGAAATCAGTGAGCCAGAGAAATACAGGGAGATAGCTTCAGACAGTGGGCGTGTCAAAGGAGAAGGCTCTTGCTACGGACAGCGGTGACCTTCTGAGAAGAGACAGAAAAGAGACCAGCACTCTCTAAGGGTTTTATATAGCACCATGGTGTCAAAGTGCTGTAGATGAGTTTGGGGAGAAGAGAGGGCTGTGAATTTGGCTGGAGCAAGACGATAGCGGTTGATAGCTCTAGAGACTGATTTCGCACAGGAGCAGTGGCACCAGCTTCCACCGCACTGATGTGCTCCACCTCTAGACATGAGGTAGTTCAGTCTCTCTGTCCCATTCATTCCTTGATGCCAGTGCTGAGACTGGCCACTGGAGTAGTTTGGGTAATTGGATGAATGCTTCCCTAGGAACTGGGTAGATCACTTAACTCAAGGGGTGCCAACCTGGGGGTGGAGGGGTCACAAACAGATGCCAGGGTGTCATAACCACACTGCCATTCCAATCTCGTTTGTGGGGAGGGAAGTGCCAGCTAGATAGGAGGAGGGAGATCCCAAGGTGAGCAGTGTCCTGCTATGGAAAAGGTCGAGTAACACTGACTTAATGGATTGCTAATTAATGCACAGTTATCAGTTATCCTTGACTTGGATGAGAGCTGCCACTGTAGACGCGGAAGGCTACAGAGCTTCGGTCATTGCTCTGAGGCAGGTGCTGAAGGGGTTTGCATAGCAGGATCTTCTGTTTTTTTGGCAATTCAGTCCCTGAGTTGGCCTTCGGCTTTGGTGAATTTTTGGTAGCCTTGTTTCAATTTTTCGCTTGTCTCACCCTAGAACATAAGAACGGCCATACTGGGTCAGACCAAAGGTCCATCTAGCCCAGTATCTTGTCTTCCGACAGTGGCCAATGCCAGGTGCCCCAGAGGGAATGAACAAAACAGGCAATCATCAAGTGATCTATCTCCTGTCACCCATTCCCAGCTTCTGGTAAACAGGCTAGGGATACCATCCCTGTCCATCCTGGCTAATAGCCATTGATGGAAATAGCCTCCATGAATTTATCTAATTCTTTTTTTGAACCCTGTTATAGTCTTGACCTTCACAACATCCTCTGGCAAAGAGTTACACAGATTGACTGTGCGTTGTGTGAAGAAATACTTCCTTTTGTTTGTTTTAAACCTGCTGCCTATTAATTTCATTTGGTGATCCCTAGTTCTTGTGTTATGAGAAGGAGTAAATAACACTTCCTTATTTATTTTCTCCACACCAGTTATAATTTTCTATCTTATTCGCTGTTAGTTGTCTCTTTTCCAAACTGAAAAGTCCCAATCTTATTAATCTCTCCTCATACGGAATCTGTTCCGTACCCCTAATCATTTTTGTTGCCCTTTTCTAAGTTCAATATATCTTTTTTTGAGATGGGGCAACCACATCTGCATGCAGTATTCAAGATGTGGGCATACCATGGATTTATATAGAGGCAATACGATATTTTCTGACTTATTATCTATCCCTTTCTTAATTATTCCCAGCATCATGTTCGCTTTTTTGACTGCCGCTGCACATTGAGTGGATGTTTTCGGAGAACTATCCACAATGACTCCAAGATCTCTTTCTTGAGTGGTAACAGCTAATTTAGACCCCATCATTTTATATGTATAGTTGGGATTACGTTTTCCAATGTGCATTACTTTGCATTTATCAACATTGAATTTCATCTACCATTTTGTTGCCCAGTCACCCAGTTTTGTGAGATCCCTTTCTAGCTCTTTGCAGTCTGCCTGGGACTTAACTATCTTGAGTAGTTTTTGTATCATCTGCAAATTTTGCCACCTTACTGTTTACCCCTTTTTCCAGATCATTTATGACTTCTTCTGCACCCCGTACACGGCTCTCACTTTAACATGAATGGAGGCTATGTATATATGTATTGAGAAGAGTAGACCCTGCAGGGCTCCGTTTGGCTCATGGCCATACAAAAAATAGGAAGGAAGGGCTTGTGCTCAAGGCACTCATCTAGGACTCGAGAGGTGGGTCCAATTCCCAGCTCTGCTACAAACTCCCAGTGTGACCTTGGCTAAGTCACTTAATTGCTCTGTCCCTCATCTGTAAAATGGGGATCATTATACATCTTTTTGCCTACCCTGTGTCAATCATATCTGTGTAGATTATAGGATTTTCAGGACATTGGCAGTCTCTTCTTATATGTAGGTACAGCACCTAACATGAGGAAGTTTATCTTAGTCACTACAACATGCACATAATAATCCTCCTCCTATTAAACCTGTTCAGCAAAAATAGGGCTCGTCTGGACAGTCTTGCACTACTGTTTAATTCAGAGCCAAAAGGTCAACTGAGTTGAGAGTTAAGTCCAAGAACTGGAGTCAGTCCGTCTCCCTTGTTTCACTGTACCCAGGGAAGCTTGGTCATATTAAAAGTCCTAACAGGGGGATGTTAGCAAGACATCTGATGATTTACTGTGCCAGAGCTGGCTACCCTCGCACCCACCTGTTAGGGTGGCCTTGTGCCTTCGCATAAGGTGGGATGCCGGTAGCTTCCTTATGCATAAAGGTGTCCAGAGGATCCAATCACTCTTGGAGGCCCATTGTGCTAGGTCCTATGCAAGTGGAGTAAAAAACAGCCCCTGTTGCAAAGAGCTGACAGTCTATTTTAATCAGACATAAATAGGGAGAGGGGGGGGGGGGGGAGGATACCAGAGATAGGAACATGAGGTTGTAGAGACTAGTTGTGCGCACAACTAATATGTTACAAGTCACTTGATCTGTCTCTATAAATATGGCTAGATGGGAATCAACATATTGTATTGTCACTGGCCCTGGTCAGTGGGTAATTTCTGCAGGCATCGGTAGGTAGGGCTGAAGGAGGGGACTGGGAAGCAGTCTTGCAAATTATCTTAAGGGAATCCATGCACAAGACTGTCTGGCACAAAGATGCCTGTGCAAGAAGCAGATAAACAGGCCACAGCAGGAGAAATTCTTGGTACAGTGGAAGGGACAATATGCTAAGCTACAAGAAAAGGCAGATCGAGAGGGGCTAAGTTGTGAAGGGCCTTTAAGGAAAGGCCCATCATGGTGGCTGCTAAACTAAAGTGGGTTCACATGCACAGCCTTCCTGCCCCTGTGAGGGCCATCACTAGCCCCCCTCTTTGTGACAGGACTGCTGCAGCAGGAGCTCTAGATGTGTGTTCAGATAGCACCCTGAGCAGCAGAGGTAAGTGTCCACCCATAAGGTTAGGGGGTGCTAGAGGCTGATGGTTAGTAGCTGAAAAACTTGTGTGAGGCACTGTATTTTCATACCTTTTGTGGGTCTCTAATCAGAAGCAGGGGGATTTTTTTGTTGGCTTTGGTAAATAATTCAGGTGAAAGGGTCTTCAATGCCTCTGCCTGATTTATTTGTGCCTTGAGGAGACTGGATTGTCACTGCAAGCATTACTCATTTATTGCCAGTTCGATAATGGTTACATGAGCTGCAGGTGCAAACTGGAATACTGCTAACCACCTGACTTGTACGTGCAGACTGCACTCCCACCAGGGAGGTGGGTGTTTTGAAAATTTGGAAGGCTGTTGCCAGATTTTCGTAAGTGCCTAAAGATGCCTAGTGGGGTTTTCAAAAGCACCTAAGCAGGTTTGGTGCCTAACTCCCATTGATTTCAATGTCAATGGGACTTAAGCTCCTTAGCCTGCATAGGCATTTTTGAAAATCACACTAGGCATCTGTGTGCATCTTTAGGTGCCTCCATACATTGCAGAATATGGCCCCAAGCGTTTAAACTGTAGTGGTTGACTCGGGTGACTGGTGGTAGGATAGAGGAAAGAGTTTGAATCCTGTGTTTGGACACCTGGTCCATCAGAGACAATGGGTAATCTGAGACTAAGGACTGAAAGGCAATGGAAACAAGCCCATCCTCTCACCTCTTGAGATGATATCTCCTGCTTGGGCTGGTTGTCATTACCTGCACAGTTCCTTGGGTTTGGATAGAGAGCGCTGCAGTCTCTAGAGGTATCAGTCTGGCCTCTTTTACAAGCACTAAATGCCTTGCGTCTTTGTGAAAGGGCCCTAGAATGCACGGCTGGCATTCCTGATCTTCTATACCTTGTGTTGCAATCTGTAGGCAGACAGATGACTCAATAATGCCTTCTGAGTTTAGTGTGGTGACACCACTGATCCATTGGGATGTGGTCTTGCTTTTACTTATTTTATTAGTATCCAGCCACAGAGGAGCTGAACCTCCTCTGTAAACTTCCTTTCTGTATTCTCTCAGGTCTGATACTAGAGCACCCCAGGTGTGCAATGGTGCTTTAGACTCAATGTCCTTCACCAAAGAGCACCCCCATCCAGCATCTGAGCCTACCACCTACTGAACAGAGGTGCTCTAGTATGCACCTGGAAGGGGGCCTTAAAGAAAGCACCCATCCTTTTTATTCGTTCCGACACAATCAGAATGGCTATACTTGTTCAACTCTGTCAGTGTCATAGAACGCAAGCAACAAAAAATAATGCAGCGACTGGAAATGGGCATTTGCTTCTTACTCTGTTCACAAACTTTTCTTGCAGAGGCAGTTTCTCCTCCAAATTGTTATTTGGCTGTAGAGATCTTGCGAAGCGAGTAACAAAACCATTGCACATTTAGTTCATTTAAAATGCAGACTTTATTACTGGTTCAGAAAACATTAGAATTGAAGACCAACACACACTGATCTGCAACAACTCCTTTCAACACAACCTTCATACAGTAACTTCACTTGTTATTTACACAACATACTATGAACCCTCTTCTGCCTCTCTGCTCCATGGCTCTAGTTTTCAGGAAGGGTAAAGGGCTGTGCAAACCGCTTTACTGGTTTACAATATGAACCAGAGACAGTCTGTTGGAAATCTGCTGTGCATGCATCTCACTTTACTTAGCCACTGGGAGGGACCATCAGGCAGGAGTTTGCTTTTTTCAGAAGTTTCTAAAGTTGGAAACAGCTGACCAACCTGTATCCACACCCTGCCTTGCCAAAACTGAACTGGAGAACACTGCAAGACAGGAGGTTCCCACCAACTGGTATCCTCTGCTTTAATACAGGGCTTGTGAGTTCCAGATGTCTTTCCCTTAATCAAATCGCATGCACTTCAACTCCCTGTGCAGCTTGGAAACCTGCAGCACATCTTGGAAGGAAGGTGTCAGAGATAAAGTCTTAGTCCAGCGAATTGGGTAGTGTTGCCCAAAGATGTTGGGAACGCCTTTCCTTGCTGTTAACATGAATTGCATGGAGAGGAACACATCTATCCACTCTAAACTGCTCTTACCATCTCAATTTACATGCCTGCTCCCCTCCTCACCCACTGCGCTTCAAGTATTTAGTTATTTGGCATATTTAGTTTATGGAGAATATACTAGTTATGGCACAATAACCAACAGTGCATAGCATTTGGTGAACAAGCTCACACTGTCAGAACAGCCTTCTCCTAATGCATGCCACCTTTTTCCTACTTTGATTATCCATTTATTCTATGCGTTAACTGTTCTAAGGGCCGCTACCTGATGGCACTCTGTGCAATAGCATTTTGCTAACCAATTTATGAACAGAGCTGGGGACTGACTTTCAGCTGAAGTCCGCAGGTGCTGCAGATGGTCAGCATCCCTGAAAAACCAAGCCCTAGAGGCATTATTTTGTTCTCTCTTTAAGGCATTTTGTTTCCAGGGGGGGGGGGGGGCTGTTTCCTAGTCTATGTATTCTAGAAGTGCTTTCTGAACACCCATAATAGAACATACCACAGTAGGAACTGTAAGGGGCGGGAGGCAAGGAGAAGGTTCTTCATGATCATACCTAGAGGTTTTTGTTTGTTTGTTTTTTGAAAAGTAAACACCCTTTCTAAGCCCCCCTTCTGATCTCAGTCTGTCTATCTTACAACACCCACTGTCAGCTCCTAGGTGAATTAGTGAGTTGGGCACACGAGCAGAATAAGGCCCCCCAGGACTAGTGTTTAATGCATTTCATAAACCAAATCTCACATGCTCCCCAATTCTCCCAGGAACCAAGTGTTCAGAAGTAGAGTGACAGCAATGGGAGCAACAGCTTTGGTGCATGCTATCCAGCCAGCCAGCCAGCATCCCGCTGAGCAAGCACCAGGCTTCTGAAGCGCCACTGAAACTGCCTGGATAAGAACTCCAGGGCACAGCCACTGTGCTATTGCTCTAGCTCAGAGCAGCATAAATCAGAATCCAGTAGGCAGCTCCCCCAGAGAGTGGAGGGATTCAAGACCATGGCAGCACAGGGCAGGTCATCTTGCTGCAGATGGCCTGGGGAAGTGGAGAGAGCCCTGTTAGGGCTGAAACCTCTAGCCAGTGGTTGCTCTGTTCCATTCTCAACTGACCCTCCAGGAGGGGGATGAGGCTGCTGAGTGGGCAGGGCACAGCAGCTAAGGTTCTCTTATCATGCAAGGGGGAAGCCAGGATTGCACGTTTTAGAGTGTTTTCCTACACGGTTACCAAATTTTGGCTACAAGGCAACGACACAGCTTTTTTGCCTTTAAGGCAGGTTCTACCCTGCTCCCCCTTCACACTATTTCACTACAGATAAAGCATAAGGGAACTTTTACTGCCATGCAAGATAAAAAAACATTACACTGCTATGATACCAGGGGATCCTTGCTTCCTGAAAGGGGGGAACCCCCACACTCTTCATCTCTCTCCTCCTGTTGGGAGATTTTGTAATGCTAGGTAAACTATTAGAAGCAGTCAAGCTTTAATCTCTTGTAAGCGGTTTTTAAAAAACTAGGTAAAGCCTAGGTAAGATAAACCAATCAACTAACATTTAAAATGTCAGAGAGAGAGACCTGTAAAATAGAACTGTTCCTTACACGGTCTTCAGGATTTTTTTTTTTTTTTAAATACACTGTTCTAATCAAAGCTGTGAGATTTAGTGCAGTGCATGTCTGCACGATAAAAATATTTTTGCTTGGTCTTCAAAAGTAACACTGTCAAATGCTAAGAGGGGAGGAAAAAAAAAAAAATCAAAAACAGCAAACAGAAAGCCAATAAGACAACTGGTAACATTCACGTCACACCACCGTTTAGGAAAGCTAACAGTAGCCTGTAAGTATTTCCCAGCCTCTCTGAAAACAGTGGCCACAATTAAAGTTTTCCTTCCTTCAAAAGGTACAGTATTACTGTAGGATTTTTATCTGCCAGCTGATTTCCACAGGAATTATAAATACATTTGTCAAAAGACTACAAAAACTCAGATTGAGAATTTTTTCTCAAGGACAGAATTCCTGATGCTATAAACCTAAAGCTAGAGAAATTACCCTGTTTGTAAAATACTGAAGGCTTCTTGGAAGTACAGCAGTCTGTAGATTCCTACACTTACTTTGTGCAATATCATTCTGCATGATTTGATTGGGAAAATTGAAGTACATTATAAAAGTAATTGTATTCTATATTACTTTATTTGTAGCAAATGCTATCAGTCCTGAAAAGATATACACAACATGCAAAAAGTTATGCTGTTGTTCAAAAGACATTTTAGAGAAGTTAGAAATGGGAGCTCATGCTTTCAAATTCATTAAGCCCAAGTATAAGGCAATACTTATTTTTCCCAGCTGCCCAAATTTGTATGTTCTAGTTAACTAGACAATGCGATAGCATGGATAGGTCCAGTCAAACAATTCAACATTTAGTTTATTTATATGGACAGCGTAAGATTTTTTTTAAAAAAATAGTAGGCCTGGTCTATCTTCCTGTTTTAAAATACACAAAGTTTCTACCAGAACAACATTAGTTCAGTTTTGATTCAGATGGTTTCTATTTTAATGCTAAGCTAATCTTTAAAAGTTAGCTGGATAAGTAAGTTTCTGGAAAATGTGCGTGCCATCTTTTATTAAGCTACAGGTATGTATATGCAGAAGAGTGTACTGTCACATTCCACATGCAAAGCATTAATTTATATTTCCTCAAGTGTCTCTTCCTTCATTCAAACAATTTTCCTTTTAAGTACACTGCACCAATATTGCAGCAATACTGAAGTTTCTGTATAGTGCCACCTATAGCATCCTTGTTCAATTAGCAAAATTCCCAGTACGTTATCACTGTGCAGAGAGAACTTACTATCTGGAACAATGGTACCCCTCTACCTTGATATAACGCTGTCCTCGGGAGCAAAAAAAAAAAACCACCCAAACACAAACTTGCTGTGTTATAGGTGAAACCGCGTTATATCAAACTTGCTTTGATCCACCAGAGTGTGCAGCCCCCCCCCAGAGCACTGCTTTACTGTATTATATCAGAATTTGTGTTATATTGGGTCATGTTATATCAGGGTAGAGGTGTACTTTCAGGAGAAAGCTTTTGAATATAGCAAAAAAGATAGTTACTGCTGTTAGGGTAGAATTTAAATAAGTTATGCTCTAATGCATTATGCTATAAAAGGCAGTCCCAATTTCAATGCACTGACATTTGTATGAAGTGCTGCAGAAAATCTTTTCAATGTTGCATCAACATTAGACGTTACATAGGTTTTATGCTTTTTACCCTCACCATAAATGGTCCCCATTATGGGACTGTATTGTGGTACTTAACTATGTAACTCCACCATAATAACCTTAGTAGGCACCTAAAATGTTTTCATCCCAAGAATGATAATAGGGGAAGGGCTTTCTTTAGAAGCAGGCTTTTCCTTCTAAAAACAAAAGGGAAAGTCAGGGCCTTTTTACAATCAGCTTGAGGAGATCTATTTATTCTTTAGACTGTCTCTATTCATCAAATCTTCATCTGCATGGTCATTTTTAAAACTGGCCAATTCTCCGCTCTTTAGCTTTTTCAAATAATCATGTGGCCCTTTCCCTTCAAAGGAAGAGGGGCTTTTGTAGGAGCCCCCAATTTTATCCCAGAGTGTGAAATACTGACCATAGTTGTAATCAAAATATAAGTGATGATCAGTGTGATGGGCAGAGCCATTGATAGCGTGTTTCAAGAAATCTGGCACGCGGTAATCGCCATCATGAATAGAGATTGTCCAGACATTGACAGCGATGTAGAGACCCAAGTAGGTCACCTTGTGCAAAGGAAAGAGGAAAGGATAGATATGATACGGAATACTCTGCAGGAAACCATCCACAGGGTGGAAGGCGTGACTTGCAAAGGGCGTAGCAACCTTCCAGCGGTGATGGGGCTTGTGCAGACGCTAAAGAACAGAACAGAGAGTTAGCGCCCACATTTTGACAAAGCCAAAAAAAATATGTGCTTTAATCTGGCACCACCTAGGTCCACATTGCCTACCATATGACTAGGAAATGTCTGCATAACTGCATTTTACTGTAGCAGTATTTCTTCCTTGTCCCTCTCAACCTGTAAATTGACACACAGGGTCTGTAAACTGACACACAGGGTATGTAAGCTAAGAGGTGTAACAGCACTGTGGCCATGGTGACCGCTTGGGCTAGCTGCCCGAGTCTGTACCCAGGGGATCGGGCAGTTCGCATGAGCTGCTGTAGCCACACTGCTACTTTTAGTGTGCTAGCTGGAGCCGAGTCCAGCTGCTGTGTAGACATAAGCCCTCCCCTCCCAAACGAGCATTATCTGGAAGCAGGTCCAGATGGCTTATTTGCCACATTTAAATCACTATTGTACTGCAAAGAACAGTGTCCGATTAAAAAGTACATTCCGCATACAGAGTTTGACACAGAATTGGAGATTGCCACAGTGTTAATGGGTCAGGTTAACTCTAATGACACCGCCACCAGGGCCATGAGAAACAAACCTTTATCCTATGCTAGAGTCAAAAATATATTCCTATGTTATGCTCTTAGGGCCTTTTCTGAAAGCAACTAACATCAGTGGAAAGATTCCACTTACTTCAGTGGGGGCGTAGCCACAGTGTCTTTTACAAGCAATTGTAACCAGTTCCCTCTGGGTGAAGTTCTCATTTTGCCAGTGGAGGCAGAAAAGGGGATGGGACCTATCCTAGTCCCTAGGGGGGATTCTCTAAACTGGGTTTGAACACTAGAGCTCCTGACTCAGACCATGAGCTGAAACCTAAAATGCTCACTTACATTATACCACCATTGGGCTAGAAGGAATTAAGCATGTAAGCAGCCCCAATTAATCCCATGGGATTACTCATGTGCACAAGTTCTTTGATGAATTGAGGCCTAAAACCTTCATTTGTCTATTGACATTGTGACAGTGTCTTTCAACATCGACATTTAACTATAAGGGGTGCAACCAAAATACATGGCGGGGGAGGAACAAACACCTCATCCCCTTCCCAGACCTTTTATGCTTAAAAGGGCCAGAGCTGAATCAAGGAGCTGGTAGAGCCTAAGGAGGATTCCTCCAGCCCAGGAACTGTGGCGGACATTCAGAAGGCTGCCCTCTGAGGCCTCCCCTTGCAAAACCCAGCATAAGGGCTAGCACAGGGACCGGGCTGGGAAGGGTGCATCAAAGCAGGGCTGTAGCACAGAGATTCTTAGCAGCATTGCCACAAAAGAGGGTAGCCTGGGGAAGCTGCCTTAGACACACCCACATGGCTCCTACCCCCAGAGGAGCCAAGGGTCAGGTAGGCACAAAGACTTAAAGCCACTTAGCCTGCCTCTCTCTGGGCTGCAAGTTCTGCGTTACACCTCTTAGAGATCTTCATATTTATAGTAGAAAGAACCACCACGCAGTAAAGGCCCATTACATTTTAAAGCAGTCTTGCTAGACTGCCATTAAAATATACCAAACTAGACAATCTACTTATTTTACTCAGACCTTCCTGGCAACTGCCCCACGTTTAGAAAAGGGAGGGTCACATCCTGGGTGAGTGGTCATATAAAGTTGTTCTGAAGTCTTGTATGCCTTATATCCATCTATTCTTACCTTGTACACAAGTTTATGATGGAGGAACCTGTGAATCCAGTAAATGCACATGTCGGTGAAGAAAAGGAAAGAGAGCATGCTAAGGATTACACCAAACCATCCTAGGAAAAATAAGAGACTTAATTTAGGATTAAGAGATTACAGACAGTCAGGTAAGTGTCAAGATAGTGAGAAATAAGTCTGAGAAGATACAAGGAATGTGTAAAATCTTTTTTTTAGTAATTCTTTCTATATCCTGAGGCTAAGAAACTTCGGTTATAAAAAGCAAGCTCAGCCAAACAGGATTTGCATTGTATTAGTGTAGTGATTCTTGCTGGTGAAAAGTTTGATTGCTTTTAGGCTCTAAAATGCTGAACTGAACCTAATGGAGAAGATTTCAGTACAGTCTCTCATCAATAAAGTGAGCTAATCTTAACACCATCCCCCTAAAAAAGACACATTAGTACTTTAAAGGACACTATCAAGTAGAAAGAGTTACACTTTCACACACACCAGCATAAACCAACAGAAACAGAGGTGTTTTTTCCAAAACATGTGAAGACAGGAAGCAACACAAGACTGTTTTGTTTTCACTTTGGAACCAGTACACAGATTAGATAACTTCAGTATCTCTGGGTGCCTTTATCTGTAAACTAGGACTCAAGCTGTTTGATGATTTCAAGATAAACAAATGCCCTTATTACCACTAACACCTTCAAACTGAAAACTACAACTATTTACTTGCTTTGTTTACATTTTGTATTGATCACCTGGCCAATGAAACAGTGAAGTCTCATGGTTTCTTGTAAGAACAGGAATACTTGTGGCACCTTACTAACAAATTTGAGCATAAGCTTTTGTGGGCTTTCCTGTGTCTTCCCCCCCTACCCCCGCAATACTTAGGTTATAAGCTTTTTGGGACAGGGGCCATCTGTTTGTTATGCATTTGTGTGGCACCCAGCATGGTGGGGTCCTGGTCTATGCTGGGCTCCCAGGCACTGCTGTACCAACATAAGTTGTCAATTCCTGGTGCTGCACTGTTTGGGTTGCAGTTCTGCAGGGGAATGTTTGTTTAAAACTGTTTCGGGGGGGGGGGGGGGGGGGAGAGAAGAGAGAACTGGAATGCATGAAAACAGTTTTGTAAAAGTGAAGGACTCTGGCAAACATGTAAGTTGCAGGCTGTCCTGAAAGCTTCCAATTGTGCAGAAAGGCATGAGGAGCAGCATCCACCCAAGTGTCCTCTGTAACTGGAATCTCACTTTAAAGGTGGTAAAGAAAAGCTGTATAGCATGTATGTGTGGGAGGTAACTCTTGATTATGCCCTTAGACTTGTACAGCACAAAGAATGAACATGATGGATTTAGTTTCAGGCAGGGTTTTTGTAAATGAATGTATTTAAAGAAATGAAAATGGCACGAGCCACTAGAGAGTAGAACTGAGTTGCCTCTTTTTTTGATGGCATAAACCATTAATGCTGTCAGCATCACTAAAAATAGGGATGGGTCCTTCAGTTTTAGCTCTTTGATATGCAAGTGGGAGGAGGAAGAAGTATACCCAGCCCATGCTAAGCCACCACTGTTTGTGCCAGACCATCTTAGGTCTATATGTAGGGGAAGAAACAAAACAAAACAAAACCACAAACACACACCAAGGCCAGCTGCTCTTCAGGTGAGGTTTGAAGAGGGTGTAGACAACAAGGAACTCATTTACTGTGGGGTCAGTCAGAGTAAGTGCACTGAATTCACAGGAGTTACATAGGAATGGTCAGGATCAAAGTCCCTCTATGGGAAACGGTCTACACAGACAGTGACTGTGTGATTGCAGTGTGGCTAGGCATACCTACGCCTGTTGTCATCTAGCGAGCATGGGGAACAATGGTAGTGAAGATGCAGTTGTCATGGACCCCAGCGACTTGAGTACATACTCTGGCTTCCTGGCTGGCTTGCACTGAAGCCCATGTGGAGAACAGTGGTAGTGAGGATAGGGTGACCAGACGTCCTGATAAAATCAGGACTGTCCCAATATTTAGGTGTTTGCCCCGCGTCCTGATCGATCTTCAGTCAGGATGCTGCACTCCACCTTCTCCCCCCCCCCCTTCTGCCGGCAGCACTTGGCTTCTCCCCCCCCTCCCCCTTCTGACTGCCGGCAGCACTCAGCTGTTCTTGGTTGGTCCCCCCCCCCCCCCCCAAAAAAAAACCAGAGGCTCCCCCCCTGTAAACTGATCCACACATTGCTACCAATCTGGACTCAGCATTCTGACATGCAAGTCTAGCTGAGTGAAAGAAAAATACAGTGGTTGTTACTTCTCTGCTCTGTCATTAGGGTGATGAGCCTGGTGTAAACACCTAGATGCTGAAGGTATGCATAGCTAAGGGAGGGTGCATAATCTCCTCTGACTGCCCACAGCACTTGGCTGTTCTCTGCTCTCCCCACCCCCACAGCACTGGGCCATAGTAGGGAATTGGGAGAGGGAGCTGTTTGTGTCGTTACACCGGCAGCACTCGGTTTTGGGTTCTTTTGCTCTGCCAGTGACCCGACCCCCACACACCCCCCCTTGTGTCCTGATATTTTCTTCCTGTCATCTGGTCACCCTAAGCGAGTATGTGGCAGCACCACCTAGATTAGAGCTAGCCTGGATAGGTGTGCTTCTGCTACAGTCACCTTCATTTGCAGTACAGAGGTACCCCGTCTTAAAGGCAGAGGACCAAGGGGAGAGAGGGAATGAAGTTGCTCACAGTCATCATACACCGAGTCTTAAACCAAATCAGGTGCACTCATGGTGAATAAGGACATTTAAGAGGCTCTAGAGTTGCTTGCCCCACCAGGCTTGTTCTCTCCCCATCATTCAGTTGTATTTGAGATTAAGGCCCCAGACCTGTCTGGAGCTCAGTGTGCCTGCAAACCCCACTAAGGTCAGAGGTGCTGCTGCTTTCAGGATTGGTGTGTCAAGGATAGGCTGGCTGGGGGGATTGGTAATGGTACAGAGACCTTTTCCTCTCCAGGCTGGCAGTTCAAATCCACCCAAGTCTACTACTGAGCTAATGACAATTCAATGGCTGCTTGAAAAATGGAGGTGGTTTTGCTTTAGTTCCTACTTTGCTACCAATTAGCCCCCCTTTGTTAGCGGTCTCAGCAGTGAGACCAAGGAATGAACTGGTATGGAGTCAATCTCCCTGCAATCCCTAGGGATGGCTGAGGGATTGAGGTATATTGACAGGTTGCTATCAGAAGGGAAATTTGCACTGCTGCTGTATCTGTTCTGTGGCTAGAAGACTCCAGCCCATGTGGCTGTCCAGCCAGCACCTTGCTCTCCAACAGCTGAGGAAATCTGATTTTGCCAGTTGCAAATGCAGGGAGCTGTATGTGACACTGATACCAAGAGAAATATGCTTCTATAACTTTGTTGCAACATTTGACATCCCTGTGTCATGTTACATGCTGAAGGACTCAGGTTAATCTTTACAGTGATCTGTTGCATAGTTTAATAGTGCCTTTGCAAGCATGTGCAACAGGGAGCAAGGTAGGTGAATTTAGCTTGTGTCTCCCAAAAATACAAGCATAAACCTCCTAGGGCACATGTACACTGCATCTGGGAACAAGCCTCCAAGCCCAGGTGATGTTGTAGTTCTGGATGATACTGGCTCTGAAGTCTTGGAGGGAAGCAGGATGAAGGGGCAGGGCTTGAGAGCCCAAGCTCTGCTATCTATCAAATATCAACTATTTTTAGAGCACTAATGTGAGCTCTGAAACCCAAAGCAGACATGCCCCTAGATACCTGGTTTTGTTTAAATCACTATTTTTTGGGGGGGGAATTTTACAGCATTAGAGCTGACAGAGAAAGCATGCCATTGTGTTCTTTTCTTCAAGCAATATACAATTCAGCTCTGCTTTGGAAGACACTGGGGTGTAACAGCTTAATGGAGGCATTTTATTAATAAACCATTTAGGCAGCTTGTCAATTTACATAGCATTTTCAGTACTAAGGTATGTGTTCTCTCACTAAAGAGCAGATGAGAAATAGGGCAGGACACACATAAGGGAAGAGAGAAGAGGTAAGGAGGAAAAGAGGTGAGAAAGGGCAGTTACTGGGAGAGTAATCCCTCCTAGCCCAGAATGCAGAGTGAAGTGGAGAGGGAAAGATGAGGGAAGAATGAAGTGTGTTAATTGAAATATAGCTAGGATGCTAAGTATTATTATTTGTATTATTGTAGGGCCTAGGAGCCCTAATCATGGACTCAAGACCCCATTGTGCTAGGCTCTGTACACAGACAGAGCTAAGGGGCTCACAGTTTAAGTAATGAATTTCCATACCATATGGAGAGTCTTCAATGTTGTCATAAAGCCTGCTGTAACCTCTGACCTCTGCAAAGAAGAGTGCAACTGTGGGGATGCTGATCCAGGGAAGTGACTGGAGAGCATATTTTATCTCAAGCTGCACCTGATTCTAGAGATAAAAGCAGACAGGTTTTAATTTTTTCAACAGAACTTGTTTACCTTCATGAAAATACCAGAGTGACTTTCCTGCAGAACAGGAAGAGCAGAGGCACTGCCAACTTCATGCCTGCTTCTGCCCCAGATCAGTGCACTAATTAAACCATGCACAACACACTCCTTTTGTAGACACCTAGAGCACCACCCTCCTACTGAGCCTCATGAATCAAGTTTCCCCTGCCATGCTCTGTCAGGAGACATTCATTATGCACTGCCAGTACAGTCCTGCCGATAGTGGTCTTTGCAGTCATAAGGTTGCTCATCAAGGAAGTAGCACCTTGTCCCTTGATATTGTTCCTCTACCTTTAAATATGCAAAACCTCCCTGTCAGTGTATTTTTGGCAGAACTACTGTTGGCCTCCTAGATATGCTGGGCTGGAAGGGCCTCACCAGGTCAACTAGTCCATCCCCCTGTATAGAGGCAGAATAAATGTCTAATTACAAGTCCTCTTTCCACCTACCATTGCTTTTGTTCTTAAGGTGAAGTTTCATGTTTGCATAATGTAATGTAGTCTTGATATTAGCGGGTGCTTTATTTGTATTTTTGATTTATCTGATGTGCTCATTTCCTCCATCACCTGCTGCCTAAGGTTAGGAAGCTGCCAGGCCCAAGTTCTAATTCTGGTGTATTCATGGACTTCCTATTTAGTTTTGGGCCACTTAAACTCAGCCTTGGTTTCCCCAGTTTTCAAATGGTGAAATCTACCTTTCAGGTGTATTGAAGGTTAATTACAGTAGAATCTTAGCGTTAAGACAACCTCAAGGAAATGGAGGTTGTTTGTAACTCTGAACAAAATGTTGCTCTTTCAAGTTGACTGAAGAAAACATGCTACTTAACCATCTTAAATGAACACACGTACAGAAGCAGTTTCCTTCTCAAATCTTCCACCCCCGCCCCCCAAACAAAGTCAGTCTATGTGGATCCTCTTAATATTTCACAAATATTTAGAGCCCTAAAAAGCATATCTAAGCTTAACTCAGTACAGAATACGAATTCTTGAGAGGTAAAGTTCAATCTGCCACATAACTGGCAAGTTGTTAGACTAGAAAAACTGAAATTCTGCTCACCTCTAGAAACTGGGGGTGTTGCTTCAGAGAGTGATCAAAAACCAAGTAGTAGCTCAAAGTTGCAAACAGCAAATAAAGCACAAGTGCACCAAGATTTGTTACAATAAGGAGACTGATGATCTGTCGAAAGGGCTCATCCTCTGGCCATGTGGTTGGATACACATACGGTGTAAAAAAGTTGTAATCTACGTAGTTCAGGACTAGATCCATTGTTATACCTATACAACATAAAGAGTGCATTAATGCCCTGCATCCAATGTAAACAGTTACATGTCAATGGCATAAACCACCACAATTCTAAGTGTTCCAAAGTCATGATAAATACATGTATTTAATCTGCATGTACTTGGATAATCAAACAATTTCACCTGACTGTTGTAAATAGTAGTATGTTGGACTATAAATTGTACATTGTGTTCTTGTATACAAGATGTATACTTGAAACAAAGCATATTCCGTACTTGTGAAAAAACCAGTGTGACTGCTGCAGTTACAAAACAGGTATAGTTGGGTAACAGCTATGAAGCTTCCCCACTTGTGCCTCAGTGAAGACTAAAGCCCTAGGTTTGTTCTAGCCATGACTTAGAATTTTTTTCTAAGTGGTAAAATTTTGAAAAGTAGTAACTAGCTTAGGAGCCTGAGTCACTGATTTTTAGTGGCACATAAGCCTGTAGACTCAGATCCTCAAAGGTATTTAGGCACTTAACTCTGGCTGATTTGAGTGGAAATTGGGAGTCTAAAGATCTTTGAGGATTTGTGCCTAAGCACTTTTGAACATTTTACCCACAGTCCTCCCCTGTTACAGTTGCTATACAACAGTGGTTCTCAACCTTTCCAGACTGCTGTACCCCTTTCAGGAGTCTGATTTGTCTTGCATACCCCAAGTTTCACCTCATTTAAACTGCTTACTGACAAAAATACAAGTGTCTCAGCATACTTACTGAAAAATTGCTTATTTTCTCATTTGGTCTGTATAAAATTGCTTCTCGGCTCTATGAGCTAAGATCAAGCGTTGTACTGTCTTTGCTAGTGTATTTTATGTAGCCTGTTGTAAAATGGAGGCAAATATCTAGATCAGGCCTGCACAACTCAAAGCAGCAAGGGCCATATTACTCCAAAGACAACAGCTGAGGGCCAACCCCCCCCCCAGCACCACCCACCCCACGGAAACAACCCCCCCCAGGCCACCTGCCCTGCAGAAACAAACCCTCCTTCCCCAGCACCACCCCACCAAAACAGTATTGAACCTCGGTAATTTGTTATAGTGGGCCCCTAAGGTAGTATAATTAAGGTAAAAGAAAAATGTCTTTTTGCTAGAAGTAGAATAAGATTTCCCCCCCCACACTCACTTTGTAATCAATTGCCCTGTTGAATGACTGAGGTGTGAATAAGGAAGGCAGGAACCTCCAGACAGCTGCAACCCTTGGAGGGGGCAGGGCCAGCTCTAGGATTTTTGCTGCCCCAAGCAAAAAAATTTTCGCCAACCCTCTTTTTTTTCATGCCCCTCTGCCCCTGGCCCTGCCCCAACTCCACCCCTTCCTGTGTAACACATCTGGCCTTCCAGTTTAGGAAACTGCTTGTTTTGCTGGTGCCTGGCCCTGGGAGAGGGGATGGGAGCCAGACCAGATCAGTAGAACAGGCCAGCCACCAATTAGCCGCTTGCCTCCTCAGCCCCCCACTCCTCTGGCTCACCTGCCCCCCCTGCCACTGCCCACCCACCTCCTCAGCCCCCCCCACCCCCCCAGCTTGCCTACTCACTCCCCACCACTGCCCACCCACTTGCCTACTCAGCACCCCTCCCTCACCCACCTCTTGCCTACTCACCCCCCCCCCCCGCAGGCCGCACAGTGAGCCCATGTGGGGCACATGTTGTGCAGGCCTGATCTAGATGAGTTGGGGTACCCCCAGAAGATCTCTGCATACCTGGCACATGGGTACATGTGCCCCTGGTTGAGAACCACTGCTATACAAGACCACACTTTTAAAAACATGTTGGCAATGTGCTGGTGTATGGGCCATTAAATGACTTTAAACTATTAGGTGCATCATATTAGTAAATGAGTTAAACAATTTTTCATGCAAGATTGCAACTTGTACTAGTCCCCCAGTTAATGGGTCATAAACTTCCCCTGATAAGTAATTCATTTCAAAGACACTTAACATTCACAAGCTTCTTTGGAGGTTCCAGCCCCAAAAACATGCCATAAACTTGCCTCTTACCAAAAATTATGATTCTTCTGTCTCTTGCCATGAGAGTTTTAACCATGACTTGAAGTGGCCACATCTGAAGCAAGGTCGATGGGCATGGCCCATCAAGTCCCTGGCTTCTCTGCTGTGGTGACCATTTGTTAGAATTTGACCCTAAATTTCTGAATTTTCAAAATTTGTTTTTAAACAGAAACTCCCTCCAATTTTGACCAGCTCTTGTAATAAAGACACCTATCTACTGGAGAGAGGCATTTTTTAATCTACTAATGAAAAGTGCTATACAAGAAATATGCAAAATAGTTGTAGCTGTGTCAGTCCCAGAATATTAGAGGAGACAAGGTGGGAGCAGTAATGCCTCACCCATCTTCTCTCCAATAGAGGAAACAGGCATTTTTTATTAGTGGTGTTTCACTGCCTTGGAACTCCACTTGTGGCCCAGGACCTCTGTGCTAGATGTTCTACAAAAACAGCAAAAGGACAGTCTGTGCTGCAAAGAGCTTACAATCTAAACGAGTGGACTGAGACCAAGTCATTTCATAGCACAGATCAAAACTAGGCAGGGGGCAGATCATAATTCCTTTACTCTTAAGAGGTGACCCGTTAAGGCGCTACAGGTGTGAACAACTTTCAGTGTAAGTAAGGGGCTCACTGTCTCATAGATGGTAGCTGATTTCTCTCAAGAGTGACTGTAGGATGGCAGCAGCTCTCTCCAGTGACCTAAGCCAGATTAGAAGAATCAGTGACGTAGACATACAAAAATTCTTTCCCTTTTTCTGGACTCTTTAAAATAGAAGATTTACAAATGTCTCCCCCTATGCAATTTGGGAAGGTAAAACTGTTCCAGTCAGATCATAAAAACAGACAGGAGCACTGATAGTACACCATCCCTGAAAAAAGGGAAGGGACACAGGAAAAGGAGCTGGCAGGTAGAGGGAAGAGGACAGTTTCTGCCCCTATCTGTGTCACTGATGTGCATGCAGTGGGGTGATAGCCCACAGCCAGAACTGAACCTCCCACCCTGCTGGGATGGTCTCTGAACTGGGAATGTGGGGGTTAGTGCTACACCACCATGCACCCCCTTGTTGTCCCCCAATCTCCTGCACCCCCAATCTCCTGTACCCCCTCACCCTTTCCCTTCCTGCCCAGTCTCCTCCTTGCACCAGTCTGCAGCCCCTCCCCAGTCTGCATTTTGGGGACTATCCAAGCACCCACTGAAGTCTCCCCTTGCACCCCCTTTCCCTTCCTGCCCTCCTTTCCCCAGCCTCCCCCTTGCACCAGTCTGCAGCCCCTCCCCAGTCTGCATTTTGGGACTAGTCCTGCACCCCCAGTCTCCTACCTGCTCCAGGCCGAACCCCTCCCCGCTGACAGCCCGGGTCCGAGTCCGACGCGAGCAGCTGTAGGCTGAGATGGGGGCGTGGCCGCCTCGGCTCTCTCCAGGGAGGCGGGGCTTAGAGGTAGCCTGATGAGGCGTCAGAGCCCGGCCCGGCTCGCGCCAGGCTGGCGAGTTGGGTGACGCAGGCGGCGCGCGGCCGGGGCGGCCTGGCCAGGCGGCTCCCGCAATAGGTGGGCGCCGGCTCCGCCCCGCGAGCGATCCGGTGGGCGGGGCCAAGATGGTGATGAGCGCGTGGGGGTTCTGCAGGTCCCCGTGCCCTACTAATCAAATGCACGGGCGCGGCGCAGGTGTCCTGCGTGCAATTTTCAGATGCGTTACGGGGGTGGGGGAGGCTTGGCACCTTTATGCAGCTTAAAAGGTGCTAGCAAAGCAGGCAGCCCCCAGAAGGCAGGACTAGATTAGTAAAATGACCCCTTTATCACTGCATCTCAGCCTTGCAGCGATGGTGCAAATCGTGAGGTCACTAACAAGATTACAAAAGGAGGTATGTTTACTAGTCTAAGGCGGTATTCGAATCAGAACTGTAGGGCTGGAAGGGGTCCCCACAGGTCATCAAGTCTAGCCGCTGGCACCCAGAACCAAGTAAACCTAGAGGATGTGTGTGTAACCTCTACTTAAAAATGTCCATTGGTGCAATGCCCACCATCTCCCTTGGAAGGGTATTCCAGAGTTTAAGTACCCGTTTGGGCCAGAATCCGTTAATGAGCTCTCTGCCTGGAAGTATTTGATAATTGGCATTTCTAAGCTATAGAAGGGAGAAAAGCCAGTCTATTGAAAAGAAACAAAACAAGACCCATTCTGGGGACTTTGAGTTCTTACATTACCATGGAAGTGTATGCTATAAAAAAACCCTAAGATAGAGACAAGAGGTGTGGACTGAAGGAGAAGAGAACATCTGGTCATCTGGGGAATATTCCCCTGACCTTCAGAAAGGTCAGTTGAACACTCCTAAACACAGAACAAACTGGTTAGATGTATATATTTTGCTAAATAAAATATTGGGCCTGTGCCACAACATATCTAGTCTGCATTTTTAGCAGCTCACCACCCTACCCTTTCCTAAAGGTTACTGGGTGTTCAGTTGGAGGGTTCTGGTTATTGTCTGTCTCTAACGACTATTCACCTTGCATAATGTTGCTCTGAAGGTTATTTGTTAAACATCTGATAAACTATGCTGGTATGAGGACAGAAAATGTAGCAAATCAAAGCAGTGATCCATCTAGCACAGGGGTTTTCAAACTGGGGGTCAAGACCCCTCAGGGGGTCACAAGGTTATTATAGGGGTCACAAGCTGTCAACCTCCACCCCAAACCCCACTTGCCTCCAGCATTTATAATGTGTTAAATATATAAAAAAGTGTGTTTAATTTATTAGGGGGTTGCACTCAGGGGCTTGCCTTGTGAAAGGGGTTGCCAGTACAAAAGTATGAGACCCACTGATCTAGCATGTTATGCCCATAACTACACACCAGAAAGAAAGCTTGGAAATGCATGCAGTAGAAAATTGAGTAACCTGCCCACAGGGGTTGTTTCTTTCCAATTGCTGGAAGTTGCTAAGTTACCCTGTTGATTTATTTTCAAGAACCCAAATGTGCTAGTCATCTCTCAACAGGAAATAAAACTACATTACTAACAAAGGCCCTGATCCTGAACCATTAAAGTTAATGGACATTTTACCATTTACTTCAATGGGTGCTGGACTAGTCCCAAAGAAAATACTGCCTAAACTCAACAACTGCCAGTCAAACATAGCACAATAAAAAAAGCCCATTAAAAGTGACCTCATTAATAAAACAGGACTGGAACTGGTAGCTGTTTGTTTCTCTCCAAATAGGTTAATGGCTTTGAAATGTTAGTTGGTATGCAAAATTGCTGATGCTCAGTGTCACTTAGGAAGGATTAAAACTCTTGCAGCTTGTTTTATGAGCAACACATCATGTTTGAGTGCTTGGAAAGTCCAGGCTTTGCAAATCTGAATTTAAATCAATTAACAGGTATCGAGAATTGCTCCTATCATGTTCAAATGTTTTGTCAATTATAGAAAAATTGAGTTTATTTAATATAAGGAATAAGAAATTTATATATCTTCATAAAGCAAAATTATATTGCACTTTTGAAGGATTTGAAAGCTATGCTGTTTTGAAAGCTTCCTTGTTTTATTAAGAGAATATGAATTACAGTGGAGTTTGAGAGAGGATGGAGATTGTTGCTGATGCTATTGAAAAAGCAAAACAGAAGCTCATCCCTTACCACGACACCATAAGGGATATTGCTGCAGCCACAGGAATAGGAAATGTATAATGATGAAGATCAAGGACCTATATTGGGCTTGAGTCTGTGTTTCCAGATTTTGGAGCCTAATCCTATTCTCTCTGCTGGCAAAGAGCTCATAGACTCCAGGATGTTGGTGGATTTACTAATATTAAGTTAACCAAAATACAACTAAACCCCCCTAAATATACAAGTGTAAACTGTAGTGTAATACAGAATTATTAAGTCAATTGTAGCTTGGGGTTCCCCCCCTCCCATTTCTTTTTATTTAAGGGACTTGAATCTCTTTCATGGCAAGTTGATATAGGACTTTATTCCCCCTGTAAAAATGGCATGATATGTATAAAGATACAGCTACACTTATGGTGGTGTGTAGAGTACAGACCTTGCATGTCTAACTCACATGGGTATAGATAGCAGTGAAGACAGTGAGGTATGGTTTAGGAGAGTAGAGTGCCCTACACTCCTGAACCCCCAGAATATATACCCTACACAGATCTCTATGCATCCATGCAGTGCCTTCCACATCTACACTGCTACTTTTAGCATGTGGAGTCCTGCCGCCTCCCAGTTGCCAGAGTCTTTCCTTACCACAATGAGGGGGTCTGGCAGCAGTGACAGGCTCTGGCAGCAGTGAACTGGAGCCTTTCACTGCCTGATGTAGTGACACACCACAGTGACAAGTGTGGACACAGCCTGATTTCACCATCATGTGTAGCAACACATGCACTGCCTGTATGCTACATGCTACCATATGTGAAATGGAAAGTGACTGACCAGTCCAAGTAGAGTCAAGGGCAAAGGAGGAACAGATGGGGCAAATGGTGAAAAGAACAAACAAAGCCAAAGTTTCCAAACTTGAGTGCTAAAATTAACCCTTTGACTCCATTATTAGTTCCCCGCACACACAGTTGTCTCTAGTGGCTCTACTAAAGTTGGGGCCCCACTGTGCTAAGCAATTAGTACATATTGCAAGAGAGTCTCTCCCTTGACTAGCTTACACTTTAAATTCACAGAGTGCAGGAGAACAGAGACACAGACAGGTGGAGTGACTTAGCCCACCCTCACACAGCAGGTGATTGAGAGAGCAGGGAGTAGAATGTGTGTCTCCTGGACTTTTCCTCCAGTGCCCTGTCTACTAGACCAGGGGTTCTCAACCTTTTTTTTCTGAGCTCCCACCCCCTATGCTATAAAAAGACTACAGCCCACCTATGCCACAACTGTTTTTCTGTCAGGGCAAGCATTAGGGAATAGCAAGCAGGGCAAATGTCTGGGGGCCCACATCACACAGTCCCCACAAATCTAAATTTTAGTTACTGTAACAGGGTTCACTCACCACTGTGGCACCTCCTACTGGCTGTCCTGGGGATTAGCTCTGTTCACCAGTGCACCCTCCAAGGGTGGTGCCTCACCACCATCACTTCTGCTCTAGGAGCCATGTCTCTCTAAGGAGCACAGTATCCTCTTCTGTAACACAGCTCTCTAGCTGTGCTCCCCACTTCCGGGGGATCTGGGGTCTGCTGTTCAGCTACTTCCCTTACCTCAGGGCCTCAGTCGGCAAACCTCAGCATCCAGCCAGGAGTTGTCATTCACACCCCCAGTCCCTGCTAGTAGTGCTGTACCATCCAGGGTGCTGGCAATTCTCATCCTCCAGAGACACTCCTTCCTCCAGGAGCACCCAGTAAAGAACTATTCTCTGCCTTGCAGCTCTCTTTTTATATGGGCCTGCTTAGCCCTGATTGGCTGCTCCCTTCAGCCCTTCTCTGATTGGCTGCCTCCTGTGCAGACGCTCTAGGGCTTTATTAACCCTTTAGAGCCCAGTGCGGGGCCGGTGCCCTATCAGGCTTTGGTTTCAACCCTGGGAGGGGCTTGGGGCCCCAGGCTTCAGCCCATGTAGTGGGGCTTCAGCTTTCTGCCCTGGGCCCCAGCAAATCTACTGCTGGCCCTGCTTGGCAGTCTCCCTGAAATCTGCTCATGGCCCCCTAGGGGGCCCCGGACCCGTGGTTGAGAACCACTGTACTAGACCATGCCTCCTCTTACAGTTAGGCAATTAAGAACATGTGGTCTTCCCTTCAAAGGTGCTGAGGTAACTGAAGGCCCTGGATCCTGTGAAGGCTTAGCACATCTGAAAAATCAGGCCGCTTTTTAGCTAGGTGCCGAAATATGCATTTAAGGGACCTACGCTTAAGTACCCAAGTTGATTTCAGAGGACTTGCACTGGCATAAAACTGGAGTGATGATGATGATGATGATGAATCAGACCCAAAATGCACGTCGATTTTAATCTTGATCGTGTCTGTTTATGAGGACAGTGAGGGGCATGACACAAAATGTAGATTACTGAAAATACATTGTATGTTTCAAAGTCAGGTCAACTCCTGGTAAGGTGTTTGACATTCCATTCTTAATAACAACCCAAGCCATCTCTCCTTAGTTACAGCAAACAATCAGCGTAGCAACTGGAAGAGGCACAAACATTCGATCTTCAGGTGTGTACACGCCAAAGAAAATGGTATCAGATATATGTGAAATGAGGAGCACTGTTTTATGAGCTGTTCAAATAAGTCAAATGATCCAGGTTATGTTCAGACACAAATCGACAAACGGTGCGTATTGTCTTGACATACAGCCTCAGTCTCATTCTTTTGCTTTTTCCTTACGTATTGTCTTCCTTTTGTGCTGTAATTTAACACGATGCTGTTTGGAATATTTCTGTTTTTGCTGCAGCACAAGCTACTGCAAGCTGGAGACAGTGTTGTCTAATAGTTAAAGCAGGAGACATGGAGTCTCTTCCTACTACAGCTACTGATTTACTGTGTGACCTTGGCCAAGTCACCTAACCTCTGTACCTCAGCTTTTTCTATCCCTCTGTTCTCACTTTACATCTATTTACATTTTGCTGTTTCAAGTGATTTAACTTTTAAATCCCTAGAGGTTATGCCATAGAAATGCCTCAAACCTTCAGAGCAAGGTAAGCAGTACATTGTGTATGTTATATTACATATTGAAATATAGTCGGCTTATGAAAGGGTCATACAATTTTTGCTATTTTTACCTATCCATCTTGGTGGGTCGGCTTATAAACAAACTGGCTAATGAACAAGTATATACGGTACAAAAAATAAAGCAGATCTGGCAATGAGCTCTGCCACAATGCCTACGTAAAACTGATTGTGATTAGGTTGGAGGCCACTGCCCATCATGCTGACTAATGTTGTCTCTCTTTTCCCTTTGTGCTCCCTGCTCTGTCTATCCCAATCTGTTCTTTCTTGTCTTAAAGTAAGTCTATAAGCTCTTGGTGGGAAGAGCTGTCATTTTGTTCTCTGTTTGTACAGCAGCTAACACAATGGGGTCCCGGGCCATGACTGGGGCTCCTAGGGGTTAATCCAAGGTTAGGATACTCACCAGGGTATGGGACTGCCTTGGTCAGTTTCCTCTCCCTTCCTGATGTGGAAAAGGGATTTGAAGAGGATTTGTGTGGCTGGAGAAGAGGCCTCATGCATATCTGTTAGCCCAGTGGTTAGATAACGTATGGGGGATGTGGTAGACTTGGGGTCAATTCTTCCATTATAGCTCACGAGAAGGGATTTGAATAGGGCTGTTTCTTGTATCAGGTGAGTGCTCCAATCACTGAACTAAGGGATATTCAGATGTTGGTTGCCCTTCATACATTCTTGAAGCTGTTCCACTTTCATCAAATGATAATTGGACAACGCAGAACATGAAAACCCCTCTGTAGTCCAGGGTATTCGATACTTGCCCAGGTGTCTAGTGGGTCTGGTTTAAATCCCCTTTCTTCTTCATTAGAAAGGACCTCTTACCTCTTAAGTGAATGTTCAAAGTGCTGAGGTATTCTGATCTGATGGCTCCCTCTGTCTTTTGTGTTGAAGGTGGGCCACTTTCTGTAAATATTACATGAGAATTGGGCCAGTTAGTCTCTGTGACTCTGTTGGTAGTCCTGTGGTTTGGATACTTGCCTGCAAGCTAGTAAGTTGCTGGTTCAACCTCCCTTTCCTCTTTGCTGAGAGGGGTTGGCCCCTTGATCTCTTGCTGCTCAAGTGTTACACTTTAACTATAGATTAACCCGGGCAAAAAAAGATATCAAGACCCTATATGGGAAGGGGGTTAGAGTGCTTGCTTGGATAGTGGGCGAACCAGATTCAAATGCCTTCCCTGAGACGGGATGGGTGCCTCAATCTCTTACCACTCAAGCGTTCCACTTTAACTATATATTAACCGGAGCAAGGTAAGCTCTCATGTCCCTCTATGGTACAGGGGTTAGGGTGCTCGCTTGGATTGCGAGTGACCCTGGTTCAACTCCCCGCTCTGTGGGACAGGAGGGCCTGTGGGGTGTGAGAGGAGACCCCCTCCTAGCTCAGCAAGAGGCCTGTCACAGGGCCTCTTGCTCTTTTAATTAAAGAGGCTTTGCTGCTGAGCAGTAAAACCCCCTCTCTCTCTTGTCCACCATGATCAGGATACACGCCCAGGTTGTGGCAGACCCCAGGGCACTCCCCTGCTCTTTTGAGGGGTGTGAACTGGGGGCCGCCACCTCCTGGGGAGAGTCACTGGTGAGCGATCCCTGTCCGAATCCCCTCTCCGGCCCAAGAAGACAATGGCCTCTTGAGAAAGAGAGGGGGTTCGGACAAGGATGGCCCACCTTAAAGGACGGTCGCCTAGGAGGCAGGAAATCCCTGTGCAAATCCCTGCTGAACAAGCAGCTGGGGGATTTGAACCAGGATCTCCCACAACCCAGGCGAGTATCCTAACCACTGGACAAGAGAGTGAGGGTTGCCGTGAGGCTGGCCCAGAGCACATTTAACTAAAGTGAAACAGCTTCAAGAGGCAAGAAGGAGGCAGACCACCCCCTCACCATTAGGGAAAGGTCAGGGGACATGCCCCAGGAGAGATTCAAACCCACGTTTCTGGCACCCCAGGCAAATAGCGTGACCATCAGCCTACAGAGGGTACTGGGGCAGAGCGAGGCCCAAATACCATTTAATTAAAGTGAAACAGCTTGGACAAGCAAGAAGATAGGCACCCCTGAGGCTACCCGGGAAAGACGAGCGCACACGCACTAGGAGAGATTTGAACTCACACCTCCCTCCACCCCAAACACGCACTCTAACCATCAGCCTACAGAGGGAAGCCTGGCAGCTTTGGCTCGAGCAACCCTTTAATTAAAGTGGAACAGCTTCCACAAGCAAGAGGGTAGCCGTGCCCACCCCGCCCTCCGAGGGCAGTACCCGAAAAAGCAGGGAACACTCACCAGGCCTGCATTAGGGCCTCACCTCAAGGCCTCTTTAGCATTAGCAGGGGGAATTGAACCCACAGCACACGCATCCCACACACACGGCCCAACCACTGGACCAGGGAAGGAACGATGGCTCTGGCTTTGCCCAAACAATAGTTAATTAACATGGAACACCTTCTACGGGCAAAAAGCAAGGGGCCTGTCCACCCCAGAACTGCTGCTGAGGCCCTTGCAACGGGCAAAGAGGGGATTCAAACCCACAGCGGCCACAAGCCAGCCCCGTAGCCTACCCACGAGGCTACACAAGAAGGTGCTGGGCTTTTTGACCCAAATAATAGTTCATTAAAGTTGAACAGCTTCACGAGCAAGAGGAAGGGATCACGAGACCCCCAGAATCACAGAACATAGACAGGCTGCAGGAGAGCCCGCTTCAACCCCCCCCCGCCCACCTGGGAGAAAGGGGATTTGAACGCGCCATCCTCACAGGCCCTCTGTGAAGCCTAACCACGGGATCAGAGAGGGAGCCACAGCGTTAACTGGGGCCAGGGGCCTTTAATTAAAGTGTAACAGCTTCAACTGAGGGCGCTCCCATCACTGTAGCCCAGGACCCAATGATTAGGGCACTCAGCCGGGTGGTAGGTGAGCCCTTTGCAAATCCCTCGCGCTCATCAGGCGGAGGGGAGAGTTAAGAATGGGAACGGGCAGATTGCATCAGACCAATGGCCCAGCTAGCCCACTGTCCTGTCTTCCCACAGCGGCCAACGCCGGCTGCTTCAAAGGCAACGCACAGAAGAGGCCAATTATCAAGCGATCCGTCCCGTCGGCCCCGCCCAGCAGCCGGCAGTCAGCGGGCTAAGGACGCCCCGAGCGCGGGGCTGCGTCTCTGACGGTCTTGGCTAACGGCTACTGATGGACCCGTTCACCACGCACTTTCTCATGCTTTTTTCAAACCCACTTACAGTTTTGGCCCGCCCCACGTCAATTGGCGACGGGTTCCACGGGCTGACTGTGCCTTGCGGGGCGAAGTACTGCCTTTGGTTTGGGTTAAACCTGCCGCCTACTAATGCCAGCGGGTGACCCCTGGTTCTTGCGTTGCGTGAAGGGGTAAATAACACGTCCTGAGTCACGTTCTACAGCCAAGTCATGATTGTCTAGATCTCTATCAGAGCCAACCGTAACTGTCTCCTTTCCCAGCTGAACCTGAAGCAGCCCCCGACCCCCATCACAGGCGAGGCCCCTAACCACGAGGTTAAAAGTTACACGCGAGGCCTCTGCCTCCTTCTCCCTGGGCTGTTTTGCGGGGCGTTCGGCAGGTCCCTAACCATCTCACACGAAGTGGGTTAGGCACCTAAGTCACCTGAGGGGTTCCTGGCCGTGGCCGGCAAGCAGAGGTGGGGAGGGGAAGACGCTGGGTCAATTTCCTTCTCCCCGCCTGATGAGCAGGGAGGTGAGGAGGGCTCTGCATTCTCTCAAGCGTGAGCCCCGATCCTGAAGTAAAGGCCAGCCTGAGGAGGCTCGCTCGTTGTAGCTTGTCGAGGCTGTGCCATGTTCATTCAGTAGTAACTGGCCAGGCCTGCTCCATGAATCCCTCTCTAGTCCAGTGGCTTGGGTACTTACCCAGCATGTGGATGATGCAGGTTCAACTCCTTTCTCAGCTTGCTGAGAAGGGACTTGAAGAGCCATCTCCTGCCGCCAAGGTGAATGAACATGCAGCTGCTGGACTGAGAGGGGTTCTCATTGGGGCCTGGCAATGGCCGCATCCAATTTTTCTGCTGCAGTTGTTCCACTTTCGTTACATATTCATTGGGTCGCAAGCTTAGCAAGCAGCCCTGTGTGGTCTAGTGGTTGGGGTGCGTACCCAGCCTGTGGGAGGTTGGGGTTCAAATCCCCTTTATGCTGGCTGAGACGGGATTTGAACCTTGATCTCTTACCTGGCAAGTGAATGGCCTAAGTGCTGGGCTAGGCAGTATTCTGCCCCTGGGGCTCCCTTGCTCTTTTCTGGTGAAGCTGCTGCACTTTCATTACATTTTCTGTGGGCCAGAGTGCAAACAAGCAGCCCACGGTGGTCTAGTGGTTGGGTTGTGTGCCCAGCCTAGGGGAAGCTGGGGTTCAAATCCTCTTTATGCTGTCTGAGACGGGATTTGAACCTTGATCTCTTACCTGGCAAGTGAATGCTCTAAGTGCTGGGCTAGGAGGTATTCCAATGTGCTGGCTCCCTTAGTGTTTCCTATTGAAGATGGGCCAATGTCATTAGGTAATTAAACAGTCACTGGGCCACACCACCCCTGTGAGTCCATCTGTGGTCCAGTGGTTTGGATGCTCCCTCCTAGAAAGGGACAAGGGTGGGTTCGAATCCCCTTTATGCTCCCTGAGAAGGGATTTGAAGGTTGATGGCCTACCTCTCAAACGAATGGCTTAAGTGCCTGGGTAGTGGGCCGTGGGGTCTCCCTCAGTGCTTTCTGTTGAAGGTAGGACACATTCAGTAACCATTACATGAGAATTCGGGCAGGCCCTGTGTGTGATTCCCGCTGTAGTCCTGTGGTCTGGCTACTTACCCAAACGGCAGAGAGGTGCTGGTTCAAATCCCTTCCCTGAGACGGGATGGGTGCCTCAATCTCTTACCGCTCAAGCGTTCCACTTTAACTATATATTAACCGGAGCAAGGTAAGCTCTCATGTCCCTCTATGGTACGGGGGTTAGGGTGCTCGCTTGGATTGCGAGTGACCCTGGTTCAACTCCCCGCTCTGTGGGACAGGAGGGCCTGTGGGGTGTGAGAGGAGACCCCCTCCTAGCTCAGCAAGAGGCCTGTCACAGGGCCTCTTGCTCTTTTAATTAAAGAGGCTTTGCTGCTGAGCAGTAAAACCCCCTCTCTCTCTTGTCCACCATGATCAGGATACACGCCCAGGTTGTGGCAGACCCCAGGGCACTCCCCTGCTCTTTTGAGGGGTGTGAACTGGGGGCCGCCACCTCCTGGGGAGAGTCACTGGTGAGCGATCCCTGTCCGAATCCCCTCTCCGGCCCAAGAAGACAATGGCCTCTTGAGAAAGAGAGGGGGTTCGGACAAGGATGGCCCACCTTAAAGGACGGTCGCCTAGGAGGCAGGAAATCCCTGTGCAAATCCCTGCTGAACAAGCAGCTGGGGGATTTGAACCAGGATCTCCCACAACCCAGGCGAGTATCCTAACCACTGGACAAGAGAGTGAGGGTTGCCGTGAGGCTGGCCCAGAGCACATTTAACTAAAGTGAAACAGCTTCAAGAGGCAAGAAGGAGGCAGACCACCCCCTCACCATTAGGGAAAGGTCAGGGGACGTGCCCCAGGAGAGATTCAAACCCACGTTTCTGGCACCCCAGGCAAATAGCGTGACCATCAGCCTACAGAGGGTACTGGGGCAGAGCGAGGCCCAAATACCATTTAATTAAAGTGAAACAGCTTGGACAAGCAAGAAGATAGGCACCCCTGAGGCTACCCGGGAAAGACGAGCGCACACGCACCAGGAGAGATTTGAACTCACACCTCCCTCCACCCCAAACGCGCACTCTAACCATCAGCCTACAGAGGGAAGCCTGGCAGCTTTGGCTCGAGCAACCCTTTAATTAAAGTGGAACAGCTTCCACAAGCAAGAGGGTAGCCGCCCTCCCCCCCCGGGCAGTATCCGAAAAAAGCAGGGAACACTCACCAGGCCTGCATTAGGGCCTCACCTCAAGGCCTCTTTAGCATTAGCAGGGGGAATTGAACCCACAGCACACGCATCCCACACACACGGCCCAACCACTGGACCAGGGAAGGAACGACGGCTCTGGCTTTGCCCAAACAATAGTTAATTAACGTGGAACACCTTCTACGGGCAAAAAGCAAGGGGCCTGTCCACCCCAGAACTGCTGCTGAGGCCCTTGCAACAGGCAAAGAGGGGATTCAAACCCACAGCGGCCACAAGCCAGCCCCGTAGCCTACCCACGAGGCTACACAAGAAGGTGCTGGGCTTTTTGACCCAAATAATAGTTCATTAAAGTTGAACAGCTTCACGAGCAAGAGGAAGGGATCACGAGACCCCCAGAATCACAGAACATAGACAGGCTGCAGGAGAGCCCGCTTCAACCCCCCCCCCCGCCCACCTGGGAGAAAGGGGATTTGAACGCGCCATCCTCACAGGCCCTCTGTGAAGCCTAACCACGGGATCAGAGAGGGAGCCACAGCGTTAACTGGGGCCAGGGGCCTTTAATTAAAGTGTAACAGCTTCAACTGAGGGCGCTCCCATCACTGTAGCCCAGGACCCAATGATTAGGGCACTCAGCCGGGTGGTAGGTGAGCCCTTTGCAAATCCCTCGCGCTCATCAGGCGGAGGGGAGAGTTAAGAATGGGAACGGGCAGATTGCATCAGACCAATGGCCCAGCTAGCCCACTGTCCTGTCTTCCCACAGCGGCCAACGCCGGCTGCTTCAAAGGCAACGCACAGAAGAGGCCAATTATCAAGCGATCCGTCCCGTCGGCCCCGCCCAGCAGCCGGCAGTCAGCGGGCTAAGGACGCCCCGAGCGCGGGGCTGCGTCTCTGACGGTCTTGGCTAACGGCTACTGATGGACCCGTTCACCACGCACTTTCTCATGCTTTTTTCAAACCCACTTACAGTTTTGGCCCGCCCCACGTCAATTGGCGACGGGTTCCACGGGCTGACTGTGCCTTGCGGGGCGAAGTACTGCCTTTGGTTTGGGTTAAACCTGCCGCCTACTAATGCCAGCGGGTGACCCCTGGTTCTTGCGTTGCGTGAAGGGGTAAATAACACGTCCTGAGTCACGTTCTACAGCCAAGTCATGATTGTCTAGATCTCTATCAGAGCCAACCGTAACTGTCTCCTTTCCCAGCTGAACCTGAAGCAGCCCCCGACCCCCATCACAGGCGAGGCCCCTAACCACGAGGTTAAAAGTTACACGCGAGGCCTCTGCCTCCTTCTCCCTGGGCTGTTTTGCGGGGCGTTCGGCAGGTCCCTAACCATCTCACACGAAGTGGGTTAGGCACCTAAGTCACCTGAGGGGTTCCTGGCCGTGGCCGGCAAGCAGAGGTGGGGAGGGGAAGACGCTGGGTCAATTTCCTTCTCCCCGCCTGATGAGCAGGGAGGTGAGGAGGGCTCTGCATTCTCTCAAGCGTGAGCCCCGATCCTGAAGTAAAGGCCAGCCTGAGGAGGCTCGCTCGTTGTAGCTTGTCGAGGCTGTGCCATGTTCATTCAGTAGTAACTGGCCAGGCCTGCTCCGTGAATCCCTCTCTAGTCCAGTGGCTTGGGTACTTACCCAGCATGTGGATGATGCAGGTTCAACTCCTTTCTCAGCTTGCTGAGAAGGGACTTGAAGCGCCATCTCCTGCCGCCAAGGTGAATGAACATGCAGCTGCTGGACTGAGAGGGGTTCTCATTGGGGCCTGGCAATGGCCGCATCCAATTTTTCTGCTGCAGTTGTTCCACTTTCGTTACATATTCATTGGGTCGCAAGCTTAGCAAGCAGCCCTGTGTGGTCTAGTGGTTGGGGTGCGTACCCAGCCTGTGGGAGGTTGGGGTTCAAATCCCCTTTATGCTGGCTGAGACGGGATTTGAACCTTGATCTCTTACCTGGCAAGTGAATGGCCTAAGTGCTGGGCTAGGCAGTATTCTGCCCCTGGGGCTCCCTTGCTCTTTTCTGGTGAAGCTGCTGCACTTTCATTACATTTTCTGTGGGCCAGAGTGCAAACAAGCAGCCCACGGTGGTCTAGTGGTTGGGTTGTGTGCCCAGCCTAGGGGAAGCTGGGGTTCAAATCCTCTTTATGCTGTCTGAGACGGGATTTGAACCTTGATCTCTTACCTGGCAAGTGAATGCTCTAAGTGCTGGGCTAGGAGGTATTCCAATGTGCTGGCTCCCTTAGTGTTTCCTATTGAAGGTGGGCCAATGTCATTAGGTAATTAAACAGTCACTGGGCCACACCACCCCTGTGAGTCCATCTGTGGTCCAGTGGTTTGGATGCTTCCCTCCTAGAAAGGGACAGGGGTGGGTTCGAATCCCCTTTATGCTCCCTGAGAAGGGATTTGAAGGTTGATGGCCTACCTCTCAAACGAATGGCTTAAGTGCCTGGGTAGTGGGCCGTGGGGTCTCCCTCAGTGCTTTCTGTTGAAGGTAGGACACATTCAGTAACCATTACATGAGAATTCGGGCAGGCCCTGTGTGTGATTCCCGCTGTAGTCCTGTGGTCTGGCTACTTACCCAAGCGGCAGAGAGGTGCTGGTTCAAATCCCTTCCCTGAGACGGGATGGGTGCCTCAATCTCTTACCGCTCAAGCGTTCCACTTTAACTATATATTAACCGGAGCAAGGTAAGCTCTCATGTCCCTCTATGGTACGGGGGTTAGGGTGCTTGCTTGGATTGCGAGTGACCCTGGTTCAACTCCCCGCTCTGTGGGACAGGAGGGCCTGTGGGGTGTGAGAGGAGACCCCCTCCTAGCTCAGCAAGAGGCCTGTCACAGGGCCTCTTGCTCTTTTAATTAAAGAGGCTTTGCTGCTGAGCAGTAAAACCCCCTCTCTCTCTTGTCCACCATGATCAGGATACACGCCCAGGTTGTGGCAGACCCCAGGGCACTCCCCTGCTCTTTTGAGGGGTGTGAACTGGGGGCCACCACCTCCTGGGGAGAGTCACTGGTGAGCGATCCCTGTCCGAATCCCCTCTCCGGCCCAAGAAGACAATGGCCTCTTGAGAAAGAGAGGGGGTTCGGACAAGGATGGCCCACCTTAAAGGACGGTCGCCTAGGAGGCAGGAAATCCCTGTGCAAATCCCTGCTGAACAAGCAGCTGGGGGATTTGAACCAGGATCTCCCACAACCCAGGCGAGTATCCTAACCACTGGACAAGAGAGTGAGGGTTGCCGTGAGGCTGGCCCAGAGCACATTTAACTAAAGTGAAACAGCTTCAAGAGGCAAGAAGGAGGCAGACCACCCCCTCACCATTAGGGAAAGGTCAGGGGACGTGCCCCAGGAGAGATTCAAACCCACGTTTCTGGCACCCCAGGCAAATAGCGTGACCATCAGCCTACAGAGGGTACTGGGGCAGAGCGAGGCCCAAATACCATTTAATTAAAGTGAAACAGCTTGGACAAGCAAGAAGATAGGCACCCCTGAGGCTACCCGGGAAAGACGAGCGCACACGCACCAGGAGAGATTTGAACTCACACCTCCCTCCACCCCAAACGCGCACTCTAACCATCAGCCTACAGAGGGAAGCCTGGCAGCTTTGGCTCGAGCAACCCTTTAATTAAAGTGGAACAGCTTCCACAAGCAAGAGGGTAGCCGTGCCCACCCCGCCCTCCGAGGGCAGTACCCGAAAAAGCAGGGAACACTCACCAGGCCTGCATTCGCCCCCTGTCCACATCTCTTCTTAGCACAGGCACAGGGGGGATTTGCAGCAGGGTCCCCCACAGCACAGATAAGGACCGTCAGCATTGCACTAAAGGCTACACAGAAGTCCCGTGCCGCCTCCTCCTGCTCACATCTGTTTTTGGGGTCTTAGGCAGGTATATAGCAATCTCACACAAAATGGTTCATGCACCTAAGTCAGCTTACTCCAGGAGGGATTCCTGGCTGCAGATTGCAAGTAGATCTAGGTCCCAAACTTCCTAAAAGGGTCAGGGCTTAGCACCACCCCTTTTCTCGGCATCTCCCAGTGGCTAACTTAGGCAGTTTTGTGCCTGTCCTTATTGTTTTTGTTTATCCCATTCTTTGGTACCTGTCTCTGCCCCTTCCTCCAAGACAGAGCCCAAGCACCTAACTGAGGCACTGGGAATCCCATTGTTGTTTTAATAATTTTCTAGGCATCTAGAAGCCATGGCAATGGTGAGGTTGCTACATCTATACCCCTTTGTGGGTCTGGTCCACAATGCTGAGACAGAGAGGAGCTGAGACAGGGTGTACTTGGTCCATATTACAGGCAAAGAGCACTTTGATTGTAAGGGAGCTGAGAACAGGCATGCCACCATCCCTGAGTCCAGAGGAGACGGGTTGCTGAGAGTGGACATGCTCAGTTCGTACCACAGAGACATCACTAAGACCCAGAGAGCGGTGTAGCTCAAAAGCGTCTCTCTTTCACCAAGAGACGTTGATTCAATAAAAGATATTACCTCATCCACCTGTTATATCCTGAGACCAACGTGGCCTCAACCACACTGTGCAAAGATGCTGATGCTTCCCATAGTTCTTTTTGAGAGATTGCTCTATGGCCATGTCATGCCATACAACACTAAAGGGTCTGGCAGTCTGGCATACTGCACCCTATCAAGTAGGTCATTATATATATCTGGCTTCTCCTTCTCCAGAAGTCTGGCTTCTGCTTCATTTTACATAGCCCCATCTAGCATAATTCACATGACCACACAGCAAATCAAGTGCAATCCTCTCTTCCAGTGTCTCAGACTACATGAACTTGTTATCATCTCTGTGTGCTGCAGTGTTATCCCGCAGTAGTTGGGCAACATCCATTACCTAGTTTTCCCAGAGCAGAAATTTATCTCAGCAGTGTTTCCCTTCGGTAACGTAAGTGTCCATGCACTGGGGGAGTGATTGGGTTCTGTTCATGAAGTCTGCCAGAGCATTCTGTGCTTCCACACTCTTTTCTCTGTGTGCCTTGCCCACCTCTTCAAATGCTTCAGTGCAAGGTCAAGCTTTCTCCAAGATGCGTCTCTTCTCATTTTCTGGGAGAATGACTGTTCATGGAACTGCCAAGTGCCACCCATTTCAAGCAATTCATTGCTTCATTCATAGGGTTGTGGATTCTAATGCCAGGGTTATGTGCTTTTCCTCTTACAGCATGGCAGATGATGAAGCACCGTAGATGTTGGCTTCCACAAGGAGGTCTTCAAATCCACTTTCCTGTATCACACTGCCTATGTCACCCAGGAAATTCACTGTACGATGCACGCCTCCCATCTCAAAGGGGTCACTGTCAAATTCGGTTCGATTCCTCCATTTAATCAACTGTGCTTTGCAGTAGATTGCTTCGTCATGCACGACATAAGTCCAGTCTTGGCCCAGAGAGTGGAACTTATCCTGAAAATATTTCATCCTGGTGTACGTTGTATTAACATCAGTTGCCAGTGCAGGAATCATTGCACAGTAGCCAATATTCATAAAATGTAAAATAGCAGACAGAAAAACTCCTCCATTCAGTCCATTCTACAAATAATGACAGATCTGTTGATGTATTACATGGTACAAACAAACTCATACTGTCGTGCGACTACAGACTTCTGCTTTAACCGAAGACAAACAAGGACAGGAAAATGCACAAAACATATCCCTTGGGGCTAAATATTTCCCACACTTTCCAAAACAGGACTATTTTGATTACATAGTTGCATCGTCAATTGTATTTCAAAAATTTCGGCTGATTTGGGTGAAAATGAGACTGTTTCTTCGAGTTATGGCCCTTTTAGTGATTTTATGATGTTTCCAGATTGGATGCCCGCTAACATTTGAACATTACATGATACAGAATAACTGCCCCACTTCCTACATCTGCAAATACCCTAGTGATGACCACCAGATAGGTGCTTAACATGTGCTTAGCAATTAATTTTTTCTAGCTGATGTGTTACCTTAGACTAATGGGCAGGGGTTTTTAGAACCTATCTTCAGTGCCCAGCCAGAATGGGGGCAGCAGTTGGACAAGGTTGGAGCTGGCATGTCTTTACAGGTTACTTGTAATGCAGTGTAACTCAGCTGCCGAGCCGGGCTTTCTGAGACCCGTCAGCAAGGACAGTGGCAAAATATTAGGTAAATCATGCCTTACGGCCCCTTGTTGAGTGCAGTTATATTTAGTGCATTTACTCGTCCATCGTTAAAACATTGTATGTTTCTGGGTAGCTGGGAATGACAATAAGAAACAAGGCCCAGATCGCTGTCACTGGTCCAGCTGTGCAGGCTACAGCTTAGGGTGACCAGACAGCAAGTGTGAAAAATCAGGACAGGGATTGGGGGGCTAATAGGAGCCTATATAAGAAAAAGACCCAAAAATCGGGACTGTCCCTATAAAATCAGGACATCTGGTCACCCTACTACAGCTGCATGTTTAACATGTTATTCTTTATATCTAACCTCTACCCCCATCTCACGCTTTGACCAAAACAAGGAGGCAATCAGCTGAAATAGGGCTTTTCCCTGAAGCAAAATGTTATCGATTTATCAGTTCCACCCCCCTTCTTTCTCTCTCACCTTCTTTTCCAAAATGACTTGCAAGAAAAGAGATTCTTTTGCTTCTTGATGACAGAGCTGGAGGGCCTGAAAGTTCCCCTCGTGCCCTCAGAAAACCCCTTTTTACAGAGTTTTAACTTAAAAATAAAGTCTGGTTTTGATGGCAGTCTCCTGGGAGGAGCAGCAAACTGCAGCCTGGGGGACTATTTAGAGACCTTTTCTCCCAACTGTTCAAGCAGCATTTCTGTTCACTCCCTATTACAAAAATCCCTTCATTTCTCTGTTCCTTGGATTTCACTTCCTTGGTGCTTAGGATGCCATTATCACATAGTGCCTGTCTGTTTCCAGTCAATTTCACTTGGGCTGGGTTAGTTGAGCCCTCTGCTCAATGTAGAGATTCTTACAGGACAGGAGAGCTGTATAGCAGATTAGAAAACACCATACAAACAGAAATTTCGAAAAACCTATCAAACTGCCTTTACACATCAGACAAAAAGAGGGTATCACCCCACCAGTCTCCCTTTATGGACCACCATCCAGACAGCTCATATCTGTTCAATTCTCATAAAATACAGCATCCACCCACTTTCCTCAGTACTCAGTTATCCATTAGTACCAAGCACTTCAGCCCTCCCTCAGAGCTTTTGATTAGAGAATTGCACCATAGCCCCCCCTCAAAGTCTTCCCATCTGTATCCATACTAATAGTTACCTAAAGCTAGGTGCATTTAAAGCACCAGCTGCTGTAATGGAGGGATCATATCTTTAATAATCGCTCTGATTTCAACAGCTATTTGTACTGTCTGGATTATGAAATTGAAGTATTGCTGTCCCATCTCACTGAATCCAGGCCTCTGATTGTTGGCTGGATTTTGATCTTTGCAGGTTACCGGCTGTGACGGGGTGTGCATACCCTGCACTAGGCAGGAAAGGGTTAATCCCCCACTATAGGCAGAGGAAGCCCCGCCCCTCAGACCGTGCTGGGCATGCTCCAAATGCTGTGCTAGTATAAAAGGAGAGCAGCTCAGCTTATTCTGGTCTGACTGCAAAGGAGGAAGGATATCTGGTTGAGGTTATAGTGCAGCAGCTGGAGTGTCTAAGCTCTAGACCAGAGACCTGTTGCTATTCAAGTCCTAGGGTTGTGCTGAGGAGCCTAGAGACCCCTGTGGACTGCAGCTTCAGGAGCCTGGTAAGAAGTGACCCAGAGAGGGTGGGTGAGTGGTGTCTCCCACCCATCTAATGTTAGCATGTTGAGGTTGGATTATCTACTGACCTAGTGGTGGACTACTGTGCCATTGTTAGGGCACTGGGTTGGGACCCAGTGGAGTCAGGTGGGCCTGGGTCCCCCTACCCTGGCTGCCACCTGATCTGGTGTTGGCCCCTGGATCTAGCTGCTAGGCCATGTTGCCCTGCACCTGAGGGCTGTGGTAGGGACTCCCACCATTGGACCTCATCATGGTGATGACCAAGACAGTCTGGTAGACCTGTAACTGTGTGGTGTCAGCACCCCAACTATCCACCCTGCTGGGAGATGGGGTGTGCTGACACTACCACACAGACCCAAAGATAAATGATTTAAAATTACAAAAAAAGTTAGTGCTCCTAGAGCAGCCCATAACAGCCACCTGTTTTCCCAAGGCACAAAGGGCATCCTACTCTGCTTTGTGGCTTTGAAAATCCATCCCTGCCCTGATCTGCAATATGAGCCTGGATTGCCACTTCCTCCCAGGAAATTTAGTTGAATAAAGAAAACCATCCCTTGTACAGTCAATTGTAGCTGCATGAGGTTCAGCTGAGCGGGCTCTCTCCCATTGGGGTATTGAAGGTGCTCCAGTCTTCTGCAGGGTCTTGTAACCTTATTTGGAGGGGGGTGGGGAACCAGACTAGGTTAGACAGTAAGGAGGAAAGGTTTTTACTCTATTTCCTTCCTCCAGTGCCCCACCCCAAACACCAGCATCCTATGTAGAGGGAAGAATACAGTGGAAACTATAATACAAAAACACTTTTTTGAAATACTCAACAGGCAAGAAGAAATTTGGGGAAGCAGTACCATGCAGTGTGAAGACACCCATGGCCCAAGCTGCCCCTATGAGGTAAGGGGAACTGGCTAAGAACTGTGATTAACTTTGTTGTACCTTTCTACTTCATGTGTTCCATCTTTCAGACCAAGTAGCTTATGATCCCAATCGCTCCCTATGGGGGCAGGTTCCTTCATAGCTCTGGCCACCAGTTGGTAATTGTTGTTTTGTTGGTAGAAGTGGTGCTCCAGCTGTAGTACTCTTTACTGGGGAATTGTGATTAGGGGCATATGCCTTGAAACAGAAGGTGGTCTGTCACACTTCCTTATTCAGAGTCCCTCTGAGACTCTCTTCAGTCAGGCCTCTGTCTTTAAGGTGGGGAATAGACAGGAGCTAAAGTAGCATAAACAGCTACAGAACTGGCCTGCTAGATCATGCACCCACATCTTAAATGGGCCATGAGCTTTGAACAATCAGCCCTTCTAAGGAAAGGAAGTTGAACACAATGGGGCTGATATTCTTTGTTTTGTCTCCTCCCTGGTGCCCCACAGTAGAGACAGAAAAAGAGCCCCTACTCTTCCTGCTCTGTCAGAACAATAAAGCACTCTCCTGCCTATCAATCACTGACTGCCTCCCCAGTATCCTCCATCAAAGACCCTCCACTCACCTGCTGAAAGAGTGGAGTGGGAGGTGGCATAAATCAAAAGTAACCTAGCCCAGGTGAAATTGACTGGAAACAGACAGGCACTACTAGCCAGATGTTGAAAGGTACAGTAACTCCTCACTTAGTGTTGTAGTTATGATCCTGAAAAATGCAGCTTTAAGCAAAATGATGTTAAGTGAATCCAATTTCCCCATAAGAATTAATGTAAATGAGGGGGTTAGGTTCCAGGGAATCTTTCACCAGACAAGACTAGACTATATTGTATACACACAATATAAGTTTTTTAAACAAACAATTTAATACTGGTACACAGTGATTATTGTGAAGCTTGGTTGAGGTGGAGGAGTCAGAGGGTGGGATATTTCCCGGGGAACGCCTTACTGCTAAATGCACTAGCAATTGGCTGAGCCCTCAAGGTTTAACTCTCAGTCTACAAGGCAGCAGGAATGGAGGGAGGGGAGCGCATCACAGACACTCACACTGTGTGAGAGGTGCATTTCTCCTTTAAGTACACTGCCTTGTTAATTAGATCAGCTTGTTGAGACCACAGCTGCTTCTGACAGCAAGCTTCCTGTCCTGAGCCTGTTGTATCCCCTCTGCTCTATGGAAGATGGAGTAAGTGGGGTGCAGGGGAGAGGGGGACACTGACATTAGCCCCCTCTTGCTTCCCACCCCTGCACAGCAAGCAGGAGTCTCAGGGAGCAGCTCCAAGGCAGAGGGCAGGAGCAGCACATGGCAGTGGTGGGAGGGACAGCTGCAATTGGTAACCTGCTGGGCAGCTGCTGCACAGGGAACTTAGGGGAGTGGGGAACTGATAGGGGGAGCTAATAGGGGGCTGCTGGTCCACCCTGGTCCCAAGCCCCACCAGCTAGCTGCAACAGGCTGCTCTTCCTGCAAGCAGTGGACAAAGCAGGCAGCTGCCAAACAACATTAGAAGGGAGCATTGCACAACTTTAAACGAGCACATTCCCTAATTGATCAGCAATGAACAATGTTAAAGGGGACAACTTTAAGTGAGGAGTTACTGTATTTAGGTGCCTACAGATGAAGATAAGCAACCTAGTGAGGCTTTCAAAAGCATACAACTCCCATTGATTTTTAGTAAGTTAGGTGCATAGCCATTTTGGAAAATCTCCCTCTGTCTAAACCTTTAAAAATCCGGTCCTAAATTTAATAATCCCCTTCAGTACCTGGCTTGGAAGGCAATGTTAGTATTTTTCCTGCTTTCAGCACCAGCTTCAGCCCAAACTCTTATCAGATTCCAAAGGTGTGACATACTTGTACTAGCACAAGTCATGCCTTGCACTGGTGCAGCATGTCTACAGTAGGAGTTTGCCCAAGTGTAGCTAAACAAGTGGTTTAGCTCCTTGTTAGATGAGCCCATTGTTTGCTAATAACTGTTAATGATTCTGTTTCCAAGAGCCAGAACATAAACACACATGCAAGTGAAAAGCTTTGTGCCAAGTTAACTGTATATGTAATTCCAGAATTTACACACCCTGGCCCACACTTTACTATAAGACCTCTCGATTACTCTCCCTGATTTGAGGCTGGCTCTTTGCACATCCCTCCATTTGCACCATTAAAACTGGTTAGTTCAACAAAAAACCAGAAGGTGAAACTGACAAGGCTGAATGGAAACATTTCTTCTGAAAATTAGAAGTGTTCTAAACATTCTTTCATGTCAATTTTTTTACTGAGTTTTTGTTGTGTGCAGCCTAAACACAACCTTGAAATGAATCCTTCTCCTCTGATCCCTAAAACTGGCAAAAGGGCCAGGCTGTCTGAGATAAGGGTCCATTATAGTGTTTCTCTTCTAGTCCCAGCTCTGCCTCAAGGCCTGCTGGTTGACCTTAGGGAAACACAGAGCAGGCAGGTGACTTGCCCATCAGTAAAATGGGGATGATACTTACTGCTTCATAAAGCACTTTGAGATCTAAGCACAAAAAGTGCTACGTAGCAGCTAGGTGGTATTAAAACTGGATCAGAAAAGTATTAGAGGGAGCACAGCGTTTTTGAAAATCAAACCAAAACAGTCTATCCCCACCACATTAAATACAGACTTACATTTTGAGTCACATGGCTGGTATAGTTAACCCCCAGTAATGTCACTGTACCTTTTATCTCATTTGGCAGCTACTTAACTAGCATGAGGATCTGCTTTGTTACATTATAGATTTGAAGCTCGGCAATCACTCATCTAGCTTGATTCCTGCATAGGTCAGACAACCTCACCCAATAATCTCTCCATCCCCATAACGTGATTATGAGCTGGCATGGGCATGTACACTACCTTCTACTTCATGCACTCAACTGTTCAGCTGTTGTATGCCCTGTACTGCCAATAGCTAAGTTTCCTTAGCTCAGTGACTGAGGGACTACACATTTTGGAAGAGATCAGAGTTCTTGCCCTAATATTATCCATATGGCCATGATGCCTGGCATAAAGACAACCTTGAAGTTATCAGATTGTGGACTTGTTGTGACATGAGAGCTTCCAGCCCCTTCTCTATCCAGGATTATAAAGTTCGTGGCAACCTTTTTGGGAGCTACCAAATACTAGTGCCAGCCAAGACCTGCATTAGTCAGCAATGGAGACACTGGCATGGATGTCATTTGAAAGTGACATGTTTTTAAGCATGGTGTTGAGGAGAAATCCTAATTTACATGTCAGGATTTGTTGACAGACACCAGGAACGTTGACACATCCTTTGCTGTGATAAGTGATCTGTGTTCTATCAGCTGACAAGCCTGCAATTTTGAGCTTCAGCCTAGAGTAAATTAAAAAGCCTCTGTTACCTTGAAAATAGGTTTATAATGGAAATAGCATATTGAAGACTGAGCTGCTGTCTGGAATGAGATGCTCTAGGCAGATTGAAAAATAGCTCTCTCTAGTGGATACATCCATTTACATTTTCCACTGCCAGGTAATTGGCTTTCAGTACAGGAGTTCCCCACACTGATCCCAGGCATTCAGTTCAGAAGCTACTCTGCACAGTTAGAAATGAGCAGAGGGGAAATGAGAGGGAGAGGTTCTAGTAAGGGAAGTGGCTAGATACCTGCTCCCTTTCCAGGACATCTTGCTGCTTGCTCCATGGCTTTCCTGGGCAGTCCTGCTACCTGATGCCTGATTTGAGGGGGAATGCCCCAATGCTACATGGAACCCTCCATTAAGTGTGAGATCCATGCACAAGGAGGGGCTGGAAGGGGGCTGCAGGCTGACACATCCTTCCCCTTCCACAGGAAATGGGGAGCAAAAGCACAGAACCTAGCTGTTGCCTCTTGCACAAAACCTTGCTCTTTCTGAACCCCCCCTCCCTCAGTGAAGGGGCTTGCTGAGCCAGCAGCTAGTTCAGGAGTACATGCAGTGTGGTTTCAATGGGGCTGCATTGTCCAGGAGCAGGAAAGGCTCAGGGTCCTAACACTTTGCAGAGCCTAGCAGGGACAGGGTGGGGGTAAAGGAATGGTCTTTCCCGGGGGGAACCCCACATGTAAGTGCAGGGAAGACATGGAATATCCAGGGAGATTTCCTCCCCTAATACCCTAAGGTATTGGCAGAGGTGGATCTGGGTCTTGGTTTTCATTCAGTTAACTAGACAGTACCCTGAATATTTTTTCTCCTGCAATCTTTGCTTCTGCCTTCTAGGAACATGTAGCCCAGTGCCACTATTCCTCGGACCTCACACAGCTTGCCTGGAACTGGGTTGACTCCTTTATCTCCCAGCTTCTGTTGGAGGAGCTCATGCCAGATGTGCTCCTGGAGACCTTCACAGAGTTTATAAAAAGAACAGGAGTACTTGTGGCACCTTAGAGACTAACAAATTTATTAGAGCATAAGCTTTCGTGGACTACAGCCCACTTCTCCACGAAAGCTTATGCTCTAATAAATTTGTTAGTCTCTAAGGTGCCACAAGTACTCCTGTTCTTCTTTTTGCGGATACAGACTAACACGGCTGTTACTCTGAAAAGAGTTTATAAAGGTGCATGACGTCCATGCCTCTTGCTCATTCCTTGTTGTAGCCAACAGGGTTGAATTTCTGGGTGGGGCTTTTGCAATGCAGAAACCTGTCATAAGACATCAGATTCTAGGATAGGTTTGTCATGTGGGTCTGGCTGTGATTTTTACCTTGTGGCTGGCTGTAGGAGGTGGCTTTGATTTCTCAGGTCCATTGTGGATTCCTCAGCTATTTTGGTGACAGATTATAGCGAACAAGGGGCTCTGCAATGACTAACTCCGTTCATTAGATCACAGCTTTTCATCAAGAGAAGAGGGTCTTTAAACATTTCCTATTTTGGCCCTGCAGGGGGTTTCTGTGCATGCAGAAATACACCTGACATATCTGGCTCTTCTATTTGATAGGATCAGAGGCAGCAGCCACTGAAGTCCAGCAATGGGAAATCATCACAGGGAGAAAAATCCCAGTGAGTAACGAAAATCATTCCTTGTTTGCTTTGAGAATGAATGAGTAGGTATTCACGCCAAAAGATCATTGATCCTGTAATTTTCAAGAACAGTTTGCAATCTGAACAGTCTAGATTGCAGGAAAGGCTGTTTTCTTTGGCCAATAAACTGACTTGTTTCTAGAGATTTTTTTGTTGGGGTGAAAAACTATAGACCCTCACCTAGAGGGTAAGGTGCTAGTCTAGGACTCAGGAGCCCTGGGTTCTATTCCTATCTCTGCCATTGGCCTGCTTGGGAACCATGGGCAAGTCACACTTCTCTATGCCTCAGTTTCCCCACCTGTAAATAGGGATAATGATACTAACCTCCTTTTGTAAAGCACTTTGAGAACTATGGATAAGAGCTGGGTATTATCATTAAGTTGTGCTACTGAATCACCTACTTTGTCATTTTCCTCTCCTTGCTGACTTCCTCCTGGTCCGTGTGGAACAGACAGTACATGCTAGACTTGAGCATAAAATTTCCTTCCCCACTGTGGTTTCAAAAGGCTGGAGCTAAGAGGATGTGCAAATGGGCAGTGCTGCATGGTGCACAGAAACCCAGCATCCCTCCATGAATTGTATTTGCACTGCAGCCCTCGTTTTTTTGGAGGCAGCATTTGTTTCCTTCCAGGATCAGGGCATGTAGAAACACAGCAATGAGGAAGGCAGCTCTGGGCATACTAACTTTCATGAATGTCACTGGCTCCAATCTAGCTCAGCAGGGACTGAAAGTTACCATCTGACTAGTCAGTGGTTTTGGCATGAGATGAGTTTGGTAGGTCTCAGTCCAGTATCTAGTGGGCGCACTCCATTTCACAAGCCCTTAGCAGTGTGCACTGATTGACACCCTCATTACCAAGTCTCAGCAGAGAGGCCAAAGATTGAGGATAAGGAGACAGAACTACCCAAGGGGAGGGGTGTGGGTTCCTCAGGCATTATGGGCACATAAGCCAGGAACAGAACCCAAAGACCTTGGCTCTCAGTCCCCTAGACATTCCTGCCTGTGGCAGCAGTTTGAAGAGAATACAAACACCCCTTTGAACAATGACCAGTCAACTCAGTGTGTTCAGAAAGATAGAACTTTGTGTTTTGACTCTTGTACCAGGCGTCATTTAAGGGAGTCCTCATCTGCTCTGAAGCATCTTCCCAACTCATTACTGGATGAGCTCTTTGCAGAAGTTCTCAGAGATCTGTTGGCTGAGGTCTTCAGAAGTGCCATGAAGGATTTTATTGAGGACTACTTAACCAGGGCTGCCATTTCTGACAGCATAGATGGAATAGTAACCGAGGTGGTTCAGATGGTCTTGTCTGCATTTGTGAGTAAAATGCATCTTTTTTTATTTTTATATATAAAAAAATACACACGTGCACAAACACCAGGTTTTGTTTTTGGAGCTGGTGGAAGATGTTGGACTAAAAGCCATGGAGCATGAAGCCTCCCAAGTATCTAAAGAACAGCTATAACTGCCAGTGGCAAGGCAAACTTCCTCACTAATGTCTCAGGACTCTCTTGGGGGTAACACCTCTAATGCTGAGGTGCCCATATGGTCTTTAACCTCTTGCATGAGCCTGCCAGGTCATGACACATAGACTTCTGGCCATTCCTAACTGGACTTGGAACCAATGGCTTGGGTCACTGAGGCCACTGACCAGCCATCAGTGACTTCTGGTCAGTAACCAGCTGGACTGGATATTTTGTCCCATAGTTATCATAGCCTACCAAGCAAAAGTGCTGTCTAATATCTTCAGATGTAAATAGAATGTTTTCTTGTGTTGGCTCAGCTCAGGGAGGCTCTCCAAGAGCTGGAATATGAGGCTATTCTCCAAGAGGTCATTTCACATGTCGTCGAGGAGGATGCTAAAGCCTTGGCTCAATCAGTCCTCTGTGACTACGATGCCGAGATGATAAAGCTGCAGCAAAGCCAGGTACTGTTGAAGCATGTGACAGCATGGGTTATTCCATGTCAGAAATTAATTCCAGTGTCCTGGTGAGAAACCTGCATGGGCCATCAGTCATGACAGCCAGTCACCCGCTGGTACAATTGCAAAGCCAAGTTCAGTGTACAGTCCATCTAGAACTGTTCAGTAGGAAGAGATTTTTAAATGGACAGTCAGACTAACTTTATAATCAAGAGAATGCATAAATCTGAAACGAAGAGTACCAGACCATGACCATTAAGAGGCATCATCCCAGTCTGGCTTCATTAAGTTATTGGAATAACTAAGTCTTGAACATAGGTTTTGTTAGATGTAATAGAGAACATGCTCACACCAACATTTTCAAACCTGGGGCTAAAAGTTAAGCTCCCAAATAAGTGGCCTGATTTTTTTCCCCTACAAGTCCCCCAAATGCCTAAGCTACAGACACCCACTGTTCAGACACATAGCAAGGGAGCATCCTGAAGAGTTTGCAACTTCAGTGGACGAGACAGTCAATTGGAGAAACTGAGGCACAAATTGTGATTTGCCCTAGGGCCACACATGGAGGCAATGGTAGGGCTAGGAATAGAATAGAGACCTCCTGACTTGTGGCCCTGTTTTGTGTTAAGTCATGATCATGTTCTCACTCATGAAAGTGAGATCATGCATTGTCATGTTACATTTTAGATTGACCATTACAGCCTCAATGTCTCATTACTCTTGTCCACTGTTGGGCAATAGGGCTTGTCCCAGAGGGAAGGGGAGGACAGGAAGTAAAAGTTCAGTTTTTAACACCATTATGAGTCATTTATCCATCTGGCTGCACAGTGCAAGTCTCTTCCCACAAACCTGTGTTGGATCTTGCTAGATGCCAATGAAAAGCCCCCTGGACCAAATACACCCCTGGTAAAACTACACTCTCTTCCATGGAGACGAACATGAGCCAGGGTCTGTATCTATACTAGCAAAGATGTCATTGATCTGTAACTTGCTTGTTTATCATGGGCAACTCAACCCTCCTGTTCTCCCCTGCCTTGTCCCATTCTGCACCACCTCTCCTCTGCCTTCACACTTTCCTCTTCACTCATAACCTCTGAACTAACCCCATCCTTGCCCCCTGAAACTGTGGCACTAACAGGACATTTGCACTGTTACATAGGTCACTGGCTGTGCATTATCCCCCTTTTCCCCTGCCCTGTGTCTCATCTGTTTAGATTGGAAGCTGTCTGGCACAGGGACCATCTACTACTGTGTTCGTACAGTGCCTAGCACAATGGGGCTTGGAGCTTAGTTGGTCCTGAGGCACTACTTGGAATAAACATGATTAGTAATAAGACATACAAGCGTCCTCAGCAAAGCAATAGTGGGCAGCAAGTGGGGTTTCCTATTGATTCCTTCGTTTCCTGTGGGGGCAGAGACCAGCAAAAAGTGACTTTACTGCCAGTTACACAGAACCCAGACACCACCCTTAGAAATAAAAACCACCTTGCTAGCAAGGAGGTGGGAAAGCACAACATGAAAAGCTCTTTGGCTGGGCACTAAGATACAAACAGGATTTGATACGCTGATTGGGGTGGTGAGGTATGCATTACACTGTTTCCTATGGCAGGAACCTTAGTGCATGTTGTCCTGGATAGTGGGTATCTGAATACAGACACCTTACAGCATACAGGAAGCTTGTTTTGGGAGATTACATAGGCAGAAAGAGGAAACTTACACAGCCCTCTCATATGCAAATACATGTAGATGGCTGTCTGCATTACACTTAATAGGAATGGCTTTCCAGGTAATTAGAGCTTGAAGGACAAAGCCCGGGCTGAATGTTGGGCCATGCAAGTGAGCCACATTTCTAAGCAATGAGGAGATGGGCTTGCTCGGCACAGCAAGTAGAGTGGAACAAACACCCCTCATTGCTCTCCAAGAGATTACAGGCAATTGTATTAGTTTGACAATTAATATTAATTGGAATTGCGGCTTTAAGACAAAGCATGAGCAGGGGGGAGTTTTTCTGCAGACAGTCTCCTTACCGAATTAGTCCTTAGAACAGCAAGTGCAGGCATCCTCATTCTAGCCTGACCATAGCTGTGTGCTAGGCAGCAGCTTGACCTGCTTATCAACCTAATGTCCCTTCTCCTTGCCAGTTCCCTTCCTCTTCCCACATCTCTCCTCCGCTGGCCCCCACCTGCCTCCCTGAGGTGCTATTCCTTGTAGATACTTGGTGCTTAGAGGCCCCAGCTGAGATTCTGGGCCTGTTGTACTTGGCACTGTACAAACAGTCCCTGCCTCGAAGATATTGCAGTTTGAATCCACCAGACAAAGGGTGGAGACAGGACAGGCTGCTACCCCCATTTTTACAGATGGGGAACTAAGGCCTGGAGAGATGACGTGGTGGAGTCTGTAGCAGAGCTGGGAATTGGGTTTTCTGCTGCAGGAGAGGAAGAGCATGATGAGAGTTCCTCCAGTGAACTCTTGAACTGGCCTGGAGGAGACGGGGCAGTTCAAAACTAGTTCCGCTCCCAGACTAGCGCCCTCTTCTACAGTGCAACTTGGAAGCCCTCAAATACACTAGGATTCCAGAGAGTGAGCCACCTGGGAATGGGCTTGACCTTTTTGTAAAGGTTAGTGATCCTCTGCCTACCAAGCCATGAGCTGCTTGCCTTTGGTGCTCCCTGCTCTGCATGCCCTTTAGAGAGGAAATTTCCAATAGTTGAACAAATCTGTATGCTCCAGTTGCCTTTAGTGACTAGAAGACAAACTGCTGAGCATGGTTCTCACTTCAGGGATCATGCGAACATTTGCTCTGGTGGTCGAGTCATAGATGTTAAAAGCCAGAAGGGGCTGTCATGGTCTTTCTGTATCGGGGCTAGCAGACCTCCCTTGCTCACTTCCCCACAAAGCCCATAACTTCTGTTTTTAGCCTGGGTTTCAAAGGCTGCAATCATTACTGCCCCCTCTGCATTCAGCAAGTAAATGACACTCTGGGCCTGTGGTGGTGGGCTGATGCACTTTGTCCCACCTCTCCCACAGCTGACCCAGCTTTAGTTATGATTGGGCCCCCAGCTGATTAGCTGTATTGTCCATGTCTGAGCTAGGGACTCAGAATTACACCAGGGCTGCTCACATTTCTAGCAAATGGGAGAGCTTTATGGCATCCAGTGATATGGTTTAACCTGCTGGTGGAAAATTCCGTTACTGTGGGGCAGCCTGTCTCCCACCCCTCAGTGGCACAGAGCAGCTGTAGTGGATCTTTTTGCCAAGCCTTCTCCAGGGACAAGGGGGCTGTCTGGGTGGGGCATGTCTGCACTCCTGTTAGCTTTTCAGTGCTACACACAGCTGGGAGGAGAGGCAATTCTGTTTCATGGAGGAGTTCAATATTTTGATCATTGGGGTTTGTTCTAATTTAAAAACAAACCCTAAATTTGAACATCCTCCATGAAAAGAATGGAACCCTGGCTCCAGGGCAATTGAATCTACAAGGCAGGCTGCCCTGGCACTGGGCCCTGGAAGCCCTGAGGTCCTGACTCCAAAGCAGTCCAGATGGCAAACTGACTCCCAGGACTCCCCATCAGCTCACCGGGCAGGCTGGCAAGGAGTCTCAGGCCTGTCTCTCGGTTTCCGGTCTCTCTACCAAGGCGGAAACGAGGTAGGTTTCTGATGCAACCTCATGAAAAATCAGTGTGTCCCTGAAACATTTTGATGGGGGGGAAGTCTTATTTGGAATTTTGTCCATAAAAGTGGTCCCAAGGCTGCTACAGCTTCCCCCAGGGATCAGCCCCAGAATTGGGACCACTGCATGCATGGCATTAGGAGGGTGTTGCCTGCTTGCCACCATGCTCAGTGGCTGAACTCAGAAGGTGTTAAATAATCCAGGGAGCCTGATGCTTTTGCAAGCAACTTCAAACAAGCTCTGGGCAGCCCTTTTAGGGCAAGTCAGTGCTCTGTAACCTTTTCTGTTTACATGCATGTGAGCACAGCAGGCAGAATGGGCAGTTGTCTCCAGGAGCAGCAAGAAAGGTTATGAACAGCTGCCACAAAACTGTTCCTTTGGAAAAGTAATTAAGGTGTCTCTTCTTTCACAGATCACAGCATTTGCTAGCAAACAACTTATTGACCTCTTTCTTCTGGAGCACTTGATCGGAATGACTAGTACGTATCCCCCTGGATTTTGGGGGAAGGAGCACTCCAGTGTGGTTTTACTCAGTGAGTATTGAGCAGCTGAGAAGGAGCAATTTCTGCAACTTCTTAAACCATCCTACATGGTGCTTATTTAACACCTTCAATGTGAGCCTCCAACATGCAGTTTGAAGCTCGCTAACCTTGCAACACCTCTGTGAAGTGGGCAAGTATTGTTACCTCCTCAAGGGAGGCAGCATGACCTAGTGGACAGGGCACTGTCTCAGTTCCCCCATACAGTGAGATCTACAGACAACAGGTGCGATCTATGAGCTAGTGGTATCAGACAGCAGCTTGGGACCTGACCTTTTAGTATAGCTGGATGGCAAGGTGCCTGATTAACAAATAACTTGCAGTAGGGTTAAGTGACTTGACCAGGGTCACCCAACAGGTCAGTAGAGTTTGGGGGGAATATTGTAATCCCCCAGCTCTAACCACCACAACTCCTATAACTTAAAACTGCAGGGACACTTCTCTCTGCTGTCACTTCCATGTAATCCTTTGGTCTGAACTTCCGGTTTACTCTTTGGAAGAACATCACTAAAAAAGGAAACTGGGAGGGTGTGTACATTAGTGGCTGGAGGAAGTAAACAGGACACCTGTTTCTATTCCCTGCTGTGGTCACTGGCTCACTGTCACTGTGGGCAGATCACATCACCTGTATCCATAACACTACTTTCATTTTGCACTAGCACCCAAGTGGGGTGCAGTATAGTAGGTAAAATGTGCCTCAAAGATCTTCCAGTTGAAGGGCTCAGCGTCAGTATAGGAGCTAGGCTAACAGCCACAAGATCAGGCCCAAAAAACATGCATGGCTACAGTGCAGGAGCCACACAGGCATGGCTTATGATCATTAAACCAGAAATGCTCCATAGGGTAGAGGGCTTTTTTGAAAACTGGCACTATCTCTGTATGCTAGTCTTCTAACCACAGGGTGTTTGACACACAATTGTTTGTAGGGTGCTCAGAGGAAAGGCACTACTTAATCTGCTCTCGTGAACAATGTGAGTGCAAGACTATTGTAAGCTTCTCAGGGCAGGTCCCATCTTTCTGCTCTGGTTGTACAATGCCTAGTACAACCAGGTCCAAGACTAGGGCTCTTAAGCACTGCAGTAATAGAAAATGATTAATGATACCATGGCCCAATTGTCCACTTTGGTTTGTGGGAGGTTTCAGGGGCCTAACTTGTCTGGATTATGACTGCAGTGTATTGTTTGAGCCTATTAGTCACTGTACCTATCTCACAGGTCATTAACATCAGCGGAACCACTATGCTGGTTGCTTTCCTGTACCTTATGTGAGAGGCATGCAGAATCAGGCCCTTAAAAGGAGGACTGGAAATGCTGTGTGTACACAAGTAGAAAGAGTAACAGCTGCTGCTTTTTCCAAGATGTGGGTCTTCCACATTGCTGCTCAAACATCTTACCTGAATCCTCTTTTCTTCTCCCAGGTTGGATGTTTGATATTCTCATCAGGCAGTTCTTTAGCATTCAGGAGCAGCAGCAAACTACCTCTGAAAATGTTCCACTGGGAGATTTCCATCAAAAAGCTTTTACCGAGGTGGTAAGTAACCTCAAATTCTTAGACATCAACAATTGTTGCGTCTTGTAGCTCTCCCTGTACAGCAAGGAAAGTGGCGGGGGAACCCACCAGGGTAGATGGGAGGGCTAATTAAGGATAAAGGAGCAAATGTAACAGCAAGAGATTATACAGAGCAATACTTGATGGTTTTTTGTTTTCTGCTAATCCCAGCCTGCTCTCCCCCATATTAAGATAGACCACCACTAATATCTGAAAGCTTTTTAACCCCTAGAGTGCTCAGTGTCTCCTCCCCCTGTAGTATACCCTTGTCCTTCTCCAGAAGGTTACATCACACTGCAATTCAGCCCTTCATCCTTCAGAGGCAGCTATACTGAGTATCGCACAGCTAGCTGTGCAGGAGACTTTTTGTAAGTGATGCCAATCACCACGGATCCCATTTTCTCTGCACAGGCATTAAGGATCCCACAGCCCATCTCATTGCCCAGATGTCCTGCGTAACATCACTGCTCCATCCCAGGTGCTAAGTGATGGCACTTTCATGGTTTCCAGAGTACAGTCCTTGAAATGCCACCTGGCACACAAGAAGGTGGTACCTTTGCTTGACAGGAACACAGCATTATTTTGTAGAGATCACTCTGTAGATCAGGTGGAATTTTAAGGCCCAAGGGCTACACATAATTTCAGGATGAATTCAGGCTTCTTTAGGATGGAAAAAGTTGTCAATATACATCTATTGTATCTGAAACAGCCACTAGATGGCAATATAGGAAGCAATTTTAAATTTATTGCCACATTAAAGGAACAATAGACCCTAAAATCCTTAATCTGTAGATTCTGTGCCTACCCATTTTTATTTCTCAAGACTACCTTCACTGTCTCAAATCTGAAGGGATATTACTTTTGTCTTGGATTACTCCAGAGAGACACAATTCTTCTGTTAATCTGAAACAAAAGCTGTAGTTTGAGTCATATCTCTGAATTAGATCCATCTTTTCAGCATGTCAGGTCTCCTTTGTTTAGCATCTCTTACTAAAATATCTTGGTTTAAAGAAAGCATTAAGCTCCCTTTTTCTTCCAGATCAGCTCCCAACCTCCACATTTCTTTCATATTAAGTCTGGGATTTCTCTTGTGTGTTTCAGGCTTTAGATGTTATCTTGACAGAACTAAGTAAACTGGCAGAGGAAGACCTGGAAGATCTGCTGGAATATGAAAGAGGCGTTCAGGTAGCTGGGTAAATTCCTTACAGGCTGCTTTTTGCAGAACTAAACAGTAAATGCCCCTGCCTTAACAAATGGATATCAACAGACCATGAACCAATTCAGGTTGGAAGTTAGGTTTAACCATGGGAGGGGTGAGGTTCTGGAACAGCCTCCCAACAGGAGATGTGGGGGCAAACAACTTAAAGAGAATTAAGAGACGGGCATATTTATGGATGCAATTGGATGAAGGAACTGCTTGGAGTGATAGGGGGCAGGGCTCAACACATGTCTCCTGTTCCTAAAACTTAGGATTTGGGTTTCAGGGAGCAATCAGCAGGAGCAAGGAGGGGATATTCCAATCCCCCCCACTCCACCAGTATATTGTCTTCTCTTCCTCTGAGGCATCAGGGCCATCAAGTGGGAGGGCCAGGGCTGTGAGGTAGCACCAAGCATTCTCAGGTGCTGGGCTGGCTGGTTCTTGCTCAGTCTAACTGATTGCTACATGTGGGGGCAGGAAGAAACTTTCTGCAGGATGTGAGCGGGTCACTGTCCAGAATTATCAGGGTATATCTCACTTCCACACTTCCCTGCCCATGTGGGGACCTTGGCACAGGTGCACCTCAGTTTCTCCTATTCTCTACCTGTGGCTCATAATGGTCTAGTTTCCTGTGGGCTGCAATACTTGGCCTGGTTCCATTCTCATGGGAACACATAGCCATAGAGGTAAAGACCAGAAGAGACCACCAGCTCATCTGGTCTGGCCTGCTGTAGATCATAGGCCACCTGTACTTAACCAAACCACTGAAATTAGACCATCTGTTTGCTATAAACATGCATGGCCACACTGGACCTTGCTTTGGTATCTGCAATGATCTAGTGTAGACATAGATCCTCACAGTAAGTTAAGACTTAATGGGCACTAACAAGGATCTCTTCCCCTACAGGAGAGGCAGCATGCCCCCTTCCAAACTCTCCTCACCTTCCATCCCCTCTGTAAGACACCCAATTCCATCCCAGCTGCATTCCCTTTACAACCCCTTCCCTTACTGCTGTTTCCCTCACTTCCATTTTAGGCATCCATGCCCTTTCCAGCCCCCATCTCCCCAAACAGCAGATCCCACTCTGTTCATCATAGGGGGAACACTTCTCTAGAGGGCAGGGAGCTTTTCCTGCAACAGCAGGAAAGGGGTGAGGTGGGACCTGATCCTCTGTTTCAATCAGCTATCAGGAACCCTGCCCCTGATGTCAAGACTACTCTTCCCAACACTCCTGTCTCCTAACCCTCAAACCATGCCCATACAGCCCTTTTGATAAGGGTTAGAACTAAATACATTGAAAACACTGGAGGAGCATCTCATTGGCAACATTTCTTGTGACTTAAACTTGCACCAGTTCCTAGGTGGCTCTGTGGCTGTCCACTCCACAGGCCTCTCCAGCACTGCTAGTGTCACAGCTGACTCCACCTTTCACCAGCACATCCCTTGCTAGCTGTAGACCATGTGCTAAAGGCTCCCAGGTGGAGCAGCAGTGTTGCCATAGAGTTCCCTCCCACCTGCTTGGGAACAGAGGAACTTGCTCATCTCCTGGCCAGGTCCAACCCACTTCCCCCCCTCTTCTGGGGGGAGGCAAGGATTTTTCCCCCTTCCCCAAAATAACAAACCACATGCAAGATAGGACCAGGCTAGAATTGCAGTAGTCATTTGACTATCACTAGAACAAGTTAGCAGTTAACCCCAGCAGTTCCTACTGAATGATGCAGCTAAAAAGTACAGAAATATCAAGGAAATGCATTAGAGTATCTTTGTTTTAGCTTGTGAATTTTCCCTGTACTTAGGTGAAGGTTTATCCCTGTGTCTTTGTAACTTTCAAGTTTTGCCTACAGGGAATCCTCTGTTTTGAATCCAACTGCTCTGTAAAATCACCTTACCTCCTGATTTTAGAGGTGCTTCTATTTTTTTTCTTACAAAGTTCTGTTTAAGAATCTGCTTGGGTTTTTAGTGTCCTGAAAACCCAAGGGTCTGGTCTGTGCTCACCTGGGTTACCTATTTGGTTGGTGTATTAGTCTCAAGCCTCCCCAGGAAAGGCTTGGAGGCAAATAGTTTGGAGGGGAATATTTTGGGGGAACAGGAACTCCAAGTGGTCCTTTTCCTGAATCTTTGTCTACTCACTTGGTGGTGGTGGCAGCAGTACTCTAAGGACAAGGAAGGATTTGTGACTTGGGGAAGTTTTTAACCAAAACTGCTAGAAATAAGCTTTGGGGATCTTTCATGCAGGTCCCCACATCTATACCTTAGAGTGGGGCAGGCACCCTGATACACCCTCTACCTGCTGTTGCCCAGGCCCCCTCCCCTTTGCCCAGCTAGGTCACTTTAACCACCACCAGGCCAAATTCAGACCCTTTCCCCTTCCTGTTCTTCCCCCCTCCATCCCTGCCACAATAACCTCCTGCCCTCAGGCTTATTGTGACTGTTCCTCTCCTTCCCTCCCCCCTGGATCTAGCTAGGACCCATGCACTCAGCCCTCCCTTGGGATATTCCCCTGAGACACAGGTGGTGGCTGGCTCAGGCTTATGCCCTCCGAGCCTTGATTTTTTTTTTTGCGCCTCTCTGCTTGCAGCTCTCCTTTGCCTTCCCAGAATGGTTTGTGAGGCCCTGCTGCAGCCATACAGGCCCTAACAGCCAGTCAGGCTGGGGCTGAAGCCAAGCATGCTCTGCTGGTCCCTTTTTAATACCCTCTTAACTACCTGATTAGTCAAGAAGCAACCACATGAGCTCAGGGCTGGACTCCTTCCCCATTCCATGGAGTGGCATTCCCCTCCTGTGGTGGATGGGTCACTACCAGTATCTCAAAGCAATTGGCTGTGCACAGATCCTGCTCGACTACACCACTGGGACGGGGTGGATCACAGAAACCCCATTGGGAGCTGCCACCTAATGTGTAAAGACTACAGCAAGCAGCAGCAGGAGGTCAGGACTAAGTAATCCTTCAGTCCTGTCTGGGCTGTGGGGATAGGGTTCTCTGCTCCTAGGGTGTAGTACAAGTCTCTTCTAAGACACCAACAGCCACCCATCCCTCCCCGTTTTGTTAAGCTCAGGGGAACAAAACGGAGGGCACTGGGGTTCTTGTTGTTAAAGATTCCACTCTGTTTACACTAGGTGAGTGGACTGGACAGGTCAGCTAATACAAAATCAGTTTGCATTCCCATAGGGAAGGTCCACTGACCCTGCTCCAAGCTGCCCACGGGAGCATTTTGGACTATCTGTAGGAGTGGTGTTAGCAAAGAAACACATTGCAGCTAGGTTGCTAGGCTCGCATCTCTTTGGAGAGGAGGGAGTTAAATGCTTCTGCACTTTCCCCATAGCAGTGTGGTTTAAGGTTAAAAGGAGTTGAAGTCCAGGCCATCACCCACTTGGGAATGAAAGGAGGGAGGGTATTGAGCTTGTCTACACATGCAGTTATTCAAGAACAGCTATTGCACTTGGAATCTACACCCTACCTTAATCCAAATCAACTTTTAAATGTAGACAAGCCCTAAGGCTTTCTGTGCTGAGCAAGTACACATTAGACAGAGGCATTGTTACCACTGTCACTGGAGTATAATGGCTTAGTGCATTATCTAAGGGAAGTGTATACTCTAAAATGCACAGTGCAAGTAGCTGCATCAGCCAAATACTTCAGGAACGAGGGTTGTTTTCTTTCCTTGCTTTTGTCAGTACAAAGCAGGTTTGGTCCTTTTATTATGCTGCTGTTTTATGCAGCAGCCAGACTTCAGCATGCAAAATTAAACCATCATTGCTAGAAAAGAGCCATATTAGTCAGAGCCCAGCAACAGCTGGCTCCCTATGAGATTGCAGAAGAGGAATTCACCTGCAGTAAAAGAAGGATCGCTAAATATTACATGACAATTCCATCCTGTTATGTGCCTTTCCATACTTCACTGAGATAGCTTATCCTCCCAGATTTGTCAACATGTTGGGAAAATAGGTTCTGGCATATAATACAAGTTGCCTGTGTTTCCCTAGGTGACATGGTATTGCAAAGAGGCAGATAGAGGCGCTACTCCATGATCTCCCTTGAATGATTTAGGGGTTTGCGTTTCCTAAAAGCAATTTGGCTTGGGAGTGCTACACTGGAAATTTTCTTCCTTCGAGGCACTTATCTTTTCCTCTGTGACACTGCTGCAGTAAAAACATATTGAGCCAGATCTTGACACCTCTTTCCCTCCCTTCTCTCCCACCTCCCCGTTCTGCTTGCTTTGCACAACTGTGGCAGTATTAAGCAGGCCCAATGCTGGCTTAAGTAACTCCCTGCTTTAGGATCATAGCCAGAACACTGCTCCAATTGTCAGGTAGCAGAAGGGCCCTAGAGAGGGCTGATAATAGCCAGTGCACTTAGAGGAGCCTTGAGGTTTCTCTATATTGTGCCAAGTCATGAACTGGGGGAGGACTTGAAGGGGGTGTAACACCACTTTTCCCTCTGACCTCCACTGAATACAGCTTAGCTGCTGCTGCCTTCCCTGCAATCTTAAAGCATTGGCAATCCCCATTTTGCCACTGGAGGCAACTGAGGCACAGAGAGATTAAGTGGACTAAGGTCACACATTGAACACAAACCTGCTTTCACCACTAGACCAGGCTTCCTCCTTCGGAGCATAAGGTAGCCAGTGCCAGACCCTTAGGAGAGTTACTGAGAATGGAGTTGATTTCAGCCTTCTTCACAGCTGGTGGGTATCTCATTTAAAACAAGACGCAAGGAAGGAAAGCCTATTCATGCATGTTAAGAGATGCAAAAGGGCCCTCAGCGACTTCTGAGCTTTAGAGAGAACAGAACATTTATAAAAGCACATTAGGGGGAGAGATTCCAAGGCCAGCACCGACCATTGTGATCATCTAGTCTGACTTGTGCATCACCCAGGCCAGAGACCCTCATCCAGCGATTGCTGCATTAAGCCCAGTAGTGGAATTAGTGCACATCTTTCAGAAAGACAGTGAGAGTCTTAATTTAAAGATGACAAGTGATGGAAAATGTACCACATTCCTTGGCAATCTGTTCTAATGGTTAATTACCTTTTGTGTTAAAATTATGCATCTTATTTCCAGCTTGATGTTCTCTGACTTGGAAAAAAGAATCAGCCCTATCTTCGTCTATGAAGTTCATGTGACGGTCGGGCCCCAGCTTTAAATACGAATGAGCATTCAGTGCACCCAGGAAATGAGAATATTTGAACACAATGTTTATTTAAGAATAAAACATGTTTAAATTACTTGGCTGATTGATATAATAAAAAAAGGGTGGGGGTGGGGAGGGAAGGTTCGCTGAGATGCGAACAAGAAAAAAATCCAATGGTTAAAAGCTGTTTTTTGGGTACAAAGCGATTGTCATTTGCAGACAGCGTGCGGATACCGTTAGAGGAAAGAAACAGCAGCTGGGGCTAAAAAATTTAAGATTTCCGAGAGTATCAAACCTTTCAATCATCTCCGCACTAAATTGCATCAGAGGCAATTCACTCCTCTCAATAGGCACGTTGCTACAATGGAATTTAATGGCTGTTTTGCAATTGAGAGAACGACAGGGGTACAAGCTGAGCGGTATTGTTATGGGTGCTTGACTCTGATCAATTACAGTTGTTATTGATACTGTGTCAGAGACAGACAGGCTGTTTGCTAGTAAGTAAAAATAAAAAAAACCACATGGTTAGGAGCAGAAAATGTTCCTGCTGTGACCAACTTATGATCTAAAGACAGGACTGAAGAGAATGAACAGGCAGCACGGGAGTTATGCGGGATCATTAACACGCTTAGAACCAGAGGAGCAACATGGGTCTCAAATGGCGTTGCAAGAGGGGCCGAGAAGGAGTTTGAAGGTAAGAAGACTGATGTCTAGGGGACACGTGGGAGCTACCGAAGGAAATGAAAGCGGTGACCTTTTCGGGTTCCCCCCGGCCCTGCAGTCACACTAGTGGTGTTGTAAACCATTTCCTCGCCTCCCGCCATTCTCAGCACTCCTCCCAGAAGCAGTGGGTTTTGGGGGAGATCAAAATGCCTTGTGGACTAGTTGAACCCTCTTAGTGTGTCTGTTTCCACAGTGGTCTAAACCGGTTTGGTGCCAATCTGCTTTTTAGCCTGCTCCAACCAGTTCTTGCACCCCCATTGAAATATAGCTGTGGGGTGCAAAGTGCCCTAAGGGTTAAACTGGTTCTTACACCAGTAAATTTCTCTAGCACAGGCAAAGCTAGAGGGAGCAGTCAGGAGAGAAACTTAGCTGGAGCTTAGGGCCTGATCCAAAGCCCACTGAAGTCAAGGGAAACACTGCACAGCAAGAGAGAATACTATGAGCAGAGAGGCCAGGGAGCGTTGGGTGTCGAAGAGATGCCAGAAGTGAATATGAGAAGAAGGCAGTATAGAGACTTAAGAAAAGGGGAAGATCTTAGTTAAGTGTTTTCTCCTGTGGCTCCATACCTGAAATTTTTGGCTGCTGTTACCTCCCATTGTATTAAAGTAGCTCGTAACGTCATTTAAATTGGTGTACCAGGCAACCGACTTCAGCATTGTGATAGTTAAAAGCATTTGTTGTTTGTGGTACAGGTTGTGAGTTAGGGGCACATGCTTTTATCCTACAGGGATTCAGAGTAAGTAAATTACAGTACTTTAAATAGACGCCTTGAATTGATTACGAGGTTGGGTCTGATTTATAGATAAAATGCCATAGTGACAGCTGGGTTACGATGAGAAGAATGAGCCAGGCTTGAGGTCCAACGGATGAGCTGGAAGCTAGAGAGAAAGACAGAACAGTTCCAAATAAGCAAAGGCAGTATCATTTAGAGATCAAAACTTGAGAGTCTCAAAAGGACGAACTTCTACACTGTGACGGCATGAGTCTGCCGATCGGGGTGTGAGTCATAGTGATAGTATCACCTTGCAATTTACTAGCATCCTTCGTCCAAGGATCTCCTGGTGCTACACAAGCCCCCTAGTGATGAAGGTCATGTTGTTGTTGTAAATGGGGAAAGCAATGCACAGAAGGACGAAAGCCCTGTGTTTTCAGAAGTGCCCGCTCAAGTGAATTTGAGATTCCAAGAAGTTGATTTTCAGAGGTTCTGAGCACCAGCAGCTCCCACTGACCTCAACAAGATGTGTGTGCTCAGCACCTCGGAGATGTGCTAAAATCAGGTCCCAAGGTATCTCCCAGTTGGGTACCCATAAATGGAAGCACCCCAATCTAGCTGATGTTCGAGGAGGAATGGCTTTCCCAGGAATCAGCGTCGAATCCAGGAGCTGTTACTTCCCAATCCCCCTCTCCCTGCTAGATGACAATGCTCGCTCCCTCCCTCTTTAATTCCTTTAATATTCAGTGCTTCTGAAACACACGTATTTCACTGGGCTCCAAAGTCCATTTCTTTTTACAGCAGTTCCCTTCAGTCCCATTCCTCACCTCTCTCTCTCTCTCTCTCTCAATTTTGCTGGTGGTTAATGGTAGAGAGGGGCCTAAACCCTGGATCTGGATCTAGTTTTTAGCTTTGTGTCTTGGGGACAGGACTATTTTTCTATTGTCTTTCCATACAGATTTAAAGGGGGGGTTGGCAAGGAAGAATCCCTTTTCCCATCTGCATCATGCTACTCGTCTGTTCCATCTACCCAGGCCCATTCCCAGCCTCCCTAAGGCAGCCCTTCAGATAGTCACCTCTGCAGCTCTTGCCATCTTCCTGCAACGTCCCAGTAACACAGCTGCACAGGGGCCCGTCGACCCTGCTCGTGCAGATCTGCTCGCAGCCTCCGTTATCCTCGCACCAGTCTAACCCTGGAACAGGAGAGATCGGGGGCTCAGGAGAGAACAGCACGCAGTTATATGGAAAAGAGCATTACAAAGCTTAATAGCTAGAAATGACCCCAAAAGCATTTCCTTGATTAAAGCATCCGCCCCTGTTGCATTTACATCCAGCTCTAGGGTGCCATTCAACCTGCCACTGAAGGGTAGGGGGGCTTTGATTCAGACCCACCCACGCCAATTCTTTGGACAGCCCTGCACTTAATTTAGGACCGGAGAGCCTGCTCCCACTTAAGCCCATGGCAAAATCACCAACCCCAAGTGCACTGATCAGTGCAATCTCGGTTGGCCGTGGGCAGGGTAAAGACCCGTCTATCAATTCTTCCTCCAGATCAGCACACAGGGGTGTGGGTTGGGGAGAAGGAGGAAAGATGAACCTCCTGCTGGGCAGGATGGTGGGGAAATGGAGAGAAGAAATCGAGGAAGAGGAGTAGGAGGAGAAGGAAGGTGTGGTAGAAAGGGTAGTTAGGATGAAAAGGAAAACTGAGGAAGCCATTCCCTAGAAGAGTTGTTCTCAACCTTTTTCCATTTGCTGACCCCTTTGGAAATCTTAGACATAGACTGCAGACCCCAAGGGGCTGTGGACCACACAGGTTAAGAACCACTGCCCTAGAAATCACCGCAGTGGGTGCTCAGCATTTCTAATAATGAGACTCCCTCTCTAGTTGGGCACCCAAGGACTGAGATGCCTAGAGCTGGTGGATGCTTTTGAGAAGTTGGGTCCAGGGTAAGAGATGCATTAGACATACATAGGATAAAGAGAAGGGGAAGGATGGATGGGCAGACACACATTGTGGGGTTTTGGGGGAGAAAGTGGCTCCACGAGGGACTCTCTCTCCCCTAGGAAGCAATGCACAGAACTAAAAAGAGTTGTTAGCTCAGAAGAACCCAAATGTGAAACTGACCATGCACCCAAAAGTGAAACTGACCCGCTGAGTTTTAGTGCCCTGCTACATAAAATGTACATGTAAAAATAGTAAAAACAAATGGTGAAAACTGAACCATTAGAATGGGATGCTTCCTATTGTAATAAATTCAGATGGGGTTATTAACACAAGGGAAGGACCTGTTTCTCTTGAGCTTGTCCATTTAATAATCAAAGGTTCAGAATAGTTTATACAGGAGGGAATATTTTCCTCCGCCTTCTTAGCTGCGCACACTTACGCTTTCTCCGGATGGGCCCTACCGAGATGATCTGCTCCTTGGGCTCTTTGGTATACTCAGCCGCCATCCTGGAATTCTGGGGGCAGTTCTGAACAAACGAAAACGCAAGGGGCGATTACTGCAAGGCTTTGTGGTTACGGTGCGCTAGTCTCTGATCTCAAACCCTAGATTTGGCCCTGTTCCCATTGAGAGCTATTGCACAGGTCCCATTGAGGCTTCAGCAGTGTTGGATTAGCATCATTAAAGGAAAATTCTGGCCCTTCTCTGATACAATGGACCTGAACTTGTTCTGCGGGGTGGGATTCCATGTAGCCTAATTGCACGGGGGCAAACCACGTGCCAGGCTCTGGGAGGACGGGGGAGTGAGGAGAGGAATGTTATGTTGATCTATTGGATTCCTTTGGAGCAATGCCCAGCAGTAGCCCCCAGGAAACTGTTCTCCTGCCACACAGTGGCCTTGGGGAAATGATTCCAGCATGGACCACCACCGCGGCCCACAGAGCACGCTAAGGCCACGCACACGTACTATTTTGCAGGAGTATTGTTCCGAGTCACAGAGGGAGACGGCGCAGTGGAGATGAACCTCGTCGTAATCCCCGATGAACTTGAAGACGGTGACGTGGAAGCGACAGGTCAGGGATACCCCGTTCTCCTCAATCCCAATGGTGTTATCCTTAATATTTTGGCAACTAGGAGGAAAATACAGAGTCTCAGCTGGGTCCAGGAACAGTTGCGAGCTTCTAAAAAATTCTACAGATCCCCAATGCTTGTGGGTTATGTCTACAGGGAAACTAAATGATCCTTTTCTCTAGATGTTCCTCGAACTTTGTGGGAGGGGAGCTTGAACTCCCCCTTATGAGCCCTCTCAGCTCTGGAGTGTTCAGAATCCGAGCCCCAATTTGGCAGCTCGAGGCCACGCCTTATTAAAAAAAACATTTCCCCTTTACCGTTCGCTGCAGTGATGTAAGTAAACTGAGGTAATGCCAAGCTATTCTGATTGCTAATCTACTTTGAATTTCTACAGCTCCTGCCATCCAAGGATCCCAGAGCCTTTCCACCAGTAATTAATTACGCCCCGCGACATTCCGAAAGCGCTGCGGGGTTACCCGACTTGCCCTCGTCATACAAGGATTCAGGGGTGGAAGCAGATGTACAATGTGTTCTGTTCCCAACCTTGCCACTATCCTGATGGCATAGAAGTGTCCATTGGCTCTGCATGCCCAATCTGCAACACTTGGGGCTCGATTTTCAGAGGGATAGAACTCACAGGCTCCCGTAAGTTCAATAGCAGCTGGGTGAGCTCAAAACTATCTGAAAATCAGGCCCTCCTGGATGTCTTGTGTTGGGCATCCAAATTAGTGGACACTCAAACATTTAATCCCTTCTCTTTTGTGCACCAATTTCTGCATCTGCCATATGAGGGTAATGCCGCCTTGCCAAACACCTAATCACTCCTGGATGAAAAGTGCTATCTAAGTGCAAAGCTTTAGTTATCAACTCCAAATGCAGGTGGTAACATATTAAAACTGTTAGAATTTCTCCCAATAATAATCCACAAATGGGCCAACATTTAACCGGGTATACTGATATCTGCAAACATCTGCCTGCCTAGGGGATAGCATGGAGCCCAAGTTCTCCATCACTAGTGCTAGACGTCCAACTGAAGCCTCCTTCTAGGTTCTTAAACTGTGCTCTTCAGCATGACACTTGAGCACCTCTGGCCTTTCCCTTAGGATGCTAGGAATAGCCACAGAGGTACAAATCAATGGTCTTTCTCTTTTGGTATTGAACAGCAGACTTTAGTGTATGCATCAGAGGAAGAAATAACCCTCCTGTAATGTTCATAGGTTCAGATTATCTGGTGCTTTATACCAACCAATGATTTTTAAATCCCCAAAGAAAAGCAAAACAGAGAGAAAAATCTTGCCAGATGTCACTGACCCTCCTTCAATGATGAAGTATCTGAGTTTGTCATTGCTGTCCCGAGAAGGGGTTGCATAACATTTGTTCAGCGTTAGAATCAGGTGGGTGGAATCTGCCCCAACAACGAAGACCCCCACATAAAGCACGTCCCGGGTGGTTAGAACCACTTCACCCTGCCGGTAGGGGTGCTTGTAGGATGAGTTTTTGTACAATGCCATCTTGGTTGTGAAACTGCCTTCTTGTGTTGGGACTGTCAGGTTAATCACACTAAAGGAGAGAAATAAAGCTCATGAGAAAGCAACAGAAAGTTCGTCCTGTACAACGTGGGAGGGGAATGGATAGGGTCTAAGGGACAGGGACCAGGAGATGGAGCTTTTCATATCTAGGTTGATAGTTTGAATACTGCAAAACTGAAAGTTACCATCCAATGGACGTTTGGTGGCTGATGTGACCACAGTTTGATTTTTCTCAATCCCACAACTGCCACCATAATTATCATCGACTGGCAGCTTATAACAGAGGCCAAAGGCTGAATGGGCCATGCAAATTCCCTAAAAGCGCCCCCTACAGATCAAGGCTGAGACACGTTGGTGGGGCAGCATGAGCGAAGCTAACCCTCCACGGCCCATACTGTCCTTGTACTGTGGATTCATAATTTAAAGACCATTATGATCATCTAGTTTGACCTCCTTCATAACAGAAGCAAAGGAATTTCACCCAGTAATTCCTGAATCATGCCCATATCTTATGGTTGAGCTAGAGTACATTTTTTACAAAAAAACCCCACAAAAATCCTTCCATTCTTGATTTAAAGACATTAAGTGATGAAGAATCCACCACATCCCTTGTGGGGTGTTGTAGTTAGTTACCCTCACTGTTAAAATTTCTAATCTGAATTAAGCTAGCTTCCTTTCCAGGTTAAATAGAGGAGACTTTAGCCTCCAGGCTCTCAGACCAGCATTAAATTCACACACACAAACAGGAAAATCTAAAGCACACACAGGCCGGCCTTACCTAAGCATTGGCCTCACTACCGAATCCAGAGAAATTTTGATATCAAGCTCATACGCGCACGAGAATTCCACATTGATGGTTCGGTCCCGAGTGATTATGTTTCCAGTGTTGTTTGCACTTTCAATCCACACAGTGTTTTTATACATGATATGAGTGCCGTTGGACTGTGCAGGAGAAAAAGAAACAAATATTATTCTTTTTAGGGGTTAACACAGCCATCACGATTTCACTTCACAGCTCTGAAAGCAGCACATTAAAGTCATTACGTAAACAATAATTTCCAAACAGATTGTGAACTGTTTGGGGACAAGGATGGCTTTTTGTTTTATATTTGTGCAGCACCTGGCACAGTGGGGCCTTGATCCCTGACTGGAGCTTTTGGACATTGCAGTAATAGATTATAAATAACAATAATAAATTAGCTTGCATCTATCTGCTAGACTAAAAAAGACTCTAAATGTGTACAGAGGTACATATGTTACATTTATAACAGCACCATTCAGCATAAAAGATCCCAATGCAACATATACACACTACACGCACCACTGAAATGCAACCACCTCTGGGGCAGAACACGTCATCTATTTAACAGCCCTCACGAATACCACGTCCCAGTGAAATATCCAGGGAAATTTTAAGTAGGCAAAATTTAAGCACCCAGTCTGGAATTTGGACAGTACACAAGCGCTAACACCTTATACCTTCTGCCATGCACACAAATGTGTTTGGAGCTGCCTATTAGAACACAAAGACAGAAAGAAAGAACCCCCGCTGTGAAGAGTGTGTATGTGATCATCCCCTAATGTAATTTAACGAAGCACTGAAGCATTCAGCCATCGTGACATTTGAGCTCAAATAATAAACTTGACACCAAAATGAATGCATGTTTCTCTCTCTCCTTTCTTTGCTGTTTGGTTCTGTTCCAAGGCATGTGTTTCCACATATCACCCCAGCAGCATCTACGTGGTAACCATGCACCATTAAACATAAGCCGCCTCCCCCACTCCTCTCTCACCTGCACAATGTTTCCGCAGTTCCCCTTGGTGTTGTTGATCTGGAAGGAGATGAAGTCTTCTCCTTCGATGCCGGGGCAGTGGCGGTCATTCACGCGCACGCCTTCTCTCTCAAAGCCCAGTTGGAAGAGCTTGCACTTAGAGATGGACACTTCCATCTGGGCCGCTTTGCAGGTCACCTCTGCATCGATGATGTCATGCGTGTCTAGGAGCAACGCAGGCGGTTTTAAAGGACGCTAACAATTGAGAGTCGGCATTGAGCTGGCCAATCAGGAGGGGATGTTCTGGGCACATCAGCATTAGAGATTATAGAACTGCCGGTTATTGTAGCATCAGGAAAACTGGAACCAGTGAGGGATGTGTAGAATAGGGATGGATCTGAACCAGAACACCAGATCTGACAGTCCCACCTACCGCACTGACTTTGGGAAAGTCAGATCCAGATCTGGATCTAAACTCGTGACTCTGGCCCCCCACTACAGAAAGGATGTGGAGAAATTGGAGAGAGTTCAGCGGAGGGCAACGAAGATGATTAGGGGTCTGGGGCACATGACATATGAGGAGAGGCTGAGGGAACTGGGATTGTTTAGTCTGCAGAAGAGAAGAGTGAAGGGGGATTTGATAGCAGCCTTCAACTACCTGAGGGGGGTTTCAAAGAGGATGGAGCTTGGCTGTTCTCAGTGATGGCAGATGACAGATCAAGGAGCAATGGTCTCAAGTTGCAGTGCGGGAGGTCTAGGTTGGATATTAGGAAAAACTATTGCACTGGTGAAGCACTGGAATGGGTTCCCTAGGGAGCAGGGCCGGCTCCAGGCACCAGCCCACCAAGCTTGTGCTTGGGGCGGCACCTGGAGGGGGGCGGCGCGGCACGGTGCTCCGGCTGCCGGGGAAAGCGGAGCTGCAGTGCGCTCACCGCCCTCCCCCGGTGCTCTGGCCGCCGGGGAGAGCGGGGCCGCGACTGGGCTCGCCGCCCTCCCCGGCGCTCTGGCTGCCAGGGAGAGCGGAGCCCCGGCCGGGCTCTCCGCCCTCCTCCCGGGGCTCTGGCCACCAGCGGAGCCGTGGCGGGCTCGCCGCCCTCCCCCCTGCACTCCGACCGGTCGGGGAGAGCGGCCCACGGCCGGGCTCGGTGCCCTCCCCTGCCGCGCTAGGCAGGGGAGGGGGGCGGCGGGAGGTTTTTTTTGCCTGGGGCGGCAAAAAAGCCAGAGCCGGCCCTGCTAGGGAGGTGGTGGAATCTCCATCCTTAGATATTTTTAAGACTCGGCTTGACAAAGCCCTGGCTGGGATGATTTAGTTGGAGTTGGTCCTGCTTTGAGCAGGGGGTTGGACTAGATGACCTCCTGAGGTCTCTTCCAACCTTAATCTTCTATGATTCTATAATGTACTAAACTGGCCCCTACAATTCAGGCCCATCCCTATCATAAACTGAACAATGAAATGAACCACAGTACGCACAGCTGTTAGATGAGATGAGATAGAAGCGGTTAATTGTTCAGAAAGGTGAACTCCCTTTTATAGGCTCAATTTGCACCCACCGTTGAGTTGCAGGTGCAAGATGGATTAGCCAGAAATTCAAGTGCTCAGATTTGCACCTGCAGTTCATTTTGTGGCTGCAGATTGCACCCACTGACAGGGAGGCTGGCGTTCAGTCCTGGCCTGAAGCACTTGCAGCGGCCGTGTGAGCCACTGTCTTGAAAGTGGCCAGCCAGGATTACGCAGTAGGCTCTCCCATCCATACTGCATCAATGAATCACTCCAAAGACAAGCCTCGGAATTCAGAGGTAGATAGTATCTCACTTACAGATAGTGGGTGGGGAGTTGGGCGACTAGACAGCGAGTGTGAAAAATCGGGATGGGGGGGGAGTTAATAAGTGCCTATGTAAGACAAAGCCTTGAATATCGGGACTGTCCCTATAAAATCAGGACGTCTGGTCATCCTAGGTGGGAGGCCTGTCACAAAGGCAAGAGTGACAGAGCCGAAGGGGATGTCTTAGTGGTCTAAGCACCAGTTTACTGGCAATGTAGCCATAGGATAGTTTAGATTCTATTCTCTGGAGCCAGAGGTTGAAATCCTGGCAGCACTGACTTGGCCCTTCATCTCCCCAAGGGAGTTAGACTGACTCCCATGATGCTTCTAGGCCTCAAAATCTGAGCTGTGGTGTGGATGTTAATGATCACAGGAGAGGTTTTCTAACAGTATTGGGGCTTTTGGTGGGATGTTCTTGACCTAAAGTCCTCTCCCTGGACACTATACAATGAGCTGATCAGCTACCACCTTCCACCCAGAGGTGGCTGCATTTCACCGGTGCACGTGGAACTGCCTCCCCCTTGGCCAACGTATTAGGGCGGCTGATACGAGATAAAAGCTGGTACATAAATGTCAGTTGCTGTTACGATTCGTATTGTGATAGCTCCTAGGAGCCCTACTCATGGACCAGGAGTACGCTGCACTTGGCACTGGACAGACATAACAAAACCACCACCCCAAAGAGTTCACTATCTAAGTATCCTTACCCTTGTTATACAAATGAGGAAACTTCGGCACAGAGCAGGGAAAGGACTTGCCCAAAGTCACGCGCTGAGTCTGAAGACTAGAAGTCCTGACTCCCCGGGCACTGGCTATAACCACCAGACCATACTCTCCTAATCTCCAAGTCTTTTCTGGAGTCTTATTATTTATTTTGTTAACTGAATGTTATTTGTGCTGCCTTCAGAGTTCCATTATTTGTGCAAAATAGAGCAAGGCAGATTAACTGTAACTTCATTAAGATGGATATGCTTGGTGCTTAGGAGAGTGCATTTGCATATATTACCAGCTCTGGTGGTGCGAAGCTGCTGTGACTGCACCCCGTATGCCGCCTCTTACGCATGCTACAGGGTATGAGTCCCTACCGACGTGCCTATGTGCTGGCTACTCTTCTGCATCGTCGCGCCAGCCGGTCTGATGATGACACTGTGAGAAAAGTCGCTAAGGTTTCCTAAAAGTTCTTGGCGTCTCGATCCTGTCTTGATGCTTCTTTGCTCTTGGAGTTGTGCCAACAAAACGGGTCTGAGACTTCAGGGCATCTGGGTTCTTCTCTCGACTCTGCCGAAGATTTACTGGGTGACCTTGAAAATGTCACTTAACTACTCTGTGCCTCAGTTTCCCCATCTCTAACATGGGGGTAGCATTTCCCTACCTCCCAGGGTGGGGAATTAATTCAATGTCTGGAGAGTGCTTTCAGATCCTCAGATGGAAGGACTAAGGGATGGGCAAAGTGACTTCATTTGGAAGAGCTTTGGATAATGCTTTTGTAAAGGTTATTTGCCCGGGAGATTGATAGGACATGCGGGAGGTCAGACTAGATGATCATAATGGTCCCTTCTGACCTTAAAGTCTATGAGTCTATGCGCTCAGACCCTCTGTGCTGGCCTAGGCGGTTTTTGGGAAGTGGTGATTTTCTCTAGGGATGTATCTATGAGCAGATCCGGGGGGGCATTAGCCACCCCTTGACACATCTGTTTCTGTGTCTCGTCCCTCAGGGGAGGCTGGTTTGTACTGAGGGCTGGGGTTCTTTTCTCACCTAATCCCTTTCCTATATTAGCCAGTTTTAAGTTTGTATTTGTCATGTTCTCACCTACCTTAGACAGAGCACGTTTTGCACAGTCTGTGCCATTAATGTCACTCGAGCTGGGGAGGGGAATGCACGCGCAGTACAGAAGAAGGGTCAAAAGAAGCTTGCAAAATCCAGTGCCTCTGAACCCTGTTAATGGGACGGCTGCTCCCCATTCCCCATAACTGCAAGGTGAAGAACAAAGCTGAGCAGGTTTTCGTTGCCAGTGAACTTAGACGACAAGCAATTTATATCCATTGATTGAGGAGGAGAGGCCTGGGCAAAATTGATTTTTGATTTTTAAAAATGTATGCGCGTTTGTATGGAAATTAAGTGAGGCCCTGGGGCTCCCAGAAAGTTGAAAACAAGGCTGACTGAAATAGCAGAAAATATGCCATTGGAAACGCTCCTTCATTGGCCCTTGATGGAAAGACAAGCTGAATTAATAGTAGTTTGCAATATCTAGGACTGAATCCCTCATGTGGTGTAGATCTGCGTAGTGTCACCAAAATCAAAAGAATTATGCCAGTTTACATCTACTGAGAATTTGCCCCTGTACTTCCTTGATTGCATGAAAGTCTGCTCCAGGCAGGAGTCATCTTTCAGCATAGACAGGCTGTGTGATTTGTCTATGGCTACTAGTGAATTTCTGGTTTTGGTACATGGTATGTTATCCCACACACTAACGTGTTGTGTCTATGTAGTATTGTCTGGTTTTGTATTGTCCGGTCTTGCAACATGTATGAGCTGGAAACATGTATGAGCTGTAAAGTCATTTACCTTTTTGTACTTTTCATTGTCTGTTTGTTTATGAAAATCAATACAAATCACAAAAAAAAAAAATCTCAATTTTTACCAATGGGACCAGATTTTAGATGCGATCTGACATGTTGGGAGTTACAAATCAACCCAACACCACATTGCTCTTCTACAGCACATTCCATTTGAAGATCTCATAATGCTTTCCAAACATTAGTGACTTTAGGCTCACAACACCCACGTGAAGCAGGTATCATTAGCCCTATTTTACAGATTGGGAAACTGAAGCATAGAGAAGTGACTTGCCCAGGGTCACAATGCAAGTCAGTGGCAGGGACATGAATAGAACCAAAGAGCATTGACAAGCAAGTAGCCTTGACAACCAAGTCCTGGTACTTTAACCACAAACACTTTTCCTCCCTAGTGTACTGTAGCTCCATTGGACTTGAGGTTGGAACTTTGTGTGGGTCTGAGTGGGAAGTGGTTGCTGAAGGAGTTGGCTTATCTGTGTCCCATATAAATACGTAAGGCCGATTTTTAACTTAGTTAAAAACACCAGAGCCAATGTTGCAATTAGCTTCCTGAAACACGGAGTGGATGCATGTGGGGTCACTCACTGTTTCCATAGGGTGGAGGTTCGATACAACCGCACAATTCCCCTCCGTTGTCAAGCTCACAGCTTCTGTTGGGACAGTCGGCCCCCACACAGGGATCTTCAACCACTCCTGCTAAAAAGGAAAAGGCAGACGAAGACAACAACTTTATTTTCAGACCAATACCCAGACAATTCTTTATTACCCCACTAAACCCCTGCAGTGTTGGTAACTCCAGCAATTTTATCTCATGCTATTTGATGGGTTTTTTTAAAGCCCCAGCTCCTGGAGTCATGTGAATATATGAGAATATCAGCTTTCCCTTTTAAAAAAAGTAAGTTTCTAGCCCTCCTGGTTGCAGAGAAAAGCTTGAAAGCATGAAATGATTTTGACCTAAAGGCTCAGGAACTAGAAGGCTAAGGTACTCCCGTATTATTTTTAAATGAATGTATATATTTTTTAAAAATCTCATGATTATTAAGCCAATCTCATGGTTTCTTGGGGCTGGAATTGTGATTTTATGAGTACCTGACGTTAACAATACTGTCCTCAAAGTCCTTACTCAGGCGAGGACTGGACTGGCATCAGACTCCCACTGAGAACGTTCCCATAGCATGGACCAATATTAATAAACAATTTATTCAGCCTGCGTTTCTGAGTACTTTACAAACAAAGCATCAACCCAGACTGTTTGGATCATTCACCACCTACCCATAAAACACCAGCGGGAGAACATCTCCAATGTCCTTAGCCCTAGGTTAGGCAAATGCTTGCCACAGCCAGTATTCTTTGGAGGTGAGCACGATCCAGTTGGGGTGAACTACTAGGGGGAGCATGTTGCTTACTTGAGGAGCCTCCAGAGACAGTGTCTTGTCTGTAGAGCTGGTTAGAGAATGAAATTCCCCCAGCCCCGAAAATTTCCACTTTTCAGCAAAAACTTGAAAACCAAAATATGTGTATTCCAAAATGTTACCTATGTGCCTCATGGGAGTTGTAGTTTAGGTACCTCATGCTCCCTTTCTCCTTTATAGGCCAGGCTCCCAGGTCACACTACATCTCCCATGATGCACCATGGTCTCCCACTTATGTTGGTGAAAGGTTGCATCACAGGAGTCCTTATCATGGTGCATCATGGGAGATGTAGTCTAGCTGGGGAGCCCAGCCCACAGAGGAGAAAGGGGACATGAAGAAACCAAGCTACTGCTCCCATGAGGCCACCGCAGCAGGATATCTGAATAAAAAGATTTTGGTTTTCAGGTGTTCGGTTTTTCAATGAAACATCAAAATTCTCCACAGAAAGCATGCACGCTTTGTGAAAAATATCAAGTTTGTCCAAAACTCAGTTTTCTGTGGGAAAAAAAAAAAACAGTTTTGATGAAATTTTTTTGACCAACAATACTTGTCTCCACACCTCAATCGAGGGCGAGCTACCACAGAACTCAGCAGCCATGACAGCACATAGGGATGGAGGTCGCCGCTCAGGTAGCCGAGTTCCAAACGATCTAGGGGACCTATCGCTAATTGCTCTGGCTCCCATCTCTCTGCATTCGTCTCGCGCTGACTGAGCCTGCAGTCCGGGCGGATACAGAGGATGGTGCTCCTAAGTGATAGGCGGTACAGGCCAGGGAACAGAACGGGGTTAGAAGAGCTCTCTTACAGCAATTTTCCTTCTCTATCCACTCGGTGCTGAGGATCCCGAAGGAGCGGCAGGCCTCCCCGTAGGCGGCGAGAGAGCCGCAGAGCTGGAACTTCTTGTGGTTGTAGCAGCCGTCGAGGAAGCACGACTCGTAGAAGGGCAGTGGATCCAACAGCCCATAGCAGGGCTGGAAGAAGCCTTTCATGTCCGTCAGCTTGAGACAGTGGCCGTCGCTCTGCAGCGTCTGGATTTGCACGTTGTCGCAGGCGGCGGCGTACTGGGAGTACTGGAGCTCGTTACAGCTGGGAGCGAGGGATTAAACGAAGGACATCAGCCTGGAATCGTGTGAAACCACCAGTCCCTAAATCCTCTCCTGAGGTGAAGCCACAGACAAATAGACCGCTCGGGTCACCTTATTCTTTCCTCATTATTACCCCACTGTCCCCTCCCATGTATTTCCTAGTTCTTTTCCCCTCTGATTACGAGACGCTCATGAATCCAGGGTGAAATTCAGCCCTGTGCAGAAGGCCAGTACAAGGGCTATGAGCCACTTAAATCCCATGTCCGCCAGAGATCCAAGTGGGCCATAGTTCTTGGGCTGGCCCTTTTGAAGATTAGATTCCTCCCTAATCTTTGGTAAGCATCTCTTCATATCTGAGGCCAGGTTTTTAGAGGGCTAGCCTCTCTTTCCATGTGCACGATTTGCCCCTTCAGTGCTTGCATCCATAATTCCTGGTGGGTGGGATTTGCAAATGTGCTTAAGCGATCTAGGAACCCAAGCACCACTGACTGACTTAGGTACTTTTCCCATCTTGCCCTCTTCGGCTAGGAGTTTCAAAGGAATCTAAGGGTACGCAAATCCTATTGAACTTTAGCAGCATTTGAGTGCCTAACTCCCTTAGGCTATTTAGAAAATCCCAGGCTTAATTCCTCCTGCTTCTACAGCTAACTCTCTGACTTGCACCTACAATCAGGTACGTAGCTATCACCATCTAAATGGTAGACTCTATGCCTGCCATGAACCATATGGGCAAGTACCACGGGCAGAACTTTGGCAGGTGCAGATTAGTTGGGCAGAGGGAACCTTTGAAAATCTGGCCTGTTCCTGGCACACCTAAAACTCCCGCTAACTTCTGTAGAAGTTTTGCTTATGTAACCCATGCCCTCTGTCCCCCCTCTAACATTATCAGGGAGACCAAGAGGTCGATGAGCCTGTTCAGTCATGGCTAACAGAGCAGGGTCTTTTAGCTCAAGTAGTTGCGGGATATGCTCTGAGAAGTAGAGATCTCAGGTTCAATCCGCACCGCTAATCACCCACTCCAGAGGGGCAGCAAAGTAAGTGGTGGCCTGCACAGGGATTTGAGCTAGGGAGATCTCTGCAGTTTAGGACAAGCTTCCCCAGCCAGGAGGAGCGTATAACCCACACCTACTCAGTGTAGTGTTCTGGGCCAGGTATAGAGGTTGATGTGCTGACTAGAGTGCACCACTAGGAGTGCAGGATAGGGCCCAGGACATATGTTCAAAGCTGTCTTCCAAGTAGGTAAGGGCCAATAAGTCTTGGCTCTATTTACACCAAGGCTCCTTTCCCCCATTTTGGCAGTGTAACGGAGACCTAAAGTGGGCATATATGTAATTTACCCCCATGTTAAGGCCCCTTTGCACAACCAGAGTGGTGTGATATGGCCTTAGTGTAAATGATCCTATAGGGTTTAGGAATTGTCTTTTTGTCATATATTTGTACAGCACCTTGCACAATGGGGTCTGGTGCTATAGCAAGGCAAATGAACACCACTAATGAGGGTGAAACCAGCAGGGTTCTCTAGAAATTACTCTACAAACCAAGAGAAATGAAGAGCAAATGATCTCATTTCTGTAGGTGATTTGAGCCCTCCTATGGGATTCTATAGGGAGATAGAGTTCGCTATTAAATTCCACGGCAGAGTTCACACCACTCCAGATTATTGTTCCCTATTAAATACTACAGCGCTTTTCCTCCAGGGCTTGTTTCCCTGCAGCAAGCTGTGGATGGGTTCCCGATACACAACATGGGCTCCCACTGGTGTCAAGGGCCGAACACTCACTGACTCCAAGAGGAACCTCGGGCGCGGCTACACACGAGGCTCCAGGCTCACCTCTTCTGCATGCCATTGGTTTTCCAGCTCTGGGCCAGCACCACGCTGCTGACAACTGGCTTCCCCCTCAGGGTGACGTAATCATCGGTCCGGTCCCCGTTGAAGTTGCCGCACAGGCCACACACTTTGTTCTGCAGCCGCTCGCTGATGCTGATTTTGATGATGTTGAAGCCGTTGTAGAGGATCTGGATATCCGGGCTTGTGTCAATCACCAGGAAGCCCTCCATGCTGTAGATTTTGGTCGCCAGCCCGGTGACAAAGGGGATGGTCACCTGGGTGCCGTTCACCTACTCAAGGGGAGGAGATAATGCTGAAACCACTCACCTCTCAACACTCCGTGCCAAGGGACAGACTGAACCTGATAGACACAGGTCCCTGCAGTGGGCAGCATGGGGAACATCCCTTCATGCTGCCCCTCTCCCTCTCTGCCAGCAGCCAGCCCCATAATGGAGGCAGGGCAAGGCCAGGATCCTGCCTACTCCCTGTCCCTTTTGGATTCTTCTAGCATTCTAGGAGGGAGAAGTGCCTGGGATTTGCATTAGATTGTGCCAGCCCGTCACATGGGGAATCATAGAATATTAGGGTTGGACGGGACCTCAGGAGGTCATCTAGTCCAAGCCCCTGCTCAAAGCAGGACCAACACCCACTAAGCAGGACCAATACCCACTCAGCTCAGCTCGACAGAGATGGTTAGCTCTTTGAGACAGGGACCATCTGTCTGTTTGGCCCCTAGCCCACACAGTGGGATCCTGGGACCGCGGGGCTCCCACAGTTCAAATAATCAGTAACCATAGCCAAACTCCGTGTTCAAACCCATCACTCGCGACAGCTTCACAGGAGGCAGATCCAGCGTTGTTCTCCTTCTGCCCTAAGGAGAACAACATTCCCAGCCACCGCCTTCCCCTCCCCCCCAAGCAGAGCTTCCTAGAACCTAAAAAGGGAGATGAGCCAGAGGCACCATGAACTTCCCTAGAGCCTTTGCTGTTGCCAGCTGGTTACCCGGTGCTCAGATACTATGGTGATGGGCTGAGTACAACACCCTAACAGAGACAGTGTAGCCAGGGGGTGACGGGGATGTTCCTAATGCGGGGAGGGGGTGGCAATTGGCTTTTCCACTTTGGAGAATCCCAACCCAGCCCTGCCAGATACTTTCACTCCTCCCTGTGCCAGTGAGCTGTAGCCCAGCCCTGGGGAGTGGCTAGGCCCCTAAGAGTTTCAGGGCAGAGCAGAGGAAACCCACGACTGGCGCTTTACCTTGATGGTGTTCCGGTCACTGATGAGAATCTGCTCCTCGTTGATGTAGAAATACACCGGGGAGATGACGGTGAGGTTGGGCGACGACCACTTGTCGAAGTTGATGATCAGCTGGAAGGAGAAGTCGGGGAGCTTCTGGCAGATGGTGGAGAGGACGAAGGCGCAGTTGGCCGGGAAGTGGAGGAAGGCACCGTCAAAGGTGCGGAAGACCCCTCCGCCCGCCGCCAGGCAGTAGGAGTTCTTGGTGCTGAAGCAGCCGCGGACTCCGTTGCGGAGGGCGCACTCCTCGTCTGACTTGCACTGCCGCGGGTCACACTGGATGAGGTTGCGACGGAAGCAACGGCAGCGCCGGGTGCAGTCACTGTTCCAGAACAGCTGCTTGGGCTGAAGAATGAAGCGAGGGGAAAAGCCATTTTACAGGGGAGGGGGGGAATAAATCTACTATGCTCAATCGTAAGGCTCAGCTCGGGAGCCCATCACCAGAGCCTCTGAGCTCATGTAAAATTGTAGACTCTCTCAGCACAGTTGCCCACCCACTGTCCTGACCAAACTTTGTGGAAGGAGATGGGCCTGATTCGCAGTAGTGTTATGGTAATGCCTAGAGGGTCCAGCTGCGATCAGGGCCCCGTTATAGAATCATAGACCCATAGGGTTAGAAGGGACCGCCAGAGTCATCTAGTCTAACCCCCTGCCAAGATGCAGGATTGTGCTAGGTGCTGTACATATACACAGTAAGGGACAATGCCCTGAAGAGCTGACAGTCTAAACAGGTAGGACTTACAAAGGGTGGGAGGAAGAAAGGATTATTATCCCCACTTTGCACCTGGGCAGCTGAGGCCCGGAAAGATAAATGACTTGCCCATGGTCACCCGGGAAGTCTGTAGCAGAGCTGAGATGTGGCCACAGATTGCACTGTAGGTCAACAATGCAACTGTCAGACCCAGAGCAGTTGAATTCTGGCTGGAGGAGCTCTCTGCTGCCATCGCCTCTGGAGGTTTAAGTGGCAGCATGTCAATTTGGACAGCTCAGGCTCAGCTAAATCTGAACCGTGGGATAGAACTGGCAACACTTCAACCAGTAGAGGGCAGTGGTAGCACGTACATGCTAGCAGTAATGCGGTAATCTCAGATCAGATCATTGATCTATCCAGTCCAATATCCCACCCCGAGATGTGGCCAATACCTGAGCCTTCAGAGCAAGGTGAAAAAACAACAACCCTATAATGCCAATAGCACAGTATTGTACACAGGGCCAAGAGTCTTTGCAGAGCCCTAGGAGGTTCAGTTTATGCCCTAAAGCCTGAAATTTAATTAGCCTTTTGCAGAAGCACAAAACAGTGATTAATCATCATAAAATCAGCCAGCCCTTTGAAAAAGCCCAGCTGCAGAATTGGACGCTCTGCAGCAACATTCAATAGACAGAAGGGTGACCAACAGATAAAAAGAATCTAACTGCACTGAAACCTTTGGAAGCTGCAAAAGTGAGGAAATTTGAAGTTGCCGTTTCCACAGCAACCTTCCCCTCTTTCACTCAAACTCGCAGGGCTATAAATATCCCGTTGACCAACTTTTCGTACTGTTCCAACAGAACACAAATTGACTTCAGCCCCTGTATCAGATTCATAGAACAATTGGACGTACGGGCTTGCTTTGCTTCTGATATGAATGTAGGCACCGCAGTTTTCGAAGGAGAAAAACAGCCCCCCCGCGGGAGTATGGATGAAGACAACTAGTAAACAAGCCAGCCTGTTCGAGAAGCATCCTGCATTGGGATTATGTTAGCACAACAGACGTGCCGTGTTTTTTGCTTTAACGAGAGACACGTTAAATCTACTCTAGAGACAGATTTTCAAAGGGTGGATTCCTCCCAGGAGCCCACAATTTTCACCCACACGCACGTACTTTTGGGCATGATCATCTGTATATGTGGACTGTTGCCTTGGGCTAAATTCCATCACCCATGCATGCAGAGGATGGAATCTATTGTAGATAGGCTTGCAAAAAGTGCATGCAAAATTGGCTGATAGTAAGCATTTTGAAAGGTAAGAATTGAGACAGAATTGTGACACTTTTGAAAAGCCAGGACTGAAGAGTCCCGTTTTCAAACGTGGGTTCTGTAACTACACTCTAGTCTACAGCAGATAATGTCGACTGGTACAGTTATAGTGTGAATCCCTCTCGTGGAGGTAGTGGAGTTTCTGCAGGCACCAATGTGCGTTACCAGTTTAGCGGTGTCTACACTAGGGTTTTTGCTGGTATAAAAATTTTAGGGGGCAGGGGGAATCATGCCCCTAACCAACAGTACTATGCTGTTAGAAGTTTCTAGACCTGGCCTTGAACAGTTGAGTCCACCCCCATCTAGACACGCAGATCAGCATATACACACTCATCTGACACCTCTGAGCCAGTCGATCCCTGATCATCAAACTCAGTAAGTTAGGGGCAGTGAGGAATAGAACTGAGGAGTCCTGACTCCTGGCCCCCCTTCCCTCAGCTCATTGAACATTTCTTCTCTATACTACTAAATAAGTCCCTAACTAGGTGGGTGAGGTAATATCTTTTATTGGACCATCTTCTCTTGGTGTGAGAGAAAGAAGCTTTCAAGCTTACACAGAGCTCGGTGTTAGCTTGAAAGCTTCTCTATCTCATCAACAGAAGGTGGTCCAATAAAAGATATTAACTCAGCCATCTTGTCTCTCTCATACCCTGGGACTGACACGGCTACAACAACACTGCATACAAATAACAACATACACATCTAGCTTACTGATCTGACATTTTCAATGGGGAAAAAAATTACTCTGGGGCTAACGTCCACCCATCTCAAATGTCCCTCATTTTAGTCCCCAAGTTATGCATGTTCCACGTAAATGGGGGCCCCTCAAAACTCTTACTTCTGAAAATTATTTCCAGCAGAAATACCGAATCGTGGAAATGAGGTGATAGACAGAGTTATTGACATCAATGGAAGGAATCCCACAACATTTGAGCTCTCCGAGTACTGTGTATCCCTCATCTGAGGGCTTTCTGTGCCCAGTATTTGGGTCCGAGCATTTTGAGAGATGCTAACCAACTTCTGTGCCCAATTTAAGCCTAAAATAATAACAACAACAACGAGTTATAAGCTACTGAAAAGCAGTGTGGATTAGTAGCAGGACAGCAGCTAATCCCTGCCTATGCCACAAAGGTTCTGCTAGGCATGGCAGCATTAATTTTCAAGAGCACTTATACCACCACTTCATTATTGTTATTTGTATTACTGTAGTGTCTAGAAGGCCCAGTCAAGAATCACGACTCCTTTGTGCTAGGCGCTGCACAAACACAGAAGAAAAAAGTTTTTTTTTTTGCATCTACAATGAGAACACCAAAGGTTTTCGGTCAATGAACTGTTTCATCCTGCTATCGAACGACAGTAAAGCCTCGACTATTGGCACGAGAGCCTTCTCTGCAGTTCCAGCAATCTAGAACAGCCTTCTCCGATCTCTCCACTTCAGCTTTTGCATTCCACATCTCTCGCCTCCCTCTTGATTCTTCTCTTTCCTCTGCTCTTTATGGTTTTAACCCAGTAAAATCCATTATGAGATTCGGGGAGCCTGATTCCCTCCTCTCACTTACACCTGAGTGAATTAGGAGTAAATCCACTGAAGCCAGTGGCGTTGTATGGGTGTACAGAAGGGAGAAGTCAGCCCCACTGATTCATGCAAATGCTGCTAGGCGAATTTAAGTTTCATTGTGTTGTATTTTTACTGCGAGCTAGACTAAGTTTCAGTCTCATTATTAAGAATTTGTTGTTCCATTACAAGGATTAAGCTGATGAATATTACATAACCTGACGAACTATATGGCTAAATACATTAAGGTTATTAATTATGCTGGTATCGGTCTCCAGATAACGGCAGGGAAACATACTCTGCATTCCTGCTTCACAGCGGTGCAGCTAACAGAGGAGAGAAACTCTGTTAAATGGACCCACAAATTATCCTCCAGGAAGATTTCACTGTCCCACAGAGCCAGTAGCAGAGAGCAGAGTAGAATTCCCATCTTTACATCCAAAGTTTATTGGAGGCCTGTCCAATTAGAAGGCAACAAGGGGCAGAAGAAACCATAGCAAATGGAGAGTGTTTCCATTCTCCATTTCTGTTTTGTTCTTATTTAGGGACCATTTAGTATCCAATTCCACAGGCAGCTCAGGGAAGAAAAACTGCATAATCTGCACTGTGCGCACCTCAAAGTTTACAATTTTTGTTGTTGGTTTTTTTTGCTGCTTGGCAGAATATAGATGAGCCCTCCTTGAAGACACCCTCATTTAGATTCAATACAGCCATCTTCCCAGAAGCTGTTAGCTAAGAGCAGCGGACACATAGGAAAAACACAAGGCGCCTATCCAGTAACAAAGGAGGGGAAAGCAGGACTTATAGGCACAGTGGGGCTGATTCTCATTCGCATTGTGGCCCCTTTCCACCATGATTGCAGCATAAAGGGGTCTTGCAGTGAGTGGAAATTACACTGACTTCCCTTTACTTCTGCAGAGTGGCGTGAAATGGCATCAGACCCGACGGTCCCTTTAACTGCGCGCAGGTGCAGCCACACAGCAATCTGGTAGCTACCGCACCTCTCGTGTGGCCGAGAGCTCAGGCAGCACACAGGCCTTCAACCTGCCATAACCCGCAGCTGCTCTGCTTGGCACCGGAGACCAGCAGGGCGGAGAGGTAAGGAGAAGAGTGAAAGAGGCAGGGGCTTTGGAGACCCCGGCAGGGGTCCTGCTTGTCTGCCAGGCCTTCCTGCGGGAATCCAGGGCAGCAACTCTTGGTGCTATAGGAAGCCTTGAGCCAGCAGGGAAGAGTAAGGAGCGTGGACTGGGGAGGGGCAGAAGCACCATTTAGGTGGGTGGGGGGAGAGGCTCTTCACGGTCCCATTCCAGGGTTCACGGAGCCAGCTGTGGAGATGCCGATCCCTGCTGCTCGCAGGCTGACAGGGCTGAAACGAGCTCCTGACAGCCCTGCCCAGTGGGAGGAACGGGGGGAGGGAGAACCTGTACCACCATCTCAGTTCATGCACTCCTGCCTGCTCTGGGCTGCAACAGCAACTCCCTCCTGGAGACCCCGGGGTCAGAGGTGAGAGCAGGGCTGGCTGAGGGACAGAGAGGGAAAGACCCTAAAATCCCTTCCCCCAAAGAAGCCTCGAGCCACCGGGGGGTATAAGGAGCAGGGTGGGAGGAGCTCCTGGGAGGGGCTGGTGGGGGTTCCCCCTCAAGGGCTAAGGTTCCTGGGAGGAGGTGTGTGTAGGTCTCATGGGGGACACAGGCATGGCTCTGGCTTTCCTGGTTTTCTAACTTTGTTTTCCAAAACTCTGGAGAGTTGGTAGGTTCTCAACCCACTGCTACGCGTGCACGTGTGACCGTGTGTATATCTATTACTGACACGTCACTTTACAAACACCTGACACTTTTCAATGCCATATAGTGTGAGACCAAAAAAAAAAAAAAAAGGTGTGAGCTTGCCCAAGGACAAAAATGGCGTGCTCAGTGGAGTCTGCAGCCCACACAGAACAAAGAAAATTTAGAGGGAACATTGGTCTGGCCGAGGGTAATGTTTTCAAAAGAGAACCCAGACATCTGGTCATTTAAGATCTTGGTACTTATTAGAACTACAGGGTCTGGTAGCCTCAGTGCCTTAGGCCACTTTCAGAAGAGATTTGGGGCATATCTACACTACAAGTGAAGGTGTGACTGCATCCACACTGTGGCTTTAACCTAGCTAGCACTGGTATCAATAATAGTGGAAACAAGGTAGCACAGGCTTTAACACAGGCTAGCAAGCAACGTCCATACCCAGGATCTCTGGCTGGCGTACGCTACGGTTGCTAGCCCATCCTGAAGCCTGCACCGGCCTGTTCACACGTCTATTGTTACGAGGCAAGGTGTAGGGTAAACGGAAAGCTGGCTGTGGGTTGTTTCTGCACGGGCACAGAGTAGCTGCGTGGGTATGAACCCCCAGTGTGGATGCATGGCACTAGTGTAAAAAGTGATTTGCTCAGGGGTACGCCCCACTGATACAATTCACTTTTTTTACCCCAGTGCAGCACATCTAACCTTATGTAGCTACATCAGTGGAGGAAAAGAACAACTCAGTACACACCCGGCCGGACAGAAAAAGGAGGAAAGAAAAGAGGGAAGGTGGAAGACGAGGGAAGAAGGGGACGATCCTACCTCATAATATTTGCCATCTAAGTAGCAGCCGCAGTTGTGGGGAAGGATGCAGCTCTTGCCGTTCAGGACGTAACCAGGGTCACACTGGCACCCTTCCACGCAGTAATGGTTACAGTCGCTTTTCAGCCGGATGGCAGCACAGCGGGGCTGGCACACAGTCACACAGCTCTCGTAGTGACTGTTGGGGGGACAGCTGACAGCTGGAATGCAAGGGACAGGGCTTAGCAGGCAGGAGAAAATGAGTAGTCAACCTGTAAATTAACAGCCACCCCCACCCCTACCCCACAATGGCACAGTCCAGTAAGCTTAACTCTCGTAGTGTTAATACTAAGCTATAGGGTGAAATGGCAGGTATTCGCATGCCCCTTGACGGGGAGGAAAAGCTACAGTCCAGGTTTGCAGAGGTGAAAGGCTGATACACAGATTCCCTCAGCTATCCAGCCCTCCCAACTCCAAGCGCTAACGAGGAGCAAGACTCAGAGGTCGGCCAATGGGCACATCCAAAGATTGCAAAGCACCTTGCAGGCAGTGATTACGGTTCATCCCACCCGGTAAGGCACATTTATCCCAAAGTTACTGCTGGGTAAATTGAGGCACAGAGGAGGAAGTTAATCTAGGCAAGGAAGAGTACCCAGACAGCTAGTCATCTTGGTATTTTTTAGAATATCAGTGACTGGTACCCCAGTGCCCAGAGCCAATTTTGTCTAAATTCCTCAGGCATTGAGTTTGGATACAGTGGTTCATCCTCACTTGCTAAAACCAAGGGACTGTGCTGCTCTGCTCTGCTAAGCTGCAATTTATAGTCCACCCCAGAAAAGGCTGCATTTTACTGGTGGGCGAAATCATCCCAAGGTTAGATTAGCTAGTTCATTTGGGATGGAAGCTGTTGCATTAATGTAAGATGATCGGCATGGTCCTGGGTTATTGTGAGCCCCACTTAAAACGTTTCCATTTTAACACGAAATCCCCTAAGGCTTCACTGATGGGTTTGGGTTTGGGGAGGTGTGGTCAGCCTGTGCCTTAGTCTTTCACCTCTAGAGGACCAAGTTCAAATCTCAGAATAGGTATGGTTGGCCTCCCATCCTTAGCCCCCATCTGTGCACAGCACAGAATCCATCTTGAATGGCCAGTGGTCTTTGCCCAAGAAAGATGCATAAGGTTGTTGCTGGCTATGACTGAAGACCGTTAGCAGAACTACTACACCACTGTATTCTCAGCCAAGCAAGCCAGCAGCCAGCAAGGCACCCTCACTTAATGTACCACCTTCTCCTCCTCCTCTATGCTTCTCTGGACTCTAGTGGTGCCCAGAAGCCACCACCAAGATCAGGGCTCCATTGGGCAAAGCACGATACATACGCTATGAATCAGTCCCTGCCCTGAAGGCCTTACAATCTTAAAATATAAGACAGAAGAAGAGGAGGGGAAACAGATGGCCAGAGAGGCAAGGTGACTATCCCAAACTCACACAACAGTCCAGAACCTGGACTAGAACCCAGAGCTCCTGAGGGCCAGTCCAGCACCTTATCACTAGACTACACTACTTCTCTCCCTTCACCTATTCCCTCAGCTCCCTCTAGCGTTCCCAGCTATGCATCACCCCTTCTGCTCTGTTCAGTTCACCGATATAGAATGGAAGCCAGCCCAGGCTCACGCGGTACCTAGCTCCAGCCCCCAGGAGCAAGTCCCTCTGACTTGGGATCATTACGTTTTAAGTCATGACTTTGCGACTAGAAAGAAGAATAAACCAAATTTAATTTTAAATCTTGTTAGTGATGAAAATTACTTTTTGTCTGATTTGCCGGATGGTCTGTCTGCCGCAGAGGTTTGCAGTTCCATTTATGAGGGAGTTTAATTGAACAATGCATTGTAATCTTATTGACAATAGCAGGCAGCATCATTAGAACAAACACATAATCTTCCCCTCCTATATAACTAATCAAATTCTTATTTAACAAATGAAGAATAGCTGTTCTCTTTTGAACTTTGGAGTTAACCCTTCCCCTCCCTGGATTTGCTACGAGGTGCAAGGTGCTTTAAACTATGTGGCTCCTGACTATTCAGTTATGCTCTTTATGGGTTGTCTACAGGGTTTAAACCGAGGACTTTCAGCATAGATCTTCTACCACTTGAGCTAAAGGAGTAGCTCCATTAGCAAGCAGCAGTAGTAGGCTGTTATCAATTGGCCCAACCACTAGAGAGGGGAACATGACACACTGTGCCAGTGTGCTACTTCTACATTACAAGTACAGCTGTATAGAGGGAGCCAGCTACAACACACTTGTGCCCCTGGTGCAATAAAAGCATCACCTATGTATACAGGCACTTACCACCCCCTCCCTTGGGATGGTATCTGAGCACCTCACAATCATTAATGTATTTATCCTCACAGCACTCCTGAGAACAGTGTCATCCCCTTTTTACACTGGTGAAACTGAGGCACACAGAGAATAAGAGATGTGCCCAGGGTCACACAGAGAGTCTGAGGCAGAGCCAGGAATTGAACCCCCATCTTCTGAGTCCCAAGCCATACTTACTGCATAGATCCATTGGGCAGGGCAGAGGAGAACCTAAACACACCCCCAGGCTGTGCTGAAGCACTTGACTAGCCAAGATTTTAGCAGGGTCCAGAGACGACATTAAAACTCAGCCAGGTTCCTTTGCCACTAAAGCCATGCTCTGATTTTGTTGGGGTGCAACCGTATTGTAAACGGGTTCTCTGACAGCTGTCTTTATAACATGGACAGGCTCTCAAGCTCTGTCCACAATACATTGGAATCGCTGTGCTTAGCCGGTTAGACAGTTCTAGCCTGGGGGGACTGGTTTCCAAATGGAGCTGAGCCCCTGCAGTTCCCCTTGAAGTGTGTGAGATCCCTGTTGTTAAACCACGCTACAAGGCCCATCTGCAGGCTTTGTAATGTGGTGATCACACAACAGACTGCTGGCACAGCGCACGCCCACACAGAACACGGTTGAAAGATGTGTTGTGCTTTCAGCTGGCTTGGGAGCCGGCCCGTGCCTGGGCTCTCGCACGGCTCCTCTGCTGAGCGGGGAGAAACGCAAACCAACAGCCTGTCTACAAATCAGTCACGTTGGGGAATCCAGTTACAACTCACTTGCCTGCTAACCCATTTGCAATCATGGCTCGGATCTGTAGTGCCGACTGGACCTTACCCAGGAGATGTCTGCTTTAAAGTCTTTGTTTAACCCGGGCTTTAGCTTTTTTGCAAAACACAGTGAAGTTCTAGTGTGCAGTGCGTGTTGGAATCATGGCCCCAATGCTGCAATTGGATTCACGCAGGCAGATGCTTTTGTATCAAACCCAAGGGCTTCACTGGGGCTCTGCAAGCGCTGGATTGCAGAAGTGGGGCCTCTGTTTGAAACTGGATTTGGTATTACTTCTCGTGCTTGTATTTGCAGTGTAGACAGGGCTTAATTCAATGAGAGGTGGATTGTAGCACCACATGGCTAACTCAGTTCTCAGGGAAATAAAAACTCTGTTCTCATCCAGATTGGGGAGACCAAGCTAGAAACCTCTTAGCATCAACCACGGCATGCCACCAATCCTAGCACTGGAGTAGATTTGCATACAATACAAACAATAGTCCTCCTGACCATTACACCGCCCAGGCCCAGGGTTTTTGAACAAGCCTGGAGAAATACCCGGAGACAAACTGGTTTCCTGCTAAGTGCTTAGGAAACCTTCAGATTTAGTGGCTGCCCCATAATTCATCCTCCTGCAGCTCCATTTCCTTTATGAATCTGTTGACACGAGCGATAATGTCCCGTGACTCTGGTACACATCTCTTTCATGCGGAGTTATCTGTTGAGCTATTTTTCTTCCCTGTCTCTTATCAGCGGTATCATTTTTAATCCATTATTTTTGGTTTTGTCATTATTATGGGGCCTAACCTTGGTTCTTCTCCTTAGGAATCCCCGGAGTGTCAAGGATTCCTTGCTCCCATATTCACCACCTTCCCCGCACGAAAGCCAGACATCATGGCAATCATACTCATCAAGAACAATAACGTTTGCATAGTGCTTTCCGGCCAGGCATCTCAGAACATTCCACAACACTAGGCCACCCTCGTTCCTGTTCTACACAAGGAGGTTCAATGACCTGCCCAAGGTCCCACAGCAGATCAGTGACAGAGCTGGAAACAGAACTCAGGTGTCCTGGCTCCCAGTTCTGTGCTCTATCCACTGCGTAACACTGTCTCACGAGGCTTATCCCACCATAGAGGTGTCTATGATGCTGCTGCTTCTCAGAACTATGCAGTGCAGCTCCATGTAGCTGCTACGGAGATTACCTATGCTGCTTGGCTGGGATCTGAACTCTGATTCCCTCGTCTGGTCACCAGACTTGGGGTGCTAGTGGAAAATGCCAGGCTGACAGTCTGGGAGACTGAGTTCCTCTAATTATGCACGGGTAAGGGCACTGCTCTGCAGGGACCACTGAGAACTAGCTCAGTCTCCATAGCCCACCCAGCGCCTGTCGCCAAGGTGGCCAGCCAGGTGGCCAGTTAGCACCAGTAGCAGCGGTGGTTTTGTGGTGCAGACACTTGCCCACTAGGAACTGGGCCAAGGCCACTAAATTCATCTCATGCCAGTCACCCAGAACAGCCATCAGATGGCACCAGTGACAGCCACTGGACTGGATTTGAATCTAGCTCCCTCTACACTGTATTGCCATTTTCTCCCCAAATTGTCCCCCTCTCTTTGGCGAGGGAAGCTTTAGGTGTTGCACACACAAAGACAGACCCTTTGCTGCAATTTCTATTGAAGTCGGTGGAGCGACACCAGCTGAGGACCTGGTCCGAAAGCAGACGATCATCCAAGTAATTTACAGGGGCCAAGGTAGAAGGAAAAGGTTCTGCTCACAGCACGAGGTGAAGTTCCTCCAGCCGGTGATGGCTATTCCCTGGGTTTGGCAGGTGCTGGCGTAATTCTGCAGCCAGCTGCAGGCGGTTTGGACAGCTCCCCCGTCAATGCAGGTATCAAACAGGCAGTTCTTGTAGAAGAAGCCGGGGTTGACTTTGCTATGGCACTTGGCGAAGACGCTGCTTTTGCTGGGAATTAGGCTGCACAGCTGCTGGGGTTTCCAGAACCCTTCCACCTTACTGCAAGTGGGGCACCTGTCACCACAGCCCACCTGGCAAAAGGTGTCCCGCTTCACCCAGCTCTGGCCAAAGTCATTGATGTTGGAGGCCACCAGCCCGCTGGAGGTCTCCAGTTCATCACCAGGATTGCCGTTGTAGCGGCCGCAGAGGCCATAGGTGTTGTTCTGGAGGCTTCGCGGGACGGTGACGGAGAGGAAAGTCTTCCAGTCATACACCACCTTCAGCCCAAAGTCGGTCTCCACCACGATGTGGAAGCCAAAGGCAAAGATGTTCACCTTCCCTTGGCCCAGCTTCAAGGGCAGGTAGAGACGCTCATTGTTAATCTGCAAGGACACAGAAGCGGATGGGTAATTATTAATCTGCAAGGACTTGAAGGTAGGATCAAGGAATGTCATTTGTTTTAGGATATGCACCTCATGGGAGATGCTCTGTTGTGCAAGCAATGACTGTGATGCAGCTCTTAGAAGAAAAAAGTGATGATTACCATAATAATTATAACAACAACAGCCTGGATGAAGCACTGGAGGATGCGGCATTGGGCAGGGCTAGATCTGGCTCCCAGCTTTTTCCAGATTGGGGTTCTCTTTTCCATACTGTGTGCTGTTTGTGAGCACCTCTGTTCCAGGACTGGTGTAGACAGTGCAAAGAAACAAGCTACCCAATGGGTACGTCTGTACTGCAATCGCAGGGTGTGACTGCAGCTTGAGTAGATGTACCTGAGCTAGCTTTAATCTAGTTACCTCGAGTGCCTGAGCAGTGAAACCGCAGTAGTACAAGCCTACCTGGGACCCTAGGTTATTACTCGGGTAGCTAGCTCACGCTGAAGCAGTTGCTGCTGCGACTTCACTGTGCTGGTACCCAATGTAGCCATATTAAAACTATCTCAGGTACGTCTTCATAGACATGTCTTAAGAAAATACCCAGAATCTACATCACTGATTTCTTCTCTCACAAGAAACCGATCTGCAGGTCCCAGACATCTGCTACCACTTGGCAGAGAGGCCCCCAAAGTGACAATAATTAGAAATGGGCCCAGAGCTGTGAAGTTCTGACCCAGATTTGGATCTCAATCTGAACTTCCCCAAAGCCTGGGCATGTTTGGACTCAGTATTTTGCTTTGGCTCTTCCTGGAAATAGGTTCTATTGGGACACCAGGTTCCAGATTCCACAGACTTTTGCCTCACAGCCCCCAACAGTGCGCCTCCGGGAACTGACAGCATGGACAGCCAGACAAGCGCCAGTGGAATATCAGCTCATCACAGGGAACTTCCTCCTGCTAAGAAGCGCTCCATGCTGCCCAAGGAGGCTGCATCATGCCCTACGCGGTGTTCAGTGATCACTCAGTGCTTCTGCTCTTTGCAAAAGCTCTGTTTTATCAGAGTCCAGTTCCAGGTAGCTATGCATAACAAGAGCTCCATAACACCCACCCAGACTCACTATCTGGGACGTTCAGCCCTTAAAGGTACCACCTCTAACACCACGACGGAACTTGTTTAGATACCAGCTGCCAGGTTCTGCTCCAAAAACAATCAGACCTTGGAAGTCAGTTAGAACCTCACCCACTTTGCTTGCAGCTCCTAAGAGAACTCAGAAATCCAATCCCTTTCCTGCCTTGATATGGTTACCCAGTTATCCTGCAAGTCCTCCTCATGCAGCTCCCCTGCGGAGTTCCCACAAGAGTTTCATATGCACAGGCAGGCTTGGACCCTCTAATGCAGCTTGCTGTGGCTTTATCCTTCCAGAAAGCAAATGTCACTGTCGATCTCTATAAAATGATGGAGGCAGCACAGGGGAAAACAGAAGGCCCCTTAAGAAAGTCAAGTCAGGCAGCTTTATGAAATGAGAGACGTGGAGCAGCAGAAAATGCTCAGATAGGAACCATAAGGCATTCTGGAGACAGAATGTATTCAGGACTCGAGCTACAGCAGACAAGGGTGCACAAGACCATGGGTCAGGATCTACCAAAACTTCACCACTTTCCAATAGCATCAACTCCTGCCCTGTCCCCGATTAGCTGGCAGTGTGTACTGTGCTCAACTGAGTCCCACAACCCCAGGCTGCGGCCACTCCCTCCACCCCTCTACCCTCTGGGTCATGTTGTGACCAGCCAACTCACCAGCACCGTGTATTTGTAGGCCCGGTGGATGACTATGTTATAATTGAAGACGTCCACCTCAACTTGCTTCACCCACAAGGCCAGGGACGGGTCCCGGTCCTCGTTCTTGGCCGTGACGGTGAATCTGGGGAAAGTATCCGACCTCTCCACCCGCTGCCTGGAGATCGTTGTGCAAAGGACCAGTGGGCAGCTGCTCTGGAAGTCAAACGAGAATCCATCAAAGGTCAAGTAATGGCCATAGCCAGAGACGATGCAGGAGGCATCTGTGCGGGGCTGGCAGTAGTAGAGGCCGTTCTCCTCCAGGCAGTACTCGTCGTCCTTGCAGGAGATGTTCTCGCAGTGCACGCTGTTGTCAGACCCATTGCAGTAGCAGAAGAACTGGCAGTCGATGTCCATCCAGAAGGTCTGATTGGTGAAGAGCTGATGCCCCTCAAAATTACAGCCACACTCGCTCCTGGGGACACACTGGGACCCTTGGAAGGCAAAGCCCTCGTCGCACTGACAGCCCTCCATGCAGGTGTCCACGCAGACGGGGCCGATGACCAGGGTTTCGCAGGTCTCGGTGCAGGTCATGCACTCCTCGAAGTGGCTATTTTCAGGGCACTGGAGAGCTGGAGGCAATGAAACACACACAACATCAATGGCTTATTGGGGAGAAAGGCTCCACCGTCACCGGCGATGGAGATTCAGGTCAGAGAGAAGGAGGATGTAGGATCAGCGAGACAAAGAGCAAGTTGTGGTATTGGGTATTGCCACACAAGCTACTGTAAAAGAAAACAACCGTACACACCTCCCATTTCCTCTGATTTCTCCCTCCCCATCCTGCCACTGTATCTGGTTTTCTGTTCGTACCCTTCTCCCTCCTGCAGAGGTTTCCTCTCCGTCTCGTCTCAGGATCCAATTCAGTCTGGCCCTCTTGCTCTTTTGATAATCTCTGTGGATTTTCTCCCCCTGACCTCCCTCATAGCTTCTCCCCCTCCATCTCTCTGGTCTTGTCCTTGTCCTTTTCCCTTCGACTGCCCCATCTGTCTGAAACACTTGCCTCCATCAGAGACGCTGACCTAGTTCACCGTGTGAATCACACCCGAACTCCTTTCTTTTGCCTTCAGCTCACAGACCCAACTGTGTCTGAGACTCACCTTCCTCCCGCCAGCATTGCCCTCCTCCATGAATCCCTTCCTGTCCCCTCCCTGCTGCCACATACACACCAGCACATGGCACTCGGGCTCTTTGCTCTTGCCTTCAAGAATTCCTAGCCCCAGGCCTCCACCTCTAGGCGCCTGTTTCCTCTGCATCTCCTGGTTCTCTTGCCTTACTGCTCCCTTCATCTCTTTCACCCGCTCTCAGCTTCATACCCTTGACCAGTGGATCCCCCTACACCTGGATCAACCTCCCCTCTGAGTATCTGCTCCATCTCTCCTCCTCCTTTAGGAATCCTTCCCACCTTCTTCTCTGCACCTTCCCGTTTATTTATTCTTCCATGTCTCATCTCCTGGATCTCAGGACCACATCCTGGGAGATGCTGAGCATTCTCAAGCCCCACTGGGCTCAGCACCTTGCTGGATTACAGTCCCTTACTCTGCAAGTTCTTTGTGCCAGGGAACAGGCGCTACTTGTCACAGATAGTCTGTGGTTGTTATTGCTACAGATCACTGATATGACTCTGCAAATGTGCACGGTTGCTGAGCAAACCTGTAACAACTGCACATTTGCAGAGTCATATCAGGGCTCCGTATCACTGATCACCACGGACTATCTGTGACGTGTCCTCAACAGCATGACGAGACCATTATGTTCTATTGGGAGGCAGTGGATAGAGCACTAGACTGGGACTCAGGAGTCCTGGGTTCTATTCCCAACTCTGCCACTGACCTTGGCTAAGTCACTTTCCCTCTCTGTGCCTCAGTTTGCCCATCCGTCTTTTGATTTGGCCCTCCTTTGCAATCTGTAGAGCTAGGAGATCTACTGATGAAATGTGCTATATAACAGCATAAGATTCTTATGTTATTATTGTATTAATTGTGCAGAAACATCAGCTCGCCGACAGTCCATTCTAAACTGCAGATGATGGTCGACTTTTCTGGATTCATTGTCCACATCCTGCTTCTCTCCTATCATCATCACTAATATTTGCATTACAAGCAGCAAAGAGTCCTGAGGCACCTTATAGACTGACAGACATATAGGACCATGAGCTTTCGTGGATGAATAGCCACTTCTTCGGATGCATGTAGTGGAAATTTCCAGAGGCAGGTATAAATATGCAAGCAAGAGTGAGTCAGGCTAGAGATACCGAAGTTAGTTCAATCAGGGAGGATGAGGCCCTCTTCTAGCAGTTGAGGTATGAACACCAAGGGAAGAGAAACTGTTTTTGTAGTTGGCTAGCCATTCACAGTCTTTGTTTAATCCTGAGCTGATGGTGTCAAATTTGCAGATGAACTGAAGCTCAGCAGTTTCTCTTTGAAGTCTGGTCCTGAAGTTTTTTTGCTGCAAAAGGTAGCCATCCTGCAGCAAAAAAACTTCAGGACGAAAGCTCATGCTCCTATATGTCTGTTAGTCTATAAGGTGCCACGGGACTCTTTGCTGCTTTTACAGATCCAGACTAACACGGCTACCCCTTTGATATTTGCATTACAGTATCAATACAGGATGGTCCCTGGCTTGAATAATTTACAGTCTAAACAGGCAAGCCGGACAAAGGTAGGAGGGGAAACTGAGGCACGGGGTGAGAAAGTGACTTGTCCAAGGTCACAAAGCAGGTCAGTGTCAGAGCCAGGAATAGAAGCTCAGGTCTCCTGACTCTGAGGGCTCTGTCCACTAGACCACAGGGTCTCTCCTTCCCTCTCCCTTCCACAGACTCCCATAAGCCCTCAGTTTGAGAGATGAAGGCTGGTTCATTGCCTATTATGTATTCTGTGGTGTGGGATTTTTTACATGTGCTTTTGAATTATGAATGTTACAACATCGATGGCAAGCTGACAGCGACAGCAAAAAAACATGACTTATTCAAATTACTCTCTGATGATGGCTTACACTATTGTTAGAATCCATCTGCAATTCTGGAACACTCAGACACAGTGTAATACAACTCCTGATGTTCCTGAAATGCCATCATGAAATTACTTAATTGGGAGACCTCTTTCTGCAAGGGAAAGGAAGTGCTTAAAAAAATAGCCTGAGCACAAAAAGCAGAAGCTTTGTGTCTTTGTGCCCAGACAAGATTACCTTCTTAATTTGTACAAGTTGCCCATTTACTTGCCAGTTCTTCCCGACAAGTACAAATGTTTTCTTTCTGCAACACAAGACTGTACTTTGCTACAATGCTACTGGGGCTGAAACAGGTGTTCATCTGAATAAGGACCTGGTAAACAAGTTAAGAAACTCTCCTACTATTTCCTTTTTGTTGACCCCAACGCATGGCTTAAAATAGCTAGGTAAGAGACTACTTCTTCTTGCATCATTGTTACAAACAACCTGCATTGACTGAAGCTGGCGAAATAGCAAAAACTCACCACCAATCCTTCATTTACAGAGATTTTTGTGAATCAGAGCATCAAGTTCTGTTCAGTGAGGTCATACTAGGCTAGATGCAGGGATTACAGAGTGAAATTCTCTGGCCTGTGCTCTGCAGGATATCAAATAAGATGATCGCAATGTTCCCTTCTGAACTTAAAATGTATAGGTGAAATTCTGGCTCCATTGAACTCAACAGGGCCAGGTTTTTACCCTATGAATCTATGTTGCACCCAGACACCACAGTGATGGGCAACCTTACAAAAACCTAAATAGAGGAAAATAATAGATACGATTAATTATGAATTAGTATTATTTATTCTAGTCCTACACCAGGACCCCACTGTGCAAGGCATGTATAAACGCAGAACAAAAGACGGTTCCTGACCAAAAAAGCTCACAATTTTCCATGAGAATGTTTGGTTTGGTCAAAAAGCCATTTTCCCCCCTCCAAAAATGTTGAATAGATTCCTTGATTTTAAGGCCATAAGATCATCTAGTCTGACCTCCTGCATAGCACATGGGACCACTCAAACGTTTTAGTCGATAGTCCTTAGATGCGCAGGCTGAAGGTGCAGCTTTGAGGGGAAGGGTCTGGGGGTGGAAGGGAAGGAAGGATGGAAAGGGAGGAGGGGGAAAAAATGAACATACTTGTCCTCTGAAGAAGTAGTAGTTCACCCCACCCAAAGTCAATCAAAGACTTTTCCCCAACTTACGGCAAAAGTTGAAGCTCCTCCACTGGCCGACCTCCACCTCCGCGTTCTTACAGGCGCTAGCGTAACGAGCCACTGAGTCGCAGAGCTCCGACTGATTGCCCCTGCTCTGGCACAGGCGGAAGAGGCACGTTCTGTAGTAGGCCGACGCATTGACCACGCCGTGGCAGTCCAGGAAGGAGCTGTTGGTGGGGTCGTTGATGATCCCGCACTTGGAGCGGCTCCGGTAGTATTTGAGCAGCTCTGAGTCATTGTTGCAGGCCTTGAGCAGGTCCCCGCACTCCCCGTTGCAGATCTCGTCGAAGGTGGTCCAGCTCTGCAGGAAAACCACCAGGTTGTCTGTGCACTTGCCGTTGGGGAAGCAGAACTCATCGCTGCTGTTCCCGTTAAAGAAGCCGCACAGTCCGGCAGTGCAGTTGAAGTAGACGGTCGAGAGGCGTATCTGCAGCATGCCCAGGTTGGAGTACTGGATACTCACAAGCCCTTCAGACTCAATCACCGTGCCATTTTTGCTCCGGTAAATTTCCAACTGGCCGGAGGGGAGGAAAAATGGCAGCTCCACTTCATAACCATTCACCTGCAAATGAAAGCATGTGGTGGATGTGAAATGCTCGCCGCTATGGAGGTGACCACTGAAAGTAGAGCGCCTTGTGTCCTACTCCTGCAGCTAGCAGCAGACAGTGCTATCGCTCTGCATCACATCGTCATCTGTGTCAAATACAGCGTGGACAACTAAGATTTAAACTGGTGCTAAGTTATTTTAAGAGCAGGTTAGACAACCACCTGTCGGGGATGGCCTAGGTAAGACTGAGTCCTGCCATGGGTGCAGGGGACAGGACTAGATGACCTCTCGAGGTCCCTTCCAGTCCTATGAGTCTATAATGGATTCTCATTCTGATTCTGTATTTCAAACCAAGCCTGCATGCTGCCTGAAAACAGCCCACGTGCCACCAGCAGGACAAATATCACAGTGTGAGAATCACTGATCTATGCTACATTTTCCATCGCCCTCATGAGATCAGAATGGAAGAGTTAGCGGAAGAAACAGGAAGGTAAGGGAGGGCCCATTGTAAGTTGAGCAGGTTGAAAGGAGTTGCGACTGTTTTATAACAAGCCCGGGGTCATCTAGGAACCACACGGCTGCCATTACACTGGACACAGAGCTCATCTGGAACGTCATAGCGACATCTGGATTATAAACTCTTTGGGGATAGCAACTGTCTTTTTGTTCCGTGTTTGTACAGTGCCTAGCACAATGGGGTCCTGGTCCATGGCTGAGGCTCCTATGTGCTCCCACAATACACATAAATAATCGGAGATAGAACCAAAATTCTCCTTCAAGAAAGAGCACAGGTCTCTTACACTTAAGCTACAGGAGAATCCCCATTAGCAGGATGGAGCCTATGAGACACAGCTCAGCAGTTCTGATTGCCACCAGTAGAGGGCAGTAGTGCACGTGCACACTACCCAGTATGTTGCGAAGCAGTGGTAAAGCTGTGTAACTGCAAGCATGGCAGAAGAGTATCACATAGCTTCATGTATGACAGTGACACCCTTTCCATGCTGGCACTGGTGGCTGGTAAAACTGACTAATTTGGGTCTGAATAAATAAGGATCGCTGTCAGCTTGACACCCCATATGCCTAGGGCACATTCATTTGTAAGCAGCTCTGGCTTAAAACAAGGTTGCGAGGACTATTTGTAAGTAACACTGTAGTGGATTTTAGATTTTTTTCTGTCTGTGTGCCCTGATCCAAGTTGCTCACTCTAGAAATCAGAGATTTATCTAACCGCCAGCAATACAGACTCAAGCGGGGATTTGACCAATCAAGCTGGGCTCTTGCGGTGTCTTGCATCATCCTTCACCGCTAACAAACATTCAGCCAGCAGAGCGTAGCGGAGAATTGTAACAGGGACTTTAGTTCACGATGCACGAGCCAGAAGAGCATCCTCGCTTCTCTCCTGCGGCTGTCCTGGGTCAGCAGGGCTAAGACGAGCGAAAGCTCACTGGTGACAATAAAGCATGCAAAACCTCAAAGCCTCACAGGGAGCAAAACCGGTCAGTAAGAAGGCTCCTTGTTTTCAATAGCTGCTTTGTTTACTCTGTAACCCCGGGCTCTGCAGGAAATGGTATTTTAATAAAACCCACAGACTTGCCATGCAGGCATTGTACATTGATTTCCACCTACATCCCTTTTGTCTTGGCCCCCGTTCAGAGTCTCCATGGGCCAGTCACTCCCAGCACCAGCTTTCCCAAGCAGCGTCTGGATCTGCTACAAATTAAATCCTTCATCTTCCATGCGCTGTCTCATTCCAGGATGTCTGTTTTCTTTGCTCAGCCTCTATCCCCTCCACCCCCACCCTGCTTCACCTCTCTCAGTTAGAAGGAGAAAACCATCAGATGCAAATAATACACCCACAGCTGGCCTGCATCAGCTGACTGGGATTCAGGCTGAGGGGCTGTAGAATTACAGTGTAGATGTTCAAGGTTGGGCTAGAACCTGGGCTCTAGAACCCTCCCCACTCCTGAGGTCTCAGAGCCTGGGCTCCATCTTGAGCCCAAACATCTACACGGCAATTTTATAGCCGCACAGCCTGAGTGAGCTGATACAGTCCAGCCACGGAGTTTTCTTGCAGCATAGACAGAACCCTCAGGGTCTTTGGAGATGACAAAGGTTAAGGATGGGATTTGGGGGCAACTTCTTTCAAAATCCCAACCTAAATGTCCACCAGCATGTTTTGGAGTTGGCAGTGTTGTCTAGTGAGAAGAGTCGGGGCTGCTGGACTCTAATCTCAGCTGGGCCACTCTGCCTCAGTTTACCCCTCTGTAAAATGGGAATAATTACTATCTCTCTCTTAGGGAGAGGAACAGTGGGTTCACCGCTTGTATCGTCAAGCCATTCTGCCTAGGGTAATGACAACATTTATTTCTAGTGGCCCCATCAAAGCAGCCCTTTGGTATTCCTCAGACCCTGGGAGTTTGTGTGGGCACCTAACCAATGGCTACAGCCTAAAGGGCCTTGTGCTTGGAACGCCTACAGAGGTTGTCTCTGGTACGTCCGGCATGCTACCAAACCTCCAGGGGATGGGGGCACCGCAGCACTCATGGTTACCCCCCGCAGTGGAGGTGGTGACAAATCACAAGAGACACATGTGTAAAGAGTTCGGCGATTCTCAGCTGCAACGTGCCATGGAAGCACAATATGCTCTCACTCTCTGTGGGCAGCAGAGAGAGACTCCTCACTCCCTTCCCCCAATTGAAGACTGTTCCTTGATAGGATTCTTACCTTGATTTCAGATGCACTGGAACCTCCAACTTTGACCTCCTGGCCAGCTACCTGGATCCTCAGGGGTCGGAGCCAGTTAGGCCCGGATTCGGGTTTCTTTTTGCTGATGTCAACCTCCAGGAAGTGCGGTCTCTCCGAGCAGGTTTTGAGCAGGGTGTAGGAATGCTCCGGGGGGAACATGAACGCCACCCCATCGAAGGACTGCAGCACCTGGTTCTGGCTCACCAAGCACAAGCTCTCTCGCTTGGGGTAACAGCCCCGGTAGCCGTTCTCTACCGCGCACACCTCTCCTTCCCGGCAGCTGGCATTCAAGCAGCTGATCTCTGCACCGTCCTCACACCGACACTGCACCGTGCAGTCTGCGGCGGCCCAGAAAGACTCCCCTACGGCATAGTACCTGCCGTCGACATCGCAGCCGCACTTGTGGATGGGGACGCACTGGTCCGTGCTCAGGACGTGGCCTTCGTTGCATTCACAGCCCTCGGTGCAAGGGGAGCTGCAGGCCAGCGGGGCTGCTAGATCCGAACACGTGGCTGGGCAGCTGTTGGTGCAAACTGAGTAGTGGCTGAATTCTGGGCACTGGACAGCTGTAGCTAGGAGAGGGAAGGTAGAGGAGAGGCTGTTACAAGGCTACTCGCGTTATTCGGGGCCGAACTGTTTTCAACTATGGGCCAGATCGTCTGCTGCTGTAAATCAGCAGAGCTGCACCGAAGCATATGGGCCATTTTACACCAAGTGAGGATCTGGCCTGACATTTCTGCTGTCACTTAACCCTGACTTCAGAGGAAGTGCTCCCAATTCACACACCTGAGAGATCAGAATGGGGCCCTCTCAGCACCCATACTAACTGTCCTTTTTCCGGTTCACACCCACAGCATTCCCCGTCCCATCGCAATCGCACAGCATTGTGGGTTTCTCTCCCACAGTTCCCAACACAGCTCCTCATCTGTGCTTCCCCTCGAATTTTCTACTTGCAAAACTTGTAAGAATAAGAGATGAACGGAGGGGAGGAGGTGGAATCAGAGAGGGGAGAGAACTGAAAGAGATTAAGGGAAATCAGGCATAGGACCATGGGCTGAGACATAAAATCTCCCAGAGAATTTCATAGACCCAGACGCCATTCAGGTGGTGGTAGTTATATTAATTTAGATTCCCTTCTAATCCTGTTATGTGATTTTATGACTTATTACTATTCTCTTATTACTCTTTGGATTATTATTATTAGGCAGTCATATGCCATAATGATAAGTGAGATAATGTGTCTGTCTGTCTACCTATCTATGTATGGCAATGATCAACAGACAGATAGTAAGTATGGTGATGATCAATAGAAAAAGAGACATTAGTATTCAATGTTACCGCTGACATACTATATGGATTTCTCTCTCGTTATTATCAACCCCTTATTGCTTTCTAATTTATCATAAGGGAGTATCGTTTGCAGTGTTGTAGCCTTGTTGGTCCCAGATTGTTAGAGAGACCAGGTGGGTGAGGTCATAACTTTATTGGACCAACTTGTGAAGGTGAAAGAGACAAGCTCTTGAGCGTCGAGGCTGAACAAGAGCACTGTGTAGCTCGAAAGCTTGCCTCTTTCAGCAACAGAAGTTGGCCCCCAAAACGATATGACCTTGCCCACCTTGTCTGTCTTATCATTCAGCACTCCAATGCCACAGAAGTGAGCACGGCATGAATCCCTAGGTAGAGAGATGCAATTAGATTGCCATTATTAATAAGTATCATTATCCCCTGACTGCTCTGGGGTTGACACCGCTACGTACGCTGGCCGGCAGTGGTAATTTAGCCTCTTGCTTTAACCAGTTACACTGGTGGCCGATGGTAGCCCGGAAAGAGGCAACCATTCCACTTCTGCCATTCTGGACTGGGACACAGGTGTCGCCACTACACACTGGGTGCGTCAGATTTAGCATCCTGTCTCCTGGAGGTGGCCGATGGTTCAGAGGGAGGTAGGCGAACGGCCTCCATTACACCCCCTTTGTCTCTAAATTGCCCTCTTGTGCTGAGGTGCTCTCCCCTCTCCCCCATTGCACTCAGTCAGACAGCTCCACACACACAAGGAAAAGTCCTTTCCTGACTCCTCGCAGAGGGGGTCAGCTTACACCCTGCACTATGGGACACGGGGCCCCAGTCTCCTCTCACTCACGCCAATATAAATCAGGAGTAATCCTGCAGAAATCAGCTGAGTTCCCTCTCCACAAAAGTGGCACAAGAGAGAAAGCAGGTGGAGAGATTTAGCATCTCAGCTGATGGCAATGGCCATTAAATGAGCCAGCCCTGTCTTGAATCCAGCCACAATACCTGGCACACCAGCATTGAGTTCCATAGGGCGCTCGAATTTCCTTCTATTTGTTCAACACTCTAACTGCCCTTTAGTTACTAGGCGTCCCCTTGTCCTTCTCATGTTGCATTTCAGGATTGAAAGGAGGGACTGCTCGGCTTTCACTGTAACTCTGGCTGCCTCAATCAAGTCCCTGCCGGCTCGTCTCCGGGCTTATCTCATGCAGGGTTTTCACTTCAATGGGAGTCTGTTGCGGGTCCCCGAAACCACCTCCCGCCGCCTCAGGGCAGCCTTACCACATCCTGTCTGGGTTCGCCAGTCTCCCACTGGAATCCCCAGGGCTTGGCACACCAAGGCATAAGCCTGGATCGCCTGGCAGAGGCCGGTGCCGTTGTCCCGGATGCTGCACAGGTCATACACGCAGCTGTGGACGAAGGCCGTGGGGTCCACAATGGCGCCACATTCCCACAAGGGGCCGCCGGTCTTGTTGATGAAGCCACAGTACTCGGGGGCGAAGTAGAGAGACTCCATGGCAGCGTCGCAGAAGCTGCAGTTGTCTAAGCAGCCTGGGGAGCATTTCCACTCCGGATGGTACACTCGCCAGCTCTCCCCCAGGTCCAGCACCGACGCCGCCAGCCTCCCATCCGAGCGAAGGGTATCGTCCTGAGGATCCTTGTTATAGTTCCCACACAGCCCACAGGTGGCGTTGATGTAGGTGCCCGGGACAGAGATGGAGGCATAGTGTTGCCCATCGTAGGTCACCAAGACGCCAAAATCAGTCTCCACCGCGGTTGACAAACCACTCTGGTAGATTTTTATCGCCCCCAGTTCCAAGGAGAGGGGTAAGGACGTCACCAAATCATCCACCTGCAGGAGCAAAGCAGAAGAGTAACATCAGGGAAAACGGCAGGGTTTCCACCCCGTTAGGAGTCCAGGGGTGGGGGGGTTCTGCCAGATTTCCACTGCAGCCACTGAACTGGATCCTGGAAAATGGGCCCCTTGCAATGTTGGAATCGGAGCAAGATGGTGAATTGGGAACCAGTGATTGCAATCCAGCCCCAACAACCTTTGAAGAAGGGGTTGGATTTTAAGGGCCGGGTTTGGACCTTTCCAGTTTTCAGCACTACCTACACTAACACTTCCCTGCTCCCCGCCCCGCCCCCCCCCCACCTCCCCAAGGAGTCCTACAAGGCTTGGATTCCAGACAAAGACACTGGTCCAGATCCTGAGCTGGTGCAAATCATCATAGACCCGCTGACTTCAACAGAGCTACAACACTTTGCACCAGCCGAGGATCTGACCCAAGGAGTTTTCTTTCTTTGCTGGGGCTCTTACCTTAACTTTCCCAAAGCTCCCTTTGGGGATAACAATCTTGTGAGAATAAACCTCCACCGAGATATCCTTCAACCAGGAGACAGAGGAGCCACCTCGGTTCTCATTCTTGGCCTCCACGCTGAAGAAGGGTAGGTTAGATTCTGGCCAGCACTGCCGGGTGAGGAGGTAGGCGCAGGAACCCTGGAAGTGAAAGAGGAAGCCATCGAAGGTGTGGTAGTGTGGGTCTCCGAACACCACGCAGGTGCTGCTCTCCACCGGCATGCATTGGTAGAACTTGTCCTTCGGCTCACACACTTCGTAGGGGCCGCAAGCCATCTCCTGGCAGAAGATCTCATTGTTAAAGTCCAGGCAACGACATTTGGTGGAGCAGTTGGCGTTGTCCCAGAATATCTCGCCTGGATGGAGAAACTGCCCTAAAAGAACCCCACATTGCGTTACTTGTCAGAACAGAGGACCCGTGACACGACTTAGAAGAACAATCAAGAGTTCCAAGTCATTTGTTCTTTCTGATCTGGGTCCAACACTGGGAAAGTTTACTGGCCCTGAAAGCAGGACCACCAGCTCAATACATTTCTAACAGGGCATCCCATGTGATGTTACTTCCCATATCACACCACCCTCTAAATTATAACACGTCACAGCCCAATTCAGCAAAGCATTGGAAACACGTGCTTAATTTTAAGCAGGTGAGAAGTCCCACTGAAGTCAATGGTGCTACTCATATGCTTAACATTAAGTATGTGCTTCGGTGAATCATGACCTCTGTTATTGATGGGCAAAATCAGGTAGATTTTCTAGTTTTGAGAACTGCTCAGACTATTTTGGGGAGAGGGGAGTGTACAGAACTAGTCTGGGTTCATGAACCTTTTCTCCCTGGAATTTGAAGTCATTTGTGCTTAGTATATTGCAATATATTAAGTCAACCTGTTTTGGTTACTCTTTATAATAGTGACAGTGAATCCACTGTAATTATTCTGTAATTACTCTAATTAATCCTTTTGATAGCTGTAGTTACTAATTTCACACAACTGGAAGGTGACAGAGTAATTATGGAACAAACACAACATCGTCAATGTACCTGAATTCTAAAAAAATACAATATACTAACTATAAAACCAAAGGCATATTAATAAGTAATTCCATAACATAGTTGCCCTTGGGTTATATGAATTAGCAATGATTAATTATCAAACAGCATAAAAGCAGTGTAACTACACTGTATTGTGAAGTCTATTGCACGTTTTTCTAGCTGAATGGAGACCTGAAAGGAGGGAGGAAGATCTAAGAATTTAGACTGGCAAAAGCAAGTGTCTTTTTTTTTCCCTGTAGAGTCTCTCTCTCCTCCATCTGCTCCCTCTTCACAACCTCTCTCTATTTGTTTTTCACTCTGCCCACCCTCTGCTCATCTCTTCCCTGGATTTTCCTCTCTCTCACGCTCTCTGTTCTTTTTCTTTCCACAGAAAAATCTCTCCTAAACATAATGAGACCCCAATGATGCTTGCTTTGGAGCCAACCTTCCAAGCCCACAATATTCGAGTGGGTTCCAAATTAGGCAAAACAAACCTGCTCAGACCCACTTCCTATCACTGAAAATCTGAGATTCTTTTCTTACAAATGGCATTGAGCTGTCAGCTGTGATTTCCATATTCATCTAAGGGATTTAGATGCACTGCTTTCATTAACCTGAAGACGGAACTGTGGGCCTAAGTCCCTTTGAAAATTTCAGCCTTCATTCTGAGCATTGGTGGGTCAAGTTTATAACATAAGAACGGCCATACTGCATCAGACCAAAGGTCCATCTAACCCAGTATCCTGTCTTCCAACAGTGGCCAATGCCAGGTGCCCCAGATGGAATGAAGAGAACAAGTAATCATCAAGTGATCCATCCGCTGTTGCCCATTCCCAGCTTCCAGCAGACAGAGGCTAGGGCCATTATCCCTGCTGTACATCAGACCTTGAACTTTTTTAGGGGCTACACAGGCCCTTTGGACTAGCAGAGCTAATCAGCACTAGTCGAGGGCTGCATATAAACAAACTGCAGATCTCAGACCAGTATACATTTTCAATCCTTGACATTTCCGGCTTCCAGCAGTGAGTGAAAATTCTCTCTTGTTAGAAAGATTTCAGAAGCGAAAGAGACACTCGAGACCGTTTTATTTGTAAAATCATAATGCAATAATCTCTATGCCGCCAAGTCCCCTGGTATCACAATGAGCGCTTCTATCACTTTATACCTATGCACGGTCAGTAGCATACAAACATACCCAGCAGGTTGTGCAGGGCCATTGAATTTATCCTATGCATAAAAGCAGCAATCCATAATTCAGAAGCAAGGGAAAGGAAATCAGAGTATTGTCTTTTTACACCGATGGCATTTCCATCAGGCCAGCCAGGAAAGTCTCTTTTGCTGTTGTTTCTCTAGCTTATCTGCAATGCCAAAAGTACAGGGATCTCAATCCTTACTGAGAATTTAAACCCCTAGTTTCACAGGTTTATAACTTTGAGGTGGGGGAAATGTAGGCTTTTAATTACAGTCAGATACTAAAAAATCACAGAAGGACGGGAACAAGGCCAGCGTATATTATAGCTTCCCATTGACATTAATGAGTTACACAGCCATATGCGAGACAAAAGAACAGACTCACAGCTCTTTATGGGTCCATTCGCCCCTTTTAAAATGCTGTGAAGTTAGGCCTTCCCCACACTAGCAAATTGTCCTAATTACAATCACCGGTGCCAAACGCAGCCACTGGTGTAGCTGCCGCAGTGCAAACCTCTAGTGGAGACAGGGAAAGCCGCTATTTGCACTAGCCCTGCCTGAACCCAGACGAAGCTGCCCCAGTGCAAATCGCAATGTATAGTGGTTTACCCAATCTACACCACTAAGGGTTTGCTACCCAGGGATGAAGTCTTGGCCTTACTGGCAAAACTTCCATTGACCACAACAGGGTCTGGATTTCATCCCTGGCATCAGGTGACCATCATTAGAAAATGTAGTGACTTGCGCAGGGTCCTACAGTGACTCAGAACTAGAAGCAAAGTCTCCTGACTCGCACTCCCACACTCTCACCACTAGGCCATTCTGCCTTCCAAAGAGGCAGCCTCTATCCCAGAGTGTTTACAATCTGCCTTTACACATGTTGCAGAGAATACGAGCATTATAATAGCAAAGCAACAGCAGCAGCATATTCTGTCATTAACTTTCAAACTGGATCGTCTTGTGTTATATGGTAAACTTCAAAGACATGAAAGAAGCAACTTTTACCTCTCAGGCTGCAGCCATTGGCTGGGTCAATTTCTCTCCCATCTATTTTGAATACCCAGCGTCCAGGGACATTAACATTGGTTGTATCTTTGATATTGATTATCTCTGGGGTTCTGGAACCGGGAATGCTAAAATAATTGGTGCTATTTCCACCGTTGAATCCTGCCTGGAACACAGAAAGAGCAAAATTGATCTGAAAACACAGAGATCATCCTTCCCTTAAGTCTGTTCTGTCTCATATTTCTTGCCATCGCTGATGTTAATAACCCTGATTTCTCTGTACATTTTGCAGTTGATTATCTTGTGTTCACCTCCCCTCTCCACTGTGATCACCATAAAATCCCGATGGCAACTACAGCAACTCAGTACATAGAAAAGTCACACCGGGAAACTAATTGGAACTGATTAATTTTTTTTTAACCTAAACTTTTTTTATTATTACTACCGTATTTTAAATACAAAAAAGGCTATTTGGCCAAAAGGAAATCTTTTGTTTGTGGTTGTTTTCTTTGTCTGTTTGTTTTTGACAAATTGAAAATTATTTTTTGTTTTGCTTTTTCAAAACCAAACATTTTCGGTAAAAATCCTGTTGTCTTCAATTTTCAGAAACAAAACAAAACAAAACTTTCTTTTTCTTTTGGATTTTCAATGAAAAGCCAAACAATTTTTGGAAGGAAGGAAGGAAGGAAGGAGAGAAAAGAGAAAGGAAAAGGGAGTGCGAGGGGATGGATGGAGATGAAGGGATAAGAGGTTTTTTTTAATTAAAAAAAATTGGTACTTTTCAGCCAGCTCTCAATTTCACGTATTTTTAGCTACCTTTACAATGTTAGGTGTTTAGCTTTTATCAACAGGATTAAAACACACAGTTTCCTTCTGCTGGTTATTTCATATCTCTCCTATTCCCCCTTCAGTCTGGGAAGAAGAAAGAAAACCAGCACCATGTGACCAGCCAGGTCTCCTCCGTTCACCAGCAAGTGCCCTGTAAACCAAATGGTCTACAGACCCCGAATGGATCATCAAGCAGGAACCTCGACTGTTTAAGCTAAACGACCTGGTCTAGCCACTAAAGGAGGACAAAAGCCATGCTGCGTTAAGGCGGGTCACGTCTTCACTAGATCATATTTCTCTGCTGACGCTGTCAGAACAAGGAAGGTTGGAGGTTAGAGCATAAACAAAGATGACAGTGAAGATGCACAGTAAGAGCCTTACCTGGGCCATCACTCCACCGAGTCCGGTTAAAGGATCTCCCCCACTTGCTGTTCCAGTGGTCCACATGATTTCTTCATAATTAAACATAGCAAACGTGGACACCCCATCTGAAATCAGGAGAGCTTGAAAGGTGTTCACCTGTTTAAAACAGAGACAGGCATATTCACAAAGTGAGATCATCCACCCACAGCTTTTGCGCCATTTTTCTGTGCTCGCTTCTTCTGCGTCAATCCCATATGAAATGCAATAGGGAAGATTGATAATTAAACAGCAAAAGCTAAGCATGGTATAGCATGCCACCCAACAGCTGATTCAATCCCCCTTAACTGCATCCATAGCTTTCCAGAGCATAATTCCATCTGGGACACCATGGAAGACAGATTAAATCTGTGATCTATTTTAGCACCGATAGATGGCAGCATGAGAACAAGAACTGAGAAAGCAATCAGCCGGGCTTGGATTGCTGCAACCTGTTATCTTAGCGTTATTCTATCTCAGCTTTATTCATCAGTGTTATCTTACTGGGTTACTTTCCCCATTCAGATGCTATAATAATATTAACAATGGCTTCTATAACAGTAAACAGTGTATTGTACCCAAGGAAATCTTGCTTTCCCAAGCTGCAGGAATCCCAGACCAATCTGCAAAAATGTATTGACAACATTCACATTGTTTTTAAATGATTCTTCAATCTTTAACTATCTATATTTCAGATAAATTCATTCAGCAACAAGCCAGCACCCCATGCTAGGAGGAGGTACTTTGTCATCTTCTAAAGAGGACATAAAATGAGCTCTTGACCATAGAATCCCAGAGCATTGTCCATAAAGTCCTGTCCTACCTGGGTCCACATGAGCTAATCTTGCATCCCTGGGAATCCAGTTAAAGGATCTGCCTATAAAAGTATACTGGCAAATTCCACCTGAAGTAATTCAACCTTACCCATCTAAATTCCACCTGCATTTCCAATTGGATATGGTATCCTTCACTTCCTGTCCTAAACCATTCTATTTTGGTCACTCTATGCTAATTAATAGTCATGCTTCCCTCCCAAGAGTGGCTGCATTTCAGTGGTGGGTGAAATTGACCACGTACGTTCCCGCACTTATTTGACAGGGATATTGTGTGTCTAATGAATCAAGGTCTGGAAAAGTGGTTTGAGATCTTTGCGTGAAAAGCGGCTAAAGTAGTGCACCGTATTATCATGTAACATTAAAAAGTCCAGATGACTGATCCAGAACCAGAGCCTCAACAGATGTGAGCTGATTCAGCTCCACTGAAATCTAGGTAGCTATGCCAATTTACACAAGCAGGGATCTGGTTCACTGTAAAATGGGCCATGTCAAAGGGATATTGGTTTTGTATAGACTTCTGATGGTCAATTCATGCCATTTTTAATTTTTGTTTAAAGTGAATCCATTGTTTTGACCATCATTTTAAAAAGAAGCCAGAGGCCCAAATTCATTCTGTTTCATGATTCATTAATTATTATTATTAGTGTGGTGGTAGCTTCCAGCAGCCCCAGTAATAGAGCAGGACCCCATTGTGCTAGGCGGTGTACAAGGAGAGAACCCAAAGATGGTCTCTGCCCCGAAGAGTTTGCAGTCTAATTATAAGACAATAGGCAACAGATGGCTGCAGACAGACCAATGGGGGAGTACAAGGAAACAGTGAGACAAAATTGGTCAGCACAATAGGCTGTGGTATCAGAACACCAATGGCCTAACCACTGTCATGAGTGTTGTAGGCATCAGAACAACGGAGAGTTTGAAGAAGGATAATGAGGTAGATTTGCAGATGTGAATGAGGAGCTCCTCCCAGACGTGAGGGGCAGCATGGGAGACTGCGTGAAAATTTAACAAGTGGGTGACAGAGGCTGACACCATTGACCAATCGGCAGTGGGAGTTGACATTTCGATAGTGAATGAGAGATGACAGGTAGGGGTGAGGATATGCCTGGAACGGCGCTGAAGACAAGCACTTTGTGTTTGACGTGATGGAGATGGTTGAGCTACTGTCTTTAATGGTGTTAGATCAGGGATAAAGCATGCCCAATAAATCTGAAAACCCGCTCCAGAGTGGGAAAGAAATACTTTCCTAACTTAAACTGACATTTTTACTGATTTTTTTTTTTATATACTGACAGTCAATTTTTTTTAACCCAGCCAGTATATTTCCTGGTCTTTGCCAACTCAATTTCCAAACTGCAAGGTATGAAACTTAAAAGGTATAAAATCTATAGCTTGCAGTGCCTGTAGGAATGCAGAACATGATGGGGGGAAAAATCTTCCTCTCCGGATGTGATTTTCCACTGAGTGCAGCCAGCTCCATAAAAGTGATATTCCCCCCAGTGAATCATGATCAGGCATGGTCCAAAGCCCACTGAAGCCAATGAAAAGATCCCATTGACACCAGAGGACACTAGATCAGGCCCTTAAGGTGTAGGTCTGCCTTAAAAGGGTTTACATAAAAATAGCACCTTTTTACCCAACCAGTTTACTCCCACTGGGTCCAATTGTGCTTCCAGGGAAGTCAATGTTAATGTTCCAATTGATGTCAATGATTCGTGAGAGGTCATTGTCACAGTCTAGTTGGCCTTGGTGAGGCCTCTGTTGGAGTACTGGGTCTTCTTGTGGGTGTCACCCTTTAAGACAGACGTCGACAAATTGGAGGGAATCCAGAGGAGAGCAACAAAAACCATCAAAGCTTTAGAAAACCTGACCTATGAGGAAAGGCTAAGGAAGATGGGCCTGTTGAGTCTTGAGAAAAGAAGACTGAAGGGGTGGGGGTGGGGAACCCTGATAACAATCTTCAAATATCACAAGGGCTGCTTTGAAGGGGGATCAATTGTTCTCCATGTCCACTGGAAGTAGGACAAGACGTAATCGGCATAATCTGCGGCAAGGGAGATTTAGGTTAGATAGTAGGAAAAAAATTCTACCTATAAGGATAGTTAAGCACTGGTTCGGGTTCCCGAGGGAGGTTGTGGAATCTCCCTCATTTTAAGAGCAGGTTAGACAAACACTGGTCAGGGGTGATCTAGGTTTACTTGGAACTGCAGGCAGGGCCGGCGCTTCCACTAGGCGACCCTAGGATTTGGGGGGCGGCATTTTGCCGTCCTCCGCAGCAATTCGGCGGCAGGGGGGCCTTCCGCTCTGGGTCTTCGGGGCGCTTCGGCGGCGGGTTCTTCCCTCACTCCGGGACCCACCGCGGAAGCACCCCGAAGACGTGGAGCAGAAGGACCCTCGCCGCCGAATGCTCTGAGGAGGAGCGCTGCCACCTAGGGCAGCAAAAACCCTGGCGCCGCTCCTGCCTGCAGGGAGGCTGACCTAGATGACCCTTTGAAGTCTGTTCAAGCTCTACATTTCTGTGATTCAGGCTTGGCTCCCTGTGAGAATTCAGAGCGAGATCTGCCGGCTTTAGAGACAAAAATGAAGCTTCGACCTTGACAGCTGATCAGGGAGGGTGACGGGTGCACCTGTGTGGAGCTCTACTCATGTCAATGGGGCTCTGCGGACTGCAGGAGTCCACCCCTGCAGAGCCAGCAGAGCTAAGAGACCGTGGGCTGGGCCCCACTCATTTCATACAGTCTACACAGATAAGGAAGGCTGCTCCTGCAGCCCGTGACTCAAAAAATCTGGATCCAATTCCCAGCGGTGTCGCAGACTCCCTATGTGACCTTCAGCAAATCACTGCAGAACTTCCCACTTCTGCCAAGGGGGGATTAACAATCCTTCCTTTCTCCCACCCCTCGTCTGTCCTGTCTATATAGATTATAAACTCTGATGCAGAGGCTGGCTCTTACTATGGGTATGTACAGCGCCTAGCACGTGGGGCCCTGGTTTTGGCCGAGACCACCAGGCACTGCCATGCTATTACTAAAATAATCAAACTAAGTTCCAGTCAGTTAAACATGTGCAAAGCCGCCGAAGATGAGGGCGCACAGGCGTCACTGAGATCCAATGTGGCCAGCAGAACCATTATCATCGGAAATGACGCACTCCGACAGAAAGTTCCCGTTTGAATCTCAGAACTGAAGAGTTTGCAGCACGAACTGGCAGGAGACACCTCTTGTCAACAGAGCATATTTGATCCAGAGTCACAATAACCATGGAATTCCAGATAAAGCTGGGTGAAAAAACTGATTTTTCGATTCACTGGCAATCCTGAAAAATTCCCTCCAGCCGCCCCCCCAACCCCCCGCTCCATTTTTTATATCTCTTCAATCCGAAACCACGATTTTTCAAAAACCTTCATGAATCAAAAAGTGGGGAAAAAAATCATTTTTGGCTTGAACAACACAGTGCATTGAAAGGGAACAAAATGTTTCGTTTTGACTGCAATATTTAACAACTATTTTTTTAACAAAATGAAATGAAATTTCAAAACAAAACATCATTTTGAACCACAAAATCAAAATGTTTCATTTAGAAAATGTTGACAGGAAACAAATCAATTGGCGGGGGGTGGGGGAGTGTGTGGAAGACAGGTGTTGACCAAAATAATTTAGCAAAATCAAGACGAATTCTCAAAGCGTTTCAGTGTCTCCAAATCTGCATTTTTGGCTGAAAAAGTTTTCAGCTGAAAATTTTGGCCCGTCTCTAATCCCTGATGCCATTTTTACTGAGTCACTCTTCAAAGCAGGCATTACGGAGGTTTTGCACAAGTTTTCTGCATTGGGGTGAATTTCACCTTCAAAAGTTGCATATTCTATTTTATATGTAAATCAAAAGAATTCTCTGATATTATACAGGAAGGATGCTATATACCAAAATAAATTGCATTGTGTGCAATTTTCCCAGCAATACAGGGATCTCAGTACTGCTTCTGGCTCAAAACACTTTGGAACTGTGTGCCAATGAGATTAGAAAAATGCATTAAATTTCAAACAACCCTAACAAATGGAAAGGAACAGGGCTCTTTGTCATAGCTGACTTCCTAAGAGATCAGACTCCTTTGTGTTTCTGGAATTAAAGAGCAGCTAATCCAGCCAAATCATTGGCAGAGCTTTATGACCAATTATGATAAATCTTTTACTGCACTGATCGTCATTGTGATAATGCTGTCAATAATCTTTTTGATTTCCTACATCTATTTGGGATTTCAAAGCAGCTGTTCAACTCATACTCCTGAAACGTCCTGACTGCCCGCTCAGATTAACATGGCATAGAAATAAATCCAGCCACAGCCACAATAAAAACTCATAAGGTTGTTTGTACCCTGCAAAAGGTCCCCATTTTCTGTTCCCAGTCGCAGGTTTTTAAGAGAACGGATTTCAGCCAAAGATTAATTTATTGCGACTTCCTGGATTTGAGAGTTTTCTTAAGAAGCAGCTTCACTTCTGGAGCCCGTTAGGGAGAAGAGAACTTGCTTTGCCTAAGTTTGAAGCCAATGGGGCCTTGGAATTTGATTCTAGCTGAAAAATTATTGGGCTCACATTTAACTCAGAGTGGACGTGGGTGGGAGAGGAGCAGGGAGAGAGAGATACAAAATCCAGTGAGGGGAAAAATAAGATGGACAATGGAGTAGTGAGTGGGAGAAAAAGTAAGAATGAAAAGCTAAAGTCCCCCATCCTTCCTGCCCTCACAAGCCATTTGTTTCTTTCACACACACACACACACACACACACACACACACCCGTTGTACTTTGTCTTTTACTTACCCTAGACTCCACTGTGGTAGGTGCTGTACAGTCATTGAGTAAAAGATAGTCCCTAGCACCAAAGAATTTACAACCCTAAACCCTGATCCTGCAACACTCTCCATGCACACAGACTTCTACCACTCAGAGCCCCACTGAAGTCAAAAGGGGCCAACCCATGCAGATCACATCTCAGAATCAGGATATAATGCTGTACATTCTTTGGGGCAGGGCCTATACTAAATGCCTGTACAGTGCCTGGCACTACGGGGACACTACTGTAATAAAAACATCTGTAGGTTCATCTGACACAAACACTCACATTCAAGATGCTGTGCAGGGCTTTTGTTTGTGCCAGGGCAGCTGTTGGGAGGTGGTTCTATACAGAACACAGGCTTCCCTACTGTTATGTTCATGGCACACAAGCACAAAGATAAAAACATATATACTGTGCCTGGAAGGTTGCAGGGTAATGCTATTTTATTTCTTAAACTCCAGAACCCTAACACACAAGAACCCCAAACCAGAAAGAGACAAAGCAGGCTGCTCCCTTATACAGTGAACCACTACCTTGCTCTAAGCTGTCTGCCTGCTGACTGACTCCAATTGCAGGCTTCCCTACAGAGCTCCCTAGCCTGCAAGCAAGTTCAGGAAACCACTTACAAATTAAAGTGACAGCCAACAATTCCAATGCAGTTTTCAAATACCCCACATCTACCACTAGAAAAACTTGTCTTTAAACTGAATCATACTTTGGAAAAAATAAAAGACAGGGGATTAAAGGTTTGCAACCTCAGAGTTTCACTCACCCTCAAAGGGAACAAATTTCTCCTTTCCCTATTTAAAGAGAAAGCCCTGAATCAGTGTTCGGTTAATAAATATTTGGCCCTTCTTTATAAAGTGTGCAGAATCCAACCTCTGAAGCACCTTGCAAAGCAGATAAGCCTGATCTCCATTTTACAGATGGGGAAACTGAGGTACACAGAAGCTGAAGGGACTTGATCAAGACCACACAGCAAGGCATGGATAAGAAAATAGACTCCGCTCTCATATCTAATCAATATGTAATATTAATAATTAGCCATTACTCTAAGGGTACGTCTTCACTACCCACCATATTGGCGAGTAGCAATTGATTTATCCGGGATCGATATATCGCGTCTCGTTAAGACGCAATATATTGATCCCCGAACGCGCTTACCGTCGACTCCGGCACTCCACCAGAGCGAGCGGCGGTAGCGCAGTCGATGGGGGAGCTGCGGCCGTCGATCCCGCAACATCTGGACCTCAGGTAATTCGATCCAAGATACTTCGACTTCAGCTACGCTATTTGCGTAGCTGAAGTTGCGTATCTTGGATCGATCCCTCCCCCCAGTGTAGACCAGCCCTATTATGAATAAAGTCCGCAAACGAGACTGGAGCCCCACTGAGCTAGCTGCTGTACAAACACATGGTAAGAGATAATCAATCTTTCCTTTGACGAGTTCACAATATAACTAGACAAGACAGACTAAGGGTGGGAGAAAGGAAGGATTATTATCTTCATTTTACCGATGGGGCCCTGAGGACCAGAGATTAAGTGACTTGCTCAAGGTCACCCAGGACAACAGTGGCAGAGCTGGGAATTGAGCCCAGGTCTTCTGAGTCCTATCTCATCCATCTCCCCTTTAACTTAGGCCATGTCTAGAACAGGAGTGCTTTACCAGTGTAGGAATGCCTGTATACTACCCCAGCGTAGCATGCCTGGTGTGGACACAGGTTTTTTTATCAGTGTAGCAAAACCACTCCCACCAAGAGAAAGAGGTATCCTGGTAAACGTTATACAGTATAACTGCACCTCCATTAGGGGTTTCTGATGGCACTGCTCTGTTGGTCAGGATCACACCCCTTCAAACTCCGACCGACATCACTGCGCTGGAGTCTGTGGCGTGTAGGCCTGACCTCCGCCAATCCTGCTACAGAAAACAACACCCTTCCAAAATCATCACACAAGCCAAGAGATTGAAATGTTTGCCCTTACAGGGGTCGTGCTGCTGCCTCCGTAGAAGGTGACCTCCTCCCAGGTGACGACAAAGAGCCAGACGGCTGAGAAAGAGGGCAGGTTTTTGAAGTACTTCCTGATGTCTTTGGAGACTTTCTTCAGCAGGGCGGGGTCCGTGCTCTCCCTGTAGTAGATTTCTCCTCGGATTCCATTGTGGACGTCTGCCCAAAATGGAGCAATAAAGGCCCGGCCATCTGCAAGGGGGAAAGGCTCTGGGGTGAACTGGCTGACCAGCACATTGAAAGAAATCACGCCATTGTTGTTGACCTAGAAAAAGAGGAGAACGGTTTGATTTAAGCAAACCAAAGCCTTGGCTGCCAGCCGAGAACTGTCATCTTAAAATTATACCTGTGCTGATGGCATTTTTGGTGAAGGCTGGTTTTTGCAATTATGGGATGTAAATAGGCCTATCCATCTAGGTACTTATATGTCTCTCATCGCTGTAGTGAGCAAGGCCTGCTCTATGAAAGATCTTAAGCTGGGGCTAGGGAGACAGAGATCAGGAACTGCAGAGGGTACAACCCCACATAGATCTAACTGTGAAGGTTACTCAGCTGCAACAGTTCTTTGAGATGAGCCTCTGCATATCCACACCATAGGAGAATTGTTTACCAGGGAGATTTTGTGCCCGACGTAACTGGCACCAGGTCACCGGGTGCGTTCTGGTTAATCAAGTCCTTAGCAAGCAGTTCTGCAGAGTCCTCGGGACTGGACTCGTTTGACCCAAACACTTCCAGGGAGCTCAATATCTGTCATGTTAAGCACAAACCTGGCAGTGCCAAGCCTTCAGGACCACACTGGGGACATTGGTGTCTCCCACGCTGGGCACCAGACAATGGCAGCAAGTGGTTCTACTACAAGTGGGAATAGGCAAAGGCCACTTAAAATAAAAACAGAAATTATGTATTATTGGCTTCCTGTGATGCCAATGGGAAGCAGCAGCACCAGCCCAGAACTTTCTCAGGCACCCACCCTAGGGTGGAAGGAATTGTTTTTCCCCCGGCACCTCTGTATATTCTTGTTTCTTGTCATGCGACTGGAATAATTCTTATGGCGTCAAGGCTTTAGCTTTGGCATTTAATCACCTGCAAAGGTAATTTATTGCCTTTTATATTCCTTCCCCGTGAACATTAGCCCATTAAATACACCTTTGACTGTTTTAATCATAAAACCTATCAGTTCATGAAATCTAAGAACTTGTCAGGTAGGTACCAATAAATCTTCCATGTCCCGAACACCGGGAGAGCGTGCTTCAAAGGCAGCTGCTAATGAGGGGGAAGTGAGTGAAAAAGCAGTGTCTGCTACAGAGCTGCTCCCTCCACTTACATAAATGCTCCTGTATGGGACTCCAAAGAAGATGAACGGGATGGACAGCTTAATCTCAGAGGAGCTTCCATCATCCACTTTGGGGGTTTTCGTATCATTCTGCCAGAACGGATACAGAATCTCCATGGACTGAGCTGGAAGAGGACAGTATTGTTATTATAATGGTATAAGGACTGGTCCTGTTCCCACTGACTGCAATGGTACAGGATCAGGCCCACGGCATCACATCTCCTGATGCTCTTTACCTACTTTGTACTTCACCCACTACTGAAATGCAGCCACCTCTGGGGTGGAGAATGGCAGCTGGTTAATAATATGCTCCACTGCTATGCAAGAGTTTAGAACAGGGGGTGAAAAGAATAGTCTCTACAACTGAAGCTGCAGGAGGGATTTTGTATTGGTGGAACGTCGCTACCCAAACTGTAATTTGGCCAGGCATAAGCTCTGATGTCACGTCTCTTGTATAAAAAGCTACAGGGTCCTTCACGATCCCAAACGGTCAAAGCCTCTGTTTTACATCTTATTCAACATCTTCAGCAGGACAGTGTTTCCTAACACAATGGCTGGGGCATTAATTCAGTACTATCTCAGAGGGAAGAACAATGAAGAAGAGGGAGAATGGTCCAGTGGTTAGGATGCTAGCCTGCGACTCAGGAGACCCGGGGTTAATTCTCTGCTTCTCCCAGACTTCCTTTGTGATCTTGGCCAAGTTATTTAGCCTCTCTAGGCCTGAATTTCTCACGTATAAGATGGGGTTAACAGCACTGCCCAGCCTCACAGAGGTGTGTAAGGATAAATACATGAAAGATTGTGAGGAGCTCTGATATCACAATAATGGGGATACATACCTAAGATAGATGGATTTATCACCCCTTCCTGTGGCACTCTGCCTTTTTCTTTGAGCTCTTCCATTCACATAGCAACCAGGCCTGGCCTTGTTTAACTTCTGAGAGGATACTAGGGGAAAGCCTGAGATGCTATTGCTAGGATGGTTTAATCAAAAATTTCCCATTGAAATCAGGTTTTCCACTAAATAAACACTGCACAGAAGGTATCTTCTTTTCCCTTACATCTTTTGACAGAAAAAAATTAAAAAACGGTTTTCAGCCAAAGATTTTTGTCAAAAAAGTTGAATTTTTCCACTGAAAATTTTGACAAAAACTAAGCATGCTCAGTGAATTTTTCCACAGGGAATAAAACCCTATTTTCCACCTGCTCTAATTGCTAGGTATACAATAGCGGATTAGGCCTCTATAGAAAGAGCTATACAGCCAATCCTGTGCCACTCGCAGACATCGGTTATAATATAATTGTCCATTTATTTAGCCCTATGAGGTTATCTACCACAGAGGGAACACACTTTTCCTTAGCTAGAAAAGAAATGCACTGTCCTCATTATATTCAATCAATGCTGACCCGAGGAGCTAGACTCAAAACAATTCCATCTCTGTTTAAGTTGATTCAGGACATTCTTTTATCTTCTAGGTCCTAACCTGCAATTTCAGAGGCTGCTAGCTGAAGGGTGATTGCTCTGAGCCTGCGTTTTAAAGATACAGTGGGTTTTCTTCCCATTCCGTGCAAGTATAAGCCGTTCGGTTGTTGTAACATTTAAGATGCCCTTCGCTAGAATCTGGTTTATAATAGGGACAATGGGAAGCCGACCCTTTTATGAAGCTTCTAACCGATACAGCTTTCTAGCTCAAAAGAAAAATACCTTAACTGAAAGTCAAAAAATGGGCTTTTTTTTGGTGTGTGTGTGTATATATATATATATATATATATATATAAAAATAAATTTCCATGCTGGAGAGAGTTTTAAGTGGTGTGTGACAGAGTCCTGAATGCACAACTACACTTATATACATATTTTGTAAGGGCTATCACAAATATCCTGTTGCCAGGTAGTAAAATAAGTCATTTCACAGCTGTTATGTATCCAGCAGGCTATTACATCTGAGGTCACAGCTATAAATTACAGATTTTTTTTAAAGAAGTGTGATACTCAGCACAACCTTTTAAGCAATCACTTTTTAAGCACTAGCCTTGGAGTCTAACTTCGCATGTATAGCTTCTCCTATCCAAATATTCCAACAGACTTGGCCAGCAAAGGAATCTAGCCTTAATGTCCTGAGCTGCAGGCAGATATTATCCTTATTTTGCAGGTGGGGAAACTGAAACACAGTGGTTAAGTTATTTGCCCGCAGCCACACAAGTGAAACAGCAGGCATCATCAGTACCAAGACCTCAAGCCACATAGATCTAAATCTTAACCACAAGACCAGGATATCTCCCCCAAAGAAATTAAATCAGTCATGTAATACAAATATGCTGAGTTAGCATTAGCATTACAAAAATAAAAACAAACCCATCTCCCAAGATTGGTCCCATTCCACTGTTCCTGACCCTCTTGAAATCAAGTTTAAATTAAAAAAAGGAAAGCAAGAAATTTTCTAGAGATTTTCCTGTGCCTTTTACAAAACCACACAAGAAAAAAACAAAACAAAACATGGATGGAAGTTTTTTTAGAGTGAATGATCTTAATAAATGTTTCCTCAAGCGATATAAACCACAGGGAATATCAATGAGGATACACCTAAGACTTGGAATATGGATGACTCCACAAACCGAGTCGGAGCTCTAACAAAAGTAAATGAGCACACAGTTCTGTGGTAGCTTGACATCTCTGCAGACTCTTTCTACCCACCCGCCTTTCATTCTACATAAGTTATTCTGGCAGGTGAACTATCTAAACTCTAGGAATGTTTTAACGTCTTGCTTTCATGACAATTGTGATATCCTCCCAAACTCCTGAACTGTGCATGAAGAGCTCAGAAACATGTAGAGACACTTTATATTTGAAACAGAAAGGGCAAGATTTAAATTGGCCTAGCTCCTTTAATTTCGTGGAACTACGACCATTTATATGAGTTGAGGATCTGTTCCTCGCTGTGAATAAATGTCAGCCTTGCAAAATTATCATGCATATTTACCAGGCGAGGCACAAAAATCTACTTGTTTGCCCTTCGGTATTATGATTTAAAAATAAATTACCCTGCTATTGTACTTGCTCTCAGACAAGTGTCTGAGTAGAATTTTGCAAGGTTTTCTAGGCACATGAAGTTTGCATGTAGCAAATTTCTGAGGCAAGCGCTTTCCTATTGTAAATGTAGAGTATCAGTATCCGAGGACCAAAAGTCAGAAATACTAACCTTGCTGCCGTACAATCATGAACACAAAGGCCACCCAGGTTCTAATGAGTGACGGATAATTCATCCTAAAGGAGGGGGGGAAAAAAGAGCAACTAATCATCAATCCAAAACCAGATCTGCTAAGCAAATCTCAGGCTAATGGTGCCTTGTAATTATGTGATTGCTCCAGAGATGCAGAAAATTGGGAAATGTAGGTCCTTACCCATGAACTAGACCAAAAATGACGAGCTAGTTAGGTAGTATAATGAAATCACTGATGATAAAACAACTTGCCCTTCAGGTATTTTCAGGGTATATGTACATGATTTCAGAAATCAGAAATGAACCAGTATGTTGGAATTAATGAATAGCACCCATCTCCCAGTGTGTATTCAATCCCCTTATTAATCCAACACAATTCTTTGCTGATCTGCTTCATGTGAGGATATTACTGCAGGCTTTAAGATGAATAGCTTTTCATTGTAAGAAAATGAGAGCAAATTATAAACGGTAGGGTGTTCATATAGTTAGAAGACTTCAAATGTTGGTTTAACTAATCTTTTGTACTGGGTGGTAATACAATGATCACTTAATATTTTTGATTGGTGTGAAGGAAGCACAAACATGTACACAGCTTGACAACTTCCTTGCTATACAGAAATCAACTATATACAGAAATGAGGAAATGTATCTGGGCAAATTAAAGAGAAATTTTGTGTGGTATTTTAATTTCTTTTATGCCTACTATAATTTGTTTTACATTATTAATCAAAGAGGAAGTATGACTACAATAGCTGCTTTGATTTCATTACTTTATCATTTCTATTCATTAAACAGAGGGAAAGGTTTTTTATATACCACTTATATAAAGCTACAGTGTATACACAATACACACTGTGGGTGTATGAAATATGTATGATCAGATTCAAGTATAAATTATATAGTGATCTATTTATACACAGACATAATAATCACACTTCTATATTAAATATATATCTATTCATGCATTATATTACATCAATGTCTATACTCCAACATTATAGACATTACATCTCTATATAACTAAATACATCTATACACATATTTATATAATGAAGGAGTACACATATATAGCTATGTCTATTTCTAAATATATATATAGATGTAACATATATAACGTAGGCATATAGCTAGATACCTTGTCTATATATCTACATATTACTTACACTTGAATCCAATTATAATGATGTTTGAAATAGTGAAACACCATGTATAATCAAATGACAGTTCCACACTTCTCCAATGCTTCTCAACATGTCAATTGCAATTAGATTGAAAAAATAATCTTGCTTACAGCAAAGTTGTTCTGGGGTGAGAAAAATTAATTTAACTATGAAAGGGTTCCGCTGTATTCCTTACTGTAGAAAAGAAGCAAGTATCATGCTAGAATTTTATATAGATCTTAAATCTAAGTCGCTGTGGATTCATTAATTGAGCACACACACACTGACTAGTAGAGCATATAAATGTATTACATTAAAATCTAGAAGATGTACCTCTGGGGAACCATGACAGAAAATAAAAGAAACAATGCTTAATGTGTTCCAAAAAAAAAATAAAAGCAATTTTTTTAAAGTATAAAAAAAATACCAACCTGTTTTGCAGAGAAGGGAAGAAATTAAGTCCGAAATTTTAAATTGAATCTTGATAAACCGGGGGGGGAAACTTATGTCAATGAAGAATACATTTCAGTGCTCTTTTACCAATTATTGCTGATGTCTGAAATGATGTCTCAATCCCTTTTGCTCTTTCAATTGAAAATTCAGTTTTTCTCTGTGTTGTTTTAGGGCCAGAATAGTGTTGAGTTGCAATCAAAACTTTTTGCTCTATTAATTAATGGTCAATTAATCTACAGATCAGATTCTGGGCTGTAAAAGCGGAGAGGTTTCTTTGTGGCAGAAAAAAAAACTAATCCTTCAGGTAGAGTTAGATGGAAATGTCAGTAAGTTGGAGCTCAATTTGTGGCTGTTCTGATCAGAATCACTTTTCACTGGGGAAGAAAGAAAAAAAAAACAACCCACAAAAGAAACAAGCCCCTTCCTCCTTTGTGCAAGTGGAAAAAAAGCTTCTATATAGTGTTACAGAATTAGCATTAAACAGCATAGAGATTAAAACACTAAACAAAGTCAGAGCCCTTCAAATGTCCATGAATGTTAATTTTCCATCAAAGTCTTATTTGAGTTTTCATAAATCAGCTTAGTTCAGCTTTGGCAGAGAGGAAAATAAAAACTATTTAAAGGAAAGTTTTTTCCAAATCCTTCTTCAGATTTTATTTCTACTCTGATCCCACCACCCCTAAGAGGGAGTGGGATTGAGCTGGTTTTAAAATCAAAGGATTTTGGCAAAAATTAGTTAATATTTACATTGTAGCAGCATCTAGAAACCAAGTATTTCAGCACTTCATTGTGCTAGGTGCAGTATGTGCACCATAAGTGAAGGTCTCTGGCCCAAACTGCTTATAATCAAAGACCCTGATCCTTGTCCTCAGTTGAAATCAATGGGACGAAGTAGTAGTAAAAAAAAAAAATTAAAAAAAATCAGCACATGTGTAAGTGTAGTGCAGGATTGGGGCCAATAAATCAAACAAGCTGGCTGAGTAGGAGGAATAAAAGGGGAAATTTTTGTTTTATTTTTTTTAAAGGAAGATTTAGGTTTCAGTTCCACAAATACTTCCCCATGCACTTAATTTCATGCTTGTGCATAGCCCTATTGATTTTATGGGGCTACTGGTGTGTAAAGCCAAACACGGGAGGAAAGGTTTGCAGGGTCTGGGCCTTACAGTAGGTTACCGAGACAAACCCCCTACTTGTGAACCTGATTCCCGGTCTATTGAAGGGAAGAAAGCCCTCAAGGGAGAATCCAGGGCTAGATTCTTCTAATACTACCAGCCATTCAGTGCATTTGGATTCATTCCAAAGGCAAAAACAAAACAAAACAAACCTCTCTCTCTCTTCAGAAGGCTCTTCACAGATTACCTGCAAAGGGAAAATAAACTGGGTTTGTACTCCCGTGTGCTGTTTTATGTTTAAAATTCAGCTTCTGTCCGACTCACGAAGTTCTATGATGACTAGAGCTGCTTTGATTTTACAGCTTGCCTGACCATTTGGACTGAACTTTCTATCTTCCAGATTTTGCTTTTTCTTTTGGGTCTGGGCCTATCGTTTTGTTCTGCATTGTACAGTGCTGAGCACATTATGGCTAACCAAATACATAACAATATTTTACTTTCCCCACTGAGGCTCAAGACAAGCAAATCATTCAAAAAAGGTGGGCTAGAATTTCCAAAGGCTTGTCCTAACTCAAGGAAGTGAAGGTCAAAATAACCACATAGATGGGAACTGGGTCAAATAATTTCCCCAAGTAAGGTTTTCTGAAGCTGATGTTGGAGTCTGATGGAAAGTGGATTTTTCCAGATCGTAATTTCCTCCAGGGAAGATAGCACCCATCTCCCTATTATACCTCCCTTTATTGCTTAATGCAGGACTGTTGGCCTGGCCCAGCCCTGCTACCTTCATAGAGTCATAGAATATCAGGGTTGGAAGGGACCTCAAGAGGTCATCTAGTCCAAGCCCCTGCTCAAAGCACGACCAATCCCCAACTAAATCAACCTTACAATTGCTGCCTGTACCTATAATCATTCCTCTACCGGGAGCTTTAACTTTTTCTGTGTTTCATGAGAGGTTCCTGACTCGATTTCAAATCTGCCTGACAATTAAACCTAGACTTGGATCCAGGACTCAGAGAAATTAAAGAATGAAAAATACCCAGCAGATGGTTTCCTTCAGCTCTGCCCGTGCAGGATTGCTCCCTCCCCACTGTGAAGAGTGCGCAATCTATTCTAATTGTAAATGTCATACAATGGGGCTGCGGGAGACTACTCTGAAGGAGAATAGATCTCCCTGTCAGGGAACATTTGCTACTATTCAGATTAAATTTTCCCTTTAAATTCCATCCCATTATCCTATTTATCTCTATCACTCCCTTTGAATAGTGGTAGACACTTCAGGTTGCTGTATGGGGGTTTCTTCCCAAAGGTTGGTGTGTACCTAAAGGGTATGTCTACACTGTAATCATAGGCTGTGGTCACACCGCATATAGATGTACCAGAGCTAGCTTTAATCTAGCCAGCTCTGAAAATACAGCAGTGAAGTTATGGCAGAGTGGGCTCCAGCACAGGATGGCTACCAGAGTGATTACCCAGGTGGGCTTGTATAGCAGCCCCAAAAGCCATGCTGCTACGGCTTCATTGCTCTGGTACCCAAACTAGCTTGCTTAATGCTAGTTCGGGTATGTCTACTTGAGATGCACTCACCCCCCACAATTGCGGTATAGACATACCCTCAATCTGGCTGCCAATGCTGGAGAGGACGATTTACAAATTTTGGTACCAGACATAAGAATTTAGTCAAGTACTCTTTACAAGGAAGACAGACAATGAGAGTAATTTTTCATCACTCCTAGGGAAGGCATGTTAAACCATAGAATAATCTGGATTATGTGATTTAATATGCTCAGATTCTTCAGTACAGGTGAGATACAGTGTGCTGCATGTTGACCACAATACACAAAGGGGACTTGGGAGATGCACGGGAACTGGTGATGATTAAACCTTAACCTCTGGGTCACTTGTGGACACCTAGGGCTAGGTCAGCCTTGATCTAAAGTCATTAGCTGATCATTGGTAGCATGTGTAGTAATAAAATTTAGCTCTTTTATGCCATTTTTATCTGCAGATCTCAAAGCACTTAAAAAGGTGATTTACTCCAATTTTACAGATGGGGAAACTAAGGCACAGGGAGGCAAAGTGACTTGCCAAAGGCCATCTAGCAAACCAGAGGAGGAGCCAGAAATAGAACTGCAAGTCTCCGGTGTCCCAGTCCAGTGGTCTATGGTCTAGTCCCCACTGCTTCCCAGTGACTAAAATGAGTTGGTGGGTCTCAGTCCTGTCTCTGAAAGACTGGCATCCACTTTAGAAGAAAAAAACCCAAACAACCTGTATATGGTATGAGCCGTCTCATTCTACATGAGAAGTTCTTGTCGGACGTAGCACGGGAGGAAGTTGCTTTGTCTGAAACAATGGAACAATTCAAGGTCAGCAGGCAAACCAATACGTCCTTGAGAAAGACTGTTAACAGCCAGAACATTAGACAGGCTGTTTATCTGCCATAACACTGGTTAGCCCACGTGAATCTCCGGGTGTTGCGTTACATGTTAAAGAAACACTATGGGGTTAAGTCTTTCTTCACCTCCACGGATTCCATCAACGCTAACGCAAACAGCGTGATGTTCCAAATCAAGTCAGAAGCCAAAGAAACAACTTCATACTTTTAAAATCAATTTCACGTACCATTTTTATTTGAAGTATTAGCTCCAAGCTATTTACAAATAGCCAAAAAAATATGAAATCCAATAACCTGACCTTAATTTTAGTGCTTCTCCCTCTGAGGATAAAACTCATTTAACTTGAATGGCAGTGTGGTGAGTGGTTGAGGAAGGGGCTGACTCACGGCTCATGGGTTTTATTCCCACTTGTGCCACAACCGTAACACCCTAAAGCAATGTTGTTCAGTGGAGAAATAAGTACAGAAGCTTTGAGACTTTGTAAAGCACAGTAAGAATTCTCAAATAGAAAGTGCTCTAGTAAGCCACCGCTATAGTACCTATTTCTGTGATATCTACGAATGTATTAAAGGTATTATCACTAGAGTTTAAGTTAACGTAGCTATATGGGATCAGGTTTTATACTGAAGTAGTAAATTATTTTGCATAGGTGCTTGGAGCTTGGTGGATGCAGGGAGGAAAAAGGGATGAAGAGATAAGAGCTTAAGGGTAGATTTTCCAAAGCACTTCACATTGGCCCAACTCTGCTCTCACTGAAGTCTATGGGAGTGTTACCATTGACTTTAATGGGAGCAGAATTAGGTCAACACTAAAAGCTTTTCAAAATCCAACTCTAAAGCTGTGGGCTCCTGCTGACTTTATACCTGTGCTTAAGATAATGGCATAGGAACACTGAGCACTGACCATTCAAAATCACTTTCAACCAGTCTCAACAATAGGAATCTTTCAGGAGCAAGACAATGTGCATTAGCTTTTTGAGACACAAGCTGCCTTAACAGATCTTTATTGCACCAAGGAACTGATGTTCTAACTGTCCCAAAGGCAGAGGGGAAAGTATGCATGGGGTGGGGGCGCAGAAGTTTTGCTATTAGAAACAAATGAGAAAGTGGTCAAGAAACCCCCTGGACACTTTGTGTGCGCAAAAGTTCAAATAAGTTTATTGAAGTGATCAAACCAATTACCTAATTGATAGGAGTTCCTCAGCAAACTCTGCCATTGAACCATAAGCTGATTTTGGAGCAGGAAGCATATTTCCCCTAACTCCAGTACCCAGGAGAGAAACCAGAACACAGAAGAAAAGGGAGGCTTGGTGCCTATTTTTTCTTGCTAAAGATTACACAGATTTATACACAGTGCGAAGAATAGACCTTCACGTTTAAATTATATTCAAAAAAGGAAAAACAAAAGAATTTCCAGTAATTTCAGGAGACAAATCAGTGAGGCAGAAGGTTGAGAAATGGCTGACTACCTCCCCCATATAATGGAGAGGGAGTCTGCTTGAACATCTACAAAAGAACACAACAGTCAAATTATGATGGCGCGTGTGCTGAGAATACACACTACAGTTTCTGGGATGCTTTGCGTTTTCAAATCTGTACATGGACAAAACTAAAAGCATGTCATTTACAAGCACAAATGGCAACTGATGGAGGAACAATTTTGTACTTGGGATCTATGCTTGGAATCTTTAGGGTCCAATCTACTGCAGGCAAAAAAAACCGGTCACACTGTAGAGCAAAGACTATGGGTCTGTCTATACTACATACGTTGACAGAAGGGGTTTTTCCATCAATGTAGTTAAGCCACCTGAGAGGCGGTGTTAGGTTGACAGAAGAACTTGTCTGTCGACCCAGCTGCATCTACACTGGCTGTTAGGCAAAAAGGCACTCAGGGTGGGAAATTGTTCACAGCCCTGAGCAATGTAGCTAGGTCAATCTAATTTTTACGTGTAGACCAGGCCTATGATTACATTTGTTAGTGGTTTCCCAAGATCGTGCTGTGTACTAGGCTTAAGTATGTACTCTGGGTGAACAGTTAACTACCATGAGGGTTAACAGCAGTTTCTAACACACACATGGATGCATCCTTTTGTCACAACTGCACATCCCATAAATGTGCTGTTTTCAGCAGTCTAGCTGTACCATCTGGTCACATTGTGGATAATCAAGACACAAATCAGAAAGCAAAATGTCACAGCATTTAACCTCATTATACAAAGCTGTGTAATGTTCTGATTTGTAATTCTCACCTAGTTCCCTGTAAACTAGGTAGTTAGAAAATCCACTCTATGTAAAGTACCCAGGGGAGGCTTATGTGTATGAAGTAACATCAATAACAAAACAATAGCTGGCAAGAATAACACTTGGTTAAAGGACACAGGAGGAGCAGTAGCTATTAAGGTTGGGTTTTTTTTTTTTAAACAAACAACTCTGGACCATATATTGAACTGGGAATGTCTACAAATAGAGAGCATTTTGGCATTCTGGACTATTAGGCATTAACTAGAATTAGGTGAAAATTTCTGCAACTTTATTCCCTTACAATTTTAGGCTTCCAAAATTCTATGAAATTGCTCAAAAGGAGCCCAATTTTAAATGGGAATATTGTGCAAAAATAGGAACCAATTTACAATGGGCAATAAAATTGGAAGATGACCCAATTTTGAGCATTTTGAATTTTGTGCAATTCCCTCTCCCCTCTCGCCCCCCACATTCCAGGGCTGAGTATCTGGATGTGTAAAACATTCCCTTTTTTGGCATGGTCTTTTTTTCTTACACAGCTGAAGTTTTTCTACAAAATGCATATTCTGCTGGCTGGACAGATTGTGAATGGTTCTATAATACTGGCTAGAGACAGCCTGTTCCCTAGAGTGGAGAAACTGCAGTGTCTGTGCTGTGGCTTTCGCAAACCTGGGTGGATCATTGATCTGGTTTATACGATAGTGCTAAATCTCAGATAGCTGTGAAGAGGGTGTTATCCTTGTTCATTAAAAACCCTTGTTTTTCTACTCAGTTTTCCCATTCCTACCAGGTGCATCATAAAAATAACATTTAACTGTTGTTCAGAGCCAACATGGCGACAACACCAATTTAGTTTCTGGATATAATCAAAACTTTTCACAGGCAAACAAACTTACAAGCACATACTTGGCCTTTGGTAAGATCCCATCAAATGCTTTAATTGACTTTATTTCCTTCTCTAAAACCAAGATATTTAATTGTGCTAAAACAGTTGGTCAATAATTACAGTGTCTCGTTAATACCAGTTACAATGCCATAAATATACCCAAGATAGGTGATTTTTGTTCTATAGAATTAGATCAGATATTCCTTTATATCTGCATCAGTCACATAACCTGCACAAGCTTATGACTGATGGGCAACATATTCATACAGTAGGTCAACAGGAGAAATAAGCTTCTAATATTAAACAACCATATCTTCATAAAACTTTGTTTTATAATAAAATATCTTATTAAACACAACTTCTTCTATGTGTATGTATGTATATATCATACATGTGTTGGCTTGGCGTTCTATTGCAGGGCAGCAAATGCATTTTCTGCCCAAATGGGCAGCAAATACATCCTCAGTTATGCTACAGCTTATAAAGCACATTCTGCAACAAGAGTCCTTCAAAGTAAAACTTCATATTACACTGTCACCATTTCATGGTTCTTTATTCTTATTGGATCAAGTCAGGTCATGTGAATTCCATGTTATACATGCAAGCCTTGGTCTGTTTTATATTGCTCTTCTTGATGTTCCCAGGAGATCAACTCTTACAACAGAAGACCAGGCACAAATAATTAACCTCTCTCGAATCCTCTTATTTCTACATTTACCCTAGATGTGGAACCACTCTCAGCTGAATAGTTCCTAGATACTGAATCTGAAGAGTATGAGATTATATTCCTCCCTGGACAATCCAGGTAAAATATGAAGAGAATACACAACTCCAAGAATATAAAGGAGTTCAGTAACTCAGACAAAAGCATCACGAGAAAGAAAGTGCACGGGAAGGGAGAGGATGTTAAAGAACTAAGGTCAGAAGTTCATACGTAACTAGATCCCTGACTACACCGCTTGAAAAACATTTTTTAAAAATGTAGTTGCTTAAGTCAGTGTAAAGTCTTCAACTTGTCAAGGTGACAGAGGAACAAGGGAGGGCACTGTAAAGGGAAACAGCTGTGTGATTTACAAGAGATACATAAAAGGGCTGAGGATTTCACAGCAGGATCATAAGAAAGTGACCCAGCTCTAAAGGAAAAAAAGGGCCTATTTAAAATCAGCACACTATGCCCACAGAGAGTTTGGCGGAGGACACGGGGGAGTGAATCTGGATCATGAACATCTGCTTTACGATAAATGCGAGTGGTTTCTCATCTACTCACCTACAAACTGATGTAAGCAAAACGGATACCTATCTTAAACAGAGGGTCCACATTAAAATGGTAGGGGGAAAAGTGCTAGATTAGGATAGGTTCCTGAAGCAAGAGTAAGAAATAGGACTTTATAGTAAGGAATAGGACTTTGTCAGGAGAATGATTTTAGTCTTTCTAGTCTCAACACAAACTGGCCAAAGGGTAAGTGCTTATTAGTGGATCTTGCAGGCAATAGGGAAAGGACATTCAAAGCAACTCCACTATGCTGTTCATCATACTGTTGTGCTGTTAATTTGGATTCCCAGTTGACACAAAACCCATCCAAGAACAGCCAGAGTTTTCTGCAAATTAGCATATCAACCTATTTGGCCAAAATACTGTTAATTCCAACCTTTAGTAACATCAGACGTGTCACTCGACTACACACAATGCCAGAAGTCTAGTGAAGTTGAACAGTTTGCACGAGATCTCTAGATAGTGAGTTTTGGGAGTAAAAGATTATTTTATATTTGTACATTTTCTCACTCCCATTTTATTTACTCTTGCAAACAAAATTTAGTTTAGGATGCTCTAATACCTGAGTTCTAAATCAGGCTGAATACTGCTTAAAATCCTTTCACTAACCTCAACAACAACAACAAAAATTTAGATACATCACTTGGCTGAATAAACAGCAATACAGCTATTTATAGCCTGAGTCAAATAACTGGGTGGACAAGTGCTGAGTCAAATCTTTAATCTAACAGAAGTACTGACCAAATTCTGCACTGAGCTTTGACTCCCTTACTGATGGACGGTAATACCCCTCTTAGCTTGAAGAGCTGACCATTCATGCTAAATTCACGAGTATACCGGAAGAGTAACGAGAACATCAAGGTATCAGACATCCTGAAACACACACACACACACACACACACACACACACACACACACACTGAAGTCAGTTATCTCCTCTTAAGTTCATTCGCATCAGATGGTGGCATGTCTCTTGCAGATTTGGGCACACTACCCGGGCTAAGAAGTCAACTGGTATAAAAACAAAACAAAACCTCAACCCAACAACCAACCTAAAAACCCTGCAAAAAGTCTTTAGCTCGTGTGTATGTGTGTTGGTGTGAATGCACAAAGCCAGAAGAGGTTATTTAGATTTGGGCTCCACAAAAAATTTGTCTCCATCCTGAATGCCATAAGAATGTAATGCCCGTGAGTTGTATTTCATCTCCTCGGGACCAAAGGGAGCTTCATGGTCAAAGTAGTAGAGCAACATGTTGCTTGTTGACAAATGCACTACAGTTTTTAATTGTTTCTTTAATTCTGCCACCGTCTGATCTAGACGGATGGATATTTCCTCCACCTTATCTTTGAAGTGAACTTCAACCTTCGCGCTGCTCCGGGGCCGAAGATCCACTACTGCTAAGGGTTCCAGCTTTCCGTATTTTGTTACTAGCTCATGATACCTAGAAAATAAGAAACAGAAAGCTACGTCATAACTGCTCATACAATTGTCACACTGCTCACAAATTACTTGCACTCTGTAACTATAATACTGATATCTTTCACCTCTGCAAATAAGTTGCAAGGCTTAATTAATACCTGTGAGTTAAGCATTGTAACCATTTTAGAGATTGGTAAACTGAGACTCAGAGGGGTCAAGAGATTTGGCCAAGACACACAGTGATTCAGCAAGAGCCAAAAAGAGAACCCAGGCATTTTAACTACAAGTCACCCTGCATCTCATTTTAACAACTAGACCACATGGCATTCACCAGTTAATCTGCAATCAAGTTAAGAGCTAATCAATTAACTTGAGGTGCAATCTCTAGAGAAGAGAATCCTCTGTTGCATGAAGAACACGGTTTAAAAATTCAATAATTTAGAAGAAATACAGAGCACTCCTCATACACTGACATTGTGCATGAACAGCAAAAAAAATGCACCAAATACCTGGTTTCACATTTGCCACTAAATCTTGGAGATTTAAGGGAGGTCCTCATTATAACTCTAACTACATGGGGCAATATTCATTCCAGATGAAATCAATAGACATAAATGGACTTCCACAAAGGATGAATCTAGACTGTGCTGTTTGTACTCTTATTTTCCATACAATGCTTGGGAAGAGGTACACGTTTTGATACGAATTGCCATACTAGGAACAAAAGCAGAAGGGCCATCTACTATAGTAACCTTGTCTCAGACTATGGCCAAAGTTGCAAAGGAGCAAAGATATTAGACTGAATGGAAGGCAGAATATAGTGTTTTAGAAGAAGGCATTATCAGCAACTCAAGGTGTGTATGGAATACCTGTGAATTGCTCTGAAAATATTCATTTAATCAGTTAAGGAAACTGAGAAAAGTTATTCAATAACTGGAAATTATTCTAACAATAGCTTACATCTCTTGCCCAAATACATGACTAAAAAGTATCAATTAAATAAATAATAATAATAATACGAAGTACTTTGGTCAAAACTTTCAAAAACTATGAGTTTAGTTGCCTACATTTTAAGGTACTTCAGACCCTGAAAATCAGGTCCCTTTAAAGTAAGTGCTGCACACCCATCAGAAGGCCACTTTGATCTGATACAACGTTAGACTTTCTCTGAATCCAGCAAGCTGCAGGATGGATCACGGAACTTTCCCTGGCTGGAGGGGGATGCGGAGAGAAGTAGTGGCTTGGTGCCCACATGGGTTCGATGGAGTTGAGAAAACAATTAAACGCTTATCCGCATGAGGAAACTGACCAGTAGAACTACAGCCATCTAATTATACCCCTGTTGCTATGCTGGTATCATTCCCCAGGGGGACACTCTATTCCAGAATAAAAAGTGAAAAATGATACCAGAATAAGGTAATTTTTATTCCAGGATTACACCTACCAAGAACTGTACTGCTACAGTTCTGCTGGCCAATTTCCCCATGTAGACAAGCTCTAAGAATTGTCTTGAAAAGGTCCAGCCACACAGAGACGTTCCCTGGAAGAGGCAAGTCTCTTCTCTACTCCCCGCCGCAGCTGGTATCTCTCCCATCAGGAAAGAAAGGTAGCATCTCTACTGACGGGCTGGGAAAGTGGCAAAAACTCAACACAAAGTACAAGGGAATTGACATGACAAAGCTAGAGAGCTGCGGACAGGAGGTAACGTTTCAGAGTCTCTCCACAGTGGGCTGCACAGAAAGCTTTTTGTTTCCCATCTGACTCAGAGCTTAACGTGATCAGTGCTGTGTCACGGCCTCAGTCAGGGGATGATGGAGCCTGGCAATATGGGAGCCCCTGGGGACTCATGTTAAAGGTAGGAATGTTCCTTCACAACAGCAGGCCCTCTGTCTGCGCAGAGCGTGAGGTAACGGCCACAGCGCACTAGGATTTCCCTATCATCTCAGGCAAAATGAGCCTTCAATGGGGAGGAGTGCCCAAATACAGGCCACTGCCCTTTTCTCACAGTATACAGGAAGATACAATCAGACCTATTTAGAAAACCATTAGCTCAGAGAGGAGGAAACATATTCCCCATATTTTACAAACAAACAGTTAAATTAGCATTAATCACCTTGACACCAGGAATGAAGATTTCCCCAGTGCACTTCCTTATGCCTCCAGCAGGAGGCTGAGTAAGAGAGAGAACCCACTTCTCCAATTTTGGTCGGACGTATTCCTGGAGGTTTCGTCCCAGGACATAACCTTTCATTAAAGATTAATCTTGAATTCCTGGAGACGCCAGGACAATCCTGGAGGGTTGGCAACCCTAATATTTGCAGAAAAGGGAACAGAGAGCGCAGCAGACTCAGAAGGTCTGAGTGTACCTGAGCTTCTGCTGCAACAGGGCTGCAGGCGAAAAGTGGGGATGAATAGGGGGACCAGTACAGTGGAGGAGGAGAATGAGGGGAAGTGAAAACACACACTGTAAACATGCTGTGTATAGTGAAACATTAGCCCAATTTCCCCTCTTGGGGAAAGGCAGAAAAATCTCACAGCCTGTTTCTTGTACCATAATCAAATTCTGCAGTAAAACAACTGTATTCCCCCAAATCCATAAAGACTAACACACAGTACTCATTTGGTACTTCGATACCAAGGTAATAGGCACCTCTGAGACTTACATAATCACCTTCCACAGCTTGATAGACACTGACTGCCAGAGAAGAAGATCCGGAAGAAGTGAACCTGGCTAAAACCGTTTGATTTTCTATATATGAACAGTGGCCCAGACAAGCACTTAACTCATTAGAAATCCGCCGACAAGAGGTGTCACTCAAGAAGCAGGCCTTAGTTTTAAACACAAGCCACTGAAGGATGGAAAGTTATGCTATACATTTCACTCCTTTTCCAATTCATGCAACATGTAGGCTGCGAATACTTACAATGCAACCAGGCTGATTTAAAGAGACAGAATACTATTTTCTTTATAGATAATAGGATACACCTCTCTAGCCAAGAGAGTCATTTCTGTTTGCAAGCTTTTCACGTACAGACATGTCCAGCTCAGCTGTTTTTGGCAGAATTGCCAGGATCCCTGTATGAGCAATGCTGACTGCATCCCTGCCAATTAATCAGCTACACTTGCTATTGATCTAACTAGGAACAGACTTTAAAGATAAGTTTGAGAGCAGATGCCAGACTTGGAGAGGTAGGGGTGTGTGTGTGTGTGTGATAGTGGTAAGAAAATTCACTTCAGAAACAAGGGACACCAGGTGTGTGTGGGGGAGGGGATAGGGGGTACAATGGTCCAGGAAGTGAAACCTGAACTCAGCATTGGAGACACCTCAGCCATCCGTAGCATGGTCTGAAAAGGGGCACAAGCTCTCTGGAGTGGAAAAACAGCCTTTAAGGCTGCACAAGTCTCTCAGAGAAGCTGTGGGGATGAAGGCATTCAGACAAAGAGCCCATTGATCAGGAAGATGGATGCAATGGTCTTTAAAGGCCAGGAGCTGGAGGACACACACATTTCTTTCATCTTCCCGTTAGTTTTACACAGATAGTGTAGAGAGATAGCAAGTTGCTCTGTAAAGCTTTCACCCTAAATCTAAATCCTCTTGACAGGAGTTAGATGATTATTACTATTTCAGACTGTGACAGCATCCAGAGGACCCAATTAGAATCAGTTCCACTGTGCTAGGTGCGCACAAACACGTAGGAAGACACAATCCCTACCGCAAAGCTTACAATCTTCATAGAAGCTTAATGTGTAATTGAGTCTAAACCCAATTCTCCTTCTCTCAGTAATTTATCATTTAATTATATACGGGCACCCATCACTGTAGTATTTAAGCAGAGATCCCTTTCACTGAAGTCATTCAGAGGCTGCATGCAAGAAACTGTTTAGTTCTTTTAGTACCATCTCCTGCCCCTCCCAAATCACCCTTGGGGTCATTTGTGAATCGAGCCTTCTGACGTAGTGATTGCATAGGTAGGTTAACACTGCAGAGCTATTTTGAGGCAGTTTTGCCTCATAGTTAAGTAAGGGACTGACTGTCCTGACGCCTGGATTCTGTTCTCAGCTCTGCAACCGACTCCCTGGGTGACCCATTGTGTCACTTGAGTTCTCTGTACCTCGGTTTACTCATCTACTTCCTTACCTCAGGAAAGGGGTTTGTGAGGCTTCAGTTTGTAAAATGCACTGGGTCTCTGGATACAATGCTAAATAAATGCAAAGTACTAGGCGCAGTGACTTGATGCTTGATCGAGCCTTCCTCATTCCATTAAGAAGCAGTAATCACATGTACGTACCAAAGGCTACTGACCGCATAGCTGCTATCAAAGTTCATTTGTTTACTGAAATCATCAGATAACAGAGCATATTGTTTTTGGCAAAAACCCCACACAAACTTGTGATCAGAGTTTTGAGAAGAGGAAAAGCTTTTATCCCTATGTACATTCTACCCACCAGATGGCACGAGGATTAGCCATTTTGTTTTGGCACCAGAAAGAAGTATTAGTATGGGCTTCAAGAGACTCCAGGAGGCAGGGGGATTAGTGAGATGGCAGTGGGGGTTGCCTAGGAGAGGCAATGAGGATCATGGACAGAACAGTCTAACAGCTCTTGGAAGGGACAGCTTAAGGCTGGATCTGACACACTAGTGAATCAGTAAGCTATCAGACACACCCCATGTAGGAGTGTGGGGGAGATGATCAATGAATATGGACCGAGGGAGGAAAGGATGGTAGGAGGGCAAGGAATTTTTTGGTGTTACAAGGCCCAGCCCTGATTTCCAGTGTCATTTCTCAGTTGTAAGACACACTTTCAGGTGAACACTTTCAAACTGTCTAATGAACATCATTTTCCTTTCCTATGCACTGCGCTTTCTCTGAATTCCAGCTCTGAAGTTCGTACCTGAATGGGACTTCCTCTGGTGGGAAGTCCAGGTAATACCGAATGAAGAATCGCTCAGAGTCCTCTCGCTCCCCATCGGTAATGACACTCCCATTAAGCTTGATGATAGAGGGCAATCTGCATGAATACACCGAAGAACACTATTAATGAGGATACGAAAATCTAGCTGTGATGATCAGCAAGACTCCAGAGCCAACAGCAGAATGCGATTTTATCCTCAGGGCCACATAGCTTCGATCCCAAGACCTCGCTCTCAAAGTACTATGCAGTGTCTCGGGCACCAATTAGAATTATGCATTATTTGATTACATTTTTATTTCTGTGCATATATAATAAATATTTAGCACTTCTCTAGTGCCTGCCCATCAGAGGATTTCAAATCACCTTACAAACATTCGTTACTTACCGCAAAGATAAGTACGTTCTTACTATACCCATTGTACTGATGGTTAAACTGAGGCATGGAGAACTGAAGTGGCTTACCCAAGCACCATGACTCAGCGGCAGAGCCAGGAATCAAAGTAGCAGCCGTGTTAGTCTGTATCCGCAAAAAGAACAGGAGTACTTGTGGCACCTTAGAGACTAACCAATTTATTACAGCATAAGCTTTCGTGGGCTACAGCCCACTTCTTCAGATGCATAGCGTGGAAGTACGCATACCAACTGTAAGAGGCCAATCGAGATGAGCTATCAGTAGCAGCAGAAGAAAAAACTTTAGCTCATCTCAATTGATTGGCCTCTTACAATTGGTATGCGTACTTCCACCTTTTCATGTTCTCTGTCTGTATAAATATCTTCTGTCTGTATGTTCCACTCTATGCATCCGATGAAGTGGGCTGTAGCCCATGAAAGCTTATGCTGAAATAAATTTGTTAGTCTCTAAGGTACCACAAGTACTCCTGTTCTTAGAGCCAGGAATGCAATCCAGGAGTCCTGACTCCCAGGATTAAGCATTAGATTTTCAAAAGTGACTAATGATTTTTGGGTGGCTCACTTGAGACACATGAAAGCAGCCTACCAACCACCCTTTGAAAATAGGGCCCCTTTAAGGCATCTCAAATTGGTCCCCCAAAAGTGTAAGTTACTTCTCAAAATTTAAGCCATTGCCTCCTACATCCTATGGAGAAACAGTTCCTTCAATTAAGGTTCATTTTGTGGTCTAATCAGGATATACATTTCCTTTCAATAAAATAATACAGTATATTAATATGGGTCAGTGTATTGCAGGTATTAATTCGAGCTGATCAACACTTTTGTGGAAACTTTTTTTTTTTAAATAATTTTTGCAAAAAAGTTTTATTTTGCTCAAAAATGTTCCATACAATTAAAAAAAAAATCAGTTATTGGAAATAAAATAAATAAATAAATGAAATCACAATTTTCTATTTCCCTTTCCCACCTTTTTCCCCAGTGCGGGGAAGATGAGGAGGTGATTGTCGAAAAACAAAAAATTCCAAAAAATAAAAACCAAACAAAATGAAAACTTTGTTTCCTCCAAAATATTCCATGGATATTTACATAGGGTTTTCCTACCAGCTCTATCAGGTACACAGGAATACGTACTATTCTACAGTACGTAATTGCTTTATAGTGTGTAGTATAGCATAGCATATATAATTATTGCACTTAGCTCACTCACACCAAAAGGGGTAGCTACACATTTTAATCCTTTAGGGCACACCCAACCAAGAATCTTACCCAGCTTCCTGAACAGCTACATATCCCACCCACTGGAAACGAGGGACCCCAGAAGGCATAATCCCAGGTCTCATGACCTTGATGCTACCCTTTTATCACATACTAAATGTTCCATTTGAAACACAAGAGATTGGAAATGTGGAAACATTCTCAAAGCAATATTGATTGTACAAATAGAAAAGCAATCCAACAAGTATTTCCCCAATGTCTAACTTGGAAATAGCCAGTGATGCTGATTCTGTACCCATTGAAACAAGTATTTAGAATTTCTAATGGACAAATACGACTATATTATTCAGAGGTTTAAGATCATCCTAAATAGCCCAATTGTTTTGAGGGCCTGCTTCAAGGCCCATTTTAAAGTCAATAGTCTTTGGACCAATACCCATAGTGCCTGACAGACTAATGTCTATGACGGGAGCCTTCTGTTTAGACTGTTTCCACTTCCATGTTCCCTTCTAGTTCTGCAGAAGTTCCAAGTCCTTCTGCAGCTAACATTATATAAGAACGGCCATACTGGGTAAAACCAAAGGTCCATCTAGCCCAGGATCCTGTCCTCCGACAGTGGCCAATGCCAGGTGCCCCAGAGGGAATGAGCAGAACATGTAATCATCAAGTGCATCCATACCACATGAATCTGCAGTGCCCCTAACACACACTTCATCTCATTTCCCACCCCCCAGAAGTTGATCATCTCAGATCATGTGATTGTGCAGTATGTTTTACTGAGCAGAGCAAACTTAAACACCAGACCTGGCTATTAACAGCTTCCTCCGCTCTTCGGTGGTGTAGGACTGCAGAAGAGGGATTCCTAGCAATCTCACTTCCTCGAGCTTGGGGAAAGAGTTTAGTTTGTCAATGTCTTCCCAGCAATGCAGACCTGCTTTAAGAAATGAGTTGTTTAAACACACAGGGGATATACAATATATCAAAGAATACCAGATATAGCCAAAGGGCACACAAGACAGGTGTAGCCAATTCTTCATTTTATCATCCATTTATCGTTGCGTTATTTAGCATACGAGTTGACCATAATACTATTTCGTGGATCTCAACACAGGAGAACGACAATCTAAGTATGTTTGACAAGTCAGTGCATTTCTGGTGAAATGCTAGAGACTGAATTCCCTTATTCATGCACATGAAGGAGCAGCATTAGCTCACCCATGCTGTCCTATCAGTCTGGAGGGACAATCTCTGAGAGGGGAGTTCAATCTCCATGGCCTATTCAGTCCTTGGCATCTCTGCTGAATGACAATTAGCATAACTTGTTATGGCTGTTTTGATAAAAAGGACTCTGGTTAGTACTGCTGAAGCCAGACTTGTGTCACTTCAGGGACCACCAAGCAGCCATCAAATGGTAATTTTCAGGGACTACCAAGCTAGGTCTGGATTTGAACTCGTGACCTGCAGGTATCCTATTCCCATGAGCCATCCAGCCTTTTAATGAAAATATTTTCACCCAATTCCAGCTTTCTGCAGATCTGTACTGGTTTCTGAGAATTGAAGCAAAGTTGTGAGGAAAGCTGGGGATCAGGTGACAATCTATTTGATTGTGTGTTCAAGATTAACTCCGATGCTTATCTTTGCTTCCTTTTGCTGTGGCAGAAGATAGATGCTTACATAGGATACTTCTTACATGCACGGTCTAGCCGTTAAGTCTAATGTACCAAGTATTACACGCTTCTACTAGAAATGGGTAGATATAATAATATCCACTATAATAGATAAAAGGAAATCAGCATCTCTAAAAAATTAAAGGTCTGATTTAAGCAAACCCAAGTCACGTAATCAAGTAAAGGTCAGACACTTCTGATGTTCCAGGGACTGCAGCGGTCTCAGAAGGTAAGTGATCATTCAGACCAGAATTGCAATTCCTGTGTGTAGCAGGGCATACTGTAGAGAGATATTTGTCCCCTTCTTCCATGTCAAGTGTAATATCCCGTGCAAGTCAACTTGCGATTAAAATACATTCCCTGGGTAATGAACTCAGCCAGGCATGCTTACCACACGCACTGGGATATAAGTAACATCTTGTGATACTGGCTCAAAACCCTTCCCGCTTCTACCTGTGGATCACTCAGCTGGTGGGGATAGTAGAGAATGACTGATAGGCGACTAGGTCATATTCATCCTCTAATTAAACTATTGCCAAGAACCTGGCCTTTGCAGGTCAAAATGCTACTGTGCCTGGGAGAAAACTAACAGAGGCAATTGAATTTGAAAAGGGAACAGCTTATTTATACTGCTGGAGGTGTCCACTCTGAGAAGAAAACCTGGTTGAACTCCCATCATCCCACACTGAGATGTTCCATCACAACTCCTGTGAAAACTAATCACCTTCAAATCACTGGAGATCTCTGCTAAACCACAGTAGTCAGCAAGACAAGAAGCAGGTTTAAGCAGGACCAAGTTCTTCAATATTTAATATGCAAAAGCCTCAGTAATATCAACTGACAACAGCTGTTGCAGGGGCAGGAACAGCAGGTATTAGACTGGGACAAGCAGAAACAAGGCTTAACAAAATGACTTAATGTAGGCAGAGGAATGAGTAATAAACCCAGAAGTGTATGGTCTAATGCTTTAATTCACTTACATTAGGGTGTGAATAAGACCACATCACTATCAACTATTCATCCTCCAGAAAATTGAAAGATATGGGATCTTGCAGCAGTGGCCATAATTGTTATTTCACCAGTGAACCATGGTGACATTCTTTCCAACAGCAATCTCAATTCAACTAACAAATTACCCAAGCTATCCAAAATACAGTGGCGCATTTCATCTATTTGACACCTTTTCACTCCATGTCATGCCTTTATTTAGATAGTTACTTTGGCAAGTCCAGCCGCTGTGGAGAGGATTTAAAATCATCAGTTTTCAAGAACTTTCCATACCCCAAGATCCCCCCAACATGTGTGATTTAATTCACGGTTATGTCCTCATTGGACTTCCTGTTCAACTGGGGGCTCCTCAGATCATCCATGTGCTGCGTAGTATCCAACGGGGTTGAACGCTTGGTTCCACCCGAGCAAAACTGCCTCCCACAGGATGGTCCTCTCAATGACTCAGCATTTTTCAAGTCTGATTTAAAAGGTTTATTTTCCTGTAGTTAGCTGCAGTTTTACTAAATGGTGTACAACGCTTGGTGCTTACATTGTATAGCATGTTGATACATGGGAAAGGGGTTTTATTAATACTTTAATCCAGGGGTGGCTAACCTGTGGCTCCGGGGCCACATGCGGCTCTTCAGAAGTTAATACGCGGCTCCTTGTACAGGCACCGACTCCAGGGCTGGAGTTACAGGTGCCAACTTTCCGATGTGCCGGGGAGTGCTCGCTGCTCAACCCCTGGCTCTGCCCCCACTCCACCGCTTCCCGTCCTCTCCCCTGAGCCTGCCATGCCCTCACTCTTCCCCCCCCAGAGCCTTCTGCACGCCACGAAACAGCTGATCGGGAGGTGCAGGGAGGGAGGGGAAGGCGCTGATTAGCGGGACTGCTGGTGGGCGGGAGCTGATGGGGGGCTGCTGACGTATTACTGTGGCTCTTTGGCAATCTACTTTGGTAAATTCTGGCTCCTTCTCCGGCTCAGGCTGGCCACCCCTACTTTAATCCCTCTATGGCTCTGTATAATAAAAACTACAATAATGCATTAGGTGAATCTATACTAGAGTCTGTGTATTGACTCTTATAAGTTAGGGAGAGGAAAAGGGCCCATCACTGCTGGTAATTATCAGGCAGCCAAACTGGAACAAAAACTCTCCAGGAAATTCATGGCAGAGTTCTTGAGAATGAGAGGATCAAACAAACACTAGGAAAACAGCTGTAATTGAACAGATTTTTTTTACACAGCACTTTATTCCTAGGTTTTCCAAATTCAGCTAATGAAGCATGCACATCTGGGAGATGGAAGTCGAATGTCACTTAGCACCTGTGATCTGTCCCATAGCTACCTCTCATTGGGGCTTGGAGGTACAAAGTGTGTTCACTGCTATGCCAGTTGATTCTCCAGCCTCAGCTTTCGGATGAGCAAAGTCTCTGGGGTTTATTTGTAGGGAGGTCTCAGCCAAAGCTTCTGGAGCAGCCTCTTCCATACCTACAGTTAAAAGAATCTAACATCTAAACACAGGTGATGGGTTTTGCTCTACTTGATCCCCTGCGTGTGCTCCAGTAATGCACATACAAACGTGTGCGCCTGTAAGTGGACGCTGGGTCCAGAGGTTGATTAAACTGTAACCTACCCTCCGAATGCAAACTGGCTCCTCAGTCACTGACATTCCAAACTACTCTTACTTATTCTTCCTGAAAACATGGTGGCTGGAGAGCACAGAATGCCTGCCAGCCTTTGGAGTACACAGCAAAACTGTATGTTTCATTATGGCTAGCAGTGGTTTGTCCTCATCAGGATGGTAGCTCAACTGTTGTGAATCTTGTGCACCTGGGTTTGAATGACAGCAACAGGTCGACACTTTAGTCTGAACCATTGTTTAGAGAACAAGAAAGTGCCAGAAGTGGCAGGAGAAGCTAAAAGAAACAGAAAAGGGTAGGTAGAGGTCTTGTTTATCATCTTCTCCTCACATGTTTCTCAAGTTATCAGAGTGGCATCTGTTTGTGTGTTCTCAGATCAGAACCATTAGGAAAATGGGGCTTCGATGTTATTCCTACATCTTAAATCAGGGTCACATGTAGTGAGGAATTCATCGTGATGCCCATCCATCAGTCTTTGTCAAGTTGATGCACAACACACTCAGCTATTTAAACTGCAAAAGTTGCATCCTCTTGACAAAAAATACTGCAGGAAGCTCTTTTGTATGCTCCACCACATTCCCACTTTTGAGATCAAATTCCTCTCTGGACGATGATGAAATCATCTAAGGTCCATCTTCACTGACCGGACGACAGCGTTTAAAACCCCTTCTCAAACAGTTATGGCTAGAGATGGGCCATGACCCAAACTAGGGATGTAAAAGGTTAACTGGTAAGAATTAGTCTCACCAGTTAACTGACTTAACCGTTCAGCGCCAGCCATAACTGCTGGTGTTGTGCAGCCCCGCTGGAGCTGCCCTAGCCCCAGCCAATGAACCGTTTAAACACATTTTTAATTGTTTAAAAGTTAACTTTTTAAATGGTATTTACTTACCTAACGCAAACCAAGGAAAGAAAAGCGACTTACAGTAACCATGGCTGTTCAAGATGCTTTGTCCAGGTGGATCCCATTCCTGATGTGTGCACTGGGAGCGGGATCCACATTTTGGAAAAGTTTAGATCCAGATCTAACTTCCACAGCTTGGACATCTCTCTTGTTATAGAGTAATGGGGTTCTAACGTGGTTTGGGTGTAGAGGGAATATGACTTGTGTTAGACCTTTCTCTAGCCCAGTTAGTGACCTACCACACTAGCCAGACAGCTTTTATTACAGTCCTGCTTGGGTTGCACTTCTGAATAACTTTCAAACTTCGTTTAAAAGCTGGGGTAGACAAGACTGAAAATGACTGTAGCCTCTGGCACTAGTATACGCTACCCAGGAATCTAACAAGGATATTCTACTGTACAAGCTTGTGCTTTCTCCACCTTCTCTGATCTGCTTAACACACAAGTAGCCAGCAGGAAGCAATACTGATTGCAGACTGCTCATTCCTAGCAAAGATGTAGGATGTCACTAGCAAAATAACATTCTTCTCCCCACCCTGTTAAAGCACAGGTTTCAATTTGCACCAAAATGAGAATATTCCTCCTCCCTTCTGCCAAAGCAAAGGTTTAGATCAGGCATTATCATTTACACAAGGAATATAAAGAACATGCTGCTTTCAGTACCTCACCTGATCTGTGCAAGCTGACGGATCGCAGGTTAGGGAACAGCCTTGCCAAAGAATCATTTGATTCTTCAATGGTTGTCAGGTGATTGTTGGCCAGGACAAGCGTGTCCAGCGATGGAAACATAATTCCGAGCTTTCGAATTTCAGTCCAGTCTTGAAGATTATTGTCAGTTATGTGGAGTAATTTGAGAGACTGACAGCAAACTGGAGAACAAGACACTGTTTCATAGTCGTTAAGGCACAGGAAGAGCTCCTCCAAGCTGCACACAGAAAGAAATATGCTCTTACTTGAAGGCTTCTTGTTAAATTGTAAACGGTCTTACCTAGAGGCTCCTGTACACACAGTTTTCAAGAATTACTTAAACATGAAAGGCCCCAGCACTCTCTGAAACCTCAGTGTAGATAGGACTTCCTACACCATCTTTCAGCTAGATGACTGTCAAAGCGCTTCAAACTATATTTTGTATATTTTCAGTCAGGCCTCCACTTGCACAAATCTGCACGCTCACAAATGGTGTCTATGTACTTCACTGGTGCCAGTACCCACTAAAAGTTCTGACAACTCCTTGGAATAGTTTCACAAGTAACCTTTAAATAGTTAAAACATGCACAAAAAGACATTTTCAGAGTTTATACCCAACAAAATCCATTGGCCAAGGCCAACTAATAGGTGTTGCAGGTGAAAACACCACTAGCTAAAGGGCTTGAACAAGCATGCTGGTTTTTAGCAATGTTTGCACCTTGCACCAATTTGGGCGTGGATGGGCTCATCACTGCACAAGTGGAGGCTGAAAACCCATTCACGTATTTATGGATGTTCCTGTCACCAAAGTCATGGAGGTTGTACGAGAGATTTAAAATGAACACCACGAACATTAAAGATTATTACCACACTATAAACCCCAGCTCCTGGCCAAAAGTCATTTACCACTCATGTGACCACTTTTAAGGTGAAAGGTAGTGTGCATTTGTCAGATGACAGCGATGCTACCTAACTGCTTTAAATAAGGCATGACAAAAATTAATAATAATGGTGAATCCTTTTAACTGGGAAAAGACTCTGATAAGCAGCCTCGCATCCCAAAAAAGAGGCCAACAAAAAAGAAACAGACTGAAGATATTTAAAATGAAATATTGTACTGAATAAAGTGGGAATAAAAATAATGCTCAGTGGGTTTTTTTATTTTAATATTTAGCACCTTTCTGTATTAAGACTGGAACTTAGAATTTCACATCTGATTAAATCTTTCTCAGACTACATTGGCAATGGCCGAACATGTCTCTATTAAACAGAATTTATGCTACCATTGTCCCATTTAAGCAGCAATCATTACTATTAGCTATCAGTAGGATAAATTGGTTCCCTGGGAACAGAGTGGCTGTCTCAATTAAGGGTGTACTGGCTAAGCAGAATACTGTAATAATAGATTTCTTTACAAATTTGCAAGAGGAGGAATCTGGTATCCAATTGAAATGGCAAAGGCATTTCAGGGAGGCAGAATGCCACTGCCAAGGTGGAAACTGGACAGGACCCTGAGATTAACACATGAAAAGTGTGATGAGATCTTTAATGACAACTGACCAGGACCTCAGATTTATGTCCCATCCAAAAGCCATTAGCACGGTGCATTGCCATTCATTCAGTCGTAGCTCAGTGGAAAAGAGAGTGTCACATGCTGAATCATGAAGGCCATAATCCATTAATTCATGCTAGTATTTAGATGTATTCAATGTGTGTATGCACCTATGCAAAGCTCTAGGCAAGTTCAGATCTAGAAATGCAATAAAACATTCAGTTGGCCCAATGGCAAGAGTTAAACCCTTCCAAGTCCCAAAGAAACTAAATCCCCTTCCTCTGCTCAGCCCACTCACCCACACCCAGCAGCCTTTCCTGTTATGAGCTTTGTCTGCATGCAGCGGGCACTCCTCCTTTCACACCATGCGCCTCATGCTTACTCTGGTAATTCCTGCAGTATTGTATGGACTGTTTCCCAGGAAGCTTTGCTGTTGTTTAGCACCAGTTTGCGAACACCAGCGAAAGATCCAGCACATGTTCTCTCTAAAACTGACAAATTCAGAGGGTTGGAACTCAGGTTTAGAAACTCCAAGTGAGGAACATTTGACACAATTTTACTGACCTAGTGGGGGAGAAAAAAAAAAAAAAAAAAAGAGAAAGAAGCATATCAGGAGGTAATCAGACCTCATTCAATAATATTCCATTTTGTAGAAAGGAATCCTCCAGCAGGACTGTGAGCCAAAGAAATTATATGGATTAAAAAAAATATATAAGGCTTTTAGATAGCTATCTGTAATTCATACTCAAACTATTCACTGATCTCAACTGATTGGCTAATTGCACATTCACCTCAACAGTTCATTTAATTACACTCTGAAGGCAGCTTGATAAGGGAAAGCAGATCCCTTGGGAGAGATCAGAAAGTCCACCTGAATACCAGCCTAAGAAATAACAAGTCACAGAAGCCAGCATCTTAGAAGGCTGGTGGACCCTTCTCTAGGCAGAGAGAAGCAAGAGCATGTCCCTCGAGTGTCTGATTGTTACACAGACCAGTTGCTCAGTTTTTCCACTGTTCCCCACTAGGAAGAGACCACACAATTTTGCCTAAAATAAAAGGCTGATAGAATTTCATTGTACATGCGCAATGGATTCCTTATTAGATTCCATTAGTCTATGAAAGCACCAGCTTTCTTACGCACGTGGTGCTGGAGTTGAAAGGTTATGAATTCAATCCAAACATACATGTAACAGTGCTTGGGGCTAGCTATTCTATTGGCATGTATCAGGTGCGTATGTGCGTAGCTTGGAGTTGGGGTGAAGGATTAGAAAAAGGGGACAGCCAGGATATATGTATCAAGGATGCAGAATAGATTAAGGGGCACGTGATTGGGTGTGAAGAAGCGGGTGATGCAAATGACTTGGGCGAACTGTAGCAGAGAAGCAGGCTGTATAAATGGGAAGACACGGGTATAGGGAGCACCATCTGGGGGTGGTAGTGGTGAATGGATGTACCTGCCTTTCAACTGATTAAGGCCGCTAGAACGTGTTTCACAACTAAAATGAGCACAACCATAAATAAGCACTAAATCAGACCAGATGGATAGAAACTAAGTTACCAACTGGTGGACTTTCAGAGGACAACATAAAAATGAGCTGCTGGTGCTCTCACTCCTGTTCCTAGTGACCACGTGCCACCACCACAAGATCATCATCATCACAGCTAGCACAAATGGACTCTTAAGTTGGCAGTCGCCATAGAATCTGAACAAGCCCCTTGGAAACGGAACTCCTATCCTAACCCACAGGAAGGGCCCCTCCAGGTAAGTGCTGAGCAGAAAGCAGCATGGGAAAGTTTATGCTGTCCCTGGCCTAGCAGATCTGTTCTGTGATCAGAAGACTTACATCAATACTAGATCCACTTCTTGTTTAGTGATTAGTAAATAATTTAAAAATTTTTAAAAATAAGGTTAGGCCACAGTTCATCTTTTTTCATGTCAATTTCCAGTAATTAACAGTGGGATAAAAGCAGAGCATGAGCAGGGGAAGACACAAGACAGTTTAATGTACTCTAATTATTCTACTACTACTACTATATTGCATTTATATAGTGCATTTCATCCAAGCACCTCAAAGCCCTTTACCAGCATTAATTAATTAAACTTCACAAGTCGCCTGTGAGGTAGACGAGCATTATTAATCCTGTTTTGAAGAGGAGACATCTGAAGCACAGAGAGGATTTCTAACTTTCCCAAATCATACAGAATCAGTGGCAGAACTGGGAATAGGACTCAGGAGTCTCAGCTGCCAGTCCTCTGCTCAAACTCTTTTGATTGCACTCCTTCTGTTAATGATCTATATTGCTCATTAACCTCTTGGTGCATGGAATGATCATTCCAATGCTTTGCACTGAAGGAAAGTATATTTTTCACCTGCAAGATGAGTTCAGAAATTACTAAGGAAAGTGAGTTAAATGTCTGAGGATTGGTCTATGCTATTAAGTCAGGTTGATTTAACTACATCACTCAGGACTACGGAAAAACGTCATGCCCTGTGGGATGTAATTATGCTGACCTAAGCCCCAGCATATACACCACTAGGCCGATGGAAGAATTTTTCTGTTAACCTAGCTACTGCCTCTCAGAGAGGTGGATTTACTATATCGACAGAAGAACCCCTCCTATTGCTGTAGTATGCGTCTACACTACTGCTGTGCCGCTGTAGCGTTTTCAACGTAGACATACCCTGAATGTAGCATAGCGATCAAGTTTATTGACTTTGACAGCTACAGAGCAATAAACATGATCTTCAAATGTGAACTACAACACTCTAAAATGGACACATTTAACTACTTTGAAATGACTGAGAAGATCTCAGATCTAGCACTATAAATACAGTGATAGCAGCAGTTATTGCTGCTATTTAGCAAGGCACAGGCGTAATCGCTTTACCTCATGCCAGCTGTCAAGTTTGTTGTCAGAGAGATCCAGCTCAGACACATGAGCACAGAAGGCAGCAATTTCATTCTCCTCCCCTGCGCAGGTTATTCCACAGCTGTTCAACACCAACACACTTGGAAGGTTGAGGCGATCTGAAATGGGGGAGGAACAAGATGCCTTCCCGTCAGCCTCATATTTTCCCAGCTATAGAAGATCATCCCTTAGTCTCATCAAAGAACACACACAAGTATGAAATCCAGCAAAAGGAAGGGATTAGTCAATCATTTAGTCGTATAATGATTTACATTTGCCAAGCAAGTCAGATTAAAATCAAACATTTTAAAACAGATAACTAAATGTGCAGTCATTTCACTATTTATGCTGTTTGCATTTTCTCTCACTTATCTCAATGAAAACACAGTGGTCAGTTCCATTTTAGTTTATAGTCAGTTTCTAATCAATTTTACTTTTAGCACAAGGCTGCAAAATGTCAGTGGCAAATATGGCAAAAGAAGGTTTCCTTAAAAACTGCCTCCACTGAATTTTTTACAAAAAAAAAAAAAAAAAAATCAATAATATTGCTCTTAGGTTTTGTAAAAGCCTGGTTGTTGTATAACACTACAAAATTAAACCTGGGCTTAAATTTGACCTGAGAGAGTCCTTTTGCTTAATAGAACTTCACTGTGATGCAGCTATTATGCCTATTTTATCAACAGACATAAAAAAAGTTCACAGCCTCATTTTCTTAGGTGATGAGTACCCAAACGTCCTATTGCAGTTAATTGTAATTGTAGGTTCCTAGCACTTCAGAAAAATTAGGCCAGGAGTGACTTGCCCTAAGACACAAAGGTCAGAAGCAGAGCCAGAAATAGAAACTGACTTCCAGTTCTGTGTTGTGACTACTACATTATGCTGCCTCTCCTGGTGGAATTTCCACTGCCAAGAATTCTCTCCAAAAATGTTTGGTTTATAATAATAAGCTATTTCAACAGGGAAATTCAGCATGTGGATGAAATGTACCATATCTTACAAGTGTCAAACGCAATGTACTTTTTTTCTTACCCATCTGATAAAGCACTTTGAGATCTACTGATCATACGCACAAAATAAGAGATTACCTTCATAAAAATCTCTTTCCCCTACCCCCTTCTCCCTCCTGGTATTTGACAGTTATTGGACAAGAGAAGAACAAGAGAAGAAGAGAAGAGTAGGGGATTATTGGAAGGCAATTTGAAGTTACCTAGCTCATTGATGGGAAGTTATATTAAATTATACTGCTGTAATTATGGTATTATTTGTAATTTATTGTTAAGTTATGTCAGGGGTGCCTAGAACATATGGACAGGGACCCTCTTGTTAGCTTCTGTAGCTATCTATAATATAAATAAAAGAAGGCACACTGAAAATTAGGTGATTCTCTACTGAGGTTAACTTTGAGTGACATATGGTACATTCTGTCCTTGACTGAATGCTCTCACTTTTGTTCTCTTCTGTCAAATCCACTTATTGTCATTTTCGCCCAGTGAATTTCCTCGTTTTTCCCCCCTTTGGGGCTGCTTATGATACAAACCAACCTGATGGGAATTTAAACTATAGTCTCAACTAGAGATAGGCAAGAGGCTGACAAATAAGCGGTGGCTCTGGTTTGCTAAATCCCAAACCATAAGTTGTTTGAATAAAAAGTGAACCAAATGCAAATCTCTCAGAGTGTGGGGAAAGATTAGATAAAAGGTGACAAAGTTGACCCAGTTCTAGCTCAAGACTTTGGATATAGGGATTTTTATCTTATGGATCCTGGGAGGTGTGTGTAGGTAGGGGTGTGTGTGTGTGTGTGGGGGGGGTAACAGAATGCCTATACCAGAGGACATGCATCTCTGGATCGGCCCCAAGGCAGTTGGGATATTGGGCAAGGAAAAAGGGGCATTTCTTTAGGGTGTTGGTGCAATGTCTCTTAGTAGACCTAGTGTTTGCATCCAACAGGCATCCCAAAATAAACAGGAAAGCAACCTCACATGGCATAAAAGACTGAAGTCATTGTGATCCTGCTTGACCAAGGGCCCAAACCTGTGATGTGCTAAACCCCCTTAACTGCTATAGGCTTCAAATCAGCGCTGAAGGCACTCGGCATGTTACTGGATTAGGCCCAGAAAATACATAACAGCTGTGCTGGGTGGAATCCAGAGTAATTTAAAATGTTTAAGACACCTGTGCCAAATACACATTGCTGCAGCCACTGAAGAATGACTGAAATGGGGACAAGCTGGGCAGAGTTTTCCTCCCTGGATCTCAGCGCTGTACAGGGCTTTACTTTATTGGCAGGAGAACCTTGGGCCACGATTCTTTCCAACTGGCAGTAGAGTGGGGTGGGGAGAGTCCAACTCATTTTTCAGCAACTATCCCCCTGCCAGTAATTAGGAGCTTTAATTAACCTCTGGGCAATTGAAATGAGCAGGAATTCGCATTTCACAGATGAGGAAATGGAGGTGAAGTAATATTCCCAAAGCCAGAGAGGGTGGGCAGGGCTGGGACTACATCTCAAGAGTTCTTGGCTCCCAGGTTCATGCCTAGAAACCTGCCCCAGCACCTTTGATCCAATCCTGGTGGCCTGTTCAATTTCAAGTTGCTGCTGTGGACAATGCCAGGCCAGCAGCGTGTGTCTATACGGTGCCCCGATCCTACCCAGGGACTATGGGCCCTACTGCAGTATACAACACTTGACCAGAGCTCAAAGACCCGAGAAGCGATACAATAGTGATACAAGCCATACAGCAACACAAGTGTGATTATTTGGTTTGGTAATTCAGTAGGATTTTTCCTCCTGGGTGAGTAAAAGCTTGGTTCTCAACCAGGAGTCTGGGGCGCCCTGGGGGGGGCCGCAAGCAGGTTTCTGGGGGGGGGTCCGCCAAGCATGGCCAGCGTTAGACTCGCTAGAGCTCAGGGCAGGAAGCTGAAGCCCTGCCACGCGGGACTGCAGCCCGGGGCACCGAGCCCCTGGCACTGAAGACAAAGCCCGAGCAACTTAGCTTTGTGACGCCCCCTTTGGTGTGGGGCCCCAAGCAACTGCCCTGCTTGCTTCTCCCTAATGCTGGCCCTGGCTTTTATATACAGAAAACCAGTTGTCATGGTACAGCTGGGCCGGGGAGTTTTTATAGCATGTGGTATGGGGGGGGAGGTTCAGAAAGAAAAAGGTCGAGAACCCCTGAGCTATGGGATGAAATGATCCTGCCCTCAAGCCCCTGTATGCACAGATCCAGTAGGAACCCTACCTTTCATAGGTGATCCCTGTGGCGTTGCTGGGACATGCACCCCCATTCCAGGACCTCGACGATATGGGAAGTTCTCGGGGCTGTATTTCTCACAAAGAACTTGCATGAAACTCCTTCCGCTGGGCTGGTCCATGTTCCCTTCTTGGAATTCTACAGTTAACGCAGAAAACAACAGATAATATACACAATCCACTGCTAATCAGCTCATCTCCAGAAGGCAGCAGTGAATCTTATGCTACACTTCCTTAAGTAACGGACAATTTTTTAAAAAGCTAAGGACAGCTTGGCTGTAAACAGAGTATACCACCATATATTTTACTGTTCCAAGCACAAGCACCCTGAAATACTATCAGACACTTCCTCAAGACAGGGACCCACAGCAGAAAAGGGCTGCTAACTGATCTTATCAGTAACCGTGAACACTTCCTAGATTCCCTGGATCAACAGGTTTGAATCCTGACAGAGTCAACTCAGACCTTCATCGCTTCAAAGGGAATAACACCGACTTCCATGAAGTTTACTGTGCAGGGATGTTTTAAACAAGACCATAAAAATTAAAATCCTGCCTGCTCTGTATGGACTTTTACGATCCCATGGAACTTAATTTAAAGCTCTGTCTCGGGTCATTGGCTAAAATCCCCAACCCCAAAGTTATGCAGCATGCTGTCTGCCTGGCTGACATGCTCCACCCCAGAAGTGGCTGCATTTCAGTGATGCCACATACATATAGTTCTTAAAATGCATTGGGACATGTCAGAATGAATGGCGCTATGTAAATATTATAATCATTAGTCCGCATAAGATAGTTATTACACACCCAGAGAAACAACGCATAGCTATTATTTAAGCCCACAAAACACAGTAGTTAGAATTCCAAAGAGATTAATACAAGCATGCCCATGACAAAACATAGCTCTTTTCCCCCCACAAGGATTGCAGAGTACTTCACAAACATTAATGAATCCTCATAATGCTCTTGTAAGGCAGGTAAGTTTTATCTCCATTTTACAGATGGGGAAGCTAAGGCAGAGAGGTGTGTGACTTGCTCACAGTCACAGGACTCTGGCATAGCTTAGACCAGAACCATAGGGTACAGGCTCTAACTCAAACTATTTATTTTAGGTATGCCTAGGGCACCCATCATCATAGACAACAGTGCCTCATTCACAGTAAGTTTTAGCGTGAAAAAGAACATCAGCCTTTTTTAGCTGACTATTTCCAAAGGTGTTAAACTGAGACTGCTACCCAGGCATGGAGAAAGGATGGAAAGATACAGGCTTTCGATTAGGATGTTAAGACTGTGCTATGAATCAATAGCACAAACACATGAAGAAATTGCTCGGCCAGCCATTAAAAAAAAAATCTCGCTAGTTCAATTTTGCAACTCCCTAATGTATATCGAAGATGCATGTCACTTGAATATTTATGCACCACATGAAGAAAGGTAACATGGAAATTACAAAGCAGAGGCTCTTTATATGCCAAATCAAAGGGCTTTGTGTATTGTGGTTTGCTGACCTTTACAGAATAGTATCAAATGTCGGCTGGCAGTTGAACAGTGCCTAGATACTATGGTGACTGGCATTCTACAAGTACCCCAGATAGAAGTTAGCTCATCTGTCCTAATTTCTTACCCAGGGCTCTGAACATTTCATAATATTTATGATAAAAAGAAATTGTGTTTCATTAAGTGAAGGGAACTGCACAGCACATGGGCTCAATACAGCCGCCGCATCCTAAAATGTAGCCTGCAAGGCATCTTGGATGAGGAGAAATCCAGAAAGACTAGTGATTTTAACAGCCCAGGGCACAGGTCTACAGTGACTTAGCGCTTTGAAGATGTTGAACAATACAGAAGTGCTAAGGATTATTTTCCTCTCTGAAGTCTCTGAGGACATCCTGTTTGTTTCAGGACTTTGTCTTTTTAAAAGAAACACTGCCATCTCATCCTTTCAAAGCGTCTGCAAATGCTTCTCGTAACTGCATGCAGGGTGAGGAAAAAGCTGAGCAACGGCAAGTTTTCATCATGGCTAAACTTAACCAAAAACCAAGTAGCCAGCTGTTGTGATTGCTAAACAAGGCAAATCCAACAAAGAATACGGCACTGCCTAAAGTCAACTTGATGAACCACGTCAAGACACTGGTCTAGCATTTAGAGCACTGGACTGGAACTCAGGAGATCTGGGTTCTATTCCTGGCTCTGCCTCTCGAAGAACTTGGGCAAGTCACGTCACCTTCCCGTGCCTCAGTTTCCCTAATTGTAAAAAATGGAGAAATGATACTGAGCTCCATTTTAAAGCAATTTGAGATCTATTAATGAAAAACAATAAGGACTAGGAATTATTATGATGTTTTCAGGACCCGGGCTATAAAGTTCCCCCCAAAAAGAAATCCTATCATACAAAAGCTGCCTAAAATTATTCTCCTAAATTCCCTGAAATGCCGTCGAACAAGCATAAATGAGTTCAAAATTGGGCCACTGGTGTCTGAGTTTTCCAAGTAAGGTATAAATAATTAACTATTTTCTATTACCGACAGAAAGGTCAACTCAGGCTTGTACATCTCTCTTCATCAATCTGGCAGCTCCAAGAATCTGCCTTCCCTCTACCTAACCAGAAGACTGTGTCTATGTCCCATCCCCACTGCAATTAACTCTTCCTTAGATCCACTATAGGTGGAGATGAATGGAAGATTATGAAAGGAAAAGGAAAACATCTGCTCCATAGATTTCCCCTCTGCTGTGAATGATCTGCTTGGAGACCATGACTTTGCTTTTCCTTGGATGATTAATCTCTGGTCACAAATTGTTAGAGTACCTCTATCAGAAAGGAATTAAATATCAAACAGTGAGACGACCCAAACCTACCACCACCATTCTATACAAGATAAGTTATGCTCGGTAGGGATTCAGAAGCTTTGTGCTACAGAAGCATAGAACTGGAAGGGACCTCGAGAGGTCATCTAGTCCAGTCTCCTGCACTCAAGGTAGGACTAAGTATTATCTAGACCGTCCCTAACAGGCGTATGTCTAATCTGCTCTTAAAAATCGCCAATGATGGAGATTCCACCACTTCCCTAGGCAATTTATTCCAGTGCTTAACAACTCTGACAGTTAGGAAGTTTTTCCTAATGTCCAACCTAAACCACCCTTGCTGCAATTTAAGCCCATTGCTTCTTGTCCTATCCTCAGAGGTTAAGAACAATTTTTCTCCCTCCTCTTTGTAACAACCTTTTATGTACTTGAAAACTGTTGTATCCCCTCTCAGTCTTCTCTTCTCCAGACTAAACAACCCAATTTTTTCAATCTTCCCTCATAGGCCATGTTTTCTAGACCTTTAATCATTTTTGTTGCTCTTCTCTGGACTTTCCCCAATTTGTTCACATCTTTCCTGAAATGTGGTACCCAGAATTGGACACAATACTCCAGTTGAGGCCTAATCAGCGCGGAGCAGAGCGGAAGAATTACTTCTCGTGTCTTGCTTACAATACTCCTACTAATACAAAAAAAGCAAACATCATTCTGGGATGTAACAGCATTACACTGTTGACTCATATTTAGCTTATGATCCACTATGACCCCCAGATACCTTTACGCAGTACTTCCTTCCTAGGCAGTCATTTCCCATTTTCTATGTGTGCAACTGATTGTTCCTTCCTAAGTGGAGTACTTTGCATTTGTCCTTATTGAATTTCATCCTACCTACTTCAGACCATTTCTCCAGTTTGTCCAGATCATTTTGAAATTTAACCCTATCTTCCAAATCATTTGCAACCCCTCACAGCTTGGTATCATCCGCAAACTTTATAAGTGTACTCTCTATGCTGGGGTGGGCAAACTTTTTGGCCTGAGGGCCACATCGTGGTTCCAAAACTGTATGGAGGGCTGGGTAGGGAAGGCTGTGTCTCCGCAAACAGCCTGGCCCCGCCCCCTCCCATCCCTGACTGCTCCCCTCTGAACCTCTGACCCATCCAACCCCCCCACTCCTTGTCCCCTGACCGCCCCCTCCCGGAACCTCCTGCCCCTAACCGCCCCCCGTGGGGCACACCCCCATCCATCCTCCCCACCCCCGCTCCCTGTCCCCTGACTGCCCCAACCCCTATCCACACCCCTGCTCCCTGACAGGGGTGGGGCTGGGAGCTAGCCTCCTTGGCCAGGAGCTCAAGGGCCAGACAGGATGGTCCCACGGGCTGTGGCCCGCGGGCCGTAGTTTGCCTACCTCTGCTCTATGCCATTATCTAAACCATCGATGAAGATATTGAACAGAACCGGACCCAGAACTGAGCCCTGCAGGACCCCACTCGTTATGCCTTTCCAGCAGGACTATGAACCACTGATAACTACTCTCTGGGAATGATTTTCGTACATAGTACAACACAACATATAATGGGAATAAAAGTATCTTTTGCTGAAATTCCATTTGTGGGGACATTAAAGCCCCCATGGCATTTGTGTAAGAGTTTGCCACTTTGTCCCCCTCCACTTTTTCTTTTTAAGTACTCTCGCCACATGAGGCTGATCACTCATTTGGCGCACACTCCTTCCCCCGCGGCAGCTTCATCTGAGTGGTACAATGTGTAGTGCTTGTGAATGGCAACACTCAAGGAAGGGTCCCTCTCTCTCAAAAAATACATTTCATGTTGAAATGCACAATATGCTGCAGGGATGATACATGCTAACAATCAAGGCTTTGGGCTGAAATGCCCTGATCTTAACATACACTTGTAGCTCAGTCACTCAGAAGAGACAGAAATTTGCTTCCAAACATGCATTCAGACCTTCTGTGTTGGACCTTTTAAAATTCTAAGTTTTTAAACAAAAGAAATTCACTCACCCATAAAGCGCTCTCTCCTTTACTTTGCTTTTTAGTCAACTCCACCGCTGTTCATGCACTGAGCTAACATCGATTGGTAAATTCCACATGAGAAAGTCACCTCAATACAACACTGGAAAAGAAAACATCAGAAATATTTCACACACGTTTCATACTGAATTTTTTGCTTAGTAAACCAATTTTGTCTCCAGAGGACAGCAAGCTTAGGGTCTGACTAACTTTCCCAATTCAAAATGCATCTTTCCCAATTCCAATCGATTCCATTTCTGAACGGTTAACACTAGTCATAATCATTCTAGATGCATTTTCCAAAGCCGCACCACTGTTCTACCATGCAAGTATGCATCAATATGGCAAAATAGTCAGGGTTAATAATAAAGGGTTCACAGAAAATGCAAGGACAACATATGGTCTTTTCAAAGCATGTCTCACACATACAATGGCATGACATGATAATTTGCACTGTGAGCATTTTTACACAGCTGATTAAAAGAACGTCTAGTTTTAGATCCAAAATTCAGATTTTTTTTTTAAGTGTTAATGTGGAAATAACTACAAAACCTACTCTGAAAAGGTACCCATGATATTTTTAAAATGTCAATGAAAAGTGTTTTTCTGGATTTAAACCTTCCTCTAAAGCAGAGATCGGCAACCTTTCAGAAGTAGTGTGCTGAGACTTCATTTATTCACTCTAATTTAAGGTTTCGCATATCAGTAATACATTTTAACGTTTTTAGAAGGTCTTTTTCTAAGTCTATAATATGTAACTAAACTATTGTTGTATGTAAAGTAAATAAGGTTTTTAAAATGTTTAAGAAGCTTCATTTAAAATTAAATTAAAATGCAGAGCCCCCCAGACCAGTGGCCTGGACCCAGGCACTGAGAGTGCCACTGAAAATCAGCTCCCATGTCGCCTTTAGCACGCGTACCATAGGTTGCCTACCCCTGCTCTAATGTGTTGTGAACTCAACCAATAACTATATGCTAAGTGTAAAAGACCCTGAAAGTGAAACTGACTAGTAACCAGAGTGAAACTGACTCATCCCAGCCAATGAAATACAAAAAAAGACAAACCAAGGGAAGCAAAATGTATATCAGACTTTAATGCTTTCATTTCCAGTGATCTAAGGCACACAGGTTTCTTTAGTTAAATGTTATAAAGTATATTGAAATCTTTGGAGGGAGGGAGCAACAAGCAAGTTGTTCAAACCTAGAGAACAAAAACATGATAATAGCCAACTGGATTTGTCAAGAACAAATCATATCAAACCAATGTAATTTCCTTCTTTGCCTGTGTAACCAGCCTAGTAGATAGGGGGAAAGCAGTAGGGGTGATTTTATATTATATATGTGTGTATATATATATATGTGTCCATATATATATATGGACTTCAGTAAGGTTCTTGGTGCAGTCCCACATGAAATTCTCAGAAGTAACCTTGGGAAAAATGGTCTAGATTAAATTACTATAAGGTGGGTGATAAATGGTTGAAAGACCAAGTAGCTATCATAGTTCACTGTAAAACTGGCAAGTCATATTAAGTGGGGCCCTTCAGAGATCTGTCCTGTCTGGCACTATTCAATACTTTCATTAGCAATTTGGATGAAGGAGTGGAGAGTATGGTTATAAAGCTTGCAGATGACACCAAAGTGGGAGGATTTGCAAGCACTTTCAAAGACAAGATTAAAATTCAAATTTATCTTGATAAACTGGAGAACTGGCCTGAAATCAATAAGATGATATTCAGGAATGACAAGTGCAAAGTACTGCACTTCAGGTGAAAAACCTCAAATGCACAAAGATAAAATACCATAGAAAATAACTGGCTAGGCAGCAGTACTACAGAAGAGGATGCAGTGGTTATATAGGATCACAAATTGAATAAGAGTCTACAATGTGATGCTGTTGTGGGAAAAAAAGGCAAATGTCATTCTGAGATGTATTAGCAAGAGTATCATATATAAGACACAGCAGGTAACTGTTCCATCCACTCTACTCAGCACTGGTGAGGCCCCAGCTGGAGTACCATGTCCCAGTTTGGTGCACTACACTTTAAGGAAGATGTGGACAAATTGGAGAGAGTGCAGAAGAGAGCAACAAAAGTGATAAGAAGTTTAGAAAACACGATCCATGAGGAAAAGTTGAAAGAAATGAGCATGTTTAGTTTAACTGAAGGCTGAGTTTTCAAATACATAAAAGGTTATTATAAAGAGAATGGTGATCAATTTTTCTCTGTGTCCACCAAGGCTAGAACAAGTAGTCACCTTAGTTTGCAGCAAGGGAGATGTAGGTTGGATATTAAGATGAACTATTCTTATAGTTAAAAAGCTTGTTGCTGAAACAGGTTACCAAGGGAGGTGGTGGAATTCATATCCTTTTGGGGGTTTTATGAACTAGTTAGACACCTGTCAGGGACGGTCCAGATATACTTAACCCTGCCTCAGCAAGGGGGGTGCAGGAAATGGACTAGATGACCTTTCGAGGTTCCTTCCTGTCCCACATTTCTGATTCTAAAGTGGGAGAAGTGCAGATTATTATAGCACATATTAGGTACAGCCAAAACCGGTAAGAAGTTAATACACAGCTGAGTTTAACTGAACCTCAGACCTTTTTTTTTTTTTTTTAAATCACATGCATCACTTTTTCTTCTCCATGATGTAGTGAAAATAAGCCAATATCTAGGACAGTCATGCACTTGACTAGTGGTGCTCAGCCTCGGGGGGGGGGGGGGGGGGGGAAACAAAGATGCATCTAAATGAAACTGGCTTATATTTGAACTCTCAAGGTGCAACCGGGCATTAAAGGCGTTTCACAGAAGGTCCGAAGAAAAGCCTTCCCTGTTTCTCTCACAACCCGCCCAGGCCCCGGCCTTCGCCAGAGTCAGGAATCACCGGATCCAGAGTCACTCCGCATCCCCCCCCCCCCGCGCCCATCAGGGCCACAGCACCCTCAGCCCGCCTGAGGACCCGGGGGGGCAGCGACCCCTCTCCCGCAGGGTGGTGCAGCCAGTGCCCTTCCCCCGCACCTCGCAGGAGCCCTGGGCACAGCCCGGGGGGGGACCCGGGGCGCAGTGCCCTGGGCCAGGGCAGCGCAGCCCCCGCCCGCTGCGAGGATGCCCTGGACGGCTCGGCCACTCAGAGCCCCAGCGCCACGGGGCGCCCTGCGGGACACTGGGGACCCCACACCCCGGGGGGGTTGGGACGCGCAGGCCCCGGCTTCCCAATCTCGCCCCCGGCTCTCACCCGGCCCCGCTCTTCCCCCGCCCCGACGCCGCGTCCTGCACTGAGGCCTGACCCGGAAACAGCGTCTCGGCAACCAAACATCACGTGAGCGCCCGCTGCGCGGGTCACGTGAGCAACGTGCGGGTGGGGAGAGGGGGGAAAAAAAGGGAGGTTACCATGGAGACGGTGAGGCTTCGGGGCCTAGCTGGGGCCAGTCTGCCTAGTCCGGCATGCATTGCGCTCCCCTGGCCCGGAAGTCTTATTTGGGGCATCCTCGGCCCCCCTCCCGCCGGCCCAGACCCCCCCCCCCCGTGAATGGGGCAGCATCACAGTGCGGCAGTGACGTCATACCCCATGACATCACAGTCCCACGGGGTGACATCATAGAATGACAGGGAGCTGTGACCCAAGCTGCTGTGTTGCATCATCGCTGTACAACAAGCTGAGCCCTGCAACAAACAGCAAGAAATACCCCTGGCGCAGGTAGGTGACTGAATCCTGCTTATTATTCACTATTACTGTTGTTATTGATGATGATGATATTTGGAGGAGGGGTGCTAAGAAAGGAGTCCTTTATTTTTGAAATACAATGTTGGTATCCCTCATCCTCACACTGACATCACATCCTCACGCTGCACCATGGTGACAACAGACAGGGGGCATCCCATTAGCATGGCATAATGCCCACCCTCATGTTGCCTCGTCAGGCTGGGACACAGTAGCATGAGGCTGTGGCTATGCATCATCACACTCCTTCTTTGGAAAATTATTTGAAAAAGCTGTGTGGACATGCTAGAGACGGGGCCAAAATAGAGTCTGGGATCTGAACCCACTTAAGCTGGGGGAACACTTAGCTCCAGACCCAAATTGTGCACTCACACTCGTCTGTAACCAATACAGTCATAGATTCATAGATTCTAGGACTGGAAGGGACCTCGAGAGGTCATCGAGTCCAGTCCCCTGCCCGCATGGCAGGACCAAATACTGCCTAGACCATCCCTGATAGACATTTATCTAACCTACTCTTAAATATCTCCAGAGATGGAGATTCCACAACCTCCCTTACATGTCCTGCTGTAAATACAGTCATACAATACACTGCTGCTGTTGCCCCAGGGAAACAGAAAAAAGTATTCTATGGAGAAAAAGTTATTGCTAGCTCACTGATATTGTATTCCAAATTTAGAAAAAATATACAAACGAGGAACTATATAAAAGGGGGAAAAAGAGCTACAGGGGTGGAGTTTTGTTCCACAAACCTGAAACCTAATCCACAGGCAGTTTGGGTAAAGGTGTTTTAGATACTGCACTGCCTTTCCACCCCACCTTTCACCTAATACTTACAGAGGCTTGCAGGAAAGCCCAGCCATCATTTACAAGTTTGTCTGCTTCTGCTGCTTAATATCACGGTCATGGCTCCTCTCTGCATGTGACTGGCCATGATGTCACAAGAGAGTATGATAAGATACGTAGAGGATAAAGCAGCAGCACTGGATAAACTTGTTGGCAACAAATCTTCCTGATTTCCCACAAACATCCTCAGTGATACTAGACGATAAGAAATAGAAACTGTCTAAAATGAGGGATTTCACCTCTGCTACAAGTCATCAGTGGAGGAAATTTGTCAGTAGAGTTACATCAAGGATGGTGAAATTAAATGGGTCAAAATCTTTCCATGAGGCATCAGCAGCTCTGCACCTCTCCAGCATCACCAGCACAATACTACTGTTACAAATAGGCACCCATCCATAGCCCACCAAGACAATTGAACACAGTAGTATCATTATGGATGCTGTCTAGATGGATGGAAGGAAGGCCAGTCTAGCGTGTACAGCGCTAACCTGGGCCGCGAGAAACCCACATCTCTACTACAGACTTCCTGTGTGACTTTGAGGAAGTCACTTAGTTTCTCTGTGCCTGTTTCTCTATTATTGAAATGGGGGTAATACTACTTCCCTTCTTCACAGCGTCATTGCGAGGGCAAATACATTAAAGACGTGCAGCATTTAGATATTGCAGTGATGGGGGCCAGCTAATTATATCAGATCTATTGTGATCTCTTTGGGCTAATAGCTGCATTAAGCTAGTTCAGAACTGGTCCTGCCTATTGCCACCCTTTGGTTCAGCCTCGTTCTCTGATTCCCCACCTCTGCTCGTTGCTGGGCCTTCATTCATGCAGGAAGGCTTTTAAAATAAAATATTCGGTTTGCAACTGTAATAAAAAAAGGCTGGTAAGAAGTATATCGATTTCCTGGTCCCAGTCACCTGTCTTCATTCAGGGTTACAAAAGGTTACTATCCTGTCAGTGTCCGGTCAGTTACCACAGTTGCTGTCAGTATGGGCCTGTGCTTTCACATGGTCTGAGTTGTATCCCCAGTGTCTCCCTGAAGTTTAGGTATGTGTCATACCCATGAAGTCAGAGCCGTGGATTTGTTACCATGGCAATGTGCAGTGTTAGAAGCCATGCTATCAATACTCCAAAATATACACTCAGCTTTCACAGGGCTGGTTTTCTCTTTAACAGAGAAGAAACACTTATCTACATTCCTCTGAATGGCTTATTTGCTTCCTTTTATACATTCCTGAGAGTGCTTTGTCTCTGTTTGCTTTGCTTCCCACCTCCTCATCTGTTTTAGTAAGATAAAGAACCCAGATGCATTCAGAATATGCAGTCTTCTTCTAACAACCCCCATGTTTTTGCACAGGTTACCTAAGCTATTCAATCACTAGTACACAAAGAGTAAGAATGTACCTTAGCTCATAACTTGTGCCATGAGATGGCATTTCAATACCAAATTCATTTTAATTGCTGCATTCTAGAGTTACAGATTCAACTGGACATAATAGATTTCCTTGTTGACCTCTACTGGGTCAAGACTGTGAGTGTGAGATTATGACCAATGCATTCCCTTGGCTAAATACAAGTCTGCTTTAATGGGTACTACATAACTCGGAGAATTGTAAATGGGATATAGTCTTTCACCTCTATCTGCCAGTTTGAATTCAGCCCAACCTGGTAGTGATTGAAAGTGCTTATCTGTTGTCTGTCTCGTGGTCCATGTGAAAAGAGTTTGGTGGGTTTCAATCCAATCCCTAGTAGACAGGTATCCACATCACAAAACCACACCCGGCACTATGTGCACCCCTTCGCTGACAGTCTCAGCAGAGAACTCAAGGACCAAATAGGTTATGGGAACTAAATTCACCTCTTCACATTTCCTTTAATGGTTGAGGACCCTGTTGGTGGGTAAATATGGGGGAAGGTTGCACTGCTGTTTACCTGTAGTATAACTATTCTGTGAATGGAAAGTAGGCTTCACTCAATAGGGCATTAGTCCTGCACCATTCATCAGTAATACATTCATGCTGGGTGAAAGACCAGCTTAATCCTTATTTCATTATTCTGACACATTTTAAAGATGAACCAGTACTCTGGATGCAAACATCCCCAAACCCGGAGAAAGTTTGGCTCAAGATTCATATCCCATGGCTTATGCCCAACTTTACTGTACCATATTTAATTTCACTTAATAAGAATGGTTGGGACCTATGGGAATGAGGCACCCAAGCCCAGTAGTATTTGGGTGCCTTATACACATTCCCAGCCAATAAAAATAATAGTTAACACCTTTAAATCTATGGATCCAAACGCATTTCAAAAAAGTTGGTAAATCTCATTATCCCAAATTTACAGATGGGAAAACTGAGGTACAGAGAGGTGAGGTGAGTTGCTCAAGGTCACACAGGGAGTCAGTGGCAGAGTCAGTACGCGTTTAATATCCACTGGATGATGCTGCCTCCAAATTGTCATCTAAATATTGAAATGATTCATTTTTAGTGTTGTTTAATCATTTTTGGCAAAAATTTAAACATCTGTGGCTCTTTACTTCTTTTTTGTAGCTTTTATATCCATTTGCTTATTGGTTTGACAATCACATCTTCCTTTACCCTTGGGGATTATTCTTCAATTCCTCCGAGAGACTTCAATTTTCTCACAAATCTCTCTTCCTTTCACTTAATTTAAACATTTTTGGCCAATTTCATGATTTAATAATGAGAAATAGATGGGGAGCTGTAATAAGTGTTGAGAGAAGAACTTTCATTTCGGCTGGGGATTACGAGGGGAGTTAAAGGTGAAAATCTCGTTAGACATATCATCCGAATTTGAGCTCCAGAGCAGCAGAGGGGCTCAATCCGGATTGATACTGAAGGCCCTCCACTTCCATCGACATCAGTGTGGGCATGTCTATTCTGCATCTGAGAATGAATCTCCCAGCCCAACGCCACTGACTTGTGGTAGTGGGGCTTGTGCTAGCACACTAAAAACAGCAGTATCGATGCTGTAGCTCACGCTGGAGCCTGGGTTCTATAACTTTGGGGCTGGGAGGAGGCGGTTCAGAGCACCATCTACACAACTATTTTTAGCATGCTAGCATGAGTCCAGCTAGCACTGATCTGTGGACCCAGGCTGGGAGGCTCGCTGTCAGATGCAGTGTAGACATACATGGAGATTTTGAGGGCTCTGAGCACCTTGCAGTATTGAGCCTTTTAAAATGTGATGCTATAATATAAATGCACAGTAGTGGCAGCTCTCAGATATTTATCTAATAACTTTAAAATCCAACTTCACTCACAGCTATCCCCAACCGATCAGCTCAAAGCAGCTTCTCACTAAACCATTAATTTAAAGTAACAATTCACTATGACCTCAGATTTCACATAAGAGCTTCATGAATCATTTTGTGGGTCTCTGTAAATTATCCAGGCCTAATGCACTCTCACGCTACTTTTCAAATAGGCATCACGAGACTATAAGCATTTAAATATAATATCACTAGCCCGCAGATATCCCTTGATTCGCTTTTGATTTAACAAAATCAGATTGCAAAATAAAAAAACCCAAATCAATAAATACCAGCACATATCTGCTAATTTTTGGTTGGTTTCTGAGCTCACCTTGAGATGATCATGGGACAAAATGGACTTTAACTGTTTTGTTTAAGATTTTTCCTGCTTTCCTGGCTAACCATTAACAGCTAAAGGGAAGAGCTTTTCAGGTAATTCCCTGAAACATGCAAAAATCTTGTGCTGTTTATTTGCACTGCGGATGAATTTTACCCAGCAAATATCCAGTGTAGCTGTAGCCATGTTGGTCCCAGGATATTAGAGAGACAAGGTGGGTGAGATATTTTTATTGGACCAACTTCTGTTGAAGAGAGAGACAAGCTTTCAAGCCACACAAAGTTGGTCCAATAAAATATATTACCTCGTCCACCTTGTCACACAGACACTGAATAAACAGTTGAGCTTCCAGCACACTGCAGGGTCTAACTTGCCATCAGCTACCTGATATTTCATAGTGTTATACAGTTTAAAGCCAGAAGGGATCATTAGATACTCTAATCTGACCACCTGGATATCATAGACCCGGGTGGACAAACTTTTTGGTTCAAGGGCCACATCTAGGTATGGAAATTGTATGGCGGGCCATGAATGCTCATGAAATTGGGGGTTGGGGTGCGGGCTCTGTGGTGGGTCCAGAAATGAGGAGTTCAGTGCACAGGAGGGGGCTCCGGGCTGGGGCAGGGGGTTAGGGTGCAGGGGGGGAGAGCTCTGGCTGGGCGTGTGGGTTCTGGGTTGAGGCTGGGAATGAGGGTTTGGGGTGCAGGAGGGTGCTCCGGGCTGGGACCATGGGGTTCAGAGGACAGGAGGGGGATCAAGGCTGGGGCAGGGGGTTGAGGCATGGGAGGAGGTCAGGGGTGCAGGCTCCAGGTGGTGCTAACCTCAAGCAGCTCCCAGGAACAGTGGCATGTCCCCCCTCCGGCTCCTACGCGGAGGCGGGGCCAGGCAGTTCTGTCCGCTGGCACCGACCCTGCTGCTCCCATTGGCCATGGTTCCCAGCAAATGGGAGCTGCGGGGGCAGCGTGTGGAGCCCCCTGGCTGCCCCTACGTGTAGGAGCCGAAGGAGGGACATCCCGCTTCCTCCGGGAGCTGTGCGGAGCCACGGTATGTGTGGAGTCAGGCAAGCCCCTGACCCCGCTCCCTGACTGGAGGGCCGGAACGGGGCAAGCCCTACACCCTGCTCCCCGGTGGGAGGGCTGGATTAAAATGTCTGACGGGCTGGATGTGGCCCTTGGGCCATAGTTTGCCCACCCCTGTCATAGACCATTACATTTCACCCAGATACCCTTATATTGAGCCCCAGGACTTTTGATAAACCAAAGCATTTCAGTCCTAAATTGTTGTGTGCCCCTGGCAGAGAACAGGAGAGACCAAGGTGCCACCAATGCCCAAGGCCCGTGGAGTGGCAGAATGTTGATTAAGTGAGTCAGGCCCAGATGATCCCAGCAGGTGATCCACACCCCATACTGCAAAAGAAGGTGAAAGAAACCCAAGGTCCCTGAATAGGTGATGGTGGCAACTAGTGATGGTACAAGACTCTGGCAGGGATTGCACGGAGAAAGCTGATGAATGTTTGTTATATTTATGCTGTCTCTGGGTTATTTGGTCTGATCTGGTATAATTGATGGGTCTGTTAATTTATCTGTGTGTTTTTACAAGATAGACAAGGGAGCCCAGAACACTTCAGGTGGGATGTTTTTTTGGTGCAATTTAATAAAAATAGGAATACATAAACAGATCAAGGGACTGTTGGAATGATTAAAGCACAAAAAAGCAGGTGTTTCTAAGATACTATTATTAATTGTATTATCAGAGTCCCAATGACAGACTAGGACCTCATTGTGTTTGTACAGTGCCTAGCACAAAGCGCTAAGGGTCCAAAGCAGAAGTGTCTGTACAGTGCAAAACCAATGCAACTGGCACCAAAACCAATCTGAGCAAACAGTAATCAGCGATACAGAGGCACTGCAGCCTGCTGGTTAGAGTGCAGAATTCAGGGTTTTAACCCCAGCTGCGCCGCTGACGTAATGCGCAGAATTGGCAAGCCACTTCACGCTTCTGTGCCTCATGCGTAAAAAGGGGCTAATGATACTTACCTAAGATTACTGAGGTAATGTCTGTACAGCATTTTGAACATATAGGGTGAAATCCTGGCTCCAATAAAGTCATTGGCAAAACTCCTACTGACTTCAACGGGGCCAAGATTTCACTTGTAAAGTGCAATCTGAGTGCGGAGTTGTGTTATTAGACATAGCAGTGAATGCGGGGGACCAACAGGCGTTAATATGAATGCCATGATCGCTTAGTATGTGTGCCCCACCAAGTGAGCTGCCTGGTATGTTAGCATTACAATGTATCCCCACTCAGAACAGTGCTGAGGCCACGACTGAGAAATGCCTTCCTTGTATCCTCTCTAGGAAAAAAGCTCTCTGCACCCACAAGCAACGGCAGACCTTGTATTCAGCTCAGGCACCAGCAGCACTAAGAGATACCTGAGAGGGCACCATGGGCATTAGCATGCAAATCAGCTCAGCGAACTCTGGATTCCTGCCACATAACGCACCTGTGAAACTCAGCAGGTATGAAAGGCAAGCATGGGCACAGATTATGCTAAGAGTCCTCACCAAGCTGAGAAGGGTCCCTGGTGTAGCCCACTTAGACCCTCCTAAGGGGTCAGTAACTCCTTTGGTAAGCTGGGGGTTTGTCTGTCATTCTCCAAAGAGGAGCCAGCACTATCTGTCCCCTGCACAGTTTGCGGAGACCTGATTCTAGCTCATTCTCTGTCCAGAATGGAATACAAGAAGGAGGAGCAGCCAAGAAAGAATCCGCTGTCAGCTGCACCTCATGTCACGGAGTCTGACAGCCAAGAGCACAAGTGGCATGGGAAAGTGTCAGCTTTCTAAACCCTAACCCAAAGCATCTACGGACCTAGCTAGAGGGGAGCAGGCGATGGGGCTCCAGGCACGGAGCTGGCTGGGCCTTCCTTTGCCAGCCCTGCTGGAGCACGGCTACTTTTGGAGTTGGGAGGAAAAATCACGAGCTCTGTAGCTCTCCCTGATCGTGGAAAGGGACTTACATATACAGATTGGCCACAGGATCTGGCCTCTGGAAAGATGCCGGCCTATTTATAGGATTCCAGCTTTCCTTATGTTGAAGCAATGATTATTAGCTAACACATGGCAATGCTCCAGCACCTTTCATCTGAAGCTTTCAAAGCCCTTTGCAAATGCAAATGAATTAAACCTCACAATATGCCTCCCCTCGCTCCCATGTATCAATCTAAGGTACTTATCTGGTCCCCATCATCCTAATATCTGAGTGTCTCACAGTCTTTAATGCGTTTGTCCTCCCATGGCAATGCTATTATCTCCATTGTACAGATGGGAAACTGAGGCACAGAAAGGCTAAAGGATTTGCTCAGGGTCACACAGGGAGTCAGTGACAGATCAAGAAATTGAACCTCCATCTCTCCCAAGTTCCAGCTAGTGCTCTAACCACTGCATGATCCTCTTTCTTCATAGCAGCGATAATCTTCCCCATTTTACTTGCGGGAAAATGGAGGCACAGAAAGGTCTAGGGAATTGCTCCAAGTCCCACAGTAAGTCAGCAGGAGTTCCAATCCCCTGCTTTAACCAGGTGGTTATTTTGTGCTCTGTAAACAAAATAACCATATGCAAAAGCAAGGACAGGCTGAGTGGTCAAGCACACAGTACTGAGGTATTGTGGCATGCTATGGCCTTCCATCTTTGGATAGGGTCCCTTTGACATTGTGATTTGTTCATGTAGGCCACAGGTGTTCCCAACAGACAGGTCATGTGCAGTGATGATAGACTGGTAACATCAGATTTGATGTAAAGACAACAGGCCAGATACTATGTGGTGCCTCACAGGAAGTCCAGCCCAGTGTGTGCATGGGTGTTTAAGTCTCACACTTTTGCACCTCTGGGATGTTCCAGGGACCAGCATTAAGTCCCTGGCCTAAATTAGAGTAGCCTCTGGAGCTAGATTAATTTACAACTGCTTCCCCCCAGCCACCAGTGGGCTGCTCTGTAGTTCAAAATATTGTCCCAGATGCTCCCCCTCCTGTCCTATGACATCCCTGGCCCCTCCCCACACTGGTGGGGTGGGGGGTTATTGCAGGGGGTGGCGCACCGCAAAAGTTCCCCAAGGGAGCAATCCTGCACCATTCTGCCTCCACGGTGGCACAAAGGGGCTGTAATGAGGGATGGGATCTTGCCCAGGGGCTGCCTGTGAGGGTTGGTAGTAACTGGGATTTGCAATTTACAGAACATGGGGGAGTCACTGGGATCTGGGGTTGTCTCTGCACCGACTGTGCCTCTATATTGTCTCCTGGCCCTGAGCTCCATTCAGTCTCTTGGTACAGCTCTACCAGAGCAATTGCCACCAGAAGCTTCAGCAAACACTGCTGCCCTGTCCCTTCAGGCAAAGGAAAGGAGAAGTGGTGGTGGGCAGGGAAGGTGACTGATAAGGTACATAGCATAGATAAGGAAGCTAAGGGCTTGGCTACACTGGCGCTTTACAGCGTTGCAGCTTTCTCGCTCAGGGGTGTGAAAAAACACCCCCGAGCGCAGCAAGTTACAGCGCTGTAAAGCACCAGTGTAAACAGTGCCCCAGCGTGGAGGTGGAGTACCTGCAGCGCTGGGAAAGTTCTCTCCCAGCGCTGGTGCGCGACCACACTCGCACTTCAAAGCGCTGCTGTGAGAGCGCTCCCGTGGCAGCGCTTTGAAGTTTCGAGTGTAGCCACGGCCTAAATCTGATTTAGTCAGTATTAACTCATGCTCTCTTGCCCCACAGGTTTGGGAAAGGAGAGAATCCAGCAGAGTAATTATTCCAGAATAGCGTGTCCACATGGGAGTGTTAGTGCAATAGCTATTCTGCTACAGCTGTGCTGGTCAATTTCCCCAAGTCCTAAGAAACCTCAGCTGTTACTTTTGATCATAATTTGGTATAGAAATCTGCATTATTCTTGCACACATCTGCCCAGCTCCGTGCCATCTGAAATGACCAACAAACAGACCCTCTTAATGTCAGAGTGAGTTGTATTGACACTAAACCTTAGTACAGAGGCACTTAGCAGTGGCAGAAATCCTCTCTGGATTTCAGGGTCCTTACTACGCTCTGACCTCCATTTAGGCTGCCCATAGACTAAGCCTGTCATGGCTGATAAATGGCGCAGGAATAAAACCGGAAGCTGTATGTTCACCTAGTCCTGGTTTAATCCTGCGAGCATAATCAGAGCATCTCCTGTGAACACCCTCGCAAATGTGCTTGGGCTGTTTACTGTAGACTCTGGAAGAACAAGAGGTTTTTGGCAGACAAATCAGTCATCTTAACACTCATCTGGAAATAAGAAGTCTTTTTTTCATGCTCATTTGCCTTTGCTTTAGGCTTAGAAATAAATTACATCAAATCTCAGCTCAGCGAGAATTAAGTCTGGAGAAAGTCAAAGAACTAAACTCATTAACATTACCTGGGCCCTAGAGAAGGGCTGATGTGAGACTGGAAGTGTTCTCTCTTTGGGGTCTAAAGCAACATGAGTTGTTGAGGGGCCAAACAGAACTGCAGAGATCTAGGGCCAGATCAACAACTGGTATAAATCAATGTAGGTCGACTGATGTCTATGGAGCTGTGCTGTTTACATGAGTGGAGGAGCTGGCTCATATTGTGTATTAAACCCCCTCTGTGCTGCACTTCAGTTTGTATCTATAGTACACAGTTTGGGCTAGATCCCTAACTGGTGTAAATCAACATAAATCCCTTGAAGTCGATACTGATTTATAGCAGCTGAGGACTTGCCTATTTAAGAATGCTAGCAGCTCATTAACAAAAACCTAAGCCTGTTAGAAATGATTCCATTGTTAGTACCTTTAAATTCCAGTGGGCACCTTTAAGCAAACATTCCATTGCAAACCATTGCAACCCTAGTGCATGGGAACTGGAAAGCAGAACTAACCAAAAACAAAAGTGAAACTGACTAGCCTAGTCTCATTGATCCAACTGTGAAAAAGGCAATGCCAAATAATGTAAATAGTGCAAAAAGTAAATATTAAATCTTTTCAGTTTTAGTAATCCAAGCTGTTATTTGTCATAGTGATAACAATGTTTGTTTTGAAACAAATGTTTCAGTCTTTGATGTGTGGTATGAAAACATATAGAAAATATATAATCACAAACATGACTGTGTCTGTCTTAAAGCTGGCCAGTGACATTTGGGTCTTAGAAGATTGACAGCTCTATTGATAACTACGGTGCTGGAATACGAAGAGGAAACTAGAATATTGGGCTAATAAAGTTAGCTTCCTTCCCTTTTATTATGGATCTCTCTTTAGCAGACTTTTTTGGTTTTAAGTTGCACTTTACACTGTTAAATGGCTGCCAGGTTCCACTTGAGAAGCAGCTGCACATTAATGGGGTTTCAGCTGATCCCTGCCTACAGTTTGTGAAGTACTTTTATCCCAAAGATGCAATATTAGTTGCTGTAAAAGGGACTATTAATTCAGTGGGAATGGAGTGCATTCCTTCCTGAAAAATCTGAGTTGTATCCGTTGTACTGATCCAACTGATAAGAGACTGAATTTCTCACCATGGCATCAAGTATCAGAGGAGCCTACTTTTACTGAATTCATCACTACTGCTTTCAGGTGTGTGTTTTCAATCAGTTTGTGGCCATCAAATCATAATGGGATTTCTGGCACTTTGGGTTCTTTATATTCTACTCAGCAGGCATTTGTGCACGTTTATCTTCTCCTTTACAAACTCTAAAGGAGAAGGTGGAAGTTGAATAATTTACAAATTATGTCCACCAGCATTTAGACTTTTTCCCCAGTATGGCAGCAGCATCTTTGGAAGGGAATTTATAAGACACTGGACTTTTAGTCCAGTGTCTTATAAATTGGGTTTGCCCCAATTTTTCTTTTAGATCTCTATCTAAAGTCTGGTTTAGAATTTTTGCAGATTTAGGGCCCAATTCTGATCTCATGTATGCTACTATTGTATCAGTGTAACTCTACTTGCTTCTATGGAGTTACTCTTGATTTACACCAATGTGAATTTAGAATCAGGTCTTTAAATGTACAACTACAGCCACATTTCCACTGAAGTCAATAGAACGATGCCCATTTTACACCTGCTGACAATTGGGCCCAAAAGTCCTGTTAGAAGGGGTAGGAAGGACAAGTGGGATATTCTAGGTAATTAGTTAGGGACAATGGGATCTAAATCTAGTTAGCTATGGTTTGTCTCTTTGAACAGGCATTTTTTCCTGTTCTTATAGGCAACATATAACAAGGTTTCCTTAAACTCAGCGTTGAACTCTGCCTCTGTTTCTCCTTTCTCACATACGCCAGTGGACCAACTCACCAGCCAGCTGCATCAATGAAAGGAAGTTCTTTCCTTCCCTTTTCCAGGAACCTATTTACTGTTCAAACAAACTCAATCTAACATCAGTCAAAACAAGAATACCAGGTCCTGCTGCATGGCCCCTCGTAAGATACCTACCTCAAAGGGCTTTAGTTTCTAATGCTGCTTACATTTTTCCCCACCCAGGTCTTTCAGTTAGCTAGCATTACATTAAACCCTTTCCTTACCCCAGACCCACCCTACACCCTGTAACTCTCATCCCTGAGCTAACTTCCTGTCAGACCTTTCTCTCACTTGGAGGGAGGCAACTGATTAATCACTGGCAGGAGGGCTGACCCTTAAAGGGCAACCCCATCCTATGACACCACCATCAAGGAACATTTTTGGTTCTGAAATGGTTAAACTGTCTTCTTCACTATTATCCAGTCAGGAGAACTGAACTAAAAAGAGATCAATTCCACTTTTGTCATTTTCAGCTTGCCATAGTCCTGCTGGATTGCAAGCCTCAAAATGTGCCTCTTGTGTTTTAATGATGCCGCCAAGTTCAGTAACAACCCCTATGCTAGTCTTGCAAAGGCCTTAGGTCCACATCAACACTTCCCAGTGCCCACAGTTAGTTACAGGCTGGACTTCAGGGGGAAGTACTGAGTGAAAAATTAAACTGCCTGGAATGCAAAACGAATAAACTTTCATCAGAAAAGAATCCCCAGAGTTTTAGTTATTCTCATACTAGAGCTTCTACTAACCAATAAGACAGGCCAATCTGCAGGATGTGTGTTTTTATATTAACGGGAGGAAGGTAACCAAGGGAATTTAGGTAATAGAAACACTCAGTGTCCATGCCTCCTGGGTTCTGTAGCGAAGCTCTTGTAATGGAAGAGGAGGCAGGGGGGCTCTGGTGAAACAATTAAAAGGGATTAAAGCCAAGTATTATATTTTAATTGATCTAATCGTCGCCTCCCAGTGGACTCCACAGAGCTAGCTTACTAGAATTACCCCCATTTTATCAAGAGATGGCTATGCTGGGAAAATGCAAGTTGGATGGCAAACCACTCCAAATCTTGACCTTCATTAACATGTGAGTGGGATTGGCCAAATGAAAGAGGCCATCAAAATGATTTCCAGGGTGAGAACAAAGGGGAGGGGCAGTGTCCCACTCCAGTTTGAGTGTGTGTTCCTGCTCTGTTTGTGTACTTGTACATAGGCCATACTTATAGGATGGGGAACTCTATCCTGGAAAGCAGTGACTATGAAAAAGATTGGGGGGTGGGGGTCATATTAGCTGAACATGCATTCCCAGTGTGAGCCTGTGGCCAAAAGTGCACCTGTGTAAACTAGAGCTGCATAAACAGGGGAATAGCAAGGCGGCCTAGAGAGGTTATGTTACCGCTTTAATTTGGCAGTGGTGCAACCGCTGCTGGAAGTTGCAGCTAGACAAATTCAGACTGGAAATAAAGTGTAAATTTTTAACCACGTGAGTAACTGTACCATTGGAACAATTTACCAAGGGTTGTGGGGGATTCCCCATTTTTAATTCAAGGTGGGAAGGTTTTCTATAAAATATGGTCTCGGAATTCTTTTGGGGGCAGCGCAATGCCCTGTGGTCTACAGGTCAGCCTAGATGAGCACAAGGGTCCCGTCTAGTTTTTGAGTGTGAATGCACCATGTAAGCCCCTCTGTGTGTGTTCTGAAAGACACCAGCCAAGGCCTTCAAACCAAAGCAGCTTTTATCCATCCACTACTATTTCAAGGTTTTATTTATATTTTTATTGTAAACAATCTGATCAGACAACAAAAAAAAACAACCCCTCAATATACAGACTCAGATAGAAAATACAGCCTGGGAAAGGGAAGCTGACAAAAAATAGATAAAAGTAAAGACAAATCAAGAGCGAACCAGGCTGGTTTATTTTTCCTGATGGCCTCAGCCTGAGTGACACCTGGGTGATTCCCTCTGCATAGCAAAAGGAAAAATGTCTGGCACTGTCAAGTTCCCTCTTTATTCACTGCAGCAACGGGGGGGAAAAATCAGATATGATAAATGATGGACAGGAATCTTTTCTTTTGCTAATCTGTAAATAAATTTTCAAAAGCGAGTGTCTTTTGATGAATAGTGCCTGGCACGTGTAAGAACATGTTGGCCTTTAAACAAACATAAGGGGTTTTCTGATGTCTCCAATGTTGTTGTCAGGAATGCAAAATGCGCTGGCAAATCGTAGCATGCGTGCTATGAGGTGCCACTATTTGCTTTAAAATCAAGGGCCCACCTCCCCAGGTGGTAGAAATCCACTCAGCACAATTGGCTTTAATGGAGTGGCACTGACTTTCACCAGTGGAGGAGCTGGTACAAGGAGTCTAGCTAGATGCCAAGACTCAGATCCCCCACAGTATTTAAGCTCCTAGCTTCTATTGAAGTCAGTGGATGTTAGGTGCCTAAATAACTTTGAGGATCTGGGCCAACTCTGTGCAAATTGAGCTGGCCCAATTAACATCAATTTAGCTGTACTGATTTACATCTGTGGAAGATTTGACCCCAGGAATCTAGCTAGGGGCTAATATAATGCTAATTACTTTGGATATCAGAGGGGGATCAAACCTGAGACCTTTTGAGCTAAAGGAGTTGTTTTTTTTAACCAAGGCTATAGCAAGCTCCTTAACAGCTACTTAGCCTAGCCACTGCTATAAGGGGACAGAGTGCCACACAAGTAAGCAGGAGTTACATACTCCCCCGAGGCCGGGAAGTGCATCTTTAACTGCATAGACTTCCCCGAGTTGAATTCCCCATATGAGCTATTACTTGTAATACCAACCATTTTGGATGTCATCAGCAGGGCTCAAACCTGGGACCTCTTGAGCAAAATGCAGGTACCTGTACCGCATGAGCAGACAGACACATTTCTCTTAGCTAAAGCTGGAGTAGGCTTTGCAAATGCTAGCTGGCCTACCCACCACTAGAGAGAGAGGCCGGAGTGTCACACTGAGCAGGCAGGGGTTACACTCAGACTTTGCTCCAAACTCTCAGCTGATGTAGCTGCCCCTGACTCCACTGACAAAATACAGCTCCATTAATGTACGCCACTTGAGGGGCTGGCTCACTCTGCACACAGTGAGCAGAACTCTGACTTAGGCCCTGTCCACATTTGGCTCAAAAGAATGCTGGCTGCGACACACATTGCTAGCATGGCTTCCCTGACCAAGAAAGAAAGGGATTTTGTTTTTCCCTCCTCCCCATCAGCTAGCTAAATGGTTTGAGAGAGATTTTAATCAGTTATCAACCCAAATGTCCCTTCTGAGGGCAGAAGCCAACAATATCTGATGGGGTTAGGACAAATCTTCCCCTAAGGGCAGGTAGGTGTGACCAGATGTCCTGATTTTATAGGGACAGTCCCAATTTTTGGGTCTTTTTCTTATAGGGGATCCTATTACCCCCCCACCCCCTGTCCCAATTTTTCACACTTGCTGTCTAGTCACCCTAAGGGCAGGTTACTCCATTACTGTCTGGTCTCTTTTCCAGTCCCCCCTGAATCCCCATCCCTGCTATCCTGCTAGCCTGGTCCTTTTTGTCTGCCTCTCCCACACTGCCCCCAGGCATGGGACGCCCTGCCTGAGTCGCTCGACAAAGCTACTGCTCTCTTCTCCTGAAGACTCAGTTCTATGATGTCAACGTGGAACTCGCCCCGACTGACCGTGGCAAGGTTTTGGGGTATTTGGGGGTAGTCTTGAATTGACTTGCTCCTCCTGCTTCCAGACAAGAACCCCCAAAGCATTATGGGCCAGATCCTCAGAGTAAATGAGTACAGCTCTAGTGTCGTCAGTGGAATTATTCTGATTTACAGCACCTAAGGAGCTGGCCCTGTTACTGGAACATTGTATTATCAGAAAGTGTCCAATTCTCACATGCTCACGCTACATGTACATTTCATCTTGTCTCTACCCTCTCAGCTCTGTTTGTTTAGAATGTGAGATCTGCACAGATTCATAGATTCTGAGGTCAGAAGGGACCATTATGATCATCTAGTCTGACCCCCTGCATAACCCAGGCCAGAGACCCTCACTGAGTGCAGGGACTGTTCCCTACTTTGTATCTTTTTTTTGGGTGCTGCCAAAAAGAGAGACTGTAATAATCTCCAGTACCCATTGCAGGTATCTGCATTCTCTGGAGTTCTTTATACCCTCCTGTAAAGTATCTGGCTACAGGTTACTGGACAAGGTGGACCATTGATCTGATCTGTTACAGAGAATCCTGTGTGCAGGGAAACCATGCTCGACCCCTGTTTCCAGCAATCAGGTTTAAAAGAGGCTGTGGCTTGCGTTGTTCTGATCTCACTGCAGCATAGGGCCAAGGGGATTGTGTTGTTTTTTCTAAAGTGACCATGTGTCCTGCCCAGCTTTGTTTTCTTTGGGAATGATTACAGACAATGACAGAGGTTTTAGGTATTATGCAAGTAGCTAGACGTTTTCAAAGGCCAAAGCAGCAACCTGCTGCAGTGAAGACCAAGCGGGTTGGAAGTACCTCTCAGATCCTCCGGGAGTGCTGTTGGGCTGCCCCCACAAGCGCTGGGACTCAAACTGCCTCAAAGCTTTAAAAGTGTGTGTGTGTGTGGGGGGGGGGGATCATAATTGTACAAGGACATCTTTTATTTCAGTACATTGAAAAAAAAAGAAAGAAAGAAAATAATTCAACAACAGGATATATCTTTGCTGAAGGTCTGTGTTTATCGCCACCCCCCATATCTTCTCCCCTTTTTATTTTACAATCAGAAATTGCATAGAATTTTGTTTTTCAATCAGAAAATTAAACTCTTCAATGTAAACCCCCCATTTGTACCAAGCAGAGGGCAAGCTGCTGCTGCTGCGATGGAAGGAAGGTTTTTCTCACTGAAGACGCGGAGTGATTCTCCTGTTGAGCCTGACCTCCCTGCCCCATGTTCTTCATTCAAGGACATTTGGTAGCAAGGAAACCCTCAGATCCCAGATGCCACCTGCGTCACACGCAGGCCCAGCTATTGAGCCTGGGGACAGTGTTAAGAGTTCATAGGATGGGAATGTGCTGTACCTATGAGCACCTGTTTCTATCATGATGCCTACAACTGTACTTTCAGAAGCCCGTGACAATGGGTAGGAAGTGCAACTGCCCTCTGCTGGGGGGAAAGGGCAGTGTTCCTAAGAAAGCATATGGAATCCGACAGCACCTGCCCATGAAACCTTCCTCGATGCTTCCTACTCACTGTACACATACACCTTCCCTGACAGAAAAAACAAACAAAAAAGACACAGAACCCCTGAAATTCCAGGTGTTTCAAGGCCTCTTTGAATTCACTGTGCGTGTTGGTTGTTTTTTGGCATTTTTATTTTTAATATCTCCTTGAATGGACTTTCATTTCATCCGCTGCTTCTGTTTGGGAGTCATCTCCTGTCCCTCCCTTCCACACCCACATGCCACGTCGCTGCAAAGGAAGGAGAGTTCAGCACCTGAAATCCGGTGTGCTGGAGCCTCCAGGCCCTGATGTACCAAAAATAAAATAAAATATAATAGATTACTCCTCTCTTCCCCTCCCCTCACCCCATCAAATAAAAATATCTCCCAGAGAACATCCCTACTGAATCTGTGTGATCAAGACAGATGACACTAGTGTCCTTTTTTCCTGTCTTAGGATGGGGTAGTTCTGACAATGAGACTTCCCCCTAGTTGGGGCAGTTCTGGTAGATGAATTGCCCTGTGTGTGTGTCATCCCCACCCCAAAACCAGATTTTTGAGGTGGGGGAAAGCTGCTGGAGACAGGCCAACCAGAGAATCTTCCACCTAGTGGTTCAGAATCCAAGTGGGATGAATGTCCTCTTAGATAGGAGAGGTACCAAAAATCTCTGGCTGGGCCTGGCTCTCAGCCTGAAGGTTTGTCTTGCTCTCGAGGAGCTGGATAACTGCTTTTAATTTAAAAACGAGTCTGACATTGTACAAGTCCATGTTCTGTAAAATGGAACATGAATTTCTTTGCCCACCCCTGCCCTACTCTACTCAGGTTCGCTGCTGTTGGTGGCTTTCTCCCATTCCAAGCTCTCTTCGCTTTGTGCAGGTGAACCCGGAGCTGGCCGCGCCCGGAGGCCCTGGAACCTCCGACACTCCGGGCACACCCGAATGTGCGTGCAGCCTCGGGCAACCAGAGCAGCTTCTTGTGCAAGTCTTTGCGCCAGCGGGTCTGGCTCACCGCCGCCGCATAGTTTCCCGTTGCTGAGAGTGGTTGTACTGTGGGGTCGACGTTCCTCGGCAATAATGGGCCGAGTCCGTATCATCCCCGCTCGCCTTCGCCGAGGGTGGAAACTGTCTTTGCAGAGGATGATACTGCGCAGCTCTGTCACCATCTCCTGGCAGACAGACACCTGGAAGGCACACACAGGCAAGAGGTCAATTTCCAAGATACTGCTCAGATCCCAACATCTATACCAATTCTGGATCCTGGTGCTCAACTGTTCTGGATGCCAAAACTAGTGCTTGGGATCTTCACCTGTTCTCATAATTGGCATTTAGCACTGCCACTTGTTTTAGATTCCATTCATTGGAATTCCCACTGATTCTGGACCCCAATATCCACATCAAAGGTCCTCACATGTTCTAGATCCTCAAGTTCATGTCAGGGATCCTTATCTGTTCTAGACAGAAATCCATGTGTTCTAAACCACACCAACTGCATATGGAATTTCCATATGCTCTAGGCCCCCAACAACCGCAACTAGAATTTGCATATAATCGACATCTTACTAACTGCACATGAAATGTTTGTAAGTTCTAGACCTGGCTGAGTGCACTGGAAATTTTACATTGCTCTGTACCTGGAATTCTCATGTGTTTTAGGTCTCACTGCCTGCAACATTCATACCTAGACCCACGACCCTCACCTATTCCAGACCTATCCCACTTTTTTTCTCTATGGTGCTCCTCACTGCAGTACCTGAGGACCTCACAAACATTAATGTACATACTTCCTGTAACATCAGTGACAGTCCTGAGCCTACCTCTGTCTGTTCAGAGTGCCGTACGCTCCACAAAAATTCCAGCATTGCCATCAAAATTGCTACGATTAAACCACATATGAGAACCACGAAGATTCCACCAATATTCTCCATTCCCAGACCTGAAATAAAGCAAAGGAAAAAAAAATAAACTGGAGAGGAAGAGACAACAAACGTGCTCGGAACCACACAGAAACCTTGACTCTTCTAATCATCTTTGAGCTCATCCACTCAGGGAGCAAAAACAGTACAGCGGGCCCTTTGCTGTCCAATCAAAATTAACTAGCACAGCTTGAATTGTAAATACCAAATTACATGCAATGATCTGCTTGCGATCGAAGAATTCTTCCTAGGAAGTATGATTTAGCAAATAATTTCAAACAACAAATACCTCTGAGAGAAGTGTAAAGCGGTTTGCAGACAAACAAAGCAGGAAAAGGAGGAAAGATCAATCAGATAAATTATGTCGTGCAAATTATTTACTCAGCGGTTGTCGCTATGAAGTCAGTAAATCGACATGAGAAAGCATCATTGACAAAGCAAAGAGAAGGAAGAGATGGAAACCAAGAGCAATTCCTTCATTCACATGCAATAATGCTGATGGGAAATGATTACTATTTACATCTAGAGGACGCAACTGAGATCAGGGCCGCAGTGTGTTAGGTGACAGTAAGAGACAGTCCCTGCCCCAAACAGCTTAGAATCTAAATAGACAGGACAGGCAAAAGGAGAAACAGAGGCACAAGGAGAAGTGACTTAGTCAAGGTCACACATTAGGTCACTGGTGGAATCAGAACCCAGGTCCCCGCAGTCCCTCTCCAATGGCCTAGTCACTAAGACTATGTATCTCATAGCACTGACACAGCAAAAGGGCATTTCCTCATCTGTCTTTGAAACAACTCTCAATCCAAGGACTGAGGGGAACCCACACTGCCAACAAAATCGTGCCAAGAAAGAGATACTCTTTCTAAGTCATTAATATCAAGGGGCCATGTTCTCTGCATCTCAGTTACAATGGGGCAAAAGTGGAGTAACCCCGTTGGCAATGAATTGCTCTGCATTTTCACTGATGTAAGCAAGATTGGGATCTCGAATACTGACTTTCCACTTACAGCAGGGGCAAATTTGGTTCCAAGGGCCAGATCTCCAGTTGGTGTGAACCGGCTGAGCATCACTGAAGTCAATGGAACAGATCTCCAATTGGAGTAAATCAGGCTAGCTTCATTGACGTCAGTGGGCCAGGCTCCCCAGCTGAAGTCAATGGGCTGGATTCTCAGCTGATGTAAACTGGCCGAGACCTATTGAAGTCAATAGGGCCAGATCCTCAGTTGCTGTAAACTGGTCTAACTCCAGTGGCGTCTATGGGCCAGGTCCCCAAGTGATATAGATCGACCTAGCTCCACTGAAGTCCAATGGGGCTATATCAATTGACACCAGGAAGCCACCCAGCTTGTCAGCCTTGGACACACTCTGACCCGTTCCCCCAATGAATCGGACGGAAGCATCACTCCCTGTCTTCTCTTCTCCCATCCCTGTTGTAGCAGCTGTGGAAGGAGGCCGAGAGCAAGCTGGGCCCGTAGCTCAGCACGCAGAGTCCCAGAAATGACTTCTTTCAGCACTACTTGTTCTAGGGTCGCGGGTGGACTGGACTGTTGATTGAATTGATTACAATGAAGCATGCGGCACCTTGCACTGAGGGGACTGTATGTGGCTATTAGTCAACCAGGACACCTGTAAAATCTTCTCCCCTCTGTAACATTAAATCAAAGCAAGAGAATCAGTGATTTACTGACCGAATCTCTGCGTGGCTTTTCGACATAAAAACCTCCCCCCAATCCTTGTAAATCGCTGACCTGCTTTGTTTTAAAACTCACAGGGTGACATTTCTCCCCCGTTCTCCATCATTCTTTTGGCAACCTTCAGGGGCTCTCGTCACCCAGTAAATCAGACCTTTGCAGGCAGAGGTGCTTCCGCTAAGACAGCAATTACAGGGCATAAAATGTATCCCATAGTCACAGCCCAGGCCCAGCTCAAACCCCACCTCCCATCCCCCCACACTCACAACCCAGACCCTGCCTCGGCCTCCTATAAGCACTGCCCAATATCAGCTCAGACTCCCCTCTCCCCCATGCCCAGCTCAGAGACATCCCCACCCTCACCCACAGGCCTGGCTCAACCTTCCTCCAAAAATTGGATTAGAATATAGCTGGGTTTTCATTTAAAACAATACTCCTCCCAAGCACTTTGCATTAACTCCATGCAGCTCTTGCGAGCTGATTATTACCATCCCAGTTCCACAAATGGGGAAACTGAGGCACATAATAGGGTAGTGACGTGCCTGATGCCATGCAGTGAGTCAGTGGCAGAGCCAGGAACAGAATCCAGGATCCTGGCTCCTAGTCCCCCTGCTCCAACTACACCAGAACTGGCCCCTTTTTCTGATTTTGCCCTTCAGGGCCTGTGTGGAGTTTGCTCTCTGCAGAGCTTGCTGAGTGCCCCTCCTCCCCCTCCCCTCCATGGAAAGTAATGCCTTTAATAATTTATCAGTTGATTTTCATCCCTTTGAAGCTCGGTTATGCATTTGGGATGTCAAGATAAAGCAATTAGCGCTCTCACAAGTCACTGGGCAGCTGTTTCTGTCCAACAAGGCACTCAGAGACTCTCCTGTAATCTAATACTCCCAGTGAGAGGGGCCTGGAACTGGTGTTGAATGGCTAGAAATAGGGATTATTGTGTGATTTTAAGAGAGACCTGTAGAGAATTTGAGCTACTTGTGCTGAGGCCTGTGGAGGAGCGTATCTAGACATCCCCTCTGCTCCCCACGCTTCCTTCCCCTGAAACTTTGGGGGGTTAACAGGCATGAACGGAAACCTTACCGCTTTGGGGGGGCGTGGAATCCAAGGCAGGGTGCACATTTTCCAAAAGTTCTCAAGAGACTCTATCTGTAGCACTTCTCTGATGCCCATTACTGTAGGAGCAGAGCATCTCATACTCTTTAATGTATTGCACCCCGTATCCCCCTGTGAGGTAGGAAGTGCTGTTATCCTTGTTGCAGAGAAGGGGAACTGAGAGACAGACAGACAGACAAAGTGACTTGTCCAAAATCACAGCGGAAGTCTGTGGTGGAGCGGGGACTTAAACCCAGGTTTCCCATGTCCCAGGCTAGTGCTCACTGGATCATCCTTCCCCTGGAAAGATAAGGGGCTGACCTAAAAACCCAGACCCAAGGAATCTGGAATCCAGTTCCAGATGTTGGGGCTCAGCTCACATCTGTAACTCCCAGCAATCAGCATCCTTCCCTATAATCTGAAGTACACAGCAGGGTTTTCTGGTAGCAAAGCGGGATACGGAGGAAGTTTCCATGCTAGACAAAGCCCCTGTGTGATCCATACAGTCTGGCTTATAAACTGAAAAAAACCCTCGCGTCAGATGTGCCAGGTAAACGAAATGGCAATCAGAAGCCTGCTTGGCTCTTTGTCTCCGGGCTTGTAAGGGTCAAAAGGCTGTTCTCTCAGCCAAGGAACCTTTTAGCCTTGCAGGAAAAAAAAAAGCTTGCTTAAGTTAAAGCAACTGCCAAAAATGTAGCGATTGCTTTAAGCTGGCAACTGTTCCTAACGCTGGGACATCAGCCTAAGGCCATGGCTTTTATGGCAATTTGCATCGCTTTACCCAGAAGGACGTGCTCTTCCGTTTTAAAGCCTTATTAATAAAGTCCCCATTCCCCCTTTCCTGTTCTAAAGGAGCTTTAGATTAACCCATTAACCAAAGGTTCCGTGATGAAATTCCATTTTCTCTTAACGGAGTCCAGGATTTGGATGCAATCCTTTCAGCCATCTATTTTCCCATGTAATGCTGAGCACATTCATTAGAAGCTAATTTACCCTCCATATGCCTCCAAGATTTGTCATTTGGTTGTTGCTACTATCTTTGCCCCAGGCAAAAACACACAGCATGAGGTTCAGCAGAGCTGTTTGATTTTCTCCTTGCATTGTTAAGGAAGAAATCTCAGGTCAGAATAATTGCAAAACCAAACCAAACCTCCGGCTGGTATCGCTCGCGGAGGGTGCGTGAGCTCATTCTGCTAGCATCTATAATAATGGGACTGCTGTACATCCTTATTAATAGACTCTGTACCGGGCAGGAAGCACCTGCGTCTCTGAAAATCAGGGTTTACCTTTGGCTCTGTGGTCTTCCTCTTTGGGGCACTTGCCCCCTTCCCACCACTTTCGCTTCAAGATTTCCAGGCGGTTGTTCTCTTGCAGCTGGAGAATGGCCAGGTCGAATTCATCTCGGAATATGGAGCCTGCAGCACCCAGGGGGAGGGGAGTTAAGATATAGTTTAGGCAGTTCCCCTCCCCACACCACACACACTGCCCTGTCAACATGCCTGAACTGAAGAGAACCCTCCTACCAAGAAGATAGAGGGGAGTTCAGTCCTGATGGCTCATTCGGTCCTCACCGCTGAGATGGACAACACATCAGTCCCAGCTGTGGGCGATGATTTGTTCCCTGTGGACCAGGTGGGGATCAAAGGTGTTTCCCACAGGCCGCCACACAGCCAGCATAAGGGAAAAACTTTTGGTCGCTGCCATGCTGGGCAGGATTCAAATGGGCAACTGCACGTCTGATTCCCATTCCCCTGAATCATCCAGTTCAATTCCCTCTCCTTGCGCCTGTAACTGTAGCTCAGTTCTGGCCATCAGTCCCATATGGAGTAGAGGACAAGAATGGAAACCGCTTTCTGGCTATAGCAGCAATTAATCTAACCACCAGGCAAACCCAAACTCTCACTAGAAGCCAGGTTCAAGCCCCCAGCCACAAGCTTTCTCTGTACTCTTCACTATCAGAGATCCAGAAGACAGACCCTCAGACAGATTACGCTGTACAACAGGGTAAATTCAGAGTAATTCAATGAAATTCCACCAATGTAAAAAGTAGCAGCATGTGCTTTATCCACTGCAATTCTACAGTTTCACAGGACGCAGCCAGCTACTTTAAGCCTGTAATTTAGATTTAGTAAATGAAAGGTGTTGTTTTTTTTTAACAAAACCTAATGGAAATGTTAAAATACAGTTATTCTAGGATTTAAACCATCCTCTACAATAGTAACAATCCAAAGACAACAGCAATGTGTATGAGAACCAGAAAGGAAGCTATAAATGATACTATTTCAATGTTGCTAACCCCAAGTATTCAAAAGTCACGAAGCAGGTGCCCCCTCCCCACAAATCCTGAGACTGGCCTAAGAATCAAGAGATATTTATAGATAACAAATTTGGGGTCCTTTTTATTTGTCAGCTGCAGTTGGAACCTTTAAGGTTCACATTTCAGGCTTTTCTCTTCAACCACAAGGGCTAAAGACATTTTCATTTTCCAAAAAAATGAAAGCTGAGATTCTCTGCTAATAACCTGAATCCAGAAGCTGAGGCTCTAAGGAAAACACCAGACTTGTGATAAAATCCCTGGGGTTCTCAGCAGTTATTTTACAGCTGTGCACTGGAGCTAGAAGCAGGAAGTGAACCTAATAAATCTAGTTTCACTTTTTGTGCTGAGTGAAGGGCAAAACAGCAAACAACGAGCACAAATGCAGCCAAAATAATGGCATATTTTTAAAATCTTTCATTTTATATAATCTAAAGGGACGCAGATGAACAATTAAACTACATTTGATTTTTCCTCTGGATCGTGTCTCTTTGAAATAAAAGTGACACATGGCACATCTGTGAAAACTGACATTGCTCCTAGAGCCGTTTCAGCCTTTCAAATGCTCCGATCCTCTGCAGAGAGCTGAGAATAGCTATAATTTTTCTTCACCGCCTACCGACTGGCATGCCAATCCCGTAGCCCTTGGTGTCCAGAAGGCCCCCGACCTGCGTGAGGTTGCAATTGCGCTGACGGTAATACTCGTTCATGGTGGACTCCAGCAGGAAAGCGTAGTTGGAATTCAGCACCCTTGCGATCCCTTCCTCCGTGCTCTTCACGAACACGCTTGGCTGCTTGGAGTACATGTAATTCCACATCCGCTGGTACGTCTGGTAACGGGAATTCTGCAAGAAAGAGGAAGGAAGAAGAGCTGTTGCAGGAGACCCCATCTGATAGGTTAGGTCCCAAATTAAAAAGTTTATTGAAATAGAAGGCTTAGATTTTTGCAAGAAGCTTAAGGGGGCCAGATGCCCAATTCCCTTAGGCTCCTTTGAAGCTCCTAGCTTAAAAATATTTTTTAAAATTATAAAACATGAAAAATATGTTTTCACAATGACATTTGAAAAACTAAGTGCAGTGGCAAATATTTTTGTTTGGCTGGTTTGCTTTTAAATCAACCAACACTCCCATGCAGCAATTGCAACCCAAATGTTGCAGCAATGAGAAAGAAAAAGTTTAAAGGCCCAAAAACTCTAGGCCACAAAGTTTGGACCCAAACTTTCTTGGAGTCTGAGGATGTTTGGATCTGGAATTTTGGTGCAGCCCATTGACTTCAATGGGCTTTGGATCAGGCCCCATATTGGGACCAGTAATAACATCTAATTTGATTTCCCTCAAAATTTACGGCTGTTGAAATCTAGGATTTTGTGTTTGAAACAAAAGGGAAACTGACTAAGCTAATCTCTACTTCCTGAGCTGAGTGAAGGGCAAACAATAAACCAGCAGCATAGATACTGAAATTAAATTACAGTTAAAATTTACTCAGATTTAGTATTTCTAAGTTTTTATGATTAATTATTATTATTTAATATAAGGGGGGCTCTGTCACCCTGCATCTTGTGCAATCACTTACGCCAATGCAAAGGGATTGCAAAATGGGGGTAAAAAATGCCACATGCTGATTTACTTTTTACTCCGTTTACACTGGCGTAAATGACTATGCAGGATGCAATGGAGACTCAAGCCCATGACTTGTAACTTGCAGTGTCCCTGAAGAGCACAGGACTAAGTAAATGCATTAGGCACAGTCTTTTATTCACTCATGTGCTGTTCAATTAGTGTTAGACACAGCATTCTGCTTAAGCGGCCCTTTGCCAAACCTCTTGGGTCTGCAACATTGGGCTGGAAAGATCAGACTCACTCATGAGATTTCCAGGGCTTCCTGCTTCAATTCAAAACGAAAATAGAGTGAGAAAAGCGCTTGCCCCTTGGTAATTCAGCATTTAATAAATAAATAATCTGTGTACATTTTTTTGTATGTTCAAAGCGCTGTGCAAAAGTTTAACTCATTCATTCCCACTCTGGACAGAACAGGGAAATGCAGAGATATACGGAAGTCTATGATGGGCTAAATGGGGTGAAAACCTTTGCATGTGCCTAACTTGGCAGGGGACTGGACCCGATGACCTCTCGAGGTCCCTTCCAGTCCTAGAATCTATGAATCTATGACTTGCATGTGAGCAGACTCTAACACATGCACCAACCCTGATTTGCACCAGCGCACACAGGTCTGCTTGTGCAAATCAGGGTTGGCCAATACCTAGGTGCTGATACAAACTGAGTCTTGCATGTGCAGAAGTTAGGGACGCCTAACAATACATACGCACTTAGGAAAAATTGGCTCAAAATACTTAGCTGTCAGGGATGGTATTATCAGGTGGGTACAGCATATGGCTACGGACAACTTTACTACCCACTCTCTGGTGTCCTGTGCACAAACTGATCTTCTGAGTGCGAGAAGCTAGGCATTTGCCTGGCTGTCCTGCAAAGATATCCCATGAATCTAGGCATCTAGCTTCCAAGGAGTGTTTCCATTGCTGTGCTAAGAAATGCCTCCTTCAAATTTCACCTCTTAGCCTTCCCTCACTTATCTCAGCTCTGGCACAATCTGGTCTCACCTCTTGTCTCTGAGCAACTTGGCCCAGCTCCTCAAAAATAGGATCTGAGACTTTGTGCCCAACCCTGAGGACAACTCCCCTTAGATTCAGTCTGTCACTCAGCAGGAGGTTAGGTTGAGGATACAATCTGAATTAAGGAGTTGAGAATTTGGCCCACTGAAAATACAACCAAGAAAAAACAGAAATTTCTTTGTAAATAACCCTTACAAACTCAGATTCCCCTCTTCCCATCCTAATCCCAGTCTACTCATATTTCTTGCTATGTCAGTCTAATGGGCAAGGAACCTTGACTTTGTACATGTCTATAAGGCACCGAGCACACAAATGGGACAATAGAAATAATCTCATTATGGTATCAGTGACTATAAAATGGGCCCAAACTGCTATGGGTGCCACTTGGTCTGGGCTCTCCTAGAATTTCCCCCGCAAACCGAAGACTAGAACGGGACACACAGAAGACAGGACAAGGTGTATTACCTGGGGAACATCTGATTCTAACAGAGGGCTCCCCCACTCCCTGATAGCAAGAGAATGGGGTTCACCTGGAAAAAGGTCATGCTGGAGCCTCCGTGAATGGTGCCGTACTCAATAGCTGTCTGGTCGGCCAGGTCATCCACCGATTCTATGGGCACATCCATCCGCTGCACGGTCAGAAAGGCTGCCAGGTTGGCCGTGTAAGAGGAGATGATGATCAAGGTGAATGCCCACCTGGACAAGGGAGGATGAAGAAAAGGTGAACTGAGATTCCCCCTAGGATTCAATCTGATCTCAATCCTCTTACCCCTCCTGGAGTGATAGGCCAGAGGCGCTGTGGACCTGCTGCTTCCAGTAAAGGCCCAGCGATAGGCCAAACACATGCAAAGGCCCCTGAACACCCAAACCTTCTTCATCTGAAGCCTACAAACCAAACAGAGTGGATTTGGAGCCCAACAAGTTAGCGGCCCTCTGCTTGGGTTGGCCATAAGTTTAATTGGGAGCATTCTGGTAGCAGAATTCCTGTTAACTGCAGGATTGTCCCAATCTGGAGCTCTTTTGGGAGGAGTGTGGAGTAATAACCTACTATCCGAGACTTGTCTGCTGTCGGCCAACATGTCAAAACCCTTGTAAAAACAATCCCACAGTGTTTTACCCTAAAGCTCCAAAACAGTTTACAGCAGCGACACTACAGCACCCTGAACCGTGACTGTAGGCTGTTTACAGTTCTGATGGGCATGTTTCCTTACCAGACTCCACTGACGCATCGTGTGGACAGAGCTCGAGGGGCAATAGTAGATCCTTGCTGCATGAAACCCCCGACTGGAAACCACAGGCTGTTGCCGAGAGAGTACTGGTTCACTAGGAGATTGCACCTCCCTTGTGAGCAGGGGTGGGGGCTGTACCACTCGTATGGCGTCAGTCTACAGTGACAAGAAACAACCGGGCCAAATATGTTCATGATACAGGAAATACCGTATACAGGAGGGGGAAAAGAATAGTGACGAGGCTCTAACTGTCCAGGAGGCAGAATTTCTAAGCAGGAAACTCTTGCTGGCAACAGGCATCAAGGGGCTCATTGCAGAGTTCAAACACAAAGTTGGAGCCTGGTGTTTAGAAAGTGCCGTGTGCTCTGATTAGCTCACGGGGGTGGAGCTGAAATCTACACGGAACATACTGTAGAAAGGATAACGATTGCTAGATCAACCTGGCTGTGGAGTGTCATTGAAATGACGGTAGCTCAGATCTCCAGAGTAGCACTTACTTCGCTTCCCACGTAGAATAACGGTGCTAGGGATGGACAGAACTCCCAGGCATCACAGGTGAGGAGTTATTTGAGCACCTAGCGTGTGAATCAGCAAAGTGGCTCTCATCCCCCACCTCAACTTCTACCTCGCTTTCCATCTCCTTCTCACCCCCCAGGCCCACGGCTCTTTTTCATCCCCTTTTTCCTAGTAGGAGGAGAAATCCTCTTGTGGCTGGCTTGCTCTCACAGCCAGCATCCTTAGAAATGGGGCATGGGCACACACGAGTTGTCAGGCTGGAGACTGCCTTGTTCCTGCAGTGAAACTCTTTTCTGAGTGAGCGTTCCTCCTTCTACTAACTGAGGCATGCACAGTGACCCAAGGGATAGACAGACAGATTTGCTGCAAGAGGGAACTGGTGCAAACTTTGTCAGTGTAATAAGGTGGCTGCAGGGCTGGCTCTGGCTTTTTGGCCGCCCCAAGCAAAAAAAAAAAAAAAAAAAAAAAAAAAACGGGGCGGCCAGAACGGCAAAGCAAAAAAACAAAAACAAAAACCTGAGTCACGGCCGGAGCGCGGGTGCAGGGGGACCGGCTCGGGGGGGGGGGGGCGAGGAGGAGGATGGAGCGGGCGGGAGAGAGAGAGAAGGGGGTGGCCAGGGCTACAGCAGGGGCGCTGCCACGCGGCCCCTCCCGCTGTGCCGTCTCTTGCTGCCTGCCGCGAGGGGTCCGCTCCGGTCAGCGGGGAGGGAAGGAAGAGGACTGCCCTGCAGGGCGCTCTGGTTCTCCGCATCGCCGCCCCCTACAGGGCGGCCGGAGCGGAACAAGAACAACAACAACAACAAAAGCGGCCGTGCCACCCTAGGATTGGGCAGAATGCCGCCTCCAACAATCTGTCGCCCCAAGCACCAGCTTGCTCAGCTGATGCCTGGAGCCGGCCCTGGGTGGCTGGATTCTCTGGTTGACCCAGCCATTAAGCAGGGGTTTGGGACTCTCGACGGATTTGCAGATTAATGATTGTTAAGGGTGGCGTGCTTCCCTACACTCCACATGGATTTGGGAGCAGCCCTCTAGGAGCTGGGCAGACGGGGAGGAACCATAGGAGCAGCCAAACCAGGGGCGAAGGCTGGAGTTGGGGTGAATGTGGTGTTATTAATAAAACCAGACCCCAAGCGGTTGATTTTTTGATGCTATGATTGCAGCTTGTGTTGGGAACTGGGTGGGGACTCCACCGGCTCACACTGACATTAGCCAAACTACAGTATGTATTATTGCTTTTGGATCTCACTGTGCCTTGTTGCGACTCCAGAGAGGTAGCGTTTCCTCTCTTTGGATGTTTGACAGCGAAATGCTGTCCCAAGAGAAGCTTTTCTGCCAATCACAAGGGCCAAACGGCCCTGCAGTGAGCTACAAACTCCTGAGCACATTGGGAGAGTATTTTCTATGAATCTTCCTCCACTGAGATCAGAAACCATGTAAGCACCATTCTAGAGAATCATGTTTAAAACATGTACAGAAGGGTACCCTGGCTCCAAATGTCAGTGCACGTAGTGCCTGACTGCATTGTTAAATGGTTTACAGAACTGTGTTATTGAAGCTGTAACACGATTTTGAAAACCATTAAAGCCTTGTCAACATTACAACTCCAGCCAGGCCAGGGGACCCAGTGACTACACAGTTCCATTTTGTAACAAGGGCTGGGTATTAGCCATGCCCTGAAACAGTGCCCTTGGGCAAAACTTTAGCACACTGCCAGGACATAGAGAACATCTAGGCGCCCAAAAGAACCATGTTATTACTGGGTCAGAGGAAAACAGCATTGTAGCACGGTCCCCCCCTCCACAACTGGAGAAGTACTGCCCAGGAGCCTTCAGTAATATGATTACACCTGGCCACAGGTAACCTGAGTTGACACTGGTCCAGCAAGACCAGTGCTTAAACTGTGAGTCTCCAGAAAGATGCTAATGCTGTTTCCAATCTCTATACAGTCAGGGCCCTGACAAGGTAGGAGAAACCAGCAGAGATCCTGGGAACGCTTGTGAATTTGTTTTCCGAGGACGATCTCTACATCCTGCCATCTGTCCGGATCTGCTGGCCGTCACGGTTCCCATTGAAAGCGCTCAGCTGGGCTTCTCTGTGATGAATTTAGCATGCAAACAGAGCAAGGCTCTGCCCATTTGTGCTGCATGAGACCTAACCTCAAACCTCCCCCTTCCAGACTTTAAAGCTGCCTCCTTCACTGGCTGATGCCAGTGCAGCCAAATACATGCTAATCTGACTGATCTGCTACTGCCCCTGTCTTATTGCGATGATGCCAGTACTTCTCAATGGGGGTCACAGGACTGCCATTTGCATCAGTGGCATGTGTTTGCGCATGTGTCTGAACAGCAAAGAGAGACAGATGTGGGTGGTGGATGATCTGACACCCAACCCCCATTACTATTGCTCCCAGAGACCCCCCCCACCTAACCCTTCCCCGCCCCTCCCCATGGAGTTCTCAAATTCTGACACTAGGTGGCACCACGAGGATGGGAAAGGAACTGGAATAAAAGTAACAGTACCGAGCAACCAGGAAGAGGACACAGCTGACAGCCAGGTAGGCAAGTAACATGAAGAGCCAGACACCAGGAGAAAAGGGGTCCAGGAAAGAGAAGTAGCCAGGTTTGCGCCCCTAAGATGGAGACAAAAAGAGTCCAGCGGGTTTTTGTTTTTTAAATCAAAAAGTCCATTCTGCAAAATAACACAATGAAACACATAGAACCGGCAGCGAAATATCACAGGGGCAACGCAGGATTAATGCAGGCAAACAAGAGAAGGGATCAGTAAATGATCTGGAGGAGACGCAGGTGGAGCAGAGGGCAAAAGGAACAAGGCATTAAGCTCTGCAGCAGCTCACCAGTCAACATGTATTTCCCAGTAGGGCCCTCTTCTTTACCCCTTCACTTTGATTATAATAGGAATATAGGAACATGGGAATCACCAGACCAGATCAGACCAGGGCTCCACTAAGGCCAGCATCCTGTCTCAGACAGTGGCCAGAACCTGCTGCTTCAGAGGAAGGTGCAATAAACCCTGCAGTAATGGGAAAACCTACCCTTAGGGATGGTTCCTTCCTGACCCTCATTAGTTAGAGGTTGACATATACCTTGAAGCATGAAGGTTTATATCCCTATGGGCTAAAATTACTGCTGGCATAACTCCATTGATTTCATTGGAGATACACCAGTGAGGTAGTTGACCCAATATTTTTATCTTACATTTCTATAGTGAACCTGAAGGATCTCAAAAGTGCAATTCCCTGATCCTGCAATCATTACTTGTGCAAATAATCTTTACATAGCAGCCAGGTAGTGGTAAATGGGAGCATTTGTAGGTGAGTAAAAGAGCATCAGATCCCATTAGAGTGAGAAGTGGAGAAAATGTTTGCATAAAGTTTCACATGAAAAAGAAATATTTGCCATGTTGTTTCTCCAGCCCTTGAAATGTTCCTTTTCTGCAAAATTAAGTAAAATGGTTACTTTATCTCAGGAAATGTGTCTGAATTTCAAGTTTTCTCTGCAAAGCCACCTTTGTTTGAAAACAGACTCTCCTCTGCTGGAAAAAAATAGGCTGTTTTCCTCTTAAAATACTTTAATTTTTGAGCAGAAAAATTTGTGAAATTTCATGACATTTTCTTATTGGAGTGAATCTCATATGTTAAGCATGTCCCATTTTGCTGAGAATTTTTCTCACTCCTCTCCAAACCACTCAGATACAGCACTTCTGAAATAGAGAGAGCTACAATCCATCAGCACCACTGCACGCTGCATACCCATAGGGAGGAGTAAAAAATGAGGCAAAGCACACTGGCATCAAGACTTGCTCTTTCAGAATAAGCTCCATAGGTTCCTTAATATCCATGCAAAGAAGAAAGCATCTTGTGACGTGTTATTCAGAGATTTTGGGCCCCTGACACCTGCGTGGGCATTGTGGGTGCTCAGCATTTGTGCAAATCAAGCTACTTGCTTTTAAGGTCTCAGCAGAAAGACACACACAGGAAAAAGCATGCAACTCAGTGATCCATTATGGAAGGATGAAGAGCTGAGTTGACCCAATTAGGATTTGAACCTGTCGCTTGTGGGAATCTACAATTTCCGCATAGACAGCTAAGTCACTCGGACGCTCACCAAACATCCTACTGTACGATTTCTTAAAGCACTTGTAATCTTGAAGCCAGCTGAGACTTAGATCTTCTTATATTAAAGTCAGACTAGATACGGCCTTTTCTCCACCCTCTCTGCATCATTTCCAAGCTCTGGGAGATGGACATTGAGACTTGGTATATGGATCCTTCTATTACATCTCAGCTGAGTTCTCTGTACCTTCCTTATTGGTACCTCACTCTGATGCCTCCCACAAGCATATACTGGCATTTGCTCAATCCGGCTCACTTGAGCAGTCATCCCCCAGTGTGTCCCGGAGAGAAAGAACTTCCAGTGAAGCAGCTGTTGAATTGTGAGATTTTTTGCTTTACATGGGACTCATCTTCAACAGAGAGCCACTTCACTTTCCCCTTAGTCCACTGGATCACTTTGCCCAGGTGTGGCACTACATAAAGTAATAACAACAATAAATAACCCCTAACCCCTATGAAACCCGCCTCCTTCACAAATCAGACTCCCGATTTTTTAGCTGTCTTTAAACCCAAAGCAATTAATTCCCCACACACCCCCCCAAAAAATTCCCCAAGAAATATAACCACGATATATTTTTTCCAGGCCGAGACATGTCAGTGACTGTTAAGGGAAATTGTCCTGCAGAGGCGAGTTTCACAATGAACTATACCTAATTTGAAGCAAAAATGGATTTTCGTAGATTTCTGAATTTTGGGAATTCAAAACCAATTAGGATTTTGCTAAAAAATAACTCCAATTTTTCAGCAAAAAAGCCCCCTTTGCTTAATTTGCCCTAGTTCTGGGTGGTGTTCCAAAATCCCATTTCCAACAAGGTCTATCATAACATCTCAAGAGCCTTATAAAACAAACCAAGGCCCAAATTCAAGTCAAGATGGACCAAATCAAAACCCCCAGATCCAACGTGCAAGTGAATGGGGATAGGAATGAACCTTGAGACAGACTACATTAATCTTTGGTTCCTCTCTCTTCCTTTCATTACCCATTGTAATATTCTGTCTGTCTTTATCTTTTCTAGAAAACAAGGAGGGAGGACAGCCGACACTTGGAAATGAACTGAGGACCCCTAGAACTGAATATATTAGCTGAAGATGTTAGAGACTTGAGAACCAGGCACTCCGGGATGCAACAGATTCACATCTGTGAAACAGGAACAGTGGGGAGACGTCTAACATGCTGACCAGCGGGTTACACATCTATTCCTGTGAAAAAGCTCCTGATGGCTGCTGGATGCTGCTATTGCTCATTGGAAGAGCCAGCTGGGGCAAACCCTTCAGGAAGCACAGGTGCAGCAAGTTCACAAACGGGTCTCAAAAGTTAGCCCAAGGCACAAAAACCTGGATTGAAATAAGCAGCCAACACCTCTGGAAAAGGGAGGCTTAGCTATAAGGGACCTCTGGTTCATTCTTGATGCTGTTTATAGTTATTTATAGTAACACCTTTGCTGTGTGTTTTTCTTTGGGATATTTTTCGGTCCTGTCTTTCACCGACGTAGTGAGGAATCATAAGTTCTATTTCTTGCACCTTGTTGGGAGGGGAGCACTTTTTTTCTTTATAAGCCAGCCCAGCTGCTTGGTCTCTGTGCCAGGTCAAAGGCAAAATGTTTGCACGTGGGACAGTTGTTACATTGAGGACTGAATTGGGAATCTGTAGAGCTAAAAGCATGAGTTGTTGTGGGAGTCTTCCACTGACCTGCTGTAAGACCTGGGGCACCCTTTGTCTGTCCTGTCTACTTAGATTGTAAGTCTTTGGAGGCCAGGACTCACCATGTGTCTATGCAGCACCCAGCACAATGGGACCATGCTCTCAGCACGCACTACTGTAAGACAAATAATACTCTCCTGCTCTACTGCCCCCAGATCCCTATAGAAAACAGCCCCCTTCCTGGTCCAAACACTTGACTAGAGCTCATATTCATTCTCTGCTTCTCTCCACAGTATCCCCTGGGCTGGACAAAGATCGGGGGGCGGGGGAGACTCTCTCTCAGCAGCCCGTGAGTCAGAAAGTCCATTAGAGTCCCCGTGTCAGAAATCCATACTTGATTATATCACAACAAGTGAAACTGAGAAAAATGACAGCCTCATTTAAAGCTGCCATATTTGGTTATGTGTGATAGCAAAGACACACAGCACGATGGTTGGATGGGGGCGGGGGGAGAAAGGATTTGGAACTGAAGTTAAACAGAAAATAAAATACAATGTCATTAAGCTGTTGGTGGGGGGAACTGAGACGTGGAGACAACTCCTTGGCATTTATTTGTAGTTATTTGTTAGGAATCATCTGATCAGAGCCGTGGATTAACATACGTCAGCTGCAGTTCTCCATGTGCGAGGAATGGGAAGGGAGAAGAGCAGATGGGGATCTGGAGTTGCCTTCGTCTGCTCTGCAAACTGAATCCTTGAAGGAAAACTACAACGATTAGCTATCATGCCTTCCCCTGCTAAATAAATATTTACTGGTTTAATTAGTTAATTGCCACACTGCTCTTATGCATTACCTTCCTGCAAAGTAGGAAACCCTACCCACTCTGAGGGGGTGGGAGAGGGACCTAATGCAGGGCACCTGGGGTGTTTCTGCTGCTGCTTGAGCGGTGGTGCTGTGGTGGAGAAGGTTTGTGGCATCTGCAGCTACGGAATCCATCTCTGGGGGTTGGGGGTGCTCCCTGCACAGCAGGGTTTGGAAGGCTAGCGAGTGGGGGGGAAGAGGTATGTGGATGGGATCTGCTGACAAACAGATCCACCAGTGATTGCTCACCACTGCCTCCAGGCAACTGTGGCACAGGAAATACTGCAACCTCAGTGGTTCACCATGGAGTGGTGTTTGTGCAGGGTGCCTTGCACCTTGCTGTTGGAGACAGACAGCTGGTCTGATTAAGCGTGGCAATTCCTATGTACTGATGCTGGCTATTCTATGCACTGATGCTTGATGAGGTAGCTGAGGATTTAGCCCTGAGTAACAGATCCATGGCATAACATTATTTGCAAAACACTTCTTAGACCTGCAGCAGTTTCAAATGTTCGTCTAGATTCAGGGGCAGCAGCAGTTAACTTAGAGGGTGTTACCTCCCCAAAGCCCTGTACTAATATCCTCGCCACTTCCCTGCATGACAGGTAAATAAGGCTTGTGTTTGGGGCGAGGGAAGTTGCCCAGGGTCACAGAGTAAGTCAGAAGCAAAGCATGCTCAATACTCAATTCCCCTCCCTTTAAACATGTGTGAGAAAGAGAGAAAAGAAAAACCCCACCAGAACACAAGCAGGTTGAAATGCTCAGAAACACATCTGGGACATGGAAGGAGCTGGAGTTGCAGAAAGCATGCATTGCAAGGCAGGAATATTTACATGCATTTGATCTTGGAAAGCATGAAAGGGTCTGATCCTGTTTGATCAGTTAACTCATTGATCCTTCATTCTGCACGTACCAGAGGAAATGGAATTTTAACTAGATTTTAATTACTTGTTTGTTCTTGGCAGGAGACAACCCGGCACACAGATTTGTGTGTGCAAGTTTGTTTACGTTCGTGTCAGATGCTGCATCTTTAACAGCCTTGTGTATTGAGACAGGGCGGGGGGAGGGATAGAAGAGACTTTAATTGTTTTATCTTGTTGTTGTTGTTCAGCTGATGGGTAATCAAGACCGTATTTCTTATCGCCTACAGAGCCATACAAAGCACATATCAAAACACTGACTAGGTATATTACAGCATCTTGTTATAAACAACATCAATGCCACAGTCTCCTCAGTTATCCTTGGGAAGCTCTACTGACTTCAGGTGGCTCACATAGGCGTTAACTGGCAAAACTTGGAGGTCTGTTCCTTGAGGTTCTGTTCCTAGTACCGTGCTGACTTGCTGCCTGTCCTATACATCACTTCACTTGACTGTGCCTTAGTTCCCAGCTATCCTGTGGCAATAATATCTGCCCACGTTTATAAAGGGCTTTGAGATCTAAGGATGAAAAAGCATGATACCAAGTAATATTATTTTGCATCTTGTCCAAACACAACCCCACCCGGCAGCACTGTTCCTTGAGAAATGGATCAGTACAGACATAGAGCCATCTGAATCAGTGATGCCTCCTCTGACACCCTAGGTGTTCCTCTACTGAGGGCCAGATTCAATCACACTGACTCATACCTTGTGCTATGAGTAGTTTCCCTGAAATCAATGGGACTACCTGAGAAGTAAAATACAATCTTACTCCCCAAGTGAGTAAGGGTGATAGGATCAAGCCCCTAGTTTATAATACACCTCTACTCCGATATAACGCGACCCGATATAACACGAATTCGGACATAATGCGGTAAAGCAGTGCTCCGGGAGGGCCGGGCTGCGCACTCCGGTGGATCAAAGCAAGTTCGATATAACGCGTTTCACCTATAACTAGGGTGACCAGACGTCCCGATTTTATCGGGACCGTCCCGATATTTCCTTGTTTGTCCCGCGTCCCGACCGACATGCGGTCGGGACAACCGGACAAACAAGGAAATGCCCCGGAGCCTAGAGCCCGGAAGTGCTCGCACCCCACCCCCCGCCCCGACTCCGCCCCCTCCTCCCCTGATTGGCTCCCTCCCCGAATCCCCGCCTCTTCCCCGGGCTCACCATTCCTCCCCCCTCCGCAAGCGCTGGAGGGAGGCCCGGGAGACTCAGGGGAAGCGCGGGGCCGGGGTGAGTGAGAGTCCGGCCTGGCCCCGAGCAGGCAGGACGCAGTTGGGTGGTAGGGAGAGGAGGGGGGCGGCCCGCGGGGCCAGGCGGTGGCTGTTCTCCCCCCCCCCGGTCAGCGGGACTCGGGAGCAGCCGCTGCTGCAGCTCCCACTGCCGCAGGGGAGGAAGCGGCCATGGCGCTCCGCGGCTGCGGCGCCTCCGAACCCCCCAAGCCGGGGCCTGCTGCGGGGACCCAGCAGCGCGCACGCTGCGCCCAGCCCCTGGCCAGTCGCGTCTGGGCTGCTGCCCAGCTGGTGCTATCCCGCGGCGGCCCCGGAGCGGAGGCATCGGCAGCCCAGCCCCGTTCGTTCCCCTGCGGGACCCGAGCGGGACGGGGGGGGCTGGGGCCTGCTGCCCCCACTCCGGGGCCGCCGCGGGATTGCACCAGCTGGGCAGCAGCCCAGACGCGACTGGCCAGGGGCTGGGCGCAGCGTACGCGCTGCTGGGTCCCTGCAGCAGGCCCCGGCTCGGGGGGTTCGGGGGCACCAGAGCCGCAGCCGCGGAGCGCCATGGCCGCTTCCTCCCCCGCGGCAGTGGGAGCTGCAGCAGCGGCTGCTCCCGAGTCCCGCTGCCCGGGGGGGGAGAACAGCCACCGCCTGGCCCCGCGGGCCGCCCCCCTCCTCTCCCTACCACCCAACTGCGTCCTGCCTGCACTCGGGGCCAGGCCGGACTCTCACTCACCCCGGCCCCGCGCTTCCCCTGAGTCTCCCGGGCCTCCCTCCAGCGCTTGCGGAGGAAGGTTTTTTTTTTTTTTTGGCCCCGCCCCCCGCCCCGCCCCCCCCGCCACCCCCCCCCACACACGTCCCGATATTTGTCTTTGGTGATCTGGTCACCCTACCTATAACGCGGTAAGATTTTTTGGCTCCCGAGGACAGCGTTATAGCGAGGTAGAGGTGTACCACTTTATACTTTCGATAAGCAAACTCTAGAGGTCTCCCATCCAAATACTAACCAGGCCCCATCCTGCTTGTCTTCAGAAACACCAGGAAATGATGCCGGAAAGTAGCATGGCTGGATAGCAATAGGCTGCAGCGTTTGTCATGGTCGTGCACCTGCTGCATTTGAAACCTGCTCCAGAGCCCACAGAACCAAACGGGAGCCTTTCCACTGACTTCATGGGCTTTGGATCAGCCTCTTCGGGTATGCCTGCATTGCAATAAAAGCGCCGCAGCATGGCTGCAGCTGGGCTGGGGCAGCTGACTCGGGCTGCGGGGCTAAATATTGCAGGTAGACATTCAAGCTCAGATTGAAACCCGGGCTCCGAAACCCCGTGAGGGGGATGGGACTTGGAGCCTGGGCTCCAAACCTCTACTCTGATATTTTTAGCCCCGCAGCCCGAGCCCCTCGAGCCCGAGTCGGCTGACCCAGGCACCAAGACTCGGTGCCAGAGGGGGTGGGGTTATTGCAGTGTAGACATATTCTTTGAGTCGGGTGGGGCAGATTGTGCAGTCCTCTGTGCGCTGAGCTCCCCCTGGAACCAGTGAGAGCTCCATGGGGGTTTTGGCACTGGGAGTCTGAATGGTAGTGTCTCTCCATCGAACCCATGCAGCTGAAACAGGGTGTGGGGGGGTGCAAATTTAAACATTTGCGTTTAAATAAGAAATCAAAATATTCGTCTGAGTCATTCATTATTCCCCTATAACTATGTGTGTTTGCATGCAAATAACTGTAATGACATACACGGTTATAAAATAAGTCTCTTACCATATGAACTCGGTAGAGAATGCTAATTCCCAAAGTCATGAAAGGTTTAGAGAAATCAATCACCTTCTCCCGTTCAGCCGTGATTGTCAGGCCAGCCACTGCCAAATCGGCTTTCTAAAGAGGAAGGAATGCAGAGAAGATCAACAGCCTGCCCCAAAGGCTGGACCCCAGCGGGGCAGAGAAACCACACTCCTGGCAGAAGGATCCCCAGCCCCAAAGGACTCATCCCCACAAAGTCAGCAAAACCCACGGCCAGAGAGACCCACCTATTCACTATGAGAGAAATCCCGGCCGCGTTGAAGTCAATGAGAGTTCTGCCATTGACTTCAATGAGACAGGAGGTTTCCCTCCTGGGTGTAATTTCACCTTGAGCAGAGGACTTTGGGTAAGGCCTAGGCCCCACATAGAGCCTAGGCCTTGTGCAGGGAATCTGCATGGGGTAAATTTCATCCCACGTCACTTCAGAGTGTGTTGCTGTCCAGGAGCAGTCAGTGCTCTACCAGTCTCACCAAGCCTTAGGCCAAGCTCAGAACAAAGACCAGTTCTCCCTTTTCCAAGATCAGGGCTTTGAGACATTCACCTCGCAGGCTTTCTCCCTCTTCCTGACCATAGTAAGCAGGGGCGCGGGGAGTTCCGAGACTCTCTTACCTCAATGTATCCATCTACAAAATACTACTCTACTCCCTGGCTCCACAGACCATGGCTGTCCTTGGCTGTTCTTGCAATTCCTTCCCCTGCCCTCCCGCCGCCTGTGGGCATATTTTTCCCTTTGATGGTCATTCACATTCAGAGCTCTGAGATCTTGCTTCATCTTCAGTGTGGTCGACCATGAGGGCAGACACTTAACTGGTCTGTTGTCCGTCATTCTAACCACATACCCAGGCCACTTTGGGATACTTGGATGAAAACAGCTGTAGAACTACTGAGTGTTGTAATGGTTTGAAGAGGAGACAAGCCCGACCCCACAAGACATGTCCTCCCCTTTCCAATAACAGGATTCTTGTTACTTACAGAGTGCCACAGGAGGGAGCTCACAGTTTAAACAAGATCATTAGAGATGCCTCCCAAGCCACAAAGTCTGCAGCATTGCCAACCCCAAGAGTTCAAAAATCATGAATCAGGCACGAAAAACAAAACAAACCATGAGATTGGCTTAAAAATCACGAGATTAAAAATAATAGTTTCTTTGCATCGACCTTCTAGGTTTTTGAACTTTTAGGCGGTGGCTCAAGTCACATTTTTCAAGCGTTTCTCCACTGCAGCCCTGTGGGCTAGAAATGTACTTTTTAAAACAAATGAAAACCGAGTGTCTCATGTAATCACTCGACTCCACGAGATGGAGCTTTTAAAACAAACTCATAAGACTGCCGATAAAATCGCAAGAGTTTGGCACCAGCTCCGAACTCTCCCAACAATCAGAAGAGGTATTTGAATGCAAGCTTTGCATGGGGACAAGGAGCAGGATGACAGATAATATAAAGGAGGAAAATGACACTGAGATGAAGGACTTGATGACAATGACACTGATGTGGATTGTGAGCATCTGAGAGACAGCTGGCAGTTTGGATAGAAGTCACAAAACAGCTCTAGTAAATCCTTTTTATACTCTTGGCTCCAGCTGACCCTTTCCATCCGCAGCAATTTTTGAGGTTTCCGGAGTGGAACAAACCCAAAAGCTTTTGAACATTTTTGCAAAAAACAGAATTGGGTCAAAATGTCCATTTACAGAGCAAAACTTGAGCTTTTTAATATGCAAAGGTGTGAGACTATGGTCTAGTGGTTAGGGTGCTGGCCAGTGATGTGGGGAAGATAGCTTCAAGACCCAGCTTGGCCTGAATCAGAGCAGAGTTTTTCAGCGCAGATCTCTGTGAATCAAACAGAGCAGGGATTTGAACCTCGCGCTCCCCCATCCCAAGTCAGTGAGCTAATCACCAGGCAATAGAGAGTGAGTGAGTCGATCGATCCGTCTCTGTTGAAACCGATACATCCCCATGAAACATTTCATTTAGTCTTTGCAACCAATTCTCCTCTTGGGCAGAAACAAAAAGAGAATATCAGCAAGAAAGGAGCCCCAAATAGCACTGGTCAAATATTTTGGGGACAAAAATATTCTGAATAAAAAAAACAGGCGGGGGCGAGGGGGGGGGACTCGCCAACCTTTGTTTTTCTGAAATTGTTTTTGAACCAAATCCTTTTGTTTTTCTCTCTCCCCTGCCCCACTTTTTCATGGGCAAACTAGAAAAAAAAAAAAGGGAAAAAAGAGGAGGGGAGGATGAAAGGGAAGGCAGAGAAAGAAGGAAAGGAAAAGGAAATATAAAAAAAAAATTGAACATTTTCAAAACAACATTTTTGAAACCAAAGATTTCCATGAAAACCCCCCAAACTTGCTCCTTGTGGAATGAAGATTATTTCAGGGTTTGTTTGTTTTTTCAAAAAAAGATCTTTATCATTTTTCAACCTGTGCAAATCCCAAAGGAAGGATGATGGGCTTGATTCTACACCCACTGAAATCAAGTGACTTCAGGGAGAGCAGGGTAGGGCCCTTTAAAGAGCACTATTGTTCTTGGACGAAACAGCGCTTTCCTTTATCCCGCACCCATCAGGCCAAGAGAAGAGAGTTTGCCAAGTTCAATACAACGGTAAAATGGCAGGTTGAAGAGACACTGGTGGCCATGTCACCAAAGCCACCAAAACACTGGCTGGGTCAGCATGGGGGAGTTTTCCTTACAGCTCCCACGCTGGCTCTGCTCTGTGAGGAGTGAATTTCAGCCTCCACAGCTGTCACTACTGCACCAGGAAACCAGCCCTGAACTCTCAAAGCTTAAAATGAAGTGAGTGACGCTATGAACCTACCCTCCGCCAAATGTATTTATTTTTCAGAAGAGGTTTTATATACCTTAATGAGGCAAAGCCAGCTTCCCCACCCACCTTTACCCCAGCACAGGTGTGTGGCAATCCCCAGATGCAGGGAAACCAGGGACTGTTCTATTATGTGGGGCAGGATTTGGGGAGGCCATAAAAGGGGGCACACACCTCCTATCGTAGCATGGGCTGTAATTCTGTGAGGAGGCTTTGAGGAGGAGCGGAGCAGCCTGGGGGAGAAGCACAGAGCTCAAAACCAGAAGGGGACCAGCAGATCATTTAGTCTGACCTCCTGCACATTCACACACCACCCCCCACACGTCCCACCCAGTTACTCCTGTACGGAGCCCAACCGCAGCCCTCAGAGACGATTGTGTGCCACAGGCCGAGAACAGGCAGGACCAAGGTACATTAATGCCCGAAGCCCCTGGAATGGCAGGGAACTGAAATATGTGCAGATCATCCTAGCAAGCAACCTGCGCCCTATGTTGCAGAGGAAGGCTGAAAAAACACAAAAAAACAAAGGGAAAAAAATACCCCCTCCCCCCCGCCCAGGTCCCTTTCAATCTGATTAGGGGAAATTTCCTTCCTCACCCTTAAAATGGCAATCAGTCAGAGCCACCAGCCAAGCACCAGAGAAAGAATTTCTGTTCAGCCTCTGAACACCGGCCCCACTCTCTCCAGTGTCTCATTTCCAGAATGCAAGGAGGGGGAATATTTCCTTCCTGACCCCACAGGCAACCAGCCAAAGCCCTGTGCAGAATCTAACGCAGATCCATTAGTGAACAGTAGCTACTGCAACCTCAATACTGTAGTCGCACCTGTGGAGCAGCTCCACAGCTGTTTTGTGGCTTGAGAACCCCAGTGACCTGCAGCACAGTTTGGCTCTCTGGCTTGTGAGATGCATAGGAGACAACAGTCTACTACTGCTGCCAGCAAATATATTTGGTCTAATAAGAACAGAAATGTTTTCAGGAAATAAATGAACAACAACAACAAACTATAAAAAACAAAAACATTTTCTCCCTTTGCACTGAAACAGTGTAGGAAACTGCTAGCTAGAAAAGTTAGAAAATGAAATCAGTAATAAACCAAATGTGAAAATAGTCACCTTAGTTTCACAATTTAAGCTAAATAAAATTAAAACAAGCAAATGAAATAACCCATTAGAGATCATCAGCAGAATTTGAACTGTGGCACAGACCTCGGGTAAAGGAATCTCTCCATCAGCTGGCAGCAGAAGCAGGCTGCTATCCTTTATGTGGGCCAACCACTAGAGGGCAACACAACACACATTCTCACAAGGTTGTAAAGTGCCATCAATGGGGTAAAGCAAATTAGATTTTTAAAAAATCCATCCATATTTAATAATCTTCTTATGCAGATAAGTGATTTTAATTTTAAATATGATTTTTATTATTATAGCTCTCTTTAATGGCTTCAATTGCTTTTTTTTAATAATAAGGTCTGCACTGTTCTCTCACATATATGTTTCTGTTATTTGCAAGAGGAAGCTGTCCCAGTCATGCAGGTGGGAAAAAAACAGCTTGTGTTTGGCATCCCTGAGTTTCACAAGGTTTGCAAGGCAGTCAATGCACTATAAAGCCTTGTAGGCCTGATAAAATATGCGACTTATTTCTCCACATCCGTGCCTTAGTTGTAAATGCACTGTGAGATGGCAAATTTGCATGTGTGCTTCATTCTGCATGCTGCCTGAACCTGCTGCTGTTGCAGGATTTTCTTAAGAATAACTGGATTAATCATCTTCTGGTAGAAGTGGGGGGGAAAAAATCCTTCCTCCATTCAAAGTCTCTCAGTTAAAGGGCTATAAAATACAGGAGGAGCGGCAAGAGCAAAAACAAAATGTTGGTTTATTGGAGTTCTATTTCATTACCTGCAGGAAGAAAGGTGGGGGGGGGGGGAAAGGCTAGCAGAACAGCAAAAATCTACCCCTGAGTTAGCAGGGTGTGTGGGTCGAGAAGGTGACATAGAATCATAGAACTGGAAGGGATCTCAAGAGGTCATCTAGCCCAGTCCCCTGAACACATGGCAGGACTAATTACACCTCATGTCACATTCTGGGCACATAAGATTTATTGGCGTAACCAGTGCCAGATTTTGTGGCTGTTTGGAGGCAGCTATAGATGATGTTTATGAAGTTCAGACTGGAATTAGTCACAGGTCAGGGGGAATTTCTACCTATCCAGCTGTCCACCTAAGGTATTTTTAAAAGGTATCTATCATCATAACCTGGCATGGTGTCTAGATACTCGATTAACTGGTGTTATATAAATACCACGAGTATTCAAAGATTGGCTCTATTGATCTGCATGCCATGGTATCTAAGAAATTCTACCACTTGGGGAGGCCTAAGATAGATCAAAAGGAGATCACCAGAGAGACTGTATCTGAGGTGTTAACCGGAATAGCACTAAGAATGCTCTTGTCCCACATCAATCAACAGGTCAGTTTTCTTAATCCTTTCTCTGGCTGCAGAGCTTCGTGTACATGGTCCTTCCCCGTGTCTCACCAGGCCAAAGGGGTATCTTCCCCGTCTCAACTCAGCCGTGGGTACCTTTGGCTTTAGACGTGGTTGTGATCTACAATTAGCTGTGTTGGCTGCTGCAACATCTCTTTCCAAAGCACACTGCAGGCAGTGCAAAGGATTCTGGGGCACATGTGGAAACTCAAAAGACACCCAGTGCAGATGACTAAGCACAGAAACAGGAACACACTTTTCCAAGATGCAGTGACACAGGTTGGGAGGGAAGGCTTAGACAGGAGAATACAGAGGAGCCACTGAGCCAGCACAATGACCTTTCTTGCTGCATAAATGGCTTGGTGCTTTAAGGAGGAGGAGGTTTGTGACTCCACCTAATGGTAAGATCAATTCCGCCCATGTGCCAGGAACAATTTCTGTGTGGTAGCTGTTGAGCAAAAGACAGGTGGGCGTCAGTGGACTTGTAGACAGGAGAGCTCAGCAACTAACTATGTGAGGAAAGTAGTACCCCTAAGAGAGAATCGTGGTCAGACATGGGGAGAGGCTACATGTTTGATACAACATCCCCGAGGGAGGAGAGACTAAGTCAGATTGTCCTGGCAAGAAGCAAAGCAACTTCTACAATCCTGGAAGACTTTGTTCCAAGGTTACCGCGTCTCGGTGTCACAGTAAATCCTATTTCCTGTGCTGTACGTTGAGACGGCTTATACAAATCTGAAGAGACTGTTCGCCTGAGACTGTGGAGATAGGAGAAACGATTCTTTTTAAAATATCCAGCTTCAGTGGTGAAGAAAGAAAAACCTATATAAAGGAATCGCAAGTGTCCTTTACTCTGAATATAGGCCCCTTGCACACAAACTCTCAGCATTTTCTTCTCCTGGCCAGGAATTATTTTGAGCATCTAAATTTGCTGACCGAGGGTCAGATCCTCAACTGGTGTAAATTAGCATAGCTCCCCTGATGTTAAAGCACCGATACAAAGGGGCAGTAAAGTAGCCAGACTTAGCCAGCTGATAAGGCCCCACCCTCAGGGAGCTTTCGTCTGATGCAGAGCCGGCATACCCAGCACCGAGTCACTCTCAGCCCTGGCATAAAGGGCAGCAGGAGATGCTGGCAGAGTTTACTGCGCTCCAGCTATTCCCAGCTCCCATACTCTCCTTTCACAACCTTTCCAACTGGCAGAGCTTAGAGCAGCCCCCGGTTGCTCTAACCTACACAAGATCTAGTTCAAATCCATCCCTCTCTGTGATGCACAGAGTGAAAACCCTGTGACGCAGAGGACCTGGGCCTTTATTTCTTTATTATTATTGTGCCGTATCTGAGGCTCTCTCACACACACACTGGGAAATCACACAGAGGCATTAAACTTTGGTGAGCCATACCCATTTGTACTCTGTGCCTGAATATCATCTGACTAGAGCTTGTGCCTTTTGCCTCAAAATGGCCAAGAGAGATGGGGTTTTTCCCCCCCATGACTCACTGAGGTCAACGTATCTTAGTAACACTAGGAGCTTTGCAAATGTTAATGCTCTACACCCACTCCTCACTTGAACAGAGGCAGAAGTTATTTTGATTTCATATCGCCACATCTTGGGCAGACACGCACCTTCCTTCCTTGCTGCTTTTGCGCTCTGCCCAAGTTCGAGCCTCGAGTCTCCCCCCTCTCCGTCCAAGTGCCATGTGTGCATCTCATGCTGCCATTATCTACGCTGTGTCCCAGCTATAAATGTTAAATAAACTCAAAAAAGACAAAGTGCATTATTGTAGCGCAGCCAGATGCTTCCAGAGCAGAAGACTGCTGAAATGAGAACAAAAGACTCGCTGGATCAGAGGATCCCCTGGTGGACTGGTGTTTGAAATGAAACGTATGACCTGCCTTAACTAAAGCTGCCATTAAGCATTAATGCTGTCGGCGTTCTGAACACACACACGGAAACGCACTTGCGCTGCAGCTGGGAACGTTATTAACTGGTGAGACTGAGCCTGGATTCTGAGCTGTTACACTATTAAACAGCCTGAAGAAGTAAAACCCTGGGATTTTCCATCCAGAGGACCCGGCTCTCTCCTCCGGTACCGCCCTCACTGCATAGACGGCTCATCCGGACACTAAAGGTGATAGATGGCGCGTGATGTTAGTCGACAGTTTGGTAAGAAAGGAACTCATGCCAGTTCCCCATGGCCCTTAGGAAGGCCTGAGAGATGATCCCTGCCCTAGCCCTTAATAATAGCAATGCCTGTTTTTTATAAAGCATTTCTCATCACTAGATCTCAAAACACTTTAGATCCTCACAACACACTTGTGAGGTAGGGGAGCATAATTATCCTAATTTTATAGATGGGGAACTCAGGCACAGAGAGGTGCAAGGTCCAAAGCCATGCAGGAAGTCCCTGGTGAAGCAGGGAAATGAACCACAGCCTAAGTCCGTGCCCTAATCATTGGACACAAACCTAGCTCCCTTCAACTTCTCACCTGCTTCCTGCCAAGCTGGTGGAACCAAACTCAGTGAAAACCCCGAAGACTTGATGGTTTTGAGCAGATGATTTTGTGTGACTTCACCCCCGGTGACACATGCCAGGTTGACAGGCCTGGAAGCACTGGGTTTTCCAAAGCACCTTTAGGAGTGTGAGTCCTGGACTTCCAATAAGATCTCTGCTCCTAAATCCCTTAAAAGCTTCTGAAAAATCCAGGCATTTTATCCACAGAACAGGGATGGGATGATCAATGTCAGCACAAGCTTCCTTCTGCAGTGCCCACACATGTGCTTCGCCCCTGGACCATGTCTGAGATGGAAAAGGGTGCTTCAATCTTCCTGACTCGTTCAGTTCTTAAGACTGTCAACTAAGGGCCAATTAGTGCCATCACATGGCAACTACCTTCAGTCACTATGGAAACAGGCTTGATTCCAGCCGAAGACCTAGATGATCTAGATGCAGAAGTCTCCATGGTTCATCACCCATCGAGTCCATCAAAGGGGAAAATTTTCATTCTGGTTTGCCTAAGGGTGGGAGGGAATAGAGCACGATACCACAGCACTTGAGGGAGTGGCTGCAAGTGTGCGATATTTTTACATCCCATGTTAGTGATGGGAGAACCAGTCTGGACAAAAGCAGCGTTGCCAAATCATTACCCCCCTCTATAACTGAACCTGAAACTCTCAACAGCAATGGAGCAAAGGTGTGTGGGGTCCTGATCTGCTAGTGGGTAATGTCTGGCCCAGTCTCCCCACCCCCGCCTGTCTCAGCTGCTCCAAGTGGACACTTCTTCCTCCAGCTCCCACGTGAGACATCCTGCCAGCACCAACAGCTAGCAGAAATCAGCTGTGCCGTGCTCCTGTGCTTTCTCTGCTCTTATGGCCCAAGGATCCCACCTGTATTCCCCTCTCCCCCGACCCCAGACCTTTCTAAAGAGTCTGAAATCTTTGGCTAATATTCCCCACCTTCCTATGGGTTTTTTGATGCCTCTGAACTACCAGGTCCTGGCTGCAAGGGGAGGGGATCTGAAAACTAATCTGGCAAAACTCCTAGTAGCTGGGGTGGCACCCTGCCTCTTTCACCTGTTTCGTGCCATCCAAACTGTTTTCCAAGTCTAGCATTTTGGGGGGATGGTTATTTCTCGCTGCCTTTATTCCCCTTCACCCAATCCCACCAAATATATTGAGGCTTGATCGATACTTAAAACTGATACAGGCATTGCTATGTCAGCCAGGGGGTGAAAAAAAACACACACCCTAGTGACAAAGCTATGCCAACAGCCCTTCCAGCCCAGCGTAGATACAGCTGTGCCAATGGAAGAGAGCTGCTTTGGACACAGCTAATGTTACTCGGGGAGGTGGTGTTCTTATTCCTTCCATCAGCCTACGCTGCGTCTACACTGGGGCAATGTCGGCCCAGGCTCTCTAGTGTAGACACAGCTTTACATTCCTCACTGTCTGCAATGCAGCTGCAATGCAGCGGGGCTCTCTGGAGGCTCACAAGGCTGGACGAGGAGTTTTTAATAGCAGAGTTTGTTCAGCTGACAGCCTGCTCACCTGGCTGGTGGTTAGAGCGTGCTCAGCATTGCAAGGGAACGTGTGATGCTCCGACCGACCAGATCAAATCTGCCGAATTGCACCGGGGTGTGGCTGGTCTGTATGGATCCATGTACTGATTGTTTACACTCCAGCTGCCCACTGCATTTGACAGTAGCCTGTTGGGACCTGCTGCAGCTCCCATTGTAGTCAAAGGGAGCAGCAGAATTGGGCCCTAGAACTTGATATTGTTACATGCATTTGAAGCGAGGGACTATTTAAAGTCCCTCCGAACTGCTGTTTTTAAGGGCATGTATGAATCGCCGGCTTGTGAACGGCAATAGGCTGAAAGCCCTAGGGGCGAAAGTCTGCTTCAGCCACAGCACAGAGATCAGTAGCAGGACAAGCTTCTCCCCCAGCCCCGCCTCCAGCAGCGTCTCTCAACTCCAATGCTGAGTCACCATCTCCAGGAATGGAAGCAAAATCCAGAGTCTGTGGCCCCCAGGACTGGCTCCAGGCACCAGCGTAGGAAGCTGGTGCTTGGGGCGGCCAATTCAAAGGGGTGGCACTCCATCCGGTATCGGGGCAGCACATCCGGGTCTTCGGCAGCAATTCTGCGGCGGGTCCCTCATTCCCTCTCTTCCTGTTTGAGCTGCCGCCGAATTGCCGCCGAAGAGGAAGAGAGGGAGGACTCGCCACTGAACTGCCGCTGAAGAAGAGGCACGATTTAGCTGCCGCCGAAGTGCCGCCATTCGTCTTTTTTTTTTTTTTTTTTGGCCACTTGGGGCGGCAGAAAAGCTGGAGCCAGCCCTGGTGGCCCCATTCAGTCCTTGGCAGCAGCAAGGGTGAAGAACTGTGGAATGTGGATGCTTATCCACTGGGAACAGCAACACGACAATTTCACGCAGAGCACCGAACAGCCACTGGCGGGGACAGAGCTCGCTTCCAAGGCGGGCTGGATTCAACCAGGGGCCTAACAGTGAAACACTCCACATTCCCTTAACAATCCTCTAAGCCCTTCAGTCTCACCTGGTCCTACGAGGTGTCAAGTGCTCTTAGCGTCCATTGAAGTGAATGAGAGTTGAGGGTGACCTACACCAAAAGTCTGCTTGGGCCTCATTTCAGAGCCCGCCGTAAACGTAAGGGGATGCAGTCGGGTCCCGTTGGGTTGGTGTGGTCAGCATGCTTTGTGATGGGAGACTGGCTGATCCGAACCAAGCCTGAGTGTGTGCTGTGCGGATTGCATCCGATCGGAGCCTGATGCTTGCACTCAGGTCCTGTCAGGTTTGGGTCTGATTGCAAGGATCTACCCCACCCTTCCAAGGAGGTGTTCAGGACCGGGCACGGGGAGCAGCCAGGTTGGCTGGAAGTGAACTATCCTAGAGGGTCTGGTCCTATTTAAAGCAGCACTGATGCTTTCTGCCTACCTGCCCTCTGGGCTCTACTGTGGATTCAAAGTAAAGACCAGAAGCAGCCCAGTGTGACTCTCAACGTGCTGAGAGCGAGGAGAGTTCTGCAGGATGTAACGCAGGGCAATTAAAGACACCTCTGTTGGAATTCTGACAAAATTAGTCACACGGGGTCCATGGCTCACATAACAGACTCTTCCTTAGACGGTGACCCTCCCTTTGCTTATCCTCTCTGTCTCTTCTTTCCACCCCCTCAACCTATTTGTCTTATTTGGCTTTAACGTGAGTCAGATCCGCCAATGCAGTATCATGCGAATGTACTCCCTGCATCCCCCATCCCTCCGCCCTGCTTTTCTAACTGAACACTGGCACCAACACCCTATGGTACTGCGAAGTAAAGAACAAACTGCTATCCAGTGGAGGGAGGATGCAGGTTGTTTGTCCCACCTGCCAGCGGCACTTCACCTGGTTTTTAAAGAGTTTGCTTTGTGCTTGATTTCCTCTCCCCTCTCCACTTTTAAGCAAAATTCATGCTGGCGAAAGGCCAGACCTGGGAGACTGACATCCTCTCTTTAGCCACAAAATAGGTATCTCCAATACATCAATGAACATGAGCCTTCATCTAGAGGGGAATTCCATTTTTAGGGCCCATTCAATTTTTGGCCTGCCTGCTGAGGTGCCCATTGTGGTGATAGTCACACTTCTGACGAGGAAATGGACTGATATTCCAGGCAATCATCAAGTGGTAAGAACTTGGATTGCTGCTGACCGGAGCTGGATTCAACCCCATGACCTTGCAGGGAAAAGCTCCGTCGGCTGGCAGCAGTCCTGCCAGGCCATCCATCGCCAAATGTTTTTGATCACAGCATAATCGACAGCATTTGTCCCTTTCACACTCAAGGCATCTTAGTGCACGTGGTGCTGCAGGGCCAGGCTTGTGTTGGAGTACTAGCTGCGGAGCTGGAGCTGACAATCTTGTGTTTTCACCTACCACCCTCTGCTGCCCCCTCCTCTCTAAGAGGGTCAGTGGGACCCCTAGGGAAGTCAGTACGAGCTTTACAAGATCCACACTGGTCTGATTGTCCCACCTTGTTGGAATGCATTATCATTTTTCTTATGTTGCTGTGGTCCATCGAGACCCCCCAGGCTAGCATGGTATCACCCAGAGGACCAGGCCTCCATTGTCCTGGGTGCTGCACACCCCCATAGGAAGATACTATCCCGGCCCATCGCAGCTAACCCTAAGAGTTGTTCTTGTACCCGCGACGAGGCACTTTCGAGAGATGATTGAAATGATGCCTACAGCAGCTGGCAGGTGACGTTGGGTGCACAGCTAGTCTGCCGGGGTACATGCTCGTACGGTTGTTACCTTGTCCTCCCTCTCTAGCCGTTTGTTTCCTCCCCCCGTTGCATCTTGTTGTTAACCTAGACAGTAAATGCTTTGGGGCAGGGACTGTCTACTCCGCGTCCCTGATTCGAGCCTTTAATGTGCCGCCGCAACACATATAATAAATAAGCCATGAGGACGACAGGGGTGACTTGTAGCGAGCCGCAGCTTAAGTTCCTGCTGATTAAGTTGCATGGTGAGTAACTTGTCCCTTAGTTTAGCCTCATTCTTTATGAAAATGAGGGATGAGAGACAGGTGGATTGGAAGCCTTTGATAGCTGTTGCTTCTGAATCCCTCACAGCAAACCTTGCTCCCCAGCGCTGTCACAGCACGGGAGTTAATCCCTGAAGTCTCATCACAAGATGACGCACAGACACTGAGCCTAGCCAGCCACTCGCTACCAAAAGGCAGCCAATGCAGTTGTGTCAGAATAAAGGGGAAGCTGTCACATTGCCTTGAAAATACAGTTATTGGCTTGTATCAGGCTAGTAAATGCATTCCGGCTCGAGGATGAGAGAACCATCAGGGACTCAAAGTGAGAGACGATATTGTAAAAGGAAAAAAAAAAAAAAGAGACATTCTCTCAGCCTATCCCTGCAGGCTGGGGCACTGAACACTAAGCAATGTGCGAGCTCTGTTATTCTTTCCTGTTTCCTTGTGATAGTCAGTGCTCATACAAGGTGTCAGCCTGACAACTGGAGATTGAAGTCTTCAATCCAGCCACAGGACAGGAATAGCAAAGGAAGGTCTGATGCGGTCTTGCTACTGCACTTCAGTCCTGAGCGCACCTCTAAGGACAAGAAAGGAGGCCAGCACCTATTAGCGGGGTGGTTTCTGGGAAATACGGATACTTTTATTAGGAACTGGGTGGAGTCCTCCCAAATTAATTTCGCCTCTGTCAAACAGCCATCAGACGGTAACAATTTTATGTGACCACTGGCCTGAGCTGGATCCAAACTGCTGACCTACATATGAAAGACGACGGCCCTTTCACTAATCGCCTGAGTCATCCTGTCTGCGTGTTCCTCAGCTCTTAATTAGTTTTGCGTGCAGGTCGATAGATATGTACTTGTCTATTTGGGTCAATAACAAACTTGTATTTCTATAGCATCCTTTTCAGTCATATCTTAGGGCCCTGAAGAATTAGCCATAATAGAATTACCAGCACTAAAGATTTAATCAATGGCTGGTTAAATTAGAAGCAATACAATGAAATACTTTTTTCTTCCAGCATCTAGCCGCTCTGTGGAGATTCAGTGCCCCAGGGGCTGGGGGTCATCAAGTCAAATACTGTAGCAGGATATTAAAATAGGGATGGATAATTTTCTGACCTTCCTAGGCTAAGAGCATGGTAACCAAATCTCATGCTTCTGGCCATTAACAGACCTCCTGCAGGGGTCAGGAAGGAATCACCCTCTAACCATTGTACATCACTGCATAAGCAATTAGGTGCTTTGCCTTCCTCTGCACCATCAGGTATTGGCCACTGTTGTAGGTATGGTAACATAGCTGAAGAACAAGAGGTCTGAACTACTATGGAAAATTCCTCACTGAACAGCACAGAACTCAGTCAAGGGGTGCAATCCTAGAAGGGGTTACAGTGGCTTTAAAAACCTTTGTTCCCTGATTCTGGGCTGCTCTGAGAGCTGGAGGCTGGAGAGGCCCCTGGAATAATTTAGATAGCTCTGGGGACCTGTCTGGCAGCCTCCCAGAGCTGCCCTGGGGGCCACAGTTCTGCCTGGAATCTCCACAGGGTTCCTGCCCAGTGCTTCAATTCTGCCAGGGCTTTTGAGGGGATCCTCAGAGGGCAGCCTTCCCTCTGTCACCCACAGGGACTATGATGTGAAAATCCTCTGCTGGCCAGATATGGATTATTTAAGGCTCCTTTACGCCACCTTAGCCCTCTCATCCAGCGTACAGGGGCCAAGAAGGGGCTGACTGACAATCTTACCCAGTGTTGAGCGACAGAGTCCTGTGGCACCTTATAGACTAACAGATGTATTGGAGCATAAGCTTTCGTGGGTGAATACCCACTTTGTCGGATGCGTGTTCGCCCACGCAAGCTTATGCTCCAATACGTCAGTTAGTCTAGAAGGTACCACAGGACTCTCAGTTGCTTTTTACAGATCCAGACTAACATGGCTACCCCTCTGATACTTTACCCTGTGTTGTTACTGATAATCATTCATGGGTGGGGTAACTTCCTCTTCATCTAGTCCTGCCAGATCAACCAAGAAAAGTCACATTCCAAAATCTTACCTCTTTGGCATTACAGAGCCCAATTTGCAGTGATGACCACTAAGGCTCAGATCCTGCAAACACTTAGCCATGCGCTTAACTCTACACACGAGGGTAGTCCCACTGACATCTATGGGGCCACTCAGGTGCCGAGCGCGAAGCATCTGCAGGATCAGTGCTTATGTTTGTGGATGCAAAAACCCAACAACAACAAAACCTGCAGATGCAAAACTGCCTGTAAAATTAGAGGGTGGGCTGCAAATCAGTCCCCTTGAAGCTAAGGTACTTTTGCAGTTTTATTCACTAACTTAATTTCAGTTAGGCTGAGCAGCTCTTCCCAAATTGCTCTGAGCTGGGATCCAGGCACGGGACTGGAATACTTCAGACCTTTTGAATGGGAAGGGATGTGAGCAGCAGAGTTGGGTGGCTTTGACTTAGGCCTGGTCTATACTGGCGTTGCAGCCACTGCTTAGCTGCACAAGTGCAAACCTCGAGTGTAGGCATGATTTACACTGGAGCAGTGTGATCTGTACAGTGCAGCTCCTGGCAGACATTGGGTGAATGGCCTTTAGTATACAGGAGTTCAGACTACATAATAAATAATAATAATACTTAGCTCTTACATAGCACTGTTCATCTATAGATCTCAAAGCATTTTACACAGGAGGTCAGTAGCATTATCCTCATTTTACACATGGGGAAACTGAGGCACTGACAGCTGAGGGGACTAACCCCAGGTCACCCAGCAGGCCAGTGACAGAGCCAGGAATAGAATTCAGGATTCCAGAGTCTCCGTCCAGTTGCTAGCCACTAGGACCACTGCCCCCCCTTGCATTGGATAATCATAATGGTCCTCCCAGGCCTTAAAAAGGCAAGAAAATTTGTATCTGGCTAGAGACGTGCAACAGTGCAGGTACAGTGGTGTCTAGACTGGGAGTTCTGCCAAGTGAATTATTATTCAGTCTCTCGTGAATGATTATTATTATTTCTATAGCAGTCGTGCCTAGACAGGCCATTTGTCTGGTTTTAAACTGGACAGTCCTGCTTTTAAATAGTTTGTCCCCTGTTTGCTACTGAGACAAAACTGGACATGGTTTTGCCAGTAGCCCGCACAGGGGACGCCATTTTGAAAAGCACAGGCATCCCCCCCATGCCTGCAGGAGCTGGCCTGCATGGTGCAGGCGAAGTCATGCCGCTGGCTCCTCAAAATGGCATTCTCCGGGAGGCATGATCTCACACGTGTGGTGCAGCGAGGTCATGCTGTCAGGGCTGGGGTCGCACCAATCCCATCCGAGTGGTGCTTCAGAGCCCCAGTCATGGACCACTGTCCTGTTGTGCTGGGTGTCCCACAAACACCTAAGCGGCACATGTGCACTTCAGTACGAGAGCCCATGTGCTGAATAAACCCAGAGAAAGTATCCTCCCTCCCATTTCCATTGCTAGAGGCGCTGAGGGTGGATTGAGTAGAAACAATGAGATGGAATTAAGAAGGAAATTACATTTGTGCTGAATGTCAGGGGAAAAATAAACCGTCCTCAAGTCTGAGCGCTATCTGGCTGCTGGATCTATCAAGGGAAAAGGCATTTGAAGCTGCTCTGGAGAAAAACACTAGACATGATACTGGTAGGGTTGGGAGAGACAGGGTCTAAACCAAAGCCCACTGAAGGCAACTGAAAGATTCCAATAGCCTCTGGCCTAGAAAGAACAAGGCCTAGCATGCATTTCTCTTTATTCTGTTTTCTCCAGCTCGGTCCTCTTGGCACAGGAACAAAAACCCTCCTGAACTAGAGTTAAATGAGTTATAAATACTTTGTTTCTGTGCGGAGGTGGTTCAAACACTTATGTCCCCAAAAATCAGCAGTTAGCATTTAACAGAGAGGTGCCGTCAAGGTTAGTAGGCCAAAAATGTCACGGGCGTGTTTCTTTCTTCCCTTTGTTTACCGAGATCACACACTGCTTTGTATGCCTTCTTCCGCACCTTCCAAAAGAAATGTCGCAGCGCTGTTTTATATATAGCTAGAGATGGATAAAATCTCTGCCAACAGCCCAGAGGATTTGCAAACAATCGGACAGAAAATACAAAAAATAAAAAATAAGAGGCCAGAATCGCAGCTGGGGTCAGTTTCCATATCTCCACGGGGAAGATGGATGGTTTAGGAGTTAGAGCAGTTCTTTCAAGCTAGCATCCTGTCACAGACTTTCTGGGCAAATCATTTTTAAACTCTGTGCCTCAGGATAATGGTACTTCCCCTATTTCATGGGGACAAGGGTGTTGAGAGGATAAATACATTAAGGGCTTGTCTACAAGACCATTTAGTTTGCGGCAAACTGAGGCGTGAATCTAGTCTGCCACACACTAACTGTCCCCAATGCATGCACCCTGCTGACGTGTGCTAACAGCTGGTTAGTGTGCTTTGACCTCCACCACTTTGAAACAGGAGTAGATTAAAGAGGGCTAAGGAAGCCAGCTTGCTGCAAGCTAAATGTTCGTGTGGACAAACCTTAAGGATTGTGAGGCACTCAATTACTACAATGACAGGGGCCAGATAACTACCTTAGACTGATTTTAATGGAGCTATGGTGATTTCCACCAGCTGAGTTCTGCAGTCCAGTTCTCACAAGCACCCCCATAACACCAAGCCAGCGAGCAAACCAATACAGGTTTTGATAATACCTCTCTTAATCATTTGTTCTTATGTACCTGGTTTTACCAAGGACCTCAAAGCATTTTCCAAACCATATTTATTTAAGCCTCAGGGTCCCGAAGAAAGGATAATTATCCCATTTTGCTAGTGAGGGGAAACTGAAGGATGGAGAGGTGACACAGACTGCCCACGCTCACACATGCAGAGAGTTACTAGCAAATCCAGAAACAGAACCCAGCAGAGACCTCAGGTTTTCTGCTCCACCCACAGGACAATATTCCCGGCCACAGCTAGGAACAGAACCCAGCAGTCATGACTCCCAGGCCCCTTTCTAACTCAGAGCCATAACTAGGGATTTTTGCGCCCGAGGCAAGGGACAGGGGCGGCACGTCCGGCTCTTCAGCGGTGGGTCCCTCTCGGACGGAAGGACCTGCCACCGAATTGCTGCTGTTCTTCGGCGGCAATTCGGTGGCAGGTCCTTCCCTCCTAGAGGGACTAAGGGACCCACTGCCGAAGAGCAGGACGTGCCACCCCTCTCCCTTGCCGACGACCAGCGGCAGTTTGGCAGTGGGTCCCTCAGTCCCTTTTGGAGGAGAGACTTTCTGTGCCCACCACCTTCTGCGCCCGAGGCAAGTGCCTCACTCGCCTTGCCCTCGTTACTGCACTGTTCTAACTAGACCCTGAATCCTGACTTCTAGCCTCCTGCTCCAACCACCAGATAACATCCCTCCCCCCCAACACGAGCCTGGGCTGGGTCCAAAGCATGGGGCTCATTGAAAAGTTTTTGCTGAAACTGTTTTTCTGTGAGAACGTTGATTGTCAGCTAAACAAAAGCTTTTGCAGAAAGTGTCTGCTTTTTTGCAGAAACTGTTGTTTCCATCAAAAACTTTCTGCCTGAAAACCCTAAACTTGTGGGTTTTTTTTCCAAAATGTGCTTTTCTTTTTAATGAAACATTGCAATTTTCCATGGGGGGTGGGGGTGGGGGGGCGTGGAATGATTCAGGACTCCCAGGCCCCTACTCCAACCACTAAATCACATTCCTTAACGCAGCAAAGGCAAGGAGGATCCAGCAGGCCTAGTTCCTGCTCTAACCACTAGGAACACTGTCCCAGTGAGTTAAAATGCATTTACAATTATGAAAAAAAACCCTTTTAACGCAGATCTTCATGTCAGATTCTCATTTACTGAATAAAACCACAATCATCATCATCATCTTATGATCCCTTATAAGTACTGGTTTCAGAGTAGCAGCCGTGTTAGTCTGTATCCGCAAAAAGAACAGGAGTACTTGTGGCACCTTAGAGACTAATAAATTTGTTAGTCTCTAAGGTGCCACAAGTACTCCTGTTCTTATAAGTACTGAAGCCCTTTGCTGTTGAGTTATTTAACTATTATAAAGGCTGTCTCACTCACCCGAGCAATGAGCTCTCCGACCATTCCAGTCCAGGTGCCGTTTGCCTCGGGCACGCCATACACCCCGTCACCAACCAGGCGGATCTTGTAGTTGAAGTGCAGGATCTCCGCCAGCTCCTTCAACATGTCTACGCAGAAGCCTTCATAGCGGTCATTCCCCTCCAGCGCCTGGTGGTTCTCCTTCAGCATTAAATAAGGGTTTTCCTGCATCGAAACTGGGCAGCTGTCATTCCCATCTTAGCCATGGGATCACAACAGCGCTGCATTTAGCGTGAATCAGTAAGCGGGGCTGATGAAGGGGGCTCACTGGGAAGTGCCATGGGAGGCAGGAGCTCTGGCAAAAGATACTGGCCAGATCTTCGGTCCTGCTCTGTCCCTTTGACCTCCTCGTGGGATTGGGGTGCAAGAGGGGACCAAAAGCTGGCTTCAAGTACCAGTTGTGGATTCTGCTTGCCTAGGAAAATCCTTAGGTGGTGTAAAGAAAGTGTAGGTAGTTCTGTGACATTTGCTCCTGGTCCTTCCTGTGTTGGTGGAATTCTCTGGACGTGTCTGATCTACCAAGGTGTAGAGGGCATTCTAGGGCATGGCCACAGTTCCAGCAATCTTGAACTAGCTGGAAATAATTTAGAGCAGCCCAAGGCTGCTCTAAATTGTGCTGGTGTGTGTAAGACAGTATAAGGACACGTCTGCTGCAGTTTGGGTCTTGATTCAAACAGAGTTCATCTGGACCCACAGAACCGGCTCCAGCGTGTTTCACGGGTGTGTATGTGTTAGCAGCAGGGGCACTGGTAAATACTCAGGGGGGTAGTGAACTCTGGGCAAGATGGGGGGCAGGCAGCACAAGGACTTGATAAGGTGAGGATGGTGGTGGCTGCACCCTCACAGTCCCAGTCTATTCCAATTATCTTCATCTTACTCATTTTTAGTAATTTTTATGGAGAGAAGGGACAATTCTCCCGCCCCATCTAACTGCTGTATCCGGAACAAGAGCATCACTCGGAGATGAATTTAAAATTGCAACTTATCCCCATCACAGCCCTCTCCCCAGCTGCTTCTGAACTCATCAAATATCATTTCCATATGAAACATCAACTTGAGTTTAATTACACTGTCATAAATTGTCCTCAGTGCTGTAATTAGAGATTTGATCGTCTGTTCTTTATGAAATCAGCATGCAGCGCTGAATGCAGGGGGCAGAGGAGGGGTGGAAGAAGGGAATAATATCCTGGCTGATTGAGAATGACATCCCTAGACGCCGGGCTGGAGAAGAGCTAACGGGAACTGTCGGTGACCCCCTCACTTACCAGGATGGTGGTGATGATGAGAGTGGTGTTGAAGAGAGTATCCGATATGTTGGAGGAGAAGATTCTGTTATCCATGGTAAGTCCTTCAGAAACATGCCAGTGGCCAATCTGTAGAGGTAAAGAGCAGAATAATGAAATTTACAGTGCAAATTACCATACACGCCTACCATATGGCTCCTAGGGCTGACAAGGATCAGGCCAGCCCTGTGAAAGATATTTATTAACTCTCCATTACCTTTACAGTGCACCCCACCAACATTATGGCAGAGAGATTATGCCGCTGGTAGGCAGTCTTGGCACACGCCACCCGTGCCACCGTGCTAAGAACCACTCAGGTTCAAATTGCTAGTGGTTGATCCAGGCATCTATACTGTGACCACAGCCAGGCGCCTGATTCGGAGAAGTGCACAGGAGGGGGATGGGTGCTGACTGCTATTTGATGCTCCAGGACTAAAGCTTTGTCTTCACTGGTGTGTTTTTAACTATGCACCTGAGCTATCCCGCTGTGAAATCCCAGTGGAGACAAGGCCCTGTGGTTTTAGCCCAAGGTAGCTATGTGGGATCAATGCTATACTCCCACCCGTGATTCATCCTCATAGAAACCACAGTGCTTTCTCCCCACCAGCATTTGACCTCAGATGTTCTGTTCCTGGTTCTGACCCTGATTCACCAGGCAGCCTTGGGCGAGTGCCTTTCCCTCCCAGCTGCCCATCTGAAGGGGATCACAATACATGACTGACCTCAAAGGGGGCCAATAGGCTCAAGTCATGGCAAAGTACTCGGAGATCCTTGGAGGATAAGCCCTACAGGAAGTAGCATCACAGCCTCCTGGCCTCCATTACCAAATATCAGACCCAACCGGTACAGTGCTGACACCAACGTCTTGTAACCCTGCCATGTGGTGTCACCTTAACAACGTGCTTAGAAACGAACCCACAGCCTCAGCAGCACTGCACAGGGACTAATCTCCCCGAGCCCCCACTCGCACTGCCCCCTGGAGATTAATTAACCCCCCAAACTACAGCACTTAGGCCAATCGGCCCCAACAATTCTACATGGACACTAAGCCACCCAAGCCAAACCTCGGTGTGATTGCATTAAAACCAATTTCCTGTCCAACGCCATGGAAGAGACATGTAAATCCTACCTGACGCTATGACATGCGTGTCCAGGAGAATACCACAACAAGGTCATGTAACAGGCAGCTGGCCTCATCCATTCCACCCTTGGCAGCGTCCCTTTCCCCCTGGGAAGCCTCTCTGCGCCTTATAAGATCCCAGCCCTCGGACTGTTGCAGAGCTGACTGTGGAGTAAATCCCTTGACCTTGCTGAGGCGAGTTGTCTTTCTTGTACTGCTGCCCTACTAGCTAGGTGATGACCCCATAATGTTTGGGTGCCTGCAAGGAACTCTTTGTAGCAAAGGTCATCTGTTCCATGATGCTCTAGTACTGACCCAAGCAGACCTCATTGACCTCTATTAGAAAATCAGCCTCGGTTTAACTCAAAATCAATCTAGTTACATCTGTGCAACCCCCTAATATAGACGCACTGAAATGGCTTTCATTGTGCCTTGGCTGAGTGCAATAATCAGTCTGGGGCAGACACTGCACAGCTGCACTGAAGTCCATGGGAGTTTTGTCATTCACGTCTATAGATGCAGGATCAAGCCTTTAAACTCGTGTAACACGATGGATTTTAGCTACACTGGACTTTATCACAAGGCCCCAGTCACCTGCTATAACGACTAGACAACATTCCCTCTCCTCTTGCTTCTCTAAGATAGCGATCAGTTCTCAGTAATGCATTATTTTGTCAGATCTGATAACTGGAGATTAGTGACAGATTATCTTTAATTTTAACAACTCTTGCTGTTGTCAGATTCTTCCCTTCCCTGCTGGCATGCTGTAATTGACTGCCTCCTCTTCCTCTAGCATGACAGATGATTTGACCCTTCTTGTAGCATAGCACTGAGGCTAAATACATGGATATGCCAAGGTTATTCCCACTCCGTGCTGTGCTTGGTACTGACTCCCTTGATGGTACAGTAATGGCACTAATTGACTCCCCACAATGCTCAATGTTTCTGAAGTTTAATGTACTGGAAGATTACTAGGATTCTCAGATCTTTTCTCTCTCAAATGCAGATGCCAAGGTAATTTTAATCATATATTATATATATATATACATACATACATACATACATATATATATGGTTATTTATATATACATAAAGAACCACCAACAAAATCTCTTCAATACACCTCAGAAAACAATCAGATACCCTATCCACAACTGGGTAAAATGGCCTTGTGATTAAGACCCTGAGGATATGTTTACACAGTCTGTGGCAGCGAGCCTCCCAGCCTGGGTCAACAGACTCTACCGTGCTAAAAATAACGGTTTGGAAAGAGCTTTGACGTTGCTTCTCAGGCTGGGGCTCGGCTCTGAGGCCCACCCCCTACCCTAGGCTTCAGAGCCCGAGCTCCATCTTGAGTTGCAGCGTCTACATGGCTACATAAAGTGAGTCCCACCTGCCTGAGTCTGTGGGCCCGGGCTGGGAGGCTTGCTGCCATGGGCTGTATAGATGTACCCTGACTAGACAAGGACTCAGGAGACCTGGATTCAACTTCTGGCTCTGCTATAGACTCCCTGTGTGGCCTGGGGCAAGTCACTTAATCTAGTTTCCTCCTCTGTAAAATGGGGATAATTGCCCTTCCTTTGTCTGTCTTGCCTATTTAGATCGTAAGCTCTTTTGGGCAGGGACTGTCTGTTACCAGGTGTATGTACAGTACCTACCATACTCAGGCCCTGACCTCTCTTAGGGCCTCAAGGCATTACTGTGATACAAATAATGTGCATCCAGACAGGGCAGCTGAACCTGCGAAGAATAAGACAGCAGCCTTGACTGCATCCCTCCTTAACCTCCCTGGGCAGACAAGGTCTCTTGACTTCGCTGCCCCACAAAGGAGTTATCGTAATGTGGGACACCAACACAGGTTTATCATCTCCATAGAAAATGGCCACCAGCTCACATGAGATGAGCCTGGTGTTCCAGTCCCACTCCTTCAATCCCTTAAATTCCCCTAGTTGACAGGGATCGGCACTAACAAGCCTGAGCTTCCCAACCCCTTAAAGCACAAGGTGACAAAACACCACTCAAACGAAGGATTTTCATGACATGCCTTTTCGGCGGCTCCCCGCAGGCCTGAGCAGCAGGTGATGCCAGGGAGAGATGACATGGTGAGACCGTTCTGTAATCTTCTGAGGCAACAAGCTCCCCCCACCCCCATCTTTACCCCTGCAACTAGGGACCAGGGTAAAGCTGGCCTTGAACATGCCTTGAAACAGCTAGGCACCTCCAGAGCAATGAAGGTGGATTTCCTCTGAGCTCTGATTAGCAAACAGCGTCCTGCTGAGTTCATTCATCACACACCCCAACAAACACACTTCTCATGCCCGAGAAAGAGAGTTTGCATTTGAAGAGCCTTGTTGATGCTAACAGGTAGGGGAGGTTTCCGGCAGGAGACATAATTAGGCACTTGGCAAATGGCTCCTTATCAGCCCAAAGAGGGGGGGGGGGGATTAGAATCCCTTGCAGAACAGAAACTTGGAGGTTTCAGAGTAGCAGCCGTGTTAGTCTGTATCCGCAAAAAGAACAGGAGTACTTGTGGCACCTTAGAGACTAACAAATTTATTAGTGCATAAGCTTTCGTGGACTACAGCCCACTTCTTCAAAACTTGGAGGTGGCTGCACAAATCTGCCAGGCCTGCTGCTTCTAAAGGATGCTGGAAGACCCCTGTTTGCAGGACAGTTTGCTCACAGCCACTGAATGTCTAGCATGCTCAGAGGGGCTGGCAGGTAACACGTGGATGGTCACCTATTAAACCTGCATGACTAACAGTCACACGTGACAAACCTGTGGGTCTCTCTGGCCCACTTCCCAGCTGGGGAGACCCCAGCCCACTCCCCAGCTAATGTGACCATCCCTGGCGCCATCCTGGTCCACCTCCTAGCCAGGGTCCCCCCTGCCTACTCTCCCCTTGGGGCAACCTCTGCCCACTCCCCAGTTAAGGCAACATTCCCTCCCCGCAGCCCACTCCCCGTCCAGGGTGACAACCCCCATGCCCAGCTCATTCCCAGGACCCGTTCCTTAGCTGGGACAATAACCTCCAGGAGTTGTCTACTGAGGGCCTAATCCTTTGCTAAGAGCCTCCCATGAGGTGCTGAGTACCATCAGACTCTAAGGAAGTCCATGGGAGACAAGGGCACCCATTCCTTTGCAGGATCGGGCCCAGAACCCTCACCAGAGGCTGGGGCGGGGAGTAGGTAGGGAGGAGCACAGGTCTTGAGGCAGCTGCTTAGCCATTTATATGCTAAAAGGGCTTGATGGGTTGAAGTGGCGGTAATTACAGAGGGTCTCTGATCTGTCAGCTCATCTGCATCTCATCAGCATACCAATTAGGCACCCTCCTGCCATCCCCAACACTCTATGTTAAGGCATGGAGGCCTTTTTGCACATAAGTGGATAATTAGACATACCCACACAGGGAGGGGATGTGGTGTCTCCTGGAGGTGAGGCTGTGAAGATTGGTGGGTTCTAATCCCAGTCTTGCCATTAATTCCCCATCCAAATTTCCTTCCTCTCCTAGGGGTCACCTACAACACATACCCCGTCTTCCCCCTTTTAAATCCCAGTCCCCAGAGTTTAATCTAAACCCCAGAGAGATGCTACAATGCTTTTTAAAGGGTGGGCAGGGGAGAGAAAGCAAAAAGAAATGTACAAAGTCAGCCCCTGTCAGACCTCCAGATCCCAGACACACGCTAATGAGCTTCTGCCTTATCAGGCATCTCGTGAACAGAGGGCTCTCGTACAGCTGGGGAAATATTTCCACAAGCAAAACTAAATACGGAAATGCGTTCAGTGCATGACATAAATATATTAAAAGTTAAACACATAATGCCCTGGCTCTCCTGCCCAAAAGCAACGAGGAGTTTGAAAATCGGAGAGTCTCTAATTTGTTTGCTCGCTGGATCAGCTTCAACTTCTGGTGAATTTTCTCTCAAAGCTGATGAGCTGGAAGCCCCTGTGGCTGAAAGAGACAGACATGGGCAGGGAGCATGAGCCTGTTAAAAAGGCAACAAGGATGCTTCAAACAACACTAGACCGAAGTCAGCTAATTTGACCCTTGGGAGCAGTTTGTCCCCAGGACACAAGTGTTTGCTCCTGACTGGTGGGTTTACTTAAACGATTTCTGACTATTCATTTATTTATTCAGTATCTAATAATATGGGAATTTCTCCCACGGTTGGCTGAGAAGAGGAAAATTGGAGAATAATCAGCAGCCCACTAGAGCTATTCTAATCTCTAAGCCTTATACTGCTGCTGGGGTTGGAGGGCCCTTGATGCCCACTTGAAAACCCTGAGAACTGAAGGCATGCTCAGCACCTTGCAGGATCCAGCACTGGATTTCAGAAACCTGGACCGGCACCTCCTACTTGGGTGAGAGGTACCCAGCTGAGCAGGAACTGGGCTTCACGGTTGGAGGGGGTCCAGATGAATTGGTGAGGCTGGTGAGCTGGGATGTTTCATCTGGGAGGAAGACATGTTTTGGGGGCCTGAAAGGGAGAGCCTAAGCATGGGGCAAGCAGGGTATAAGAGCCTGCTTGGAGGGCTTGTAACTTGGGTGGATCTGGGCCCTGCTTAACCTTAATATGCCCTCTGGGCAATGGCCTGACGTCCAGGTAAGAGGTGCAGGTTGGGGCTGCCTCCTCCAGCTCAGAGGTAGGGGCCCAGCTGAGGAATTATGCTGCCACTGGAATACAAACCAGTATTGTGCAGAATAAGGTCACCTGGACAGGCTTTTGACAGGGGATGGTTTATTTAAGGCCACCACACATTGAGATCAGGCAGCCAACACCAACAAAGCTTTCCATTGTCCAGGTGCCTTGTCAGCATAACCTGTAATAATTGATCACCTCTTGCTGGTGGGCTGTTTGCAAAGCTTAACTCCAACAGGATACCTCTGAAAAGCAGGCCACTTACTTAGCTGCCTATGGTGCACAACCTGCAGTAGAAAAGGTTGCCTTTTTTGGCTCCACCTATTGCTCCCAATGGACTGGGATTTTCAAGAATGCACTGATTCTTCAAGGCTCTGGTGGGATCTTTCATGAATCCCATTGGCTTTGTGCTGTGCTATCAGACTCTCCCCATTGGACATTCCACGTACGTTGCTTGGTTGGGATTGGTCAGGTAAGTCACACAGCACCATCTCTGTTTCTGGATGGGTGTACTTAGGAGACAATGGCAGTGAACAGAAGTAATTCAAGTCAAAATTTGGTCTGTACAATCCTTACGTCTGGTGAGGGTTTGTGAGATAGAAGAACCCAGCCTGACTTCCAGGGGGAAGTCTGCAGCACTGGCCATTAGGGAAAAGCGAGGCAAAGCATTTCGCTACTTGGAAACCAAGCAAGCTTGATCTGGCATCATTGATACACAAACAGGGAACCTCGGGATGCCTCTTATCCAGTCACTGCTCTTCATGCAGAACTGCTCTTTACACCTTGATATTGTATTGCAGCAGCAGGTTTAAATACTGTCATCTGCAGGCAGACCCTGGGTGTGTGGAACATGTGACTGGACCATTTACTAGCTTTGTTCAGCAAATAGAAAGTTCTTTTGCATCATGGAAAATGAGTCTGCCTCCAAACCCTAAAAGAGAGACAAGGTGGGTGAGGGGATATCTTTTATTGGACCAACTTCTTTTGGCGACAGAGACGAATTTTCGAGCTCCACGGAGCTCTCTAATATCCTGCGACCAAGACGGCTACATCACCATTCCAAACCCTAAAAGTGATTGCCCACTGATGGCAAAATCTTTATCGTGTCAGTCATTCTCCAGGAGCTGGAACGCAGCCGTAAGACTAGCCGGGATGTCCATGCAATCAAAACTGCACTGCAGCGCTCTCAGCAAAACAGATTCAGAAGGATCTGCATATTTATGGCAAAACTCTCCCTCACATTTAAAATGTATTAAAAAATATAGCAATCATGTTGGTTTTTAAAGCCATTTTGCTCCCCGGCTCCTGCCTAATGGCTACTCTCGTTAGCGTGGACGGGTTTGGATCTGTCACTTTTGTTCATAACAAATGGGACTAGGGAAATGGCTAAAAAGGGCACTGATGCTGTAAGAGACCTCTCCGTGTGGGAAGTGACATCCCATTTCGCCGCTCACTCAGAGGGAGCTGAAGGCAGTGTCAAAGCAGAGCTGTCAGGTAGAAACTGGCAGGCAACATTCCAGCCACGGCTAAAAGTAGCCACTGCAACAACATAAGCACTTTCCTGAGGCCAAGTCCCAGGCAGAGATGGGTAAGATGTCACTGCTTTTGTTCTGTGTTGGGGCACTTCCAGCTGGCAAACCTCTGGACAAGGGGTGGTCTCTGAGACCAGGGTTCTTTCCACTGGGCTGATCTGTAACTTCCCAGTGAGCTTCCCCGATAGGAATATTAAAGGTGAAACCCCAGTTCCGAGGCTCCCTAGTCTGCTTCATATATCAGATTTGCTTTCTCCCAGAAAACATGACCTCCATGGAGCTGCTTCATCCAGTCCTACAGAGCCTGGGCCAAGTTGCAAGCGGGTGTAAGCAGGTTTAGCTCCGTCAACTTCATCATCCTGCCTGAATTTGGCACCTGGCTTCCACCACTGTCCTCCTCTCTGCTCCACCCGACAATCTTGCCATTGTGGGACCCTTCTCCTCTGAAGATCTTGTCATGTGGCATGGCCTTCCTCTGGAATCTCTCCACCTCCTTGCAAACCTCAGCTGAAATCCCCCTTTGCTCTCCAGGCTCGCTCCTAAATAAACATGCACTTCTTTATTATTTATTAAAAATAGATAGGTGTGAAATAGAGGCAGTGTGACCTAGTGGCTAGGGCACTGAACAGAGAACCAGGTTCTATTCCTGGGTCTGCCACTGGCCTGCTGGGTGATGTCGAACAGTCATGTCCCCTCACCGTGCCTCAGTTTCCCCATCTATATTATGGGGATAATATATCTCATTTGTAAAGCACTTTGAGATCTATCGTCGTAAGGTTTCTTGCACCTCCCTAGACACATCTGGCGCTGGCTGTTGGAGACAGGGTACTCTGCTGAACGGACCATGGGTCTGATCCAATCTGGCAGTTCCCATGTTCTTCATATGGTGAGGTAAATCCCCTCCACCCTGTCCCATTTTATCTTCCTGCCAAAGTTAAAACGACCAGAACACCAATGTGGGAGGAGAAGAAAAACGAGCAAAAGAGAAGGGTTGAGTAACTAGTTCAACCACTAATGAATTAAGTGGTGGGTTCCGGCTCTGCTGCAGAACCAGGAGGTCCATAAAGAGAACCACAGAGACACAACACTGAATCTCTGTTGAAGGCTGGAAATACACCAATACCCCTAGTCACCACTGAGAGCAGCAAATGCACAGAGTCTGCTGCAACTCATTGCTCCTTGGATCTTTCAATAACTCTGCAACCAAAGGGTCTGGTGTGAAGTCCCTTCGGGGAATGTCTACGCTGCAACTGGGACAGCATGTGTTGGCATTCCTGAGCTAGTTTTCATCGAGCTAGCAGTGTGGCTGGGGCTCCCACCTGCTATGTAGACATACCCTCTGTGTCTGCGCATGGAGGGGGAAGGAATCTCACTGGCCAGTTTCTCCCCCCGTCAGCTTAGGGTTGTAGCAATCAAAAGGCCGACTCTGCAGGAGACATAGTGGCATCGGATGACCACCAGGAGAGCACAAGAGAGTGAACCAGGGTTGAGTTGAGGGCCGCTGCATGACAACAGCAGAGGAGGCGGGGATGAGCGAGCACTGTGCTGCAATCACAAGAGAGTGAACGAAGGGCAGACCAAGTGTCAATGCAAGAGCATGAGAGAATACGATGCATTGAATATGCCAAGGACTAACCACTTAAGGGACTGGAGGCTGCAGATGTCTCATGCATGACACAGATTCTATAATTCAATCAAAAAAAGTCACTATGAGCTGGAAGGATGAAGTGCTTCTTGCAGAAAAGGAAGCAAGCGTGGATCAGTGCTCCAGGTGATTCGGATTCTGGTAATTCCACCGATCAGTTAGTCTGCTGGGAGCCTTTCCTGGTGCACTAACCAGCCTTTGCTCAGGCTGAAACGAGACTCCTTTTGCTCTGCATTTGCCCGGTTATCCTCCATCTTCAAGAGAGTCCAGCCAATGGGGAGGTACCAAGTGTGTGTGTGGGGGGTTCACCTACTGTTGGTAGGAGTCATCTCCTCTATGGGGCCATTCTTAAGCCACCCCTGCCCAGGTGCCCATAAAGACTCACTGCACTGGCCAAAATGGCTTGCCTAAAGTTAGGCTCCTAAATCCTTACTGAGGCCCATCAATAGAAGTGGGTTGATTTTCAAAGGTGCTGCTTTCCTGCAGCTCATATTGACTCCAGTGGGATTTGTGGGTGCTCAGCACTTCTGAAAGCCTGGCTGCTTATATAGGCACCCAGGTTTGAAAATTAATGAAAGTCAGACTGTGCCCCAACAGGAGGGAATGGTCGTACAAGCAATACACAGGGAGGAGAACAGTAGCTAGCCCCCATCACCAATACAGGAGGTGGTGCAGGGTAGGGAGGAAAACAAACAATGGGAGGGATTGGCAAGCAGTTTCAGGCGATGATTATTACAGCTAGTCAGGAACCAGAATGTCTGTTCCATGGGAAATTCTGACATTTGGGGGAGGGGAAAAAAATCTTTCCAAATTGGAAGAAAAGGCTGAAATTTCAAAATTTCCCACAAAAGGAAAATCCCCCAAAGCTTTGATTCAGTCGGAACCACTGAAACATTTTGTTTCAATGTTATCGTTTTGATTCATTTTATTTAGTCGACTTTCATAGTCCAGTTCAAATCGACTTTTCGTTTTGAAAGTTTTAAATACATAAAAAATGGCCACAATCAAAAACGACATGTTTCCATTGACCCAAACTAAATAAAGGTTCAGATTTTTGATTCACAAACATTGTGGAGACTTTTATTTTTCATCCTGATTTGGGAGGGGGAAAATTTTGACATCTTGAACATTTTCACAGGATGGGAAAACCATTTCCCAGCCTGCTCTAATAACAGGTCCTTTTCTTGGTTTAGCTGATGTCTCTTGACGATGGATTTAACTTAAACTGAAAAAGAAAAAAAGCCACTCATATAGGAAAATAAGAGTCCTTATTTTGTGGGTAAAACCAGTATAACTATACCTGTGTAACTGCTAAAACTTTCTCATGTAACTTTCCCCCAAATCATTTAGGGATAGGTTTAAGATTAACGGAAATAAACCACTCTTAATCTGAAATAAGTGTGTCCACAAAGCAGTATGCACCAGTTTAAACCAGTGCAAGTTTGTGTGTAGACATGGCCTGTGTGTGTATGTGTATCCAGGACATGCTTTGTAGGCACTGAATCTTATCCTCTAGGAGAGAGGGCTGCTGTCACACTGGGGCTGATGCTGGGTGTTGCTAGTCATGCTGCAGAGATGGTCCCTTAAGTCGGTAATTTAAAATGCCTTGGGGTGGTCTCTTCACAAAGGGGAACACACAAGGTTTCACTGTAAACTTCCTTCTAAGCCATGAACAATAAGAGAGCTGCAGCTAAAAGCAGCATTGAGGTTGTTCCTTGCTAAGGGCCAGGTTGTGCAAGGCAAGGAGTACTCTTCACTCCCATTGACTTTAGGGGGAGTGGAGGTGGGGACGGGCTCTCAGCACCTCCTAGGAGGCACTCAGCACCTGGCAGGTTCAGACCCTAGGAGGAGGCCTGCAGGGCCAATCTTACCTGTCTGAAGCCACGTCGTGTGTACTGCAGGATTTTCAGGGCGTAGTTCGACCGCTGACCTTTGCTGTTGAATTCGATGTGGCCGGTGAGACCTTCCAATTCTACCTGTCCAAGAGAGAGTGAGTTACAGCACCAAATTGAGATCATTCCCCTTTATAGTCTTGAGCAGAGCCTGCGCGTGGCTGCTGTTCACCCGGTTAGCTAGGACAGAACTGTGGAGCTCTGACATCTACCCACGGGGATGGAGTATAAACAGTATTTCCATGGGACAATTCTAATTGCTTTCAGAATCTGCCTGGAGTAGAAATGAGACAGGGAAGAGGGAAAAATATCCCCAAACAAAACAAAGACTTGTAAGTTGCAAGGCTTCCAGAATTCCATTTCTCATGAAAGTTCCATTCATTACCTTTTTAGCCACGCCCCAGCCTGCCCTCCCCTGTAACCTCATTCCATCTCCATGGCCCCAAGGCTTCACATTGCTCAGCAGCAGAAGCGAGTATTTAATTGTGTCACATTGAAATAGGTGGCTGGGGATTCTGTGGCAAACCGTGCCATGCCATTGCACTGCACGAAGCTTGTGTTAACAGGGGGTCACATTGCAAAGAGTCCCATGACGAAAGTCAAATCCCACACAGCGGATTTAAATGCTGCTTAGTGCTGCTCAAGAACCTTGTCAGCAATGAGTCTAAGTTAATGATACAAGATGCAGGAGAAGCTCTGTCATTTTGGGGTTGCGGGCGTTTGTGTGAACATTTGATTAGGGATGGGGCAATGAGGTGGTGTTTAAATCAGAAGTAGGTTAAGGTGTGTGTGGTGGGGGGGAGGGGTCAGATGTCGAGACCAAAGCCACATCACTGAGTCTTCTACCATCTTGGGATGAAATCCCATGAGAATAGCTGTTCTCATGAGATTTTAGCTGCATCCAAAGCAGAACCAGAAAAAAATGTTCACTTCTGGGACTTCAACTTGAAACTCTCGAGGAATCTGAGGGGTTCAAACCTGGGGTTCTGTTTTGACCCGTAGTTACTTTTGATCTATATGAGTTCACAACACCCTAAGTTCAAAAAAGTCCAACTCATCCACCCCCGCAGGAGAAACTCATCTACAATATCTGAGAGACTAACAAATTTATTTGGGCATAAGCTTCATCAGATGGGTTTTAGCCCATGAAAGCTGACGCCCAAATAAATTTGTTAGTCTCTAAGGTGCCACAAGGACTCCTCGTTGTTTTTGCTGATACAGACTAACACGGCTACCACTCTGAAACCTTACAATATCTGAGCTTCTCCTGGTTGCAAGGTGGGACCATAAATCAGCTCAAGTTCACTTGAAACTGGGACGTAGGGAACATTCACAAAGCTTAGCCAGGCTTAATTGAAAAAGTTTGCTGATCTTTGTGTTTGCAACAAAGCCTGAAAGTTGGTGAATTTCACGTAGTTCCTAGGCCGGTTACAAACATTTCTCTCATGGCTGTTTCCTTCATTCACAGCGCTACCTTCAAACAGGTTGGTATCCTGCGCTTTGACTGCAGGGGCATCATCTCACACACGTTCACATGCGCATGTCTTTTGCTCCTGGCAGTTAGGGGGCGGATACAGATAAATCAGCAAACTTCAGTCACTTCTCACCATTCTCAGGTAGTTCATCAAGCTGGTGCCATGTTGCCAGATCTGTGCGGATCCACAGGACAGTGGTTTCACACCAATCTCCTGGCTCCGGTTTAGCTCCTGCACCGCTGTCACCACGGCATAAACGGCATCAAACAACAAGGCAGAGGAGAGCTGTGGACAGGAGAGAGAGAGGTGGGAGCTCAGACGAGCAACACCAAAGGCTGGAAAATTAAATAAGACCCAACCTGCACTTACTGAAGGAACAAGTCCATTGTTTCTGCCATACGTGTGCACACAATTACACACACATTGTAAAATAAATCTACACACCCATACAGTACACCAGTGGAGAAGCTTACATCTGCTCACACACCCTACAGCGACTCCATTCAACACCATGGAGCTACAGTTACCCTACCATCTCTGTCATGCCTTGAGTTACCTCGCCTCATCCCATTCACGGTCTGAGCTGGGGTTAGTGAGAAAGAGCTAGACAAGGCATCTGAGCCAGATTGCCCAGTGCCCTGTGCCTTAGGCAGTCACTCATGCTTGTGCAAAGCAAGCATAAAATGCTACCGTTCTGATTTGGTACAGAACTAGATAAGTTCATGAAGGATAGGTCCATCAATGGCTATTAGCCAAGGTGGTCAGGGAGGCAACTCTATGCTCTCGGTGTCCCTAAACCTCTGACTGCCAGAAGCCGGGAGTGGATGACAGGGGATGGATCACTGGATAATTGTCCTGTTCTGTTCATTCCCTCTGAAGCATCTAGCACTGGCCGCTATCGGAAGACAGGATAGATGGAGCATTGGTCTCCAGTATGGCCTTTACGTTCTTAGGTGTGAGTCATTGCACCAGGGCAGGGTAGCAGAGAATCAGGCCCATAGACTCCTTTAATCATCATTCTTTTGGCATCTCCACGTCCATTGTTGTGGTAGGCGTAACTCATGTTGCCATTCCTGATTCGAGTCCATTCCTTGGACTTCCTCCTCCTCTTCTCATGCTTATTACCTTACCCTAAGTTTCTTCTTATTGCCCTTTGCATCCTCGCTTTCCTCCCTTCTGCTCTTATCTGCTTCCCTTCTCTTCTATGTCCTCCAGTCCCCACACTGGCCTCTTAATCCCTTTACCATAATTATCTGGTCCCCTTTTCTACTGCCGGTCGTCCCTCTAAAAGAATTATTGCTATAGGAGATTTCAGAATCCATATTGACTGTCCCCTCTTCGACCCACTTACTTCTAATCACTTCTATTTACCATCTTGTCTCATGCGGAGCATTACGTTCCCCGTGCACAATTGTTTCGATGTTTTTGATCAAGTTAACAACCGGTCATTTTCTCTCTCCTCTTCATTGTTATGACTAAGATTTCACTTTCAATTATCGTCACTTCCTGACTGCATTGGCACTTGGTTGCCACATCTCATTACTGTCAAAGCTCCCTTTTCCTGCCTCTCTCTTCAAAGAGTCTCCGCTGTACCGTTGCAGCATCCAACAACATATTTGCTCTTTAGCTGGTTGAGCCTTCCCCCATATGTGGACATTTACAGTTCAACTATATCTACCGCTCAGGTTCCCCACTGAGCCTGGACACATTTATTCACTTCCCAGTCACCCAAAGGGGGGACCGTCTTGTTAAGCAGACGCTTTGGCTTCCACCGCCTTATCCGTGTGAATAAAGTGAGCCAGATTTAACCCACTAGGGCTTGATCCTACCCCTGCTGAAGTCCACAGCGAAAGTCCAATGGACTTCAAGGGTCTGGTATCAGGTTGTTAATGAGCAACTCAGGGCTTTGAAACGTACACGCAGACACTATGAAAAACTAACGCTGCCACCCTTAGTGCAAGCAAACCCTAACCATCAGCTCTAATAATGCCAGTAATCCCCAATGTCCATCTCCCACCCCTCAACGTCTCTCACATTTGTTCTATCAAGGTAGATGGAGCTCAGACAATTTGCTGGTATTTCTGGCATCACCCTACCTAATATGATGTCTAATTTTCTCCCTACTCTAGTCTGTGTATGTTCTGACCCCACCCTCCTCGCCACAGTATGTGAGCACTTTCCAGGAGCGAATCTAGCGATGTGAGTAGCAACCATTATGCGTGATTCGTACTTTTGGGATCTGATTGATCTCATCTGCAATAGTGACGAACCCTGTTGTCGGTACCGCTCTGCGACCAAAGCACTCTCCGACTATGGATTAACTGAGCTTCAAGCCATGCCTGGCGAGTCAGTAAGTATCATTATCTCCACTGTGCAGAAGAGTAAACTGAGGCACAGAAGAGGATGAGTGACTTGCCCAAGGACACACACGCGTTTGCGGCAGAGTTGGGAATAGAACCCAGGCAGCCTGATTCCCAGTCCCCCTGTCTGAACCATCAGATGCCATCCCTCTCTGCCTATCCCTTTGTGTTTGGCGATAAGTCTTCCAACTTTCTCCCTAGATAGTCACATCTGTGCTTAAGAATTCCCCTCCAGGGCTGCATTTTCCAGAGTTGTTAAAGGAGCGAATCTATCCTCCCTCCTCACCCCTATTGACTCAAACCATCTCCTTGCACTCCTAGCTCCATTGCTTGTTACTGCAACTAGGAATTCTCCATCCTCAACTGGCTGGGTGCCTTGGCTCCCGTTCAGCAAAGCACATATGCACATGCTTAACTTCACTGGGACTTACCCGTGTGCTTTGCTGTCTCAGGGTCCTTATCAGTAGCGACAGGTCAAATTCTGACCTGGTGCAAGAAGATGCAGCTCCGCTGACATCGGGAGTTTCTATCCCCTTACCCCAGCTCTGAAAACTGGCCTGTTGTCTCTGCTCGGGTTTTCATTTCCCTTCTCTTTAAGCAGCTAATGATCTCTTATTAGCTACTAAGCGAGAGGCTTGTAGATCTTAGTGAAGCATTTGACATTATTGATTGGAATATTTTACTCTTTAGCCTCAGACAATTTGCTGGTATTTCTGGCGTTACACTTCCCTTTTCAAACATGTCCTTTTTGGTTTGGTTTGCTGCCGGGGGTGACTTCTTCTGCTAAGGGGATCCTCCCCCATCCCCCAAGTCCTACACTTCCCTCTCTCTTGTCTCTACTTACAGCTTTCCTGGGAAGCACCCGATTTCCAATTCTAACGCTGTGTATCAGACCAGCCATTCCCTATCCACATGGGCTCAGAACTACGAGTCTATGCCAGTTTCATGATTTTGAGGGGCCAGAGTCAGGGCTTTTAAACCCTGGGGGACAGCAATACTGCGACATGCACAAAAAGACGTCAGTACCCACCCTCAAACGTCTTCACCAGCTCCCCCCTTTATTTCACAAACGTGCTTTTAAAGCCCACTATGGACTTGCCCTATCCAAAATCATGAACTGTATTCTGCTCGAGTCCTCTCCTCGCTCCCTCTGCTCACCTAGTATCAGAATCCTCTATGCCACTTCCACTTCTTCCTATGCCTGTTGGTGCAAGAGCCTTCTCCTCCACTGCTTCTGCCATCTGGAGCAGTCTTTTCTGTCTTTCTCTCCGGCTCATCAGCTCTCCGGCTCGTTTCTAACCTCAGCCAAACACAATATTGTCTCCCTCGCCTATGCCTCCTAATTGCTATTTCCGTCTGCCATTATTTATTTGTAAACTCCGTTAACTGTATTTAACTCAGTCAAGCAAATTGGGATACAGTTTGCATGGAAGACGCTTGTGCAAAATTAAGATGCATTTCACCATAGCACAGCTGCTAGCCGATCGTTTGGTTCTTCCGACCACCCGGTTTAAAACTCATTCACTTTGGCTTCCCCAATCCCTCTCTCTTCTCCACCCCTTATCAAATCTCCTCCTCCTTTGATAAGAGTCATTTAAAAAAACCCACATGGCTTTTTTTGTTCTGACATTAAAAAAAAACATTAACACGTGTCTCTCGCTTTTGTGCATTCTTGATTTGTGCTGATCGTTGTCATTTTGTGCCACCTCTGTGGTGAACAGTGCCCGCGCAACACCGCATGTGAAAGTGCCAACGGTTTTGATAGTGGTTCCTACTCACATGATTGTGTGGGTGTAGGGGAGTAAAGAGCCTCCCCCCATATCTTGCAGGGACATCACTGCACGGCTGGGAAATCAGGGTAACAGCTCCCCACATAGGGAGGAGGGGGATGGAGTGTGGGTAGAGTTGTGTTCTTCTATGTGTCATCAGCTGCATGAGGAGTGAGTATGGCACACCCTGGGAGCAACTCACTTGCAAAGGGGTATGGAGCACCCAAAGCCATAGCTCCGCCCCCTTCAGTGTACAAGCCAGCTGGGCTAGCGGGGAGCACGCTGCATGTGTCACAAGTTACCCTCCCCCGCCCGGCACAAACAAAGCATTCCAGAATGCGCTATACCTTCCTGATGCAGGATGCCCTCAATTCTGCCCCCTGGCACGGCTCAGCTCCTCGCCAGCCGCAGCACAGCGCTGCGGCTAAAATCCCCAAATCTAGCCCTGTGGGGTACAGCTACAGAGCAGCTGGGAGTGAGCCCCCGAGCCTGGGTAGGCAGTGCTGGCGGTGCTCGAGGTAGCGTACTAAAAATAACAGGGTGGATGGTGCGGCTCCAGCGGAGGCTTGGGATAGCAACCCGAGCACGGACCCAGGAGATTGGGTGGGCCTGAGGGTCAGAGCTGCCACCCGAGCTGTGACGTCCACACTGCTCGTTTTAGCATGCTAGCGTCCGTCTGTCTACTCAGGCTGGGATGCTGGCTTCCGGCTGCAGTGTAGACATATTTACAGAAACACAAAGAGATCCATCATAGTTTAAAGAGAAGATTTTTGTTTTATTTACCAAAATCTCTCACGTCAAGGCCATGTTTAAAGTCAAGCTGCTCTCCGAGGACTATAGACAGGTTTAGGAAGGGTGAAGGGGAGTCATTCTTGAAACATTGTCATCTGTATATTTGCCCCCAAACATAACACAGAGAATTAAAACCATTAAAATCCTGTGAAATAGACTTTACAATCTGGATTTCATTCAATGAAATAAACACTTAATTACAAACATCTGTTTCAGCCTAAATTCTAATTACCTAATCTAGCCATCTGTAATTTTAATGATTTTCTCTGATTTCTTTTCCTTGCAACGTGATTAATGAGAATGGCATTTGAAGAAGTAACTTCCCCCGCCCTTCCTTAGACTCTTACCCATCCCTAGCAAGAAAGCCCAGGGATTTCACAGCTTACACTTTACTGCCTGTTGAGTCCGGATGTTGAACTCCTTTCTTTACACAATCCCAGGAGACCTCAGCTCCCCTACACTACGGGGGGAAATCCCCAAATCCCGATGGAGACTTTCCCAAAAGCAGACCTGTCAGACATTAACTGTTTAAAACGAAAAACACAGAGGCCAATTCATTGTGCCATGATAATGCTCCTAATGGGCAGAAGGGGAGAAAATAAGTGCGGTGCTTCTGACTTATGTCATCCTAACAACTCCTCTGTACCTGCCCTGCTGCCAGATGTCTGGCAGTGTTTAGTTCTTATCCCTGGGAGGCCACATGGCTTGGGAATGAAGAATGATGCTCAGAGACCAGGGTGATGGAGGAACACGCCCACAGGGAGAACCTCTAGGTCACTAAACAGGACAGTTAGGGTGCTCTTGTGGTTAAGACTCTGGACTGACACTTGGCAGACCTGAATTCTCTTCCTGGCTCTGCTACTGGGTCACCCTGTACCTCAGTTTTCCCATCTGTAAAATGGGGATAAAGACACTGACCTCCTTGGCAAAGTGCTTTGAGGTGAGAAGAGCTAGATATTGTTATTTGATCTCTCTGGGTTTCATTTCCCCATCTGCAAAATGGGAACAATAAACCTTCTTTTCTCCCTTCCTTTAGCTCGACTATTTAGATTGCAAGCTCTTTGGGGCAAGGGCTGTCTCTTGCTATGTGTACGTACAGTGCCTGGCACAATGGGGCTCTGCCCTCAGTTGGGGCCTGTATGTGCTACAATAATGAACTTTAATAATAGTGAGGTTGGTAATAGCCAAAAATCATAATAATCTCATAGGTGGTGGAGGGGGATGTGACATAAACTGGTGAGTTTCCCTCCTGTCCCTGCTGGATTGGAGACCACACAGTGATTAACTGACATCAGGGCTAGCTATCTCAGTGGAGAGGATTAGGATCGAATGGGCTAGGGCGACTGATCTTCCTTCCCAGGCCTCACCCAGGTGGCCTCACCAGATCAGGAGTAAGCCCGCCGTGCTACTGAACCAGTTCTGTGCAGGAATCGAGCATCCAGCTATATTAATATGACAGCAATGAGGGCTTTAGACAGAGGCTCCCAATCCTGCACCATTTACCACCCCGAAATACACTGAAAAACGGTTGGGAGTTGGGAGCTTCCTGGCCTTTGCATCTAAAGAGCTTTTCTGCTCATTCAGGGCTAACTGGAGGGAAGAAACCAGGATTATATTTTTCCCCTTCAGAACTTGGGTTTCTAGGGTTTTTTTGTTTGAAAAGCTTTATTTTTAATGCATCTCAACAGCCCCGCAGCTGTCGCCCAAGCAGGCAGCTTCTAGGGAGAGATTGCAGCAAGATTCGGCAAACCAGGCAGTGAGTTAGCTGCAGCCACCTGAGCTCGAGGGGCGGGGAGAGGATGTCAGGGAGGAGCTGGCTAGAACACCAAAGAGCAGCAGCTTGGCAGTAGTCGGGTGTGAACCAGGGCTGGCAGTTTGTGCCAAGCAAATGCAAAGTAGAGAGAACTCCTTGTTTGCTCGCGTAAGGTCAATTTGCAGTGAGATTAGTGGGACTTCCAGGAACGCTGGGGCTGCCTCAGGAAATGGAGGGGATTTTTTATTTCATTTGTCAGCACATACATCGTTTGGTCGCTGGCTTTTTCTCTCCCCTCCCTGATCTGGCAAAACTGTGCCGCAAACTTTCCAAGCTGGTTGAAGCCTTGCGGGGCAGATTTCAGCTGTGATTTCACAGAAATTTGCAGCAGCATCCGGAGACACTGACGTATGCAAGGTAGCACCATCCAGGCCTATCCCAGCCCTTTGGCTTTCAGCTAAGCCCTGTGAGGCTCCTCCCTGAACCTCCTAGATTATCCAGGTTTCGTCTCCCAGCCCTTCTCCTACGGCTCTAATGGCATCTGCCTAACAGAGTTCCTTTAGCACTGGCAAGATTGAAGGGTCTCACCTTGCTACTTTCCAAAGCTGGAGGCTCTCTCATAAGTCACAGCAAGTTACCCCAACGCCACACCTGCCTCCTTTACTCACCTATGACGTCCTCCTGGTTCACATCTGTTTCTTTCTCCTGCCCCTGTGCCCCTGCTCTCCTGCTCTCTACTCTTGTCTCCCCTTCTCCCATCTCAGGGGCACGTACTTTATACAGCCACCGAGAAGCCTCCCTAAAACCCGAGCTTCCTCCTCCCCACTTCTCAACCTTTTAGTACCAGCCTCAGGGCTTCTCCTCAGCTGAGGGGCTCTTTAGCTAGGTTCCATTAGCAGCTCTCCCATTCAGCCTCTCTCACCCCCACAGCCTGTCTCCTTTGCCCCAGCCACTTGCTGCCCCATTACAGGCTTCGACTGCCGTTCCAAGTGCACCGGTGGGGATTATTTTTACTTACGGCCGGCCCAGTAAAGGGAGCGTGATCACAGTTCTCCTGCCACGACAGGTTGAGGCTCTGGACAAATTCTTGGAAGAAAGCATGAGACTGGTTGAAGGTGGAAAATCCCAGGATGTTAACCCGGTCATCCAGAAAGCTGTCCAATTGCTGGAGCGAGAACTCCTAAAGCATCCCAGCAAACAGAAAAGAGCATTAGGAGACAGCGGCAGATACTTAAAGGCTCACAGTATGAATGAAGGGAGGGATGGCTCTCCAAGATGGCTGGGAGGACTTGCAGTTGGGGTTTACTACCTCTAGATTGACAGTTTAAATCCGCCAGGCCCAGGCAACAGGTAACCAAAAGTCAGTGTCATACGATGGCTGTTAATTGGCTGTGACGTGAAGGCGGGTGGATTCCTCTCTCAAGCTCTTAATGGGCACATGAGCTAAGCCCACCCCCACATGTGGCAAGCTGTGCAGAGGCCAAAGGCTCGGTGGGTTTTGGCACCTCCCTTCTCATTCCCTTGCGGTGGGTGCTCCGGAGCGGAGCTGAAGCCCGCTGGTAAGAGGGAAGCTTGTGTTGGTCTGGGGAAGGATGAAGCCACATTCCCAGCAGCAGTGCTTAAGTAAAGCACAGCGATCTCATGCCCGAGAAGCATGGTTAATACAATGTCAAACTGAGTGCCGAAAAAGGAAGTGCCGTGCCCAGCTGGGCCACAGGGGTGCCATTCTGTGTGGCCCCCTCTGGCACAGCAGCATCACCCCTCTGCGCAGTAAGAGAACCAGTGCGATGCGAGGGCTAGTGAGGGAGAGACTGGAGTCTTTCAACTGAATGGGTAAACTGTTAGGACAGTCAGAGAGAAGCCTGATCCAAAGGGGTCGGAGTTCTGTATGCGGCCAAGAGCCCAGCTCAAGGAGGCACTAAGGCTCTTGCAGCAAAGTTTTCTCTCCATGCAAATGTTTCTGTTCCTGTATATTCCTCCCAAGCCCCCGTGGCACCTGCCACCACCCAGGCAGTATCTTTCTGCAGACTAATAAAGACCCTTGGCATCCAGGCCCTTCACTCCGGCACATTTAGTGCTACATCCACTCCAACAATGGCTCCCCTAATTCCGCAAACTGCTTTGATGGAGAGATGCAGTCCTGGACCAGCCCTCCCTGCTAATCTCCTCCATGGCTTGCTTCTTCAAAAGGCCCAAGGGATCGCTGCACTTTTCAGACAGAGAGAGGAACCCAAGCCACAGAACTGCTCCTGTCCCTAGAGAGATCTGTGACCACACTCAGTTTCCAGGCTGCAGCACTCATCTGGGAATCATAGTGTTCCCTGCTATGGCTGAGAGCTCCAGACAGGTACAGTGCAAGGTATACAGTTGTCCATCCAAACCGAGGGAGGATTTCCAGCCCTTCTGGGGTGACAGACTACGGCGGCCCTTGTCTAGATGGAACTTATGCTATTTCATTACCTCCTGTTTCTAGCTTCTGCAATAACCATTAACTGGGCTCCGGCCCGGGGTGCAGATACTGCTGAGTTGATCCCCACGGACCATTGCTGCCACTTTCCAGATAGGCAATTTCAGGGGTTTGCTCGATGTTATAAATGGGACTTTCATTTAAACATAAAACCAGTTTAACCAGTCCCACTGCACAGGGCCAGCCTGGATTGTCTCCACCTGCGAGTCAGAGGGAATTTGCTCGAAGCCCTACTTCTTCAGGCACACGGGAATCAGTTGGGGGGGAGGCTGCGACCCAAGGCCCTTGGCCCTTGTGATACGGGGGAGAGGGTAAGATGGGAGCAGGGCAGGTGGTCTTGCGATTAGAGCCAGAGACTGGGAGTCAGAAAGCCTCTGATCTATTCCTAGCTCTGCTACTGACTTGCTGAATTAGCTTAGTCAAGTCACTTTACCTCACTCTGTGCCTCAGTTTGCCCATCTGTAAAGGGGAAAATACCACCTCCTTCACCGAGCTTGTGACACTTCATTGATGAGAGCCCACTGAGATCCTCAGACGGAAGTTACTAGAGAACTTTTTTACTTAGATTATAAGCTCTTTAGGGGCAAGGAACATCTTTTTGTTCTGTTTGTACAGTGCCTAGCACCCTGGTCCATGGCTGGGGTGCTTAGATGCTCCAGCTAGACTAACAACACATAAAAATAAAGGCAAAGCAGTAGAGCTTTATTCCATTGATATCCACAGTGAAAGCAGTGGTACCAGAAAAACCTGGGGGAGTTCTTAGTTCTCCTTGGGGGATACAGGTGCCTTCTTTCTTTCTTTTTGCTAATTGCTAAAAGGTAGATAGAAGGCAGTGGTTACAGGTTTGGAAGCTGCCAGATACCCTTTCCCTCCCATCACTAATATGAATTCCCTCTTGCTTTGTGGAACAGGAGTTTTCAGCCAGTCCTGCCCTTTGTGTGCGTGTGCGCATGGGAACAGTATGTCATTGAGTCAAAGATGTGGAATTACAAGGCTCCTCCAGCGCGGTGAACTCCTAGGAGGATGAGATTCGACACAGGATTAAGTGTCTTTTGGACTCAAATGCATGAACGTTAGGTAACATGAAATTGCCTGTGAACTATTGATGCATTTGACTGATATTATCCTCCTGCCTCCCTGACAGGTTATCCATTTACTCACTGCACCCGTCAACCTGCAGAACAAGGGCAGATGGCTAATGAGAGTCAGGGCCTGAGGAGATTCTGTATGCAGACGGTGTGGCGAGCAGCATGCCGCCACCAGAAAACGACACCCTCCCCACAGCTGGAACCATGGGCAGGAAGGCAAAATGTTTGGGGCACAATGGACCCAATCCTGAGAGGTGCCCTTAACGCTTGCTGGCTTTGTTGTGTTGGTGGGGAAACTGAGGCATATATTCGCAGTGCCGGCAGATCTCCAACTGAAGCCAACGGGAGCTACAGGTGCTCAGGACTCATGAAAATCAGCCCTTTAAGGTGTCTTGGGATGGACCTACCAAAAATGGAGGCATCCAAAAATCAGTGGATTTTTAAAAAAAAAACAACTGGCCTCTCTGACATTGATTTGAGGGCGTTCAGCACCTTGCAGAACTGGTCCCCTAGTACCCAGCTTTTATCTAGCACTTTTCATCTGTAGATCCCAACCCACTCTGTAAAGGATGTCAGCCTCATTATCCCCCTTTTACAGACAGGGAAACTGAGGTACACAAAGGTTATGTGACTTGTCCAAAGTCACCCAGTGGCAGAGAATTGAAGCCAGATCCCCTGAACACCAAATCAGCGCTCTATCCACTAGGCCCCACTGCCTTCTTTGCTGACTAGCCCGTAGGCGCCTGCTGACAAAACAGAGAGACAAATTCGCTCCAATTAATGTTAACCAAAGACTTTTCCAGCTCAAATTATGTTGACACTTTTCACTACATAGCTCTCTCTCTTTTTCTAGGCTAACCTCCAGCTGTTAAAAAACAAGTCTCTGTTTATCCATCATATTCAGAAGGCACCCATCACCATGGCATCTGGGCACCGAATGGCCTGTACATATGCAGATGCCCACCCAGCCACCCTGCCTCCCCCTGGCCGCACCTCCAACCCCAGCCACCTCTCAGAAAGGTTTTTCTGCAGCTGTTCTCATGAAAATTCTATGCACCCAGGTCACAAATAAGTAAATGAACGGAGAGTTGACTCGAGAATAAGATGTGGATTAAACAGTCCCTGGAGGAGATGCTTCATTTGGAATGGGATAAGAGGGATTTGGTGAAGCCAAGGGAGCAATGGAGGGCATAGAGGTGACTGCGCCTGACTGATTTAAAAGCCGTCTGTTCAGCCTCCGTCCCTTATTTATTTTTTTCTTACATGGCCACTGACGCCGCTTGACATTTTCAGATCCACGTTTTCCAAACACAGACTCATTTGCAATTCAACACCTGTACTGCCCAGCTGATTTCCCGAGCTTGAAGACCCATCGCTCAGCTCCGCTCTAGCTACCGCCAGCCAAAGGGAAGGGGGGGGGGTTTCAATGCCTAGCTGCGTCTGGAGTGGTTCAGCACTGTTGCTTTCTGCGCGCCGGTGCAAGGCAAATGGGAGTACGGGGGAGGCTGCTCTAGAGACTGGGATGGCTAGGTTCTTATATGGCCCCTTTCACCACAGCACCTCATGTGCCTGAATGGATTTAGCCTCACGAGAGGTAGGGAATTATTATCCCCATTTTAGAAATGAAGACCTCAGAGCTTAAATGGTTTGCCAAAGGACATGTAGGGAGGCTGGAGAAGAGCACAGACCCTCAGCACAGGTGGACGTGGGTTCCAGGATTCGAACCCATGTCCACCAACAACCCTTTAGATCTACCTCAACTTGCTACATAGAGGTAAAAGGTGTTAACACTACAGAAGGCGTCTACACTACAGAAAATGTCAAAGTTAGGTCAGGGTTAGCTAACCCTGATATCACCTCAACCACTTCTCTTATCTATGGTGCTCCTATTACAATAATACCTGAGCACCTCATAAACTTTACTGCATTTAGCCTCACAAAATCTCTAGGAGATAGGGCCACGCTGCTATTCTTGTTGTACATATGGGAAACTGAGGCACTGAGAGGCAAAGTGACTTGCCCACAGCCACCCAGGAAGTTTGTGGCAGAGCACGGAATTGAAGCTGGGTCTTGCAGGTCCCAGCCTAGCACCCTAACCGCTGGACCATCCTTCCTCTCTTTGGGCTTCCCAATCCCTGTTTGACCACTGCTGAGCCATTTGAAGCCCAGGGCTAACACATCTGTGTCAGTGGTATTAGTATAATATGAGGTTACATACTACGCTATCGTCATACATCATGTTCTACATTTTGAGTAGGCCAAATCAATGCCTGGGATCAGAACTCCAAACCCTCATGGAAAGTTTGGATCAGAAATTTGGGCCCACCTCTCTGTAGGATGCAGCCACTTTCTTGGGGGTACAGGGGGGATGCAATTCACTCCCAGCACTTCTCTGCTTCTTAGCTGCGAATCGGAAGGATCCTTGAGGTGCACAGGATGCTACTGGTTTGCTGGCACAACCTGCCTTCCCTTTCCTCCTCTCTTTTAGTCACTGGTGCCTTTGTTCTCTCCTGTCTGTGCTGAGGGCCTGTGCTTTTGCAGGCTGGAAGATTGCATGTCATGTAATAGCTCCCAAGAGCAAGGAGCTGCTGAGAGACTAATTCATACCTGTCAGCAAATTCTATTTAGTGGGATACTCCAAGCCCTTAAACCTGCCAATCCAGCCTTCCCAGCCTCCTTTTCTGTGCTGCCTCTCATTGATTGATCACCTTGGCCAGAGACAGGTCATTTGTCCTTCACAGCAAAATCTGCACTCCCAGTACCGCTCTCGGGACAAGAACTCACACACCAACGCTTTCATAACCATGTGCACTCAGACAAGAGATGCCTTTGGTCATCTGGCTACCAGATGAACCCATAAGCAGGTGCAAATGACAGGCAGGTAAATACACTCATGCAAGTTACTCATGGGCCCACACACTGACCAGGACATAAACAATATAACCTTTCACAGATTGGTTTCTCCCAGGAATAAAATAAAATAAAAAAAACCTTGTACTTTGTGTTTCCATTGTACCTCTCCTGCACTGAGCCTCAAAGCAATCCTAAGATGTGGCTAATTATCAATGTGAGCCTTATCTTACTCGGGGGGGAAACTGAGGCACAGAGCCAGCAAGGCCAAAAATGTCAAGTGTCCACTCATTTTTAGGCACTCGATTCAAGACTCCTTGAATCAGACTTTCAAAGGTGTTGAGCATCCACAATGGCCGCTAACGACACAGACTGGGAAAGAGGGAAGGGTGCTGGAGGTCAGAAAATCAGGCCCGGAATGTCTGAAGCTAGGCACCCAAAATTGATGGAACCTTCTGAAAATTGAGGCCTTACGAGTAAATTGCTCAGTGCATCTGTAGCAAAGTCAGGGACTAGAACTCAGAACTCCTGATTTCCAGTCCATGGCTTTACCCATAAAACGTGTACAGTTAAATAATGACACTTAGCAATTATATGGCACGCTCTATTTTCAAAGCGCTAGGCACCCATTCACTAATAGAATAGAAAGGGGTTCCCAGGGAGACAGCACTGCAGGAATTATTACAGGCTGAAGTCACGCCTGGGTTTCTGTTCTTCATGCAGTGCTTGGCCTGCATTCTCAAACCTAACCCTTTAGCTCATCCGGAGAAGCTGTCTAATAAAAACAGCACTGCCAGCCTCTGTACGTCACATTTTCAGCGTGGGGAGCTTCAATTTGGTGGCTGTGAATGATGAACTGGAGATTTACGGAACACATTCTCCAGTCTGTGGGACTATAAACCCATCACCAGGTTTCACCATCTTGCTCCACACAAGTCTCTGACTCACATACAATGATTAAGGGCCTGATCTGAACTGGGGCTAAGCACTCACGATCCTCACTGATTTCAGCCCATGCTGGGGATGTGGCCGCTGTACTACTTGGATTGGCGCCTTTTTTAAAACTCTGCTCCCACCTTGCTAGGTCTGTCCATTCTCTTTCTAGAATAAAAGAGCGTCAATGTACTGCCCTCACATTGTCTCTTTCAGCGTAGCCTCTCAAAGCACGTTGTTAATTTGCTAAGCTCCGCACTCGCCCCTAACGGGTAGCGGTGGTATTATGACCGCTTTACAGATGAGGAAATCGAGGCACAGAGTTGCTAAGGAGCCGATCCTGCTTCAGTTGAAATAATGGAAAAACTCCCGTTGACTTCAGTGGCGGCAGGAATGCGGCCTAAGATCATAATCCATTGCTGTTCAGCAATGCTCTTAAAGCAGGTACTTAGCCTAAAGTGTGATGGCCAGGGCTTGCACTGGGGGCCTCCAGAGATAAAAGCGTAAGCTAAGGAGCCCGGCTCTATAGCTGGGCAGCGTAACAATCCATATTCTCTGCGGCACGGCAAAGAGGGGGAACTCTAACACACACTCAAAAGTGGACCACACAAACAAATACTTAAATCCCACTAAAATCAATGAGACTCAATTAATAACACTAGTCACTGCGATGCCAAGGACCCGTTGACAATCACAGCTTGTACTCATGGGTCTTCGCATGGCTCCAGAGAGCAATTTGGGAAGAACAATATTTATTGCACTGACCACAGAGCCATTTCCCTGCTTGATTTAAGTGAGCTGCACTTTGTTTCTATGCCTGGTGGTCTGCTGCCAGCTGCCCAAGGGGTTCTTAAAGACATGGACACCTACCCTTATGGCGTGATGCCATGCCATGTGATCAGACTCGAAGGTCAACTCAGAAATATTTGTCTTGTGCAGATTTTGTTTCAGAGCATCTCTGAAAAGTTCCATCTGCCCTCCATGCTTACAGTTGCCAGAGCTTAATTTTGAATATAGAATTTATTTTTCTAGATGAGTCTCAGGCATATGAATGACATTACCCGTCCCTCTCAGTTGGACACAAATCAACTGAGCCTCAATTCCAACTGAACCAGCTTTTGCCAAGACTTCTATGTTGGACACCCGCTCCTTCCATTTGATACCCAGCAGTTGTCATAGGGGTCTCTAATGGAAACTGTCAAGCTTTTTAATGTGCCATTGATAAATGGTCCATCTTTCACATCCGTAGAGCAATGTTGTGAGGACAACAGCATTATACCCTTGGATTTTTGTCTGTAGACATATTCTGTGTTGCTTCCAGATCATGTGCGGTGCTGGCTTTCTGAATTCACGCATCCACTTCATGACTTGTTTGTCGCTTCATTATTTAACATGCTGCAGAGGTAAGTGAACGGTTTAATGGCTTTAAGCATGGTATCTTCCAAGCGTGTTGCTGGATCTTCGTAAAGTTGCTGAAGAACTGGATGATACATAGCCTCAATTTTCATTCAGCTGATGAGCCTCCATAGCAAAGCGACAGGTTTCAGAGTAGCAGCCGTGTTAGCGGTTTGTGAAATCTTGTAGTGCTGTTTCAGAGTGTTCCACGAGGCACAGTCATGGGTGGAGAGCAGTTCCTGGATCTACACTTCAATCACCTTGCTCTTCGCATGTAGTTTAGAGAGATTAAAGAGCTAGACAGTACAAAAGCGTAGAAAGATGCCATTTGAAGAACCATGGAGGGCTTCCTCTAGCATCGCAGTGAAGAATAAACCCAAAAGGCTAAGACCGAGGAGAATCCTTGCTTCGCCCCAAACCTGATTGGAAATGGGTCTGTTCAATCACCAGTGAGACTTAAACACGTGCGTAAATGCTTTACTGAATCGGAGCCTAAGGTCCAGAGCCTCAATGGGATTTAGGCTCCTACCTTCCATAGAAATCAGTGGAAGGTAGGAGCCTAAATACCTTTGGGGTTCTGGCCCTCAATGACTTGTGCATGTTCCCAACGGCAGAGCCAAGGATGGAGCAAGAGAGTCAATTTCAGGTCTTCTCTAGCCACTACACACACTGCCTCAGTGTAACACGGATCAAGGTTGATCACGGTCTTGGGATTTTTCTTCGACCAATTCCTGTATAAGCTATGCATCCCCTCCTCGCCACAAGTTCCACATACAATGGGTTATCACTAACAGTGAGAGGGAGCGGTGAGCAGTGCTTAGGTGGGCTGACCAGGAGTCAGGACACCTGGGTTCTGTTCCCAGCCTGGGCTGCGTGACCTTGATCAAATCACCTCTACTCTCTCTGTTGCCCAATTTCACCTAGCTCACAGGGGAGTCAAGAAACTTAATTAATATTTACAAAGAGATCCAAGAGCCTTGGTCGAAAGGCATTAGGCAAGAGTATTATTGCTATTGTAATAACCCGATGATAGGTACACGTATTTGAAACTCAAGGCTCAGAAGCCTTGGGATTTATCTGCATTGTCACACTGCTGATCTCACATCAGTGATTGGCTTCTGGTAATTGCTTATCTCTTAATGTCGAGAAGGACAATTTGCTATTGTTAGTTTCTCTGTGTCAGCTATTGAGTGCCTTCCACTTCTATCAATTTGGCTGGCAATATTGTTCTGCGTCCCCTTTGCGTGCACAGAATCTCGCTCCTTTGCGAGATTCTTATCATGCTTTTAATAAACCAGGTCACCCAAGGAAGCAAAGCAACGGGGTCGCCTCCCACTCTGGGAAGAATTGCCAGGCTTTGCTCTTTTTGACCGCAGTGACACTGAGACCTTGACACACGCGGGTATCTTCCCCTATTGATTACTGTAAGGGCTTCACTGGATTTCCAGATTTGCTGATTAGTAGCCTCCAAATGGTCCTCAAATGCTGCTGCTGCCTGGGTCTGAGATTAGATTACCAAGTTCACGGCCTTGAAAAACGTGTCCCCCATGAAATCTGCTCTTTTGTGTGCTTTTACCATATACTATACAGATTTCACGGGGGAGACCAGCGTTTCTCACACTGGGGGTCCTGACCCATAAGGGAGTTGCAGGGAGGGTCACAAGGCTATTTTAGGGGGGTCACGGTATTGCCACCCTTACTTCTGCACTGCTGCTTGCAGAGCTGGGTGGCTGGAGAGTGGCGGCTCCTGACTGAGGGCCCAGCTCTGCAAGCAGCAGCGTAGAAGTAAGGGTGACAATACCATACCAGGCCATCCTTACTTCAACGCTGCTGCTGGCAGCGGCTCTGCCTTCAGCACTGGGCTCCCGGACAGCAGCCGCTGCTCCCCCGCTGCCCAGCTCTGAAGGCAGTGCCGCCGTGAGCAGCAGCACAGAAGTAAGGGTAGCAGCACCGTAACCACCACCCCCACCCCAACTTCTTTTTGGATCAGGACCCCTACAATTAGAACACCATGACATTTGAGATTTAAATAGCTGAAATCATGAAATTTACTATTTTTAAAATCCTAGACTGTGAAATTGACCAATATGGAGCATGAATTTGGTAGGGCCCTAATTATGGGACAGATCCCCAAAAGGCATAAATTAGCCAAATTCCAATGCCTTCAGTGGAACCTCTCTGATTTACCCCAGCTGCGGATCTGGCTCATTGACTTCAGTGGCACTAGGCTGATTTCCTCCAGCTGGGGATTTGCCCTGTGGGGCTAGAACATATTGGCCTCTTTCTTTTGTCTTTCTGTTTGTGTATGAGGGGGAAGGAGTGGGGGGGCTGGAAGGGTTTTTAATAATGGCTCAGATCCTGAATTCCTTACTCCATCTTCACTGAGGCAAAACTCCCATTGATCTCAATAGCAGTTTTGCCCAAGTAAAACCCGAGTAAGGACCTCGGGGATTTGGTCTAACAATTTATACTTTGAAGTTACATAGCAGTTTTTATGCAAGGATCTGAAGGTACTTTACCAACAGGGGACCAGATCCTCAGCTAGTGTAAACTGGAATACCTCTATTGACTTCAATGATGATTTACACCAGCTAAAGTTAATGAAGTGGGGAAATTTCCATGATTAGTATTCCCATTTTAGTGCAAGGGGATGGGCTTGATTACTTCTTGAGGTCCCTTCCAGCCCTATGTTTCTGTGATTCTATGCCCCTCTGTAGCAGGGCGTGCTCACCACGGTGACACCTCCTGCTGGTTGCTCTGGGAATTAGCTCTGTCCAGCTCTGGAGCGGCCTCTGAGGTGGTGTCTCACCCGTTGTCTGCTCTGCTGTTTGTCTCCACCACCGGGAAACGTGTCACTCTCTGGACCACAGTGTCCTCTTCAAGACACTGCCCACTACTCCATTCTCACCCCCCTTCCGGGGCGGGGGAGGTAACGGCAGTCCTTCAGCTTTCCCCTGACTCAATGGCCAACCACAACCCAAAGTCTAGCCCCGCACCTCAGGGGCAAGTTGCAGTCTGTATCAGCCACGCTTCTCTGCACCCAGGTGCAGTGTCAGGGGGGACGGGGACCCAGGCCTGCCCGCTACTCTGGGTCCCTACCCAGGGACCTTCTAGCGGCAGCCTCTCTCTGCCCTCCTTCTCTCCCCTTGTCTGTCTATCTTCCCTGGGCCACTTCCCCTTTGGCCCTTGTACCTTCTTGACCCTTTTTAGCAGGGGCCGCAGCCTGGCAGGTAACGGGCCAGAGCTCTCCTCTGCTCCCCCGAGCCTGCCCAGCATTGCTTTGTCCAAGGTGCTACCTCAACTCAGGAGTCAGTCCTCCTCCCTTGCTAGTTAGGGAAAGACTGCCCTCTCTTCTTTGCTGCAGCCTTTATATAGGGCTCAGCCTGACCCTGATTGGCTGCCTCTTTCTTGGCCCTGATTGGCTCCCCACAGGCTCTTGCTGATTGGCTGCAGGTCTGCGCAGCTTCTCCAGCCTGTTCCAGCCCTTTTTCTCATGGAGTGGGGCAGTCGCCCCACTACACCTCACTCCACAATCTATGAAAATGAACAAATGGACACACCGGACATCAATGTAATTACACCGGCCTTTTGTGTGTGGCTACGGGTTGATTTTATGAATGGGACACTTGAATTTTGCACAGCTTTTGTCTCTTAAGATAGTCAGGTCCTCCTAAATCTGGGGTGCCCTTCCCAATGAAAGCATGTTAGTCTTCTCCTATGTTAGGTGTAACACCAGGAGAAGACCTGCCTTTGGAATCTGATGCTCTCCCCTCTGTGGATTTTGTTGCCTTCAGGGTCCATAAATGCTGAACTGCTGAGCTTGTTAATCATTTCTAAGTTGCTCTAAAAACATATTTATTTGGTCACTAAAGTGTACAGGATTATGCTAAATGCATTATGGCTTTTTTGAATGGCTCAGTTCGCTTACAATATATTGACTCAGTCAATAATGGTATAATAAACCACAAGTAAAAAATCAATTTTCCTGGCAGAAGAAAGTCATTTGAATGACGAATTTTTGCTTTTTTTTTTCTGTGGGTTCATTCAGACATATTGGGTCATTTGAGCATTCTGGGAATTGTAGTCTGAATGACCTTCAAAAGTAGGATTTCTTGGGGTCATTACCTTTATTGATAGGTGGAGCTCAAAAGTTCCAGAATTTCTAAGCAGAACAGCATCCAAAACTTCCAATCCTTCTCCCAAATTCATCCAAACACTCCAGACCCCTTGAGACCAAAAGCAAGTCCCTGGTGCAACTCCACTGAATGTAATGGAGTTGCACCTGGGATGAATTAGGTCCTTTTGTGTCTGTAGAACTGGGACTGGAAATAGGAGAAGAGGGACTGAGGTTTTTCAAAGTCATTAAGGGATTTAGACACCCCCCATTAAAATGAATGGGAGTGGTGTGTCTAAATCTCTGAATCAGCCTGGAAATTCCCAACCAGGATCTTTCCATCAGGCCCCAAGTTTGGAGAGAAGTCTCTCACTCCGACAGCACTCCAACATTTCTCCTTTGGACGGGGAATGGGAAGTCGTGAGGCCACTGCCAAATTAAACATATTGGGGGAAACAAGTTAAATACGTCTCAAACCTCACCAAAGTTAAGATCAGATTTATTGTACCAGCAAGGGGTACAGAGAGCTTCCTCCACAGGCCAACTCTCCTATAATTGCCCACGAGAAGTTTTCTTACACTCTCCTTGGAGACTGGATTGGAGGCACCAATGGTGTGGTTGTATATGGCAATCCTCATGTTCCGATGAATTCTAAGTGATGCTTTGGGCCACTTGTATTTTAACTGAGTTGTCATTCTTAATCCCAATGGGCGAAATTCACCCAGGGCAGAGTGCCTACCCAAGACCCTCCACGCCATTTACACCCCTAACATAGGGAAAAGTTTAAATAGTATAAAGGGCCTTGTCTGGACCCTTTGCACCAGAATGAACTCCACCCAAAGACACAAATTAGAGATTGCCTCTGCAAAATTCAAATTTGGAAGGATGTTTATATCAGTTTGGTTCAGGCCCATCATCTTTTTTATTATTTGTATCACAGTAGAGCTAAGTTGCCCCAGCTAAGATCTGGGCCCCATGATGCAAGGCACCAGACAAATGCGTAGTAAGATTCATCCGAAGGAGTTTACAGCCTAAATAGACATGACAGACAAAGAGTGGGAGGGGAAACAGAGGCAGTGAGAGGTGAAATAACTTGCCCAACATCACATAGCATGTCAGTGGCAGAATCAGGAATAAAAATCTAGTCTCTTCACTCCCAGGCCAGTACCCTAATTCACTATACCACTTTATGAGCCTTCAGGAGGCAGGCATGAGATAAACATAAGTGGAGGTAAAGTGATTTACAAACTAAAGCTGACATGTTTTGAAGCTGTCTAGGGGATTTAGACACTAGATTCCCATTAATTTCTAACTGGGCATCCAAACCAATTAGGCAGCTTTGAAAATCTCACCCTTTATATAGAAGAATCTTTTCCCTTCACTGAACCCCCCCGCTCCCCCCACAGATTTACGCCAGCTCTGACAATGGAACAAAGCAGCAGTTATCAGGGCACAGCAACACGACACAATACTGTCAGAGAACAAAACAACATACAAAGAATATACTGTCTGACTCCAGGCGCTACTAAAATTCTTTCACACCTTCCCTCTTGTACTAGTAATTTTAATAGTTTCAATTATTTCCATCTAATCTCCCTGATAAATGTTTTGAAATTTAAATCCAGCCTCAGGTCCATCTATTTTTTTTTTAAAGGCCAAAACAACAACAACAAGCTACATGGAATTAATGAGCTACAAGGAATTAATTCCATCACAGGGTTTTGGAGACATCCAAAGCCTCTCGTGATCTGCTCTGGTAGTTTCAAATATTTCTAGGGCTAGGACATGCAATTATTTCCTTGCAATTCACAGTAGCTTATCTGCAATGCTCTCGCTACGCATCGTCCTTATTATTATTATAAATCAAATGCCAACATGTCTGCATTCCCTCCCCCCCAATGGTTATCAAGTCAAGTTTCTCTGCCAAACAAATTTTTTTAATTAGGAGTTTTAGTCGCTATGGACTAGACTGGGACTTGGCCAGAATATCCACAGAAGCACTCAGGAAGGAATAAGGCCCCCCTCCCCTATATGTCCCTGCAAGACGTACAGGGGTCTGGATGCACACAGAGAAATAGGTGCTATGTGCTTGCTTACTTTCTGCTCCTGGAACACATGGGTGGGGAGTGACAGGGGGAAAGGAGTGGAATTTTATCCCCAGGCAGCCAGGTAAGAGAATGGCGTCAGCACCTGCTATTGGGTCAACAGCAACTAGCTACAAGAGGGAAGCCAAAGGGGGTGTGTGTGTGTCTGAGATGCCGTTGCTGTTGGGACCACTCCCAGGACTATGTGAAGCTGCCATAGATTCCAGCACAGGGCTCTGGCTCTACTCCCTGTTTTTTCTCCTTTTTTACATTTACACGGTCACTTTTCATCCCGGAAGAAATCAAAGGGCTTGGCAAATTTGTACATACGCACAGAGCACCACTGAAATGCAGCCACCTCTGGGTGGATAGTGAAAATCCTAGCGGTGTATAACACCTCATAAGCTAGTGAAGGGAGGGGGCAATCTGGACAAGGCTACTGGAGAGGACTTCTACTTACAAAAAAGAGTGCTTCCTGAGAGCCTTAATGTTCATGGTCCAGTCCAGATGACGATTTTTAAGCCCCCACCTCCCTTTGACAAGGTAGCCACAAACAATTTAAAATTTCCCCCCAGGCTGGGGTGGGATGGGTGGGGGAGTGTGGTTCAAAAAGACAGGAATGGGACCAGGAATCAATAGAGACCTGGGTTCCATTCCCAGCACTAACACTGAGCTGCTGTGGAACCTTGGGTAACTAATTTCCTCTCAGCGTGCCTCAGTTTCCCCATCTGGAAAGCATGGATGACAACACCCTCCTTGGAGATCTGTGGATGAAAAGTGCTACAAATAAACTCTCTTTCATTAGATTTATTCTGATTCCGGGCCGAGCCTGGGGAAAACGTGGCCAAACTCCTCACGATGACAAGATGTCTGCCCCCTGGTTGGCTGGGGAAAGCCAATAATGAATTCACGGGTACCCATAAGTTATTCTATAGGTATTCACTTCAGAGCCCTTGCATCTAGCCCTCAGCCTATATGCACAAAGGGCTGGGAGATCCCTCTGCCGGAGGTTGGCATCTGCTTTCACGTGCCAAGCTTCCTCCCTGCTGAATTGACTAATTAATAGAGTTTAAGCTCTGTGAATCACTGATCATTATATGTAGCAGCCAGCCTCCCCAATCTAGCCGCTCCCTGTGAAAGCCATCAAGTCCCAGCAACCTGCCTCCATCCGGTGCCCCAGAGGAGAAAAGAAACAATATAGAGATGCCTAACTGCCCATTGTTCAGGAAACACTTGCTGTAATAGCTATAATGAGCTTAATGCCCGGAGATACGCCCTCCAGTTCCTTCTGCCTGTGCATAACTCAGCCTCCAACCCCTCCCCGCCCCCCTCCTTTCTCTCAGGTCCGATTATTTTCCCCAGCTCCCATTAGTTTCATATCCATGCCTTTAACTACACATACCGGCAGTCCCTCGTTTGGCAGGTTCTTCCTCCATTTAAACCGTCTTTCCGCCTGCTCTCCCAGAGAGCAGTTCGCAGTGATTTTATCTTTTCTATTAGGCAGTCGTTGCAAACCTCAGTAGGTTCATTAGCAGCTTGATAATCCCTCCAGATTTATTAGTTTAAATTGCTCGCTTCCATCTCCCGTCCCCATTTAAATATTACTAATTTCCTTAAATATCTCTTCCATCTGCCCAGGTTTCGCCCAGCATCACCCTTCTTCTTAATGATCCCTGTCAAAAACCCCAGTCAGCTCTATGAAGAGCTGGGCTTTTTAACAAAGTGGAAAAAGAAACTTGAGTAAATAGATACTCTTCTTGATTGATTTCAAGCAAGAGCAAATGGCTCTAGGATCCTCTTCTTTCTAACCTATCGCTCTAAACTGGGTTAGAGAAACTGGCTTCGGTTGCAAACTTCAGATCCGGATCAAGAGCCAAAACCTGAACTGCCCCTCATGCAAATTCCGAGGCGTTATTCATTTTTTGTATTGTGGTAGCCCACAGGAACTCCAGTCACAGATCAGGACCCCATGGTGCTAGGTGCTGTACGGACACAGATCATTTATTATTTGTATTATGGTAACGTCTACAAGCCCCAATCAAGCCTCAGGGCCCAGCTATGCTAGAAGTAACAAAGTCAACAATCTCAGCCCAAGAGAGTTTATGGCCTACAAGTCACAGGATGTGATAAGTGAATGAGACAGATACACCTGGTGGAGATGATATGGGGGGTTGGATTTAGGCCCATCTCTACTGAATATTACCACAGCCCATAGCACACAGCAGGGCTTACATCAAGAACCGTTTAACACACACAATTTTGGGGTGTAGTTGACTTTCATAACAATAGATCTGGTAATAATATATTACACTTTCTCTCAGGGAACCTCATGGTGCTTTAAGAACACTAATAAATTAAGCCTCACAACACACCCTGTGAGGCAGGAATTATTCTCCCCATCTAGAGATGGGGAAACTGAGGCACAGAGCTGTTGAAGACACATGCCCAAGATCACACACAAAGTCACTGAAAGAGCTAAGAGTAGAAACCCAGGCTTGTGCTCTATTTGGCAACACAGTCTCTGTTAGAACTAGTGAGGATGAGTTTATGTTTAACCTAGTTGCATATTAGTGGTGTGGGAGAACCAGATCTACTAGGAAATTTGAATCACTCAGTACAGCATTGGAACAGTATTAGCTTTTGGAACCATCCAGTCTAGAATTGAATAGATTTCACAATGGCCTGAACAGTTAACTCATGAGGATGGGGAATGAATGGAATCAGCTAAACTGGGTGAGGGGTTTCCCTGGTCTTCTTCATTCTGGCTTGGGTTCCCTACAACTGAGAACTAACTCTGGACCTCAGTCCTCTGAAGCCAGCTGGATTTGCTGGGATTAAGAATTAATCAACCTGTTACCCTCCTGCAGTGAGGGCACAGTAGGGCTGATTTGCTCCATCCTGGCAGTCTGTAGGATTGCCAGACAACCCACAGTCCAACTACATTTAGCATCCAGGCCAACTTGTGGCAATGGGTGAGCCTCTTGGCCATTCTGTGATTGGAACACAAGCAGGTAGTTCTTTTTCACATTCACCATCCCCTGGCTTCCTGGGACACAGGTTACTTGAAATGACAGACCACACGGAGATGATACCTGCACACACAACCCAACCCAATTTTTGGTGGGGTCTTGAGGCTCAGGCAACTCTCAGTCTTGATATAGGAGCCGCCCAACAGAGGCCTCCTCTGCCTGGCAATCCTATCTAGACTGATGACTGTCTCACAACACCTCCTGCTCCTTACCCATTAGATGGGGCTTATAGGAGAAGCAGAGGGCCCCCTCTTACAGAGTTGGTACTTTACACCCAGTACTGATAACAGACTAAGTGACAATCCCAGAGCTTGGGAACCAGATGTGCTGATACCAATTGGCATTGGAAGCCAAGTACAATGGTAGTCAGTAGGGACCAGGAACCAAATGATACTGACTGGGATTAAAAGCCAGCCATATTGATACTCAGGCCTAAGAACCAATTGGGGTGGGGGGACTGATAGTGGTTGGGTTTGAGAAACAATTAAAACAGCCATTGTTGGGATTGGAGACCAATAGGAATGGTAATTCTTGGGACGGGGGCACAATTACATCAACTTGTTTGGATTAGTGACTGAGGGGAACCGTCATGAGCCGGGACTATCTCTCACTGCGTGTATGTACAGCACCTGATCTTCTTCGAGTCATCTTGGTGTGATGGTACATAAAAGAATGCTCACTGGAAGGAGGAACCCTTGGACTAGAAATCACAATATGAAACCACCACCACCTGAATACAAAGTAACCAGACATTTGAGGATCCTAGAAGCTTGGGCTCTGCGCTCAAGATTTATGTTACCAGCTGACCTCTAGTAGGGTTTCTTTACTCCTCACGCAGTTGCCAATCATTTATATTGAATTAATTAGGACTAGGACCAAATGGACTAGTCCACTGTGGAATGGTATTGACCACGGTTAGGAACGATGGAGTGGACTCTGAGCATGAACTGGAATGATATTAGCACAGGGAGGGAGACTGTGTGTGGAATTTTTCTCTTTCTGACGCCTCCTTTCACACTCCAGCTCTTCACACCATTCCCCACCTTGCTCTCAGTGTTGTCACCCATCCGTTTCGTTCTCCCTCTCCTACGTTTGGATCACCCTTCCTACACACTTGGCTCCATCTGTTTCCGTCTGTCTCCCACCCAAATACATAGACACACAGCACGCTTCAGCTCTCGGCTTTCCTGGCACGCGTGCACCCAGGCATAAATATTCATAGAAATTATAGAATCAGAGAATCATATGGGCTGGAAGGCACCTCCAGTTAATCATCTGGTCCATCCCCCTGCATCAAGGCAGGATAGATTTCATTATCCCTAAACCATCCCTACTTGATAGGTGTCTGGGCTCATCTGAGCTATCCCCCACCCTGCTTGGCGGCTTGTTTTCAAGACCCGCTGGACGGTAGAGCGTTTTAGCCTGGCTTCCCCCCTGCTTCTACTTAAGCCCACTGCCTCTTGTTCAGCACAGTGCATGGGAATCTAGCCACATGATGCCTATTAGTGATAACAGGAGCTGTAAAGTTAAATCCAATCAGCCACGTTACATAATATACCCCCGCCACTTGTTGCATTCACACAATCCCCTTCTCCTTTTCTCACACATGCACTCCGTCTCCCTCTCCCCCTAATGCACACAGTCACTCCCCCTTGTGACACATAGACATATGTCTCATATCCCTCTCTGGGTGTGATTCTGCAGGCCTCTCTCTGGCTATTGCAACAGCCTGCTCCCCTTTCGCCCAAGCTTTCATGGCTATACGGATCTGTGCTGATTTCCACCAGCTGAGACTCCAACCCACTTGGTTACAGAGAATTTCCACCCCAGGAAAACATGGTTGGTTTGGTGTGTGTGTGTGTGTGTGTGTGTTTTTTAAGATTTGCCATCTTTTTTTTAGCATTTAAGTTCCATCCTTGAGAATCACAGAGGGGCCAGTGGAGAGTTTCTTTAAGGGATGGCTTCACTTTCAGCTCTTGGTTTATGCTACCAAAGCCTGTGGCTGCATTGAAAGCATGCGGCCTTTACTCACACAAGCAGTCCTTGTTCATGCAAGTAGTCGCACTGGGTAAGTAGGTGTTGCAGGATCAGTCGCTTAGAATCTCATCCAAAGCCCATTGAAATGAGTGCAAAGACTCCCATTGTCTTCTAAGGCTTTGGATCAGATCCTTCGAGTAAGGCCTACATTATAAATGATGCTTTTACCCATCCCTAACACCTCTTTATCCCAGCTCATCCAGGGGAGGAAGGTTAGTCTTGTGGTTAGAGCCCAGCTTTCCCCATCAGGAGATCAAGTGTCTCTGTTACCGGTTCTAAAGAGGGATACGTCTCAGGGTATGGAGTATGAGAACCCCCTTAGTGTTTGTGTCTGTTTCCCATTCTACAGAATCGGTGCCACTGGTGGATTAAGCCTTTTTCACCGCACACGTGTCAGAGTGAGGTCTTGTTATCATCTGAAGTTTGGGTTCCTGGAGGGATCCTAGATCTCCCCAGCACCTCTCCCCAACTTTAGAAATCCTCCTCCACTCCCCTGAACTTGTGGTTCCACCAAACACCACCAAGACAGAGCAGATCTGCTGCCATTAACGTGACTCTACATGCAGGGGAGAGGAGCTGAGAAAACGTCTTACCAGGTTAGTGAAGATATACGTGTAATAGGCTGACGCCATTCCCAGTTCAGCTGCCTGTGAAGGAGAGGAAAGGAGATTAGGCTAGAGAGTGACAATCTTCCATCTCAGCAGCAGTACTGGGGGAGCCTGTATCAGATTTGCTTTTCATATCTATCACTTTACATGAAGGACTCTGCTGTCCTTTTAAAAGCCATAAAGGGTAGCACCCAGAAGCATAGTTTGGCCTATTAAAGTAAAGATGGGGATCTGCTTTTTCAGAAGTGCTAAGCCATCGCAGCTCCCACTGAAGTTAATGGAAGCTGCAAGTTATTATGAATTATTACTTAGTTCAATTTCGGTAGTGCCTATGGACCCAAACTGGCCCCACTGTACCAACAAATAACCCAACGATTCATTGATTTTTTAAAATCCCAGATCATTATGACCATCTAATTCAACCTCGTGCATAATGAAGGACAGAGGATTCATCCCTACACCTAGCTCTAATCCAGGATTTAGATAATTCATCACAGGTGAATAAAGACAAAGGGAGCCGGGAAGGAAGACATAACAATCGAAACAGGGCTATTTGCATAAATTACTCGTAACAATGGTTTTAACAGTCCCCGCTTGCCAGATGACGTGCTGAAGATCAAACCCAGAGTGTGGTCTTTACAAGATTCAATTCTAATGGTCTCTACACACACATTTGGTACAGGTGTAAGTATGTTGGTTAGGGAGGTGAGTTTTTAAAAAAAAAAATCAATATATTTCTACAGGTACAACCCCTAGTGTAGACACAGTTATACCTGTATAAAGGGTGTCTTATACCAGTATGGAATAAAATCTTTATACTGGCATTACTGTATCCACACTAGGTGGGATTGCATGAGGTTAGCTATATCGGTAGAGTTAAAGCAGTACAATTTGTGTGCACAGACAATCTGTAAGGGAAGGAATACACAGAGAGGTATTGTTGGGGAAAGTAAAGAGACACTGCTGAAAAATAATTCTGCGTGGCAATTTTCATCCTCTTGTATCAGGTGGCTTGGCACACCTGCCAGTTTCACTCCTCTTCCAGTTTCAATTAAATCCACTGTTTGTTTTGCCGTGTAATGATCCAACCATTGAATATGCTTAAATTTGCAATGTGCAAATCATCCCGAATGATTTTGGGGGAGCTCCTCCACTTCCCGTCTTTTCTCTGCCCCCCCAGCTGGAGGCTGTTGGTGTCAGAAAGTGGGGGGATGAAACAGATATAGACGAGGTGGAGCTCCTGGCCTGATTAACCAGCAGTAGGTAAAGATTCAAAGCAAGGCAGACAATGCTGCTCCCCGCAAATATCCTGCCTTCACCATGGAGGAGTCCTCACTGCTTTTCCCACTCCCCTTTCTCAGTCAGATGCCTGTGATCAAAGAAACATAGCAAAGTAGGGCTGGAAGGGACCTCAAGAGAGCATCTAGTGTCCCCCCCTGTGCTAAAGCAGGATTAAGTATACCTAACACCCTTTCATGACATGTATTTGTCTCATGTGTACTTAAAAACCTCCAGTGACGGAGATCCACAACCTCCTTGGGAAACCTATTCCAGAGCTTAACTACCCTTAGAATTAGAACGTTTTTCCTACTATCTAATCTAAATCTTCCTTGCTGCAGATCATGCTGATTACATCTGGTCCTACTCTCAGTGGACCTGGAGAACAAGTAATCACCATCCTCTTTATAACAGCCCTTGACATATTTGAAGACCATTATGATGTCCCCCTGCAGCCTTCTCTTCTCTAAACGAAACATGCCCAGTTCTTTCAACCTTTCCTTGCAGGTCATGTTTTCTAACCGTCTTATCATTTTTATTGATCTTTATGAACATAACAAATCTACAGCCTCCACTGATGCACGAACGGCTGGTGTGATGCATCCTCTGCAGGGAAAATGAAAAGGAGATTTTGTAGCCTGGTAGCTATTTGCTGGGACCCTTTGCTGATAACCTGAAAGCTGGAAAATTAAGTACAAAAAGACGGGGGCGGGGAGGGGAAATCAGTGGAACTTTAATATTAACACCACTTAGGACTTAAGTACAAAAAGACGGGGGCGGGGAGGGGAAATCAGTGGAACTTTAATATTAACACCACTTAGGACTTATGCACAACGTGTTAGGATAAGAGCCTTAAAACACTCTGGACTACCTCTACTCCCCTGACATTGACATACCATTGACTTCAGTGGGAGCAGAATTTGGCAAAGGTTGAGTGCTTTAAAAATCCCATCCCAAGAACTAGGAAGTGCTTTACAGACACTAAGCAGCTAATCTGCACAGACACCTCTGTGACACAGATCAATAGGACAGCGCTATCACCTGTTTTTTACAGATGGGGAAAGGGAGACCATGAGAACATAACTTGCCCAAGAACACACAGCAAGTCAGTGGCAGAGAGAAAACAAGATCCTCCAGATCATCAGGCAACGTGCTCTGACCACTGCCTCCCACCACCAGACCACAGTGCCTCTCATCTTCTGACCGCTGCACAACACAGTTTTCATATCTAGAGAGAGCAGCAATGTCTGCTCTCCCTGTGACCTACTCTGAAATCAGCAAGTGTTATTTCAAGGGAAGAAAATCAAAGAAAGCAACAAGCGGTCTCCTTTCCTCCATTGATCTCATCCATTTAACATACCTATTGGCAAAGCTGGGGCAGGCCGGCTATATAAGAAGCAACCATGTGTCTCTAGACCATAGGGGGAAGGGAAGATATGAGAAGTTGTAGCTTCTGCCTCATTGTCCAAAGGTAGCAGAGAGCAAGAGAAGGGCTGGTAATACAGGGTTTGATCCAAAGTCTTTTACAATTAATGTCAGTCTTTCTGTTTGGATTGAGCCCAAAGGAGGAAACTGTTTTATAATCATTATCTTCACTCGTTGTTCTGCTTGCTCTCCCAGTATACAGTTTCCAGTTTCACCAACAGCAAGAAGTTCATAAATCATAAGAGCATTGTTCACTTCCCTTCCTCCTTGGAATCCTCTGCACAGGGCGACTGCATTAAATGTTATTGAATTGCTGCAAAATCTTCTCAATCTTTGACATCTTCATCGGTCACGGCCTGAGAATCCCCCAGAGATGGGAAGGGAGAGAGAGTGTGTCTAAAAAGCAACTGTGCTCTGTAGCTGTGGAAAATTACTATGGCAACAGGCTGAGGGGATAGCCCTCAACAGTGAGAGAGCTCATTCAAATCCTTTATTAACTCAGAGACGAAATATATAAATAAATACAAATCCACCCCAACCTGAACCCTCGTCTTTGATTTCCCGCACATAAGAAGCTTCAGAGGGGTTAGTGAAATAACAAACATCAAAAAAGGAAAGTTGTTCCTCAGTGAAAACTAGAATGTTGACTTTACATGTGCAATTAAAACGACACCGGAATGGATTGAGGAGAGATCCAGCTAGTGTCACTTGCGACAGTACAGACTCTATTAGAAGCCTTAGTCTAATGTCAGTCTCTGGACCGAAGTCTGACATCTGTACCAGCAAAGATTAGCAAGGGGAACATTTTGAATGGACGCTCATCAGCCGTCATGCCTCATGTCCCAAGAGTAGCTATCTACAATTGAAATTCTGCCACTGTTTCTTTGCATCCCCAAGGCAACATTCATATTCTTTTCACCACAGTAGTAAAGCAAAGGGCGCCAGAGCTGGTCAGGAATTTTTCAATTTAACATTTTTCGTTTGGAAAAGACCGATTTGTGGAAACCGAAATGTTCAGCGGGAAAGGGTTGGCTTCGATGAAGCTCCCGTTTTGGGGAAAGTTTCAAAAGGCCCCATTTCCTCATTTTTAAAATGAAAAATTCCATTTTTCAGTTCGAAATGACATATCGTTTTGAAATTTAAGTGAATTGGGGGGGAGGAATCTAATAAATTATAAATAATTAAAAGGTCAAAATCAAAACAAAATGTCGTGACTGACCCAATCCAATTTTTTCTCCACATTTTGGTCCACAAACATTTTTGAGACTTCGACTTTTCATCCCGATTCAGGATGGGGACGTTTCCCGAAATCGCGGAAATTTTCCTGGGATGGGAAAACCATTTCCTGTCTAGCTGGAAACATAACTCACTGGAGAACATGACCTACAGGTGCCCCACTGTGCTGATTGACAGCGCATCTGAGTCTGTTACAGCCACGGCGTGGGAGCATGGGTCCTTTAGCTCAAACTGTAGCAGCTTGTGGTTTTAGCTCTGGAGGTCCCCACGTCAATCTCTGATGAGTCAGCCAAGATGGCGGCTGTCATACAAAGTCTCTCCGACTCTGGTAGGTTGGGACCATGGCACACGGTTTCCTTGTGGACAAGATTCTTCGTGGAAACTAGCTTGTAGTTGTACAGCCAGTGGGACTGACAGTTGTATAGGACCACCACTAGCCTAATATATCAGGCCTAGAAAACATGTGTTCTGCTCTTGCAGTGAAGATGACACACAGCATCATGGCCCTGATCCAAATCTCACTGAAACCAAAGAAGAGCCCCACTGGCTCCAATGGGCTTTGGATTCGGTTTTGTAGACTCAGATGATTGACTACCACACCTTCTACGCTGTCAGGAATCCCTCGTCTAGCCCCACTGGTCTACTGAGAGATGAATCTAGGGAGCCAGAACTTATATTTATTTCATTTGATAATTGGCTAAAAAGCCTCTCATTCCACAGAGGCTCTGGAGAACTGCACTAAACAAACACAACAACTGTACGGGAGACAATAAAATAAACAAACACAATCTGGTAAAAATAACCAGACAGAGAAACACAACAGAGATGTGCTCAGAAAAGAGAGTCCACACTGCCGGCAGACTGATTTTCAAAAGCACTGAGCTGCCCTTGCTCGAAGTCAATAGGAGCAGTAAGAGTTTGGCATCTTGGACGCCAAGCCAGACACCTCTGGGGCATGCACTCAGAGTATTTAATCTATTTGTTCTACAGCCAGAATCCCGGAGGCAGTGAGCAAACTGTTATCCCCAGGACCTCAGCATCAATCAGTGGAAATCTCCCTGGAGCGTAGCTAATTTTCGACCGCACTGTAGGAATTTTTAAGCTCCGGAACCGTACAACGCACATGCAGAAGGATCATTTGGTGGAAGCAAGGTGGTTTATGAAGCTGTAATTTCACAGCTGCCTACCTTCTGGAGGATGATGTGGGACATGGAGGCATTCGCATGGACAATGATGGTGGCAGTTTTGTCGTCTCTGATTTCTTTTAGGAGTGGGGTAGGGTCCCGGCTGTCATCCAGCATCCGGACCGAGAGGGTGTCCTTCGAGATAAGGAACTGACGAAGCAACTTCTCTAGGTTTAAAAGGCCTTCAAATAAAAGAAACACAAACAGACCTTTTGAATCAACAGTACCCCACCCATGACAACAGCTATCCTCTTCCATAGGAACCCGTCCTTTGCAAACCTGGTCGGACAAATGGTGTAGCAACATGCTGCAAAGCAAAGAAGCCAAGTCTATGTCCAAGGGTCTCTCCTGTGACCAAAAGGGGAGGGGAAGAGACGGAGCAATTTGTAACTCTCTGTGGCCATCTGACGGAACAGCCTGCAGCCCTCTCTCAGAGGGAAGATCATCTTGACACAGGGCCTTTCTGAAGGCCATTCTTTATACAGCCAAATAGAGGGGAATGATCACATCCCTCGATCTGCTGGCAATGCCCCTACTTATACAGCCCAAAATGCCGTTAGCTTTCTTGGCGACAAGGGCACACTGTTGACTCATATCCAGCTTCTCATCCAGTGTAACCCCTAGGTCCTTTTCTGCAGAACTGCTGCCTAGCCACTCGGTCCCTAGTCTGTAGCAGTGCATGGGATTCTTCCGTCCTAAGTGCAGGACTCTGCACTTGTCCTTGTTGAACCTTATCAGTCTGAGTATCCCTGATTCACGCTATAAGTTCTTTGGGGCAGTGGTTATCTCACTCTGCCTCTGTGCTTTTTGGCATTTCTGTCATATAAATAACAACAACAAGCATGTCCCTAGCCCAAATACCTTACAATCCAAAGCCCTGATTCAGCAAACCCTTATGCATGCAACGAAGCCAGTAAAATTCCTGGCATGATGAAAGATTACGTAGCTGGACTGGGCTGGAAAGGGAGGAATTTGGTTGGTTAGCTTTTTTCAAAGGAGGAATTAAACAAATGGAAACTGGACTAGTTAACTACCAGCATCCCTCCAAAGGAAGCAAACAAAGAACAGATCCCAAACCCAGAGTTTAGGGCCAGTGCCCTGGCTGTCAGAGGGGCACTCGGGGTAAGTCTACCCTGTAATAAATAAATAAACCAGTGGCACTGAGTCTCTGAGCCTGGCTCAACTGACTGGGGCTCACGCTACGGGACTAAAAATAGCCGTATAGACATTCCCACTCGGGCTGACGCTCAGGCCCTGAGGCTGACCTCTCTCGCTTGGTTTCCAAGCTTGAACTTCAGCCCAAGTGGGAACGTTTACACTAATATTTTTGGCACTGTAACGTGAGCCCCATGACGCCGAGTCACTTGACCCGGTTCTGACTCTTGCTGCCACGGGGTTGTTTTTGTTTGCAGTGTAGATGTACCCTCACCGTGCCTGTGTTTCGAGCCCAGCACTCAACTCTTCAACTAAACGTCATTTTGACTGCACTCAACCGTTTATTCACCCAGAAAGTCAAGGGCTGGGGAAGCAGTACACTGCGGTACGATGCAAGGCAATCAAGAGGGAGAGTGCTGCTCTCAAGAACGCCCAACTCTTCACAAAAGGCAACAAAGCGATGCATTAAAGAGATGAAGCCTACATGAGTGGAGTCTCATTCACGGAGAGGTTTTTCAGCAAACCAGTGTGCGTGCACTGAGCGCTTTACCATGTGGTGCCCCCTGCCTTTCCTCCTTAATCCAGGAGGAACTCAGCTGGGGACTAAAGCAACTGCAGTCAGCAGGATTTCTCTGGGATGAAATTAACTTCCTAGTCTATTTCTTCATGGAGAGTGAAATTCTAAGAGGCCATATACGCCACCTGAGTGTTATTTTATGGGTTTAAGTGGGATCTAAGTGTTGTCTAAGCTTTGTGCCAGGTCTCTGCACAGTTTCATTTCCTCCACACCTGCAATCTCCTTTCCTACCAAGGAGCAGACGCTTCCAGCAATAACAGTCGGTTATTATTAATCACGTTTATTCCAGTTGTGCCTAAAGGCCAGCCAAGAATAGGGTCTCATTGTATCGGCACAGAGAAGTAGATGGTCCCTGCCCCAGAGAATGTACAATCTATAAACAAGCCAGACACAGGTTGGGGGAAAGGGTGTAAGTACAACTACTCGGCTATTAGTTAGGCAAACTCCGAACCGGCGCTCACACGAGAAAGATCTGAGAAGCACCTTCACTCACCACGATTCCATTAAGCCCTCAGAAAAGGAGGCTTTTGTGTTTCCTTTGTCTTTCTAAAAGTGGCCCAGTTTCACGGCAATTATGCATTTCTCTTGGTTAAGAAAAGGACAATGAGGAGGACAATGCAAGTTTCCAAGCTGCTGCTACCAACCTGAGCTGATTTTAAACCCGAGGCCTGGTGGTGAGGAGACCTCTGTCTCATTAACTGATGCCCCAGCACTTAAAATCGCAAGAGCGGGCACGGAGTCATGGGAGGATAATCCCAAGACTACTGGGGGTGTTATTTCTTTGGAAGGCGTTACAAAATAATTCATGTTTGCTTTAGGATTATTAGCATTGCAGTAGTGACAGGAGGCTTTAACTGAGATTGTGGCCCCCTGGTGGTTGGAATCATACAACGTTACAGCCAGAGACCACCCCCTGCCCAGAGAGATGTGCAGTGTAGGCAGGACAAAGGAAGGATTATCACCCCCATTTTACAGGTGGGGGAAAGTGAGGCCTAGAGGGATTCTTGTCCAAGGTCACACGTGGAGCCAGGAATTGAACCCAGGCCTTCTGAGTCTCACGCCGGTGCCTTAACAACAAGACAATCCATCGTCTCAATGACTGGATTTGGCCCCACGACTCCCCTCTGCCGTAGGTCAGTGTCATTAGCCCCATGTGGCAGATGGGGAAACTGATGCCCAGAGAGGGGAAATAACTTAGCCATCATCACACAGGACTAGAACCCCCATCTCCCGATTCCTAGCCCAGTAACTGAACAACATTTCCCCCCAGTAGCATAGCAGGGGGACTCTCATAGGAGGGCCCTGGGTGTTTACAGAATAACAGTCACTGGGCATCTACAGAGCAACACCAAGAACACCAGGAAACATTTAAACTCTTCCTGCAAGGAGAGGCTGTAGGTTATGAGAATTCTACTGATTCCCGTCCCTGCTGGCTTCAGTGGCAAGGCTAATCAAGCCAGGACGGGAGGCAGTACGGGCTGGCGGAAAGGGCACTGGTGTCTACTCCCAGCACGGCTGCTGACTTGCTGGGTAGCCTAGAGTGAGTCATTTCACTGCTCTGTGCCTCAGTTTCTCACTCTCTCTCGCCTGCGAACTCCTTGGGGCAAGGCCTGTCTCTCACGCGGTCTTTGCACAGTACCTAGCACAACAAGGTCCCAATTTCAGCCGGGGCCTCAATGCGCTATGATAACCCATAATAAGGACTTCATGGTGCAGGATGCTGGTGCATGAAGGGTTAAAGCCAGCTTCTCCTGTCTGCAGAGAGACAGGCCTGAGCTGCACATCAGACTAAATCAAATGACTTTCGCTCTCCCTCGCTGTGGACTTCAGGAACGCATTAGCCTCGCTCAGGATGCATCTGCCCAGATCAATACCAAATACAGCAGGACTGCAAGTCCTGGGGGAGGGGGAGGAGGAGGACGCCTGCCTTATTGCAAGCTGGTTAAAGATGTGGAAGGCCGGCTGTGGAGATGTTACTCAGGGGAGCCTCCTGCATGGCACACAGTCACGCTCGGGCTCGACAGTGGGGAGGTAGCAGGACTCCTGGCAGGTGGGCGCAGAGCTCACGTTGCAGTTCTCAGCTCCGTGTTCCAGGTGAACTAACACATATGGAGGCGGAGGAGGCAGGGGCCCCTCCTCCAGCTCAAACACCGGGGCTGGCATCGGTAGCAGACGCTCTATGCAAAGCGTTGCGGAATAGGAGTCTCTCACACAGGCAGCTGGATTGTGCACTTACAATCTGTCCACAACATGGGGCAGCACCTCCCGAGCTGCTCTCCCCCGGGAATGCCTTAGGGGGAGTCATTTGCTATTGCTCCATCCCATACGCTGCTGGGCAGCCCACGGGTGGGGAGTGGAGCCAAGGGAGCGAGGTCAATTTACACCAGGCTCTGCCCCCCACAATCTGCAGAAATTCCCCGGTAGAGAAAGCAAAGCCAGCAGGACATGCTGGAATTTTCTAGTGTGCGTCTAATTTCAGCCCCGCAAAATAAAATTAGATCCTGCTCCTTAATTCTGCAGGCCGTGTGTCTCAGCCATGCATTAATGAGGCAGATTGGAAAGCATCCCCTAACACAGCCGCTAAATGGAACCGCAAGTCACATCAGACCCTCATTTCATCTCTCTTGATTAGTTTTTCCATTTTTATCCCTCCCCCACCACCCCGCCGCCCTCCACTAGCGCTCGCCCTACCCTAGCCTTTCCCGAGTCCTACTCTAGCCCACCACTGCAGGCAGAGACTCTCTGGGTCAGAAGGCACAGCCCTGCGGGCCAGTTTCTAAACCAGATCAGGCACCACGAGGGGGGTGAGGAGGCTCGGCAGAGACAGCTGATTTCCTCTCCTCTGGCTCGAGGGAATTATCATTCCCAGCACGTTATATCCTGCCCATAGCCCCGTCGTCCCCGCCTCTCGGCGTGGGGAGGGAAGATTCTGTTATCTGAAGAGATTCCCTTTTTGTTCTAGTGATACGAGAAAGCGGACCACCTGCCGCAGACAGACTGACACTTCAGAAGGCTGTTTTACAGGCCAGACATGCGCAAGGACTTGTAGACCCTTCCCGGCAACTTTGAAGAGCATAAATGCGGACCACCAAGTGTGGAGAGGCATGAGCAGATGTGGACACAGTCTGCGCCATTCACTGTGGCTCATCTGGGAGTGGCAAAGCTGGAATGTTTCCCAAACCAAGCACGGTACCCACTCAGCTTGTGTCTGGGGACTCAGAGGCAGCTTCATGTAGGGCAGTGATACTCAGACCTCAGTGGTTCAGGAGCCAAATTAGTGATCAACATTACCCACAAGAGCCACAGTAGGGTGAATTCATTGTTTCATTTACTATAGTACCAGATATTCCTATTTAAACAGTATGAGAGGGGAAAAAATTGAGTTTTTATATATAGTATTATTATTTTATCAACTACAAGTGGTTAATAACACAGTAAAAGCCTCCCAGTTGGTTAATAATTAAATCACACAATGTTTTAACATCATGTGCTGCAAGGACACACATTAAAGAGCCACTTGCGGCTCACGAGCCACAGTCTGAGTATCGCTGCTCTAGTGGCTAGAGCAGGTGAGTGGGACTCAGGAATACGACAGTGAATAATGGAGTTTTCAGTCTGGGGCCTGAAACTACCAAGCCAAAAAAATTCCGGTCAATTAGTACAGAAAGCCTTCTCCCCTCCCCTGCCCCACCCCTTGTAAATTGTTGTTTAAATAAAAACTTGAAAAACAATTGTTTTAAGTTGATTCCAAATGATTTGGGGGTGGGGGAGTTGTTTCAAGTCAACTATTCTTTCACACGTCCCGCCCCCCTTTATTTTTAATTGGCCAAATGTCGATTTTGAAACAAAATGGTCGAAACAAAACGTTTCCACTTTAAAACTATTCTTTGTTCAATTTAACCTTTTGCTAAATTCAGCTCGGAGTCGAAAAATAGGTTTGGGGACCTGAAATTTTTTTTTTCCGATGAAAAAAACTATTAGTTGAAATATATTCACCCAGCTCTACTCCAGAGTCCTGAGCCGCACTGACTCACTTTCCCCATTAGACAATGGTGATAACAGTGTTTCCCCGTCTCTGTGATCAAGGGCTATTGGAGAAAGCAGGATCTGTGCATGCACATGTATCCATGCAGGCAGTTCATTCCCTACACTGTAGTATTCAGTTACAAGCCCTGACCTGAGCAGAGGATGATGGCACTGGGATGCCTCGGCCCCAGAGGACCACTGGGGAGATGCCACCTGCAGGCAGTCTTCCCAGTGCGCTCCCCGAGGGTGAGCCGTTTGCACCAGCCATTATGCAGGCACAGATACGAAATGGGCACACACTGGTAGGCGTCCGTGTGGCCTCAGGCATAGAGCCTGCTCCTTTGCTTTGATTCACCCCTGGTTCTTGGACTGAATTAAGCAGCTTGCCTTGTTTTCCCTCTCACTGCCAGGGTGCAGATCACAGCTTGTACAACACATGGTTGGGATTGTGATAGCAACAGCGATCTCCGCCCACAACAGATCGGAGCTGGAGTTGTGTCCTATTTGCTGCGGGTTTTCTAAAAACACGCAGCGCCTTCCAGGTTAGGGCGAATGATCCCTCGCAACCTCTCTGAGATGGGGAAACGGTGTCACGGGACCGGAGTCTGCTCCCGAGTGTACTGGTTTTGCACCAGCGTAATTGCGAGAGAGAGTTACTTTCTGTTCACTCCAGCATAGGTGACAACTAGCACACAGACGAGACTTTTCCGAGGTCGCAGCGTGAGTCGGTAGCAAGACTAGGAATAGAACCCAGGAGTCCTGTCACACAGTCCTGCGTTAAACCAAACAGCTCAGACTCTCTGCTCCTTGGGCAGGAGTTTCTAGCTATCGCACCAAAACAAACAGTGTCGTCCCTCAAAATGGAATGTCCTTATCAAGCAATGGCCAGATTGTGTGCGGTCCTGGCTCGGCTAGAAAGGGGTATGCAAAAAGCCCTCCCCTCCCATGCTCTTGCTCAAGGACAGTGGCCAATAGCAGTTTCTGTGCTTGGGATGCTGGCTTCTGCTCCCCCCCACAGAGCAGGACTATGGTCCATTCCTGTCCTCTGTGCCAGCATAATGGCTAGTGCAAAGAGCAGGATGGGGGAGTTGTAGCTGCATGAGGCACCTTCTCTCCAGGACTCCTCTGGCCCGTGACAGGGCTCCTCCTATTCAGGCCTTGTGGCTAAATGTCACACTAGCCCTATGGGGTAACTTCCTGGAGCCAGCAATTGAGTTATCCAGCAGTCCCTGATTAAAGCTATCCAGATTGATTCAATTAAGGGTGGACGTTGAATTATTTAACACAAGCCATTTGGTTCCTGAGATTCTTCGATCCAGTTAAATGAAGGATCAAATTAACCAGGGACTGAATTAAGTGGGAGGCACCTGAGTGTGTCGGCTTGTGGATGGGCAGATGCAGTCAGACGCCTGGTTATGGGTCTGTCTGTTCCCGAGCGAGTGTGCATCGCACCGTGTGTCGCCAGGGGGAGATAAGGAAAAGCTCCACATGAGGTATAAAAAAGATGATATGAAAAATGGGTTCATGGCAATGTTAAAGATACATCAGGAAAAAACAGAGTAAAAAAATACCAGAGTTAAGGCTGAAGCAGTAACATCAATGCAGTGTCGCTGCACACCTTGGGCCAGATCCTCAGCTGGAGTAAATTGGAGTCAATGGGGATTTTGCTGATTTACACCACCTGAGGATCTGGCCCTCAGCGGGTGCACAATTTGGGAAGAGGGTGCAAGGACCCTTCTTGCATCCATGCTGGAGCTGGTCAGAATGGAAGTCCTATTGCTCTCCTGAATGCAAGGACAGATCCAGGCTGCTAGCTTACATTCTGCTGGCACTATGCTTCTCCCCGAGGCTTTGTGCTGATGCACAGTGCCTCCTGCAGCTCCCACTAGGGCAGTGCACCTCTTCACCACCCCCTACAGCAGGCTCCTTTGTACTGGAACACTTCAGCCCTAATGCATCCAGCTACCACTTTGAGTGGGTGGGTGTTCGGACCCAGAGGTCTAGTGTGGGCCCATCCCCATTGTACAAAAAGTCAGATTTATAAGCCTGCACTCATGCTCAGAGACGCACATGTCTGTAACCACCAGATCTACGTGCCCGCACGCTAACTTCGAAACACACAGGGCCCAATTCCCTTCTCGCTGACTCCATCCTAAACAGGAGTGAAGCCCAGGATGCCAATGGAGTTACACTGGAGCACAAAACCAGCAGAGGAGAGAGGCCTAATGTGTGTAGAAGTTATCAGGCAGGCATACAGCTGTGCAGTTACTGGGGCATGCCTGGCGGCAGAATCATGCACAAGTGAGTAAGTCAGCACCCAGGCTTGCACAGAATGGGCTGGACATTAGCGAAATCCAGCATGCACTTGGTTTAGGTTACAGACTGCACACAAGTCTCAGAAAGACGCATTTCCAAATGGTGCTTTATCCGGAACTGACCTCAGGCTTTTTCCGTTATGGAAACCCATCCATCAGGTAAAATGCTCGCTATGAAACCAAAAGGCAGCCAACGTCCTTCCCCCCAACCCCCATCTCTCATAAACTGCTGCTGGAAATGTCTGGACTTGGTTCTAGGTGTGGACCCCAGCTGTAGGCCTCTCACTCGCCTCTGATTTCAGCAAGTTCCCCTCTTGCCCCAGACAGGACAGATCCCGTCATTAGTAAAATGGATTATTTTAGGTCCCTATAATCAGAGAAAAGCCCAGGCCTCCAGCAATCGACACTAGCCTTGCCAGTGGGATTTCACCACCCAGGGCTGGACCCTAGAGACATTTTTACACAGCAGGGAGAGGTAACGGATGTGAGAAGGGGATATAATGAGAAACAAGCAGGAGCAGCAGGAGGTTCACACAAACCGGAGCAACTTACATTCCGCTTTGGCACAGATGAGGCAGGCAGTGGTGCAGTTAAAGAAGTTCAGGATCCCAGCTACGGCCACGCTGATGTCGGTGTTGCTGGGGTGGAGGTTCAAGGTGGTGAATCGCTGGAACTGGAACTTGAGGAATTCCTCTGGGGCAACTTTGAAATGAGGGACCTGGAAAAATGAGAAAGAACAGAAGATACCAAAAGAAAGAGAGAAAGGTCAATTGGAGAAGATGCATTTCTCCAGTAAAAAAACAGTCAACCCAGTGCCACGTGGGAAGCAGGCGAGAGAAAAGACATCCCAGTAAAACTGCGCAGAATATTCTACTGAATGGAGGAGACAATGGATGGAAGCATAGGCGCCAACTCCATGGGTGCTCCGGGGCTGGAGCACCCATGGGAAAAAAATAGTGGGTGCTCAGCACCTACCAGCCACAGCTGATCGGCGGCGCTCCTGATCAACTGTTTGGCGGCTGCGGGAGGCGCTTGGGGGAGGGCGGAGAGCAGCGAGTGGCGAGGGGTTTGAGCAGGGGTGGGAAGAGGTGGAGTGAGGGCGGAGCCTCAGAGGAGGGGGTGGAGCAGGAGTGGGAAGAGGCGGAGCGAGGGTGGGACCTCAGGGGAAGGGACGGAGTAGGGGTGGGGTCTTGGGGCAGAGCGGGGTGGAGCACCCCGGGGTAAAAATAAAAGTCAGTGCCCGTGGATGGAATCCTAAATGTGTTTTTGCTCTTGTGGATCCCGAGAAGGAGAAAGTCACAGCAACAAGAAGCATCTGACTTGGAGTGATGGGAAGAAATGGACCAGGGAATCACCGGCTGAGACCCTTAAAGAAAGTCGAGCAGTCAGAGTCTCGCTGAAACCTTTCGGAGAGACTGAAAGAAGAACAAGATGAGCCCATGCTGGTGAATCTCGGGAGAAGGAGAAACAGACAGCAGTCTAAAGCTTTGCGCTGTTTGATCTGCGGAGAAGTAACGGGCTAATCCAAAGGGATCTGAGCTACGAGTCCTGATAATATTTCATTTGCCATTCATAAACGGGAGTGGAGGCAGCACTGAGACGCTGCATGCCAGGGAATACGGACAACGTGGGGCCAAGGAGCCCATGGAACAGGAGCGATGGGAGACCAGCAAGGATGAGGGTCAGCGGGACAGAGAAAGGATTTGTTTGTTTGTTTGTTTTTTAACAGCATGGATTATTTGGAAGAAACAGAATAGAAAAAGGGGAACATCTGGTTCTGCTTCATTAGAGCAGTGTCAAGTCCTCTTTGCTTCCATTAGCGGCACTTCCAGAAGCTATCACCCCACGCCTCTGATCCGTCTCCTCCTGGGGAAGGCTGTTAGTGGGCTGCGATGGCTGCTTTTATTGGAGGCGTAAGCTGTTTTGTTAGTAATAGGAAAGTTAAAGAGTAATAAGCTGCTATCTGCCTTGATCTCGCTCCGCAGCCCTCAGACTGGGCTCCATTAACAGGGAGAGAAGCAGACTGTATGCCACAGGCAGATTCCTTTAACTAATGTAGACGGGACATCTACAGCCTGGGCTTGTTGATCATTCTCTGAAGCCAGATGGAGTCTGAGGCTCCTGGGAATGACGGTTAATGAGGAGAGCGATCCGCAGACAGAGGTGTACACTAGAACCCGCCACAAACGTCTGCAGGGTGCGATCCCCAAAGAGGTGGGCCCAAGTCACAAAGCTGCGGGTTGCTCCAATCCATGGCTTTGGGTCAGCCCAAGACAGAGACAGGAGGTCTAATTCTTGTCTCCTTTCAGGTGGCTTTACGCCAGCGTACTGCCAGTGACTTCAACACGACAGTCTTTAGGTTAAAGCACTGGGCTGTGACTCAGGAGATCTATCTGCTCTGCCACAGATGCCTTGTGTCCCCCTCAGGCAAATCACTTCACCTCTGCGTGCAACCGCTCCCCATCGGTACAAGAGCACTTCGTTTGCCTGCCTTGTCTGGTTAGACTATAAGCTTTTCAGGACGGAGGCTGTCTTACTACTGTCCTTAGCACCTGGCACAATGGGGCCCTGATCTTGGCTGAGGCCACTAGGTGCTACTATAAAACAAATAATGATGAGTCATTCCTGATTCATACCAGTGTAAATGACAGCAGAGAGGATTAGGTTCAATAACCAGACAGATAAGACTGGATCTGAACTTCCAAGAACCCCAGTTTTGATTCAGGACCACCTCTAAAAAGAGGAAGAGAATTGCTTAGGGTGGAACGTGGGGAGTCTAGCTAGAAACAACTGTCTGAGATCAGAGAGGCATAGAGTTCAGATGAATATCAGGAAAAACACTGATGATCTGTTACGGCAGATTGGTCTTTGCCTGGGAAGTGGCGGATGCTTGAGGCAGTTAACCCTGCAATGGATCAAGCAATTAGAAAAGGTACTTGGGGGGACAATCCTGCGGTAGCAGAGGGAATTGGGTCTAGCAGATCTCATCCAGCTCTAATGCCTCTGATTCTAGGGAAATAAAGCAACGCAATTCATTTGCAAATACAAGCTATTTACCGTGTTCCATTTCAGACGCTCCTACACTGTGGAGGCACCAGAGACAGAGTCCAGTAAATGGCTGAGAGATGTTATCAGGCTATGAAGGGATGAACTATAAGAAGAGAACTCAATTTCTTTTCCCTGGAGCAGACGGATCAGTGTACGCCGGCAGCTGAGGGTTTATAAAATATTAAATCAGAGACATAATCTGGGTGTAGATTAAAAAGGTTTGTATTGAAGAAACATCGCCAAACAGAAAGGGAGTGCAATCTTCCAGGAGAGTCGTGCACAAACTAACGACTGCTGGGAGCGTCTGTGCTGAGTTATGTTGGCCAAGCAGGTGCTGGCTTTTGCGACTGTAACTGACGAGGCAGTTCAGGGCTTTTGCTAGAGAAGCTGGAGGAATGGGTAGTGCAGGAGAAAGTGGGAGATGGGGTGAGACTGGCGGAGAAGCAGAAGGAGATGTGATATGAGAGAGGAGGAAGAACAAGGAGTTAAGAGAAGGGAATAGGACAGATGGGACCCACGCACTAAATTATAAGTTCAGGTACACCTTGCTGCAGCCCACAGATGGTTTGAGGAAGGAGGGCCTAGTGGATAAGGCACTGGACTGGACTAGAACTCAGGAGATCTGGATTCAAGTGTCAGCTCTGCCACAGACATCACAGGGCTACCTGGGACAAGTCGCTTCAATTCCCGTGTCTCAATTCCCCAGGTGTAAAATGCAGATAACAGCACTTCCCTGCCTCGCAGGGGCGTTGCGAGGATCGAGTCCACTAGTGATTGTGAGGTGCTCAGATACTAGGGTGATGCAAGGCTGTGTAAGTGCCCTGCTGGGCAGAAAGAAACTGACATAGCAGTAGTTAGACCCACGTTGGGGTCTGTGTGTGCATGGTGGGGCGACGGACAGGAAAGCAGCAAGAGGTCTTCCTAGGACTGGTGGAAGAAAAGCAGAAGCCAGACCCTGGAGAGGAAGAAGAAGAAGGAGAGCAACAGTGAGGAGAAGCTGGAAGCAGAAATGGGTGGAGGAACAGCAGGAAGATCTTGGCTGACATCTGTGGGGGAAGAGAGTGACAGAAAAGCAGAAGACACCAGCTGGGACCCCATGAAGGAGAAAGTGACTCAGCAGCAGGACACCTTCCCTGCTGGTTCTACAGAGGAGGCACTCGCGGCTCTAAGGCAGAAAGTCTAATGGGATCGGAACTAGGGAGGCGAATAATCATCTCATTTGCAGTTAATAAATCAGAGGGGAGATGCTGCGTCGCAGGGCATTCAGGTAACATTCAGCAGAGATAGCAAAGTACCCACTCCATCCAGAGCCCGACAGAGAAGGTGCGGGGTAGAACTCTGCCTGAGGGTCGCCAGCAAAGCCTACACTGCCCTGAGTCATATGTGTTAGGAAGAGAATTTGCAGTGGACACGAGATTGTGCTAGAATGGGAAAGAGGCCAGGGGAACTATTCTGCATCCCTTCGCTCCCCAACAGTGGGCTTCCTCCCTGTCCCAGACAGACCGAATTTCATGCCCCTCCAGTACGACCTAGCAGCCCAATGCCCTGTGGACATGCAATGCCACCCTCGGGCTATGGGGGCCCTGCAAGGCAGCTCAGTCAGCCTCGAGATATTCCCACCCATGGGATTTCACTCACCTCTTTCTCCCCGCAGATGTTGCTGATAATAGAGCTTGAGGCCGGACTCGATGAAGGTCCCAGGACGGCTACCACCCCTTTCGGAAGAATCTGGCACACTGGGATCACCACGGAGAATTAGAGAGCAGGAGAGAAAACGTGTTAATCAATAGGGGGTTATCCCAGATTCTCAGTAAGTATCAATGCCTACTGTATCTTCTTCCCCATCCACAGGGGCTGAGTATAAATTCATCCATGCCCCCACACTATACAGAACCCACTGCCTTTGTACCCAGAACTTCATGGAGTCATTGCCACCCTGTTCCTCGTAGTTCCTAAGGGGTCAAGTTCCTGACCCACAACACATCTCCTGTTCCCTGGAGTGCCACAGTCCCACTGCCCTATACGCCAGACCATGCAGCATCCCAAACCTTGTGAAATCCCCACCACCCAAAGCCCATATCACCACCATGTGTCTCCTGTCCAAAGCTCACAGCAAACCCTCCACCCCAATCCCATGGAACCCCCCTCAATAACCCCGCTTTCCTGTTATCCCACCACACTCTCCTCCAACCCCAGCCAGAGCCTCATCCCTTTGCCCCACAACCAGGACATTTCTCTTTTCAGACCAGACCCCCATTGCTGCAGGACATCTTTCATTGAAGTTTATGGAAGATACTAAAAGGAGGACATTACCCTGGTTAAAGCAACATCAGCAGAAGCCAAACAGGCACAAATTTGCTAGCTCATCCTCTGAAGAACTGAACAATAATATGAATTAAATTATTGTACTTGGTTTGTTTTTACTATGTGTTCTGCTCAGTGGCAGTGAGCACTCTGGATCCATGCCACCAGTTTGATAGAACATTAACAAGACCCTGAAAAATTCTGAAAGCTGAATTCTCTTCCCCTAAGCCTCCTCCTGGATTAAACAGGAACCTTTTGTGCTCTCAGTCGTAGCATGACTGAGCTAGATAGGGTTCCAAAGACCGTCTGATTGGTGTCACCTCCATGGTGGAATTCAAACCCTACCAACCCATCTAGGGCTGTTCCTCTGGAGTAATTTGTATGAGTGAAGCCTCCATAGACAGAAACCAGCAGCTTCGTCATTTCTGAGCTCCAAAGACCCCTTGAAGGATATTCTGAAGTTAATGTGGGTGAGCAGTTGTTCTGAAAGATATCACAGGCCCAGGCTAACTGAAAAACGGTGGTTGATTGAATACCACCACTCTCCCACCTCTTCCCCAACCAGACCAAAGAAGCCCTGTGAACAAATACAAAGTTGTATTTGCTCCACTAGTGCAAATGTGAGTTTCTTCCAAGGAAAGAGGATACCAATTGGTTCACCAGACTCATTTGCCTTCCCTACAGGATCATCTTGTCAACGTTTTCAGAACCAAATATTTGTGAACTTCCTGATTAAAAAAAACAGGTCACGCATCTGAGTTGTGGTCTCTTAGATATCAAGTGGCTTGTCTGTCTTGGGGTATGACTCTTTCATAACAGTTGTGAAATTTAGTCAAGATTCAGTGGCCGGAAATTGAAGCTAGAAATATTCAACGTGGCACAATGTTGTTTTCTTTTAAACAGTGAGGGTAATTAATCATTGGCACTGCCTTGCCAAGGGATACAGTGTATTCTCCCTTACATAAAGTCTTTAAATCCAGATTGGATGTCTTCCAAAAGAAGATACGCTCTCATTCGACAAGCTATTGGACTCAATGCAGGAATCAGTAGGTGAATGTTATGCAGGAGGTCAGACTAGAGGATCATAATGGTCCCTTCCGGTTTTAAAATCTACAAAGTAGATAATTTAGTGGTTAGAGAAGGAAGCGGGGAGCCAGGACTCCTGGTTCTACGCTAAGCCCTGCTGATGAATTGGTCACATATCAAAACTAGACATCACTGCACTGACAGCAGCAGTTGTTTACCAGTGCAGAACAACTCTATGTAGACTGAAGTCAGGAAATGAAGAACGTTTCAATGAACCTGCAGTAAGGATTAATTAGGACATGGGGCAATGCCTGTATTGGAATTTGGCTCCCTACTTTTATGAAACAGTGCAAGTGGCTAGAATGTCAGTCCTAGGAGTCATTTAATTCTTTGCATCTCCAAACCATAGTGCCCCTAACACCACAAAAGTTCAGTCTGCTCTCTAATAAATTGCCAATCTCCTTCCTGCGACTCCTTAGAAGTTCCTCTAAGGACTCCGTCCATGTACTGGGCTGGCCTGTCCGTACTTGGGTTGTAAGAACTGAAAGTGGTATGACTGCAGGCTTACTTATGTGTCATTTATTGGTTGATGCAACAACATTGCTCCTCCCAGGTTTGTGTTTGTTTCCTTTTGGAGAAGGTACATAAAAAACAACAACTCTGAATTGTCTGTACTCCATTGAGTCAATTCTTAACCTCACAATCATTTGTTAAGCTGGGCACAAGTAAACATTTCACATAATCAAATGCAAATGTACACATCTAGGAACAAAGAATGCAAGCCATACTTATATGATGGGAAACAGTGATTGTGAAAAAGATTTGGGGATCCTGGTGAATAACCAGCTGAACAGGAGCTACCAGTGCGACACTGTGGCCAATGGTCTAATGGGATCCTTGGATGTATAAACAGGAGATTATCGAATAGGAGAAGAGAGGTTATAGTACCTCTGTCTTTGAAACTGGTGTGACCACTGCTGGAATACTGTCTCCAGTTCCGGAGTCCACAGTTCAAGAAGAATGTCGATAAATTGGAGAAGATTCAGAGAAGAGCCATGAGAATGATTAAAGGATTGGACCACACACTTTATTGTGATAGACTCAATCTATTTAGCTTAACAAAGAGACGGGTAAGGGGTGACTTGATCACACTTGATAAGTACCTCCATGGGGAACAAAACTCTGATAATAAAGGACTCTTCAGTCTAGCAGAAAAGATATAAGAAGATCCAATGGCTGGAACTTAAAGCTGGAGAAATTCAGGCTAGAAATTAGATGCACATTTTAAACTGTAAGGGTAATTACCATTGGAACAAGTAACCAAGGGTAATGGTGGATTTTCTATCACTGGCCATTTAAAATCAAGGTTGGATATTTTTCTAAAAAAAAATTGCTCTAGTTCAAACAGGAAATTACTTCAGAAAAGTCCAGATGATCTGTGTTATACAGGAGGTCAGACTAGATGATCGCAGTGATCCAATCTCGCCTCAGGATCCCTGTCTGGGAGTTCAGGCAAGTCACGTTACCTCTCTGTTCATCTGTAAAATAGGGATGACGCTTACTCTAACAAGGAGATTATAGGATTTGCTTAACTCATGTTTGTAAAGAGCTCTGAGTTCCTTGGGTGAAAAAAACCCTTGTGCATTGCAAAGTCAGTCAGGACATCATCCCAGCCTACCTGAAATTTACATCCTAAAAATGAAAAATGAGATTGCTCCTAAAAAGTTCAATCCTAAAATTGGCAAAAAAAAAAAACCAAGAAAACAAAACAAAAAACACACATCCACACCTTAGAAAACCAGGATAAAATAATACCAGGTGAACTGGGGAAATTTAATCACACTATCATCCTTCTCTTGGTTTTAAAAAAACGGTGTCAATCTAGCACTGGTAAAACATGGCAAATGAATACCACTGAAAGCCTCGGTCTGCAATACAACACAAGAAAGTACTGTACAAGCTTCCCACATACATCTCCTTCTATTTGCCTCTATGTTGATTTGAATGAACCACCTGTAAGCCAGCAACTCAATGGCTGGCCATTCTGCCGCAAAATACCAGGATGTAATGGAGGGTTGTTGTTTTTTGACCAGGGGGAAGTGACTGAGAGCAATCAAATTCATTTCATGTGGGACACCAAACATCCAGTAGGTGGGCACAAATGACCTGGACTGGGTTTGTGCAGACAACCTGGAGATGAAAGGCTCAATATTCAACCACCAAGTCCTCCGGTCCCCAGGATGCACAGTAAGATTTCTAAGTTCTTATAGGAAGCGTAAATGCCATGCTAACATCTCCTCTTGGTTTTGTTCTCTCAGTTCAGTCTAGTGTACCCACTACTGGATGTTTTTCTCCAGCAACTTCACATGGATCTGGCACTTGCTTCTCTGTGCTTAGAAATTTGCAGACACTTATACCTCTTGAATAGCCCTTTTTGAATAAGAATATTAGCAATTTGCAAACTGTGCATTCTGTTTTAGAAACATTCATCAGTCCCTAGTGACAGCTGGGACCGTTCAGCTATTCTGGAGAGTATCAGGCGTCTGCCAGCATCTAGGAAGAAGATGTGGGCTCCCTCTCCTATTTGTGGGCCTTTGAATAAGTCAAAAGTCCTAGGGGGGATTTTTGTCATGCATGCAGGAGAAAGTTTGGCGAGCCCTTTCCCTTTGTCTCTCAGGTAGCCAAGAACAAAGAGACTGGGAGAATAGGTTAAGTAGTCATAGCAACTGAGTTGCAACGATTGTCAGAGGAAAAACAGGCAGCTTATCACTCTCAGGGTGAAACATACTACGGAATTAGAGAAAAAACACTGCAACAAACTGGAGATGCCTGAGGCCGAGGATTAGACCATGTAAGGAGAGCACCTCTTGTAACCCGAACAGTCTTCCTATCTCAGGGTACTTCACCCATGAAGACAAACTGCAGCAGGTAGCTCATGTCTAGACTCCTAAGTCTAGTACATACACCGGTCTATGTGTGCTCAGAGACCAGCCCTCTTGAGGATGCAGAATTGTCCACATAATGCCACATTCATCCCTGGTGTAACTGGACTGACGAAAATGGACCCAGAGAACCACAGATGCTAGCACAGTCACTGGCATAGAAGACTTGGAACTTCAACTGATGGATATTGTTTAGATACTAGACTCTCCAGGCCAGATTCTCAGATGGTATGAATTGCTATAAGTCTGCTGACAGTCCAAGATTTGGACCAATCTTCACCTGTGTTACCAGTGCTATGCCCCCGCCCCCAGCTTTGGAACAGTCTCTTGGAGGAAACCCTTCGATGTGCCAGGTCCCCAAGGAGTCCCACTCTTCCTTCAGAATAAGCCTCACTGCCTCCAGAGACTGAACCTCCGGGACTTCAACCCTCCTACTTCATGCCATCTGACAGCTCAGCCTGTCCTGCTTAGAGACTTGTACACTCTCCAGGACTAATGCACCTCCCCCAGTACTTGCAGTGACACTCAAACAGTGGTTCTCAAAACAATAGGGTTTAATAATCAAGTGGAATTCAGCACTGGATGTCTGTAGGTTAACACAGAGACATAAAAGTTCAAGCACTGTCCATTCTGGTCAGCCCAGAGCAATTCACCAGCGAACTTCATTTTCAGGCTGTCTCTCCCTCTGACTTTCTTCTTTAGTCAGTTTCCAGATGAGAAAGCTCCCAACTTCTTCCAGAAGCCAACTCTCATACTCCTACCTCACACCTTTCAGTCCTTTGCTCTCGAGCTGGGATCTCTGCTCCGCTTCCTTGCTAACTTTTGTCCACTCCAGGCTTCTAGGTTAGCCGCTTTGGAGACAGCATGGCAGGAAAGCAAGGACCACAGGCTTAGCCGAGGGATTTCTTAACCACACACACCTAACTCTTCAAGCACTCAAGAGTTAAAGATCTTGGAAACAAAGCTGATGTCCTGAGAGGCCCCTTCACCTGAGTTGATCTCACCACTTTGTGTGAGTCCAAGGTTTGCAAGAGGTTCAGGCAAGGCGGAGTCCCTCCCTCACAGAGCAGCACCCAGCTCTTAGCCAGACCTCTGTCTCTCCTCTGTGTGCTTCACTGGGATGCTCCAGCCCTCCTCCCCCAGTCATGCTGGCCCCACCTGCAGGCCCAAGTGTAGAAAAAACATTGTTCCACAGGAGTAAGCCGTGGTGGAGAGTCATTCAAAGTTGATGGCCCCAGATTTCCACCTTGATGGCTTCCCTGTGATAGTCCTTCAACTAAGTGTCAATCCCTTTTCCCAGGTAAGGCACCTATCTGGAATGCATTTCAATAGGTTGCCCTCAGACAAGTTTAGATATGCATTTAATGCACACTGCACAATATCATTTGATACAGACCTATCTCACTCTGTGACACAGGTGTTTATGTGCTTTCCTGAATCAGGCCCTAATGAAGCAGGACCTTTATACGAAAGCTAAGAAACGAGCATGGGTGTGCATGTTCAGACAACTGCAAGAGACATTTTAAATGAGCAAGGAATGATTTCTGTAAATAAAAAACCTAACAGAGTTCAGATTAGATACATACAGCTAATTAATAAAGATGGTGGCTTTCATTTCTAAGGATCTCCAAGCACTTTGTATATTCATACATAAACTCTGCCTCTATAGAAAACACTTCACGCATCAGTAAGTGCATCCACCTCAGGTGAAGACCTTTGCAGCTATTAGGCAACACATAGCAACCCTTCACAACAATTTGGGACAGGAAGCAAAGAAGAATCTTGAATCCAAATGAAACTACACAAGGGGGTTACAAATGCAATTACCCCAGCCGGAATTTGGCAGGGGTCTAACATCTGAGCTCTTTTGAAAAGCATTGTGGGATCTTTACTGACCACAAATGGCTAAGCCTTGTTTCTCTTCTGAAAGACGACACTTCCAGCAATGCAATGACCCCAGTGGAATACTAGGGCGCTAACTCCGAGTGAGACCATCACTTACTGAAATTGCCAACACTATTTCCTGCAGCATCCTATGTATTCTCACATCTCATTACTGACCTGGCCCAACCCTGCTTAGCTTGTGAAATCTGATGGGTTCACAGCACAATATGATGTGGCTACGACTATGGAAGCATCAGCTAAGCACATAGAAATATTATTTTCGTGTGTACATTAAAGCCAGAAATCCCCCAGTTGGTCATGGTAGTGGCTGAACAGCCTCTAGGTGTTTGGATTAGCAGAAGGAAGGTTCATAGAAGATGCGTTAGATCACAGGAGACAGATTGATCAGTAGAAAAACAGTCCCTTCCTGGACCTCAAGAGAAGGTGGTTTAGATAAAGATGTGATTAAACAGCCCATTTTGGATCTCTGAAGAGAGATTTGAAAAGTCAAACACACTGAGAAAAGCAGGCTTTGCCTGTAATGACAAAACTGCCCCATCCATAACCCTTTTACTGCAGGCTTACTTCAAACCATAGTAATTTACAGATGCTTTCTTTACAAGAACAAGTTGATACATTTGCTTCCCTTTAGATATAAAGCGGCAGTGGCAAACCATGCATGAATTTGATTAAGACCTGTTCATTTTCTATCCGTTCTAGGAATGGCATATTTGTAGCCACATGCATTAAAATACCTCACTCAACATAAAAAAGAAGAAGAAGAAAAATAGTTTTAAAATAAAATGTAAAGAAACCCACAAAAGCCTTTCTTCTCTCAAATTGTTAATCATCTGTGATACAAAATGTCATTTTTCGGCTACAATAGCAACATTCCTAGAATCAGTCAGCTACATATATTAGCTGTGATGTTTTGGAGCAATTCAAAAAGCGTGAAATCTGAGAACAATATTAAAGAGGTGAACAAAAATTTTGCTGTGATAGGTTAAAACATCTAAGCTACTTTTATTAATATTAAATGCAATGACAGCATTAGCATCATGTTAAAGCTGAGAAGTCAGGTATTCAAAAAGCCAGGCAATCCTTAACTCTAAAGGGCCTGGTTCTCGTCTAACATTCATGCAAATCATGAATAACTTTCTTGACATTAATCACAGAGGTGTGCAGGAACCGGATTTCCTGTTTTGCGGGAAATTCCACTATTTAAAAAAAAAATTTTTTAATTCTGAAAAGAACAAAAACAAAACAAATTGAAATTTCCTGAGAAACAAAATTATGAACAACAATCATTTAGGGTTAAATGAAATAAAACTGAAACATATTTTTCTGATTTCACTTTTTTCTTTTATATTACACTATATGTTTCAGAATTTTTTAAAAAATGAAAAGACAAGTCATTGCAAGATAGGAATTCAAAGCATTTTTCTCTGAAAAGGCTGAAATGGAACATTGTCACCTCATCAGGATGCTCCATTCTGGCTTTTTGTTCCAAAACGAAATGTTGTCAAAATCGACATGTTTCCGCAAAACATTTCACTTTTGGTGAACCGGCATTTCCAACAGAAAAATGTTCCAGTCAGAAAACTTCCAACCAGCTATTGTTAAATGTACTCTGGTGTAAGGGAGAGGGAAATCGGCTGCAAGATTTTTACCACGTTAAATCTGGCCACCTTGCAAACCCTGCCCGTTTTCTGGCAGAGGTTAAACAACACAGAGGAGGTTTGTGTTAAAGAAAAGAGGAACAGAAAATGCTACCATGTAATTCAAAGAGGTGACACAATAAGTGCGCAAAACGAACAATCAAGGGAAACAATGCACCGTTCTCATTTCCTCTCCTACTAAGGGCTGCTGGAAGGACATGGGCTGTATTCTGGAGTGGGACACACTTCCCAAGGAGTGCAAATGGGAAATGGACCCTGGTAACGCCCACACAGCCAGGGCTGTTTGCTCAGTGCTCCTCTTCTCTCTGCTCACAATGAAGCAGGTTAGGAAGTCCTCCCATGACTGATGCTCTACTTACTAGCTCTGCCTTGAGATGAGGGAATAAAACAGAATGAGCATGGCACTAATCAGACATGAGGACCAGAAAGGATTACATGCGGGATCCTAAAGTGATCAACAGGCAGAGGCAGAGGATTAATGCTTTAAACAGTCTCTGAGATGCCATATGTGAGGCCGGGTCTATGCTTAAAAATTAGATTGACCTAGCTCTGTTGCCCAGGTCTGTGAAAAATGTCACACTGAGTACTGTACTTAGATTGACCTAACCCCGAGTGTGGATGTGACTAGGTCAACAGAAGAATTCTTCCATGCACCTTGAGGGGGTGGATTAACTGCATAGATGGAAAAAGCCCTTCTGTGGATGTAGGAAGCGTCTATGACACTACAGCAATGTTGCTGCAGTGCCTTAGCTGTGCCACTGTAGCAGCTGTAATGTAAGCATGCCCTGAAGTTTTTAGCCTACCTGTCTCATGGGTGATGGGCTCAGATGTATCGATGGACATGCAAGTATTTCCTGACCTGTATGGTATTTATCCAATGCAGAGAAATGGCTGCATGAACATCATAAATGCCTGTTTGGGGAATCAAGGAGCAGATGCTTGACGTCACACGTGCAGTGATGAGCATCGGAACTCCCATTAAACCATATGGCGATGGAGGGGTCTCCATACCATGCAGGAATCAAGGCCGAAGGTTATGAAAAGTAGTTACTGAAGATGTCCAGCCAATGCCCACTTTTAACATCCTACATCTCACCCTTAAGGGAAAGCCCTACAGAACTAAACAGAGATGAAACCAATAGGGTTCTATAGTCATTGAATAGGGTTGCATAGACATTGTTCTAAAAACCTACATCGTTTAATGTTTGCAGTGTTGTTGTAGCCATGTGGGTCCCAGGATACTAGAGAGACAAGGTGGGTGAGAATATCTTTTATTGGATCAACTTCTGCTGATGAAAGAGACAAACTTTTGAGCTGACAAAGATCTGAAGCAGAGCTCTGCGTAGCTCGAAAACTTGTCTCTCTCACCAACAGAAGTTGGTCTAATAAAAGATATTACCTCACCCATCTTGTGTCTCTATATAATTTCACATATTTTCTATGGGCTTTTAAAACCAGCTGGTAGAGGAGAATTACAGCCTTGCTATACTATGCTAGAAAAGAGAAGACTGAGGGGAGGGTGTGGGAGGGAAGGTTGTTTTATAACGAGGACGGTGATCAATTCTTCTCCATGTCCACTGAGAGTTGGACATAAAGTAATTGGCTTAGTTTGCAGCAAGGGAGATTTAAGTTAGATATCAGGAAAATCTGTCTATCTCTAAGGATAATTAAGCACTGTACAGGTTACCTCGGGAGGTTGTGGCATCCCCATCATTGGAGGTTTTTAAGAACAGTTAAACAAACACCTGTCAGGGATGGTTTAGGTATACATAATTCTGCCTCATTATTGAGGTTTGTACAAGACTAGATGACTTCTTGATGTCTCTTCCAGCCATGCATGTTTCTGTAAGGGGCAGTCACTATAGGTTTGGGGAATTTTGGCAGGGCTGGGAGGAGATGGGAAGACTACAACTAACCAAAGGACTTAGGTGACATCTGACTTATTAACACTCTTCAGTGTTAAAAAATAAATACAAATAAAGCCAGCTTTTAAGTCATGGATGTGGATGTGAAAAGCTGATATCTAAAGCCACAAACCTTAAGGGCACATGTAGACTACAAATTAATCTATATTAGGGAAACTGACAGCAATATAGGGCGTAAATTTCCTCTCGGAAAACAGTCAAGAGTTTTAACAGACAACATACCAGTCTAAAAAAATTACTTAGCACCCAGTGTAAACAAATACAGTGGTGTCTTAAGATACTGGACCAGCTACCATGTTTGGCTTTGCTGATACCAAGCACTAAGTGGAATTTAAGAAGATGTCAGTGTGAGAAATGTTAGCTAACACGTTGTAAAACCCTATTTCTTTTCCAAGCCTAGACATGCTTTAAGTAGATTATGTCTACACTTAAAATGCTACAGCGGCACAGCTTCAGTGTAGATGCTCATTACAACCCCCCATCGCTGTAGTGAATCCACCCTCCCGAGAGGTCCAGCCACCTAGAACTGCAGTGGGGAGCTAGGTGGGCTTAACTACGTCCTTCAGGGGTGTGGATTTTTCACCCTCTGAGCAACGTAGCTGGGTCAATCTAATTTTCTAGTGTAGATCTGCCGTTAGACAGCTCTGCAGTGGAAATTTTGTACTCGTGTGAATTTCAGGCTACGTCTACACTACAGCCTATGTTAGCATCACGTATGTTGCTCAGGGGTGTGAATAAACTGAGCAACGTAAGTCACACTGACATTAGCACTCTTGTGCACAGCACTATGCCCCGGAACAGCTTCTTCAGTTCGCAGAGGTGGTTTTATTATGCCGACGGGAGAGGTCTCTCCCATCGGCATAGAGCGTCTTTACCAGACATGCTGTAGCAGTACCACTGTAGTGCAGTATGTGTAGACATACCCTCATATATGTAGCAATGTGGCCGGCCAGTAAACTTTAGCAGCATGATGATCTGGTGTCTGAGAAAAGGGTAATACCCCTTTAAATAGCTTGTGAGCACCACTAGAGGGCACACAAAACTTTTAAAAAGGAAGAATACCCTGTTCCTATACCCTACTTCACTTGGGGAGCTGTGACAACCTGTGCCTTTAAGGGCTGGTTTACACTGGGGGGAGGGGAATCGATCTAAGATATGCAACTTCAGCTATGTGAATAGCGTAGCTGAAGTTGAAGTATCTTAGATTGATTTATCTTGGGTCCTCACACCGCGGGATCGACGGCCGTGGCTCCCCCGTTGACTCCGCTACCGCTGCTCGCTCCGGTGGAGTTCCGGAGTCGATGGGGAGCGCGTTCAGGGATCGATATATCGCGTCTTAACGAGACACGATATATCGATCTCCGATAAATTGATCGCTACCCGCCGATACGGCGGGTAGTCTGGACATACCCTAAGACACTATCAAAGCTAGAGAACCATTCAGTGTCTGAATATGGAGTTTTGATCTTTCCAGTGCTCATGACAGAGTAGCGCTTACTACAGTGAGCAGCTCCACTGGATTATAATTAGATTATTTGCCAATGTGGGCATCACACTCAGTAGGAAACTTCTGCAGATCCTGCCCACTGGACACCTACAATGCCGCTGTAGAGAGAGGCACTTGGAGATGCACAGGCAAAGAAAGGAATGGTGACACTGTGATGTACGTACTGGTTTCAGCTGTCTCATATTCGCTGTCTCTCAGCAGCTCAAAAATGTCCACCTCCACTTTGGCTTTCCCCGCTCGCTCTGGTGCACGGTTAATACGATTCTTCGCTAGAGTAATGGACAGCCTCTCCCCTCTGCTGCACTCCATCGGGTCATCCAAAATGGCGGCTAGGAAACAAGGCGAAAGGTCAGCAACTCAGAAATGGAAATCGGTACAGAGCAGAACCTAACCATTCCACTGTGGCGGGCAGCATGGCAGAAAGCGAAGAGCCCGACTGTCCTGGCAAATTTTACTGGCCAGTTTGCAAAGCTGGTTTTCAATACTTGTATGAGGGCATGAACCAGCTAGATAATTATATCAATAAATAAGGCCCTGATCTTGCAGCTGGATCCGGGCAAACTGAAACCTGCGCCCAGGCACAGTCCCGCTAAAGTCTTGTGTGATCATCAGGCACTGGGTAGGCATATGGTGAGCTACGCGCATTTCCGCTAAGCTCTGTTTGTTTTACCGTCACCTCACCCACCCTCACCCTCTCTGTCTGTTTCGTCTGGTCTCACACTTACATTGTGAGCTCTCCGAAGCCGAGCTTTGTTACTTGTCTGTGCAGCGCCTAGCACAGTAGGACCCTCATCCTTGATTGAGAGTCCTAAGTGCCACCCTAGTACAAAGCATACAGTAGCGTGTTGTATACTTGGATCCATGGACAGATCCAAGATTTGTATGAATGACCGGAACAATTATGATTTAATGCGATTTATGACTCTCTCTCTCTCTCTCTCTCACACACACACACACACAATAGTCTTTGTTCATTCATTTAACAAAGTCTCTGTGCTGCACTAACACCAGCAAATCAGCTTTCACAGTCTGGATATTTCCGGAAGCGAGTGGGCCCGGGTGGGAGTGATGGAGAAATATTTTTCAACAGAAGGCACTTGATTCTTGATCTTATCTCCTGGGCCCAAATTTGCTGTCCATCAAGGCGCAGTGTAAAACCATCTGCCTATTCAAATCCGTCCTACGCGGGGGAGATATCATCGTGCACTTTTTGTTTGTTTGTTTCTAGAAGGTAAAAATAGATTGGAGTTTAGTGGCATTAATCTAAATACTTCACAGTGTGTTAGTAAAATTTCTGCAGTATGGTTTGCTGAGTCTTGTTAATAACAGAGCTTGTTGCAGGGCTTAGCTATTAAATCTTAGCTGGGGAGAGAGCATTTTTTTTCGGTGTGCGAATACAAATGGGCCCGATGCTTATCTCCCTCACACTGGTTTTACAACAGCATCACAGCCACCAAAACAGAGTTATGTGGGTGTAAATCTCTCTCTCGCTCTCACACACACTCACACACACAAAATACTAGCTACAGCAATTGGGGGCCTCGTTAGAGCTTTGAAATGCATCACTTTGCTGCAGAAGCTTTTTTTGGGAGAAAGAACTGACAGATGAAATAAAGCAAATTGGCTGTAACCTGAAGCACAGTGCTGCTCTAACAGCGGAGGGGGAAAACAAGAGAATATACACGCAGAAGGCATATGGGAAGTTAAAGGAGAATGTTGGCTAGGGCCAGTGGTTTTCAACCTGTGGTCTGCAGATCCCTGGGGGTCCATGTCTAGGATTTCTAAAGGGGTCTGCACCTCCGTTCAAGAATTTTTAGGGGTCTGCAAATGAAAAAAAGGTTGAAAACCACTGGGCTGGACAAAAAGAGAAACTCCCAGCTGGGACCAAAAGATCCCAAAGTCATCCCAAGGAGTTGCCATTTGAGCCAGGTGATGGCATTTCTGTCATAGGAACTGTAATGCTGGATCGGACCCATGGTCCATCTAGCCCACTATTCTGTCTGCAGTGGTCTACACCAACTGCTTCAAGGGAAGGTGCAAAAATCGTGTGGTGGGCAGTTATGGAATAACCTGCCCCCAGGGAAAGTTTCCTCCTGATGCCCTATTAGCCAGATGTTTCAGGCTGAGAGGCTGAGAACTAGACATGATTCTGGGATAAGCACATAAGGATCACATTATGGTTGCCTTGGGCGTAGAGAGACCCATGCAGGGCGTAGCTGCTTGCACGGAGCATTTTTTCTACAGGGTTTCGCATACACAGCTTTTGAGCTCCTCTTCATGCAATTCAATCTATGGGAGGCACAATGCCGGCACTCCTGTGTTCCTCGGCTGTACCCCATCCCACCTAGCCCTCACAGACACAACCTGCTGGACCCATACCGCTGTAACCCCGGTTCATTCCAAAGGCTTGGGAACCCAAGGAAACGTTTAGACCAACCTGGCCTATGCTGAGAGTTTATAATGAAACCCCAACCAGGCCACTGAGATTTGGGGTTTCATTTCACACAGCTCCAGCTTCAGGACATGCAAGCCACTTTCTTCCCCTCCATTCAGGGATAATTCGCATGAGAATTCTCTCCACAGAGACGCATGCGGAACTTCCACTGGAGTGAAAGGAGAGGCCCGCCCATGGACGGAGAGCAGTTACTCAGGTGTCTCCCCAGCTCAGTGCGAGAGCCCCAGAATGCCAGCCAGTGCTGCACCTGGCAAGCTGGTGAGAAATAAACGAATAAATAAATAAAGTTTGCAGCTATCTGGTCGCTGCTAATGAGCAACGCTCCAATCTGGCACATTTCACCCGCAGCGAAAGCTTGTTGTGATTTTAAAACAAGCAAAGCGGCCGCATCGTCGGGGCTATTAAGGATGTGTTTCTGGAGCGTTTGGGCAGCTGACAAGCAGAATCATCTTTGCACTACAAGGTTTTCTCCCCCCCCCCACTCCTTCCACTTCCCCTCCTGTCTGGCGTTTACTATAAAACAACATGTCGTGCTCAAGTGTCGACTTGGCAGCTGGGCTTCTATATGACACGGGCTAGTGGAAGACAAGTCAAACTTTGCAATGGCAGCTGTAAAGCCGTCAGTCATTTGGGGCCAGCACTTAGCTTAAGGGACAAGGAGCAGAGTAGAAAAGAGACGTGACATTGAGATTTCCAGTCATTTCCATTTGTTTATTTTTTTAGGTCACCCAAGAAATTTGCCTGGCCGTGTTATAGTTTGTACCAGGAATGTTGCAAAAGAGAGAGAACATTACAGAGACTGTTTAGAAATTAAATCAGTTTATTGAGTAGATACAGGCATTGGGGTCTTCACTTTGTATTGTCCATACTATAGGTACTTGGATACGATGGAAATCTGTATCAGTGAGACAGACAGATGGGTGTGTATGGGGACAGATGGAAGACAGATGGGTGGGGGCAGGGGTATAGATAGATCCACTAAGGGACCTCCTCTTCCCATTTTGCTCCAGTTTTCAGGGTGTTAAATCCAGCCAGCTTCCGATAAGGAAACACATGGAAGCTATTCTTGTAAGATGGGTCTCTCTGCACAGATGTCTTGGCGAGCATTCCCAGTCCTTCAGGCAACACCAGCTCTTCAGCTCTGCTTACATACAAGCACCATCGTTATCTGCAAAGCATGTACAATCTTGATCTCACGATGCAACTGGAGGAGGTTGCACTTTCTTCTAAGACCAGGAACTCTGACTGCAGGATTTTTGAAAGTTAATAATGGGTATTTTAAATTACACTGGTCTACAATTTTTGAGACGTCGTCTGCTTCAGAGATAAAATGTGCTATTTATTATGTATTTTGATGTGCTGAATTCAAATATGACAATTAAAACAACTGATTGGCTACTGTTTCTAAGATATTTAAGATTTTACATTTTATGTCTATGTATATTGTGTAGATAGTAGAGTTTTAATCATAAATTCAAGTATCAGAGGGGTAGCCGTTAGTCTGAATCTGTAAAAAGCAACAGAGGGTCCTGTGGCACCTTTGAGACTAACAGAAGTATTGGGAGCATAAGCTTTCGTGGGTAAGAACCTCACTTCTTGCATCTGAAGAAATGAGGTTCTTACCCACGAAAACTTATGCTCCCAATACTTCTGTTAGTCTCAAAGATGCCTCAGGACCCTCTGTTGCTTTAATCATAAATTGTAAACCTAGGTCTTTTCATGTGTTTATGGTTGCTTTACATGATAATATTTCACCTGTCCTGTTCATGTAACACTTTAAAAATCAGCAAAAGGGTTCTATAAATAAAATTTATTATGAAACAAAAGGCAAAAAACTATTATGTACATAGTTTAGTCCTATTCAGTGTCTACTCAGCGCTTCTTGGCTTGTCTCTTGTATTCATTAAATGGAGCATCTCTTGTCACTGTCCAGCAATAGTCACCTGCCAGGAGATTCCACTGCTGTAGTCTGGAGCCCAACAGCTCTGCCTTACTCTTGGGTAGTTCCAAATCCCTGACAAGGTCATTCAGTTCACCTTGTGTTATGAGGTGTGGCTCAGAGGAGGAGGATGAGAGAAAATGTGTGTCCTGTGACATTGATGGTTCAGGACCAGAAGTTTCATCCTCTTCCTCGTCTGACTCAAGTGAGAATGATTCTGGTGCATCAGGAACCGGCAGTCCTTCTCCATGGGGTACTGGGCGTATAGCTGATGGAATATTTGGATAATGCACAGTCCACTTTTTCTTCTTTGACACACCTTTCCCAACTGGAGGCACCATGCAGAAGTAACAATTGCTGGGATGATCTGTTGGCTCTCTCCAAATCATTGGCACTGCAAAAGGCATAGATTTTCTTTTCCTGTTCAACCACTGGCGAAGATTTGTTGCATAAGTGTTGCAGCATATGTGTGGGGCCCACCTCTTGTCCTGATCTCCAATTTTGCAGCCAAAATAAAGGTGATAGGCTTTCTTAACCATAGTGGTTATACTGCGCTTTTGTGATGCAAAAGTCACTTCACCACAAACATAGCGGAAGTTATCTGCACTGTTCACACAAGTACGAGGCATCTCTGCTCACTTTGGCTAAACAGAAATGTGTCCCTTTGCAAAATCAAACATTGACAAATAAGAGAGCATGATACTGTATGATTTCTAGAGTTGATATAGGGCAATTTGTTCAGCAGAGTGATGTAAGCTTCATTATGATTGGATCCTCCATGACTTCTAGGAATAACATGATGCAATTCATATCATGTATGACCCAATACCAGCTTCAGATTGCATCATTCATTGTTTTGCCTAAAAAGCAAGTACTGTCCAAACCCAGTCATAGATTTATTCATAGATCCAGTCAAAGATGTATTTTAGTCATTTTTGGTTTAAATTGAGATCCCTTCCCTTTATAACTCACTTATCCTCCGCCATTCCCAAGTCAAGAGTCGTATATACTGACCCAATAGCATATCTTGAAAACTAGAGCCAATCAACAATTTTAAGCATCATTTTCGTTCTCAGTGACCCAGAATTAGTAAAGTTTGACTACATTTATTTCAGAAGCATTTTGGCTGTAGAGCAGTGTTATAAAAGCTGGTGTGTGCGTGAGGGAAAACACCCCCAAAAGCTAACTGTCAACTTACTTTTTCTTGGATTCCTTTCACTCCCCTTCTTCCATCACTACAGCATAGAGAAGGCGTAAATCAACCACTGTACCTCCAGACCCAAAGACTTCGGAATCTAGGATCTGAACTTTGTGGCTTGTTCCATAAACTCTTGATCTGAATGCACCCGAACTTTACAGCTTGCATTGAGAACACGTGTGTGAGAGGAAAGAAAATGGCCCACCAGCACACAGCAAATTGCAGAAAGTCAAAGGCAGCCTTAAACACAGGGCACATAAGTGCCTTCCTAGCACCCCAGTCTGCACAGACTGACAGCATCTCTTATCTCCCTCTGAGATAGGAATAGAGAGTGGGTACCAGGTACCTCCTAGATTCCATCATCCCACTAGATCTAGGGTAGATGGGAATAAATACACCTCTACCTCGATATAACGCTATCCTCGGGAGCCAAAAAATCTTACCGTGTTATAGATGAAACTGCGTTATATCGAACTTGGGTTTGATCCACCGGAGTGCGCAGCCCGGCCCCCCTGGAGCACTGCTTTACCGCATTATATCAGAATTCGTGTTATATCGGGTCGCATTATATCAAGGTAAAGGTGTATCACAGCTCATTGTCTCCCCAGTCACCAGCAGCATGGGATCCCCCATATTTTTAAAGCTGGTAGGCAGAATTGCCTCTTTGTTTAAGGAGTCAAATCAATTCCAATTCTACTTACTGCAATAACTCTCAGCACACCACGACGAAACCTAGCAACCAAAGTAGATAGTGGTCTATGATGCTGCAGCAAACGTGGTCGGTCATCTAGGACTATACCTGGGATGGTATACCGAACATTCTAGTTTCCTGGAACTTCAGGTTGGTAACAGGGAAAGAATTTGGATCATCTCACTTGACAGCAGTCACTATACTTATGCTCCACTTAGAACTTCATTGCAGCAGTGTGGAAAGAACTCATTTCCTCTTTTTCCAAAAGCACAAGACCTTAGCTCCTTGAGCTAAAGGTACTAGGACAGTCAGCTAAGAAGTTCTGATTCCATCAAGAAGGCAGAAGAGGCACCTATACAAAGTACCCAGTTCCTTCAAATATAGGTGGCAGATTCCTAATTCCCTGCAGGGCTTGTCATTTTATGTCTTTAGTTTTTGCGCATCCCATGCTTACTGCGTGACTAGTAAATTTTTACCAGATATTAAACCAGCCCATGAATCTGACTGGGTAATGAGGGTGAACTGAGCTTTATTTATCATTCCATCTAGCAGACCAAAAGATTAATTTAATATTTTAAAAGGTTGATTTTAAAACTTTATGTCTGGGGACACATTGCCAAATCTAGTCTAATAGCAGCATCATTAAGTGCAGACTAAAGTCCTTATTTAAATTCACTTTCATCTAGTCCCGTCTATAAAATATGGAGAGATGTATCAAGTAAATCTTAATCCTGAAAAAATGCACAGCAATGCTTTGAACTTCATTAGCCACGGAATGGCTTCACTGCTTCTCTCCCAGTCATAATAAATGTCTCCTCCTTAGAACTTTCAGGGCTTTTCTGTTATAGAATCATGGGCAACTTTCAGAAGTGGCCACTGGTGTGTGGACTTGACTTAAAACCATTTGGGATTTCAGAGCCACTGAGCAGCACCCATTTCTATTGGAGTCAATAGGAGCTGTAGATGCTCAGTGCTTCCAAAACTAAACCCCAAAGTATCTCAAGCAGAGCTGGTCAGGGAACATTTTTGGTTCTTGTGGGAAATTTTGAAGATGGATAAAGTTTTAATTTAAACTTTTCCTAAAAAGTTTTCAGGTTTGTATAAAAAAACCCAAGATTTGCCAAAAACTGAAAAATGTCATCTGAAATCTATAAAACTGTTGGGTTTAGGCTATCAATGTTCACATTTCAGCTGCCAAAAACATATTTTTGGTTTTCATTTCCCCCACACGCACAACAATTCCCCCCCCTTGCAAAAAGAAAATCAATTAAAAAAAAAAGTTTGGCAGAAATTTCCAGCACCCCCCACCCCCCAAAACACATTTTCTCTTGAAAAAGTTTTTCAACAGTAAATTTTCAACCATCTCTAATCTTAAATAGGGCCCCCAAATGAGTGAACTCTTGCAAGTTGGGCCATAAACACTTCATCTATTAGTTCACCTGGTCGTTAGAGAGATGGCTGATCATATGAGGCTGACTCCTCCTCCTTTTATCCAGCTGTTAAACTGCATTAGAACAGCAGCTAAAAATACAGTCAGTACTTTCCTAATATACCTTTCCATGTGAACGATCGCTCTAATTGTCATGGGAATGATACAGGATAGTGAATGGGAGGGGAGGTGTCCACCAAACATGTCTATATTAAGAGTTGAATGTAAACTGCTGCAAATGTCTGCAAACCTCTGATGCTGCCTGTCCATAACAAAGAGTGTTTCTACAGCCTGTTTTCTAGTGTTTCTAGCAATCTCCCAAGAGATGGTGGCTTCTTCTACAGCCCTTGGGCGATTATTCCAGTGTATAAGGCCCTGATCCCACAAACACACATAGGATTCGTTTTAAACGGAGGGAAACTGAAAACACTCAGAATGTGAGAGTTCTTACTGTAGCGTTTTCACACTAACCACAGCTCAGGTGCAAGAGCGCCACCCTCCTCCAACTTCTCTCCCCTACCCTTGAAGAAACTCCTCTAGGAACAAGAGAAGTGTCCATTCTCCCTGATTCGGTCAACTCTTGTCCATTCCATTTGTGCCAACACAAGGATCAGTTAATTCCAACAGTCTGGGTTGTTTTTGCGACATGGAAAGCTGTCCGCTTGGAGCTGGGCTGAGACTGACCAACTCACCCTATAAAGACCACCAGCCAATTTTCAGCCAGCAATTAATTTCATCTCCTGCTGCCTTACATTCAACCGGTGCCCAAGAGGCTAAAAGCTCTGCATTCTATTCCCCTGAACCATCCACTCCCCTTGTGCTTTTACTCTGTGAACAGGACTGTAACATAAGCAAACAGATGAGACTATTGCATGTTTATTACATATCACTACTTAATTCATGATCCAACCAAGATCTAATGAAGCGGCATTTTTACAACAACAACAAGGAACAGATGGTACTGGAAGGTTTATATACTGCTGCAACAACATTGTTTGTTGACCTTTCCCAGTTAAGTTTATTAAGTGCCGTTAAATCTCTTAAAATGGCTTTCGTACCATTGGGGCTATACTGACAGCCGACAATCAATCAAAAGCAACTGTTATTTCCAAGTTAGGGTCTTGAATACGCAATGTTATGGAAACATGAGCTTGAGGAAAGGACTTCACTTCCTAAAGTCCAGTGCCCTGGGGTCCAGAGGTCCATTTACCCAAGGTATTTTCAAGGTGCATATCACCCATACATCTAATAGGTATTTCATATTTTTTGTATTTATGTCCTAAATATACTTCTAACCCCTTGTATGTTCCAAAGACGATTTGTACGCTCAAAACTGAAGTTGTATCAGGAGTTCAACCCAACTAATGCAGAAGAGCTAGGTTCAATCCAGATGCGCGTTAGCACGGAAGCTGAATTCAGAATCCTGGGTTTTCAATCCTGCCCTGACAAATGATTCAAAAGCATGTGATTTACTGCAGCTAGCTCTTTAGCACGGGAGCCAATTTAAGCATCCTGGGCTGTTCCAATTCTCAGAAACGTGCTGTCCCCTTTGAAACGCCAAGGGCCGCATTCCGACACACCAGCAGCAATTCTCTGCCATGGAAAATGCCTCTGCAATGAGTCTCGTCCTCAAGTCCTCCCACATCTCTTTCCTATTCTTCTCTGCACTTCGTGGACAGATCATAGGCCTGCTGTGCTGCTATTACCACCTGATTTTACCTGCTCACAATTTAATCGGTTTTGTAACCTAAAATTGTTCAGATAAAGAGGTAATTCCAATTTTTTGGTTAGGTTAAAGATGGTAGCAAGGTTTGCTTATTTTGTGAATTTCCCCTCTGTTGGTTACAATATCAGCCCTTCAGGCTGTCAATTCAGTAAACTGTGAGGAATTTGCAAACTCCCTCATTACAGGTCTGTCAAGTAGAACTCCAGTGGAGAAACAGGTGCGTTTGTGTTTCCATTTTAGTCTCTGAACTGCTGGTTAGGGGAAAAAAAATAATCTGCTGTTACTCCAGAAGGAAAAAGAATCTCATTGAGAAAAATAAAAAAAGATACCTAAGCTTCAGACTCTCTCCTTCAAAAACAGACTTAATAGCGTTCATCAGATCAGCATAGCAGAGGGCTATTTATTGCTTTCGGCCAACATCCGAAATCTGCATTTAAATGGAGCTTCCCTCTCATTTATGAGATCCAGAGAGAGTGAATTCAGAAGAGAGAGAATGAGGGAGAGGTGGGGAGAAATGATAAGACGGCACAGGGCTTTTTGTGTTGCCACTGCTTGAAATGCAGCATCTCTTTTCTCTTTCTTAATAATTGCTTTGTGTGCATTAAACAATTATAAAAAATTAGCTATGCAACAGCTGCCCAAAATTGCCTAGGATGGCAAACAATGGGTTCCAGCTCTGTCCTACATCCCTGGTGGGCCTGCGAAGGATGCTGACTTCCTGCCAATGACTATGGGTGGGGTATGTTAATACTCAAATGCCATGTGTCTACCAGACAACCATGGGAAAGTCTAATCTTTGTGCCTAGGTAAACATGGTCCATCTGAGGAAGAACGTTGCCAGGTTACTGGATGCTATTTCCTCCTTTGCATGGGTGGATGCATGCTGTAATCTCAGGTAAAGCAGCTCTTGTTGCATGGAGAGGAGTGGTATCTCTTCCCTGGAAGCCCTAACCGCCTGCCACTGAGGCAAGACATTCATGGGCCACTGTACCTACGAGTGGTTGGTTTGATTTGCTCAAGGGTGAACTTTTCAGTAGCACTCGAGAGAAGCTGGATCAGCCCCATTCAGCCTTGCCTGGTCCCGCAGAACAACCACCACTAATAAAAAACCCTTTCACAGTCAAAACAGAAAAACATTCAGGCTGTCATTCTGACAGCAGGTGCCTGGAAGATGGGTCTTGTCCCTTCCTCACTCGCTCCCCCTCCTTTTGCTTCACAGGTGGGAACAAACACTCTAACGAGACAAGGTCCTGGTCTTCCGAGAGAGATCTTCTGCCTTGCAGAATACAGATTCTTGGGGACAAAGGAGGTCAGCTGGCTGCACTAGCATAAACAGGAACAATCTGTTGGAACCAGAGATGAGTCTGAGAAACAGAAACATTGGCTCAGAGTATTCTGTCTCTTGTAGACACCAGACGTCAAATCTTGGCTCTACTGAAGTCAATGGCAAAACCCACAGATGTCAAGGAAGACAATGTCCCACCCCAGATGCAAATACTGTCACACTATGGCAAAGCTCCAATTTGCTTTCAAAAACCATGTGGCCGGGAACTGGGAAAGCCTGTGTAGGCCCCAGAGACATGTGGGGAGCAGTCCAAAATTAAGGCAGAAGTGTTGGGAGAAGGATAAGTAAATACCTCAATCTCCCCTGGATGCTTGTGGGCGTAGGATGGTGCGCGGATATATAGGAGGCATATTAGGGCAAGGAATATGCTGCTGGGGCTGTGAGGGGAAGACACTATCCAAGGCACCCTGATCGTGAGCAGAACAGGCCATGAAATCAGACAAGGAGGTCCCCTCCATCTATTCCAAGCAGTCCCAGACTGGATAGTACCATGACTCCGCATCTGGAAGGATCCAGTTTAGACCCTGCCATCTACCTTGCTGATAACCGCTGGTCAGAGACGTCATCCATCCCAATGGCAGCCTCCGAGACAGCATCAGAAAGGTGCCATGAGATCCTTCAAGTTGTAAAAGTCGCAGAGGAGGGGTTTGCGGAGCAGCCGTTTGATAGTTAGAGACCAAAGCCGTTCACAATGAACCCATGTTCCTCGCTCCTTCCTCTGACTCCACCTCAGGTGACTTGCAAACACTGCCACACAAAAATGAGATTTGGAGACTGAAACCTTTTCTCAGCCGAAGTGCCCCTGCGAGGGGTTGAACAAGACAACAGCAAAACCAGGCTGAAAACCTTACAAATCACCAGCCCTCTAGGTCCTGGGCAGAAATGGCAGGAGATAGAATGAAGGGGCCCCATGCTTCCCACTGCAGGATAGGAGTGAAATCAACAGACTTGCATCCTGCAGGAAGGAAACCAGACCCCGGACATACAGAGGATTTCAGAACGTTTCCCCCCCAAAATGGGCGAAGTTCTAGGGTGGGAGAACTGGGTGGTCATTTGATCTGAGTCAGCGTGGCTCATCTCTAGCTTTCATTACAGATAAGAAGGAAATCGTGGCTCCATGTGTTGGTATCTTCTGCTGCTCCAAAGCGCAGCGTGGACGCAGGAGACTGTTCAACTCTGTAGGGTTGCTTCAGTCCATCATCTATAGAGGAACCAACTAGGAAATTCAAATCCAGAACCTGCCTCCTCCTTTCCTCCTGCCTTCAAAGTCTTGAAGTCTTTGTAGCTGGAATTCTTTCCCCAGGATCTTTTGTTTCAATACTGTCGAGTTGAGCTGGGCTTTAAGAGGAGGTTTTCCTGCCCGTTTCATGGTCTCAGGTGACCACCAGCAGCTGCGGTTGTTACAAGGATAGCACTAAAAACCCTGACGAAACGAGCCACTAAAAACCCTGACGAAATGAGCCAACTAGGCAAGACCAGGAGACAAGCAAGAGCTTAATTAAGTCAGTGGAGAATTTGAACATGGGGTGGGGGGAGATATAGCCAAACAAACTCCCAAGCCCTTGCCAGACAAAAACCAAGGAAGTGAGAAATAATATTTAAAGATTCTAGGTCTTGTAAAGACAAGCCAGGGTTTGTAGCCTGTCAGGGTTTATAGCAGCAATGATGGATGAGAGAGGCCCGTTGTGTGTTTCAGTGGTTGGATTCTGCATTCAATAGACAGCCAGCAGCAGCTGGGTTTTGCAGAGAGACCCCCCGCAGCAAGGCGATGCAGAGAGAGAGAGAGACCACGTCAGTGCCCAAAGTGACCCTCCCGCATCCAGGACACCTCACCTCACAGACTGCTCAGATTACACTAACTAAGCAAATTCAGGCTGTTCAGTCCACCTCCCAAGGAGCGTCCGGATTTCTCCAAGTAGTGGTGCTAGTGAACAACTCGGTAGAGGGATCTGTGCTGGTGAAGGGTGCAGTTTTCAGTTAAGTCTTATAACCAAGACCCTAATCACACATGCTCACTTAAAGAGCCCACAGCACCTCCCCACATAGAGTGACCAGACAGCAAATATGAAAAATCGGGATGGGGGTAGGGAGGTAATAGCAGCCTATATAAGAAAAAGACCCAAAAATCGGGACTGTCCCTATAAAATCTGGATATCTGGTCACCCTATCCCCACCAAAGGCAGGAGATATAAATGTATATGCCCTGGTTTAAATCTAAGATAACTGCATTTTGGCCTCTCTATCTCTCTCCCCCGCCCCCCCTCCCCACCTTAGTTCCAACTGGCTATCTCCACTACCTTTCCTGAAATGGCATAGAACATTCCTGAACAGCTATAGTGTTTCACCCCAGAGGTGGCAGCATTTTACGGGTGAAGTGATCCCTGTACGAGGGTAAGTCTGTGAAATGCTTTGGAACGAAGTGTTGTGACAAGATCAATGCTTCTAACGTTGACACTGCTGTAACTCTCCCAGACTGAGCCAACCTTCCTTCAAGATTTAAGAGATTAGGGGCCTGATCCAGCATCAACGGGTGTCTTTCCATTTACTTCAATGGGTTTTGGATCAGCCCTTAAGAAAGAAGGGAGTGGGGCCCATATCCTTTTTAGCATGTCCTGCAAGAGCTCTGCATCTGGCCTGTACAGTCATTTTACTCTTTCTTCAACACTTGCTTCCCTCCTTTGAGGGACATTGGGACTTGAACATTACTAAACAGCATCCTTGCTGAATTGTTTCAGGTTGGCAGTCACCAACGCATTGCAGAGGCTGCACGGCTTGAATTGAGAGACTGGTGTGCAGAGGTGCTAGGCTCATATTACCAAGCTTGCCACAGCTAATTGATTAATTGCATTTATGAGGAGAGCAAATAGCCTCAGACACAGCTGCAATATCAAGGTGAGAAGGGGAAAAGAATAGGAAAGGTTTCATGCTTCCGCCAATGGGGAGAGCTTATGGATATTCACCAGCTAGTCGTAACAGCGGGAGGACCCAGCAGAGATCGGGGCCGCGGTGTGCTAGGTGCTGTACATATGCACAGTTAAAGACGGTCCCTGTCCTGAAGTAAGCAGATAAGGGATGTGTGAAAGGATTATCATCTCCGTATCACAAAGGGGAAAACTGAGGCACAAGGAGGCTAAGTGATTTGCCCAAGATCACAAAGGATGTGTATGGCAGAGCCAGTAATTGAACCAAAGAAGTCTCCTCATCCCCCGTCCAGCGTCTTACTGACAAGACCATCGTTTCTCTTTGGTTATTAACAACACTACCACTATTACTTAATACTTCTGAAGCACCTTCCACCCACAAACCTTAAAGTGCTTTCCAAAGGGGGGGGGAGAGATGAGCTTTATTAGCCCCATTTTATAGATGGCAAAACGGAGGCACAGGGAAGTGAAGTGATAACATTTACAGATGACACCTAAACTGGTCAATGATTCAGAGCAATCTAGATCACTTGGTAAACTGGGCACAAGCAAACAATATGTGTTCTAATACGGCTAAATGTAAACATACACTTCTGGGAACAAAGAATGCTGGCCATACTTACAGGATGAGGGACTGAAACAGATTTGGGGGTCATGGTGGATAATCAGCAGAACATGAGCTCCCAGTGTGACGTTGTCGCCCAGATAGCTAATATAATCCTGGGATGTATGAAGAGGGTAATTTTGAGTAGGAGTCAAGAGGTTATTTTGCCTTTGTATTTGGCACTGGTGCAATCACTGCTGGAATACTGTGTTTGGTTCTGGTGCCCACAGTTCAAGAAGGCCGTTGGAGAAGGTTCTGAGAAGATCCACAAGAATGATTTAAGGATTAGAAAACATGACATATTGTGAAAGACTCAAGGAGCTTGATCTATTTAGTTTAACAAAGAGGTTAAGGGGTGACTTGATTACAATCTATAAGTACCTATATGGGGAACAAACATTTAATATTGGGCTCTTTAATCTAGCAGAGAAAGGTAGAACACGATCCAATGGCTGAAAGTTGAAGCGAGACCAATTCCAACGGGAAATAAGGCATAACATGTTAAGAGTCAGAGTAAGTAATCACTGAAACAATTTGCCAAGGCTCCCAGTGGATTCTCCATCACCGACACTTTTAAAATCAGGATTGGAAGTTGTTCTAAAAGCTCTGCTCTGGGAATTATTTTGGAGCAGTTCTCCGGCCTGTGTTATACAGGAGGTCAGACTAGAGGACCACAATGGTCCCTTCTGGCCTAGGAATCTATGACTCTATGACCTATCCAAGGTCACCCAGTGAGTCAGCAGTAGAGCAAGGGACAGAATGCACGGATAATGTGCTTGCACAGCACCATACTGAACACGGATAAAGAATCAGCCCCTGCACTAAGGAATTTATGGTTTAATTCAGACACAGGCAATGCACTTCAGAAACAGCCCAGTCTCTAAGTGGTGAAGATCACTTTGATGGATTGCAATAGGAAAGCCTCCAGGACACAGGTGTTTTAGGGAGAGAGTCGAATGCACAGATGCCAGGCAGCTGAGCGCCGTTCAAATGTCTAGGCAGAGGTTGCTTGGTGCAAGAGAAAAGAGAGGGAGTTTTAAGAGTAGGAGGTGATTATGAAAGCATGGAAGAATGATAACGAGGGAGTTTATTTCAGGACAGGGAAGGGGAGCAGAAGAACACGAGAGAAGAGGTGGCAGGTAACCCACCGCTCACCTCACCCGCATCACAGAAGCCCCAGACATTTTAATTAAACTGCACAAAGGTGCTTTATTGAATTTGGAACAGTGAGTCCAGAGCGCTGGCTGATGTACCTCTGGATTGCTTTCATCTCTTTGCTTTGCCATCGGAAAAACAATGTTCCCCGCTGAGCTACATCAAAATGAGATGCTAAAGAGTTGCTCCACCAGTGGTGGAAACCTTTCAGATACAATTTCTCTCAGTCTGTGCATCCTTTCCCTTTTACCTAGCCCCCAGGAATTTAATAGATTATTTTAACACCTTCCTCCCTTCTCTCTAGTGTGCGGTGTTAATTGAGTTTTTGCTAACTATTCTCTGCTCCCACAGGTGAAACAAGTCAGGAATCCTTTCCTCTGGACCCTTTTAAAATGGTTTCATTCCCTGGCAACCCTCTTAGTTGCAAAAGTGCTCCCAAAAGTTGCAAAAGTTTCTGCGTCCGTTTGCTGCTTACAGAGAGAGTTGACCCTGCATTAATGGGGGAGAATTAGGCTCTCTGTTACTTTTGCAAACGGATGCAAGGGATGCAAAGCGCAGCTTCCATTTGACCCCAGATTAGCACGTGTTCCATTTCTTTTTAGCCCCTTTCAGCCACAGGAAGACTGCTCTGAGCTCACTCTGTAGAGCTGCTGCCCTCATGTTACCACCATTGTCTCAGTTTGGGATCCACAGCGGTAATATGCATGCACACTCTTATTTGTGCACTGGTCCAGGGACACTTCTAATTGGTCTATACGTCTTCTACAGTGCCTAGGGAAATTGAGACTCTCTGCAGCTTTGAGAATACACAATGCATGGGAAGTGCAGTGAAAAACAAAAAGGGGTAACAAGCATGTGTGAGAGAGAATACGTGCACCCAATTATACATCATCTGGAGATGGTCGGACAGGCAGGCAGAGAAGACTGCGCTAATAATCCCTTCTAGCAGGCACCCACCTGTCCTCTTTACAATACGTGGCAATGTTACACAGTGCCTTCCATCCAAGGATCTCACTGCAGTTTACAGTCAATACATGAAGTCTCACAACAACCTCGTGAGAACATAAGAACGGCCATATTGGGTCAGACCAATGGTCCATCTAGCTCAGTATCCTCTCTTCTGACAGTAGCCAATAGCATTATCTCTGTTTTAGAGATGGGTTAACTAAGCACATCAAGGTTTAGGCTAAAATTGTCAAGAGTAGACACCTAACTTGAGCCATCTCTGGCCAATTGCAAGGGGGCTGACTACCTGCTATGCCAGCTGAAGTCAAGGGAAGCCTCTGGTGCTCAGCTGTTCTCAGAAATCAGGCCCTAAGTGTCTCAGTTGGGTACCCGAAACACATGGTCACTTCTGACAATTTGAGCCTAAATGACTCACTCAAGATCACATGGCTGAGATTAGATCCCAAATCTCCCGATACCCAATCCTGAGTCTTAACCACAAGACATCACAACACATCTTAGGCTCCTATATGGTTTACTCCTGGGAGAATTCTGCACCACTGCGTGTGCACAGAATTCATGTCCCCCGCAGATTTCTTTGCTTCCCCCACAGAAAAATGACTTTCTGACAGGGAAGCAAAGGCAAGCTGCAAAAGCAGTCACACACCACTCCCTAGCAGAGCAGGTTCATCATTTTAGGCCCCAGAGCAGCCAGTGGAGAGGAAAATCACTGTAGGACTGGGGACACCCCCGCTAGTGACTCTTACCCTAAGCCAGGATCAGCTGTTAGTCTTCGATGAGCTGGAGGCAGGAGAGGACAGGACTTCCTCTTCCCCTGCAAGGAGTGGCTGGGGCTGTGTCACACCCACCCCCAGAAACCTTCCTCCAGCTACAGGAAGCTCAGCATCCGCCCCTGCTTCCTCCCCACATTGCTCCTCAGCTGTGTGGGGAGGGGTCACTGTACAGGGAGCTGCTCCACATCCACCCAACCCCCACGCATCCGGACCTCCCATACCCAGACACCCCCGCCAAGCCTCACCCTGTACATCCAGAAACCCCCTAGCCCTCCATGCCCAAACCCCACCCCACTGAACCTCAACCCCTGCATCTGGAGCCCCCCTGTATCCACACCCTGCCTCTGGACCCCCAATCCTGCACCCAGACCACCGCCACTGAGCTCCCTGCACTCAACCCTCACCCTGATGCCTCAACCCCTGCACCACCCCAAGCCTCCACAGCCAGGCCCCCACACCACTGACCTCCAACTAGCTGCATCCAGACCCCCACCCCACCATGCCCCACTCTTCCAGCACCCAAACTCTCCCCCCGCTGAGATCCCCACACACAGACCCCTCCGCTGAGCCCCAACCACCTTCACCTGGAAGCTCCTGCAAAGTTCCATTGCCCCTGCACCTGGAACCTACCCTCCCCCCCCAACGAGCCTCTGTGCATCCAGATCCCCCCACAAGTAGACTCCCCCAGTGACAGTGATCTGCCTGCATCCAGATTGTCCCACACAGAACCCTCTCACCCCACACCTGGATCCCTCCACACTGAGCCCCTCCACACTTGGATCTTGCCTGGATGAGCCTGCCTTCCCCACACCTGGTGTGCCTGGTGCAGAGAGGCAGGGCCCCAGGGTGTTTCTGGGGCAGGCCCAGGCCTTGTGCTGTCAGGGTCGGGTGCAGCCTCACCGCTGAGTCCGTGTTCTGGAAGTTGGAGAGTGGGCTGCAGGGTGATCACCCACCTTCGTGCAGCCAGTGGCCTGTGCTCCCCACTGCCATGCTGGAGCCTCTGCTTTTATTTATTGACAAATAAAACTTGTAGAATTTTAAAATATTGTGCGCAGAATTTTTAATTTTTTTGGCGCTGAATGCCCGTAGGAGAAATAGTCCCCATCATTGTGATATCTGAGTAACTCAAACGCTTTAATGTTTTTGTCCTTGTGATATCCCTATGAGGCAATGCAGTGCTCTTATCCCCCTTGTCCAGATGGGAAACTGAGGCCCAGAGAGACTAAGTGACTTACCTAAGATCACACAGAGCAGGGATCTGAACCCAGATCTCCCATGTTACAAGCTCGTGCTCTAACCACTGGCAAACGTCCTTCTTAAGACTACCCTGAGGTTTCCAGTGCAATGTTTTTCACTTTGCCACACAAACAATTTTTGCTGACCGCTTGGGTGGGCACTTCATATTGATTCTGCTGGATCTATCTGGGAGAAAAAAGGGGGAAAGGAGAAAGAAAGATATTTAAAGATGATGAACAGAAACAGGGGAAAAATGGAAAAGAACCCAAGAGGCAGGAAAAATCAATTGTATAAAGTAAATTAAAAACCACAGTGGAAAGTGTTAGTGAAGAAGATGAAAGAAACACAAAGAAACATAACTCAGGAGACTGAACAACTCAAGAATTAAGCGCGAGGGAGGTACCAGAAAATAACCGGGCTGTAAGATGGAACAGAATGGTGGGATTAGACTGGAACTGACACCTACTCCAGTTCATGAATGAGAAATAACAAAACCAGTCAGACTTGTCTTGTAAAGCAGAGGTTGAGTGGAGGTTCTCATAAGTGAATTACATCCCCTGTAGTTTATGATGATGCTTCTTAGAGAGGATATTGAATTAGTTACGTTAATCCATCGAGGAACCGGATCAGGTTCACAATGATAAGCTTAAACAATAGCGTTATCCAAAGGCTGCGGTTTATGTTATAAAAAAGCCAGCATTTGAGTTGATTAGTGAAATAAAGTTGTGGTTCAGATAGTTAAATCCGCTTGCTTTTGCCCACCTCAATGAGAACCCATACGGCAGCCACAGACGCTCAGTGTTTGCGAGCCTGAGCACAAACGAAAAGGGAATCTTCGAAAGCCGGGAGAAGAATCTGGCTCCGCTTGTATTCCGGTAGGTGGCACAGGCCTCTCGTTGGGGGATTGCTCTTGAGGCTGTCGGACAAAAAGCTCGGTTTGCTGGCAGCTGTTGACGCTGTATTTCACCCAGCTTTCAATCACAGACTCATAGACCTTAAGGTCAGAAGGAACCATTATGATCTTCTAGTCTGACCTCCTGCACAACGCAGGCCACAGAATCTCAGCCACCCACTCCTGTAACAAACCCCTCACCTATGTCTGAGCTATTGAAGTCCTCAACCTGGTGGTTTAAAGACTTCGAGGTGCAGAGAATCCTCCAGCAAGTGACCCGTGCCCCACGCTGCAGAGGAAGGCGAAAACCCACAGGGCTTCTGCCAATCTGCCCTGGAGGAAAATTCCTTCCCGACCCCAAATACGGCGATCAGCTAAACCCTGAGCATGTGGGCAAGACTCACCAGCCAGCACCCAGGAAAGAATTCTCTGTAGTAACTCAGATCCCATCCTATCTAGTGTCCCACCACAGGCCATTGGGCATATTTACCGCTAGTAATCAAAGATCAATTAATTGCCCAAATTAGGCTATCCCATCATACCATCCTTCCATAAACTTATCAAGCTCAGTCTTGAAGCCAGATATGTCTTTTGCCTCCTCTGCTCCCCTTGCAAGGCTGTTCCAATAGCTATAAAGGCATCGAAAGCGACACTGATAAAGGCTTTAAGACCAGTGGGCCAACACCAGCTGCACTTACTGATTCAGCTCCTTCGATTGCTCCAGCCACCAAAAATGGCCTGGAAAAATGTAGTGCCCTATCATCCTTCCGACGTCTGCGTAAGTGGCGACTCTGAACCTTACCCTCCAGGAGGGCAATAGATGGCACTATAAATATTCTGACCCAGCAGCACCCCTTCTTTCCTTGCGTTCACATATAGGGTTCATCTACACTGCAGCTGGGGGTGTCATCTCCAGCTCAGCAAACTGTACAGGTGTTAGCTTCAATTGAGCTTGCACAGTAAAAATACCAGCGGAGCCACCACAGCGCGGGCTACCCATCCAACGACTCTCTCTAGGGTCTCGGACGTTCGTACTCAGGCGGCTAGCCTCGGCTGCCACCTGCACCACACTAGCTACACAGCTATTTTTAGTGCACTAGCTCAACCAAAGCCAGCGCCTGTATGTCTACCCAAGCTGGCAATGACACATCCAGCTGCAGCGTAGACGTCCCCACCGTTCTGACCGGGAAGTACAGTCCTGCTCGGGGCAGCACGTCAGCACATGAAGTCAGTGGGTGAAATCCTGGCTCCTCTGAAGACAATGGCAAATGTTTCATACCAGGGGACTTAAACACCTGCTTAAAGCTGTGCTGTTCCGAAGAGAGATGGGCTTAGGTACATGCTTAAGTGCCTTCCTGAATCAAGGCCTTACACATAACAAAAATAGCTTATAAATGACAGGTGCTCCCTTCTCTTTCTGATTTCCCAGCTTCTCCCTAGTCTAGAGGTTTTACGCAGCTCTCGGTGTTTCCACCCTGTAGTTGCCACCAGCTGAATAACCTACCTAGGGGAGACCAAAGCTTATTTAAACTGATCTGTCAGACATGTTACTTCAAGGCCTGTTTACAAATTCAATTGTTATTTAGAGCAGATCAAATTATTTGTTGTGGATCAATTACAATACATTTTCTAGTCCTGTTCCCCCCCCCCCCCGCCCATACACTGGTGAACCATTTGCAATTCTATCCCGATTCCTGAGAAAGTATTAATCAAATATTTGTGGAGTGCTTTATGCAAACAGATTTCCACCTTTGGGACACACTTACAAACCATCCATCTTGACTATAAGCTACTAGATATTAGTGGTGCAGCAGGATTAAGTCACATGGTATAGATCAGAGTTTCTCAACCCGCAGCGCGCGGGCTGCTTGAGGCCCAATCAGCACACAGCTGCGGCCCATGTGACATCCTCAGGGCCATATGGGCAGTATATATATTATGTGGATGTGGTCCATATAAAACAGAGAGAGCTGCATATGCGGCCCCCAATGGTAAATAGGTTGAGAATCACTGGCATAGATTCAGCCCCAAGAGTTGTGCATTCTAGGAGATGGAAGAAGAGCAACCCACTGAGATTGGAAGCTGCTGTTGTAATTCCAGCTTTTTTTGTTATTCATAGACTCCACAGGGAGCGAAATAAGAGCACCACAAAAGGCAATGGGAGTTCTGACTTCAGAGGGAGCAGGATTGGGCCAGGAGTCACTATTGACCTCATCAGACTTCCTCAGCAAAGGCTCCTAGGAATGTTATCAGCTCCTTTTTCGTCCTTCTCTATTCTTTCTTCCTTTTCTTTTTTTTCCCCTCTCCATTCTTTTACAATCTTATCAGATTGGGAACTGAATAATAATAATAAAAATAATAAACCTTGTTTACGACTGGCTGCGGAATTGGGGCAGTTTCCTTTCATCCATTTGCCATCCGAGAAATTGCCTTTTAAGTGGATAATGATGATTGCGAGGGTCCAGTTATTACCTTGAAACCTCACATTTTGATATATCCAGTACTGTTCTGTTATATAAATAACAGTTATTACTGTAAAGTGATTTTTTTTCCCTTTGCACTTCCAAAGGGTTCCTGCAGGAGATGGCAAAGAAAATGGAATCCATTAATATTACACTTAGGCCCTGTTGCTTTTACACTTTAACTCCCATCATTAATCGTCTAATGTGTCTTTAAACAAATGTCATTTATTCCACCATTTCTTGACTACTATTCTCCTCCCCACCTCCAAGTCTCCCCGCCCTGCCTCCTTTCCTGCATAGTGGGAGCTCTTTACCTCCTGGCTCATCAGCCAACGCGGTGTTCCTGCCAGACAGGGAAGGAGCGCTTCTGGTCTTTTCCAGGCTGTTTGCTGTTAATTAAAAAAGCACCCACAAATGGGAAACACACGAGTGGGAGTTGTGAAATCAGTGTTGCCATGCTCTGTGTAATGGGGGTGGGGGGCAAGAGACCTGGGAAGCCTCTGCTTAGAGATGTTATCTTATAATAATCATAGGGCGAAATTCACTTAAGTAGAGCTCAGACTACCTGCTGGCTCTCATCATGGAGTGAATTTCGCCTCCAGTGCACAGCGTCTTCTTCCTACAAGCACAACCACCAGTTATCTGACATGGTTACAGCAAACCTGGGTGAGCTGTACCCGTACAGCTGCTCCTTTCACAAGACCATCACATGTCAGTGAGTTCTGGGAAAACCTGGCTCACTATCTAAGGTGGCCTGCATCGGTGTAGTGCCTGAGTACCTCACAATGCTTAATGTGCGTATCTTCACAACACCCTTTGAGTTAGGCGATTGTACCCATTTTACAGATGGGGAACTGGGTGGAGAGACTGATCATCTCAAGATCACACCGTAAGTCCGTGGAGGAGCAGGGAACTGAACCTGAGTCCTCTGAGTCGCAGGCTAGTGTCCTAAACACTGGACCATTCTGCCATAGTAAGGGATAAAATGCCAGAGCACACAGGGCAATGTATTCTGCAATGTCTTACTGTACAGATACAAGGACTGGCCAGGTCAGTTACAACCACACCAATAGGTAGTCCCATCTACACTGCAGACTCACCAGACCAGTGTGCTAAGCCAGTTATAGGAGACAACAATCTGCAAACCTCAGCTTCTAGCAAGGACAAAACGCTTAGTTGCCATAGTGACTATTAACCACGCGGCAAGTGGACATAAACTACCGTTGGCGCCAACCATGCCCCTTTGTGCTTACAAGCTCTTTTTTGAGCATAGCGTAGACAGGGCTATGCATGGCTTGACATTGGGCTTGGCCAAAAAACAACAATTCTATTTCATGAAAAATGTCAAGGTTTTGATATTTGTTTTTGTTCTGATGAGGAATGAAAACAAGACCTGTCGAAATGTTTTGCAAAAAACAAAAACAAAATGATGAGAGACACCAACCCACCTCAGAAAAGCCAATAACCCACTGACCTAACACATGGGAGATCTAGGTTCCGGTCCCTACTCCAAATCAGGCAGAGCAGGGGCCCGAGTGCCCTACCTATTGTGGTCACAGCATACACAACCAGAGTTAGAAACAAAACCAAATACTTTTCATGAAAGGTTGCAACGGAACACTACTATATTTCTAAAACTCCAGAATCTAACGTACAACGAACCAAATACAGAGTGAGACAAAGCAGGCTGCTCCTTGACCAGAGGCACAACTCACCCCACCTCACTCAACACTGGCTCTTTTGCAGATTGGCAGCTGATCGCACGCTTCCCTACAGAACCCTCTCGCCTGCAAGCAGGACCCCTTAAAAGTTAAAGTGATCACTTGTAATTTTAAAACACTGTTCTGGGGTGGGTGAGACTATTTCTCCCCCCTTGAACCCAACACGTTTTTTGTGTGAAAACAGACAAGTTTCTGCAAAACATTTGACAAAATGGCATTTACAATGGAAAAAAGTTCCATCAGAAATTTTTTGACCAGCTCTACTTGAGGTGTTGTAGCAGTGTTGTAGTAGGTAACTGAGCCCCCACACCCCATCGTGTGAGGGCTCTCTATGCCAGCATGGACCTTTCTCTATCTTCTTTGACACTCTCTGGGAGGAGCCCTGGGTCCCACTGGGGCTACATCTTTTGGATGTTGGTGACATCTCGACTGACCTATTTTCTCTTCCTTCCCAAAGGGTAAGGATTTTCCCACCTACCTTTGGATTGAACAACCTGTGCCTCTCCTTTCAGCATCACATGCCTAATCCAAATATTGCAAGTGTTAGAGGAAGCCTTTAAAAGTCTCCCAGTGTGAATCAGCTGAAAGAAGCCTCTGCCCTTAGGCTGGTTAGGTAAACTTCACATCTTGCTAGTCAAATGACTCTCTCCTCTCCAGGAAGCCTTTCCACATAGGGGTCGGGGTGGGAGGAATAAATAAAACCTTTCAGTGATTTCCTAAGTGAGACTGGAGGAAAATTCCCAGGGCTCAAGAACACACGGAACACCATAGCCGATAAAGCAGACACTGAGTCTACTCACTTTTAGATGGAGGGTCCATCCCTTCACTTAGGCATTTGCTTAAGGAGAGGGTTGAGTGCAGGAAGGGCTGAGCTATCTCCTAGCTGGACACTCAACAAGGTTTTAAGGTGAGAGTCAAGATCTTACCGGTAAGGACATGCCACCACGCTGCCTGCAGCCACACCAGATCAAGGGCCGGTTTGCTTTTAGAGAACGTGCATCTCTTATTGCTTTTTGATCAATGAGGCCCAGGACCTCTGAGGCATGTTTACGAAGGCACTTATTGATCCATCGGCTCTTCAGTAACTTTGAGTCTCATTAGCTGTTATCCTGGATGCATCAATATGTTCTTATACTAGTGCCAACAGCTTCCCTCTGGGGGAATTCACCCCTGTGCAGAAGGCCAGATCTACGCACCGCGTACACCCTCAACATAGGTCTTAAGTGGGACTAACTTTGTACATAGGCCTTGGGCTGGGCCCCTGAACAGAGGTGAAATTCATCTTGTATTCTGACTGTTTTCCAGTAGAAACAGTCACCCTGATTCTGATCTTGCCAGGCACTGTTGTAACACCACTGATTTCAACGGAGTCACTCCAAATTTCCACCAGTGCAAATGAGAGCAGAATTTGGCCCCTTCTATTCCTAGCAGTTTCTAGTGATCAGTGCAGATGTACCTTCCCTGATCCCAATAAAAGAACTGGTTCATCTCAGCGTCAGGCCACCAGTTAGATGTAGAGCAAAGTAAAATATCCAGAGCTTTGGGTTTTGTTTTTTTTTAAACCTGGGTTCAGTGTAGGGCAATTTAGCTCTAAATAAGCTCTGTTTACTACTGTTACATAAACTGCCTACTGTTGGCAATCAAACCTCAGGGAAGGCCAGTACCTTTGAGTGCTTTCCAAACGTGCATGTCATTTAATTTTGAGAGAGTGGGTACGAATGAGGCATCCATCTTAAACTGGCAGTGGGGGACTGGCAGACAGGACCTCTGGATTCTATCCCCAGCTCTGTCATTGATTAGCTGCATTGGGAAAGTCATTTAAGCAATCTGTGCCTCAGTTTACCCGTTGTATAACTAGTTCCCCATTTCACTGAAGGATTGAAAGGCTTAATTAATGTTTGTTAAGTGCCACATGATCCTCAGATGGAAGGCTCTATACAAGGTGTTATTGTTACAAAATGACAGCAGGAAGCCACCTTGAAACAAAGTAGCATCCACTAATTGAGAACCGACTGTCGGCACAATCCATCCGGCCAACAGCTGTATCCAATGTGCATCGATGGTCATCGTCCAAAGAAAACAGGCAGCAGGGAACTAATGTGAAATGGCAACAGACGTTTACATCTGAACAGGCATCCAGGACCTGTGCAGAAAGGCAGGAGGTGCCCGTACAAATTAGTAGTGGGTTTCCAGCAAGTGCCTGATGTGAAAAGCAGCACATTACCAATCGGAATTGTTCAGATAGTTGCTTTTAAGTGTATTTAGTGCTAGGGAAAGATGACAAATCATCATCCGGGAGGCTGAACTCCTCTTCTGATCCACCCAGCGGGAGCAGTGGCTGTGCAAGCCCGTCCCACTACTCTGCTCCCTGCCCATATGTCTGAGCCCAGACCTGAAGAGGGCACTAGACCTGAAGAGATTGGATCAGTCAAACCTGGGATTCCCTGCCGAGGCTGACAATGAAAGGGGCCTACCGAGGCCCTCTGCAATATTTTAGGTGGACGCCAGCCCACCAGAAGCTGGACTGAGACCACATTTCCTGTCAAATCACAGCATCTCGTTTGGAAGTGAGCTGTCAGTAAGTGCCACAGAGGACGAGGCATTAGGTTCATAAAGCTTCTGGGCATCTCAGCAGAGGGAGGACATGATGGAGTCTGTACCTTTTCTCCAAGTGCGGCAGCCCCCTTTCTTTTGGGTCGACCCATCAATTCTAGTTTCTGTACTGCTCCCTCATGTGTGGTCACTAGGGAATGCCCATGTCTCCTTCACAGATAATTTCCTCCAAGATCTCCCCACCTGGTCTCCAAACACTTACTGCTTTGGAGATGCCTGTGCAGTACCCACAACGTGCTAGAATCAGGGGTCGGCAACCTTTCAGAAGTGGTGTGCCAAGTCTTCATTTATTCACTCTGAGTTAAGGTTTCGCGTGCCAGTCATACATTCTAACGTTTTTAGAAGGTCTCTTTCTATAAGTCTATAATATATAACTAAACAATTGTTGTACGTAAAGTTAATAAGGTTTTTAAAATGTTTAAGAAGCTTCATTTAAAATTAAATTAAAATGCAGAGTCCCCCGGACTGGTGGCCAGGACCCGGGCAATGAGTTCCACTGAAAATCAGCTCGCATGCCGCCTTCAGCACGCGTGCCATAGGTTGCCTACCCCTGTGCTAGATGCTGTCCACACATATATTGTAGGAAGACAACCCACAGATTCTCTAATTCTCTTGCATTCCTACAGAATTTCTATCACATACACCCCGCCTTGGCCACAGACGCCCTGTGGACTTAATCGCTCTGTTCCTCAATTCCCTAGCTGTAAAACAGGGACAGTGATTCCTTTCTTAGACCTTTTGTCTTTTTTTGTTTTCTATTTAGACTGTAAGTGCTTTGGGTCAGTCATAATCTCTAACAGTATGTTTGCATGGTGCCTAGTACAATGAGGCCTCTAGGCACATCTATTATGCTCTCTCTCACACAGAAACATTTAAACCAGGTGGATAAATTGAAGGGATCATGTCAGGTGACAAAGTTGCTTTAAGCAGAATGGGCTAATGGTTGGAGCAGGGGACTAGGAGCCAGGTTTCTGGGTTCTACTGCCTACTCTGCCTCTGAACTTGGGTAAATCGAGTCGTTTCTCTGTGCACCTGTCAATTACGGATAAAAATACTTAACCACTCCCCACCCACCCACACTGAGATCCTACAAAGTACTGCCATCATTATCCTGGGGGTTCACACACAAACATGTTAAAGCTTTGAATTCAAGGGCTGACAGCCTTAGCACGTGTTTCTCCACACAGGTGGAGATCATCGCTCCTGTGGCTGTCTCCCATTAAGCCACTCGGCTCTCCCACGCTACAGCCAGGAATTAGCTCTCTGATGAGGACATTCTGGGCTTCAATTGCCTCCCCTCCCCCCTGCCACCCCGGCCGGGAAAGCAGGCAGCCTGCAGGAAGCAGGTGGCTTTTTGCCATTGAGGGTTCTTTAGTAGGATGAATCACTGATTTGTAATCTTCTCCCCAGCTCCTGCTGCTCTGACAGCGGAACGGATACCATTAGAGATTCTTGGATTAGAAGCAGAGATGATATCTTCCCATCCTTGCTCTTCAGAATCTTAACTATATGTTCCTGGCTACAAATATGCCAGGTCCACTCTTTGGCTTTCTGCAGGGGTCTCCTCTAAGCTACCCCGCTCCCTCAAAACTCAGCTCGCCTCTCCCAAAAGCGCTTGACTGTGTTTGTCATGTTCCTGATTAAACATCTAATGAGGAGTCTGAATCAATGAGACCAACCAGGGAAAGCAAATTGGTGCCAAATGAGCCCTGATACCTTTCCAACTTACAAATAAAAAGCATTTTTATGGGAGGGTGGGAGCAGGTTGTGTGGGGGCGTTAAAGCCATCAATTAGCCTCGGGAACACATATCACACATGTTATACATTGAAACATACTTAGTGTAGTGAAACCTGCATTAACAACATTCTTGCATGGGCAACACCCTCTGCTAAGCAACCACTTCAGAACATCCAAAACTGGCTTGCAGTACAGTTGAGTATGACCACTAGCATCACTTCTACTAGGAGTGACTTTTTGCTCATCCCTTAGGTGGGTAACTTTGCCGAATGGGTTGTTTTTGCATGAAAAAGGTCATTTGAAAAGTAGTTCATTTTGGGTGTGAAAAACCCTGAAGGTTTGGAAACGTACCTAAAATCGGGTAGCATCAAAATCATGAAGATTTTCATATGCAAACAAGCAAAATGGGTGGACTCCTCCAAGACCTGCAAAAGTGTCACATTAGACTGGAGAGAAACCCCGTGGGAGAGGAAACATCTTTTACTGGCCCAACTTCCACCAGTGAAAGAGAGAAGCTTTTGAACAACACAGGATTCCTCTTCAGCTCTCTGACTGGAAACTGTTGGGGGGCAGGGACCCCTTTGTTCAGTGTTTGTACAGTACCTGGCTCGGAGGGGTCTCCCTCCATAACTAGGGCTCCTAGATGCTACTGTAATACAATAATAATAATAATGATTCACCCCATTATGAAAAATAGGATTTTTGGATTTGTAAAGAGGGCTGGAATGAAATGACGATATTTTTGCTCAACCTATCGTCTAAGAAGAATCCAGTCCCTCACCTCCCTGTTACCACGTATGCACCATTTTATTCCAAGCAGCAGTGGAATTTTGTCCTGCCATCCATCCATCCGCCCATCTGATTCTAAGAGAGACAACAAGGTCTGTGATAACTCTCCCTCCTTCTAGGGCTGCAAGTCCAGTGTCTGCTTTGTAGTCCTGAGGTGTGTGTGGAAAATTGGGACTTTTCCCCACAATGCATGCTGTCATTTTTTCTTATTACATTTTCCTTTAAAAGACAAATTGCAAGAATGAATTAAGAAAACTCCACTGTGTTAAGGCTCAGGCACTTGTACCAGACCACTCCTCTCTGGCTAGCCCATACTGCGTTAAACACCCAGGGCTGGCCCGTGCCAGCTGACTCAGACGTGGGCTATGGGACTGTTTAATTGCGGGGTAGATATATGGGCCCGGACTTGCAGGGTCTCTGAGCCCGAACGTCTATACTGCAATTAAACAGCCCCGGAGCCGGAGCCCCACAAGTCTGAGTCAGCCGACACAGGCCAGCCACAGTGTAGATATATCTTGAGAAACCCACAATACATACTGGTGAAGACAGCTTAAAAAAAAAAATCACACCCTCCATTCATGGACTACTCCTCATTTCTCAGGCAAAGATCTTGGCTCATAAGGGCCTATAAAGAACCCTGCCTCTGCAACAAACTCAACATCAGACCAGACCCTCCTGTCGTTCCATTTTACAAGGATCACCAGATTCTCTGACTTGGCAGGGAATAAATAGAATACCTGGACTGAAAAGGTTGCTGATACCTATTTGCTTGGTATTTTGGGTCCCAATTAAATCAATTAGTGTACACATAGAACACTAATGTTCAAGATGCAGAGGATGTTTTATTATCTACATTGAAAATCAGTTTGTGTGTCCAGACGGTCACTGGAGACACTGTAATTACCACTGTCACTATGCATGTTTGGGCCAGTTTCAGTGGCAACAGCAGCATTTAACTGTTTGGAGTGCCGCCGGTGCCATCTGGGCAAGGCTGGGTTCATTGTCTGCCTGGCATTGATGGAATAAACACTGCTGCCCCATTCACACAATTGCCATTTATTGGTAGCGACTCTTCTCAAGTATAAAAGGGGACCAGAGTGACACAAAACACCTTTGCAGTGAGAGAAGTGCCTAATAGATCTTCTAGGCACAGAACTACCCCTGGCACCAAGAGGAAAGGGTGGGGCTCATCGCTGTACCTGGAAAGCCAACTATTCATTCGGGGCACTTCAGATGGGCCTGATCAACTCCCACTGAAGTGACTGGCCTAAAGGGATGGGATCAAACTCCATAAAACAAAGGCTAGTAACAGTTCTAGATCTCTCAAGCAATGGTGCATTTGCAGGGGCATGGACTCCATGAAATAATTACAGATGTGGTCTCCTCATCTAAAAAAAGATATACTGGCACTAGAAAAGGTTCAGAAAAGGGCAACTAAAATTATTAGGGGTTTGGAACGGGTCCCATATGAGGAGAGATTAAAGAGGCTAGGACTCTTCAGCTTGGAAAAGAGGAGACTAAAGCGGGATATGATAGAGGTATATAAAATCATGAGTGATGTGGAGAAAGTGAATAAGGAAAAGTTATTTACTTATTCCCATAACACAAGAACTAGGGGTCATCAAATGAAATTAATAGGCAGCAGGTTTAAAACAAATACAAGGAAGTTCTTCTTCACGCAGCACACAGTCAACTTGTGGAACTCCTTACCTGAGGAGGTTGTGAAGGTTAGGACCCTATAACAGCGTTTAAAAGAGAACTGGATAAATTCATGGTGGTTAAGTCCATTAATGGCTATTAGCCAGGATGGGTAAGGAATGGTGTCCCTAGCCTCTGTTTGTCAGAGGATGGAGATGGACGGCAGGAGAGAGATCACTTGATCATTGCCTGTTGGTACACTCCCTCTGGGGCACCTGACATTGGCCACTGTCGGTAGACAGGATACTGGGCTAGATGGACCTTTGGTCTGACCCGGTACGGCCTTTCTTATGTTCTTATGTTATTTTCTAAAGATCCCCACAGCCTGAGCTGTGACCGAGCTTTTAGCTCCCTGCCCCGCAATCCTGGGAGCATCCAGCAGCTAGGCAGGTACCTATCCTAAATTTGAGCAGCCTCGGGGCTGCTCTATTTTACGTCAGTTACTAATGCCTTGAGGGAGACTAAGGTCATTCTAGCATAGGGATGCCTCATCAAGGTCTCGTTTTCCCTGGCTGCACTGGGGGTGGGGGCTGGGGGGATGCCACTGCAGCGGCTCTGTGCCAACCAAGATTTCTACATATGGGGGAGGAGACTTCCTGTGACTGGCTAAGCTTTCTTTGAGTTTGCTGTGTTCCACCTGAGCGGTACAAAGCAGATTTAACGCACTAGAGGATGTAGCCCTATGTGTCTTTAACATGTCACACCCAATGCTGTGATCCTCATCCAATGCCAAATTCCCTCTAATGACCCCCCTCTCCCTCCAGTGCGACTAATGGTTGCCAAGACTACCCAGTGCTCTTTTTGCAAGGGAAAGAGTATGACGGGAGGGCAGCCAGATGGTGGGCGGACTTGGGAGCCTGGGGAGAACTGCCACATGGGCCCTTGCCAGAAGCCCAGCCCCTGCAGTTAAGAATAGCCAAGCACCTTGTTTACATTCCTTTGCTGTGAGGCAGGAGTCAGGGGGCAGAAGGAGCTGCCTCTGAATAAAGCACAACCTCGTTAATTTACCTTGAAACGCTGTCCCTTAAACTTTGTTAAGGAGAACAGAATTATGGAGCAAATCTCATTTGGGGAGGTTTAATGCTCTGAGGACTTTGGAATAAAGTGGGCAGCGATCCCTCTTTATTAAAAAAAAGGGGAGGGCTGAACATGGACTTCCTGGGCCAGATCCCAGAGCAGGGACGGAAGAATCAAAGTTTCCTGCTGATCCTAACAAAAGAATAATCCACAGAGGCGGACTCTGCAACTTGAGCCTCAGTTTAACTGACTCTCACACTTTCAGAGCCCAGCCAGGGGAAGAACACGGCACCTCATCTCTCCAAGGAACTGGGCTGCCCTTTGTTCTCCAAAGCTGGGAAGCAGCATTGTTTAAAGGGGACAGGGTATCTGAACTCTTAGATTCCAGCCTCAATTCTGCAACTGGCTTGCGGAGTGAACCTTGGTCGTCACTTAGTCGCTCTGTGCCTCGGTTTCCCCATCTGTAACACAGGGATAATATTGATCTTTGTAAAGAGAGGAAGAACGTACTTGTGAGCTGAGACCTACAGGATCTGGGATTATTCCCTGTTCCATCACAGACTCCCTGTGTGACCCTGGGTAAGTCACTTAGTCCTTCTCGGTATGTCTACACTGCAATCAGCAGTGTGGCTGCAGCACGTGTAGGCGGACTTGGGCTAGCTTTAATCTGGTTAGCTCGGGTGCCAACAGCACTCAGGCCACAGCATGGGCGGGCCACCAAGTACAAGGCCTCCAGTGAGCCTGGGTACATACACAGGCGGCTAGCTGAACTGCTACTGGTACCCAACCCAAGCTAAATTGAAGCTAGTGCAGATATGTCTATGCATGCTGCAATCACACCTCTGACTGCACTATAACCACACCCTCAGTGTCTCGGCTTCCCATCACCGTTATGGGACTAATCACTCTTCTTTCCTTCACTCTTCGTCCATCTTGTCTATTTAGACTATAAACGCTGTCTGTCACTCTCTATCTATGCAGCACCTAACCCAACGAAGCTAGGCCTCTAGATTCTACCACAACACACACATTAAACAACATACATGAAAAAAGCACTCTGAGATCTATGGCTGAAAAATGCAAGATAAAGACCATCGTTATTAAAAAGAAAGAGGGGAGGGGAGAATCTTGGAAAATTCTAAAAACTTACTCTAATTTTACTAAGACTGAACAGGTAACAGGTAGGCAGAATCTCCCTTTATGAGACTTGATTCATCTCTCTTCTGACTCTTTGTTGCCTTGATTTACCTTTCTTATTGAGGCAATCCAGAACCAGCACAGCTAGGTAGCAGATGGAAGGAGCTGCCTGTCTGAGAGGGTAATTGCAGGGTTCTACTGTCTGGAATTCTATAACGCAATTTATTGTTCCTTTTCTTCTTACACTTGACGGTTTTGAGATCAGTGGGGAGGGGAGCAAAGAACATGCTTTTAGATTTCGATTTTTTACTTCAGCAGAGAAAGATTCAAATGGAAAGAACTAGAATCGCACTTACTGCGGAATTGCATGCAGGGGAGAGCAAACTGGCTGGGTTTGTCTTTCTCCATGCTCCAGGTCTATTTCCCCATTTTCCTAAACTGTCGCATTAACTCATTTTCAAGATAAGACAAATTGCTTTTCTACATTTCCAAACTTTTAATAAAATGATCTCTCTATATAAGGGGGGAAATAGGTAGGGACGGAAAAAATGTATGAGGAACCACAAGCCCTTTCGCTCATACCGACAAACCTCTATCTATCAGACTGCACGGGAACATACACCATTCTCCTTCCCTGGAAGCCACAGGTTCAAATCCCAGCCGGTGAAACTCAGCCCTTCACTCTTCTAGGGAAGATACACCGAGTTCTGTGCAATTTATATCTTTCAGTCATTCCGAGATCTTACCAACTGAGGTTCCGTTTGGACATTAAAGCATCCACGGGAGATTTTGAGTGCATGTCTGGGTGTTTGGGAAGGAGAACGAAGGACCTTTGTCCAAGAGTCCTTGGCCAAAATTTTCCCTCCTCCAGTTAGTTACCTTCCTCCACCCCAGAGATGGCTGCATTTCAGTGATGCTGCCTGGATAACATTTTCAGAGTATCCAGGATGCATCACATTGGAAGCGGCTTTATAAATGGAGGGAGGGATGTTCAGAAGGGCTCAGTATTGGCTTACATCTTCTCCCACTGAAGTTTACCATTACCTTCAATGGGAGCAGCTAGACCAATGCTACCTGTATCAGAAAATCCCACCTATAAATATTTGAAGTAGGAAACATTTCATTCCTCTTCCTTCATATTGCTTGTGTTTGACTAGGAGAACCTCCTCTCCTTCCCTACTGTATCTCTTTGACAGGGAAACATTAATATTAGTAGCACAATCAGAAATTATAGGCTTGATGCAGAAATTACTGGGAGCAATTATATGGCCTGTGCTACCCAAGAGATCAGACTGGATGGTCATAATGGTTTCTTCCAGAGATGGGTCAGAAGCAAAACATGCTCAAAGGCTGTGGAATTTCAAATCTGAATCTGAATTTTGCGTTTTGGGCCCATCGCTAACTACTATGTTATGAAGAGATATTATAAAACCTTGTATTGCCAACAAGGCAATTTATCAGCACGTATCGAATCTATTCCTCTCCTGCATCACACTGGAGGTTGATTCTGTAACACTGATGCTCTCAGATCCAAATCTATTAGATCATAAGACTGGTTTGTCATTGGACTTTAAAATTTTACTGTAGACCTGAATAAATGGAAGAGTTAATAATCCAGGTTCACTCGTAAAACACCACACAAATACAACATAACACAGAGGATCTGGTCCAAACTTCCCCCTTTTCCTGTGATTTGCACTTATTGTTAATTTAATGAGACCAAAAACTTGAAATCTTACCCTAAGCTTTCTTCTAAGCTGGTCTGCTCCTCAAGTGCTCCCCTGCAGAATCTGTGTCTCACTGTCCTTAGCTCACAATACCCCAGAGAAGAAAAACTCAACCCTTTCCACACTCCTGGCATGGAGCTAATAGGACTCATCTGGTCTGCCTACCAAAGTGAGTCAGCAGAATAGCTCTACATTCATATGCATGGACCCAGAACCTGACACCCTGTTGAAAGAAGATTTTGCCTCTTTCCTTAATGTCCTACCTGACAGCTGCTGACTGAACACACTGGAATAATAACTGGAGTTAGGGCCATACCTCCATTAAAACCCTGTTGTCTTATGCAACCCTACAGCAGCATCAACTGCTCTGCTGGAGGAAATTCTGAACCTTAAAATCCCAAGGTTTGCTTATTGCTGCAGTAAATCCACTTGTCAATGCCATCCAACGGCCTTTCAGCAGAGCAGAAGGCAACTCTCCTCTGGAAAAAGGGGTCAAGAGGTAAGCTGGCAAAGTTTGCAGATAAGACAAAATTACTCAAGATAGTTAAGTCTAAAGCTGACAGCGAAGAGCTACAAAGGGATCTCCCAAAACGGGGTGACTGGGCAAGAAAATGGCAGATGAAATTCAATGGTGATATGTGCAAAGCAATACACACCAGAAAACATAATCCCAACTACACATACGAAACAGTGGGGTCTAAATTAGTTGTTACCACTAAAGAATGAGATCTTGGAGTCATTGTGGACAGTTCTCTGAAAACAGCTGCTCAATGTGCAGTCAAAAAAGTGAACAGCATGTTAAGAACCATTGGGAAAGGGATAAATCACAAGACAGAAAATTTCATAATGCCAGTATATAAATCCACGGTACGCCCACTCCTTGAATACTCTGTGCAGTTCTGGTCATCCTATCTCAAAAAAGATATATTAGAGTTGGAAAAAGTACAGAGAAGGGCAAAAGAAAAATGATTAGGGGGTATGGAACATCTTCCCCATATGAGGAAAGATTAAAGAGACTGGGACTGTTCAGCTCGGAAAAGAGATGACTAAGGAGGGAATATGATAGAGGTCTATAAAATCATGACTGGGATGGAGAAAGTGAAATCATACACACTTTGAGTCATATACACATAACACAAGAACCAGGGGTTACTCAATGAAATTAATAGGCAGAAAGTTTAACACAAACAAATGGGAGTACTTCTTCACACAACACACAGTTAGCTTGTGAAACTCGTTGCCAGGAGATGTCGTGAAGGCCAAAAGTATAACTGCGTTTGAAAAAGGATTAGATAAGTTCATGAAGAATAGGTCCATCAGTGGCTATTAGCCAAGATGATCAGGTATGTAACCCCATGCTTGTGGTGTCCCTAAACCTCTGACTGCTGGAAGCTAGGATTGGATGACCTAACACAGATCACTCGATAATTGCCCAGTTCTGTTCACTGCCTCTGAAGCATCTGGCATCAGCCACTGTCAGAAGACAGGATACTGGGACAGATGGACCATTGGTCTGACCCAATATGGCCGTTCTTATGTTTGTAGTCTTTGTGGTGATAATCTATGGTGTGATCTGGGCATGAATCCAGCTGCTTGGAAATTTTATGATGCCCTGTCAGGAGGAGCTGGGTCTGAAAGGGCCAATACAGGAGCATCTTCAACGGGTTTCCTTGTTGGTTTGTTTTTGATCTCTCTCTCCCTCTGTTACATTTGTGTTGCTGGCAATTCCTCCACGGAGTCTCAGATTCTCTTGTGCTATGACAGGGCCAAGCTTCTCCAGCAGCACCCATGGAAATCGCTTCCCCACTGTGCAGAAGCACTGCCTGCCATTTCATTTCCTGCATGTACTTAATTTTAGCCCTGAATATATAGTGCTTACTTAAAAACCACAACCTTCCTCCCCACGGATGGAGGGCAGCCTCTGTCACATGCGCTGGAAAGCTTCCGTCTGATGTTGCAGGGAGTTTCTCTCTAAAGGTGATACAGGAGCAGAGCAAGCAGTGTTTAGATGGGCGTCTAGCATTGGTCGGGGCACATTCTGAGCCAGCTATTGCACCCCAAAGACTGGAAATACGACAGCTGCCCCTCTGCACCGCCTTTGCATGGCTTCCCAGACACTAAGCAAAATCCTGGCCCCATTGGGATCAAAGGGAGTTTTGCCATGCACTTGAAGGGGGCTAGGATTTCTCAACAGTTCTCCCCCATGGGACTAATCCAGAGCTCACTGGAGTCATTGGAAAGACTCCCACTGACAGCTCCTGCCCCAAGGAGCTTACAATCCGAGTATATGATGAGACACAACAGCTGGATGCAACCGATGAGGGGGAGCACAAGATAACAGAGACATTATTACTATTGGTGTAAAAAGATTCCTGCTTTGACAAGGTTACTGGCCTAGTGGATGGGGGGAAGCAGAAGACGTGATATATCTGGATTTTAGTAAGGCTTTTGACATATTCCCACATAGCATTCTCCTAAGCCGACTAGGGAGATGTAGCCTTGATGAAATTATTGTAAGGTAGGTACACAAGGGGTTGAAAGACCATACACCAAAGAGTGGTTATCAATGGTTAGCTGTCAAATTGGGAGAGCGTATCTAGTGGGTCCCGCAGGGGTTAGTCCTGGGTCTGATACTGTTCAATATTTTCATTAGTGATTTGGATAATGGAGTGGAAAGTATGCTTATAAAATCTGCAGATGACACCAAGCTGGGAGGGGCTGAAAGCACTTTGAAGGGCAGGATTAGAATTCAAAACAACCCTGACAAATGGGAGAATTGGTTTGAAATCAACAAGAAAGAAATCCAATAAAGGTAAGTGCAAAGTACTTAGCTTAGGAAGGAAAAAATAAAACGCAAACTACAAAACGGGCAATAACTGGCTAGGATGGTAGGGGTGTCGTACAGCTGAAAAGGATCTAGGGGTTATAGTGGACCACAAATTGAATATGAGCCAACAACGTTGTGAACGGTTGTGGGAAAAAAGCAAATATCGTTTTGGGAGGTATTAACCAGAATGTCATATGTAAAACATGGGAGGTCATTGTTCTGCTCTAATCAGCACTGATGAGACCTCAGCTGGAGCACTGTGTCCAGTCTGGGCACCACGCTATAGGGAAGATGTGGATAAATTGGAGAGAGGCCAGAGGAGAGCAACAAAAACAGCAAAAGGTTTAGAAAACTCAACCTATGAGGAACGGTTAAAAAACCTGGGCACATTTAGTCTTGAGAAAAGAAGACTGAGAGGGGGAGGGGAGGCTGAGAACAGTCTTCCAATATGTTAAGGGCTGTTATAAAGAGAACGGTGATCAATTGTTCTCCATCTCCACTGAAGGTAGGACAAGAAGTAATGGGCTTAATCTGCAGCCAAGGAGATTTCGGTTCGATATTAGGAAAAACTTTCCAACTACATAAGGAAACTCTGGAATAGGTTGTGGGATAGCAGGGGACTGGACTTTGTGACTTCTTGGGATCCCTTTCAGCCCTACGCGTCTGTGATTCAATGGGTTTAGGATCTGGCCCTACCACAGGATTCCAGTCACCTAAGTGTAACCCACTGGTGAGTGTGTGTATTCCAGGTCCTCCTCTGTGCTGATCCACAGAGAGTCGGAGTCAGTTCCAGTCCCAGGTATTCAGCTTTAGCTGAAGCAGCTCCTGCTTTTAGCACTGGGGGCATCCCCAGTTCAGTCCCTGGTGTGTCAGCCAAGATAGCAGCCATCACTTAATCATGGCTCCTGCAGCAGTTTGTCCCCAGCATTTCCTTCCGTTCTAGCCTATTCCATAGGGTGACCAGATGTCCCGATTTTATAGGGACAGTCCCAATTTTTAGGTCTTTTTCTTATATAGGCTCCTATTACCCCCCACCTCCCGTCCCGATTTTTCACATTTGCTATCTGGTCACCCTACTATTCCACATGGTCCCATAGCTGAACTTCCCAGCACAGGGGTGGGGGAAAGGCCTCTCTGCAGCTACTCTGTTCACACCACTGCTCCCTGCAGGCAGGCCACAGAGCAAGCCTGTGGCCAGGGCAGCATCAGCTCCAAGCCAGTGCAGTAGCATTAAAGAAAAATCCCCGCTGACAACCACCACCAATAACACAATCAGTGGGTGCTTCTTTAGCACCTTTTCCCCAGGGGATCTCACAGCTCTTCACACACACTAACTACTGAATCCTCTCCATGGCACCCTGAGGTAAGGATACATCATTATAGATGGGTAAACTGAGGCACAGAGTTTAGGGCCGTCGGGCAGTGCTATTAGCCCCATTGTACAGATGTGGAACTGAGGCACAGAGAGGCGAAGTGACTTGCCCAGGGTCACACAGGAAGTCTGTGGCAGAGAAGGTAATTTAACCCAGGTCTTCCAAATCCTAGGCTAATGCCCTAACCAGTGGGCCATCCTGTCTCTATTCAACAGCAAATAACTGGTGGATACAGACAGGGGGAAGCTCAGGGTAGCAGGGTGACTATTATGATTAGTGTAATAAACCTCAGTCCGAGTATACACCAGCTGCCTAGCCATTCTCAAAGTGCTTTGTATCATAGCAGCCCCCTGAGGCCCCCAGTCAGGATCAAGGCTTCCTGCATAACCCAGTTATCTAGAATCTATGGAAAATTATATTGGCTCTATTTGATTTGATAAGATTAATTTAAAAGCAAACACAAAAAAGCATCCATGTTTCTTATTCCCCTTGTTATCTAATGAAGAGATTCCCATAACAGAACACAGCAAGGGGGGAGAAAATCCATATTTATTTGCCACAGGCCCAAGAGGAACAACACAAGACTTCGCAAAAAAGCAATTCGTATTAAGCGAGAGCCAAACAAAAATTCATTGTTTATTGATCGCCACAGTCTGGCTGCATTGGCAGAGCTTAATTTGCCAGAACTATGACAAAGGAAATGCTTCTAATGGTAACCTTGAGTGCACCGACTGCTCATACTGGACCTCGGGCCAGATTCTGACCTTTGCAGCACCAACAGCAATTAAGATAAGAAATTAGTCCTTTAAATGCACTCCTCTGTTAGGACACAATTCAGCCCTTTGCAGAAAGGCAGCCCCAAACCTATACATGATGTAAGGGTAATGTGAGATTTAAGCATTTCTATGGTTATATGCTGTCCCTTCACACAGGGGTGAATGTCCTTTTCTCCCCTCCCACCACCCTTTAGGTCTGCTGGATTTGCATTGAAGTCAATGGCAAAATCCTCACTGGCTTCCCTACAGACCAGCAGGTTGATGACCAGTTCTTTAAAGAGAGGCTTGCGTGGGTAGGGCTGAGCAAATCATTGACTTTTCAGTTCAGCCCATGAACCATAACATTCTGTTCCGTTTGAACTCAAACAATTTTTTTCTTACCTAAATTAAAAAAAAAAAAGGTTGGGTTTTTCAATCCGTTTGGGGTCATTTCCAGGTGATCTCCACCCATTTGTTTTGGTTATTTCCTTTTAATTAGCTAAACTCCTGAACGAAATGCCTTTTTGAAACAAAAAGTCGAAATGTTTTGCTTCAAAATGAAACCCTCTGACTTTCAGAAACCCCCTTCCCCCTTTTTTTTTTGGCCAATGGCTGGTCAAATTCAGCATGAATTTACAAGTAGCCTCAGTGCCCCGAATAAGGCATTTTTTGGCAAGAATTTAGGTGGAAGTCTCATCACCCGAGCTATTTAAAACTGGACAAGACACTGTGGGGATGGACCCTGGATCGGCCACAGTGGGATGGAAACAATCACCCTTTAAGCCTTCTTTGTCTAATTTCTACGATTACCAGTGTCTTGATCCTTCCTGAGCATTCCGCTATTAGGCAAAATTCATCCTTGGGCAGAAGGTCTGTGCATCACCCAAATCTCACTAAAATCATGTGTGGGACTTAAATGATGTGCATGCTTTGTGCTGGTTCTCTGCCTAGAGGTGAATTGCACTTGATGAGTGCCCATTATTTCAAAAACAAGCCCTGCATTATTCTTTCTATTGCCTCGGTGCTACCTGCACTCCCAGAAGCCATCATCCTTCGAAACCCACGGCTGAAGGGAAAAATATATGTTACACAACGCCAAGGCACAGCATGCGACTATCCAAGGCTATGATATGAGTAACATCAACGAAAGTCTCTTTTATTGTCTCATTTTTTATGAGGAAACAGAAAATAAATGGCCTCCGCTCTTCCATCCCTGGCAGCAGGTGTTGTATCTAGACAGATACTTAAAATAATAATAAAAAAATCTGCCAACCTTTAATTCCATTCAGAATTTCCCATACAATCCATTGCAACAACAGAAGGAATGGGATGGATCCATAAAGGGGATTTATTGTACCACATTACACATTTTCCTTCTCTGGGGCTGCCTAGTCAAGAATCACAACCCACAATGAATGAGCCTCATGACAACTCCCTACTTCTGAGGGAGGCAGGTACTGTTGTCCCCATTTTATAGATTAGGAAACTGAGGCCCAGAATAGTTATATGACATCTGCAAAGTCAGACAGAATCAGTCACAAAGCTGGGAATAGAACCCAGATCTTTTGTCTCCCAGGCCTATTCCTTCAGCACAAAATAATCCTTCCTCCTTCTGAAAGCATCTCTTTTATTTGAAGTCTCCTCTTGCACTGCATCAGCATGGAGCGCTTAAGCCAGACCCTGATCTTTCCACTAGAAGGCAGGTTGAGATGTGCAAATGTAAAAAGCAATAGTTACCAGCCATGCAAGAATAACTGTACTTTACAATCGCAGAGGGGCTTTCATCCCCAAGGAATCCTAAAGAGCTTTACAAACTAGGATCAAATTGCATCCCTATTTACATGCCCCATAACTCCATACACAAAGTGTAAGTCAAGGCAGAATGTGGTCCTTAAATTATACGGAAGGATCACTTCCGCTGCTAGGGACATGCAGCCAGCTAAGGGATGAAATAGAAGCACTTCATGTTTACATCAATTTAGGCTACCAAGAGATATACAGCATGCAACTAAACAGGGAAAATGTAGCAGAGCCTATTCACCCAAGTGCTGGAATCTAGCCAGTACACCATAGTTAATCCCCCCATCTCACCAAGAATGTAGCAGGAGCTTTAACGCTCAGTCAAGGCCTCAGCGTGGCATCTCATTGGCAACAGGGGACCTCCTAAACCAGAAATGTCCCCAAACACCATGCTGGGGTCAGCACTGACTCGGAATGCAGAACACTATTGCTGAGTCCCCCTCGTTGCCCCCTGCAGCTGAGCAGTTCTTAGCGCCCAGCAGAAGCATGGGGGCCAGTACCGCCTTGGAGGGGCTGCTCGGCTTTCAAGACCTAACGATAGCACAGCGCGAGGCATGGCTGTGAGCAACACTAGAGCCACTGTTCCCTGATGGCATGCCACACATTTTCATTTTTATATTTTGCTGCTGGATAATACTCAACCGCTCCTCCATATGTTCTGGGCTTTTGCATAATCAGCAGTCCATTTGCAGGCGACATATTGATGCTGCTTACTGGTCCCGTGCCCACTGGAACCCCAGCTGCTCGCTCCAGCTCTCTGAAATTCTCATTGAAAACCTGTTCCTCTTTCCGCCCGCTCCATGCAGAGCACGATTAGCCCACCCACACTACAATGAGCGTTGGAATGAGGGACATTCAGCTGCAGCGAAACTGGCGCTTGGCGACTCCGCTGTAATAAAGCCAAGGACACACTCTGGATAGAAAACCCCACCCCCTATGGCCACCAGCACATTCACCCTTCTGATACAGGGTGCACATGACAGATGTTAGTTCATGCACCCCTGGAAGGTGCTCAGATATTACAGCGATGAGGACATGATAAAAAGCTATAGAGAACGACAATAAGCCAACAGGATTGTCCATGGGGGCAGTTTATCCCATAAGTGCCTAATACAGGGTTTCTTGTACTTTCCTCTGAAGCAGCTGTCACAGTCCTTAATGTGTTTATCCTCACAGCACCCCTGTGAGGTTGGGCAGTGCAACATCCCCATTTTACTGAGAGGAACTGAGGCAGACAGACAGACTGACTTGCCCAGGGTCACACAGGAAGTCTGTGGTAGAGCAGGGAATTCAACACTGGGTTTCCCAAGGCCCAGGCTAGCACCCTAGTCACTGGATCATCCTTCTTGAATCAACCCATCAATATTTTTCAATACAACTGGCTGGAAAACAGCAAGTGTTTTCTGCTAAGGTTTTAGAAATAAAAATTGTTGGGGGGAGCTTGAGGGAAAAATTTTTTTACAGAATTTCTTTTTTTTTTTTTAATGAAAATTTTTGTTTTGTTTTGTTTTTGGCTATTAGAAAACTGGAGAATTGTAAAATAAACCAAAAATGTCCAGGAACATTTTTTTTTAAAAGTCCATTTAAAAACAAAATATTTTGGAACAAAGCCATGGACTAGTTGCATGTTTAAATGATTCGGAGCCAGAGACTGATCCAGCCCAGCCTGGAAGACCTAACAGCATCACATCCCAGCATGGAACATCTGCAAACCAGTGCAATCCAGTGGAAGACTCTGAACCAGATCAAGAACAGAAAGGATCAGAGATGCAGCAAACTGAAATGTCTCTCCTGCATGCCCAGCTTTGCAGCCACTTGTTCCCCTCCCCTCTCCCCCGTCTCCGCCCCACCCCGGCCATCTTCTCTTTCTTGTTTCAACTCTTCTCACACAAACTTTATGATCCTTTCAACAACACTCACTGACAAGTTATATTTTGCAATAACTAAGACAAACGATAATGCGATATTTCAGATTCTGGGCATGACTAGTGTTGATGCTTTCATGTTTACAGTGAAGACTCAGACAATAATTTTTAAAGCTTGTTTTATTGACTGATGGAATCCTCCCAACCTTGCCCATGAGAGAGAGACACAGATACAGGTGGGTGTGCGCACATGCGCACACAGAGTAAAATACAGGTTTGCTGCCTTAGCTTTCTCCTGGTGCAGCTGACTCAGATATAGATCGCTCACCCAAAAAGCTTGAGTTTTTGGTCTCAGATCTAATTTCTCTGCCAATTTACTCAGTATAAAAATTCTCATCCTGGGCCATTTCTTCTCTGCTCTCTCAGTAGCCTCTCTCCACTGAGTCCCTAGGGCCACAAAACGTCAATACAAATGGCATGCTCCTTTTATTCAACCGTTTTGTTGCTTCTCTTCTCTCGGCAGGGAAAGAAAGTGAGGCTGTTTGCTGCAAGAAGAGATATTGTGTGACTGGACCAGAAACGGCCTATGCTAGGGGATGTGGTTGGTCTCAATGCACTACCAGTGGGAACTCTGTTTTCTGCTGAACTGATTGCTTGTGCAGTTCAAACCCCACAGTGCATTCTCTCTTGACTCGTGAGAGCTGGAGTGGGTAGCATGCAACTATCCAGTTGTTTCTCTTCCCGGTCTTCCTCTGTAAAAAGCCTGTATGTGTTTTGGCTGCATCTCACCACACTAAAAAAGCAGGGTTCTCATTCCTAGAGTCACAACCCGTCTGCGAGAGGTTGTAGATAGATGTCAGGGGTCGTGGCCATCCTGTCCTACCCGTAGTGCTAAATAGGAGGGTGATCTAAGCTAGTTGGGAAGGGAGTTCTGGTATGGGAAAAGGGTGAGGGCCACTTCTGTAAAGAAATGGCTGGTGTGGGGGTGCGCACGTGTGTGTATATTGGTATGTACCACTACCCTCTGCTGCCTGAGATCAGATCTGCTCCACAGTGTGTCACAAGCCTACTACTGCTAGTGACTAACAAAGGCCTGTACTGTTGGAAGAAGAGGATCTGAGCCCTGGCCCTGGCCCAGGGCTCAGTCCCCATGAGGGACAGCTATGCAGATCACAGGTTTGTTAATATTTTTGCCCTTTCATCAAAGGATCTCGAGATGTTTTTTTCCAAACACGAAATAAACTTAAGCCCCATAACTCCGGTGGCAAACTGGGAAATATCTGTATTATATATTATTAATAGGGTGCATGCCTCTGTGTGTCTATTACCTGCTATGGAGTTAGGTCAGCAGAGGTTGTTAAAGGAACTAAGCAGGTAGGATGACCAAACAGCAAGTGTGAAAAATCGGGACAGGGGGTGGGGGGTAATAGGAGCCTATATAAGAAAAAAAACCCAAAAATTGGGACTGTCCCTATAAAATCAGGACATCTGGTCACCCTATAAGCTGGAAAGGTAAAACAATGACACAGTCCTGCAGGAAACAAAAGAAAAGCTTTTTATTGGGGAAATACCCCCAATCTGGCTCCAGGCAGGCTGAAAATGGTTCAATCTTCCCAAGGCTAAATCTAGGGTCAAAAGAAGGATCCTAAACATTAGAGGACCCTGGACCTAGAAAGGGCTGGGAGTGGAGTGGCTGGCCAGAGATTGCCCAGGGAGTTTCAGTAAGACCTGACAGGCTGGCAGAGACACACATTGACAGGGACACCAAGTTGTGAGCAGGAGAAGTCTGCTTCTCCCAGCCGGAGATGGGGGTTAGCTGGGCTGAAGGAAATTTACAAAAGCTGTCAAAGAAAGATTAAGGTGTAAGTAAGACCCAAGGCCTTCTATTGTTTTTACTCTTTGCTTTGCCTGCTTTGGGGACTGAATAAATCATGCTTTGTTTCAAAGATGTTGGCTTTAACCAGCCCCGGAGTGAATGGGCTCACAGGGGAAGGAAGGCTCCAAAGTGCAGTTTGCCCTGTAATCAGGACAACACTGCTCCCCATTTCATAGATGGGTAGACTAAGGCACAGACATGTTAAGACAGGTAATGCAAGGAAACCCAACCAGTCAATAGGAGATTCTGGAAGAGAGACCAGGAACGCTGACTCCCAGTTCTATGCTACAACACTTATAACTTTTGCTTATGCAGGCAAGGCCTATCGGTTACATTGATTTTAAATTGATCTAGATAAGGTGGTGTAACCCCTTGTGTAGACTCCCTTATGGCCACTAAACCCTTGCTTAAATCAATTTAGCTTATTTTGTTGTTTGATACTCAGATCGCAAGGTCCTCTGCACAGGACTGTCTTATGGTTATTTGTCTGTACAGCACCTTGCATAGCAGGGTCTCAGTTAATGACTTGTCGTTTACTGCAATACAAATGAACAACAATAACTTACCAACACAAACTGAACCAATGTAACGGTTACATTGGTTTCAAATCAATGTAGTTAAATCGGTGCATCTTTTCTGACTGGACAAGGCCTTGGAGAAGGCTCACTCCAGAAAGAGTCCCAGCTCTCTCCCTCTGACCCTGCTCTGCTGAAATTCTAAAGCCTGCCACCTTCCAATATCCTTTGTCCGACGGCTGCGATGCTGCCCGTCTCTGCTCAGCCACGCCACCAAGAGATGCGCTGCAAGGAGAGGCAATGACAATGCCTCACCCTGACGGATGCAAACTGAGCTGTAGCCTGCAGCCCAAACACTTTGATTTATACATTATCCCCCTCTTGAGATGCCAGGTCTGGGGACGAGTAAGTCTTACTGATGTGATTTGGCGCTTAGTTCAACCGAGGATAGGCCTTCTCTCAAGGGAGTGAGAGCAAGGTACTGTGACTAAGCAACCTCCAGATGTTTCTACTGGCATCAGAGGTAACAACAAATACAGGGCAGCATGTTTCAACCAAGATCCAATTGTATTCTCCTGCAGCCTTCCCAACAATATCCTTCAGTTACTTCAAGTGATTGCTGCACCAGTCTCAATGACCTTTTAAAGTGCCATGGCCACAAATCACGTTAAGACAAACTACGGTGAAGAGCTCTCACCATGAAAGATGGCAAAGACTTTGTACAATCTCTAATCCCCATAGGACAATGGAGTAATAACATAAATATAACTGAAGAGGGCGATTTCCTAAGGATGCTATACAATCCCTTAAAACATTCCTGTTATCACCCATAATACAGGGTTCCAGCACACTGGTCAATTCTGCAGGAGCAGCCAGAAACCAGGAACAGGATGAGAACAGTTGAAGCAGGAAGGAATGCGTCTAGCAGTGGACTGGGAGACCACTCCTGGTTCTGCTCCAAACTTTTCCTCATGATTGGTGAATTATAAGTATATTAGATTAGATAGATCAGTGGTTGTCAACTGTTTTCATACCATGACCTTTGCTTGAGAGAGAAAAACGTTTTGGGGACCCTCAGATAGCCATAAAGAAATGGAGGCTTGCTCCCCACTGGTTTAAGGGTCATTTCTCCCAGGTGCAGAGATTTGTGGTTTTTAGGACAAGAATGGCCAAACAGAACGTGTTCTCCCATCTCCTGTGTGGCACAGAATGTCACCAAGTACACCTGTTCTCATCACAAGAGCTTGTGCTTGTCTATAGCATCTCGTCCAGAAAGGCATCCCAGTCTTGATCTGAAGACATCAAGACATGGAAAATCCATCACTACTCTTCGTAGCTTGTTCCAATGGTTAACTGCCCTCACCGAGGGTTGAGAATCTGCAAGAAATAGCTATTCCTCCATCTGCCACTGTCTCGCTGCAAGTCCAGCAGTCTGTGCACTTCCCTGGCAGAATCATTGAGTCTCCGCCTCACTTTCCCCATACTGTAAAATATGGGTATAGATCCCCAGTACACCCCCATGCGGAAAGCCAGCCAAAGATACTCACTGCTTAAGTGACACACAAGGTCAGGTCTATGCATGAAGATGCTACATAAGGCCCCAATTCTGCAAATGCAGTTAAACATGTGCATAACTCTTTACTCATGTGAGTAACCTCATAGAATTACTTGCAAGAGTAAAATTAGGCAGTTGCATTAGTGTCTGCATGATCAGGGCGTAAATGTTGTGTGTGTGATCCTGCAACTCACCACCTCTGTGTGGCAATGCATCCTTCTGTGAAGTGGGAACACTACTGCTTGACTGCTTAGCCCACTGATGTTTGTAAATTGCTATTTCTGGATAAATAAAGCCACATAACAGTGGAAAAATCCAAGTTCCCCCAAGCCAATGGCTCATCAGGCTGACACAGTTAAGTCACGTCAGTTGCATAGCCAATGGTACACTGGGGAATGATACAGACAGCATCACTTCCCTCCACTTTTGACTGTCCTATGGATCAGGTACCCATTTTACAGCTGTGTGCACTGGAGGGGGGTCTTTCATCATGAGATCGAGAGCGACTCGAACCCACAAGCTTCAAGACACTAGTTGAGGGCCTTCAGGGCCGGCTCTAGGTTTTTTGCCGCCCCAAGCAAAGAAATTTTTGGCTGCCCCCCCGCGCACCCCGCTACTGCCCCAGTCCTGGGCTCTTCCCCCCACACCCGCACCCCCTGCCACCCCAGCTCTGGGTTCCCCCCTTTGCCCCCCACCAGTTCACCAGTGCCCTCCCCCACCATTGCCCCAGCCCTGGGCTCTCACCCCCTCCCACCCCAGCCCTGGGTCACTGGTAACTCACTCCCAGGGTGGGTCATCAGCATCCCACTCATGACACTAGCAGGGGTGGAGGCTGCATCCACCCAACTCCTTCCCGGCACCCATGGGGGGCCCTGACTCAGCCCGCTCCCCCCTCGCCTCCAGCCGGTCTGGTGCTAGCAGGGTCGGGGTAAGCAGCGGGGCTCCCGGGCCGTGCCTCAGACCAGGGTCCCTCCAGCCGGGACTCCTGCCTCCAGGACTGGACGGGAATTGGGAGGGCAGAGCCGGAGGGACCGCCACGGCACGGGGCTGAGGAGCTGGGGCAGGGCAGCCTTAGAGGGAGCGGCTGCTCCTGGCCACCCTGCTGCAGCCCCTGGGTGGCTCGGGCCGCTTCGCCCAGTCCCGGCTGCGGTGCTGGGGGGTGGCCGCCCTGCAGCACTTGCAGGCGGCCCCCAGCCCAAGTGTCCCACGCTCCACGTGTCGGAGACTGCCGGATGGCTCAGCCGTGGCCGGCAGCACGCACCACAGCAGCCCCAGGGTGCCCCCCCGCACACGACACGCTGCTGCTGCTGGACCCCAGTCTCGGGGCCAGCTTTGACCACCCGCTGTGGCTCTTCCACCTGGACTTCGGCGTCAGCTTGGGAGCCGGGACAGGGTCTACCTGGGTGAGCGCCCACAGGGCTGGCCTCCAAACACACAGACACACGGCCCGAATACCGCCCCTACAAATGTGCCGCCCCAAGCACCTGGTTGCTTTGCTGGTGCATAGAGCCGGCCCTGAGGGCCTTAACCTTTCAGCCACTGCACCTCATTTTAGAGTTAGATGTTAATATACATCTGTAAATAGCATACAAAAGGGTAATAAATGATGAGTAAATGATTCATAGACTAGCTAATCAACTAGTAGAGCGACCGACAGGTTACTCATAGCCATAGCTCCTAACCAACTATTACTGATGTGCTTAAACCATTAACCATCTATAACACTCCCTACGCGTGTCTGTAACATGCTTAATTTGTATTGCAGCAGTGCCTAGGCACCCTCGTCACGGGCCAGGGCCCCATTGTGCTAGGCGCTGTACAGACAGAGAACAAAAAGATGGTTCCTGCTCGCAAAAGCATAACATCTTCAATTCAGCGTTTATTAACCCTTTAGACACTATCTACAAATGTAACCTTAATATGAAGTGTGATCATGAAATAAATATCGATATATTTTTGTCCCGCGGTCATTAACAAAACCTGATATAAATCTCCGCTGAACATATGAACTAGTTATTGTTGCTGTTATTTTTGCATTAAACCTTTGGATTCCCAATATGCTCCTCCTTGCCACAAGAATGTGTTATTAAGAAGGGAATTTTAAATCCCGCTGGTCAGCTTCAGTTTGCAGTGCAATGCTCATTGTAACACTATTTTCCCTATGCAGCAGTGGTTGGCGCTTTTTTTTAATTAATTATTATTATTTTATTTTTGCTTTGCATTCCAAACAGCTGGGCAGCATCGCTGTTCTGCTTCACTGAGTTTTCAGAGTAACATCAAAGTGTCATTTACCCAAGTGGTGCTACTGCATCTAATGTATCACCGTTTGCTTTCCAGACGGTGGATTGTTCACTTCAACCTTAGCACAGCAGAAAGGTATTTGAACAACATTATAAAATTCCTTTCATCCTCGAGATCCTCTAAAGCACTTTACTGACAGGCCCAAAGGTTCAAGTAACTCTGAACTCCATGGGTTCAAAAGCCCCAAACCAGAGCCAGATGTTCTGCATTTGACTCCTGTCTCAACAATGCTTGGAAGCAAAATGCCAGCTCTGAATTTTGCAGCCAGGGTCCATTTCTACACAAACTCTGGAACCGAGGGACACTCAACTCATCAAAATGTAGCCACTTCTCATGTGAAAGATGGTAGCTGGTCCTCTGGAAAGGAGTTCATTACAAATTCTAGAAGGATTTTGTACATGGAAAATGTAATTATTCCAGTCTGACTTTGGTCAGTAATCCTTTCTCTTGTTAACAAAACAAACAAAAAAGGATGTAGACTTTTTTGCTTCTCATCTGAAAATCAGGTTTTCTAAGGAGCCACCAATCTTATCCTCACCAACTTTCGTGCTTTTAACTGCAAATAATTGGTGTTTCTCTTAAAGCGCCAGCTCCTGCAGTCATGTGATTGTGCAAGAAGTTCAGCTTTTTTTTTTTTTTTTTTTTTTTTTTTTAAGTAAAATGTGATTGACAATATGAGCCTTCAAGGCTCCACCACTAAACAGCAAATAAAAATATCAAAAATTTATCTTAAAAAAACTCACGCTTTTTAAGCGAATCTCATGATTTTTGAATAAGCGGGCAATACTGCAATACCCTTCTAGGACAGAGGTTCAATACTAACTCCGAGAGAAGAGTGCCCCCTATTGGCTTAACAACACAACTGCCATCAGCACAACATACCCCAGGCCATTCTGGAGCAGAGGTTGTGCACCATCTCAGAGGGAAGAGCATCACCTGTTGAACCATCAGCACAATTTACTGCAGCACTGCATTGTTCTCCTAACCAGGCCCACTCTCCCTGAGCATTTGAAGATCTGACAAGATCAAAGCCCAAGTGTTTCTGCCTGAATTTTGAAGGTAACGCTTCGGTTAACTGCAAAATATATTAGGCAGCCAGACCGTAGAACTGGCTCCTGGACAAGACACGTATACTCAGGCAGGGAGAGAGAGACAGAACCACAGATGTCAGCCTTGGGCAGGGCCGTCCCTAGACATACACAGCTGCGTAGGGCACCCAAACGTTTGGGGCACCATTCCCCTAGCTGGCCGCAGCTGGAATCCTCTCTTCTCCGGCCCCTTTCCCGGGCTTCTCCCCACCACCAAACCCGCACCCTCCTTCACTTGCTCCTCAGCCAGCAGGCCGAGGGCTCCAGCCTCCGGCTCTGCCCCCCCAGCCCTGGGGTGCCCGGAGTGGCACGGCCAGTCAATGGCGGCGCAGCGACCTGCCCCACCGCCGCCCGGAGCAGAGTCCCTCCCTGGACCCTGCCTGCCTGCACCGCTCAGTCTCCGGCAGGGGCCAGGACAGGAGGAGCGAAACTTCCCCATGAGTCAGCGAGGGGGGGTTGTGGGGAAGAGGTCCACCGCGCATTTGTCAGCGTTAACATTGATGCCCTCCGAATGAACATTTTATAACTTGTTCTTGTTTATCTGTCTCTCTATTGCTGCTATTAATATTTAATGTCTCCAGAGGAAAGGCTCTTCTCCAGCACAACAAGCCCTGCTGCAGTATTAATCAGAGCGTCGGCAGCCTCCGGGACTCAGCTCTGCACTCACGGGTTCCCATGGCACACTCTTAACCTGTGGGCTGCCAAAGGCAGAGAGGGCTGGCGTCTAGCCAGAGCCACTGGACTGGAAATGCGGGCCTGCCCAGGCTGGAGAGAGAGCCCCTAGGAGACAAGGCACAAGGAGAGTCTCTCGCTCGGATGTCAAACGCCTCCCCCATTAGAAGAATAAAGTGTCCTCCCATCCTCTCTATATCTAGTTACTCATCTGGCCTCACACCACCATAGTATCTGAGCACCTCACACCCAGGAATGGCATTTATCCTCACAAGGCAGGGAAGTATTAGCCCCATTTTACAGCTGGGAAAGGGAGGCACAGGGCAAACTGAGGGCTTATCTGCCTGGCGAGTTAATGCACTGCAAGCCAGGGTGTGAACCCACAGCATGCCATCTTGCTGCTCAGCAATACCCCATGCGGGCCCTGCAACAGCACAGGGGAAGTCCCGGAGTGTGGTTTAGGCCATGTTCACTGCGCTGTAGCCAGGCTCACGCAGGACGTTACTGCATGGCAAGCTGGTGCCCAGTAGATTCACACCATTTAGACAAGCCCTGAGTCATACAGGAAGTGCGCAGCTGAGTTGGGAATTAACCCAGGCCTCCCGAGTTCCTGTCCTATGCCCTACCCACTAGACCATCCTTCCTATCCCCAAATAGGGGGGAAAGGAAGGGAGAAGCAAGATGGACTCCATCATTGCTTCCCCTATAAAAGCTACAAGTAGCTCCATGGATCCTTGTTATTATATAAGAAAGGGCAGTTTATTAGACCCCCATTCAACTCTGCTTTGTCTCAATCCACCCTCCTACATATATACGTGTTCATGAATGAAAGCTGGAGCGAATTCACAGCTGCGGAATTAGGGACCAGAACCGGCCTTTGTGCAGGACTCTGTGCGTAGGATCCGTAGGAGAGCAACTGCCAAAACCCACCGATCACAGGTTTGCTGCTTAGACCTAGCACAGTGAAAAAAGTAGCCCCCAAAAAGAGAGCAGTGACACAATGAGAGGATTTAGGGGAAAAGAAGAGGGAATCCTGGTGTTTTTTTACACACACATACACACACACACACACACACACACACACACACACACACCCCTTACCTTTCCAGCCATCCTTCAACCCTAATAAAGCCTGCAAAGAAGATACCACCACCTGGTGGCTGCCCAGAAGACCTGTGTGAAATGAGTCTTAGCCCAGCTCCTGGAAAAGTAGCCACATGACAACGTTGCCACTACCTCCACCCCCAGATGAGTGCCTCACATTGGCAGCCACACAAGAGAGGCCAAGGACTGAATTCAGGCATGTCTACATGGGGAAATTGTCCCAGAATAAGGTTGGGTATGAATTTAAAGTGCTATAGCTGTTCCAGAATAAGAGTGTCCGCATGGGGAGTTATTCCAGAATAGCTACTCTGGACAGTTTCCTTGTGTAGACAAGCCCTTAGCTGATGTTTGTACAACACATTGCAGGCACAAGGTGCTCTGTAAGAGCAAAGTATCATAACGAATGGGCCACAGAGACTGCAGACCCCTCTCAGCCCTGCAGGAGGCTATCTTAAGGCCAGAGGTGTCACTGGCAGGCCAGGTTAGTGAAGCTTGCCCTGATGTCTTTGCTGTATCTTCTCTATTGAGTACAGAGTTTCAGTCCATTGCCTTTCACTGATAGCCAATTAACTGCACAATCGGTTTGAAGAATTATATATTTTAAAGCAAGACCCACTCTATTTAGATTTCAGGCTGCCGAATCTTATCTGAACATCAGAGACAGTTCTTCTTTTATTTATTGACAGCGCATTCTAAACCCTTTCACATCAGAGCTGCGGGGCCACGAATAATTGCAGCAGTTGTAGCTCCTATACAATACTTGCCAACCCACCAGGACCACCATTCAGCTTCCTCCCTTCACCCCATCTTTATCATCATCCGCAACCCGAGAGACGCATTATCTGTGCTGCAGAAGAACGTGGGACCGCCCTCCCTCTCCCCCAGTGGCTTCAGGAATGGCCCGTTTGTATCCGTGGCCTCCTGGAATCCATTTCCTGGTCAGATGGCGTCGGGCAGCTCATTTCTCAGCACTGGCTATCACTTCTCTGCTTGGCTCCAGTCAGCGCTGGTCTCCTGGAGACACTCAGGATGGATAACACAGCACTGAACTACATGTAGCTACCTGCAGGAAACAAGGAGCGCCTGATGGGTTCTGAGGCTGGGGGCTACTTCTGTGAATGTATTGGAGGAATACTGGGAAGTCTTTCTACACAGATTCATGTCAGACAGTGGGAGCTGAAGTCTGACCCGGGAGCCCTGTGCCGGCTCTCCACCTCCTCCCACTGTAAAGCAAATTAGGAAGAACTGTGGATGCGGTTCAGGACATAGACTCTTTCACCTCTAGGCCACTGGTTTGAAGTACCACCCAGGGGTACATGGTCATGATCAGCTGACAAACGTTTATGGGCCCACATATAATCAGTGTCTGGGTTTTTATCCTATTTTGAGGTGGGAGAGGATGGCTCCATCACAGAACACAACCCCCCTCACCACACATACAATGGGGCCCTCTTATCGGTAGTTTCAGTGGAGACCAAGAACTGAACAAGTCCAGAGACAGAGCTCCCACCTCTTAGAAGATGGTACCTCCAGGACACTGCTGAGATAGGTTGGTGGAGGAGTTTGTACTGTAGGAGCTTGCTTTTGCTGTACCTATCCAGTCAATAAACAAAACATCCATCTCCAGGGCCAACAATCCAGATCTTTTCACCAAGTCCTAAAGTGACAATAAATAAAACAAGAACTTGATTCTCCCTTAATCACTCACCCTAGAAGATCTTCACGTCCTCCTTAGAGAAGGAAAACCAGAAGCCCGATTTGCCTTGGCTTTTTGACCAAACCCATGGAAACGTGCTATAGAATCATGGAATCATAGAAATGTACAACTGGAGAGGACCTCAAGAGGTCATCTAGTCCAGACCCCAATGCTGAGGCAGGACTAAGAATACCTAGACCATCCCTGACAGGTGTCTGTCTAACATGTTCTTAAAAATCTCCCGTGGCACAGCCTCTCTTGGAAGCCTATTCTAATGCTTAACTATCCTTATAGTTAGAAAGATTTCCCTAATATCTATCCTAAATCTCCCTTACTGCAAATTAAGCCGATGACTTCTTTCCCTAATTTCAGTGGATATGGAGAATACTTGATCACTGATCTTTGTGACAGCCCTTAACATATTTGAAGACTGTTAATCAGATCCCCCCTCAGTCTTCTTTTTTCAAAAGTAAACATGCCCATTTTTTAACCTTTCCTCGCAGGTCAGGTTTTCTAAACCTTTTATTGTTTTGTTAAACATAAGAAAGGCCATACTGGGTCAGACCAAAGGTCCATCTAGCCCAGTATCCTGTCTGGGGAATGAACAGAACAGGGAATCATCAAGTGATCCAACCACCTGTCACTCATTCCCAGCTTCTGGCAAACAGAGGCTAGGGACACCATCCCTGTCCATCCTGACTAATACTTGCTTCACTGAACTCTCTTTTCTGTTTGTGCACATATTTCCTAAAGTGCAGCACCCGGAATTGGACCCAGTACTCCAGCTGAGGCTGCACCAGCGCCAAGCAGAGCAGGACAATGACCTCCCATGTCTTACACACAACGCTCCTGTTAATACACCCCAGAATGATATTAGCCTTTTGCACAACTGCATCACATTGTTGACGGATATTCAATTTGTGATCCACTATAACCTCCAGTTTCTTTACAGCAGTGCTTCCACCTAGCCAGTCATTCCCCATTTTGTAGTTGTGCATTTGATTTCTGCACTTGTCTTCATTGAATTTCATCTTGTTGATTTCAGACTAATTCTCTAAATTTGCCAAGGTCATTTTGAATTCTAATCCCGTCCTGCAAAGTGCTTGCAACCCCTCCCAGCATGGTGTGGTCTTCAAATTTTATAAGCATACTCTCCACTCCATTATTCAAGTGTTAATGAAAATACTGAATAGTACAAGAACCAGGACATATTCCCATGGGACCCGGTAGATACGCTCACCCAATTTAACAGCAAACCATTGATAACTACTCTTTGTAGTCTTTCAACCAGTTGCGCATGCACCTTTTAGTAACTTCATCTAGACCAGATTCCCCTACTTTACCTATGAGAATGTCACGTGGAACCGTGTCAAAGGCCTTACTAAAATCAATATATATTATGTCTACAGTTTCCCCTTATCTGCTAGGCCCGTAACCCTGTCAAAGAAGGAAATTAGGTTGATATGGAGTGATTTGTTCTTGACACATCCATGCTGGCAATTCCTTTTAACCCTCTTATCCTCTAGGTACTTACAAACTGATTGCTTAATGATTTGTTCCAGTATCTTTCCAGGTATTGAAGTTAGGCTGATGGGTCTACAATTTCATGGTGTATTGCTTTATAGTACGTCATAACCTGTGTGGCCTGGCACATCAAGTCATTCTATAGCTTTCTGGGAATCACAGCACATGATATGAGAGTGGCCAAATCCAAGTGGTACGAAGGAGTCAATATGGATTCATAAAATCATAGAATATTAGGGTTGGAAGAAACCTCAGGAGGTCATCTAGTCCAACCCCCTGCTCACAGTAGGACCAACACCAACTAAATCATCCCACCCAGGGCTTTGTCAAGCCGGGCCTTAAAAACCTCTAAGGATGGAGATTCCACCATCTCCCTAGGTAACCCATTCCAGTGTTTCACCACCCTTTAGATTCCAGCCCCCAAGCCTTCCCAGGAAGAGCTGCTTGAAATATTTTCATTAAAAAAAATGTTTTTTGTCTTTTCAACCAAAGCAAAACAATTTGCATGGAAAAATGTTCATGTTGGTCAAAATTTTCTGGGTTTTCAAAAAAAAAAAAAAAAAAAAAAAAAAATTGTGATTTTTTTTTTTTTTTTTTTTTACTTTTCTTAAAAATGTTTGGTATTTGAAAACATTAAAAAAATCAAAAACTGCATATTTTTGCAGAAAACCAATGTTATTTCAGTTTTTCATCAAAAAAACAAAAAAACTCATCTCATATGGGAATAAGATCAATAAAGACACACTGCTACCACTCTAACTGTAGCCACTCTAGGAGGCCGTGCTCGTTTAACTATAGTTGTTTCTAAACTGTCTAAAAACCATGTGTAGACCAGCCCTAAGTATTTTGCTACATAAAAACAGCACCTGCAGCATCCCTTTGAAAGCAGCATTCTGGGGTCAATAAGGACACCCTGCTAAGATCTCATTTTCTCCAAGAGATCTGTGCAGTTTTTGAGCACTGCCGTTTAGTTTAAACAGAAATCTGAAACACGTGCTTGACAGATACAGCTGCAACTAATAACACTCTATGGTACACGGGGCGGGGAGGAGGTGTATGTGTTGGGCCTGAGCTTTGTTATAAACCGCCACACAGTCGTCTGAATGGTGAAGAGGGTCCTAATTTCCCCCACTGGCAGTGTAGGGGATTTAATTTTAAGAGAAATTTTCCTCCAAAAACCACCAGTTTCCAGCAGAATGTTAACCAGATGCAATTACCCTTTGGAAGCTCCTGTGGCTTCCTGCAGCCACAAGCTATCTTGTCCTCCAGAGGCTTTCAAAGACTTCCCCAAAGGAGCTGTGGGTGTCTCCCAGAGAAAGAAAGAAAAAGCTGGCCTCGGTCCAGGCACCGCCAATTTAGGGAAGAAAAAGCTGCACTAGCCAATTTATTTGCTACCTAGGTGAAAATCTCAGCCAGATTCCTTTGAACTTCTGTATTTGCTTTCCCAAGCTGATATTTGTAGTAGGATGTATGTGTCCTCGGTCCCGCAATGCATTAGGAACATTCTGTAAAGGGGACAGGGGGTTATACATGTGTGGAAAAGCCTTCATGTCTGTCCAGTTTTTAAAGGCAATTCAGCACTGATGAAAGGTACCAGACTGCTAGCCACAGGGACAGAAGCCCTCAATCAATCCGCATAACAGGGGCAGCAGGAGTAGACGCTTCCCACATGCAACAAGCTACTGATCTACCTCAATCCTCCCTTCAATGGAGCACCTGTACAGGTGAGGGGGAGTTCAGGATCCACACCCCATTCAGGCCAGAGCATCTCTGCTGAGACTGACAACAACTGGGCCAATTAGTACACGGGTGGAAGTGGCTTAGTGACAAGGACCTTTGTTTGTCGGGAAGCAGAGCGAGACCTACCAGCTCAGGTCACATCGGTCGCCAAGTGCCAGTGACTGTAACTCACTGCCGATCTAGGCTAGATCCAAACCAGCCAGCTTGTGACAGCAGGTTCCCATAATATCCCGTTTCCAATCCCCAGGGCCAGTCAGTCCCGCTAAGCACACTGCATGGCTGAGTCTTGTTCGGTACATGCAGCACCCAGACAATACATGTTGTCCCAGCAATTCACCGCAAGTATCCTACAAAATGCATCCTGACGGCCGTAAAGTCACTGCCAGTGGCTCCGAGTGATGGTAGCAGACTTATGGCACTTTAGAGTGTGGCCCCACCGCATGGGGATTTCATTTGTTTGTTGCGTTGATTCAAACTGTCAGATGACCTAGCAGCCATCCCATGGGCCCTGATGTCTTTTCTCCATCCCTCTGCTAAGTTGCTCAGACATCTCAATGGCCTTTTATGTCTATTTCTAGTTAGAGATGCAACAGCCCTTTTTTTAGTGTGGTCGACTGCCAGTACGGAGCCCGGCTCCCCCCACTCCTACCTTTCCATCTGATATGGGGTTTGAGCACGTGAGGTGCGGCACATTTGACAAAGGGCAGCCGAGGAGAAGGAACGTGCAGCTCAATGGTTAGAACATAATACTGGGAGCAAAGAGCAGTGGGTTCGAGTGCCATTGACTAGCTGTGGGACCTTGAACTGGTCGGGTTACCCATAATGACGACGACAATTTTTACCTACCTCAAGGGGGCGGTTTAATGTCTTTAGAGCAGTGGTTCCCAATCTTTAACAACCTGTGACCCCCTTTCACTAAAATGTCAAGTCTCGCGAACCCCCTCCTAAAAAATGTATATTTCCAGGGATTTTCTCCTTTACCTGAGTATAAATGATAAAAGCAGTGATCTTGGAAATATAAAATTTGTTTTTGTGACATGCTTATTACACACTATTTATTATTAATTATTATTTACCATTACAGCATTTTTATTACATTATGAAAATGGCAACATTCTTCCAAGATCTCACTTTCGTAGCTTGTATCACTTTGAATAAACCTGTTATGAGACAAGGCTCCTGTGTTTCATCAAGGAGTATCAGATGTGAAACAGCATGAAGGTATTTAAGAAGCCAACTCAAAGAGTTCCTCCTACAGATTCCCATCTTGAGCAGTCCAGGAAAACAATGCACGTTACAACAAAGCTTAAACTTGTTCTTAATAATAATTTTAAAAACAAGACTAGCTGCCTATTTGATTTTAAAAACAGCAAAACATATCCACCTCCCTTTCCATTTCTTTCCAAGTCTTGAAGTTTAAATCTCCTCAGTGTGATAGATATGCTTGCTTTCATCTGCTTACCTCTTGGAAGTCTAGGGGCTCCAGACTTCTGGCCCCGTGCTGCCTGGGGTCCCTAGGGACAGCTCTGTCCACCATTAGGATTTTTTTTCCCGAGAACCCCCTGTAACATTTTGCAAACCCCAGTTTGGGAACCACTAATTTAGGGCATTCTTGGGGGTGACCCGAGACTGCAGATTGGGCTCCCCCAAGAACTAAGGGCCATAGCAAACCTCACCCCCTTCTGCTCCAAGACCAAGATGCATTTCTTTGATCTTGCCTTTTTTAATATAAACACAGCGCAGTAGGTATATGTATCTTAAAACAAAACAAAACACACACTACAAACCATGACACTCTACCGCACACGCTTCTCTCTCTGGGGAGAGGATGGGAGAACAAACACCATGTGACAGATGTATAGGCACGCTGCTTAACAGACTACTGGAAAGTACTCAGTGATGAACACAGGATCAGAACCTGAATAGAATAGAATGCTCTGAGATCCTTTGGTGAAGATCACAGAAGCAGGATGTGTTATAAATTAGAGATAGGCCCAGACCGGAATCTCACACCCACCCAGCCCCCTGAACTATGGAAGGTAGCAGGGGGAAGGATGAACCATTATCCAGAATTTCACTGTTAGGGCCTCTCTCTACAAATGGCTGGGTTGGAACCCAGAATCCCAACACTCCTGAACTTGGTACGTGGGTGTTGAAACTCCAGGATGAATCTAAATTTGATAACTCGGGTTCATCTCGTTGATTATTACACTGCTCTACAGCCAAAATGCTTCTGAAATAAATGTAGTCAAACTTTACTAATTCTGGGTCACTGAGAACGAAAATGATGCTTAAAATTGTTGATTGGCTCTAGTTTTCAAGATATGCTATTGGGTCAGTATATACGACCCTTGACTTGGGAATGGCGGAGGATAAGTGAGTTATAAAGGGAAGGGATCTCAATTTAAACCAGAAATGACTAAAATACATCTTTGACTGGATCTATGAATAAATCTATGACTGGGTTTGGACAGTACTTGCTTTTTAGGCAAAACAATGAATGATGCAATCTGAAGCTGGTATTGGGTCATACATGATATGAATTGCATCATGTTATTCTTAGAAGTCATGGAGGATGCAATCATAACGAAGCTTACATCACTCTGCTGAACAAATTGCCCTATATCAGCTCTAGAAATCATACAGTGTCGTGCTCTCTTATTTGTCAGTGTTTGATTTTGCAAAGGGACACATTTCTGTTTAGCCAAAGTGAGCAGAGATGCCTCGTACTTGTGTGAACAGTGCAGATAACTTCTGCTATGTTTGTGGTGAAGTGACTTTTGCATCACAAAAGCGCAGTATAACCACTATGGTTAAGAAAGCCTATCACCTTTATTTTGGCTGCAAAATTGGAGATCAGGAAAAGAGGTGGGCCCCACACATATGCTGAAACACTTGTGCAACAAATCTTCGCCAGTGGTTGAACAGGAAAAGGAAATCTATGCCTTTTGCAGTGCCAATGATTTGGAGAGAGCCAACAGATCATCCCAGCAATTGTTACTTCTGCATGGTGCCTCCAGTTGGGAAAGGTGTGTCAAAGAAGAAAAAGTGGACTGTGCATTATCCAAACATTGCATCAGCTATACGCCCAGTATCCCATGGAGAAGGACTGCCGGTTCCTGATGCACCAGAATCATTCTCACTTGAGTCAGACGAGGAAGAGGATGAAACTTCTAGTCCTGAACCATCAATGTCACAGGACCCACATTTTCTCCCATCCTTCTCCTCTGAACCACACCTCCTAACACAAGGTGAACTGAATGACCTTGTCAGGGATTTGGAACTACCCAAGAGTAAGGCAGAGCTGTTGGGCTCCAGACTACAGCAGTGGAATCTCCTGGCAGGTGATGTTAGGGTTTCCATGTTCCGTGACCGTCAAAAGGATCTTGTCCCATTCTTCTTCATGGAAGGTGATCTTGTAGCCTGCAACAACATCGATGGTATGATGGCAGCCCTCAACATCGTTCACGATCCAGATGAGTGGAGACTGTTCATTGATTCATCGAAGACGAGTCTTAAAGCTGTTTTACTGCATAATGGCAATGTTTTGCCATCAATTCCAGTTGGTCATGCAGTCCATATGAAGGAAACCTATGACAATATGAAACAACTTTTGAGGTGCATAAACTATGACCAACATCAGTGGCAGCTTTGTGGCAATTTGAAGGTTGTTGCTCTCTTGCTTGGTCTGCAGACTGGATACACAAAGTACTGCTGTTTTCTCTGCGAATGGGATAGTCGTGCAAGAGATTCCCACTACATCAAGAAAGATTGGCCACTCCGACAGTCATTGGAGCCGGAGAGGAAAAGTGTTCAGCAACCACCACTTGTTGAATCAAAGAAGATTTTGTTACCACCCTTACACATCAAGCTGGGTCTGATGAAGAACTTTGTCAAGGCCATTGACAAAACACAAGCAGCTTTCAAGTACCTCCGTGGAAAACTTCCAAGGTTAAGTGAAGCTAAGATAAAGGAAGGTGTCTTTGTTGGTCCTCAGATTCGTGAACTTCTTCGAGATGATGCATTTGACCATGCACTGCATGGCAAGGAAAAGATGGCATGGAAAGCCTTCCAGTTAGTGGCAATAAATTTTCTCGGAAACAACAAGGCAGACAACTACAGGTTGTTGGTGGAAAACCTCCTTGAGGCATACAAAAGCCTTGGTTGCAACATGTCACTAAAGATACATTTTTTGCACTCTCATCTAAATTTTTTTCCAACAAACTGCGGAGCAGTGAGCGACGAGCACGGCGAGCGATTTCACCAGGACATTGCAACAATGGAGAAATGCTATCAGGGCAAATGGAGCCCATCAATGCTTGCAGACTATTGCTGGACAGTGACAAGAGATGCTCCATTTAATGAATACAAGCGACAAGCCAAGAAGCGCCGAGTAGACACTGAATAGGACTAAACTATGTACATAATAGTTTTTTGCCTTTTGTTTCATAATACATTTTATTTATATAACCCTTTTGCTGATTTTTAAAGTGTTACATAAACAGGACAGATGAAATATTATCATGTAAAGCAACCATAAACACATGAAAAGACCTAGGTTTACAATTTATGATTAAAACTCTACTATCTACACAATATACATAGACATAAAATGTAAAAACTTAAATATCTTAGAAACAGTAGCCAATCGGTTGTTTTAATTGTCATATTTGAATTCAGCACATCAAAATACATAATAAATAGCACATTTTATCTCTGAAGCAGACGACTTCTCAAAAATTGTAGACCAGTGTTATTTATTACCACGTTTGTAATTCAAAAGCACTTGGAAACTGCGAGCCTAAGGAGATCATATATTGTTGCCCGTGAAGGGTGTGACGGGATCCCCGGGGTGCAGCCTGGGACTGTTGGACCGCTGTGCCCCCTGGGCTGTCTCTCACAACACCTCCAGCCTGGGCTGTCTCTCACAACACCTTGCTAGTGACCAGCAGCAAACCCCTCCAGGTGCTGTGATCACTCAGCACAACAGCATGTGGAGCCCCACACCCAGCTAGATTGTTCCCAGAACCACTCATGAATCACACAAAGGCACCAGCCCAATTCCCCCCCAACTCTCAACACACTACCCCAGGAATATACCATCTCACACTGCTCAGGGGGGCACCATGCCTTCTGCTTTGTGTAGGGTGACCAGGTGTCCTGATTTTATAGGGACAGTCCCAATTTTTGGGTCTTTTTCTTATATAGGCTCCTATTACCCCCCACCCCCTGTCCCGATTTTTCACATTTGCTGTCTGGTCACCCTAGCTTTGTGCTAATACATCTACCTGTGGCACACTGAAGTGTGTACAATAGTCCTAGCAGTGAATCCATCATGCATTTCTCCTACTTCACTGTGCTGAGCCACATATGCATTAATGTGGGCCAGACCCCCGGCAGCCTCGGCTTCCCTATTGGCACGGCCTCCACCCCTTCTGTTCAACACCAACGATTATCTCCACTCTTCCTCTTCCTGAACTTGCGAGCCGCATTCCATTATCAAATCCATCATGTGGCATCTCAGAGTGAACCCCTTGGCTATGCACCCGGGAGAGATCAGACCAGCAAAGCCGGGGAAATCAGAGGTAATGAAATCAATTTAAGGGGGAAAAAATAACCAAGGCTAATGCAACAAAGGGTCTGAGATCGACAAGCGCCAGCAAACTCCAACTTGAAGCTCACGACTCAGTCGGCAATGCAAACAACCTTACGCAGAGATTGCAGGAATCTAGGCAAACTGGGAGAGCACCTTTTCCTTTGGGAGCAGATCTTACTATGCAAACTCATTTCAAAGGTATCTGGTCCTGCTCTTGGTCAGTATGATGCCTGGCAGAAGAAGATTTAAGAAAGTAGCCGGCTTGCTTTGCAATGTTAAATACCTCCCTCTCCTCTTGGCAGAAGATGACATCAGTGCAAAGTAGTAGCAGCATTTTGTTTATGCAAACTAGCGACAGGCCCAAATGGGAAGGTGGATTCCTAGTGCCCCTCAACACTGAGGATGTTCAGATTCAGACTGGGCCTGACCCAAAGCCCATCAGAGTCTCCGATTGATCTGAATGAGCTCCAGGCTTTAGAGACTCTGCTACTCCGGCCTATCTATCCTTCAAACCATCTGGCTTTCACGGACTAGGACAAAGTTTTGCTCCAGTGGAAATATTACTCTGTTCACCCATAGCCATGCAACTCGCTGACTCACTCGTACACAAGGCAGAACCATCATTCTGTGCTCTCACTATGGCGAGCCCGAGACCGCTCACTCTTGTCTATACGTGGGACACCACCTCACACCATCTTTCCATAGTCACAGTGGGCAATTGTACACCCAATTTAGCTCACAACTGTGCACCAGCGTGGGGTCCCCAGCACCAGTGTGCTTCATTGGCACATCCATTAGCACCAGCCTTCTGCACCCACACCACGCCTCCTTCCCTCCCAGCTACACACACCAAAAACATGCTACGCTGATTCGTCGCTGTTTCATACTGACTCACTACTGAGGGCACTAAACCATCCCCAATTGGCTTCATTAAGCTGTTTCTGGCTGTGCCCACCCTATCCAGTTATTAATCCAGTTTCCATCTAGCTACAAAAGCAAGGGATCACTTAACTGGCTGCGTGACCAAAATACCCCATGCAATTTCAAAAGGGTTCTGGTCAGGACCTCACTGCCCCTTTCTATATCCACGCACGAAAGACACATGAACACATCACTGCGCAGAGATATAGTGTCACTCTCGCAGCTCTCAGGGTTAATTGGCCCTCAGCATCTCTGGGGCTGCTATCTCTTTTAATAGCCAATTAGATCATGTTAGCCGCATTGTCATTTACAGCCTGACTCCAAGCAGCAGTCCTGAAGCTGCAGACTCTCTGCAGTAGCCCTGATTACAAGACTGCATATTCTTTTGCATTGCAAACAGCCCAGCAGACAAGGGCTTCGCAGCTCCAATAGGATCTCTTGGACTGCAGTGCTGAAGTTGTCAGTTACCAGCAGGGAGCCCATATAGAAGACCCAGTGATGGCTTAAATTGATTAGAGTCCAAACTTTTCTTTGTTACTCCTAATACCCTTAACAACACTGCACACAGACCCATTAGTGGACAGCTAGCTACCCAGAGCCATCTGCCAGACCCCATCAACACTGCAGAGTAGATCATTATATAAAGATGGCTAAGGAGGATGCATTTCCTACATGTAATAAAGTTGTCAGGTCTCTGATTCAGTCTCAGCCTATTGTATTGAGCTTTTCTTTATGAACGAATTTGCGAGCAAGATACAGCCTAGCTCCTTATCATCATCTCTCTGCTTCACACTCCCTCTCTTTCTAGCCTAACCACAGCTGGGACCCAGGGACAGCAGCCTGACCTCCTACTGCCATACCGAAATGAACGTTCTGACAATCTCCGTCACGAGTGCCCTCAGAAATGAGAAGTCGGCAGCTCGGCCCTGCCACAGAAACCCTCCTAATGAGAGGACGGAGCGGGTCTCGCTCACTGGCAGGCCACGTGGAAATTCTCACCTTGCAAAGCGGCGTGGCAAAATGCTGCAGCCTGGCCTCCCGGGGCCTTGCTGGAAAGTGGTGAGAAACCTGGACCTGCATGGTAGCAGCTCCCTGCGTAACACTGAGCAGACATGCCAAGCCTGCCACGCTGTGATGGGGTGTCACTGGGGGCCGCAAACAGGCTCTGTGAAGGGTATTCGGGGCGGGGGGGAATAAATGGAGAGAAATGCGAGTCTGCTGAGTCCAAGCTCAATAAAACTGTCTCTTCTGAGCTTTCCAAGATGAGTGAAAGGAGCCGGGTCAGCTCGCAGCCTCTCTGTGCTTAGAAATATACATCTCCCCACCATGCACGCATACACACCCCTACTGCACATCTTCACACACACACATCCCACAACACTAATGAGCTCCTTCTGCTTAGGGATGACAATAAAGGGCCCGCCGTAAAACTGGCAAGAGGTTTGGGCACGAAGCACCCCTCTATTCACACCCTACTCACTGCTGGAATAATCTTTGTATCAAGTATGCCTTGGGCGGTATCATTTGAAAACTCGCTGATCATTAATATTCTTGTGCGACGTTATGTGTGCAGTGGGTATTCAGAGTTATGAATACATGCTGGAATTCCGGCTAAAGTGTGTCAACCAGGTCCATCAGGGGAAGTTGTTAAACAGGTCTATCCTAAACAAAGGAATGTGTGTTTACCTCAATTTACATATAGGTAATAACCAGACCCATCAAGCTAACAAGGGGTGGAGGCAACCCTCCCTCTAACAAGTCGGGGAGAGGAGAGCATGGTGTGCACACCCAGCAGGAGAGAAAAGCTTGCTCCAGGTTTTACTTATTAAAGAATACACGGCAAAAATTTACTGGTCTATAAAGACAGGGGGGCTGAACCTTAAGTGATAAGCAACCAACTGATTGTATCCTGCATTGCTGCATTGTAAAAGTATATAGAGTTAGGTCTCTTCTGAAAGCTAATGACAGACTGGCAATTCATATCATCGTGAAATGTCTGGATTAACGCCACAGGAGGAATGATGTACTCTCATGGAGATTATGCTTTAAAGTGTGTGGCCAAACGGAGGAAGGAACAGTTCCTGTGAAGGTGGGGGGATCTATTTCCCGGTCTCCTTTGTAAATTAAGCACGGTAGAATCAAAACAATGGAAGCCCCATTTACATACAGGGAAATGGGGAGCCCACAGGAAGGGAAGAACACAGGAGGCTTTCTTGCCTCCTGAAGCAAGGTCATTGAATTTTGGGAAATATAAGCAAGGACAGAAGCTGCTTAGCACCCATCACTAGACAGATTCAAGGGAACAGAGACCTTGCAAGCTGAGGAAGCTGGGTTCTTCCACCAAAGGGGGAGGGGGATGTGGTTTAAAGTCTCTGCAACTGAATATAGGTGAGAAACCTGCTTAGGCAAAGATCTTTCATGTAGGAAGACAAGGGAAACCAGCCCCTTGTGCTTTTGTGGAAGGTCCTGATTGAGGGAAAGAAAGTGAGCCATGGTCAGCCATGGCTGGGAAGAAGAATGACGAGTGAGAGGAACCATTTGGGGGGAAAACCTTGTATCTTCCTAAATTAACTTTTAGACATTTAGACGTGTGTTTTCACTTTTATTTGCTTGTAACCCTTTCTAACATTATTCCTATTACTTAGCATCACTTAACCTATGTCCTATTGGTGAGACATTTGTTTTATTTTAGGATAAACCAACTCTGGGCTGTGTTTAAAGGGAAAGGTGTATTTGCCCTAGTTAAATTAATCAGCTGTGATGTGTGTTTGTGTCTTTAGAGGAACAAATCATATGATTTCTCTGAACTGCCCAGGAGAGGGCTGGGTACTGCAGAACATGGAGTTTTGGGGAAAATCGGGCCTGGGAGTGCGCTGGGGTCACGTTGCAAGTGGTAACCAAGGCTGGTGGAAGACAGAAAGGGTCTGAAGACAGGCTGTCAAGGTCAGAGCTGCTGAACCAGACTCTCTAGTGCACGTACACACACACACACACACACACACACACACTCAAGGTGTCACCTGAATGCTGGTAGGCTGGTGGTGAGTGGCCCAGGTTGGGGGTTACAACAGCAAAGCATTGTGAGGCACCCAGGATTACAGGACCGCCAGTGACAACTCCTCGCTGGCCTGGATTTCACCACAGAACCTGACAGAGGTTTTTCAGGATAAATTCCACTTGGGGTCTGAGTTCGGCTCAGTATTGTATCACCACTGCAGACATTGTCTGGCGGGGGTCTTGGGATGGGGAAGGGGATGACAGTTCTTCCCATCCAAACAATGATGTTGAACATGAGGGCTTATAAATGCAGAAAAGAATAAACAGAAATGAGACATTATGGCCAGATCCTCAAGTGGGGTAAACGGGTGTAGCTCCATTGACACCAATGGCTGTGTGTAGATAGTTGTCTGACCCTGTGTCCAGGTACAGTGTTGTTAAGGTCCATAAGGAGCAACTAAGAAGGCCCGGGTCTCCCTCTGATCATTGAGACCAGCACTGGGTCTTTCCATATGTTTCCTGTACATCAATGACAACTTCAGCACACTTGCAAACTGCAATCCCGAAGCTCTAACTTCAATAGAGGTGTGCTGATTTACACCAGCTAAGGAGCTGGCCTTCCGCATGCCTACTTTTTTTTTTTTTTTTTTAAAGGGACATGGTTCAGTGGGACCTGCTTGTATTTAGAAATAGACTTGTTAGTAAATAGACGAGCAAGGTATTTCTACAGCATGATTCCTCCCCAAAAGATCCTAACGTGCTTTACAATCGGTTATGCCGACTACATACAAGCATCGCCTCATCCATTTTTGGAATATAATGCATCAGCTGTTTAGCAATGCACAGCAGAAGTACACAGCGTTTAGGGCAGGACATGATGAAGAAATCCATTTGCAACTAAAAGTCTATGGGAAATATGTCCATGGACAGAATGCGTTTACCCAATTTGGAACACTGCGGCTATCGCATTCCCAAGTCCTATCACGGTCTCTTTTCATCACAAGTGGTAAGGCCTCTGTTTTATACCTCATCCAAGGGTTGGCATTTCCAGCAGCATGGTGTGATGGACCCCATCTTGGCATGCACAGCAGGGATGAATCAAGGACCCTCCAAAAAGAAACGCATGAGCTGCCACTAGCCAGGGCTGGAACAGACTCCTATCCTCTGTGCATCAGGCAGAGACGGTGACCCGCAACACACAGGAACTTCAGCATCTCTTTACATCATGCTGGGGCATTGGTTCCATCACAGACCAGGGTTGATCAACTCTTCATGCATAACTGCTTTCTTGGGAACTCTTCGGTGTGCCTTGGAGTTCTCCCATCCAAGGTCCCTGCCTGACCTTGCTGAAATCAGACAAGATGAGAGCCCGAGGTGATGTAGCTATAGGTGGTACTAACAGGAGATTGCTGGTTAGAAAAACAAAGCTTCAAAGAGAGATCACAGGTGAGAATGGGCTTGTCTATAATTCTGAATACGGCTACTTTCGCAGCACTATGTACTGTTTTGGACTCTTCGTTGCAAAGAAAGAGAGAGAAAATCAGAAGGAATCCAAAGGACGACGATAAAAATGACTAAATGAATTAAAAGTCATGCTCTATAAAGAGAGGTGAAAGGGACATAAAAGGGACATAATATGTAGAGCTTACAGAAATGCTAACTGAAGGTGAGGGGGCATGTTATTTCTACCATAAATATGTGAGAGGGAGCTGCATAAAAGAGGGAAAGGTGGGGGGGAGGGATAGCTCAGTGGCTTGCGCATTGGCCTGCTAAACCCAGGGTTGTGAGTTCAATCCTTGAGGGGGCCACTTGGGGATCTGGGGCAAAATCAGTACTTGGTCCTGCTAGTGAAGGCAGGGGGATGGACTCGATGACCTTTCAAGGTCCCTTCCAGTTCTAGGAGATGGGATATCTCCATTAATTTCTATTTCTAAAGTTATTTAAGGTGGCGAAGGATGGTGTTAAAAGGAGAAATGGCCCAAAATTACAGCGAGTTTAAACTAAAGACATTGGGAAAGGAAACCAGGATGAGGCTAACTCTGCTCCCACTGAAACTGGGGTTGAGTCCGATGAAGCAGAGCTTCCAGCACTGGGAGCTTTGGAAAATCCCACCTGAAATGCTTTGCCGCGAGGTCATGAATGGAATCAATGGCCTGGAGGGGTCACGGAGGCTCCGTCGCAGCTGGCGTTCAAGGATAAAATATAACCTAGCCTGCTAAGGTCTGGCAGAACTTTGTCACTTATTAGCTTCGGTGAATATCCCCTCCCATTCCGTTACACTGCTCCAACCCTTTCAGCTGTTTGGGCTGCTCTGGTGACGGCTGGGTTTGGAGCTCCCATGCAGTATAGGGTGTGCACAATTGACTGGTAAGTGGAGGGCAACGATCCAAAAATACTCTTGGGGAAGGCCGGGGAAGACCTGGAGCAGTCGTCTTGAAAGCCTGACCTCCATGGGAACCACTGAACGAGATAAAACCAGATGTTTATAGGGCAGAGAAAAGGACAAAAGGAGGAGACCTGGGAAATCCTCTCCAGCCCTGTCGCCTAGTATTCACCTCACTCATGGGCCCTATCCCGGGGTCATGCACTTGTTGTGCCACTTCACAGCTGTACCCAGTACTCGATTTCCATTTGCACGCGCGCGCACACACACACTCCTGCTATGGAGTGCCTTGGCCATCCCTGCTACTCCCAGAGCAAACATTGGCATCTGGTTCATGTCTGAGTGCATCAGCTTCTGTTTCCTGAGCACGGTGCAGCTGCTCCTCCGGCTGCAGCTGAATTCCACAGCTTCCCTGCTCCATTCAGGTCAGTTCCCCCACATGCACCTAACGCAGACTCACTACTGGGATGTACACACCGTACACGCATGCTACTCATTATCACGCCTATGCACCAGCACTGCTGTATTCTGTCACCCTCATACACGTGAGTGCTCCATACCCGGCTTGTACATCTTCGCTATGTACACCTTCGCTGCTGTGGACAGGTACTGATCGGCACCGTGTAAATGTTTAGACATGCATTGTCACACTGCAGTATTTTATGCAAAACTCATTCACTCTGTAACAGACATGTGCTTTCATTCACGTGCCTGTTCATTACCATATACCTGTATTCGTACTGTGGTATTCTATGCACAAGTGCACACAATCACTATCCCAACAGCCCTGCAATATACCACATCCATTCAAACCCATGCAACATCAGCCACACGCAGCCCCCTGACCCCTGCTTTGTTACTCACCAATTCACAGACATCTGCTACGATTCACATATCCTCTTGAGCCTGTAATCTGTGCATATGCCTTCCCTCGTCACTACTATTCATATGTTTTCACTGCTGTATGTCCTGGACACCCATTCATGCACACTTGCTATTCAGGAGGTAGTGTGGACTTAGTGGATAGTGCACTAGACAGGGACTCAGGAGATCTAGGTTCTGTTTATAGTTCTCCTATGCGACCTCTGGCAAGTCACTTCCCTTCTTGGTGCCATTATTTTCCCTCCCCTCTTTGCTTTTTCTTCTCTATTTAAACTGTAAGCTCTTTGGGGGCAGAGACCCTCTTTTGTTATAGATGTTTGCACAACCTTTAGCACAATGGGGCCCTGATCTCAGTCAGAGGCCTTTAAGCCTTACTGTAATACAAACACATCATAAAATTAGGCAACGCACTCTCGCAGCTTTTGTGGACACACGCTACTTCACTATTACACACCCAGCTGTCAGGGATGTATTCTGGGTACCCTCTTCCTTCCGTAGACTGGTGTAAATCAGCCCTGACTAGGGCCCCATTAGAAACAGATGAATTGTGTTCCGCTCTCGTGCGCGACTCCATATTGGGTTATCTGTGCGGAAGCGTCATTTGTTTGCTGATATCGCAATGCTGCCGCTCACCCCAGGGATTAACATTCTGACAAAATCATTAGAAACCTGATGGAGTATTGGAGGCCCCCTGAGTCTGCAGAATGTTCATTTCTCAGCCTAATGAATGCCTTCCTTCCAGGCGAATGCTGCACTGCCATTCATTTCTCAGGTCCCTCCTGACACTCCATGAATAAACTCATTACCTTTGGGATCCGGCTCACCCCTACACGCCCTAAAGGGGCGGACGACTCCTGGAACTCCCAGAGCGCTCAGAGAGACATCGATGATTCTGCGGCACAAGGCTGTGCTGCATGCATTCAGGTAGCTTGGAGGGGAAACCACAGCACTCTGTCTCCATCTCCACACCCAGGAGGAGTCCTGACATGCCCATCCATGTGTGGCCCTTTCTCCTTGAAATGGCAATGAGTTTGGAAGGAAAAGTTACAACCACTTCTGAACAGCTTCAAAGCCACAACTGCACAACCTCAGCCTCCTGACATGCTACTATCGGACAGATGCTACAAGAAGCCTATATTCGCTTAGCATTTGTAGTCCATCTCAGCTTGCCCAATGATCCCCGGTTCCCTCCATATAGCCCACTCAGCCTCACCTGCACCCCCCCCCATCAGATTACCCAGGCCCCACTCTGCCCCACCCCCATACTACCCAAGAGCCATCTCTCCCATTACTCACTCGCCCACCTTCCCAACTCCACCAGCCTTTCCCTGTCACCGTACCAATCTCCCAGGCTCTAGCCTCCCATTATCCATTCGGCCTCAGTGCTCCCCTCCTTACACAGCCTATCAAAGGTACTCACCGGGTCCCCTTCCCTGTAGTATCTGAGCACTTCTCAACCTTTCGTGTCTTTATACGAGTGCCCCGGGGAGGCAGGGCAGTGCTATCGTCCCTATTCCCAGGGAAACCGAGCCACAGAAAGACAGGTGACTTGTCCTGGAATTCTGTGGCAGAACAGGGACTTAAACCCAGGTCTCCTAAGCTCTAGGCTAGGACCAGCCTCCCTCTCTCATTCATTCCAACACCATTACTCAGTCCCTCCCTTTTGCTCCGCACACATTTTCTGCTCCACCACATTCACCCACATCAGCCATATCCCAATTTTCCTCCCCCCAGAGCCTATTCTCTATCACTTGCACTGACACACGCCACTGAGCCGTCCACTCCCTAGATTCCCCACACTTTGGAGTGTCAAGTCGCTCACTAAATCAGGCCACACTGATCATTTGGCATGAAGTGCACGGTGCTAGACCCCTCGCTCACTTCCCAGCTATTCACTGCCAGCTCTTCCTTTCTCTTAGCTATTCCCTTTTCCCCAGGCACACCGCACAGGAGACAAAACATGGCTCTTACCCCTCCCCAAGTTGTCACCTGTGAATGACTGCTGTCCTGCCCCAGGATACACATTTGTAAACAGTCACTGTCACTCCTGGGGGAAGGGAAAGAGAGAGAAAAAAAAGCAGCCTCTTTTTTGCTAAGGCCTTGTCTACACTGACACTTTACAGCGCTGAAACTTGAAAAAACACCCCCCTGAACGATGCAAGTTTCAGCGCTGTAAAGTGTAGACAGTGCACCAGCACAGGGAGCCGCGCTCCCAGCGCTGGTAGCTACTCCCCTCGTGGGGTGGTTTTTTTTACAGCTGGTGCCGCAACTACCCAGCCACGCTTTAACGTTGGTAGTGAAGACAACCCTAAAATTCACTGCAGAGAACCCCAGTTAATGCAGCCACCTTCTGGGTGTTAAAACGCCTTCCACAGACTAATGGCAGACTGTTTTCCCATTGTCCTGTCACCAAGGTGACTTGATCAAACATTTCTTCCAATCAGCGCTCTAAGTGACACTGAAATTTGAATTTCAATTTGAATTCATTCTTATGGTTCAAGTGAACTGCTGAAATACCTCTCTGTGTGTGTGCGTTCTCGCTCTCTCTCACATATATATATATATGTATGTATTTTTAGCAGTGATCGCTACATTACACAAAAGTTGCCCTTTAAAAGAGCAGTTTTATTGCCGAGCGATATTATCACAAAGAAGAAAATCGCTCCTAATTTTTATAAATTATCTCATCATCTACAACTAATTAGCAGCTGCCAAGAGCTGGAAATCACTTGTTCCCCTAGAGACACTTCGGCTCAGAGTGATGCAGAGCGGCCCCTGTCCCTTATGGTCCAAAATGACAGTGGAAGAGTCTAGCTCGGGTCATTCTAGTGGCTCCATTGTCTGTTGCATTATCGGGTCAAAAGTTATATACACACACACACACACACACCATAGCTATGCCAGTGCTCTGAATGGTTATGATCTAGCTTAGCTGGAAACTTTATTAAAATCCAATCTAACCAGGCTGTTGCCATTCCCATTACCCTCTCTCTGCACCTGTGTGAATGTGTCTATAAAACTAAACGAGCAAGCAGGCAACAGCTAAATGGCACTTAATCAGAAGAGAATGTATGCCCCAATGGATAGTAAACAGTTATTAGGGCAGGGGGAGATGGAAGGTACGGAAGAGGGGAAATAATAAGCGATAAATGGACAACAAAATAAATCTACTGTCATTCCAAGCAAGCGAGCATCTGGTTGGGTGCCACCTCCAATGAGTGGTGAGCAAAATATTTATTTGCCACCAAGCACCTGGCAGGAGAGAAGGGAGGGGACTGTGCCTGGGAGCTAAATGCAGATTTCCTTGACCTCCCACCTCCCTGCCTGCGTTGAGAGGTAATATCAAAGTTGAGTCGCTGGCCTTTTCGGTGGTTACAAAATCCAATCTGAAGCGTCTGACATTTAAAGCCGTGGTTTTGACGGGGTCTGCACAGGGCTGCGTGATCGGAGAGGGGCCCTGTGACTGGATGTTCTGTTCCAGCAGGCACCCGTGGGGACAGGGACAGGCAGAGCTCAGGAATGACTGTTCCAACTTCAAATGACACCTCCCCCCAGCTCTCTCCATCGCCTCTTCGGCTCCTCACTCCAGTCCCTACCACATTCCCCCAGACAGACAGAAAGGTACAGAGGGGCTGCTGCTCGGCTTCCCTGTGTTACCTAGAAAATGTCAAGTGCCGGATTTGGTGCTATAAATCCTGAAGGACACAAAAGGCCTCCGGCCGTGGGGAGCTTCATGAATCAATGCACTGGGCCTCGACTAAAGAGAGTGTGATTAAGGACCAAGGGCAAGCGCTGCTGGGAACGGGATGCTGTTGTGCTGGGCATATCACCCTAGTTTAATTGGACACTGGGGCCCAGTCCTGCGAGATGCTGAGTGTCCTCACAGGGCCAAGCAAGAACAGGCTCTAGCTGAGGGACCATTTTGGAGTGCAGAGCCCCGACTCAGCAAACCACAAACTTAAGCCCTGTAACGGGGCTCCACTCACTATGCTGGTGCCCCCTGCTGGTCACTTTGGGGACTAGCTCTGCAGGTCAGTACACCCTCTCCTGCCAGTGCCTCGCCCACCATCACTTCTGCTCCCAGACCCATGTCACGCCAAGGACTGCAATGTCGTCCTCATGGCACATCCCTTTGGCCGTGCCACGATCTGTGCTCCCCCCTTCTGGGGGCGAGTGCTGCAGTTCAACTGTCCAGCCACTTCCCCACTGGCAACTGCTGCCAATTGTCCGGCCACTTCCTTGCAGACCCAGCACGCCCTGGCCTCAGGGCCTTCCTTGCAAATCCCAGCAGATGGCCAGGAGCTCTCTCTAACTCCCCTGGTCCCTGCTAGCAACCCTGCTCTGTGCAGGGTGCTAGCTTCCTTCTGCTTGCCAGGCACCCAGGCCTCCCTCCTCGAGCTCCAGGGAGTAACTGACCCTGCTCTGCCCTGTAACGCTTCTTATATGGGCCTGATTGGATGCTCCTTTCAGACCCTCTCTAATTGGATGTCTCCTGCACCACCTCCCTAGGACTCTATTAACCTCTTAGAGGCCAGTGTGGGGTCAACGCCCCATCACAGTCCCATTCAACTCACTGGGTGCTTAAAATTCTTGGCTGAACAGGGATGGAAATACTCACATGCTCAAAGTTAAGCCCATAATTGTTTTGCTTAAATCAGGGCCTAAATCTATAACTGGGTGCCAGTCACTAAACTGAGCAACCGGTATGCTCATCTCAAAGCTACAGACCATATAGGAGCTTCTCCTGATGTACCTTTCCACCTCCACGGCGTCGGTTTAAGAATTATTGCTCCAGCCTCATCAGTACATGTGAGAGCATCCAGTTTCACCAAAACAAAGGGAATGCTGTGTGGGAACCGGCAGAGAAGCCCCTTTGCTAAACACCAGTTGGTCCCCTTTCTCGCTTTTCAAAGGAAACTCATACTCAGTCAGGATGCACAAAGCAAATAAACAAACACTTTGTTCTTTCCATCAGTAGGTGGCAGAGCATTTTACAAGATTAACCTCCCTGTGCTTCAGTTTCCCTACAGTGACTTGCCCAGAGTTACAAAGTAATTCAGCAACAGCCAAGAGGAGAACCCAAGTCTTCCAACTTCCAGTTCAGTGCTCTATCCACCAGACGATGCTGCCTCCCAAGAAACAGGCTCCCTTCTCTGGAAAAAAATCTACTTGACCATACCAGTTGGACATCAACTGTCTGACCTGAAAGACCAAGATTATTTTTTTTGTTTGTTTTTTGCCCTATTGTTGTAGATGGGTTGCTCCCGGGATACAAGAGAGACAAGGTGGGTGAGGTAATATCTTTTACTGGATCAACTTCTGTTCTGAAGAAGAGATCTGTGCAGCTCGAAAGCTTGTCTCCTCCACCAACAGAAGTTGGTTCAATAAAAGATATTGCCTTGCCCACCTTGTCTCTCTCAAAAGGTATTTTCAACATCCAATAGACCATGAGCTTCCCACTGCCATTCAGCATATACAAATCAACGTTGTAGGGATAGAGATTGTCCATGGGAAAGCCAGGCAAGGTATATATGGATACACATTCTATGGACAATCAAAACTCCAAACGTCCAATCCCCAACATGCACAGGGCCAAATTTTGCTTTCAGGAAGAGTGGGGAAAATCAAGTAGTAGAGAGGTATTGGAGAGGCAGCGTGGCCTGCTGGGTAGAGTACAGGACTGGGACTCAGGAGACTTGGATTCTATTCCTGGCTCTGCCACTGATCTGTTGTGTGACCTTGGGCAAGTCACTTTCCCTCCCTGTGCCTCAGCTATCCCCATCTATAAAATGGGGATAATAATATCAAACCCCTGTGTAAAGTGCTTTGAGATCTACTGATGAAAGCTAGGAATGATAACTACTAGCACCACTCAGCTTTAACCCTGGAAATTGGTGTAGATCAATGCTAGCAAGTCAAGTAAAGGACACCGAAGCCTCCCGAATCCATGAGCAGGTTAGTTTTAAAGAAAGTGGGCAGACAGTAACGCTGCTACACAGCTTCCTTTGCACCCTGGGCTGCTTCTTGGGCAGCTCAGCACAGACAATTGATTCTACCTTTTCAGCATGAATAACGCTGGATTTCTTCCAGCTTGCAGCTGGGGTGAGGAGGGGAGTATAGCCAGTACATTTAAACCAAGGTTCCTGGCCACATGGGGCCATTAAAAGATCCCTTGGTGCTTTCTGAAAGGGATCGGGGACATTAAACCTGGTGTTGTGGACAAATTCCAACTCTGGTCATTGCATTCTGCTTACTTGGAGTTCCTCCTGCCGTTCCAAGCAGTGACAGGCCTGGTCTACACCTAAAACTCAGGTCAACCTAGCTTCATCCTTCAGAGGTATGAAAAATTCACCCTCCTCCTCCCCCCGAGACAAAGCCAACCTAAGCCCCGGTGTAGATACTGCTAGGCCAATAGAAGAATTCTTTGTCCATCTAGCTATTGCCTCTCCAGGGGAGTGCGTTCACTACAGCGATGGAAAAACCCTTCTATCACAGTGGCACGTGTCTACACCACAATGCAACAGCAGCATACCTGCAGCTGTGCTCCTCTTGCACTTGTTGTGTAGACATACCCACAGGCAGGACTGGTGCAACCCATTTGGCGATCTAGGCGGTTGCCTAGGGCGCTGGCATTTGGGGGGGGTGGAATTTCGGGTCCTTCGGCGGCAACCGCGGTGGCGGATCTTCGGCCGCCCCAGTCGCCGCCGGCATTTAGGTGGAGGGGGCTGGGGCAGGGGGGTTGCGGGGAGGGCCGCCTGCAGCAAGTAAGGGGGGGCGCAGCACGCAGGGGAACTCCCCGCCCCAGCTCATCTCTGCTCCGCCTCCTCCCCTGAGCACACTGCCCCGTTCTGCTTCTCTCCCTCCCAGGCTTGCGGCGCCAAACAGCTGATTGGCGCTGCAAGCTGGGAGGCGGGAGAAGTGGAGCGGCGACGGCGTGCTCGGGGAGGAAGCAGAGCAGAGATGAGCTGGGGCTGGGGAGCTGCCGCACGGCTCCCTGGGCTGGGGGGAGGAGAACTGCCACAGGTCTCAAGTGGGGTGGGGTGGCATAAGGTGGAAGTTTCGCCTAGGGTGCGAAACATCCTTGCACCCGCCCTGCCCACAGGACTGTTATGCTGAGAGGTACTGGGGACTGCTTGGATCAGAAACGACTGAGATTCCTCAGCTGTTGTAACAATCGGAATGAGTTCATCAGAAGTCCCCCACGGAAGACAAAAGGGGGTTGTGTACCTGCCCAGGACAGAGTGGGCAGGAGAGGTTTGCTGAGTTGTGTGCATGCGTGGGCACGTGTGGGCACGGGCAGAACACACGCAAACTGAGAACAGACATGAACAGAGAGGCCGAGGCAAAAAGGAAGGCAGCCAAGCAGCAGCTGGTAAGCACAGCATGATCCTGGAAAAAGCTAGAGAGCGCTTTTGGGCCTGGCATTCACTAAAGAGGCTTGGGTCTGAAAGCTAAGAAACTGCCCCTTCTGTTCTTGGTTCCTCCTGCATTCAAGATGAGCAGGACTTTGTACGGTCCTTGCAAATAAACAAGACAGCATGACACAAAGTACCAGACTCCATCGATTTCTACTTCCCACTGGATCATCCTCAGGACCCCCAAATTTGACTAACCTTTTAGGTTGAAAAGGGGCAACACTATTCTTCCCTCCCCTTCCTGCTCTGTCTTTAGCGGTTAAAAAAAACAACCGCGCTTTACCCCGGAAATGGCTGCATGTGTACAGCAGGAGAGGTAAGACTCAGTTCTGGATGCTCTTCCACGCTGCTTTGCCAAACTGCAGAACCTTTTCCAGGGTAGCCCGTCACTCATTTTTCAGCCTATTGCTATTATTTTTATTATAACAACACCTAGAGGCACAAGCGGAGCTCAGGGCTCAGGTATTGTACAAACACGCAATGAGAGAGCCCCTGCCACTTACAATCCAAATAGACAAGGTGGACAAAGCCCAGGAGAAGAGAACAGAGGGGAAGGGACGTTCACATGGGAAGCCAGTGGCAGAATCAAGACTAGAACCCAGGTTTCCTGTCAGTCCAGCGTCCTTCCCCTTAGTCCATGCTGCCTCTCGAACGCCACATGGATTTCTCCCACTCACAGGTCTAAAAACAATTCTCCAAGTGACCTTAGTATGACAGGTTTGATAGCTCCTGCTCTGCAGTGTTTCTAGCAAAAGCACCTAGTCTGACCCAAAATAGTCACGATGGGCCATCAATTCTACAGTCTGCTAAGCAGCAAAAGAAGCTCTGACTTGATAAACAGTAATGGCTCCTTGGGGGCCATTATGGGCTATTGAGCAAATGAGATATGTTATAAGGGAAAAAGGGTCTGCATTTACACAGGCGCCTGTAACGACTCCATCCATCGTGTCAGCTTCAGGCACTTCAGGAGGACAGACGCTCATGCCAAATTTTATTCTCTTGACTTCATTTTATTTCCTTTTATAAAACAAAGCGTGGCAGCTAAGAACAAGCCCCATACATGTATTTTTCTTTCGTGCTTTCTGGGTTCAAGTCGAGACTCTTATCATTCCAACGCAGGCGTGAGTCTGGGGTGGCTCATGGCTCAATCTGTAAATATCCCTTAAACCGGAATGAAACGGTGTGTTCTCAAGCAGGTTCTGGGGTTAGCTGAGCCACTGAAGCGTGTAGGTTCTTTAGCTAGCACCAAATGTCTCACCTCATTTTTCTGAGCCGTTTTTTCCTCCCTCTCGCTAGCCAGCAGAAGTAGAAAGCTAAATAACAGGCAGGATTATTGTTTACATTTGCTTCGCTGTTGACTGGCCTTTGATCCACCGCGCCTATGAGTTTATGATTCATTTTGTATCACCTGTGAATGGCGTATTATATAGTAATGGGCAGAGACTGATGAGTCCATGTTCTGTCGCTCTGCATGTCAGCTGGAAGCAGAAACGCAGACCGGGTGGCTCCAATAGGAGGTGCTCTCCATCGGGCACCAGGAAGTGCTGTTCTACTGAAAGCGTTTTCAAGTGCAATGTAAAACCATGGACCTGACCACTCTGTGGCTATTAAAGATCCCATGGCACTTTTCATAAGATTCTAATGCTACTATTTAGAATCATAGAATACCAGGGTTGGAAGGGATCTCGGGAGGTCATCTAGTCCAACCCCCTGCTCAAAGCAGGAGAGAAACCATGGCAAGGGCTCTTGCTGTGAATTTCCCACATAGTTTCAGCTGGATAAGGGATTCTTCACTTCAGGTCCTAAAGCAGGGTTTAGAGCCATAGTGCACTGTTAAGAAGCTCCTATGGTCTGCCCAAGAGGTGACTGCATTTCACTCATGAGAAGAATAAGCCCTGTCTATGAAGGGTGTAAGTGGATTAAAGTAATATTATATTACACACTCATCCACTTTAAAAAAAAAAAAAAAAGAGTGGGCGGATCCTACATCCCCTTTAAATCTTGTGAGCAACATCTTTTTTTGTTTTGGTAACACTTCATTTATTATTTATTATTTTTACTGCAGTAGCACCTAGCAGCCCCAGTCCTGGACCAGGACCCAGATGTGCTAGATGCTGTACGAACACAGAGCAAAGAGATTATAACCAAAGAGATTATAATCCTTATTTAGTATTCCCCCTGTAATTCTTCTATTTATTTTCAGGGAGTGGCTGGCTAAAGTGAGAACTTAACATGCATAACATTATTATTCCCTTTTCACCTGGAAATATCCCTTGTTTCAAATTCCCTCTCCCAACTCACCCCTCAAGGCATTAAGCCACATCCATGCAAAAATGCTGCTAGCCATCATGACTGCAAGGAAATGTTCCAAGGCAGAACGTTCCACTGGGGCTCCCAGAACGTTCTGTGCTTGGTATAAGCTCCTCAGAGCAGAGACTACACCTTCTGTGACCCATCCAGCACAGGTCGCACCATCGGCTCTTCATTTCCCCTCCTCAGCTCTCATGCGCACGGTCCTTCTCCTATCCCCAGTTGCATCTATAGTGATGCCATCCATTCATGCCATCAGGATTCTTTCCGGGGTTACTTAGATTAGCCCTACCAGAAAATCCACTATACTCTGCACATAAGGGAGCTAAGACAATCACCTTGGGAGAGTGCTTCCTTCCTTAAACAAATGATGTTAACTCCCTCATCACCAAGATCCAGCCAAACTGCTTGCACATCAAACCCTAGAGCAGGGGTAATCAATAGGCGGATTGTGGGCCAAATCCGGACCACCAGATGCTTTTGAACAGACCCCGAAATCATTTTATTTACTCATTATTGTTATTTTTTAAATTATTTTCTCTGGAGTCTGGATCTTGATCTTTGACCAAGAAATGTGGACCTGGACAAAGAAATCATTGACTACCCCTGCCCTAGAGCCTCCGCATGTAACACTGACCGCTCCACGTACTCAATAAAGATCTTTCCTTCAATTCTGCCTGTCTACTGCTTTGCTCATTGCTGATCCAACACTGCATAGGATTTATCCACACGAGTGAAACAGGCTCTCCAAATGCAGCCCCTGGAATGAAAGTGCTTTGCACGAACACCAATGCGTGGAGATCTTCAGGCCAACAAAGACAGAAGAGCACTGCGGGTTACCCAGTCTCAGACCAGGGCATGCTGGGTGCATTCATGGAACAGACAGTTGCCCAGTGAGTGCCATAACCATGAGAGAGGCCCAGTTTCAAGCCCCTGATTCAGGCACATCCCAGATGACTGCCCTCAACAACCGGGCTACTGGTCTCTCTTTTTCGTTACTTTTTCTGAAAAATTTCAGTTTCATTCCAATGAAATTTTGAACCCTCAATTTTTTTTTTTTCACAAAACAGAATTCTTGTCTTCCAGCCAGCCCTAACTGCTTGTCTCCTTTGCCCTTGCAACTATGATTGTTTCTGACAGAACCGTTCTGGTGGGTCAGACACACCACAGCTGACAACCCCAGTCCATTCTGCGACATCGGCGGTACCTATCCCATAGCGTCACCCAACACTGTTGCTGGGGTCATTGTGGGACTGTGTTTGGGGGCCTGGTGGAGTTGTAACATTCCTGGCTTTGGGAGAAACCACTGTAGATTGCACCATTTCGGTCGATCCTGACAGACTATCTGCCAGGCACTGCAATGAACCAGCACAAGCCGGCCCGCAGAACACCTGGGATGGCTGTCAAATGTGGACGCAGCATGACATTGCACAGATGTTGCAAGCTCTTGCAATACAACAGCTTCCCGCACAGCTGTTTTCTTTTGTGACCAAGCGCATGCTATTTACCTACATGGATAAAAACAGCACTTCCACCCAATTGCACCAGTCCCCTAGAAGAAACAATCATGCCAAAAACCCCACGTGCAATTGAAGTTAATAGAACATAACTGAAATTAAATGCCAGAAGTCTGCTACTGCCAAAGCATCCTGGGGACAGGGGCTATGGTACGATCTGCTTTAAAATGCAGGAGCCAGATGACAAAATAACCTTTCGCCCGACTGTTTTCATTCGGAGAAGGGACGGCGCTGGGCGGGTGAAAGTAGTTTGCATAACAAATCTGTGAGGAGATCACAGAGGTGAGAAGGAGCAGGCCCATGTTGCGATTGTGAAATGACATTTTTCAGAAGCGGCTTTAGTGCAGACTGGATGCCAATGGAAGCATGCTGGGGAACAGAATGACTAACATGTGCGCTTCCCCCCCACACACACCTCTGCAGGTAGCTGCAGGTTATCAATCACTCTAAGCAACAAGATCAAGCAATAGAAGAATTCCTTCTATTCAGGTCAGCTGATTCAGATCCCAGGGGAGGGAGAGGGAACGGATATTTGAAATGGAACCTGGAACCCCACAAACAAGCTCACATTGCCGGCACTCCGGCTTCGTTACCAAGTGGGCTCAGCAAAACGTTTGCAAACCTTGCCAGCTCCATTGGGAGGACACCTGGGGTCTGAGCCTGGGTTCTCATCGCAGCCTGCACTTCCGCATGGGTCTGACGTGAAACTGGGAGGGAGCTGCCAGGCAGTGAGACGTTCACAGATCACAGCTAACGAGTTCAGCAGAACTCTTCAATAGTGGTCGATTTATGGCTATTCCAGCACAGACAAACTGAGCGTGTATGGGAGCAGAGAGCCCTTCCCTTCCCCTTCTTTTCCAGCTTTAATGCAATGCCCTGAGCACAAGGTTGGCAGCTACTAGCACTTCCAGCAGCATCAAATGCTGCCGAGGATTGCATGCCCCATCCTATCCATGAGTTTGTAGCTGGACAAACGACCCCTCTTCTAGAGATACAGCAGGGCCCAATGCTAAGTGCATTGATCTCCTGTGTCCGCAGGCATCACGCTTGCTCCTTGGCCTGTGATGCCTTCTCAGCCACCAGCATTTGGCCAGATAACTGCAGCCTCTGTCTGGTGCCAGGAGCCTCAACTGAGCCCCATACATGAGGTGTGCTCCTGCCCTTGGAACACCAATGGACCACTAGACAATCAGTAGAGAAATTATGTTCAGCACAGATCCTTAAAGGTATGTAGGCCCCTACCTTCCATTGATTCCATTGACTGCTGGAACTACAGCTGGGCTCTACACACAAGTGCAATGGGGCTCTAGAAGGGCCGTAGATAAGTCCATCATGCCCATCCATCCCTGCTTTGGAAATTCATTTTTGGCCAAATGGTGCCTCTCGCACTGAGAATTATTTTTAAATGCTGTTGCTGGGTGGTGGTGGAGATTATTTTATGGGCACATTTGAAAGCCAAAGAGAATGATCTCAGTGGAGGAGCTATGGGGTCTGTCATAACTATAAAGGGAAGGGTAACAGCCCTCCTGTGTACAATACTATAAAATCCCTCCTGGCCAGAGACTCCAAAATCCTTTTACCTGTAAAGGGTTAAGAAGCTCGGATAACCTGGCTGACACGTGACCCAAAGGACCAATAAGGGGATAAGATACTTTCAAATCTTGGTGGGGGGGAAGGCTTTTGTATGTGCTCTTTGTTTTGGGGGTTGTTCGCTCTTGGGACTAAGAGGGACCAGACATCAATCCATGCTCTCCAAATCTTCTGAACAAGTCTCTCATATTTCAAACTTGTAAGTAACAGCCAGGCAAGGCGTGTTAGGTTTATCTTTCTTTTCTCAACTTGTAAATGTACCTTTTGTTAGAGGGTTTACCTCTGTTTGCTTCCAGTCTAGCCAGTTCTAGTTTGTTAGCTGCTTCATTGGTAGTCATTTTCCTGCTTTCTTGAGAAAAGCACAATTCTACCTGGTGCTGTGGAGTTGTAAGAAAATGAATCTGCTCTTTATTGTTTGTCTGTCTGTCTGTCTTCCATGGCAAGAATATGAACTCTTCTATAGAGATGCCCACAGGAGCTGACTCTCAGGGAAGATGAAGAGAGACTCGTGCGCTGAAACACAAGATAGCCTATTGCTAGGAAATGAATTCCCCTCCAGATAGAAGCTGGGAAAGCAATTTATTTACCCTTCCCCACTCACGACCATCACCTGATTGTCTATGCAGTCCACATGCCCCACCACATAGGGCTGGCAACCTTGCCTAGATCATCTCCATGTTAGAGGGGGTCCCCGACTCACCCCCCACTGGGCTGGCTGCCAGGGAAATTGTTGCAAGAGAAGCAATGTGGTCTAGTTGACACTGGATGGAGACTCTAATTAACCGGGTTCTATCCTCAGCTCTGCTCCTGCGCTACTGTGCGATATTGGCGAGTCACTTCATCTCTCTGTGCCTGTTTCCCCTCCCACCCTTGGTCCATCTTGTTGACTTGGATTTTAAACTCCTTGGGGCAAAGCCTGTGTGGTCAGAAAGCACTGTGAGGCTCTGATCTTGGTTGGGACCTCTAGTTGTGACCGTATACAAATCATAATACTGATCTAGGGCCCAATTCTGCAAGGAGAATCTGGGGCACCTTGCAATGCACAGGATTGCACCCCAACTCTAAGAGTCTGCTTGCAGAGTTCCCTCTGCTTCTGGGAGATGACGGTGTTTAATAGCTCCAAGGATTGGGCTCTGCCTTTAGGGCATGGTTCCTGAAGCATCTGGAGCTGTTATATTTTTCAAGTCCATCATAAAAACAGGTTGCAGAATGACAGGTTACATCTGTGTTTACCCTGGCGGCCAGCTAAGTTAGGCAAGAACATCTGCTTTGATTCTTTTGCTGCAATAGATCTGCTCTAACGGAAGAGGATAGTTAGTACCTGTTAATAATTATTAACCACATCTTTAGGATAAAATCTCAACTTATTGTTTTTGCCTTCTAAATGCACGAGGTTCCATTTCTTTTCATCTCTCTGTTCCAATGATCACATGGGACCTTAACTCTATTGGCCATAGGACGGCTTGAATGATGCACAGTCTCTGCATTGGCACTTGGCACCAGGGCAAATTTCACCCATAATGCGCATTATCTAAATGGCAGCAACTCTGGAGTGCTTCCATTCTGCCAACGAAAGAGGCGAGCGAGCTGGGAACAGGGAGCAAGCCACTTTTCAAGCAGCAAACAGGATCTTCATGGAAATGTGAAACCATCACAGGTGAATAATTACCAACCCGTCAGCATGTCCCCCTATTCTGGAGAGGCGCCAGTTCTTCCACCAGCACCACACACATACCCCCCAAAAAGATGTGCCTTTCCGCCAGGAATCCTTGCAGCAGATTAAAACTCAGTTTATTAAAATAAAGCAGTGTTCTAACAAGGGTAATCCACTGATAATTTCACTCATTTAAGCCCTATTTCATCTCAACCAAGTAGACTTATTTCCATTTAGCATTCTTAATTCTTTTAGCGCATTCAGTTTCCCAAATTGGCTTCGACAGCGGCATTGACATTCAGCCATCATTTTCAGATAAAATTCCATTTAGTCTCTCCAAACCCCCACAGCTTCGGGAAATGCAAGTGGAATTCATTAACGGCGTCCTTGGGAGAATTAACCATTCCGCCCGGCAGCCTTTCCCAGCTGAGAGCCCCTGGCTGGCAAGGGCTGACCCAAGACAGGCTACCGCTGGGCTACGTTTCACTTCCATGGTGGATTTTCTGTCCCTCCCATGTCCCATGCACACGCACATAATGTTCAGGTCGATAACGGAGCTCTGTGCCAATATCAACGCAGCTGCTTTGGTATGATTCAGTGGCAGATTTGGGCATATTGCTCTGATTTCATTTGCAAGCCATAGGCTAGAAGTCTGCCCGTTAGATCCCCATTGTGGGTAAAATTTATGAGGGACAGTCTCGTGCTCCTATTTCATTCCAAAGAAGCAATGTCGTGTCAACGCAGACAGCTGGACTCAATGGGTTGGGGAGGATCCTTCCCCGGGGACGTTTGCTCACATGCATTTTGGTGAAGCCTCGTTTATCTGGGCTAAGATTTCCGAAGCCATATGAGGGTTTTGGGAGCCCCGTTCCCATTAATTGTGAATGCAAATCCCTTAGATGGCTTTGGAAATCTCAGCCTCTGTTACTAACCGAAAACACAAGAGAATTTGCTGTGAACCCCAATGGGTTCTAAATCAGCAAAAATCAAACCACACACAGTTCCAGTGTAATCCATCAATTGGATAGCTACTTCCCCTACTCTGCCAGGTCCCCATGAAGAGGGATTGCCAAGCAAACAGACCAGAGCTGCATGAATTCCTCCAGGCAGCCAAGAAAGTGAAAGGAGAGGAGAAATATTCCCTTTTCCCAGCAGCCAAGAGTGAAAGAAAATATATTACGTGGGAATCCCAGGGGAGCCACCAAATAACTATGGCCCGGCATCCTGAAACAGCGCTGCACCAAGAATGGGGGAAACGATGCAACATCAGGACATCATGCCATAATTAATGAGTCTCTCTCTCTCTCTCTCTCTCTCTGTGGCACCATTCAGTGTTATAAGTGGCTTCTCCGTGCCACAAGCCTGCAAGACACTAATCTACATATTCCATCTGGCCTGAAATACATTAGAGCTGGATGAACAATCATTCAATGACTTTCCACCTCTTTTGCTGGCAAATCCCTCTCTGCAAGTTGCCTTATGTTTATTAGTTATCTGACATCATTTGCCAAATAATTTCTGCAAATAATTCTTTATCTGTGGCTAGTTGATGAGAAGTTTGCTGCAAATAATTGCAATCCCTGTGGTTTTGATTGGCCATGGAGGTCACATGGTATTTTTCAGTTCCCTGACTCGATGGGCAGAACGTTACCTCTGCGTTGTGAACGTTTCTGATAACCAATAGAAATTTGCTCACAGTGAATATTCATCTGTTTTCACTTGAATGTCACTGCTCCCCTCTAACATTCCTGCCAGGGAACTCGATTGCTGGAATATTCATGGAGAGTGAACACAAACAGAGACGTGAACATTTTTAAATAGGAATCCTTTTAAAATTTAAAAATGGGAAAATATTCTGCAGTATTTGCCCAGCTGTACACACAACCTACTGGCTCCATTGTACAAGCAGATAAACAACATTTAGTACTTCCGGTGCTTTTCTTTGGGAGAGGCAAAGCACTTTACAAAGATAGGGGGTGGATAATCGTCTCCATTATGCAGATGGGGAAAATGAGGCACAGAGGGAAAGTAATGTCTATTTATCTGCATACTCCTACAATCCTATCATCTTCTGCCACCACCGCTGTCACAGAGGCGAGAGCAGGACCTGGCTATGCTGACCCCGACAAGAGCAGGACACAGTGGACAGGCTGAAGCAGCTGCTGTGGTGCATGAGATCGGGCCAGCAGCCAGGGGCAGGCAGGACTCCCCAGCCCAGCCCAGCCTTCTAGCTACCCTGGGTTCCAGCGGAGACATTCAGCACAGGGGAAAGGCAGCAGCATATGTGCCAGTTGCCAAGGTGGGGTGGGGAAAGGATCAGGGCACTGGCATCTGGGTGGCAGGCATTGGTGCACAGGGCATCAACCATCCACTGCGGGGTGAGGTGGGGAACCGCACACCAGCCACCCAGGAACTGCCGGAGGAATTGCTGTAGGAGCTACCAGGATGCCCCTTCACAGCCTGAAGCCGGCTGCCCACCATCCACCAGTCTCACTAGCTCCCCTAACCCCCTCCATTCCCCCCATTCACAGGGAGTTTCTGCCCCCTTCCCCTGCCCTAACTTGGCTCAGAGGAGGCAGCTGAGGTCAGAGCAGGTGCACATCATTACTTATTAAGCAGTTCAAAGCAGCTGACCTCTCTGAAGGATGATGCAGGAGAAAGTGCTTGGGAACAGCTGGTGCAGGCAGCGCTGTGGGTATAACTTGGGTGTCCCCTTAGTGTGTTATTCTGTTTTGCTTGTCCTACCACGTAAGGAAGAATTCAGCTTCGGGACTCTGAACACTGATGTTTTTAGTTTGAGTCACTAGAAAACCAATAAATACAAGCCCCAGAAAGAGGTGATTTTCCTTTGTGACACGTGTCTCTTTAACAGCATTGCCCTGGGACTGCCAGAGAGACTTATTATGAGTACACTACAGTAAAAACTCGAGCGCTTGTGTGGCGGATATGACAATATCCTAGACAAACCTTGTGGAATTAAGTTTAATCCCTTGGGGAGCCACGGTATTCAAATTGTGGTTGTGTGGGTGTGTTGTTGTGTGTAGCAGATTAACTAATGCAATCTCTGGGAAGGATTAGGAACTTCAATGGACTTTTGGAGACAATACATGTTAAGTGTATTTCCTAGGAGGGGTGAGGGGAATACAAATGACCCACCTCAGAGTCCATCCTTTTGAAGCTGGCCCTGGAGAAAAACCCATTGCCTACTACGTAGCTGCTCCTAGAAACTCCAGATCAAAGACCACCCAACTGTGTGAAGGACTGACTAAACTTGTCACGAGTACTCAGAAACATCCGACAAATTTAAGCCAAAGAGATTGACACGGTCACACAGGGAGTCTCCGGCCAAGACAAGAACTGAAACTCCTCTCTTCTGAGTCCCACTAGTGCATACTTCCTGTCATCTTTTGGATGCAGCCTTAAAATCTCAGGTTCTGTTCACATTCTGTGAACATTAAAGATCCCTCGGCAGTTTCAATAACAGAAAGCGATTGACCAAACTTTTCACACCCTCCTCATCCCCAGTGTTGTGCAGGGTGCCGACTGGTTGCCACCTTCCCACTTCAGAAGTGGCTAGCATATCAATAAAGCTGTTTATGCTAAGGGCAGCTTTTCACTGCAGTGTTATCTTGAGGGGTGCTCCTTACCAGACCCATGTCCACACACCAGAAACCCTAGCTCCAGTGGTGCTTTAAACTCAAACTAGCTAGCCTGTCGGGGAGCGGGTGGGATAAAGCTTGAGGCTTGAGCTAGTAACACGGCAGTGGGGATGTAGCCTGAGTATTGCAACGTGATGGCTCACCCGAGCCAGGCTACCTCCGGAGGTGTTAACTTGAGTGTGGATAACTCCAGCTACCTGTGCAGCCAAGACGAGCCCTACAGAGTGTGTGTGAAATCCACAATACGGAGCCTCGTTCCTGGCAGAGGCGAGGGAAAGGACTGGACAGGAGCTATTTATAACACAGACTAGTGCAGAAGCCCAGCTCAGGCTGCATGGGAGCTTTCCATGGATGTTCTAGCTTCGATGATGGCTGGGATCTGGAACGAATTTTGGCAGCTGTTTGAGTATCCAGGGCGGTAGGCGTCTTTTGATTTCATTCACATCAAGGATTTTTTTTAACTAATGAAAGAAATGACAAAAATAGCTTTTACTAGGACTGGTTTTCAGGCTATTAAGGAAAAGACGTGTTAAAAAATGGCTGAACCCTAGACACACTGAAAACCCTGCTCAGCGGCAGTCACGAGCAGTTTATCAGTGTTGCACTGCTCTCATTTCCTGACCTCTGGCTCAGACACAGGCTTGCAGCACATCCAGGAGAAGACAATAAATCAGGCCCAGAAAGCATGTGTGTGTGTGTGTGTGTCTCTCTCTCTCTCTCTCTCTCTCTACAGTGGCTGTACGTCTCTCTCTCTCTCTCTCGTCATTCCTACAGTGGGTGTAGCGGACGCGTACATTTAAGAGATCTGACATTTAAGTGATCGGCCCCATTCTCTGGCTCGCTCTTGTCCTTAATATAAAACTTTCCACTTCCTCCTGTTGCATTAGCACCTACAGTAAGACCTATGCAAATTTCAAACCTAGCACAATGTAGTGCAGCACACGGTAGCATTCTGCTGCAGGATCCAGTCATTCCACAGTTTTACTAGGCTCAGCGGAAGCATAAACCTTGGCCTACAAATAACGGTTAGTGTTAACTTGCTAACCGTGTGGCTTGATCAGCACCCACAGCCAGGCAGTGATTTCACCGTCAAGACAGTTTATGCACACATATGAATCAGAACAAAGCTTGGGGCCTTTCTGGGCAAAAGCCACCAATCTCCATACAACATTAAACCAGCTCAGTGGAGGGGTAGCTCAGTGGTTTGAGCATTGACCTGCTAAACCCAAGGTTGTGACTTCAATCCTTGAGGGGGCCACTTAGGGATCTGGGGCAAAATCAAAATTGGTCCTGCTAGTGAAGGCAGGGGGCTGGACTTGATGACCTTTCAAGGTCCCTTTCGGTTCTAGGAGATGGGATATCTCCATTTATTTATCAGTGCCAGTTTTACATGCCTGTCGGATATTACCAGACACTAAGAGATCAGTACAGATAATTCAGTCCAGTGGAAGCAGGGGAGGGAACAAACCCAGCACAGATGCACAAACAAGGCTCAAAGGGGTCGTTTGTCTCACCGAATCCAACTCTTTTCTTCCTGCTTTCCAGGTGCTCAGCCCTGGCCAGCCTCCATCGCCTGCAAAGCAGATACGGTAGGTCTGCTTATCGAGAGTAACAAGCGTTGGCTACAACTGTAGCGGCAGTAAAACTAGCAAGCACTGAGGAAGGGACCAGACTAGATAACTAGACTCTGCCAGCACAAACATTAGACATACCGCTCTGGGACAGATCCACATATACAATAAGACAGCATCTCCTCTGTCATTTCAGTGTTCACACCGAATATTCCTTTACTCTGCAAGTAGTCACTACGGTGAGTAAGGGTGTCAAAGGCCAGCCCATTATTGTTTTAAATCTGAGAAGATTCACTGGGCTTGCCAGCCATGGCTGAGTGTATTTAACATGGGAACCACCATACATCCATCACACTTAGTGTCCTGTGTCTGGAAGATGATGGCTCAGCCCGATGAATCAGAGGAAGGTGAAGCCCTGGCCCATTTGTGCAGTGCTATACAATCCCCTTTGCAACACACAATTGATAATCTAAAGCACAAAATGTGATTACCCTTCTCTTAGCCTGCATGACTACAGTGGTTATGAAGGGTCATAACATTATCCCAGTGCCTTTTAGAAAATCCAGCCACAGCATCTGGATCTGTGATCCTTCAGGGCAATGAATTTCACAGGCTGTCTGGTGTACTGAAGTTAAGGAAACCAAGAACGGAGGCATGGGGTGGAGAGGGGAAGTCATGCAGAGAAACCTGTCTTACGCAATTACTCAAGTGACTGACAAATATCAGTTGCATAATAGAAAGGTCTTCCAAGGAATCTGAAGCAGAGTTGTACTGGGCAAATTTGGGGTTCCTTTGAAATGGGCTCAATGTGGCAGGTTGCGTATGCAAGGTGGATGGATGGTCTCTTCTATTGATTTCACTTGAATGACTAAGATTGAAATAAAATGACAAGATCAATGTAGAGTAAGCAAAGAGGAGGCAGAAAAGACATTCCGAGATTTGTTTGGGATCCCTAGTTCCCAGAGACCACTGGTTCAAATGCTGTCAGGGCTGAGTTAGGCAGATTAATTAAGAACCATACAGGTTACCATCTGGAGATCTTTCTGATGGGACCTTAAAAACCTAACTGCTCTGTCTGGATGTTTTCAGAAAAGCAGGGCTTTGGCTAAAATCTGCCCTCCTGCTGTAGGACAGTTGGTTCCTGCCATTCACTACAGAGGAGAATGTCAGGTGAGAATGGTGCTTAGAAGCTACTTAGGTTCAGCTCTTCTCTTGGTGGCCCATATCCAGAGATTCCCTACTCAAGCAACATACCCCTTAGCTTTCAATGGGAGTGAGAGTGGGCACTTTTCTCAGCCTGCTCTATACATGAAGTCCACATGCTGTCCAGACTCAAAAAATTTACCCCTGCGGTTTGATTTTATTAACAAGGAAAACAAAGTAACGAAGTTCAGCTCAAACCTTCTCCTCATGCTTGACTTCTCCCAGAGTTCCTCCCTCAGAGCTGCTTAGCCCACATTCTAGACCCTCTGTCCTCAGAGAGCCACTCCCATTTCCCTGCATTCAGGTGGTGTTAATGAGCCACCCGACTCAGTGAGTTAGCAGAACCCACCTAATCTTTTCCCAGAAGGATCATCAGCTGCTAACAAGGTGGGATGTTTCAGGCAAACATTGACAATATGCTGCTACAGGGAGTTTTGCCTGGTTATCACTTCAGGATTTAGTGAATGGAAAGAAAACTGACCCCCTGCCTCAAATAAAGAGACCAGTTCTGAAACCGCACAAGGCAAAACATTTTGCCTGCTCATTTAGACAAGAATGGGTTAGATGACAAACCTCAACTGACATGGGCACTGCAGGCCCTCTTTCAGCATGCAGATGTCATGGACAGAACAGCATCAGTAGGTTTTTCCCCACAGGGCTTGGACTCCTTTTTATCTTGGAAGTGCCCACTGTATCCTGGTTGTCTGGAAAGACTGGCATCTTTAAAAGTCCCATCAAGGACCTGAAGGCTAGGGCTAAGAGAAGTGGCATTTTTATCAGCTGCTCTCTTTCCAGGAGGACAAGGTGGGTGAAGTAATATCTTTCACTGGGCCAACTTCTGTTGGTGAGAGAGACAAGTTCTCGAGCTTATACTGAGCTCTTCTTCAGGTCAAAGAATCTCGAAAGCTTGTCTTTCTCACCAACAGAAGTTGGTCCAGTGAAAGATGCTACCTAGCCCTCCTTGTGTCTCCAATATTCTGGGACCAACATGGCTACAACAACTCTTCCTAGGCAGTCAGTTACTGGGATGGGGATTTGTGGGGGAAAGTCAAAAGAAATCAAAGGGCATTTCCAGAAGATGAATTATTGACAGGGCTGACATATTTGTGGTTGGTTTAGGGATTTATGTGCATATCTCAGGGAGCATAAATAAAATATCACTCTACTAGAAGAACTGTAAAAACAAAATTAAGAGACGGAATAGCTAACAAATGAATATTGTACTTTGCTGCACCTTCCTCCACACTCCAGTAACAAACGAAAAATAACAATGAATCTATTTCACCTTAATGGACTTGACTGGGGTTTCTTTACAGGGGAAAACAATGAAACATTTACAATGTCACAGCCACACTAATGTAGTAGAACATGCATCAGCAAGGATTTTATTTATGTTATGTTAGGTCCCCCCCTTTCCCTCTCCCCCAATCTAAAGTTTCCTTTAAGAATGTGATCTGACAACCTTGAATGAAATAGAAGAACAACGACGACTAAAGAATTCTTCTGTTGACTAGCGACCACCTGACGGAGAGGTGGATTACCCACACTGACACAAAAAACCCTTCTGTCGATGCAGGATGCATCTACACCATGGTGCTATACTGGCACGGCCGCAGCTTCTGTAGCATAGACGTACCCTGAGAGTCACGAGTTCCAATCCTAACCCTGCCTCTGATCTGCAGTCTGATGTCAATCAAATTACCACCCCCAACACCCCCGTGCCTCACTTCTTCTGCCTGTGAAAAATGGAGACAAAGGTACATCCCATGCTGTCTCTTATGCACTGGAGGAACGCCTGTAAAAAGAACATCCTCCTCCAGGACTTTCTTTAAGCTTCACCTCTGCTGTGATGCCTACAAGATGCTAGGCAGGGGACATGCTATAGCTATTCGTTATTACACCAAACAGTTTCCATCTGTCATCTCATTGTCGGCAAGTTCCTTAGGGCAAGGACGGCCCTTTTGATGATGTCTGTGTACAGGGCCTATAGCACAGTGAGGTCTGATCCCTAACTGGGGCCTTGAGTCACTACTGCAATCCAAACGTCAGGCACTTAGAGATCTCTGGATGTAAAGTGATGCCTTATTTATAATAATGGCTTTGCTCACACATGTCCACTTGGACACAAAGTTATGCGGTGCAGGGGTGTCTACAGCTTTCCAAGTATTGCCCTACCTGTGGTTGATTTTAAAAAAGGATTATTTTTAATCCTTTAACAAGACTGCTGTTCAAGTCCCGTATACAGGAGTCAGCTAATCACATATGTGTTTTATTGACCTACTTTTTTTTCCAGTTCAGCTGTTCTCCTCTCCGCTCTGCTCCCCTCTGGCTAGGTGTAATTAGTTCCTTTCCCTTCTGAATAGGTGGCACTTAAATCTGTTGTTCCCAGAATAGGTGTGATAAGTGGGCAAGCAGTGCGCTAATTACAACTAGCCAGAGGAGCTCAGAAGAGTTAATGCCCCACTGGGAGCTTTGTTTTCTTAAATGTAATTCATATTTATAAGTGGAAAGGTTTTCCAGCAACCGCTCCTCCTCTTGGTGCATACAGCTCATTTGCTCCTTGCTTGGAGTGTTAACCCAGCTTCAGTCAGTTCCTTTAGGTCCCAAGGCAAAATAAGGCCTCGTCTACACTCGGGAATAGCAAACCGTGGCCAGACGTTATTGTAGTTGCCTTGATATCGACCATTAAGGTCTCAGTTATGCTGGAAAATTGCATCACATAAGAAAATAGGTGAGCACCTTGTCTAACACGATGTTCAAGGCTATTTAGAGTGACTGTGGGTAAAGATAGGTGCATTTAAAACTCATGTGAGCTGCTGGTAGTTTTATGAGATGGATAGGAAGGTTAACCACAAGCCATTAACACAGTTTTAGGGCCTGTCTACACTCCACAGCTTTTAGCGACTGTTGCTAAAAGTCAGCATGCATGAACGCTATTTTGCAGTATTTTGTCGGCACTTTTATGGACAAACTACTTCCAGCCCCGCAAGCGGCATACTCTTGGTCAGCAGGAGAGTGCTTCTGCCGACAAAGCCACATTCACACGGCTGCTTGCATCGGCAAAACTTTTGTCTTTCGTGGGGGGGGGAGGCTTTTTAAAGTACTTGTGAAAAACAAAAGTTTTGGCGACAACTGTGCAGTGTAGACATACCCTTAATCATGACTTTCCTTGTCATGGCTAGTAGCCAAGATGGTCAGGGATCCAACCCCGTGCTCTGGTTGTCCTTACGCCTCTGACTGCCAGATGCTGGGACTGGACGACAGGGGATGGATCATTCACTAATTGACCTGTTCTGTTCATTCCCTCTGAAGCATCTGGCACCAGTCACTGTTGGCAGACAGGATACTGAGCTACCTGGACCATTGGTCTGACCCGGTCTGGCTGTTCTTATGACCATACTAAGTGCATTTAACACTGTCTTAATAACTACTCACACATTTTGTATTTGTATTAGAGTAGGCCTAGAGCCCTCCATCATGGATCAGGGCCCTATTGTGCTAGGTGCTATGCAAACACAAAGAGACATTCCCTGTCCTGAACAGCACACAATCTAAACAAAAGACAACAGGTGGAGAGAGCTACCATGTTTTCTAAGATGATGTAATTTCCCAGCATAGACAAGGGGTTGAAATTGTCAAAAAACACTTAAGTGATTTAGGACCTTAAATCCCAATGATTTTCAATGGGACTTTGGGCTCCTAAGGGCCCAAGTCTCCCTTGAAAATGGGAGTTACGGCCCTAAATCCTTTAGGAAGTTTTGAAAATTTTACTCAAGGCCTCATACAATGTTAGACACTCAGGTTGAGATTTTCAAAGCTGCTTAAAGAATCCAGATGCCCAGTTCCCATTCTTTGCTGCTTAGAAAAGGGCAGGGGTCAGTACCATGTTGCTACATACATTGCCAGCCACTAATGACTTAACAGGAGGGATTCTTGAGGGCTCACAAAGTTGAGATTCATAACTCCGAGGGCAAGTATCAACTCTCTCATTTCACAAGTGGTTGAATAAGTAAAGGGACCTGAGATGACTTGCCTAAGCTCACAACAGATGACAGCCAGAGCCAGGAATAGAACCCAGGAGTCCTGACTCCCACGGGTCTCTCCGCTGAACCTTACTGCTGTTAGTTCATGGTAGTGACCAAAAATACAACCATAGACATGCTGGGGGTTGGAGTTGGATAAGCATCCAAAAGGCTGTGATGCATCATCAAAGTCTGTCTGAACTACCTTTCGAGTCTACAAAGCTGAGATTCAGGCCTGGTCTGCTCTACAAAGTTAGGTTGATTTAAGCCATCTTGCATCGACCTAGTGGTGCATGTGTCCACAATTCACTTGGTCTCCTGCCAACGTAAGTGGCCTGTTGTGGTGACACAGTAACATCACCACCCTGAGCGACGCTGAGCCCTGGTCGATGAACAGAAACTGATGCAGTGCAAGCGTACACACTGCGTTACCTATGTTGACCCTCACAGCTCACCAGCAGCAGTCCCACAATGCTTGACCGCTCTGGTCACAGTCGTTAATTCCACTGCCCAGGGGCCAAGGCGACTAGAAGCCCTTCCTCCCCCTTAAAATCCCATGCATTTTGAAAAGCCTTTTTCCTGAATGCCCTAGCAGCTCTCCACTGTTGTGTGCAACTGCCAAGCTGACAGGGGACAGCTATGGATCAGTCGTAGAAATGTGGACGTCCACAAGCATATTTCACGTGAGATGCAGGAGAAGGGGTATGACAGCGGAGCAGCAGCAGTGCTATGTAAAAGCCAATGAACTGAGGCCGGCCATATCAGAAGGCCAGGGAGGCCAACAGACAATCCGGTGGCGCATTGCAGACTGCTGCTTTTACAAAGAGCTGCATGCCATACTTGGCGGAGACCCCATCATCACCCCGCAGACCACGGGGGATACCTCCAAGAAGTCCAAGATGCAGACCCCGCCATGAAGAGTGAGGACAAGGATGAGGAGGAAGGCGAGGAGGATAGGGGATATGCGACCGCAGGGTCCAGCTATGCCGTTTGAGACTCCACCACAGTCCAGTCAGTCTCGGCAGTCAAGTATGAGTGAGCCCGTTGCAAGGGAAGGAACCTTGGATAAGTATATAAATGTGTTTCCAATTATAATGATGTACTGATGGTGCCCCCTGGGACACTGCGCCCCATATTCTTCATTGAGAGATTGTTATGATATGAATATGGCATATACTAAGATATGTTTTATGCAAGATGGATCATGTGAGGTATTGGAAAGGTTATGATATACTGACTATGATTATCCTATTGTATGCATGTATCATTTTTTTATCTAAAGTTAGGAATATGGTCTATGTATCAATTTCAAAAGTGTTTGCCCACCAGACAAAATGCAGTAAGTCAGGTTAGTTAGTGGATGGGCCATTAGAGAGAACAACAGGACTTTGACAATGCTAATATTCCACCTTCCTGAGGATTTATGGCTGCTTTGACACTGCAGGGTCATGTGATCATGTCACCTGGTATTGGACTCCATCTTGGACTGCTAGCATTTTTCCACAAATGGGGTGGGGATTAAACTGGGAAACAAAGGATTCCCGCCATATGTAAATCCTATTTAAGGCAGGGAAGTGAGTTAATCAGGGTCAGTTCTTCACTGAATCCCCGCCCAAGATGACTGCTGAAAACAGTGATCTGGGGAAGAAAGGACTGGACCCAGAATGGAAGGTGTCTGGCCTGTGAAAGGAATACCTGGAGTTCTAAGCTACAAGCAAGAGCAATTTGTCTTCAAGAAACTCTGCAACCTGCTTAAAACAACATTTAGGGTGAGAAATTACTACTTGTAGCCAGTTTCTTTAGTGTATTAATCTTAGTTTTCATGTTTGCTTTATTTGCTCAGTAATCTACTTAGATCTGTTCGCTATCCCTTATAATCACTTAAAATCTATCCTTTGTGGTTAAGAAACTTGTCCTTTTCCCCTCTAAACCAGTTTGTGCAATTCATAACTGGGGGGGGGAGGGGGGGCAAAAATCTGTGCATCTCTTCCTCCCCATTGAGGGAGGGAGTGAATGTCATGAACTTGTGCTGTACTGTTTTCTGTGCAGCGCAAGACAGGACAATTTGGGGTTTACACTCCAGAGGGGGTGTGCATTTGAGAACTGGGCAATCCCCGAGCCGAATCTTCCCACTCGGAGCTGATCTCAGGGTCTGTGTCTTTCTGCAGCTGGGTGTGGCCCTACCTGCACGTCTGCTGGAGGAGGCCTGAGGGCCTGGCTCAGTAGGACAGTGTAAGGGAACGCAGACTGGTGGAACCAGTGGGCTCTGTGGTGCCCCGGTACATCAGGTGGTACCCCCCGGAGGGGGGGGGGGGCAACGCATCACACCCCCAACTTAATAAGACATGGCTATCAACTTTTCACTAATGTACTCATACTAGAAAAGGCAATGGTACAACAAAGGGAGGTAGCATTGCTATCTCCTTTTCTTTCCTCTGTAGAGTGAGGCAGGGGGAGGACGACATAATGATCAGTTTGTTTAGGGGCACGGGGATGTCCCTTGAATCTTCCTGAGAGATCTCAATGACACTTTCCTGGAGGTACTCTGCCATCCTCTCCCAAAGGTCTCTAGGGATGGCTGCCTTATTTCTTCCTCCACTGTCAGACACTTTCTCATGCCAGTCAGCGATAACTTCAGCAAGCATCATTGCAGAACACACACTAGCAGCACGCGGGCCCAGGCAGCTTTGGGACACCAGCAGCAGCTGTGCTCTCTCTGACTTTGTCACCCTCAAGAGTGAGAGATCAGCTGAAATCACCACAATTGGTGGAAAAGGGTGCCAGGATTCCATGCCATTGCCCTATTCTCATAGTTTCACGCAGCTGAGCAGTTTCCCTCCTCATTTCCCTCGCCCCTGGCAGGCCGTATGCCCCAGGGCCGGTGCCATGAACGGCGCCGTGCACACACTCTCCAAAGCAGAAGTGACAAGAAGCAGGTCTGGTGTAAAACCTTACGGGAGCAAGGGAACAAAGAGTTCTGAACCTTAACTTTCGCTTTCCGTTGCGACTATACTGACAATGGAACCTCGGGGTGTTTTATCCACAGCGGCTGCCGCTAGGGCCTTGCGAGGTTCCCCCTCCACATCCGCGGAATGCCTGAGCCAGAGGAAGAGGAGAAAGAGGAGGACTCGGGATGACACGTTCAGCAGGATCCCACAAGCCAGTGCCACAATCGGACCATAAGCAGAGGCCTAGAGGATGAATATTTCAGACAATCTGGAGAAGGAATAAGCGGACAGGAGAAAGGTGCAGGAAAAGGAGAGGGAGATGCAGCAAACACAGATGCTGCAGACTCTTGTGGAGCTACAGCTTCAACAACCTTCCTTTGCAGTCCATAGAGAACATTTTACACCTGCTGCCCACACAAAATAGCCCCAGTGCCCTCCCCAGTTACTTGGGCCGGGCAGAGGATTTGCCAATAGGCAAGAAATGGGGTCCGATCAGCGGAGATGATGCAGTGCGGTTGTCACATGTGAACCACAAATGCTGGAGACACAAAATACCCAGCACCCAGAACCTTTTGATTTGTTTTTTAAATAAAAGAATGTATGTGACTCAGTTTCCCCTCCTCCCCTGTATTGTTACCCACTGGGTATGAAGGGGTTAATTTCTTTCTTGAAAGAAGACCAGCAATGGAGTGGGAGGAAGTCACCTAAAGCATGAATGAATTACAAGGAACTAAATTCACTGGGGAGTAATTAATGCAAATCCCTACAAGGTAAACAAGTCTGCAGAAGTACCGACCTCTGGGGGAAACTGCATGGCATGGTTTTGAGCATGTTCAAGAGGCCCAGCAAACAAAGAAATGAAATGATCCAAGAACCCCTGCGACTGCTGTGACCAAGGGGGACTGACCCTGCAGGAAGGCTCTGAAGTAGAGCTGGTTGGAAAATATTCATCAGAATACCAGGTGGAAAAAGTCCTTTTTGCAAAACTGAAATTTTCCACGGGCAAAAAGTGAAACTGACAAAAGCTTCCCAGGAGGGCTGCCAGGCTGAGCACTCTTTGCCCCTCCCACAGCTCTTGGTGATTTCATTTCCAAAGTCCAAGTCCTGGCAGGCAGGCGAGAAGCCAAAAAATGCCTTTCAGATCTCCCAAAAAAGGGTTTTTTTCTTGAAAGTCCTTCTTGCAAAAAGCTTCACAGTTTTGACTTTTTGTCCATGTTTGGGACGCATTTTTTTTTAAAACGTGGTACATTTCACGGGAAGGGATTTCCATTTTCCAGCCAGCTCTAGTTGGAAGGATTATGAAACATGACGAAGATGAGTGACACCTGGAATGACAGATGACAAGTCTGACTATAAGCTAGGTTTTTGTTTTTAAGATATGTTTTTTCCTGTAATGCTTTTATTCTAAGTAGGTCTCTTGCTTTCTCAAGGCAGGTTGGTCACTGGTTATCCCTGTCGTAGCCCCTGGAAGCGGACAGGAGAGCAAGTACTGAACTAAACTCAGACTTGCTGAAGTGGTCAGAAGGACAGGAGGAATTGTAACCTAAATCCTCCCCAGTCTGGGGAGAGAACATGATTTCCACCCTCAAAAAGGTGATAGCTTAAGGTCTGGCATGTCCACAAGGAGGCCACGAAGGGATCAGAGGTACAGTTACCTCAGGAATGGAGACATATCCCTCACCCCAGCCCCAGCCAGTGCATGATCAGCCCTTGCCGTATTTCTCAACTGTGCCATGCTCTACTAGCAAAGGGGAGAAATGGGTTTATTCCAGCTGTCACCTGCGTGTATCACAAACTGGGAAGGAAATAGATTAGCCTCTTATCTGCTACAAAGAGTTAATAAAAGCAGCTCACAGCTCCAGAGACAGCAGGAGGGGAAAGCTGTTTCCTTTCTTAACAGCAGAGCGAAGTGTCAATACAAGGCGAGTTTCATTACCGGAGTTTCTGGCTTCATTTCTTTTCTCTAACCCACCCAGACAGTGAATAAACACCGATGGTCCCTGCTTCCCAAATGCCTTTTAATACACACAGGGAGGGCTGAATAAATGTGGGTCCCTTGTGAATTACGAGTCTTGGTGATATTAACGGCTCTATAATGCTGCTAAACTGTATTCAACTGGAGTTCAACATTTCTCACTCTCCCCAATGTGAGGACAAAAAAAAATATTGCTGTGGAAAGACTTTTTGTTGTTTGTTTGTACAGCGCTTACAGGAGCATTCGGCATGAAAGCCAAGGAAAAAATCAAGTTATATTCCATAGCGCCTCTTTCCCAGGTGGCTTTCACCACAAATTTATATATAAAAGATCCCCATAGGGTAGCATTAACTTGATGAAAACAATGCAAACATGAATACTCACCACAAGCTTCATTTGATTTATGCTCATATAGTGACAGCACCATCCCTAGCAGAGAGCTAAATCTAGGCAGTTAGAGGGGCCTGGTTCACTAGACTGCTGGCTTGATATGGAGAGTTTGTGTGACTAAATCACAGGTTTAAACATCAGCCTCACTTTCCCAAGCGCCCACGTGTGGAGTAAGACAAGGGCGAGCGATAGCAGCCTCAGGCTTTGTATTTGCATCGGCAGCAACAAGCACCTTGGAAGGGTGATTAAACCCAGCGTGTGCAGGAAGTTTCTTACTCACCGATCCTCAGGGAGTGGGGGCTGGCGGCGATCTTCATTAGCCACACCAGAAGGAGCACCAGAGGCGCCAAGACCCGGGGCATCTTCTATAAATCCTCATGGAGCCCTGTGGTGGTCTGGGCATGACATAACTCTGCAAAGAGGGAACGTTGCGCTGTTAACGACACCAGCCGTGGAACCAACATTGCTTGCAAAAAGCATCTCAATTGAAGGAGACAGTTCCTCTTGCCTCCCACAACCAGACAGAAGCAGGACAAGAATGACAATGAGCCAGGCCCACTAACTACACATCCCCGACCCACCAGCCACGCCCCTGATTGCTACTCCCCAACCCAGGTTCAAGGCCCAGCTTCCCACCTCCAAAATCCAACCCAGTATCTCCATTAAAAGATGAGTGGTGGAGGAAACACAGAGCGAAACATTATTCTATAAACGGGCACTTCAACCCCTAAATGCTCATATTGGTACCTGCGGAGCAATTCAAGCATCTAGCTACAGGACTAGGCACCTTAACTTATGTGCCAGAGTTTGAAAACAAGAACAAAAGGGTATAAATTGGCCAGCAATAAATCAGAAGGTTTCTAGCCACCAGAGGAGTAAGTTTCTGGAGGAGTAGTGGGGGCAAACAACCTAAGTAGTTTGAAAATGGAGCTTGACAAATTTGTGAATGGGATTATATGATGGGGTGTGATAGCAGGGGACTGGACTTGATGACCAAGAAGGTCCCTTCCAGTCCTGTGAAAATTGCATATTACATAAAAATCAAGAGCAAGTGCTTATGCCTTAGGGCGTCTCCTTGCTTCCAGGATTGAGAGATTTTTTTGCCCCCTATTTTAATCACGCCTTGAAGAGATCTGAAGATACAGATCTCTCCGAGGGTCACTGAAATGTGGAGCAAAATCTCACAATCATGGAAGCAAGGAGAGACGGCCTAAGGCTCTTGTAGATCACCACAGCCAGAGGACATGTTTTTAAAGCTGTCACCTAGAAAACAGACCTAGCCAAGCGATGACCACTCCACTGCTCCAAGCCCTGGTTTGGGAACAAAGCTCTGGTGACTCCACTGCCCTTTGCTTGAACTGGTGGTGGGCAGTGTGCTTCTATCATTAAGGCTGATGTGCTAGTTATCTGTCACAATCATACAGATTCATACATGGTGCTTTTACACTTGTGGGGTCAGACATGGCCCCAGCCCTGAAGAGCTTTCAGTTTAAACGGGACAAGACACTGGTCGGCAAGACTGGAGCAGCGATGGGGAAGAGACCGTTAATGACGGGAAGGGCAAGAAGGACTGCTTGGAGGAGGAGAGGGGAAACACTGCATAGGTGAGAGGAAGGTGAGACCATGACAGAAGGGGAAACAGAACCCTTTGCTGCTACATAGCTCTGGGATCCAGGGAGCTGCCAGACAGCCAGAGGGCTGGAGTGGTGTGAAATGACAAATGAGGGACAAGGAAGGAAAATAGGACCAAGGTGGCAGTGATCTTTTATAAGAACCTTCCTTTGAGGGCTTCAGCAAAACCCATTCACTGCAGCTTAGCTGACAGCATGCACGCACCCAGGCGGGGCATGGCAGGATCACGCTCACAAGCAAGAAGCTTCCTGGCTTCTCTCTGGATGGAGATGGGGGACTTTCAGCTTTGAATTCGGTGCAGATCTAAGAAAGCATCTGCACTGCTCAGGGCTGAGCCCTGCCAGATAATTCATGGGTGAGTTAAGCTGTTCCCACTGCAGAGATTAAGCAGAGGATTGAGCTCCGGGAGACATTTCCAAGCACATCACTACCAGGTGGGGGACTGTAGGATCGAGGGGACATGGAGACATTCACCCAGGTCTCTGATTTTAATCTACCTTAGGCCACCAGGTCAAACCCACCCCAGCTTGGTAATGGCTGGAAGCTGTTACCATCTGATGGCAGCTTGGAGACCTGAGAGAAACCAGCTGGTGGGTCTCAGTGGGAAAAGAAAAAGACACTAACCACCTGGCCCCCTTGCTGGCACTCCCAGCAGAGCGACCTAGAATTCAATGGGCCACAGAGGCTGTAATGAACTCCCATCCTTAAACGGGGACCAAAGTCCAGACACACCTGGCCAAGGGTGCGTGGGGGAAGCGTGCATTGCTCGTTCCGACGCAGCATCTGTTGTGTGGCTGAGTAGTGATTCCAGAATTGTGCACCTTGGCATGAGCATTAAATTCAATGGCCCCCTTGTCTATTACAGAAACTCTAGGAGCTAGCACAGTACGAATAACTAGCCAGCTGGGATTGTCATAAACTCTCAGCTAATCTCCACCTGGCAAGCCAACGGTAGTGATTTGAGAACTCTGCGCTAATAGGTGCATAGGTGCTCAGAGCACCTAGGGAGCCACTGCAAATCTCACTCCCTTCCCGCACAACTCACCCCTCCAGTCACACCTGTCTCCAGGCCACTCTGAGACTGCAGCAGGGGGACCCTGGATGAGATACAATTCAGCTCTGATTCAGCAGAGTACCAAACTTAACTTTAAGCACTTGATTAAGCCCCAGGGAAGTCAATGAGAGCTGAACACATGCTCAAAGTGAAGCACATGCATTAAATGCTCTGCTGAACGGAGGCCTTTAGGTACTTCATTGCTGTGGCTAAATCCTACCTTCTGCAGCCAGCCTTGCTATGAGCCTTCATAGCACCCAGGGGCTGGGGTGAACGACTGCTCCCCTATCCAGGCTCCTGAGCAGAAGCGAAGCTGTTCAACGGCCCCTACTGCTCCTCTAAGCAACCACATGTGGGGTAACTAATGGCCGATCCATGTCCCACTACTGACCATCCATTGGGTGGGGTTGCATGAGAAGCCCCAACAGAGTCATACATGAGCTCCCCAAACCACGTCCACCCCTAGGAAGTGGAGCTGCATTTAGAGCCCTTCTGTGTCATGGAGAAGGGGACAGGATATTCGCCCCAGGGCAGCATTTGCAGAGCACTTCCTCCTGCTCCTGCTATTCTGTGCCTCTCACCTGCCGTCCTGGCAAGAAACAAAAACTGGGGGGTGGGGGGGGAAATACAGCAACGATGGTGCAAAACAAAAATTTTTTTTTTTAATATCTCAGATCATTCCCAATGGTCATTAAGAACTGCCCCGCCACATTCACAGCAGAAACAGAACTTTAAAGGGAAAGAAAACGATAGAAAAATAGGAAAACAATCAATATTTCCCACAACATTTTGCAAAGCAGCCAGTGCTCTTACAATTAATCCACCTGCTGCAGACAGACGCAATTACTATATCATCTCTTAGCCACAAACATGAGGAAACTAGGATAAAGAACCCTGGTTCCTCTGCTCCACACACTCTGATCTCTTGTCACTTCAATGAAACGACATCTCTTCCAGTAAACACCAGTACAGGGGTCGGCAACCTTTCAGAAGTGGTGTGCTGAGTCTTCATTTATTCACTCTAATTTAAGGTTTCACCTGCCAGTAATACCTTTTAATGTTTTTAGAAGGTCTCTTTCTGCAAGTCTATAATACAGAACTAAACTATTGTTGTATGTAAAGTAAATAAGGTTTTTAAAATGTTTAAGAAGCTTCATTTAAAATTAAATTAAAATGCAGAGCCCCCTGGACCTGTGGCCAGGACCCGGGCAATGTGAGTGCCACTGAAAATCAGCTCGCGTGCTGCCTTCGGCACCCATGCCATAGGTTGCCTACCCCTGCACTAGTAGTAGATCTCACAGCTACTCTCCACATAGAGCCACTAGAGGGCATCACGGCTCACTCGGACACAGACTTATTGAGTATCACTTACTGCTGGAGCCATGCAGGAGGAGCTGTGCAGGAGGAGCCGGGGGCAGTCAGAGGAAGTGGTTCATTCTAGTAATTGAACGGGCACCACCATTGGAGAAGAGGTGTTTTTCATAGGCCTCATTAACAGCTCCATAGAGAGATTATAGCTTACAGGTGAAACTACTGTCCCTTGCACTGATGATGTTATTTCCATTGGCAAAAATGCCCTTAAAATACTAACTTTGAGTATTCCATCCAGTCATTCATTTGACCCACCTCCAACCCACTGGGAAATATATTTCCTCTCATCTGGTTTCTCTACTGCATGGGGCCAAATTCTGAAGTCTGGACAGAGGCAAAATTTTTAATCTGCCTTTGAAATCATGGAGAGTTTTGTGGGAGAAAAGACAAAACTTTTGGCTGGTAATTTCATAATACCTGGAGCTGATTCTTACCATGCTAGCTCTCAATTTCCTGCTCCGCCAGAGACTTCCTGTGTGACCATGGGCAAGTCCCTTAGCTGCTCCTTGACTCAGTTTCCCATCTGTAAAATGAGGATAATATCCCTGCCCTACTTCCCAGGGGAGCTGGGAGGAGAAACACATTAAAGATCATGAAGCACTTTGAGATCTAATGATGAAAAGCATTACATAAGAGATTGCAGGTGGGGAAATATAATATCTTATATCACACCTTGTTATTGTTCCCATTTTAAAGATAGGGAACTGAGGCAAAAAGAGACAAAATGACTTGCCCCCAGGGTCTCATAGAAATTTAATGACAGAGCCAGATCTCCGGCTAGTGCCCCTAACTACTGGACCATCCTTCCTCTCATTCCATTCAAACCTTCCTATGTGCAAACTGGGGCCAGGATTTTGAGAAGAGACTTAGCCCCAGATCCTGCAAGGTTTTCAGGCACCTAGCTCCCTTTAAGGAACTCCAAATCACTGAAGCCCACACCCTCAGTGTTTGGGTATTCAGTGTTAAACATTATAAAGGGTCTGAGATTTGCAGAAGGCAGGTGGCCAGCACATTCTGAAAATCAGACCCTTTTAAGGTGCCTCATGTTGGTCTCCCAGAACCCTGGGCCCCCTATAATCACTGCTCCCCTTCTGAAAATCCAGCCTTAAGGATTTTTTGTTTTGTTTTGGTGACCGCTGCAGAACACTAGCAGGGATCGGAGAGCTCTAAAAATGCTACGCATATGGTAAACCTGTTCCTTAGAAGTGTTTGCAACAATGGAATCAGACTGCGGAGCAACATATCATTTGAGCATTTTGAAGCCGTTATTTCAAAACTTTCCAGGTTATTGACAAAACAGCAGGATCAAGTCAAATTTACTCACATTGGTATTACAGCCAGACATGTGGAACTGGCTCACTCTCGCGCGCACAGTTTCTCACACCTATTCTGCATGAAAATAAAACAAGATCCTGAGAAACAAGGAGAACCTGTAACTCTCATGGACTCGGAGGGCATCCAGAACCTTGCAGGACTGGATCTAAAGCTATCTGAGAAGCCCTGTGATTTCTTGCATTGCTTCCTCAATTCAGATGCAGTGATGCTCTGAGCAACCCCCTCATTCCCTGCACAGGATGCCAGACTGGTATTTTCCTTTATATAGAGAGATATGCCTTTCTCAGAGAACTGGAAGGGACCCTGAAAGGTCATTGAGTCCAGCCCCCTGCATTCACTAGCAGGACCAAGTACTGATTTTGCCCCAGATCCCTCTAAGTGGCCCCCTCAAGGATTGAACTCACAACCCTGGGTTTAGCAGGCCAATGCTCAAACCACTGAACTATCCCTCCCTTCTCACCCACTCCCTCTGTATGACCAACGCAGCCTAGGGGAGAGAGAGAGATACTCTAAATACCTTTTCTATCTGAGATGCAATAGAGAAACTTGGCAATTGCTAGTTCCCCCACTACAGATCTTTTGCAGTCTCCCAGCCATTGACACTTCAGCTGCCTGTTTATTCCAAACAGCAACCAATCACAAGGTATATTGTACCAGAAACTAGCATAAGTATTGGAAGCTTCTTCACTGCACTGTCATCTTTAACGTGTCACCTGAGTTTCCACCCAACTCCCCCACCCCCACCCCCACCCATCCATCCTCTTTCTCTCGCTCACTCTCTTCTTCTATGGCCTGCGTCTCATCTTCCTCCCCGGCCTTCACATTGGCGGCTGTCAGTGGCATTTGGGAAGCAGACCTCTAGGAACCAGCAGGGCATTATTGCATGATTCAGTCCCAGGGAATGTTTCAGACTTGTTAGCGTTTGTTAAATGGAATGTAAGGGATCAAGAGCTCTAAAGTGGAAGCAAATCGGGTTTGTCAGGGATGCAACAATAGCCATGTTGCAAAACACGATGAAAAGTGAAAAAACAAATCCCTCTATCAAGGTGCTGGCCCAGCTCCCCTGATGGAGAAAGCAGCAAAATGGAGCTGCTTAGCCTATGACAGTGCCCCCATCTCTGTACCCTTCCCTCCTTAACAGCAGCTTACATTTCTCTCATTGCCAAAATCCTTTAGTGAGTTCCCTTTGGGAAACAATCCAAAGTGCCAGCTAGTCAACAGCTAACACTTTTCATCCACCACAGAAATGCAGTCACCTCTGGGGAAGAACACACCAGTATGTTAATGGTGCCCAATGACGCTTAGATGAGGGCAGGGTATGAAGAAGGTTGTCACAGCCAATCGAAGTGGTGGGGGCGGGGGGATTCAGTTATAAAGTATCCATAGTGGAAATTGGTGGGGATGCCTAGCTCTTATATAGCACTTTCCATCAGTAGTTCGCAAAGTGATTTACAAAAGGAGGGCAGTCTCGTTATCCCCATTTTACAGATGGGAAAACTGAGGCATAGAGCGATGAAGCAACTTGCCTGTGGTCACCAGCAGGACAGTGCCAGAGCTGGGACTCTAACCTAGATCTCCTGAGTCCCAGTCCAGTGCCCTATCCACTAGGTTATCATTCCCCCTATCTTGAAAAAAGTTGCCCGGGATCATAAACGAACAGTAGGCAATCTCATTTTCCATCTCCCCAAGAGTGCGGCTGTGCAGGGGTGGCTTCTGGATCTGCGTGTTTGCTAATTGAATAACCAGCAGCAGAGATCTGGGGGAGAGTCAGATCATCGGCCATACGGCGGTGACCTCCAGGCCACCTCCACGGCTTGCAGCCGAATGCCATCTGGGTTTGGTGAAAGGGCAGAATGCAGGAGTCACAGGGAAGCTGCTGCCTCAGCGTCACCAGCCTGGAGTTCATAGTTAAAAGCTACACGATAAACACATGGCACGTGCTGTGCTTGGCTACGAGACCAGCAGGGTTGTAATTACCTAGAACATGGAGCACAGAGGGATGCTGTGGTCACCTAACGTTATCCACAGCTAGGAACAACTTCCCAGTGCTTTGATTGCTAGCATGGAACAGCTGGCAGGGAGAGAAAGGTACCTTGGCGTTTGCCAAAAGGCAGACGCTGAGCAATCACCCCCTCCTCCACACACTGTGCACACACATCCCCCATCTGGATCATATGCTTTGACGTGCCCAGAGAAAGCAACACAAGAACCCTTCCTCCTCCCCACTCCCCCCACGGCTAGATCCATGCAACTGAAGGTTAGGAGCAGACAGAAAAGCAGCAAGAACCTCTCTCTTAGTCAGACAGCACCAGGGTGTCGCACTGCCATTTAGGAAGGCAAACAAGAGCCTTGCGAGGCGTCTGCAGCAGATTGTTAGAGCTGCCCTTTCCTCCCAGCCTTCCGAGCCTACCTCCCTCCCCTGCTCAAAATTCGCGCGCTCGCTTAATTGAGACACAAAAAAGTAGCAAGCGCTGCTCCTCACTTCCCTGCCCTGGGAAGTTCATTTTGCCTGAGCTGAAAAGTTCCCCATTCTCCCACAATGCTCACTTCTTTGCTGCTGCGAAGTCTCTCTCTCTGTAGCAGTGTAGCCAGTTACAGAGCACCCTGTCCCTATTAGCCCCCTCCAAGCACTCCATCTCTTTCCTGTTGTGACTCCCAGCATCCCTTCCTGGGGCCGTTTTAATAGCAACTAAAGTCCTTGATCACAAATCCAAGCAATCCTCAATGCGTCCTCAACATAAAGTCCGACATTGTGACGTGATCGTTCATACTTCACTCCGGCTCCGCAGCCACCTCCAGGGCTCTTTCTCCGGCAGTCTGCTCTGGCCGGAGCTCAGCCTTCTGGCCCGGCTTCCTTCACCTATTAGTGTGTTCTGATTCTGGAGCTTCTCTTCACCACACCACGCTGCAGACCCTTGCTGCCTTTTAATAGCTGCATTACCTGGTTCCCCACAGGTGGGACTCATCTTGTCATCAACGCTGGCTTGGCCCCAGGCTGTTACAGTCGTTCCCATACATCTGCATTTTAATGCCATGAAATATATGTTCCACGCAGGTTTGCTTGGCAGAAGGCTTCAGGGCTGGGGTGGGGCATTTGTTAACAAACCACATGCTCACCTACTAAGAGGGCATCCATCCTAATAACGCAGACATGCTTCCACAGCAAAGATGAGGGGGGAAATAAATTCCCTTGTCTATGGCCAATTGGGGGGAAAACGCCTTTAGGATTGTTCTGATCCTCTTTTCTCCATTGAGCAAGAAGAGGAAAAGTGAATGCATACAAGAAATGGCTGCACTAATCCTTCTATCCATGGAGAACATGACCCGCAAGCTTCCTAGAAAGAGACAGATGGCCTTTTTAGAGTCTCTGTCCATGGTCCTGAGGCTTTCCCCCAGCCAGCAAGTTCGCAGGGAAGCCACATGTACCTCCTTCGCAAAAGCTTTCATCTGTAGCACTGAAGACATTCCAAGACTATAAGGAACCCTGGAAAGCAGATAGCTGTTTGAAGCACAGAGCATCTGCTATTGTTTTAGGTCATGATACTCCAACATCCTTAAGAATATGACCCTGCCAGATAGAGAGAGGTCAGGTGGAAGATGTGTCTCATAAATCACTTATATCAGTACATGATCTAAAATCTTTGGCTGCTCTCAGGAGAGGAAGGAAGTGTGGTTTTTGCAGTAAGCACTTCGGCCCAGAGTTTAAAAGGCATTTAGGCATTTCTGCACAGAGAGTTGCAATGCCTGAGTAATTTAGGAGCCCTTATCTCTTTCAAAAGCGATTTAGGCCCTTAGGAATCTAAATCCCATTCACTGACTATGGGATTTTAGTTCCTATGTGCCTAAAACCCTCTTCAAACTGGGAGTTAGGCTCCTAAATCAGTTAGACATTGCAACACTGAGTGCAGCAATGCCTAGATCCCTTTGAAAATCTGGGGCTTCAGTTATGTAACTTCAGGAGGATGAAATTAAGAGCAACTGTGCTGATGGGATGTTTAGACATTTTTACATCAGATTCGCTTCTCAGAGTTAGCAGCTGCTCCTGAAACTACTTACACATATTTAATTAGCTCTCTTTTATTGTACTAGCCAATACACTTCCCTGTATATGTTGTAGCATCTTTCCGATTTAGTGAGATTTCTGCAGGAAATTTCTTACTCATCACAGCAAAAGCCAGAGGGAGAATAAACTGTTAAACCATAGAAAGCATGTTTGCCTTTTCTACCACTGCTTCTGACTGGTGGTAAAGATATCCCTGAAAAAGCAGGTGCATCTTCCACGCAGCTCCTTCTATCAGTGGGGCAGAGGACACTCCTGAAAACTGTGCACTTCAGCATGACGGGAAACAAAATTTACCTCCTGCATCAACGCTTCTGTCCACCCAGCCTCCCAGCTCTGGTCTACACTAGGAACTTACATCGGCATAGTTACATCTATACCTTGAAAGATGTTGCAAGGCTGACCGAACCCCTGCTGTAGACAGTACTAGGTCAACAGCAGAAATCTCCCATGGACCTTGCTGTACCTCTCAGGGAGGTGGGCTACGCCAACAGGAGACCCCCCCCACCTGCACTGAAGCATTACAGCAGCACCGCTGTAGTGGTTTAAGTGTAGACATCAGGAACCAGGCGTGCCTTCTCCATGAAAGCTTTTGTTCCTCCTATTGGAAAACAAAACCCCCACCCACTGTCTGCGGGCTCCCTTCAAAACCAGCAGCAGCTCTGATACTTGGAGATGGCTTTAATCTTCTCAATGCACCTGGGGAGACAACCTCCAGCCCAGGCGTGGCTGCGGTGATGCTGGATCTCTGTGCGTCGCCAGAGGAAGTCTGACACACAGCGAGGAAATGCAGTTTGAGCAAAGCTACTGCGACTCTCGCAGCTGAAATAACAAATTCAACAGCTGCAGAACAAGGAGGAATTCTGAAAAATTGTCCGGAAAAATCAGCAAACAACTTAACTGGGTCTTTTTCATTCTTTTGACAGACGCGGTGAGTGATTTCCCTTTACAAAGCTTCATCTGTGGAGAGGTTCAGATTTAAATTAAACTGACAAGATGGAAAGGATCTGAATCAAACTCCAACAGTTGGGCGTAGCTGGGTTTTATTGCGTGGGGTGGGTTTTATATATATTGTGTGGGGTTGGTTTTATATAAATTTTTTGGAAGAGACTCTAGTTACAAACCACCCAAAGACACATGTTCAGTGCAACTGAAACTTAAAACTGATACAAGGAAATACATTCTCCCCCACCACACCCACATAAAACACACGAGTCACCTGTGGAACTCATTGCTACTAGATATCATCAGAAGCAAGAGCTTAGCAGGATTCAAAAAAGGATGTGATATGTATACAACTAACAAGAATATGCAGAATTATAAAAGTAAGGATTATAAGAATCCAATAATTTTGAATGGGATCTCAACCCTCATGCTTCATGGCACACACTGACATCTACCCAACGGGGGTCAGGAAGGAACATTCCCTAGAGGCAAGTTATCCCATAAAGGAGGCCTTCTTACACCATTTTCTGAAGCAGTTGGTATTGAACTGGATGGAGAACTCTGCTGATCCAAGCTGGTATTTTCTCTGTTTCTGTAATAACATAGCCCCTTTTAGATTTTGTCAACAATGCATCTTTAAGGGAACACACTGAAGATCCTACTTTACCCCTTTGTCAACCTACACAGTCGCCCTGTGGTTCCTCTCCCTGCATTATCATCACAGTATTTGCACTGTGGCTTGTCAGGAATTAACTCATCTGAGGTGAGAGACAGGTGGGTGGTATCTCCTTCCCCAGGTGTCAGCAGGATAAAAGCACCTTTCTCTCCCTCTCTCTCTATCACATCACAACGAAGACATAGCTGCAGGAAGGGCATTCAGTTAGCACATCTCAGCACTGGAGGAGACGATATGCAGCGGAAGGTGATATTAAAGATAAACACCTGTTGGGCTGAAACATGAAATGGATTTTTTCTCCTCCCCTACAGTGTTGTTTTGTTTGTTTTAATCTCCCCATCCCCCCTCCACACACACACACACCCACACACCCCTAGCTGTGTTGGTTAGGAGTGTGTGGGGGGAAACATCACCCCCCTTTTTGCCAGTATAACTGCCTCTGCACAGGGGCGTTCGAACATGAGGTATGAGATGCTCAAGGTGGTGAGGTGCTCAAATGCTGTGATGGGGGCCAGGTAACCTGAGATAGCTAGACCAGGGGCACTCAGAATTTTCCAGGTGGCTGCAAGAGGAGCACTGGAGACGTATCCCCCATGCAGAGCCAGAAGAGGAGGAGTGGTCGAAGCTATGACTCAGATACTGTGGTGATGAGTTCAATATGTTCCCAACAGCTCATGCTTCAGGGTTTCAGCTGGCCACCTGCAGTGGTTAGAGAGGGATTCCCCATCTAGCAATATGTTCAGGGTGGGGGGGGGGGGAGAGTGTTATTGCTTTCCTCTGAAGCACCAGGGATGGCCAGGGCTGGAGACAGGGCATTGGACAGGATGGGCCAGGGCTCTGAGTGGCACCAAGCACTTTCTTTCTCAATTGCTTGGCTGGCTGGTTCTTGCTCACATGCTCAGGGTCTAACCGATCACCACAGGTGGGGCCGTGAAGGAATTTTCCCCCAGGTCAGATTGGCAGGGATTCTGAGGGGGGTTCCCCTTCCTCCGCAGTGTGTGGGTATAGGTCACTTGCCATGATTATCTGGGTCCATCTCACTTCATCACCTCCCTGCCATTGTAGGGACCTTGGGCACTGGTGCACCTCGGTCTCTCCTATTCTCTGCCTGTGGCACATAATAGTCAAGTCCCCTGTGGGCTGTAAAACGTAGGTCTAATTTCGGTCGCTGGGTTTCGTGTGCGGGTGCTGGGTGGTGTTGGTGGCCTGTGATGTACAGGGGGTCAGTGGTCCCTTCTGGCCTCGAACACTATGACTCTACTACCTAGATAGATGGCTCTGCTCACCTGCTGCATGGCTGGTTGCCCGTGTGGCTCTGATGCGGATGAAGGCCATATAAGTACATTGGCAGACGCAGAAGTAAGCTGCTTTGTCTGTACATCCCATAGGGCAGTTTTCTCGCTTTAAAATCCTAGCAGAGACAAACTCCCTGTAAGTTTTACCACAAGATAGCTAGGTGAGGTCAACGCTGGATCCTTCCCCCACCCCAGGGCCCATGGTTGACTTTGCCTAGCTACAGAGCAGTAAAATTACCATGCCTTGTCTTCATTAGGATTTGAGAGAGAGAGAGAGAGCGCTAGCACATTAGTTGTCCCACGGCAATAACAACAATGCCCAGCTCTGATATCACATGGAGATCTCAAAAGCATTTCACAAGGAAAGAACGTAGCATTATCCCCACTTTACAAATGGGCAAACTGAGGCACAGACAGGGGAAGTGACTTGCCCAAGGTCACCCAGGAGGCCAGTGGCAGAACCAGGAACAGAATGCAGGTTGTGACATTGCATACCTAGGGGGTGCTCCCTGTAACCCCCATATTCCTCAGTTATATATATATATATATATATATATATATGTTTGTGATCTTACACATAAAGTGTGCCTTGTAAGGTATCAGGGGAAAGGTTATGATCTGCTGAAAGCCATTTCTCTATCCATATATGTATATCATTGATGCATATGAAGTTAGGAGAATTGTGTTGTATGGTGGTCACTAAAACATGCTGTAAGTTGTGGGAATCAGCCAGGTATTAGCTCCCCAGAGGCAACAGCAAGGAAAGTAGCCAATACCCGGGTGGGTGTCAAACAAGCCATCAGCAACCATTGTCCAGCCAGAGAGCTACAATGCAATGACTCACCTGCATGAGGCCCCACAAGGGGAATTGCTCATCCTTGCCTGGGGACTCAGCAATGCCCACGAGATGTGCCTGGACTTGTCATTTCCAAGCACATGGACTGAGGGTATAAAACAGACAGTGGCCACATGCACGGCCTTTCTCCTTAACCCACCTACACTGCAAGCAACAAGGACACTCTGAAGAAGACTGAAGACTCCAACAGAGGGGACTGGCCCAGGTTTCACGGGTGAAACCTGTGTGCTATGAACTGCCATATCCAGTGAGGTGAGAAAAACTGCTTAGTCTAATTGTTGCGCAGTCTAATAGGGTTGAGAGTTTAGACTGCGTGCTTGTTTTATTTTGGTAACTAACTCTGACTTTTTGCCTATCACTTAAAATCTATCTTTTGTAGTCAATAAATGTGCTTTACTGTTTAGCTTTACCAGTGAGTTTGCCTGAAGTGTGTGGCAAATCTGCTCAGGTTTGCAAAGTTTGGTGTACATCCACTTTCCATTAAGGAAGTAGTGAACCAATTAATAAATCTGCATTGCTCATTTTGAGCAGTGCAAGACGGTATATTCCTGAGGTACAAGGCAGGGAGCTGGGGGGGTTGTCTCTGGTGCCTTTCTCTGTGTGATTCATGAGTGGCTCTGGGAGCATTCGTGCAATCTAGCTGGGTGTGGGGCTCCACATGCTCTTGTGCTGAGTGATCACAGCACCTGGAGGGGTTTGCTGCTGGTCACTAGCAAGGCATTGTGAAAGACAGCCCAGGCTGGAGAGTTAAGGGGACACAGCAGTCCAATGGTCCCAGGCTGCACCCTGGGGATCCCATCACACAAGTCTCCTGAGCCCTAGGTCAGTGAGCTTTTCACTAGCCCCCACTGCCTGCCCATGCCTTTAAGAAGTAGCACAAATTACTCTCTGCCACTGCAGAGCCAAGAAGCCCAGGTTGTGCCTCCGAGGCCCGGCTCCTGCCAGTATTTCCTTGCAGTGGGGCACCTACACACCACACCTTATCATGAGCTGGGCCAATCTAGCCCTTACAACACTTCCTTGCTCCAGTTTGCCCTGCCCTCAGTGCTGGCACCATCACTCTTCTCTGTAACTCTCCACCTGTGGCTGGGCCACGTGAAAATTTCTCCTTTAATGTAAAAAAAAAAAAAAAAAAAAAAAAAAAAAAATGGCTAAAATCCTGGGATTTTATCATTTTTTGAACTGCTCAGGATTTATCTTTATTAACAAACAATGAGAGTTTAAGCCCTGTGGTCTCAAAGTGCTATGAAGAGCCCAGGAAGCCCTTCCCACTTCAGATACACGTTGGTTTTGAGCTGCCACCTTCAAGTAAAAGGCCAGGAGAAGGCTAGAGGGTCGTGGAGGGGGACAGGCGCACCGGAGGCACCTCAGCAGATAAAAGGAAAGAAGGCAGATTCAGTCCCAGCTGAGAAGTGTCTTGAGCTACCACTAAACAAGGGTGGGTGCTGCCTGCACACTCACCGCTCCTCTGATTTACAGAGCTGCAAAATCTTGACACTGCTTCAAATATTTAACTGCTTTAAATACGCTGATAATGAGAATTACCAGGCTGATGGCAGCGTAGCTTGGATTCAGCTTCTGGTTAAGTCTGACTCTAAAAATCCTCTTCAGTCAATCCTAACCCTCCCCACATCCCCGGATAACTCCCCCATCTTCTCCCTCCTCAGCACCCCGGCCTCACACATCCTCTTGCCAGCTGTCAACAAGGCTGGTGCTTTCCTAGTGTCACAATTATCTAGCAGGAGGACCCAGAGTACTTTGCAGGTCATCACTTCAACAACGCAACCTATGGAGATTATTGCAGCAGCCATTCTGCACCTGTCCGGCTACGCTAGGGTGTGTGGGTGGGTGTTGTGGGGTGTGTGTGTGTGTAATCTATAAGAAGAAATATTAGGTGAGCATAATCGAAATCACCCGAAGTGGAATTAAGCCAGAGCTAACAACCCCACTCTTACAAAAAGAGCCATGGAATCTTTAATGCCCACAAGCAGTCAAGGTGCTGGTTTTATACCAACTCAGAGGGGATTGCACCTCCAACAGCACATCATCCCCTCGTGCCACTCTGAGGCACCGGCTACATACTCGGAGGGAAGAACAACACCTACTGATTCATCAACACCCCTTTCATTCAGCTTTCCCCGGAGGTTTCCAATCCTCATACAGACCAGGCCCTAATCAGTGCAATGTATGAAATAATAATTCATTGTATCATGGTAGTGCCTAGAGGCTCCAATCGGGTTGGAGTCCCACCACGCTAGGTGCTGTTCAGACATACAGCAAAAGACAAAGCCAATCCCAAAGAGCTGAGAGTCTCAGGCCATGTCTAAACTGAATTCAGAGGCATGACTGCAGCATGTGTAGACCTACCCGCGCTAGCTCTGATCTAGCTAGCTCCAGTAACAATAGCAAGGAAGCTGCTGCAGCACGGGCTGCACAAACTGTCACAGTTCAGGGCAACTGCACCTGTGTTTCCCCTCAGTGGTCCAACAAGGGCAGCCAAGCTCAGACTTCCAGCTCCCCAACCATTGCCTTTTTGGGTGGAGACCCGTGTCTCACTCCCTGGTGACTGGGATATTTCCAGGGTGCCCAGCTCCCTGCCTTCACTGTGTTATTCCCAGCAGAGGCAGGCTGTCCGAGAGGGTTGGCCACCTTCTCCCCATGCTGTACTGCCCAGTGCAGCAATCTGGGAGCTGACCTTGTGCGTGAAGACAGAGGCAAAAAAATCATTGAGTACATTAGCTTTTTCCACATCCTCGGTCACTAGGTTGCCTCCCTCATTCAGTAAGGGGCCCACACTTTCCTTGATTTTCTTCTTGTTGCTAACATACCTGAAGAAACCCTTCTTGTTACTCTTAACATCTCTTGCTAACTGCAACTCCAAGAGTGATTTGGCCTTCCTGATTTCACTCCTGCACGCCTGAGCAATATTTTTATACTCCTCCCTGGTCATTTGTCCAATCTTCCACTCCTTATAAGCCTCTTTTTTGCGTTTAAGATCAGCAAGGATTACACTGTTTAGCCAAGCTGGTCGCCTGCCATATTTACTATTCTTTCTACACATCGGGATGGTTTGTTCCTGCAACCTCAATAAGGATTCTTTAAAATACAGCCAGCTCTCCTGGACCCCTTTGCCCTTCATGTTATTCTCCCAGGGGATCCTGCCCATCTGTTCCCTGAGGGAGTCAAAGTCTGCTTTTCTGAAGTCCAGGGTCCGTATTCTGCTGCTCTCCTTTCTTCCTTGTGTCAGGATCCTGAACTCGACCATCTCATGGTCACTGCCTCCCAGGTTCCCATCCACTTTTGCTTCCCCTACTAGTTCTTCCCTGTTTGTGAGCAGCAGGTCAAGAAAAGCTTTGCCCCTAGTTGGTTCCTCCAGCACTTGCACCAGGAAATTGTCCCCTACACTTTCCAAAAATTTCCTGGATTGCCTGTGCACCGCTGTATTGCTCTCCCAGCAGATATCAGGGTGATTAAAGTCTCCCATGAGAACCAGGGCCTGTGATCTAGCAACTTCTGCTAGTTGCCAGAAGAAAGCCTCGTCCACCCTAACCTAGCAGTGCTTTGGAACTACTCCCAGAAACACCTCTCCTCTTCCGTGATGCTTGAATCCAGCTGGTAGCCCTGCAAGACCCCATCCTGGGGTGGATTTTCAATTGGTCTCAGTATTGGCTTAATGCTGGTCTCAGCCAAATGAATTAACTTCACAGAAGCGGGGCTATGTTCACACTGAGTGCTTGTAAAATCTATCTTCTAGCTGTGAGCCCAGGGTCACTCACCCTACTGCAAATGCCACCTGGGTTCATTGATTATCTTTGTTAACCAATCCTAGCCCCTTTCCGATACTGGATATCCCGATCCATTTCAACTTTCTAAGCCTTGGGGAACGCCATCTACCTGCCCAGGTAAGTACATAGCCTCCATAGCCCTGTCGTACCCGAGCACCTCACAGACACCCATGAGGACATCCTCACAACACCTCTCAGAGGTAGGGGAGGGTGTCCCCCTTTTACAGAGGGGTGAACTGAAGCTCACCTAGATTAAGAGACATGTCCAAGGTCAGAGAGGGAGTGTGTGGCAGAGCAGGGAATTGAATCCGAGTCCCAGTCCAGTTAGCTTAACCACCTCCTCCTGGCACCATTTGAGTTTCCTTTAACCCAGTCTCTGACCCAGGAGCTTTTCCATCTTAACCCAGCCCTGATGCCTGTGGGATTCGCTCCAGTTCAGAAGGGCTCCAGCACGATGCAGCTCTGTATAGTTATGTTTCTACACAACTCATCTCAAACCAGCTACGAACCCAGCAGGCCTCCGACTACCCCAGATGCCCACGACTCTTCAGCCCAGCTTATTTTGTGTTCCCAGCTGTCAAACAGCAGCCTCTGGAGAGACTCCTAGACCCCAAAGAAAAGCTGCAAACTCCATTTCCCACATTGCTCCCTTACACAAGTGACATGGCCTTTGCTTGGTAAAGCAGGGTATAAAAGGTGGTGGGGGAGGGGACACAGTGGATTTTGAGAGTGAATGAAACCAGTTATTCTTGTCACCTTCAAGCCATTGTCTTTCCCATTCCTGCTCCGGGAGAGCAGTTCTTTATAACAACGGATCGCTCCTTCTGGTTCACGAAGAGTTAAATCCCTAATGCAGCTGTGTGCCCCCCTCCCCCATCCTCCTCAGTCTGTTTAAATAAACATCCCAAAAGAGCTGACTGAAGAGGGAAGCAGAAATGTTGAGATGCCTGATTTACAATCAGGGCAAGTGGGCAGGTCTGTTCTGTGCTAAAAGGACCCTGAATTAAAACCTCAGCTCCTTCCTGGTTCACAAGTGGCTCCTGCCCTGAAGACATGTTACTTAGGAAGCCGCCTGTACTGAATGCTCAGCTGTCTCCACTTGGGAGCCTGCTTCCCAGCCAGGGTAGAGAGAGAAATAACAGCAGAATTGTGGATAGCCCAGGCAGCGGCTTGGGCTAGTCACCCCAGTATCCACCCGGGGCACCAGGCAGGTTTGTATGCGTTGGTGCTGGAATTACGGGTGCTGCTGCACCCTGGCTGGAAGTGGTTTCCATCATATCCAGGGTTTACAGTTTGGTTCAATGGCTCTCAGCACCCGCACTATACACATTGTTCCAGCACCCCCTGTATTCCGGTGGCTAGGTCATGCTGACGCTCTGGCTTTATTGCTATTTTTAGCACACTAGCTTGAGCAGCGCTAGCCCATCTCTCCACCCGCCATGGGATGCATGCTCCCAGCTGCAGTGTAAACGTACCCTGAGACAGCTGCTTCACCAGAGAGACACCCCAGCTGGGAAGGCTCTTGCTTTGGGAAGCAGGGCCGGCTCTAGCGTTTTTGCCGCCCCAAGCAGGAAAAAAAAAAAAAAAAAAAAGCCGTGATCGCGATCGGCGGCAGCTCTGCCGCTTCATTCTACGGCGGTAATTCGGTGGCAGGTCCTTTGCTCCGAGAGGGAGTGACGGCCCTGCCGCTGAATTGCCAACGAACGGCCGGACGTGCCGCCCCCCTCTTCATTGGCCGCCCCAGGCACCTGCTTGCTACACCGGTGCCTGGAGCCGGCCCTGTTGAGAAGGCTGTTACACACCTGAATCTCAAACAGAGATTTGAAAATCATCCGCTGGGACCACGTTGTTCATGATTGATCGTTATACTCTATACGTGTGTGTGTGTATGCACATGCACACATCCCTGTGGGTATGTAATGTGCAGAGGATGGGGTCTGGGAGGAAGGTTGATTCTTTCGAGCGGGGGCTTAGGGAGAAAACTTAGCTATGAACGATTGGTGCAAAAAAGACTGGTGCATAAAACCGTCGACACCACAGTGCAGAATAAGAATACTCCCAGAGTAAACAGTGTGCAGTTTCCTATTAATGATGTGGTGCTGGATTAACTCTGGCCCCGCAAACGTCCTCAGACTTATCACTCTATGGTACCAAGCCTGATGACAACCCCAGGAAGCCGTTCGTTAAAAGCCGAGCAAACGCAGTGCCCCATTAGATGAATCTTTCTCCTGAAGTTGCGGCTTCTCCTTCTCTCTGCTCAAGTAGACAGCAAGACTCCGCAATCACTTGAGCCTCCTAGGAAGAGGGTTAATTTCTCTGGATAGCCAGAGTGGACATTTGTCCTGATGTCTCACGCGCAAGCTACATGAGTTCAGTCTGGCAGTGATCACTCGGGATGACGGGATATCAGAAGCGGAGGCAGCTGACCAGACTCTTCCACCTTACACTGCTGATTAAGTAGTGGGGCTTGCAGTCTCCACTGTCGTGGGGCTTGTCTACCCAGCGAGGTAGTGAGCGACCCGTCCTGTGGATCTACAGTGTGCTAACGGGCCATGCTAGTGCGCTCTGACGTACTGCACCGTGCACAGGGCGCGTTAGTGCGCGGGAAGCTAGCGTGCTGCAGAATGCTGGCTTGCCACGCGCTAACTCACCATGCAGACAAGCCCCAGACTCCTTCATGTGGTTCAGAATTCCCTTTCCCCTCCTACTAGGCATCCGGACCCCGCCCTCTTCCCTCTGCGGCCTTGCAAGGAGAAAGAAAAGACAAGCACCTCCTCTCCATTGCTATTTTAATGCTGGCCCCTGGGACAGATCCCATTGTGATCCACGTTGTGGATATCTATTTTAGGTACTTACATGAGCCCCATCACAGTCATATCTGGACACCTCACAATCTATAATGTATTTGTTCTGACAACAGCACTGTGAAGTAGGGCAATGCTATTATCTGAGGGACAAAGCATCTGGGCAAAAAACACACGGAAGTCTGTGGCAGAGCAGGGAACTGAAGTCAGGTCTTCCTAACCCCAAGCTAGCACCCTCACTACCAGACCATCCGTCCTCTCAGAAGGGACAGAGCGAACTGTTGCAGCACAGAGCAAGACAGAGCAGGGCAAGCCATCCTGGGGTTTACTAGAAAAAATATTTGACATTCACACCACGAAGAGCTATGCAAACTATACACCGAAAACAGCCCCAATGAAATGCAGCCACCTCTGGGGTGGGGAGCAGCAGCCAAATCAGCATATGATGCGTTGCACTACAGAGGGTGGGAAGGAAATTTTGGCCCAGGAGACCAGAAGAGACTTCTGTTCTTCAGAACAAGTGCCTTGGGATCTTTTGGGCCACATCCACAGCTGGTGTAAATCAAGCAATATCCACCACCTGAAAATTTGCCCAGTTGCCTCAACACTGCACAGGTGACTTCAACCGTTACGGTCTTGTGCCCTTTGACGCAGCCGCACAATGTACCGCACAGATTTCTATTCACCTCTTTGAGAAATATGAAGGGCAGAACTGTTGCTGAGGGGATTTGAACCTGGGGCTGCTCTTCACTAAGTGCTTGGAATGCTAAACTCTCCCTTTCCTCTCTGCACCCAGACTGCTGCTAAGCCCCTTACTCACAGCACCCAACTGGCTTTGCTGGGCCTGTGGTGCTAGGAGGAAATTCTCCATCTGGCTCCGGCTCTACCATCTCTGAGACTCTAATCAAGACAAAATCAACAGCTACTAGCTGTCCCGGCCCGAAGAGCCCACAGAGCTCTTCATCCAAAACTCCCTTAGCTGGCTGGTGAGGGAAACAGTTTGGCAGCATTGGAATCTTTGCTCTGTCTCTCCTCTCCCACCCCCTCCGCCTGCCTCCATGCTCTCCTCTTCGGAGTCTTACTGCCACTCAAGTGGAAATTGGTCTCTGAGGAGGAGAGGGGGCATGGGATTTTCAAATGCCTCCTTTTTGAGCTGACAGCAGCCTTTTCAGCCCAAATGTTGCTCAAAAAGGTTCATGGAGACAGATATGTATTTTTATGAGTGCCCCAGAATGAAATCTTTTTAAAAGCTCCTTTTCTTAAGCACTTTGAAATAATTAAAGTCTTCCATCAAATTACACCAAAGATCTCTCTATGAAAAGCCTTTAATTTCCATCCACATAATGTAACTTCATCCAAAAGATGAACTCCATGGGCTTTTTTCTTTTTTAATATTATTATTTTTTTAAATATCATGCCGGGAAAATTTAATTTGATTTTAGCCTGACTAGAATGTTGGACGATGCAACGTTCTGTCAGCAGATCACAGCTGCAGCGGTAAATCACAAACCCACCCGCTTCTACACTTCATGTTCAATCAATTCAGGGCCTGCAGGAGCGAACTCCCAGTACGCACGTAGTCCTGCAAGGGTAACCCAGAGTCACTGGAAAACTTGAGCATCAGATCCTTCCCTTAGAGACGCCTTCACCTCAGAGATTGAGGCAGGCCAAAAAGAACAAAGATCTGGCAAGTGCTCACTCACGGCGGAAGAGTCAAGATTTAATATTTATTAAAATAGGTTGGGGCGGGGCGAGCTGCGAGCTTAACCTCTACACTGCAGCTGGTGTAGATCTAAAGTGTCCTAGCTTTAGTCAAGCTAGTGCACCAAAAATAACAGTGTAGCTGGGTTGGGCTAGCTGCCTGAATATGTACCTATCACCTTGGATGGGAGGGATTGTACTCAGGACAGCTAGCCCAGTCTGCTGTCTGACTACTACCACAGCTACACCACTATTTTTAGCTCACTCAAAGCTAGCACCATCGTGAGCTGGAGCAAAAAGCATGAGGCTGCAACCCTGGGCCCACTGAAGTCAATGAGGTCAGGATTTTGTCTTGTATTAGCAGCAGACTGCTCCGCAGGCCCTATTTGCATTAGAAAAAGGGCTGTCTGGATTTCATTGTCACTCCTGCGCCTGCACTGTAGTCACTTAAAGACTATTTGGCGTTACACAGATGAAGAGTCTGCTCCTCAAAGGGGTCGGGCCAGCTGTGTGAGGTTTATATATTAGCATCTCAGAAGGGCGAGTTTCAGAACACTGAAGACTGGGATTCGGAGCGCAGGAGAAGGCGTCCAGAGGCTGCTTTCTCCTGTGCTCATTAAGCCATGTATTTCCATACAGGAAAGAAGGAACCATCCACCTACATGGTGCTCCTCACTGTGGAAGCAGAGTACCTGCATATTGGGGTGACTCTACTTTCCCGGAGCGAGAAGGAAGCTGAGGGAACAAAGCCAACGTTTTGAATTGCATCAGACAAGCAAGAGGAAGCCTGTGAAAGCAGCAGCACATGGGGCAATAATCACCAGAGACATTCAAGTGAAAGGCCTTCTGAGAGTTTGCTCAGCAGATGCCCGATGCTTGATCCCCCCTCAATATAAGTGTCAGGACAGGAGGTGGCCTCCTAAGGACGTGAGGAAATAGAATCCCTTCCCACCCCCATCTGAAATAGCTCGGATTTGCCAATTTTCAGGGCCTGCTAGAGGGTCCTGTTCTCTATCTTAGACACTTATGTGGTCCCCATTACAGTAGTATCTGAGCACCTGAGGTTGGGTAGCACTTTTATCCCCATTTTACAGATGGGAATTGGGGCTCAGAGAGACTGACGTGCCCAAGGTCACAGAGGGAGTTTGGGGTGGAACAAGGAACTGAATGCATGTTGCCCAAGTCCCAGGCAGGCACCCTAGCCAGGGATCGTCCTTCCACTCCACCCAGCCTCTGAGGAGAATTAGGTGAAAGCAGAGCCTGGGGTGTTGCGATTTGTATTCAGAACTGCTGCTTGGTAGGAGGAATGAGTGATTGTAGCTTGCCTCTGACTTTGTCATTGTCAGTACATGGCAGAGTGCTCTGAGCCAGTGTGTGGACACTCTTTATGGTCTCAATGAAACAAACAAACATGAGTCCGTGCAGAACAGACTCATTATAGCCGGTAGGTCCAAAAGCAAATGAAATGTCTGGAGAATCCCAGCATGCTAAGGGAGGCAGCGAGGCCTACCTGAGGGAGCCTTGGACTAGCAGTCCAGACACCTGGGTTCTATTCCCAGCTCTGCCTGTGGGCAAGTCACTGCCCTTCTCTGTGCCTCAGTTTCCCCACTTGTAAAAAGGGATAATGATACTCCTTTGGGAAGCACTTTGAGCTCTGCTGATGAAAAGTGCTAGATATGATTAGAATAAATGGGGATGGTACCAGCTTGGGAAGCAAAACTCTGATTGTCCCACTTAACTGCATCCTTCAGCAGCCAACAGGCTGTGATGCTGAGCATTGGATCTTTCCAGCAGTGGTATAACCCTCCCCTCAACCCAGGTGGCACAGTAGGGAAATGAACTCCTTTCCCAGGCTAGCACCATAACCACTAGGCCAGTCTCCCTTTCTAAAGGAAGCTGAAATAAGGTCTTTATCTGGCAAGATCCGCTGGGGCACCCTGATGGTGGGAGTGGCCACAATATGTGTCTAGCTATTAAAAGGCCAGGTAGAGAGAATGGTGTTATGAAAAAAAAAAAAAGAAAAAAAAAAAAAAAAGGTCTTGCTCTGCTCAGAGAAAGGTATTTTAAACATCTGAATACTGCCAGCCACATCAGAAACAACAGGTGTTGGACAGGTAAACTGTGCCAAAGCTAAAAACCTAATATTAGGTACTTATCTGGCCTCCTTTATTGCAGGATCTCAGCACCTCACACTCTAATATATTTATCCTCACAACCTGCCCCCCACAGTACTATTCCCATTTTACAGATGGGGAACTGAGGCACACGGTGGCTAATTGACTGTACAAGGTCACAAAGGGAATCTGTGGTAGAACCGGGACATGAACACGGGTCTTCCAAGTCCTCAGCTAGTGCCCTAACCGCTAGACTATCCTTCCTCAACTCAATGTCAAAACCACATACACGTTGCAAGAGGAAGAGATGGAGGATAAATAGTTACAACACAATGGAGCAGAATGTAGGTACAGTAGAACCTCGGGAATGGAGGTCGTTGCTAACTCTGAAATTTTTGTAACTCCGAACAAAACATTATCGTTGTTCTTTCAAAAGTTTACAGCTGAACATTGACTTAATACAGCTTTGAAACTTTGCTATGCAGAAGAAATATGCTGCTTTCCCTTTATATTTGTAAATAGTTTATGTTTAACACAGTACTGTACTTTCTTTTGGTTTTTTTTTTTTTGGCCTCTTTTTTGCCTTTTTTTCTGCCTGATTGCGTACTTCCAGTTCCAAATGAGGTGTGTGGTTGACTGGTCAGCTCGTAACCCTAAGGTTTTACTGTACCGTACTATAGGAGATGTCAAGACCAACCATTGGCTTTGCAGGACTGGTTGCCGTTAGCCCCAAGAGAGGATATGGGTGGATGACTTTGGGACTATCAACTCTCTCCCCTGCTACACCTTGCCCACTTGCACCAAATCTCCCAAAAGGCAAGCCAAACCTTTGGAAGTAGGGAAGGAGGAGACGCAGGGGAAGGGCAGGGTGCCAGTGTGATTAGCTCGCTCCCACCTCTGGCCTATGTGATGATGCCAGCAGCAGGTCTGTGAGTCACTTCCCGCACTAGCGGTAGCGGGCGCCAATGCCCCAGGTCGCAACACCATTCTCTCAAGTTTGGCCCAACCACCCCTTTGCCAAACCTGAGACGGGGGCCCTGTGCAACTGCACATTGGCTAAGCCGGGCCTGATTTCTGTGGGTGCAACTTCAAACATAGGCCCCACTAATGCCGACCCGATGCACTCAGAACATTCAGTTTTTGGGGCAGGAAAGCTGTTCTGATGCAGAATGCATGCCTGTAGGGACCCAATCCTGCAACTTGTGAGCACTCTAGCTGCAATCCAAGCATTTAAGCATGTGCTTAACTTCAAACTCGTGAGCAGGCTCATTGACTTCAAACAAATTACTCACATGTTTTAAGTGAAGCATGCCCTGAAGTGTTTGGCTGGATCGGAACCAGAGTGCTCACACCTTGCCAGAGGGAGTCCATACGCTGCAGATCATGCATGTTGGGTGAGCCTTTGCTCTGTGCCTTTTGTATCACAGTGAGTTGGGAAAGCAGTCAGAGCCTGACCCTATAATTTACTGGGCTCTATGGATTAATCTCAGACCCCCCACCAACGTCATGATTTTATAGCAAGTATTTGTGATTTAATTGCCTTTTTTATAGCGGTATTAAAAAAGGAAGGTTTTAGAATCCTTCCTGAATTAAAACATCCCAGAAGCAGAGGCCCACACGGAGGTTTTGACAGACTTGCATAATTTGCTTGTCATTGACAAAAGAGGGGATGTAACTATTCCTTTGGGGGCAATGGACTAGATTCATCCTTAGCATAACTGCACCAAAGTCACTGGAGTGAAAGCAGCCACGGATCTGACTCACTGGCCAGTAACACCTGGCTCCTACGGCGGCCAATCCAAAGCTCAGTGAATTGAGTGTTTCCATTGACTTCAATGGGTTTTGGAGCAGGCCTGTCAAATATTGTTCATCCATAGGCTTGTGAAAACAGCAAACCTTTCCCACCCCACCCATCACCCTCCCATATTTTCTCCACATCCTTCCATTCAAAAGGCCTGCTCCCCTGTCCCGGCCATGCCACCATATGCCCCATTCCAATGTGCTCTGCTCCCATTTTAAAACCGCTCCTCTACCACATTGAGCTTTGAAACACTGACATGCAGAGACTGCAGCCAGAAGGCACCACCGTCATCATGACACACATCGGTGTCGATACACACGCAGGTACGAGAGCTGGCTGTGGCAGCAGAGAGCAGGAATATGAATGTCAGAATAATGCCCCTGAAGTCATTATAACCTATTATTAAGCTGAAACTGGGGGCTCCTTATTACTTGGGTTATTGACCCAGTAGCAGCCACTGCAGTCTGCCAAGTAGGTTGGAACACGAGGGCTCAACCTGTCGATTATGACAGTTTGGCGTTACTCCAATCTACCGCATCAAGGTGATAACAAAGAAGGGCCCATATGTGAATAATCATAAAGCACAGGTAGTTATGCCTCCTTCTTGACCCTGAGGTCAGACCCTGGCTGCTGTCACAGCCGGTGAATCATCCTGTGTTGATCACATTAAGTTAGTTGAGTAAAATCATCCCTCACTTGCAATCCTTACAACATATTTGACAGATAGCAACCGTTGCACGTACCTCTGGGGTGTAGGGTAGCAGCCAAGTGGAGCACAGCCCCCTACACGAGAGCAACGGAAGAGTTAGCTGTGGCCAAAAGCACCTCAGCAAGCTCCTAGATCTAGTGAAAAGTGTCAGGGGATCTGTAATGTCCACGCTGCCCTTATGGAAAATGTCCGGGCTGCACCCTTATGAGGTAAGGGGCCATAGAATTTAATAGAGAGCGATAAGGTTTCTGTAGAATTTTTAAGGCAGCCTATAGGGTTCTGTGTATGCAGTGGGGTAGCTGTGTTGGTTCCAGGATATTAGACAGACAAGGTGGGTGAGGTAACATCTTTTACTGGACTAACTTCTGTTGGTCAGAGAGACGAGCTTACACAGAGCTGAAGAAGAACCGTGTGTGCACTCAAAAGCTTTCGCTCTCCCCAACAGAAATTGGTCCAATAAAAGCTGTTACCTCACTCGCCTTGTTTCTCTCTAGGATTCTACAGCAGGCATAGAATTAGCCAGTCAAATTCGACAGGCTGGAGTGAGGAAGTGGCATTCCCATCCTGCTCCCCACATGAAGTTTTCACAGGAGGTGCAAGGTCAAACGTACGCCCTTGTTGGGGGATTGCCTTTATAGGCAACAACTCACATTGAGTCTCCAAGCTTTCTCCCGAAGTATGGCAGTTCCCAGTGTTTCCTATAGGAGCCCGCCACCCCTTGTTCTCTCTGCTAGGAAAGTCACACCTATATTTCTTTCAGAGTAGCAGCCGTGTTAGTCTGTATCCGCAAAAAGAAGAACAGGAGTACTTGTGGACTAAATTTGTTAGTCTCTAAGGTGCCACAAGTACTCCTGTTCTTCTTTTTACCTATATTTCTTATACCTTTTAGTGGAACTATCTCGCCTCCCCCTGCCACAGTGAGTCAGCAGAAATTACTCACCAGATTATTCAAATTTAAATGGTGGTAGCGTAGCACACACTCACCGGTGGGTTACTGTAGCACCTATAAGGCTCACTGAGCTGTACAAACATACAAAGAAAAGACAGTCCGTGCCCCAAAGAGCTTGCAATCCAAGGATAAAATGAGAGACAGGTAAACTGGGGGGGAGCATAAGGTACCCATGAGACAATTACAATGAGAGAGGCAACAGTCACCGATTTATTGCAGGATTCCAACTCCTGTAGACAAAACAGGTCAGTAGAAGATCCCTGCATCCCTCTGTGGTTTCATAAATCCTGGCACCCCTGCCACAGCTGGCTTGACAATTACTAGAGAAACGTTTTATTAAATTACATCATTTTTCTGAGTCGTTTCCACTGAGCATCTTTCATCTCATTCCGATTAAATTCTTTAAGACTTTTCTGTAAGGGGAATACTGAAATCCATGGGTTTATTGAGTTATTATTCCTAGAAAAGTAATTAGAACCAACCAACAAGCAAACCATTAAAAAAAATCAGCTAAACCACAGTTGGGTTAAGATCATACACACAGCCATAGGATACTGCTGCAGTGGCAGGGAGACAGAGCCAAGTGAGTCAGGTAGGATGTGCCATCAAACGGCTCTAGGGGCTTCATTTGCGCCTATTATCATTTCAGACAAAGGGAATAGAGAGAAAGAGTTGGCATGTCTTGGCTGCATGCAAATGTGGCCTAGTGGGAGGATGGGAGAAGGGTTAGTAGGTTGCCAGAATGGGATAAATTCATCACAGTTCTGACTGGGGAAGGTTCGTCAGGTAATTTAATTAATAAAGAACATTCCCATTCATCAACATTCAAAAAGTCAATACATACTAAGAAACCTCAAACGGTAATTACTATGGCTTGTTTGTTTGATTTTGTTTTTTCCTTTGACAAATGGGATAGAGCTGAGGATATTTTTACCAAACCAGTGGAAATAGCAACACCAGGTGATATTTATTAATAAGAGGCTGGGAAAAAACTTGGCCACTCTCCCTGGGATTTCACTCCTCAGATTTTCATTTTCATCAATCAAACGAAATATGCAGAGTGGATGGCTACAGCTTCGCCTTCCCCCGCCCCTCTCCATTCCTTTAATGACTTTGCCAAAGGAGAAAAATTCACATGTGGCCAAGAACAGCAATATTTGTTGTTTTAGCCTGGTGTTATATTTAGTTATAGATGTGATATAACTTGTGTGATCGCTTCCGTTTCTGGAGCGAATTACACAATCAACTGCCACCCCATGCAGCCGCCTACACCAGTTATGTTACATCATAAGGGCCAGATCCTGCTTACAATCACTGCCAGGGATAGTGCTGGCGACCGTGAATAATCTCAGTGAGACCATGCTTACTACTCAAAGTGGTCTCAATGGAGTCGACAAGACCACTCATTAGAGCCAGTGCTTGCGCAACTCATGCTAAGAGATTGTGAGTCTATGCCACCGTCTAGGGGCTGGTCCATAGAAGAAGTTTTTGTAACTGCTACAGCTGCCCACTAAGGGGCTTAAAACCTAGTGCTCTGTGTGGTTGAGCCCCACCGACTAGCATAAATGGAAGAGACTCTTGCTTTTACTTTCTTTTTTAATATATTAAAAAAATACAAAAACTGAGATTGTCATAAAATAAGAAAACTCCAGGATCTGGGGCGTTTAGAAAAAAAACACTCCTGGTATTGTGAGACTTGTAAATCATGAGACGTGGCACCGAGATCCCATTAGAACACAGTTAGACATTTTAGTGTAGGCGGAGTAGAATTGCTTCCCCGTGACTGGGTTCAAGCCTTGCGCTGACCAAGGATATCACTCGGTTCCAAGGACATGGCTAACTCCTGTCTACACTAACAGCTTAGCACGTGTTGAAGCTGGGTTTCCTGGCCCGTGATGGCTGTTGCCCAGATAAGATTTAAATCCTTGCAATCAGATCTAGGTGGCTAGACTCCCGCACCAGCACAGGTTTTCATGGAGCTCTGTATTGGCCCAGGGAGCAGCCCACGTGGGTCAGATTGCAGAAATAGGGCCTAAGCCACTGACCTCCCTTCCAAAGAAAGATTTTCACCTGCATACACTGAAGAGCAGGAGGGGTTTTCAAAACACAAGCAAGCAACACGCACACACATCGCGTGGTATAGAAATTAATACAAACAGCAGCAGCTCTGAGTTAAGTCCAGACACAGAGAGAGAAAGAAGTGTGCTGATTCCTGCATGTCACATGGACACTCACAATACTTCGGACTGCTTTATGGGTTCATCAAAGGCTTCAGCCCCCAGCCCTCCCAGAGACTCCACAAGGGCAATTAATCCCAATAATTAATGTTACGTGGATCCCAGAGCCAGCTAGCAATCAGGAAGGGAAGAAAGCTTTCCCTAACTTCTAATACGTTACCTTTTACTAGCCCTCTTTCCCAGAACAGATCATCTCCCACCAACGATAAAAAAAGCAGATGTGGATTCAAGGCCATATCATGTCCTTCATCATCTTCCCAGCTGGAGAAGAAACAGCCTTTTGTAAATTGCCTAGGGAGGTTGTGGAATCTCCATCTCTGGAGATATTTAAGAGTAGGTTAGATAAATGTCTATCAGGGATGGTCTAGACGGTATTTGGTCCTGCCATGCGGGCAGGGGACTGGACTCGATGACCTCTCGAGGTCCCTTCCAGTCCTAGAATCTATGAATCTCTATTTGCTTTGTGCATTGCATTTCAGTTACCCAACCAAAAATAAAGGGGGAGGGGGAATAAGGATTAAGACATAAAACTTTATTGGTTGATTTAAAATTATGCTTTGAAACAAAACCCTCTGGATTGGCAACCATGTATTTCAAGATGTTAAAAGATGGAAGAGCACAAGCAGCACACGGAGGAATAAACAACCTCATCTCAGAGCGTATATTTTATCTTCATTATGCCACGGAGAAGGTGTTAATATACAATGTACAGTGTATTAATCACCCCTCTAACTTCCAAATGCGAAATGCATCATTAACACTCATGTTGTTTTCAATTAGTTTGCTGCACTGGAAGGAAGGGGGGGAAGGCAGGTTTTCTCACCAAAGCGCGATGTGTTTTTGAAAGTCTCAGGATCAGAAAAACCAGTTTGGGTGAAACTCTTGCCCATCTACCACATACAGAGACCTGCTGCTGCTGAGATGCAGAGCAGCGTTGAATTGCCGTGGCTATACGACATGTTCTCTGGTGCCCAGGATAGACTATGGGTAACTTTTTCAAAAGCACCTAAATGACTTTGGAGTCCAAATCCTATTGTGAAAAGTGACTCAGGCACTTAGGACCAGATTTTCAAAGGGATTCCAGTATCTAAAGATACAGATAGGCTCAAGATTGGAGAGGCAGGAGCATTAATATATTAAGAGTAAAATTTTCAAAAGTGCCTAAGTCCCATTTTCAAAAGTGACAGGCATCTATGGGCCTAAATCACATGGACTTTCAATGAGAGGCTCTTAAGGGTAAGATTACCAGTATCATTTGCAAACCTAAAGATGCAGATAAGTGCTTTTGAAAACTAGCCCGTTAGCAGGTAAGGTGCCTGTCTGCAACTTTAGTCACCTAAATACCATTAGAAATTATAGTCTAGGTGTCAATGAAGGACAATATGATTTAGGCTCATAAGTGTCCAGGGTAAGTAAAAATAAATTAATATTTTAATCTGATTTTTAATTTAAATTAAACACATTTTTTTAAAATGACCTATTTAAAATTAAATGTGAAATTATGGCAAATCTATGTTAAGACTTAAATTTATTACGATTAGTTAAAATCATTTAAATTAAATAAAAATAATAATAAGCAATACCTGTTTTAAAAGTTTTTTAAAAAGTCAAGCCAAGGAACTGGTGGAAGCCACTGGCTAAGCACTTGGAACATAGTTTGCTGACGTGCTAAACCAGCTTTTGACAGCAGTCGCTCTTCTGCAGGGGCAGAGAGAATAACTTCTTCATTCCAGTTCATTCAATTAGTTTAGTTAAGAAGCAACAGAAAGTTGAAAAAGCAGGAAACTAGTTTTTCTCTTCCAATTTAACTACATGGGGAGAGGATGAGATCTACTAGTTCTAAAATCTTGAAAGACATGATGACAAGAAACAATCAATCAACCAGTTTATTAACTACAGGTAATACTTCCTCTCTTTAATAACTCAGTTTTGAAAAGTATTTTATGTATCTAGCATATTTAAAGTAGTTTTATGTTACTAGTAAAAACAACTATTAAAATTTTGTTTTGTGTATTTAATTGAACTCCAATTTCCATCCAAATAGAGCCTGACACAAAATCATAAACATTAATCTTCTAGTAAATTAAAATGCACCATTCACGATTTTCTAACATAGTAAAAAATGTAAAAATTAAGAATCTGAATAAATGTATGCTAAGCTATACAACCCCTTAAATAAACATATGTAGATATAGAAAATCCTCTTAGTTAAGAAAAAGTAGAAAGTTTAGTGCAAAGGTTACATTTAGTTGCAAATATATACTTAGGTGCCTGTCGCTTTTGAAAATGGGATTTAGGCACTTTTAGATATTTTAACCTTAACCTGTTAATGCTCCTGCCGTTCCAAAGCGCGACCTGGTCAGAACCTAACTACATCTTCTAAAGGCCATATTTTCAAGAGCTTCCATTTAGACACCCAAGTAAATGGCCAGCTTTTCAAATGAATTCAGTTCAAAAATCAAATTGGGTGCTAAGCTCTTTGAAAATCTGCCTCTTTTTTGAAAGTCCAGTCTTCAGTAAACATAGGTTCCACCATTAAACCTAGATCACCGTTTCAAGGCCAACTCGGCAGGACAATCTCTAGCCTATCTGAGAAGCACCATCACCTGGGTGGCCCCACGGAAACCCGACCCCAAACACACCGTGCAAGCTCCAAATCACCAGGAAGGCCCATATCCTCACAGACCATTCATCCGGCCAGCCGCCTTTCAGGCCCCCCTGAAGGGGAGCAGCACTCAGCAAACCAGAATATAGCCCCGGATCAAGGCACAATAAAGGCTGACAATTCAGGCATTTCCAGAGATGCAACAGAGCTCAGATCAAAGTTCTGGAACCATTCCTCTCCCTAAACTTTGGAACCAAGATGGGACATCAGAATCAGACTGTCCCAGCTCCGTGGTGAACTGCGCCATAGACATCCCCTTGAGGTGAAAGACCTGGCTTCCTGCTTCTCACTCTGGATAGATCCAGTTGTGCTTAGACTGGATCTCTGGCCTTCAGCGCCCCCAATTCCCAACTAGACACAGCTCAAACCCATCCCAGTTTGGCACCAGTCAACCCTTTCACTCCAGAGACCTGTGACCTGCAAGTTGGCGAGAGTAACACACAAAACAGCATCATCTTTTTATGCCTCCCCAACAGGTACCTAGCACACAGCGCTGAGGGTAAAACAACAGAAGGCCTAAACGCACGGCTCCTCTTCCTTTAACTTTCCATGCAGCTTTTGTAAACTAACTCTGTCTCTGGCAGAAGCAGACTGGACTCCTCACAGCATCTGTGTCGCTCGGTCAGTGTGCTCCCCACCTCCACCCTCCCACACACACCCCTTCTGCCTGCCCAGGCAAGCATCTCTAAGGTGTTAATAGAGCCTCCTAGGCTCACGCTTGGGAAAGGTCAACCTTGCCAGTCGAGCTGGAGCCAGCCAGGGAATATTCCCTAGTTGAGAATTCCCATCCTCTGTTTCCTCCAGGAGTCTCATCTCTGCCGTCGTTTCATTTGATGTTCATTTCCCCCTTTGATTTCTGGCCTCCAAGCAGGATAATCTCAACCAGATAAACCAAGATTATTATCAATAATAATAGTAATAATAATAAATAATAACAATGCAGATATTTCCAGTTCTCCACACAGAGGGTCAGGAGTGGAATGAGAGTATCCTATTCAAAGCAGCCCACAGGATCCAGTATGTATTTTATTTTGGGGTGGGAGGTGTGTGATTAAATAGATAATATGGGCCCTGGTCTGTTTCTCCATCACTGCATTCAGCTCCGCTTCCTATGACCGTCTATGGGCTGCCGGCACCAGAGAAGAACTGGAGTCCAATGCATTCTGACCATGCTCCCAGTCTCCCTGGCCTGCCCCCTATTCCAGGAATTAGGAGCTGGGGCTGGTTGAGGGTGGCTCTAACAGCTCTATCCAGCCAGGAAGGGCCCCTGTACAGACAGTATTTCCTGGTGGTCCTCTCAGTCCATTTTGTGTCCCCTGTAAGGCTCTAGAGCAATGGAGAATTGGGCCCCAATACTTTACACATGTATAGACACAGCACATTTCATCTCATACCCTTAACAAAAGGGGGATGCGTGTTACTCTCTCCAAGGAGGAATGGATCAACACAGGAATTGAAAATGCTTTGCCCAAGGTTATAAGCAAGTTAAAAAACTGAACTGGAAATTCAATCCAAGTGTCCGGAAGTCCAGCCACCCGGTCTAACTAATAGTTCAGGCTGCCCTCTACTATAGTCTGCAGAGGCAGGAAAACTCTACGTGCTGATGAGCTCACACAGCGGATCAGAAAGCAACAAGATTTAGATGTTTCTCCCCAAAGTGAGAAGCAATAACTAAAAACTCCCTTACAGATCAGGACTGAGACAGATCCTGAGCCTTTTCTAATTAACAGGAGTTATGTGCATCGCCCCCTAACAGTGGCAGCAAATCCCATCTAATCCCCTCATTACATCATGTGAGCTGTTTAACAAAACAGCCTTTTGTTTAAAGATGACACTTTTAGAGACAGAAGGGACTGCCTGCCTTAGCCTAAAATTTACAGCCAAACTGTAGCTGGCCCTTCCCTATTACGGTGCTCCCTTTTAGGTGGCTAATATATATCTGGCCCAAATGGTTTCATATATGGGATGACCAAGGCAAACTGCTCTCACATGATCTCCAGGCTCAAGACTTGAAGCCACATGCTAGTATAGGTTGCTATGGTTGCCAATACTTAATGCAAACGGACGTAGGTAAAAAAGAAAGTACTGTAGTTTAAAAAAAAGTAAGACAAATCTGGGCCTTTTGCCATGAAAAATGTGAAGTTGTCCTTGACTCCAGAAGCAAATGAGGCATGAAACATATCAAAATGGGATATTCAATATATGGATGTATTTAATATTTTATGAGACTGGAAATCTTGTTACAAAAGGTTTGGACAATAAATCAAGCAATGAGAGGCCTTTTTTTTTTTTTTTTTTTTTGCATTGTGAGTAAAGTTTGAGCAGCTGTATAATTTGCAGGGGGGAAAAAGAAAAATCCCTGTGCTAATAAAAGAATCTGAAAATCCCACATATGAAAACCAGAAATGACCAACTTAGCCATCAAGAGTAAAGATCATCATGCATTATTCCATTTACACACTGACTTGTCTATGATTCTTCTTCATTGGAGATTTTCAAAATAGAGCTTTAGTGGTCCATAGACCTCATGCTAACTGCACAGGGCGTAATTTCACCACCAAGTAGCTTAACTCAGTTAACTCTTTATGGTTTTCATTTCATTTCTAAATTGTGGTGTGTGATGGGTCACATGAGCCTCATGCGTTGTTTCTGCTCCCTATTGGAAAGCAGGCTTTTCGAGCTGCAGAGCACTGAACAATAATGAGCAGTGCTGCCAACTCTCATGATTTGATCATGAGTCTTGTGATATTTGGTATTTTTCCTAGAGCCCCAGCTCCTGGAGTCAAGTGATTATATGATTGATTTCTAACCTTTGTGGTAGTGGAGAAAAGCTTAAAAGCCTGAAGTGAGTGCACCCTAAAAGTTCAGAAGTTTCTATTTGTTGCTCCCTGAATTATCACTGTAAAACAGTGTCAGGTTCCCTTTGCAATCTTGGGCCCCAATTCTGCAATGGATACCCATGCAATGGATACCTGTGCCTTCCCTCCCTTCCTTCCAATGCAGCAAACTAATTGAAAACAACATGAGTGTTAATGATGCATTTCACATTTAGAAGTTAGAGGGGTGATTAATACACTGTATGTTGTATATTAACACCTTCTCTGTGGAATAATAAAGACAAAATATACGCTCTGAGATGAGGCTGTTTATTCCTCTGTGTGCTTCTTGTGCTCTTTCATCTTTTTACATCTTGAAATACATGGTTGCCAATCCAGAGGGTTTTGTTTCAAAGCATAATTTTAAATCAACCAATAAAGTTTTATGTCTTAATCCTTATCCCCGCCCTCTCCCTTTTTTTTTTTTTTTTTTTGGTTTCCCTGCCATTGTTTCATTTGATGTTCATTTCCCCCTTTGATTTCTGCACAGTTCCACTGCATGGATCCAGCTGTAGGATTGGGGCCTTGGTTAGCACTGATTCAAATATTTGGTTCAACTTTCATTATGGCCAACACCAAGTATTAAAAAATCATGAGTCGAGCCCTCAAGAGTTGTGAAATTGGCTTAAAAATCTTGAAATTTAAAAATAAATAAATATGAGGTTCTTTTTACTTCCTTTTCATTTCTGAGCCTTTTTGGATACACTTGAGTAACATTTTCAACCTTCTCTCTCTAACCAGGAGGGCTGGAATTTAAATGATGGCTGAAATTCTCACAAAATCACAGGATTCTAGGAGCTGGGGATTTAAGAAAACACACCAAATATTGCATGACTAGCTACAGTACTTCAACTATTAGGGTTCTTTACTCACCCCCCCCCCCCCCCTCTGGTCCTAATTTCTGGGGTTTAGGCAAAATCCTCTGTTTTCCATTTCTGCACAGTCTCTTCCTTATGCAGAGATTATTGTAATGATCAAATAAATAGAGATTTGAGATTCTTTTTTCCTCTGTAACCATGATCCCAGTCTGCCTGGTACAAAATTTAAATCCAATATAAAAATGGGAATAAACAATTTGGTATTTTTTAATCCTCAGACCATGGCATCAAGACATAATCCACAAAGCAGGTAACTCAGTTCTTTGTGACTCAGAAAGAAACAGATTGATCACTCAGTGATCTTTTTGTGAGATATATATCAAATCCAATCCTAGAACTCCAATCATGGCTATTGATCCCGCTAGACCTTCCTTCAAAAGAGTTTTAAAACCTCCTATCTCCATTTCACATTGATGAAAGCAAATTAATTCAAAGTGGGGGCGGGGAGGAATACACCATCAACTTTTGAACCATGAGAATTCATCCGGAGGAGCACAGTTCCTACATAAAAGGACCCAACAGTACAGCTTCTAGGAGAGAGATCAAACACACATTTCCCCCACCCTCTCATTTCCAAATTGCACACATACAGGCTTTAAACTTTTCATTACTGGCTCCAGTTAAGCATTCTTGGGAAAATGAGTAACACTGAAAAGGGAAAATGACCTTAGGAATGTCTTATCAACAGTGGGGGAAACAGACTATGTTATAACACGTTAACTAACGAATAGTAAACATGATTTGACATTTAATGCAGATAAGGGCTACGATGTTTAAATCATGTCAGATAGTCACAGTTAGTCAGCTGGACATTGTTAACCCTCCAAGACTAGTAGATTTGATTTTAAGAAGGACACTACTTGTCTGCCCTGAGTATCAAATCATATTTGCCATCATGTTAGTTAATACAGGTTAATTAATACTCCTTACAACACAACCCAATTTCCAAGTGAAAACTCATTTCCAGATTGCTTTGTAGCAGGCTTTTTCCTCCCTCATTTCACAGAATACTAAAATACAAGAGACCAAACTGATCCACTAAATTTCAATTGGATTATTACACCAGGGATAAATCTGGCCTAATAGTTCTTACCCACCTCTCGGCCATCCCCTTGCCCCTGAAGGATTGTTCCCTAAATATATTTGTAATGGTTTTTTTCCCAGTCTACATTTAAACGCCCCAAGCAATGGCATTTCCATAGCTTCCCTTAGAAGTTTATTGCTCTGTCTAATAGATTGCACCCTATAATGGTTACATACTAACAGCAGTTGAAGGCTTAACAATGCTCAGCAGAGAGACAGAGTCCCTGCTCCATTCACCTGTACACCACGCCGATAAAGTTTAACCCTCTTTCTCCACTTAGACGGGCAGCGGGATACCTTCCTTCCTCCCAAGCAACCTTCTGCCCTAGCAACAAACAAGAACTCTGGACCGTCTCCGTGTTTAAATCACTAAATGCATGCATTCTGTGCATTGCATTTGCTTCAACCTCCCAAAATTAATCTTGGGCTAGAGGGGTACAGGTTTAAATCAGGTTTAAGGGGGCAGTTGGGGAGTAGGGGGAATGTCCCTTCACAAGTGGCACAAGCAGAACATAAGAACAGCCAGACTGGGTCAGACCAATGGTCCATCTAGCCCAGTAGCTGGTCTTCTGACAGTGGCCAATGCCAAGTGCTTCAGAGGGAAAGGAAGCGGAGTGGATTAGGAAGCAGAGGTCTGGTGTCTCTGTGAGTCACCTTTCACCGCCAGCTCCCTCTCTCTTTCGGGCACGGCTGCACCCTGATCATCTCCACCCACCCACTACCGCCTGGAACAGGCTCCACTTAGGCACCATGCCAATCTCCCTGCAGATCCAGGCATTGCTTGCCAAAGGCCCCTCCAGCCCAGCACCCTACATCACCCCACAGACCCACGCCACTCTGTTGCTCACAATCGCTCTCCATTTCAGCAACGGCAAACTGCAGATCAGCCCAAATCCATCCTAACAGCAACAAGCTCCTCTATCCTGGCACACTGACTAGTCCTACAGATCCTGCTAACCCAACACCCTGGGACGGATTCTCAGGGGCTGCCTATACGTGAAAGTGACTCCAGAATAAAGCAGGGTGTCAATCTATAACGAGTTATTCCAGATTAACTCCATGTGTGTATGCTCTTATTCGGAATAATAGTGCCTTATTCCCAATTAGTTTCCAGACTGGATTAAGCTAATTCAGAAAAGGGGACTCTTATTCCAGAATACCAGCATCCACACACGGAGGGCTTGGCTACACTTGCGAGTTACAGCGCATTAAAGCAGCCCTGGGAGCCTTAGCTCACTACCCGTCCACAGCGCCAAGGCACGTAGAGCGCTCTGACTCCAGGGCTAGAGCACTCCTGGTACTCCACCTCAGCGAGTGGAATAACGTTTGATGCGCCTTGGCTACAACGCCCGGGCGTCAGTGTGAACAGGGTGTTGCATTACTGTGCTCTGAACGGCCTCCGGAAACGTCCCATAAGCCCCTTAAGCCAAGTGGCCACTCTTGTCATTGTTTTGGAATCGCTGCAGGAATGTGGATATGCCCTTTGAAGGCTCCGTTTCTGACAGCCGGCTGCTTATCTGCTCCAAGACAAAGCAACCATTAGTGTGGAATGCTGTGTGTGAGACAGAGAGGCGGGGGGTGGGGGAGGTCTGCTGCTGTCTGAACTTACAAGACAGCATGCTGACATGCTCTCAGTCCCCCCAAAACCCACTCTCTCCCCCCCACATACACACAGCACACTCCCTGTCACACTCCACCCCACCCTACCCCCATTTGAAAAGCTCGTTGCCGTCACTTGCATGCTGGGATAGCTACCCATAATGCACCGCTCCCAATGCCACTGCAAGTGCCGCAAATGTGGCCATGCCAGTGTGCTTGAAGCTGTCAGGGTGGACAAACTGCAGCGCTTTCTCTACTGCGCTCTCCAAAGGCAGGTTTAACTCAAAGCGCTCTACATCTGCAAGTGTAGCCATGCCCGGAGTTAATCCAGAATAATTAATCAGGAACAGATCTTCTCAAATAATTCCCAGTGTAGACAAACCCTCAGAGGCACTAAGCCCCTTTCACACCATTCTGGCAGTACAGAGGCCCTAAAATGAGCGTGACTGTAATTTATATCACCAAAGCGGTGCTCTGAGAATCAGATCATTCCCTGCAGAGAAGCCAGGTGACCGGCACTTGGTCTGAGCAGCCAAGTTAGCCTAGCCCAGGTGTGAGTGTCCCCACTGCAACACTACACCCAGTTACCGTGTCCTCACTGGCTCTGAACCTGCCCGTGTGTATCTGGTGGCATGTCCGCTAATTCTTTGGGCCACAGCTCTCTACGATGCTTTCCCAGTCAATTGTGGGAGAAGTTGTCTGTCCTTCAGGGGGAACTGTGGCAAGGCACTGGAGGACTACCAGCAGTCGAGGGACTTAGCCTGTGTCTTCACTGCACAGGGGTCAAGTTCCAGCCTGAATTAGAGTGGAATCCAGGTTCTAACCTATTTGCCCAGTTGGGTAAAGCTGGCCCAAGCTTGAAGCACTTCCAAACCCAGGTAAAAGGTATATAGGTAGTTTGGCGTGCGGGGGGTGGGGGTGGGGGGCTAAAACCCAGGCAAGAGCCCAGATTAACTGTGCAGTGAAGACAGACCTCAAGTCTCTCAATATAGACCCAACCCAGTACTTGAAACGTCTCTTGATTCTTCATACTGCAAGTGAATCAATCAGCACAGATCCATCGTAACTACCAGCCAGCTCCTCCAAACCGGTTTCCTACCAGCACCCTGCAGACTCCAACAGACCTATTTATTCCACCATAGCTGCTAACTCCAGATCTCCAGGAAGGATGCACTGGCATAATTTTTTCCCCTAAGCCCAACTGCTTGCATCAGCCTCTGACTCACTTAGTTTTTTAATCTGTTGGCGGTGGGGGGGGGGGGGGGAAGGGGAGAAAGTTGTGGGGGAGAGAAAAGAAAGAAGAAAGACATTTCCAGGCAATATTCTCCGCCTCAGCAACTCCGTAAGTAAAACGTACACAACACAATGGCTTTATTCATTTAATGGAGAAGTAATTAGGAGCAAGAACAGGAAGCTGAGAATGTAGACGTTATCCTTCCTAAAAGGAAGTCAGATTTCTAATTAGTGAAAGGAGCAGCTTCGCTGGGATTCTCTCTCCAAACAGTTGTTGCTGTGGGCTCATCTCTTCTGTTGTTCCTCTTTCTTTTTTCTCTTCTGCAGTAAAACGGGCATTTTAACTACCTCTGTATTTGTATAAAGAAGGCTGCATGGTGAAATTAAAAAAGGTGGAGTAAGACTGCACTCAAGGGAGATGATGGGGGGAAAGGCTCTGTAAATTCTAGAACACCACACTAGCAAATTAAAAAAACCCAACCAAACAAAAATCCGGTTTCTAATCTGGTAAAGCAGGCAAGTAAAACCGAGTGGCAATTCTCCCATCCAAAAAAGAAGCTGAAGAAATTGACTCTCCCGATCCTAGCGCAATGTTTCTCCAGCTGTGCTTCCTCTCCACCCTCGCCTGCCCGGCACACACATCACCTTGTCTAAAGGGCATAAAGTTAACAGAAGGCAGGCAAAGGGAATGAAGGCCACCAACTTCATCCAAAGAAACATTACGCAGGTTCCACCTAGGATCTCACCTCTCCAACATCCTTCATTTCAAGGGAAGTCGTTCAGGTTAGTCTAAGTGGGGTTCTCAGCCTCTGGGATGCCACTGCCCTGATTTTCCCATACTGCTAACTGGGAGGAGGATACCAGCTAGATGTCTCCCAAGGAGTGTCTAACAGGATGGCCTGGCCCCTTTAAAGGGCCAGAAGCCTGGGTCCAGCTAGCCCTAGTCAATCAGAACCTGGAGGGGAGTAAGTGATTCTAAAAGGCAGCAAGTGGCTCATTTGAGGGGGAACAGCAGAAGGAAGCTGTAGGGACGGACAGTCTCCTGTAGTGGTCCCAGAGGAAGGATGGATGGCTCCAGGTGGGAAGCCGCAGCTGGAAGTTTTGTTTTCCTTTTGCCAATCTGATCATAGGATGGTAAATGGAGGCCAGTGTCAAGGGTCAAAGACCAATTTGTTGTGGCTGATAATTCCCCAGGCTGGTGAGGAAGTTAGCGTACAGTGCCCCAGTGTGGAAGAAAGTGAGAACCACTGGTTTAGACCCAAAGCTACCTACATCCCACAAAAATTGTCTTTTATTATATAGTCACACGGCCCCACACCTAATGAGGCCTCAATCTTAGTTGTGGCCTCTAGGGACTACCTTAATACAAAGAATAATAACGGTTGCGATGAGTGTGTGATGTAGACACCCCGGAATTGCCCAGGCATCTGCCAACTCATTTCACACAGCCATCAAACTTTGGGTGACTATCGATCCCAGCTGGATTGGAACCAACTGTGCAGTGAAAAAAAGACGAGCTGACATTACTGAGCCATATACTGTCCTGGAGGATTAATCGCAACTACTGAAAAAAAAAAAAAAAAAAAGAATCTGTCAGCTCAAAATAAAATCAGAGTGACTTCAGTTCCAAGCCGAGCATCGCACAAGCAAGACAGGTGGCCACTTTTCATCCCGCCGGAAGCATTTGACCGCTTTGTTGCTCACAGAAGATGTTGCAGGGGTCATTTGAAAACACTCAAATAAAAAGGATTCCCAGAACCAAATACAGGAAGGTAACTTTTTCAGCAAGCTTCAAAAATCCTTTGCACTAAAGCGATGGCAACATGAAGACACTCAGGCTGGTTCTCCTCCTCCCAGCTTCTTAATTCTGGATTTCTACATGAATGACTTACTTTTTCGCCCCTCCAATATGCTCAAGAGGCACGTGCAATCCTCCGGAGTGAAGGAAATGTCTGAAGTTGGCAAAGGGAAGGGGAGGCATGAAAAAAGAAGGAAAGATGCGCAAGGGAAGAGAGAGAGACTGTAGCTCTTGGTGGCCAGGAGGAAGAAAGGCGCCTACGTTTAAAGATCCCGCCGAACGAACCGAGCAAATTGGGAAAGGGGGGAGACTCCCAAAGCAAATCACTGAGTTTTCTAAGCTATGCTCCTCTGAAGAGTGATTCAGATTCAAAGACTGGAGTAAGGCACCTGGGAGTGATATCACAGCTGGCAGCATCAACAGAAATTGCTCCCCTGGCCTAGTGCAGCATTGCCAGAAGTTCATTCCCAGCTCAACGACGGTATCTTCATTATCACAGCGAAGATACAGAGACAGGGTGAGGCAGGAGACGGATCATGGGTTCCATTTCCTTCCATTCGAGTCCCTACCATCACCATCGCCAGACTGAAGCATGTGCCAGAGGAGACTTTTGCCCTTGTAATCTGCATTCTATTCTCAGTAATAGAAGCCGGTGAAGTATCCTCACACCGGCCTGCTGTCCATTATCACTTCTAGCACTGATTGGCCTTTTTGCTGAGGCCACCAGCAAGGGGGCTAAAGAGTGAGTGAGCAATGGGGACTGAGCTCCCCTCTCACCCCTAGAAATGGTTGGGGGGAATAGTAAGTGTGCAAGCTTGTTGTGCATCTCCCCATGCCCTGCCTATTCTGTAGACGCATGGTGTCAGTCTCCAAGGTTGTCAAAGAGAAGCTACCCTTGTCCAGTGGATAAAGTGGAATCACGAGACATGAGTTCGAACCCTATTTCTGCCACTATTCTACTGTGCTGACTTGGGCTCAGTCACTTGTCCTCCTCTACACCTCAATTTCCTCATCACTAAAATGATTTGACCTTCACCACCAGCCCTATATTCACAGGAAAAATAGGAAGGTGAAAAGGAGAGCAAGCCAGTCAATGCAGAAGATTTAGTCATCACTGTAGATGGAGGTGAATACATTCCTACATATCATTCATAAATACAGATGGTAGAAAAAGAATTTTTTTTTTTTTTTTTACTAAACAGAAATTTTCATGAAAAAATGTCAAATAAATTTTTTTAACAGGGGTTTTCATCAAAGAACTGAATTTTGAAAAAACATCTTCCCCGCCTCCCATTTTCATGAAAAAACTTCTTTGACAACACTCCCCTTTTTTTAAAAGAAAGGGGCGGGGGGGATTTTTACAAAAATTTCCAACTGATTTAAAAAAAATGAAAACCATTTCTACCAGATCTGTATGGAAAGCTGTGAACAGGAATAACTTTGGAAAGTTTGCAGAGTTCTTTTGATGACAAGCGCTGCAAGATTTTAAAAAGTTCCACAAGGGATTGCCAAGCCTATAACAAGGATTCAATCCTGTCATTATGAGACGACCTACCAGAGGAATCTCCGACAGAGACCAACCCATGTCAGACAGCACACACACACACACCTCAACACATGAGACAGCATGCACACATGCTGACATCAAATCCATGGAGAACCACCCAAATATACATGACATACACAGACAACAAGGCAATCTAGTTATGTGTGTGTATGCATTGTATTTATGCACGCACACACATGCAATTCAGACAGACACACTGCTACATGGAGAGAAGGTAACTGAGACATACCTAAACACACTGCGTTCACTAGATACCATATCAACAAATACACCCACAAAGGCAATTCAAGCTCAATTGGTTTCTCCTCCAATCTGTGTGCTGCAGCTCCCAGTTCTGGACAAGAAACTGAACGTCATGAATATAGTTTGGCAGGAGTCCGTCGGTCAGTCAAGTGACTGAAAAGGGCTTTTATAAAAAGCCCTCAAGAACTGGAAGCAAACCCCCAGCATCAGTGCTGGGATTAGAATGATCTCTTAATAATTCAGTCATACTGATTGATGACGTCAGGACAAACCGCCTTATAGGGATGGTGCAATGGCTTCCTATCACTCTGCGATTGTCTGCCCAGGAAGATAGGTAAGGGAATTTTCATCCATGGAACCAAAGGGAAGTGCAGATGCCTGAAGAATCCAAGCTATCTTCAGCATACCACTATGCGTTTCCGCCAAAGCAAGCATCTCTCTCCAGGCCACAGCCTGAGAGACATTGAGCCAGGGATTTTCACTCAGACGCAACAGGACTGAGTCAGCCTGCAGGGCCCTCTAAGGAGAGCTCTAGTATTTGACAGCTGAAATGGTTTGCATAAACCACTGCCTCCAAGTGACTCCCAAGGGGACTCATGCACCCAAACGCACTGAAACACATTCATAAATACGCTCCACATTCAGAGAGATGCTCACACATATACAAAGCCCACACACAAATCTACACATGCACATATATGTTCAGAGAGACACTCACAGAATACACAGAATAGACAAAGGCACTCTCCTAAATAAATATGTCACATGTGCATGCAGACACACACAATACACTTTAACCAACTCATTTCCTAGTCCCAAGTCACACAGGAAACAGAACAGACATGAAGACAAGAAATCACATATATACAAGGAGGGACAAGACGCGTGTGCAGACATTCAGAACACAAATATTGCACAGAGACCAACCTGACCTAGCACACAGATGTGAAAATACAAAGCACGTGCAAAATGAAGAACAGATGCAGCCACAGAGTACAGAAGTGTGTTCTTCCTGTCCACAGACATAAATCCACCAGGAGTGGGTGGATGGGTGCAACAAATGTGACTGTTTAAATTGTAGAAATGTCTGAGATGTGGAATCACCCGTTCGCGTTGCGTAAGGATCAGGGGGATTTGCAGGCAGCATGAGGTGTCCAATAACTGAAATCATGTTTGGGGATAATGGGGTCAGAAATCACTAGGGAAAGACTAGAAAGAGGCATGTCTTGGTGGTAATTCTTCCCCTAGATCACGTATTCCCTCCACTAAGCCAAAGCTTGATCTCTCTTCTCAATTCCCTCTACCCCAGCCCTTGTTGTTCAGTATATTTACATCAGATTTCCTTTGCATTTCCAATCCTTTTATTTCATCTCAATCCAGTGTTGCGAACCAACCCATCATAAACATCAGCTTGATTACAGACACTGGTGCTTCTAATAAATAAAAGTGTATAATGTATATCTAGGACACAAGAGACACCTCTATATTTTTGGTTTTGTAAAGACAAATAGCCTCGATTGTTTAATCAATAAAAATGCCTCTCCAACTCCTACTGTTATTACAAAGCAATTTCAGAGAGAGTGAAAAAGAACCATTGCATCTATATTCCTGTCAAAGGAGACGGTGGCTGATTCAGCCAATGAATGAAACACCTGGACATGTTCTCTGAGCTAGCCTCAGCATGCCTGGTCTTACCCAAGCGCTCTCCCACAGCTACACAAAAGGGGCGTTTGACTCTTTCTTTCTACTGCTGGACCACCCTCAGCTTCCAAGAGCCTCCTTATCACCACGACTTCATCAGATTTATTTTAAACTGTTCTGTTCATCTAACTGGGGAGCCATCCAGGAGCAGATAAAATGCACAAGCAGAAAATACAGAGGGGGTGAGGGCTTGTAAATTGATCAATGGCAATTGGAGCAAGAGCAGGAGCAGGTGAGGTGTGATGTTGTGAAGGCCAAGACTATAACAGAGTTCAAAAAAGAACTAGATAAGTTCATGGAGGGTAGGTCCATCAATGGCTATTAGCCAGGATGGGCAGGGAGGGTATCCCTAGCCTCTGTTTGCCAGAATCTGGGAATGGGCAACAGGGGATGATGGATCACTTGATGATGACCTGTTTTGTTCATTCCTTCTGGGGCACCTGGCACTGGCCACTGTCAGAAGACAGGATACTGGGTTAGATGGACCTTTGGTCTGACCCAGTATGGCCGTTCTTATGTTTTTATGATGCTGGCCTCGACGGATCATGGACATCAGTGCTGGAGCAGTTGAAGGTTTTTTTTTTTTTTTTGCCTCTGTCTTCACGCACAAGGTCAGCTCCCAGACTGCTGCACTGGGCAGTACAGCATGGGGAGAAGGTGACCAGCCCTCTGTGGAGAAAGAAGTGGTTCGGGACTATTTAGAAAAACTGGACGTGCACAAGTCCATGGGGCCGGATGCGCTGCATCCGAGGGTGCTAAAGGAGTTGGCGGGTGAGATTGCAGAGCCATTAGCCATTATTTTTGAAAACTCATGGCGATCGGGGGAGGTCCCAGATGACTGGAAAAAGGCTAATGTAGTGCCCATCTTTAAAAAAGGGAAGGAGGAGGATCCGGGGAACTACAGGCCAGTCAGCCTCACCTCAGTCCCTGGAAAAATTATGGAGCAGGTCCTCAAGGAATCAATTATGAAACATTTAGAGGAAAGGAAAGTGATCAGGAACAGTCAGCATGGATTCACGAAGGGGAAGTCGTGCCTGACTAACCTAATTGCCTTCTATGATGAGATAACTGGCTCTGTGGATGAGGGGAAAGCAGTGGATGTGTTATTTCTTGACTTTAGCAAAGCTTTTGATACTGTCTCCCACAGTATTCTTGCCACCAAGTTAAAGAAGTATGGGCTGGATGAATGGACTGTAAGGTGGATAGAAAGCTGGCTAGATCGTCGGGCTCAACGGGTAGTGATCAATGGCTCCATGTCTAGTTGGCAGCCGGTTTCAAGAGGAGTGCCCCAAGGGTCGGTCCTGGGGCCGGTTTTGTTTAATATCTTTATTAATGATCTGGAGGATGGTGTGGACTGCACTCTCAGCAAGTTTGCAGATGACACTAAACTAGGAGGCGTGGTAGATACACTAGAGGGTAGGGATCGGATACAGAGGGACCTAGACAAATTAGAGGATTGGGCAGAAAAAAACCTGATGAGGTTCAACAAGGACAAGTGCAGAGTCCTGCACTTAGGACGGAAGAATCCCATGCACTGCTACAGACTAGGGACCGAATGGCTAGGTAGCAGTTCTGCTGAAAAGGACCTAGGGGTCACAGTGGACGAGAAGCTGGATATGAGTCAACAGTGTGCTCTTGTTGCCAAGAAGGCTAACGGCATTTTGGGCTGTATAAGTAGGGGCATTGCCAGCAGATCGAGGAACGTGATCGTTCCCCTTTATTCGACATTGGTGAGGCCTCATCTGGAATACTGTGTCCAGTTTTGGGCCCCACACTACAAGAAGGATGTGGAAAAATTGGAAAGAGTCCAGCGGAGGGCAACAAAAATGATTAGGGGTCTGGAGCACATGACTTATGAGGAGAGGCTGAGAGAACTGGGATTGTTTAGTCTCCAGAAGAGAAGAATGAGGGGGGATTTGATAGCAGCCTTCAACTACCTGAAGGGGGGTTCCAAAGAGGATGGAGCTCGGCTGTTCTCAGTGGTGGCAGATGACAGAACAAGGAGCAATGGTCTCAAGTTGCGGTGGGGGAGGTCCAGGTTGGATATCAGGAAAAACTATTTCACTAGGAGGGTGGTGAAACACTGGAATGCGTTACCTAGAGAGGTGGTGGAGTCTCCTTCCTTGGAGGTTTTTAAGGCCCGGCTTGACAAAGCCCTGGCTGGGATGATTTAGCTGGGAATTGGTCCTGCTTTGAGCAGGGGGTTGGACTAGATGACCTCTTGAGGTCCCTTCCAACTCTGATATTCTATGCTTCTATGATTCTATAAGGTCCAGGAGCACTGAAAGGGGCTGAGCTAAAGCAGCGGGAGGTGATTTTGTTGAAGCAGCCAGGGGTACAGTCTGAGCAAAAGAGTTCTGAAACGGGTACTGGAATCGTTGACGCCAGAACAGGTGCTCGAGCGGCAGGGAGCACAAGTTCCGCAGCAGAAAGAAGGCGCGATGCAGATGGCGGAGTGACTAGAGCAGCAGGAGGTGCTGAAGCTGTTGTTTCTGATCATCGATGTTATTTTCCTGGTTGGAGCAGCAGGGACCAACATCGCATGCCTAAGGTGAAGCGCCGACACCATGTGCCTCAAACTTATCACATCCCTGCTCAGCACTGCCCGGATTAGCAGCGCCCGACAAGCTCCAATTGCAAAGAAGGTGAAATGTTGTTCCTTAGTAATTTCTCCCCACTCCCTTTCCTGTGTATCTGGTTCCCACCCAAACTCCTTCCCCTAAAAACCTGCAACATGCCTCAGCATCACTAGGGAAAGGTGCAAGGTTTTAAATCATTTGGCGGGAAGGGACCTGGACACTGTGCGATGAACTCCCCTGGGAACTAAGGACCCTCACAAACCTCACCACCTGCCACCCAGCGTGCAAGGCACAGTTCCTTGACCTCGTCTTCTCCAGCATAAATGCAGAGCACCATGTACATTAAAAAAAAAAAACCTACCAAAACAAGACACTCCCCTACACATTTTTCTCCCCTGGTGAAAGGCTGAGAGAACAAACAACTCGTGACAGATGTGTAGTCACATAGCTTAATGCACTACCGGAAGGTGCACTAAGATTACGGCGCCAAGCGTGGGAGAAGAACCCATATAGAATACACTCCGTCCCTCATAACCTTAAGATGATTTGCAGCTTTAAAGCTAAGTTTAGCTCTGGAATAAGTGGGCACAGCCCCTTGCATAGTTGAACAAGTGTCGAGCCTCTTGTGCCAGGTCTAAATTCAGTCCCACATTTGGGTGTAAAAGCCCACAAAAGTGAGGATTAATGGGAGGAGACGGGACCAGCCTTCTGGCCTCTGTGCCCCCACGCAGCCCTAGGGTATGGTGCAAAGGTGCGTTCCTCTTCTGCAGCAAGAATTAACACGGAAGTGGGAAAAAAAGATTCTTCCCTCCCACTCTGGTCTCAGCCTGAAGGTGAGAAATGCATGGGCAGACCGTTTGCCTTCCCACCCAGCCTGCCACTAAAGAGTGAGACCAGCCTACCCCTGGGAAACGCTGAGCCATCAGAGGAAGGGTGAGGCTTGGGGTGTAATGCTGGTGCCCAAGGCCAGCAGTTGCAAGGCAAATCCCAAGAGAGAAGCAGTAGCAACAGTGGCCCCAACAATCGCGTGGACAGTGCACAGGGGTGCTGTGAGAACAGGCACTAGATAGAAAAGAACAGAGCCCAGAGTCCCAGGTGAACTCCATGTTCTCCAGCTCAGAGGAAACATTCATCTAAAAAGGAGGCTTTGCTGTGCTCGGAGCTGCACATACACGCAGTAAAAGAGTCCCTGCCCCGCAGAGTTTACTATCTCAATAGATCAGACTGACCAAAGGTGGGAAAAAGGAAATAGTATCTCCATGGCACACAGGGGGAGCCGAGTCACAGAGACAAGGGTGGGAGCTTCAAAAGGAGCCTTAAGGGCTTTGGGTGCCTGAATCCCACCAAGTTGGGACCTAACTCTCTTAAACTCCTTTGAAAGTCCCAGCCTAAGTGACTTGCCTAAGGTCACGCAGGGAGTCTGGTAAAGCCAAGACATGATCCCAGATCTACAGAGTCTCAGTCTGGGACCATCCTTCCACCCCCTGGAGGACAGATCCATTTCTACCACACCCTCCATCATCTCAATTTAACCACAAGGAAAAAAGAAAACGGGCCAGAGACGCTGCTGCGGAAAGCAGCTCCCTCCATCCTCCAAGAGGACGTCGTTTGCATTGATGAGGCCCCAGCATCAGGATCCCGCTAGCAGAGGAGGGGGCAGAGGGATGCCACCTTTCCCCATATCACTGCATGGGCTCTTCTGACTTGTTCCTCCACGAGGTTCCTGTCCCCGTGGAGCTGGGAAAATAGGAGATTCAATTCAATGACTAATTTATTGACAAGAACCTTCCTTTAAGCAACGGTCAAAGGGTTGATTTTTTTTCTCCAGGCCCCTCCTGGAGACAGTAAATTGACTGTCAGTTCGCCAGTCGTTTGTGCTCTTCTCTCTCTGGCTTTTTTCCAGATCTCCAGGGTGTTCATTGCTTTTTTTTTTTTTTTCCTTCTCCTGGATTCTCTCTCTTTTCTCCACCTTTCCTATTCATCTCCTTCTCTCCTTCCCCTCCCTCCCTCCCGGCTCCTTTATCTCCTGACTGGAGGACTGGTCTTCACCCAACATTCAATGATTCTAATCACAAAGGTGCAGAAAGCCAGGCCAGCAAATCCTTATCCTCCCCCTTGAGCCCTGGCACGGAACTGGCACCTTTCCCTCTTGGCTTACAAATTTTCAGCCAAGTTTCTTCCACCACGGAGGTGAGAAATAAACAAACATATCTCATAATATCTGACCGAATCGCTGTCCGAGTCCAGCGGCTAACAGCAAAGAATTGCAGGCCAGGAAAAAGAAAAATTCATTTGACTTATCAGAGGGAAAGAGCGATTAAAGATGTTTAGGAGCCCGGAGACAGTCAGTTATGGGAGATAGAGGCTGGTGGCAGTGGATTTTCTGGTGCTGCAGATAGCAGCAGTGGGAGAGGAGGGGTAAGAAATGGGTAAGGGGGTGTGAGGAAGGTGGGGCCAGGAAACAAGAGAATAGACCGGAGGGAACAAAGCTGCACGGGACCATCCATTAGGTATTTTCTCCAGCTCCGACTTCTAAAGAGCAAGAGGAAACTGAGGAGACAAACTAATTTCCTCCTGATCCCTCTGCCCCTGCTGTTGCTGCCCAGCACAAGGGGTTTGTAAGGGTTCAAAGTCAAAGAATAAGTAAAAAAGAAATAAATATCCATCATCTCTCCATCACTTCCAGTTCTCCCCCGCCCCCATCCTCCCTTTCCACCTCTCAGTCGTCTGGATCCGATTTAGGTTCAGGAGCACTGGCATCCTGTCGGCTTGTCAAGTGAGCGATAGACACGGTGGGGATGATGGATCTCGAACATCATCTTCCCCGCCCCCTAAAACCTCCCCTCAATCCCCTAGCTGCTGAGCCCCCACCCCATCCCCAACAGCTCCAGGGCTGCACTCCCATTCCCACCATGCTCCTTCGCACACGGTCACCTCCGCCAAATCTCAGTTCCAATCTCCAAGGAGTAGCCAGCCTTGTCCTTGCAGGGGCAGCCTCCGAAGTCTGCTGCAGCAGATCAAGGAGACGGAAAGGATATCTAGGCTGCGGCTGCAGTCTCCGGAGTGGAGCAAGAGTGGCAAACAAACCACCAGATCTCCGGGCTGCTCCGGCCCTGCTCTGGCACAGAGCTTGTTCATTAAGCTCCCGGCCATGCTGAAATACTGCCCGTTACTCACGTCTGGCTAAAAGCTCAGCTGAAGTGTTGCCAGGGCGAGTTTTCTCTAGCAGGTGAGAACACACTTGTTCAGGGATCAGCCTGGCAGGGAGACAGGAACAGCGGGGAGATGGGGGGAGGTGGTAAGTGTGTGTGGAAGAGGAGGAAGGATGGGGCAAGGGGAGGGAACTGAGAGGTAAATGGGGATCAGAGGTTGGTTAGCAGATGAAAAGCGTGTTGTGTCGCACCTAGCGCAACAGGGTCTCGATCCATGGCTGGGACTCTTGGTGCTACGGTACTACACATAACGAACAATCATGATAAACAGCTGCCCAGGAGCTCCCTGAATTATCTGCATCTCAGGCCCTCCCGTCCCAGCCCATCTGAACACTGACATTGACCAACCACATTATCCCTGCGACCAGACACCTGTTGTAACACATCCACACGCTCCATGACACAGCAGGGATTCAGGCAATCCTGAGGTCATTTCAAAATGGCTGCAGCTGAAGAGGTGACTGGGAGGGGGGAGAGACGGGAGGCGACGTGCAGGGTTAGTGGGGTAGGAAATCCCCCACACAAGCAGTAGATCTAATGCGCTTTCTTAATGCAAGCCCTGGTGACAGGAATCTACTTATCTTGGGATTCTCTCTAGCACCTGTCACCCTCACCTCTAAGAGCTGCTTGGATTTCTTTATGGGACAGCAAAACCTCCCTCTCCTCCCTAAACCCCCTATAGCCCCAGCTCCAACTTCCCAGTGAAGATTTGCATCCTCCTCCTCCCCCAAACACACCGCCTCCACTCTAAACTTCCCCACTGTTTGCACTGTGGTTTGCCAAAGAGGGGCTGGTTCCCAAGAGGTGCCAAAAACCTCCCCCTGCTCTCGAGTTCCTCGGGAGTGCTCAGCACTTTGCAGAATCAGGCCACACTGCACAATACTCTGTTCACTGCATGTTTATGGGGCTTCACTCCTTCTAAGAATAGCACAATTCATCCCCGAGCAGGAATGAATGGGGAAGGGGGTCACTTTGGCAAAGAGGTTGCCCTAAGATTTATTACAACCAACCCTTGTCTATCCACCCCCCATGAGCCTATGGGGAGAACCTCCCCCAATTGAGATGAGGAGCCCCAGTGTGCTAGGTGCTGTACATATACATAATAAGAGCCTATGTCTACCCCAAAGAGCTTGCGATCCACATAGACAAAGGGTGGGTGGTGAAACAGGGATGAAGTGATTGGCCCAAGGTCACACAGCAGATCAATAGCAGAGCCAGGAATGGAACCCAGGCCTCCTGACTCCCAGTCCAGTGTCATAGCCACTAGATCCTGCAGCCTCCCCAGAAAGAGGTTAGCATCATGCCTCTAAAATAAAAAGTGGGGTGTAACAACACACCCTGTCCAACTTTCCCCTGTCTGAGCCCTGGAGCCTGACACTATACAGACACAAAGGGAAGGGCGATTTGCGCAGAGCCTGCCACTCGGAAACCACAAGGCCCGCCTTAGCTGGGAAAGATTAGTACTGCACGTTTGATATCTCCCCTAACGTTTTATGAGCAAATCCGTTTTGTGATTTTTGCTACTGCCAAGCTGTAATATCCCAGCAAATTTGCAGTCAGCGACAATAAAAGCCACATCACAATAAGCTGCCCAAAAGGTCGTTAAACGGAATACATTTTCAATAAAAGAAAAAGGTAACACAATAAACCATTGTTTTCACTGAGAAATCTAGATACTTCCTGCCAGTCTCATTCACAGCCCCCTTGCTAACTAGTGTAGGTTTCAGAGAAGTGCCCTACATTCCCTTTTTTGTGAAGGGCTCTATGCAGGGATCATGAATAACTGTTAGGGGATTCCCTACTGTTTCACTCGGACTCTGTTCTAGTCCAATGATCTGATGCCTTCTCTTGGGAATGGGTGTCCTACTGGACAATCCAGACACGTGCACATGGAGGAATGATGTTCTTCTACGGAACGGAGTCCAAAAGATTCTCAAAACACTAAGAGGACAAACTAGAGACACACAAAGATCACTTGAAATGCAGCCTCCTCTGGGGTGGAAAATAGCAGCACCTCAGCAGCGTACAGCAACACTACACAGCATAGGGCTGATCTACACTACCAAGTTAGGTTGGCTTAACTCCATTGCTCAAGGGAGGCTGTGGAAAGCGTCCCTCCCTGTGAGACGTAAGTAACCGTACTTAAGCCCCTGCGTAGACAGCACTCGGTGGGCGGAAGGATTTTTCCACCGACTTAGAGAGATGGATTTACTACAGTGATGGGAGATCCGGTTCTATTGCTGTGGTGAATGTCTACACTCCACCCTCTGCAGCATTTCTAGTGCAGACATACCCATAGGAAGTGGTGTCCTGGGTCAGACCAGTGGTACATCTAGTCCAGCCTCGTGTCGTCACCACACCGTTCTTTCAAAGCAGCGCATGTTTATTTTAGGATTAAAAAAAAAAGAAAGCTTAAGACACTAAAAGGATTTCAATGCATATTTATGCTTATCAGATGCCTGCCCCGCCCCACCCCATCAGTCCTCATGGGAATCCTGGACAGGTTCCAGGGTCTTTCAACACCTTCTTTAAAGGATTGCCTCTTTTGGTTATCAGGGCATGTCAGTTTGTAGTTCACAATGCCCCCTCCGTCAGATCAAGCTCAGTCTTTATTCCGCAAAAGGCTTTGTTCTTAGGGCTCCTGAAATAGCTCAAACCAGTCACAGCCTCTTTCCCCAGAGGGAGAATCCTCAAAAACTGGGTATCCACACAACCAGCCTCAGGAATGTGCATTAATCACCCTCTAATGATTCCTGATTCCAGACAGAGACCCCCCCAGCAAGCCAGGAACACACAAATATATACTGATTCAAAGGCCTAGATGCAGCATGTCACAATAAGTTTCCTCCTGACTCCTAAAATCAGACACTAGGTTATGCCCTGAAGCATGAGGGTTTGTAACTCTTGTTTATTTCATCATTACTATTATTACTCTGGATATTCTCGTCAGCCATATAAATGTCCAATCGTGCCCTCAAAAGTTATATTATAACTTGGACAATGAGTCCCCCAGGTTAATCGTGCATTGTTTAAGCATCACCTTGTATCTGTTTTTAATTGGCTGCCTTCATTCACTGTCCCCACGTTCCCTGAAAGTGAAAGGCAGCTAATTTTAAAAAGTGAAAAGAGAAAATACTTCGTCACAAAAGATTAGTTCCGGAAGAATCCCATATCCAGGGGAAATTTAGGTGGATGAAATATAATGACCCGCATTTGAACTGAGAGAGGCCATCTGTGTTAACACCCCCCTTCTCTCATAAAAAGTACCACAAACCCCTTAATGCCCAAAAGACCTGTTCACAGTCTCACTAAACTCAATGGAAAAGCTCTGGATTTTCAGGCCCTTTGTTTTAAGTCCTATCTATGAGTTTATCTTCACTGAAGAGCTAATCCAAGCTATAACTCAAGTCCCGCCACTTATTCAAGTCTCATTCAAACACAAAAACCCACCGAGTCTGGCGGTGCTTTTAACTGGCCTATCAGAGGAGATTTGCTAACGCAGGGGTTGTCTTCCCATACAGCAGTGCAGCCGTGCCAGGTAGCGCTTTAGGGAAGATGCTACCATGCCGATGGGAGAGCGTGTAGTTAATCTGCCTCTCCGAGAAGCTCTCCCGCCAACACAGCGCTGTCTACCCAGGGGGGGTTAGGGCCGTATAACTATGTCATTCAGAGCTGTGGATTTTTAACACCCCTGAGTGACGTCGTTATACCGATATAGGTCTGTAGCATAACTCATCAGGTGCTAATTCAATCACTCTGGACAGCTGAGTCTTCGCTGCGATTTGAACCGCAGTTAGCTCTCGGGTTAAACCTCCTCCCCCTTTTTGCAGGGTAGACATAACTCTCAGGGTGACTCACTATCAAGCGACCTAGGCTAACTTGAGTCAGGCATCTTGAGTCCACTGCCCAGTGAAGATAAACTCCAGTCGCCTGGCCCTCCCTAGCACCACATAGAGACACGGGGTACGGTACTGATTGAGGATCCAACATTCATTGCAGCACGTGCTGTCTTTTATCAGAATTCTCCCATCCAGCTACTCACCCTGCTTAGTGGAGGCCTGGGAACTTTATAGAGGAAGAGACAGTGAAAGGGAGAGTGGCCAAGAGTGCTGCAATCTAACAAGCAACAACCCCCCCAACACCACCCACCCACCCACCCACCACACTTTTCTCTCTCTCTCCACCCTGTAGAATTGCTTTCCCCTGTCATTCTCCATTTCCAGCAACACGCTCTCCTGCTGCCGCGCAGTTGCTATTGCCATTCTAGGCACACAAACGGCTGCAAAAGGGACACTGCTGTTCCCTCTCTCCTACAGCATTACTCCAGCATTCTCCCTCGCAGGGCCAGGAACTTCAATCAAAACCTTTAATGCTTCTCCAGCGGCTGCTCTCCCAGCGAGCCCAATGCACGAGGGAGGAGGGGGTGGGATACTGCAAATCATTTGTGCCTTTCCGAAGTGCTCTGTTATGGCGGGGGGAGGAGGGGAATCCATAATGGCCTTTTATTATTCCTTCAATTTTAAAGTTATTGTTGCGCGTTCTTAGGACGTCAACAATGAAGAATCCCATTGTCCTCTTAATTAATTCAGCAATCTTATTGAAATAATAGGAGTCATGATTGTAATTCCGAGCTCACCCCTGGAACACTGGAATCAACTAATTAAATAACAATCAGCACTGCCGTTTGCATTGAGAAGATGGACTATTCCTTTTTATTGCCGCAATTAGAGAACACACTCCATAATCAGAATGAAATACAAATTTACTCAGGAGCCCACTAAATTACAACAATTCATACTTAGTTTTCTTCGCATCCTGGCAAAAAGAGGACAATTTTTCTTCTTCCTCCCCACCCCCACCCCGAAGAGGCGAACTGAAGGACATAAGGGAGGAGTGCTAGCTGCAGCCATGACCCTGCTGTGTTGGGGCACTGTCTGTTTTCAGCTGAGTTTGGATAACCTCTGTGCTTTTGATCAAGGTCCCCTGTAATAATCTCAAACTGCATTCCTTATTAAATAAATCAGCGGGAGCCACAGACTTGTCTACACTGACATTCCGGCCCCTGCCCTAGCTGCACTGATGCAAACAGTGTTACACCAATGCAAATTGTGCTTGTGCAAGGGGCTGGCATTGGTGCAGCTCCACGGGTTGAAATCCCAGTGGAGACAAAGGTTAGACAGGTTTCAGAGTGGTAGCCGTGTTAGTCTGTATCCGCAAAAACAACGAGGAGTCCTTGTGGCACTTTAGAGACTAACAAATTTATTTGGGCATAAGCTTTCGTGGGCTACAACCCACTTCATCAGATGCATGAAATTATACCTGCTCCTGTATTTTCCACTTCATGCATCCGATGAAGTGGGTTCTAGCCCATGAAAGCTTATGCCCAAATAAAAAAGGTTAGACAGAGGCAGCCCAGCCCAGCGCAGGGAGGACCGTGCTGAGAATCAGGACTCCCAGATTCTAATCCTGGTTCGCCTGTCCTGGGCAGGTGCAGCCTTTCTGTGCCTCAGTTTCCCAATCAGTTGATTAAAATTACTTACTCCCCTCTTTCAGGTATGTTAATGTTTGTTTGGTGCTTTGAAAATATAAAGTGCTTGATGTAAGTGCTAAGTATTACGAAAGGGGGAAAAAAGAGGCGGAAAACAGGTTTTGAAAGTGAATTTATGGAGATAAAATGCCCTTCTTAGAACCCCTTCTCTCATCTTAAGACACTTGGGGCCCTGACTGATTGCCAGTTAACTCGAGATACCAGCACATTTGTAAAGGCTAGTGTGTGTGTGTGTGTGTGTGTGTTTGTTTGTTTCAGGCCACAAATGTTTGCTCTTCACCCTCCAGCTTGGCCTCAATCAATTAACCTGACGAGAAAACAACTCTACTCAAGATAAACCCTTCGGGTACGTCTTCACTGCAGAGTTAACCTGGGTGATCGGCACCTGGGTCGGAGCCGATCGGTTAGCCCAGCCACAAAGTGCAAAGCCCTGCCCGAGTTACCGTGTCCTCACTGGTGCCACGCTCCCCGGAGCGCGTCGCTCGGATTACTGGGGTACCTCACGGGTTTCTTTGTGCTGCACTAAGCAGAGGTGTTCTAGCGAATTGTGGGGTCCTATGTCTGTTCTTCTGAGCACACGGGGGAAGGCATTGGAGGACTATCAGCACTCAAACAGTTCAGCCTGTGCCTTCACTGCAAAGTGGGCGCGTTACCAGCCCGACTGACAGCAGCAGCCAGGCTCTGACCTAGACCCCAGGACACATCAGCTAGATCTAAAGCACCATCAAACTCAGGTTAGGGGTTCTTGTACACGGACAGGAGAGAGGCTGGAGCAACGCCGGAGTAAGAGCTCAAAATACCTCTGCAGTGAAGACAGACCTTAGGAGCTTTTCTTTCACTAGGAACCTAGACTGAGGTAGTAAAACCTTGATGTATTTTCCTAATGTGAACACACCTTTAGGCTCACCTGTAGCAACATCCTGTGAAGTACACAACACCCTGAACACAGGAAAGAGACCAGAGTGAGCGGCAATGGCTCCAAGTTGCCTCTGCAGAACTGAAGAAATTAAGAGTATAAAAACAAACAAACCCCAAACCGCCCAGCTGGACGCATCTGCCAATAAAGAACACAAAGCCTCACCCACAATCCACGGCCTGGGTGAGCCCTCACAACTCAGACGCTACCTGCTGAGCCTTATTCGAAAAGGTGGCACCACTCTGAGAAGTGTCTCCATACAGACGGCACCTTGCGATCCTTTGTTTGTGTGTTCCTCACAACAGATCAAATGAGCAAGCTTATCCCATTTACCAAAAAAAGGGCTTTCCCCTCCCTTTCCCTGCCAGTCCTTCAGACACCCATTGGAATCTGAGAGTCATGCTGGGTTCTTTCTTTGTCATAAATCGTTACTGGTCATAACGATCCGGCAGACCAAATGTTGGCTCCTGTTACAGCTGTGCCTGCCCAACGGGTTCATGGAGTTACACTGATTTACACCAGCTGAGAACCTGGCCCATTGTCTTCATGGAGTTGCACAAGTGTAACCAGCTGATGGCCGGCCCTTCAACTGGGACTCAGCACTTCTGCTGATGCACGAGCCAGATCAAACTCCAGCTTCCTCTCCCTGTGCTGCTGTCTCTCTGCAGGGCTAGCAGGAGCAAAAAAGTAGCACAAACTTATTTTGATGACTCTAGTTAGCAGATCTGACTGAATAGATACAGGGCGCAGATATACTGAATATAAAAGAGGCATTTTTACACAGCGACTTTTCAGGGTAAAAAACACACTTTAAAATTACCATCACCTTATAGAAACATGACAACGCCACAGTCGGCAGCAACTGACATGCAATAACATACTGGAGATCAAAGAGCCCCACGGAAAGGGAAGCAGAGGCTATAAACAAACAAATCCACTGTGTCCCCTGAACGGAATACAGGGTCAGACTCCAACCTGGAGTATCACATGTGGCTGTTGTTTCCCTAATGACATTATCAACCAGGGACATCAAAACTAGAGCTATGCAGAAGTACACAGCTGATTTGTTGCTTTGCAGAGGTTTAGATATGGAGAGTTCCTTTAGTTTCACTCTGTGCAGCACCCCTTAGCTCCTTCCCAATTTTGATTTGGAGTTACAGGTTCAGTTGAAATCAAAGGGTCAAATTCACCCTGGCTGTTACTGGAGTTAACAAACCGGGGAAAACTTGGGCTCACAATTTCAAAGCAAAGTTCAGAACCAGAACTTCCCAATTCTACCCAGCTTCACGTTGAAGCGACAGCTTTCACGATTACAGTGCAACGCCAGGAGTGATCCTGGCTCTCACTACTCATCAGGCCGGACGGGTGCACCGATCCTTTGATACCTGGTGAATCTTTCCAAGAGCTTGGTCTCTTTATTTCGGTTTGCAGTACCACCCCCACCCAGGTAAATCTTGCGTGGCTCTGGTTTTCCTTGAGAACATTGCATCTAACTCTAGCTACACAAAGTTCTACTGCAGATAGCTAGAAAGCAAATGGGTCATTTCAGGTTATGGTAGTGCCTCCAAACCCCAAATGAGATTTGGTGCCGCAGTGTGCTAGGTACTTTACCCACACTCAGCAAATGACATTCCCTGCTCCAAAATGCTACCAATCAAAACCCCGTTCTACACTCAGATTTTGTACCAGTATGTTGGTTACGGGTACCATTTTTTTACCTTACCAGTACAACCCCTGGTGTAGACACAATTACACCAGTATAGCTTATTATCCTTCCTGTACAGGAGGGGGGAAAAAGCTATACCTGTATAAACACCTTTATAACTGTGTCCACACTAGAAGACTTCTACCACTTTAACAATACCGGTATAGTTCAAGTGGTACAAATTGTGTTTGTAGACATGGCCTAAGTCGATGAGGTAGACAAAGGATGGGAGAAAGGGAGCATGATTCTCCGCATTGTACAGCTGGAGAACTGAGGCAGAAAGACCCTAATTGAAGAAATCACTCATGCACAGGCTTATCTTTACATCGATGGGACGTAAGCATATGGTGCAAGTGCATTCTTTACTTGGGAGCAGAGGAATTAACTGACTTTCCCAGGGAGCCTGGAATTGAACACTGTCCCCATTTACCATCTGAACTACACAGCCATAAGAAGCGAGCCCCAGAGGATGCATCCCCTCATTGGGTTCATGGGTGCCTAGCCAGCTGGCGATGAAAGAAAGCAGAGTCCTCGGCGCACTAGCTGGAAAAGCCCGGCCGCCCGCCGCAAAGGCTCGGAGACAAACCAAGGCCGACAGGCTCCAGGAGAAGCGCAGAATGAGGTGTGAAAATCCAATCAGGTAAAAGAGGCAGCTGTTTGGAGAGGACTGGAGATGGAGGGAGGGGAAAAGAGAGAGGGGAGAGAAGCAAAGCAAGCAGCTAAATGGAAAGATATTGGTGTTATGCTGCTGTCACGGGCGCTTCAGAAAGGTACGTGTCTGCCTCAGGTAGAGGCATCAAGAGGAGCTTTAAACTGCACAATCAAATCATCACAGAGGGTCTGCGGAGAAGCCAAGGCACAGATAGGCTAACACTATTCCTCTGCCTGGGGAGAGGAGCCACCTAATTAGAAGCCCCTGCACTGCACAGCCAGAGGTTAGAACAGCAGGGGTCACCAACAAGTTTTGCTCAGTTAGTCTTTCGGCTAAGTTTGGGGGGGACCTTTCCTGGCAGGCCGGCAGATCTCTGAGGTGGAGTTTCTGGGTCCAGGGGATAGGCATCTTGGGAAAGCAGGGAGAGACCATGCTGAGATGGCAAAACTGCTGCTTCTGGTCAGCATCACAGCAAAGGGAAGGGGAATACACAGCTTTACCCTTAAGATTCTGTCTAATCCCGAGAGGTTTCAGCCTTCTGCTCTGGCCAGTTCCTGAAGGTTTGGCGAGGCCTTTGTAGGAACCATGTTGAATAGGGACTGTAGTGCTTCTTCTGGACAGAGACCAGTCCCAGCCAGACCCACTTTCATCGTGCTGGAAATTCCCTCCCCAGAACTACTTTCCTTTCCTGCCCCATCTGCACTAATGCAGGACAATGCAGATGGGACCAGAGATTCGCCACCTCTTTGCACCATTGCTGAGTCCCATCTCACTGATCAAGACCAAACCATGGTTTAGTCAGGTCGGGGACTATCTTATTGTCACCAGATCCCTGACAGGCCTGGATTGACGGTAGAGATGGGACCTTTGGCCCTGCCTAGCATGGTATGAATTCAAGTGGAGAGGCACCGGTGCCATGCACATTATTTCAAGTGAGCTCTAAGGCAGTATCTACACTGCACGCACAAACAAATGCAGTTAAATAGTTTTGAGGCCAAGACACATTATAACTAGAGCTGGATGGAATTTTTCCAATAGGTTTGTTTGGTTTAAAAATGGCCTTTTTCATTTCTTCAACATTTTCCATTTTGGGTTGCAAAATCCCCAAAGTAACATTTTGAGGTTTTCTCCCCTTTTTCAGTGGCTACATGGAGGAGAGAGAAAAAAGGAGAAAGGAATAAAGAGGGGGAAAGGGGCCAGGTTAAAAAAAGTAAAAGGAAAAGAGATACTTTTTGATTTTAATAGACTAGATGAAAAGTTGTTCCTTCTCAAAAAACCTCAGGAATTAAAATCATTTTTTTCTGTGACAAATCTTTACTATTTTGGGACCAGCTCCAATGGTTTATTCTTCCCTGCAGAGACAGCTTATATACCTGTGTAAGAGCCACGTCAGCAGGATCTACCAGGGATGAGACACGACTCACTAATCTGGTTACCAGATGTTTTCCTGTCCACACAAGCAAGATAAAGCTGTGTCATAATGTGACTGAGGACACTTATTGTTTGGATGACAGTAATGTCAACCCATCCGAGATCTGGGACCCATTGTGCAAGATGCTGAATATGCACCTAGTGAGAGACTATCTGCCCTAAAAAGCTTACTATATAAATAGACAAAATGGACAAAGGGGAAATAGAGGCATAGAAAGGCCTAGTAGATAGAGCACTGGATTGGGACTCAGGAGAACTGGGTTCAATTCATGGCTCCGCAAGTGGCCTGCTGGGTGACCTTGGGCAAGTCACTTCACCTTCCTGTGCCTCAGTTTCCCCACTGATACTGCCCTTCTGTAAGAGCAAGGAATTATCATCACCACCACAGAGCAGGACTCCCAGTCTAGCATCCTATGCACAAAAACAGAGTGCCTCTCCAATGCAGTTATTTTGGTAGCATGATCATAGACTACCAGGGTTGGAAGGGACCTCAGGAGATCATCTAGTCCAACCCCCTGCTCAAAGCAGGACCAATCCCCAGACAGATTTTTGCCCCAGATCCCTAAATGGCCCCCTCAAGGATTGAACTCACAACCCTGGGTTTAGCAGGCCAATGCTTAAACCACTGAGCTATCCCTCCCCCCATAGAGAGGCAAGTGCTCAACTCAGTAATCTGGCTGGTATTTTAGCCCTCTAAACATAAGCTAGTACCCCGTTTGATTATAATATTTATATATTTGATCTATTAGCATTTTACTGCTTTATAGTGCACTTACTGGCTTAAAGGCTTTTCCTATAACACTGTGCATGCAGGCCCTCTCTCCTGACTGGCATTCTGGATGACAGATCACATTTCGCCTAGCCTGGCTTTCTTTGCTACCAGGCTAACTATTTATACTCATCTTCCTTCCCAACTGCATTTTATCTGCTGCCGTGATTTGCTGTTATGAATATCACGGGCAAACACAGTGACCTTGGAAGACTCATCATATCTAATACGAGGATTGTTAATGTAAGATTAGCTGGACAGGACAGTTGGGCCCCGTCTTTAGTCGTGAAACAACATGTAATTGACTATCCACTCGTTTAATTACAGAAATTATAGAAGAATAAAACCAGTCTGTTATCTAGGCTATTCCTGACCTGATTGTTCCCTGTATTTCTCAGTGTTCTAGCCAGTCTAGGTCTAAATGTCAAAAGCATTGGAGCTCACTTAGACAGAAAAAGATACAGTGTGAGCTAGCAGGCAGTGCACTGGATTGGGAGTCAGGTGACCTGGATTCTATTCCAGGTTCTGTCACCGGCCTGCTATGGGCCCTTAACCGAGTCACTTTGCCTCTCTGTACCTCAGTTTCTCTCCCCACACTTTGTCTGTATTTCATTAGCAATAAATCACACGGCAAGAAGCAGAGTTGTAGGACAGAGATCTTGACTGAGCATGCGCAGAGGGGAGGGTTACATGCTGAGTAGCCTAACAGCCTGGCCCCAACTTGTATTCCTGACCCCCAGTCCCATAAGACTCAGCACACCACCCCAAATCCTGACCTGCCTCCTCCAGTTCCACTCATCACACTACAGTCTGGCCTGCTTTGTTTCTATTGTAAGTGCTTTGGGGCAGGGGCTGTGTCTTACCATGCACATGTTCATCACCCAGCAGAATGAGTCCCTGATCTTAGCTGAGGCCTTTGGCCTCTCCGGTGATCAAAAGAATAGCCTTAGAAGACTACCCCAGAGTCTCACATATCTCATTGCCTGGAAACTTCTCTTGATGGTTAGTCTAAATTTTCCTTTCCTTCATTTCGTTACATTAATTAAACCCCGCAAGCATGCTCAATAATTCCTCTCCTTTGTGTTTCACATCCCTCATATTTAGGGTGACCAGATGTCCCAATTTTATAGGGACAGTTCCGATTTTTGGAGCTTTTTCTTACATAGGGACCTGTTACCTCCCACCCCCGTCCCAATTTTTCACACTTGCTGTCTGGTCACCTTACTCATATTACCAATCACCATCGCTCTGGGCTCCAACTCTGTGATCCTTGCACAGCAAAAACTCCCATTGGCTTTGATGGGAGTTTAGCCTGTGTAAGGGCGGCAGGATGAGGCCTTATTAATTTCTGTACATTATGAAAAAAGGAGGTCCTAAATATTGCCCCATGTTGGAAGAGGGCCCTGGAAGCCCCCATCCACGACTACCCTTCGTCTCCTGCTCTCCACCTAGCTTGTCAACCGACTTCTTATATTCACCCTCCCATTGTCACACAGGAGCTGGTGGACTGACTCAGCAGGACAAGACATCTCACCTCTTCAGCCTTGGGTATGAAAAACAACCTCTCTCCAGCAGCCACTCTTATACCAGTTCCCTGAGGGGCTGTGAAAAAGGCTGGCGGTGGGGTGAAGTTAAATTAACTCCTTGTTCACCGGGGACCAGATAATAAGAACAGCCACAGACCAAAGGTCCATCTAACCCAGTATCCTGTCTTCCGATAGTGGCCAATGCCAGGGGCCCCAGAGGGAATGAACAGAACAGGAACTCATTAAGTGATCCAGTCCCTGTCGCCCATTCCCAGCTTCTGGCAAACAGAGGTTAGGGACAGCACAGACTGACTCTGTACCTCAGACCTACACCTCTGCTGCAGGGAACCTTGCCAGCTTTTATACACCGGAGCTTCCTTTCTATTCCCTATTACATAGGAGGACTTTCTATTGCTCGTTATCCTATCACTCTGGGCTTCAATAGTATTAAGAATGTCTATTAATTACCCAACCATAACTGCTCTGCTTTGGTTTATTATGTCAAGGTCTGGAATCTTTTCTACCCTTATGGATCATTGACCTGATTGACTGGAATAGCTTGGTCTAAAAACCCCAACAATCCAGCAGATCAAACATGGGCCCTGCACCCACAGCAAGAACGCCACCTACTGATGAGCCTTCGGAAAATAAGGCTGCACCTGTTTCCATCGTCTTGTTTCTAACAGCATCACTACGCAGCAACGTGGAGAGTAGACTAAGGTGACTTTTTTTTGGCAAATAGTGTTGTTGCCAAAAAAATGCATTTCTGTGGGCTCTGAAACTATGTACAAATTCAGGTTGAATTTGATGGATAGTTTCAGCCAAGTCGAAATGTTTTGTTTGGACCATTCTGTTTGGGTTTGCCATTTTGAAATGAAAAATCCGGTTTGAGATTTGGCCTATTAAAAAAAGAAAGGAGGTGAAAGACGCCCAAAACAACTGAAGCCAAAAACTTTGGGGGGAAAAGGCATTTCAAGACCAGCAAAGTATTTCAGTCAATTCTAAACAAAAAACATTTTGATTTTTTCAATTGAAAACATTTAAAAAAAAATCCATTTCAGTGCTAATCAACCAATTTTTTTTAAATTATTATTTTACAGTTCAGCCCCCAAACTGGAAAAAAAATCAATTAGTCTAGAGGCCTTTCCACAAAAGGAGCAGAGTCTAATTGCATCACGGATGAACTACTTGCAAAGTTTATTTTTAAAGTGGCTACAAAAAGCATAAAGGGGACCCTGGGAAGGATTTATAGATTGGGTTTTGTTTGCTGTCTGATTGTGGTTTAGTGGCCCATGTCTGAAATCAGTTTGCTACATCTCCAGTTCCTAGGCAGCAAACGTCCATAGCAAGAAGCCACCATCAAGCCTTGGGAAAACAGAAAATACCATACAAGATCAGTCCACTGGCCCATCTAGACCAGGATCCTTTCTACAATAGGGTCAGTACCAACTATTTCCAAGGAAGGTGCTTTTACAGGATAACCTGTCCACAAAGCAAGTTTCTTCTTGCCCCCTCCCTACTGTAAAGGTTGTTTTATACTGTGAAACAGGAGGAGTTATGTCCTTCCAAAAACGTTAATTTTTCTTTTCTTTTTCTTGTTTAGTCCTTGCAACTTTAACTCTGGGTAGTCTTGTTATTCATATACATGGCCAATCCTGCTGAGTTCTTCCTTTCAACAATACATATGGCAATGAGCTCCACAGGCCAGTTGTGCAGGCTGTGAAAAAGTACTGACCTACCATGACAAGTTGTGTCAAAACCACAATTTTCCATCCAAAAAAAAAGAGAAGAACTTCCTATGGAAAATTTTCTACCAGCCGTAACCGTTTCCACTCCTGATCAATTTTCATCGCTGAATTACCAACTCCCAGAAAAGCCATGTCTACACTACAGACCGTACTCCGGCACAGCTGTACCACTGCATCTGTACCACTATAAGGTCTCTTGTGTAGCTGCTCTATGCTGGCGGGAGAGAGCCCTCCTGCCGGCATAATTAAACCACCCCCAGTGAGCGGTGGTCATTGTCTGCTGCTGACATAGCGCTGTCCACACCGGCGCTTTTGTCGGGGACACTTATGTCGGTCATGGGGGTGTTTTTACACACACCTAACGGACAAAAGTGCTAGTGTAGACACAGCCAAAGAGCAGGGTTTCTCTAACGGGAAGAGGCAGAGGAAACCTGAAGCAGGAATCGAGTGAAAGGTGTGGTTGTAATTAACACGTTAAAAGCCCAAATCATAACCGGCTTTAGCCTGATCAACCCATTTGAGTTGGGTGAGGTTCCTCCTGCTGGTATTTGTGGTTGTTCCTCTTCCAATATTTGATCTGTTAAATGCTTTACATTCCGTTTACCAATGAGAGGATGATTCAGATGGAGCTGGAGCTATTACAAATTCAGGAGGCACTGCATACCACTCGCTTGTCATGTTTCCCTCACCCTCTCTCTCTCATAAAATTCGCCACACTAACACAAAGCCAGCTTCTATCAGGTCCCTCCCGCCAGCTTGCATCCCCCCCTTCTTGCTGTTGTTACAACTTGTCCCGATTCCTGCTCGCTAATTAAAAAAAGAGAAGAAAATTCTGTAGCTAATCAGGGAGATATTTTTTTTCCCCTTGGTTCCATCGTCAATATTTCTGCAGCAACTTCACGCTCACTCTGATGTTGCCGTAACCACTGTGCTGTAACCTACACGGTCTCAGCCCTAATGAGGACAGACATCTATGCGGCTGTAACGGGAGCATCGACGGCTGTCTGAATCTTGGGCATCCCTTTCACATTCCAGGAAAGCTCAGGGACAAGAGCTCCCAGGGGCAACGGGACATCAGTTTTGCTTCCTTTCCCACAAATGCTATTATTTATTATGCAGAGGCAGAACAGTGCAGCAGGATGTGGGGTGTTTAGGATCAGGGTCTGAATAAGTAGTTCTGGAGGATAAAAACAAGAAAAAGAAATGCATAGAAACATGGGAGCCCTGCCTCCATCTGAGTGCACAAGGATAAATATTCAGTAGGTTTCCCTTGATCAACAGGTTTCTTTAACCATGCTTACAATATTTTTTTGCAAGGATATGGTTCAGATTAGATTCTGAGCAGGCAGGGGACTTGGCTTCTCACCGCTCTGTAACACACTTAGAACGCTGGTGAAAAAGAGCAACACACACAAATCACAACCCTTAATTAACTTGGGGAACGCCTTGCCACAAGAAATCACTGAAGGCAAGAGGTTAAAAAGGTGGGAGGAGAACATCCAGACTTGCATTGGAGAGGGTTACAGTGTTTTAAAGAGGAAGTGTGGGAGGGATGTAAGGCCTCCTTCTTGAAATCATAAACCAAGCTCTGGCTCAGAGGGGGAGGAAGAGAGTGGAACTATGGGTAGGTTATTTCACAACTGCCCACTTCAGGGATCTTGGAACTGCTCTGACAGTGATCAGCGCCAGCACCTAGATACTTGGAAGTAAGTGCCACTGGCCTGATCTACTGTAGCAGTTCCTCCATTCTTGTGTAACCCCTCACAACTGCATGTGTTTGAGGGGTGGTTGCACCACTTGCCTGCACAAGTAAGGGGTGTTTTGCACAAACAAACAGATGCTCTTGCCAGGCCCTACTTGCAGTGATCACCAGGCACTGACGGTATATGCTGCGATGATGTTTATTCATTTTTTAAGCCTCATTTATTTTATTCCCTTCTCTGAAAGGTCGCCCCAACTTGGAGCCCTTTGGCTGACACAAGGAAAAATAAATAAAGTGTCTTAATGTTGCCGGCAACAGTTACAAATTCTGATGTATCCATCTGTCCAGTTAATTACTTTGCGCAGTAGCTGGCTAGCTTCATAAAAAAGATGAAAAAAGGCCCAATTATCATTCTGGGCAGCTCCCTCAATCCCAGAGCAGCAGCACATCCCCAGCCTCGGCCTTTGTTGCCATTTTAAGCTGACTAACAGCGAGAGAGAAGTGCTTGGCAAGACTTTCTTTATCCCGGCGTGAGGAGGGCGGGTGAATTTCCATCTCCCACAGACACCGAGATCTCTATTTCAGTGCCATCTCTAATGCTGCGAGAAGCGCCCGATATGGCTCTGCCCCACTCCTTCCTCTTCCCACAGTCTCCTCCTCTTCGCACTTCTCCATCCTTCTCTATCCTCTTCTCATCATCCCCTTCCCCATCCTTCTCTGTCCTCTTCCCATCTCCCTCCTCTTCGCGTCATCCTCTTCCCCATCCTTCTCTATCCTCTTCCCATCTCCCTCCTCTTCGCGTCATCCCCTTCCCTTCCCCATCCTTCTCTATCCTCTTACCACCTCCCTCCTCTTCCCACCATCTCCTTCCCCATTCTTCTCTATCCTCTTACCATCTCCCCCCTCTTCCCACCATCTCCTTCCCCATCCTCCTCTATCCTCTTCCCACCGTCCCCGTCCTTCTCTATCCTCTTCCCACCTCCCTCCTCTTCCCACCGTACCCATCCTTCTCTATCCTCTTCCACACCCTCCTCCTCTTCCCACTACTCCATACCTCATCTCCCACATATTTCTCCAATCGCTTCTCCCGTCACCACATTCATTATCACCACCACACCCAATGCTCTCTAAGGTTATTTCTAAAGATTAGGCCAAGAGAAGCCCCTGGATACTGTTCTCCACCCAGCCCTTCCCTCACCCATCAGCTCAACTAAGACACCTTCCCACTTGAATCCCACAGTCAGCCTGGTCTGACAGCTTCCCACAGTGCCAGGGTATTCTGGGTGCCCCTGTGGGTACCCGGAGGGCCCCCGGCTGGCAGGAGGAGGATCCCAGCTGCCCTGATTAGCATGCGGCAACACCCGCCACTGCTTTTCATCCGCAGATCGCCTCGTTCCTCGCTCCTGATCCACGCACACACGAATAAGTGTACAAATGGATGTTGGTGTCATTCAGTGGAAGAAAGGCTGGAGGCTTCGCTCAGCCTCTGCTTCAATGAGAGCATTTTCCCCCGAACAAGGGGCTGAATTCAGCTGCTTGGTGCTGTCTGATCACAGTTAGTTGCCAGAGTAACCAAGACATGAGAGTCGCCAGGGCCACACTCCAGGAGAGGGAAGCGGCTGCTGCTCTCAGATCTAGCACTCACCTTAGCTCGGGGGCTCAAAGACACTGAAAACGAGGAAGGGAAACCCCACCCCCTTCTGGAGGAAACAGGGAGGGGAACTCTCCTTTGCAGGCTTTTCCTCCACGGGGGGGCTCACCACTGCTTTTATTTGGAGGGTGCTTCTTCCTTGCAGGCGCGTTTGCATTGCTTACGTCTAAGGCTCTGGGCTGGGCCTTGTGAGATTTGGGTTCAATTCCTGGCTCTGTCCCAGCCCCCTGGGCAAGTCAGTTTGTCGCTCTGGGCCTCAGTTTCTCCATCGCAGACCATTTTTTAATCCAGATGGGATGTTTTTTCCCCAAAATCTCTGCCCTAGGAATGATTGTGGGGCAGGTCTCTGGCCTGTGTGATGCAGGAGGACAGAGGGGATGTGCACAGGGTTCCTTTCTGGCCCTGGAATCTATGGTGCCGTGTAAGTTCCTACCTTGATAGACGCACTTACAATCCAAGGGCCTGGTCCTGAACAAACCTACTCACCAGAGAGTCGCCTGGGTTTCGCTGCGATGCTTCACAGAAGCAAGCTTGCAGGGTCAGGCCCAGATTAAAATGAGAATGAGACAACGTTGCATGAAAGCGTCACTAAAGGACGGGGGAGGATGGGCTTTATGCCATGTCCTGGGAGGCTAATGCACGGGACTTCGAGGTGCCAGAGCAGGTCTTTTAAAAAAAAATGTGTGTTTGTCTGATGTAGTGAAACCCTAACGTAGGGTCTCAAGAGCCCCGTGAAGATCAGGGCTTAACAGAGGTGAATTTCTTACAAAAGGGGGAGGAGATTTGGGCTCAACACACTGGGGACATATGGGGCAGTCCCTTAAGGTAGCCTACTTCCTAATATGAGCTGGTCTCTTGTAAAGGACTTCTCTGTACTACGTAACGTACATTGTGATTTCTTTTTGTAAACATGGAGCCAAGGAAACATCTCCCCAATACACACGCCCATGCCCAGCATACTCATACTCCCCTCAAGTTCTCTGATCACTGACACCATCTGCTCAGCAACGTCCCAGCCAACAAATATATTTTCCCTCTCACCCATCTATTTGCAAACTGCATTTTCCTTTGCTAAATAGATTGCGACCTGCTACCTACCGCAGGCCACGTCCCTGCCTCTGAGGGATTTCACAGATTATTACACTGATGCTATAATATACATGTACTCATATCCCTAGTATCTGCAGTGCTCTGGTACAAGAACCAAGGGCACCACGGAAACACCTCCAACTAAGTATAAAAGAACATAAAAATGTCCATACAAGGTCAGACCAATGGTCTATCTAGCCCAGTATCCTTTCCTCCAACAGTGGCCAATGCCAGATGCTTCATAGGGAATGAACAGAATAGGGCAATTATTGAGGGATCCAATTCCCAGGTTGTCCATTCCCAGCATCTGGCAATCAGAGGCTTAGGGACACCCAGAGCATGGGGTTGCATCCCTGACCATCTTGGTTAATAGCCATTGATGGACCTAGCCCCATAAAATTATCTAATTCTTTTTTGAACCCAGTTATACTTTTGGCCATCACAAAAATCCCTTGGCAATGAGTTCCACAGGTTGGCTGTGCTTTGAGTGAAGAAATATTTCCTTTTGTTTGTTTTAAAGTAAAATAAAGAGACAGATGCAGGCTCAGCTCTCTCTGCCATGCCCAGCCCTCCCGGCCCAGAGTGATCAGCCTCCCCTGGGTTATGGAAGAGCTCTGTCTCTCTGCTGATTCCCACACAGAGCATCCTCTCTGAAGACTGGAGACCCAGCCAACCCAGCCACGCACATTGGCTTGCTCCCTCGCTGCCTGTTTTGCAATTTTAATTTCTCACCTTCCTAAACAGCGAAAGATTTATCATGCGCTCGACAGAAATATTTAATTTTCCAAATGTCTTTTTATTCCGAGGCTGAGGAAATCCTGAGGTAGAACGTTTCCACATTAATGCCTTCCAACTCGGCGGCAAAATAAAGCACTGGCAGAAATAAAGCCCCGCAGGTGGCATGGAGCAGGGCCTAGGGCTGGTACATGCAATGTTCCCTAGGAGGCAATCCTCCTGCACTCTAGGTTGGCCTTCAATGGGCAAATCCAAAAGGGACCAGAGAAAATCTAACCGTAGGTCCTTACCTGGCCCCCATTAGCACAGTATTGGAGCACCTCAGTCTCTAATGTACCTCACACACCCCAGTGAGGCAGGGCAGGCCTATTATCCCTGTTTACAGACTGGGAACTGAAGTATGCCCCCAGTGTGAGCAGACAGACACACACTAGCTCTCCTCGAGCTAGGGCACTAAAAAGAAGCCGTGCTGCCCCCTTGGCTTGAGCTAGCACCCAGGGGGGTCAGGCGGGATTGTACACGGGTAGCTAGGCCAAGCCACCGCTCGGCCTGCCACGGCCACACTGCTGTTTTTGGCACACTAGCCCAAGCAGAGCTGGCGCACGTCCGTCTTCCCACAGTGGGCTGCACGCGCTTAGCTGCCACGTTGACACACTCCAAGTGACTTGCCCAAGGAGCCTGTGGCAGAGCTGGGAACTGGACCTGGATTTCGTGAGTCCTGGGCGAACACCCTAACCACTGCACCATTCCTTCTTCCACATAAACCTCCCCCGGTCACCAGGGCAGCACTGAACCAGACTCACTGCCATTTAGCACCATGGAGCAGGGAAGGTAAACCCCTTTGATATGGCCCTTGTGGACTACACTGGGGAGCGTGTGGCTAACTAGTGTTGAGCTGCAGTAACCTGAATTCTGAGTCTTCCGTTGGTAGATGGAGAGACACTATGAAGCAAATCCACTGGAAGATTCATACTGGCAAAGACTCTGGAACGGGGTTTTCAGTGGCAGAAAATCCACCCAGGAGAGGTTCCAGCAGGGTAAGCTAACCCCACCTCCCCTTCATCAGGCAGCCAGCCCCACCCCAAAAGTAGTCAGTATGGTTCCTGGGAGTCCCGATGAAAAACGGCCTTTGCTGAACAGGGGCAAAGTTAAGGATGCTTTGGTGCCTACCTGTGAGAAGATTTCTGTTCAATAGTTTGTGGGCGTATTCTGAGCATTAAGGTTGGTATCAAAAGGGTTTTGGTAACCTTGGCTTAGGGTTTCCACATTTAAAAAATAAATAAATCAAACATTAACGAATGGGATTAACAGTCCATCTCATTTGATCTGCACTTAGCAAGTTTAACTGCAACTCGGCGTCTTGTGTTATTGAGCATATTACAGTCCACACGCACACACAGCACAGCTAACATATAAAAATGACAACACGGGATATACGCAAGACTCAAGTTGGGCACCCACAGAATGAAACATCCTGAATCACTGGTCACCCTTTGAAAATTCAGGCCAACTGTCACAAAGGGGTGCAAAATGTTAGACCTTTAAATCCAGCTTTAGGCTAGAGCTGGGCAAAAGTTTTCAAACCAACCGTTCAGTAGCCAAAAATGCAGTTTAGGAGAGACCAAAACGATTTGTGACTCGAGGCCAAATTAGGTGGATAGTTTCAGACAAAAAAAGGGAGAGGAAAAAAAACCCAGAGACATCTAAACGTTTCCCCTGTTTGTTTTGAAACAACATTTCATTTAGAAAAGCAGCTAGATTTATTAACAAACAAAAAAAAGGCAAAAGAAAACCCGCCCGAAAATTAAACAAAATGCAAAACCAAAACAAGATAGTTTGGGGCTGAACTAAATGTTTTGTTTGACCTGAAACTATTTGATTATTTTGTTTTTCATTTCGGTGAGAAAAACCAAAACAGTTCCATTTCAGGTCAACCCAAACACTTTTTTTTTTTTTTTTTTTTTTTTTTTTTCAGATTCTTCATTTTGGCCACTGAATCAAAACAATCAAATCAAATAGTTACTTGCTCAGCTCCAGTTTAGGCATCTAAAGAAGTAGCCTGATTTTCAGGGATGCTGAGAACCCAGAGATGCCATTTCTTTCAACAAACCCTCCTATAACCAGGTTGGTATTTAAGTGCCTAACTATCATGGGTGCTGCCATACCCCCTGGCTTGAAGTGGTTTCCATCACATACAGGGTTTACAGTTTGGTTCAATGGCTCTCAGCACCCCCACTATACACAGTGTTCCAGCACCCCTGCTAACTATGCATTTATGGGTCTAGCTTTAGACGCCGAACGTTGAAAACATTGGCTTGTGGCATTAGGAATGCAGAACAAGAGGAGAGCAATGCACAGTGCCAGATATCTGGGATGTAGCAACAGCCAGTCAAGCCTCAAGCAACGTGAGTTTGGTGTATGGTGTGCGTGGTGGGGGTTGTAAGATAATATATGAAAGAGCTGGAGGATGCCAGAAAACAAATCCATAAACTGTCTTAGCAATGGCAATGCAAATGAGAGACCGACAAACAATCTCACACCTGTTGCTGAAGCAGAAGCTCCAAACAGCCTTTATATTCACAGCTCCACTTCTCAGCTTCGCTCTTCTCTGTGGGGAATTTTCCCAGGTGACTTAGCCCCACTCCTCCTGCCGTCTGAGCAAACCCAGTTCCCAAAATGCCACTTTGCCTCTTTACCGACTCCCTGAAACACACTCCCACCTTATGAACAAGGCAGAGCTACTCCTACTTCAGTTGGTCCCCAGTTCTGTCCTGTGTGGAATCCAGCATCCTCCTAACTGGGCGGATCCTAAATCCATCTGTGCTTCCTGTTTTGCTACCCTCCTCAATGACAAATGTTGTACAGTACATAAACAAAGGGGCATCTTGCACCTTACCACTGAGGAGCTCACTGGACTCAGCCAACCTCAGCCATTCTTCACAACCCCCCAGTGAATTAGGGAAGTTTTTGAGAAAGGGAAACCGAGGCACCGTGAAGTTAAGACACCTGCCCAAAAGCATGTAACAGGTCAGCAGCAAAGTTGGGTAACAGAACCTAGAATAGCTGAAGCCCATTCCTGTGCTCTGAGCACTGGCTGATGCTTGCTCCCCAAGCCAGGAGCAAAACTCTTTCCTGTAATTTGAGCTCTTCTTCGGGGCGTCACCACTCACCAGAAGCACTGCCACAGACAGCCCCACATCTGTTTGTCTCCTAAATACACCCAGAATGTACGCCGATCGTCTCCGTCTTTGCTCACCACAGGCCAAAGGCGTTACTCTAGACATGCGGCTGCTCTATTTCCAGGTCAGTTTCAAACCTCCCATTGGCTTTGGAGGGAACAAGATCAAGTCCTTGGTACGCACCCTCCGGCATCGGTCACCATTCTGTCAGTCACCAAGCTCCCTTACCAGCTCCTTCTTTATTGGGACATCTCCTCTAAGCCACAGATTGCCAGTTCTGCTGCTTCACTGAGTTCTAGCAGCCTCCTGCTGACTGTCCCTGCGCCAGGTCTTAAAGGAAACACAAGACACCCACCCGCCTTCCCCATCACAGTCAAGACAGTGTATCTTTTAACATCTTCCTGATTTCCAACCCATCCCAGTCAGCCCTCAAGCTAACCTCCCTCCCCACCCAACGCCCTGGGCAGACCGAAGTGTTTTGTGTTCTCACATTTTGACCAGCCTCCTTTGCAGCCGGTCTCCAGCCATGTGAATTTCCAGGTTCGCTAGACAACATGATGAAGTCCTTCCAACACCTCAGGTCCCATTCTTCAGTGTGTTTTGCCACCCTCAGCTCTCACCTCTGAGACCTTAACTCTCTTAGTATTATTAGATTTCCTGTAGCATCTAGATCAGGGCCCTGTTGTGCAGGCACAGAGCAAGAGACTAATAGCTTACAATCTAACCAGACCCGGGGTGGGAGACAGGAACTCCTCTCCCCCCGTTTTATGGGTGGGAAGCTAAGGCACAGAGAAATTAAATGACTTGCCAAGGGTCATGCAGTGAGTCAGCGGCAGAGCTGGGAACTGAGCAGAGATTTCCAAAGTCCCAGTTCCGTAGAGCCATCCTCCTCCTTTGCCATCCTTCTTAGCCATTCTGCAATAGCACCTACCTCTGGAGCTTCCCTACCAACACATCAGTGTCCCCAGCTCACTACCCTGGTTTGATCCAGTAACCTATTTACCACTTGAAATCTTCTCACAGGCACATGCTCCAAGGGGAATGGGACGCAAGCCCTAAATACTCACATTAGGCATTCACAACAGCGTAGAAAACGATTTGCAATCCCTGCTCCCTCCGCTGAATTCTATTTGTTAAAACACACACCCTTGTACCTCTGTGTATTGTATCCACTCGCTGCTTGCCATTCCCATAAAGAACTTTTCTCTGTTGTCGTTAGAGCTGGTGTTCTTTCACATTCATTGACTGACTGTTCCCCACGGTGCCATGTTCCTTCATTCCTTTCAAAATATTCCTTGTTATTTCGCAGCCAAAACAAAGTAACAGTACCCCAAATACAAAGCAATCCCAGGTGCGCTCACACACTATGCGGTTTGTCATATGCAGGACAGAATAACTGGCATGCAAACACACACACACCCGTTACACTACACTGGAACAGATAGGCAATGCGTTGACACACCAGCCAAGACATATTCACACTCCTCCCCACCACTTTCATTAAACACGCACCGGAAAACACACACTCACGCACACAGCAGCTGCTTGATGATCTGCTTCCACGCGAGGGCATTTTCTCCCACTCACAAGGAGCTTCTAGCTGCTATAACAAGGCTAACGCCAGTTCCACCCACAGAGCAAAGTTCGGCAACAGAATCTAAAACACATTTCAGCCTCTTAAAAGTCAGATTCCCAGCGCATCAGCCATCTCGCTGGGGATGCCTGAATTACCAGAATTACACAAGTCAGTGGCTTCCTTCAATTAAGAAAACGTCATCTCAGCCATCTTCCAGTGCTAAACATTTTCTCAAGGACAGGATGTTTGTTTTAAAATTTAAATTTAAAAAATGTAGCTAAGAACAACAGGTGTTTCTCAAGAGCAACTATTGATTCCTATATTCCAGAACACAGATACCAGATAACGCCACTCTTTGAAGAGAGAAAGTCAGGTCAGATTTGACCCTTAAATTTCAAGTTGTGTAAAAACAATCTTTTGCAAATACTTAAATATTCTCTCTAAAGATCCAGTGGAAATTGTATTTTAAAGCAAATATTCCCACAGAGCATTTGCAATTCAAAACACTGCAGTGTTGCTGTCTTGAGACACTGAAAGTGATACGGACCAGAAACATGCTATAAACAGGAGCAAAACTGATTAGTCGCATTATTATAGGCTGGAGCAGGTTGAAATTCTTTCAAACCTGCAATGAATTTTGTTTCCAATGCTGTTTATACAACTATTTCTATGATTTGTGCTGTGGTAGCACCCAGAGCCCCATTGTGTGAGGCACTGTACGGACATAAAAGATTGTTCCTGTGCCAAAGATCTTACAGACAAGGCCCCAGTTCAGGAAATCGTGCCAAATTCAGGAAGGGTGGCTGAGCTCACGCTTAACTGGAAGTACGTGCTTAAGTGCTTTTCTGAATCAGGGCTTCAGAGATGGGTCCATAACGCAATGGAAGTAGGCGGACAAGGGAGACAGACACAGAAGCACAGGGTTGTGCATGCATTTGCTAAGGGCCAGACTGCAAACGTTTTACTCACACAAACAACTCCACTGATGTGAACGGGAACAAGGGGCTCCCAGTCTGGCCATGTGTAGCTAGTCTTGTCTCTCTTGTTGGAGTTGAGAGAAAAGCAAAAGTCTTATTGATGGCCCTAGTCTCTACAAGGCCGGAAGCACCGTTAAGTAAAGTGATTCTGGCCCTGATCCGGCACCTATGGAAGTTTTGCCGTCACCTTCAGCAGACGCGCAGGATCAGGCTTTCTAACTCGAAGCTGGTCTGTACAGCTACAAGCGAGTTTAACAGCAAGCCCAGCGCACTGGTGCGTCACCTGCTTACATACCTTTAAAGCGATTAGTGAAACAAACAAGGTGCAGGAAAGTCACCTACTCTTCCCTGGGTCACTCCTATCCTGGGATCTGCTTCTGTGAAGTCGCTTCTATGCATAGATACAGGCTCTCAGGATGACATCTGGCAGCCCTTCCTGGGGAGCAGGTACCAAACCCAGGCACAGCCATGCAACCGTCAAACCTCTAAAACCCAGGCCCCTTTGCTTGCACAAAGCTGTCAGCCTGCAATCTACTTCATATGTGCCACCACCACTATCCCTCGCCTGCAAAAGCTCTGCAGCCTTTGCTCTGTGAAGCATTACTTGGCGCGATGCAGCCCTTTAATTAAAAGAAAGTTAAAACCCCCTAAATGCAGAACCAGATGTGCATAGGGGGCACCTGGGGTGAGCATGTTATGGATACAGAGCAATAATCACACAACCTCTCTCCCAGGCATAGTTTATCACCTGTTCTCCCTGGGCAATTCTCGCACTTTTGCCCTGCTGGCAATACACCCAGCTACACTGTGGGAGACTTTCAGACATTAGCTACCAGCCTGGCATCGCCACTCCCACATGCGAGTTTCTCCCTTCCATGCCTTCTGTAGGCCCTTAAGCGTGCTTCATTAGTGCCTTTGTGCCTACTGTACTGCCCTCGTTAGATGGGATAAATGTAAAAAAGAGGCACAAGGAAATACAGAAAGAAGAATAAAGTAGTGTGGGACAGGGACAGGAAATATCCACCAGAAGCTTTAAAAAAATCTAATTCAGCATGAAAATGTCATGGTTAGAGCAAGAGACTGGGAGTCAGGACTCCTGGGTTCCATTCCCAGCTTTGGAAGGAAATGTCTAGTGGTGAGAGCAAGGATTCCTGGGTTCCATTCCCAGTTCTGTCACAGACTCACTGTAACCCATTGGCCAAGCTGCATCATTTCTCTGTGCCCCGGTTTCCCTGCCTGTCCAACCGGGATCATACTACCTCACGGGAGTATTAGCAGGTTTAGCACATCCCTAGAGATCCTTGCCTGGTGCAAAGTAGAACAATTATGTTTACAATGATGGCAATATGCCTGGCCCTACCATTTACTGAGGCCTTTTAGCAAGGGAGATTTCTTTCCTTTAAAGGGGTACGCCCCACATTCTCCAGCGCTCACGGAAAACATCGCCAAAGTTAAGAGTTGCCTCCATGGGTCACAGAAAAGGAAACTAGGTTTTCAGCACAACCTGAAAAGAATTAGCCACTAAACTCACTTTCACCTGAGGAGGAGCGGTGCAAGCTGAGTGCACTAACACGCAGGCTAGGAGACAGATTCCCTCGCTCAGATGATGTGTGGGAAGGATGGTTTGTCAGTAAGGCACTGGGCAAGGATCCAGGAGCCCCAGGCCCAACAAAGATATATTAGAATTGGAAAAGGTACAGAGAAGGGCAACAAAGATGATTAGGGGTATGGAACAGCTTCCGTAGGAGGGGAGATTAAAAAAAAACAGGGACTGTTCCGCTTGGAAAAGAGACGACTAACAGGGGATATGATAGAGGTCTATAAAATCACAAATGGTGCACAGAAGGTTATTTACTCCTTCCCTTAACACAAGAACCAGGGGTCACCCAATGAAATGAACAGGCAGCAGGTTTAAAACCAACAGAAGGAAGGACTACTTCACACAGCACAGAGTCAGCCTGTGGAACTCATTGCCAGGGGATGTTGTGAAGGCCAAAAATATAACTGGTTTCAAGAAAGAACTAGATAAGTTCATGGCAGATAGGTCCATCAATGGCTATTAGCCAAGATGGTCAGGGACACAACCCCATGCTCTGGGTGTCCTAAGCCTCTGACTGCCAGAAGCTAGGATTGGATGACAGGGGATAAATCCAGCTGAAGCACCTGGCATTGGCCACTGCCAGAGGACAGGACACTGGGCTAGATGGACCATTGGTCTGACCCAGCGTGACTGTTCTTAATTCACAGCTTGGCCAGAGGCTTCCCTGTGATCTTGGGCAAGGCACGTCATCTCCCGATGACTCAGTTCCCCATCTGTAAAACTGACAGAATGATGCTTCCTTTGTCCGTTTTGCCTATTTAGACTGTAAATTCCTTGGAGCGGGGCCTGCCTCTCCCTAAGTGTCCGCACAGCGCCTGGCACAATGGTGCTGATCCGGATTGGAGCCTCTCGCCCAGCCATAAAACAAATAATCAATTGGGTTGTACGGCACCCAGCGAGGTCCAGTTGCAGCAGCTGCAGACACAGGGAGGTCTTGAGAGCTGCTCACTTCTTCCCCACTGCAGAACCAGCCTTATGGGTCATAGCACACTCCAGCTCAAAGGTCCAATTCACCTCTGGGTCAGCAGCCCCAATTCTGCCTTCCCTGCCAAACCAACCGGGGTTTCCCATCAAAGCGGCACCACGGCAGCAAGCAGAGCCGATCAGCTGCATCTGGACAGCTCCATCCAAATGCAGCAGGTCTGCTCTAGGCAAAGGAGAATTATGATGTTTTGTGACGTCTCCTTCCCATTCCCAGGAGCGCACTTGAGATTGGTTGAGCTCTGAAAATAGGCGGCGCCAGAGGAGCGTCATCTCAACCAGCAAAAGCTGGGGGTACTGGGACTCGGACCAAAATCAGCGAGAGCAGATGGTCTAACTGACTCCAGCTCATCTGCTGAGCTCCTCAGCGTGGAAGACAAAGCTTTATACAAAGGAGACACAAAGAGAGAGAACAAAAATCAGGGCACCAAGCAAGCATCAAACACTAAGTGACTCAGCTGACACTGCATTCTCCCTCTCCAGGACGATCCAGACAGGAGACACCAATGGCCATCTGCATTTAACGACCATCAAGTAAAGCCGTCACCTGTCCTGGAGCTAAGGAGAGCGTCCCAGGACAGCCTAGATGGGGGCCAAACGGACTCCACAGTAGGAGAAGTCAGGTGGGCAGAGCTTGGAAAATCCAGCCCCTTATTTAGCTCCTTAAATATGAATTTTAGGTGCCTATTTAAGAGGCCGTGACTGGCGAGCACTGGTTCAGCTCCTGGCTCTGCTACAGACTCTTCATGTGACCTTGGGGGAGTCACTTAATCTCTCCAGACCCACGTTCCCAGTCTGTAAAATAGATACAATGATCCTTCCTTTCTCCCAACTCTTTGCCTTGTCTATTTCCATGGCAAGCTCCCCAGGGCAGGGATTGTCTTTATGAGTTTGCACAGTGCCTAACAATGGGCCTTCGGCCAGGCACTCCAGGTCCCATCACAATATAAATCATAACAGAGATGGGGACACAAGTGTTTCACACTGGGACGTACCAAGTACACTGAATCTTTGAAGATCAAGGGGCCTACGTGGGTGGATGGATATAGATTTAGGATCCTTGCTGTAGGCACCCAAGTTTGAAAGTAATTGGTCACCTGCCTGCAGTGATGATAAGGATCCTGTGAGCACACAGACAGCAGCAGGACACTCCCCGCCCCAGAGCTCATGAAGCCTGTAACAGTACCTGCCTCCCCTTCCCAGAACTCTCTTCACGTCTGGTTGAAAATTGTTCCATCAACACTCTTTTGACAGAAAACCGGGTTCTCAACTGAACAATGTTTTTCACCCAAAATGCCTACCGTCTGCAGAAAATGGCAGTTTTTGAAGTAACCCCCAAAATACGTAAAAATGGGAGTATTTTGATTCTGCTATCCCCCTGCAGCGGCTCCTGGGGGTTGGAGTTTGGGTTTCTCATGTCCCCATTCTCTGCTCTGGGTCAAGCTCTCCTTCCAGGACACTTCTCCCGTGATGCAACCACTACCCCTCACCAGGAGCGGGACTGAGGTACCTCAAGGGAGATGTAGTCTGAGCAGGGAACCCAGCCAATGGGCACATGAGACACCCGAAACACAGCTGTAATGAGGTGTTGTCACTGCCACACCCTTTCTGAATCAAAATGTGTGGCTGGTTTGCAATTTTCCCCTCGAAAAGTCAAACGTTTCTGTGGAAAATTTCTGAGGAAGAAAAAGCCACCATGCCCCGACCAGCACTAGTTACCTCACTATAAAAGACTCACAGCAGAAAACTCTATTAGTCATGACCAGCAAACTTGAACAGAGTAAGAAAACTAATGACTAATGCAAGGCTATAAAACATAAATCTAAATAATGGAGAAAGGAGCAGTCGGTGCAAAACTTCCATGTAAACAGAACTGTAGAAATAGAAGCACATGCACATAGACTCATACGCCAGAAGGGACCATCATGATCAGCTAGTCTGGCCTCCTGCACATAGCAGACCACAGAACCTCACCTACTCACTCCTGTAACAGATCCCTAACCTCTGGATGAGTTACTGAAGTCCTCAAATCATGGTTTAAAGATTTAAAGTTACAGAGAATCCACCATTTCCACTGGTTTAAAGCTGCAAGTGACCCGTGCCCCACGCTGCAGAGAAAGGTGAAAAACTCCCCGGGTCTCTGCCAATCTGACCCAGGGGAAAATTCCTTCCCGACCCCAAATATGGCGATCGCAGTTAGGCCCTGAGCAGGTGGGCAAGACCCAGTAGCCAGACACCTGGGAACATGGGCGGTGGGTATAATAGGCCAGGGGAGATTCAGCCTCCCCTGGCGCTGCTGTGAGCCCCGGTTGCAGTGTTTGAGAGGGAAGTTTTTGATTTATTATGCCCCGTGCAGGTTCCAAAGGGTGCAAAATCCTTTTCGACCGTTGAACACAAAGACTAATCAGTGCGCACAAGAGGCAAACCCACCAGCACCAAAGGGGTGCAGCTTTCAGAAAATTACTTTGGACCCATAGCAGACTGATCCCTATAGGCAATGATCACTAAGGCAGAAATCCCACTGTGTAAAACAACTCAAGGTTATAAAGAGCCTTGGATCAGAGTGCACTAAAGATTAGCAACACCCAATTTTCAGACCTGAAATTGACATGTGCACTCCATGATAGCATAGCGCAGTGTTGCCCACTCTCACAATATTTGGGGTGTGTTTCTTAAAGCCCCGACTCCTGGAATCAGGAGGCTGCAGGAGACACTCAGATTTCTTTTTTTTTTTTTTTTTAAGGCTTCTTACCCTCATGGTTGCAGAGAAAAGTGTAAAAAAACAAGAAGTGGGTGCAATCTAAAGGCTCAGAAACAAGAAAGCCGAGAAGAACACCCACTTTTTAAAAATGTTCATGTTTTTTAAGCCAATTTCATGATTTCTGAATGCTTGAGGTTGGCAATCTGGGTAACCGGACCGAGAGCATTCCTCCGAGAGTGCACTAATCCGCACACACACAACAGCGGATGGGGAGAAGGCAGAGCTGCAACCCTATGCGAATACTGGGGCTATGCACATTCCATTCCTATCAGGCTTTTCTCCAACTATTAATCCTCTATGTTACAATCTCTGTAGGGAGATATGTCAAGTCACACGTGTGGGAGCCTCCACCATGCATAACAATGTAGGGGCCAGAAGTGAGGGAGCAAAAGGGACCCCCTTACTCACCTGCAGCAGCTAGCCACAGTGTGGAGAAGAGGGGAAACAGCCTCCCCTCCCGTGCAGGTAGGTGGAAGGCAGTGGAGAGTGAGTGAAACGTTGGCTCCATGCCCATCCCCCAATGCACCAGCCAGCATAGCCCCAATTGGGGGTTGGAGGGGAGTCATTTTTGCAGGTGTAAGGATGACACTGGTTACTGCTCCCTTCCCTGGAGCAGGACAAAGAGAGAGGAACTGGGAAACACATGGTGATGGAGGCCAGGTCTAAGCTAGCCCGACCACAGGAGGAAAAAACCCCGTCCTTCACTGTAGCAAATGTCCACAACAGCAGCGCTGCCGCTGGGTCACTGTAGCACTTCAGTGTGGACACCAGCGACAGGAGTGGTTCTCCCGGTGGTGTTATTCACCCACCTCCCTGAGAGATGGTAGCTAGGTCAATGGAAGAACCAGCCCTTTGCTTTCTCTTAAGATGAATTAACTCACTTTTCCTGACCATTCCCCAGTAGCCAAGCACTTAGATTTGGTTCTGATAAGATTACCTATGCCGCTGTAGTGGTTTAAATGTAAACAGAGCCTAGGGCCACTCTGATTCTGAATGAAAGCATCCACACGGGGGTGTAATGCACTTTAACGTCACCCCTTTCCTCAATTGGTCTTAACTTGCCTGAGCGTCCCTGACTTTCTCATAGCTTTGACTATGCAACTACAGGGTATAAACCACGAGGATTTTCCTAAGCCAGGATAATATTCCAGTGGGTCTAGGAGCTCTAGAGTGAGTTCTTATGCAGTGTGATAATTGGCTCAGCCTCCAAAGGATAAACATGTCAAGATATGAAAATAATTTCTTCACTTACCAACGAAGCAAAGAAGTGATTGAAAATGTCGTGCTTTGGATGTATGAGCAATAGTCTCTTAACTCCTCACCCAGAATAAACTCTTCTATCATTGGTTCTATTTAGAAGCTATTCCAAGCCAGACAAATTGAAAGCAGGAGTTTAAATATGCCAAAAAACATACAGGGAATCTTAATTCCCGCCCCCTACCCCCCATATAGTCAACTATTGTTTCATATTTAGGATTATTAATCTTTCAAAAGTGACTCAGCACACCAAACATTCACTGTAGCTGCACACTGCGGAGAAGGACTATAGAGATGGGCTAACGGCTTCATACAAGCCTGCTGCAAATTTGAAGATTTCCTGTGAAACTAGGCACAGATGACGTAATTGGACATGCAAAACTGCACCGGCATTCCAACCTCATCCCGTGAGAGTTATCCTTTGAAAACAATGCAATTACACTGGACATGTTAGGCAGTGTTATGGATCCGTAAGAGGGAAGGGAGTGTTGTCTAGTGATCAGAGACCAGTGGAGCTGAGTGTCAGGATTTCTGGTTTCTTCTCCCAGCTCTTATCACCATTTGTGTTACAGCAAAACCTCAAAGACTCAACCGAGATGAGGGTCCCATAGTGCTAGATGCCATTCAAAGATGCTGTCCTGCTACCCTCCAGACCACGCCGCTGTTCTCAGCTCTGCTACTGATTCACTGTGTGACCTTAATCAAGACATTTCACCACACTCTGCTTTAGTTTACCCATTTGTAAAAACTGGTTAACAATGCTCCCCCCACACACATGCCAGCGGGGGCTTGAAAGGCTGAATGGAAGTGCTGAAACGTGCTTTGATGGCATCCAATAAAAGGCATTCTACAAATGCCCATTTTTCTATTAGTTGGCCAGAATAACTTCCCCATGATTGCTCGACTGCTCAGCCATTTATGTCAAAGACACCATAAAAGCGCGGTTCGGCTTACATTGTTTTTGTCTATAAAACACAATTCACTTCCATAACTGAACCTGCAGCAACAAAGAACCTTTAATGAGTAAATCAGTTTCCGGGGAAACACATACCCTAAATCCACATGCACAAGTGATGCTGGATCAAGTACAAATGCATCCCTTGGTTAAGTTGTCATCTCCGGACACTTAAAAATCCCCGAAATATCAGAGACGTTAAAGATGATTGTAAGAGAACAAGGACAATGTAAGGGCTGAGATCATGCCAAAAAAATATTGATGCTAATTATAAAGCCAATCAAAGAAAAGCATTGAGTGAGGAAGGGGGAAATGATCAAAGTCAAGACAGAAAAAATGATGCAACAGCAACTAAGCTACTTAATCAGTGGAATCCATCCGCTTGGAAGGAGAGTAATAGATTGCATCAAAGAAGTGACAGACAATCAATGAACACTCAAATTAACAGTTACAATATTAGTAACTTCACTGAAATGTGTTTTTTTCTCCCGCAATTGGTAATCTCTCCCTCTCGTTGATACAATCCTAATTCAATTCTTACCAATGTTCTGAGAGCATCCATCCCCCTCCAACATCAAACTCCAACCTGACACGCGTCACCTATTGACCCAGCAAATAAGAACCAGAACAGCGAGGACAGAAAAAAGGTGGCTAGGGCGTGCGGGATGATTTTCACGTCGTCATTTACCAAATACAATTGAGACGCAGTATAGTCTGGCACATAGGCATTGGACTGGGAGTCAGGAGACCTGTGTTCTTCTGACAGCTCTGCCATGTGATCTTAGGCAAATCATTTCCTCTTCCAACTTTTGTCCGTCTTGGCTATTTAGACTTTAAACTCTTAAGGGCGGGGGGATTATCTCTTATTATGTGTATATACAGCACCTAGATAGCCCTGAACCTGACAGGGGACTAAGCACTACTGTAATACAAAATAATAATATTACCCTATTGCATAAAGAAGGGCCCAGGAAGCACAATAGTCACACACACACACACACACACACACACACAGAAAGTCTGTATTGTTGTCCTTCAGCCCCCCTGCCCCCGGGTGGCTGGGCCACTAAAAGATAACAGCCTACTACCACCACCAGCCACAACTAATGAAATTACACCTTTGGCTCAAGGGGCTGTCATCTCTGTACCATTGCTGAAAGCTGCAGGTTCAAGTTCTGATGATAGCTTCTATACACGGTTCGTTACATAAATATATTTGATATAAAGATGCTGCCTCAAGAGAATCTAGCTGGGAGACACATGCCATCTGCAGTCAGATGAAGACAAGGGTGCAGGGAAAGGATCCTGTCACCACTGTTACTGTATTCCAACCCCAGCTCCTTGACCCAGGAAAGATCAAGCTCCCTTGTTATTCCAGTGGGGGTGGGGGGGGAACCCAAAACAAAACTGGATGTCTTGTACATCATGGGCCCACCATGTATTACCACACTGCCACTGTGGAAAGGGTGGTGTTTATTCCAGAATCCCCAACGATTATGGGCCAGCAGCATCCAGGAGAATTGTTTCAGCCGTGGGAAAGATTAGCCTGGGCTGGCGGAAGCTCTCTCCCATTCCCTGAATCAGTTTTCATGCTCAGGGAGGGAGGTGGTGAGGAATCCTTACCCATCACCCTGCTCCCTTCCACACACGCTCACCACTGAGAGACCAACTCTTTAGCATTTGGCCTGGGGCCCTCCAGGAAGATCTGCAAAGCAAGTGTCACAGTTGGATAGGACAGAGAGTCAAGCTGTGAAACTCCTGGCCTGGATTTATCACCCCAAATTCACGTGAAATCTCAGCCTCGAGACTCACAAGATACCACACGGTCCTGGGCTGCCCCTCTCTCCACCTCTACATGGCTCTCTTGGGCAGGGGTGACAGAGAAACAGGGCAGTAAGAAAAAGTAACTTTCCCGAACACACTGCGTGCTGTACTTAACACACCGGCCACTGATGGAACAATAACAATGCCGCTTAATCTCTTCCCCTGCATTTGCTAAACATGTCTCGGGTGATGGCATGAGGGATTTGCATTTCTAGCCTCCTTTGTTTCTGTGCGGGCACCTGCTGGAGGTTCTGTAGCAGCTTTGAATCTCTAACAGCTGGTTTATCAGGCGTGCGAGGGAGGGGGCAGTCTGATAAAATCAGAACCACCTCATCCATAGGAGCCTTTCTAAGCACCTCCCTCTAAGGCTAGAAGGGGGAAGAGCTCACTCAGTGGGTTAGATGGGGGGAAACGAACAGCGCGTTATTTTTATACAAACACTCTCGTGATGCAATGACATAGACTGCCAGGTTACATGTGATAGGTGTGGATACAAAACTGTGATACGTGTAATGACACCAGTCAGTGGTTACAGCTTAGTTCCCCATGGGGGCATCTGTAGGCCTGAATCTGCCTGAGCAAAATGCTTAGAGGCCATCACAAGAGCAAGTAAGGTGTGGCCAGGGACTGTCATTTCATTCTATATTTGTACAGAGCAATGGGGTCCTTGCCCACAACTAGGCCTCCTACGTGATACGAGAATACAAAAATAACATGCCTTTAGCCACCCCTCTGCAGCAGTCACATGGGAGACCCAGCCAAAGGTTTGGAATCCAGGCTCAACACCCAGAAATGCAGATGGCGGACACCTTGAACCAGCAAAACCGTGCTGGCAATGGGGCTACAGAACAGTGGAACCTGGTAACAGCCTTCAAATATGTTAAGGGCTGATATAAAGAGGATCGTGATCAACTGTTCTCCGTGTCCACTAAAGGCAGGACAAGTAGTAATGGGCTTTATCGAGGGAGATTTAGGGTAGATATTAGGAAAAACTTTCTAACTCTGAGGGTAGTTAAGCTCCGGAATAAACTTCCAAGGGAGGCTGTGGAATCCCCGTCACTGGAGGTTTATAAGAACAGGCTGGACAAACACCCATCAGGAAAGATCTAGGTTTACATAGCCCTGCCTCTATGCAGGAGGCTGGACTTGGTCACACCTTGAGGTCCCTCCCCGCTCTGCATTTTTATGATCCTCCGATTGTGGGTCAGGCACTGGCCTGGGACTCTGAAGAGCCAGGTGCAATTCTTGTTCTGCCACAGACATCCTGCATACCCTTGGTCAAGTCATGTACGCCTAGAACCTCCCAAGGTAGTTAGACACCTAACTCCCATTAATTTCAATGGAAGTTAGGCACCTAAATACCTGTGAGGATCTGGGCCTAGTCTTTCTGTGCCTTATTCCCACATTTGTAAGAAATATGGAGGTAATAGCCTGGGGCATGGTGAGGGTAAATACTCAGTGTGCTCTAAGATACTACAGTGCTGAAGGCCCTGTAATAAGATAGATTATTTAAGGACTTTTAAGGTATGTCTATACTGCTGACTAAACCAGGTTTGAGCCCAAGCGCCACTTCAGTCCACACACAAATCAGTCTGACTCATGTCAGCAAGCCCTTGGGACCCAGATCCTAGGGGGTGGGTCAGAGTCTAAGTCCTGCTGTGACTCGGGTCCCATCATTTTACAGTATGGATGCAGCTCAAACTGCAGACCTGAGTGAGAAGGTCTGCATAGTGCAGTATGGATGCATTAGCATGGCTGAGAGACTCAGGACCAGCAACCGTAAACCCAGGTTTACAATGCAATGTGGATGCTAATGCTTGGGCTGAAAAATGAGACCACAAGCCCGGACCCAGGTTTGCAATACAGTGGAGACATATGCCTGAGTTTCATTCAATTCTTTGGCAGCTAGAGATGGACCTGTGAAAACCTTTTCCGAGATGTTCTATATACACAGCCCAGTCCCTCCCTGAAGTTTGACTTTATCAATAAAGAAATCCATAGACTTTTAAGACCAGCAGAGATCATTAGGATTATCTAGTTTGACGTCCTGAATATTACAGCCACATAATCTCACCAAGTGGCTCCTGCATCAGACCCATAACTTCTGGGGATGCTAGAGCATCTCTTTGAGAAAGATATCAAGTCTTGATTCAAAGATTTCAAACTCTAGAGAATTCATCACATCCTCCGGTAAATTGTCCCAATGGTTAACTGCCTGCACTGTAAAAAAAAAAAAAAAAAAAAAAAAGGGACGGGGGATGCCTTATTGCTAGCCTCAATTTGTCTGGCTTCAGCTTTCAGCGATGATCGTGTTCTGCCGTTGTCTGCTAGATCCAAGAACCCTCTACTATCAAAATCGCTCCCCCACGTAGGTACTTACAAACTGCAATCAAGTCACCTCTTAACCGTCTCTTTGATAAGCTAAATAAACAGAGCTTCAGTCTCTGTAACACAGGCTTTCCAGACCTCAAATCATTCTTGTAGCTCTTCTCTGAGCCCTTTCCAAATTGTCAACATCCCTTTTAAAGTACAGACACCAGAACAGGATGCAATATTCCGGTATTGTTTCCCTACTGCTATATGCAGTATCACCTCCCTACTGCTAGTCAATAGTCCCCTGCTTACACAGCCAGGACCAGCATTTGCTCACTTAGCCATCATGTTCCACTGGGAGCTCACGTTCAGCTGCTTTTGGGGAAGATGAAGTTTATCTCAAACCTCCCATCCTGGCTTGGCTACTCCCAGAGTTCCTCTCTGAGCTGCTCAGCCCACCCCCCAATCTTCTCTCCCCAGAGACTTACTCCTACTTCACTTATATCCATGGGCTAGTGAACCACCTGACTCGGTGAGTCAGAAGAAAACACTTTCCCAGCAGGATCGGCACCTGTTATCAAGGTGGGGTGTTTGAGACAAACACTACCGGAATTTTACAAGCTCAAACCAGAACATCTGGAACGGGACCTGATCTGAATTGCAAAGACATTCAGCGTTTAGAAGTATTGAGACCCATGGGTTTGCTTTTGGGGTTTCTCTATCCCTAGTCTTAGCATTTGCAGTTGGAAGCTAATGTCTCTGAATTTTTCCATTGATAGTAATAATCTGTCATAGAAAATGTGTTGAGTGTTGACATCTTAAGACAGAAAAGATGCAGATTTCTGAACTGTTTGCAACACATTATAGAAATACATTCTGTGGGACTATTAAATATGGGGATTATTGACTGGATAAGCAGCAGCTCAATGGACTAGCTTGCAAATATGTCTTCAGACAATTCTTAAAATGCAGATTAATTAGCTAACAGACCAGAACAAGATATTTTTCACAGAGTTTTTAATGATCTGTTACATAAACAAATATCCAGACAGTTTTGTTTACATTTGTATTGGCTGCAACATTCTTCAATAGCCAAGCAGTGACTGAGAAGATTAAAATCTTGTTTAATGCTCGCCAGGAATTATAACACACAGGCATGTCAGCCCAGTTCAGAGAAAACCAGCTGTCTCCAGAGCCCATCATCAAACTTCTACCGCCACAGTATTCTCACCCTAGGCTATGTTTCCTGAACTTGAAAGCTGAGGCCTCACCACGTGCTGATAAAGGCCTATCTTTTGATGTTTAATTACACTGCTAATATTCAATGTTTCCTGGCTGGCACTTCAGCCAGCCCCCATTGAAGTGGACAGGGAATTTCACACCTCAGAGCTAGCGTTTCAAGCTCTCTGCAACCTCAGGCAGACATCACTTGCGTCCATTACACTTGGGTCACATTTTGAAGGTTTTCACAGATTTTTAAGGGCAGAAGGGACCTTCACCGTTATGACCTCCTGTATAACCTGGGCCAGAGAATCTCGCCCAGCAGTTCCTGCATCAAGTCCAGAACTTTTGATTGAATTATAGCAGATCTTTTAGAAAAAGATCCAGCTTTGATTTAAAGACTGCAAGGGATGGAGAATCCACCATATTCCCTACGTAAACTGTGCCAATGGATAATTACCTTCACTGTTAAAAATGTGTGCCTTAATACCAGCCTGAATTTGTCTAGCTTCAGCTTCCAGCAATGGGTCTTTTTATGCCTTTGTCTCTTCACTTTTCTTTTCACTAGGCAAAGTTCCAATAAAACATTAACATATTCACTTGCACATACTTATTACTTAGTCAGGATCAAGTTAATATTCAAAAGAACCTGGCTAAAGATTCTGGCTTGCTGGCTGGGGAGCCCTCCTCCTCCAAGTACACTAAAAAGGGTACACCACACTTCTACATACAGTACCTCGCCTCTTTTTGACGCCTCTCTTGTGTTAGTCTCGGTCCATTGCCAGGACAGGCCATATTTATGCCTTTCTCTGCTAGATTAAAGAGCAGTTTACTCTCACAACAAGTGCAACGTGGGTATAAAACGCTCTTTTTCTAACCTGGTTGTGTTTCACTCCTGCTTTCCACTGGTGTAAATGAAAAGGCAAGGTCGGGAGCAATGATGAATTAGGCCCCCACACAGGCTATCTGGAACAAGCAATCAGCTTATGCAGTGGGAAGAACAGGAATAAAGAGGGAGCGCGACAGGAACAAGTGGATATATTGTATAGCCAGGACCCAGGAACTAGTGAGTTGTAATCTGAGCTCTGCCATCAACTCAGTGAATTGCTCTAGGTAAGTCACTTAAAGCACTGCTCTACCATAGAAAGTTACTATGGCTCCTTCTTAGTCATCTTGGGTGAAATTCATCCCGATGCAGAGAGCCACCACAAGGCTCACCACTTTGGTGTTGGTGACCTGTGATAGACAGGAGGTCAGACTGATGATCTGGTGGTCCCTTCTGGCCGTAAGCTCCGTAAGTCTATGTGAATCCTCCTTAAACTCTCAAACCAGGGTGTAAGTGGGACGTCGGTGATGCTTGAAAACAAACAACAAAAGGTCTAAATGTATACTTAAGCTTACCAGAGGTCTTTCCTCTGGGGACCCTGACAGGTTCCAGGCTTCAGACCCTTCAGCAGGGTCTGCCCGCTCTTGGTTAACAGTCCATGTCAGTTTGCTGGACAAAAATGAGGGGCCCCCATTAAGCATTTGACCCTGGCCCTTTATATCACCAGCTCTTTGCTTCCTGGATCTCTTGACCCTGGTCTCAACTGGTCTATGCAATTCATCCCAGCAGGTGCTCCTTCTCTGGACCTGTTTACCTGTCCCACGGATGATAAGCGGTAATTATCCGCCACTGATTCTAGTTCCTGGACGGAGCTAAGCAACCCTCTCAACCAGCCAGCATACAGACCATGACTCTCAGAGATACAGGTGGCATTTACCCAGATAACATTTATAAAGCAGCTTCGATAGTCTCCAGATAGGCCGGCGTTCATCACATCTGTCACACGGAGCACCTCTGAAAATCAGGCCCAGCTAGGGTAGACACCGATCCCAGTTTTCCCAGGAGCAGGTTTGGGTTTTTTTAGACCGTTGTCCCAGGAGATCTGCAAGGTGCTAAGTACACGCTGCCAGCTCACCAGTTTTGTGGACTCAGAGTCATCCCAGATGTCCCGGGTTTTTTGCACAACAGCAGTGGCAACCTAGGCCCATGCTAGTTTAGGCTGGGCACCCCAAAATTCCACCAAAAATTGAGATGTAGGGGCCAGAGGCTGCCCTCCTTTGCCCCAGTGTCAGTCTGGAGTGAGTTCCCTGACATAAATGGTGTGCGAGACGCATCAATCTGTAAGTATTCCTCATGATGATGAATGGACTGATCCATTTGCCTCCTGTTGTTTCTTGAGGCCAAATCCCATGACAGTGACAGGACAGAAAAGCCACCTTTTAAAAGCAGTAAAATACTCACCGAACTGTGGCGAATGCCCAAGCAACCGTGGGTGGGAAATCTGTATTATGATGACTTTCTGCTCCTGGGGAGGGCTAAGACCTCGCATGACTCGTTTGTGTCCGGAGTGAATTTTTGCAGACTTGTTATAAACCCTTGAGAAGCAGGGTTTATAAGGTCACAGCAGCATTTCCATTAACTCTAGCCTAGCTAGGGACTGCCAATGTGATATATGCTCCCTATTTATGCAGAGGCATACATATGAAATGAAGTCAAGACAAAGCTTCTTTGCTTTATTTCCACATCACTGTGCCGGATGCTGAGTTAACCAAACACAGTAAAAAGGGAGGGAGGATGGAAGAGGGGGAAAAAGTGTGTGTCTGGCTCTTTCCCTCATGAAGGATGCAAATCAATTCTGCAGACTTTAAAGCCGCGTGATTTCAGTAGAGATGCAAATCCTCACATGCAGGATAGCTCACTGGGTGCTCAGTTGAGACATGGGTTGGAAATTACATTATGCAGCTGCTTCTCAGCAGAAGGACAGTCAGCATAAGCATTGCAGCTTCGTCCCATCACCTGGCCGGGATCTGATATGGGGATTTGCAGCTGAGCAGCAAAAAAAAAAAAAAAAAAAAAAAATGTAAAAGCTGTATAAATCCTCCACGGTTTTGGCGATGAAGTGTTATCTTCTGAACCATTTAGGGGAGCAGTTCCAAGAGTCTCTCCCTAAACACACCCCTGGTTGTCCTGATCACTGCTTTGGAGGACTCACCTGTTGGCTCTCTGTACCATTACCTCTCCTCCCCTGCAAGCTTCACACTATGCAGAAGCCGAGGTTGGGAGTACTGCATGGCAGGAGAAAATGCTGGAAAAGGCCTATGGGATTTGCCATACTACTGACAACACGCTAAGCAGGGCCAGCCAGAGGATTCAGGGGGCCTGGGGCAAAGCAATTTTGGGGGCCCCTTCCATAAAAAAAAAGTTGCAATACCATAGAATACTATGTTCTCGTGGGGACCCCTGTGGGGCCCGGGGCAAACTGCCCCACTTGCCCCTCCCTCTGGGCGGCCCTGACGCTAAGTACTAAAAGAGCACCAAGAGAGGGACACAGCGCCCCATCAAGCGCAGCACCCTGACGTCTACAGTGACTAGTCTCTGCTGTGTCAGACGAAGTCCTCTGGTGCTCCCCAGCAATGTATCGACCTGTCTGCAATGCTGTAGGTGGTCTTTGGGTGAGGAATTCCCTTCCTAAGACCTAGGGCAACCACAGAGCTCAACAACGTTCTTTACTATAGAGAGATCAATTTTTTTGGCTTAAACTTTTCTCCTTTCCCTGGGAAAAAAAACACAGATTCAGCATCATCGAAAGGTTTCGGTGAATTGTTCATATATTTATAAAAAGAAAAAAAAAATTGGAAAAGTCAAAATGTTGCAACATTTTTGAAAGATTTCAATTTTTCGATCCAACATGACTTCGGTTGAAAATTTCCTTCCGTTTGATTTAAAAGATTAAAATCTCTTGAAATCAAAACAAAACTTTGGCTTACGAATTCTTCTTCAGCTTTTGGGTTACCAAAATTTTTTTGGTTTGGGTCAACCCAGAACTATTATTTTTTTTTTTAAACTACCAGAGAACCAAAAAACAAAGAACGGTCATTTGCACAGTTCTACTCTTTACCAAGAAAGAGATGATGGATGGGAAAACTGAGGCACAGGAAGCTGCCGTGACTTGCCCTAAATCACCCAGCAGGCCATTGGCAGAAGCACAAACAGAACCCCCATTCCTGACTCCTAATCCAGTGCTCTATCCACTAGATGTTACTGTCTCCCCCTCTTTACCGCTGTGCTCCAGGCTTTGTTAATATCTGCTCTGCACCCGGTGATCAAGACTAGATAGCACTTCAGATGAGGCCACCTGCTACAAGGTCAGAATCTCTTTCCATGCTAACTTTCTTTCACAGTGCTCCCACACAGGCTATTTGCCTTTTAAACTACTACTGCACACAGAACCAGTTATCTTCCCTGACCTCTCTTGCCGATTGCTCCTACGTCTCCCTGTTCCTCGGAAGATCCCATAGATTCACAGCCCGCCTGCCTCCGGGAGAGAAGATTCAGACTGGTTTTGCCAGTGTGCATTACTTGGTACATTTATTCCAGTTAAATCCCAGCTGCCAGCATGCTGACCAATCCCCTGATGTGCTTCAATCTAGCTGCCGTGCCTCTTAAATCTCCTCAGCGTTTAGTAACCAAAGCAAGTTCTTTTCAACAGCAAAATGGTCTCCTACCCCCTCCCTGGTCCACTTCCTCCTCCGAATCATTACATATAATAAACAGCTCCAGCCTCTATGCAAGGACCCCGCTCCCACCCACCAATAACCTGTTTGCCCTCTCAGCAGCAACCTTCCATTACAGCTCCATTTTCTGTTACTTACCTAGTTAAACCACCACCCGACTTTGCCCCTTAACCTGTGGTTATTTATTTGCCTCACTCTGTTATTTATCTCCTTTAATAGTCTCTTACAAAGGACCTAATGGAAAGCTTGATGAAAATCCAAGTAAATTATGTCCATTGGGTCATCATCAGCTCTCCTGTTTCATTAACTTGCCCAGTAATCTCTACCAGGTTTAAGGTGGCAGATTTCTGCCCCTGTTCTCACACAAGTCATGTTGGTTTGACCGTGCAGGTTCGCCAGATCCAAGTATTTAAGAATATAAGGACGGCCAGACTGGGTCAGACCAAAGGTCCATCAAGCCCAGTATCCTGTCCTCTGACTGTGGCCAATGGCAGGTGCCCCAAAGGGAATGAACAGAACAGGTAATTATCAAGTGATCCATCCCCTGTCACCCAATCCCAGCTGCTGGCAAACAGAGGCTAGGGAGTTTGAAGCTTTGAGCCTTCATTCGACTGTTAGTTGCCAGGGAACAGAAATGAGATGTGCTGGGCTAATTTATTGGAACTTCTGTTTTTATTTTACTTTTTAAACGCATTATGGGTCAAAGTCATTCCTGCTGCAAAGCCACTGGCTCATGGAACCGGTCCCCACAACAGCCTCAGGAAGAGTTGCCACTTTGAAGTTAATACTGCAAAGCCATGTTAATAGTGCTGCTATTTCACACTTTATTTATCCCAGAGCCCTCAGATGAACCGTCAGGATCCTGCTGATTTACAGCACCCAAGTTTCTCAAGTCACTCCATTACTTCCTCTTTGTAGAGCTCACTTGCTGTTAATTTCCTGTGAATGGGAATTGCTCCAGCATCCAGATGCAAAGAAATCCTTGAACTTCCCCATCCACCCACTTCCTCCCTTCATTTTCCTCTTCAATTGTTCCTTGCACAACTTTTGGCCCTGAGGCTACAGTCACCTATGCAGCCTTTTAATGTATTGCCCGAATTTTGTATTATTCTCCTCAGTACCACTGGATACATAGGGCCAGATCTGCAGCTGGTTTCAACTGACTTAGCTGCACTGATGTTGTCAATTGATCTGGTCTGTACTCTCTTACCTCGCTTCACCATTGGCATAGCCCTTGCATTCCAGTCTGTGGTGAGCTTTCCACTCTACGAGAATGTCTTTTTCTAGGCCTAATAAACTGGCCCATTTGAGGCAGAGTGACTAGCCAATAAAGCAGGGGACTGGAGGTCAGGGCTCCTACCTTCTATCTGATTTTAGCTCTCCCACTGGCTCGCTTCCCTTGGACAAGTCACTTCACCTCTCTGTGCTCCCATTTCACTGTGTGTAAAAAGGGGAGAAAGACACTCACCCTCTTTTGTAAGGTTTCAGAGTAGCAGCCGTGTTAGTCTGTATCCGCAAAAAACAGGAGTACTTGTGGCACCTTAGAGACTAACAAATTTATTGGAGCATAAGCTTTCGTGGCATCCGAAGAAGTGGGCTGTAGTCCACGAAAGCTTATGCTCTAATAAATTTGTTAGTCTCTAAGGTGCCACAAGTACTCCTGTCCTCTTTTGTAAATTACTTTGAGAGGGGTGCAGGAGAAGTACCTCAGCGATGCTCAGTATTCTTCACTCCAACTCTACTGCTTTCCATTTGCCTGTGGGTTTTGTTGTTCTTTTGTACTCTGACATCTACAAAGCTTCAGTACCCCGACTGCCCCCATCCCTAAATAGCTCTTTGGGCTGCTTGTGGGACATTTAACATTGGTCTGTTTCTCCACTTTTCCCATCAGCCTCCAGTCAACCAATTTCCTCAACATTTTCAAACCTGCCCTTTTATAGTTTGCCATCACTGCATTATCCCTAAGGGAGTCACTCCCGATTACATTAAACACAGTCGTGCCATGGTCACTCGCCAACAGAGCTGCTAAATCCACATTCTTGTCTAGTACAGGAAGCTAAATCAAGAGTTACCATAGGTACCAAAACACGCTGCTCTAAAAAGCAGCTGTTTATTAATGCCATAAATTGTTCCTCCAATCCAGGCCCAACATACCAGACAGTGTGTTAATATTGGGGTAGTTAAAACTGCTCATTAGGTTCCATCAGATTTTGAAACTTCTTTCACCTCTGTGAACACACTAAGTTCTTTCTTGTTCTGAGCTGATGCCCTATGCTGCACTCCTACAATTATATTAACATTTCCACTAACAGGGACTTATAACCAAATAAATTGGACTCTGTGGCCTCCTCTGCATTGGAATAAACTTGCAATAGCATCTGGAGTCTGTTTTCTGTATACAGAAATTCCCCATTCGGAGAACTGAGTTTCCCATTCCTTTCAACAAGGAATCACCAATATTCCATGGATTTCTATCAACCCACTGAGTCTAGGACAGGGGATCTCAAACTGGGGGTTGGGACCCCTCAGAAGGTTATTATATGGGGGGTCGTGAGCTGTCTGCCTCCACCCTAAACCCCGCTTTTCTTCCAGCATTTATAATGGTGTTAAATATATAAAAATGTGTTTTTAATTTATAAGGGGGAATCGCACTCATAGGCTTGCTATGTGAAAGGGGTCACCAGTACAAAAGTTTGAGAACCACTGAGTCTAGGAGCTACCAGTTATGCTGTTCTCTTCCTTAGACAAGAATTACAGTTGCTCCCCACTTGAAGCTCTGGGTCAGCACAGACAGCTGAACATTTTGTGATTGCCTGAGAAGCCCCCAAACATGGAACGGGGGGCACTTCTGAAAAGGCTAATGCAGGGGCTGACGGCCTTCTATCTGCACCTTAAGAACGCTGGGGTCTGATTTTTATAAGTCAGCTCCAGCTTAGGTCAATGGGAGAGGAAGGTGCTTAGCACCTCTTGTGAATCAGCCCTTTGGCTTTCAGGACTTTGTTTCCCTATCAAGCCAGGATGCACCATAACCAGCAGTCCCCCCCACTCAACCCAGCGCTCGCCCTTGCATTGGTGGGATCCAACTGCCAAAGGCAGCTACTCTCTTGTGGTTCTTTTGTCACTAGTGGATAGAAAGAGAGGCAAGGATTCTGGGGAAACAACCTGAGAAGTCCGGCAGTTAAGGCACAGGGGACAAGGACTTGAGTGACCCAAGTTCAACCCACAGATCTGCCCTGCCTCAGTTCCCCATCTGTAACATGGGGAACACAACACGCTCTCACCCCTTGTCTATTTAGGGTGAACGCTCTTTGAGGCAGGAACTATCTTACTCCATCTATGTCCAGACCCCGCACAATGGGGCCCTAATTTTGGTTGAGGCCTCTGGATGCTACTGCATTACTAATCAACAAGCCAAGAAGTCCATTACACAGACAGACAATTAACATCACTTCTCCTGCCACACCTCCTTCTAAGGTGCCCACTAAACCCAGAATGACCTCCCTTCCCATGGTTAAAGTAGATGAAAGCAGAGCGGGAGCACTGCCCATCTGGACTGAGGAGATAGGCACACATCCACTCCCCCTTGCCTGTAGCCCTCCTCCATTCTATCCCAGCCTCTCTTCTTTCAAATCCCTTCTCAAAATCCACCCTCTTTCACTAAGGTCAATGCAGGGTAGGGGGTTAATGGTGCTCAGTGCCTCACAGGACCATTTAAGCCTCTTGCCTTCTAAGTAACTTGCTCATTTAAACGTTTTTTTAATTAACTGTTTGCCTTTCGACTGGCTTCTCCTATATTTTAACCAGCCTATTTTATCGATTTCTTATCCTAGTAAATTCTCCTCTTTACTTCAGCCCTTAATGCTAACTGATTCTCAATGTGTATTTACTCCTCTTCCCTACTTTCTCACCTCTGTCACTTTCAGCTCCTTCTCTTTCTTCTTTCCTCTCCTTCCCACCTCTTCACTGACAGGAAGACCCGTCCCCAACCCAGGCAATCTCTTTCCACTCCCCAAGGAGCCAACATTCATTGTGGGTTCCTGACACAAACTTCCAACTTTCCATCAAGCTATTCAGAAAGCAGTTTTTCCCCCCAGGTAAGGGCCGTTCAGCAACTGGGTTGAAGCATCCATTGTGATCCTAAAGGGACAGAACTTGGCTGGAATGGACATAACAAGGAGGCTACTGGACACATACCAACACTGTGGTTCTTCTTCATTCTCTGCCTCCCAGACTAACACATCTTAGAGTCCCCATAATCCTGGCTGATTCTTAACTCAGTAGGTCATTGCTCACCTACTGCTCTATTAGAGGGCTACGTAATCAGCACACACATGGGATTGGGCAGATGGGATTTCTTGACACACTTTAGTATATAGATAACAAAGTCGTTCCACAGTGATAATATGTACAACCGCCTGGATCCTCCTTTGATGAGCTCTCTGAAGACCAACTCCCTTAAATTATCCACCACTCTCCTACCAATCACCGAACGTTTTTGGCTTCTGGGTATTTAGGCTCACGTGACTATGATCGACATCCTCAGCTCAGTTTTTCTTCACACCGACGTTGGTAAAGAAAATCTTCAGCAACAAACATCCAGTCAACAGCAATGCAGTCATTCCTAAGTGCTGCAGCACCCATGCTGAAATCCCCGCACACAGCATGACTTTACAGGTGGCCTGTCCCTGGATGAGAGGAAATTTTGCTGGACAGATTACCCCCCCCCCCCCCCACTCATCAGGCGCATCTCTCTCCATTCCAGACCCGAACGGAGGAGCTAGAATTGGCATTCCCCTGATCTCAGCCTGTGGCTCATTATTTTGAAGATTTTCAACCTTTCATGGAACATGCCTCTCAAAATGGAAGTGGCGGAGAGGATCTGTATTAGGAGCTGGTACCTGAAGGGTTAACAGACTATGTTTTAAAACATCTCTCTCTAAGGATTTCATGCAATTCATTTTGTGCTGCTGAAAGGTTCCAAATGGACAACCTACGCCCACTTTATCTCCAGAACGGAGGCACTGACAGTACAATTTTCCTCCATGCCATCACTAACTTTAGTAGTTCAGTCTCCACGGCCCATTCATCCACTGCTTTCTTCCAGGGGTACTAATTTATGTCCGGTCTGGTGATGTAAAAGCCTGTCCACCAGGAAATAGATTAAGCCAAACAATTCTTTTCACCACACCACCAAACAGCACTTTGACAGTTTTCAGTCATTAGTAATCTGGACTGGATTTGAACCAGCGACCTGCAGGTGAAAGGTTCAGTCGCACATTACCTCTCTTCCCAGCCATGCCAGTTCCCCTAAAATACAACGGTTACACTAACATGTGTATGTTAAAACTGTCTTATGTCAAGAAAGCTTTTAAAGTATCCAGCCTTGGCACTGCTGGAGACTAGCTGCAGATTCATCTAACAAAGCCCTTTTCTATTCTTATGTGAAATGTAGCAAAAGAAAAGCCTCGGCACAAAAATACCAAGTCTTGTTAACAGCAGCCTCCTACCTGCACGCACGTACACACGTGCCTTGGTGGCTAAAAGAATTGGCTCCAGCTAGTGGTTCGAAAAGGAGGATTCTGCAGCAGGCTTTGGGTATTAGGCATCAGTTCCTGCTGGAAGGAAGAATAGAAGGCTCTGCCCTGCTAGCTAGCCACAGCAAGATGTAGACACTAGGTACTGGCTCCTGAAACACTTGGAAGACTGTCCTGCTACATCGAGGCCTGGGCACTTAGCAACTACTTCTCCCTGCTGGAGGCTAGAAGGGGCAACTCTAGTCTGGATGCTACTGCTGCAGGACGTGGGCATCGGCTCCTGCTGGAGGCTGGAAAGGGAGGGAAATTGCCCTGGACGCTACTGCAACCAGACGTGGGCATTGTACACTGTCTCCTGCTAGAGGCCTGGAGGCAAAACACAGCTCTTGTATGCCCAGCAGAGAGCTCCTCAACCGGAAATGAGCAAAGTGCTGAAAATTAAACAAGCCCAGACTGAGTAATGTGTGCATATTAGATTAACTCTCCCGAGGGTCGCGACCTTGAGGAATGAATTCTGCCAGTTTGGGAAAATAATAAACCTGATTAATGATGAGCAATGCGCAGTATCTACAGCAAACATCCTCCCCTCTCCCTCTGCCCAAAAGGCTCCCGTTCAGAGTTGCAGGGCATGCTTGCGATGAAACATCTCTGTTATGGCAGAATAAAGCTGGGCGTAGGGAGGCTTTTGGAATCCCTCCGCACCTTTCAAAGCTACACTATTAACAAGGGTCTGCACAAGGATTATACCTGAATTTCCAGGTAACCTTCTCTCTCTCTCTTTCTCACACACACACACGAATGAGGGATCCCAGATGAAAATCACGCTAGGACTAACTCGCCCCTGGTGTAACTCCATTGAATCCAGTGGAGTGACATTATGGATTGGTTTGACCCCATCTTCCTAACCCAAAGACATTGGGAAAATAGCCATCTAAAGGTATTTCTGAAAATGCCAATGACTGCAAGGTCCGGCCACTAAAATAGCCACTTCCAACTATCAGGCAAGCGTCCACTTCAGCCAGCTCTGCTCCTATACTCTGTGAAATTACCACGCGCTTCCCATGACATCAGGGAAGTGAAGTCATCTCCAGGTAAACCATGGGAACTGGGCTTTGTGCTTTATTCCTGCTCTCTTTAGGTTTCAGCTTTGATGAAGGCTGGGGTACAGAGCTCAGTTATTTACAACGCTTGATATGCTAAAGTACTGTGGCCACAAATAATCTGCCGCAGTAGGGCTGGTGGGAGAGTCCTTTGCAAGCACTAATAGATGATATAATGGATAACAACAATGTAGTTGGGAAGCTTTAATGCAATGGTACGTTTCTGTTGGTTAAATCTTTTTAAAACAGTTTAGACTGTGACGTCATTACAAGTCCATGCAGGATGCCAGAGTCCTACGGGGTGGGAAGGAGAGCTCTCCTGGCCACCCTTTCTCCAGGAAACATAGATTGGGATATTTTCAGGAGCCCTGCTATGGAGACAGTGTCAGGAGGTGCCCCACTGCTCACAACCCCGAGGTCAGCCACAAAGAAAGGGTGGTTGCTTAGAGAAACAGATGCCATTTGAAAGACTCTTTATAAGTGTCCATGACTGTATAGCCAGCCATGCCATCCCTCCATCCATCTCTCCCTCACCCACCAGCTGCCATGCCTTCATCCCGTTCCTCCATCCACTACTCACTTCTCCAACCACGCCACCCACCACCACTGCACCTTCTTCTTCTCCTTCCAAAACTCCCCCCCACCCCATCCTTGTCTCTTCCACCTATTCATCTCTCCCCCCACTCCACGCCCCCTTCATCCTTCACCCCCATCCCTCTCTAGAGCATCCTCCCAGGCCCTCCTCTCCCCCATAGCATCACTTCCCAGGGGGGTTATCTTGCACAGTATCTATTTTTATTAACAGGTAATTTTTTTAACATTTTTTTGATTCTCATTATGAAAGATCTGCTCGAAATCTGAGTCATTTCAAACAGTTCGAGCCTGCTTTTCACCTCCCCAGCCATGGCACAGACAGCTCCTGCAGTCCAGCCTCTGCCAAAAAGGATCACAAAACTAGACCCAGCTGTCTCCTACCCCCCAACACCTATCCTCTTCTCCCAGCTAATACAGGGACCTTGGAGTTGCTTTTTCATTTCTTAGCCACCATTCCCCGCCTGGGTAGATTCTGGTACCTACTCCCCCTCCCTCAGTTCCCCTTCCCTCCTCCTTCTCCTCCCCGCGATTGGGCCCCGGGGGGATGATCCTGAACCCCAGGGCAAAAGGTGGCCCCGATGCAGAGGAGACTGGGGATAAAGAGGGCAGCGGGGTGGGGGGCGAGAGGAGGCGCTGGGAAGCACAGGAGTCCGGGTGGGCGAGGGTGAACGGCTCCAGCGGGGCCCCGGGCAGGACACAGGCTGGATGGGGCGCAAGGAGGCAAAGCCCCGTAGCGGGACCGGGCGGGGAGGAAGCTGTCTCTCCCCGGAAAGCGGCTGCAGGAGCCTCCGAGCGCGGGGCTGGGCGCGGGGCAGCGGCGGTGCACTGGAGCCGGGGACCCCGCCGGGGGGCGCCGAGGCGCGGGGCGGGCGTGCGGGGGGCCGGGGCTGGCACAACCGAGCCGCAGCGGCGGCCGGTCTCCTACCTGAGCGGCTCCCCGGGGCTCCGGGCTGGACAGCGGGCGGGAGCCGGGGCTTTTCCCGCAGACTCGGCGGCGCTCTCCTCTCACGCCGATCCGGCAGCGGCAGCAGCGGAGAGACCGTGTCCGGCAGCACCGGGGAGGAGCGGAGGGAACAGGGGGGGCCCCCGGTGGAGACCGGGGGAACTGCACGGGGCTGGGGGTGCAGTGCCGGAGATCACGGCTGGGGGAGGAGGGGGGGGCAGAAACTGGGGACAGGGGAACACGGGGTGGGGTGCGGTACCAGGGGGAAGGGGAATGGCAGGGGGTGCAGTGCCGGGGGGCACGGGCTGGGGGGGGTGCGGTGCCGGGGGGAGAGGAGACGGCGGGTGGGGGGAATTGCAGGGGTGCACTACCCGGGTGGAAGGGGCATGGCACGGGGGGCAGTACCCGGGGGGAGGAGGCACGATGGGGGTGCACTATCCGGGAAGAGGGGACATGGCGGGGGGGGGCAGTACCCGGGAGGAAGGGAACACGGCCGGGTGGGGGCAGTACCGGGAGGAGGAGGGGACAGTACCTGGGCGGAGAGGAGCACAGCACGGGGGTGTGTGCAGTACACGGGGGGGGGGGGTAGTACCGGGAGGAGGAGGTACTGCCGGGGGGGGGCAGTACCCGAGGGGAGGGGAGCACGGGGGGGTGCACTACCGGGAGGAGGAGGGGACAGTACCCGGGGGGAGGGGAGCAGTACCTGAGGGGGGGCAGGGGAGCACTGCCATGGGGGGCAGCACGGGCCAGGCAGAGCCCCCCGTCCCCATGCCCCGCGTGGGGGGATGGCAGGAGTCACTGGAGAGGGGCGCTGGGGCCCCCTGCTGGAGCCAGGGGGAAAGGGGGGGATGAAGCCGAGGGGCGAGAGGAGCGGAGCGAAAGGGTCCGGGTCCGGGTCCGGGTCCCGGCCCCGGCCCCTAGCTCGGAAAGCGGAGCGGAGGCTGTGTCCCACAGAGAAGCGAAGTGCGGGAGCCGGCTAGTGCCCCAGGCAGCAGGAGCGAGCAGTGGGGCCCCCGGCGGAAGGATGCGCGGGGTCCCGGGATGTTGCCTTAGGGAAATGGCCACTGTCAATCAAAATAAAAACCCATGGCCTCAATTTTCAAAAATGACCAGTGGTTTGAGAGACCGGCTTGAGAGCGCTGGGAGGGGCCTGGCTTCGAGACGTGCTGAGCAACCCCCCCGCACAGGTGTCTGGAGCTGGCCAGCCCCAATTAGTAACTGCTGTGAAGCCCCCGGGCTGGTATATTGCAAATGATCGGATTTCTTGACTGGACACTGTTTCCTTCCCTCCTGCTGGCGAAAGGGGGGGGGGGCGGCTTTGGACACGATGGAGTTAGCTGTGAGCAAAGGCATTTATCACAATCTTAACCTTCAAGGTTAACATCTCCCCCTTCCCCAGCACAGAGTGCTGGGAAGCCATGGGGCATATCCACCCAAGGCAAAAACAATTCCTGCACCTACTGATTGTCAGTTATATAGTCAGATCAGATAGGAGTGGGCAGAACTGGGCCCTTCTCTTACCGTAAAACAACAACAAATACTTTGTATTAGCCCAGAGGGCTGTTGTCACACTGCTGTAAGCGGCAGTCCTAGGGCACAGTGCTGTCCAAGACTGTAATTTTGGTTTATGGGGTTTTTGAATGGCAAGAAACATAAAGCTTTTACACCTTCAATTAACTGGACTTGTGCATTAACAGCAATGAGCTGCTATTTCAGACAAACTCATCTTCCCCTCCTGCTGGGAAGAAACAGCATTGAGAGAGAGGAGAAAAGGGAACAGCTTCACTCAGGGGAAAATGCTTCCGCCACAGAGTCAAATTGTTCATAAGACTCACAGGTAAGAGCCGCCGGGGGCTTTGAACTCATCCCCTTCACGCATCATTTCTCTTAGGACAATAGCTACAAGTCACTTACTCCTTGAATCATCCCTGAGCCTTTACAAGAATGGACCAGCCCAATCATTTATTATTCTCTGTGTGAAAGGGCATTTCCCTAAGTCTGGGCTACACTTGCTTTTCGGTTATGTCTAGGCCCCCAAGCTCCTACACTCGTGGTTGTCTAGGCTGCAACACTGATGAAAGTGGGGGATTGCACCTCAGTTTGAATACAGGGGGGAACGGTGGCAGGGCGGTGCTGGGAAGAAAAGAAAAGGAGAGTGGGTAAAAGTAGAGGCTGGATAATTTTGTGAGCAGCTTCTGCACTTAAAGAGGCTAAAACAGGGAGGAATCACCATGGCGTGCTTCAGGGCATAAACTGGCCCTTGCAGGAGGAAATCCCACTGTATGTTCATTGTAGGCCAGATCCTGATGAGTGCTGAGTTCGTGGCACTTTCTGTCTGTGGAGTGGTTTGCTTTGCAACCTGGGTGGTCTCCAACGGTTGTTCTTTTGTACTGAATACAGATACAATCTCTACCTGGTGGAAAGTCCTGCAAGATGTTCTGGTGAGCTTCAGCCTTGGGGGTAGGGTTGTAAAAAGATGTCTGCAGAGCCGGAAAGCTAATCCAAGGTCTTGACTTCAGAAACTCTCAGGGTCAAATTCCCAGCAGGTATAAATCAGCATAGGTCCAGTGAAATCAATTAAGTTCTTTCACCTTACAGCAGCTGAGGATCTTTTCTTTAGCATTTAACAGAAGGAAGGTGGAGAGAGACCATTCCCCCCACAAAAACATCAGAAAGACAAGTTCACACTGGCAAGTGCCCTCGAAATCCAGGAGGCAGAGGTGCTAACCCCCAGGAACTTGGCAAAGTGGGAAATTGAAACACAGGAATGCTGATATGAGCTTCTTGTTCTCCTATTTTCCCCCCTAAAGAGCTCTAGTTCAACAGGCAGGAACCTAGAGGTTGGCTTAGAACTAGAATAGCTCATTGCCCTAGTTCTCACTTTTGGAGCTCAGATTGTTTCTGGGATCATTCAGTAGGGAAATTATTGGTAATAGGTGCTACCATCATATATTTACCAAGACCAGAAGTGGGCTTGGGGGCCTATTGCGAGTGCTGCTTTACAAAGACAGATGCCTGAGAGAAATAGAAAGGTGGGCATATAGTTCCTGATTGAGGACACTGTCTGTGGCCTGGTCCATCCTGAAAAGTTTGATCTGTGAAAAACCTTCCCCTGACTGATGGCACTAGGCCAACAAACCCCTCCCCCCACCCTCCTATAGATGCAGCAATGTTGATGGAGACTTTTCTGGGCTTCTATCCCGTGTGGTTCAGAGAGAAGGTGTTCCTACACAGGCAGAGAAACCCCGGCCACCAGCATATACACAGCCTAGTGCCAGCAGTATAGTCTCTACAGTATAGACAAGGCCTATATTTAAGGTCACCGATCACTGTGCTCAAATACACCTACATTGTATGCACTACAGCGACAGAGTTTCTGCGCTGTAGCATAGACCCTTCCATTCCTACAGTGATGGAAGAAGGGTTCTGGTGGTGTAGTGCAGCCTCCCACGTGAGAGCTGGTAGCAAGGTCAGTGACAGAATTCTTTTGTTGACTTAGCAATATGGGTACTATATCTCTCAGGAGTGTGAATTTTTCACACCCCTGAGGAACATAGCTAGTTCAACCAATATGTTTTAGGTGTAGACCAAGCCTTGCACTCCCTCTTCAAGAGATGTTGTGAAGATACTGACTGAGGCTGATAAAGGCACAGAAAGAAAATCAGACAAATGCAAGGAATGATCAGAATAGGGGACCAAAAGTGATGCTCATAGGAATTGCCCTACTGTACCAGACCAGTGCTCAATCTAGTGTAGTACCTGTCTCAGAGTAGCCAGCAGCAGTTGCTTCAGAGAAAGGTGCAAAAAACCTGCAGAGGCAGTTATGGGATAATTACTCCAATTTATAACTGACACTGAAATTTGCAAAACAGTTTGGCCTATCTAATAGTCTATCATCCATTAAACCCAACATCCTAGCCAAATTTCCCCCATCAGTAATAACAGCGTTCATCTAGGTGTCTATTATATAGTGTGACAAAGTTCCTCCTCTATCTTGGTGAGTCCTGCGCTTATTGGCAGATTTTCTTGCCTCAGAGATTCACCATGTAGATTGGGGAACAGCCCAGAGACCTTCCCCTCTGGAAGAACCCACACTCCAGGTCAATTGGGAGGTTTGGGGGGAACCCGGGCCTGCCCTCTACTCTGCGTTCCAGCCCAGGGCCCTGTGGACTGCAGCTGTCTATAGTGCCTCCTGTAACAGCTGCACGAAGCTACAACTCCCTGGGCTACTTCCCCATGACCTTCTCCAAACACCTTCCTTATTCTCACCACAGGACCTTCGTCCTGGTGTCTGATGACCCTTGTGCTCCTCAGTCCTCCAGCAGCACACCCTCTCACTCTCAGCTCCTTGCACCTCTTGCTCCCAGCTCCTCACACTCACACCACCAACTTTTTAAAACCCAGGTGCCCTGATTAGCCTGCCTTAATTGATTCTAGCAGCTTCTTCGTAAGTGGCTCCAGGTGGAGCCTGCCTGCCTTAAACTGGTTCTAGCAGGTTCCTGATTACTCTAGTGCAGCCCCTGCTCTGGTCACTCAGGGAACAGAAAACTACTTATCCAGTGACCAGTATATTTGCCCTCTACCAGACTCCTGTACTCCACTGGTCTGGGTCTGTCAAATATCCCTCCCCCCTGCTCAACGCCAAGGGGTTGGGCAGCTTGGGATGCCAGACAGTACACACGTGACAAGCCATCGGCGTTGCCATGACTGCTCCCTGCTCTGTGTTGCAAACAGAACTGGAAAGGTTGGAGGGATAAGAACCATCTGATCACCCTTGTGTTCGTCTCCTTGTTCCGCTGCATCCATTGAAGAGGGGCATGGTCAGTCACGAGGACAAATCTGCACCCGAGCAGGTAGTAGCGGACTGTTTCCATGGCCCATTTTACAGCGAGGCATTCTCTCTCCACCACTGCATATTTTTGTTCCCTTGGAAGGAGTTTCTGACTGAGATATAGAATTGGGTGTTCCTCCTCCCCAACCATCTGTGATGGAACGGCCCCCAACCGTACTTCCGATACATCCATCTGCAGTATAAACTCCTTGGTGAAATCAGGGACTATCAGTACAGGGTTATTGCAGAGGGCAGTCCGTAGGTCTGTGAATGCTTCCTCTGCTGCGTCAGATCATCTCACCAGATCAGGTCCACGGGCTTTCACTAGGTCTGTCAGGGGGCTTGCCCTTGTGGCAAAGTGGGGGATAAATCGTCGGTAATACCCCACCACACCTAGGAACGCCCAGACTTGTTGCTTGCGACTTGGTCGGGGCCAATTTTGGATGGCCTCTAACTTGTTCACTTGGGGTTTTATCAGACCTTTTCCCACAACGTAGCCAAGATATTTGGCCTCTGTAAACCCTACAGCGCACTTGGCAGGGTTTGCTGTAAGGCCAGCTCACCTGAAGATATCGAGGACATCCTCTACCTTCTCCACATGGGTTTCCCAGTCTAGGGTATGAATGACCACATCATCCAAGTAGGCAGCAGCATAACTGTTATGCGGGCGTAATAGCTTGTCCATGAGGCGCTGGAAGGTAGCTGCGGCCCCATGTAGTCCAAAAGGGAGGACAGTATATTGAAAAAGACCCTCTGGTGTAGAGAACGCAGTCTTTTCCTTTGCATCTTCCGCAAGAGGAATCTGCCAGTACCCCTTTGTCAAGTCTTGGCTAGTCAAGTACCGGGCATTACCCAGACGGTCCACTAGCTCATCTATGCCAGGTATGGGGTACGCGTCAAACTGGGATACTTCGTTTAGTTGCCAGAAGTCATTGCAAAATCTTGTGGTGCCCTCAGGTTTGGGCACCAGCCCGATTGGGCTGGACCACTGACTATGGGATTCTTCGATGATCCCCAACGCCAGCATTTTTTTTTACTTCTGCTTTTATTTCCTCCCTTTTTGCCGCTGGCACCCGATAGGGCCTCATTGTTATTCTGGCCCCAGGGTTCGTGACGATGTGGTGATATGTCTCGGTTGTTCGACCCGGTTTTGTCGAGAACACATCTTGGTTCTGGAAGATCATCTCAGACACCTCATTCTTCTGGTCTGGTGTTAAATCGGGAGACACTCTCACCTGTTTGGAAGGCTTGTTTTCCTGGGTTAGGTCTTTTTGGACTGTTGTGCACGCCTCTTGTGCATGCCAGGGTTTCAGAAGGTTAACGTGATAAATCTGTTCTTGTTTTCTGCGTCCTGGCTGCCACACCTTGTAGGTTACTTCCCCCACGGGTTCAACCACCTCATAGGGCCCCTGCCATTGGGCCAGAAGCTTGCTTTCTGCCGTGGGTACCAACACCATAACCTGATCCCCTGGTTGGAACTGTCGCACTTTTGCCTGGCGATTGTAATGGGTTCGCGGGGCCTCCTGTGCCTTCTCCAAATGTTCCCATACAATAGGAGTAACCCAGGCTATCCAGTCTTGCATCTGCATTACATGCAATATTATATTTCTCCCCTCATTGGGTTCCTCTTCCCAGATCTCTTTGGCAATATCTAGTATGCCATGGGGGTGATGCCCGTATAATAACTCGAAGGGGGAAAACCCAGTTGAGGCCTGTGGTACCTCCCGGATAGCGAACAGAAGGTACGGAGGTAGGGTGTCCCAATCCTTCCCGTTCCGACTTACCACCTTCCTTATCATAGCCTTGAGGGTTCGGTTAAACCTTTCTACCAATCTATCAGTCTGCGGATGGTAGACCGAAGTTCTCAGGGTATGTATATGGAGCAGCGTACAGAGGTCCTTCATTAGCTTTGACATAAATGGGGTTCCTTAGTCGGTTAATATCTCCTTCGGTAGCCCCATTCGGGCAAAGATCCCCACCAGCTCTTTGGCTATAGTTTTAGAGGCCGTGTTCCGCAGGGGGCTGCTTCTGGGTAGCGAGTAGCATAGTCCAAAACAACAAGTATATATTGGTGGCCCCGAGCGGTCTTCTCCAGGGGTCCCACTAGGTCCATGGCTATTTGCTCGAAGGGGACCTCGATGATGGGAAGGGGTACTAAAGATGCCCTCAAGTGGGGATGGGGACTGTGCAGCTGACACTCCAGGCAGGAGGCACAGTACCTCCGCACTTCATGTACTCCGGGCCAGAAGAACCGTCATAGGACTCATGCCAGGGTCTTCTCTACTCCCAAATGCCCCCCCAAAAAGAGGACTATGAGCAAGACTTAATACAGTGTTCTGGTGTTTTTGAGGTACTAGGATCTGCTGTACCTTCTGCCCCTGTACTGGTGCAACCCGGTATAAGAGATCCTTCCTCATTATGAAGTAGGGTCCTGGTCCCTGGGTTTTCCCTTCCACAGGGACCCCATCTATTTCAGTCACCTCCTTCCTAATGTTGTCAGACCTTGGGTCTTCTGCCTGGTCCCGTCCAAAATTTCCTCTCCCGGAGCTAATCTGCCCAAGATCTAGGGGCCCAGTCTCTGTTGCCTCTACTGGTTCAGAAGCATTAGGGTGGGGGTCAGACTCAGGTGCTTCTCCCTCCTGCATGGCCTCCTTTTCAGCTGCATGGGTCCGCCTACCTACAAGAGCGACCCTCTGGCTTTGGGTCAGTATTTGGGTTCCTAAGGCTTTAGCTGCCCTTCTTTCCCTTTTTGTCTTTCTACCCTGTCTGGGAGTGGAGAACAAATCTGGGGATATTTCAGAGAAGATTGGGGGTTGACAGTCTGCTGTGGATGCCTCATCAATTTTAGGGTCCCCATCTTTCTCCAATCTCCCTACTGGGAGTAAGTTTAGAAACCCTGGGAAGTCCCTCCCTATGAGCACCGGGTATGGGAGTTTAGGGACTACACCTGCTGCTACCTCAGTAGTGTTCCCTTGGATCTCGATTTTTACTGGGATGGTGGGGTAGTAACTAACTGTCCCATGGACGCATGTTATCCCTGTACATTTAGCCAGCAGCAGCTGACTACCCTTCACGAGCTTCCCTGAGATAAGCGTGATAGCACTCCCTGAATCAACCAGTGCCATGGTCCCTACCCCATTTAGTTTCACGGGTCTGGTATACATATGTGGGGTTAGTGAGACCTCCACAAGTTGGATTAGGGAGCATGGATCTGCCCACTTCCCCAGGTTACACTGCATAAGCTCCTCAGCATTAGGACACCTTGCAGCTATGTGTCCCCACTCCCTGCAGGCATAACATCTGTATGGAGCCCTAGGCATTCCCCGGTCTCTTGGTTTGGGCAGTCTAACATCACGATCCTCTTCTCCCTCAGTGCACCGACTCTTTGTGGCCTCTGATGGGCCTTCAGGCTCTCTGTTTTTCCATCTGGGCCCTCCTGGTGGCCCAGTCACCCGAAGTTTAGGGCTTGGTGCTGCTAGTTTAACCCGGGGTGCCTCTTCCTTAACTGGTTGGGTCAGCTCCCTCGCTGTCCTTCACCTCTCTACCAGGGTGACAACCTCATCATAGGTGGAAGGTTCATTCTGGCTTACCCAGGCACAAAGGTCTGGTGGTAGTCCCCTCATGTATCGGTCGATGACCAGAACCGCTAGTATCTCTTCCGGACTCCGGGACTCTGTTTGCAACCACTTTCGTGCGAGATGGATGAGGTCATACAATTGGGACCGCGGAGTTTTGTCTTCCTGGTACCTCCAACCGTGATACTGCTGGGTCCGCACTGCTGTCGTTACCCCAGCTCTGGCCAGGATCTCTGCTTGCAGCTGGGGGTAGTCTGCCGCAGCCTCTTCAGGCAGATCATGGTAGGCCTTCTGGGCCTCCCCACACAGGAATGGGGCAAGGATGCCAGACCACTGATCTCGAGGGCAGGCCTCCTGTAGGGCTGTCCTCTCAAAGGCCAGAAGGTATGCCTCTACATCAACCTCCCGTGTCATTTTCTGTAGCCAATGGCTGGCCCGTATGAGCCACGACCCATCGTGGCTGCGATTCAGCTCTGTAAGGGACTTTACCTGGTTTACCAGTTCCTGCAACATAGCTCGGTCTTGAGCAGCCTGGTCCATCAGCAGGCGATTAGTCTCTTGCTGCAGCCGCACTGCCTCCTGTTGGGTGGCTGCCTGGACACGGGTAGCCTCCTGCTGGGCCGCCATAGCATGTATTAGTACCCGCACTACGTCATCCATTGCGGTGAAAAAAAAAATAAACCCTCTCCCTTTTTTTTGTTTTTTGTTAATCACTCTCCTTCTGCTGTGCATCCCAAGATCCCACCCCTGACACCAGTGTGACAAAGTTCCTCCTCTATCTTGGTGGGTCCTGCGCTTATTGGCAGATTTTCTTGCCTCAGAGATTCACCATGTGGGTTGGGGAATAGCCCAGAGACCTTCCCCTCTGGGAGAACCCACAGTCCAGGTCAATTGGGAGGTTTGGGGGGAACCCGGGCCTGCCCTCTACTCTGCGTTCCAGCCCAGGGCCCTGTGGACTGCAGCTGTCTATAGTGCCTCCTGTAACTGCATGACAGCTACAACTCCCTGGGCTACTTCCCCATGGCCTCCTCCAAACACCTTCCTTATTCTCACCACAGGACCTTCCTCCTAGTGTCTGATAACACTTGTGCTCCTCAGTCCTCCAGCAGCACACCCTCTCACTCTCAGCTCCTTGCACCTCTTGCTCCCAGCTCCTCACACTCACCCCATAAACTGAAGTGAGCTCCTTTTTAAAACCCAGGTGCCCTGATTAGCCTGTCTTAATTGATTCTAACAGTTTCTTCTTAATTGGCTCTAGGTGTCCTAATTAGCCTGCCTGCCTTAACTGGTTCTAGCAGGTTCCTGATTACTCTAGTGCAGCCCCTTCTCTAGTCACTCAGGGAACAGAAAATTACTCATCCAGTGACCAGTATATTTGCCCTCTACCAGACTCCTGTACTCCACTGGTCTGGGTCTATCACACTAGCGAAACAAATTACTCCTGCACTTTCAATAGCACAGAGGGTATTCTTCTCTTCTTATCTTAACCGGGCATGTAGTTGAGCGCTGCACCATGTAAACAGCTGCTACACTTAACTCCAGAGGTGGCTACATTTCAGTGGCAGTATAAATAAACTCACTGCATAGGAGTTAGTTAAATCTGTAAAGTGTTGTGAAATCCTTCTGGATGAAAGATATTACAGAATCCAAGCTACCTCATTTAACTGGAATAGAGAGGCAAGAAGTCTGTTGTGTGCATGTGTAGGATTTTTCCTGGTTAATGTTCAAATGATTTTTTTGCCCATATGAGAACATTATATAATTTTACAGACAGGCTGAGTATTGAAAGGACAGCTCCAGTGTAGTTAACACATAATGGTAGTTGCAAAAACAAAAAAACACACAAAAAAACCAAACAAAAAAACCACACACCCCCCCCAACCTAATTCTATATTTCCAACCAGAGACCGCTCCAATGAGTTAAGCAGACCAATTGTGTAAATAAGGAACATTTGGGAAAAATAAACTGGGTTGCTTTTATTTGAAAAAGAAAATCTGTTCAAATGTAAAAGGGGAGTACAGTCCAAAGCAACCCCAGTTTCACAAGCACTTACACACGCCGGTCATGTTACTCATGTGAGTAGCTCCACTGAAGACACAAGGCCAGATTCTCGGCTGGTGTAGCCTCACTGAAATAAATGGAGCTCTGATGATTTACAGCAGCTGGGGAGCTAACTCCGTGAGACTACTCACACAGGTAAAGTTAAACAGATGAGCATTGGCAGAATACACGTCTATAAGTAGGAAGAAAAAACAAAGCGCTAAATAACCCTTGTAGATGTCACTCATGCAAATACTTTTTATGAGGGGTTTTGTGAAGTGAACAGGTCCTTTGCCGGTAAGCTGTTTGGGGAAGGAATGGTCTTTTCATTGCATAGTGCGCCTTGCACAATAGGGTTTAAAATCACCAGTAGGCTCTATGTTTATCCAAATAAAAACAGAGCCATCATTCCGGAGTGACAGCTTTCAGCCACCACAGCCTTGGACTACATTTAAATCATGGCCTACACCAAAACAACTCCATCTCCCCTTATCAGTTCCTGCATCACTCCTCCTCTTCTTCATTATGGGCCTACTGGCCAGAACTGCAGAGCAGCTGCCCCTCCTCCTGGCATTTCCTAACCTTTGAATGATTAACTTTGCAATGATGACAAAGATTTTTTTTTTTCCTCCCTTGGAACACAGCTCTGTTCTCTGACTCACACAAATTCATTCCTTGAATAGATGAACTTTTGCTACAACCAAGCCAAAATCCTACTCTTCCCTCATAGCCCCCCTACCCCCAAGCTCTGATTTGTACCTTTCAAACCATACATTGCCTGAACTCTCTCTTTTTACCTTCATTTTTATTCCAGTTTCTCCAAGAGGCCCTCACTGAGATTGGAGCTGCAGTGTAGGAGGTGCTGATTATACCACAGTGAGATTGTTTGTATGCAAACTAGCTTATAATATCAATAGACAAGTCAAGGGTAGGAGAATGGAAAGATTGCTACCCCCATCTTTCAGATTGTGAACAGAGGCACAGAGACATTAACTGGCAAGGAGCCATCAAGCCCAGATCCTCAAAGCAAGCCAGGGACCCAGATTGCACTGATTTCAAGTGGGAGTTCGGTGCCCAAATACCACTGTGGATCTGGGCTTACATAACATGCCCAGGGTCACCTTGGGAGTCTTGTGCAGAGCCAGGAATTGAACTCAGATCTCTAAAGGCCTAGTACAATCCTGTAACCATAGGAGGTTTTTAACAAGAATAATAAAAAAAATACCACATTGCTGTTTGCAAAATGTTGTCCTTGATTCAGATCCGTCAGATTCTTTATTGTTCTGGTGTTCATTCCCTTGTAATTACGGCTATCAAAAGATGTTTTCTTCTGTAAGTTTCATTCATGTGCCAAAGAAAAATTAAAAGTAGTCATTAAAGAAAAACACTCCTCTTTGAAATGTGGTGAAAGCACAAGAATTAAGACTTTAAAATGAGAAAACACTCCAGCAACAGGACACACCCTGCATGAAGAATGAATTTACTTCAGAGAGCCAAGCTGCAATGTGGTTAAATAGAGCAGAGACTAGCTGGAAAGTCAGAACACGCAGGTTCTAAGCCCAGTTATGCCACATGACTTTGGTAAAAGCATTTCTGCTCTCTGTGCCCCCTCTGACCCTTTTACAGTCTAAATAGACAAGACAATTTGTTGAACCCAAGCTCATCTCTTGCTATGTTTGTACAATGCTAGCACAATAGGGCGCACCAGGCAGTACTGTAGTATAAACACTAAATATCTGCTCAACAGATTAACTGTGGACACCAAAGCTGTGACTGTACAAGAACACGATGAAGACTGAAGTCAATAGATTTCAATTGGATCTGGCTGAAATGGGCAGAATTTTCCTTTCCCTGAAATACAAAGAATTTTAAATCCCTTTGAATGAAGCCGGAGAAGTGAAGAACCCAAACGAAGCAGCAGCTGCAAAAAAGCTGAAAGAAACTGGGTGGAATTTAGGAGCCAAAGTTCAAATCCAGAATTGTTCCTGAAAGGAAAGGGAGGGGTGCGTTGTTTCAACACAATCAAACAGCCAGACGGCGAAGCTAGCAGCCTAAGCAGAGGGATGGCTTTCAGGAACTCATATTCTAGTCCCACATTGAACTATGATTCACTCTGGGACCACAGGCAAATTGCTTTGGTCTTACTTTTCAAAAAGTATCCACTAATATAAAATGCCTTGATTTGTGGCCACCTTTTTGGGCTGATTTTCAAAGATATGGAACACCTGCATCTCAGTGCTTCACAGTGGAAGTGTAAGTACATCAACTCCATGAAAAATCAGGCCTAAAGTATCTCAGAGTTGGGTCCTTACCCGGTGAGATGCCCCAAATCCATGGATGCTTTTGAAAATTTACCCTGTCTGCCTCTGAGGATCCTCACCTGTGAGATCCCCATCTCATGGGGATTTGGAATACTAAGTTCGATAAAGTGCTTCAAAAAGGAAAATATTCCAGACCCAGGGCCAGATCCTCAGCTGATATAAAACTCAGCAGAGTCCATGGACATCAGTAGAAACACATTGATTGACAGCAGTTGTGGCTCTGGCCCAGGTTAAAAAAAAACAAACACCACACTATTTCAGTAAGGCCAACCCCCAATGTTCCACAATCATACACCCCTGCCAAAAAGACTGGCTTAAAACTAATGAGATTTTCATTTTATATATTCGCTTCCTCCCCCACCTTTTTATTCCAGGTTCGGGGCCTTTAGGGTGCTCTTGGGTCACATTTTCAAGCTTTTTTTGTAAGCACAAGGACTACACATGCACTAAAGAAAAAAAAGTTGAGTTTCTTACATTTGCACAACTCTAACAGCTGAGGCTTTAAGAAAACCCCCAAATATCGCAACAGTTGGCAATTTATTACTATGGAACCTGACCAGACACACAATCCTCAAGCATCTTCCTTTGAAGGAGGACAAAGCTGAAAACATTTCAACTACCCGTTCAGCTGTGGCAAGGGAGAGGGGGCTGCTGAAGTACCAGGTCCCCTGGAATAACTCTGGTTCTCGGTGTACAGAATTACATACAAAAGGATACAAGTATCAATAACTGTACGTAAAAGATGGGGCAAGGGCACCCATCGCTGAACCGGCAGTTTGATCAACACAGGAGCCTGGCTGTAAATCAGAAGACACCAGGATACATGGTGAAAAGGTAGCAAAACCCTCTGTTGTTCAGTACCATCTAATTAGACTTCAGAGCTGGGACAGGCTGGGGGAGGTGCGCAGATACAATTTCAAAGCAAAATGAAAAAGAAAAGAAAAAAGCACAGTAGGAGTGTTTAATCCCATCGTCCTCATAAGGGTCGCACTGAGGACGGATGGAAGTCCCTAAATACGCCTTCGAAATGGCTAGAAGGCAGTATTCCAAAGGGGAGGAGGCAGCGATTGGAGAATACAGAGCTTTCCTTCTCATGTTAATTCAAGATACTGAGTGTTGTTTCAGGCTAGGAAGCAGAATCGGTATTGAAATTTCAGTGGGAGGCGGCCAAAAAAACACCACACTGGTTAATATCCTAGTATCACAATAACTTGCCATAGTCAGAATTATTGCAAAACCTCCAGAGAGCATATAGTAATGTAGATTTACCCTCCCATCCATGGAGCTCCATTTAATGCCATTTATTCAGCAGCTCTGAGTAAATATCAACAAGAACGTTAAAACACTGATGAGGGGAAATGCTTCATGCTAAATAAGCCACAGACATCTGGAGACAAACCAGTTCAAGGAAGCAGTGGAGAGATTCAGGGTGTTTTATTCCACTGAAAGCCCAGCTGATGACTTGCAGCTGTAAAATAGCAGGTGGGGGAGTGGGGGGGGTGGGCAACCAATAAAGGCTCTCACATTGGAGAAATACTGAGGGAGGCATGTTTCACAGTTTACTGCTTTTTCATGGCACAATCCAAGAAACTATGCACATCGTCATGCCCAGCAAGGACAGGGATGGTGCAGGTCACAGTTTCCAAAATTGCTTGCAAAGAGGAGGCCAAGGGGGACAGTGGGGTTGAAAACTTATTTGCCAAGCTCTCAGCCCCGACAGGGACTTACAGGCCACCCCAGGATCATTTGGATGGGGCTAGTGGTAGCCGAGGCGCTCACTGCTCCATCTACCCTCTCTCTCTCAGAAATCCCCTTAAATTTTCCAGTCTATGGCACATGTCTCCAGGGGACCGAGTCTCTGTTCTCCAGTTGCCACAGCCACTGGGGTTCCCTCTTCGTGGCAGTTTATGGGCTGTGCTGGCAACAGGCCAGGAGTCTGAGAGCTGCCTATAAGGGGGGGTGGGAACCCAAACATTTTTGCCTGTACTTCAAGATTTCTTGATAAAAATGGATGGAAGTTCATCAGCAATGAAAACCTGCCATGCAGCCAATCAGCATTAAGCTCACCCAGTGGTTAGAGAGAGAGAGAGAGAGAGAGAGAGATCAGCCCTGGGTCCACATTGTAAGCTACTGTAGCTCTCTTTGATCCTCAGCCTGCACTAAGAACTCCCCTGCTAACAAGCTACTGCAGCCTGAACTCCACACTGGATGGCTTTAGCCTTCGTTAAATTTCCCCCCAATCTTCCCTGTGCACAGGCAAAGAGACTTCTTCAGCTGCATGCACGGTCCTGGCCCTTAAAATCCCTCCTGGCCTGCAGGGTATATTCTATTGAATAGCAAAGTTAGTCTTTTCAAAGAATCCCCCTCCTGTATAGCAGGGCAGGAGAAATCTTTAAAGGGCCATTGCTGTAGTACATTACCAAAGAGTCCAGAGGCAAACGATCAACACAAAAGGCACATGGCTCCCCAGCACTTTCCAGTGGGGATGAGGATTTTCCTTCCTCTCTTTAAAATCAAATGCATTTGGAAAGTTTTGAAGTGTGAGATTACCAACATCAAAATGCAGACACACTGGATGCCCCTCTCCAACCCCTCCCACTTCACTTGGGCAGTTACTGGCTGTAAATATTTGATCATGCCTAAACTGGAGATATGAGAGCTTCCTACGTCTGTGGGACATGTTCTCACTGGCTGAGCCGGTTTCTCTGATGATGCATTCACTCTCAATCAGACCAGCTGGCTGGATCACATGCCAGAGACTAGACAGCTTTCATTTTAGTCCAACCTTCATAAATATTTGAGGAAAAATAACTGCAGGCACTAGCTGATAAAAGGAAAAGGTCATCTAGAGACAGGCTGGGGGGGGGGGGGGGGGAAGAAGTGCACAGGCCTTCCAACCCCATGAAAGATCTTCACTGGAAGAAGATAGCATTTAAATCTTGCCCTTGCTCTTTGGAAAGCAGCACTAACTTGCTTGCCAGTTTACTGAGCACAAGGCAATAATACTTAGGATGCAAAGAAAGGTAGGGGGAAAAAAATCCAAGAAGTGAAGGATAATTTTAATGTCCCACGCGAAGAGCTGGGAGTGGAGCACATTGCACTACTATAGCAGAGAATCTCAAAGCCATTTGCAAACGTGAGATGGCAAGTTTGAGACACGGACAGTCTTTTTGTTGTGTCTGTACAGCATCAAGCCCACTGGTCCATGACTGAGGTGCCAAGGCATCACTGTTAGGTACAAATAATAAATAATACCAAAGCCCCTACCTCCCCATTGGGTAGGATACATCACTGTAACGCTACAAATAGTGCACAAGAGAATTTATGCAGACTTGTCCAAAGTGTAACAAATCTGTGTCGGACTCTTGGAGTCCTGGCTCCCACTTCCCTACTCCAATAACCATGGCAACCAGCCAGCAGGGCGAGGACTCCCAGAGAAACTTGATCCTGCAGCCGAAAAAGCCCTGGAAGAGACAGCACCTTCTGATTTTTACAGTCCTCCTTCTCCCCCTAGTTGGGCTCAAGGGCACTGGCTGCTGGAGAAGTCACAGAGCAGCACTTTATTCAAAATAAACCAATCAATTTATTTACAATGGTGCAGCAAAGGGAATAGATAAAACAACATTTAAATAGGCAAAACACAAACAGCATCATTAGAAAGCACAACAGAGCTCCGATTACCAACTGTAATAAAGCAATTCTCAAGGAGCTGTAGAGATATATTGCAGAAGGGGAGAAACAGGACTCCCAAAGTTTGGGGAAAAAAAATACGAGAGACTCTGCTTTTCCAGATTTGTTATCTGGATCGGTACCATGTCCAATGCCAGGGAAGCCGAAAGGTGGGGTGAGGGACAGCACTAAATAATGGGAATATATGGAGATGACCCTCTGCAGATAACACAGTAAAATACGGGCCCAGGGACAATAATCTTAACAAGACGTTCACTATTGATCTCCAAGTACCCTCAATAGCTAGTTCAAATTTTGCTTCCCCTTCAAATTTCTATTTGATCTTGAGGAGGGGAAAAACTACTGCTGAATAACAATGAAAAAAAATTCCGAGCTAAAAACACTCCCACGCACAGAAATACTGTCTTCTGTAATGTGGCTTCTGCCACGGGAAAGTCACTATAGGTCTTCAGGGTTTGTCTACACTCCAATCCAATGAGGGATTAGAGCCCGGGGGGATATACCCACGCTAGCGCAGCTGAAAACAGCCATGTGGATGCAGGGGCATGAGGTTCAGTGCAGGTCACCAATACAAGTACATGCTTATATAGCCCATGTTGAAGCATACGCAACTATTTTTATCCATGCTAGCACAGGTCAAACTATCCCTGCTATGTCCACCCGAGCTGCAATCAGCACCTTGGACTGCAGTGCTGACATACCCTGTGTCCCCTAACTTGTGAAGGATTAAGGACAATCCAACAGCAAGAGAAAACTTCAAACTCATGGGGAAGAGTCTATGGAGGAAAATAAAGCAAAGGCTGGAGGGGAAAAATAAATGGCTCTTGTCAGACTAGGTTACTTCTACACCTCAGCTAGGAGCATGCCTCCCAGCCCGGGCAGACGGATTCATGCTAGTGCGCCTTGAGCCAACGTGCTAAAAAAATAGCAATGTGGACAGTACGGCTTGGTCAGGAGCTCAGGCTCTCAAGACCACCCGATCCCCTGGCTCCGAGCTCGGGTGGCTAGCTCGAATCTCCACTGGAGCTGCACTACCATCCACACCACTATTTTTAGCATGTTAGCTCAGGCCCCATTTGTGGGAGTCTGTCTACCCAGGAACACAACAGCTCTTGGTTTTGTTAGAGCTCCATTTTAAAAAGACCTATGAACAAGAAGTCTGACTTCTTCCATGATGGGCTAAGTTTAAAAAAAGCAAAGATTCAACAGATGAGTCACTTTGGGGGAAGCAAACAAGCAATAACGTACGGCCTAATGGAGTTTTATAGCCACCTGAGAAACAGTTTGACAGACACTTTGTATAAAGCTTCAGCCTTTCAGCAAGACAGCTGAAGTGCTCATACGTATGTGCATAAGGGGGGAAAATAGTCCAAAAAACCTTTGATAATGAATATACTGCCAGATTCCTTAACTACAGCACCTTGTTAAAACGCCTCTCGCTGTCAGAATATTTTATGCCGAAACATTTAGATTTTGCTTAAAAAAATAAGAACGTTTTAAAATAAAACCCCAAAGCATTTAATTGCACTAGGGAATGCTTCTGGCTGGACTTACACATCCTGCTGTGGTGCTAGAAACATAAGGGCAACCTCATTGTGTGTTAAATGCATGAGTATCGGACAGTGTAACTGGACTAGAAATAGGAAGTGAAACTGACTGGTCTAACTTCACTGTCAAAGCAGAACAAATGAACCAGAAAGTCCATGTGTCTTAAGTGTTATGAAGTTGCTATTTGTGACACAGGGAAGGAAATGGTGAAAAACAAGAACTTTCCAGTCAAGTAATACAATGGGGCTGCACTCATATCCAAAATTCAGTGTGAAGGCTAAACTTCCACCGCAAGTATCTTGTGCCCATTCACTCCCGCAAACACAATTATTGATGATCACTGGTATCTTATAGATGTGAGTAGCAATACTAATAGATCACTTAGCATTGGGAACCTCCTGCATTATAATTCAGCAGTTCACAGATTGAGGTGCAGCCGTTCTCATTTTTGTGGCTGAAAGTCCAATTGTTTGACTTCCACGACAAAGAATTCTGGCTTTGGGCTGAGCAACACCACCACGTCGGGATATTCCTGGCCTTAATGCTGAAGAAAGCAAATGGAAGGGGGATGGCGCCAAGGGTAGCCCTTTCTAGGATAGCCAGGACAGTGTTACTTGTGTAGGAGAGAGTGGTTAATTTCCTATGTTAAATGCTTCCCTTTGCCTGGGCATCACAGGACTCACTTTACTACTTCTGCTCCATTAGACCATAAGAGCAAGTGTGTGGACTTTGTATTGAGGCTGCCACACTCAGCCCACAGGAGCGAAGAACTACAGACAAAGGACGAACAAGCACAAAAACATTAAATACACTTCCCAACCATGGGGTAACCAACATTGGGTGGGAGGAGTGCCACGACAGGTTTTAGGAAAAGCCTGAGCATTGAATAGACACTGCAAACGAGTATTTAAAAAAAAAAAAAAAATCACTAGCATCTAGTATGTATTTAGAAAATGTTTCAGGGAATCATAGAAAAGACCTGTTAGATTATCTCGTTCATCCCCATCTGATACAGGATTGTTCTCAATGTCATCTCCATTGTTTTATCAAGACACATTGAGAAGAATGTTATACTCACTCCATTAAAGCTTCAGGCAATTTTAAAGGCTCCGAGACGGGAATTCACTGGAACGAACAGAAATATTTCACTTAACAGCAAGTTGGTGTTTAAGTCTTATCAGGAATTGTGTGGGGTACAGACACCCAGTCATAAAAGGCATACAAATGCAGAGTGCGGTCGGAATATCCCTCATTATCAGCAGGGGGTACTTGTATGGGGTCAAGGATTATGGGGCACTAAGTATCAAGTGAGAAAGTGTTAAGGGTTAGGAAATGCGGAAAACAAAAAAAAAATGTCAGGTTTCAGAGTAACAGCCGTGTTAGTCTGTATCCGCAAAAGAAGAACAGGAGTACTTGTGGCACCTTAGAGACTAACAAATTTATTAGAGCATAAGCTTTCGTGGACTACAGCCCACTTCTTCGGATGCATATAGAATGGAACATAAAAAAAAATGTGTTGCTAGTAAAAAGATGTGGGGCATTCATACCAAACTGAGATTATCTAACAGCAACGTGGGACACAAGCAAAAAACCCCAATCTAACCATATGCTCTGAAAAGGGGGAGAGAATCAACCAATCTTACTGGCATTGTGTAACATTTACAAAGTGAGGAGTGTGCTACACATACCAGAGACAGGCAATTGAGAACAGAAAAGTTTGCACCTTCATGTACACTACACCCTGTTTCTGTGATATCTGAATCTCAAATTCTAAAAGTTATAGGGTCTGATTCAAAGCCCATGGGAATCAATGAAAAGATTCCTATACACTTCCAAAGGGGTTGGATCAGGCCCATGTTAATAAAGGATCTTTGACCACAGACACCAGGAGAAAACATGAAGTATACTGATGGCAGATGAGGAGAAAAGATCTACTGGGAGAGAGATTTTGTTATCTGGAAATATTACTCACACTATATTGTTTACAAGTTTATCTCACCTTCACCCTAAAGAAGGGGTCAGGTGAACGCACTGAACACGAGAAAGTAATTCACTTTTCTATGGAATTCACTTATTTCTATGGAATAGAAGGGACACTTCCCACATGGAACAGACACGCTGGCAACTCAGTGGGAGAGAAGGACTCTATGTCTGGAACTAGAGAGCCAAGTCAGACTTTTTAGCATGACTAGGCTTTGAAAGCATTCTCTTACCAGAACAGTGGCATACCCTTCTCCAGATGGCAAGGATGCACACTACGTCTAGGCGTAGGTTAGTTGGAGCAGGATGTCTAAACTGTCATGGATACCAACAGGGGGCTCTGCAGGGAAGAGCTACTAATCAGTAAGAACAATAGTGTTAACTGTGAGAAAGAATCCACTCCCTAAGCAATTGCATCAATGAACTCTGATAGGTTATTTGTACCAAATAAAAGCTTCCACTCTCCATCAAGTTTTCTCTTTGGAACAGTTTGTACTGCCAAGTGCCAGGCAATAAAAAAAAAACAAAAACAAAAAGCAGCCAGTGATGGACTTGGTTCCTTTAAGCTTATTTAATGATATTTGAATGCTTAAATTTTCTATTTCCCAGCTCCTGAAAACAGAAATACTTTTAAAATGACCAATATTTAATTCCAGAAACATACAACCTTATCCGCTAAGTCATAAAAGAGCTATTTTACAAACATACATCTGGATAATTAGAACAATAGAGTCTTTTCTTAGACATTCAAACATGATCAGTAAAAATACAAGATTATTAATAAAGATATTTTTGTATTTTTTTAAAGAATATTTCCAGATTTGTTTTCCTTCTTCTCTTTAAAGTAAATCTCTGTTAAGAGTACATGATTGTATGGTGTACAAAGAAAATAAAAATATTCTAGTAGGAAGAGAGTTCCAAAAGACAATTCAAAATAAAAACAGTGTGTTGGCTGTAGTATCCCTTTTGCAGTACATCTGCTTGTCAGTTGGCACCTGGAAAAGAAAAGGGATTTCTTGGGGGAGCCCAGGGGGGGCAAAGGAAATACCAATTACCATCAGCACTGAGACTCTAATCAAGGATCACCTACACAGGTAACTGAAACACCTTTTCTAGCCAAAGGGACACAGTTTCTAGAACAGTCAGTGAGTATCTACGTTTTATAGATGATGTGTTTCTATTGGAAACACTGGAACTAGGCAGAGAGTTGTGGTGTAAAAGCTGACCAGGGCATCTAGGCTACTCAGGCCCTTGGGTTTTCACACCTGATCCTCCTTTCTGATCCTGCCCCTTGGATGTTTTAATCTCCTCTCTCTACAGAGAAAGCAAGATAGAGAAACCTGAGCAAATGTGGCCTAAACAGTATTGCCATCTGCATCACTCCCCTTTTTGTGGGACAAGACACTCTGTTACAAACCCACACAACCCAATTCTTTCTAGCCCTACGAACTAGATCCCATAACACCAGATGAACACACTTCTCAGAAGGGACTGCAGGGTGCATTGTAGCAATCTTTCCTCACTCTCAAAATGAGAAACGCTTGGTCATCTTTTTATTTAGAAAGACACAATGATATCAGAGAACACTGTGCCCTGCTGTCCAATCTGAACAAGGGAACATACAATCACGGGCCAGGTCATCTCGTGCTTGACTGGAAACTGGAATTTACAGAAGGGATAACCCATGGCTACTGAAGCAAATAAAAATGAGAAAACTGAAAAGTGCATTTGAACGTTAGCCCACCCCACCCCACTTCAAAATGAACCATGCCTGGGATCTGCGATACAGTAGATGTGCTAGGGAGTGAAATGGAATCCCAGTGATTTCAGGTTACGGTGCTGGGGAAATGAAGGGATCCCTTATCCCTCACCAAGGAATAATGCCCTTAACATGAGATTGATCAATATGGAAAAACAAATAGGACCAAGCACAACACAGCATGTCATTTCACGTCCCATAAAGCTGGGTCTCCGTAGTGTACCTTCCTTTGCTAGCTCAAGAAGATCTCTATTATCTCTTCTATGCCACTCCTACCAGCCAAATCATCCCACAGATTCATGTGTCACCCCCACTACCACAGCTGAGAATGGGACCGTCAACATTCCCCCTTATACGTCTGGAGAGGTTGCAGAGACAATATCCCATCCCATCCCACCTCCCACTGGACTAAAGGCTATGGCTAAGTTAGCATTTTAGGGGAACTCTCCCACCTCTGCAGCCCCAGTAGTGGTAACCTGAGTGCAAGTCTAGATGACACACTAAGGTCAATCTCTATCTTCACTAGCCCTTCCACCACCGCCACCTCTGGTGGAACTGCACTGACACTAATAGAGTGGTGGGGGATTTCCCCCCAAATGCTAGCACACATAAGGCAGAGGAGTCAGATAAGCCAGGACATGGAACTGCAGACCATTCCCCACTAGGCCATCATTACACACTCATCTCTCCGCTGCTTATGCGGCATGCTTCTCACCATGAACGTTAGGCTTCCTGCACCGAGTAAGGAGGCTGGAGACGTCAGGAGCCACAATGGCAAAGAGCTTGGCCAGGACGCTCTCCTAGACCCCATCATCTTCACTGGGCTTTGAACCTGTGTTTGGACAACGGGTCTGAACTCTGTTTATTAAACGCAGCCCAAAGTAGGGCGGGATCTACGCTCAAGCACAGCTTGGACAGCTCTGGAAACGGGTTATAAAGGCTAGTGCGGCAGGGCTATAGCAACTGCTCCAATTCATGCAGCGGGAAAAATCAGCTCTTCCATCCATCCCTGTAAGAGAGACACACACCATGCTGATAAAGAGAAGAGGCTAAGGGGGAAGAAACAGTAGCTATCAAATGAAAAGGGCATCCAAAAACCTAAGCTTGGCCATGGACCAAGAGATCTTTGTGGCAGGATTGGGTAAAAGGGAGACTCTACACAGCATCAGGCACCATTTGCTACAACAGTTTAATTTCTGGGTTCGTTAGAGCAAGTCTAGATGTTTAAAACTAACAGCACCATATGGCTGGGGCTGGGTGCAGAGCTCCTGCTTGTCTGACACTGGAAGCTCTTAACGGATGCTGATCGTATGTTCACACAAGCGTAACCCAGGAGCCCCTAGCTTGGCACCAGTGAGATGCCACTGCCAGTCTAGAAGGTAACATTTGGGCTTGTGTTGGGAACGTGGGGATCCTGCTCGGGAAGTGTTCCATGCACTTGGCTTCTACAAGAGAATCCTCCCTGCTCTCCAATGGTCCCAACTTGTAAAGTGGATCCAAAATCATCTCTGTTCAACCTATAACAACTTGGATAAGCTCTTTTATTAAGGAAAAGGACAAGAACTGGCTTTTGCGTCACAGGAGTGGAAAAGCAATTTTGATCCTCTGTCATTAGGGATAGGGAAAATGGAGCAGGGAGAACGACCTTTCCACTGACTAAAGATATTCTCTGCACATCATGGTCCATGCAGTAATGCACACTTTTTTGTAATGGTTCTAAGAGGGGAAGAGGATTTATTGGCTTGGCACGTTATTCAGTTCCATGGTAAAAGAGTCTAAAAAATCTTGGGTACCAGGTGCAGAAAGAATGTGTCACACACACACTTTAAATTAGCAGTTTGTGATTCCAGAAATTTGAGAGACTAAGAACGTCCTGAACCAAATGTCCCATAGCAGGTAGTGCCCATCCTAGTACCAATTTCAGAGCAGGCACTATCAATAACCCGTCTGGAGTGTCCAGAGTTAGTTCTGTTATGAGCTTGCATTTTGCAGGGTCAGTCTGGAATGAAGTCCAACAGAAAACTGTTGGAACTGGCCTATGGGAAGTGCTAGAGAACTGGGTCTGGTTCCAGTAGTTCTGCCTTCTCTGCAATGCACCTATCTGAGAGCACTTTGGTACAATCAGTGCAAAAAACCCCAGAACAACCCCCCCCCCCAATAAAAATAAACAAGCCTCACCCCCCATGAAACTCAGCAAGACATACCTCCAGGTACTAACATTTACTGGCCCTATCATCAGCAGTACCTGTGGCTAACTCAAATGGCAGCCAACGTTCATTCAGTAGTGATTTAGTGAGACCCCCCCCACCTGGCCCACATTTCTGGGTTTGCATTTTTTCCTGCTTGATCCGGTGAACGATTACACAAGTGCTGGAGCTCCAAACATTGTTGATCACTTTAAATAGGAGACAATTATCAAAGCCAACAAAGTCAAGAAAAAAAATTAAACCCAGCTTTCTCCTCTCCCTGTCAGAGACCCCCAAGTCAATGAAGGGGACCGTCAAGGGGAAAAATGGTTTGCTAATTTCAAGTGCCTGGCTATTTAGTGCATGGAGAATTCTCATTGCACATGAGCTACACAGAACAGGCAATCGCTCCAAATGGCACCAGTTCACAGGCTGTTGAATGTAGCCCGTTCCCACCAAAGGTCGTAAGAACACCTTTGCAAATAACTCTGTGTGGCAGTTGGGTTGCCAGCAGGGAGCATGGAGTCCAATCCAGTGAAATCAAGACACAAAATACACCCCTCCCCCCTCCCTTCTCAGATCTGAACTTTGCTTCTGGAGCAGCGGGATCCAGAGTGCACTAGATTCCAAGGGCTAGAACGGTCACTACCCAATTAAAACAAAAGCAAATAAAAAAAAATTAAAATGTGCTTTTGATACATGGAATGAAGTCAAATAAATACATTGATTTTTAAATGTCTAAATACATTTTTATATCCTACACCCAAAGCTCTGTACATTTGGTTTGGTTTTTTGTTGTTGTTCTGAATCAAAAACAAAATTTCCGGTAGCAAGAGGAGGAGGAGAGAATGGAAGAGATTCCCTCACTGACAAACTAGTGCAGATGCCCCACAGGGAAATCACCCCATCCCCACTCTGCTAGAGCATGGTTAGCACTTGGATGGTCCACAGACAGAACGCTCTCGTCTCAGAGTCTGCACGGAAGCTAGTAGGCGCTGACGCTCTCATCCAATTTTCAGCCACTTCCAGAAAACGTGACTAACTTTTGTCTGAAAAGGAAAGAGATGGTAAGGGAAAAACAGGCCACAAGAGAAGTGAGCATCACGAACCCTTCAAAACGCACAGCCAATTCAAGACAGCACTGTTTGTGGGGATAACTGTGTGCCACAGTTGACTTGGAGAACACACCTGCAGGCATCACAGGAATCTGCTCAAACCAAATTTAAAGGGAGTTGTGATGGCTGCGTTACACCGTGTCAATGGTGTGCATGGTGCTTTACACACAAAAGTAAGAGGGGCCTAACCCAGAAGATCTTACAATCTAACTCATAAGAACGGCCACACTGGGTCAGACCGAAGGTCCATCTAACCCAGTATCCTGTCTTCTGACAGTGGCCAGTGTCAGGTGCCCCAGAGAGAATGAACAGAACAGGAAAGCATCAAGTGATCCATCCCACTGCCCATTCCCAGCTTCTGGCAAACAGAGGCTAGGGACACCATCCTGGCCAACAGCCATAACTCATCTGACTTCAGTCCCTAAACTGACCCGAACCCCTTTGAAAGACAAGCCGAACACCTTATTCATGGGCTTGCAGTGGGGAAAAGGAAAGTGGAGGAGAGCTGCCTCCAACTTCACACATCCTCAGAGAAGGCAATACATGATCAGCAGATTTACGATGTTGTGGAACCAGCAGCTTTCAAAAGGCTGAAGCCATAATGACATCTCTCAAGGCTTTTGTTTGAAAGATTAATAACCGGCTTTGTTCATTGTCCTTGGTGCCAGAGTTCAATGATATTTTAACATACGTTACCATTTAGAAAGAAGCACTGGGAGAAGGGACGATGTGTTGTTCACATACCTGAATGCTCATCTGTGGGGGCTGAGCCAGCCAACCTTTGGCGAAGGAGAGTGGTGTAATTTTCCTCAACTTCCTGAAAGACAAAACCCATGTGGCCCTTTATTTCTGTTCCTAATGAACCTCCAGAGCGCTCTTCTCTTAGAATAGGAAACGTTTTAGTGGCGCTGACTGGATTGTAATTACACGTTACTAAACACATTCCATCGTCAGCTCTCAAACCATCACTAGCACCGATGAGACGTTCCTCCATCAGGGAAAAGTCTGTACAATTCTTTATTTCTTTTGGATCTTGGTTACAGTAGAACTAAGCAAGAAAGTCCTCGGTTGCCACAACGAGCTGGCAGGTCTCTCAGCAACCAGTACTCCAGGCCCCATTTCTTTGGGATAACCCTCAAGATGGGATAGAGAATCCCCAGAATGCAAGGAAAGTGACTTGGAAATTAGTGGGTTTGAAATACTTACTATTGGCACAATGGGGATTTTGACTCTGTTTTTACATTAGTGTCAATAAGTGATAATTGGGTAAGCATTTCCAGGTCAGTTATTCATATTCCCCAGGTGGTGGGTCGACCTCTCCAATCCCAATTTTTGCAGCCTTATTCTAACACCCACTAAATTAAATTTCCACTTCTCATAACTTTGGAGAAGGTCTGTATTTCCAAATTGTCTGCAGCTACATACATTTAACATCTGCCCATATTTATATAAAAAGAAGAACAGGAGTACTTGTGGCACCTTAGAGACTAACAAATTTATTAGAGCATAAGCTTTCGTGGACTACAGCCCACTTCTTCGGATGCATATTTATATAGAGTTCCTGGTTTCGCCTGTCCCTTCCCTGGAGATCGTCCAAGGATAGACAGACGTCTTATCACAGAAGCACTTGTATTCACAACTCTGTACTTTTCCTGGTTTGCTTTCTTCCCCCAAGCTTGCTCCTTTTAAACACAGTGAAGGCGAAATCTGAATAATTCAAATAAAAAAATGTGTTGTACCTTTAAGTGTTCAAGGTCAGCCTCTATCTTCTGAATGTACTGCATCATTTGGATACGCGACTCTACGGAGAGATGGGGGCTCGGTGCATCGGAGCACAATTCGTCCACTGGCCCCCAGCGCGAGGCCATAAATTCCTCAGCAAACGGGGAGCTCCCTTCATCTGATTGGGCATCTCGTGGGGAAATCGGCTGCTGGTGTGCTGAGTCCAAAGAGGAGTGGCCGGCAGTGCACTGTAGAACTAGAGAGGACACGTCCTCATCTGTAGAGCTCTCCTGCACAGTTCCATATCCATCAAGGATCAAATAATTTCCTGTTAAGAGAACAGTTTTGTACTAGCACCACCAGGTCAATAAAATCGCAAAGAGTCACTGAACTAGAGAGACAATTTAATTGGACTTTAAAAAACGATAACTGATGAAAGCTTCATCTCTCATTGTATTTTAAAACCGACTAGATAAAGCATCAGAGGATACCCTGCAGAGCCCACTCTGAACTGGTTTGGACTAGACTGGTTCTGAATGGGGAACACTAGAGGTGTATGTAGGGTCTGCTGTTTGAGAACCATAGGATTAGATAACCAAATAGGGTTTTTCTATCTCTTGTTCTGCATTTCTCTCATGAGAAGGTATCTTAAAAATATTCATGTGCATGCTACTAATTACTACAATGGAATCCATGCTAGCCATCAATCATACTGCTGGGCGTCTAATTGGAATTCACTATTCAGTTTCAGAGATTTTTTTGCTAGGTTACACTCAAATTTAGATTGCTAATAAAAGGTTCTATAAAATATGCAGTATTATTAATAGAAATAATGGGACACCAATTTTTAAAAAAGGCTCCAGAGTTGACTGTGGCAATTACAAGCCAGTAAGCCTGACTTCAGCATCAGGCAAATTGGTTGAAACTATAGTAAAGAATGGAATAATCAGACACAGATGAACACAATTTGCTGGGGAAGAGTCAACACACCTTTTGTAAAGGGAAATCATGCTGCACCAATCTGAGTTTTTAAGAGGGTCAAGAAACATTGATCCACTGGATATAGTGTGCTTGGACTTTCAGAAAGCCTTTGATAAGATCCCTCACCAAGGCTCTTAAGCAAAGTAAGGAGCCGTGGGATTAGAGGGAAGGTTCTCTCATGGACAAGTAATTGGTCAAAAGATAGAAAACAAAGCAGTTTTCACAATAGTGAGAGGTAAATAGCAGGGTCCACCAAGGATCTATATTGGGACCTGTGCTTTTCAACATATTCATCAACGATTCAGAAAAAGGGTAAACAGTGAGGTGGCAAAGTTTGCAGAGGATACAAAATTACTCAAGATAGTTATCAAGAGATCTCAAAGAACTGGGTGACTGGCCAACAAAATGGCAGATGAAATTCAACACAGATACACACAAAGTAATGCACACTAGGAAATATAATCCCAACTATCCATATAAAAATGCGTGTCTCTAAATTAGCTGTTACCACTCAAGAGATCATGGAGCCATTGTGGATAGTTCTCTGAAAACATCTGCTCAATATGCATTAGTAGTCAAAAAAAGCTAACAGCGTTAGGAACCATTAGGAAAGAGATAGATAACAAGACAGTAAATATCATAATGCCACTATATAAAAACCCATGGTTCGCCCACACCTTGAATACTGCATGCAGTTCTGGTTGCCCCATCTCAAAGAAGATCTATTAGAATTGGAAAAGATACAGAGAAGGGCTACAAAAAATATTGGGGTATGGAACAGCTTCCATAGGAGGAGAGGTTTAAAAGCCTGGGATAGTTCAGCTTGGAAAAGACAACTGAAGGGGATATGATAGAGGTCTATAAAATCATGAATGGTGGGGAGAAAGTGAGTTAAGGACATGTTATTTACCCCTTCACATAACAGAAACCAAGGGCCAGTCACCCAATGAAATTCAGAAGCAGCAGTTTTTAAAAAAAACAAACAAAAAGAAGTCCTTCTTCACACAACACACAGTCAACTTGTGGAACTCGTTGCCAGGGGATGTTGTTAAAAAGGTCAAAATTATAACTTGGTTCAAAAAAGAATTAGAAGTTCATGGAGGATAGGTCCATCAATGGCTATTAGCCAAGATGGTCAGGGATATAGGGATGCATGCTCCAGGTGTCCCTAAACATCTGGCTGCTAGAAGCTGGGACTGGACAACAGGAGATGGATCACTTGATAAAATTGCCCTGTTCTGTTCACTTCCTCTGAAGCATCTGGCTCTGGCTGCTGTTGGAAGCCAGGCTACTGGGCTAGATGGACCATTGGTTTGATCCAGTATGGCCAATGTTCTTAATTATTTTCACGATTTGCATGTGCCACTGGAATTTTGTCCTTAATTTCTCTGCAGTGTTGCAGCTATGCTAGTGCATGAAAACCAGAAGTATAAATTGATCAGAATGGGTATATCTCGTTTCAAAGTCCCTGCTTAGCTAAGCAAAAAGTGAACAGTACAAGAAGTGAAAAATAAATTCGATTTTTGAAGATGTTGGTTCACTTAATAATTTAAAGTGCTTTAACAACATAGAAAAGAAGGGACTAGGATTTTCAATATATGACTGGATGGCATCTTTCAGCCAGTCAGAAACAAGCTCATCATACAAAATCCAATTTTTAAATGAAGTACATTTATGGATAAGGTGTTCCAAGTCTGACAGCTACTTGCACTGCAACAGGCACATGACAAATTAACTGCACCTTCATTCATAAAGTGCAGCACCACTACTTCAGATGCCCAGCAGGATCCCAGGGCCATCCATCACAGAACCTGCAAAGCCCCAGGAAAGCACGTGCAGCCGCCATCTTGGACTACCATTCTAATGAGACCCAAACGCATACAACCTCTCCTCATGGCTAAAAAAGATCTGTTTCAAGGTGCCGCTCAGGAAACCATTACTTTATATATTGATATATAAACAAGAAAAGCTTTCAAGAGCTGGCGACAGGGAGTTTGTGGAGACTATTACCAAGCAAAGCCAAACTGGAGAAAGTTCCTTTTTGAAGCTTGAGCAAGAAAAACCAAAACAGTGGCCGTAGAGTGACACGTCTCACACAACTGTAAAATCGCCCCTGCACAGTTATCCCCAGGGGTCACACATTTAAAGTGACAACCCTGTATATGTTGCATTGTTGAGACTCATTGTAGAGCACCAAACCATCATTCCTATGTCCTTTGGAAACAAAACGTTGTGTGTCTGTATTTTTTCGTATCAAGAGGCGACAGATAATGAGACATTCTAGTCCACTGATGATTTCTGTAGATGATCCAGAAGGATCTCTGTATACATGTAATCATGCCTCAAAGGTTATTTCTATACAACCAGGAGTGTAATCTGCAGCTTGGGTAGATGTTCCTGTGATAGCTTTAAGCTACCTCACTATAAACAGCGGTGAAGACACAGCGACATGGGCTTCAGGTGGGAGCTGTACAAGGCAGCCTGACCCCCTGGGTACATACACACTTTGCTTCCCTACACTGACACCCGCACCTCTGTGTCCTCATTGCTATTTGTAGAGTTTTAGCTAGATTTCAAATTACATCGCCAGTTGCCATGTAGAACATAGCCAAGTCAGTACTTTGGGTGTATGGTGGAAAAACATTTCAGGAAGGGATATATTCAAGAAGGTTATTTTATAAGTTTGGGTATGCAGTCAAGTCCCCGTGGTGTTCTGGAGAGAGACAGAGGGTTGATAATGGGAAACAAGGATATATTTAGAGACTTGGGAGAGGAGTTATGCACCACCATTTGATGGGAGTCTAAAGTGGGAGACTGGGAGGGTACAGCTTTGGAGAGGTCCTTGGTACACGGATGCTGTATGCAGACTGTAATGGAACGCTCTCCCTTTTGATGCACCTGGGCTAGAGCCAGGAATTCTCAAATTTCTTCAGCTGTAGCCTACGATAAGCTATTAATTTAGCAGTATCTCAGTTTCTCTTTTAATCAGCCACCCTTCAGGGTGTTGAGGTAATAATTTAGTTCATGTCTGTACATCACTTTTCAAGTGTAGAGGACTAGCTATTTTGATACGTCCAAAGCCAAAAGCACTTCTAAAGACCAGAAGCGCTATGTTTAAAGTGTCTTGTACTGAGTCAGCAAGGGAGATTCCACCAGGAAAGCATAATTGTGCTTCTTTTATAATCACATAGTTCCTATTCATTTCTGTCTCTGAACACAATCAAGTCTCTGGCATTTGAGCTGAACTGGCCATAACTCAACGTACTGTGTAAAGTGGGATAAGCTCACCTGAGATCCGTAAGTGCACCTCCTCATCCTCCTTCCTCTCCATTACTTCAGCTTCCAATGGGTTCTCATCGCTGTGGGCATCACGAGCATCAAAGAAGTGCTCTCCACTGTCATCAGCACCCACCCCTTCCAGCTCCAGGGTAGGGGTCTCCAGGTTCATGTTCACATGGTCCATTACTAAATTGTTACTAAACCTGGCGTCTCTAGACCCCAGCTGCACAGCATCCTGTGAAGCTGGAAACTCGGTTGAAGTCCGGAGGCCATAACAAGCTGCAGATTCACTAGTTCCTGTTCCGGGAGGCATCTGGTCTGTTCCAGGCTGCTGCATCTTGTCGTCAGAATGCTGCAGTCCACGCTGGATACCACTCTCTGCCTGGGCCCCCTGGGAAACGGTCCTATACCTGGGAAAACATCGCCAGTCTTCAAGGGTCCCCTTCTCAGCCATGCCCAGTTGCTGCACCAACAACTGCTTCAGCAAGCCCACTGAAAGGAAAGGAAACATGGAACATTCACTGAACTATAGAAGCCATCTCCGTTGTACACTCAGTGAGACGGATGTTATGATGCCTCTTTCTGAAAGAGTTCACCCTATGACCAGCTCTCTCACTGTTACTGTTGCAAAGGTGGGGAGAGAGATACAAAGAAATGGTTGGAGCTCTGTTATACTACTTTGCGCCTTACATCACAGGATCTCAAATCATTTCACAAAGGTGAACAAGTACCATAGTATTATCCCCAATTTACTGATGGGGAAACTAAGGCACAGACTGGTTAGTAGCTTAGCTAAAATCATCCATCAAGTCAATGGCAGTCATGAGGAGAACCCAAATCCCCTGATTTCTAGTCCCAACTGCTACATAATGCTGGTAATGCTGAGCGTGCCGTCCCCACTCCCAATCTGAGGTTAAAGGTGTATTGGGAATGTTTAAATTATCAGAACATTAACATCACAGGCTGAAGCAAAGATCCTAATGCAGATTCAAGGGAAATTACCTTTCCATGGCATAACCTTCTAGTCTAAATGCTAGGATGCAAACTCTCCCTACAAGTTCATACAAACATTCAGAATCTCTAAATTATATGGGAGATTCTGATTTGGTCTTTGTTCTATGATGCTTTAGTTCTCACTCAAACTACTTAAGAACTAGCAGGTATAATGCAGTCCAAGTGCTTCATGTAGCTATAAGTGGACACCCGCATAGCATTTCTCACGCTGTGGGTGTTATCAGTTCCTAAAACAAAGCAGCCACACAGTTGAATGGAAGGCACTTGCAGAAACCTGAAGTGACCCATTACTATTGCTAGAGGGCGTCTCATTAAATCTTAGCAGTCAGGACAGACATTAGATCACTGATGTTATCTAATGCACCATCCACCCCCCCTAGAATGAGCTTCCATTAACAATCTAAGAGCCCAAGCACTAGAAATACTTGAAAACACCTAGCCCTAGAACAATGCTTTGAATTCTGTAAAAATCTGATATAGTATGGCTCAAAAGACCCAGGATAAATCTGTTAGACTGAAGAGACCTGTGTAGAGGCTAAACTCAGTCAAATCACCTATATGCCTTGAGCTAAGAGGGTCAATAAAGAAGTGATATAGCCCACGCCCAGTAAAGTTCAGTTTTATTTAGAGGCACCACATCCATCTCAGAGTTACTAAGGAAACACGTTTGTGTGTCACCTGAACATCAGTAAGGTAGCTGGGAGATCATATTTAGGATCATACGAATGACCATACTGGATCAGATCAGTTGTCCAGTGTTAGTCCTGGCTCTGATACAGGCCAATATCAGACTTCTCAGAGGAAGGTGCAAGATATCTCAAAGTGAGAAAATATGGAATAACCTGCTCAAAGGGGAAGTTCTTCCTAAATCCCTCAGCTAGAGGTTGGTTTACAGCCTAAGGCATAAGGTTCTAGATCACTTCCACACACTTTTTTTCCCCCGAACCTTACTAATTTTAACTCTAGGTGTTCTTGTTATCCAAATATACAATCCCTTTCTGAATACTGCTGAAAAATGGTGGCCTAGATAATATCTTGTGGCAATGAGTCTCACTGGTTAACTGTATGTTTATAAATAAAGAAAAAACCTTTGTGCCTGAAACAATAATACTTTGCATATCATGCATCAAGCTCCCAAGTGTTACTCCATCTCCCCAAAGCACTTCATGGACAAGAATGAAGAACTCCTCATAAATCAGTATTATTATTCCAGTCTGATAGATGGGCACACAAAGGCAGAGGAGGACTTGCTCACAGAAAGAGCCAGCATCTGCAATATAACGAAGCTCAGAAATTCCTGATTTCTAGCCCATTCTGCCTTGGAGCCCAGATGGGAACATAAGAGCTTCTACTACAAACAGACAGAAAATACTATTTTAGCCCATGGGATCAAATTGTCCACCTGAAAATTCCCAGATCCAAATCAAGACTCATCAGGGCCACTTCTGTCCATAGTATCATAATTACTTACAGTTTCTTAACGCATCCAATGCCCACCGCTCTTCTGAGATCTGGAAAGGGACTGGTGGTCCGTAGCACGCAGAAGATTCTTCTGCCCGTTGATCTTTCTCAAAATGTGTTTCAGTCCCAAGAAGATCTTCTACCTCGGACTTCTCAGCCATGATTGCTGAAGGAGACTGAGTCTTCAGCATCAAGGGAGACTCAAGTCCCAAATCTTTATCTAGCCAACAGAAAAGACATAATCAAGTTAGATGTCCCACTACATATTCTGAACTACCTACAGGGTGAAAAACTAAACCACATGGTACTCTCTTTCACAAGGATAAATTTGAGGATGCGTATCTGTTGCATGGGCTATTATTTTTAATTATCTGAACCTCTGCAGAATCTCCTTTCCCTGCAGTTTAAGGGTAGCTGGGAAAGACTAGCAGGTATACCTCAATAGACTGGGTTTCACTCTCACAGGGCTTCTAGTGAAGGCTTTTCTGAGCCAAAAAAACCAAAAACAAAAAACCACACACCAACTTTCACTGTAGCAGAAAGATCCCTATAATGTGAAAGACAAAGCCTATCACTCTTATACTGCGTCCAGCACGCTGACTTATGCTGTTACCTGGACTCTGCATACCGCTGGCAGGGATATCATGCTGTTCTTCTTTCAGCTTCTGCTGCTCCTCTTCCTCACGCTCCTCGCTGCAGGAAGGGGAAAAAAGGACCGAATTCTGTGAATCCCATGCATTTCTACCACTCTAACAGCATCAACGCTTTGGTGATCCCATTCAGGAATAGACAAAAGCCACTGGAAAACCAAAGCCGAAGGTGATTTTTACTTACTCGCCAGGTCCCGATTGTGGTAATGGAATCGGCCTTTTAGATGCCTCGACTTTTACTGTCCCTGCCATCCGAGCTATCAGGTCCTGCCATCTGCGAGAGGCCAAAAATGAGAGACAAGACACTTGAAGCATAAAAGGATGCTATCTCATGTAAGGTTTTTTAACCCAGCTAATATAACTGTGGATAGTCTTAAAGGAATAGACATTTTTTAAAAATCCTGCTACATTGTTTGCCTCAACATCTTGTGGCAGCGAGTTGAATTCCACAGGTTAACTATGGTGACCTCACCAGATACAAGGCAGATGCTCCAGCCCTGAGAAATGAATGCAACAACCTCAGCAGAAACCATACAGATGCAGAAGTGGGAGATTCAATCCAACAACAACAAATGAAACCAGAAGTAGAGCACTATATGCAATGGACTGAAGCGAACCTATTCCGCGGTGAATTGCGGGTGCCTGGGATTTTGTCATTTTACACAGAAAATCAGAAGAGAGATTTTATTTTTTTCCATAAAGTTCTCAAGGTAACAAAATACACTAAAGTTTGGGGGAGGGATTCCTGCAGTCTTAATGTGGTTCTTTATTACAGGATTTCTATTGGAATGAAACCAGTTCTATGAATATAGCCCTAGAAGCGTGCTTGGTCTCCAGACTTTTTTTTAAAACTGAAAATGCATTGAACAGAGACATTCCTGAAAGGCAGCTCTAATTTCTGCACTTCAGATTTAATATTCCACTCAATGAACAAAAGCTTGGTGACACCGAAGAAGTCTGTGTTATCCTAATTGCACCTCACTTGAAGGAAGGGCCCACAAATTTCTTTGTCCACATTGAACATTTAAAATTTCTAATTAATGTTTTACCTTTAAAGGGAATTGCAGTGCTCGTTAAGAGATGCCAGACTGAATCCTGGGAACTGAAATTCTCTCTCTATTGCCAAAGAGCAAGTACAGCACGGACAGCAGCAGTGAAAACTACCTCTCTACACGCACCATTTATAAATTCGGTTCTGGATGATTTTCTCTAGGGGGCAGGGGTGAGTTCACCCCAGGGCTCAGTCAATCCTCTGGCCTCTGTGCAGAGACAGCAGATAACAGTGGCCAGTTACTGCCAAAATTGCTGGTAGTTCACATGTTGCAACACCTGTCCACAATGAACTTGGGTGAGACCCACCAACTAATCTCACATAACGCAGGCCACTCAGCAATTGTATGGCAAGTTTTGCTTACTGGAGATGAGGGGTCAGTTTCAAATCCCTAACATAGCGACAGAAGGCACATAAATCTCATTACCAACCACTAAGAAGCCATCAAGTCTCCCAGGGCAGTATTTTCCTGAACTACAATGGTTACAAGACATAATATAGGGGTACCAGAATGTTACTGATGCAGCTAGTTTCAAACTTTCATGCACGCGAGCAGTTTGTATCACCACCTTTGTACCAAAGCTAGCAATCCTGGATTTTACCATTGACTATGCATTTTATATTACTGATATACATGGCACTGTGCAATATGTACAAAATACCATACAAACAAATCCACACCCTGTGGTGTTCACAGTCCAGAGACAAAGCACTCCTATCAAAGGCAGAATGAAGAACAGTTCAGACAGGGACTTGAATTCATAAATTATAGTGCTTTTGAGTTTTCTGCCACTCTAACATGTCCCAGAATCCTGAGGGTACCCAGGACAGATGTTAGGTTCTAGGACTCTGCATAGAGATGCAGGATTATGTCATTGATTCATCTGACAGTTAAACCACGTGGGTCTCATTAGCCCCAACTCACAAGGATTTTTAAAAAAAGAAGCACTTGTAAGGCAAGAGAAGGGCTAGGAGTGAGAGATGAGACATAACCGGGAAAATCTCTAGAAACAGCCTGAGCTGGCAAAGAGTTATTGTTCTTTTTAAGAATTAAGGAAAATTCCCAATGGGGCGACAGGTGAGAGTTTTGCACATTAGCTCTGTGTGTGAGCTGAGCTCAAGATAATTCACAACCCCCTCTAAAGTGAAACTACTACTCAGATGTAAGATTTCTCTCTCCACCACAGCAGAGATAACTGAGCCCATCACTTACACAGTCTTTTCAGAAACAGTCTGTGCCACCAATTCATAAATCTGGGCGCCGTTTTCTGACATGGAGATGACGAAGAAAGCTTTGTTATCTGGAGAGACACAAGAGAAGAGTAATTTAATCTGATGCCTCGTCCTGAACAATTGTATCTCAAGTTCACTGAAACCAGGCAGATACCCATACGTTATTACCACCCAATAAGGTATACTGCAGGAAGATTCTGTGAAGTAAACCAGCAGGCAAACTACATAAATACAAAGAAGTTTCATTCTCGAACACAAATGGGACTCTGGCTTCCAGGCCTGACAAAAAATAGTTATTGCTCCTCACACCTCTTTAAAGTCGGTTTATTTCCCCTCCCTCTTCCCGGGTCACCTGGCATTTCTAAAGCCCTTTTCTTCTGGGGATCACAGAGTACTTTATTTTACAAACATTAACTAGCGCTCACACCACCTCTGTAAAGATACTACCCCATTTTACAGAGGGGTAACCGATGTAGGCAGGTTAAACGGCTCATCCAAGGTAACACTGCAAATCAGAAGTGCAGCTGAGAATTAAATCCAGGAGTCGCGACTCCCAATGTCCTGCTCCAACTCCTAGACAAAAACTTCCTTCCTCAAATGGCCTTGCCTTTGCATTCCGCTTACTCCTAAGTTTTGCCCATTGGTTGCACTGACCTGTCGCCACCTGGCGAACCAGCACAGTGTTCAGCTTGATAACAGGACTGAATGTGTGTTTGCTGTCAGAAGTGGATGCCAGGATCTTACTGTGACACCTCAGCACCAGTTTATCATCTTGCTTTTGCAACAGCACTAGAATATCCTCCAAGAGTAGCGTGTAGAGATCTGTAAAGGGCAAAAACAGGCCTGGAATGGGTTAACGAGTCACTCCCTCACATCACACCTCATGGCACATAAGGGGTAAAAAAAGGCTGTATTTTCTATTATATATATACAGAGGCTGTGCCAGCCTAAGCAAAGCTTGCAAATCTCTCTCATCAGAACCACAGCAGAGGGCTACAGATGGGACTGGCTCATCTCCCAACAGACTGCGGGGCCCCAGCATGGTCCTAATGATACTCAGACACATTTCAGATTTGACAAGAATAACTGAATCCGCTTGAGGAGCAGACATGAAGTCATACAGGCAGCGGTACAGCTCATAATTGGGAATCACAGCTATGCCACATCTTTCCCCCCGTTGGTCACAAACCCAAGTTTAAGTTGACTGGTGGGATAAGTCTCACCAATAGTCTTGTCCCGATTAACTTTCCAGGTCAGAGGTCCTTCGTGAATCATCTTCTTCTTGGTTAAATCCAAATTCTGTCAATATGGGGGGAGAAGAAAAAAAAGTAGCTTTCATATGGGGTTCACTGCATGGGAACTTTGGAGGTCAAGGTAAAAGGCACTCCTGTCAGAAGACCAGTAGCTGAATTCAAAGAAGGTAAAATGAGATTTAGAATCTGTGGTATTTGTGTGAACCTAGAACCTGTGGGTCGTTTCACTCTTCAGCACTCACTGACCTCGTGCCATATGAAAGAAACTTCTGTTTTCCCTGTTGTGAAAGGATAGGATACTCCCACCCTGTATCAGGCACAGGGGGATGTCAGGACTGTAAAGGGTGAGAGAATGGAAGCTTTATGTGTAGGCACCGGAACCAGAAGGCCATGCCCCCTCCTACTTTTTAACATGGGCGTAGTTTGAAAGGGCAGCATGCCCCCCCGAAACTGCAAGCCTCAAGCAGGCATGGAGCAGCGCCAGCTGGGGCTGTGCTTCACAGCGGGGGAGCTTATCACTGTTACCAGCTCTCCAGCCTCAAAATGCAGCTCCAGCCAACGCTGCTCCACGCCTGCCTGAGGCTTGCAGTTTGCGGAAGGGGGGGGCACACCGCCCCATCCCCTAAACTATGCCCATGTTAAAGAGTGAGGTGCATGGCCTCCAGTGCCAGTGCCCCCCTCCCATCCTGTACTCTTGGTGAATGTGATAACATGGGGTCTCCTGCCAGTGGCAAGAGGGGGTTGGGAAGGTGAATGGTGTTCCCAGGGATAAGTGGGGCAGTGAAAGCTTCTGGGTAGTCTAGGTAAAGGACAATAGGGGAGAGGCTGTGGTCAGGGTATTTGATGACTGGATTTAGCTTCTAAGTAGTGGGTGGATGTATAGCATTTTTAGTAGAGGGGACAGTTTGTAAGTCTATATGGAAAGTTGGGTTTGATCCTGTGGCCTATGGTTTTGAAAATTAGACACAGCATGAAAGTAACAACGTAAGACTTTCTGACACGCATGTATCTTCAAGGTATAATGTTCTAATGAGGTTTTGTTTGGACGAGGGATTTGTGTGTACAGCCTTACACAACCTCAGACATTTTCAGGGGAGGATTTTCTTTTACATGAAATTCTGAGGCCTTATCATAACAATGATGGTTTCCAGCAGTATTTTGGCAACAATTCATACAAATGTTTGGAATTTATATTTTACTTCGTTAATGCTTCAAAATGTGGACTGTACGTTAAGAGTGCCTGCAGCACACTCTGAAGAATGAATTGTTTTGATGATCTGCTGGACTTTATAACATCACTGAGTTATTCAGGGCTCCTGACAGATGTCATGGCTCCTGACAGATCCGCAGGCAAGCTAGTAGAGGTAGTAATTTTCATTAGCCATTCCTTCCAAGTTTCAGAGTTGATATCAAGATGGCAGATTTTATATTTCCATGATTCCTTTATTTCTTAAAGAGTTTGCAAGCCTTTTTTAGTAGGCTGGCAGATCATACAAAAGAACTTTAGGGTGAACTCCATGAGCCTTGAAACAAAAATACCTCTTTGGATATTATAACATGTTAGAACTTCCACATGGTCACTAACAGTGCAAGAAACAGTATATACTACTATGAAAAGATGAACGTTGAGTGTATATCCTGACAATTTTTTGTACATTTATACCAAAAGGTGCAGCCCTGTCATAGAATCATAGAATATCAGGGTTGGAAGGGACCTCAGGAGGTCATCTAGTCCAACCCCCTGCTCAAAGCAGGACCAATCCCCTGACAGGTTTTTGCCCCAAATCCCTAAATGGCCCTCTCAAGTATTGAACTCAGAACCCTGGGTTTAGCAGGCCAATGCTCAAACCACTAAGCTATCCCTCCCTCCCTCAATATCTGTGCCCCTTCCCCCTAAACCAAACTATATCAGAAAAGTTACAAGCTCCACTCTGAGACCTGCTGGAATTTAAACAGGACATGAAGCATAGCACTCTAGCACTGGATTTAGAAGCTCGGCTACCTATACCATTGGATCTTCAATGTGAATCAAGCATAGCTACAAGTTCCACTTGTGAAGCCAACAGAATGTCTAAGCTTTGGTTCTCCCAAAGGACTTCCTTGTTCTGCCAGCAGTATTCTGAAGTAGGAGATAACGTAGAGCTACCCCACCACGAGGTGTACATACTCTATTGGTTGTTTCAGAAGGGGATATAAATGCCGTAAACCAGTTCTCTCTCATGTGACATACAAGTGAAAAACCTCGTATTCCATAGCAGTATTGTTCCATGACATTTACAAGTTCCACAGACACTCTCCGTTTTGCAAGATCAAGTTATTAAATTCATGGAGACCTTCCAAGAGCAACCGGAGATTCAGGTTTTCATATCTAATAAATGTTCCACTTAACCTTTATATAAAATAAATTCACCTCTCACCAGAGACGCTTCATGAGAAGTTTCAAGTGGAATGAGTTTTTTTTGACTTTACAATAAAGTTATAGCAGGAAGCGTCACCAGCTTAACTACAAGGGGTCACGATCATGGCTCAATAATCACTTCCGCTCCATCACTCACCCTGATCTCATCCAGCATAGGGTACTCTGACTGCTTCAAGTAGGACAGGTCAAGGCGACGCTGATAATCTTCCAAACGCTGGAAGACATGTGATGAAGTCATGGTTATACTGGTTTGGGACAACTTGGAAGAGTCCAAGTACATACAGGTGACTCCAACCACAGTGCTAGCGATTCTGGATTGTTTCTCTTCATCTCCCCATCATCCACCCTTGTCCAGCCTTCTCATTCCCTCCCCTCCTACCTGCTTATTCTCAGATTCTTTGACCGCCTGGTTCACATAGTTAAGGATCTGACGGCAGTGATCCGCTGCTTTCTTCACTCTCTCCTTCTCCTCAGGCCGTTCTACAACAGGGCAAAGAAATAAAGACGTGGTGAGCTCCAGGGGAGGAGTAAAAGGAGAATTAATTAAGAACATAACATAAGAATGGCCATCCTGGGTCAGACCAATGGACCATTTAGTCCAGTATCTAATGCAACACATCGGCCGCCCCCAAGATCAAAGAGGGAAGCTGGACTTTGTAAAACATTCAATTAGCTTCATCACTTCACAGATTAATGATGGAAATAGCTTCACGTCAGAGAGATCTAGGTTTGGATCACATTGGACACAGGTCCATGATACTGATCAAACAGTAGAGGCGGCATTCTATAACCTTCCCTGCCCAAAACAGGGACACAAAGACTTTCCAGAAAGTTTCTCCACTTCATCAATTCCTGCCCAAAGGGAATTCTGAGCTGAGAGAGAAGTTTGCAAGAATTCCATTCTAGTTCCCAGAGAGGTTGATCAGGGCAGGCTGAGGGTCGGGGGAAGAAACAGGAAAGATGCATTTTTTTTTTCCCCATGTGCTGTCTAATGTTTAAAGAGACGGAGAAGCTGGCTCAGTGGTGAATGCATAACATCTGATACAACTACTCATACTTTGAAACCAATGTGAAAAAGTGATAGATTGTTAACAGCAAGTAAACATGACTAAATAATTAGAGAGAGTAAAAGAAAAACTGCAGCTTCTAAGCTGCAGCCTTTTCTATAAAGGACAAACATTTTAGAAATAGGGAGGGGAAAAAAAAATTCTGTGCAAACATGAAAGTAATACTATGGATCAGGTCTCACTGCAGCCAGCATCTGTTATTAAACCTTTGTTAAGAAGGGTGCACGTGGGATTACCACCAAGCTTTTGTGCAGTTTCCAGGCTGAGCTAGGTGAAAAATGGATTTTTCTGTTTGTTGACAATCAAAAAAAATTGTTCTGGGTCAAATCCAAAATGGAATTTTTTGGAAATTCTCTCCGAATCAGAGAAATGCAGGACTGGAAGGGACACTCACGGCATCCTCTAGTCCATCCCCCCGATGCTGAGACAGGACCAAAGTAAACCTAGACCATCCCAACAGGTGTTTGTTTAACCTGTTCTTAAAAACCTCCAATGACGGGGATTCCACAACCTCTCTTGGAAGCCTGCTCCAGCCCTTAACTACACCTTTACTATTAAAGTTTTTCCTAATATCTAACTTGAATCTCCCTTGCTGTACACTCAACAGCTTACTTCTTGTCCTACCTTCAATGGACACGGAGAACAACTGATCACAGTCCTCTTTATAGAAGTCCTCAACATATTTGGTGACTACTATGAGGTCCCCCCGTCAGTCTTATTTTCTCAAGACTAAACATGCCCAGTTTTTAACCTTTTCTCATAAGTCAGGTTTTCTAAACCTTTTATCATTTTTGTTGCTCTTCCATGGACTTTTTCCAATCTGTCCATATCTTCCCTAAAGTGTGGTGCCCAGAACTGGACAGTATTCCAGTGGAGATCTCACCAGTACTGATTAGAGCAGGACAATTACCTCATGTGTCTTACATATGACACTCCTGCTAATATACTCCAGAATATTAGCCTTTTTTGTAACTGCATCACATTGGGGATTCATTCAATTGGTCATCTACTATAACCAAGATCCTTTTGAGCAGTACTACCACCTAGCCAGTTATTCCCCATTTTGTAGTGCTGCATTTGATTTTTCTTTCTCAGGTGAAGTAATTTCCATTTGTCTTTATTGAATTTCTCCTTGCAGATTTCAGATCTCTAATTTGTCAATGTCTTTTTGAATTCTAATCCTGTTCTTCAAAGTGCTAGGAACCCCTCCCAGTTTGATGGCATCTGCAAATTTTATAGGCATACTCTCCACTCCATTAACCTACTCATTAATGAAAATAATGACTAGTACTGGACCCAGGATGGGACCCCAGTAGATACACCCTCCAGTTAGACAGCGAACCACTGATAACGACTGAATAGTCATAGAATCATAGGAGATTAGTGTTGGAAGATACCTCAGGAGGTCATCTAGTCCAATCCCCAACTAAATCATCCCAGCCAGGGCTTTGTCAAGCTGGGCCTTAAAAACCTCTAAGGATGGAGATTCCGTCACCTCCTAGGTAACCCATTCCAGTGCTTCACCACACTCCTAGTGAAATAGTTTTTCCTAATATCCAATCTAGACCTCCCCCACTGCAACTTGAGACCATTGCTTCTTGTTCTAGTCTTTCAACCAGCTGTGCACCCACCTTGCAGTCATTTCATCTAGACCAAATTTCCCTAGTTTGCTTATGAAAATATCATGTGGGACTGGGTCAAAAGCCTTACTAAAATCAAGATACATCATATCTACAGTTTTGCCTCTATCCACTAGGCCAGCAACCCTGTCAAAAAGGTAATTGGGTTGGTTTGGCATGACTTGTTCTTCACAAATTCATCTTTCCAGGTATTGAAGTTAGGCTAACTCCCCGGGTCCTTTTTGTTCCTCTTTTAAAAAAGAAAGTGACTACATTTGCTCTTCTCACCATCTCCATGAATGCTTCCAGAGAATTGCTACAGTTCCAAGATTGAGACAGCTAGTTCCGTAAGTATCCTTGGATGAGTTTCATCTGCCCAGGTAACTTGCAAAAGTCTAATTAATCTAAATACTCTTTAACCTGTTCTTTCCCTATTTTGGCTTACATTCCTCCCTCTTGCTAATATTTAAATTTAAAGTGGTCATCCCTTGGTTACTCCCTCCACCTTCTGAAACAAAAAGTTGTCCCCAATACATTCCAAGAACTTCCAGATTAATTTTCCAACATCTGTTTAGTTCAAGTTCCCCATTATTACCAGATCTTGTGTTTTGGATATTTATATTTGTTCCAATTTGAAAAAATTCATTTATATTTCAGGCATTTTGACAAAAGCAAAGAGGACAAGATTCACAAAACAGGGGAGGAGCAACTCCCTCATAACCAAGCATATCACTAGTGTCAGGCTACTCTCCTGGGATGTGGGAGACCTGGGTTCTGACTGATGTGGAGAAGGGACCTGAATTTGGATCTCTCACATCCTAGTAGAGTCCCTTAGCCACAGGGCTATGGGATATTCTGTAGGAGTCTTTCTTAATTCATCCCACTGAAGATGTTCCATGTTGTATAAAAGAAAACAATAGTCATTGGAGCAGAGATTCAAACTGGATTCTCCCACATCCTGATTAGAATGCTACAGTTATCACGCTAGAGAGTCCACTGCCCAAAACCAGAATGAAATTTTTCTAATCAAGCAGAAAGAAAAAAGGTTGTGTTTCAACACGACCATTTTGGTCACTTTTTGGTTTGGTCGAAACTAGTTTCGGGTCAATCAAATCTGCATTTTAGTGACGTACAGGTGAGCAAGGTTCTGCTGTGTGTATCAACGTTACTACAACCCTCTGAAGATTTAAAGGGTGGTAAGAGTAGCAATATTAGATTCAAAGTCTATCAACATCCAGTGTGAAGAGAGAACCTCTAACATTCACACTATTTCCAGAACCTAGGTATTAACATGACAAATATATTAAAAATGCTTATGACAGAATGTTTAAGCTTGCAGGCATCAAACCTGTTTTGAACCTTATTTCCCAAGTGCATGCGCTTTTCTCATAGGGAGTGGATATTAGAAAAGGCATGAGAAAGGGTGGAGGACACATGCTGAGAACAGTCACTGACCCATGGCAGTGAACCGTCCATTATACATACATTTTTAAGAGTCAGATTTGTTTGGCAAAACCGCCAAGATGCGTGCACAAAGATAATGGCTCCCTCGTGGAGATGCTCTACCTGAGTACTTAGCGATATTATCCAGCAGAAGGGGGTACTTAGTCAGCCTCTGCATCTCAGTGGGAATGATATCTTTCAGCTGCAACCGGCGACACAGTGGATTGCTCTCAGCATCCTAAAATTGAACAGCGTAATAATGGCATTTGTCATTTTTATTAAGACTATAATTACCTGAACATGTACCATCTATTCATCATATAAATGTCTATTACTTCACATTTCCGGTAATTAAATACAAGACAAGAAATGCCTAGATTTATCACTCAGACTACACAGCCCAGTTTCATTTGCAATTACATATAAGAAAGGCTCATCACAAAAGCAATGGCTTCCTTCCCTCATTACTTCACACAGGCTGGTACCATCCATAATCAATCTCAGTCACTGCCATATAGGGAAGACATCAGCTTAGTCTTTCACACTACGTAGACACTACATTTTTCAAAATTACATCAGTCTTTGTATTACCAGAGTTCCCATCCAGTGGTAAGGCAGATAATGCTCTCCTCTTCAGATGGCACACATGCTGAGATCCTTCCCAGTGGGATAGGTATACCACGTCTCTTGCATTCAGGGCGCACACCCAACTGTTTACTGGGCCCTGCTGTGCTACACAGAACCCCTGTTCCCAATCGGGTATGTGCACAGTGTAACAGGTATGGGTATCTAAGTCCTGTAACTGAACATGCTTCTCTCTACCAGCACATTATCTTTAATCCTCAACATTAAAGGTTCACCTGTCCAGAAGTAATTAACAGAGACAATCTGGTGTTGGAAATAATCTCAATCCAACAGCAATGTCAGATATAATCCTGCTAATTGTATTAACCTTATTTACAGCCCCCGGTTATCCTTCACTGACCATCATCCCAACTTGGGACCAGTTCCAATTTTTGAGTGAAACTCACCTGCACAAAGGTTTGGAAGCGAGAGTCTTTCTTCTGCCGTGATTTGATCACCTCTAGAGCAAAAGGCTGGTTACTACAAAAGGTGGCAGTTGCGTGTTTCAGGTTCTCCTCGCCTGCTCCACTGAACTGTGCCAAGAAACCCAGAAGCCAAATTTAGACAGAGACAAACTGGGCACATGAGCTCTGGCACATGCTGGAATTGCTCTCAGAAAGCAAAAAAGCTGCCCAGACCCCCAAAATAGCCATGTTTACACCTCCTTGTCTCTAACGGATACAGACTGCCTTTAAGGCTTCTTCACCCCAACCCGCCGAGGAACCCTTTGCAGCTGAGAAGATCTCCGGTTAGGCCTGCTTTTACACAACCCACTTTTCACAATCACTTTCTTTCTATCAATACCAAAGGCAGAAGGTACTGCAAGGCACTGAGGTCACTGCTGACTCAGAAGAGGACACAATGCCATTGCTTTGTCCATCACGCCATTGAGTCAAAAATCAGCCTTGGTGTAAGCAGGTACAACTACACCGATTTAAATAATGAGGGACGAATTGGACCTATTTTACTTTGCCATTGGCCTGTACATGCAAGTCCAGGGTTGTCTGTGAAACCATGTGGTTGGGCCATCCACTACAAGCTCCCGGGATTCAACATGTGATCTTATTGCCTGCCCCAAACTTCTGCAGTGAGATGGCAGGTTGAGTTGGGGGAAAGAAAAAAAAACACAAACAATTAGCAGGGCTGATGACTGCAAGAGACTGCGCTGCAAACCCCTGTATCTGCTCTCCTTGGCACTCACCCTTGAGACAGCCTAGGGGTATGTCTTCACTAGCAACATTAAAGCGCTGTCGCGGCAGTACTTTAACGTGGCTGTGTAGTCGCAGCACCAGCGCTGGGAGAGCGCTTTCCCAGTGCTGTAAAAAACCACCCCGCAAGGGGAGTAGCTCCCAGTGCTGGGAGCACGGCTCCCAGTGCTGGTGCACAGTCTACACGGTCACATTACAGCACTGAAACTTGCAGTGCTCAGGGGGTGTTTTTTCACACCCTGAGCGAGAAAGTTGCAGCGCTATAAAGTGGCCGTGTCGAAAAGGCCACAGATTCCCTGAAAATGCCTACTACTTGGAATGAATTCCTGTTTTGGGTTTGCCCATTCAGCTGAAAAAATCTCAAGGGACTGCATTGGAATGGTGAAAAATGCCCAGCCTGCTGACATTCCAAGCCTTCCATCCACACACTTTAAAAGGTGACCTGCAAAGGAAAGGAACATGTGCGCAATTTTTTGCTTCTTTACAATAAACAGAGGAGACCCAAAAGGTTTGGGGCTTCCCTCCATCTGAAATAGCAGGCCTACGTTGCCTTCTTTTGGCTAGGGGAATGGAGCTCTGGTGGGATGAACACATCACAAGAGACTGAAAGCTGAACAACTGAAAAGGGAAGGAGTTTTAGCCAAACTCGGAAACTCTAAATTAAATAGGTTTCACAAGACAGCAACAGAAAGTCTGACCCTCGGGATACAAGCATTTTTTGAAGGACACAAACACTCCCAACTCCTTCCACTTGGGTCTGAGGAAACTCCCACTCCAATTGTCTAGTAGTTTTATGAATCCTCCAGCAGAAATACTTTATATTCTCAATATTTCCAAGGTAAAAATATAAGTAATCCAACCACCCAGCAAAAGCCATTCATTTTCACTCACTCACACACACACACACACACACACACACACACCCCTACACCTTTCTGTCCTTCACACATAATAAAGAAGCAAAAAAGGCAGACAAGTTTTCCCCACTAAGGAGGTCACCTTTAAAGAAATGACTCACGTATTTATCTTTAACTGAATAAAAGCACTCCACTAGATAAAGCACTCTGCAAAAACTCCATGTTGAGCTCCCTCCACCTTCTCACCATCCTGTGTCCCCACCTCCATATCAGCGCCACAGAAATAACCAATTTCAGATATTACGTTCTTGGTGGGTGCGAATTACACTGGTTTCCCTGGGGCTTTATTTACTATGGTTATTGGACTCTCACTTTCAGGAATATTTACATTTCTGAACAAAGAGAAAAAGAAATTCATCTTACCCAGGTTAGCAAGTCTTCCCCAATCTGATCAATAACAGAGGTCTCATTCCGTTTACGGACAGCTTTCATCTGATCATTCAAACCAGCTGGAGGGGGAAAAAGGCAAAAGAAGGGATAATTAATATGATCTAAATTGGTCATTTATTTCAAAATGCAAACAAACCAAAAAGGAGACTGGATTCGCAATAATCACCCGGCAAATTAAAGTGAAACAAGAGAAGTGCTAGATGGTAGGCTAATATTGATAAACAGGAATCATTAATAAGAATGAACAATAACCACCCACTCCAAGAATTTTCCCAACATTACTTTGTCTACTTCACAAGGAGGAGAGGGTTAATGCTATTCTAATTTTAAAATGTGGGGAAACAGACATAGTAAGGTTACAGCGAGTGGCTTGCCCAAAATCGGTGATACAGCTGGAATCCTAAACAGTCCCTTGCTCTAACCACTAGGAAACCCTGCTTTTCAGAAGCATCAGCATCCAAATATATATTGCTCCTTTTAGTAGCCCTCTGCCTATTATCCTCCTGGGCAGCACCTGTCTGGTTAGTTTTTTCGCACGTGCCTATGAGTATTCATCTCAGTATTGCTCTGTTTATGAAAAAGGGAGCGTACATCACCTCAAGACAGCTTGGGGATGTGGATGAGAACAAGAGTATCTGGCACCTTGGCAACAGATATGCTTGCAAACCAAGTGTGAAATGATTGCGTGCACGTAATTCAAGTGCTGTGTGTGGATGCTCACTATGTGCCGATATACTTATGCATACTTGCATCAGCAAGCATGTATATCTCAGATGTGTGCATCCATCACTGCTGTCGTGAGGCTAGCAGAGCTGAAAGGTGCCTCATCTGCCCTTACTGTGGAGCAGAAGGATATCCTCCAGGTTTGAAAAGATTTTGCGCAGGTCAGAGGGGGTCAGGATGCCTTCACGGAGTACACGCTGGTAGAAGACCTGATGCAGCACCTTCAGCGTGCGGACGTGAGCTCGCTCAGTGTAGAACAGCTCTGAAGAGAAATACGGGATTATTACTCATTTAACGCAGGAACAGTGTGTGGATTCCAATATTGTCCATAGCAGGAAGCCAGAAACTGCCAGCAATTGAGTTACTTAATAAATTAAGCAATTTAGAGAGCACGTATTAACTCTGGGGTCAGGAACCTGAATCTGCAAAAGTCTCTCCCCTCATCGGTGCCGTCCTTGCTGGCCCAGATTCTCGTGTACTAAGAAATCAGAAACCATGCTCCGTTACCCTAGATACAGGAACATGCAAGGAAGCAAACTTGTTACTGAATTAACCATCTACTTGGGGTAAATTTTAACACCTATCAGCTCACTCAGTCACACACAGAGCTCTGTAGACTTGTATGATTTGAGATCAAGGTGAAGTCTCCATGAGTGTGCTGGGATAGGAGCCATTCTCTTAGATCCTGCTTTTTCCAGCAAGCAGTATATAGTCCTCCCTGCCTCTTTACTCCTCCAAGCATGCTGTAAGCTGGTCCTTGTTTTGCCATATAAAATTGCTTGCTCTGCTTTGGGACTGAGCCAGTCTAGCATCTCTGCATGTTACCTACTGATAGATCAACTCTATACCAGCAGTTTGCACCTGCTTGAAGTTTGAAGGTTCCAGGAGTTGGTGGGTCAGCAAAGAGACACCCATGAACTCACCATTAATCACTTCCTGGCGTTTGATTTCGTGGGGTTTCAGCCCCAGCAGCACCTCTTGGCTCACCAGCTGCTGCCAGTTGGGAGGATCAGTCTCAGTGTCAAAATCAAACAGCTCATCCTCGCTCTGAATATCCCCAAAGCCCACACTGTCCATCCTGAAGGGAGAGAACACGCCAGTCAGACGCCTTCTGATTCAAGCACCAACACAGGGAAGAAAACGGCAAAGTGGAGGCAGAGGGGGGGAGAAACAGTTGTAAAATGTTAAGAAATACTCAGGGAAGCTGCCAGAAGCCTTCTGGTTACAGATGCAGTTTGGTACTTAGCCCTTTTACGGAGACCTTTATCTAAGGCTTAGCATTCACTCTTACAACACCCTCTGCATTGAGTATTATAATCCCCATTTTACGACATAGCTACACAGAGGTGAAGTCATTTGCTCAAGGTTACATAGTAAGACAGCAGAAGGGGAGTGTGTGTGTGTGGGGGGGAAATCATCTCTTCCCTCCATCTGCAGATACTACCACAAAGATTTAGGGCTTGTCTACATTGGCAAGTTTCTAAACAGAAAAGCAGCTTTTTGCGCTCAAACTGCAGATGCGTACATGGTGCCGAGCCACTTTGTGCACAGAAACTTCCCAGTTGCAGCGCTGAAAAAAACAAAAAAAAAAACAAAACAAAAAAACACACACACACCCCAGCTCAACAAGAGTCATAAGGCTATTTGTGCAGAGGCTCCAGCGCTCTATGGCCAGTGTAGACACTTGATTGCTTTCTGTGCTGTAATTTGGCCTCCAGAGCTGTCCCATAATGCCTCAAGTGACCGCTCTGCTCATTGTTTTTAACTTGGCTGCCTGGAGACATGCGCCCCTCCCCTTTCAATGTGGAATGCTCATGCTGTTGAACACAGAGGCAGGTGGGCATGTGTGTGCACGAGAGAAAGACGGGGGCTGATGTCGGGATTTCCCCCTCCCCCTGCCTCAGGACTGGTTGCTTCCTGACGCTGTCTGAACTTACAAGACAGCATGCTGCCAAACTCTGTCCCCCAAAACACAGTCTCTCCCCTCCATACACCCACACCCTCCCTGTCACACACTTTCCCCCACACACTGCAGTTGAAAAGCAGCTGGCAATGTAGTAGGCAGGGCCGGCTTTAGCTTTTTTACTGGCCCAAGCAAAAAAAAAAAAAAGGGGGGGGGGGGCTGGAATGTGCCGCCCCTTTCAATGGGCCGCCCCAGGGACGTTCTTCCTCGTCTGGTGCCTGGAGCCGGCCCTGGTAGTAGGATGCCCATGGAACAATTGGATTGGGAAACCTGCATCATGTGTCACTGTGCTTGCCCCATGGGGCATTGCAAACCCTTCTCAAAGCACCTGGCGGCCAGTTGCACAATGGAATAGCTATCACAATGCACTGCTTTCTTTGCTGTTGCAAGAGCTGCTAATGTGGATGCGCTCCAGCATCACAAGGAACGCAGTGTGAACAGGCAACAGCGTTTTAATAAAAGTGGTATAACTTGTGGCGCAGAAACTTGCCAGTGTAGACATACCCGTAGGAACAGAACCCAGTATTCTTAACTCCCAATCCAACCATTATAAGCAGTGGTAATAATAATTAGTGCTTTTCATCCAAACATCACACAGCGCTTCACAACGTGGGTATTAATAACCCCACTACCCAGTACTATTATCTAGGACGGTCATTGAAGCTATTTTGAACAGGGACAGATTACAAATATCACTGAGCTCTACTTTATAAGAATGTGGCTGGTGGACAGCACACTTGACTGGCACTCGAGACCTGGGTTCAAAGCCCAGGTCTGCCACTGGCCTGCTAAGTGCACCTGGTCAAGTCATTTCATTTCTCCATACTTCAGTCACCACCCTGTGGGAAATGGGGATAACTATGCTGACCTCCTTTGTAAAGTGCTACATCAGGTATTACCATAAAGTAAAGTAACGTCTTTAGTTCCAACTAGTTCACAGCCATACTCACTTTCGGAAAGGTTTTGGTGTTCCCAAGTCAGCTAATCTAAACAAAAACACAACACATTACAGGATTAACTTGAGTAATGGGATTTCATTCCATTCAGCGGAGCTCCAGAGTGAAATCTTAAGGACTGGTTTGTGTCTCTAGCCAAACTTGACATTCTAGCCCTGGTGCTGAAGAGAGAGTCTTCTAGTACAATTATAGTGGGAGGAAACTCAAGTTTCTCCCCCCTTCTCCCCTCACCCCGCCCCGAATAAATGTTCAAAATAGGCCATGCTGCCAATGTTGTTCTATAGACCCAATATAATTGCTACACCCTTCCCAGCTCCAAATAACCTGTGCCCATAAATACCTATCAAGTTCTCCTTCCTCCTCTTGCAGCTGGTCCAGCGGAGGGGATGGGAAATCAAAGATGGTGTTAGGTGTGCGGGGCGCGCCATCCATAGAGTCACTAGGAGGTGGAGCATCTCCAGACTGCTTGGGGCCTGAAAAAGAGAACGGTCAAGGGTTTCCAGGAAAGATCAAAACACAAAACTAGTGTTCAGAGCTCTCTTGGAAGCTGAGGGGGGACAAAAATAAAATAAACCCAACAATTCCTGATCTTTGAAAGAAAGAAGCCTTAACAGAGAAGCATTTAACATTGCATTCATCTGTTTTTGCAGGGCTGGGCACTTGAGCACTGAAGTTGGGGCTATTTCTTCCTCAGGATGATCAAACAATACAGAATTTGGAAGCCACATTCAAGGACCCAGTGACATAACTCAGCACAGATCACTGAACACGAAGAGTCAGCGTCTAAGGGCCTCAATGTTAGTAACATGCTCTTACAATGGGATGGCAATTTGCACATCCTGTCCGCAATACAGCCTTTAACCCTCCCCACTCCAGCATCCTCTCACCTGTCTCGCTGTCCTTGCTTCCCTCCGGGGAGGTAAAGGGCCCCATAGCTAAAGGAGACATAGGATTGGCAGGAGGGCATGTAGTGTCTGTACCATCGCTGGAGGACCCACTCTGGCGCATCTTGACCAAGTCTGGCGGCTCTGGACTAACTGAAGAGGCCGTGGATAAGTGCTTTGGATGGCGCTGCTTCTGAATTTCCATGGCTCTGCCAACTGAACAGAGAGAGACCAGACAGAGATTGCTGGAGGCCTTCCTGTCTCCAGAAACCCTCAGAGATTTCAACAAATAATTTCATTAGCTTGCTTTGTTTTTTTAAAATCACATCTCAAACCCAATGAGTCTCCAGTTAACGAATGGCTACTCAAGCTCTGATACGAGGATGTTGTTCAGAGAGTTTCTTTAGCCGACATCTAAAGTACTCTGTGCATTGTGGAGGTCACCTAAACAGATTTTAAGTCTCATTGGGGCATAGGGTGACGATGGGTGCAGAGACCAACTGATTTTTCAGACAGACAATTAGTAAGCAGAACGCACATTCCACAGTCCAACATACTTGCACTGCTGTCATGGCGACTCGGTCTCCGTGGTGGTCCCAGGATACTGGGGAAGCCTCTCCTCTTCACTTTTTCCTCCCCTTCTTTCTCTTTCTTTATACTTTGCTGTGGTTAATCCGCAACCAAAGAAAAACCAAATGAGTAACTCATTTCTTCAGGAGTCAGTTATAACTATACCTGCTACTACCTCAGAAGTTCAAGATGGTCGAGACCTATTCACACCAGTTGGTCTATCCCTATCCCTCTCTGTCAGCGCAGGACAGTTCACACCAGTATTTCGATTTCCAGCAGAGAGGAGTGGTTTCTAAGGGTCATTTCCTTACCCAGAGCTTTTATACGACTCGAAGTATGAGAAGAGGGTGACCAGGAGTCAGGCAGCCAAATGAGAGAGGAACAAAGCTAACGTGTCAAAACATAGGCTCTTAAATCCATCTTTAGACACCTGACACACTGGAGTGTGGAGCAGCCCCAGCTCCCACTGAAGCCAATGGAGGCTGCAGACACTCAGCACCACTGGAAGTCATGGCCACTTATATTTAGGCGCTTAAGTATGGAGTCTTACTTGAGGCACTCACGTTTGAGAAGGTTGGCCACAGACTCCGGATGTGCCGCTCTTACCTTTATCTTTGGCAGGAAACCAATACGTCCACGCTTCTGCTCCAGGCTCCGGGACTCCTTGACTTTCACACCCAAATATTTCATGTAGGTGAGAATCACATACTGCATGGTTGAACTGCAAGACAAATAAAAAAAGAGAGAGGGCAACTGGTAAAAACTGAGATTGGCAAGCCTCTTAATTAACAAGCTGGCATACAGAGGTTAACAACTGATTTTCTAATTAAAATCCTTCTCTGGCATTGGGGCACCAATTCCTTTTGATGTGACAGTCACAAGAGACCAGAAAACACCTTGCCCATCATAGAATCTGTCCTCTTGCAAGTGCAAAATATAGTCCCAGATACCTGCTGACTGATACATCCTCTGTAGCAGTGGTTCTCAACCAGGGGTACCCGTACCCCTCAGTGTACTTAGACCTCTTCCAGGGAGTACATCAGCTCATCTAGATATTTGCCTAGTTTTACAACAGGCTACATAAAAAGCTCTAGTGAAGTCAGTACAAACTAAAATTTCATACAGACAATGGCTTGTTTGTACTATACACCAAAATGTAAGTACAATAGATATATTCCAGTTGATCTATTTTATAAATATATGGTGGTAATGAGAATGCAAGCAATTTTTCAGTAATAGCGTGCTGTGATATTTTTGTATCTGTATGTCCGATTTTGAATGCAAGTAGTTTTTAAGTGAGGTGAAATTTGGAGGCAACGTCAAGACAAATCAGATTCCTACAAGGTGTACCGTAGTCTGGAAAGGTTGAGAACCACTGCCCTGTAACATCTAGGCAATTATTCAGAAAATGTTTCCAGAAGTTCTAGAACAGTAAACATACTAGTAATACCACAATGCAGATAAGTCTCAGCTGCAGTAAAACTTGCCCCGATACAGTAAGGCTCCATCCAGACTGATCTCCGACGGAGAGCACATCTAGAAAATGAAGTTTGCTGCTACAGCCAGCAGAGGGCTATCTTGTCCTGCTCAGCAAAAGTCATACATGGAGCCAAGCGACAGCACTTAGGTGAGGTGATCTTAGTCCACATGCAAACTCCACAAAACTGGTACATTACCTCTTGTCCTCTTCCAGAGGCTGAGAAGTCATCCTGAAAATGAGAGAGACAGTTTAAAGAACACAAACCAATCCCAAGCAAAAAAACACTCTCAGTCAAAACAATCCAGCACGACAGCACCTATTTGTATAGTGCCTCCTCCTTGAATCCTAACAAACCCAGCCAAACTCCATAGGGAGAAGCCAGTAGCTCTTCTAAAAAAATCAATTCTGAGGCTGCAAGTTTCTTTGAGCCAACTAAAAAAAATTCTGGGTCTGACACTCGAGATGCCAAGAATGGAAGCCCTGGAGCTGCTATTTAATATGTATTCCAGGAATAAGCAATTCCACTACAGACTATCTGGGGATATTTGCTCTGGATTCATTCTCTGATGGCCACCATTATACTGATGGGTAATCCAACAGCTGCCAGAAGCAAACTAGGGAGGAGGGGAAAGGTGATGACCCTGAATTGTTTTCAGTTCTCAACTCCTTTGCTTTGCTCTCATCAAGCCTTGAGTGGATAGAAGACAGTCTGCATGTTACCCCCACATTCACACACGCTGCTACTTACAACACCTCCTCAATTTTTATAATTATCTGCTCCGCACACGCTCGCTCTCTCTCCAACGTGATCCGGTCACGGACACGTTCTGCATCCAGCTTGGTCAGTTCATTTTCGGCCAGCGTCAATCCCATGCTACGCTTCTGTCTAAATAAGGAGAAAAAATAACCCCATGAAATAACATACCTGGGTGATGTGAACAAATGGCCTCCCAGCATTCAGAATGCTCGATAGTTCCAGTCCCACCTCTCCTACCAAAATGTTATATGGCCTTGGGAAAGTCACTTCACCTCTGTGCATCATTGGCCCAAGCAGTAAAGCAGAGCCCATACCACTTCACGGAGCAAGGAGGCTTCACAAACTGCAAATACAGCTTCATGAAACTGTAGCCTCTTCTGAGGTCAAGGGAGGCAGCCAGACTGCTGTACAATAAGCTGTGCCCCACATAGGAAGAGGCGGAGACGGGCAATAATGGCCAAGGAAGAGAGGAAGTCTGATCTGAGCACTGTGCACTCAGTGTCTGTGCCAATACAGAGGCCATTTGAAGAGCCCAGGGCTGGCCTTCCAAGCAATCACAGATTACCATGCAATTGCTCTGACTACACACAGCAGAGGAGCAAGTGAGCTCCAAAATTCTAGAGTATCCCCACAGTGACTTGCTAACATGGAGGATTCATCTAGGCCAAAGACGAATTACCAAGTCCTGGAAGTTTGAACTTCCCTCCATATTAACAGAATGTTAACTCGGAGCAGGGATGAAGTTTAGTGCTCAGTACAAACTGCAGTAAAAAGAGTCTACATACCTGAAATCTTCCAGATGCCTCTGGACATCTGGATAGACTTTATCTTGCATAGTTTGGATATAATGGCGGTGCAATTCCTCTGGAATGAGTTCTGGCCTTCTTTTTTCTGCCGGTGAAGGGAGGAAGAAGAGGCGGGGTTTCACTTTAGAACACTGTATTACAATAGTTACTCTGTATTAGGAGAAAGCCATCCACATGAGCTCTTCAGTCTACGTAGCAGTGACCTTTTACCTCCTGCTGTCTGCCACGTGAAAGTGCATTAAGCGCCAACAGCATTGGCTATACCCAATATCACACTAAACAAATACAAGATGTAGGTGCCCACGCCTCCCATCTAGCCATATACCAGAGCGTATAGAATGTTCTTCCCAATCAAACACCAACACGACCACCTACCTGTCTCTCCAAGTTTGACATGCAACACTGTCTAGGTGTCAAACACACACCTGAAGACATACCCCCAGAGAGATTTCTTTAAGAGATCCGTTAGGACTGTCTCAAACAGTAGGATCTATGCCAACGGACACTCAGTATAAAAGGACCTTACCTAGATCAATAGATATTTCATCTGGAACTGGAACCTTCAGATTCTGAAAAAGGAAAACAAATGTAAGAGTGAGACCATACGAGACAGGCTCTTCTCTCCCCATAGGCTGATCAAATCGGAGCACTTGCAGGAATCACAAAGGCAATTCCCTCTGCTCAGGACATATAGATTCTAAGGCCAGAAGGGACCATTGTGAACCCCTAGTCTGAACTCCTGTATAACACAGGCCATAGAGTTTCCCCAAAATAATTCCTACAACTGATATTTTAGATAGCATTGCACTGTTACTAGGTGCATCATGGAAGTGGTTTCACCTTCCTCCAAGGCATGTGGTACAGACCCCTGCTTTGGGCAGGATATCAGATGAGCCTGTCCATGGGTCTTATCCATTATGGAAAAATAGAGGCTCCTCGTCTTCGTAAAACAGATGCTAACGTGGGAATTTTGTGCAACTGTCGCATCAATTTAAGCGGCAGAATCCAACTCTACAGCAACGGATGACTGCCCCGGGTTATCTTGGATGTCAAACTCATTCCACTTCCTATCAAAGGACATGCTGCTCGCAAATCAGGGGGTTTCCAGAGTCCTGAGGTTGTGGCCAGCTTTATTCTCTTACTTTCAGTGCTAAGATTTTAACAAGGAACTACAGTAGTTACAGGAGACATATGGAAGAAGTGCCTCTGCCTGCGTACAGCTTTGGTGGGGGGGAAGGTTAGAAAACCAGGACTAACTTGATTTTTTTTTTGTTTAAATTACATTTGAAAAATCTTACTTCCGTTTTCAGATTTCTGAGCATTGGTGGCAATGCTATGACAGCACAGTCAATCCAGCCATTGAGTCGTTTCAGTTTACTCAACTATAAATAATGATCATACATTTTAAACTCGGCCGAAGTAAATCTCAACCTGATAGACCACAAATGATAAAGAACAGGGAAGCCATATATAATGTATAATGGCTGCGAGCAATAGATGAAACACTATGTAAACCCCCAGAAGTTTGAGGCACTGGAGAGAAGGCTGTATCAGCTTTAATCCATAGCAACAAAGAGCACGTGCACAGTACATGTCTGTAGTGCTTTTCATTGTGAAGCTCTAGTTACACACACACACACACACACACACACAGCGCCAGTGAAATGCAGCACCTGTAGGTTGGAAATCACCAAATAACTGGAGTGCAGAATACTTTACAATATGCGCAGAGTGGGGACCAAAGGGAGTTCTGGCCTACTCTTATGAAACCGGTCATGTGATCTTTCAGGAAGAGAGACAGTATTCTGGTATTTAAGACCCCCACAGACAACAGCTTTTACCCCAGAAAACAGAAGGCTAGGTCTACCCGGCCTGGATACGAACGAAGGTTCCACAGTGCCTATAGCATTTCTAAGAGCTCTCCAGCACATCAGAATGAGTAAGGTAAAAATCAGTTCCTTCAGAGTGGTTGCAGGGGGAGACAAAAGGGCACACTTGTCTTGGAACCTACCGCAGCTCGGTCCAGGAAGAACTGGTTAAACTCAAGGAAGACACGACGAGTCTCTTTGGAGTTGGTCTGTTTGTACAAGTCCGTGTAAAGATAGCAGAGCTGGAGGAAAGAGAGAGAGAGAGTGAATTTCTACCTGTGAATTTCCTCCCAAATGTTCAGAGGAGATAAGCCTCTCAAAACTCCAGTTACTGGCGAAGAACTTGTAACATGGCTGTGCTGAAGAGATGAATCAATACTTTTAGAGGCCATTTTATTTATCTGACATTTCCCTTCATTTATTCAAAAGCTTGACACACGCATGAGAGGTGAACCTTCACGCGAAGAGAGCTTCATTTTTCTCACTGCCAAAGCAGCTGCACTATCCGGGATTATGTTGCTTAAGAGAGAGGTGACTCCAGACCACTCAGGCCAACCCCGTAAATCTGGCCCAGCAGAACCATTCCAGAGTGACATCTTACCAGCGTTGCTGGGTCAAACTGGGACACCACATGATGCAGGAACACAGCCAGGTGAGCCGGGCGAGATTTCAGCAGCTCGATGTTCTGGAAACAGCTGCATTGCCCATTAATCTGTAAAGACACAGACAGTCCATTTCAATTGCACACAAAGGCCTGTGAGAAACCTGGAAGGCTTCTTCCCAGTCGAATGGCTTCTCCTTTCTTTGGTAAGCAACAGAGCAGAACCAGCCTAACTCCACGACTCATGGACTGCCATTCTAGCCCTTCAGGAACAGCTCAGCATCAGCCCACTTCCTGGTCTTTTCCATACAGTTTAGTACTTGAAAACACTTTCACACAAGACATAATGGAACAGAATCAAGAGCAAATTACTATTAAAACCCTTGAGTACAAAGGTATTAGAAGAGATCACTGCTGAAGCAACACTGCAGTTTACAAAAAGCCAATTAAAGCTAGGCAATACAATAAAGCAGATTAATTTCTGGTGAGGTTAAAGTTATGGGGAAAAGACAGGATAACAAAGAATCACAGACTATTTTAGCGCCAACTCTGAAAGTGCCATTTGCCGTTAGTTAGGGCCAACAGTGACAATGAATCCTCTCTTTTTTTTTATTAAAGTTTACTAGACAAGAACTGTCTGCTAACAATATGGCATGACGTGGTCATAACAGAGGCATAAGGAAAGTGTTTAGATGCAGCTGTGTCCCATCCCAAAGAAATGGCTTTGTGACAGAGAAGAGCGATACCCACCTGCTCCTGTTCAGTGTCAAAGTCGTCATCCTCTGCTCCGATGATCTGAGGTGCCATGCGGGAGGAGGGACTCCCAATACTGGATTGAGAATCCTGGGGTGTTGAGAGAGAAAAAAAAAATGCAGAGAGGTTAATGTCTCAGGGAAGGTTTCTCTTTGGCAACCGCCTATAAGGAGATTATGACAGTTTCATTTTTAAACAGTCACTCTTGAAACTCAGTCTGGTCTTTAGACCAAACAGCCCGAGTTTAAACTGACCCAGGCCTTCTTTCTGATGCAGCGAATGGACAGGACCCCTGGTCCAAGGAGGGCCCCAATCCTAAGGGAAGCATTGGAAGGACTTTGGCCCACTGAGGCACCAGAAGAACAAAAGCCCTTGTTCTGAGCTGAAGCTGTGATGAACTTGTGATCACAGAAAACCCCTGGGGTGGAGTCTGAAGGACTTTACACTGGTCAGAGCCCTTGGAGTCAGGGGGCGATCTCTGGGAAGCTGATTATCATGCATGTAGGTTCTTTTATTGTTTATAATTTTTCTGTAATGCGTTTACCTTAAGAATAAATGTGCTTGCTTATAAAGTGCTATGTGGTATCTTAACTATGGCAATTATACAGTTTACTGTCTGTGAGGAGAAAAGACAAGCAGGCCAGCTTTGAGCTGGGGAGCTCGAAGTGTAAGCAGGGAGCTGTGCAGTCTGGAAATACTCCAGTCAGGAGGGAGAGTGGCGCAGGTCCCGTCCCCCCCGTCCCGTCCCCCATGCAAGAGAGCTGTCAGCTGAGGAGCCTGGAGCCTACAGTGGGTGCCCTTGCTGGACCACAAGGGGGAAATGCAGGTTCCTGAATTGTGACATTAGGATCTTCCCCTTTTAAGATAAGAATGCTCAGAAAAGCCACAGTTAATAGGTTTCAAACCCACATTGAATGGCCTGTTTTTGTATTCTCTGAACGTCACCCATCAAAGTGAGAATACCTCCAACGAGGCATGCGGTGAGGTGGTATATGCCTAGCAACTTCTTTCTGAAAATGGGGGCATTTGACTTGCAGCAGTTCCCAAACTATATCAGGTTTCAGAGTAGCACCCATGTTAGTCTGTATCCGCAAAAGGAACAGGATGCACTCTGTATGCATCCGAAGAAGTGGGCTGTAGTCCACGAAAGCTTATGCTCTAATAAATTTGTTAGTCTCTAAGGTGCCACAAGTACTCCTGTTCTTTTTGCAAACTATATCAGTTCATGTATCACCCTCTTAAACTGTTGCGAACTGAAGGAGCATCAGGCGGACATATCGCCAGTGGTGTATGCACCACAATTTGGGAACCAATTGAGAACTAATGGGTAAGAGGCATACCCTTTAGAATTCTTCCTCAGGAAAATTATTCATTCGAATAACCAATAACTACTGCTGACAAAAGTTTCTTTTCCCCATTCACAATGACATCCCTGAGGTCCCAGTTACACAGTGATTGAGTGTCCCAAGGCAAGAAAGCCTTCCTCCATTTAGGGCGGGGCTGAAGGAATACAGACATAGGTGACAGCTCCAGCCATTTGAGAGACAGTTGTTTTGCAGCAGATTATATACTTCTGATCCTTTAATGGACCCCCTTTTAAGCTCCATAAATATTTATTTGGCCAATTAAAGTTTCCTGCACAATTCTTAATTGCATTTTATTTTCTATGGCAAAAAGTCAATTTGTGTTCCATTTAGACAACAGGGGGGAAAAAAAAAAAAAAGGATTTTAATGGACTCATTACAGAAGCAGCAGCAGCTATGGTCACACTGCTGCTTTTGGACTCACAGTATCTTGAATCTCACTCTTATCAGGACTCTCCTCCAGGGAAATCCGTTCCTTCAGGCCACTCCGGGGACTCTGGGAAGGAAGGAAGGGCAATCCTGGTGAGTATCAGCAGGCTCAGAAAAATAAGAACTGTAGAGTAAGTTCTTGAGTAACAGACAAATTTTACATGGCTCACATTCAGTGGATTGCTAAGTAGCTGCCAGAAATAGCCAAGAAAAGTTAAACCCTAAATAGACACCCATAGACACACTATCTAAAACCAGTAACTTAATATGTTTCTAGGACACATGAAAGGAACTGAGTAAATTAAGCTAATATTGACAGAATTTCTTTCCTTACAAAGGCTACTACCTCAAATGGTAATTTTGCCCTGCCTAGTCCCCTTAAAATGCAGTTCTCACTGATGTTATATTGCAGTGGTTTTCAACCTTTTTTCATTTGTGGACCTCAAACATTTCAAATGGAGGTAGGACCCATTTGGAAATCTTTGGCATAGTCTGCAGATCCCCAGGGGTCTGTGCACCACAGGTTGAAAACCACTATTATATTGCATAAAAATGAGAGGGAGCAAACCGACTATCTTGATCTTTTTCTGGTCCCTGTTCCTTTAATTTCCAATTGCAGATTGAAACCCCACCCAGCTAGACTCCTACATCATCGCTAATAATCAAGAAGAAAAGGGAGAGGGGGCAGCTGAGATTCTTCAAGCATCAAACAACAATACAATTCCCACTCTTCCCTGATCCCCGCAAAATAAAAGGAAACCCATGCCACAGTTCCCTTACTGACAATGGCCTTCCACTTAATAGGTGAAGATTTTGAAGCCTGTGAAAACAGAAGGGGATAATGGAAACTCATTTGCTACCTTAACTATAATAGGTGTGACTACTGCTGGCTGTCATTAATAAAAACAGACCCCCTTCAAAGCCTTGCATTTCTTGGGCTCAGCTCCCCTGTAAGGGTGCGAGAGCCCCACGGCCCACCATTCCCCTCTATAAGTCAATTTTCAATTCTGCAAAGATTGTCTGTTTCAGGAGTTTTTGTCTAGAGTTTTTATAAAGTCTTCTTTCAACTTTACATTTCAGTGAGATTTTGTTCATATAAACCTAAAACCGGAAACTCAGACTACAACTACATGATTAATTTTTCATGGCAGTTTTCTCTCAGGGATATCAAATTATTTACAGAACTATCAAACCTCACACAACCCACTAGGAGGTAGAAATCATCATATCCCCAATACACAGCTCAGAAAAATGGCCCATAAGTTCTATAACAGCCCCAGTCCCAATTCCCCAGTACTAACCAGACAATGCATTAATTAAAGGTTAGGTGCTAAAACACTGCAGCAATGGGGTCTTATTAGTACCTAGATAGTTAGCTGATGGATTAATAAAAGAAAAGACTAACTACTGGTTAATGACTGATGTGTATCTGGTAGGAGTGATGCTTTTCCTCACACTCATGGCAACTTGCCCTGTGACTGTCTGAGTCATTCTAACCACATACGGAACATTAACGTGTTCTTCCAGATACTGTAGTTTGTCTCATTTCTGTAAGACACTGGCATTCATCTTTCTCAGCCTGGTAACAGGGAATGTGCCAGGAAAACCCAACCCTGAAAAACATGGTATTTTCCTTCCCCAGTGCCTCAGGGAAGACTAGCACTGCAAGCTTCCTCACAACAGTGTCTTTGGTACATCCCTCAAAGCGCTGTCCTAGTATTGTGTGCGTGAGAGAGCGAACATATGCATAACACATGGAGGACAGAGCTGTCAACCTAAAACCCATTATGGGAAAAACAAAACGCAAAAGGGACAAAGGTGGAGCTTCGGAGCTACCCTATACTCACATCAGCAATGTCACTGTTCGGCCGTGAGCCGTCACCACTGCTGTAGTCTATTTTGCTCAGCCCATCCCCACTCTCAGCCTCTACTTCACTGATCTGCAGTGACTCCGTCACAGATCTGGAGGCCAAAACTCCATCCTAAGAAAGAGAAAATGTATTAAGAGACTGCCCGAAGCAGGGCAATGAGGTGTTTAAGGAGTAGAACACTTATGATGATAAAGCCCTGGCTGGCATAATTTAGCTGGTCCTGCTTTGAGCAGGAGGTTGGACTAGATGACCTCCTGAGGTCTCTTCCAACCCTAATCTTCTATGATTTTATGACTATGATTAGCAGGTTCAAAATTTGACCTAATCTGCTTGATCTATAAAACTCCACATTTTTTAAATGGCGGTAGATGCTTTTCTAAGCAATAACATCAAGAGCACGGTGCTCATGAACAGCCTTACAACATGCAATGGGGAAAAATTTGCTTCTACTGGTCAACAGGCAATGGGGAAAAAATCCCTTCAGTAAAGACACTTTCTATTTTAGAGCTTCAACTAATTTATTCTTAACTATAAGGATAGAAGAACAAACATAAGAACGGCCATACTGGGGTTTGACCAAAGGTCCACCTAGCCCAGTATCCTATCTTTCAACAGTGGCCAATGCCAGGTACTTCAGAGGAAATGAACAGAACAGGTAATCATCAAGCAATCCATCCCCTGTTGCCCATTCCCAGCTTCTGACAAACAGAGGCTAGTGACACCATCCCTGTCCATTCTGGTTAATAGCCATTGATGGACCTGTCCTCCATGAACTTCCCTAGTTCTTTTTTGAACCTGGTTATAGTCCATAGGATAATTTTACAGATTTCATTTCACTTTTACTTAAGATACAGAAATAAGTTAGAGATCAAATCACTAACACACAATTAGATCTTATTGCTTTAAACACAGCCTCTCAATCTCCTAGGACACAGAGCAATGGTGCATTAGAACTATCATATCCACCATATACAGAACCTGTAAGTTATCAACTTTGTGAGCCTAACTGCAAATAATAATTAAAAAAAAAAGTCACTTATGCCTGCATCTAGACAGCTCCTGAAAGTAGGTGGTGCAGATCTGCTTGTGGAAATTGGCAAGAACATGGCAGGGAACACCCTGCTCCCACCCACATACAACTTTCCCTACAGCACGTCCAGCTGGAGTTGACGGACAGGATTCTCAACACTCCCATTACCTGAGTAGAGCCAGTGGCTTTGGACAGCTGCTCTTGCAGCTGAGGGATGTGCTTCTTAGTTTCCTGTATCTCCTTAAGCAGGCGCGAGGTGGGCGCTCGGCTGTAATCTTCTTGCAAGGACTGAAAAGTTTAATGAGCATTTGGTGAGCTATCCCTGCAACACTGATGTCTAGAGCTGCAGTCACTGACTCATCTGCATATCAGCGATACGTCTATTAAATGGAATTATTTGTACATCCCTTGCTGTTGCAACTGGGTGCTACAGCACCTATATTAATACAGAGCTCCTCCCTCTTCTCCCCGACCCAACTGTAAGAAAAAATTCCCCGTCATAGCCATATTCAGACAGACATTCACATAGTTGCTCAACTAAAGAGATGCACCTTCTACCATAGCCAGAGGTAAGCACATTTGGAGCTTAATCCTGAGAAGTGCTGCAAACCCACAACTCCTGTTTTCTTCCAAAAGACTCAGATGCTCACATCTCTCAGGATTAGACCAGAGGGGATGAGATGCACATAGAAGCCTCCCGAAGAGAAGACTTCTTCCACTCTTAAGCATTCAACTGTCAAGCATGAGCACCTTGACAGGTCTCTGCTGTTGTGCTGGGATAGAGGCAATCTCTTAGGCAGTCATGTTACAGACCACATGGAAAGTGATCAAGACAGTACTAATGAAAGATTCAAAAGCTGGTCTCTATTTTCAACTCTTCCCTCTGCAGACCCCGCTCTCCAGTACCTGCAGCCGCTCCTGCTCTTTCTGCAGCATCTTTCTCAGAATCTCCACTTTCTGGTTATGAACAATATTGTTCTCCTCCTGGGAAAAATGGAGAAATGTTAATGACTTGGAAAGGAAAATATGGAGATGCTCACTGACCCCCCATCTTAAATATAGAATCTCTACACACCCTTCCAAATGGGTTCTTAAGTTTCCTCAGGTCATTATCCTACACTGACCGTATCCACCCGCCTCTCTATCTGAACATAGTTGCCACAACTCTTTCTTAAAAGTGATTCACCCAAACCAGTTACTCATTTTCTCGTCCTTAAACGCCTGTTTCTCTTGCAGTTGGATGCTAATAAATGTTATGGAATGATGGCCATTGCTAGAGCCGGCCGTTGTGCAAACATTCATCACACAATTTTCTTAGCAAATCTCAAAGCGGACGACACTGCCCTCCTGCTATTCCAGCCCTGCTCTCTCAAATAAGACATGATGCTTAGCTGAACGGTAGTTTTGCCATTGGCATGTGTCCACTATGAATACAAGTTCCATTTGATCAAGAATGGAAAATAGGTCTCCAGAGATTGAACATTAGCATATTTTCCCATTGCACAACCAACCCTGCTCCAAAAGCCTATTTGAATCTTACCCCCATCAGCACCGGGCTAGTAATTCTCTCTGCATTTCCAGATGTGCCAGGCGAATGGGGAGATGTCATGATGGGAGACATATGCCCAAATGCTGCTGGATCCACTTCAGAATCAGCTAATGGAATCTGGGACGACCCTGGTGGGCGCCCCTGCACAGTGAGAGCTACATAGGAACCCGCTGTGCGGAGAAAGAACAATTTGCATTTCACATACATTTACATTGGACTATTCATGGCCCTTTCTGTCCCCAAGAGACAAGCAGCAGACTATACTTCATCTGTTAATCTGTCCAATGGTGTTTACTCACACCAAAGAGCCTGAAAATGCTGTTAGCTCCACTCGAGAGATTGCTTTTAAACTTCAGGTAGCCCAAAAAAATCAGTTAAGCAGTGACAAAATACTTTTTTTAGTCTGCTAGATAAATGTATGTTTAAGATAGATGTCTGTAGTCACCAAAGAATTAACATGGGCTACATTGGGAAGAACTAGTAACATCCCTTTCCTGCATGAAGGAACCAGCCCAACTCCACTACCCCTTTATGACAATCTGCAGGAGATACAGCTCGAATGACAACTATTAGTGACATACAAAGACACTGACATTAGAGAGGCAAAACAAGGGGAGATGCAGGAGATCGGTTGTGGGGGGTAGGGTAATTTCAGCCATTGGACAATGGTAGAAAAGAGTAAAATTCCATAGCTGCTGAAGTATGGATTAAACCTTCCCCTGCCCCTCAAAGCTATTTCAAACTCCACTTCACTATCTCTACTTTGAACGCACTCAGCACTATCAGACAGGTGGAATAATGGTCAATAGCAGAGCTTGACTCCACTAGTAACTGCCTGATGGCTGAACTGGTAGTTTGACCTCTTAAACAGTCATCCCTTTAATGGTTTCAAGGAGTGCACTGAAAATAAGCAACAACCTGCATTGACTTACACTTGATCAGCTTCACCACATCCCCATGGTTTGAGTTCGTTACAAGGGTCCCATTCACCTAGGGGAGGATGGGGGGTGGGGGGGGAAGAGGAAGAGCATTAAACTTTTTGGTCTCTGACCTTGGAGAAACTGCTTCATCATGTCTCAACACCAACTCAGAGAGAGAAGCAACTAGACCCATGTTTGCTCTCACTTTCTTCATGCCCTTTAATGTACTAACCGGATACTCCCACCTTTGGATGCCACACTACAGAGAAAATCTGATAAGCCCTCCCTCTCACTATAGACTTGTTAAAAATGCAGCGTTGGTTTGAAAGGAGAAATATGATGCTTCCTCTATGCTGATGAATCTCATGCACAGGGAAGCAGAAGCCCAGTGCACCAGAGCAAATCTAGGTGAAGAAAATAGCAGGGAAGTACAGTAAAAATCTAGCCTTGGCTCATTTAACTCACTAGTTAATTCACTTGGGGTGAAATCCCAGCTGGATCAGAGTCAGTGGGAGTTTTGCCATTGACTTCAATGGAGGTAGGATTTTTTGCACTGGTTCCCTGGAGAATTTCACAGCCAATACCTAGGTTTCTTATTTGTTTGATACCAAAAGGGAGCATGGATTTAGGATACATGGGGAAATCAAAAAGTGTGTTCCAATTTACAGCTAAGTATCATTGGCTCTCCCTCTTGCCACATTTATTGGCCTTTCTATGTATGTGAAATTTGAACCATTTGAGGCATATAAGCTTGCAGGGGACATTCAGAAATGAGAGTCATCTCCATTAAAAAATTATCATCTGCCAACAGACATTACACAGTTACTGGCTATCAGTGAAATAAGGAAATAGAGGATTTCCTAGATCTAGTATATAGTAGTAACTGCTATTAACTTTTGACAAATGCAGATGTTTTAATGGGGACCACTGAACTGCACATTTCTCTAATGCACGTGATCCATTTCACTGAAAACACTAAAGCACCCTTACCTTGATGATTCGATCACCTGTCTGCACTCCAGCCCGCATGGCTGCTCCATCTAGAGAAGGAGAGAATTAGTCATTTACAATTGTATCTATTTCGGCTTCCAGTAATTTTCCATTTCAGTGACTAGAGAAACGTCATCCTCTTTCTAACCCTGTGCAAAAACCATTCCTCTCATACTTGCCCTAGCCCCCTCTCAACTCCCCCAGAACCCAGGTATCCACAGATTACAATCTCATGAGTCTCCAGATTCCAGGAGTTATGGTTTCACATTGCAGGTGACACATCATGATCACAATCCCACAACTTTATAAACACAGACCTCATTTATTTCCTGGCCTGCACAGGATATGAAACTGCTTCTGATTAGTTCAGACACTGGAGAGGGGAGGCCCCATGCAATCCAGCAATGCAATGCTACCCTTGTCCTCATGCATCTGATCATCCATCTGTGATGGCTACAGCTCCTTGCCCTGGAGGATTACTATTCGAATCTTCTCCCTTCCCCTCTCACATGCTCCCCTGCCCTAGACAGAAGCCCTGTGGACTGCTGTGTGCTAGCATATTTAGCAAGTTAGCTTACCTTCTTTGACTGACTGCACAAAGACTGGATTGTCTCCACTAACTGTCAGCCCAAATCCATTTTCATCCCGCTGGATGATAACGCAGCGCTGAACAAGACCTGCACAAGTAAGGTGGGGAAAGGGGAGAAGAGAGAGAGGGGAGAAAAAATACAAAACGACACAAGCTCGGCATCAGTCCAGAAGCTTATTCTGCTAGAACACCGCAAAGCACTGAATGAAACCTGTACTAGAAGACACAAATAGGGCATCAGTCCAGAAACAGATAAGTATGTCAAGACAGGTCAAGCTCACTGAATTGGTTACACGACACAGATATATAGCAGAGATGCAGACAGCTCTGGCACATCAGACGAGACTGGAGGTAAAAGCGACCTTTAAGGAAAGCAGCTATGAACATGAATCATTGTGCACAATCGCCTTCTCCCCACCCCAATAATTCTCTGTACACCACCTGTATCCGCGATAATTCTCTAGGCACCTGGCAAATATAAACAGTACCAAATATATTTACATATGACCAAATTAACACACACAAAAAACACAGATAGCTCAAACTAAAGTCAGTAGATTTGATTTGTAAAAGTTTATAGCACAAACAAGTCTTCATAGAAACGTAGGGCAGGAAGGAACCTTCAAAGGGTCATCTAATCCTTCCCCCCCATATTAAGGCAGGAGCAAGTAAACCTAGAGCAGTGGTTTTCAACCGGTGGTCCCGCAGACCCCTGCAGGTCTGCAGACTATATCTAAAATTTCCAAAGGGGTCTGCACTTCCATTCAACATTTTTTTGGGGGGAGGGGGTCTGCAAATGGAGAGTTTGAAAACCACTGACCTAAACCATCCCTGACAAGTGTTTGTCCAACATGTTTTAAAAAACCTGAAAACGATGGCGATTCCACAACTTCCCTTGGTAGCCTATTCCAGAACTTAACTATCCTTCTAATTAGAATGTTTTTTCTAATGTCTAACCTAAACCTTCCTTGACGCAGATTAAGCCCATTACCTCTTGTCCTACCTTCAGTGAACGCAGAGAACAATTATCAGGGGGTAGCCGTGTTAGTCTGTATCTACAAACACAACAAAGAGTCTGGTGGCACCTTAAAGACTAACATCCGAAGAAGTGAGGTTTATACTCACGAAAGCTTATGCCCAAATAAATCTGTTAGTCTTTAAGGTGCCACCAGACACAGAGAACAATTGATCACCATCCTCTCTGTATCAGCCCTTAACATTTTTGAAAACTTATCAGGTTCCCCCCTTCAGTCTTCTTTTCTCAAGACTAAACACGCTCAGTTTTGTTTTGTTTCCAACTTCTCCTCACAGGTCTGATTTTCTAAACCTTTTTTTCCTTTTTGTTGCTCTCCTCTGGATTCTCTCCAATTTGTCCACATCTTTCCTAAAGCCTGGCGCCTAGGATCGGACACAGTACTCCAGCTGAGGCCTCACCAGTGTCGAGCAGAGTGTGACAATTACCTCCCATGTCTTACATACAACATGTCCCTTAATACACTCCAGAATAGTAGCCCTTTTTGCTAATAGTTGACTCATTCAATTTGTGATCCACTCTAACCCCCAGATCCTTTTCAGCAGTACTACCACTCACCCAGCCAGGTATTCCCCATTCTGTAGGTGCACATTTGATTTTTCTCTCCCAAGTGAAGTACTTTGCACTTGTCTTTATTAAGTTATGTCTTGCTGATGTCAGCTCAATTATCCAATTTGTCAAGGTCTTTATGAATTCTAATCCTGTTCTCCGAAGTGCTTGTAACCCCATTGGCACATGTTATGAAGATATACTCTCCAGTATTTTTATGAATTATTCGGACAATGGAGTGAATAGTACCAGACCCAGATCTGACTCCTGCAGGAGCCCACTAGATACCAATGGTTAGCTGTCAAACCAGTAGAGTGTAACTGCTCTATTAAGTATGGTCTTTCAACCAGTTGTGCATCCACTTTATAGTAATTTCATCTAGACTCCATCTCCCTACGTTGCTTACAAAAATGTAGGACTGTGTGAAAAGCCTTACTAAAAATCACGATATATCATGTCTACTGCTTCCCCCAATCCACTAGGCCAGCAACCCTGTCAAAGAAAGAATTAGGTTCCTTTGGCATGATTTGTTCTTGACAAATCCATGATGGCTACTCCTTATAACCTTATTATCCTCCATTTACAAACTGATTGTTTAATAATTTGTTCCAGTATCTTTCCAGGTATCAAAAGTTACGCTGACAGTCTATAATTCTCTAGGTTCTCTTTGTTCCCCTTTTTAAATATAGGCACTATGTTTGCCATTCTCCAGTCCTTTGGGTCCTCACGTATCCTCCTTGAGTTCTCACAGATAATTACTAACCGTTTTGACATTGCTTCACCTAGTTCCTTAGGTACCCTAGCATGAACTTCATCAGGTTGTGCCGACTTAAATACATGTAAGTAATCTAAATATCCTTTATCCTGTTCTTTTCCTGTTTCATGCCTCTCTGCAAACAAACTACCCTCCCTCTGGAGCTGAAGAATCCCATGGGGTTATTCAACAAGGCAGAGACAGGCCAATAGTAGCAAAGACAAGAGCCATGTCTATTTTGGCCTGCCAGCACTCAGAAACTAGTAATATCCCATTTCCCACTGCGTTGCAGAGTGATCCTGTGATCAAAGCACAGGGCCAAAAGCTAGGAAGTTCTAATCTCTGCTCTTCCTTCAATTTGCCGCAAGACCTAAGGCAAGTCACTTACTTTCGCTGTGCTTTAATTTATATCCCGTCTGCAGATTTAGAAATACAGCTGCAGAGATTAATTTGTTTACATTTGTACAGCATTTTGTGGAGGTAAAGTGTTATAGACGTCCAGTGTTCTCTTGGAAATGGAATCAAGAAGAACCAGATCCCGCTCACCTGTGAAAGTAGTAAGTGGCCCATTCAGTCCGAGTTCTCTGCTCTTGGTACCAATTCATGCTAATTGTGGCAAGGGTCTCTGATAAAGACACCTGTGCATTGAGAACCAAACTCGCTTTATATACTCCACTGAACAACTTTAGATTACTAAAGAGACGAGCTTCATCAAACTTGTGATCTCGCAGTCAAAGGTTCCATATCCTTTATCCCATAGCCAATCCTCTGAGCTACCCACCACCCTTATTAGTGAATATATAAATAATAAATAATAAACTAGCAGCTCTTTGCATTAGACTACATAGTCTTTGCGGTGGAAAGTGCGTTTCCCTGAATGTTTGTACAATGCATAGCACAATAGGACCCTACTTTGATGGGGGACTTTGGCTCTTAGTGCAATACAAATAAATAATCTTTAAAGCATTTTACACTCTACCAGCTAACAAAACAACGGGCCATCCTTATTTCCAATCACTCATTCTACTTGCTCATTTATGCAGCAACACCAGGCAAAACTCTTCTACAGGGAGCCAGTGGGGGAATAGGAGTTTCTTTTCCAGCATCATTCAGTGATCTACACTGTGGATATTTCTTGTGGGGAGGGAAGAAGGGAAGGAATAAATAGGGCGATGAAAATATGATCCCAAAAGGAATTTTGTTTGAAAGGATGAGCGGTAGGAGGGTGTGAAGGAAACCTTGGACCTGATCCTGGTCTCTCTCAACTTCTACATCAGCGTAGCTATCCTAACTTCACTGGGAGTTAATCCTAATGTAAATGAGGAGTATAAATCAGAACACGCTCCACCCGGTGTGGTCTGTGGTGCTGGAACCAGTGAAGCCTTCTACTCACATCATAATCATCTAGCAACAAATCCTTCCCTCCCACTGTAAAGCCAAAGCCCTTATGTTTTCCTTAGTGACAAGCAGCCAATTGATGGAATGGAACCAAGAAGGGGGAATGAGAAGCGGGGCTAAAGAGAAGCACTAAGCTTTACACCCCTCATTTACTTCAGTGAAAGAACCTCCCTTTCTTTCCCTCACCTCCAATTTCTCTACGTGACCAATCTTCTCTAAGCCTCACTTCACAAGAATGATGCCCCAGGGCAGGGTGTAGGAGAGGGAACATGTGCTATTTCAAACAAACAGCTCTTGTTAAAATCTGCTGCCAGACCTTCAGATTTTATGAGTAAGAACTCAGGTAGTCCTTCTACTAGTAAGAACCTTCCTAGTTTAAAGGCAGAGTATAGTCCTGCCAATGCATTGCCCCTTTATTTCCTGCATAGGTTGGTTTTATTTCTAAAATCAATAATACTGGAGATGGTTGTATTGAGGAGTTCTCACCAACTAAACCTGGTGCCACATGCAGAGTAATATGTAAGGGAGTGGCTAACCCAGTATAGCAATTTCTATGCCTGTGCCAGGGAGGGGAACAAGAGCAAGACTCAATTGCACTGTTTCACTTTGCTCTGGCAGGGACAAAGAATAACCATGTAAAAGTTGGTCATTTGTTCACTTCTATTAACTAAAATACATTAAACTTAAACAGCTCAACTAGGGAGTTCTAAGAAAACACCGGTATTCTGTTCTTGACTCCTGTATCTCTGTTCTTATGAAACTGGGATCTCACCACAATATCGGATCTTGCATTGGATACTTAATCCAGTGGCATACAACTGATGATCTGGAGAACTGTGACTGACTGGAGTTATGGAAAACCACACCCAAGACGTGTTGCTGGTTGTTTTCAAGGAACTGTTGCACTGTAGAAGTGGGCTGTAGTCCACGAAAGCTTATGCTCTAATAAATTTGTTAGTCTCTAAGGTGCCACAAGTACTCCTGTTCTTCTTTTTGCGGATACAGACTAACACGGCTGTTACTCTGAAACTTGTTGCACTGTTGTGACTTAGCATCACGAATTCATGAAATATCATAATGGAAATGTTGTAATGAAATATTAGAGCAGCACACCTTGATTATGTGGAGTCTGTAGATTTAGTGCGACACAGAAAGAGCAACAAGTTAATTATCACTGACAAGTTAATAATGAAGTGGCAGCCTTCAGTCATCTCGCCCGCCTTTATAGAATTCATTCCAATCCTTGATGTTTCTATTTCCTTAGTATGAGTCCATGCTTAACAAGGTGTCTCAAGACCTCACTTGGCTGGGAAGATGGAGGCTGCAGAGGACCAGGTTATACTATAGATCAATAATTACACTTATCACCAAGAGAACCCTTGCATCCCTCAACAACCAACCTCATTTCCACTCTAAGCCAGCAGGGGCAAGAAGTGAAAATTAGTCTGCGCTGGGGAATGAAGAGGTGTCACCTCAACTGCAATTTCTGTATTTATTTCATATTATGCAGTTCCCAGTGGGGACTTTTTTTTTTTTTTTTTTTTTTAAAAGGACAAAATTAACTGAAGAAAAATCCTCTCTCATACCCAGTATGGGATGGGAGTGGGGGGGAGGAAGAAACAAACAAAAAACCCACTAACCTATTGTGCTCTTGGCCTGAGGCCATATCATCTCAAGAAGATATTTTAGTTAAGCAGGTTTGAGCTCGGCCCATATATTAGAAATGGAGAGTTCCAAAGAAAGCCTAGACACTAGCCATTCAGTAGGTGGCACTTTTCCCTCCGATTCATTACCAGACCAATACTACAATTCTAAGAAGTGCTGCGATTCTGGAGGTGCTGTCTTTTGGACGACAGGAAGAGTCAAGGTCCTAGCTTTTCATGGTCACTGACATTTCATGGTACTTGTAAGGGTGTTTGACCTCTGACCGTTTGAACCATTAACTTTCCCTCCTACACATTATTATACATGTGAAAGACTGCAGGAACAGAACAGCTCTATTTCACCACCCAGGAACAGCGAGTCTGATCCATTAGAGAAACTCTAAAGTGTTTTGGGATCTTTAAGAGGGTACGGTTTTATAGAAGTGTTAGTTATTACTCGAGCTGGTTGGGAATTTTCTGCCTGACTACTTTTCTGGTGGAAAATGAAGGTGGGGAGGGGTCAGCAGCAAATCAATATTTTTCCAAATTTTGAATATTTCAGTTTTTGAACGGACCCAAAAAGTTTCATTTTGAATCAGTTCTACATAACATTAAACTGTATTTGCCTATCAGCACATTGCTTTACAGGAGCTGTAATAGTCCTTCAGGAAGCCCAGTCCACAGGCAAGAATGGGAGTCTAAACTACATCTTCCATAATGCAATGCCGATTTCCCTCACATTGAGTGGTGGTCATGGGAGTCACATGTCGCTGGGTGCATCATGGAACTTGACCCATAAGGGAAAACGGGGGCATCAGGCTCCTGAACTACAACTCCCATGATGCAATGCATCACAGTGGGAAAAAAATGCAGTTTTATATTGAACAGACTTGAAACAAAGTTTCAGGTAAGTTCAACAAACCGAAACCAACCATTTTGATCTCAGGAATGATTAAGTGTTTTGTTTCAGTCAAAAATGGCAAAAAATTCTGAATTTCCTTTCCACAGAAGATTTTGAAATGTCAACCTTTTGTCCCAATTTTGCAATGAAAACAAATGTTGGAATGTCCCACAGGACACAAATACTGCAAGATCAGAATTGTTCAGAGATTCTTCCATTAAATAGGAAACAGAAGTCATTCCTCCAACTCATATGGAAAGGTTAGTGCAATATACAATGTCTTGATAAGACTTGGTATCAATGGCATTGAACACCATTCACAATGTTAGCCTGGATATCCTTACTATATACAGGCCTGGAACTTTTAATCATTACAAATAGGAGCATCTGCTTCCATGGAAACAGCACATTCAACCCCTGTGGCCGAGTGCCCCATTACACTCCAAGCCATTTCTGGCCATTGTAAATGCAATGAGGAGGGGTTTCCAAGTGTCCTTTCAAGGCCTCAGTGGCTGGAAAGACAGTAGCTGTATCATAAAGTCACAAAGGCTTTATGGCTCCCTACACTGGCTTCCTATAGAATCGAATCAAATTTCAAGGTCTCAGTCCTTATGTTCAAAGCACTCCATGGCTTGGCCCCAGAATATCTGAAAAAAATCTCAAGCTTTGGGACAGACCGTGGTCGACAATTATGCTCCCTTGGTACAATGGAACTCTCGATGATAAGAGTAAAGCTTGTCTGTGCAGGAGACAGAATTTTCTCCAGCGATGGTCTAGGACTGTGGAATGAACCTGTCCAGGGACCATCACAAATCTCATTAAATTTACACTCCTAGTGCAAGGTGCATTTCTTTGACCTGCCTTCGCTAATGAAAACCTAGCAACAGGTACAACTGTATAAATACTTTTTAAAAAGACACCACCAAAACAAGACACTCCACTGCACACCCTTCTCCCTAGGGGAGAGGATAAAAAAACAAACAAGACGAGACAGATGTGTAGTCACGTGGCTTAATGCACAACTGGAAGGTGCTCAGATAGCCCGGTGACAAGCATTGCATAAAAACCTATAAAAAAAATAGGAGGGACTAAAGTGAACGAAACAGGAAGAGTGAAGAAAGAAGAATGCTCTAGGGCTCCATCAGGCACATAAGGATAGAAACTATTTCCAAAAGAAAATTAAATGAAACCACCTTCACATCCTAAGAGTGGGAATGAGAAAATTAATCCTCAGTGGGTCTAGTCTGCCGTATGGAGCAATGACCTGCAAAAACGCCCATGTCCTTAAATGTACAAGAAAAGATTTTGCGGGAGAAAAAAATTAAAGGATGTAAAGAGAATTCCTGTGATCACAAAAGCTATTTGCCACAAACTAACTGAAAAATTGGCTAAGCTAGCTGGCATGGAGCCCAAGATCCTGATTGGTAATTTTCTATCTAAAAGCAGTTTACATGACTAAAATTACACTTCATGAAAGACCTAAGAGATGCGCCAAAAGATTCAGCTGCATTCTAATAGCACTGAGCAGTACTAGGATACAGTTCTCAGACCACACCGGGAATCTTTCACAACTTCCCTGAATACACAGACAGGAGAAGGGTAGTCCGATTTATGAAGCAGAAAGTCAAAACATTTTAAGTTAACTCTATCACAATCAATTTCTAGTCATGAGAATGGTGTTGCCTGCCTAATTCCCCAACCCACTGAAAAGAGCTGCTCAAGGACTCTTGGCTTATTGCTACTTCAAATAAGAATTTCAAGAGTTACAAAGAACACACACATAAATGAAAGACGCACCTCATTTTCCTGTTGCCACTCAAGAGATTGCTATTACTAAGTGCCCAATGGCAAGCCAGAGACCGCATTAACAAAAAAAAAATATTAGTTCAGTATTTCTGCTTGTAGGCTCTTAAAAAGTTTGGTCCCATCCAAAGCAAACAGCAGGCTTCTCCACACGTATCACAGGGCTGGGGAAGGTAGAGAAAGAAGAGAGAAGGTAGGGTGAGGTCCAACACAGCAAAAGGCCACTGGAAAGGAAGGAGGACTGGAAACTGTTCGCCTAGCTCCTGGCCACAGACAGAACATCTGCAGGAAATTTTGGCGGAAGTAAAGGCTTAAGTCAGGAAGTCATCTTTCTCTATGAAGACATGAAAAGCCAGGACATTGTACAGAGTGAGCAAGTAGTATAAACACAGATACATTCCACTAGGCATACCAAACATTTCCTGTAATTAACAGGGAACAGTCTGACTATGTGATGGTTAAGCAGCTTTAGACAAAAGTTAGTTGAGGTTCAAGGTATTTGGATACGACCAGCATGGCTGCCGGGTCACTAGCTAGCCAGCGTTCACTATGGAGAAGCCCTGGCTAGCTAGGAATTGGTAAAGGGTTCCACAGTATTAGTTTGTCAGCTGAAACATTCTAAAATGCTTATGTTTGGCCTTCAGGCAAGTAGTTTGCTTGTTCCTTCTGGAGATGGAAGATGTGCATACAGCTACAGCAGGGCAGGCCTGACCCAACATCAGCTTCCAGCTGCATCTAAACAGCCCACACTCTCTCAAGACCAGCTTCAGATCCCTAAGGAAGGTGGTGTAGCAATCTGGGGAATAAATTTGTCTCAAACTTATGATTTTTTGTTTTGGGAAATATTTATGATTTTAACTTTCAGTGTATATCAGAACCCCCTTTTTGGTAGGGGAAACAGACTGTCTGGGAAGCTGAAACAGGGCCATCAACACTGGACAGTTCTATCCTGACAGGACACTAGGATTGCTACTGGTAGAGCCACTGACTTAGCAACCTCTGCCTGAAAGCAAATAGTGAGAGGTCAGAACATGGAAAATCCTCAGTGGACGAACTGAAAAGGTGTCTCCAACTTCTTTTAAAGGGACTGGCTCCTTTGCTTAGAGCATGTGTCAATTTCCAAAAACAAGAGACAGGGAGGATGGTGGCAGGAGAGGCATGCCTTTTCCAAAGGACTTTTGGGGTGGGAGTGGGAGTGAGGGATTGTATGCTGGCGTTTGTTTTGCCTAGATCCGTAACTCTCCTGCCAAGACTGAAGTAAGAGTGCATTGAAGAAATTCCTGTGCAAAGCCTGTGTTCCTTACTTTGCCTACCATATGCCCCCAAAAAGTTAAATTACAAATCAGAGCGGCCACAGGAGGGGAAACTCTGGGGGAGCATGCATAAGCAACTCTGAGGTTTGGAAAGTCTTGGTACTGCTCTCGGGACTAGGGCAATTGCACTGCAGAAAGCCAAGTCCCAAGGAAGGATTTCAGGTACGGAGTCTGCACCCAGAAGTATTCCCTACAGGCTCAGAGCTAGAGACAGCGCTTTTCCTGGGCAGCTCCAGCTCACTTGGAAGCATGCAGGATCCAAAGGTTGGTCCACTTATCACAGTCGGGTGACTGTCCACTACACAGCCGCAGCTAGGTCGGTGACAGACTGATAGTCTACCATCCCTATAGGTCTCAGACTCATACCAGCTGTAAGCCCAGCTTACCTTTTGACTACCGATCTCTTTAGGAGTGCTAACAACACCGCAAGCCACAAGCATACTCTGCAGGTGCAAGGGAGGACACAGTCCAAAGAGAAGCACTCCTGAGGGAGGCTAGAAGGGAAAGACGAGCAACCATGGACTATGCGGTGAATGGGCTTCCTTGAAAGATACTCTGTCATTGCACATCTCGGGGGCGAACTGGGAAATATAAGAAGGGGTGAGCTTTTCCTGGCAGAATCATGTGCTGATTTACATTGGCCTGAAGACCCAGAGAACACAAGGGTGCAGCAAGATGGAAGTTCAAGGGATGCGACCTTACCAGAATGAAGCAAATAGAGCCAGCTATCCCAGCCAGCTCAACTTTCATGGTTAAAACAAGATGCAGACAGTTCTGCATCAGCACCACACGCTGTAGAGTCCAGTCTAACTTAAGTGTGTTGATACACCGCCATGACTATTTGGTGGTAGAGAGATTCTCCAAACACAGCAGGTCCAGCAAGTTTTCCCAACTGGTAACAGAAGACAGGAGAATATAGAAGACAGTCTACACTTCCTACACATGGGTTATTATCCAGCGATTACATGCTTGCACATCTAAACCACATTAAAAACCCAGCTTCCCTCTCCCTGCTGCAAAGCAAGCCATGCAGAGCAAGTAAAAGGCAAAGGCCTCGGGTGCACAGGCAGAAAGCATGGAGCAGACAGGAAAGATGCAAGGCTGGAGTGGCTGCTTTAGCTTACCATACGTCTCGGATCTACTCTCCTCCGAGCTAGACTTTGTCTTCTTGGAGGAGCTATCTGCACAAGAGCAGGAGAAAAGGAGAAAGAGAGAGATATAGAAAATATGGAGACCAAACATGAGAAAAAAAAACTTCAAGGAAAAAAACAGAATGATTTCTATGATCAGGTTAAATCGTGCAAAACACAAATAGGGTATGAACAACACATAGGTGATAACACTTGGAATAAGTGTGAATAATGCAAGTGTGAACAACACGGGTAACCTCACACTGGGAGGGTCTATCACAGAAGACAAAGTGGAATAAACCAAGTTCTCTCCTATGCCAACAAGTGAATTGGAGAAGTTACTCTAGATAAAAGTTTTGGGGTCATACAGACCCCAGATCAATCATCTTTACCATAAAACAGCTTGCATAGATGAAGGTGCACAATGCTTGGAATCCATCCTTAGAAAGGCATGAGTGTTATGGAGGCTAGAATAAAGAGTTTATCTACCAGACTAGACCACAGATACATTAATGGTAGGGCAGAGCAACAGCCCTTAAAAGCAAGAGAATGGGTACTGGGATTAAAAGGTCCCAGGATCATCTGCTTTGCTTTCCAGGCAGTCAAATTCTAAACCTGAAGTTCAAAATCCTGTGACCTTCTCCCACGCAACCCAAATCAAAATATTTTACTTTTACCTAGCCCTAAAGAGAATTGAGATACTCATTCAATTCCCACCACCCCTGGAAAAGTTCACATTAGAAGCCCATTTTAAATATATTTGTTCTGCACACTAGAAAGGAACCACACAGCTAGTGGCAGAAACGTTACAACAACATGGTTTGCAAACGGTAGCTTGATCCACTCTGTGCAAGAACACTTCCTTCATATCCCAGTCTACAAACTTCAGATTCTACTCTGACCTGTTCCACAGTCCCTAGGGAATAGCAGGACCAGGGTGCACAAACTTGAGAAACACACTGCATGGGACCAGCAGGCTTACACGCAAGAGCCTGTCAGACAGTTTTAAGAACACACAGCAGTCACTGGGTTAGTGGTTTAGGGGGAGAGGAAATAATCTTTGCATGCAGTCCAGTGCCCAAGACAGCATTAGACTCTGAAACTAACAAAGATGGTCCAGATTTCACAGAAGGGCATAGAAAGAGGAGGAAACAGGAAAAAAAATTGACACCACGTCCATCAAAATTAAGTTTTATTTAAAAATTTGAGTTCTTGAGAGTGCAGCTTCATCCTTAAGGATGCAGAGAAGGTTCAAAACCCACTGGGACTGGAAGTCAGTTGCTGCTGTGACCACAGGACCTTTTACATATTCGCATTTCCTCCACCAAGTAAGACCAGCCACAAGCTAAAATATTTGCTTCCTGAACATTTGGGCTATTTATTTTATTTCTTAAAAATACCACACAATTTAGGTCATTTACTGGGGTTACTAGTCTAGATTTAGTTTTGCACAGATGAAAGCCACCTTGTGCAAGGTCATGCCAAATTCAGTCACCCACCTTTGCTGCAAAGTCTGGGTATAATATTGAAAAGGGGGGAAAAAAAAGCTTTGCAATCAAATAGAGAACAATCGCTCCTGAACATTACGCCTATTAGCGCTCATTTACTCCAACCCCCAATAACTTTTAAATCCTGCACTCTCATCTGGGAAGTTTTGAAGCCTTTACCTGTCGGATCGAAGTCGTGTGCACTACTGCAGCGTTCAACCTTCTGTTTCTTGTCAGCTGGAGTCTCTCTGCTCAGAATGCTGCCATGCCTATGTCAAACAAAAGCAACTGATTTTGGATCACTTCACCATAGGACCGTCGGTTATAGCTAAAACTTTACAAAGAAACTGCAAGTAGCCTCAGTTAAAAACAAACAAACAAATACTGAGAAGACATGAAGCAACATTTAAGTTAACAAAGAGACACCAAAATCTGAAGGGGAGAAGAAATTTTCTCTCCCTCAGATAAACAGTGCATTTAACCTTTTACCTTTCCAAGCGTTAAAAACAATTAAGGTTATTGGTCATGTAATAATTCGCCAAATTTCACTTTAAAAATGAAGCCAGTTTATAATTTACAAAGGGGCAAAAGAGCATCCAAAAATCATCAGTTCCCCCAACCCTGCCTTAAAACGTCATTTCAAAATGGAGACAGAGATTTAAAACAAAAAGCCTTCATGCAGCAAGAGTTCGTGTATCAGGCTCGATCCTAGAGTCACATTCTTCTAGGACCATCTCAAATCCCAAATAAGTTCAGTTGGTGTGCATAGCAAAAATGCTACAGAAACTGCAAATGGTAACACTAAACCATGCACTATAAATGTCACCAGCTATATTTTGAGCACTCAGTTCCACTGATTCCAAGGCCAGAAGGGACCACTGTCACCATCTAGTCTGACCTTCTGTATAACCACAGACCAATTTGTGCACTTCATTTACTTAAGTGAGCTATGGACACTGCTCCAAATATTTTTTTAAAGTAATTTTATAGTGCAAAAATGTCATCTTGAAGCTTGCAGTACAGTAGGCAACCAAAACCCCATTATCTTACCTTGTAGGTTTTTTGAGAGGAAACCTGAAAAAAAAAAAAAAAAAAAAAAAGTGTAGTGAAATACATTTTGCTTCTTAATATCATAGTTAACGTTAATAAAGACATTCTGCATGTCTGTAAGACGTCTGCCTTTCGTAAGACGATCCCCAAGTCCTTTACCTTGCTAATTGAACAACATAACTCCCTCTTCACTATGCTCATTTTACAGTTGGGTAAACTGAACTAAAGGAAGTTTAACATTTACCCAAGGTCTCACAGCTAGCCAATGGCAGATTTGGGGTTAAAACCCTTGAATCCAGTACCCCAGGCCCATTTTCTTATCAATAAACACCATACCTCCCAGAGCATCTTCTCATAAAAGGAGAAGAAAGGGTGGAAATCAGCAATTTAGACAATGAGGCAAAGCAATCAGGAGACCTAGAGATTCTGTTCCTAGCACTGCCACTCAATTCCCACGTGTGACCTTTAGCATGTAACTTAACTTCTATGTGCCTCAGCTTCTGTATCTGCAAAATGGTAATAATACTTCCTGAACTCTCAGCAGTTTTAGGAGGCTAAATTCAATACTGTTTGTCAAGTGCTCTTAGATTCGTGTCTGGAAAGCAGTACAGAAGTGAAAAGTAGTATAGTAAAATGGACATAGATCATTTAAGGTTACATTTTGTCCTAAATTATTTTTCTCTGTTGTTACTAGTAACACTTAGGATTACAATAAATGAGAGATTAGAGGTAAATATTTTCCTCTTTTTCCCCCCCATTTGTTTGCTTTGTGCATTTGACAGCATTTAATGTAGAGTCGGTTTTTCCTGTTTTGTCTGAGTTTTCCACACAGCAACAGAAGAAAGGAAAAGATGACAAAGAACGAAAATGTAATCAAATAAAAACTGAAAGGCAACACTTAACTGATTTTGTTTTATCTAATAGATTTTTATTAAAGACTAGCATTTCCAACCTCAGACTCAATAAGCAAGTTGAAGAACCCTGAGCCCATCAAACTGACTGACTGGGCCACATTCAGAATCAACCTCCTCTCCCAAATGGTTTTCTGGACTAGCAAGGAGTCTCCCCACACAAGGCGACTATTTACAAGCTGTTTCATGCTTAAAGTTTTCCGTTTCCTAAGGAAAAAAGCAGTTGACCACCTGCTTTCTGCCCAATACCAAATGCATCTCCTGTGGCCTAAACAGAAGTGGTGCCTTTACACACCAGTGACATCACCACAATTACTTTAAAATGGTAATTAAATTCAACCTGATCTTATCACTCACCTAATCCCTCTCTTCAGGTGAAAGGAACCCACATAAAAGATGTACACACACAAAATGCTCACCACCTGTGCCAATCCTCTACTCAAGCACACTGCTATAAACAAATCCATCCCTTCCCACAAAAGGGTGACAGGAGAAGAAAAACTGAAATTACAACTCTCCAAAAGGAGCACATTTTCCATTAAAAAGACATACATACACCAAGCCAAACACACTGGCTGTAAATACAGCAACAAATCCAAATAAGAGGCTGTGAAGATCTAAACACTGAGAATGCAACATTGGCTTCTCCTTCCCCAAAAAGTTCAGGAGATCCCTTGCTTAAAATTTAACCACTGTGTCCTATCTGAAAGGACAAAATAAGAAATGCTTCCCCAGCCCAACCTCTCCCCATTCTGCTCCACCTGGACAGTTCACCCTCCCACAGGTGTTTCAGGCAGCTAAATCTAACCTAGTCCTACAGATTCAGTGATAAACTGAGCTGCAATAACAAAGGGTCTGACTCAACAGTAGAATGAGCAGACAGTGGATCTAGGGAAGAGCAGGAGGGGCAAACCATTAGCTTCCCAAAGCCTGATGCAATAATAATTTCTCTTACAAGAACTTATAGTATCACAGGGTGTGTCACAAATATTTGAGTGGCATCTGATAGCTGAGGCACCCAAATTTATATTGTTATAATGAGTTTTGCAAAACCTAATATTAAATAGAAACATTTATATGAAAACAGTTTTCCCTTACAGTGTTTCCAACTCAAAACGTAACATCATACTAGTGCAGCCAGAAAGCGAAATAGATTACAAAGCAAAATAAAACTAGCTCTTTTACGGTTTTATTTTTTGCACTTCTCATTTATGCTGTTCGGCGGAGAATAGAGGAAAGTAAATTGAGTTTTAGTAATGTAAAGTGCTATGCTACAATTTGTTTGTTTTCAAAAGAAGTCCATAACATGTATTCAGGGTTTTCCTATCATTAATTAAGGCCCTGATTCAGCAAAGTTCTTAAGTACAAGCTTAACTTCAAGCACATTGAAGTCAGTGGAACAGCTGATGCACTTAAAAGTTAGGTATGTGTTTAAACACCTTGCTGAATCAGGCAGGGTGCAAGCCTCAGAGCTTTCCTATATGACAAGCGATTATTATCCAGCCTTTACAATGGGCCTGTTCGTCCTGGCAGAATTGCTGCCAGAGAAGAAAGCAGATTGGTTTCTTTTCCGTGGGTTTCAGCACTAATTCTGGGATCGCACGACCACAGTGTTTCTCACCTTTAGCCTCTGTCTTTCCCTCATGAAAACTCCACTCTCCAGAACAATGCCGCATGCGTCAAGGGGTGCACTGTTCCAGAAGGATTCTGGGATAGATTCCCGGAAGCTCCCCAGCCACTGGCTGCAAGCCAATTTCCTGAGTTTCTTTTTTCTCTCAAAAAGAGAGGGGGGAGGGAAGCAGGACAGGCAGCAGGTCATGATCACAGTGAAGCCTCTCACAAGCCTACCAGTACCCAGCAAACTCTCTAGAAATACAGGGAGAGACGAGGAGACCTCAAAGTTCATTCCTCCAGTGTACAATCACTGCACTGCTGCCTTGAATTACTGAACTTTACTTCAGAAGCAGAAGTGTCTAGTCAAGCTAACAAACCAGGACTGCATAGGAACTTGGGTCTTCGTGTTAGAGCTGAACCAGAGATAAGCTCCCTTATATAGAACAACTCTGAACAAGCCCTGAAGTAGTTCCAGACCACTGAATTACAGACCCACAGAAATTAAGGGATGGAAGAAATCTGCGGAGTTTAAGACATTCAGTAATCAGACTGGGGAGCATTCAGCACAGGCTAAGTTTCTACTTTTCCCACATGCTCCCACTGTGAATAACTCCTAGCATTTCTTGGTTTGCTGAAGATATCCTTCCATGCTTAAAGACCAAATCACTTCTGTACTATGGTAATAGGCACAGTATAAGAAATTAGACTGAGAAATGATGTATCTTGAAAGTACATCAAAAGAGATTCCAGAATGATGCAGACAGAGCTGCCACGTGACGCAATAAGATTTGAAATATCTGATTTTCTTGCACTCTGAGGTACCTTCAAACATGTACCAGGAAGCATCAGAAAGATCTCTCTTTCAGGGAAATAGGGAGGAATGGTGCTTAACTGAGAGAAAAAAGATAAAGCACTAAGTGATTACTATAACCTTATTTCTCTGCCAGATGCCCACCACAGTGTGCAGGTATTCAGCAACTGTTCACATACTTAACTCAACTCAATTTTTATTTGATGTTCACCCTTCATCCTACAAAAGCCAAAAAGTTGTTCAGAGGTAGTGCTGAAAGCTCACCTTGAACTCACCCCCTTGTACCCAAATAACACAGTAGATTGTGCATTTCACCTACCACTGCAAACCCACTGCAGGCTGAGATTCAACTCCAAATCTGACTGATAAAAAACCTTTGTGGACATTTTGTCTGAAGTGCCGTTGTGCATCAGCACATTTTCAAACTAGTCGTTCTGCCCTCTATGACTCCCAAATACCAGAAGTGATTAAGAGCTATATCAAATTTCATTTTCAAGTAATTTAAAATCACTTGATTTATTTGACTTAACGCGTCAGACTATTAAAAAGGATGCCTTTATCAGTCCTAAGTATGTTAAGTTAAATAAGTTCAGTAATGAGCAATTTGAACAAAAATACACAACCTGCAATACTAGAGACTGAAAATTACACTGCTCCAAAGTATCTCCCTCACTTACACACACACACTCTCTGCATTGGACCAGAGCCTAAAAAGCACCACCTAAGCCAAGAGAAAAATAATAGTTTTAAGATTGTGTGTGTCAAAACACACCAGGGCTAGGAAGGATTCCCAGCTTTCCAACAGTACAAAGCATTCCATTCTAGCCCTGAAGGTTGAAAATATATCAGGCCATAAATAGCACATTGTTCAGAGAACCATGTCGGGTTTTATTCCGGCTTGATTTCTAGCAAGATTTTAGTACCTGCTTTCTCAAAAACTGATGAAAGAAAAATATTTTGATTCAAACTTGGGCCCCAAACTTAGAAAAACATATGTATTTGCATAACTTTAGCCTCATTTACTTCACTCAGCCTACGCACATGCTTAAAGTTAAGCTTGTGTGTAAGTTATTGCTTGCAGGATTGCAATCAAAATTATACAGCTTGTGCTGGTGTGAGTAATTTATAACATGAAATTTGCTCAACAGGGATGAGCAAAAACTGCTTGCTTGACAGAAATAATCTTTAATTAGGAGAGGAATAGTAGCATTGAAAGCATTATGGTTACTTAATAGTAGTCATTTAGAAAAAAGTTGCTTTTTGCAGAACCCTAAACAGGAAGGGGGGGGGGAGAAAAGAAATCATAAAGCCATCTTACTTTTTCTCATGGAAAAAGTGCTGAAAGAGAAAAGGGAAGAAAAAACAAACAACTCCAAGAGTTGTTCTGCTCTAAAAAAAGGCTACTTAAAATGGCACATTGTTACCCAGTGATAACCTGCTATTGGGTATTATTAGTCAATAATGGGATCTCTGTACATATTTAGGAGTCGCATCTGCTGACTAACAAAACAGTAAGTTTTTCGTGCTCTCTTTTCCATTTAGTTCTGCAGAGCAACCGCAGCTCAGAGATGGAGCTGGATTCTGTTCTGGCTCATGTATGCACCAGCACATCTGATCATTAAGATTTAACAGCTAGACTAAATTTGACACTCACACACCCATGCCAGACCACTGAACAGCCTGCACCATCTTTATTACTTGTGTAACTTCGTCAGACACTTCAAATTTGACTCTCAGACCCCAGATCGAGTATACAGTGCTGTTGGTCAGGAAAAAGCTGTATTTTAACTTGTAAACTGAGCACATCTGAACTGGAGTCTTTGAGCTATAACAAATATGGAAGACTGTGATGCCATTTCATAGTCATTTTTCAGAAACAAAACAAAGACTTAAAAACAAAAACAAAGATTTGTGCTATTCTCACATTTTACACACACTCTCTAAACTGAGGAAGGCATTTGTTTGTTGAATTTCAAAGCCCCGAGAAGACGAGACTTACAGGATAGTGCCCACACGACCTGAACTACAGCAGCACCATTATGACCTTAACATACAGCTTCAGGCAGTCCTCTGTCACAACAAAGTTGGGTGAACATGTTCTGTACAAGAGGGATGGCTGAGTAAGAGGAACTGATGAGATTGCAAATGACAGGCGGACAGAGAGAAATGCAGATGTGGAAAGTGGCCAGCTATTAGAAACCAAGAGAGAATGCAGAGAGAAATATGGCATTTCAATGCACTACCCACAAACCCCTGCTGTGACCATATCAGCTTATCTAGGTTACTTTCACTAGACACTGCTGACCCAGTGCAGAAACCATCTATGGCTTAGAATGTATCCATTTAAAGATCAGTTTCCTAGGTGCAGTGTCCCCTTTGCCACCATCACCAACAAAATGTTGTGCTCTGCTTAGAGTTGTGGGAACCATGAAGTCCTCTCCTGAACAAAATCTGACAGCCCTTCAGGACAAGGGGTTTCCAAATGCAGGCTGCAGAGAAGAAACTGAGCTAGAAAGGGTGACCAAGTGATGCACATTGCTAGGACCCCTTGCAGCCATATAGAACTCTGGTACACTTGCGGTAAGGGGGAGGGAAACTGAACTGGGTGATCAAGAAAAACATCCATGTTATTTTAGTAGGAGTTCAGAGCAGCAGCCACAGCTGACAGAATGACTCATGGAAGAATTGCTCATGGCATTATTAGCTTTAGATTACTGACAGTTCTGTGAATGGATCTAATCTGCACCTTCAATGCAGGAACATAGGAAACTAATGACTGAAGAAGGCCGGAAAGCCTGTCTAGTTCAGTCCCCTAGTGCTGACCCCACACAATACTCTTCCCCCACATGATCCCATCAGCTCCAAAGGGAGTTTTGCCCAAGTAGAAAGCCAGTAAAGAACTCAGGATTTAGCTCATAATATTTTTAGTTCTAGATTCCACTGTGTTTTGCTTTAATATGGTAACATTCCTGTGGAGTGCTGCAGTGATCTTTTCATGTTATGCCACTGAGGGTAGTTTATGCATTTTTAAGTTTCAAAAATAAGCACCTCACCACCATAGTGACAGGCAAACTATAAAAATCCCACAATAGCTTTCCTGAAATGCCCATTATGAGTAAAGTTAAAGAGACTCTACCAATGGATGCTAGTATTGTTTTGGCAGCAAAACTGGCAGGAATGAAATAAGCAAAAATCAATCAAAAGTTAAAGGCAATAAATAAATATACCTTCCTCAGAGCCTTGAAAGCTACATGACTGTCTCCGATGGATCATCAAAAAAGGAGAGATTCCCAAAAGGTGGGGAGTCCCCACGGGAAAAGTCCCAACACCAGTACTAGCAAAAGCACCCTACCACTACAGGGAGGTATAGTCTCTGATAAGTAGGCTCAGAACATTTGGGATTTTCAAAAACAATGCTGCTGGCAACTTTGGAAAAGTGGTTAAACTGGCGCACGCTGGGGGTGGGAATGTTCATTGCTGTGCAGCAGTGCCCCAGACCTTGGCAAGCTCTCTCTCTGCAGCTGCCAGGAGATATGGGGAGGGGCTGGGGGGGGGGGGGGAGGGGAGAGAAATAGAACAGGCAAAAAAGAAAAAAAGAAAAAAAAAAAAAGGATGAAAGAACAGAAGGGAGGCATCAGTGCTCTTCAAGAACTTAATGTAAAAAGAAAACAATGCCTTGGTTTCCACACCAGGAGCTATATGAAAGATACTAACAATGCTGGTGGCATATCTTTTGCCAGCTTTGGGAAATAACAGTATAGATAGATGTATTCAGCTCTAGAAGAGGTGTATAAATACATGGAGAAGGAGAGAGGGGCTAGTGGAGGGGTGGGTGTCCAGAAAATACTGATAACTTATTGCAGTTTTGCAACTGTTCTTAGTCTCTTCTCTTTGGGCAGCTTTCCAAAGTGTGGGTTAATGTTTCTCAGAGCAGTATGGGTTAGGGGAGGGGAAGGGAAAAGCATCTCTAGGGAAGTTTCATCCACAGTTCAGCCATTCAGTACCACACCAGCCAAGTGCCTCAACTCTGTTCCATGACACAAGCGTTTGGATTTTTCCAAGAGCTGATGTCAGGGCTTTTCACGGAGAAAGAACTGCATTTACAGGGCAGGCAAGGAAGGAGGGTTTCCCCAGCAGCTATTCTCAATGTGGCCTTTGTGCTGTTCTGCTGCTGAAGCCAGGACCCTGCGAGAGAGCTTTTAGTCACTGTAGAAATTCTGCTAATAGGAGGGGACATTTTAATCAGACAAAACATTTTCAGCACCAAATACTGTTCTTCCACGAGCGCCTGACTTCCAAGGTTTAGAAGCATTACAGTTCCCCCATCTACAGGACTTGAAGTTACAGTCCTTTACTAGCACAAGGACAACTATTGTCTAGTATCTGCACTATTGGGTAGGAACAGCTATACAGAACACAAACCATAACTACAAAATACAAGAGATAGTAATGTAACAAACTGCTCAGTTTTCCCTCATCCCTGAGGCTTTATAAATGAAGCCTGAAAACAAGAGATTCAAGCAACAGTGTCAGGTTCATCTAGGGGAAATGATACATCAGAGATCCACAGCAAAACTCCATTCTGAAATCATTCTGGAGCAGAGGCTCCCAAACTGTGGTCCATGGACTACCACCAGTCTGTGGAGCCTAACCCCAGCATGTGCAACGGGGTAACCAGTCACGGGTGACTTGCTCACCTTTTTTCCGGGGGGGGGGGGGGGGGGGGGGGGGGAGGAAGAGAGAGAGAGAGAGAGAGAGAGAGAGAGAGAGAGAACACAGATGGAAGGGGGTGACAAAATGAATTAAACACACATGATCAATTATTTTCAAAAAAGGACAACTACTTTCTTAAAATTACTTTACCTGAAAGAAATTGCTGTAGCCAAGACAGATGTTATACCACTGTGAACTGGAGGGCAAGCATCCACAAAATTTGCCCATTTGCTGTATGCATCCATTGCATTGCATATTGAACCAGTAAGATAAGAGGGCCAAGCCCTTCAAATCCAGGAGTGAAGACTGTGCTTTCTTAGGCAAAGATTCTCAGACCTACAGAATTCATATTCGCACTTACTTCTTAACACCAGAAGTCAATTCTATAGTAGCCGGTTTGGTCCTATTAGAAAAGCTCTGAAAAAAGCCTTTTTTCATTTGAACTGCTTCTTGGCACCATGAGTTTCTGCTTGTGGGGAAAAGCCCAATTTACACCTCTCAGGAACACAACCAGTACCTTGTGTTGCATTTTCCTCCCTCCAGTATCCAATAATAAATAATTTAAAAATTTCCACAACCACAGATGGCCCCCCTGCACAAAGACCACAAAGCAAATAAGTTCCTTTAGATGACAGGGCCAGGCAGTCCAAGTTAGCTACAGTTTAGAAAAGCAGGTTAATTACCGTTGAAATGAAATGTTTGCTTTGCTTGACAATAATAGCAATACAAAGCTGGCTCACAGGAAACTCTCCTCTGCTACTCTTAGTCTTTAAGGTGCCACCAGACTCCTTGTTGTTTCTGCTACTCTCACACCAGCACCCAGCCTACACCTACCTACACAGGAACAAAAACACTATGCCAGTCGGTTTTATTCTGCTACACCAACCATTGGAAATTAACATGTTCAAATGCCATGGGATTTGCTTCCACCCAACACATGCACAAGGGCTTGGAGATCAGTCATGTTGCCTCAGTGTATCATGCAGCTTTCGTGTTGCATTAGAGAGACAGCCTAGTTTCCTTATTAATGCTGTATCTTATTTGTGGCTGTGGTAGACTAGCAGCACGTGAAGACAGCTTTTAAAATAGCAAAGACATGGGTTGGAAGGAGAAAACATGTCACATGTAATACCCCATATTTTGGAAGCCAAATTTTCTATATACTGTCTCCAAATATCAAATTTTGCTTTTGTGATTGTGTACACAAAGGTAGAAGCAAGTCTGAAGCCCCTTTGAAAATCTGTCTCTGAATACACATCTCATTAGGTAGTAGGTTTTTATATATATATATATATTATACACATACACACACACACACACACACCCACCCACCCCCCCCCCTACGGCAGAACAAAACCACACACAGACAGTACACTCTACAGACTCATTCATCACATCTGTCCTATACGAAAGTTCTAGCCACCAGTGAGGAACTGAGTCTGTTACCCAAGAATGGGTACACTCAGAGCAGCAACTAACAGACCAGTCTTGCTTACGGTTGCCAACTTTCTGACTGCAGAAAACCGAACACCCTTGCCCTGTGTGCCTGACCCCGGCCCTTTTCCGAGGCCCCACCCCCTGCTCACTCTATTCCCCCCTCCCTCTGTCACTCAGTCTCCCCCACCCTCGCTCATTTACACCTGGCTGGGGCAGAGGGTTGGAGTGCGGGAGGGGTTGAAAGCTCTGGCTCAGGGTACAGGCTCTGGGGTGGGGCTCAGGCTCCGGGTGGTGCTTACCTCAGGTAGCTCCCAGAAGTGGCAACATGTCCCTGCAGCTCACAGGTGTAGGCTCAGCCACAGGGGCGCTGCGCAGGAGTCTCACCCGCAGGCCACCCCTGTGCCTAGGGGCCGCAGGGACATGTCGCTGCTTCCAGGAGCTGCACGGAGCCAGGGCAGGCAGGGAGCCTGCCTTAGCCCCACCAACTGGACTTTTAGCGGCCCTGTCAGCAGTACTGACCAGAGCCACCAGGCCCCTTTTCAACCAGGTGTTCTGGTCCAAAACTGGACGCCTGGCAACCCTAGCTTGCTCCCACGGAAATTCACGGGAGTTTTGCAATGAATTTCAATGGGAGCAGCATTATGCCCCTATGCACAGGGACTTTTCAGCTCAGAAAGCTCGCTGACATACGAGCCTCAGCTCTATTTCCCCTATCCTATATCTAGACACTGGATTATACACAAACACCATTTCCCAGGGTTGCCAAATTATAGTAATATTTATATATTTTCCATTTTCAAAGTGTGACTTTATCTTTGTATTTATTGTCTTTCAGATACTGGTTTTTATTTTTAGAAGACTTTATTTTAATAAGTTGTTTTTCCCCCTTGCGATTATAAATGCACATCTAACTTAACCACAGCTTAATTCAGACATTTGACTGGAACATTTCCTTTGGTTTGGGAACTTTACACTATTTTTGTCAAAGTAGCTCAATGACACCTTAATTCAGAGAGTCAAGTTTCAAGGCCAGAAGGGACCATTAGCTCATACTGTCTGACCTCCTGTGACAGACCACAGAATTTCCTCCAGTTACTCTTGAACTGAACCCCATAGTTTATGTTTGACAAAAGGCATCCAAGTCTTAATTTGAAGACATCAAATGATGGAGAATCCATCACTTCTCTTAGCAGTTTATTCCAACAGTTAATGTAGGTTATTGGTCTAGTACCTGCTGGCACATCAGAATTTTTGTGCCAGCCAACCTGGGACTGCCTCTTTTCAGCCAAAGGGCAACCAAAGTAAAATGCATCCTCCACCATGCCCAAGCCCCAATCATAGAATATCAAGGTTGGAAGGCACCTCAGAAGGTCATCTAGTCCAACCCCCTGCTCAAAGCAGAACCAATCCCCAGACATTTTTGCCCCAGATCCCTAAATGGTCCCCTCAAGGATTGAGCTCACAACCCTGGGTTTAGCTGGCCAATGCTCAAACTGGACATATACTGCTCCACCAGCAGAATCTACAGCTTAGACAGTCTTGGGAATCATGACCACAGCGCTCTCTAACCTACAGTGTGGGTAGTAACACTTCAGTCCTACCTACAGCTTCCACTCTACTGGGTCCAAGTTACTGACAATTGTAGAAGACTTCTGATACATCTTGATTTGCAGCCCATTCTACTACTGGTGAAATTGCATTGGTGGTGAGTTAATGCTACAAAGTTGGCTAGCACAGATGCAACCACTGAGGGAGACAGAATAAACGAGACTGTCATTTGTAAGCCACAACATTTGAGATATAAACCAAGGAAAAAAAAAAAAAATCAGAAGTGAATTACATCTCTTTTTTTTAATCCCGCTAACGTCTCATCCTATTTGCTTCAAGACTTTCCAGAAAAATTTCTACCTTGGCACAAGATCACATGAGACGTTTCAGACAGATTCTCTTAGCTCTGGCAAAGGGAAATAAAGTAGGGTGTGTGTGGGGGGGGGGGGGGGGGAACCACACCCCACCAAGCTTATGCTGTAAAACTAATTTCAATCTTAACTATAAAGACAATAGTGGCTCTCCCTGGTATCTTATATTTTTGTATAGCACCTACAAACCCAAAGGAACCAAAACAAATGCACATAATATGCAAACCTTCTATCTTCCACACCACTGATATGCAGCCTGAGCTAGAAGCCAAGAAGCAAATGACGCACAGCATACTGCATGCGTGAAGAGTGCAATTTCTCCAAGTGTATTTAAGCAAGGCTGTGCTCCCTCGTATTTCATATTCCCCTTCAATTTGTTCTTACAGAGAAGTTTCAGTGCTGAATCTATGACAAACTACTGTCAGAAACTAGATCAAACACAGGTTCTGGCTTCACTGCAGGATCAAGTCCAGTGTCTTCGATTGTGAGTTGGGAAGGGGGAAAATAGAGAAACCAGTCTAGTTCAATAATAAAGCCATGAGGTTATAGTAACATCCTTTGGGATGCTCAGAAAGCATGTGACAACAACGTATCACCAGAGGTATAACCATTATACTTCTTAGGACATTTTTATATGAATATTCCCTCCCCTCCACCCCAAATTCTCCTGTGAAGCCATCTTAAAAGAAAGCCTTATTCCTGAGAAATATACCAGCTGTCGAGAGGTGGGAGCAGTTACATTCCTCAAGTCTCATGTCAGCAGGATGGAGATAATCAAACCATTTAAAAATCGCAGTGTCTGCTTCAAGTTTCAATTCAAGCTTGGCAGAATACATTAGTCCTCAGCACTTAATCCTTATTAAAGGCCCAGTGCAGTGGTAAGTACTCTCAACTCTCACTGACTTCAGTGAGAGAGCAGAGCTTGCAACAACATTCAGGATCATGTCCCAGTACTTCTCAGAGCTGCCTCTTCATGCCAGGGCCACCTAAAACATTGCCTTTCTAGGAAGTTCTCTTTCTGGACAGAAGCTGAGTGCCTCTTTTATAGCATAGTCCATCAAAGGAAACGCAGTGATGTGTTTTTCACACCATCTTCACCCTTCACGTCTAATCCCAACATCCATACATTAATAGATATGCTCAAATGGATACAATGAACCTCCCAACGCCATCACAAAGCAAGACAGTAGTGTCTTCATACACATCATGGTGCTGACATTACATACTGAATAAATAGTAAAATTATTCAGATTAATGCTGTATGAATTCTGTACCAGCAGCATTGCCCTGAACAGTCAGCTCAGCTCTCTTCCATTGCTGCTTTTGTTTTCAATAAAACCAGACCCGATTATAAATACAAAAATGGAAATATTATAGGAAAATATTTAAAACATCATCATCTCCTCTAAAATGGTTTCGCATGCACTGAGTGGGAAGTAATTCATCACCGCTCTCCAAAAGCATCAGATTATCCAATCTCACTTCAGGTAGATCACAAATGCTGGTAAGGAGGATGCTGCTAGCATGCATAAAGGGATGCAAGCAGTTCAGCATTGAGGAGTGCTGCCTACATTTTTTCCAAGACCTCTTTTCTAGCTGTCAAACCCTTTGTTCTCAAGCAGGCGTGCAGTTTCAAAATTAGTGTATTTAAATGGTAAATTAAAATACAACACAAAAAAAGAGCAACTGCAGGATCACAACAAAGGGGAAAGGGTTATTTCCATGCACAGTTAATTCTCATCAATATTACAGGAACATTCCTTTTCCCCCTGCCCCCGGCACTCAGACATGCTATTTTCTAGTCTCTCACCATATTCACATAACAGAGAGAGGGAACAAAGGCTTCCAGACATTACCTGGATCACAGGACAAAACAGCAGACAAAGGAGATCTCGAAAGGCTCATTACCACGGAGTAGAATATCAGGCCCAACTCCTCTCCAAAGAGCACAAGCTACCCCTCATTTTTGCCTTCTCTTTTTAAATGCTTTTTTCTTGGAAAGGCATTTGATTGTTTTACTGACCATCTGAGGGATGGGAATAAACTCCACCTCTTCTCTCCCATCTCCTCCCAACCATCATCAACAGAGACCCAACACTGCGCTACTAATGGACAGGCAGAGAACAGCATCCACGTACTCTTCTCTGGGAGAATGCATGCAGCAGGGCAGCAAAGGAGGAGAGCTGGGGTTTAAAACTCAGCATGTCCAAATATCCTGGGACCAAGAGGGATATTAAAAAAGGAAGTGTCAGATCACTCTACTGAACCTGGTAACTTAAATATGAAATGATGCACTTGTACAAGACGCTCAAATAGGGCTGCGGGGGTCTTGTCATCACACACAGCTCTGCCTTCCCCCCACATGCATATCACATGATTTATTTTGTTTACAGACATATTTAAAAGGCACCCACCCACAATGATACCTGAAAGCACAGAATTCTTCTTGGAAGAATGGACCTTCCCTATTGTTTTCAAGAGAAGGAGGGGAATAAAATCGTGTCTCTCTCTCTCTTTTCTGGAACGAGAGATCAGCAGGTCAACACAGAGGGCAGCAAGCTCGCTGCCCTTTTGGCTAGATGACTGGCTCAGCCCTAGGGAAAGAAAGTAGCAGTGGGATGGAGGGATTGTTTTCTTTTTCTGCCCCAATAACCTAATTAGGTTCCCGAGCAGCGCTAGCAGGATAGAAATTTCTTCACGCTACACTGTCTGTTTGTGTTTGATTAATGTAAATCTTCCCAGGGCTCTAACCATGCCACAGGCAATGTGATGGCCAGCGCTCCATTAACAAGCATCTACGCCACTGCAGACAGCAAGAGGAGACAAGGAAAGGGAAACACTCATTTAAAGCCTTTCCCTTGAAACCGTCTAATGTCACTAAAGAGGTTATGATAGTTTGCTCTGAATGCTGTTCCTAACTCAACTCCACATATTTCCCGTGTCACTGTCAAAAAGATGGAACTGGCTAGAAAAAGTGGTGAGCAACTTCACACACACACACACACACACACACACAAAAATCAAAAGGCCCATTCACCACAATTTCAGTGCTCCTCAGCCCAGTTTGTGTCAATACCAAATTGCACTGACCAATTACAGTCTGACAAAACCATGATCTCATCATGGCTACAGAAGGAATTAATGTAGGAGGCACAGAGCCAAAAGAATCCACTCCTACCTCTAAATCTATCTGTTCCACAGCTCTAAATATGCAAAAAATTCCCACCCATACATTCCCAGGGAATGCATTTTCCATGCTTCTAGATTTTTTTCCTGTGGTTTTCATTATAATTTTCTAAAGATTAGTGGCTGTACTTAGCGTGGTCTTCAGCTCGGAGACATGTGTGTGTCTCATTTTTGAGAGATTTCACAAAAATAAAAAAGACTCCAGCTCTAACAAGAGGGAAAACACAAAAGGTGGCCAGATGCTCAGAAATTCACTGGCCAGCACCTCATTGCACACAATCCCAGTCTACCCTAGAGAGCAGAAATGAAACAGCCAGTAATGTTTAACCTGTGCTCTTCAAAACACAAGTGTCCCAAGATATAATGAAATGAGAAAAAACAACCAAACAAAAACTTTTAATCCCAAAGCAGAGCCTGCACATCTACTTTATTCATGCATCACGTGTGCCAGAGAGCCACCCTTCCCTTCAGAACTGGAGCAGGGTGTCAAAAGACAGGCTATTTTTAACACTGATTGTTTGTTTTAAAGTCAAGAATTCCTAAATCTCCTCACTCCCTCCGCCACGCCCACTGACATTTGGATTAAAATCTATGCAGTAATAGTAACACCACAATAAGAGCGAATTTACCAAAAATACTCTCTTCAAACATTGATCCTAATATTCAACATCTTTGACTTCACCAAAGAGTTATCCTGTGGAAACAGTCACAGCCTACAGTAGTAGAAGCAATGTGGTCTAGCAGTTAGAGCCTAAAACAACAAGTCAGAACTCAAGATCTATTCCAGTCAGTACAACTTTGACCAAATCATTTCACATCTGTGCACCTCTGTTTGCCTAGCTTTAAAATGGGGATATGTACATCTGAGGGTTATTTGAGGTTCAAAATGTGTTTACAATCCTACAAAAAGCGCAACACTGGGAAGTATTATTACAACCTTGCAAAGCTCTACTTGCCCATTCACACAGGGGAATCTTTCTTTTTTAAAAAAATCATTATGTAAAATATTTAATTTTACATCATTAGTGTAAGGGTCAATAAGCAGATCTTATTCCAATCAATTATTACTATAATTCAGTGGTTACATTTTCAGGCCCCACAAATCAAAAAGCCTGTGATGGTACCAGGCCACAGGAAAATATTGAATTGTCTTTTCAGTCTGATCCATGAACCCTAAATGCTTCAAAACTACACAGCGTAATCTGTAGTCTATCAAAACTGAAACCCCCCCAAAATACCTCCTTATTTGAAAAAGTTAGATGAAGTTCAGGAAAAGTGGCAAGTAACACAAGCACCCAGGAAAGGGTCTATCATGGGAGGAGATAGAAGCTTTCAGGGGATTTGAGCACAGGATAGAGTGACAACATCTTGGAGGGTTATTACAAGAGAGAGGAAGACACTGGATTAAAAGAGAGAGGACACATGCAATTCTTGAACTCAAAATACAACGTGCCCGATTCTCATTGACACAAAGGCTTATTTTACCCTTCCAGAGCAGAGCAAAGAGCCTTCGCGTAAGTAAGAATCCAACCAAGTGTGTTCAACACATTCTGAAGTACTAGATTACCAGAACCATGTTGCTACCTAAAGCTACAATACACTGGACAATTTTTGGAACCTAGTTCCCATCCCATCTGAAACAGCCCAAATTTGACAACTTTCAGGACATGTGAGGTTCCCCTATATACTCACTGGGGGGGGAAAAGGGCAAAAAATCGGAGATTTAATGGGGAAAGTCAGCATTACCCGGCTTGATTTTTATTGTGATCGGTTATATTCATTTTAGGGGTAGGGAGTAGCTGACAGCTTTACTTCTGGCTGACATTGGCAAGAATTAACCACAACTTTTGATTTATAACAATATATTAGCTTTCATCACAAAATAAAGTGATTAAAAACTTTTGGGGGAATAAAAGAAGCCCAGAGTGTTCTTTTCATGTTTTATTGCTGCTTCGGGGGATTAAGGAAGATGCCAGGATATGGTGTAAAATGAGGTGATCCAAGAATGAACATTCACACACCCCTTGCCTTATCCAACAACCCTACTCCCCAATAGCTCCATCCACTGGTGCTCTCTGGGCCAAATTAAACCTCTCAATCATGCAAAAATCTGATTCAGCAGCCCATGGTGCCATGGAGCAAAGAGGTTCAGTGCAGCTAGGTGATAAGAGAAATTAGCGATGGCTGTGATTTATTAGATCATTTAGTCCATGTCCGCAAACTCTGCAGCGTTGTTCTCTACAATCTAATGGTTTCTAGACCCCTGAGGAAGAGAGGGAAAGGAAAGAAAGAATGAATGAGGGAAAAGGGATGCTGCTCTCAAAAATAAGGAACACTCCCCCCTAAACTCCAAAGTAGATGTTGCTTATAAGCCTTATAAGTTAGCCACATTCTATTTTCCTTTTTTTTTTTTTTTTTTAAATCTTTCTGGCAGTTGTTTACGTATTTCTAAAGAATGGGGTCAGTGGTATCTGTGGCTCAGTACCCATTTTCCATAGATCACCCCTCTCTTTGTATGTTATTCTACATCCAATAACTTTCATATTGGCCTTCGTTTCTCCCGTCACAGCCTTTACTGATGATGAGACGCTTTCCTGCTCAGGCACACGAGACATGAACCCTGCAAACAACAAGCAGAACTCTGCCTGTTTTCCTAAGAAACAGCGTTAGCAGCTCTCTGCTGGTTAGGATGGGATATGGTAAATATTTATGCGGAATTCACAGACCTTTACCCCAATAAGGAGCCAAGCATGGGAAAAGAGCAGCTTCCCAGAGCTCCACACAGCGGATGTGGAGAGGTCCCCAAGGAATGGACTTCACATCTGAGCAAAAAGCTGCAGGGGAGTTCCAGTTCTGATCACTCATGCCTCTAGCTTGCCTTTTACTACTTTCTGCTGGATTTCTACCAACGTTACAGCCCATAAGGCTTGAGTCTGCATGGTGCTGAGTGTCTTCAGCTTCCATGCCACTGGAGAGGGCTCAGCACACATCCCAGAATCAGGCCAGTACTGAAGGAACATAAAAGTTCAGTCACAGCTGTGTCCAGAGATTAAAAAGGACTTTGAAAAAAATTTAGAGCATGCAGAAAATACCCCCAAAATAATATTTGAGGACTTGCCGTGAGATACTTAAAGAGTTCAATCTGTTTAGTTGATCAAAAAGACAACTGAGAAGTGACTTGATTACATTGTACAAGGACCTTCATAGGGAGAAAATATTGGGTACAAGGGCTCTTTAATCTAGCCCAGAAAGACAGAACAAGAACCAACGGCTGGAAGCTGAAGCCAGACAAATTTAAGTTAGAAACAAGTCACTAATTTATAACATTGAGGGAGATGAACCACAAGAACAAATTACCAAAGGAAGTGGTGGATTCACTATCTCTCAGTGTCTTCAGATTGAAACTGGATGACTTTCTGGAAGATCTGCTTTAGGTAAACACAAGTTACATTTCAGTCAAAGACACGTTATCAGGCTAAATATAGGGGTAACCGGATGAAATTTCATGGCTTTGGATATACAGGATGTCAGTGTAGATTATCTAATGGTCCGCTCTGGCCTTAAAAAAAAAAAAAAAAAAAAAAGTCTATGAATCTATCAGGGCTGCCAACAACAGAACTCTATTTGGTAACAAGTCACCACCACTAGATAATTATCATGATCAGCTCGTTTAAAAAGAATGGAGAGAAGGTAACAGCACTAATTTGCTCAGTAGTGAGATACTGAAACATAGTGGGGGCTGAAACAGAGTCAAGTATTTGATTTTAAAATGTTGTGTCTGTTAGAAAATCTCCAGCTGAATAAATGATTAAGATTCCAAGATTGCCATAGTAACAATATTTTTTGCAAAATCCCATCTAACTCCCATATTCTCTACCACCACTTGGGACTGCAGCTTAAACTTGTATCATTAAAGCTCATTCAGAGCTTTAAAATGACACAAAGCTTGCAGGTTATCACAGCATGTGCTGGTAGAGATACCAGTATTCAAGTAGTCAGCAATTTCTTAAGAAATAAAAATTCAAGTTACAGATGTGGAAGACTGAAAAGTTCAAAGTGGCTGTAATGAAGAAAAACCTACAAGTAAATAGAATTGTTTAAAAATTATGGAAGGATAGGAAATCATTTTTTTTTAAGTCTATAAAAAGCCTTAAGACTAGAATGTTATTGCATGGTAGTCTCATTAATGTATAAAACATTTACTTTTATGGCTCCATCTCCTTTAGTTATATCACATGTGATGTGGGAATTAGACACCTGTATTTCCTTATCACAGTAGGAATGGAATAAAATTTATAAGATCAAAGACATGGATTAATATCTTTGATTATATAATGCACTGTGGCTCCACTCAGGGTGAGAAAAGCTGGTCTATTAATAGCAATTCTTGCATCAATGGCCAACAAATCACTGTCATTTATATTGACTATTTGGGTGCAAGTGATTGACAATCGTAAATGGCCTCAAATAAAGCTGGTTTTGCATACTTAAAAAAAAATCAGTAACTTTAACACAGGCTGCAGTTTGATATACTATTGAGCAAGGCTTTAAAAGGTCTTGTTCTGTAAAAACGATGTCAGCTACAAAAAAAAAAAAAAAAAACCTTCTCTCAGCAGGATGCTAAGCAACTTCACATAGTTCACAAGACCAAGTCGATCTTTTTAACATACCTGAGAGCTCGTGTGCTTTTAACTATGAAGAGAGGGAATAATGACTATTCAAAATGCTACTGATGAGTATCCTCAGCAAATATTAGAGACTGATTCCCACTCCTTTTTGTTAAATACCGTTGGGTTATCAGACAGTATAGAAGAGTGCTTGGTTCACTAAATTTTCATTATTTTTCCACACACGCCGTGTTACATAAGATGCAATAGAGCTTTTAAACAAAAGAAGTCTGCATACTGCATTCAAAACTGTATTTTTCCAGTACCAGACACATACAGTACAACCACCTTTTTCCCTGTGCCACTGCTGTTTGTAACTCAGCCTTAGTTTTCCTTGATGCGTACTATGCCTTTGTCCCTCCCACCTCACAGCACTGCAACCAGTACTCCTCCAAAAAGATGGCTTCTGACCACAAAGACACAAATGCTGCCACCATTGCAGCTAACATCCAACACACTTGTTCCATTACCTTCAAGTCACTTCCTTCATGCCACTTGTAGAGCTGTGCACATTTGAAGCATAGAGTGTGAAATGTGGAGCTAACGTGTCCTCTGTGCCATGCCTTCCCCCTGCCCCAAAGAGGGTATCACTTCCTTTAAGATAGCTGCACCCCACTGCAGCATCCCATAATCCACACTACGGAGAAAGCAAACATTTTTGGGCTCTAAAGCACTGCAGCTCTGCCACTTTTGCCATACTTTTTAATGACAGCAATAAATGCCTTGCTAAACAAACGAATGACAGTCAAATATTCTATTTAGGGATTTGAAACTTGTTGCATGACGTGGTACTTAAGTCAATCAGTCTGAGGAAGTTCAAGACAGAGGTCTCCTCCTAACAAACTTCTGCAAGTTTACAGTAGACAGTTTCTAGAGCGGGTCAGGTAGAAGCAGAATGTTAAGATGCGACTATTGAGCGCTTATATGGCCTTTCATCAAAGAACCTCAAACAATTTCTAAAAGGCAAGTTTCTAGTTCCACTTCACAGATTGGGAAACCGAGGTCCAGAAAGGGGAAGCAACTTGCCCAACATCATAGTGCAAGTTAGTGGCTAAAGTGGGAATAGAATCCAGATTCTCAGTCCAGTGCTATAATCACTCCCCACATTGTCTTAAATCAGTACTGTAATCTAGCAAGGACACTAGGAGAAGACCAGTGCTGTAGCCTATGGATACAGAAAATAAACTCTCAGAAGGTTCAGACTGAGGGAAGAAAAACAAAAGGACGCCTCAGTTGTATGCTAGAGATAGGCACTGGAGTATGGGGAAAGATGTAGAAGTCTCCAGGTTTCAGATACAGGAGAGGAGTCTAGACAGTATTTAGGGTCTCAGTGTGGAATGAGGCCCCTCTAGGAGGGCTCTAGAGTGCCCAGGTGTTTTGGTGAGGGCCCAGCGTCACGATTCAACACATGCAATGGAGGAGCGTGCCTGTAGAACACAGTTCATCTCAAGTTACCAAACAGCCAAAGAGGCAATGAGAGAAGAGCAACCGGATGCAGGAGAAGTGCTACACAACTAAGACAACTTCTCAAGGGAACTAAGTAAGAACCCAAAGGTCAGAGAAGTTGGAAACAGGGCTGGGGAGGGGGGGGGGGGGGGAGAGAGAAAAAAAAGAAGAAAGCACATCTGAGCTGAGCACTCACAAAAGGACCCTATTTATCATTCACCTCACCGAGTGATTCACCAGGCAAATCCACTAGCTGTACTCAGTAAAACCCACTTTCTGGGCTCCTTCGAGACAAGCACATATCAGCCAAGTTAGGATTAGACTGGCAAGACAGTCTACAGAGCCAATCGTTACAACACTGAGCTACAGCTGTCTCTTATGCATGGCTGTGTTAACTCTGAACAAAACCTGCAGTGCTAAGACATTTCCTTTCATGTAGTGGAAACCTTGAAGCTGTGTCCATGCTGTGGCTGAAACTGTACTAACAATAACTGTGCTTAAAACTTACTACTAATAGATATTAAACAGAATCTGCTGATCTGAGGGAATTGGGGAAGTGCCCAAGAGTACTAGCCTCTAACCTCTCAAGTTCCAAGTCACACAGCGGGCTGCTTTAGGGCACCTCTATGGGGATTTCCTAAGAACAATGATAATATCTTCAAATTTTAGTACAAATAATGGAAGTTTTTTAGTGCATGAAAAGAAAGGAGCTGAAAAATTATACAAAGTCAGTGACAAACCAACAGAAAACACAAAGCTCCTAGAAGCACAAAGCAAAGGATTTCCCTCCAGCATGACAGCTCTAACTCGACTGCAGCTTTCACTTGCCTGGGCTGGCTTCTGATGCAGGACCGTGGTATATGCAGGGCTCCATTTAAAAAGGTCACATTTCCTTCCTTGATCTTTTATCCTGACCAATTTCAAAGAGGTATTAATATTTTAAAACCATTTAGTATGCAAATTTCTGTTTACCCTGTTTTCCATGTTTGATAGTTTCCAGCAAAACTGCTACAAGGAAGACCAACCAGCTGTTCTAGGAATAGAAAATTATACCAGATCAAGGATGGGTACTTGCTAAATTCAAGCTGAGACCACTGCTGAAGCAGCATGCTAAACTAAAGGAACCAGTGACCATTTTATAGATCGCTATCTCATGAAACAATCAGAGACAGAAATAAACGCTGAAATGCCCAGTTACCCCAATGGTAACATCCCCTCATCCAGAGCAAGTTATCCAATAGCAGCAAAAAATCTCGTCAGAAATAAAGAGAGGATAGGAAGACAGACAGACAAAGGCATGGTTTTAAGATCCAGAACCTCGCTACAGCGCCAGCCAGCGTTAGAAGCTCTTCAGCAGACAAATACAAATGCTTTCAAAGCGAATAAACTTGTCCAAACACTAGTTATGGGCCAATGATCAGAAAGAAAAAATCTTGGATCCTTGTTCTCATAAGATTTTTAAAGGATTTTCTCAACCTATTATGAAATCTCTCCTATCTCAGTCTCCACCCCATAGTATAAATCAATACAGGAGAACTGTAGAGGCACCAGAATTTTGACTCCATAAGCAAGATTAAGTATTTTCCCTACTGTCATTACAATCTACCGCTTAGGTCACTAAAGCGTTGAGTCACACTTCCAACTTCAGAATGCAGCGAGATCGACACCCCAAGGCAGCAATGTCTGTATTCGTACTCCCAGCCGCTGAAAACGCAGAGATCCATCCCCCAGGGCACGAGCAGCCACATTCACCTGCTTACCCCCAGGATGCAACAAGAACCAAACACCAGTGCTGACATTTCGGGTTCCTATATTGTCTGGAGACACTGGGATCAGGCGATAGATGCCCAAGAACTAATTTAATTGTTTTATCACTCCTGATGCTGCAAGGATTACAATTTTTTTCTGCACTGACAATTCCCTCTTTGTCCCAAGCCAATGAATAGTCTTTTCCAGGGCTCTCCAGTCCCCCCTGCTACAGCAGTGGGAAAGATTAACATGTCTCTAGCACAGAAATGATGCCATGGCAAGCAGTCAGGAAAAAAGCAGGGGGGGGGGAGGGACGAGGTGTTAGGGCTTGTCTACATGGGGAAATTTACTAGCATATTTTTACTATGCTACCTCTATAATTATACTGGTATACACACCTGTGTGGACAAGCTTATTACAAAAAAAAAAAGTGTACACAGGGAATTATACCAGTATAATTATACTGGTAAATTTCCCTGTGTAGACAAGCCCCTATTTTAATAGTTCCTGATAGATGATTCATCTGTATTTTTAATCTTTGCTCACTAGCAGAGAATTGCATTCCCCCCTCCCCTTTGCAAGTTTTTCCTATTTTAAACTTGGGAGGAGCTGTCCTCAAACCTCAATCACTGAGCCAAGTTTAGACCAATAACTGAGATCATCTGTCAGCTAGTATTTGATAATTAAGTTTATATTGTTAACTACAAGAGATTATCTGTATACTTCAATGTTAACTTTAGATTTGTGATTGCATCCTGTGTCATGCCAGGACACAAACCCAGCTTATCTGCTGAAATGCTCTCAAGGACACTGGTCATAGGTCTCAGATACCTGTATATTTGCTAGAAGTCGCAACTCTCCAAACACTATATGGCTGCATTATTCAAATGCCAGCAAATAAACCTCTCTCTAATTCCCACTCTGCCCTGGCGCCAAACGTACATATTATACAACCAGGGGAAGTTGCTCACAATCAAACCTCTTCAAAGGATGAAGAACGTTGTGTTCCACAGTAATGTGCGAACAGCTGAACACATTCTTCATAGGTTATTGAGACAATCCAGATTTCCACATACAGGCTATCAAACACAGGTCAGAAAATCAGCCGCTAATGTATTGACAAGGAAGAAAGGAAACATTTATCTTAATTAATTTATGAATAGCCTGCATTAGGGCAATTTCCCTACTTTATTTCCTGCTCAGACTTCTGAAATAGTCTGATTAAATTATTTATTCTAACGGCAGTATGGAAGTTGGAGCCACTTGGTTATTAAGTAAAAGTGCTTTAATCTAAAGCAAGTATCTCCAAACCTAATGGAAGAGAAGGGCGAGGGGAGGGCAGCCTTAGAAGATGAAATTAATTTGCCAGTGGGAGTTTGTTTCTGCACATTATCATTCCTCTGAACTGAGCTGACTGTCATCGAGAAACAGATCCTGTGTCCGTGGTGGTGGTGGCTGGAGTCTCCTCATCACTGGAAGAGGACAGCCCCCAGATTTATGTTACTGCTGTACCAGATTCACATAGTCACTGAAATTCTGCACACACAGCTGGGGAAAGGACAGAGACCAGGGAAGAATGAAGGAGAATGACGACATACCTCTAAATGGTTACTACAGAATTTAAAGAAATCCACAGAACACACTGCTACCACTGTAGGCCCCAGGTATTTGAGCAAGCCCTTCATATGTACAGACATCTGTACAGAGTTTATCACTGCATTATCTAACCTCCTCTTCTATCTACCTCCAAGGCAAACTGAGATTGACCAAATGGTTTCTGCTCTCCATTCCAAAGTCCTGCTTCGATCAATTTAGGGATAGGGACTTCCATAGATGAGGTCCCTGAATACAGAACGCCTTGGCTGAAGATGTCCACCAGAGTTCCGTTGTGGCTCTCTTCAACGCTCGTTGCAAGACTTCACTGTACCTCTGTTACTATATTTACTTCCTTAATTGCCTGTTCCTTCGCCATTATTTCCCTCCTTGCCCACTTCATAGATGGTTGTATTGGGGTTGACCTCAATTTTGATTTGAAATTATGCTTTTGTTTAAAAAAAATACAAAAACAACAACAAAAAACCCACACACCACACAGTGTTCCAGAAGAGAGCTTTAAAATAAAAAAGCCCAACTTGTTACTGGAAAATTTTTCCACCGTCCACCAGAAGCTTCAGCAGAGAGAGAGAGAGGCTGGAGTTTTAAGTCAATGGGGTGATCCTCTGCAATTCCTCTACAGCTGATCCAGAGACTCCTAATGTTTAATATCTCAGGAAGCACAGGGTAGATCTGAAGGAGTGGTTTCCTCATAACACAAACAGCGATAGGTGGAGCAGGAACTTAAAAGTGCTTCACAAGCACTGTGACGTTCTTGTCAGTGGAATAAATAAGCAGCCTTGACAAAAACAGCCTCCCAGCAGCCGTGGAGCAATTAATGACAAAAATGGGATTCCTTTCAACTGGCTGAATTCCAGACAACAAGATCACTGAGAATTGAGAACTGCCTGCACCACAGACCTGTTGCGAGGTTATTTCCACCACCCCCACCACCCCCAGCTTAACTGCCTGCTTCTGCTTCAGCAATGACCTAGGAACACTGCAACACTGCTGGGAGAAGCAGATAGGAAGAGTCTTTCTGAAGGAGGCGGACTGTCAAAATAAACACTAATCAGAACACTAACTATTCCCTCTTCTTTTGGCACCTGCCTGCCAGTATTACTACAACCCACAATTGCAAGAGTAGTTGTAGCCAATTGCAAAGCGCATTTCAGACTCCCAGGGAGGAAGTGTTTAGGGCTTAGAACAGAAGGACTGGGAGTCAGGACTCCTGGCTTCTATTCCATGCCCCAGTCCGTTTCTTGCTATAAAATGGGATTGATTGCCTTGTGTAAACAGCCCTAGATAAAAACCTCAGTATTATTAATATACCTTCACTGAGCCCAAAACCCAATGATAAAGTCTACTGGAAAAAGAGAGAGAGACAGAGCTAAAGATGTGTCATATAACATGCATAGCTGCAACAACATTGGTGAATGGCTAAAGCAAACAGTCTTACAATTTACAAATGATCACACTGATTTTAAAATTCAACCTTCCATATTTTGAAGGACAGACTGGCATGCTTGCTTTCTCAAGTCAGAAGTTAAGGAAGTTACTGGGTGAACCAACCACTTACAGTGGGCTGACATCTTCCTGAAAATCCAACATATAGATTTAACCCACCTGAGCAAAGAATTTACACAGGGATTAACTAATAACTACATGCACATCTATCACATCATTCAGAGGAGCTCAAAGCACTTGACGTTATCCTGTGGGGTACAAGCTTATCCCCATTTTGAAATGCGGTACTGAGGAACCGAAAGGTGAAGCAGCCTTTATCACACAGCAAATCAAGGTTAGAACTGGGAACAGAAACTAGGTATTGTGGCCCCTATCCCCATGTCCTAACTACTACAGGAATGCTGCCTCCCACTACAAAGAGGTCTGAAGCTCAGTGGTAAAGAAGAAGCCTCTGACAGTGTTGTTAACTTCATCAAGTCTCTGTGCACTTTGACACCTTCATTGCAGCATGGAGTGACAGAATTAAAGAAAACCTAATTATAAATAGCTAAGACTATAACAGGCTCTTTCAGCAGCATCCCAAGGGCACCTTATTCCACCAGCCAACAAAAATGGAAATGAAATGTTGGTAGTATGTGTACTATCAATCTCTAAGATCAGATCATCGCCCACAAGAACCACTTCCGCTGCAGAAACCACAGCGACTACACAGGGCAAACCACAACCTATCATTCCTGTGTTTCTCAGCAGATTGCAGGGGCAGATCACCAATGTGAGAGTTACAGATCACCAGTACAGGATTTCTATAATTCTTATCTTTGGGATACAGAATGCTCTGATTCTCACAGATGAGCTCTCTCATTGTCCTGTTGACCTTAATGAATTCACATCACACTGGTTCCTCCATACACCTCCTTCAGTTTCCAGTGAAACATACCCTTCCCTCACCACTTTTCTTCCAGAAAGCAGCCATTAAGGTCCCCATCTATACAGAAAAATTCCCGGTAACATGGCTGTCCAGCCTGGAGCAGAAGGGGGGATGGGGGAAAGAATGGCTGAAAATGTTTTGAGTTAATCAACAATTCAGCCCTGGTATAAGTGAGTGTAAATCCTAAAGAAGCCATTGGTGAATTTGGTCTCTGGAGTCAACAAAAATTTCCAACAAGTTTTCCCCTGTCTACACAAGCCAGCCAGAACCATGCTACCAAAAGGACTGACCTTGAAAACCAATGTATGACACAGGAAAGTATTTAATATCAACAATGCCCAAGTGTCCCCATGCACTAGTGCATCTGTTTAAGCCAGGGCAAACGGAAAAACAAAAAACACAACTACTGCCAGAAGGGACTGATGGTTCTCAACACCACCATGCAGCCCCCTCTGGGCATGAATATCTACCCCCACATTTCAAACAGGCATCTATACACTTCCATGGTGTTGCTGAAAAACACAACTGAACGTTATGAACCTGAAAGGAATGTCATGCTCCAGCAAATTCTCTTACCTTAGATCACTGGTTCTCACCCTTTTTAGTTAGGGCCTGCTGTTGGGAATGGCATAAGGGCAGCCTCTCCTATATCCTATGGTTGCTTCCTGTTCAAGTTTTCTCTCACTCATTTTCTATCGGTTTTCATTATCTTTTTCTTGTTCTTCTTTTGCTCTTTACTTTTTTTTTTCCCTAACCGCTTCTCCTTTCCCCATCTCTGGTAGCTTCTATTTCCTTCCCCCTTCATCAGAAGGTTATGTGTTGCTGGACATGGGATAGGACATCTATTGGTGCCTCTGCAGGAGTGCGGAGAAAGGACACTTGGTCTGAGCCTTCATCCCAGAACATGCAGGAGCAGTTGCCAACCAGCTACATTAGGGAGCACAATCACAGCAGGAAGAGAAGACTTGAAAGGAGCCACCTGACACTTTATATGGACCAGCAGGTTGCAGCATATGCATGCAGGTAGGTGTGCTGCCGGATTGAAGATCCTGCACCTTACTTTGCACTGTGCCCCTCCTGAATGGGTCTAGTGCTCCCTCAGTGAGATCTGGCCACCTCCCTCCAGGCTGGGAAACACTGTCTTAGGTCAGTTCATGCCTTCCAACCTCCTGCCGGCAACTATGGAATTGTTCAAAATTCCATGAAAGCATACTTAACTCCTCATAGGCTACAGGCTTCTGTCTCTCTACACTGGGAAGTCACCCAAGTGCTCTGGCATGCAACTGCCTGCAATATCACGAACCAGGACTCAGCGCCTACAGACGAACTTCAGATCAGTTTCATAGATAAACAGGAACTGTGTTAGCTGGACTGGTGCACACAGCTTTAAAGAGAAACATTACTTAGATAAGAAGAGTCAAATTTCCCCCATCTATTTCTTCAAGTCTGAAGCACACACTTGAAGAGCTCAGAAGCGGATTGAACCAACTCAAATGTCCAGCCCCAGCAAAACTACACCTTGTTCATGTGGGTATAAGCTAGGCTAGATACTCCATTGTCCTGGGATTCTCCCTTTGGCAGCTAGCACAAATCCTGCAGCCTCATTATCTGCACCAAGGCAGGCCCTTTTGGTTAATTCACACCTCCCACTTCATGCCACATCTTCTACATCACCAGTGAGTTCAGACCATAAATGCCATAATTTTGCTGAGTTGTTTAAACAAATGGGAGATGCACTTTGAGCCTCTACAAATCAGCACGTCCTGTTGCAATCCATAGGTTCACACAGTGGACACTGTGTTTCTGACAGACACAGCAACACTTCAGCAGGACACTTGACAACACGTAACTGACAAACACAATAATGACCCTGATTGATGAGATTACCCAGAACTAGATTAGAACTTGAACTGTCGCTAATGTGTGGGAGCCCACCTGCAATAAATCAATGCCTTTTCCAGCTTGGATACTCAGCCCCGTGGACAACACTGGTCATTCGTGGTCTCAGTTTTGGAGAGTGACTTTCTTAATTCAGTCTAATTTACACGGAAGAACCCAAAAGTTAAAGGATCCAAAAGCAAAGCTCAAAATAGCTCAGTGGACAAATTCTAAGAGTTTGCCAACAAATAAAAGCAGCAACATCATGTCCATAGGGTCAAACATTGCTAGGTGAGCTGCACAGATATGCAAGACGACCAGGTTCCTGCCAAATGGGCTTACAGACAAAACACAGACGGGGAAAAGGGTGGGGAAAAGGGATGCAGCGCAAAAGGAAGGGACAGAAGTGGGGATGTTTGGCGCACATTTTGTTTACTCCACAGTTTGTGTTTAATACCATTTGTTTTGGTTTTACTAGTTATAATTGTGTTTACATTTAAATGTAAACTGAGGACAATGCCTTTTCCTGCCATGCTTGTTTTAAAAATATACATGGTTTTATTTTATTTTTTTTTGTTTAACACAAACACAAAATTAAAAAACAAACCAACAGTCTCTTCCTGCCTTTTTCTTTATTTGCTCTTCTGTTCTAAGCCTGTTGCTTGATTTCTGTAGCTCTTGGTGGCCTGTTTTGCATTCTATGCCTTCCCCCTTTTCATTGTTTATTACATCTCTATATGCGTTATACCCCTTTCTTGTTTTACTTATAAAAAGCCTTGCATCCCTTCCCTCTCCTCCTCATTGTCAGGCCGCTATTTTTACGTGGAGACAATATCTGCATTCAGTCTTTGGAATAATTAAGGGCCTTAGTTTTGTTAAAGTGAGATTTTAAATTTGATATATGTTTTTAAAGCCTAATGGTTATTCCCAGGACAGGATTGTAGAGTGACAATACATGCAGAATTGCCGTCCTGGCTCGAAAAAAGGGTTTGTCTCTCTGAATTCTTATTGGCCCCTCTTACATACATAAACCCAGACCTTGCAAAATAGATAATGGGAGGAGGGTGTTCTTTGGCCTGCTCTACATGTAAGAGTTAGGTCAACTCAACAACAATGCTCAAGGGTGTGAAATATTCATACCCCAGTGCACCGTAGCTAGGCCGACCTAAGCCCTGGTGCAGATGCAGCTTCCATCAACCTAGCTACCATTTTTGTGGAAGGTGAAATCTGTACAGTGACAGAAAAACTCCCTCCTCTGTCACAGTAGTTGGCGTCTACACTAGGACACTACAGTCATAGTGTAGACATGTCTACACTACGGCTGTATTACATGGCCTTAACTGGGAGTAAAGCTTCTGAATTTTTAGCAATACTAATAGGAGGCTGCTACAAGAAACTCACTGATGATGAGAAAATGATCAGCGTAACAAACGCAAGTTACATATCACCATGCAATATGTCAACTGCATTATGTTCCCGAATCTAGAAGCACAAGGAGGATATACCAGTATAATCCTTATTAATAAGAATTTAGTGCTGGTGAAAGGTAACGACTTGACAGCCCTGGAGACTGAAGGCTTCTTTTTATGCACAGAGCACCAACACCATCTGCAGCAGAAGTCCAAACTTGTACTTGAAACATCCCTGCCAATATATTTCCCCTCTAACCCGAGAGCCACACCTTAAGGTACGAGTGGGGAAATCAGTCCCTATTACCAAGGTAAACCATGGCCTTGGTCCTGATGCTGTTAGTAGAGTGCCTGGTTAGTGTCAACTGTGCTGATGGTTTTGGAGGGTTGGTTTTTTGCGACGTGGACACCTGTCATAGCTCGAACGATGCTACTACGAATATTGTGGATAGCAATGAAACTGTCCAGACTCATGTCAAATCCACTCTGATTCTGCTTGGGAATGCTATGAGCAGCTGCAGAAACAGACACCAAAGCTCCTCACTGAATAGGAAGACCCATAAAAAGAAGGCTGAAGTGGTGAAGTAGAGTTGTGGACCCCTCATCCTGAAGCATTCAGAAGACTAGGACACAGAGGGGCATGAAGCCATCAGTTCTTAGGAAACTCCAGCTAGTAACGAATTCTGCAGCACACCTCCCTAGCAGCTTAAGCTATTGCAAGCACATCAAACCTGCCCATCAGTTTCTCCACTGGCTTCCGACAGAATATGGACTCAAGTTCAAGGTCTAGTTCTTACCTTCAAGGTGCTCAATGGCTTGAGCCTAGCATAACTAAAAGACTGCGTAAAGCTCTGGAATGAAGCTCATGGTCAATATCTCCACTCCACAGGCACAATGGCACTTTATACCACATGGGTAAAGTTCATCTGTGCAGGAAACAGAGCTTTCTCGGGGGTTGGTCTGACATTGTAGAATGAAATCCCACAAGCGTTGAGGACTCTCACAAACCTCACCATCTTCTGCTCCAAGTGCAAGGCACACTCCTGCTTCCTGCCTTCTCTAACACAGTCAGAAGAGAGCGGACATTTAAAAAAAAAAAAAAAACACACACACAACCATCCACACCTTCCCAAAACAAAACACTCCACTGCACATATCCTCTCCCCAGGGGAGAACTGTAAGAGAGAGAATCAACCATACATGATAGGTCATGTCATCTAATGCACTGCTGGAAGGCGCTCAAATACTATAGTGATAAGAGCAGCATAAGAATCTTTTTAGACTAGATGAGATAGGGGTGGAAAAGTGAAAGAGTTCCTCTGTCTTCCAGAGGCCATGGGGAGTTTCAAATTTATTCCACACTATAAGCCAGAGCCCCCTAGCAGGGTCCAAGGACTTCACCTGGCAGGAATCACAGCAGCCGGGTATGGGGCTGGGCTTCTCTGGACATTAACGATAGCTCTATCATCCTTCAAGTCTTTTTTTTCTACCTCTGGCTAAGTGGGGTCTGGTCAGTGTTCCAGGCCCTGATTCCTGCAGACCTGAGCTGGATGCAAAGAGATCTAGAAGGGGAAAGCTTTACATCACATCGCAATTCCAGAGCCATTCAGACCTCCCTAAGCAGCATTCATTTATGTCACAATAGGAGTTACTCATAGAGAGAATTATAGATCTTTGGCTAACACATTGCATGCTATTCCTGCCTCCAGCGAAATAACCACAATAGATGTTCCCAGCTCTATTAAAACTAGAAAATCAAGCTTGCCTCACTTTCAGTCTCTGTAGCAAAAGACATTGTGGTTCCTGTCTATCCCCTAGCCAACAGCACACATCACAACTGGCACCCTATCCCGACAGCTTCAATAAAAGTGCAGAATACAATAAGCAAGCACAGAGACTATCACCTCATACTCAAAATGAAATGGCAACAATACTGGACAGCACAAGAAAGCTTGCACCAATGCCTGTATGCAACTGGCCACCCTATAACTAAGAAGGAAGGCTTCAATGACATCTATCTTGTGAGAGTACTAGATTTAAGGGACAACGTTGAAAAAAATAAATGAAATGAACACTGTGCAAATTATCAGAGGGGTAGCCGTGTTAGTCTGAATCTGTAAAAAGCAACAGAGGGTCCTGTGGCACCTTTGAGACTAACAGATGTATTGGGAGCATAAGCTTTCGTGGGTAAGAACCTCACTTCTTCAAATGCAAGACTTCCACTTCTTGCATCTGAAGAAGTGAGGTTCTTACCCACGAAAGCTTATGCTCCCAATACATCTGTTAGTCTCAAAGGTGCCACAGGACCCTCTGTTGCTTTTCACTGTGCAAATTGTTAAGTGTAGCTAGCTATTCAGTAACACTGTTGCAGAGAAGGCCCTGAATTTCAGAGAGAGAAAGAGGAGGAGGGGTTATTTTGCCACCATTTGGCTAAAAAAAAATAAAAAAAAAAAAAAAAAAAAAATGTCCCAACTACCAAGGGGACATCTAAACACTCAGAGAGGGGAAGCACATCTAAGCGGATTAGAAACAATTAAGGTTTACTTTAATATCAAGTGATGAGGAAAAAAAAAAAACAACAATTAAAAGCTTCACAAGGATAATTATGTGTAAATTATACCCCCTCCCCGCCTTATTTTACAATTATGGTAGCACAGGCTAGGGCACTATTATAAATAAAACCTATTTGACAGCAATCGCATAGAAACACGGACACTCACTTCTTTCAAAATATCTACATTCTTTACAGTACTTGAGCCACCACACACACACACACACACACACACACCTGCACAGTCCATGTAACCATGCAATCTCCTTGCTCCAATATGGCTGGAGCGGCTGCAGGAAGAAAAAATGTAGGAACTGGGTTACAAAAAAGGAAAAACAACTACATCCAAACGTTTCTGCAGCATTATAAGAAGCTACAACAAGGTTCTGATAATCATTAAGTGACCAATCACAGCCTGCAAGTTGCTGAGTTCCAACCCAGTCCCAGCAGTCCCTGCTAAGAATAAAACCCTTATCTTGCTCAGCCATGTGTCGCCTGCCACAAACGGCAAGAGAGCTACGCCCAAAGCCAGCCTGTTTGATTTTAGTTTGAGTCAGAGGGACTCTGAAGAGCCTACAACCCTGAGAGAAACAACAGAAGGAAGAAACCCAACACACACACCCCCATCTAATCTTAGCCTGGGACTGACCCGACAGTTGGAAACACTAACAGAATATCACCAAGCCAAAACCATTCAGTACCAGAACAACTGTGACAACTCGGCAAGGAATTGAATAAACAGTGAAAGACTGGAAGCAATGGAAGAGCTAAATATGCACAGCCTGGTTAAAAGATAATTAAGTGAAGGGTGCATGATCATTTCCAAGGATGAAGGGTGCGAACACCAAGGATGAAGGGAAATTGTTTCATATAGTCCAACGGGTGGCAGGATTCAATCACGAAGAGAGAAAATCTAGGCTGTTTAATAGTCTCCCAAAAGAGGAAGGGGAGGGAAGCCTTGTTTGGTGTATTTAAGCTTCTGAATCCTTCCCATGCCATGAGAGGTCATTTAGGGCACAAACAAGGTGCCATTATCCCTATCTATCTTGGCACACTCTTTGCATGTCCTCTAGTTCAGTGGTTTTCAAACTGTGGGTCATGACCCAGCACTGGGTTGTGGATTGTAAGGCACTGGGTCACGGCGGCTCTGGTCAGCACCACCGACCGGGCCGGTAGAAGACCCATCAGCTGTGCTGTCCGGCTACAGCAGGCTAGTCCCTACCTGTTCCGACACCGCGCTGCATCCCGTAAGTGGCCAGCAGCAGGTTTGGCTCCTGGGGGGTGGGGGTGGGGGGTCAGGGCTCCACACGCTGACCCCACCCTGAGCACGGGCTCTGCACTCTCATGGAGCTGGGGGGAGGAGGGGGAGTGCCTATGGAAGAGAGACTCACTGAGCCACTTGCATACCTCCACCTAGGAGCTGGACCTGCTGCTGGTCACTTCCTGGGCTCAGTGTGGTCTGCAATGTCAGGACAGGCAGGAAGCCTGCCTTAGCACCCATGCTGCGCTCCTGACCAGGAACCACTTGAGGTAAGCCCACGCTCCAATCTCCTGTTCCAGCCCTAAGCCCCCCCAAACCCAGAGACCCCTTCCTGCACCCCAAACCCCTCATCCCTAGCCCCACCCAAGCCTGCACCCCCAGCCCAGAGTCCTGCCCTCCTCCTGCACGCCAACCCTCTTCCCCAGCCCTGAGCCCCCCCAAACCCAGAGCCCCCTCCCAGCCCTTGAACCCCTCATTCCCAGCCCCACCCCACAGCCCTTACCCCCCACACCCCAACCCTCTGCCCCAGCCCTGACCCCCTCCCACACTCCAAACCCCTCATCCCCAGCTCCGTTGGGTCATGGGCATCAAACAATTTTGACAAATAAACAAATACACCAATTTTCTTCAACTGTGTCGCCAGGAAAAAAAAAAAGTTTGAAAACCACTGCTCTAAGTCATTAAATCCCGCAAATTCTCTCTCCAAGTATTGTCTGACACAAGGATTCTTTCAGTTGCCCCCTTCTCCAGTAGTCCAATAGCACAGATGCTCTGGCTTCATTCTTAACATGTCCCAGATATTTCCATCTTCTTTTCAGGATAGCTTTGAAGATAAGGAGTTAACTTGCTGACCAGTCTCAGGATTTGTTATAAATTCATTTAACTCAACACCTAGTGTTTTCTTGAGACACTGGGGGAAAATATGCTAGAAAATGTCCTGTAGGAAACACTCCTACTTCGGTGGGTTAGAACAGATGCAAAACACCTCTGATTAAACAGAGCTGGGCTGATGGCTTGATGCCTTTTGAGAGAGACCGACATCTCAAACTGGGCCAACACAAATTGGCTGCATTGCATACCTGAGCAGACCCAGATGCAGTTGCAGGAATATCTGGAATCCTCCGAGTGTCTTAAACAGAAGGAGCTATGGGACAAAGAAAAAGGCGAGGGCTGGCTGGTTTTTGCAATTTGGCCTGTTGTCACTGCAGCAGCGCTGAAACTGACTATTCCCATCTTTGGCCTAACTTGTAAACTAGTGCCAGAAATGAGATCAACAGCAAGAGCTGTGAGCACGACAGCCAGTGTAACCCTGCACAAAAAGATGTCAATCAGATATCACAAATAAAATTCAAGGTGGTCACTGCTAAATCAGTTGGGGGTGGGGGAGTGAAGGAGAATATACATATGGACAGTAGATCTTTTCCCTAATAGGTATTTAAGAAGCGATCAGTATGCAAAAGGCCCATAAACACAAACTGAGAAGGATGTTGGCTCACAATGCCCTCCCTGCTATGTTCATGTTTCTATTTGGCACACATGTGGATGTCTGAACTTTTAAAAAGGCACTCCATGAAAGAGTGAAAAATCCAGGCTAATAAACATCACTGGCAACCAGAAAGACTTAAACCCGGAATATGCTTTTATATTCTGTAGGCCTAGTGACCTGCACTTAGGCTGCACCTGCTTTGTATTCCCACAATTAGCAGCAAGACATAAAAAGGGAATATACATTTCTTTAACCTAATGGCACAGAGAGCCTTTCACCGCTAGGTTGCCAGGACAGGGTGGCCAAAAAGACCACCATTTGAGGGTGTTTGGTGCCACATATGAATGAATGCATGCGTGGTCTCATTCCAATTCCTAGTGAGCGGATATCCAGATCACGAGAACACACCGTCACATTTGGCACTTTGTCAACTGTCTCAGCCAAGGAACAAATGGGCCATGAAGACTGAATTACCCTCTCGCCATTAGCTCAAGGGTTCCTCCGGGTCAGAGGTGAGGCAGAGTGGCAAGGCAAAGGACAAGCCTCCCCAACCTGCCATCGCCCATGCTGTACTCGGTCATGATAGAAAGCTTTAGTCTCCAGGGCTGTCAAGCCAACCTCTTTTCCCAGCATTCATATTTTTATTCACAGCTTTTAATTGAATACTGCACACAAACATGCCTGGGACATGACAAAGCAGCAGGAAGTGGAAGTGCTTATGTTTTTGTACTGGCCGTTCTAACTCAGTGATGGAAAATATTTTTTGTTTTATTAACAACCAAATCCCCTGCCTTCATGTATCCCCTTCACATTCAGCAATTGAATTTCTTTTTTGGTGTGAAGAGCCTATTGTCCCTACAGAGGTGCTGGAACAATTTTTTTTTTTTTTTTTTAAATAGTGGGGGTGCTGAGAGCCACTGAACTGAACTGTGTATGGTGTAAACCTAGATCCAGTACCTAGCTATCCCTATGATGTCTTTTAAGTTGTTTTAGGGAAAGCATTTATTTGAAATATATAGGACAGAACTCTCCTTGCTGTGTATGAAAATGGTACGTTACAGCACTCATAGAAATATGCAATTCAGTGTTAATGCACATGCTCTGTAAAAGAAAAACAAGTCAGCATTCACAGTATAGCGGTTACAGTCCCACCTATCACACTAGAAAAAAATGAATATTGCAAAAATTAATTGCAAATGCTCAATATTCTGAAAACAAACATGATAAACAGAACATAGTGGACCTGATTCTGGTTTACATCAAGGCCCCTTTATGCTACTCAGGCAGTTTAGCACCCATTAAGGCCCCTTTACACTCCTAGAATAGTGTAAAAAGGCTTAATGTACATGAGAATCAGGCTCAGTGTCTCTTCTACCCACCTTTGGAATCTACAAGATATTGGAAACTGAATCATGCTCCTGTCTCAGCTGCTTCAAAACTGATGTACAGATCACATGAGGCCCAAGTGGTCCAAACCTCACACAGTTCTGCTATCATTTTATGTCCTCGCTTCCAAACACACACACCTATGCACTAAAATAAATTATCTTGTCTGAAAACCTCAGAGAAGACATTTTTCCTGGGTTGCCTAGAAATGGAAATACAACTTAAATGCTCTCCTTCCTTCACAACATGCTACTGTCTCAGACGCATATGGAAAGTTTGTGTGGAATTATCCAATGGCTCTTATACCATCCAAATCTCTCCTAACAGAGAGCAACATTCCAGCCCATCCCTGAAGAACCCAGTAAAGATGAAAAGGCACAAAAACTGCCAGAGAGTAAAATGATGTTTTACACAGAAGCCAAGAGAATGAAGAAGTCACCTGAAGGAGACAATTGGAAAACACCACTATGATACAGTAGACACCTGGGCAGACATACCTGTTGATCAGGTATGGATCCTGTCTTCACCTGAAGTGACCTTTCCCTGAATGACTGTAACTTGCAGACCCAATAAAGAATAGATATAGATATATACATACACCTAATACACAAAATGTTTGTAGCCTAAATTACATCCCCTTGCCAGGAAGCCCCAACCCTTAATTTTACCTGACTGTCTTGGGTACTTTGACCCTTTAACTCTGAGGCTGAAAGAGGATCCCTTAATTCCTACAGGTATGGATTAGCTGTTTTAAATGTTGGGTTAATTTCAATTGCTCAGGAATATTTACTGATTCCAAAATCAATTTACTCCCACTTTCCTGATCCTGTCAACCCCTCCCAACCTTTCATGCTGTCACTAAACCCAAAAAGAAGGCCAACTTTGGAGCAGGGAAACGGGTTTTTTGTTTAATAAAATCCTGTTTCATACTAACCTGTCCGTGATTGTGGACTGTGTGCCACTCATTGGAGCCCTGGGCAAGGAGTCGTCTTTTTATCCAATTTGCATTTTACTCTTCTCGCAGGGATCTCCCCACATATGTTGCCCCCCACACATAAAGCAGTGTTTGAGATCCAGCCTTGCTCCAGAAGAGACATGCACAGAAGGCAAAGTCAGTTCAAAAACACCTTCGCTCAGTCAACCAGAATATCCAGATCAAAGGGACTCTTAAAAAAAAAAAAAAAAAATCCAACACCACACACAAGTTCTCCCAGGGGCAAAAATGTCCCAAAAGGTAGAGAAAAATCTTCAAACGTGATAGATCCTCAGAGGGTCCGAACCTTTAAATGCCGGGGAAAGGGTGGTTATGGGGAGATCCTGATTTGAGCCCAAGAGACGCCTTTGTTAACAGGGCCCTACAAGGGTATCTGGTCCTCTATTTACCTTCCCTGGGGTGACAGGGCTCCACTCCCAAACCACCAGGGTGGGTAATCCTATGGATTATGGGGGGTACTTATACACACCCTGACCTATAGGGAAGCCTCCACAACCCCCTTATGGGATTATACGGGGTGCCCCGCGACCGGTCACTCTCGGGGTGCCCCCTCCGGACGTCGGGGTCCCTTATCTGGGGGTGCCGGGGTGCGGCTCACAGCCCCCCCGCGCCCGCGGCTGCCTCTCCTCCTGGGGGCGCAGAGCGGGGCCCATGTCCCCCCCGAGCAGCGGCTGCCGGTGTCCCCCTAGGGCTCCATCTCCTCCAGCCGGGCTGGGCTCCGCTTCCCCTGCGGGGCGGGGGGGGGGGGGGTCCCCGGGTCAGGTCCGCTCCGCTGGCCGGGATCTCGGGCCCCGCCGCCAGCGGGGTCCCCCCGCCGCTCCCCGCGGTCCGGGCCCGGCTCGGTAGCGCGGCCCACTGGGGTCTCTCCGTCCGGTCCCCGGATCCTGGCCCGGTTCGGTGTCCGGTCCGAGCGGGGTCTGGCCCCGCGGCCTGGAGGAGCGGGGTCTCCGGCCGCTCTGTGCGGCCCCGGCCCGGTTCGGCTCTGCGCCCGCTCCCAGCTCGGGGCCGCCGCCTCGGCCGGCCCGGTTCGGTTCGGTTCGGCCCGGTTCGGTTCGGTGCTCTCGCCGGCCGGGGGGCTCGGGCCGCTCCGGTTCCGCCCGGCTCGTCCCTGGCCCGCTGCGGCTCTCGGGGCTCCGGGCCCGGCTCAGAGCCCGGCGGGTGTCGCGGGGGAGCCGGTCCGGTTCGGGTCCGGTTCCGATCCCCCGCCCCGGGCTGCGGCGGCTTTTTTGTGTGTCTCTTACTTCTGGGAGCCGCGTCACCCTCCCCCCCCCCCGCGCGGATCCCTGCGCCGATCGCCTCACCGCCCTGCCCGGCGCCTCCGCCGGGAGCTGGGCTGGCAAAGGAGTCCCTCGCTACACACAGCCCGAGAGAGAGAGGCGGGGGGAACCCCTTATACACACTGCAGGGGATGCCAAGCTCCCCTACCCAGCATGCTGCAGAGGAGGGACACGGGAGCCCCCAGTGCACAGTACTGAAGTGGTCTGAAAGAACCTCCCCCATCCCTAAAGCTGGGTAGAAAAGGGACCCCTCCCCAAGGCAGTGCGGATAGGGAAACCCACGACCACCCCAGTGCACTGAAGAGAAGTAATCCCTCCACCCCAATGCAATGCAATAAAGCAAGGGTAGTCAAAGGTGCACATTTCTTGGTCAAGGTCTAGTCCAGGTCAAGACTCCAGAGAAAATAATAATAATAAAAACCCAATCATGATAATAAGGAAATAAAAGATGTCAGGGTCCATTCAAAAGCATCTGGTGGTCCTGATTTGGCCCATGGTCCACCTATCAACTACCCCTGGAGTAAAGGCATCCTTGCCCCTGAATGCACTCCCAATGAAACAATGGGCAACTGAGGCATAGTATCTAAGACCAGAAGGTACCACTAGCACTGAATGCACTGAGGAGAGGGGATCCCCCACCTCAATCATATGCAGATATGGACCCCCACATCCCAAATGCCCTGAAGCAAAGGGGATTTCCCCCACCCCAATGCAATGTAGAGTCAGAAACTCTCCACACCCCTCCGGAATGCACTGAAGAGATGAGATTCCCTCCCCTCTCCGCCCCCCCATGCACTGAAGAGCTGGGATCTTCCCATCCTAATTCACTGCAGAGATAGCTGCCCCACCTTATCCCTAATAAAGGCAAAAAGATTGACTTCGTGATTTTTTTTTTTGGGAGGGGGGGGGGAAATCGGTGCCTAGGAAACTCTTTCCCCTCCCACTGATGGGCAAAGTTTTCAGACATAAAATAGATGCCTAAAGTTAGGCTCTCAATCTCCATATTTAATGTTGCTCCCATTGAATTGAGTTGGAGTTGCGAGCACCTCTGAAGAATCAGGCCCCAAGGTGTCTCAGGAGGTGGGGAGTGCCCAAAACTGGAGACACCCTGAATCAATTACCCCCATTGGAAATAGCAGCCTTGATGGCTTCCCAGACAGTAAATGGATTTTCTTTCCTATTCTAAGAGCTAAGTATTAATAGCTGTTTCCTTCCAGTGAGCTGTATTACCATTTGCTAAAAATATTTCTCTTGCCGCCTTCAAAGCTCTCCCTTAAGCTACACTTCATCAAACTATCCCTCCTTTCCCCATTTCTATCCACCCACACCCTCCCTTTTCTGAACAGCTACCCTATGCTTGGTTTTGTCATGTCTTACGCAGCTCATTGGCTCTTTGGGACAGGGAGGGTCTATTGCTGTAGCTGATGCTCTGTAAAGTGTGAAATTGTGGCAGTGGAGAACCATTGTGTGATAAGTAAATACATAAACTAAAATAAGAGGGTACCCATAGTACCAAAGTAGGAATGGGAATAATAGGATGCTGTAATTACCAGAGCTTTTTGTGGCTATACATCACAGTGCTAATGCCCCTCATCTGGGCATATCACATTTAATCAATTCTCGGCCCTTGCAGGGGCTTTGGTTGCACCTTGAGCCCTCCTCTTCTCGGCAGATGACACCTAATAGTTTTGTTGCCTGAGCGGTGTAATACTTTGGGCTAATTCTGGTTTGGGGGCTTGCTGGGAGGGTGCAGGGGGTGGTAGTGGCCCGTGATAAACAGGAGGGAAAACTGGATGAACTCTAGTGGTACCTTCTGCTCTTGGATGCTTGGTTTTCTGATTGTTTCACTGGGAGTTATTCCTGTGGGTGGGGAGAAAACCTACTACTGCCCCTAGACCAGAAGGGAGCTGTGCACCCTCATCCCCTACTAAATATTCCAGTTAAGGGCCTCACCCTGCTCCCATTGACATCAAAGGGCACAGGATCAAGCCATAAATTAACCCTAATGCCCATTCTCACAATTAAACTTTCAGGGACATGGTTCTCCCTCGCTTGTTTCCCAAACAATCCCCATCTCTTCAGTCCCTAAAACTACAGCTTCCCTGACACATCATTTTATGGTCCCCCCAGCATTTATAGAATATACTAGGCTTGGGGAGAGGTTTAAAATTTGCGCATCAGTTTGCCCACCTGGTCCTGTTTGTGTCTAAACTCTATTGTTAATGTCTGGTAGCACAGACTGTACAGGCAGCACACCATAAATAATAACAATAAAGCCAGCAGCTGAGTTCTGTATTATCTAACCCTACATACCCACCACTCCTCCTCATCCCCACCCCTATTGGTACCAAGCGTCCACCCAAGTGCCATGTTTTTAAGTGCCAAAGATTATTACCCCTATACTACAAGTTCATGAAATTCCATTACCATGTGTCATATTGCCAAGGATTCAAGCTATTACCATATTACCAAGGGGCAAGAGTTCATGCAATATGCCATGGGTGCATGGCAATGCTCCATTAGCAAAGTTTGGTGGCAGCACCTAGTCTCCCACACTCAAGATCTTAGCAGCAATACTTTAGTATCAGGAGTGCCTATCAGTCTTTTCTTACCAAATGCCACAGGATTGATGTACACACTGTTTTGGCAAGCATCAAACGCTCGTGGCGAGGCCAAAGCGACTCAGGACACTGGCCTGTTACCAGATCACTAGGGATATAGCCCAGTGCCCTGCAGTAAATAAGCTACAGTACTGTTTTACCTTGTGGTATAACGTTTTTCACCAGGGATCAGGTTAGCGTGAGCCAAGAGACCGTATTAGTGTCTAATTAACTTCTTCTTTCAAAACGATTCATTGCAAGAGGGGAAGTGGGGAATGAAACCATTCTCTAGATGATGCATGACATTTGCATAGGCACGAAAAAGATCTATATTTTCCTTGTGATTTCCTTTCAGCTGATGATGCGGATGTCATGATCTTAGAGAAGGTGGGGTTCTGGGAAACCCCGTGCCTGATGTCAGGGCTGGTAATTGCATATTAGGCTGTGTTGTCCTTTTATTTTATTTCTTTAACGTATTTTATTGTGCATGACAAAATAATCACATTACAACAACAATTAGCAAGAGGAAAACATCACCAGCATCATAACCAATCTCAGAGGGCCATAGCCTCCTTGCAGATCAATCCATACCTGGATCAATCACTCGCTAGATCTTTAAGTTGGTCTGGCTGGATTTTCATTTTTGGCCCATCATTGGCGATCTTATCATGCCATCACAGCTTTTGGCAACCACAGTTGCTGGCCGGGTAGCAGCATTCCTGCTGAACATGCTTCGTAATTTGCTGGTGTTCCATCTTAATATGTCTGTAACAAGAAAGTGTACACACACATACAGTAAGGATTATTACAGCCTCAGCTGGAATAAATCTGCATAGGTCCATCCAAATCAATGAAGCTAAATTGATTTACACCTGCTGAGGGCTTGCCTCAATGTTTAAAAGAATCATTCTACAAACACACCCCCACGCTAAAGAAGAAGTACGAATTTCCATGTAAGACACTGTTCTCTCCTAATGGTTCACATAGACATTTTAATTTTTAATTCACCAATTAAGAAGGGAAACATCTAATCAGAACAAGCCCTTATGCAAGTACTGTTTATCTTTTTAGCAAATGTTGATTTTGTTAGGAACCAATGGTGCATGCCTTCAAATGTAACGTTTATTAATTTAATACCTGTGTTTATTTATGAGGTTTCTGCTGCTTGAGCAGTTTAACAATGTGAAATCCAGCAGCTAAAATCAATAAGCAATTACACTGTGCACTACCAATTAAAATAGATTTTTTTTTGGCTATAAAAACCTCACTTAGCCTACAATTTACAGTTAGTACCGTCATAGAAACATAGATTAGAAACAGAAAAGGGCTATTAAGTTATCTAATCCATTTCTCCAGGGCAATACAAGGTTGTTCTGTATAGCATATTCTCCCATGTTCAGACCAGAAGTAAATGTGTCAAAGAACTGGGAACTTCTTTCATTGAAGGATATGTGTCCCATGGACCAGAACTCCTCAGCTGGTGTTGCAGTAAAGCATGGTATAAGAAGAACAACTCCTCTGAGGCCTTTTATATTGGACTCCTGGAAATACAAACGCAAGTCAAAATGGTTACGCAATGTTTATTTCTGGAAAGAAAAGAAAGAGATCCAATCTACCTTACTACAATGGCTCACACTAGGAACCTGTTGCCATCTGCTGGAACATCCCAGCATCACAATTCCCACCTGAAAACCTCCCATCTAGCCAGGGGACCCATTTTAAAAGGAGATCCACACTTTTGCAATGAGTCTTTTAATCAAACTTCAGATTATGGAGTTTATGGGAAACCTAGTCAGTGCAGTTCACGAACACTCTAGGGTTCAGCTCTGAATTCACTGGGCCAGACCCTCAGCTGATGTAAATTGTCATGATTCTATTGACTTCAACTGAGCAAAAGCAATGTCCACAAGTTGAGGATCTGGTCCATTGTGGTTTGGTTGGTGTGCCTGTGTACATTGTGACCTTTAAGATGCCAACTGCCCCTACACACAATAATCCAAACCAACCACAAGAGCAACTTTGGGAGAATTATTTGAGCTGGATCTACTTACATGAGTAGTGAATCTGGATCAGTAAGTTAGAAACTTTTTTTGGAGGTGGTAAAAAAGTCAGAAAAATAACATTTTGCAAAGTTTTTCCCCAAAAAATCAAATTTGGACAAAAATTTCATTTTTTAACTTTTTTTTTTTTTTTAATAATAGCTCTATAGCTAATTGGGGAAAAAACAGGAAAAATGTGCAAAACTCTATTTTTATGTGCTGTCAAAATTCTAATTTTGAAGAATTATTTCTCCCTAACATTTCAGATGTTGAAAATTTTTGACCAGTTGTAGTTTCCTTATTTTTGGTAGCCAGTATATGCCCCTGTCAATTTGGCTGAGGTATTTATAACATTTCTGGCCATTTCCTTTCCACCGTTCATTGTAGAATAAATATAAACATCTCTTTCTTTTGTAGGTCTGTTTGGTTGTCTTCATTTGTATTATTCTCAAAAATATTAAGAAAGCGTTAAATTAAAAAAAATCAGCATAAGGAAGCATTTCAAGCTTTAACCTTGGCCTTAGTATAAACATAGCAAGAAGTTTAATTAAAGAGATTCTGTTTATGAGGAATCTACGTCCTCACATTCTGTACATTTTTAACAGAGAGAGTAATTAACCATGATATGATGGTTTCTCCATCACTTGCAGGATTTAATTCAAGACGGGGTATCTTTCTAAAATATGGTCTAGCTCAAACAGAAGTTATTGCCTTCAAGGAGAAATCATGGGTGAGGTTCCTTTGGCCTGTAATTACTGGAGATCAGACTACATAATCATATTGGTCCCTTCGGTCTTAAACTCTTTTAATCCTAATTCCATTTAGGGTAGAAGCATGTGTGAGATTTTGAGAGGAGAGAGGTTTACCCCTACCATCCCCAATAATCTATGGGATTAAGGCCTCAGCTGCCGTTAGGTGATGGATTTAGAATCGGTGATAGAAAACACTGATATTTTACATTTAAATTACACCATTTATTGCAAACTATACACCGCACCAGTTAAGTGCAGCAGTCTCTGGCCGGTGACAGCTCTTTGGGACCCTCCACAACAGAGTGTGAAGGGGAAATTCTGCCTCTGGACACCAGCGGAAACACTTAATATTACACAATGTGCCTTAAGCTTTTAACACTTAAGACCAACAGAAAGGGCCTTGGTTTCTAAGGCCTCATCCTTGACTTTTTAACAGTCTCATGTAAGAGTCTCCCACACACTGACCTTAAGTTGTCAAGGAAGGATGAAAGGCTGAGGCAATGCTGCTAGCATTTCAACCTGCTATGCCGTGAAGTTTACGTAACACAGACTGGATGCTTAGATAGACCGTCCCCAGCATTCTCTCTGGCTACAGAAGTGCACCCAAAGGGAACATAGCATGAGGATCTGAAACAGAGCAGCTAGGCAGTCAAGTCAATCCATTTGTTTCAACTTGCAAACAGATCTATCAGCAGCTCTTTAGCTATTTTCACTTTGCAATGCAAGAATCCGCCGTAGCTGAATCATCTGCTGCCAAGCCAACTGCTCCCCACAAATCACAATGCTGGGTCTTACCAACCTACTGATTATGTTTAAAAACATGGACAGCAGTCCCTTGACTGTAAGTGGAAGCTCTCACCACAGCCTGGCTTTGTGGCATAGAGCAGTAAGCACTGCCTTTCGCTGGCTCCAAAATGCAATTGATTATATTAATTTTCCACGCAGCTAGCTAGTTGCCCCCCTGTTGGGAGTAGGTTAAGGCTGGTTTTGCTCTCACGCTTAGCACAGCTTAAATCTTCCTGCCTTATTGATTTCGGTAACTGTCTGAGCTTCGATTAAATCGAGCTCACCTGTGCATTATCTAATCTGCTCTGAGCTAGGGCTTGGTTCAGTATTCTTTGATCCCAGGGAACTTACTTGGGGGTTATATCCTTCTGAGCCAGTTGGGAATTTACTTTGAACTTGGCCTTTTGCTGAGATTTACTTTCTGAGACAGCTTTAAGCTATCTTCGATGCTATGGCCAGAAGCAAGACAGCCATGTATCTAATGAACCTAACTATCAAGCCATCCACAACTCAAAAGGGGAGATTCTACAGCCAGACATTTGGCTGTTGCTTTTATCCTCATGTTGACCTAGACAGGATCTGTTTTAGAAGCTGATATGATGCCTGATCAGTCACTATTAAAAGCCATTTTGATGCAATCAGGAATTTGGGGAAGGGGATGGGTGGAAGTGCTATTGTGCATATAGCTATGTAACTGATTTTTTTTCTATGCTGCACCTTTAAAGGGCCAATGGCTCTGCTGTCAGCAGCAAGCTATTCTGTGTTCATTTCAGCACACACTGCTAGCAGAGACATACACAGGAGTGGTCTATGCTTCAACACTTTATCAGCAGACTATGTTAGTTAGGAGTGTGATTTTTTCAATCATATGACGATGGTGGAAAAAGCCATAGTGTAGATGCTGTTGTGGTGGTCTAAATGTGACTTATAATAGTATTGCTTATTATAGGTCCCAAACTAAAATAAACTATACTGGTTTACACATTTTTATATGGATAGAGCTGTGTCTACACTAGAAGGGTTTTGCTGCTTTAACTACACTGCCATAATTAAAGCAGCAAAACATTTTAAGTATACACAAGTCTCCACACACTGTGCTTTCTGTCATGGAGCCGTTCTTTTTGTTGTCTTTTAAGGGCTCGTGCACATGGGGACGCTCAGGAAAATTAACCCAAATTAACTTTTAAAGTGGATTAGTTAAACCACATTAAATCCTTATGTGAACACAATGATTCAGAATTAAAGTGGCCTTCATTCGATTTTTATTTCCAAACTTTCCCGAGTGTCCCTGTATAGACAAGCCCTGAAATCAGCATGCTTCTGACTAGAAGTGTGAGTTGGCTTGTGTTGTTGTTGCAGAGCTGGAAAATAATACTATCTCCAATCATGTACAAGGACAGTCAGATGTGCTGGAGGGGTTGAAACCTTTTGACAGGAGTCTCAATTAAAGACAACACTGTACTTGTCAGGAAAGTTATCCCAAAAGCTATACCTTGAGGTATTGGGGATGGCATAAAAACTGACAATTTCTCCACTTCTGAATTAATTCTGAATAAAAAGTTCCTTTCCTTCAGGGGGGCTGAGAGCCATTGAACCAAACTGTAAACACTGTATATGATGGAAACCACTTCAAACCAGGGGGTGCAGGAGCATCCTCAGCACCCCTAATTCCAGCATCTATACTCTCCTTTTAATTAAAGCATTTTATGGTCATCTTAGTTAAAAACCTTCTAATAAGCAACTTGAGCAGGTCTGTATTTAAGGCCCAATTCTGTTCCCACCAAATCAACTGCAAAACTCGGATTGTAGTGTGATGGGAGCAAAGTCAGGCTCATGCACATCAAAAGCAAACCACTCCTAAAATGGGAAGAGGATTAGGCCCATAAAAAACTAATTCCTTCTATGCTAATTCACTAGAACACATGCACACTATGATTTAGAAGGAGAAAAGTGCCGATACATTGGGATAATCAAAAGAGTCCCTCCTTGCCCAGAAATTGCTCATGCAACTCAAGGCTGACGCAGACAATTTCTCTCTTTGCAATTTGATTTCTTTGGAAATGGCACCAGACTTTGCAATTTTATTTCCAGCCAAGCTACACAAAGTCTGGAAGGATCAGAAATGCATTCAGGACTTTCATGAGGCTTAAAACATTCTCTCATCTTTCATAGCCAAGAAACAGACCTGCTGACAGTGCTGGTATTAAGTCTAGACTCTAACGTCTTAAAACATTCAGCTTTTTCATCAGTGCCTGGGCCACTGTTGCAAGGGAATAAAGCCCTGAATATTATAAAATACCAGCCTCTTAAAACATAAATATGGGGATCAGTTACAGAAGTATGGCAGAGGATTGAAAGGGAAGGTTTTATATATATGTATGCTAGGGCCAACAGTGGTAATTTGGGTGGGGGGGGAAGGCTTTTTAAGGCAAATGGAGAGGTATAAAATGAGATGGGTTTCAGCAGCATTGGAGAACCCAGTGTGATCCATGAACCCCTAAATGCCATCTGGGAAGGGGGTTACAAGAATATCCGGATTCTGGTATATACATTCTGGTTTACCAAAGAGCATCAGGTGAGGTCTTAAATGAAAGCCAAGGTCACACTGATTTCACAATGATATTAACAATGTATGTACAGATACCAGGTCAAGAGTTACATACGTCTACTGAAAATGTGCTTTAAAGTCTGCATCAAGGCAGAGTTGACAAACAGGTTTTCTGCCAGATAAAATGTTTTTTGACCGGTCTCTCTGTCAGCAGGTAAACTAAGCATTTTAAGCCAACACAATGGCAAATTATTTACATGTGAAATCAACGGGGCGGGTGGGGGAGATGTGAAATCAACAGGGAGGCAGCACACTGGAGAATGAGCCACAGGGAGGTTAGCCTGTTGAGTTTAGTCTCTAGAAAGCATGTTAGTTTTGTTTTATATGTAACTGTTTCCTTCCATTATCCATACACACTCTCTCTTGAATAGTTGATAATAAGCTTGTTGTTTTCACTATAACTATATCTAAGTGCTGTGATGTTAAGTCAGGGGCTGACCCTGAGCTGAATCACACAAAGCGGGGTGCACCCTGTTCCCTTGGTGGAGACAAGCAAATGTAGTGTTTCTGTGGGTGTTCAGTGGGTAAGAGGCTGGACACCTCAGTTCCAAAGGGGCCCAGGGACTGGAGTGCACTGATTGTTAGCCTGCATGGCACAGTAAGGGCTGGCCTAGCCCAGAGGTGAGTGCATGGGTAGCTGACAGGCTGCTGGCGTCAGGGAGCTGATACCCGTTAAGCACAAGCAAGTTTTTCTCATGCTGGAGACGGCGGCGGGGAAGGCTACAAGGTGACTCTCAATCCTGGGTACCCTGAAAACTGTCACACCCACCGCTTGCTTGCATGTTCCCCCCACCAGCTCAGGGCTAGATTCTGCTCTGTGCCTCTTAAGAGGTGCCACACAGACAATAAAGCCCGGGTGTACGTCATCACGCCATCTTTGCACCCTCCAGATTCTGGGCCACTGAGGAGGCTGCAGTGGCCCCCAGCATAAGTTAGAACAGCCCCGAGGAGTGCTCAAACACACAGCAGCTTCCTCAGGGCTGTCTACGGGCCGTGCAGCAGGCAGCCCAGAATTCACATAGTGCTGAATGCGACGAGTACGCTCATCCTCGAGGCTGGGACTTGCAAGGGTCAAGGCGGCATAGGGCTGCCTGCCTTGGATCTACACCAGTGCTGTGCCAGGGGAATTTGCTCCCAGTTGGGGCTCTTCCACAGCGCTACATTGCTGGGGCAGCCTGGGGGCCAGAATCCCCCCCTCCATATGCTGCGGTGGAAAACCTCCCGAGTGGGCCCAGATACCTGTAGATGGCCTCATTCATTCTGACCAGCTTTGGGACCTTTATTCTCTTCCTGAGATGAGCCATTCTCACTCCTTGTTTTCTCTCCACAACACTCCTGTGACTTAGGCTCTAGCCTCCTTTTACAGATGGAGACACTGAAAGACATGGAGGTAAAGGGACTTGCTCACAAGTCCCTTAATGAGACACTGGCAGAGGCAGGATTGCACGTCCAAATACTTGATCCATTGATTGGTGGGTATGGATCCCAAATGCTTTACCCATCCAGCGGTTCTCAACCAGGTGTCCGAGGCCCCGGGGGGCCACGAGCAGGTTTCAGAGGGGCCGCCAAGCAGGGCCAGCATTAGACTCGCTGGGGCCCAGGGTAGAAAGCCAAAGTCTCCCTTAAGGGGTTGAAGCCTGCGCCCTGAGCCCCACCACCCGGGGCTAAAGCCAAAGCCTGAGCAATATAGTTTAACGGAGGCCCTGTGGCACGAGGCTCCAGGCAATTGCCCTGCTTGCTATCCCCTAATGCCGGCCCTGGCTTTTACACACCAAAAAACAGTTCATAGAATCATAGAATATCAGGGTTGGAAGGGACCTCAAGAGGTCATCTAGTCCAACCCCCTGCTCAAAGCAGGACCAATTCCCAACTAAATCATCCCAGCCAGGGCTTTGTCAAGCCGGGCCTTAAAAACCTCCATGGAAGGAGACTCCACCACCTCCCTAGGTAACGCATTCCAGTGCTTCACCACCCTCCTAGTGAAAACTGGCAGCCAGTATTTTACCTTCAAAAGAAGAAACTGCATTAAAGAGAGAGAGAGACTCGGTTCCTTGTATAGTTAAAGTGTCTTTATTTTATAAAATGTAATAGAAAGCTTCTACACCATCCACCGGTGGAACATTAATAATTATTACACAGTAATTCAAACACAAGTTAGTATTTCACACTGGTCCCACACATCTGTTCCAGACACCATGGGTTAGCCCTTCTACTCAGTGTAATTTGGGACATTCTCTCCCACCATGTGCTTCACTCAGATGGCAAGGTATCTTCCCTCTCCCTGGGTCCATGATTCTGCACTTGTGCCCACTGCAGGCACTACAAGGCCTTTGCTAGAAGCATTCTTGCCATCTCTTTTCTGCAAAGCCACTGTCAATTACTCTTTTTGTCTTCGGGCACCCCTGTATAACATTCTAAACAGCCTCATCAGAGGCTCTGCAACAAGTCCCCTTTCTGCTCTCGGAAGCACAAATAAAGGAACTCCTTGGCCATTACAGCTCATATTTTTCTAAGTGCACACCGGCTCGTGCAAAGTGCCTATCTAATTTGCACGTGCTACTACTTCCACTGCACGCACCACCATGGCTACTCGACCATTTGTGCATGTAACGGCATCAACTTTGAATGCAACTGCACACCAAACTTTTCTGAAGATCTAGGTCTCAATCCAAACCATCAGGTCTGCGCATGGAACCATTCCTGGCCGGCAATTAGAACATACCAGGCTCAGCTTTCTTCTAAGCCTACTTGAGACTCCAACCTTCAAGCCTTCCCTGCACAAACCCTTTATTGACTGATGAGAGGTCCACACAAAAAGATTTTCAGGTTCAGGCCCACTGCAGGAGGTGGTTGAGACTCCAGACATACTCCTGTAGTCACCACGTGGGCAAACAACCCCACCACCCTCGCTTTAATCAAACAGAAACTTTACCTGAGAAGAGATTGCAGGACTGGCCCCTAAATATATTTCCAGTTCACAGTAGCAACTGGTACCTCTCAGAATCCTGCCTGTAAACACTGTTCAAAAGCATCACATCCCTCTGGGGTTTTGTGATTTGAGTAAGCCAGGGATTGAGAAGTGCTATGTTTGAGTTAGAAAGTTTAGTCCCAGTTATAATTCATAGTTTATATACCCTGGGGGAAAGTTCTCAAATCACAGCAGTAACACTCTACACTTATACAGCACTGCTCACCAGAGACCTGAAAGCACTCACCATAGGTGGGTAAAGTGCTTTACTGTTGATAAGCCTCAAGACACCCCTGTGAGGTAGGTCAATATTATACCCATTTCATAGATGGGTAAACTGAAGCAAAGAGGTCACATGACACACAGGTCAGTGGCAGGGCCAGGAATAGAACCCAGGAGTCCTGATTACCACTTACCTGTGCTAACCACCTACCTCCCTTCAAGAGTGAACATTTGTATCACTGCACCGAGCAAAACAGGTGGAGTTTCCCTTTGAGGGCTGGCCTGCCCTTCTGTCAGCTCTGTTCACCTGAAGCTGGCATGTGGCAATTCGCTTGTCAGTTCTTTGGTTGCAACAGGTGACATCTACAGGAGAACTGAAATATGAACTGTAGATTCGTGCATGGCGGAATCCACACGTAAAAGGGCCAGGATCAAAACCAAATTGTGCTTAAGAGACTGCAGCGAGACAAACACAACAGCATCTGAAAACTGGAACACAGTTTCCCCAACACAGCAGAATCTGTGCATGGGGCCAATGTCAGCAACACAGCTTTCCTATGTACAGGTCAGCCGGCTATCACAAAGGCAACACTAGGCCAGATTCTGGTTTCAGATACACTGGTTTAAATCCACAGTGGAAATGCATTGCCTTTACTCTAGGTTAACCAAGGTCAGGATCTGGTTGTTACTCTGCGAGCTGCCAGTCTCATCCTACTTAAAGATTTAGGTTTTTAAATGAATTTACTGCTGGAGAGAGATGTTGGTTTGACCAGCCTTAACTATGTCATTTATCCACAAGTTAGAGCACGCTAAGCAGCAAAGCAAGCTTCCTCTGTGCTATCCCCTGTCCCTGGACAGATGGGAAACATCGCAAAGGGGAATTCGGTCTCCATGGGCAGATCAGCCCACCTCCGGAGACAGCCAGCAAGTGGGGCAGTTATAGCCCCTTGCTGATGTGGCTTTTTGTGATGGGAGCAGTTAGACACCTGACTACTGGAGAGGGAACCGAGAACAACATTGTGAGTATCGTTTTTAACGATCAGGGGTGGGAAGGAGTGAGCTGGGGGGAAAAGCCATTGTAAGCTCTTCGCGTCAGAGACTGCCTCAGTGTGTGTGTTTGTACAGCACCTAGTACACCGAGGCCTCGATTCTGGGCGCTACTGTAACAGAAATAACAGAAATAAATAAATTCATAAAGAATTACAAGCAACCAGAAGAAAAATAATACTGACTCACTTGCATTCTGGCTCAACCGCCAAGCTTCTCTCTTCCAAAGGAAATGCCAAGATAATAATAAATATCTACCACATTTTGCATATACAGACCCCCTTTTACCCAAGAATCTGAAAGTGCTTCACAGAGGTGTGGATCAGCCTCATTATCCCCACTTTACAGATGGGGAAACCGAGGCACAAAGAGAGCTAAGCGACTCACCTTGCGAGTTGGTGGCAGAGCCAGGAATCCTGACCCCTAGTTTCCCCACGCCAACCACTAGACCACACCTCTTCTGAGCAGGAAATCAGAGACACACTAGGTGCGTGCACTGTGCAGTACATTGAACACGGAGACCTAGTGCTTGATCTTATCTCCTTCAAGATTAGATCAGTGCTGAAGGAGTCAGCCACTAACACTGCAATTTACACCTGTGCTGATGCACTGGCAACTGCTTTAATTGTAAATTAAGCCCTTTCCCCACTCACGCAGTTTGCTATATGTCTACATACGTACAGCACACCTCTAATCCAGTCTCTTCCAGGTAACACTCCCCAGACTCAATGCATTGATGGTGTAACTCCACTGACTTCAATGGCGTTACACCAGGGATGCACTTGGCTCAGTTCTCTCTAATGTTAAATGGCTCATCTCCCAAGAATGACCTTCCAGTCCAGGGGCTCGATCCCCTTCTTGCAAGATCGTGAACTTGGAGTCCGCAGGGTTAATGACTCTTCAGATAGCCGTTTGTTTCCGAGTACAGCTCCTCGTTCCTCCGGCTCCTCCAGGCATGGTACTTCTTCATGCTTTTCCTCCTAGCGAAGCGGCAAATGCTGACCATGAAAACCCAGGAGACCGCGTACATAATCACCCCCCCCACCTTAATGAACCACCTGGGCTTGGGTGACACAAGCTCGCAGTACATGAGCCAGGCCCCGACCCCGATCCGCACGCCCGTGAAGAGGGCCACGAAGAAGAAATCCACCACGTCCCCCGTGAAGCTGTGGTAGAGCCCCATCTCCCGCAGGAACCAGCGGGCCTGCAGCAGCGGATTGGTGATCTCGCTGCCAAAGATGACGGCGTTGACTTCAGCAGCCGACTCACCCAGGGCCAGAGACACTGTGATTCCCAAGATGCTCACCATGTGATGGGCCAACATCAGAGCACCCTCCGCCTGGAAGTATATGCACCAGCCCAGGTCGAAGAGGAAGTAGCCCAAGCTCAGGCACAGCCCGTGCACCTGGAGGGTTGTGTTCGGGGACCCTGGAAAGGAAAGACACCAGCTGGTACATTAAAGTGAGGAGACGCCAGGCAGGCAGGATCTGCAGAAGGGGCAAGGTGTTCTCCTCCAGCAATGGCCGCTTCGCCTGGCACTGAGCAAGGGAAAGCTGAGGAAGTCACAATAATGGCCTCTATGCTTGCAAAACACCTCCCATCCCAAAGGAGCCCAGAGAACATTACAGAAACACGCCCCCCCCTCCATGAATCACCTCCCTACCAAATGTAGCAAGGCCTCCTGTGGAGGGCAGAACTCAGATGCACGCTGGCACAGAATACTGCAGGGAGCGGGGAGGAAAATCCTCCCTGTAAGCGACAGCTCTCCTCCACCATGGGGAGCGATGACATTCACAGCAGACAGGACCGCAGCTTTTAAGAGCGGGGCCACCTTGCCAGTATTCAAACCTGTGGTTCCAGAGGGTCATAGGCCTGACTCCCCGCAGCACTAAAGCCTCTTTACACCAGTTAGGTTGGCAGAAAGGGGTTGCAGGGCAGAGACAAGCCCCCCTCCCCCACACACCCTGGGAATATCTCCAGTGCAGGGACCTCGTATGACCAGCATTGAGCTAGCAGCTCCCCTCCACAGGAGTGCCAGGTACGGGGCTGTTCTGGCGTGGACAGGCAGGGGCAGAGGGGTTGGGAACAGGAGGTGGGATTTTTATGTCCCCATTATTCTGCATCCCTGCAAAAATGCCACAGGGGCCTTTGAAGAAAGAGCACAAGTTAAGGCAGCCCTCTCACAGATGCACCAGCTGTACTGGCCCCTGGCAGCCTCTGACCAGGGGAGGCAGAAACTGCGCCCCACTCTGTCCCTGCACCGGTGCATGAAGCTGCCCCTGCATATTTGGAAACTGATGCCTATAACTCTAGACCATCCCCTCTGCCGGAGTCACACTGCTTATAAATGCTTACCAGACAGCTACTAGCCAGAGGCTGATAGGCGAGATGAAGGTGGAACCACAACAGCTATGTTCAGAGCCCTTTCCCCTGCAAATCACTACCTGAAATCCTCTATGTCTGAAATGGGGAAGGAAGTCCTGGGATTCCTACTAGGGCATACCAGCTGTGGGTTCAGAGATTTGATACATTAGAAGCCCCCCCCAGACAGCTGCAATCTAGCAGGACCTTCCTTCTCTCTCTTCCCATGTTAGGGAGGAGTTCAGTACTTTCTCTCTCACCATGATCAATCAGCCAAGGTTTATTTGTGTCCTCCTTTGTGAATAGCTCCGGAGCCTCCTCTACCACTACGCAGAACTTTTCCAAGTAGCAGAGTGAAATTAACAAGAGGTTGTTAAGTTTCACTGCAGCTGCTCATAATCTTGTGGGCAGGGGTGAGGAGTGTCAAGAATTCTGTCCATTTCACACTGCTGTTGCCTAGGCAAAGCTATGAACAGCAACAGAGGCACTTGGGCTGTCTATCTGCACTCAGGCAGGCAGCACTGCATTGGGTCACATTTGGAAGACTGTCTTTGCAACCATAGAAGCTTTTTTTTTTAAAATGGAGGTTTATATTCTTCAGAAGAATATGAAATAATCCCCCTCCCTGTACAAACAAATCAGGGTCAGTTTCCTACTCACTAGCAGGTTTCTCATATTCCTCACATGCTTGGTGAGTGGCAGCTTTAGTGCAATAATATTACTTTGCCCTCACACCCATTTCATAAGCCGTGTACACCAGTTACACGCTGAACTTGCCCCAGAGGCTTCCATGGGATTAGCACCTACTTACTTCAGTCTGCTTTGGGTGCATAAATGAGAGATCCCAGCCTTGAGGAGTTTAAAATCCCCAGCAAAATGCACAGATACAGTGCAAACAAAGGAACAGGGAGAGTTAGCCATAGCCAATCTGATGGCAGGGCAGGGGAGAGAAGTGGGTTTGAATGAAGCCATTCCAGAGGGAGCAGGCTGCAAAGAGACTCAGAGTGAGACCAGAAGAAGGGGACAAAGGGAGCACTAACAACACTAATTAGATTCCTCCCTTCCTGGCACCAATTACATTTGACTGGAGATGGAGCCCAAGAAGGAAACAGCCAGCAAGATCCACTGAGGAAGATGGGTGGGCTCCTGTTGCTCAGAAGACACCACTCTCTGCCATGACTCATGAAATCAGTAGCCTGAGGGCAAAACCCCCATAACACACCTGGGTGAGTCAAAGGCCAGGGGCCATCGATAAAACCAATGTAAGCAGAGAGGCAGGTGGCGAGGACACCGTGGGTCAGAGTGACCAGCCGGCAGCTCCACTCATAACTCCTGTGCTTATACCGATGGCAGAACCAGGTGTAGAGAGACAGCCAGGAGATCAGACTGCAGGTCACCCGGAGGGGCATAGAGGCCATCATCCTAGGACAGGGCAGGGAGACAGAGAAAGATTAGTTAATCTAGTCACATGCAATGTCAATTGGCTCCATCACATCATTTCCAGACTTACCACTAAGTTGCTCTGACAACTCCTCTGTATAAATTAGTATTTTCTGCTGCTTGTTATAACAAATTATTTTGAAGGCACCTGCTGCCATAGCACCAGAGCATGCAGCAAATCCTATTAGAGCTGCCACCTTCTCTCCTCCCCTGCCTCAGACAGAACCATTTTACTCAGGTAAGGCACCATCGCAGGCAATGGGCTAGAATACAATAAGTAGCAGCCTCACCAGCTCTCAAATTGCTTCCCATAAGAGGGTCAGCATCATAATCTCCATTTTTCAGATGGGGATCCTGAGCTACAGAGCGGTGATGTGAATTACCCCAGGTCACACTGCGACTCATTGGCAAGGTTTGGAATGTAAGGTCTCTTGCCTCCCAATTCTGGAACAGGCTACCATCTATTGCCAGGGAACCCTCCGTGACTCTGTTAGGAGGAAGCCTGTCTGAAAGAAGTGTGTCCTGCAGAGAACCCCAAAGGTGATGAGAATTAGACCCACTAGGAGTGAATTCCAGTGGCTGGCCCAATATTGAGAAAGCAGCCCATGGGGAGTGCCAGCTGAAGCAACCTCACCAGTCTTACCTGTTGTGGGGAGGTGTGTTGTGAGAGATGCTCTTCTAGGCCACTAGGTCCTAGCCCAGTTGGGTCCTTAAAGACCAGGACTTGGAAATGGACCCATTATCAGACTGGCAGCCAGAGTAGAGTGCAGAGCACGGGTGGGATGTGTTCTCAGCCATCTACTCTACTTAAGTGGCAGGCTCCTGCATTCTGAAAAAGTTTTAAGACTGAGCTCCAAGTATAAGAGTCATCCCTGGGCCTCAACTCTTCTCCTCCCGTGCCTTCTGCGCCTGAAAGGTCTGCCCGTCACATCACCTGCCCTGCTTTGTAACATTGCTCATGGAGGGCAGCATCTCAATTCCACCTCTGCTGGAACAAGAGAAATATTTTGCACTCCTACAGGACTTGCCACCTGAGGAGTGCTGCCTGTCACAAACATTAAGCAGGCCTTCCAACACTTCACAATACCCATTTCCAGATGTGTACACAGGATACATAGACATGGGCAAGAATTTCACCTGACCCCTATAATCTCCTTCCACTTTGACTATTGGACCACCTTTCCCTTTTGAGTCCTAGTTCTCCACATTCCAGCACACCCCCTTTTCTCACATACGTAAAGAAGTCTGACCACATCACCCCTCTTCTGACAACCGGTTCCCCCTTCATCTCAGGGCACAGTTCAAAATTGCTCCTCATCTATTTGAAAACCCTCTACCAGATCTTCTCTGCTACTCACCTCAGTTCAGCTAGCACCCGGCCTCTTCTGTCTCTTCAGCACTGCTGGCATGAGCTCCTGCCATCTGGAGCAGCCTCCCAGGATCGCTTCGCCGATTCTCTATCTAGCTTCAAATCTCATCTAAAGATACGCGTGTTTTCCTTTGCCCTCTTTGACTGCTGTGGGTTTTTCCCTCCCTCTGATAGTTAATGGTAATTTTGCAAAACTAAAGCATTTCCTGGATACTTTGTGTGAAAGATGCTCAACAAAACAAAGCTGCCTTTTAAAACATGATAATTACAGATTTTTCTTTAAACACACGCACTCCACATGTGTAACTTCATAGGTACCGACATGCTGTTTAAGCCTCTCCTTTAGTGGTGTAGAAAGTAAGCTCTGTTTTAAGAGCAACTTACAATTACTGTGCACTGCCACAGCTGGTGGTGGTCATATAAGGCAGCACTTGAAAGGCGAACAATCTGTGCAACCCATGGGAAACTATCCAAAAGTGATCCTACCCCCAGCCCAGCTATCCCTCCTTATTTGTATTACAATAGCGCTGAGGGGCCACAGACAGGTACTGTACAGACAAGAATACAGCCTCTCCCCCAGAGAATATACAATCTAAGTGCATGACAGAAAGCAACATGTGGATGAGAGATAAACAGCATGGAGCAGTAAGTAAGTAATAATAATACATACTTGTCTAGTGTAACTCTTATCAGTAGATCGCAAAGTTTAACATAAGAAGGAAACATCTCAACTCACCCCTGCTTACCCATCCTGCTCACTGCACCCAAAAACCGCTCACATTGGTTCTTCCTGTGACCCTGAACCCACAATCCTTTGCAACCCCCAAAGCATTGAGAGGATAATATGGATATAAGGAATAGCCAACATGGATTTGTCAAGAACAAACCATGACAAGCCAACCTAACTTCTCTCTTTGACAGTTACTGGCCAAGTAGATGGAAAAAAGCTGCAGATGTGATATATCTGGATTTTACTTAGGGGGTTGACAAAGTGCCACATGAAATTCTCATTAGCAAACCAGGGAAATGTGGTCTAAATGAAAGTACTGTCAGGTGAGCACACAACTGGTTGAAAGACCATACTCAAAAATCAGATCAACTGTTCGCTGTCAAACTGGGGGAAGGAACCAAAGGGGGACTCAACAGGGGTCAGAATTAGGTCCAGTACCATTCAATATTTTCATTAATGCCTTAAATAACAGAGTGGAGAGTACACTTACAAAATTTACAGATGACAGCAAGCTGGGATTTCTCCCATTGACAATCCACGCCTAAGTGACTTAGAATCATAGAAGATTAGGGTTGGAAGGGACCTCAGGAGGTCATCTAGTCCAACCCCCTGCTCAAAGCAGGACCAACACCCAACTAAATCATCCTTGATTTGGCCAAAGTGTCACAGAGATTGCATGGAGGAGTCAGGAATTAACACTGGATCTCCTGAATCCCATCCCAGTACTGTAACCAGAAGAAAGACCTTCCTCTTCAGGATAAAATATATCATACCAGGGAGCTCCATCTCCCTACTGCTGCTCTCCCGCCTCACCACAACATCCTCCAATTTACTTTACATTCAGTCTAAACTCAAAATGTTAGAGGGTGAAGGAGAGTTCACAGTTTTTCCATCTCTCCATCTGTTATAGCAGGAGCTTTCACACTTGCTATCTGGTCACCCTACCAGGAATAAATGTCTGATCCAAAGTCTTGGGAATAAATGGGTGCTCCTGTTTCTTTTGAATGGGGCAGGTAGCTATCACTCCGAGATATTGCTGAGGGAAAGGGGGTAGAGAGCTGGGATTAGTGAGGGCCGAAAAAACTCTAGTGGCACAAGGCAGGACTTGTCCATCTAGTTTGAGTCTGACTCTTAGCTCAGAGACCAGGGCTCACGCTTTCCCTACATGACATGGAAAACAGCAGAGGGGGCAAGAGAGGAATGAGACGAAATTGCACAGAAAGTTGAGGAAGGAATCTTCAGGGCATGAATCACCTTTGGGGCCAGCCCAGAGCCTATGGAAAGACCAGCACTGAATAGAGCGAAATAAATGTCATTCCCAGAGGGAGCCTGTCATGCTGGAAGCTGGCCAATACCATTCGGCTCGTCCTAGCACCAGGCTGAGCCGGAGGATGCAGCCAAAATAATACACTGGGCAGGGAACACGGCACAGACAGGCGGCACCTGATGAGCCTCTGAATAAGCAGGACGTTGGAATAACATCCCGACCCGCTGAGCCAGGAGAGAGTTTAGGAGCAGCTGATCACTGTATCCTGCGTGATGCAAGGGGCAGCAGAGCTGGATCTCCTCTCTCTCTCCACCCCGGGGGGCTCCCCAGTCTCAACAGGAAGCAGCTCCCAATGCCGAGGGTCTCTTCCCCCAACCTGTACTAACCAGAGCTGAGAGAGATGGGGAACTCCTTATTGCCACCCTGCGCCCGAGCAGGATGAACTAGTGTGCGCCTCCCTTGGTCCGGAGAGATGGGGACCCCCGTGCACCCCCTTGAGCCGGAAAGCTAGGGACCCCCATGCGCCCACTTTAGTCTAGAGGGATGGGGCCCCCATGCATCCCCTTGGTCCGGAGAGCTAGGGTCCCCCGTTGCGCCCCCTTGAGCCGGAGAGCTAGGGACCCCCGTGCACCCCCTTGGTCCGGAGAGATGGGGTCCCCGTGCGCTCCCTTTGGTCTAGAGGGATGGGGCCCCCCATGCACCCCCTTGGTCCGGAGAGATGGGGCCCCCGTGCACTCCCTTGGTCCGGAGAGATGGGGGCCCCCGTGCGCTCCCTTGGTCCGGAGAGATGGGGACCCCCGTGCGCTCCCTTTGGTCTAGAGGGATGGGGCCCCCGTGCGCCCCTGGGTAGCTGAGTTCCATGCGCCCTTGTCCCGGGGCTGCCCGTGCGCCCCAGCTGGCCCGGAGAGTTGGGGAGTCCCGGGCGCGCCTGGCGAAGTTACCTGGCCAGAGCTCCAGGCCTCAGCCGGGATCCTGCTCAGTTCCTCCGCCCCTGTAAGCAAAGCGTCTCTCGGTAACAGGAACCACAGAGCGCCGCGCAGGAGGCTCCGGCAGCCGGCTGCTGACAGAGAGGATCTCGGTTTAGGGTCGCCTGCTGGTGGGGAGGACGGACGGCAGCACGGGGCCGGCGGAGCAGAAAGTGTGTGTGTGGAGAAGAGAACAAACTCCCTCCAGACCCCTATGTACAGGGGGGATTTATTTATTTTTTTAGCGAGGGAGGGACAAGAAACACAACCACCCCTCATCTGCCCTTGCCCGCAGTCTCTCCCAGCGCACAGGAGGAGAGGCTGTGACTTATATTGGCATGATGTAAATTACAGTACTAGCACCCCAAAGACACCCCCTCTCCGAATCAGGGCCTTGTTGTACTAGGTCATGGAGGAAGCCATCCCCAGGCACAAATGGAGGCAGGGAAAGAGAATTACTTGACCCACTCCACTCTATGTGCAGATCCACAGCGTGGGGAAGGAGGGACCACTAACTCCCACCTCTATGCAATACACTGACCTAGTGAATGGCTGCATTACTGTCTCACCGGTGGGGGAACTCTGCATCCGCTCAGATAGCTGATGTTTGCCAGAATTTGGGAATGGGTGACAGGGGATGGATCACTTGATGATTCCCTGTTCTGCTCATTCCCTCTGGGGCACCTGGCATTGGCCACTGTCGGAAGACAGGATACTGGGCTAGATGGACCTTTGGTCTGACCCAGTAGGGCCGTTCTTATAGCAACGACCTCAGCTGTTAGTAGGGACGGTGCTAGTTCAATCCCAACAAAACAATATCCAGCCACCGGTCCTTACACAACAATTGAGGCCAGAGGGGGAAAGAGAGCCATACACCCTAACCCCAACGTCACATGCCCAGATCTGGGGCAGCTGAGCATAACCCCCTTTCTGACCCTTCTATCCCACAGAGATCCAGGCAGCACAGCACAAAGATCCATCCAGTGATGATAAAACCTAGAGCTTTGCTTTGACTGGAAGTTCTTGGGGCTGGAACTCCTTTTCTCCTTGATGTGTGAACAGCACCTAGCCCCACAGGCTGCTAGATCTGGAACTCACAGCCTTGCAAACAGGTCCCTACTGCACTAGGCAGATCTGCTGTTGTAGTTCTGCAGTTTTAGCTGCATCCACACTGCAAAATAATAGGGCTTGGACCTATATATGTAGAATATTAGGGTTGGAAGGGACCTCAGGAGGTCATTTAGTCCAACCCCTGCACAAAGCAGGACCAATCTCCAATTTTTTTTTTACCCCCCCGATTGAACTTACAACCCTGGCTTTAGCAGGCCAATGCTCAAACCACTGAGCTATTCCTCCTCCCACACAGCAGGACTCGGGGACTGATGACCTCCCCACCTCCTTCCTCACCCTGGGTCCTGTGGGCTTGCTGACCGGAGTCAGCCTGATTTGTGTGTGGAGAAAGGACGACTTGGGTTCAAACCTGAATCAGAGCCCAGACTTGGTGTACAGTGTACACAGACCCCTAGAGCCCTGAGTGGGGAGGGGAGGGGGCAGTAGATGATCCTACAATACATGTAAGTTATTATAATGTAGATCATCTGCCTCTTCAGGGGATGCAACCATGAAGATTGCTGTACAAAAGGGTCTCCTTTGTATTAGGTTGTGAAAATGGTGAGCATTGTGATTTTTTTTAAACCACACTGAAGAACCCAGTGGCCTCTCAGGCTCATCACTGTACCCACAAACTCCTCCTCAGGGTAGGGTGTATGTTTCATGAAGGAGAGAGAGATGAAAGCGGTCCCCCCACAACTGCCACAAGAGAGAAACATTTATGAAGCTTTACCTAATGATACATTTAAGGCTGGCCAGGTGTGGTTTTTGCTGTAGAGCATGGCCCAGGTCCCATATGCACTGTGCCGTGCATTATGTATCACTCAAACTTGGCTTTCTGGTAGATCAGGTATAGGCTCCTGTTACTTCAAGCAGCTCATAGTTTAGGGGTGAGGAAACTAAACCTCCCCTGCAAGGGAACCAACTTACTTTTCCCATACTGCTTTTTCCCCATTTCTACATGCTTGAGCCTTTGCTGCAGTAGGCAAGGCCAGTACAGACCCTAGGCTCAAATCCTGTTTGAGAAACTATAACAAACTAGCAGAATCATGACATTTGATCTGCTGCTACCAGTACCATAGATTGCAAGAATCAGTGTTGACAGCCACAGCCTAGGATGTCTCAGTGCATTGCTTTGGAGGACTCAAGGAGGAAGACAACAGCACTGTGAGTGGCAGTAATACAGCAGGGTTAAGGGCCCAACTGAGATCAAGGCCCTCTATCAGCCCAGGTGCTGCAGATAGAATCTTACTAAACAGGACAGACAGAGGACATCTTATACCTACGCAGGGGAGAATGCAATTTTTGATTTTTTAAAAATAATTTCAACAGATGTTTATTTTTAAGCATGAATTTACATTTTCACAGTTGTACAAAGTTATGATTAAGTTTTTTATGTTTATCAAATTTTCACAGTTGCAGGAAATTAGGAGGAATATTTTAATAGATGATGAGATTCAACAAGTGAACGCTTTATAACAGGTAAAACACAAATGGTCAATCTCACATCAAAACATACAAAGTCAACATCCTTAAATTAAGCTCTGAAAAGTTCTCAAGCAGCATTTCTCTTTGCCTATCTATAAATTGATTGTTATGGGTGGAAATCAAGTATCAGAGGGGTAGCCGTGTTAATCTCTGTTAGTCTCAAAGGTGCCACAGGACCCTCTGTTGCTTTTTATGGATGGAAATGTCAGCTTTGGTGTAGTCAGTGAAATTGAAATTTACCAATAAAAATCTAGTTCTTCCAAGCCTAATTATACTCATTTTATAGATGGGGAAACTCAGGCACAGAGAACAAGTGACTTGCCCAGTGTCCCATGGGAAGTGTGTGGCAGAGCCAGGAATTGAACCCAGATCTCTAGAGTCCCAGGACAGTCATTTCATCAGGAGACTGTCCTTCAACCTACATTTTAAACTTTTTTCATAATACCAGTTAGCATGAGGGTTGCAACATGCACAGTAATAGAACACTGGATTTGTTAGCCTGCAGGACTTATAAATCTCAAAGATACTTCTTGTCAAACAGTGCGAAATGTTTATGGGTTGGCCCCCCTCAAATTACAAGCCGAGTTAGTTGAAGATTTCTGGGCACTTCCTTTTGAAAAAAAGCCTGTAGTTTTATCTGCCACGTATCCCATTGTTCTGGGGACCAGCTTGTTTTTATTAAGGATCAAATCACTCAAAACAATAGCAGATTTAATAGTGATTTCAAAACTATCAGATCCATCAGCAGTTGCTAGTTTGGGAAGGGGATGGTGTATTACGAGACTTCACCATCTTCTTACACCTGCAAGAGAATATGGAGAACTATAAAGGGCTGCTAGCACGAGGACATTGGGACACAAAGGCCTCTCACATAGTCCCTCTTTTTAATGTTAATTGAGTGTCCCTTCCAAAGCATTTTACCATGTTTTCCTAAAAAACAGCCACCTCTAGGTTGGAAGTCAGCAGTGGACCACAGGGCACACTCAGAACAAGAAGGGAATTTTAGAAGACCTCTGCTTTAGGCAAAGAGCCATATGACCTTTCCTCCCAGTAAGAACCTCAGTTTAAAGGTCTCATCTAAGACTCCCCCCAAAACCTATACACACACTGCATAGTGCTTGCTCTAAGAACCATATTGGCCCTGCTGAGGAACTAGTCTAGGTGTCCCAAAGCTGATGGTAAGAGGCCTATCTCCTCTGTCCTTTGGGTGACTAAAAACAGGCTGGATGCTTCCTAGTTTTATAACCACCTGTTTCATCCCCTCCACCCGTTCATCACTACAGCAACATACAAGTAGACACTTTAGCCCATTCTCCGGAGCGTGAGACACAAAGGTCTCCTTGCTTGAGATCCTGTATCCCTTGGACCTGCCAAACTTTTCCTCTTCCTTCTTCTCCTTTAGCTCTTCCCAGTTGATGGTTCTGATTAGCTCATCAGCCTCCTGCCTAATTAAGCCATTGAGCACCCATCTTCCAATCAAGTCCACACCCAGGGGAGGGGAGGGAAATAGCAAATACCATAGTGGTCAGAGTGCTAGCACTTGGCTCCTAGTCCTCTGTCACAGAGATGCTTTGGCCATTAAGCCATACCCTACAGACCTGGACCCAAAGAGGTTCTGGAGTACAGCAGCTAGAAGGTCAAGGCAATGCATTTGCCTTAGGAAAGAGGTCAGCAAGCAAGCCACAACTTGAGTCACAGCAGTACTGGGTCCTACCATCCCATCCCGTGTTTAAAGAGAGACTGTGCACAGCAAATTTATGCTACAAAAGACGGTCACTTTATTACAAATCTTATCAGCCTGAAGCATTAATAATCAAACTCAGGCAAGGAGTTCATGCCTCATGCTAGTCTGTCACACAGCCTTAGCATAGCCAAGGACTCCGGCTGACTTGCATGTGTATTTCCTTGAAGATTCCATTTGTATTTCCAGCCATAACGCAGTCAGAATAAATTTAACCACCTTTGAGGCTGCACCTTCCATTGCTTTTCCTTCCAATTCCCCTTTGTTTTTCATCTCTCCTTGCAACTGCAGGTTTCCTTCCTGCCCCCACGAGAGTCTCCCCCCCTTACTCTCCTTCACTGCCCCACCTCTCACACATGTGCATTCCCCATCCCTGAGTGCACCACTTCCCCCACCCTCAACCCCAAGGCAGATAACAGCGCAAAGTGGGGCAGCCACAATAGGCTCCCAATAAGGGGGTGAGGGGTAGAAGACCCTTGATCACCACAGGAGCTGTATTCCCCACTATAGTATTTCATCCTGCCTTCAAACTCCCCCAGCAGCAGTGACACGATGGCTTTGATAGAGCAGGGGGAAACTCACCCTCCCCAGCCTGATGAAATTTCAGAGGGGGCAGGGAAATCAATCTAGGTAGCCTGAGGCCAACACCTGGCCATTCGTCAGGAGAGGTTTTACAGCAGAGCTGAAAAGGGAGCTGCTGTCTCCGGCATAGTGCAATCCACACAGTAAAGCCAGAGGGAAATCAAGTGCAGGGAGATTAAAACATACTGGAGCCCACTGCGACAGATCCAGGGCAGGGCCCGGGAAGGGGCACTGCATTGAAGCCTACACACTTGCACACAGACATTTAACTGTCACACCTGCAAAACAGTGTCTGGTTTTCATGTGACTTTAGCACTAATGAAAGATTCTGGCTTCACACCTCTGGAGATGGTTCATGTGCAGAGCAAGTATGGCATCAGGACAAGATTCTCCTCTATTATCCTTCCCCTGAAAGGATCCCTTTAGCAGCAGGGTGAGGGGTGGGTTTCAATCTCCATAGCCCCTTCAATCCATTGTCTTGCATTGCCGAGACGGCCAACGAGAACCATTCCATAGGAACACCTCTCTATAAAGAAGTGTACTGAGCAGATGGGCCCAATTCTGATCCTACTTTTGCTAGTGCAACGGCAGAGTAACTCCACTGAAGTTACATTGCTACAAATAAGACCAGAATTGGGTTGTGTGAGAGTATAAATACCAATAGCAGAAGCAAGATGAAGGGGGAAGAGGCATTTCATGAAAAGCAACCATGCAAAGACATTGCCTCAGTTATTAGCCCAACTACAGTCCCATCCCTTCAAAAAACAACTTTGCTTCTAAAGATACCAGGCTCAACCACAATAAATACTTGGCATTCGTGCAGTGCCTCTCGTCCAAGTGTGCATTATGTTATTGTGTAGCTTGGGAAAGACTCCCCACAGACCTACTGCCTCTGAGAAGGAAGTTGGAGTTACAAAGTGTGCCTGGACTGTGCAGTTTGCCTGGAGCAGACTGAACAGCTCGAGTGGTATCTAGCCTCCCTTTTGAGACCACATCAGTGCTGGAGAAGTTAGTACCGTCACACCCTTCTGTAGGATTCCCTTTCCCCATCAGCATTTGCTAGACACATGCAGCATCATCTGATTCCGGCTCATCCAGCTCGTGACAGCCAATACTAAACGGTCCATTTCACATTATTGCTGGTGTTGAACAGTTCTCGCTCTCAGAACTCGACTGCCCAGGGCAGGATTCCCAGTCCCTTATTGCCAGGTTAGACACATTAGTCCATTCAGCTCAAGGTTAATGAGGTGTCAGATGCCCATTTGTTTTCAGGGGCATGTCCCCGCCGCTCACACTCCTCCAGGTATGGTACTTTTTCAACACTTTCCTCCTAGCGAAGCTGCAGATTTCGATCATGAACCCCAGGGACACTATGTACATAGCCAGGCCTCCAGCCTTGAGTAGCCATATGGGTCTGGAGGAGACAATCACAGAATACATGATTTGGCCTCCCACCCCAATCCGCAGCACCATAAAGAGAGCCACAAAGGAGACATCCACCACTTCCCCAATGAAGCTGCAGTAGTGCCCGGTTTCCCGCAGGAACCAGCGGGCCTGCAGCAGCGGGTTGGTGATCTCGCTGACGAAGACAATGGCATTGATTTCGGTGGCTGACTTGCCGAGCCCCAGCACGAGCACCATGCCACAAATACTCAGCGCGTGATGAGACAGCATGAGATCTCCTTCTGTCTTGAAGTACATGCACCAGCTGAGGTCAAAGATAAAGTAACCCAAGGTAAGGCACAGCACACGGACCTGGAGAGGCGTGTTTGGCGTCCCTGAAAGGAAAGACACATGCATTAAACTGAAAAGAGAAGCTCCTAAGGGCTCCATTTCTAAAAGGAAAGCTACACAGTGAACACACAGTAATACAGTTCACCAGACTATGAAAAACAGTGGCTGCTCACTCAGTAGATCTGCTCTCTGGGTGTATGCAGAGTCCGAGCTGCCAATTTGAGTGCATAAGACACTCTCCCCCAGATTTACTACTTCTGAATTCCATTATCACAGCAGAGCCTACACAGCTCAAAGAGAGCTGAAGTCGGCTCTGCCTCGTGCATCGTTAGTAGAACAGTTTGCTTTGCAACTGGAGAGAAGGTATATTCTGCCAATGCAACAACATAGGTATAACTGAAGGCAAAATCTCCAATGCACAAGTCAGAAAGAACCCAGCTTGACTCTCAGATCTCAGGTTACATCTGCAGGCAGCTGGCAGGTAGAAAGATATTTTACCTTGTAAACTTAGCAAGTATGACTAGGAATCTTTGAAAGACAATGACCTTAAATAAATAAAGCAAGACAAAACCAAGCGAAGGACCCAAACTGTCCTCTAATCCCGGGCTTGTTGGATGGGAGGGATTTTGTCCATCAAGAGCCCCCCCACACACACAGTCCCTTTTCCCCATTTCTACAGTCCCAAGTGTATAGCCCTAAACGTCTACCGTGCTGCACGCACTAATGGTAGCAGATGTTTCTGGGTCAAATTGAGAAGGCACAGGCTGAAGAGGGGGAATGGAGGAATGTGGTAGCCCAAGGGTTCCTTTAGGCCACTTAGCAGCCCAGGATGGACTCTTAAGGGACTACCAGACAGAACACCTGTGGTGCCATATGCTATGGACCCCACTCCTCCCATCCCTGGCATACCCACAGAGCCCTATGCGATGTTTGTGCTGGGGAATTCTTCCCTGGCAAGGTGCGGGATATGAATGGCCTCTAGAAGCCGGCTTGGAAAGATCAGATTTTTAATCCGTAAATGTCGATTTCACTGTACACACACAAACCAGTGGTGTAGCCAGCTTTTAAGAGGAGGGGGAGCAAACCTAAAAAAGGTGCCCCCCCATTAGCTCCTCCTCCGGCCACACCCTCCCTTGGCTTCTCCTCTGGCTGCACCGCTGACCGCCCCTCACCCCCCTGCTCCTCTGGCCGCACACCCGCCACCCCCCATGGCTGCCGGCTGGGCTGCCGGCCGCCATGCTGCGCCCCCTTGCTCCTTCGGCTGTGCTGCGGGCGGCCAGCCTGTGCCCCCCCTTGCTCCTCCGGCCGGTGGCCGCCTTTGGGAAAAGGGGTGAAGGGAAGTGGCTGCTTCCCCTGCACCCCACTAGCTACGCTACTGACCCACCAAAATTTTTCCAGCAATAATAATTGAAATGTACAGATAAGGAAAGCAAGAAAAACGCTGCTTGAGAACTTGTTAGAGTCAAAATCCAGTGATTTAAACTTCTGAATTAGGCTGGTTACAAATGGACCAGTGAATGAATAGTTCAATCAACAAATAATTTCTGGATTTAGGATATTTATTTTTTATATCTTGACATGGGACATGGACACTTTGTGGTTTTTGCAGTATTGTTGTAGTCATGTTGGTCCCAGGATACGACAGCCACAAGGGTGGGGGGAGGGGATATCTTTTATTGGACCAATTTCTGTTGGTGAAAGGTACAAGCTTTCAAGCTCCACAGAGCTGTTCTCCAGGTCTGTGGGCCCTTGAGCTCTATGGAGCCCAAAAGCTTTTAACAACCAAAGTTGGCCCGAAAAAAGGTATTACCTCACCTTCTACTGTCATTAAATAATTATCTGACCTCCCTACATAGTTGCCCACAACTGTAAAAATTTAAAATTTATAAAAATACAAAAAAAGCTTAAAAATGAACCATCGATATTACCCACCAAAATTAATCAACACTGAATTCTACCAAGCCTATTTATAAGCCACCAAAGCAGCAGGGTTGCGCATGGGGGAGGGCAGAGTCTATCCCCACTAGAAAGCTCTCTCAGTTTAGGGGCCTGATACTTTAAGTGACAGTCAGGCATTGTCTTCACGCTAACAGCAGGAACCCCACCGACTTCCAGAGGATGAGCGAGACATGCAGGATGAAGTCAGAAATGGGAATAAAGAAAAGAGTTTCTTTATTCTTGATGAAGTCTAGAAATGTGCACAGCACTTTGCCCAACAACTTAGCCAAGGCCCCACCCCAAGGAATTTCAGCATACTGCTAAGTACAACAGGGGGAAACAGTTAAAAAAAAAAGAAAAGAAAGAAAGCCGGAGTGTGGGGATAGGCAGTCAGGGATTGCAAGAAAGAGAGATGGGTCTCAAGAAGGTCACAGGGGCTTGGCCTACAGGTGGGCAAAGAAAACGCGGCTCCAAGTGTAGATGGGAGCATGAAAGAGGAAGACCTGGTGTAGACAGCAAGAGATAGCAAAGGGAGCTCTAAGGAGAGAGAACTAATCCTCCTGCACCGGTCTCAGGTAGGACAGAGACACTACCTCTTTTCAGTGAGAAGATCACTTGTCCCAGGGCAAAACTCCACCAAACATACCTGCGTGAGTTAGAGGCCAGGGGCCATCGATAAAAGCAACGTAGCCAGAGAGGCAGGTGACAACGACCCCATGCATCAGAGTGACCAACCGGCAACTCCACTCGTAAGTACGGTGCTTATTCCAATAGCAGAAACAGGCGTAGAGGGAGAGCCAGGCAGTCAGGCTGCAGGTCACCTGGAAAATGACGGAGAGCATCATCCTAGAATGGACAGAGAAACAACACTACTGGTGAAGTAATCCGTCTAAAAAGATCCCCACCGTCACAGTTAGCACTGATCAGCACCAGCTGCTGCACCCAAGGACTCCGATGGAAAAGACTCACAGAACCATCCTCAACCCTGTACTTTCGTCATCATACCCAACCTTTTTCCCCCCCCTCCCCGACATAGGCATGTTTACCAGTCAGCTTCTCCACAGGCCCGTTCAGGTTACTGAAATTTAAAGAGGTTTCACAAACAAGCACCTCACCCATTTCAAGCTGGCAAACAGAGACACAGAAGATGGGCACAAAATCCCCGTCCCTGCTCGCCCATATCTTCATGGTGCTGCTGCCCCTTTTTTGGCATGGCAGAGCCAAGTGCTCACACATGGTTGCGGGTTTATTGGAGAAATCATTGTGTGTATGGGGAGGGCGCCTGGAAGCCATTCCACTAGGTACCGCACCAACCCACAAAGACGGTCCCTGCCCCAAAGAGTTTACACTCTAAGACTAGAGACTACGGGTGCCTACCACTGACAGGGAGAGCACAAGAAAATGACTTTTTTTTTTTAAATTGATCCCATGAGACTCACCTTACCTCATCAACAGGAGGCAAAGCCAGATCTGCTACATCCAACGCCTAGACTTCCACCACTTGCCTTAAAGTCTATTAGCTGGCTGCTTTAACAGATCACTAGCCTCTGTGGATCAGCCAGCACGTTGCATGAAAAGTAGCCGGGTGGGGATGGTTTGGAGAGGAGAGAAGAGGTTTGACTGCGACAATGAGATAACTAGCACTCTGCGCGATAGTAACCACGTCAGCACAAGCCATGGAAAAGCCTTAGGTAAGCGGAAGGGTGTGTAGGGCGATGGGGACACAAAGAGAGGAGATGGGAAGTCAGTGCATGGCTGGGTGCAGACCTATCCTAGGGAGTAGATAGCTTAGAGGGAGAGGCAATTCCTAGGGCTTTCCCCCTTTAGGGTGAGCAAACAGTCACAGCAAGACACGCCACCTGCTTAATCGGGCATTAAAAACTCCAGAGCCATCCCTGGGCCAGAGCACAGCGCAATGAGTTGAATGCCATTCCCCTACCCACCACCATCACCCCCATTCCAGCTCCTGTTCATATGGGGGAAGGAAGGCACATGGGGGACCTGATCCAATATCCAGTTATCTCCATCCTCCCCTGCTGCTGAGCCAGGGGAGGGATGGCGGCAGCAGCACACCCTGGTTAACTTACCAAGAGCCCGGGGGTGCCAGGAACCCAGCCGGGCTGCCCGGGAGACACAAGAGAGCTCCTGCCTAGGACAGGCAGGGGGCTCTGCGGGGGCAGCAGTGCAGACTCCCCACTCCCTAGAGCGCTCCAGGAGGGTCTGAGCCCCCAGCCAGGACACGGAGAGCGGCCGCTGGGAACCCCAGCCCTCCGGGAGAGAGCAGGAGTCTCTTCCAGGCAGCCCCAGGCAGGGGTGCTGGAATTAGGGGTGCAGCCACACCCCCTGGCTGGAAGTGGTTCCCATCATACACAGGGTTTAGTTTGGTTCAATGGCTCTCAGCACCCCCGGTCCCCTGCATGGCCTCTAACGCGGGGAGCCCTCGGAGTGCGGGCTCCCCAGAAGTTACCTGGCTGGTCCAGCTGCCCCCCGTGCAGCTCAGGGCCGCCCTCTCCAGCGCTGCGCGTCCGGACGCCGCTGGCCTCCAAAAGCCCCGGCGGGGCTCGCAGCTGGGAGGAAGGCGGCCGGGGTGGAGCTGGTGCAGACACAGGTTTTCCCCACTCGGGTCAGCAGCTGCGGGCAGGGAGAACTGAGCGGGGCAGCAAAGGGGCGGTCCTCTCCCGACCAGTAGGAATGGGGCTCGGGGAGAACTCCCCCAACAGCTGCCCGGGGGTGGGATTAGTTACACCCCCAAAGGGTGCCCTGATCCGGAGAGCGAGGAGCAAGACCGCGCCCCCATGTATTGATATTGGGGAGGGGGCGGGGAGAAGGACTAATCTCTACCCCCCCCCCCGCCTATCATGCTCAGATCTAGGGGTGCGGGGCTTGGCAATCGGAGACACCCCCCCTTCACAGCTCAGAGGGGGAGTTCCCCTCCCTGCCCCCGCAGCTGCGATGGGGTTACCAGCTAATGCCCCCTTTGATATGGCTTTATTTCGTGCGGTGTTTCTCATCCCTGCCGGGGGCAGGGCTTTGGGGTGTGTTGTTTACTGGGCTACATGTGGGGCAGGAACTGGGCTGGCGTCGGGCTGGGGATGGGACAAGGAAAGTGACCTTCCCCTTGCCCTCTGCCCCACATCTCTCTCCAGCTCCCCCCATCCCAGTTTAGAAAGAGGGGGCGAAACACACTGCTCATGGGTTTCAGAAAGGGGGTGGGGGTAGGCGGTGGAAGGAAAAGAAGGCGGAGAAGAAGAGATGGGGGAAGAACGCAGGGAGGGAGGAGTGAGAATGTATTTGCTCCTGGTGGAGGGGTGGGATCTCTTGTTATTTTAATAAAAAGAAGAACAGGAGTACTTGTGGCACCTTAGAGACTAACAAATTTATTAGAGCATAAGCTTTCGTGGGCTACAGCCCACTTCTTCGGATGCATATCTTCTATATGCATCTGAAGAAGTGGGCTGTAGCCCACGAAAGCTTATGCTCTAATAAATTTGTTAGTCTCTAAGGTGCCACAAGTACTCCTGTTCTTCTTTTTGCGGATACAGACTAACACGGCTGTTACTCTGAAACCTGTTATTTTAATATGTTCCAGGAGAAAAACAGATGTAATCACTAGTTTGTCTGGCTGGGGAGGGGAGGAACTGGGTCCATCAGCTGGACAGGCACTGGTTAGAGCTGTCAAATTTTGTCAAAATTCCCTCCCCCCCCTGGTTACTATTATCTGTCTGACTTTCATACAGACCATGGCCCTGGGTATTTCACAGGCAATGTGAACAGATGCCTGGATCCATAAGTAGTTTCCAAAGGGCCCCTCCAGCTTTCATGAGGATGTGTTGAAAACTAGGAGCTCTGTTTCCTCTGAGAGCCAGGCCATTCCACTGTAGTTACCCTGTGCCAGGATGGGGCAGTAGCTGTCTGCCTTAGGTACTTCCGTGGGACCCTGGCACCATAGTGTCTGAGAGCTGCACTCATGTCTGTGCCACTAGGGTGCTTGGGGGGGGCACAGCCTAGAGTCCCGGGGGGCACTACTCTGATTCTTTTCCAGTGAGTTGTGGGAAATCTTGTCTGTCCTGGGCATAGGGGAGGAAGCGTGGGAAGGCATTGGAAAACTAGCAACACTCAAGTGATTGAACCTGGGTCCTCACTGCTGCGTGGGGATTACAAGCCAGAGTGTGAGCAGCCCTCCGGCTTTGGCCTGTTCTGCAGCCCCCCCACACTTGGGGAAGAGGTTTTGTGTGTGGACACGAGGGGCAGAGGGGCAACATGTGAGTAAGAACCTATGTTAACCCTGCAGTGAGGATAAACCCTAAGTGACTTGCCCACGGTCATAGAGAAAGTCTGTGGCAGACCAGTGACTTGAACCCCACAAGTCCCAGACCAGCACCCTAACTCTGGGACCATCCTCCCCCTTCTCATCAGGACTTTTAAGGGATCCTGGTGTAAACTCGAGGGGGAATGTTTACTCTGAGAGAAGTAAACAAGGGAGTTATCAATAAAGAAAACAAAATAACAAAACGTGAGCAAAGTGCCCACACCGTTCGCAAGCCTGCTCAGGCATGGCCATGCTGAAAGAGCAGCTGCAGGAGGGGACCCTCTTATTAGTTATTATGTAAACAGCCAACTTCTAGGAGCCGCGTGGGTCTTCACGTGGAGAGTTTGCAGCCTCACCCGTGGGGCTGTGCAAGTGAGACAAGGCTTCTAGGGTATGTCGATACCTAATCACAGGCTGTGAGTGCAGCTGGTGCACACACACCTGAGCGTGCTTTAATCCAGTTAGCTCTGGTTTGGGAGCAATGAGGCTTCAGTGAAGTCTAGCTGCCTGAGCAATTCCCCAGGGTTCTGGCTGGGCTTGCACAGCGTCACAGCTCTGGTACCTGAGCTAACAATGTAGATGTACCCTGAGACCAGAGATTCTCGGGACTTCTTCAAAGTTGGAGAACATCTCAAAGTCTGGGTCCTGGACACCTCCCTCCCTTTTGCAGTCACGTGAACATCCCCATGGCTGCCACAGCAATGGGAAAGTCACGATAGGGCATAAGAGTTTAAATGTAGTTTTTAGCTTCTTTTAATGCAACTTAGCAGCTGGAAGCAAGGAGAAGGGCCAGCAGCGTGTGACAGCGAACACCCTACAGACCACCCGTCAGAGGTCTGCAGAGCACAGTTTGGGGACCTGTCTGAGACAACAGCAGGATCGGGAAGAGAGCTTCCTACAGAAAAACATTTCACACAGAGCAGCTCGGTGTTGAATGATGTTCAGGGCTGCCCTACCTCAGTGGTCTTTTCCTCAGAGGGCTCTTTAAACATCAGCTGACTACGCATGCGTATATAAGCTTGGAGTAGCAGCACACCCAGGCACCCACAAACACAAGTCCGATGGAGCTTACCCAGATGTCTTTGAAGCAGAGGCTCAGAGTACAGTAGATAGTTCACTCTTTCCCACCTTCTGGGATTCAGGTCACTGATGCATCCGTCCTGAGAGGTAGATGGGGAATGAATCTTTCTCTCTTCTCTCCTTGGAGACAGGTGCTGGGACAGAGGCTATTGCCAAGACCAGTTTCAGGCATATGGGTTTCTCTGGGCAGCTAGTTCAGGAGATGGTTATCTGAGCTCTCCTAGCCTCTGCACCCTGAGCAGGTCTGTTTGTGGACGTTTGTCCTCTGCATTTTTTAGATGGTATTGTAGGTGGTGACAGGCAGGCTTGTCAAGCTGGAATTTCCTGTCCCGTGCGCCGTAGTCTGGGTCCAGGATACCTAAAAAGATCATCTAAAGACCCCGAAGGGCAGGTTTGTTCCTCTGGCACAATAGAACTCTCAACAATAAGAGCAAAGCTCATTTGTGCAGGAGACAGACCCTTCCCTAGGGGCAGCCCAAGACAGTGGAATGACTTCTCCCTGGAACTAAGGACCACCCCAAACCTTACCACCCTTCACTCCATGTGTAAGGTACATTTCTTTGACCTTGCCTTCTCCAATATAAACACATAGGGGTATATTTATTCAATTAAAAAAAAAAAAAACTCCCAATACAAGCCACTCCACTGCACACTCTTCTCCCTCTGGGGAGCATATAAAAGCAAACAACACATGACCGATGTGTACTAATGTTGCTTAACGCACTACCAGAAGGTGCTCAGATACTAGAGTTATCAGTGCAGTGTAAGACCCTCTAAAGAATGGAATAGAACCCGGACCTTGCTGAAGGCGAGTGCTTAGAATTGTTCGGAGAGAGTTTGGGAATAAAAATCTTTCTCCCTAGCACTGCTTATTAAACAACAGGACATGTGTGTTTTCCCCAGTTAGTTCAAGGCACCTAAAAGATTCCCTTAGATAGTGTGTGTGTCCATAAACATAAATGACCAGTTTTATGCTGTGAGCTTTCCAGAGCGCCTTTGTTTAAACAAAGTTATGTACAGCACCTAGCACACTGGGGTCTTAACCTTAGTGAGGGCAGTAAACACTAGTATAATACAAATGATAGTATAGGAATACTATTAGCCAGAGTTTTTGGCTAGCCGTTCTTCACAATGAGAGTCATTAACTTCACAGTGAGAGTCATTAACCACTGAGACAATTTACTTCGGGATATGATGGATTCTCCCTCAATTGACGTATTTAAATCAAGAGTGGATGTCTTTCAAAAAAATATGCCCTAGCTCGACTACAAGATATGGGCTTGATGCAAACATTACTGGGTGAAATCTATGTCCTGTGTGATGTAGGAGGTCAGACTAGATAACAATAATGGCCCCTCTGGTCTTAAAATATATGAATCTATAGGTTTGTTCTAGATTTTCACAGATGAAAATGAGACTGGAAGCTGGTGCTTTGTTTAGAGTCTGTTCAAGAAGCTTGCTTTCTGTAACCCTAGCAGTTCCAAATATATGGGAAATTCATCAGGCTATGGCTCAGATCCTTAACTGGGTGTAACCAGCTTACTCAACTGACTTCAATAGAGCGATGCTGATTGATGCCAGCTGAGGATCTGGCCCTACATTGAGAGAGTAGCCGACACAGGTTAGAACATGGGGAGCGTAATGCAGCAGTTTAAAGTGTTTTTTGTAAGGACGTTGTAGACTTGGGCCTGGTCTACACTAGGCGTTTATGTCGAAGTTAGCGCCGTTACATCGAATTAACCCTGCACCCGTCCACACCGCAAAGGTATTTAGTTCGACATAGAGGTCTCTTTAATTCGACTTCTGTACTCCTCCCCGACGAGGGGAGTAGCGCTAAATTCGACATGGCCATGTCGAATTACGCTAGGTGTGGATGGAAATCGACGCTAATAGCTCCGGGAGCTATCCCACAGTGCACCACTCTGTTGACGCTCTGGACAGCAGTACGAGCTCGGATGCTCTGAACTGCCACACAGGAAAAGCCCCGGGAAAATTTGAATTTGAATTCCTTTTCCTGTCTGGCCAGTTTGAATCTCATTTCCTGTCTGGACATCGTGGCGAGCTCAGCAGCACTGGCAACGATGCAGAGCTCTCCAGCAGTGATGGCCGTGCAATCTCAGAATAGAAAGAGGGCCCCAGCATGGACTGATCGGGAAGTCTTGGATCTCATCGCTGTGTGGGGCGATGAGTCCGTGCTTTCCGAGCTGCGATCCAAAAGACGGAATGCAAAGATCTACGAGAAGATCTCTAAAGACATGGCAGAGAGAGGATACAGCCGGGATGTAACGCAGTGCCGCGTGAAAATCAAGGAGCTGAGACAAGGCTACCAGAAGACCAAAGAGGCAAACGGACGCTCCGGATCCCATCCCCAGACATCCCGTTTCTACGAGGCACTGCATTCCATCCTCGGTGCGGCCGCCACCACTACCCCACCAGTGACCGTGGACTCTGAGGATGGGATAGTGTCCACGGCTGGATCCTCGGACATGTTAGCGGACGGGGAAGATGAGGAAGGAGATGAGGAGGACGAGGCAGTCGACAGCGCTCACAACGCTGATTTCCCCGACAGCCAGGATCTCTTCATCACCCTTACAGAGATCCCCTACCAACCCTCCCCAGCCGTTACCCCGGACACAGAATCTGGGGAAGGATCAGCCAGTAAGTGTTGTAAAAATCTAAACATTTATTTGTAACAGAACAGGAATATTAACAATTTAAAAAATGGGTTTCTCATGATTAGTTTGATTAGCTTAACGGTTCAGTCATGGGCAGTGCAACTATTGAAAAAAAATCTAGCAATGTCCGGTTTTGCATGATTGTCCTGCCCAAGCCGCTCTACTGGTTAGTCACTGCTACAGCAGCTACAGTAAAATGCGGTCTATATGTCCGGGGATGGAGCAGAAATCCTCCTGTGACATCTCGAGGAAGCTCTCCTGGAGGTAATTGGAAATCCGCTGCATTAGGTTCTTGGGGAGAGCGGCCTTATTGGGTCCTCCGTAGTAGGACACGTTGCCACGCCACGAGACTATCAAGTACTCTGGAATCATTGCTCTGCACAGCATGGCGGCATACGGCCCTGGTCTTTGCAGGCTTTCCCGGAGCATTCTCTCTTTCTCGCTGTCAGAGATCCTCATGAGGGTGATGTCGCTCATGATGACCTGCTTTGAATGAGGTAGGGGAATGTTAGTGTTGGGACTGCTTTGCCGTTCCTTTACAGAACTGTAACCGCTGGTTTGCAGCCACGCGGTGGAGGCGGGAGAGGGGCAGCCGAAAGGGATCGTTCCCGGGGACAGCCGCGAGGGTGTGGGACAGGAGCAGACTTCCTGCTTGCCGAATTGCTGGCAGCAGGGACTGACATTGATTTCAATGTGAAATGAGGCCATTGCTAATATTAAAGTTTTAAGCTGCCACAAGTCTACGGCTTACCATGTCTGCCTGCAACAGAAATTCCGTTCTCCTGAGAGGCTTCTCAAATGTGCTGTAGAAGACCCCAGGCACTGAATGCGAAGGCCGAGAATTCGACCTTGTGCTGAGTGCGCATGTGAGAGGTGCTGTGCATGGTCTTGTTAACAGAGAAAGACTATGTTCTTTGTTCACAACTACATTTATCTTTCTGAGGAATTCACTCCCTTTTTCCCATTCCCACAGCCCCATCTGCGACTGTCTCACAACCTAGCCTGTCATCACACTCCCAGAGGCTAGCGCGGATTAGGCATAAGAAGAAGAGGACACGGGAGGACATGTTCTCGGAGCTTATAGCCTGCTCCAGAGCCCAGGCAGCACAGCAGACCCAGTGGCGGGAGAACTTGACCCGAATGCACCAAGCCAACATGGATCGGGAGGAGAGGTGGCGTCAGGAAGACCAGCAGGCGACTCAAACCCTGCTTGGACTAATGAGGGAGCAAACGGACACGCTCCGGCGCCTTGTGGATGTTCTGCAGGAACGGAGGCAGGAGGACAGAGCCCCGCTGCAGTCCATCTCTAACCGCCCTCCCCCGCCACCAAGTCCCATACTCCCCTCACCCAAAGTGCACAGAAGGAGAGGCGGCAGAGTCCCTGCTAACTCTCACTCCACCCCTGCAGAGAGCTCGAGCAGCAGAAGGCTCTCATTCCCCAAAATTTGACAAGTTCTTTCCTTCCCGCCTGACACAAGCCCCCGTCCAAGTTTCACTTTCCCAGTTCCATGTTTGGTTGATAATAAAAAATACGTTTCTGTTAACTACTGTTTCCATCATGTTCTTTTGCAGGAGGGGGGGATAGGGGGTTGGTAATTCGACAGGACAGTCACCTTTGGCAGGGTATATAGTCGGGGGCAGGCACAGCAGCAGGGCACATACATAGTGCAGTGATGCAGTGACTAGTTACCCTGGTTAGTCTGGGAGGTTGTTTTCATGTTATGTGGTGGGGGGTGGGTTGCTCTGTGACTTTGTGGCAGGGGAGGGCAGTTACAGATCTTAAGCGGCGGTCCTTAGGCAGGATCACAGAGCCACACAGCAGGGGATCTGTAACCGTCCTCCCCCTGCCACAAAGTCACATAGACCCCCCCATACACACAGTCCCTATCAGGAGGGGTGACAGGCTCCGTTGAAACAACCATCCCACCGCAGCGGAGCCTGTCAATCCTTGAGTTTAGAAGCTGCATTCGCGCCACTACAGTACACCCGCTCCGCACCACAGTCTGCGTCCCAGTTTTAAAAAATTCCCACGAATACAGTATTAAAGAAAACGGTGTGCTTTAACAAAGTAGAACTATTTTTATTTTGAAATGTGTGTTGGAAGTGGGGTGAAGGGGGTATGTAACTGGATAGGATAGTCAACATTAACTGGGCAAAGAAATGGGGGCAGGTTTAGCTTCTCAATACACAAACTTTAAAGTCACAGGTTACCCTGCTCACTCAGGAACTTTGCTTTCAAAGCCTCCCGGATGCACAGCGCTTCCCGCTGGTCTCTTCTAATCGCCCGGCTGTCTGGCTGTGAGTAATCAGCAGCCAGGCTATTTTCCTCAACCTCCCACCCCGCCATAAAGGTCTCCCCCTTGCTCTCACAGAGATTGTGGAGCACACAGCAAGCTGCAATAACAATGGGGATATTGGTTTCGCTGAGATCACAGCGAGTCAGTAAGCTTCTCCATCTCCCCTTGAGACGGCCAAAAGCACACTCCACCACCATTCTGCACTTGCTCAGCCGGTAGTTGAAGAGTTCTTTTTCAGTGTCCAGGGCACCAGTATAGGGCTTCATGAGCCAGGGCATTAGCGGGTAGGCTGGGTCCCCGAGGATGACTATAGGCATCTCCACATCCCCAAGAGTTATTTTGTGGTCCGGGAAGTAAATACCTTGCTGCAGCCGTCTAAACAGACCAGAGTTCCTGAAAACACGAGCGTCATGAACCTTGCCCGGCCATCCCACGTAGATGTTGGTAAAACGTCCCCTGTGGTCCACCAGTGCTTGCAGCACCATGGAAAAGTAGCCCTTTCTGTTAATGTACTGGCTGGCCTGGTGTTCCGGTGCCAGGATAGGGATGTGAGTTCCATCTATGGCCCCACCGCAGTTTGGGAATCCCATCGCTGCGAAGCCATCTATGATCGCCTCCACGTTTCCCAGGGTGACTACCTTTGGCAGCAGTACATCAACGATTGCCTTGGCTACTTGCATCACAACAACCCCCACGGTAGATTTGCCCACCCCAAACTGGTTCGCGACTGACCAGTAGCTGTCTGGCGTTGCAAGCTTCCACAGGGCTATGGCCACTCGCTTCTGGACAGTCAGGGCTGCTCGCATCCGGGTGTCATTGCGCTTCAGGGCAGGGGACAGCAACTCACAAAGTTCCAGGAAAGTTCCCTTCCGCATGCGAAAGTTTCGCAGCCACTGGGATTCATCCCAGACCTGCAGCACTATGCGGTCCCACCACTCAGTGCTTGTTTCCCGTGCCCAGAATCTCCTTTCGACGGCATCAACATGACCCATTGCCACCGTGATGTTCTCGGCGCTGGGTCCCCTGCTTTCTGAGAGGTCTGTGCTACTCTCAGACTTCAGGCCATCACCGCGTTGACGTAGCCTCCTCGCCTGACTTTTCTGCATCTGCCTCAGGGAAAGGTGTATGATAAGTTGCGAGGCGTTGAGAGCGGCCACAACTGCAGTGATGGTTGCAGCAGGCTCCATGCTCGCAGTGCTGTGGCGTCCGCGCTGTCACTGACTAGAAAAGTGCGCGAACTGATTTCCCGCCGGCGCTTTCAGGGAGGGAGGGCGGGAGTGATGGACGGATGACGACAGTTACCCAAAAGCACCCTGGACACCTTTTTTTTACCCAGAAGGCATTTGCGGCTCCACCCAGAATTCCAATGGGCAGCGGGGACTCCGGGAACTGTGGGATAGCTGACCACAGTGCACCACTTCCAATGTCGACGCTTTCCCCGTTAGTGTGGACTCACAAAGTCGAATTACTGTCCTTAGTGTGGACACACACGTTCGACTTTGCAATATCGATTCCAAAAATTCGATTTAAGTAAAATCGAACTACTCTCGTAGTGTAGACAAGGCCTTGGAGACCTAAACTAGATAAAGGGTCATATACTCTGGAAATTCCACTGACTTGAGTGAAGTTGCTCTAGATTTACAAATGTATAAATGAGAGCAGAATTTGGACTTGTCTAAATGGGGAAATTAACCAAAATTGCTTCCCTTTTGTTCCAGAACAAGAGTGTCCACATGGGGAGCTATTCTGGAATAGCTATTGTGCTTTAAATTCACAATTTACCTTAATCTGAAATAACTTTCAGGTCATAGACAAGCCCTTAATTTCTCCTTTGCACACACAAACAACAGATTAATAGACTTGAGTGCCCACCATTGGAAAAGCAGGTCCCCTTTAAGGTGTCTGAAGTTGGACACCAAAAATCGAGGTACTCAAACTCACGTGTCACTCTTGACAATCTTGGCCCTGTTACAAGAATTTTTTTCCATATCCCAAGGCAGTAAAAGTCCCATTGACTTCAATGGGGCCAGGATTTATCTGTCTTTATTAACGATTATTTATATTACTATAGTGCCCAGGAGCCGTAGTCATGGACCAGTGCCCCATTGTGCTAGATTCTGTACAAACACAGAACAAAAAGATATCTGCCCCAAGAGCTTACAATCCATCTTGTAGACTGTAAATTCTCTAGGGCAGGGATTGTGTGGGTTTCCGTGCTTTAAAGCGCTGAACACATTGCTGTTATTACAACTGAGGTTGGGGCTTCATCATGCTAGGCACTGTACATACACATAGTAAGGGACAACCCGTGCCCTGAAGAGCTTGGAGTCTGAGTAGACAAGACAAACAAAGGGTGAGAGAATAGAAGCATTATGTCCTCCGTTTTACATGTGGGAAATTGAGGGCCCAAGAGATTAAGTGACTTGCCCAAGGGCACCCAGGAAGTGGCAGAGTCACAACCTGAACCCAGATCTCCCAAGCCATGGTCCAATGGTTTAAAGACAAGACGATTCTTCCTGTCTGGTAGCCTTTAAATTATAACATCACTTTCATAACAGTAGTAACATTTTAAGTCTTTGTCTTACAGAGAAATACTCAAATCGCATTCCCATGACATACTTGCTTCCATTGTGTAGTAGAGTAAAATGAATGTTTAAAAGGCTACGCATCCTACAGTGGGAGGAGTTTGTGCAGCTCCCTGTATATCAGCGGAATGACTAACATCTGGTGCCATTTTTGATATGATCAGAAAACAGTCATCACCTTTGCAGACAGGAAGACTTGTTGGGTCAAGTCACCTCTTTCAAATTACAGAGCAGTATCTAGTCACCTTTGCCACATTTTACATGGGCACGACTACTGCTTGAAATCAATGGTAAACTTGGTCCAGGCCAAATTCTTGTTGTCTTTACTCAGAGTCTGCAGCATACCCAGTGCAAATGGATGCCTGCAGATCATGTTTAGTTTTGTCATTAAAGAAATTACCTAGATATTTCCGCCTTTTATCATACTCCCATATTTTGTTGCCTGGAGCTTCACAGGCATTCCTGAAGAGCCTAAGAATTAAAGGCCATAATTCTTCCTAGTATATAGTTCTGTGAGTGTGTCCCCTTTGGGTGTGGGGGCAGGGGGGGAGGGAAGAACCTTGTTCCCAAGCTCCGACATCCTCCTCATTTCTCCTGGTGCAATTCCGCCTTTCCCAGGGCCTGAGCCTGTGAGGTCTGAAGTTCACACTGTGAACTACCTAGCAGGATCGGGCCTCCAGGACATATGGTAGGTGGATCATTGTAGTCACAGATCTATCGGCCCCATCTCTGATCCTCTCGTGGACCATCACTTCTCTACCCCAGAACTCCCCCGCAGACTGCAGTACCAGGAGCCCCACAGAGCTGTAGTGACATGCAGGGGTGCATGCATTCTATATATTGTAGGGTTTGGTGAAACTTTTCCACTAACATTTCCCCCCCACCCCCCCGATGAAAAGCTGGGTTTTTGAACATTTTCATGGAAGGCGTCTGCTTTCTTAGATTTTTTTTTTAAGCTGACAACTTGAAACCCAAACATTTTTCAGTTTTCAGCCCAAAATGGTTGGCTTTCAAGCAGACCATTAGCATGTGTTTGGCTTGTCTGTTCTTTTTACAAAAAGTCTCAATTTTCTGCTGGAATAAAACCCCATTTTCTGACCAGCTCTAGTGCTGCATCTGCTGGTCCTATCGTCCTAAAGTCAGCAGACCCACCGCAGCTCTGCAGGAAGTAGGGGTCAGGGTGCTGCATGGATGCATGCAGCACCCTGATGAGATTTTGGATATTGCCTCATTCTCTCATTAACACCGTGCACCCATCCTATCCTCCCTAACATTCCATCTCAGAAAAGGGAAGATTTTTAGGGCTGTCATTTTCTACATATTTGTACAGTGCCTAATGCAAGAAGATGTTTACCTGTTAACCTCTAGGCACTACCACGATATAAACATTTAATAACTTTTGGATTTGTATTAACTCTCTTCCTCAGGATTGTGTTTTTGTTCTGAATTTGTACCACGCTTAGCAAAGTGGGGTCACGGTCCAGGTCTGGGACTCCTAGGTGCTATGATAATATAATAATGATAAATAATTCTGCAGCCAAAACAGCTATCGACTGCCCAGCCTGGATTGACTAAACTGTTTATGTGAAGCTGATGGAAATGAATCAGGTCAACCACTTAATTATAATGTTGTATGTAATCTAATTATGAAGGAAAGAAAACAAAGATCCTGCCTGTGAACAAAAGCAATGAGCACACTCTGGTGGTGTATGTATGCACATTTAAAATTTTTATTAAAGTTAATGTTTAAAATTAAATATACACAAGTTAAGAGAGAAGGTACTGTACATCTGGGGTCCCTTGAGTTATGAGGGATTACAGCAACAGAGGGTCCTGTGGCACCTTTCAGACTAACAAAGTCTGTTAGTCTCAAAGGTGCCACAGGACCCTCTGTTGCTTTTTACAGATTCAGACTAACACGGCTACCCCTCTGATACTTGAGGGATTACAGGTATCAGTTACAAGGATCACGAGAGACGTACATATCACATAACCAGCATAGACCCAGATTGGGGTGCGGGAGTTTTTAGAGCGTCAGTGGATAAGTGGGCTCGGGTAAGCCACCCATGGAATGTATTAAGAGTCCAAGTCAGTATCGGTGTCACGAATAAGTACATGGGTGGGGTGTGTCCCTTGGTTCGTCAGGGAAGGAAGTGGGTTATTTCCCTGGTCGGCGGTCTCCATTACTCAATGTGGTATTGACGGTGTCCTGTGATGTGTTCTGTATAAATGTCTCTGAACTACATGATGGTGTCAGACACCATGAGCTGTCTCATGAGCCGGGTGTAGCATCGCTCAACTCCACACGCTCTCATATATATATCTTCCAAAACTAGTCTCAGCCATATATTATGCGGACAAAGTCTCCATTGGGGGCAGCATTAGTACAGGATGGTTGTGGGTAAATTCCACCAGGTAAATGTGTATGAAAGAACTGCTGAACAAGGGTTCCAAGCTCCCTGGCACTGAATGGGAAGAGCAGGCACTAAGAATCCATCAGGATTCAGCTCATAACTTCTGCCTTTGTCCACGTAATCTTTACTCATTTCTCAAAGTGGTGACCCCACTCCAGGGTTGAAAGATCATGCATTTTAATGATGGAGGTAAAAATACTCAGGTTTCCAGTTGCTATCTAAATGTACTTGGAAACACATTCAGATTCAAACACATCTATTATAAGCCCACTAGCTAATCAGGCATGTTACTAATAATGCATTAAATGTGGGAATTTGAAAAGTGCCTGCATGATTTAGGAGCACAAGACCCATTGAAAAATGTATTGAAGTTGGATTTTCAAGGTCAGTGCTGTTTGTTACCTTTTGCAGCTCCCTCATCTTGGACAATGGAACTAGGTTAGTCTATTTCACTTTTGCTTCTGATCAGTTTCACTGTCAGGTTCTCATGAATCAGCACAAGGCTGCAATATTCAGGTGGCAGATTCTTGCCAAGAGAACTATTTGAATACAAACAAAAAGCTGTTTTCATTGATGTTTTATAATAGACTAAAAATATTTCTGTTCATATTAGGTTTCCAATGAAAATAATCAAAATGCTAGGCCTAGAATGCCTTAGAGTGTCTCTTTAACAGAGTCCCATGTGCAAAGCAGAGGGCTCATTTGTATCAGTCATAGAACCAAGTTCCCCCCGTATAAAAATATACTGTGGTATTTTAGTTATGGCCTCAAAATACAGTAGTTGACAACAGTGTGTCCTGTAGCATTCTGTAGGATTTTAAATTGTTAGATGTCACCTTTACTAGTACTTTTTGTCCACATTATAGTCTTAAACCCATAAACACTTATGCACCAATCCTGCACCATCAAGGAGGGCTTGGTGACTGCTGCACCTAGTGAAGGTAATGTGTTTCCACACAGGTGTTCTGTTGTGCACAGTTGGGGCCTTATGTTTAGGCATAGAGCACGCTATTGCAAGAAATCCCATTGAAGCTAATGGGACAATTGACAGCAGTAAGGGTGGGGAGTATTTGCAGGATAATCCTCTGAGGTCGAGCCATGCAGGTCACAGCAGGGTTTAAATGCAATTATTAGATCATAGTTAGAGTGCGGTTTCCTTGACCAGTGTAGAGTTTGTTTTTCCCTAGAGAATCCAGTGGTTAAATAAATGTCCCCTTTGTCTCTTATAGATCCATTTGTCTAGTACAGTTCTGGGGAAAAAAATCTCTTTCCATACTGGCAAGGGCAACTATACAAGGACTCCGCTAGCAAGAGCCACTCAGAAAATTCTAGCCATATTATGCAAGGGGCCATAAGTAGAAAGTTTTCTGGACATATTGACCCGGATTTCTCTTCTGCCTTTTTACCAGTTGTATATAGGTCACTGAAATTAATGGAGTCATATAGTTAGAAGGTAGTGGAGAATCAGACCCAAAGATTTGGGGCCATATCCCCATCTGGTATAAATAAATGTATCTCCATTCAAGTTAATGGATGAGATCCGGACTTTTATTAATTATTCTTATTCTTATTATTGGAGTTGGTTGAAAATTTTCCAGTGAAACTTTTTTTCCCCTGACAGAAAATGCCTTTTTGACCAAAATGAACAATTTTGCAAAAAAAAATTGTTTCAATTTTATTTGATTTTTTTTTTTTGTTAAAAAAATTACAAATAGACATTTTTCAATTCTTTGGGGAAAAAATTTCATTGGAGGGGGAAAAAAACTCTCCACTCTTTATCCCCTTTTTACTTCAAAATATTTTGTTGGGAAAAAAATGAAACCATTCACAGAAAAGTTTGAATGAAACCATTTTTCAATCAGCTGTAGTTATTATTAGAGTTTCTGGTTTCAGGGGGAAAAAAAAAACCAATGAACCAGAAAATTACAGAATAAGGTTCTATCAAATATACACAGCTGAAATATACAACGTTCGCAGAATTGAGTTCTATGTGTGGAAGCGATTGAGGAAACCCTAAAGATCCATTAATTCATTGTGGGGTACAACCCCAGAATGTAGAGCCTTTTGGGGAGCTTTTAAAAACAACATTGAATCAAGGAAAACAATTGTTCAAACCACTAATGAAACAGGATTTTTACTCCTAAAAATGTAGCTAGTGTTTGCCTAAAAATAACCATCAGATTATCAGAAAAAGAAATAGAATTAACATTGCAAACCAGAATGTCTATTTACACTTTATGAACCAGAGCGTCAGCTGGTGTACATCACTGAAGCTCTACTGAAATCATTGGAATTATGACAATTGACACCAGCTGAGAATGTGGCTCATGACTTTGTAATGTATTTCATGTCTTAATTCTACTCCACAAAATGAAATATCTGCTCCTTTCAGATAGATGAGCTGTGAAATAAGCATGATTTCCCTGTTGATACTCTGTGAAATTTGTTACATTTTCTATACTTTGGTTTTTAATGAAATTAAACAATACACACTCAGAAAAATAAAATCCTCAAAATTCACACCTGAGTTATACAAACTGTCCTCCCAGGAATGGAAGAATATACCACAAAGAATGGGAAAGCTATTTACATGTTAATAATTCAGCCAAAATGCTCGGCACGTACACACACACAGACATAAACTTAGGCAGGTCTTGTTGTTTGGTAGCTGATGAAGCCCAATGGATAAATAAGAGGGAAGCAAAATAAACATGAGGCGAAATCCTGGGGCAAAACTCCTGTTGGCTTCAAAGGAGCCAGAATTTCACCCATGATGTCTAAGAGTGACAGCCACCCAGGGAGCAGTGGGGCAAGGATTGGAACTGAGCGATGACCGGAGCAGTGTCTTTACAAATAAGGTGCTTTTTTTTTTTTTTAATGGAAGACAAAAAGGTAAAGAGGCACCTGGCTCTAAACATTTAAAGAAAGCAAGAAAAGAGCTTTAGGAAAGGGGCAAAGCATTGAGTAGGTTGAGCAGGGAATAATGCACAATGACATTAACCTGGGAAGTCGATAGGATACCAAAGCTCACATCTAGATGCAGGCCTTTGGTGAAATGACCGTGGTAACCTGGGTTCAGTTCAGGGGTTTCTGGGATGTGGGTGCGGACGGAGGGGTGTGGGTTCAGATACGGCACTGCAGACCCTTCTCATGGGAAGCTCTGAAATGAGCTAGGAGAAGGAGGAGTGAGATATGGAAATCCATCCAGATTAGCTATTGCCAGACAATACAGAGCATCGCGGAGATCCGCACGCGTTGGACAGTGTTTGGTGCCGCTATGGCTAAGTGAGGGATTGTTTTGGTTAACACCTAGAAGGGTGTTAAATTTCACTGCTGGAGTTGAGAATCTCCTGGGAGGCTCAGTTACAGCTCGAGTCTCTAAACAGTTCAGCTGTGCTGGGCTCCCATAAGCAAGACCTTCCTTCTGCTGCACTTTGAAGGCACCGTCGCTCCAAACTTTGGTCCATGGCTAGAAGTCAGGGCTCCCTTTGTGCATGATGGAGCAATAGCCTCAATGGAGGTAAGTGGGTTGATTCCATCGGTACCAAGATCTGAAAAACAAAGGCAACAACAAACACGAATGTACCATTATTTTCCTTTCCCCTGAAACGGGAGCCCATCATTATTTCATCTGTAGCTCTACTTAGCCAGCAACCGATCCTCTAAACCAACAGGGGGTTCACAGCAAAACTCAGGGTGGGTTGCACTATAACCAAGCCAGTCTTCTCTGAATGGCCAAGAAGCATCTGCCATGCTCAGATTTCATGCACGCGGAGTCACAGGGGCAACGTAAGACCAGATCCTGCCTCGTTGCAGGTGTACAGGATCAGAACAAGTTCCTCCATGATTCAGGAGGTACAGCAGCTGCTGCAACACCCAACACGCTCTGGGTTTGCTTTCTGCTAACTTGTCGCCGCTGTCATGAGCAATGCTGGTTGGGAGCAGGAGCAGCAGTGACCCGGGGAGGAGAGGGACACCAGCAGCAGCACTGAACTTAGTAGCGGGGCATGTGATGAGAAACAGCTAGAAGGGCTTCGCCCCAAAGCACGGGGAATCTGCTGGGGACAGAACAGACAAAGGAAATGTATCCCCAGCTTTATCTGTGGGTGGACACAGCGGGTCAGTCCCTGGGAGGGCAGCTTGGATGCAGAGGAGAGGGTCTAAGTAGGAGCAACAGCAAAATAAATCTTCTCTTCCTCTCTCCTTTCCCCCACTGTGCCTACCACATACAGGAGGAAAGCATCACAGCCCCCATACCTGCTCACATGCCGAATTTTTGCTAGCAGGTGATTTCAAAGAAATGTGGTCTTTCCTATAAGTCTGGAAGCAGAAAACAGCCATTCCCCATGGACTCTCAGAGTGAGCATGAAACCACCACAATGGAATGACCTCATCTAACTTGGTTTTTCTAAAGGCCATCACTACAGTATGCAGCGAGCCCTGAATGTTCTTCTCGAGGGTCCTGTTTGCTTCGCCATGCCCTGGGCATTAGTGCCAGGTGCTCCCCATCGCCTTACCCAGAAGGATTGAAGTTGGACGAGTTCATTGTGGCTTTGGAGTTGCTCTGGGATGCGCTGGGGCTGCTGGCATGGAGCCCTGTACTGGGGGATGAGGGCCTGCTGGTGTTCCCAGGGGAACACGACGATGTTACTGCACGAGAAGAGAGACAAGAATGAGGCTCACCTCTTCTTTCTTACTGGGGAGCAGGCGCATCTGTCCCACTGCTCTCCTTATTCCTTGGCTTGCTGCAATAGCGAATGCATGTTAACCGTGCCCTGGTCTGACAAGCTAGACACCCCTACACAAGAGGTCAGGGGGCATCCTCCTTGCAGCAAAGCACAGCGACTGGAGCACATGGTTCCTCCAGTGTGAGATCTGCCACATCTCTGCTGAAGAGACACCAGAATCTTCCTCCAAGGACACACCCCGTGGAGCGTGTTCCCAGCCCCAAACCCTCTGCCAGAACTTGGAGGCAGCGGCAAGGCGGGTGGGAGGGAGGCAGATGTGGGGATAGAATGGAAGGAAGGAAGGAAGGAAGACAGCAGAAGGAAGGGGGAGAGATTGGGTGAGAGCAGGTGAAGGAGTTTAAAAAGATAAATAAATCCAGGCTGGGGAGTTGAGTCTTGTTCCAAAGCCCTTCACATTGGCACAGAGAGACTTGAGCCCCTATTATAATTATCGTCATCATGCCTAGGAGCCCCTAGTCATGGAACAGGACCCCTCTGCGCTAGGCGCTGCACAGACACAGAACAGACACACAGTCCCTGCTCCAAAGAGCTGACAATCTAAGAATCAGACGAGAAATAGATCGATCCGGAGCCAGCTCCTCTCAAAGTTCAGGAGTGTTTGGATCCAGGGTTTTGCTCTGGTCTCTTCCATCCCTAGATATCAGCGTTTGCCTGCGAGAAGACAGGAAACATTCCGCCCCGGGGGAATTTCCTCTACTTGGCCAGAGTGAAGATGCGGATTCTACCATCTGCACCCCTCGCTGCTGAACTGGTCGTGTCAGGCAGCTAATTGCAGTCAGACCAGGAGTCCATCTAGGATGGGCTGCAAATGTCAAAATGCAAGCAGCCTTTGGATCAAATATAAGGTCTAAGTACTGATCGGCGGCAGAGCAAGAGGGAATTTGCTATCAGTGAAGGAAAGGAGAGAGCAGGGCCGGCTCCAAGCACCAGCCCAGCAAGCAGGTGCTTGGGGCGGCCAACGGAGAGGGGCGGCATGTCCCGCTCTTCTGTGGCAATTCGGCGGCGGGTCCCTCACTCCCTCTGGGAGTGAAGGACCCGCCGCCGAATTGCCGCTGAAGACTGAAGCGGCGGCGGTAGAGCAGATCGCGATCATGGCTTTTTTTTGGTTTTTTTGGTCCACTTTTTTTCTTTTTGCTGCTTGGGGCGGCCAAAATCCTGGAGCCGACCCTGGGAGAGAGGCATCAATCCTTGAGCCAGGCTTACCTGTCCCAGGCATGGTACTGTGGATTGGATTGACTGAGAGGGGGCCCAGGGAGCCTGAGGTAGACACCTGGAAGGGAACAGAAGCCAGCAGTGAATTAGTGACACACAGTTATTAATAAGAACATAGATCCCGGAGTGCCATTCACTTAGTAGTACACACCGTCACGGACTCACCTCCCATTCCCACAGGAATCCCTTAGTCTACTGTACACACACCCACAGATTTCTTATCCAGATACAGTTCAGATTCCCACATTAGTATTGCGAGAAAGGCGCACCATTCCCCCTGGGCAGCATACTGGACTGTGCACCTGTAGACACCAATCCCTTCATCCCAAACACACACAAACACGGGCTCACTCCAGGGCTGGGGCTCTCAAGTTTTTTCACAGTGCGGAGCCGATCTCAGAAGAGAGGTTGTCTGACGGACATCTCCTCTCCCATTAGCCGTCCCACGGGGTGGTTCCCCACTCACACAACGTTGCGGTGGTACTAGAACGGTTGCTTGCATGGACACGTTATGTTTGGAAAATCGTATTTTACGTATTTTAAGTCGCCTTTCCCGGGATAGATGTTCTGGTCTGTTCCAAAAGGCTACGAGCTCCGGGCCTGAGTCTCCGTCATTTACATTGGTGTAACACGGGTGTTATTCACAGCGACGTAGCTCCATTGGCTTCCCTGGAGTTACCCCGGAGTCACACCCGCATAAGTGAGAAGAGAAGCAGGCCCACAGTCCCCTCTGCTCTTTGTTTCATCCCCCCCTCCCACTGCTTCTGTTTGTCTCAGCTGGAAACCAGGAAGAGAACCAGCACCATATAACCAGGCAGCTCGCTATGGATCTCCAGCAAGGTCTTGGGACCCTTCACCAACCACAGTTTGGGAACCTCTAATCTAAGGGAAAGACAAGCAGAGGGCAACCTCCTTCACCAAAGGATGACAAGAGACCCCTATCTACTAAGCCGCTGCGTTCCGCAGAATCTACACACACTGCCCCTGTTCTAGGATTCCCACTCCCAGCCATAACAAATCAGACCAGGGGGGCATCTAGACTGTCTCCAATAGTGGCCAGCACCAGATGCCTTTGAGGAAGGTGCAAGAAACCCTGCAGTTATGGGATAATCTGTCCAGGAATTTTTCCCCCCAATCCCTAATATTTAAAAATTGGCTTATGCTCTGAAGCATGAGGGTGTTATAAGCTTTGGAATTGGGCGGTTTGCTTGTTTATTTTCAAACAAAAACCAATGTGCACAAGTTTTTGAAAACACTGGGTTTTTTTGTGGGGGGGCGGGGGGCATTCTCTGACTGGCTCCACAGCTCAGTGGAGAATTTTTTCATCAAATATATCTTCCAATGAAAAACAAACATTTTCAGGTAAAAATTGCCAACGTTTTTTCATGGTTTTTGACCAGCTTTGCTCCCTGCCTCTGACTGGCAAAGCTAGTCCCATTTTTCTGTTTGGGCAAAATTCACCCCAGTGCAGGGGGACTAGAAGCGCTGCTGAGGATCTCAACATGGGGCTTAAATCTGGTCTACACTACAGTTAGGCTGACAAAAGGCAGCTTACGTCAACCTAACTAAGGAAGGGTCTACATTAAAATTTCTCTCCCACCTTGCCTGCTACACCAACTTAATAACTTCACCTCCATGAGAGGCATAGAGTCGACGTAGTTAGGTCAATGCAGCGTCACTGTAGACACTGCATTGCTTACATTGACTGTTGCTGGCTTTCAGAAGCCGTCCGACAATGCCCCAAACTGACAATTCAATCAGTGCAAGTGCTCCAGGTGAAGATGCGCGCTGCTGACACAAGGAGCAAAGTGGAGACACACACAAGCGATGTAATTACTGCGGCAATTGTATGCAGATGTAAGTTAGAGCGACTACATTTTGGAGACGTGCCCTTATTTTCAAATTCTGTTAATTATCTGTGAAGAGACTTGGAGGTTTACAAACCTAGACCAAGATTTTCAAAAGCACTGAGCACATCCTTTGAAAAATCAGGGCCCTTCCAGGTGTCTCAAGTTGGACGCAAAATCAGAGGCATCTTTAATCACTAGTCACTTTTGAAAATCGTGGCCTCGTTCTTAACGACTTCACTGAATTTTTTTTCTTTTCAGGGGGCTGAGTTTTATTGCCTGGTCTGGGGCTAGCTGCCATTTAAGATTTTTGTGGCTGTAATTAGTTTCCGGGAGGGAGGGGAGATCTATGCCTGTTTTTATTTGTATAAATTTAATCAAACAAATATAACAAATTGTTTGGCATGATCAGTGAATAGCTCGTGATCATACTTCAGCCAACAAGTTCATGGCAAATCTACTCACAAAAACTATTGCTTTGAATATTTATTGCTTGCAAGTAGCTTGTCCTGCTGTGCAACTGATGGCCAAAAGTCACATGGTATTTTGCTGCTCCCTGACTGGATGACTCCCAAACCCACTGAGATTTCAAGATGAGACTGTCCCTTGTGAATACATAATGACCGCCCTGCCCCCATATGAATCCCCAGCAACCTTCAGCACCGCAGAATAGACTCCTGCCACTTGAGCTCAGCTCATTAACTGGCAGCAGTATTTGGCTGTACCCACTCACCAGCAGATTACAAGTATACTATTGAACGAATATTTGTGATGCTCTCTCTTTACACGATCGCCCTTTCCAACAAAAAATCACTCATGAAAACATTCATGGACAGTGACTAAAAGAGGCCACTGATACCGTCAAAGCTAAGGCGCTGAATGAGTGTTTGCAGACACTTCTGCAGCAGGATTCACCTGATACTGTAGCCAGGCCTATTAGACTGTCGACAAGCTACAGACCTGCCTTAATAGGAAACCTCTGGGTGCCAAGTCAAAGCCCGCAGCTACTGAGGTGGGCAAAGAAACAGGGAGTGTCTTTTATATGCAGTGCCCCCCATACTCGAGAGCAGCTCGTGCTCTGCAGCGAGGCTACATAGGATTGTGCCACCTCCCCCTGGCACTGCCATGCACTCCGAAAAGCAGAGAGCCCTGTCTGCACGACAGGCTGGGAGCGGTTATAATGCTGCACTGCCAGGCTTGGCGAGGGGCGAAAGAAGCTGCAGCGACGGGTGCCGCCTTCTGGTCTCAGATGCCCTGACCCAGCAGCGCACTTACATACGTGCTCAAGTGCCACTGAAGTTAAGCACATGCTTAAATGCTTTGCTGAACTGGGGCCAAAGGGGAGAAACATCACTCTAATCTGGGTCGTCATTTGTGGCTGAAGGCTTCACTTCCTGATTGGATGAGAACAAGTCCTGGAGCAGCTGTGTTAACTAACATGATGTTGAACACGACTTCGTGGGCAGTGTCACATAGGCAGGGACTAGCTCTGTTTAACATCCTGTGAGCCGGTCATGGTTAGCCCTATGTTTCTTAGCTGGGTTTACCCAGTACCAGCGGGCGCCTTGAACAGGACTTGGCTGTTTAAATTGACTGCAAAGTCACATTTAACATCATGTTAGTTAGCACGACTTCCTCAGGGCCATGCTCTACCACATCCTCATTTTCTAATCCCTTGTGTCTTGCTTCTAGGTGGCCCCTTCCATTCTCCCATCACTATAAATTCTCCAGCCGCCACCACCTAATCCCATGGCAGGAGGGAAAAGGGATAGACTGGTGGACTTGTACTCCACCCACTGTTCCAGAGCAATTCAGTGTTTCTTCTCCAATGTCCATTGAGATGTAAACCATCATCAGTAGGCTTCAGAGTTAACAGCCCACTGAGATGAATGGAGGCAGTTCTCAACTCTCAGAGATATAGTTTAAAACTCAGCCTCCATTAGCATTTGAAAACTTTTCTTTGCAACGGTAAAGGCTAGCAACATAGGGCCAGATTTTTAACTGGTGTAAATCAGCCTAGCACTTTACTGATTTACACCAGCCGGTGATCTGGTCTTTATTTTAAAAAAGAGCATAAACAATTGCATTCTACGGAGAGGGATGAGACCATCAGACAAGTGCAGCCTGGCATGCTGAATACCAGCTCAATCCATCCCCTGCACAGCAACATCTCCCACACCTTTCCCCTGGAGGTGCTGGGGAATCAGATGGTGTTAAGTCCATCAACAGTGCTCTTCCCACTGAGTCAGCGGTAACCAAAGCCCAGCTAGAGGGAACTGCACTGCAGGAAGTGAAGCTGATGATTCAGTAGATAGCACTCCTCCCACTGAGTCAGTGCTGAGCCAATGCCTCTAGGAGCCTCCAGGGTGCTGTTGAAAGTGCCGTATTTTTGGATGCAACTTAAAACGAAAAAAAGTCTTGCCCACTTGTTGTCAGGGTACTAGCCCCAGGAGTATTTGGATAATGGCATTCTGATTACCTAACCCTCTTGCTTTCTGTTTCATCTGTAAAGAGTTTGGGGCAAGGCACGCTTCCATGCCCTACAAATGTACGAGATCATCTGTTGCTGCCTCCTTTTCCTGCAAGCCACGTGTTTCCCTAGTACCCTGCTACGCTTGCTGCCTTATGGAAAGTAACCGGTACCCCCTTGGTCCACCAGGTCTCACCAGTCTGGAGTTGTAGATGGGTGATTTTATAGGGGATGGCACTGGACAGCTGATCCGCTTCTCCTTCTGGCGCCGGTTACAGAACCAAACCCGAACCACTTCCTTTTCCATGGAGAGTTGCTCTGCTATCATGGAGATCTCCTCCGAGCTGGGCTTGGGGTTCTGGTAAGAGAGGACATTACGTGAACAAAGAAAACTCTGTAGAACTCATTTTACACTCTCAGTGGGCTGTATGATCACCTGCTGTTTGAGTGGCAAGAGGAGAGGAATCTGGACTTGGCTTTTAACTGGGGAGGGGAGAAGATTTGGGTTTCTCTATGGGAAAGGGTAGAGATCTGGTGGAAGGTCCACGTTTTGAGTCACACTGGTGAACATCTAATGGAGTCAGTGAGGATGCACAGGTGTACCCTCTATGCATATAAAGCACTGAGCCTCAGATCAGTATTTAAGGAGAAGCTGTCACATAAGGAGAAGCTAGGAAGCATAGTCTTGCAGTGAAGGCACTGAACAGGGATTCAAAAGATCTGGGTTCTACTCTCTAGATCTCCCTCAGACTTTGTGTGACCTTGGGTGAGTCACTTAATCCCTCTGATCCGCATTTATTAAAATGGGGATAATGAAACCTCCTTTCTTCCCCCCCCCCAAGGTTAAACTCTTTGGTGCAGAGATACTCTCTATATGTTTGGACAGCACCTAGCAAAAAGGGGCTCCAATCTCAATAGGACCTCTAAATAATAAAGAAAACAACAGCTTAACACTAGGATATTGAGAAAGTTTCCCCTTTCTAAAGGAGCCCTAGAGCAGGAAACTCCATGTTGGCCAAAGTGGGCATGTTCCTGATAATTTGAGAGAGGCTGTCTATTGTTCTTTCACCAGCCCTAGGAGGATAAGTTTGATACAATCAGATTTAGGGCAGGAGGAGGGTAAAAACTGGAGCCCGTTGAAAATTTTCCATCTAAATTGTTGTGTTTTTTTTTGGAGGAAAATGGCATTTTCAACTGAATATATTTGTTGGCAAGAAGTGTCTGCTTTCTGCAGCAAATTCTGATCTTTCTTTGAAAATCTGAATGTTCTAAAATTGAGAAGTTTTGATTCTAAAATGTCACCATGGTGCCACATGGGCACTGCAGTTCAAGTGCCTTGTGCTCCTATCCTCCTCTATGGGCTGATCTCCCCAGCTGGAATTTCATCTCCCATGATGCACCATAAGACAGCCATAATACCATGGTGCATCATGGGAGATGCAGTCTGATAGGGAGCTCAGCCTATCAAGGAGGATGGGAGCCGAGGCACCCAAACTACAACTCCCATGATGCCCTGTGGCAGTACTTCAAATTAAAATATTTTGATTTTTTTGCCAAAAATTCAAAATTGTCTGTGGAACAAAATACCATTTTCCAAATAGCTCTAGTAAAATCTTCTTCTCTCTTTCCTAAAGCACTTACCTAGCTGATAAATAAGAGATTTTTTAGTTTGTTGGCAATTCTAAAAAATTGAAAAAAAAAATCATTTTGGGTCAAACCAAAACAGAATTTTTTTTGAAATTTTTGACGAATCAAAGAAATCGAAACATTTCTTTCAATCTGAAATGAAACACTGCTTTTAGATGTTGAGCATCTGACATTTTGAAAATTTTTAAAGTAAAATGAAAGGAAATTTCTAAACAAAAAGTCATTTCCGATCGAAAAATTGAAAACTTGGCATTTAAAACAAAAAAGTCCAAATGAAGCATTTCTATTTTTTCTTTTTTTTTTTTTAAACCCAAACAATCTGCTGAAATTGACATGCATTCGTGAAATATTTTGGTGTTCCCAAACCTGCCTTTTTCACCAAGAAAAGTTTCTAAGAAAAAAAATCCTGAAAGAAAAAGGAAAATGTCTCTTAGCTTAGGCCTTGGCTACACTCGGGACTTCACAGGGCTGCCGCGGCTCTCGCAGCGCTGTATGTACTCCACCTCTCTGAGGGGAGCGAGCGTGCAGCGCTGCAGGCTCTGATTACGCTGGCGCTTTATAGCGCTGTACTCGCTGCGCTCGGGGGGGTGTTTTTTCACACCCCTGAGCGCAGCAAGTTGCAGCTCTGTACAGCGCCAGTGTAGCCAAGGCCTCAAGAACTAGTAGGCATTTCGTGCTGGGAGACAGAGCTCACAACATGTGGTAAGATTTTCCCCTCACATCTTGAAATCTCTTCTCCAGCGTGGAACGAATGTTGGTCTCGATGCTGGTGCGTTTCTTTCTCTTCCGCCCGAACATCTCGCTCACCGAAGGGTAGGAATTAGGGGTACTCACGGAGGAGTCCAAAGGAGTGGATTCTGGGGAAAAAGAGGGAACAAAGGGATTCAAGACGATTTGGCAGCAGATATGTTCACGTTGTGAGGTGTTTTTTTCTGAAGCTGACCACCTGTGACAACCTGCTGTCCTTGAAACTGAAAATGCCAAGGTTTGTCCATGCCCCTGAGGCAAAAATGACTAAAGTCTGCAAAAGGGCCATCCCAGAATCCCGAGTGTTGGCAGCAAATGTACTGAACATACGCCAGACGGTCTTAAGGACCTAGCTAGAGATCACTCCGCGTGGTGCTAGGTCCGCTTAGGGTTTGCCACAATGATCATGAAGATTTACTCGTGATTCATTGAGTTTTGCTCCTGAAAGCTGGCTGGGAACCACTACCCCTCCCTAAACACGTAAAAGATCCTGGCTCAGAATACTCTATCGGAACCCCTCCTTCCCCAGTGGTAACACTTTTAATGTTGCCCAAAATAGCCCCAAATCCCAGCTTCGATTGAGGCTGGTCAGAAAAGGTGGAGTGAACGTTTCTCCCAAATATTGTTTTCCACCTTTTTGGTGATGTTTCCTAACCAGCCACCTTGAGCATTACGTTTTCAACTGTCAGAAACCGGTGTCGCTCCACTGACTTCAATGGCGCCATGCTGATTGACACCAGCTGGGGATCAGGTTGGGCGTTTCGCCTCATGTTGCTGAGACATTCCCTGTTGCAATAAAATCAGCTGAATGTGTCCAGGTCACCACTGGATGGAATGTCACAGTCGCTCAAGTATATGTGGCTACAATGCCCCATAGTAGCTTTGCAGTCTATAAAGGATACATAACATAGGACTGCAGTGCTACAGGTAATAGGGTGTCTCTTGATAATAAATATCTAGCTCTCATAATCATGGTTCATCAGCAGATCTCAGGGCACTTTATAAAGGAGGTAATTCTCAATATCCCCCATTTAGAGATGGGGAAACTGAGGCAGAAAGTAGCAAAGGGACTTGCCCAAGGTTACCCAGCAGAGTAGCCAGGAAAAGAACTGAAAATCTCTTGAGTCTGAGGGCTACACGCTGATCAAAAGAGCACACTACTTCGCAAGTGGCTGGAATAATGGGATGCCCTGTCTGTGTGGCTTAGCTTGCAACACCATGATAACCGGCGATGGGTTCATGATATTCAGGGCCGGCTGCAGGCACAAGCAGGTGCTTGGGGCGGCCACTCCGGAGGGGGGCGGCACGTCCAGCTATTCGGTGGCAATTCGCCGGACGGTCCCTCACTCCCGCTCGGAGCGAAGGACCTCCCGCCGAATTGCCGCCGCAGATCGCGATCGCGGCTTTTTTTTTTTTGCCGCTTGGGGCGGCAAAAACCTGGAGTCGGCCCTGATGACATTGTCTGTGACCCTCCCTTCTCCCTGCAAGTGTATGCCATTGGTGAGTGCATGTTACAAGTCCCCCTTGGTGCCCAATTCCCAGAGGATAGGAGCCTGTGACTGCCCCAGTCTGGGAGCTTGAGCTGTGGGAGTTTGTGTTTTTTAGCTCTGGAGGTGCCTGGTTCAATCCCCGCTTTGTTGGCCAAGATGGCAGCCTTCACTCAAGCACGGCGTTGTGCCTTACCTGCATCGCTCAGCCACTTCTCCAGCAGGGGCTTGAGCTTGCACATGTTTTTAAAGCTCAGGTTGAGAGCCTCGAAGCGGGAGATGGTGGTCTGGCTGAAATCGTTGCCGTACAGCTTACCCATGGCCAGTCCCACGTCGCCCTGCAGTGGGAACCAGAATGAAAGGATTCGCTGAGAAAATTCACTCCCAGGTCACTTCTACTGTAACAGCAAACCAGCTTCTTCACCCAGTCTCTTCCACCACTAGGGATAGACTCCCAGATCCTTCCTACACCCCAGTACACACCAAAGAGGCTGACGGTAATTGTTACGCTTGGTTTGAGGTTACAGGTAATGTATCTTCAGGAGAGGTTTGTTCATCCATTGTTCATCTGTGCTTTCAAGGTGGTGTTCCCATAAAGTGCACATCTGTACAACTCCCCTCCATGCCCACATCTGCATCAAGCCCTCCCTTCTATACCCACATCTGCACCCAACCCTGCCCCTCCTCTTCATGCCCACATCCATACCCAATCCCCCCCCCCGCACCTTGTGCATCTCACTATTAAACCACTCATCATCAGACTGCCTTTTGCCCCTCACCTGCGTGAACCCCAGTTTGATTCGCCTCTGCTTGAAAGTCTTAGCAAACTTCTCCAGCTCCTCCAGGTCGCTGGGTTCGTCTGATACGGCCGAAGACGGCATGTGTTTTGCAACTTGCAAGTGCTGTGGCACCTCCAGATGGGGCTCTAAAGACGGCCCAGGGAGCCCTGAACGTCCCACTGCCTGTTAAAAACAAAACCAGAGTCACGACAACGGAAAAGCCACAGGATTTTCTGCACTGTCCTACCATAACAAACGTTGCTTGGTGTGGCTGTGTGCTGTTAAACAGCTGCCACATCCCACTGCTGAGGAGGCTGCATGTCAATGATGGGCAAAATGATCCTTCCAGAAAAGCGTGGGATGAGAAGGGTAAGTTGTTTTAGGGGAGGTGGGCTCAAAGTTCAGGATGTAGGTTGGGCTGCTATAATACAAAATCTAGGTCAGTAATGGGGAGCTGGCATTCATTGGGGGGAAAGTCTATTAAATAACAGCAAATACCTGGAGTGAAGGGTGGGTATTTAAAAATGAAAGGCTGGACCCTTGACTCATCTGATCAGCTGCAAAAATCAAGGGAGCAGCTGTTTGAGTTACTAAGAAGGGCAAAGCTTTGTGGTTTGGGTGGTGACTTTCCAAACCCTGGCTGGGCTGACTTTGCGTCCCATCCGAGCCCCCCGCAAGCCTGGCGTGGCCTGGGGAAAAGGAAGATAAAAAGGTTTCTACAATAAGGGTTCTGCTTGATGCCTGTGGGGCGCAGGCCTGGGGAGTATTCAGTTTGCCTGATGAACGGAGGAAGGTTTTTGGCACCCCATGTAGTCACCTATGGAATTCCATTGCCTGCATAGAGAAGTGACCAACCAGAACCTGTACCTCCTCAAGAGCACTGCCTTGGTATGATCCCACTGAAGGCCGTAGAGACTTGAAGGATTTGAAAGAGCAGCTGGGAGGGGTAAATGGCTCTCTCCAAATGGTGCCAGAAACTCAGGGCACAGTTGCCAAGAGCCCACAAGCGGGAATGAACAGAGGCTGCCGCAAAGGCAAACAAGTCATCAAAAGCAGATGCAGACTAGACAGGAAAGTCTTCAGAGGTTACTACTATTGTTTACATAGCACTTGCATCAGGCCAGGTGCTTGACGAGGCTGTAAAAGACACTGGCCTTGCCTTGAGGAGCTTTATGATCTAAGCAAACACATGCAGGGGCAAGGAAGGGAGGCAATACGATGCAGTGGGAACGAGCGATGAAGTGCCCTGCAGCTGCAATTGAGATTGTACGGGGGCGTTACAAGCGCTGTGGATTGGGGGTGGGGAATAGGAACTTGTTGGATTCTTTGAAGAATGACATCTCACTGAGGCAAAGGCAAGCCAAGGGCTTCCCGGCCTAGGGAGTGGTTTGGAAGGGGTCGGAGAAGGAGATGGAAAGACGGGACGCTTGGGTGGAGCAATACATCCACAATCAGAAACCAGCACCCATCAAGTGGCACGGATTGTCCCCCTTGCTAGCAGCCTCAGCCAAGGCTGGAATGAGCTATGGAGATGGAATCCCTCTCTTGCCGGGGGGTGGGGTGGGGTGGGGTGGGGATATTCACCGATAAAGGTGAATCCCCACAGCCTGGGCTGCAATCCACTTCCTTGGCCCAAATCAGCTGCGGACCCAAGTTTGCTGTTGACGTGATGCCCATAATCAGTTTGATCCCGCTTCCAGCTGAGGCAGCCAGAAAGTAGTTTACCTGGGATGCTAGGCTGGGTCCAGGCTGCGAGAGGATGAGGTTGCTCTGTTGCTGGGGAAAGGAGAGAATGTTTGGCTGCAGAGCTGATGAGAGAGGGAGAGAGAGATTCGATTAGACTGGCCTCTCCTTAAATATCTAGACAACTCTGTATCACACAGCACTGTCTCCATAGATCTCCAAGGTAAACATCATCTGCTCCATTTTACAGATGGGGGAACTGCATAGCATCATAGGTGTGCATAGCTTTTTGGTACCTGTGCTTAGGTACTATGGGGATGGGAAACCTAGAACTGTTAGTTAGTAGATTTCTGTGCTTTGGTGCTGAAAGTCCCTGCATTCAAACCTCGGGGTATGTGTCGGGGGGTTGTTACATGAGCACACCACAGTTGAATCATTGCTAGATCTTGGTACTTTAACCTACCAGGCCCATCTCCCTCCTGTTAATTATTATAATACTCATCACATCACATCTAAAATCTGACCAAGCTCTGTTGCGGTTATTGGGCCTAAATATTTACCCCTAACTGTAAGCTCAATTGTAGAAAGTTTACAAGGTGTCACAATAACTTATCATTTTTCGCCTGCTTGGGAATTAACCATGGAAAGTAGGTCAAGAAAGAATGTTTTGAACAGGTGCAAGGAAACCAGACACAGAGACCGAATTAGTCCAAACAGAAACAGATCTACTGATAAGATACAAGGTTGAGGTTGGACTTAATAAACAAGATGATGTGGGTCTGGAAATCAATGGATCAAAATTGGAGTGGCAGACACTAGGCCTAATAGGTGGACACAGTAATGAGGGGGATGAATTATGCCTCCCACTTTTCCCCCTTTTTGGGGTTCTTCCAAGGAGACTTTGGAAATTTGTTTTCATCCCAACGCATCTTCACTTCCGAGCTCACATCTTGCCCTGGCGCATTTTAACTCATCTCATCTCCCCCAATCCCAACACAGAGGGAGTGGATCAGACAGACGGATTTTCTCCCCGAGAGGAAGACCATCAGGCCTTGCTCTTGTTCAAGGAACCTTGTTTTTCACCTGAGAGTCCTGAAAGCCATTGTATCATCATGACACCCCGTCCTCAGCCAATCAGTGGGGATATCCAATTGCCAGTGCCACAGAGGCATGCAAGATCCTGTTCTATCTCCCTTCTCTTTTGCGTTACTCTCTGCCCCACTATTTCTTTCCTCCTATTCTATCTAGGGTTGCTAATTTTGGCTAGATGGATTCCTGGAGGATTCATCACATGACATAATCTTTAATTTAAGATTAATCTTTAATCCCTGGGGGGCTGGCAACCCTAATCCTCTCTCTGACTTTCTCGGCTTTTCATTGAATCCTGAAATCAACTCCACTGCATCAGCACAGCGAGACAAGATGGCCACAACCCTGCTCTGTCCAAGGGGAAAGGACCCAACCAGATGATGTCCCTGACTGGAACGTGAACCAGGGTCCAAGCAACCGGTGTCCTGGTCAACCTGCCAGCCAAAGCATCTCTTAGTAATTGACAAGCTGTCCAGTGCTCCAAAAGCTTCAACCAAAGCCATCGTTCGCTCACCTTTTCTATCCTCTCTCTTCTCCACCTTGTGTCTGCCTGTCTGCTACAAACAGGAGACGTGAATACCCTTCACACAACAGGACTGACAGCAAAATTAACTCTTTCTTTTTCATCCAAGGTCATTAATAAAAAATGGGAGACACTGCCTCCCAAAGCAGAGCGACAAACACGTTTTGATTAAGTTTGTTTCACATAATGACTTAATTTCAGTGTCCGTATAAATGTTTGTTTTGATTTCTTGAGTTTGGTCAATAAACTTTCAAAAGAATCTTTTAGGAGGAAAGCTTTTGGGTGCTTGCCAAGAAACAGAGTAAACCTCTGTAGAAATTCCCCCGAACCTTTGTATCACTCTTGTAAATGTCGGACAGGGAAAGAGTTTCGGACACCTTTAACTCTTTTGACCCTTGAGATTAATACAATAGCTCCTTCGGACAGAGACCTGGTCCTTTTCCTTGACCATTAAAACACCTGACTCATTTGGGGCTCTGCATAAATCATAATACTGTCTTGCAGAAATCAGATGATGAGGATAGCAGTACTTGGCTCTTTTACCATGCTTATTACCTCCATGGTGCTTTAACAACCTTAACTAATTCATAAGACAAAGCTCTGTGGCTTCCGGAAACTGGAGGAGACTCACTGTATTGATTGTCTTCCTGGAATTTAAATCAGGTGCTTAACATTTAGATTTATAAAATGTACACCATAGAAAGAATAATCTGCTTGGCTCTGGTTGTGCATGTCTCCAGGTTTATTCACTGGTCAAGGTTTATTCACTATTGTTGTAAAAGCAAAACACATCCCTTCCCCCCATAACCCCAGAAAAATAAAAGCTTGTAATGAGGAGGGAAATTGTACCAGAGATGCAGACTTGTCAGGGATTGATTCAGAAATCACTGGGTGAAATCCTGCAGCCTGTATTATGGAGGAGGTCCGAATAGATAATCATAATGGTCCCTTCCGGCCTTCAGTTGTATGAGCCTATGAGTTCAACATATCAGGACCCAAGAAATCTTCCCTACTTTTCTCACATTTAAACGCAGGGCTGCTTTCTGGCATGATGCGTTTCCTATCGCACATGAGTGCGTTGGTACTGAGAGCAAATGGTTTAGTGGTAGATTATTCCAATCCTACCTGTTCAGGATAATTAGTTTAGTAGATTATTGTTACATGTACAGCAAGTGGTTTTTTGATGTATTACTCAGTAGCACTTGGCAGAGATAACGGCTTAAGAGCCATCCGTGCTAGACAGATTGTCCACTCAGTCTAGACAAATTGAACTAATTTTCATCCAGAGTTTATACACTGTTGTACTCTAGGCTCATGTGTTTTAATGTATCTGTGGCCCAAATCCTGCAATCGGTCCATGCAAGGGGGCCTTTATGATCACTGAAGTCAAAAGTTACTCAGCATGGGTATGAAGCTCCATCTACGTAGATCAGATCGTAGCCTTGGGACCTACGTTTGTCCTTCCATGACCAACACTGGCCCAAGCCATGTGTAATGCACATCTATTTTTTAAAAGCTTACCTCTAAAAAGAATATACCGAAGTTAGACGCTAGAGCAGGTTCCCCATAAGAATGAGGCTCCTGGATGTTTCCATGTCATCCTGCCTGAGACTAACCCAACGAGATGCAGTGCTGAATTTCAACGGAGAGAGGCATTTCTCTGAGGCATGCCTGAGATCAGTGCACACAGCCCCTTGGTGGCGCTACTGCTGCACAGAAGTGCAGCTGTGGGAGAATCTCCCCAGCTGCATAGCCGAGAGAGGAGAATTCCATCACTGCGTGGTTTAGTTTAGTTTGCGTTTTGGTTGGAGCAGCTGCCTGGTGTCAGGGCTTTGGGGTGGCTTCAGGTATAACACAGGAGAGGGAGCTGTCATGCAAGAGAGAGGGCGAAGGGGAAAGTTTTGGCAATACAGAGAGGCATGGTCAGTAACAACGGGAGCAAGCCAGTGAACCAGTTTCTGCTCTTGGTCACCATGGCCTAGATCTGGAGTGACTCTCCTGACGTCAGTGGATCGATGCCACTGAGAGATCAGTGCCTGGCCCTGGATATCACCAGCCCATCTAGTCAGGGGTGGGTTGGTTCTTGAATCACTGTGTACCTACCTGTGTCTCCACTGCATTAATGATTCTAGTGAGCACTCTATGGCTCTTACCTTGTTGCCCAGCCTGGGCCTGAGAGAGCAGGAACTGAGGAACTGATTGCATAGGACCGGGCACCAGTACAAGCTGCTGCAGGGTGTGAAGAGAACTCATATCCTAACGAAGAAACAATGCAGATCAGATGCATCTGTCCTGCACACAGTACTCACCCCTCTCCCCAATTCCCTCCCTGCTATAAGTAACACTTAACCCCTCCCCCCCCCGCTACCCTCCCTGCCCCCATTTCTGCCTTCAACCACAATAGACTGCAACTCAGGTAACCTCACCCCCCCCCCCCCACACACACACACACACCTGAGCGCCACAGCCTTTTCCAACACTGGCTTTTTGCTTAAATGTTTTTTTTCCGTTTTTTGTCAAAAAAGCAAACTCCCAAACTATCAATTTCTCCCTTTTTTGTCTATTGACATTTTTCAGTTTAAAAGTGAAACATTTTGGTTTTCAGTTGCCAAAAAAAAAAAAAAAAAATCAAACAACAATTAAAAAAAAATCACTGGGGAAGGGGGAATGTTTCAGGTTTTTGACAACAACTCAGAAAGTGTCAGAAAAAAATTAAATAAAAATAAAAACAAACAAACAAACAAACAAACAAAAAGTTCAATTTTGCATGGAAACCAAATCCTCATTTCCCAACTGGATCTCTAGAGAATCTGGGAAGGAGCGAGGCCCAGGGCTGTGTTAAGTATGTCCACTTGATCCTAAGAGGATCCTAAGAGGATCCTAAGAGTTCTTGCTTGATGCTGCCTGGGCAGGTGAGAACTCCCAGCCCCGCACTCAGGGCTCTGACTGAGGAAAGAGGAGGCAAAAATCTTTGTAGTTCCTACAAACTCCTCAATCACAACATTTCCTGATTATACCACCATGGGTCCCAGCTCTGACTCCTTGTGTGACTTTACAGACAGGAGGCTTGACTTGGGGTGGAATTCACAAGGTCTATTCACCATCTAAGCCCATAAGGGTCAGATAACCAAGTCCTTGGCACCCACAGTTGGGGTCAGAATTTCAAAGGAGCTCAGCAGCCAACAAGCACCCAGTGTGATGAGCTCTAAAATCTGGCCCCTGTTTTGAAGCATTGTGGGACCATAAGTGGTGCCTACGCCTTGGGCAAGGGCTCTGCTCAGGGGTGAATTTCACCCTTTCATCTTAGGTGCAAACATAAGGGAAGAGATTTTAAAAGGCACAAATAGCATTTGGGCATCTAACTCCCATTGGAAGTTAATGGGAGTTAGGCGCCTAACTGCTATTTGGGCCTTCGAAAAATTTCCCCCAAGGAACACATTTCGTCTCTGGTGTAACTCGACCAAAGTCAGTTGAGTGACCCTAAGGATGAACCTGGCCTTCGCAAAGCAAATTGAATCAGGATTCACAGTGTCTGACTCTGGAAGCCTTCTCCATTGCCATACGAGCACCTCTTTAAAGTGGCTTTCAAGCAATGAGTGTTCCAGAACCAGCGCCCCAAAGGACTGCTGGAGTTCTTGAGGCCGCTAAGCCACTTACCCCGGCGATTTGGCTTCCAGGCATCATTGATGATCCTGGTCCTAGGTGGCCTGATCTGGGCTGTACCGGAGATTGCAAGGAATCACTGAGATCTTCTGTTTTAATCTGCAGGGGAGAGGAGACCAGTTGTATCAGCAGGAAGCATGCATAGATGATGTGGAGTCAGAGGAAGGTGGAAGATTCGGGAAGTTAGCAAGCTTGGAGTTTGGGGCACCTGGGTAAGATCCTTTCTATTGTACCTGTGCTCAGCATCCCACCAACAGTGAAGTCTAGTAATGAGAGTCAGGACTCCTGGGTTCCATCCCTGGCTCTGTAGCAATGTCTGTGCATTTGGACAAGTCACTTACCCACTCTGCTTCAGTGTCCCCACCTGCAAAGTGGGCATAAGTCTACTGACCCACTTTGCCAAGGGGAGGGGTGAGCTGTCCTTAATTAAAAGCCCTCTAATTAAAGCATTTAAGTCCCGCTGACTTCAATGCTGCTTCGAGTCAAGCACATGCTTAAGTGGTCTGCTGAACCAAGGCCCTGAAACATTTTTGGCTCTTGGAAGAAAAGCACCAGGAAGCAAAGTCTTATAACAGGCAATGCATAGAAATTGGTGGGGTGGCTAAGTCGCTAATCCCCTTTCTAGGGGCTGCTTCAGCTGCACTCCACTGCATTTCTGGCTACAGGGCATCTCCCTGCAGAGGTGGCTATGAGGGTGCAGGGAACAGGGAAGAGAAGAACAGGTGGTGGTACGATTAAAGCACATGAAAATCAGCACCATTTAGGAGTGGCTGCCAGCTTTGAAAGTTCACCAGTCCCGGCACTAAATCTACTTGCCCGCACGTCACCACTGGTGATAATGGGCAAACAAATGCTATTTGACCTGCCTAGCAAAGGAAAACAGTGATTGGCCAGCATTTTGAACACCGTATTGGAGTCACCCCTGGAACCTCTTGCCCTACTTTGAAGTCCAGGCAAGACTCAAATCTAGATTTCTAAGACAGGAAAAATTCACCAGGGATCAGAACTGGAGCTTTGAGTTTGTTCCGTTCTTTGGTCTCCAAGTTACTTTTAATTCTTTCTGCTCCAAAACAAGGCAAAACCCATTGTTGCTTGTTGCATTGGGTGTAATTTGTCACTGGGACCTGGCGCCTCCATGGGATGGACAATAGGATTTTGGAGAACAAAGGAATGCTCACACATAACCATGGCAGGCTGAGTGGAATAGGTGCAACATCAGGTTAGGGTCTTGCTCATCCTCAACTGGGAGGACTGTATCCTGCATTTGTAGGGAGCAGAGAGAACTTTTTGGCCTCATCGAATAGGTCTTTTCTTGAAATGGATCCAAGTGGCAAAATTCTGATCCAAAGCCAAACCTTCCCCAAGCTGGAGGGTGCTTGGATCTGGGGTTCTAGTTTGGGTCCTTTCAAGTGACTGTCCTGATCCAGGTCTAGTTTTTCCCCAATGCCATGAAAACCCTGTGCTTTGGCTCGGGGTTGTGGACTCTCTCTTAGAATCTGGGATGGATCTTGCTACCAGCGGTAGTTAATGACACAATCCAGGATCACTGAAAAAAAACAAAACTTTTTCATTCTCCGGTATCCTGAGATGCTAGTGCAGAGAGTGAGTAATATAGCCTCCTACCAGCAGAGAGAGACAAGCAATGTAGGTTTTCCCACAAACAATGAGCAAAGCATGCATTTTTCAGTCGAGATGGGCTTTTGTTACAGATGGAGGAAAAACAACTAAGAAAGAACAAATATAAGAGTCTCCAGGAGGGAAAGAGAGAGAGAGAAAACACAATCTCTCTCTCTCTCTCACTCTGAATTGAAGCACAGAAATGAAGCTGCCCCCGTCAAGTTTAATTTACACATTTAAAGGTGTAGTACACAAAAAACAGAATGACGACATCTCTTTTCGGTAACATGCTATAGCTATGCATAAAGCTTACTGCGCAATATTAACCCCTTCCAAAGACAGCTGAGAATTCTAGTTCTTCCCCACCTCTCAGGAGGGAGTGATCTTCTACTAGACAGATGGTAAAAACTTTTGATCACTACCAATCTGGGCAGTGTTTGACTGGTGACCATTAAATGAAAGGCCCTATGGAATACATCATTTCCTCTCCTCTGAGCCCGCCACTCCACTTCAACCCTTTCACCCTCTCCAAGTTCTTTCCCTCCTGAAGATAGATTTACCAGAAACAACCACATATATATATAAAAAAAATTACTCCTACTTGCAATTGTTACAATTAAAGATCCAGCAAATTGGCAAGTGATTCATGTGTCTGTTGCTCACGTGACTCAAGATTCCGAATCCAATCAGCCACCGAAAGAAAAGTGACCATGCCCACACAAAGACCGAGGTGCTTTCTCCTGCCTGATCCTGATCGGAGCTGAGCGTTCAAGAACCACAAGCCATTTCCAAACTGAAATCAATTTTTACAGCTGCCAAACGGAATGATTTGGAAGCGTTCCAGGAAGAAAAGGGTGTGTCGCCGCATCCCAACATCACATAACGTGAGATCAAGAGGTGGGTTTGGCAAAAAAACAAAACAAAACAACCAACAACAACTGATTCCCAATTTAGAAAACAACATCACCAACAGCTTGTCCCCCACTTCCTGGAATTCGCCAGCTTTCTCCAGAGAAGATGGGAGGGACCCTGGGTGTAATTAACCAACTCTTCTCCATTGCACCTTATTTCTTTGGTGTTAGACTCAAATTTACTCCATCCCTCCCCTGCATACTGGCTGCTTCCTATCTGTTTACTACTGTATCTTTGGGATGTATCCAAGTCACAAAGTTTGGGGTGTTTATGCAGATCCTTCCAACTTTGGAAGGAAAAACTTCCAGAGAAAACTTTACAGGATTTCTAATCCCAAGCATTCAAGAACTGCGAGTCAGGCTGATATCACAGATTTTTTAAAATAATATTCCCCCCCCCTTTCTGGTTTCTGAGTGCACCTAGGTCATGTTTTCAAGCCTTTTCACCAGACCAAGAGGGTCAGAATTTCACCTTTTTTTAAAAAAGCAGAGATTCTCATATAATCACCTGACTCCAGAAGCTAGGACTTTCTGAAAAATCAGCAACTATAAGGAGACCCATGATAAAAGTCAGTGTCTCAGCTCTTGTGATTTTAAGCCAGAGAGCAAAATGAAGGTCAGATTGTGCTGAGTTTCTCTGGGGTCTTTGTATGGAGGTCAAGGTAGACTGGGACAAGTGAACAGAAAGGTGGCAGGGAGACGGTAGGTTTCCTCCTCTCCTATGTAAAATTCAGGGAAATGATGCAATCTGCCTCGGTAAAAATGCAATTGCAGATTGCACAGCAAACTATTAGGCATATACTCACTGTGCACCGACCCAGGAAGAGACCCTGCAGGGGGATGAAACAAAATGACGTGCCACAAACAACAAATATTATTGATATATAGATCATGCACACTGGGAGGAGGGACTAGAACTCCATACCTTCATCTCCAAAACCACAGGTATCTACCAATTGAGCTAAAGGGGATCTCCTAAAGCTAGTGAAATAGTAGGGCAATTATCCTCTTGGTGATCCACTAGAGGAGGACATAAATACACCACATGAAGCTACTGCATTAAAGGATTACTAGGGTGCAGGAAAGGAATTGCTCCTGCAAATCTAATCTAGATGTTCTCCCTATCTTTACATAGTTTGGTTTGGGACTTCTGACCCCAAGTAAAAAACAAATGGAGAGCAAGCTGGTGTAAAGGAAGTCCCTTCCCTCATTGGCTGGTTGGTCCCTTCCCTAGTTGGCTGGTGGGTCTGCTCACTCTGACAGCCAATTGATGGGTTTCTTACCCAATCCTGGTGGAAAAAAAAAACCCATAAACAAAACAAAAAACGAATTGTGGGTGATGGAAAATGATCAAAGCTGTTCGGCTCACTTGCGTAATCCATTGGTGGAAGTTATTACATAAACATTTCACAAGACAGAGAATTATGGCGAGAACATCTCCCAACCTGCCTGCAATTACTGCAAACTCTTCCTTACCAGTAGAGAGAAGGTTAAAAAAAAACGAAAAGAAAAAGAGAGCACATCTGTTTTGTAACAGATCTATAAACATTTGGCAAAGGCTCACCTCATGAAAACATCCTGGAGACATCCTGCAAGCTGTGAAAGACCAAGCTCACGCAAGGCGGTTAGAAAAAAGCATGCTAGCAGCTCAGATGTTACAGTGATGAAGGCTATGTCAGTAATAGGTAGATGGATAAATAGCTAGGCAGGCAGACCAGCCCCACATTTGGTCTTATAAACTGCATGTTACATTTCCATAGGGTAAACTCAATACCCACTGTCCGCCTTCTTGTCAAAGAAAGTCACCTCCTCTTCCTCAACATTTCTGATGCAACGTGATTGCCCTCCCATCCCCCTCTTGGCAATGTGGGTTTATATTTACCAATAGCGAGGAACCCTTTAAGGGGTGGGTTTGACTGAGCACCCTCCCAAATCTGGATGCTTCTTCTAACCACCCAGACTCGAGTTTCACCCTAGACTGCATGTGTGTAGCCAATCACACCGCATATTACACATACACTACACATTAGGCAAAATGGTAGTCAGGTAGCTGAGAATGTTTTGGGAGAATCCACCTCAGGGTGCTGTGAGTGATCACACATTTATTATGTAGCTTAAATTTAGACTGTAAGCTCTCTGAGACACTGACCTCTTCTAGTTATCTAGCCCACAATGCTGTTGCATCTCAGCAACTCACAATCATTAATAAATTTATCCTCACAAGACCCCAGTTGAGGTAAAGTTGCGTTATTATTCCCATTTAACAGATGGTGAACTGAGGCACAAAGAACTGAAGGGGCAGATGTTAATTCCCTCACTCACACGGAGTAGTACCTCCCTCCACAGATGGTCTCACTGAAATCACTCACAGAGTAAAGTGCTACGAAACCCGAGTAAGGGTGTGAGAACCTGACCTTGAGTGAGCTGGCTATGGTCACGCAGGGAGTTTGTGACAGAGATAGGTATCAAACACACAACGCCCCGGGTGCTGCTTTAACCACAAGACCACCCTTCATGCCTTGCCTGTTATGTGTTTGTCTGTGAAGTACCTAGCACCTTTATAGGCACTATGAAGTATAAATAATAGCAATAATATCCCCATATACTATTCTCAATTAACAGATGTCAAGAAGTCAGGAACATAACATACATTCAGTGCAAATCCCCCACTCTAAAACTCTACATGTGTCCATGTTATAGGTTGGTAGGAGGTTTAGGAGCAGGATTTGCAAAGGCTTTCAGCACAATACAGCATTCAGAGTTAGGCCATTACTGAATGCTTTGGAAAAACCCATCCTAAAGGTCAGGACATTTATGAGTTATAGTTTCCTTCTCAACCATAATGCACCCACATTGCACCTCTGTGTTATTTTTGTTTTATTAAGCTGGGCCTAATCTAATATTGCTTACAGCGCAAGATCAAACCCATGCTGTTAATAGTTATGCCTTAATATGCAGCTATCTCATGGGGCTGTGGGAATCAAAACTTTAAATACACAAAAGTTACACCTTAAAATGTGTTATGCGTAACTTTTCATTAACACACATTTTTGTATGGAATTTCCTTAGTGTTGTTTTGAACAGGAAAAAAAAATAAGGAAAAGAAGGCGTTCCCTCAAAGCAATGAATTACATACATCAAAACAAACATGTGTAGCACAGGCCAATACAAATGTGGGAAGAAGCAGAAGGAAGGAAAGGAAAAAAACAAAAAGGAAGGGGAAAAATAAACAAAAAAGAGCAAATGAAAAACGAACAGTTTGAATGACTGTGTTGACTTCAGTAGCTGCTCAGGCAGATGTAATTGTGCACAAATCACTAAATTAAAGGGTATTGTGTTTATTTCAACGTACCGTATCCCCAGATACACAGGGGCTCGCGAGTGCCTTTATCTGGAGATGTGTATTTGGAGAGCACAGATTTGGCAACGGATGAACTCTGCATAGCCAGGATATTCTTTACAACTGATTCTAAGTTATTTTATATCTTGGCCAATATTGCTTGGAGTTAGTCCAGCTGCTTTCTCCACCAAAATCCACAGACATGCTAAGCCAGTGGTTTATCAAATGAAGCCAGTTGAGTTGACCGAGCAGCAGGAGACTCAGAGATGTGTAGAAAACCATACACTGAAATATTACATTTTGATTTGTACTGTGTACTCCTCACGGAACCCTGGCGACCCGTTCCTTCCTGGCCTTCCCCTCTCCCCAGTCACCCAAAATCCAGCCACCCAGAGCCAAGCTTATCTTCATTTCTTGCCCTGCGGCCTGGGTCTCCTTCCACCGCGCAGCACTGCCCTCCCCCCTCCACTCCCTGTCCTTTCTCAAATTCAGGCTCTCCATCTTCAAAGCTCTCCAGAACTCCACCCCTGCCCACATCTTTGCTTTTCTCTCCTCTGCCCCCTTCCTGGGCGGTGTCCCTGACTCTCTCCTGATGAATCCCTTTGATCTATTTCACCCACTACAGACCTCTTCCATGCTACGCTGCACACTTGAAAGGACTGCTCCCATTGAAGTCAGTGGCAAAACTCCCCCATTGATCTCAATGGGGCCAGGCTTGGTGCTTTAACATTTCCCGAGAGAGTCCTCATTCCAGGGACCATTCTGGCTGGGATGACCCTCCTCTGTTTGTTCTGTATAATGCCTCCTGGGCCCCAGGGCTGCCAATCAGGGTAGGGACCATCTAAAGTGCCACCCACTGTGCAGCACTGATGTCCGCAAATCAATCATCCAGGCCGTGGGCAGAACGGCGCCGGCTTGGCATCTGTGTAATGAGCTGTGAGAACCAGGTTTAGCCACCCCCACGACTGCAAGGCGCCTCGTGCCATGTCCCACATGAGAAGGAAATTATCTTGGCATCAGCAAGAACCTGGGACTGCGGATGGCCTAGTCCCGGTTCGACAGTGTTCCGTGATTGGCTCAGGCTAGTTTTGACATCGCTGGGAGGAATCCTGTCCCAACGCCAGAAGGAATGGGGACATGGGAACAGCAGCCAAAGGGACTGTTTTAAATACATACAAGGAAGATAATTAAAGCAAGATCAGCTCTACCTTACAATGTCATTTCTCTTTGCATTTCGGGGGCGGGGACTTTAGTGCAGACTAATGATCAGGGTGAAACCTGATTAGAGGAGGGAGCTTGGAGCCAGTACTCCTGGGACCTACTTCCAAATTGGCCACGAACTTCACTTGGCTAAATCACCGTGCGACAAATTTTCCATGGAAGCTTGTTGCTTTCATTGGTTTGGGTGTCCAACTGGAGCCAATCCCCGGGCCTGATTTCCAAAGGTGCCAGACACGTGTGGCTCCCACTGATTTCACAGGGAGTTCCGGCTGCCTGGCACCTCTGAAATATCAGGTCTGTCGTCGGGCATCCCAAATTAGAGGCCTTGTTTGAAAACTGGCGCCTGCCCCCTTTGTGCCTCGACTTGCCTTCTGAAAAATGGGTGTAGCACCCCTCCTTTCCAGGGTGCTGAGAGGCCTTTAATTAATTAAACACTTGCCGATGTGTCGAGATCTTCAGATAAAAGGCCCTAGAGAAATGCAAAGCTGTGTTATTACTGGTGACGATTGTGTTAGGAGTCAGCACAGCTATTTCTGTGCATTTTGGTTCATCCAACTCAGGGCTTTAGAAAGAGGCTGGCAATCTAAATAGCCCCTAGATAAGTGTCCTCTGTGCCTCTGAGCTTAGCTTTTACTGTGCAAACAACTGGTATGTCCCAGCAAACAGCTTTCTAAAGCCAGGCCAGCCCACTACAAGCTTGGAAAAATATTTACTCAAGGATTACAGGAGTCCACTGGAGAAAGGAATTTGCGTGCACTCTGCAAATTCACCTGCTGGTGAATGGAGAGGGATTGGACTCTTGCTAATGTGTTTGTATGTGTAGCAGCAGCAGCTCCTGAAAAGCTGGGTCCTGCTCAGAGTGCCTGGGACAGGAGTGGCCGTATAGAAGATACCCCAGGGAAGGCTCCATTTCTGGGTAGCCTGAGACTGGAGACTAGGTGCCACTGAATGGGTTTGGATAGAGTAAGAAGTGACTGGAAGCTTTTTGAAGGTTTAAGGGTTTGGTCAGTGGGATATTGGGTCTTTGGGTAACTGGTTTAGATCCAGCTCAAGTCAAAAAGGACCATAAGTTGTTACCAGCGGTTTGATGGGTTTGGTAGGTCTCATTCCAGCCACAAGTGGACAATATGTCCATGTCCCCCAAACCACTTCCACAGTGAACGTCCTTCTTGGCTGTCTCAGCAGAGGCACCAAGAAGAACGAGGGGCCACCTAGACCAATGTCCTGTCTCACTGCTGGTGGCGATGGGGTCCCCCTAGGACAGGGCTGCATCAAATTAGCAGGCAGCGGTTGTGGGGCCAGCAAATGGGGTTGGGGTTGCACTGCCATGGCCTATGCTGCAGCTGCTGACTGAGGCAAAGTCTATACTACAGGTGCCACAGCGACACCGCTACGGTGCCATTAGAACGGCTATCCTGGGTCAGACCCATGGGCCATCTAGGCCAGTATCCAGTCTCTGAAAGTGGCCAGTGCCCAGTGCCCCAGAGGGAATGAACAGTGCAAAACAGGCCTGATGTTCACCAGCTCTACCGTTCTGCCTCTTACATGCCAATGATGTTATACAGTAGATTCAGGTTGCAAAAGAGCATTTGGCATTTGCTTTAGCGCCTCTGGTTCTGGCCAAGGAACCAAATCAGAGACTATGAGTAGCTACCATCAGCTTCAGCAGACGGCTTGCACCCTGAAGGCAAAGACTTGGTGACTATGCTGGGAACAGCTGCAGTGAGAAAAGGCTATTCTCCTGGGAATTTTGGCCAGGCTAAAAACCCTGCACCCACAACATGAATGGTCCAATTTTGAAGACTTGTTTGTGGCCTGGGGAGTTTCAACAAACAACTTACATTTTAGGGGCTGATACAGATCATTGGAAGTTCACCATAAAGGACACCTTCCACACAAGAGGATCAGCACTTTGTTCCACCCTGGAGGTTGAGCTTGGGCCAGAATCACTCCTACGTAAGGATGAGCCATGTGCCTCATTCTCCTGTACTTCCTCCCCTGGCAAAACACCCACAGACGCATATGGGAGTGGTGGCAAGAAAGAATATGGAAGGGTGGGCAGTAAGCACCCCATGGACAGCCAGAAGGAGAAGTGGGACCCCCTTGGGTGGGGGAAATGGGTTGGGAAAAAAGCAAAAAGGTGATTCTAGCACTTCCTCTACCAACATAAAAGATTAACAGTGGTTTGGGAAAGAGGACCCTCTACACACATGACCTACACCAAACCCTGTCATGTGTAGAAATGGAAGAGTACCAGGGCCGGTGCAACCCATTAGGTGACCTAGGTGGTCGCCTAGGGCACTACAATTTGGGGGGCGGTGACCGTGGCGGTATTTCGGCGGTGGGTCCCTGTGGGGGGCAGCATTTCTGGGCCGGACCTTCTGCCACCTAGGGTGGCAGAAAAGTTGGCAGCGCTCCTGAAGAGGACAATACCTAAAGCCAGATCTTTCTCTGGATACTTTCCCCAGTGGGTTGCATTTTGTAGGAGAACCAGCCAACAGATACAGGTCAGTGTTAGAAGCACAAGTACAGGGAAAGTTGGGGAAACTTGAAAGGGGAAGGGACAGCCTGGCGTTCAGCTCATATTCTGTCTGTTAATACAGATGTGGAGAGTACAGCTGGTTTCGAGCCAACGAGGTTGTTTTCCAAAGTGGTCCCAAGAGAGGCAACGCAAAACTAAGTCCGGGGGTGACACTTCAGGGCAAGGAGGGAGAAGAGAAAGTGAAATCTGAGCTGACACCTGGAGGGAAGAGGAAAACAGGATGCGAACTGACACCAGACAGGAGGGCAAATCGGGGAGGGGATGGAAATCTGGAGGGCAGAGTGAAACCTGAGCTCAGCTGATACCCGCAGGGGAGAGCAAAGGAGGAACTGAAATAGCATGTGGGGAGTACATGGTATTGGGTGGTGGAGGGGGAGAGAGATAAAGTGAAATGAAACAGGATGAGAACTGCTCCCTAAGGGAGGGAAGCGCAGGTCTAGCAAAATTATTATTAATAATAATAAAATGCTTAGCACCTTGCGCCTTCAAAGAGATTTATGGGAGGAAGGAGATTCATCTGGTTAGATAGCAGGGCTCTGAGTCACGAGATCTAAGTTCATTTCCCAGCTTTGCCACAGACTCTCTGTATAACCTTGGGCCTGATATTCATGACTGCCACTAGTTTCAACGGCACCTCTGAAAAAAAATCAGTCTCTCTGTGCCTCAGTTTCCTCATCTGTGAAATGGGGGTAATACTCCCTTCTATCTTTCAGGGCTGTCCCGGGGCTACACTAGCCAGCAAAGTGCGGTCAGCTCCTTGGATGGAAGGTACTACGCAAGGGCAAAGCGTTATTAGTGATTTTTTTTTTTTTTTTTAAAAAGGCCACCAGGAATTTCAGGTCTCAGGTGGAATTAGCCCAGCCTGCCATGTCAGTAACAATGTTATTTGCAGTGTTGTCCTCGCTGTGTTGGTTCCAGGATATTAGACAGGCAAGGTGGGTGAGGTCAGATCTTTTATCGGGCCAACTTCTATTGATGAAGCTTCTTGTCTTTCACCAACAGAAGCTGTCCCGATAAAAGACATGACCTCACCCACCTTGTGTATCTAATGTCAATAACATCTTGCAGAACATCAGCCCCGAAATCCTTCCCGTTAGAAAAATCAGTGTAAGACCCACCCGTTTCCCTCAATGGCACCTGATTGGAGACTCACCTAAATCTCTACAATCTAAGTTCCCCTGACAGGGCTGGCATGTGAAATCTCTCTCTCTTCCCGCCCCCAAATATGAAGCACCACTCCCAGATCAAGCTGTCATCTGAAAGACTAGAACTTTGATAATGGTGAAATTCACCCCTGTGCAGAGAGCTGTTTGCCCTAGTTTGAGGGGTTAAGTGGAATTTAAGTAGCACACAGGCCTTCTGCACAAGGGTGAATTTCACACTAGAGGAGCCTTTGCTTTAGAAACTATGGGAGGGCTTTTCAAAAGTGCTCCGTGCTAGCCTCTCTCTGCTCCTGCAGAGATCATGGGATGTTTTACCATTGTCTTCCATTGGGAGCAGAGTTAGACCAATCCCGAGTGCTTTGGAAAATGCAACCCATCATCATCATGGCCTCAGTCAGCCTGACCTAGTGGACAAGAGTACGGGACTGGGATTTAGGAGACCTGGGATCTATTCTCAGCCCTACCACTGGCCTGCTCGGTGACTTTGGGTAAGTCACTTCCCTTCTTGTGCCTCAGTTTCCCCATCTGTAAAATGGGGCTGGTGACACTGATCTCCCTTTGTAAAATGCTTTGATATCTACTAACGAAAAGTGCTAGGTATGAGCTAATTATTATTGTTAGGTCTTTTTACCCTTTGGCTGTCAGTGGTTGCTACCCTCCCAATGCTACCGCTCCAAGCTATCCCCTCCTTCCAGGCGCTTCCTTCCTCAAATCAGGAGTGTATCATCAATATTACAGGGGAGAACATAAACCAGCAGCAGAGCTCTCAGTTATTCCCAGCCCTGGATTTCCAGTGCCTTCTGGTGCCTGCCGCATGTCTGTCATTTACATTGCAATCTCCTTGGGCAGGGATAGTGTTTATATTTGTACAGCGCCAAACCCATTATTAGTACTCAACATGTGACATCTTATCTGCAGGAATTGTCTACTCGGATGAAAGGAAACCAACATCACACTCCCTGATACTTCTATACCGACTCCACACTGCTGTATCAATAGACGTTCCAACCTTAGCTCCATTCAGTCTCCTGCCACCCCATCAATAGACCCTAAACTTGCCTTGAAAGGTCCCTTGGCTCCCTCTGCTGGGAGAAGGGGGAAACTGAGTCTCCTTTCTGTTCAGGGCCCTGTGTGTCACCCCTCTACCAAGCAGATATTGGGGTCCTGCAGGTCAGCTTCCCAGTGAATGAGAAATCAGTGATGTGGAGTCTGGTACATTCCTGGTGTAACATAATATCTACAGAGTGTATTACATATGTATATAGCCTAACGCTATATATTACATTTACATGGTACACACCAGTCCTTGAACAGAGGTGGGTCAAAGTGGCATGCAGGCAATCCCCACTCTCAGTCTACACCCCAGTACCCTGTTCCCAGAAAGCAATTTTGTCCCAAGAATTGACTCTAGTCAGAAAGATTAAGTCAGAGAGAAAATTCTCTTGCTGTTTGCAACAGCTCCCCTGCAAAGTCTCCATCACAAAATTAACAATACAGCATTTATTTAAAGACTGAACATTGCCTGAACACTAAGAGCTTGCAAGACGATGCGTAACAGCACTATCTGGGGACTCCCGCCACAACATATGCATGGAAAAACTCCCCCAAGTATCCATGGGCTTTGGATCAGACCCTTTGCAGGCGTATCTGTTTGGCTTTGTGCCAAGCAAATTGAGTCCAAACCCAGTTAGTTTGAGAAAGAAGCCATGTTTGCTGAATCACCCAGTTCCCTCACTGACACACTTTGGGAGACATCCCACACCCCAGGGAGAAAGTTTATTGCTTCCTGTTTCCCTGGATGTAAACAGGAAGTGGTTTCCCTGGATGTAAACAGGAAGCAACCAGCGTTAGACTCTTCAACCAAAAAGCCAAACCAAACAGGCAAAGCAGGGCCGCCTGTCTCTCTTTCTCTCCTCACGCCATATATAAACACACATGAAAAACTACGTTGAAAGGATGTGATTCAGGTTGTGACGTTAAGGGCTCAAAAGTTAGGAATTAAGGCTGCCCAAGAGAGGAGATCAGAAGTTTTAGATGATGTGAGATTTCTCATCTCCAGAAATGATAAGCACCCAGAGCTCCAGAGGAAGACCGGAGCACAGCAGCTGTTAAAATTACCCGAAGATGTGTTTAGATCCAGATTTCTTCAGCTCAAATTCAAAATCCTGAACAATGGACTAAGAGCTTAAGTAAAAACAAAATCAAAACCAACCATCCCCCTCCCAAAAAAGCCACCATCTGATTTTTTCATGGATACTGGCAACAGAGACACCATTTTAGGGGCTGACCAAATGCCCATTGAAGTCAATGGAAAGACTCCCACTGACTTCGGTGGCCATTGGATTAGTCAGTCATAGAATATCAGGGTTGGAAGGGACCTCAGGAGGTCATCTAGTCCAACCCCCTGCTCAAAGCAGGACCAATCCCCAGACAGATTTTTACCCCAATTCCCTAAATGCCCCCCCAAAGAATTGAACTCACAATCCTGGGTTTAGCAGGCCAATGTTCAAACCACTGAGCTATCCCTCCCCTTCCAGCTAACATCTAGGTGGGACTGGACAAAAATGTCACATAACGTTGGCCCTCCAGTTCCAAACTGGAGTAAGTTATGGATGGAGCCTGAACAGAGAGAATCACAGAAGTTACAGATGAAGCAACACTTGGCCTTGCTCTCATTGGGTTCGTCTGCATCAGAGAAGTATTTCAACTGTACATAACTGTGGCTACCACAAATCAGCACATCTACATGTAACAATGCTGTTGGCTGGGCTGTCACTGGGACTGAACTCAGATTCCAAAAGCACAAGCCGCTACCTAGTGAGATAAAGGACTTACAAATTCTGCACATGTTCTAGGAGGGACACAGAGCCACGCTTCGTTAGCATGTGTTACAAACATCTGCTATTCACGCACATATATAGATAGCTGGTTGTTACCAGGGCCGGCTCCAGGCACCAGCAGAGCAAGCATGTGCCTGGGGCGGCACATGCTAAGGGACGGCATTCCGTCCGTTCTTGGGGCGGCAGAGTCCGGGAAGCTTTTTTTTTTTTGCGCTTTGGCAGTTCGGGCGGCGGCAGTCCGAGCGGTTTTATTTTATTTATTTATTTATTTTTAAAGCTTGGGGCGGCAAAAATGGTAGAGCCGGCCCTGGTTGTTACCACACTGGACTCTACCATGTTAGCAGACATGACTAATGTCAAAACCTACTATAGGTGCTGGAATTAGGGGTACTGCCGCACCCCTTGGCTTGAAGTAGTTTCCATCATACACATTGGTTCAACAGCTCTCAGCACCTCCACTATCCAAATTGTTCCAGCTCCACTGTTTGCAACTATTGGGGGAAGGATCAAACCTATTATGCCGGACACTTTGCTGTTGTGGGCTTGTTTCCTACTGTATATTATTGTGGCAAGTGTTTGAGCTTCTCTGAGAGACGAAGAAGACAAGCAACTGTTCCACAATAAAACGGGATGGAGAGATTAATGAAAGCATTGATGATGCATACCTGTCCGACATTCTGATAGATGCCCATCATATTGGAAGGGGTATACATGGAAAGTGATGACCTGATGTTTAATCCCCCCCCTCCACCCACCCCCCCAGTCATTACAAAGAAATCCTGTCTAGATGGCTTGGCCAGCACTGGGGAGTCTATGGGGAAACAGCCCATTGCTGAGTCTGCATTTCTGATGTAAATCATTCAGCGTAGTAGGGCCCAATCCAATGAGGTCCAGGGCAGCCTCTGGATCTGATCCAAAGTCTGGTGAAATCAATGAGAGTCTTTCCATTGACTTCAAGTGGCTTTAGATCTGGCACAACGTACGTTCGTTGCCTATTTCTATCTATGGAATTTTCCCTTACGACGAGTTCTGAGCCACTCAGGTGATCCCTTTGGCTCACAGAAGTTCCCTGCCATCAGTTCTGGAGTCCACAGAGTTGGAGCCACAAGGCTTTTTTGTTTTTAGTGTGGTTTTCCAATGGAAGATAACTGAGCGTGTCAAGACACCTTTGATGGGGAGGGACTGATCCACCCAAGCCCAGATGAGCCAAGGCAAACAAACAGATAAATGGCCCACTCACACCTTCTCAGATGGAAACCACCAGGGCAAACCCTGAGGGGCAGAGAGTGCAGTGGGAAAGGGGAAGGACGAGAACAGCCTGTCCATCACCAGGGTGATGAATTTGCACATATGCAACATCTGCTCAGATCCCTAATGACAGCCCTGAGATAGCCCCAGCCTCTTATGGCTTTCCCCTCCCCAACCCTATGGCTAGAGGCCAGAGCTAACTCACAAATCTGCCGCCTCCCACATCTGTCTCTAGGCTTCCACCTCCTTTGGGCTCTGAGGATCTGATCCAGAGACCACAGAGGTCAGTGTAGGAGTCTCTCTCATTGACTTCAATGAGCTTTAGAGAAGGCCCTACAGCATTTTAGGAGCTGGGATCTACAGTGTAAGAAGTGCTGACTCTACCTGCCTCACCTGAGGGTTTTGACCTGGGACTCAAGATTCGGGGGGATTTCTTAACATGGTCTTCAAAAATCTCTGGACAATCAGAGATGCCATGGCTGCAGATGCTAGGGCTGTTGATTAATCGCAGTTAACTCATGTGATTAACTCAAAAAAAGTAATCGTGATTAATTGCACTGTTAAACAATAAATGCCAATTGAAATTTATTGAATATTTTTGATGTTTTTCTACATTTTCAAATATATTGATTTCTATTACAACACAGAATTCAACGTGTACAGTGCTCACTTTATATTATTTTTTATTATAAGTGTTTGCACTGTAAAAATGATAAACAGAATAGTATTTTTCAATTCACCTCACACAAGTACTGTAATGCAATCTCTTTATCATGAAAGTGTAGCTTACAAATGTAGCTGTTTTTGTTACATGCCTGCACTCAAAAACAAAAACATGTAAAATTTTAGACCCTAAAGTCCACTAAGTCCTACTTCTTGTTCAGCCAATCACTAAGACAAATAACTTTGTTTACATTTATGGGAGATACTGCTGCCCGCTTCTTGTTTTCAATGTAGTCTGAAAGTGAGAACAGGCGTTTGCATGGCACTTTTGTAGCTGGCATTGCAAGGTATTTACATGCCAGACACGCTAAACATTCGTATGCCCCTTCATGCTTCAGCCACCATTCCAGAAGACATGCTTCCATGCTGATGGTACTCGTTAAAAAAGTAATGTGTTAATCATGGATGGTGGGTGAAACTTCCCCTGGGGGAGGCGAGCGCCTTGTCCTGCCTCTTCTGTCCATGGCCCCGCCCATGCTCCATCCCTTCTCTGCCCCAGGCCCTGCCCTTGCCCCCTCCCACCGCTGACTTGCCGCTCACCTCTTCACCCCCCCAGTAAAGTCCCCCCTCCACTGACCTCCTCCCCCACCCGCCTGCCGCTCGCCAACCTGCTGCTTGCCTCCTCACCCTGCTGGTGATCTCCCTCCCCGCCTGAGACCCTGCCCTTCTTCACCTTAAAGCACTAACAACATTCCCTAAGGGAACTGAACAGGCAACAGCTATAGATCAATTGCCAGATGGATTCTCCTCTGCATGGTAGGGAGTTTGATCGGTGTATACTGTATATAGAGAGTCGTGGCTTTTCACGCCACCTGCGCCAAATTGAAGCCTAACCTCTCCTTTTGAAAAAGCCTGTCACTGACAGCCTGCATTATGGCAGTAGTTTAATCACCTCTCTTACACACAATTCCCTGCCAGACTCCTTTACTTAAACTGGGTTTGAATAAAACGCTTAGATCAAGAATTTGGAAACGGTTTTTAACCCCAAATAACACATTTTGCTACAATAGAAAAGACAGCTGAATGTGGCCAAAGGGAAAGGCTTCCTGGCCGTTGGCAAATGCCTGTTAAATGGCTTCATTACCACTTTAATGGCCCTTTAACAGTTTCAGTGATTGGCTACAAGATCTCTGGAAGGCTTTTTCACCTGTGTAAAAGTTATTCAGGGATCCCCTCCCTATGCCTCCTCACTCCCCTGCCTGCCACTCGCATCCACACACACACACACACACACACACAATGTGGAGGGGGAATGAGGAGGAGAGAAGCTGCAGGCAGCTGTGGGGACCTCCAAAAGGGGAGTGGAGGAGCAGAGAGGAAGAAGACGGATCAGGTAGCAGCAGGAGTCCCTGGGAGCCTTGGGGAAGGGTCAGAGCAGGGAGATGAAGAGGCGGGGTGGGGGGGTCACCACAGCCCTGGTGTGGGGCGGCAGGGACGGCTGCACTAGGAGAGGCACTGCCTCCCCTTGCCTATTATATCGGCCACACGTGGCGTTAATTAAATTTGTGACTGAACTCCTTGGAGGAGAATTGTACATCCCCTGCTCTGTTTTACCCGCATTCTGCCGCATATTTCATGTTATAGCAGTCTCGGATGGGGACCCAGCACATGTTGTTTGTTTTAAGAACGCTTGCACTGCAGATTTGACCAAACGGAAAGAAGGTAGCAATGTGAGATTTCTCAGGATAGCTACAGCACTCAACCCAAGGCTTAAGCACCCAAAATCTGAGAGGGACGAGGGGTGGAGCTAGGGTGACCAGATAGCAAGTATGAAAAATAGGGACGGGGGTGGGGTTAATAGGAGCCTATATAAGAAAAAGACCCCAAAAATCAGGACGGTCTCTATAAAATCAGGACATCTGGTCACCCTAGGTGGAGCATGCTTTCAGACGTCTTAAAAAAGTAACACTCCGACGTGGAAACTACAGAACCCAAACCACCAAAAAAGAAAATCAACCTTCTGCTGGTGGCATCTGACTCAGATTGTGAAAATGAACATGTGTTGGTTTGCTCTGCTTTGGATCGTTATCCAGCAGAACCCGTCATCAGTTTGGACGCATGTCCTCTGGAATGGTGGTTGAAGCATGAAAGGACATATGAATCTTTAATGCATCTTTCACGTAAATATCTTGGGATGCCAGTTACAACATGCTATGCGAACACCTGTTCTCACTTTCAGGTGACATTGTAAACAAGAAGTGGGCAGCAGTATCTCCTGCAAATTGTAACCAAACTTATTTGTCTAAGCGATTGGCTGAAGTAGGACTGAGTGGACTTGTAGGCTCTAAAGTTTGACATTGTTTTATTTTTGAATGCAGTTTTTGTGTGTGTATATAATTCTACATTTGTAAGTTCAGTTTTCATGATAAAGAGATTGCGCTACCGTGCTTGTATTAGGTGAACTGAAAAACACGATTTCTTTTGTTTTTTTACAGTGCAAATATTTGTAATAAAAAATAAATATAAAGTGAGAACTGTACACTTTGTATTCTGTGTTGTAATTGAAATCTATATATTTGAAAAGGTAGAAAACATCCAAAAATATTTAAATAAATGGTACTTTATTACTAACAGCACGATTAATCGCGATTAATTTTTTTAATCACTTGACAGCCCTAGCAGATACCACAACCAGGAACCTAACATTGATTACAATACAGTGGCAGGGAAGAGTCCAGGGGAGGGGGCAAAGGAGACAGTTCTTGAGACCCACTCCTGTCCAGATTCATTCACTTATATCTGGAAATAGATCTTTTAAAATATCAGGGCAGTCTATGTTTGTCTGATGTTCCTGCCCCCTGCTATCTTGCAAAGGGAAATCTGCAGGGGAATCTGTGGCTTTTCAGCTCCCCATCCCAGGAAAATAATACTGTTGACCCAGGCACAGCCAGAACTCAAACCACCCTCACCAAGCCTGTCCCTCACACTCAGGTGCATCGGCCCCGTGCACCCAGACACGTATGCTCTGGGCGGAGGGCGACAACGTCACACACAATAGAACGTTTGTGGCACCCTGGAGCCGAGGCTGGATTCTCCCTCAATGGAACGAAAATCCCTTTCATAGCATGATTAAAAAAAAAAGTTCACGTGGATTTAAACAAAATCTTAAATCAACAAATGGACTATGGACTAGACAGGCCAACACAGAGAAGCGGCATCAGTCATTCTGACCCACGAAGGACAGTTCCTGGGGACCCAACGAGATCAGCAAATGCAATGACCTGCCTTGCAAAAGGAGAGGAATGTTTGGTAGATCTTACCTGTCTGTTAAAGTCCAGCCCATTTCGTTCATTTCCTACAACAGAGAAGAACAAAAAAGAATGAACCTTGGTGTTGCTATAGCACCTAGACCCCCCACCAGGCCTCATTGCGCTCGGCCCTGTACAAACATACATGAAGACCCGCTCGTTTCCCCGACAAGCACACCGTTCAGTGCAGGACAAGATGCAACAAGTGAGCGTGACAAACAAAGGCAGGGAGATGGGGCGGCAGGATGGAGGCAATGAAAATAAGACCAGGCAGTTACAAAGGTGGCTGTTGCGCAACTCAATGGTTTCCGAAGGTACCAAATCTTTACTGAAATAAAGAGAACCAGCTCTCCCCGGGTGATGCCCCCACTGCGCTGTCACGGGGGAGCTCAGCAGAGGTGGGGCTTGGAGCAAGCAACATCCTTAGAGGTTACTGAGGGAGGGTGTTCCCTAATCCCTGGCTTTCCGACAACTAGATAGCAAACGCAGAGAAGCTGTGGGAGAGGCTGGCAAACAGGTGATGAGGCGGTTCACCTGCAATTCTTGAGGGAATTTGTGGCCCTGAATAATTACAGGAGATCTAAGGGAATGGAAGGTGCTGTGGGGGTTGTGCTAAAAAAGGCGACTCCTTGATTCAAAGGCAGCTAGGCAAAAGCAAGGGGAATCAGACAGGATCCAACCCGAAGATACAGCACAGGCCTTCACTCATTTCCCTTGGATGATCAACATCTTACCCGCTCCTCACCCAAATCCCTGAGTTCATTGGAACTTGGACTCCAAAACTGGACATGAATTTTCAGCCAATCTCTACAACGGCTTGAGCCAAACCTCCCAGAGCAGGATCCCAAACATTAGAGAGTTCAGGTCCTGGATCCAAATTCTCCAACAAAAGCTCATGTCTAATCCATAGGTGCCGCCATTCTCAGCTTCACACCTTCCTCCTCCTGCGCTTTCCCTCCAAACACAGGCAGCTGTGTCTGCCTAGCCACTACCCGTCCCTTTCTGTTTTGTTCCTTCAAGGTCTTTACAGGCTCTTGGACTCAGTTATCTCACTATAAAAGACACTAGCTGGGAGGGAGGGTTAGTTTTTACAAAACATCTGGGCTTGGATTTGCAAAAGGAGCCTAAGGGGATTAGGCACCCAATGGGAATGTCAATGGGCATTGGGTATCTAACTCCTTTTGGCTCCTTTGAAAATAAGTTTGAGGTTAGGCAAAAAAAAAAAAAAAATCTTTCTTCCATTTATTTAAGCCAATGATTTCCCAAGAACTACTAATATAAATCCATGTTTCTATCTAGTTTCGATCTACACAGGCTTGCACGATTGTAGTATCCTCTTCAATCTCACTAGAGGAACATGCTGCGCAAGCAGTAAGGATCCTTGTTTGAAATCTAGTCTTGCCCAGCATCAGGCAACCAGAAAGAAAAGCACACGAACGAGTCAGATCCTCAACTGCCGTCAAACACCCGCCGCTCCATCAGCTTCAGTGGTGCTTCCCTGCTTTAGATCAGCTCAGAGCCTGGCTCTTGGGTAGGGTGACCAGACAGCAAGTGTGAAAAATTGGGACAGGGGGTGGGGGATAATAGGAGCCTATATAAGAAAAAGCTCCAAATATCAGGACTGTCCCTATAAAATCGGGACATCTGGTCACCCTACTCTTGGTGCTCTGCCAGATTCCGAAGGAACCTAAACCTCCCAAGCCTGGAGTTCTGCTCTAAAGCTGGAACCCTTCATTTCCAAGCAAGGTCTGAACTGGCAGAGTGAGTCCGGCCCTCTTTAATCATGAGGGTGTGTGCCAAGCTGGGAAAGCGCCCAGTACTGAGATGAGGGGCTGTCGTGCTTTGAGAACGTTTCCTCCCACCCTCAGAGTACTTCCCCCAACTCCCACTTTGAGGGTGCTCAGGTTGGAAGGAATAATCATGGTTGGCTATCAGTAACACTTCAGGCGAACAGCCAACTCCTCTCCCTGGTTCACCTGGCAGCCAGCAGGTATGTGGCTGCTTTGCATAATGCTGGCACCAGCTCTGGTGCGAGTTTGCCTGGGGAGGTTTCTCTAGGGATGGGAGGGGAGAGCCGCAGCAGGGTTCCGGCCGGATTTTTTGCCAGGAGTGTTTTGTTTACAACCGAAAAGTCAAACAAACAGCGTGGTCAGTTCACAACCAATGCAACCCCTATTCGGATCCTTGCTGTCACCATCACAACCAGCACGACCCCCATTTGGATCCCTGGTGTCACCATCACAACCAGTGCAAAAATATGTAGGCACGACAGAAGAGATCATGCTGGTGGGGGAGAGGCACTGTATGTGAAAGAAAGCATAGAGTCAAATATAGTAAAAATCTTAAAAGAATCAAACAGTACCACAGAAACTCTAGGGACAGAAATGTCACGCTTGACTAATAAGAGTGTAGCAGTGGGAATATGCAATGGTGACAGTGACTGAAATACTGAAGGAGAAGAGAGAGGCTACAAAAACAGAAAACCCAATTATAAGGGAGGATTTCAACGATGTCGTCTATGAGCATGGCACCTCAGGATGCGATAAAGAGATAACATTTCTAGACACCAATAATGGCTGCTTCTTGGAACAGCTTTCCCTGAAACCCGCAAGGGGAGAGGCAATTCTTGATTTAGTCCTAAGTGACGCACAGTATCTGGTCCAAGAGGTGAATATAGCTGAACTGCTCGGTAATATCAACCATGATGTAATTAAATTTAACATCTTTGTAGGGGGGAAAATACCAAAGAAACCCACCACAGTAGCATTTAACTTCTTTTTAATTTACATGTTATTAGCGTCCTCACTTTTGTGTAGTTCAAAAAAGGGAACCGTCACAGGAGTGAAATGCCTGCAAGCCATATGGAAACTTTTAAAAAACACCATAATACAGACTCTAACTATACATACACCCCAAACAATAATTTTCTTTAAAAAAAGTAAGAGGACAAAAAATGCCACCACGGCTAAACAACAAAGTAAAGGAAGCAGTTAGAGACAAAAAGGCATCCTTCAAAACAGCAATTTTGTTGAGTACATCAGAAGCAGGAAGCCTGCCAAACAATCCATGGGGCCACTGGACAATTGAGGTGCTGAAGGAGCACTCAAGGAAGACAAGGTCATTGTGGAGAAGCTAAATGAATTCTTTGCATAGGTCTTCATGGCTGAGGATGTGAGGGAGATTCCCACACCTGAGCCATTCTTTTTTGGTAACAAATCTGAAGAACTGTCCCAGACTGAGGTGTCATCAGAGGAAGTTTTGGAACAAATTGATAAATTAAACAGCAATAAGTCACCAGGACCAGATGGTATTCACCCAAGAGTTCTGAAGGAGTTCAAATATGAAATTGCAGAATTACCAACTGTGGTATGTAACCTATTGCTTTAATTAACCTCTGTACCAGATGATTTGTGGATAGCTAATGTGACACCAATTTTTAAAAAAGATTCCAGAGGCAATCCTGGCAAATACAGGCTGGTAAGGCTAACTCCAGTACCAGGCAAATTAGTTAAAACTATATTAAAGAACAGAATTACCAGAATACATAGATACGTTGGGGAAGAGTTGGCATGGCTTCTGTAAAGGGAAACCACGTCTCACCAATCTACTAGAATTCTTTGGGGGTGTCAACAAGCATAGGATGGGGTGATCCATTGGATATGGCCAGTGTCAGAAAACAAGATACTGGGCTTCTCTTGGGGTGGCTGGGTTGCATCCCTTTGCATTTTAAGCTTCTCATGTGAGGCAGTGGGCATGCTGGGTGAAATTCTGTTGCTGTTCCCCTGTTAAAGCATAAGATCGATTACTGCTAACTCCTTGGGTTAGTTAGTCTTCTCTCCCTTTTCCCTTCATGATGAAGGAGCTGGGTCAGGTCTACGATATGGCTAATGGGCAGAGATGTTTCATTTGCAGAATTTCTCTGCCTCTTAAACTTCCTATTTGTGACAAATAGAGAAGTACAGGAGGCAGCCAGCTCTCGCGGCAATGGAGAGAAAAGAAATCAAGAGTCAAGAAAACACAAGCTATAATTACCTCATGACACAACAATCAATCTTACAACATCTTCTGAGACCATGCGCTAGTCACCTACAGGGGGCATCAGTTTGCCAAGAAAGCAACCTGTTGGCAACATACTGATTACACGACCAGGGTTGTAGACAGAACCCATCCCCCAAAACCTAAATTAATTCACCCTACATTTTGAGTGAGCTGTACAGAATGGAAGGGGATTTGGTCACTAGGAAATTTTGGACTTGGACTGCACACTAATGGCAAGTTAAATCTTTATAAGGAAGAGCTGGGGAATTCACTGGGGGAACAGATTTTCCATGTGCTGCTTTGGAGAATTACGTTCTGTGCAGTTGAACAATGAAAGAGGAACAATGTCAAGGAAGGAACAATGCCAGACACACGTTAAGTGTGCTAGCTGCAATTATTTATACAGTAAAATGTCATTACAGCATCACACGGGGGCAGTAGGAAGAAAATTATTGCAATGGGATGATTTATATATTGGAAACAAATGGTTAGGAAATTGGCTTGGTCACATTAATTGACTGTCTATTGACATGATTGCTGCTCCCATCAGCTCCATCATGTCGACTATCACATGATATTCAATGCTCACTCAGCAGTGGGGAAGGAAAAGCCCCCAGCAACAATCATTAGAGCTATAAATGGCATTTGAGTCAGATGTTATAAAGGAGCAAAACCTCTTAGCTGCATTGAAATGGACTCTTCTATTAAGCATCAAGTTAAAAGTAACTGAACAAATAAAATGTTCCTACTTATGGTGACAAATGAATTTGATGGTCAAAATGAAAAGAATGGTAAAAGTCAAATAGGCTCCTGGGTATTTACATTGGTTTGTTTTTGCATCTCACTCAGCTTAGACAATTCATAGAGTTTAAGGCCAGAAGCGACCATCATCTAATCTGAATAGGCAACAGATTTTACCCAGTGATTCCTGCATCCAGACCATCAACTTGTGGCTGAGCTAATACCATCACCTAGCTGTCATACAGCATGTTCATCTGTAGATCTCAAAGCACTTTACCGTGGAGGATGTCAGCATCATTATCCCTATTTTACAGATAGGGATACTGAGGCACTAGGCGGTGACAGGATTTGCCCAAATTCAGCCAGCAATCCAGTGGCAGGGCTGGGACAGACCCATTGCAGCCCATTACGCTATACATTAAGCCAAATTGCCTCCCATAGAGTATCGCTCTAAGTCAACAAAGTACTGAGACAACAGTCTCCCAGGGCACTCCCTGCTGCTAGTTATTTTCACTTTCCTGGTCTCATGCATTAGAACAAAGAGGCTATGTTTGAATGGCATCTACACAAGGGAATGGCTGGTTTAAACAAACAAAAATGCAGGAAAACATTTCTATACATATTCCATTTTTGTTAACGTTCATTAATTTATAATCTACATATAGGGCCAAATTTGAGCCAACCATCCCTTGAACATACATTGTAAGCTCACTGGGGAAGAGATGACCCATTACTATGCCTTTGTACAGTTCCTGGCACAAGGGGACCCAGATCTTGATGTCTCTGGATGATAGCCGAGTACAAATAAGTAACAGTACTAATAAATGGTTGGAAACTGATGCCATACAGTACAGCTATATCAGTGATAACCATGTCAATCAGGGATGTTACATTATTTTATTTCAGAGTAACAGCCGTGTTAGTCTGTATCCGCAAAAAGAAGAACAGGAGTACTTGTGGCACCTTAGAGACTAACAAATTTATTAGAGCATAAGCTTTCGTGGACTACAGCCCACTTCTTCTTATTAGGTGTATTGTGGCAATGCCTAGGGCCCTGGTCCGGACCAGGAGCCCCTTGTGCTAGGCGCTGTACAATCACAGAGCAAAAAGATGCCCCAATTTTACTATTCTGTTGCTAAACATAAAGGGACAGATCCTCAGTTGGTGTAAATCACCTTACCTCCAGTTACTTCAATTAATAGCCCAGATTTTCTCCTTCTGTGCTGGCTGTCGTGCACCACTCAGGCATTGCTAAGTGGCAGAATCTGGCCCTAAATGGCCAGCAGAGAGCATCCTCAGTGTGGGGGAGAAATCAGCTGGCACCAAGTGGTATCGTTAGCTCCTACACCAACTGTCCCACACACATCATGGCAGTATGCTGGATGGAGTTTGCCTGTGCTATACAATTTACAGCTTGCATATGATCCCCTAGAGATCATATCCAGTTGGTGTAAGTTTAAGATGAGGGACGGGGCTAGAGCAAACGTGCCAGAAAAAGCAGGGAGGCATAAGTTGCTGCTTGACAACCCCCTTTCAACCCCTGCCTGTGCCAGGCATATCTCCGTGCAAAAGACAACCCGGGCTACTGTTTCCACAGCCAGCACGATTAGTAGTTGGTGCACAGGGTAGCTAGCTCTCAAAAAGGGCACCAGAGTCAGGAAAGAAACACCTCCTCGCTCCTCTCTCCTGCTGTCGGGAACGTGGCTGCCTTGCTGATGAATAATCTTATTGACTGGAGTGTTGGCAGACCAGCACCTGCCACTCCCCATTAATGGTCTGACTCTTGGAGTGCCTTTAAAGCTTCCTCCTTTACATGGCCAGTCAACCCAGTGCAGGGAGATGCGCTCAGGAGCAAGGCTGCAGGGTGGCAAGGAGAAGGAGAGACAGATGCTTCCCTCCCACATTATCCAGGCTGAAGGAGTTCCCCAGGGTAGGAAGGCAGGACAGAGGGGTGAGCAGATAGTAGGTAGGGATAGGCTATGGGAGAAGAAGAGAGAGGAGAAGGTGAGTGAGATACCAGGGAGGGGCAGCATAGGTCTGAGCAAGAGGAGTGAGACACCAGAGAGCGGTAGGTACATTCGATACTGCAGTCACTACTACGGGGGGCAGAGGGGGTGAGGGTGGCATGCTGCGCTTACATCACTGCATCCCTGGTTGGAATCACCCCCTCTTCAAGGTTAGATTTAAGAAACATGTCTGGAGGGATCCATAGGATTCTTGAGGAAGCCGGGCAGGGCTTCGGGTGTCAATTAACAAATGACCTAATGGACAAACCTGGAGTCTGGCTGGTCTACATGGAAGAGATGCTACAGGTGTGAATTCCAATCGATTGATGTAACTGGTGCAATACACCCTCCCACCCCCCAGCTTTTCCCAGGGCTGAGAGTGGCCTGTTTTGGTGGAGCTAAACCCATTTAGGTTAAAAACTGGTTTAAGTTAAACCTGTGCACCTCTCCTGCGTAGACAAACGCCTCGGAGAACACCTGTCTCCACGTCCCTCTCCTGCCAGATAGACCCACAATCTCCACATGAGGGGAGGAGGCAGGGGGACGTGGGGGGGAGACGCAGGCAGGTTCCAGAAGGAAACCCCCCAGAGCAGGACTTGTTCCCATGGGCACTGTTTCGGTTTGCAGGGGTAGGGACAGGAGTCTGGAAGAAGAGGCAAGCAGGCCTGCCCTTCCACAATGCCCCTGCTCTTCCGAGAGCACAGGGTGTCCTCACCCCCCTCTGATAACGTCCTGATTAGAATAAAAGCAGCCTTTGTCCCCCTCCTTTTGTCCTCTCCCCTCCTGAGGATGTAAAACCCCCTAATCACCTTCATTTGAATTTCAAATAACCCCCCTCCTATGCCTCTCCCCACACCCCAACTGCCTCTGAGCTGGGCTTATGGAAATTTCTCCTGCCTCAGACCCAGCTGCACTATGGAAATCAGCAGCCGTATGCAAATCCTGAGCAGGCCCCTGCGCCCTAGCAACTAGCTGTTTCACTGCTGGCTGTGTCTGCCTTTATTGATCTGGGCCCCGCCCTGGGGCTGATCCCTCTGCGGTGCAGGGCGGAAGAGGCAGAGGAACTCATTGGGGTGCTGAGGGGAGTTGCACGGGATGGTGGGATGGGAGCCCCTTTGCACTACCCGGTGGACTGAGAACCCACCAACTCACTTCACAGGAGTCGTCGTACCGCCATCGGGGAGTAAGAGTCTGAGAGGACTGTTCCCTTGGCCTGCATTTGAACCACGGACCTAGAGGTGGAAGACTCCCTACCCCATTGAGTCTTGAGCTAATTAGCTTTACATTGACCCTTATTATGAACAGCAGCACCTTCGGCCCCCAACAGCTATCAGGGCCCCATTATTCTAGGTGCTGCTCAGACATTAAGGGGATGTCTGCACCGGGTCTGTATAGATGGACCTTCCCTACCTTTGACTGAGCCAGCTGGGTAAAACAGCAGCGTAGCCATGGCTGGCTGCCTGAGTACGTACCAAGGGTCAGGGGACAGGATTGTACGTGGGCAGCTAGCAGGGGATACACCGCTATATTTAGTGCACTAGCTTGATCAAAGCCAGCACGTGTATGTCTTCCTGAGCAGGAAATTCCACTTCCAGCTGCAGTATAAGCATAGCCATAGGGAGACACAATCCCTGCCCCAGAGAGTTTACAATCTAACTAGACAAAAGGAGGGAGAATGGTTTATTGCCCCATTTTACAGATGGGAAAACTGAGGCACTGAGCTTACCCAAGGGAGTCTGTGGCAGAGATGGGGATTGAACCAAGCTGCCCTGCCCTCTTTGCAAGACCATCCATCCCCTAAGCACCCAGCAGAGTCGAGAGAGATTAACGCACTTGGGACTTCCAAAAGCAATTACGTGTGGACAGTAGAGAAGGGGAGAGCTTTTGGCTTGTGAGGTTTTTGCCTGGTGCGGTGGCTTTGGTGGCAGAGATTGTCTCCCATCTCAGGAACTGCCTCCAGTCTCTTGAGTCTCCTGTCAGTAAAGTTTGGGTGATAGCCACCCTTTTGGCCAACAGCCTGGAGAACACCTGAGCTGAAGCTCCCTAGCTGGGGCTGTGACAACTCACATCGTCTGCAGATGGGCACAGAGGAGGACCTGTAACCCACACTGGGCAGTGGGAGGATGTTGATATGAGGCCAGGATAGGATTCAAGAGGGAGAACAGTGGTTCCCAAATCAAGGGAAACAGTCTCCTCAGGAGCGGATTATCAGAGAGGTCGGGCACCTGTAATTCATTTGCCTTGGACGCAAGGTGGGGTGCTCAATTGGCCAGATCTTTGCTTGGGCTCTTGGAAGCGCTTCATGGGGAAAACAAAGACACACGGGTTAAATAACTCAGCGTGTGGTCTAAGTCAAGTCCTCAGCAGAGTGAGCCAGAGAAGCCAGGACCTCTCACTCCCAGTCCAGTTTTCTAACCGGGCCACCTTGCTCCCAAAGGTGGGGCCGCTGCATTTCACAAATCTGGACAATTTTTTTTTTCTTTTCTGGAACTGAGCTTCAGCACAGCAGCACAAAGCCATGCAGTGAGCCATGGACTGTCCAGGAGGGCCCTGCAGGGCGCACCCGAAGCTGGGAAGAATGGGCTGCAGAGGGCTCCGCTGCTTTGTCTTCCTTGTTCTAGGATGCCCACGAGTTGTGCTCGCCCTGGTCTCCGGTGAGGCTGTGCAGCTCCCCACTTGCCAGGTGGAGCGGGGTGGGGATGGAAGATGTTCCCAGTGCCTGCAGCCATTCAGTTGCTGACAGTTGTGTTTGAAGTGTTTCCCTGTTGCACTTTTGTTTAAACCTTGGCTTCCCCCACCCCACAATCCCGACTGAGCTCCAGCGAAATCAAAGTAGCAGCTCTGCCTGGTGTGACCCACAGTTCTGATCAGAGCAGATAGTGCACAGCAAAGGCCTGACACGAACAAAGGAAGGAGAAGTTTCAGAGTAACAGCCGTGTTAGTCTGTATCCGCAAAAAGAAGAACAGGAGTACTTGTGGTACCTTAGAGACTAACAAATTTATTAGAGCATAAGCTTTCGTGGACTACAGCCCACTTCTTCGGATGCATATAGAATGGAACATATATTGAGGAGATATATATACACACATACAGAGAGCATAAACAGGTGGGAGTTGTCTTACCAACTCTGAGAGGCCAATTAATTAAGAGAAAAAAAAAAAAAAAACTTTTGAAGTGATAATCAAGCTAGCCGAGTACAGACAGTGTGATAAGAAGTGTGAGAGTACTTACAAGGGGAGATAGTCAACGTTTGTAATGGCTCAGCCATTCCCAGTCCTTATTCAAACCGGAGTTGATTGTGTCTAGTTTGCATATCAATTCTAGCTCTGCAGTCTCTCTTTGGAGTCTGTTTTTGAAGTTTTTCTGTTGTAATATAGCCACCCGCAGGTCTGTCACTGAATGACCAGACAGGTTAAAGTGTTCTCCCACTGGTTTTTGAGTATTTTGATTCCTGATGTCAGATTTGTGTCCATTAATTCTTTTGCGTAGAGACTGTCCGGTTTGGCCAATGTACATGGCAGAGGGGCATTGCTGGCACATGATGGCATAGATCACATTGGTAGATGTGCAGGTGAACGAGCCCCTGATGGTATGGCTGATGTGATTAGGTCCTATGATGATGTCACTTGAATAGATATGTGGACAGAGTTGGCATCGGGGTTTGTTACAAGGATAGGTTCCTGGGTTAGTGGTTTTGTTCAGTGATGTGTGGTTGCTGGTGAGTATTTGCTTTAGGTTGGGGGGTTGTCTGTAAGCGAGGACAGGTCTGTCTCCCAAGATCTGTGAGAGTAAAGGATCATCTTTCAGGATAGGTTGTAGATCTCTGATGATGCGCTGGAGAGGTTTTAGTTGGGGGCTGAAGGTGACAGCTAGTGGTGTTCTGTTATTTTCTTTGTTGGGCCTGTCTTGTAGGAGGTGACTTCTGGGTACTCGTCTGGCTCTGTCAATCTGTTTTTTCACTTCAGCAGGTGGGTATTGTAGTTTTAAGAATGCTTGATAGAGATCTTGTAGGTGCTTGTCTCTATCCGAGGGATTGGAGCAAATGCGGTTATATCTTAGAGCTTGGCTGTAGACAATGGATCGTGTGGTGTGTCCTGGATGGAAGCTGGAGGCATGTAGGTAAGTGTAGCGGTCAGTAGGTTTCCGGTATAGGGTGGTATTGATGTGACCATCGCTTATTAGCACAGTAGTGTCCAGGAAATGGACCGCTTGTGTGGATTGATCTAGGCTGAGGTTGATGGTGGGATGGAAATTATTGAAATCATGGTGAAATTCCTCAAGGGCTTCTTTTCCATGGGTCCAGATGATGAAGATGTCATCAATGTAGCGCAAGTAGAGTAGGGGCGTTAGGGGACGAGAGCTAAGGAAGCGTTGTTCTAAGTCAGCCATAAAAATGTTGGCATATTGTGGGGCCATGCGGGTACCCATAGCAGTGCCGCTGACTTGAAGGTATATATTGTCCTCAAATGTGAAATAGTTGTGGGTGAGGACAAAATCACAAAGTTCAGCCACCAGGTTAGCTGTGACATTATCAGGGATACTGTTCCTGATAGCTTGTAGTCCATCTTTGTGTGGAATATTGGTGTAGAGGGCTTCTACGTCCATAGTGGCCAGGATGGTGTTTTCTGGAAGATCACCGATGGATTGTAGTTTCCTCAGGAAGTCAGTGGTGTCTCGAAGATAGCTGGGAGTGCTGGTAGCGTAGGGTCTTAGGACAGAGTCTACATAACCAGACAAGCCTGATGTTAGGGTGCCAATGCCTGAGATGATGGGGCGTCCAGGATATCCAGGTTTATGGATCTTGGGTAGCAAATAGAATACCCCTGGTCGGGGTTCTAGGCATGTGTCTGTACGGATTTGTTCCTGTGCTTTGTCAGGGAGTTTTTTTAGCAGATGGTGTAGTTTCTTTAGGTAATCCTCAGTGGGATCAGAGGATAATGGCCTGTAGAATGTGGTGTTAGAGAGCTGTCTAGCAGCCTCCTGGTCATATTCCAATTTATTCATGATGACGACAGCACCTCCTTTGTCAGCCTTTTTGATTATGATGTCAGGGTTGTTTCTGAGGCTGTAGATGGCTGTAGTTTTTTTTTTTTTTTTCTTTTTTTTTTTTTCTTTTTTTTTTTTTTTTCCTCTTAATTAATTGGCCTCTCAGAGTTGGTAAGACAACTCCCACCTGTTTATGCTCTCTGTATGTGTGTATATATATCTCCTCAATATATGTTCCATTCTATATGCATCCGAAGAAGTGGGCTGTAGTCCACGAAAGCTTATGCTCTAATAAATTTGTTAGTCTCTAAGGTGCCACAAGTACTCCTGTTCTTCTTTTTAAAGGAAGGAGAGGCTCACCTAGTCGTTTCATGACACCGTATACTGGTGGTTTAGACAACCACCGGACGGTGCAGCCCTCTGCTTGCTAGCTTGGAGAGCAGGGGCAACGCTGATTGGTGCTGAGACCCCTCCACTCCCTTTGGAATCAACCCGATATTTGCTGGCATGGCCTGTGTCAATTCCCCCTGTACGAACTGGGCTCAAGATGCACCAAGGGACAGGCGGGAAAAGGAGGAGATGAGAGAGAAAGACGCACGCAGAAGCTCCGCTCCCTCGTGCTGCCTTCTTTCTCTCAGAGAAAAGACACACTGTCTCTCAGCCCAGACCAACAGATCCAGCACACCAGAGGGGTCTGTCCCCTCCGCTAACCCCCATATTTTCGTTTGCAGCTATCCATCCCCCCCCCCGCTCATTTCAGGATTATGATGATTTCATTTAGTATTTCGACAGCCCCACAGCCGTGCCTTACAGAAAAAGACAAGGGAAGTCCCCAGCCCAGCCGGGCGATGTTGCACACACTTATTCCATTAGAGGCCCCAGAGGAGGGACTCCATCGTAGTAGGTACAGTACAAACACACAGTAAGACGCAGTCCCAGCCCCTATGAGTTGGCCATGTAGCACAGCCCTCGTTAGCATAGGCGCTCCATTGGAGTCAGAGGAATTACTCCTGGTAGTAAGCGTTGCAGGATGGTCCAGTGGTTAGGGCACTAGCCTAGGTCTTGGGAGACCCAGGCTTAATTCTTGGCTCCATCACAGACTTCTTGAGTGAGCTCAGGTAAGTCACCGAGGGTACATCTACACTGCAGCTGGAGGTGTAATTTACAGCTCAAGGAGACATACACGTACTACCTTTAGTTGAGCTAGTGCACGGAGAGTAGGTCTACACTGCAATAAAAAACCCACTGCTGTCAGGTGCTAAGCACTCTCACCTCCTGTTAGCACTAAGGGGAGCTGAAGATGCACCCAAGTGGCTGGGGGTAACACTGAGCGGGTTGAAATTTTTGAAGTTTTTTTGTTGCTGTTGTGGTGGAGAAGGCAGGAAATGCCTTTTTTAAAAACAAAACTTTCTCATCCCAAACTGTCGACATTGTCAAAATGGTTCCTCTTGCATCAAAAACGTCATGCTTTTTTACAAAATAAAAATTCAAAGGGGTTTATAGCTAAATAGTTAGCACCAGTTTTTGGAGGGGCTTTTGGTAAAGGAAAAATTTCACTAACTTCTTTGGTGGGGGAAATAGACAATATGTAGGAAATTTTGAAAAAGAAAATAAAAAAATGGGTCCATTTGGAACACTTCAAAATGAAAACAGATTAATAAGTTAATATTTTTTTCCCCCTCAGTGAAAATAAAGCATCATATTTCAGCAAGTTCTGGTAACACGGGGAAAAGTCATGAGTTATGCTTTTGTTGACAATTCCCATCAGAGCCTTTAGCTTTGTTTTTTAGATCTAGAGCCAGATCGACCGAGATATTTGGATGCCTGAAGAGGCAGATACGTGCCTAACCTGCTTTGGCACTTAAGAAAGTCCCAGATGCCGTACTCCCATTAAAAGTCAATGAAAATAAATGCAATTCCCAATAGGCACCTATCTGCATCTTTAGGTGTTTGTAAATCTGGCCCTAGTACTTTTCCATTCTTTATAGTTACAATATTTGTAGCTGGGTAACTCTTCCTGGGAGGAGACAAGATACCTGGGGGGTTGTTTGGTTTGTTCCAACTTATTAGATCTTTTAAAAATGGAAGAAAACCAGCCCTGAATTAACAAGCCTTTCAAAGGGGACTTCTCCATGGGGAGCTCGTAAGCAAAATAAGTTACTATTATGAATAGCAATAGCCCTCCCCTGGCAGCGTGAATCTGTGAAAATAAAATGAACTTTTCAGGAAGTTCAGTAAACGTGTCTGGTTATTTATTAATTCACAGAATAAGAGCTAAAAACAGTTTTTAAAGAATCAAATATAGGCCAGATCCCTTCAATTGGCTTAGATCCATTGGCATCAGCGGAGAGATCTGACACACAAAACTTAGCCGGAAAGCCCGATCCCGCGCTGAGCACCCTTATAGTCTATTGTGGTTTTGGGGAGAAATGGGGGCCAAGAGCTCTTAGCAATTCACAGGATCCAGGCTTGATGGCTTATTGTAGCAGGGGCAAAGGTCTTGGGGGACAACACTGAGAAGCTAGGTTTCAGGGTAGCAGCCGTGTTAGTCTGTATCCTCAAAAAGAACAGGAGTACTTGTGGCACCTTAGAGACTAACAAATTTATTAGAGCATAAGCTTTCGTGGGCTACAACCCACTTTTTCGGATGCATATGCATTATGCATCCTTATGCATCCGAAGAAGTGGGTTGTAGCCCACGAAAGCTTATGCTCTAATAAATTTGTTAGTCTCTAAGGTGCCACAAGTACTCCTGTTCTTACTGAGAAGCTAGAATTTCACTGCAGTATCTGCTCACATGTTGTCTCAGTCTCCCCTTAGGCTGTTCACTTCTAAAGACCCTGAACATAGCAGGCAGCTACAGAGGTTGCATTAAGAGAGTCTCTAAAAAATTAACAACCAATTTGTTGCTTCTGACTGAACAGAAGCATTTCCTCCACCACTGAATACAAGATCTTTACAGATTTTTATTTCTCTACATGGCTTCAAGGCCCTTAAAGCAATATTCAGTCAGCTCCGATTATTCATTCATGTTTTTTTAAATAAAGGTGCTTCACCTGTGCACTTTCACTTCCAATTCAGCACTATTTTCCTGTTTAAATACTGCTAGTTACTAAGCTAATTTAAAATGAACGTATTATATCTAGTGAGCTCAATTCTGATCTCAGCTATACAAGTTTCATATCAATTCAACACCACTGACTTCAGCCGAAATTACTCTGCAATTAACCAAGTGCAACAGAGCAAAATCAGGCCCAATCACTGTGTAAAGAACGGATACTAGAAAGAGAGCTTGACTCATGTAATGAGCTAAAGTTCCCCGGGCTTGAAACAATTAAAAAGAGATTGCTGCTATCTTCCAGGAAATATAGGGCCAGAATTTCACAAGAGTTGAACACCTATGTAGACACCATAACAATGGGCCAGATTGGCTGCGCATTGGATGCAGGGCTGTTTTGAATATCTGGCCCACATTGTGAGCATGGAACACTTAAAAATCTAGCCCTGCGTTCTTTTGAAAATCTGGGGTGAAATCCTAGCATCACTGAAATGGGACTTTTGACATTGACTTCAGTGAAGTGAGGATTCTAACCCTTCCACATAGAAATTTGCACTAACTAAAGGAGGCGTTCCTGGCTAACCCGATAGAACTTTTCCACTTCTGAATAAAGGACTAGTTCGCGTCCTATTATAATGCAATTATTTTGTTCGCATTTGAAACTCTCTTTTGTGGTAATGCAGATAGAGATTCTTCACTGACTTCCGCTGCAAAAGAGCCCTGCACATTGGCTAGGTGATGTCATACCAAGATCTGTGGAATAGCTGGCTATGTCACAACGGGTGCTGCTGGGTTCTCAGAACGTTTTGAAATTTTGGTGCACATTTTGACGCCTAAGTGGAAGCAGAGCCCTTTTGAAAACCTGGCCCCAGTTGTGAGTGCCAAAGACCCAGAGCTCTTTGGAATCTTTGTCCTGAAGTCAAAGCCCATTATAGTCAATGGGAACCTGCTTGAATATTGTAAAATATGAAAGTGACACATCCGGTATATTGCACACTCTCCTCCAGTGGGACTGGAGGATTCGGTACAAATCTGTGTTAAATTTGCATTAAAAAAAAAATCAAGCTAAAGGCCCCGTTCATCAGCAATCCATATTCAGGGAGCACTGGAGTAAAATGAACACCAGAGTAATCCCTGTTGTTACTTTACTCATTCCAGTGGCATATACACCAAGCAGGAATGTGACCCTGGGAGTTTTGTCTGCGTAAAGACTCCTGAATAGGCCCTGAAATACAATAAAGAGTTATCTGTGCAAGGGTGGGTACTTCAAGATTATATTAACACTATTAACCCATTTGACTGCCCATTGGATCTATTTCAGTGCTTAATCATGATGAACATTACTGAGCTTTGAACTGGTGAACAGCTATTAAGAAAAGATCTTTCATTCCCACCTGGGGGTGAGCTCAGATTTACCCCAGTGTGAATTCCTGACCAACACACAAGCTGGTTTGAGGAGTCAGACGCAAAGCACAGAACACAACATCCAACAACGCATGCCTCCCGCCTCGAGCACCCCACGTCCTGGGATAGTCTCTTACCTGGTTCCACTTGGTCGGGTTCGTTGCGCGCTTCTGTGGAGTCTGCCACATTGCCACTCATCTTGAGTGCTGAAAAGAAGGCACAACTGATTTTAATAACAGACCCAGGCACACGGTGGCTTCCACTGAACAACACAAATCAATGTGTAATTACAATAAGCCATCAGACTTTCAAATTCTTGCTTCCTCAACATAGAATATTCATCAGCTCCGAGGATGCCTTTTCCCTCCTGTTGCTCTCCGCATTTCCCTCATTCCTTTCCCCCTCCTCAATAGACAACTGTGCTTCTCACCTTTTGCGTCGTTCATTTCTGGCATCAGAGTGGCAATCGGGGTGCGAGCTCCCCTTTCCTTATTGGCCTCTCCCCAGAGTTTATTACACCGGTTTCTTGACTGAGCTAACCAGGGAGAAAGGACTCCACTGTTGCTCCTCAGTTTGGGGCACAATCACTGACTCTCCTGACCTCTTTCCCCCTCGCCCATTGTTCATTCAGCAATGACAATGCGTCTGGTGCTGTACAAAACATACAGTAAAGATGGTCCCTAAAGAGGCGCGCACAGTGATGATGAGATGGAGCAGAAGAGGGAATACTTTAGAGGGGAGTCTCTCGCTCTCCTGCCAGTTACCTCTCCAATTCAATTTGCCTCTCTCCGTCCCACTCCCACCTTGATCACGGCTCCCCTCCAAACTTCTCCTGCCCCATGTTTGTTCTTTAACTTCCAAAAACAGAGTGTGCCACTTCATGGCATAGTGACATCCCAAAGACAATCAGAGCAATCTGCCATCTAACTCCAGCATTTCTGCCGGAGCCCTTTTTATCTCAATAAATCAAACATTTACCCTTAAAGTGACAGCTGCCACCACGCCTGAGATCAGAACCTTCTTCAGGGACAGCTGAAAGAAAGGGAAGGGGAGAAATAGTCAACTTTGCCCTAACTTGCCGTATAGGTCGTCTTCTTATTAAAGAGCCAAAGCACAGAATCAGTTGAAGAAGGAAGAATACTATAGTCAAATTCACATGGACTCCCCCCTTTCCGCCTTCCAGGAGAATTTTAACTCTTTCCAACCTAGCTGGACAAATAAAAAAAAAAAGAACAAACTGATTAATTTGCATAGGCTTCCAGCAGCCAATCCCCATTGAGGAGATAGGCTGATTTGCATGAGGTAATACCACCACCATGTGCAAGCTACATGCACCCATGGTTTGGCCTGGATAAAAGAAGCAGGTGGAAACCTTCCCCTTAAAGAGACATTGCCTGAATCAGGCAAACTTTTTAAAAAAAACATAAACCAATTATTTTCATGCAGCAAGGAGAGAGAAGAAATCAATACTGTTTTCATATCCACTCCCCTGTGTTACTAATGCTAACGCTGCTTGACAATATTCCAATGAAGCTTTTATTTTTTCGATAGAAAATGCCTTTTTTGACCAAATTTAAGTTTTCTTATTGTGGTCAACATTTTTCATGGCCAACAAAAGGTTTCAAAATGGAAAATTAGATTTCATTTTGGTGGAGGAGAAAAGTAACACACACACTTTTAAAGCTGTTTTCTACCGGAATAAAAGTTAAAAAGTGGGCGGAAGGGGTTTCTTTCTTACCAAAACTCCATTTGGGCCTGGATTTTGGTTGGGGTCTTTAGGGAATAAGAATATAACCAATTGTACTGCCGTCCTACCCAGAATCCCAGGCTGAGATTGAGGCAACAGCTGGTTGAGAAGTGTTTTTTACTCCCATGAAACTTATTGACAAAAAACAAAAACAAACAGATTTTTGTTTTGTCAAAAAAAAAATTTTTTTCTTCAAAAGTTTTTGCGGTTTCATCAAAACAAAAACAATAAAGCTCCCAAAACTAAAAACAAACAAGCAAAAAATGGGTTTTGCATCGACCTCCCCCCACCACCCAAAAAATTAATCCAAAACTAACATGGAAATTTCCATTTGGACAAAAATGCCGTTTTTTTAAAACAGTTTAACCCCCCCCCTAAAAATGCCTAGTATTTCTTGAGCATCCAGGACAGTGGTTTTCAACCTTTTTGCGGACCCCTAAAAAGTTTTGAATGGAGATGCAGACTCCTTTGGAACTCTTAGACATAGTTTGTGGACCCCCAGGGATCCGTGGACCACGGGTTGAAAACCACTGATCTCGGATGTGGATTTGGATTTTGTGTGCAGCAACGTAACTCCATTGGGTTTAGGAGAGTTACTCCTTATTTACACCAGTGGGAGAGAAGATTCAGGCCCTCTTGTAATTTTTTGGGCTCGGATGGCTGGTTCCAGCTGCAGTGCTGCCAACTGTCATGATTTTCTTGCCAGCTTTGTGATATTGGCTGCTTCTGTTAAAGCCCCAGCTCCTGGACTCAGGTAGTTTTCAGAGATTAAAGTACATTTCTAGCCCTTGCGGTTGAGAAGCAGAAAATGTGACACCCCTCCTACAGGCTCAAACAGCAAAAATCGAATACCCTCCCCCCTCCCAAAAACCACTTTTTTTAATCTTGTGGTTTTTAAGACGATCTCATGATTGTTGGGGGCAACTGGCTCCTGATTTTTGGAAATGCTGCAGCTGACATCCTCGAAGGATTCCTCAAAAGCTGGTGAGAAATAAACCCAGCTGTAGATGGCTAATGAGATGCCAGTCTGCTCTGTGCAAAAGGAAACACTTATTTATTTACAGCTTAAGAGCCCTCCCAATAAAAATGTGACATGATAAAACATAGACACATCAATAAACTTGCAGCAATCAATTCCTCCAGATAAAGTCTGCTGCTAGACTGGAAGCCAATTTAAATTCATAATCTTCCTACGGCTTCGTGTTTCCACTACAGCTTTGCTAGGTAGGACATTTCACACAGAATAAGCAGGGTAATAAAAATAAATGGGGAAAATGATGATGTGGATCTGTTTTAAAGCCCTCAGCTACTGGGATGTCCTGAGTTAAATGCAGTCACTGTGGTCTACTTTACACTAGAAAAGGTTTGCTGGCGTAGCTAAATGGATATAGATCTCCCAGCAAATCCTCTTAGTGGAGATGCAGCTTATATGCATAGTGCTTTTGCCAGTCTAGTTTATATCAGATCTACAAATAAAATAAGCTATACTGGCAAACACTCCTTTTTGCTGGTATGACTGTGTCCACTTTGAACTGCATGCAAATAAAGACCAGCAAGAGGTGTAGCTAACAGGAACAAACAAGCCAGGGGGAGAAGTGTCTTATCTGAGGGTGCACTTCAAAGGTTCACTGGACTAGTACTGGAGGACAAGTAACACATTTTGGGATCCAGGCATTGGGGAAACCTCTTGACGGGCCTGGGATGTTCATGAATGCTTGGATCCTGGTTGACTGAAAACTAGCAGCTCTTCCAAAGAATGACTCCTTGGGAAAAAATCTACTTTGTTATATAGGAAAAGAAACCACTGATAAGCATAGCCCTTGGATTGCCGTTTGCCTGTGCAACTATTTCTATTTCCACTTATAATTCTTACTCACTAGAACTCTTAAATCTTAACTTTTAGAACATAAGAACGGCCGTAGCGGGTCAGACCAAAGGTCCATCTAGCCCAGTATCCTGTCTACCGACAGTGGCCAATGCCAGGTGCCCCAGAGGGAGTGTACCAACAGGTAATGATCAAGTGATCTCTCTCCTGCCATCCATCTCCATCCTAAATTACTTTTAGTAATAAATTTATGATTGTTTCACTATAAATAGATGCCAGTGCTGAGACATTATAAAGGACCTGATCCTGAGTTGTGCCAGTCACGCTGCGTGTATACTGCTCCTACAGGCACAGCTTACCTGGTAATTTCGGTGAGCGGCCAGTGACAGGGCCTGGCCACTGCAGGGAGCGCTCTGAGCACTCAGGGGATGGGCTGCTCCTATCATTAGCTTATACAGAGAGGGGGTGGCCTGCGGGGACCTGGAAGGCAGTGCTTGTGTGACCAGAGGCTGCTGGTTTCAGGGAGCTGAGCTACAAGGGGCAAAGATACGACTGCTTCATGTTAGAGGCAGGTAGTGGTGGGGGGGGCCTTACAACTCTGGGGAGCATGACAGGTGCTGAGCACCCACAACTTGCTCTAAAATCAATGGGATTTGCATAGGTTCAGTACCACTGAGAATCGGCCCAACCTTATTTAGTGAGGTGCCTATATATGGATTTAGAAGCTGCCTTTAGTACATATCCTGCCCCCGCCCCAATAGAAAACATTGGCTGTGGATGACAAAAAAAAAAAAAAAATTAAAAAACATCGAACATACTTCCTATCATAAATGGTATGATTCTCAGTTGCTGGAAGTTTACTGATTTCAGGGCAGTTACGCCAGCAGGGAATTTGGTCCAAACCTCCGTTTGGACAATGAAACTAGCCTCATCAGTAGAGCTGGTTGGGAATTTTCTGACAAAATGTTTTGGTGGCAAGGCTCATGTCTGATGAATTTTTCCAATTAATTTTTTTTTTTTTTTGCAAAGAGTTTTGAAGTTGTCCAAGCATTCTAAATGAAAAAAGGCCCGGTTTATGGTTCCTTGCATTTTGAAATTTAAGCTAAATTTCAGTTAACTGAAACCAAAACATTTCTCAACATCGGGATATTTTTGAGATTTCAGATTTTTTGTCCTAATTCTGGATGTGCAAATTTTTCAAAAAATCGGAAAAATTGCTGAGAGGTGGGAAAGCAGTTTCTTGCCCAGCTCTATTAGTGAGTTTCACTTCTGTATATAGCCACTTTCACCAGCTGTCTCTCCTGCCCTACATTTCTGCAGAGTTTGTGCTGCAAACCTTACCAGGGAAGTTTTCCATCCAGACAAAAACAAACAAAAACAAAGTTTTCATTGGAATTTAACAAGCCATCGAGACATTTCTATAGATCATAGGTTTAATAAAAAAAAAAAAAAAAAGTCCTACTAAAACCTATTTGGCTTAAATGAGACTGGCTGGGGATTGTTTTTAAAATTAAAATGATACTTTTTAAAGATCTTTAGATCACCCACAGATTGGGCGTCAGATCCTCAGCAGGTATAAATCAGTGAAGTCAATAAGTTATGCTGATTGAGGCTCTGCCCCAGTATATTTAGCCTGAAAGTCAAATCTCTTGTTATTTGGAAAAAATCAGTTTCTCGCTCACTTACTTGCCGACACACAAGTCTGTATTTGGGTGTTTTTATTGCAACATTCGAATAGCTCAAGGACCGGTGCAGTGTATAAGGACGACAGAGGCCCCTGCTTTATTTCAGGTCCCTGAATCTTCATCAATTGCTCTGGAGAAGCAAAGAACCTCAAACTGAGTTCTTGGTAGGTGAAATGTCAGACACTGGTTCAAAGTCCATTAAAATGAATGGGAGTCTTTCTAGGGACTTAAATGGGCTTTGGGGCAGACCCTTAATTTGCCTTTAATTTCCTCCATCAAGGCTTTTGATCAAGCAGGGCTATCTGAACAACCTGCAGCATCCATGACACCACAGCATTCCTGAGTCAAAAGCGGAGAGTGATATGATGGAGTCAGCAGTCCCTTCTGCTCCCAGGACTGTGAGGTAATGCTAAGTCACTCAGACTTCAGTTAGTTTGTCTGGCAGCCCGAGAGAACCACAGGGTCAGGTCTGCCTCCAGCCACCTCAATAAAGAATCCATCTTCTACTGACTGCAACCAAATCCTCCCTGCTCTCTGCGATGAAAAAAAATGAGCAGGGGGATCTCCTGCCACACTCTGAAGGCTGGGAATCTTGACTGGCGCGTGCAGCATTTCATTACAGTTCTGGCACAGGGCACGTGGGACGTTCACAATGTAAAGAAAAATTGTATCTAATCATAGCTCAGAGAAGGCGTGTGTGTGTGTGGGGGGGGAGATAGTAGACGGGCCACTGATTTTTGAGGGCCTTCCCTTTTGGGGCATGTTAAACACCTTGGGCCTGATTTTCAAGGCACTGCTGAGCATGTCTGCTCCCACTGACACCAGTCTGGGAAGCCACTGAGTGCTCAGCTCTTTTGAAAATCGGGCCCAAGTTGGGAGCCCAAAAATCCATGGCCATCTGTTAACATTTGGCCCCTATGACTGGGCAGGGTGCTCAGCCTGACCCCAAGAGCATGAGAGGGTTTGGAGGGGGAGAAGCCTGCCCCGATCAAACATATCAGGCCCAGTCCAGCCTGGGAACAACAGCATGGACTTCGATGGAGCTGCTCCCACTTCTGCCACGACAGAATCTGTCCCCCCTGGGCTGAGTGGGTTCACTGAACTCTGTTTCTCTCCTGCTCTCATAAACCCCTGCGTTTAAGACAACACCCCCAACCCAGATACTCTCACAGCCGTGTCACAGTGCACAACAGTTGGCTTGGCAATCTCCTGTGATGGGGGGGCCGTGTTGACACCCACAGAGATACACACACCAGAGTGCCCCATGGCGATAGCTGCACAATGGACTGACCCAAAGATGCCTGGGCTCGCATGCAGACACTAGCCTATACCCTGATGCACACAGCTCTCCACACCAGCAAAGAAATGCACCCCCAGATTATATATGCCAGCACACACGTAGACACGGACATATGCTTGCGTGGACTCCAACATGCATACATCCTGCCCGGGCTCTGGGGGCTTGTCAGGGCTTGTCTTCACTGTAGAGTTAACTTGAGCTTTGCCCCTAACTCGAGTCCTGTCCACACACAAACCCCCTAAACTCGAGTACAGCGGCGTTTCTAATGCGAGCCGGATGGCCTGTCGGTGTGGGGACAGGCTGCAGCTCAGGTGAGCACAATGCCTCAGCTGCTAACAGCCACGCTGTGCGGCTTGAGGGTTATTTCCCAGATCTACACTGAGAAGTTAAGCTGAGCCAGCTATGGCTGAAAAACACATGCTCCTGAGTGACCCAACCCCCGACACAGACAGTGTTAGCCATGGCAACGGAAGAACCCCTCCTGTCTCTGTAGCAGCTGTCTACACACAGAGGTGCGAGGGCAGCACCGCTGTAGCGTTTCAAGTGTAGACAACCCCTCAGAGCAGCCATCCTCTCTGGAGAGGAGCTCTGCAGTGTAGACACACACGTGAGCCCCAGCACGCCCACCTCAGCCAGTCAGGCTTTTGCCTGACATTCCCTGCTCGTTTCCTTCCCCCTCAATGACTCCTGTCATAATTTCCCCTTGCCTCATCCACCCAAACGCCCCCCTCTTCTCCAGTCCCCCCATTCCTTCTGTCTTCTCTGCCCCCTTTTCTCTCTTCAACTCTCAGCAACCAAACCTGACCCCCCACCATCCTTCAACGGCCCCCTCCCCTATATTCCCTAGGAGCTGCTAACTCATGGCATGCCCATCCTCAGTGTCACCACCTGCCTCAACGTGGCAGGGGACCAGATTCAATGGAATCGTGTCCCAGGTGCCCCCCCCCCTTCCCCCAACTTGACTCCAAAATCTCTGCAGCCTGCTGGGTTACACCAGAGACCGTCCTCCCTCCCTCTTACCTGTGTGCACAGACTCCAGATTCACCATCCTGCTGGTGGGACAGACTCCACAGCGCGCCCAGCCTCCTGCAGCCAGCCCCACACTGGCCTGTGGGGCTGCCAGTTTGCCCCCACCTCTGAAGCCGGGCTCAAGTCAGCTCCAAAGCACCTACACCTGCATTGCCCGGCGACACACTGGCCCAGGTGAGCATGCTGTGCACTTGTGGCCACGCCCCCCGCCCCCTGCTTGGCAGCATGCTGATGTTCTGAGAGCCTGGCACGCAGCCCATGCAAAATGCCAGGATTTGCATATTAGTAACTCTGGAACTGTTGAGTCCCTGCAGCACTAAACAGGGGGTGGGGTGCTCGGGAGAAGGAGGCAGCCGTCTCCATATGCTCAGTGCCGTGTACACACCTCGGAGCACCTGCCTCCCCTCCCCCTGCCAAGTCTGCAAAAGAAGGGGCTTTGCTGAGACTCGGCCATCAGAGAGCCCTGGATCCCTGTAGGAAAGGAGATGGGCTCCCTCCTACCTCAGTGCAGACAAGAAAGGCCAAGACACCTGCCTTGGCTTGCTGGATGGAAGCCATCAAAGGACAGAGAGCCAGGATTCTACCTACACTGCTGCTCAGCCCTTAGATAAGGCTTTTGATCTTCTAAGCCCTGAACAGACACGGGTCCCCACTCCCACCATCGGATTCAAGGATGTGCACTCCTGCGCCCCACGGGGATCCGTGTGGGCGTGGGATCTGCCCAGGAGCCGGGCCAGGGTAATTAAATTAACCCTGCAGAACCAGGGTAAACAACTCATGAACCGGCATGATACGCATCTGTACAATGGGGAAAGGGGGACACAGAGAGACAAGATGACTTTCCCAAAGAGCTGAGGCAGAGACATGGACTCAGGAACTCCTGTCTGTCAGACGTGTGCTCTGTCCACTAGGCTATGCTGCCTCTCTATGAGGCCGATACCCTTCTTCCTACCCCCCATCCACGGAGGTACTTACACAAGGAGAGTGGAAAGATAGAACCACATTTGTCGGGTGACCTCGCAAGGCCCAGATCCTTCTCTCGCTGACACCAGATCCCCGCTGATGTGACACCATTGACTCAAGTGGAGTCACTCCACATTTCAGTCGGATAGCAGAGAGCAGAATCAGGACCCCAATGGGTGCCAGCCCACAGAGAACTCAATCACTCGGCAACCTGGATGGGCCCACAACACTCATTGAGGGTTCACACGCTCCCCTCAGTGTATGTTAAAGGCCCACAGCAGGCTTAGAGGGTCACCTGCCCAGCTCTCTAATCTGGAATTTCAGGGAGCTGGGAGTCCCGCCATGAAGCCACCCTGAACTCCACTTCCGGGCAAGCCTATGCTACAAAATTAAGTCGACCTAAATTATGTCAATGTACAGCCACCGCCATCATTGAATCGGTTTTACACATCCACACTACGCTCCTTGTGTCGGCGTCACCAGGCGCGCTCGCACCGATTTAACTGCCAGGGCGGGGCCTTGTAGGACAGTTTCTAAAAGGCAGCAACAGTTGAAGTAAGCAACACGTGTCTACACGGATGCTGCATCGACCTAACCTCGTTGACCTAAGTACCACGCCTCTCGCGGAGGTGGCGTTATTAAGTCGGTGTAGTGGACGAGTGACATCGGCGGGAGCGACATTTTAGCGTGGACCCTTACCAAGTTAGGCTGACGTCAAGTGCCATATGGCGATCTCGCTCTGGAGTGTAGAGAGCCCTCAGAGTGTATATTTGCTCCCAGAATTGTCTGCGGTCTCCTTTCCTCTCTGCCCCCGCCTGCACCACTCCCTAACCCAGGTCTTCTGATCTAAGTGCTCTCACTCTTTGTAGCTGAATGTCTGTGCTCAGATCTGCCCAGGCCTCTGTGCCGGGAATCCATCCTGAAAAGTGTTTACGAGCTCTCAGGAGCTGCCAGGTGCAAGCTATCACACATCCATTTCTCTCTCCCTAGTCCACATTCTGGAGCACTCAGCTTTCCCACATGCCGCACTTCCTGCTCCCTGGAAATACTGGTTTCTTCTGGGGATAGGCGGGATTGTTTTGCCCAACAGCCAACCCCCCCTGGGTTTAAGAGCCTGAGTCAGTTTCTGCAGCCGGGAGAGACGGGGAAAGAATGGGATGGTGCGGGAATCCCCAGGGGAGGGGTGGGACCACAACCAAGCGTGTGAACGAAGAGACAGAGAGAAAAACCGGGCAGAGAGATGGAGGGTGAAAAGCAGAGGGGAAGTCGGGGTTGGGGAGGATGGAACAATTCTAAGGAGAGTCTGTGAACATTTTCAAAGCTGCAGGGCAGAAGGGAGGCTCAGATCCATATTTAGGTACTCATGGGCTGATTTCAAAGGGGAGGGGCCCTTCCTGCTCCCATTAGCCCACATCAGAGAGGGCAAGATCAGGCTGCCCCATTGCTATCAGTGACGCCAATACAACATGTGTGACTCACCCCCACATCTCGGCCGACACCAGGAACCTCCCAAACTAAAAGCATCAGTCTCCACTGCTGGGAGCTGCTCCCGACTTGTATCCTATGTGGATTGGGCACAGAGGGGGACACCGCACATGCTGACCAATGGATTACACATGCAGCCTTCCCTTACTTGATACCAAGAGTTTTTGTTGGGAGCTCCCTGCTGCTGGACACCCAGCCATCAGCTCGTAGGGGGTGGGCTCCGTTCTGATGCTCTCTTCTTTGATCCTTTGCTCCATAAGCATGCAGCCACCTCTGGGGCTGAACACAGCACCAGAACACAGTCTAACTTGAGTGTTAACACCATGTGCTTCTAGCTGGACAGATGGCCTGGCCTGGGTGACAGACTTACTTCTGTGACCCTAGCCTGTATCTCAGGTGCATCTGACTAGCTAGCTCCCTCCTCTCCACCTTTCTGGGCTGTGGCACAGATGCAGAGCACCTCCTTATGGTCCCTCGGGAGACTTTTGATGCTTATTCTGCAAGCGATGAAATGAACGTACATGAAAGGCATTGGAAATTCCGCAATGACCGGAAAGCTCAATCTTGGAGTTTGCATGCAGCTTGGGAGATCAGAAAAGACAGGCACTCCTGGCCTTTGGTAGGAGACCCCCCACTGGCTCCTCTGATCGACTTGGGAGACATTTATGGTCAACTGAATGACAGCGAATTGCTCTGACTGGAATATAGGAGGAGGGAACCAGCTTCAACTACTATTCCCACTGACTGAAGAAAAATGCAATGTTCCTACACTGGCTCAGTATTTCGTTAGACTTGCATAATATGAGACATGTGACAAATCCTCAGGTACTGGGATGTCCTGCTATTCAGACTGAAGGTAAAAAGCCCTTTTCTACTGAAATTTTTTCCTTACTCTGCTTTCATTGTTCAGTATTGTCTTGCTTCCATTCCTTCATCTTATCCCTTATGGAAAAACTCCATTTTCTACCAGCAAATGATAACTTTTCTATAGTGTTTCATAGTCATTCTATACCACTAAATGAAGAATTGTATCCCGGCTATAGAATTCTACAGGATAATTACAAAAATACTCAGACTAGCTGGTCACAATAGTTCCCTCTGACTTTAAAAACATACGATTCTATGAAGAAGAGCGTGGATAGAATCCCTTTTTCTTATTCAGGCAGTTAGAATGATTTCTAGTTGGTTTCACCCTTAATGAAGTCCATGGCCAACATTGTCACAAGTAGCCAGTGATTTTTGGTACCTCAGTTTCCCAGGGCCCAAACTTGAGGTGCTGATCTTAAGAGATGCTGAGCACCGGCAGTTCCTATTGATTTCAAATGGAGTTGTGATGCGTAGCACTGCTGAAAGTCAAGATGCAAGCTAGGCTCAACTCCCTACTCAAGGGGCAGCATGTGAGAGCAATGGGCACTTTGGAAAGCTTGGCTGCATAAGCCATTTAAGAACATTCTTGAACTTGTCAACATGAACATTTAGTTCGTGGCAAGCTAGGTGTAAATCTACCCCACACTAAAAGGCCCCTAGTGATTTTAACCTACTCCCATTTCAGAGCGGGAATGGATTAGTTTAACCTATTGCAACCTAACCTTTGAATGTGCTTAATAGTTTATATGATCCACTCGTGACCCTAATACAAAGCATTCTTTAAAAGAACAGGATTGTCGATGTTGGGCAAAACAGGGCAGGGTGAACGCACTGGGTGAATTACATCTGCATGAGATTAAGACCGTCTTTCCAGCATAAGAGGGATTTGCTTTCCCACGGTCCGTTCTGAATTCTAGTGCAGATACTGTTGCCAGAAATCAGTAGCCCTTCTTCTGTGGCCTCTGTGAATGACCTATCCACACTCATCATTGCTTGTGCTTCTTTCTCTCCACACACCAACAGCTATTCCTCCTTTGGATAAACCTCCTGGTATAATGCTTGGTTTAGAGAGCATGGCCTTTCACACAGGACCTTAACTCCAAGCCCCAGGTCAGATGTGCGTGAATGTTAAAGATATCCGGATGCTTTTCCGCAGAGCATGGATTTATCTTATTATTCTGAGCCAAAACGTCCTTCCACAGCTTGCGGTGTGACAGTTTGCTCCTGCCAACAGCTGCCTTTCAGTAATATTGACTGTACAGGTGGACTGTGCAGTACTTTGGAAAGAAAATATTTGTACCAAATGCAATTTATTTCTCTACTGGATGCATTATTCCCATTCTTATGGGGACTGGGAAGTAGCAAGAGATCTTGCAAAGATTGGTGAGTGTCTTTTTAATTTGGAAAGTGAAGGGGGAAAAAAAAAGTCTTTAGTGCATGGGGTTTAACTTCAGGTTGCACTGATTGAATTTTCTTAACTGGGAAATGTATTGCCACAAATGCCCTTCCCAGCTGAAAAAGATTCTTCCTTCAGCTGCACAGATGTTTTCCTAATTCTCAAGGCACAAAGCAACTGAAGTGCTGGGGAAATTCAGGCCAGCAGCACACTCTTGTGGAGACTTCCAAAACCACACTGCAAGCCCCTTGCTCCATTTGTCTAGCTAAAGGAGACAGCAAAAACCTTTAGGTAAACCAGGGAGCCAGCTTCCCCAGCTCTGGGGCTAACAGATTGCAGGGGAGCTATGCTAATTTACCAGAGCCGAGGATCTGGCCCCTGCTGGTTTCCACCCCGTGGAGCATAACAGTGCAGGTTGACTTCCAAGCAGCTCTTTTGGAAGATCAAATGGTCTCTGGCTACATAGCCCCACCCCAAACTTTTGTTAACAGAGGAGATAGCATAGATTCCTGAAACCCCGTTGATGCCAGATTAGAACACACTGCAAACAAATACATTGTAGAAACCAAAGTGGTTTAAAGTCAGTTTCCTTCTTCACTTACCTACCAAGCCCCAGTGTGGGATTTCCTCTGCTGCAGGTAATGGAATCACTAAAGCCCACCACAGGGTGGTGGGAGCAGCTATTTGCCTTGCTACAGGAACTGAGAATGTCATTAACTGTTGCACAGCAGCCTGAGGCCCTAAACCCCAGCCTCAGGCAGTTAAAGGTCTTTCAGATCCTGGCAGAGTGGATGAGGTGTCCCTGTATTTGGGCAGGGAGCTGTGATCTCAGTTATAGGGGAAGAGCTCACCTGTAAGTGCAGCCCACTGATCTCACACATTCAATCAGTAGCACAGCTGGGTGCTTTGCAGCTCTGAATCATCAGTCTAATCCTGGGCCCCTGGTCTGGAGAGGGGAAGACTGAGCAGCACAGGGATCTCCAACAGGAGGGAGAATTTCCTTTCAGCAAGATTAGAGAGTGAGCCCATTAGCCACTGACAGCCAGGCACCATCCCGCCACCCCATGGGGCATGACCAGCAAGATGGTGGGAGAGATGGCAGCAGAGGGGCCACAACACCCCCATAGGAAAATGTATGCTCAGATACCCTAGTGATAGGTCTTCTAGGAACACCCGAGAGAAACAACCCCAGCACTGCAGAGTGGTATGGTGCCCACTGATATGAGGATGGTGCCCAGGAGGGGACATCACTGCAGAGACCGTTCCAGTGCCCCCACCGCCCAGTGGGGTTTAACTCTATTGCAGCATGGCTGAAAATCCACCGGTGTCCCTGTGGGATGGAACAGCAGAGCCATGTAGGTTTCCCAGCCCACCCGTGGTAGGTGAGGAACTGGCAGCCCCAGCCAAGGGCATGGCTTAAACTCCCTTCAGCATGGAGGGAGGCAATCCTCGGATGACCCCGTAGAACAAAGGGCAGGAGTTCAGGAAGCAGAGAATGGAAGCCCAAAGGTGGAAGAGGAACAGGCTGGCCATTCAGACGGTCTGTGGCGGAAGACAAGGGACGGGGGCAGACACTTCCGGAGGCCCCAGAGGCTAGGCAGCTGAGCTATCGCACAGCCTTGCTGAGAAGATAAAGGATTGTTCTTAGCCTGCCTTTCTCCAGAGGGAAGCAGCAGCCCAAACTTCTCCCTGCACCAGTCATAGGATCGTGGTGCTTTGAGATGGGAAAAGCCTAATAAGCCAGAGCCTTCATCCCCCACTGGGCACATCAACAATAGACAGGACTCAGCTGTAATGAATATAAAGGATGCTTTATTGAGGCTGCTGGACCCAGGCAGACCCTGGGGTTCCTCTCTAGCACCCAGACAGCTGCCTAGCGTCATCACACCAGGTCTCCCTGAATCCTGGCCTGGATTCAGCAATCATGGAAGGGACTGCTGAGTGCACTGCTGGAAATAGACTAGTTCCACCTTTGATACCACTGGAGTTTCACCATAAGGAAGCAGCCCTAAATCCAATGGAACCAGACAACAGGAGGCGGCTCAGAGTGAGTTGTGGAGACGGTTGATGCTAGACATACACCTACAAATCGATGTATCTATCTTACAAATGATAAATAATTTGCTTTAAAAATCTTTTCAAGTTTTTCTTTTTTTTTTTTTTTGGTTTTACTTCATGTGGCAATATTTTTTTAAAAAAAAACCTTTCCCATTAAGAGATTGATACAAAAATAGTTCTATGAGCAAATTAAAAAGAAAAAAAATTCTCAAAATAGCTTCTTTTTGGTCTGAAACGCCTGGATTTTAGGCAAAAAGGCACATGGTGGAGGGTGCAGAGCAGGAGGGGTTAGGGTTAAAAATTGCAGCTGCTCTAAAGTGCGTGCGAACCCTATGAGTATTTCCCCCTCATGCTCCAGCCCTAGGGAAGGCAGAATACAGTACGAATACTCAGCGAGCAGGGAGCGCCTTTCACCTGAAGATCTCCAAGCACATTACATAGGAGCCAGTCTCCTCATCCTCCCCACTCTTACAGCGAGGAGAACAAAGGCAGTGCCGTGGCGTGACTCACCCCAAGCTCACACAGTGGTGGGAACAGAATCCAAGAGTCTCCCCATCCCCAGAGATCAGCACCACCTCCTGCAAAGTGAGGGGGCAACCCCAGCCTGGGATAGGTCATAGAATGTCAGGGTTGAGGGACCTCAGGAGGTCATCTAGTCCAACCCCCTGCTCAAAGCAGGACCAATCCCCAGACAGGTTTTTGCCCCAGATCCCTAAATGGCCCCCTCAAGGATTGAACTCACAACCCTGGGTTTAGTAGTCCAATGCTCAAACCACTGAGCTATCCTTCCCCCCAATCTTCTCTCCCCGTCACAATCACACTCTTGCAGGGGTGGGTGTGGACGGATCTTTCTTAATAGGAAGCAAGTGGGACGCAGGAGCCTAATCCCCAGCAGGGATGGGTCATGAGAACAAGCCAAACCAGAGACTACTTAGAGCCCTTCACTTTTTAGGGGCTGAGGTGGGGTTTACAGCAGCTCCTGCTACATACCATTCCCTCCTCCAGCCAGGGGGAGGGGGCAACATCCAATGTGACACTAGGACTAACCACAGCAGGGCTCTTGATTTGTGGGCCTTGGACCACCCCTTGCTTAGGCGTGACCCCACAAACCATCTGGCCCCCTTTGGTGGCCAATGCTGCTCTGGTGTCGCTGGAAGGTTGAAGAGGCAGGGAAGGGGTCGGCGCTCCACCCCCTCTGGTGGCTGGGTTTTTTTAAGACAAAACACCAGGGTCACATTTTGGTGGTTGAGAGGCTACAGTTAAAATGGCTCCGCCCTTGAAGAGGCTCTATCCTGGCATCGACACCCCAGCTAGTCCGTCTCTTCCCCAGAGCTGGGCAAACCGGCTAGATCAAAATGAACCCCTTCCCCCCACGAAAGCTCCTCCCCCGCCTCCTTCCGGTCCCAAATTGCCATAGGTGAGCGATGCCCATAGGAGGTGGGCAGGGCACTCTTAATGCATGGCAAGCGGAGCCAATTTTCACAGTATGAGGCAGCATTAGGGGCCCCAGGGGAGTGGGAAGGAAAGAGGCATACACAAATCCTTCATGGCACAAGGCACCTCCATGGCCCGTCTCCCCATCCAGGCAGGCAGAGCGTCACAGCGGGAGGCAGAAGAGATGCCGCTTGGAAAGGCCTGGCCAGGGCCTGCTAGGTCTCCTCGTCCCATAGGCACAGCTGCTTCTGCGGCACGTAATAGTCAAAACCGTAGCCCTTCTGGCAGCTGCGGATGCCGCACTTGTAGGAGGAGACCTTGCCGCTGGCATCGCGGCTCTTGCAGTACTTGAGCATGCAGGGGTACCACTCGATGCTCAGCGAGTAGCTGCAAATGCAGGGCTTCCAGCGGTCCAAGCACAGCTTGCAGCGCTGCAGGTCGGGCAGGTCGGCCGACTGGGGCAAGACCTCGAACATGGAGCCATCCACCCCTGTGGGAGGAAAGGGAGAGACAGGCGCATGGCTTAGGACGCTGCCTCCTGCTGTGGCGGGTCGGTGGAGAACCATTAGGAGACAGGCCCATACAGAAGCAGGCAGGCTAGGTGGCTCGGGGGGCTGGGAATAGGCGATGGTGCCTTAGAGGGGAGAAGGCCTAATTCAAATCTGGCCCGGATTATAGGTAGTGACGGAAAGTGACAGGCATCAGCCCCTCTATGAAATGAGGTTTGTGGGGGCTCAGCCCAGTTCCCATTGCCAGGTGTCCACATCACAGAAGCCGGCACTTTAATTAGCACTAATCGCCTTCCCTGCACTTGGCTTACGGCCTCAGCATAAGTCACCAAATGTTCTTCTCATGCCCGGGGACAGGATCTGGTAGTTGTGCCCAGGCAGGTCTAGGATGTGGAACTAGGTGGGGTCGTGGGAGGAGCAGGGTCTCACACTATGGAGATGTGGCCCCAGAAAATAACACGCTCAGCTTGGATTCATTAGAAGAGCAGCATGTGAAAAACAGATGTGTAGCAAGTTAACCACTAGTCCTCCCCCAGGCAGCGTGCAAGGGATCTGTGTGCACCCAGTTATCCACCGGCGTGCAAAGGATCTGTGCGCACCAATACTCCAGCTACACATGCAAGGGATTGATGTGAACCAGATTATCCCCCAACAATGCAGAGGGGGAGATCGTAGTGGCTTGCAGACCGGGTCGCACTCTTACCGCTAGCAGGCCTAGTGCGGAAGGAGATTCTTACCTTTCTCCAGCCAAAATTTAACGTCTTCTTCTCGGGTGTAAATAGCCTCTTTGGCCTCTGAGCAGATGTTGTGAATGTGGGGGCTCAGCTGAGCCCCTTTGCTGAAGTTGACCGCTACGTCCATGTTGAGATGTTCCAGCCCACGCACCTCCTCCGCCTGCCGCACCGTCTTGGGGTTTTTCTGGCGAGGAGAAAGTTACATCGACTCTAATTCCTGCTGTATTATGGGTAACAAGTATGATCAGTGTCTTCCTCCCCTCCCCCCCAAATTAGCTTTTTTGGGACATCAGTATTTTATGCAAACCTAAGAAATAAGCATGCAGCTGGCCTGTCTTGTGCTGGGATTCCCAGCTGATCTCCAAGCTACGCCAGAGCTGGGCCTGCCCGGCACTTGAATGAGACTCCAGAGAAATTCCAGGGGCTGTTGGAAGTGCTGGCAATTCAGTAGGTGGTGCTCTTCTCCATGAGATGGCATTGAATAGACACCTCAGTAAGGAGCACGGTGGGTGCTGCCTATTTAGAGGGGGGGCAAAGTGGAGGTCTTGGCCACTCCTGGCCACAGTTGCTCTCCTCCTCCCAGCCTAGGGTTAGGGGCAGCCATTGCTGATTGGAGCATGCACTGGGAAGTGGTGACTGTTGGCTGGGCCAGTGATCTGAGGCTACTAAATTGGGACCGGTACCTAAAAAAGGTTAGGGGCCCTGACTGGCTTTTATCCCTACAGGAAAGCACATAGCCCCAAGAGTAGGGTTACCATTCGTCCGGATTCCCCCGGACATGTCCGGATTTTTGAGCTAAAAATAGCATCCGGGGGGAATTTGTAAATGTCCGGACTTCCCCGCCCTCATGCAGAGTGCGCGCGGCTGACAGGGCAGCCGGACGGATGGTGCCACTTACATGGGGCTCCGACAGCCAGAGAGAGCCCCTCCTCCTCTCCCCTGCAGCAGAGATCACTCCCTCCCTCCCTCCCTGCATTCGCAGATCGCCTCCGGCAGTCTGGAGCTCCTCCCCTGCTCCTCCTCCCCTGCCAGCCAGCCTGCCGGGACAAGCCTGCCGGGACGAATGGCTCAGACCGTTCCTGAGCACGTTCACAGAGACTTTAGGCGAAGGCCAACAACAAGGGGGCCAGGGGGTCGGAGAAGGGGCAGGGAGGTTTTGGAGGGGGCAGTCAAAAGACGGGGGGGGGGTCGGGAGTTCGGGGGGGGCTTTCTGAGGGAGGTGTGGATAAGGTTTTGGGCAGTCAGGGGTTAGGGTCCTGGGGGGGCAGTTGGGGGAGGGTCTTAGGAGGGGGCAGTTAGGGGATAAGGAACAGGGAGGCTTAGGTAGGGGGTGGGGTTCTGGAGGGCAGTTAGGAGCAGGGGTCCCAGGAGGGGGCAGTCAGGGGACAAGGAGCAGGGGGGGGTGTTTGGGAGTTCTGGGGGGAGCTGTCAGGTGGCAGGAGTGGGGAGAGGGATCGGAGCAGTCAGGGGACAGGGAGCAGAGGAGTTTAGATGGGTCGGGAGTTCTGGGGGGGGGGTCTGTCGGGGCGTGGAGTGGTTGGATGGGGCGTGGGAGTCCCAGGGGTCTGTCTGGGGGTGGGGGTGTGGATAAGGGTTGGAGCAGTCAGGATATAGGTAGGGGGTAGGATCCTAGGGGGCCAGTTAGGATGGGGGGAGGGTCTCAGGAGGGGGCAGTGAGGTGACAAGAGGCAGGAAGGCTTAGGTAGGGGGTAGAGTCCTGGGGGGCAGTTAGGGGCAGGGGTCCCAGGAGGGGGCAGTCAGGGGACAAGGAGCAGGGGGGAGGGTTGGGGGCTCTGAGGGGGGCGGGAAGTGGGGGGGGCACGGGCGGGGCTAGGACAGGACAGGGGCGGGGCTAGTACGGGGCTCCTCGTCCTCTTTTTTGCTTGCTGAAATATGGTAACCCTACCCAAGAGACCAGGGATCACATATGGGGGAGGCACCAGGCCATCTCGTGGGGCTGCCCCTCACCTGCCGCAGCTTCGCCATGGACTCGCTGGGGATGATCTCATTGCGGTGAAGCCGTGTGACAAAGCAGAGCGCCTGGAACTGGCTTTGGCCCCTCTCCAGCTCCCCCAGGATCAGAGCACGGAAAATCTTCACCTCCTGACACAAAAACAAACCACAAAAGGTTGACCAGCGTCCCCCAGCCCGAATCCTCAGGGACTGGCAGGAGAACTTCAGAACTCCTACAGGGGAGAAGGGGCATGATGGTGCCTCACTGGGGGAGAGACGTGCATGTCGAACCACCCCGTTCCTTTTCCTCCTTCCATTGCACATCTGTGAGATAGTCCCTGGTGCTACGCGAAGGAGGAGCAAAGAGAAATGGGCTTCCCTCCCTGAACCACTCAACCACCTGCAACCCATTCAGTGGGACACTGTCCCCCTTTAGCAGTGGCGGGGCTACAGATAGAGGTCGATGAGCATGTTGCAGCCCTGGCTAATAGCGCTGGCTCTTTTTGCAATAGAGGCTCATGCCTTTAGCTCCAGAGGTCACAGGTTCAATCCCCACTACCGACAACCCACCCAGCAATGCAGGGAATTGAAGTGGGTTCAAAAACTTTCAGCCAAGGCGTTAGCGGGTTTATCAACCGCTATCTATGGCCCAGCCACCACTAGAGGCCGACAGAGCCCCCAGTCAAGTGTGTTACACATACACCTCTCTCATAGTATGCCTTTTCCATACCAAGGAGTGACACCGACTCTCTAGGGATCACCAGTTTCTCCTATGGATCAATGATCCTCAGCTTCCCCCATCAATAGGGGGTGCTCTTGCATCGAGTGCCCCATTCTTTCCTGTTTTGGTTGGACCCAGAATGCTGTGTTTTGGCCCTTAGATAGGGGAAGCTCTCCCTGTGGACCCATCTCCTTCCAGGAGGGGATGCTATCCTGAAGAGAACCCAACCCCACTGCTGTTTGCAGCAGCATGGCTTTGACTCGGAGAAGCAGCAGTGGCCTGGAAGGGAAGGAGAGGGTTAAAGACAAGAAACGGCTCCTCAGGGGGGTAAATGCCAGCAGCTGCTTCTCCTTCCAGCGCCTGTAAAGAAAATGTCAGTGAGGTGGCAAGAGATTACAGATTCCCTTCTCCCCTCCCACCCTTCTCTTCTCCACTGAGACAGAGTTATTGATGGCCTTAACAGCAGGCTTCATACTTCTTCCTGTTACTGACATGCAGCCGGTCCTGGCAGTAGCCAGTGAAGTGTGACCAGAAGGAAGTGAGTAAGAGACTACAGCGAAATGAAGGGAGAGCGAGAGAGAGAAAGGACAAGGAGTGAAAGGAAGAGAGACAATGGGGATTAGATATACCCCACTGTTGTATAGGGGGGAACCCACACTTGCACCTCTGGGGATGGGATGTCTCAATCCTCCCCATCTCTTCCAGGAACAGACACCTCACTGCTACACCCCAGACCTGCACCACGTGGGAGGACACCCCATTTCCCACCTATCACTGCTCATGTTGCACCCCAATATCCCACAGATTATATCCTGCTCTTGCATCTCCAAATTCCCCACCCATATCTACTAGGAAAGGACGCCCTCACTTCCTGCTGCCTCCAGACAAGTACATCCTCCACCTGCATCCCATCGCAGAAGAGAGCAAGGGGAACAGGCTGTGGGAAAATCTATGGATAGCAGCAAGGGGCGACAGAGGTTCCCTCTGGAGAGCAGCAGGCAAGTGGATGTGGAGGGAGGTGGGTCCTGAGTCATCCAGAGGAAACTGGAAAGCAGAACTGCTGGATGCACGTACAGTGGAATTGATGTTGCTATGGTAGAAATGGCTCACAGGAAAGCATCCGGCTCAGTGTCCCTTGGGACGTCACCAGAGACCCATGAGAGGGATGAGTCACCTGGTCACGTCTCAGCAGCATCAGCGAAGGGGAAACATTTATACAGATTCCATGAACCTCCAGATCTGCTATTCCAGCAGCATCCATTAGTTACAGCAATAGACACGAACCTCTGCTGGGCATCAAAGATTATTTGTTCCATGGATGGAGCAAAGGCACAAGGTGCGGGTGGGGAAAATCTCATTGCTAGGAAGGACCAAACTAAAAAGTTGAATTTCACTCCCATGACGCAAATCGTGTCCCAGCCAGGGGAATGGGATTCTTAACGTGTTACAAAAACAAAAATAAAGAAGCCAGCCAACCCAACACCAGCGTCCAGGCTGAGAGATGTTTCCAACGTCATCACTTTAAACAGAATACAAAACTGAAAGAATTTATGACACTCATCCAATAGGATTACAGTATGCAAATTAAACCGGCTTTGCTACAGGGTATCAAGCCTGTGGGTCACAAATCATCCTTGCCAGCTAAACCACACAGGAGTGGCCATAGGGATAGAAACTGGGGTATCCTCCCCAGGCTCTCAGGCATAGAATGCAAGCTGAAGGAGAATCTTCATTAGCTGGCAAAGCAAATCAAAGATCGCTCCACATGTTTGCTACTCTGTCCACCTAAGCCAGCAATGCTCACACGTTCATGGAGCTGCCAACCCATCTCTGGAGTCACCACCTCACTGGTTTGCAATGAGGGCTCAGATTGCTTTGCAACATTGTCCACAGCCCCTACACCCCCCAAATCTGAAGAGATCTTTTCCCACCCACTCTCTGCTCCTAGACCTGTGGAAGGGGCAGAGAGCAGGTGGGCTGGGGGAAGGACTTTTTGGCAACATGGTCCGTCTTCTGGCCCTTGACAAATCCTTGGGGCTTTCCCTGGGGGCAGCTGCACCCAGGGGAAGATTGATGGCAGTGTAGCTCAGGCAGAGTGGTGCTACCGAGGAACATTGGAGAGGTTTGCCACTTAGTCTTCCAGTGGGTTTTGAGCATCTAGAATCTTCACACCTCTGGGCTGGACGGCACATTGAATTAGCACTTGAATATGTGATCCCTGCAGTAAAGGCCTGATCCAAAGGTCAGGAAAATCAATTGAAAGATTCCTCTTCCCCCCTCCGTCCATTGGCGTCAAAGAGCGGCCATTCCTTGCAGGAGGGACAAACACCTGACACCACATCCTGCCTCTTCACACTATGTACAAACCGAGAGGTGCATTTTTCCTCCAAGTTGCTATCTTTGAGCTGTAATCCTAGCCCTGTGGGGGCAGCTGGTCACAGCTCCCAGCCATCAACAACTAAAAATACCATGGGCCATCATTGCAGCATAGGTCCTCACCTCATCAGCAAGCTGTTAAACAAGGTAAATCCCCTTCCCCTCGGCTCTCAGTGCACAAGAAAAACCTTTGACCCGCTCTTCCCAGCATGACAGCGCCACACTCTATCTACCGTGGATTCTGCTACCCTGATGCTACTCAGGCTCCTCCCCACCCACTCCTTGGCACTCGGCATCAGGACGTGTGGGGCTACGGGCCAGCCAACAGGATGCTCATCTCTGGGCCCTACAAATGGCAGAGCAGAGACGAAATTCATAGATTTTAAGGCTAGAAGGGACCCATTATAACAAATCTCATCTGACCTCCTACATAGCCCAGGCCAGAGAATTCTAGCCCATGATTCCTGCAGCTAGGGCCTGCATCTGGTTAAGAAGTCATCTGTGTGTCAAAGTTCAGCTCAGGACACCAGCGCTTAGCTACTCCACTGAGGCCTCGCAAAAACTTTGTTCTAGAAGAAAAAGCTCTCGGGGCCAGAGCCACACCTGGTGTAAGTCAGAACAGGCTCCATTGACTTTATGAAGCGATGCCAATTTATGCCATAGGAGGAGCTGGCTCTTTGCTTTGAGGGCAATCAAGTCCTTGGCGGGAGGGAGAGGTAAAGGGGATTCATTCCTTTGGAACATCGCTGGTAAGAACATACTGGATGGAGAGAGAAAAACGCCAGCTCCTGAGAAGCAGGAGGAAAGAAAGAGGCAGGATACTCTCCATGACAAAGGCTCTTTTTCACGTTTTGGCATCACAGGGAGATTGGTAACGGGAGATGCAGGAGCATTTCACTGCCGGAGCAGCAGCATAAATCCAGCTCAGGCTGACAGAGACCACCTGACAATTGTTTGGTGGCCTGTGTGAAATGATCGCAGTCCAGTCCCTAGGGGACGGATGTCTACATCACAAAAAACCATCACATTGGAAACTAAATTAACGCCCACGCTGGGCACTTCAGCAGCGAGGCCAAGGACTGAATGGCTCATGGATACGGAATTCTCATCCATAGAGGAGGCTCTCCCAGGTCAAGATGGAGGTACGTTAGCGGGCCAGTGTGTGGGTGGGCTGGGGTGGAAAGCTTGTTTTCTTTGCTGTATCTGTTCTATAGACAGAGATTCTGTGTGTCCTGGCTGTTAATCTGGCACCATCCTCCAGAGCTAAATTCACTTACAGAATGAGTTATGTCACAGTGGCAGCATATCCCTAGCAGAGGAGTGGAATACTACTATTCACTTCCTTTGGAATCCACCGAAGAACACTGCGGTTAAGACCAACCTCCATGGGAGTGTGAGCAGAAGCCGCACTGACCAGGAAGAGGGACGCCAAGCTGCTGAGAAGACCTTTCCCCCTTAGGATCTCTGGGGTGTTCCTACCTGGCTCACAAGGTTTGGGACGAGACGTCCTTTTGTCCAGAGCAGGAATCAAAGCTCTGAGCAATGTCCTATCTGGGGCTACCATCTGGGCCAGTTCATACATTCCTCAACTTACTCACTGTCTCCTCTCCCACCTACAGAAAACAAAAGGATGTGGAATTCAGGGCACATCTGGACAGCTGAAAGAACAGCTGCAGATTGAGATGTGGCTCCCTTCCAACGCCGGAGCAGGGATTTTGCTGGGTGTACTTATTAAATGGAAACTGAACAAGAGAAGCAGGAAATAGAGGGAATTTAAAAGAAAAAAATATCCAATTAGTCCACAAACAATCATTTTTTATCACTGCCTCCAGTCCTTGGGCTTGACTGGCAACCCACCCCGCACAGGGGATACCCCTGAAATGACTCTCAGTGGCTTTAAAGGCATCACTGAGAGCTAGAAGCCGCTGTGGTCTTTTGGGTCTTCAAGAGCAAGATTTGAAAGTATCTTTTCCAAAATAAAAGTCAGAGCGCGATGATCTTTCCTGAGATCTGGAATTACAAGCCTAAGGCGATGGATGAAGCAGCACAAAAGCGGGGCGGGGGAAGTAGGGTAGAGGGAAACTGCCAACATTTCCAATTTTAACCCAGAAAAAAAGAAAGGATGAAATTTGCACAAAAATGTTCGTGGGGGGAAAAAATTCATCCTGTTTTTCAATTACTCTAATGAGAAGGGTCTTGTCTAAACCTGGCCCTGGTGGTACGGCCCAGATTCACTGGAGAGTCTTCTAAATTTAGGCCGAGTGGTTTTGATTTGGGCTCTTCCGCTTTGATCTCCCACGACATGCAAGGCCGAGTGAGGCTCCAGCAAATAAAAATGAACCACCCAACAGTCCCAAACAGAATGATATTTCACTTTAATTTACTCGAGAAAAATGAGACCCAAGGCTGACAGCGAGCCAGCCACTTTTTTTTTTGCCAGACAATGAAATCTGAAAATTTAGCTGCCCATGGGCAAGGGATTAGAAAAAAATTACATCTCCAGGTTGAAGGTGAGTTTTGCAGACTGACATGGAGATCTTTTGGAACTGCAGAATTCTTCTTGATCTACCTGCCCAAAGGTACGTGTACCTCAATAACTGGGTCTGGTCCATGAGTCTATTGCTGCTTTTAACAGCTGTAAGCCATTAGCAGAATTGGATGAAGCTCATGATTTTAGCATTGATGGTCCCAGGTTCAAACCCTGCCGTTAAACGAAAGCAGGAACAGTTACACAAATGCACTGGCAATCTGTGCACCTGGGCGTGCTGGAGGAGCAAGTTCAGGGCTGGTAGAAGCAGGCACAACGTCACCCGACCCAGTGGTATAGGGTTGAAGTCAGTGGCATGAGCCTGCTTACACCTCAGACAAATTTAGCCCTGATGCCCAGGAAGAGGGGAAGGGAAATGTGAGATGACACTAACACGTAGGGCTGGATTCTGAATCAGTCTACTCACCCGTGATGCAATCCCATTGAAACCCCTGGCATGGGGGGTAAATCAGTGTGGGTTTGACCCCACACGGACACACAACCGGCTGGAGTTGCAGGAGAGTCGGGGCCGCAAACTAACAAAGCCTCCGGCTCTCTCAGACCCTGTCTCATCTTGCCTTGCCGGCATCATCCTCAGACACACACTCCCGGGTCCTCTCCTGCTGCTATTTGGTCTTCCTGTGTGCAGCGTCAATCTATTTCCCCTCCTCCCTCCCCTGCGAGCTCGTTCCCATCACACCGGAGAGTCTGTGACCCAGCCCCGCCGCCGGAGCCAATCTAAATATTTATCTACCCGGCTGTGTGCACTCGGTGATTTATAGACCGTGGTCTCCATGTGGCCAGAGCCAAGGGAACTGGAGGGCCTCTTGTCTGGATCGCTGCAAGCATGTTCGTTAAAGGGGCTCATAGGTGGGACAAAAGGCTAGGGACGAAGCAGAGAAATAGAAAAGTGGGGGCGGAGAGAAAGGAAATACAGGAGGGCCAGGGAGATCCTGCAGCAGAGAAAGGAGGAAGAAGAGGGATAGAGAAGAAGGGGGTAACAGGGCAGGGAAATGGGGCAGAGAGGGATTGGGAGGAGGAGAGCAGCGGGAAAGGAGATCACACAAGAGGGGAAGTAGATGCAGGCAGGATATCCGAAGGGGTCTTCATGGATTAACGGCCCCTTCCATTGTACTGTCCATGAGACAACAGCACCGCCCTCTCCCGTCCCTCCCTCCCCCACCGACCTGCATTATTCCCCTTCCAGAGTTCTCTCTGTGAACTCTACATGCCAGGCTCGGCGAAAGCCCTGCGCTCCTCTGCCAGCCCTTCCCTCCCCCAACACTCCATCAGCAGAATCGGAAAGGCTTTAGCCTGACCGCCTGAGATGGATCTAAATAAACCACGTCCCACCCACCGCCCCTGGCTTCACTGCGTCAGAGACAGCAGGACGTCGGCCCTGCATGACCTCGCCTGCCACCATCCAACTCCCACCCCGGAAGTCTCAGAGTCTAGAATGACGATCCTTGCGCCGCATTGGTGACCAATTTCCTCACAGCCGTGGCTGCCTCCTGCTGGGCTCAGGCCTCTCGGCTATGGTGGCCAAGTCTTCACAGTGAGCCAGCAGGGAGACCTGGGCAGAATCCAGGGCAGAGAGGTGGTTAGAGCATTAATGCTCCGGGGGCATGTCTACACTGCAGCTGGGGGTGAGCCTCCCAGCCTGGGTAGACAGACTCATGCTAGCTGGACTCGAGCTTGAGCATTAAAAATAGCAGCGTGGATGTCGTGGCTCTAGTGAAGACTCGGGCTAGCCACCCGAGCTCAGACCCAGGAGGTTGCAATGTTCGCACTGCTAGTCTTAGTGCGCTAGAGTCCTCCTTGTGCGGTCTGTCTGGGAGGCTGCAGTGTAGACAGACCCCATGAGAGCAGATTCTAGGTCCTAAGCCCAGCCAGCGTCACCGCCTCGGACCTCCCTTCACTCTTCCTCAAGGGACGCTAGTTGTCGCAATGAGACCCAATTGATAAAAGGTGGCAGAGCCCCGGGTGCAAATATACCCCAGTAAGAGTTACTGGGAAACACTACTGTAGTATTACAGAAGTGCAGAGAGCGGTGATGGTAATTTCTCCTCCTCCTGACTGCAACCCCAGCCCCCTCACTGCCGGTCCTGCCAGAGGAGTGAGGTGACTCAGTGCTGAGTGAGTTCCTGGCCAAGTCAACGGAGGGCACAGTACGGTTACCAACCGGGGATTTCTGTAAAACTTCCCAGCATGGGAACAAGTTCCAACAGGACACCTGAACCTCCCCAGATACGTTCTCTCAAGGACTCTCCACATTAACCCTTTCAGGAGGTGCTGGCAACCCCTGACCTGTGTGTCTGAACCTAGGGGTGGTTAGTACAGTTACTACCATTGTTCAGATTTTGGCTTCGCACTGCTTGGTGAAGCTAAAGAACAGGCAGTCCTAGAGCTCCTCCTAACTGCTATACCGAAGCCGCATCCTTGCCCTGGGGGGGAAGCCCTTTTGCCCAATGAGAAAGGTGTAGCAGGTCCCCCAGGCACAGATGTAGCCCACCAGGCCAAGAATGGGTTAACGTGGGCCTGCGAGGCCAGTTATGCCACCTGGAGGGACAGCCACGCTCAGCTGATCATGAAATCCACCTGGGCAAGAGCAGGCTGTTTCTGATCAAGAAGGAAGTTTGTCTCAGAAGGGGGCTCCAGGGAGGGAGTCTGCAGTCATTCTCTGGGAGCAGAGACGTTGGGAGGAGGAAACCCAGGGGGAGAATGAGCCCAGGGATCCTAGCCCTGAAAGAAGGGTCAACGCAGAGAAGTTGCAGGGAAGAAAGCCTGAGAAGTCTGGGTAGGGAGAAGCCCAGGGAAACTGCAGCAAGGGGTAGAAATGTGCAGTTTGGCTGTTGGTTACAGGATTCCTGGGCTGGAACCTAGAGAAGAGGGAGGGCCTGGGTTCCTCTACCAGCCATTGGGAAGGGGGCATGAAGCCCCCTGACAGGAGATATGGATAATTCAGAGCCCAGAGGGATGCGGTGATCACTGGGCCCAGAGTCAGGGGCTGCAGACCTGATATAAGGTTTAGGAGTCCTTTGGGGGACTTTTGTTTGTTGAGCTTTGTTACCCCAAAATGGGTGGACGTTAATATCGTGACAAAAGCCGGAGAGACAAGTTACAGAAGAGACCACCCCAGTGATGGAGTGATTGTCAGCATGGGGCATCAGAGGGAAAGAGAGCTGCCCCACCTGGCCACAAGGAGGGGCTCCTACAGTGACCGAACCCTATTACACTCCACTAGAGGACTTCCAGTTTGGAGGAGCCCCCTTGTCCTCCATTTATTCTTTCCTCATTCCATCTCCTTGCTCCTCAAACCCGGCCTCATCCCTCTCCTACAGGGACCATCTTCTGGGATGAGAGGGCAATTCAGGCTGCTTTTAGGCCTTTCCCAACAGGGACTAAGGGCCAAGCATGACTAGATCTGAGCTGAACTTCTCAGTTTAGGGTGACCAGGCAGCAAGGGTGAAAAATCGGGACGGGGTGGGGGGGTAATAGGAGCCCCCAAAATCAGGACTGTCCCTATAAAATCGGGACATCTGGTCACCCTATCTCAGTTCCACGTTGAGTGGAGCAAACCAGTCCTCAAGAAACAAAAGCTTTTAGGACAGTGATTCACATGCTTGGCTCCTATTGAGCGCAAAGGGGGACTGCGTACGTCCACACAGAGGAAGGAAGGTGATTAGGGTGCTATCCAGGGACTTGGGACACCTGAGTTCAATCCCCTGCTCTACCCTGCTTGACCATGGGCAAGTCACCTAGCCACTCTGTGTCTCAGTTGCCCATCTGTAACATGGAGATAAAAGCACTGCCCTGCCTCACAGCAGAGTTATGAGGATAAATATACCATGGGTTGTGAGATGCTGAGATACCAAGTAAGTACCTAATTAGGCTAGGTCTACACTACCCGCCTGAATCGGCGGGTAGAAATCGACCTCTCGGGGATCGATTTATCGCGTCCCGTCGGGATGCGACAATCAATCCCCGAATCGGCGCTCTTACTCCACCAGCGGAGGTGGGAGTAAGCGCCGCCGACAGAAAGCCACAGAAGTCGATTTTGCCGCCGTCCTCACAGCGGGGTAAGTCGGCTGCGATACGTCGAATTCAGCTACGCTATTCACGTAGCTGAATTTGCGTATCTTAAATCGACCCCCCCCTGTAGCGTAGATGTACCCTAAGATAGGTAGATGCAAAAGCAGAATTTGGCTAGTGTAGTGATAGTGGGTGTTACTCTTCTATCACGTTCTCCAAGTAAAAATGGTCTAACTGGGTTGTGTGGGTAAAACTCAAAGCAACCAGAGTCCCTTGTTTGTAATGGAAAGTTGGATCAGTTACTGCAAAACTGAAATAAATAGCACTTAGCACTTGCACGGTGCTTTAGGTTTCCAAAACACTTCACAAGCATTAACTGATGGATCATCATGAAATCCATGTGAGGTACTCTAGATAAGAACAATGCTTTACAAATAGGGACTTTGTGGTTCAGAGGTTAAGGCCACATTTGCAAGCCTGGTAATTTCAGATGCCTCCATTTTTGGTGCCCCATAATGGGTCTGGTTTGGTAAGTAGGGAGCACCTGGAACTCCAAGTGAAGTCCATGGGAACTGTGGGCACTCAGCACCTCCCTCTCTCTCTCAAAAAAAATCAAGCTCTAAACATCTGATGCTAAACACCTAAAAGATGAGGAATGCACAAATCAGTGGCCCATGGCCGGGCAGTCAATCAGTGGCAAAAGTGGAACTAGAACTCAGGAGTTGTGGCCTTCCAGTCCTGTGCTCAGCTTACCAGACCAATAAACAGTATCAGATAAAAGTGAATCATTCTCGCTGTTCAAAAGATCGGCTCGATTAAAATACAGTGTTTTCAGACTGTAGCACTACCCCTCAGGATAACCACCAACTCAGAATCCTAGTGAACTGCCCCCCTCCAATACCAAATCCCTAGAAAATCCGTATTTTAATAATGCAACATTAAACTCTTTAATGTTTAACGTCACAGAGGAAAACCTGTGGAGAGCTTGAATCGTGGTTTCTAGTCTGCCTGGTTACAACTCCCAAATTACTCCATCCCTCCTATGGAGAGAGTTAAAAAGCCTCCTATTATCTCACAGTAACTTGCAGGGAATTGGTGTCATCTGTTCTCTGATGGAGTCCCAGGGCACCGTTAGGAAGCCTTTGAAAAGTGCACGCAGAACAGCACGGTTCTGCATCTTGGGTTCTGCTGTTGAAAATCCTGCCTCTGCAGAGATTTCTGTGAAACAATGCCTCTGAAGCATGGAAAAAGATCCAGCCAGAGAGCTGGAAATCACATCCCAGGACAGAGGCAATTATAGTACAGGGCCGCTAAATGGGAGAGGGTCCAGCCAGTGACACCGTGCATTCTAGCAGCCCAAGAGCAGGATTTATAACGTTGCTACGCATTCTCCCTCTGCAAATGGAATTAGGGAGGCTCGGGGTAAGGCAGTGCCCCTCGGCTTGAAGTAATAATAGAAAACCAAATGCATGGCTTCCATCATATGCAGGGTCTATGGTTTTGTTCAATGGCTTTCAACAGCCTCACTATAAAAATCGTTCTAGCACCCTGCCTATGCCTGCTGGTCACATACACACACAAGCAAGGGAGTGAGCACACCCCAAAGAAAGCAACAGCCTCCTGCCCCAATCCTTACCTGTCTAAACACCTTATAGCCCCCAAATGCAACACCTGGCTACAGGTGACAAATTTCCTAGGGGAATACAGGAATCGCCAGGCTGGATCAGACCCAAGGACCATCCAAGGCCAGGCTCCTGTGAGTGACAGTGGCCATCTCCAGCTGCTTCAGAGGCAGGTGCAAGAACCCTGCAGTAGCAGATGTAGGATGAACTGCCCCCCACGCACTTCCACATTAGATCTCATCCTCATCTCTAAAGTCAGAGGCCAGCTTAAGCCCTGAAGCAAGAGATTTAATATCCCTTCCACGATTTTACCAGCATTAATTAGGATATTCTTGATATCCACGGGGGAGAAAATTTGGGAAGAGCGGGTTTCCCAAACTGAATGCATAAACTTTTGGGGGTGGAGGCTGTCTACTCCATGTTTGTACAGCACCTGGCACAATGGAGCCCGGATGTGGCAGCAGCCTTAAGCACAGACACCAATAGTAGATTCAATGTTCTCATGCCTTGTGACACGAGGCAATCCAGCATTTCCACTGTCTGTCTAATGCCACATTTCTTGCTCCAGTGGAGTCTGCTTCCATGACAGTGGCATCTTTCTCAATGGGTTTTTTTCTTAGGTCATCTGTTGTCCTTCTCTTTTCCGTCTTCCACCACCTGGTATCAAGGCAAGGGCTTGTCTAGGAATATGTTTTTTTCCTGACATCTGTACAAGATGCCCAAACCACTTCAGCCTTCTTTCGCAAACCATTGTCTCTACAGTTTGTTGGCCACTCCTTTGTAATACATCAGCATTAGTTACTTTATCCCATTAGACAATACCAAGTGTTCTCTGCAAGCATCACTGATAGAATGCGTTAAATTTCCTGTTGTAGGCTCCTAGCATTTGCCAAGTGTCAGAAGCATATAAATATAGGTACCAATCTGACACTGCATAATTTTTGTCTTGGTTCTTGTGTGAATCTTCTTATTTTTTCCAAATAATTACTCGCCTTGAATACAATACCAGCAGCCTGTTGGCAACCTGAAGTTCCTGGCATCGCAAGGGTTAAAATCGTCTGCCCTCTCCACATGCAGCTCCATGCACTAATTTGCGAGTAATTATAAGGACAAAGAATTACCTGCATCCTTGTGCTGACTCCAACATAAGCCACCCACCTCATTCCCAGACTGCAGTGTGAAAACCCAACCACTTCTGCAGAGATGCTGCCAGGTTGTTGTTATTTTTTTTAAATAACAACCAGCCATAAAATAGAAACAGAAATGCTTCATTCCTTCAAAAATGCAATGAAGTGAGGTGTTTATTGTTACTTAAGCAATTCCCCTGCAGTGCTAAAAACCCAGACATCTCAGGCACCGGTGCCTGGTAATAAATACCAATACACACTTAGGGTTTACAGCACTTTTCACCCATCGCTCTCAAAGCAGTTGATAAAGCTGGGGAACGCATTATTGTCCTCATTTTACAGAAAGGGAAACATAGAGGTGCAGTGACTTGCTCAAGGTCACCCAGCAGCTCAGTGGCAGAGCCGGGATCAGAATCCACACGTCCGGAGATGCAGTCTAATGCCTTACCAACCAGAGCCCGCCGCCTTGGAGAACCAGAACATGAAATGAACCACACTCAGAAAGTCTGCTTTAATGCCATGTATTTATCGCCCAGATTCTGTGCTGCTCCAATGGCCAGTAAATCCCCGAGCAGCCCCATGGCTTCTCTAACTCATTGCTGCCTACAGACCGCTCCACAGCACAGAATTGCTGGAGCACAGAGTGGTGCAGCTACTATCCTTCCAATCCCTGACATGCCTCTCAGTGGGGGTGGGCAGCAAGATAGCACTGGGGGTGTTTCCCTGGGTGCTGCTGTGGCCAAGAGTCGCAGTGGGTGGGAATCGGATCATGGGTTTCATTGGCAGGATAAATGAAGAGCAAGAAGTAAACTGAAGTGGCAAAAGGTCAACTGGATTTATAAAATACTTTCAGTTTCAATCCTCTATGGGAGAAAAATTCCCCGCATGCAGAAGCGGCGGGCAAGCACCACTAAAGTCCCATGTCCGGCCTCAAGACAGGGCATAAGTGCAGTTAAGTACTGCATAAGCCTCAAACCCCTCTGCATTAGGGTGAACATCACGCAATTAACACAGGGAAAGAGCTGGTTGAACAAATGGTTTTCATGTTGATAGTCATATCACAGCAGATACCAACAGATTAGATTGTGCAATAACTTCCCCGGGGACAGTACAGGCTTGTTCCCGCCAGTACAATGCACAGGTCCAGTCTCGTTTTGAAAGTCCCAAGGGATCAAGCTCATATTGTATCCCTAAGGAGATTATTCTAGAAATGGTGCTTAGGTACTTATATGGCTTCCCATTAGCACGGTATCTGTGTGCCTGATCAAGATTGCAAGGAAGTATCCCTATTTTACAGATGGGGAACTGGAACACAGAGTCAGTGGCAGAACCAGGTCCCCCAAATCCCAGGTTGGCACCCTAACCAGTGGCCATCCTTCCTCTAGATTTCACAACCTACCATTTTCCATCAACAGATGGGTGGGGAGAAGGGAAGCAGGATTCTTCCCCCGCACAAGGCAGGGAACTGGAAAAATCATTTGTGTGAAAAGCCAGCATTTTGGCTGCATTGTAACCACAAAACTAGACCGAAAAACGCAGATCAACAACCCTATCGGCATTTCCAGAGGAGAACAACGCAAGGGCTTCTCGCCGGCAAGGGGAAGTTGTGAAACACCATGGAGCAGGGCACCAGAGCAGAACAGAGTTAAATGTGGTAATGGCTGTGAGAGGCCAGGAAAACAGGTCTGGATGGGATCCCCAGCAGGCAGGCAGCTCTCATGGTTACTCACGGCATTGTAAATTCTATTTCTCAGGTTGTTACATCTGGCTGGTTTTTTCCCCTTTAACCATGTTCCAGCGAAGCCATTTAAAAAAAAAAAATTACATTCCAGCTCTGAGCTGATGTCAATTAAGAACTGTCCCGAGTGCTTTGAGTATGGGGAGAGGTTTTCTTGCAGGTTTCAGATTTGCAGACAAGTCTCACGTGCAAATCTTCAGGAGAGATGAAGGGGTGGGGAGGGATGCCAGAATGAACAGCAGCATCAGCACTTCACCACGTGGCATCCAGAGCTCCCATGGGGGTATCCACAGCCCCCGTAGTCTGTCTAGAGGATCTGGAAAGTGCATGGATTTTCCTTGGCAAAAAAAAGTGCAGTGATACACAATTTGGACTGATTATGGATTTTAACTCCCTTCTCCGAGCTTCCCAGGGCATCCCATCTTCTATGTGTCTTTTACAGTATAAGTTCCTTGGGGCAGGGGCTGTTTACTTCTGTGTGTTGTACAGCACCCAGCACATCACTGATACTTAAGTGTAACTTATTAGTGCTGAAGAAAGGTGCTGGCTTGGCAGCCTGGTTGAGTGAAGATCTTTCCCCATAGCATGGACAGCAAACTTCCCTCCTACTACCATCACCTGCCCATTTGCCTTATCCCTGACATGGAGAGACCATTGTTAGAATAGGATGTGATTTCAGATTCCCTGGTCCATTTAGTTCTTGCAGAGAAGAAGGTTAACTTGTGACAACTGAGGAAGGAGGTGGGTTGAGATACGGACATGTGCTCCAAGGAACTGGGCTGAGACCCTCCAACTCTCGAACTGAGGCCGTTTGATAGGCTGGAAAAGAGACTAAGAAGGGACTTGTGAGCAAATGTTGTATTGGGGATGGGTGCGTGTGTGAGAAACTCTTATACATCGCTGAGCATGGAGGTTTAGGGGGTGATGACTGCCCATATAGATAGCTGCAAGACTCCAAGGCTCTCAGCAGGTCTGGGCAGGATACCCATTACAGTTTAGATATTAGTTTCCTTTCACTTGAAACCAGAGTAAACAGTCCTGAAATAAGGACTGGGACAAAACAACACTAACCACCCCAACTGATCACTACACAAAGCAGTAAAGAGAATGCCGTTTCCGGTGCACCATTTAGTGGAATGGAAAATCCATGGCATCCGCTCATGCTCTGCACAGACTCCAGAGAAGTCCATCTAGCACAGACAATCTCTTCTGCTGCAATGTGCTATGGGCTCTCACGCTTCATCTCAGAGAGAATGGTAGCTCCCCTGCATAGACTCCCTCTTGTACCAAGATGCGGGGGGGTGGGAGAAGGGGAAAGTCACCCTTTCCTTCAACCAACATCAGAGTTTGTCCCCTCACCCTCACTGCAGCTGCAATCCTGGAGAGCACTCCTCTGCCCCCAACTCACTGGCCAGTCCTCCAACACACCCCAATGATCCACCCCACGTGGAGACAGAAATTGCTCATCCAATTCCACAGAAGGATGGAAACACCCCAAAGTGCTGTTCTACCCAGAGACGACCCAACCTATAAAGGCTACCCCACAAAATAGAAGGAAGGCTGTATCCTACTGAGACAGAACCACCCCTCTCCTCCAAAAGATAGAAGGGATCCCATCTCACTGATTGAAATACCCCCAGCTCCTAAAGGCAGGGGAGATCCCATCACTCCCAACCACAGATAAACACACCTGCCACGCTGAGCTATCAATAGGACAGATTCAGGGAAAGATAAGGCATTGGCCTAGCTTCCATCCCTGGCCCTGCTGCTGTCCTGCCTCAGAGTCAAGTTCCTTCTCTGCTCCGCGCCTCAGTTTCCCCCAGCTATAAAGTGGGGGAATGACATTCATCTGCCTTTAAAAGAGCATTTAAATTTATAAATGAGAACCACACTGGGACCTACCCTGGCACAGAACTTGTACAAACACTACTCCACTCCATCTCCCCCATGTAAAGCAGACTCCTGACTTGCCACTCCTGCCTGAGAATCTCTATAAACACAGAACCGCTCAGCTCATTCCACTGGTCTCCCATGAGAAGTCATGTCCAGTGTTCCCAGGCTGTAGCCCTTTGATCTGCTCCATCCCAGCAGGGAGGCCAGATAAACAAAATACACTCTGGATTATCCATAGCTCCTCTCCACAGGGCTGGGGGAAGAGGGAAAGGGGGAGGACCATTAGCAGCATGTTCTCCCAGGCTGATGGGATGGGGGCAGTGTCCCCTGCAGGAGATCTGGCCTCCATCCCTTACTCCATGGTGCTGAGGAAGGGTCAAGTCCATGGGTCAGATACCCAAGAGGTAATGGAGATGTGGTGGTACCAGAAGGGAAGAGGACAGTCTGCCAGCAGTGAGACCCTTACCCATCTCCATTCCCTGCTGGGCTAGTGGAAAGGAGGGGACACAGCCTCAGCAGGGGGCATTCTCCCCAAGCCCCGGGAAGGGAACAAAAATCTGCTCCTCTCTCCCTGGTTTGGTAATGGGGGCAGGGCCAGCTCCTCAGCCACAGAGGAGAAAAGGTCCATGCACCCCCCCGCCCACACACTCCCATCCTTCTGCTACAGCTACTGAGGGCTCCAAAGGTGCCCCAGCCCATGTGGGGCTCAGCTCAGATTCCCCAGCCCAGGAGGATTCCCGGTGGGGGTAAGCTCAGAGGTCACCAAATCCCTCCCCATTGGGACACACCCTGGACCCTGGGGAGTTTAGGACCCATTCCAGCCTCCCAGACCAGATCCATTATTTTCTGGAAGCAGGGAGAGACTGAGCCCCCCCATCCCGGGTCCTGCCCCCTTTGTGGGATCCAAGCTCCCCACCCTCTGTGGGGGTCCGAGCCCCCCTTCCCCCCATCCCAGGTCCTGCCCCCCTCTATGGGGGTCCGAGCCCCCCGCCCCTCATTCCGGGTCCTGCCACCCTCTGTGGAGGTCCGAGCCCCCCAGCCCCCCGTACCTGTCGGAAGTCGGCGGTGAGGGTGACGAGGGTCCCGTCCCCTTTGCGCAGCTCCAGGCTGATGCAGTCGGCGTCGCTGTCCGCCTGCAGACTCTCCTCCGTCACCTGCCCATCGGGCAGCCGCACCCGGACCCGCAGCTCGGACAACGCCCCGGGGCCAGCCCGGCCGAGCAGCGGCCCCGGAGCCAGCGGGAGCAGCAGCAGCAGCAGCGCCGAGAGCCCGCAGCCCCGAGCGCGCATCCCCGGCCGGCAGCGGGAGCCAGCCCCCCGCTTCGCCCCCTCTGCAGCCCCTAGACTCCCCCTCTCTCTGCCTGGGCTCCCCCAGCCAGGCACCCCCTCACCCCGAGCTCGCCCCAACGGCTCCCGCGACAACCCTCCCCAAGAAGTTTCCAAACTTTGGCTGAAAGTTTGGCAGAGCGAAGAGAGCCCCCGGGTCTGGGAGCTCCCACCCTCCGCCTTCTCCACCCCCTGGAGCCCTCTCCTCTTACCCCTCTCCGCCTCTCTCCCTGGACTCTGGACAGCACATGGGCTGCGGCTTGCACGTTACACCTTCCAGTGCACCGGTGGAGTGGCTGGCTGGTGCCCACACGGGGTGCCGGGGGCTGGTGCCCAGATCCTTGGCAACCACGTCTCCTCCTCGTGCCCTGCTACCCCACCGTGTCCAGCCTGTCTTTTCCCTCTCCCCCCGCAGCCCTGCCCCAGCTCCCTCTGTCCCTTACTTGGGACTCTTTGATTCTGTTTTTCTCTTTTCATTCAATCTCCCCCCCCGTCACTTCCTTCACTAAACACAACCCACAAGAGACCTGGCTTAAAGAGACAGTGCACCTCCGCCTTTAAAGGGCCAGTGCAAGCCCACAGCTGCTCCCCAGCTGGGATCCCAAGTTGCTCATGCAGCCAAATTGGGACGGGGGGAGGTTGGAAGGGAAAGAGAATAAAGCAGCTTCGTGGAACAGTTCGTTCCTAATTACTATCTCCTCCAAACACCCCCACTCACCCTGTCATCTGGTTTCATGCTGGTGTCATGATGATTTACAATGACTGGGAAAATTTCCCCTTGTTCTCAAGTCAGGGTCCGTCCTGCAAGTTTATTTTCTTTCCTGCAGCCAGAAATTGGTTCCCCCGTTAATTCTGAAATGAATACTGTGGAGAAGCTGCAGTTAAAGACAAATCCAGCAGAGAAACCAAGAAAAAAAAGTTATTTCTAAATGTGCAGTTGTAAATTGGCAAAATTACTATGAGGTACTGAACACGCGAACCCTTACTGTAGACAAGGCGCCAAATTCAGAGGTCTGTGCTGATACAAATTTGATATATTCTAGCCCCTGCAGTGTGCATCTTACACCAATATAGATTTTCTCTAGAGTCCCTTTCTTACGTTCACCCCCACTTACCAGAACGTATAACCCACAAGCCTGCATGTTGCTTTTGAATCTCCCATGGACTCATGCCCTGAATTGGTTACAGTGTAAGCCTCTAATTTGGCACTCAGTTACACTCAGTTTTTCAATCAATTCCAGATGGGCAGACGTTCAAGCCCATGCAGAGCCTCGTTGATTTCCTGGAGGATCTGACTGCAGGATCAGGGCCTAAACTCGCATGAACAACATTCCAAACAGAAGGCAGGGAGCTATAGCTAGAAATGGGAGAAGGTTTCAATCTCAGACCAGAACAAAACTCCAGAGTAAAGATCCTGTTTTGCCTTACTGTAGCCTCCTTGCAGTCAGTGAGACAAAGATAGCCCGCATAGAGGAGGACAGCCTACTACTGCTACCATTTACTCTGTTAGTTCAAGTGGTAGATGTCTGCAACGTGGATCTAATGGTCCAAACCTTGCTGACAACTAAAAGTGGGGGTCAGTAATGTTCCACATGATGGAATTTCTGAAAAGGTAGCATGTGATCATGTAATGAAAGGGTGCATTATGATGCATATCCACAAGGGAGCTGAATTAAGGGTGCACAGGCAACCTTAATTCTGGCATTTCCTAACTTTTGAATGCGTGACTTCCCAACCTTAATGTCCTAACATTAGATTTGTAAAAACATATAGGCCTTAAACTGCATTCCAGTAGCACGTAGGAACCCCAATGAGGGATCATGGCCCCATTGTGCTGGGTGCTGTACAAACACAAAAATAAAGTTTGGCCCTACCTTGAAGAGCTTAAATAGATGAGACAAACACAAATAGAGGCACAAGAAATGAACAATCTAGAAGCACAGAGCTTGTAAGTTACTGTTCCTCTCCCATTCTCAGGCTGCCACCGCTAATCTTTTGCCCAGTCCATGCTCCAAACAGTGCCCTTTTCCCCACAGGAAAACAGGAGTTTCTCTGATTTACACTGGTTTATGAGAGATCAGAATCAGGCTTTTTCGCTCTCTTTTAATCTCATCTTGAAGTAAGTGATCAGATTCCAGAAACCATTGGAGTCTGACGTTTATCCCATCCATCGATAGAAGGGATAGCAATCACTTCCCATTCACACACAGTAAGACACGATGGTTTCCCACAGTGATCATAAAACCAAAGTCTTTTCAAAGACAGAAGTAACAACAAACTAGGCAACTGCCAGAGTGAGGCTCTTTGTGGTGACTGAGTTGCTTATTCTAGGAAAAGGTCCCTGTGAAGATTCCTGCTCTGTGGAGACAGTCACAAGGCTATCAAAGAGCTGGGTAGTGCAGAAAAGTTTTCTGCTGCCTACTTCAGAAGTCACAGCAAACTAAAGCCCACTTTGCTCCTGAGTGAGCGTGTCCAGGTGGGGATTTAATGCACTTGAATTTATATACATTAATTTCACACCTTAAATTGATTAATCTTAACTTTCCTGAGGCAAGGTAGACAAACCCTTTAACAGTCCTAGCCAGCCACTCTCATTTGCGTAACAGTCCATATCTCTCATTATCATAAATGCAAGGAGTAGTTCACCGCAGCAACTAGAAAATGGGCTGGTCCTGTGTGAACGGGCTCTAGTGCTGCAGGGGGTTTGCCGGTCTCTGAAGACACATGCGGCCCCATGCCTCTCTTTCATGGCCCGGCTGTCACCTTTCATGCACCTGCTGTCCCTTGTCTTGACTGCTGTCAGCTTATTTGCCTCCAAAACGCTGGATCACGCCACTCAAGGTTATGAGAAAATGCTACTTATGTCCAAGAAATGAATCTCCCAGCATTTTAAGTCTATTATGTCCTCCATTTAGGGGTCTGGTCTCCATGTTGGGTCTCAGCAGACAGTTAAATATCCATCTCTGAATCACTTCTTTCTTTTAGTGGCTGCATAGCTCTATGTATATTCTTTTTTCCCCATCAGTTAAATAAATAAACAAGAAGAAATAATAACACCTAGCTCTTCTATAGAGCTCTTCAGAGATTTCAAAGCACTTTACGAAGGAGGTCAGCATCATTATCCCCATTTTATGATGGGAAAGCTGAGGCACAGAGAGCATAAGTGACTTGCCCAAGGTTACCCAGCAAGTCCGTGGCAAAACTAAGAATAGAATCCAGGTCTCCGGAGTCCCAATCCAGAGTGCTACCCACTAGTCCAGCAGCATGAGCCATGTGGATTGGGACTTGCATGCAGCAGCAATACAGCAGCTAGGAAATCTAGGCTGTCTGGATGAAAGTCGCTCCCATGCAGAAAGCCAGCCTCAGGTCTATGCAACAATGAAGTCTCATTCAAAACAGAGCTGGAGAGTGCATAGTTCTCATGCTGGCCCTCTGCAGAAGGGTGAATTCCTTCCCTTACTAAGGAGGGACTAACTGGCATAGATCACACCTGTCCCCGGCTCTATAGTACACTTTCTCCAACTTCCAAACAGAATCTGAAATAGTGGCTGACCTTTGGAATTGGGTGTGAACAGAGGCGTCTGCCAATGCCACTTCCCTTCTTTACTTCTGCTCTCAGTCACGGTCACGCCCATGCAATCACACTGAGTGCAGGGGAACCATTGACCCAGGAATCTTGGCCTGGATCTCCAGGGAGGCTCCATTTTGAAGCCAGGCTTTAGGTTGTACCCAGGTTAGCAGGTTCATCACTACCCCGAACTGAAGTTAAAGAGCAATGAAAAGAGCCCAGTTCCATGTCACTAAACAACAACAGGGGGCGTTTCCCCATCCGCCCGCCATTCTGGAGAGCAGGGAAACAGCACATTTCAAGGCAAGGAGGTTATAACAAGGAGACACGGGGCACAAATAATACCAGCTTTTGCTTTATTCTTTAGATTTGATTTACTGGTCTTCACATGCTCAAATACATGCCAGTAACCAGTAACCTAGCCTTTGCTCTGAGGGAGAAAAGAACCTTAAGCGGCTGCATATGGCTGTTTCCTAGCACTTATCAGCTAGTCACAGAGTCTACAAGGCTTAGGTCTAGATGGTCTGTACATGAACAGGAAGATGTGAAGACTGGGGGAGTGGACTGCAGACAATGGTGCTAGACTCCTCCTAAGGAGAGGAGTGGGAAAAGAGCAGGGTCATGATCCCACTCGCCTTCATGCTGGCTAGCTGAGCTGGGCCACCATTGAGGGGTGTGACTGCATCATGTGCCCCTGGAGAGGGCACAGTGGGGGCTGCTCAGGCATGGACTTCCTCAGGGCTCTTGGGGGCACTGTGTCTGCTTCAGGTCTAATACCTTGGGAGCAGCCTCTGCTGTGCACCCCTTGCTCCTACGCCCCCCTCGCCCAATGGAGGCAGCATCTAAAAGCCATTTAATCTCTGAGGTACAAGAGCTCGTCAGACACATGGGAGACATCCTATCATGCAGCATGCAATCCTTGTGCCCTGCCCTGATTGCTCATCCATTTAGCTGATATTTCTAACCACCCACTTCCTCCTCCTTCACTGGGCACCTTGCCCTTAGTTGACTAAGCACTTTCCCCTCCTGCTCTGGGCTCATCGGGCTTATTTCTCTTGCACCATTTGAGGAGAGTTCAGCGAGCGGCCACACAAGGACACTCGGACTTTGGGATCACTTTTTCCTCCGGAACTTTCCCTAAATAGCTGCACTGAGCTACAATAGATTTAGGACAGGAGGACACAGATGAGGGGAAGAGAACCCAAGATTCCACTTTGCTGGAGATTTGCCATGCCCGGTTCCTTCACTGAGCACGTGCTTTGGGTTGCTGAAAGCTGCTGGCTAGGCAGCCCTGGAGGCTCAAAGTCCTTGGTACATCCACAAAATGAAGGGGTGAGGAGGGAACTCTCTATAGAACCCAAGTAAAGGGCCCATTCTCATGGACATATGCCTGGGAGCAGAAGGCCACTGAATTCAGTCCATATACTAACGACCTGGACTGGAGTTGAACCAGAGACTGGAAGGTGAAAAATTCTCTATTTTAGTAGTATGGCCCTGAGGCATCTACTCCATCATCCCCAATGCTTAATTTGTAATGAAAGAGGTGCTGGGGCTCAAGTGATTTTTTTTACTTTCATAACTGACATGACAAGCACAGAGGTGCCGGGGCGGTGAACTGCCTAGAGGTGCCAGGGCTCAGCCCTGGCACAAATTAAGCACTGCTCATCCCTTAGCATCCCACTTTACAAAGCTACCTGTATGGTCTATGTAAAAAAACAAAAACAAACTGTCTTATTCCACCAGCACACTGGGGCCAGGTTCTGACCTCAGTTACACTGGTGTGAATCCAAACTTACACAAATGTGTGAGTGAGAACAGAATCCGGACCCTTCCATATTTCTGAGTCACATCTGCAGGTTTTACTGACAAATGTATCTGGTTCTTGTTACGATTAGCAGCACTGCGGAGCCAACAGAGCGATGGGAGGGCTAGCTGGCTTCTCTCTGACTTTGGGCCACATCAAGCGAAGTCCTAGTTATTACTGGTGATGGTGGCAGAGGTGACACAAACACAGCTTGATTTGCAGATCCCATGTAGAGTGTGCAGATCTGGCAGTCAGTTTAAATCCTGTTATGGAAGGAAGCAGAGTTCAAGTTACTTTTCATAAAAATAAATTCACTATTCCTTTAGAATGTTTTTCCCCGCCCCCAATTTGCTTAAACATCACCTACAAGGTTCCCAGAATGGTATTTTCAAAATGTTTTCCTGGCTCAAAGCAGTGCCCCGTTCTTTGCATCTCTGACCTTTCTACCAACCTACTCTGTGTACCAGGGAAGCAAAAGGTTGAGAGGCATAATAGAGCAGGAGCAATTAAATGAACGCTTTCTGGGAGCAGAGGGTTAGAAGACTAGCTGAGTGCTTAAGCCTCCGTAGCCAGAGGTCTCAGGTACAGAGTCTCTGACAGTGATTCTGAAGTTCTGCTGTTTGTTTTCAGAAGTTGCAGTCTCACATGCTGGACAGGACAAAAACGTTCCAGGGCATAATCCTGATCTCATTGCAGTCAGACCTGCAGCTGGGGTAAGTTGGTGTAGTGCCATTCTAGTCAATGAAGCCCTGCCGATTTACATGGGCTAAGGATCTGAGAGACACACTGGAATTTAACTGCTACTGCGTTTGACTTCAGTGGGAGTAAAAGCAGACCCTAGACATTTGTTTAAAGTCTGGCCATTTTTAAGGTCCAGCCCTGTAACCCTTGCTGATGTGAGAAGTTCAAATAGCTGGTTCATCCCCACCAGTGTGATCAAAATTCGGAGTCCTGCTTTTGATGTGCTGCCGGGTGTGATGCACCAAGTCGAAAAGGCGTGCTCTGAACAAGATTGCATAGTGTATCGCTGAGAACCCCAGGGGCCCATCTGGACTAGGGATCCCAGTGCTGCTAACACTAGTGCAGTTGAACTGGGCTTAGCCACAGTGGGAAATGTTCGCAAAATTCCCCTCGGGCTATGGAGACCATTCCCATGAGTCAGGACGCCCGGTGTGAGTAAGGGCTGCTTTGGAAAGGGAGCGTAGTGAATTAGCATTTCAACCTTGGCTATAGCTCCTGCCTCCTCTTTGGAAGTCTTCAACCACTTCAGGCCAAACTACACTCACCGATTTCAGTGCCCTGGTGTGTCACTGAGAAATGGATATGTCCCTTTTCCTGCACAGAACAGAAAACAAGAGCAAAGCATGTGCATTTCCTCAGGTCCCTTTCCCATTGCTCATGATGAGAACTTAGGCCTAGACTCTTTTCTGGTGTAACTTCCATTTTTTGGGTGGGAACTGAATGTAACTTGCCCCTCAGTGGAACAAATTCAGATCAGTTACACCTGGGCAATTCTACTGGCTTCAGTGGTTCTGCACTGGTTTAAACAGGAGATTCAGACTCTCTCTCCCCCTCCCCCCCCCCCGTCTGCTTCTGTTCCACTCAGGCAACTCACTCCTCCTTTCACATCTGGATCTGACTACCAAACAACAGTCTTTCTGTAAGAGTGGAACTGCCGCCCGCCCACCTCCCCCATGGCTGCATGCTTCAAAGACCCGGTGGGGGGTGTGCAGGGGAGGGAAGGGTAAAGTGTGTGGGGAGAGGGTCAGAAGTCTAGGCAGGTGAAATCTGTGTCTTTCTCCCTCCTTAGCCCAAATGTGTGTCTGTCGGTTTGATGGCAAATACTCCCACGCTCCAAACAAACACTGAGTTACCCTGGTGAAAAACAGCCCCGTTCAAAACACACGTGCCAATGTTCTCAGAAACAGGACAGTCTTCCTAAAAGATATACCGGTCCTCTACAGCAATGGTGCGGGTGCCAAGCAGAGTAGAAACCTTAGCGTTGCCTGTGATGTTGGGACTGTGAGATTATTTGTTTAAACATCCTGCATTCTCATAACACTATTTGCAGTTTACAGGCAATGGAAGTCTTGTTGACACTGGAGGTTTGCTTCAGTTTCAGGCTCGGTGCAGCTGCAGGGGTGCAAACCCCTAATGTAAACAGGATATGCCACAAATTGTAGTGGTGCAGCTTATTCCAGTTTCAAGCAGGGGCAAGAAGCTTTGGTGCGAACTCTGGCTTTTAGCATATCTACAACAGGGTTCTGAACTGGGGCATCTAACCCAGCAGCTGGGTGCGGATGGCTGAAATCCACCGTGTACAGAAAGTCTTGGAGGAAATGTAACTCCATATGATGCAAATCTCACAGGAGCTAGAAATAAAACTGCATGTCACCAAAAAGGTCTAGGAACAGCTGTTCCAGATCAGACCAATGAGTCTCCAACAGTGACTGACACCAGAGGCTTCAGAAGAAGTTACAAGATATCCTGTAGTGAACGTATGAAATAACAGCTCTTAGGGGAAGTTTCCTGCTGACCTTTGTTAGTCAGAGGTTGCCGTATGCCCTGAAGCATGAGGGTTTTGTATCCCTTCTGTTTTATTTCTTTGTTTCATGTAACTGTGGAGGGACAGGATATGTAAAGCCAGGTCTTCAACTGGTGTTAACTGATGTTGCTCTGGTGACTTCAATGAAGCTATACGTCTGCTGTTTATGTCTGCTGAGCTTCCGGCCTGAAGCGTCACCTGAGACAAAGTTCATTTTATGCACTGGCCAGCAAGTACCTTTAGAGCTAGACTCAACACAAAATGGGGACATGAGAAATATTGGAAAGTCTCAGGAAGTCTAATAGTATTGCACTCATCACCATAGTATCTGAGCACTCAGTGGGAGACCTTGTGCCTGGAGGATCTGGTCCTATTCTCATTTATGCTGGTGTAAATCTGGAGTGACTCTGCTGAAATCAGTAGAGTTACATTGGAGTAAACTCTCTGAGGATCAATGGAAAACCAGGCCTGGGTATTTGCTGGAATGGGCCTAGAAGTCTCTAATTGGAAATGACCAAAGACTAACTAACGGGCTATCAATGTTAACTTAAGCAATATATATTTAACAAAACTGGATATAAATCTATTCCAAGCAAGAAAAGCCTAATAGAAGAGCTACTATAAATCAAAGTGAAGCAACTTGGAGTCAGAAGGGATATAAATCTAATTACATGGTATAAATCTAACAAAAGTAATATACTGTATATCCAACCAAAATGATATCCATCTAAGGAAAGCAATGCAAATGCAACACAAGGTCCATAAATATAATGAAAGCAATATATAGGTTATAATGGAAGCAATCTAAAACCGAACTTGAGTGGTATAAATATAACAAAGAGCAACATAAACCTAATCAAAGTGATTTATAAAATGGACTTTTTGAAAGAAAACATGGCCAGCAAAGGATTTGGATAGCTGGAAAGAGGGGCTGGATGGGTTTACTAGCAATAAAAACATCTGCAGCTATGGAGGATAAAATAAGATTAATCATCTGTCATACTACAGGGCATTAGCCAATTGCAGTAGGGGGCAGGAAAGACTCACACCCCACTGTAGAACACTGTCTAATTCAGGCTCTATTCTGTTTTCTCTGAGTGCCACAATGGGGTGCAGAGGAGATGAGCATAATGGAAAGGGATAACAACAAACGACTCCAATGCTTTTCCCCTGAAGAGCTGAAAAATCTCTACAGCCACTAATTAATTTAGCCTTTCGGGAGATGCCTGATTAAATGGGTGTGTATGGGAAAGAACCCAACCCAACGTGTATGCGTGGACTTTATTAATCCTAATACATTCATCTTGGATGTTGCGAGTTCAGTGTGTGTTTACTGCTGACTCTTGTAATGTTTGCACATGTAATTTGAATTCACTTGAGCCTAGAGTGAAAGGACAGGCACATATCTTGAAATCCAAATGAACAGACAGACACTTCTGTAGGGTAGGTATGGTGGCTGCCATCAGAAAATCAACACTGCAAACAGTTAGCCTGCAGGGGAGGCAGTGTGGTCTAGTGGTCAGGGAGTCAGGACTCCTGGGTTCTATTCTCACTCTGCTACGGCCCAGCTATATGATGTTGGGCAAGTCAGTTCCTCTCTCTATGCCTCAGTTTCCCCATCTGGAAAGTAGGGATAATGATTCTTACTTTCATTTGTAAAGTACTTTAAGATCTACAGAAGAAAAGTGCTATGAAGAGTTATTTATTGAGGGATATGTGAGACACTGCAGTTCCCTCCTGTGATACCTTCCATTACCAAATGCTGACTTTTCATGATGATCACTACTTTCATCTTAGTTTTATGGATATGGAAACAAAAAAAAAAAAAAAAAAAAGAGGGCCCGATTCACCATTATCCTGGATCTTTCTTTCTTTCACTACGCCTATCACCAAGGTTTCCAAGTAGCTACATTCCAAGCCATCATTTATGCCTTTGCAAAATAAGTGTAAAAACTACCAGGACTGAATGGTAGTGTTTCACACCCACTGTGCACAGGTATTAATGATGTTATTGACTCCATGAGGAGGAGCAAGGCAGGGGAGAAAAATCAGGCCCAGAGAGATTAAGAAATTTGCCCAGGAACTCAACCTCAGATCCACTAATAGATCCCATATCCCCTGACTTCCCATCCAATGCTTTCAGGCCTAGACTCTTCAGAGGATTATTAGCATATTTTCACACCCGTCCAAATTAGCTTTAATTTTTAAAGACAACAATGTTACGGAAGCACTAACATTGTACGGACCACATCTTTGCACCTGTGCTGGTAGCATTGCACATTTGCATTTGCAAGCCTAACAAAAGCAATCTAATGGGAAAGCAATACAAAGTGATCTCTCTTTTAGAACTCCCTTTCATTGAATCACCACAATAAGCCCCTACAGGGTGTGTATTTAGTTCCTGCAATCACACAGTTTGGGCTGTTGAAGGCATTTTTAGCTTTCAGCCTCCTGCCCTATAACACACCCAAGGCATATAATTCCAGAGCAACAGGATACCCCCTGCCATGTCTCATTGCTGTACATTGGCAGTATAAGTGTACATATAGCAATAGCAGTCTCACTAATGGGCTGTCCATCCGTTATTCTCCACGTTAGCAAGTAAGGCATTTGGATTGACATCCTGGGGTCTTCCTATATTTCTCATCTCATCCCGCTTCTGTAAGGTCACATGGTTATCTCCTATCTCCCCAGAATCTATGGTCACATGGTATAGTTCTCCAGGATTGTGTTGTTCTCTTCTGCAGTCTGTTGTGACTTTAACACAGCTGGGCAAAATATTTTTATCAATTTTTTTACCCTAGCAAAAAATGACTTTTTAACTAACAAAATCTTTATGAAAAAAATGTCCATTTTAGTTGGGGGGGGGAAAAATCAGGTTTTCATTGAAACAAAAAAATTCTGAACATTTTTCATTTTTCAGTAAGTGACACTTTTTGGTTTAAAAAATCAAAACCTTCTGGTTTTCAGTATCGATCGATTGATTGATAGAAAACTGGGCATCTCCTCTTTAACAGAAACATGACAAATCCAGATGAAAATCTTTCACTTTTGTCAACATTTTTCATGGGGAAAAAAAATAAATGCCCAGCCAGATTTTCTCCTCAATTAGTTGCACTTCTAGGCATTTAACTCTAGCCAAAGGGCCCTGGCTGGGATGGTTTCTGAAGTGCAGAGAGGAGAATATGGTGAGTTCTTGTGTGAGGGATTTTATAAGGCTTTGTCTGAACTGAAAGAAGAGGGTATTTTTACTATGGGAGAACTGAACTATGTGAAAACCACTTGTCATCAGCCAGGTCCACACTACAAAGTTTTCTCAGCATAGCTTTGTCAGTCAGAGGCATGATAAAACCACCCCCATAAGCACAGGCAGACCCACAGAAGAGTGCTTCTGTCAGCACAGCTCACATTGTTTGGGGAAGTACAGTAACTATGCTGTTGGAAAATCTTCTGTCAGCATACACTGCTCCCACAACGGGGGGCTGGGCTGGTTTAGCTATCCCGCCCGGCAAGGACAAAGCCTTCATTGGAACAGATAGCTTGAGTTCGTACACTCAAGTTACTCAACTCACGCTAGCTCGATTGAGCGTGGAATGCTGGGAATTGTCTACACCATGGACGTGACAATGGCATCGCTATGTAGTGTAGATATTATGGGTGAGTTACTACAGTGATGGAAAGGGTTCTTCCATCACTAGTAACTCCACCTCCCCGCGTGCCGATAGCCAGGTCCACAGAAGAATGCTTCCATTGACCTTGCTGCGTCTATACCGGGGTTTAGGATGGTGACGACACTCGGGGGTGTGGATTTTTTGCAACTTTGAGTGTCATTACTATGTCAACCTACGTTTTACATGTAGACCAGGCTGGAAAGTGACCGCACTGTGAAACACCACGAGCAACCGACTGGCTGGATTAGCAGAATGATTGCATTAGCTGCTGAGGAGTTGTAACTCAAGCTGCAGCATCCCCACTGCATTACTAGTTCCAGCATCAGCACCACTTAACTCAAGCCAGAGATTGCGTGTGAGGACGGGTGCCAAGTTAGGGGCAAAACTCGAGTTAACATCAACACTAGTGATGACTAGCCCAATCAATCTTCACTAGGATTTGAATCGGAGTTACTAACCCTTCTTTTTTGTTGTTTGCAGTGAAGACCAAGCTCACGATTGTACATTCTTTGAGGCCGGAGCTGCCTTTTTGTGCTGTTTGTACAGCTCTCAGCACAATGGGGTCCGGGTCTCTGACTGGGGTTCTTTGGTGCTACCACAATACAAATATAATAAATAATAAGTAGCTTTGCTGATTTTCATCAGAAAATTGAATTTCAGAAATTTTTCAACCAGCTTTGTTCTAAACTCTCCGAAAAATGAGGTTTTCACATCTTATTTTGAATGCTCAAAAATGGTCCCATTTGGTCGTGTTTAACTTAAAAATCTGACCCTTTCACTCCAAGAAACTGTCTTGCTGTCAAGCAAAAAAGTGCCACATGTTTTTTGTGTCATTTCAAACATTATTTATGCCTGAAGAAAAAAAAAATCAATGCTCATTGGGAAACCTGCAACAGTTTGAATTTAATTTTTCCCAGAGTGAAAAAAGCCCATTTTGTGGGAACTTTAAAAAACAACAACAAACATCTAGATTGTGAAAGAGTCTGGAAAGAAATAAATTTTCCATGCAAAATTTGGTGCAAATGTGTGCAGCACCTCCATGAAACTCTAGTGTAAAATGAGGGAATCTGTTAAACTTGATGTCTCCTCAAACTCAAAGATACTTTTTAAAGACAGGGAAGCAGGAAATCTTATTCATGGCATCTTCAGACTCACACATTTTATTTTGTGTGCCCATATTCTACATGGTCTTAAAGCGCTTTATAACTATTCCTTAACTAAATTTTACAACAGAAACCATGTGATAGTTGTAACTATTGCTCCATTTTAGAGATGGGGAAACTGAGGTGCACCGAGGTTTAATTAAGCGAACATGTTCAGAAGGGTTCACGCTAAGCCTCAATTTTGAGTGCACCTCAAAAGGTCCAAATTACAACTGAAATCAAAGTGACCCGTGGGCTTTCAGCACCTCTGAAAGTTAGGTACAGGTTGTCACAAAGTCAGGGAGACAAGACACGAGCGAAAATGTGGCTGTTAGTTACTTGACCAAAAAGTCTCACAGCAAATCAGTGTTAAAACCAGGATCACACCCCAGGAGATCCGATTCCCAGCTCCCTATTCTATTCACTAGACAATGCTTCCTTCTTTCCTAGCCCACGGCTGTAACTAACCACCCCAAGCACTCAAAAGATAGCGAAGAGGCTCAGTTGCACTCTCTATTGCAGTGGTGTTAATTACAGAAGTCAACCGAGTTACCACTATGGACCAGACTCTGATCTCTTTACTGAACAGTATCTCACGCCACAATTAGTCCCATGGAGGAGATCAGAGGAACTACTCATACTAGTCACGGTGAGCAAGACTGTCAGTATGCGCCCTATGGATTTACCCCAGTGCAAATGAAAGCTGAATTTGGCCCATTGCCTTTTGCCAAGATTCACAGCCGAAGCGGTTTCTCATCCAGCATTCGCTGGGGGCATTGCATATGGAATTAAGGAGAGGTGTCAAAATAGTCATCAGGATGTAATCAGCACATGAAAGCCCAGAAGCACCCAACGTTATCCCTTAGTTAAAACTTTTCCAGTGGACGACATGAGGATTAGGGGTCCCTAGGGACTGCACTCTCTGTCATTCCACATGCTCAGATATAAAGCCTTGTGCAATCTCCTCACTGGCAGTTACAAAGCCCTAGCCAGGTCTACGTCCTCACTGACAGTCCCAGACCTGTGCTGGGCAGTAAAGCTCTCTCTGCTCAGTTATAAACCCCTGAACTATGCAGTGACTTAAATATTTCTAATAGTTTCCTCTGGAAAAATTCTGGGAGGTCTGTGGAGGGCCCTGGAATAGAAAGAGCACATCTGTCAGCGTTGGACCCGAGCAGAGCTAAACCAAGGAGCCAGAGATGCTGAGGATCTGGAGTCTCTCACGCACAGACACAAAATCATACCCGAATGCACACTGCAAGACGCAGGCCCCCACCCCTTGAGAGACATGCAAGTACACAGATACTTACCGAGTCTCCCACATGCAGTGCACCAAGATACACACGCTGCACAAGGAAACACACAAACAGACATACTCCAAGACACATCTGCTGCACCCTGAGCTATTCACGCCACACTGAGATGTACCCACCGATGAGACACACAATATGCACACAGCCTTCCCCTCTGTATAGCAGTCATTCCCTCAGCCACTGTTATGAAAACATGCCATTCACTTTTGTATTGCCATGTTGCCAATCCCAGCCCATAGCCCAGGTAATGGCCCAGGCCCTACGCTAGAGCTCTCTCCTCAAGTTAAGCACTGCTGCTCCCAGAATGGGGATGGCCCACCATATCTTCTCTCCCAGGGAGTGGCATACGCCTGCCTCTTTTCCCAAAGAACCTAGGTACTGCTAAGCATAGCTCCTCCGCAAACCCTTGGGAACAACTACCCAGCTCTACCAGTTGGGGCCAGCTCCCGTGCCACGCTGCATCTCCTCTGCGAACGTACTAGCAATTCAGACGTCCGGCAGCCCCCTTTTCCAGGCACAGAATCATTGTTTCCAAGCCGGCGGTAATGTGAATTCATCCCGGGAGGCCTGGCTACCTGCAAAATGGCAATAGCCCAGCGGTGCTAGCAGCAGGTCAATACAAGCAGGGATTGTACCAGTGACATCTCCCTGCTGTAGAGTCCATGTTGCCTGGATCCTCTTGTGCTTAGAGGCTGGGAGCGGGAATGGTGGCACTGGGGTACTAGTGCGTGTGGCTCAGACGTGGGAGCTTGAATCCCAGCATTTGGACGTGGTCCTGGGAGTGGAAGAAATTGGGAAACTCTGGTTGGGGAGCAGAAGGGAGGGAGACTGGGGAAATGAGGACACTGTCAAGAGGAAGGGCACGCTGGCTACACCTTAGCTTTCTCTGGGTGATGTCCCGCTAGCGGGACACGCTGTGTGCTTGGTACAAGGATAATCTGGGCTTGGCACAAAAATGTGAGGTCTTTGGGGCAGGTTCTTGCTGTTCTGTGTTTGTCCAGCACATAGCATAGTGGGGTCTTGGGCCAGGACTGGGGTTTCTTGGTACTCCTGCAGGCCAAACAGAACGATCAGGGGCTGTAGAGAGAGATTTCATGAAATCTATAGCTTGGCATGGTGACCGCCAGTGAGGACGACGATCAAGGAGAGACCTGATAGGTGTACCTGAAGAGAACGACACCAAGGGTCCAATCTGGCACCCCTGCCTCACCTGAGTGCTCCCAGTGACCTCAGTGGGGACTGCTCCCATGAGTGAGAGCTGAAGGATTGCACACCCAGGGGAGGGACTGGATCCAGATAATTAGGAGGAACAGGATGCAATTGAGAAAGGGGACTGGCAGAGACCAGGATGTGGGCAGTCATTCCCAGTGGTTAGAGCAGGAGTCCGTGGTCAGGAATAGAAGCCCAGGGTCAGAGTCAGAATCAGAAGTCAGATGCCCAAACCAAGGGTCAGAACTGGAGTCAGAGGCCAGCTGCCAGAGCCAAGGGTTGGAGCCAGAGTCACAACTGAGGCATTGGAGCCGAGGCCCAGAGCTGGGTTACCTGGAGTAAGGCAGGGCTGGATCAGAGGCGGGAGCTAGCACAGCCATAGGCAAATGCTTCTGGTGGCCACCAAACTGCTGCTGCTGGGCTTAAAAGCTGGTCTGCTGATTCTTCCTAGCAATCAGGCAGTGTAGTCAATGAGGCAGCTGACTCCAGGCCAGCTGTGCTAGTCAGGTTGCCTGGAGACTGGTTCTGCTGCTGGCTTTGATTCCTGACAGGGGCATTTTGGGCTTGGCGACGTGCATGGGAAAATTAACCGGGAGTTTTTCCAACAAAACTTTTCTAGGATAAAACCAAAACCAAAACCAAACCAAAATCCACTTGTCATGGAAACATAGAGATGTCAATGACATTTTTTGTTGAGAAGATCCAAGATGGAATTTCTGTTCAAAATATATATGAGAGACACGCTGCCCCAAGATAGCCAAGAGCCCAGTGATTAGGACACTCTTGCAGGATGTGGAAGACACAGGTCCAAATCCCTGTGCTGCCGGATTCAGAGTCCATGTAATCACCAGGTGGTTGGCTGTTCTGGGGTGGGTCTCCCCTTCTCTCTCTGCCGACTTAAAAAATTCAAACCGTCTAGTCTCATTTCGATGCAGAATGAAAACAACTGTCGAAACCTGGACATTTTTTGCAAAATAGAATTCTTGTTTTCCGGCCAGCCCTGTGAAATAGCTATTGTGGAATAGCTCCACGTGTGGAATAGAAGTCACTTGATTGCAAAATAACGACGGAGCTTTCAAGGTGGAGTAATTACTCTGGAAGAAATTCACTTTTATTTCAGAAGTTTCCACACTGGGAGCTATTTTGGAACAGGAATTCCCGTCAATTGCCCCATCTCTCAGCTGAATATCAGACAAACCTCCTGACAGCGAAACACGGAAGATTGGAAGTTTCTCCCCAGAAGACAGAGTGGGAACATTTAGAACCCGACAGGACAAAGCAATAGGACCTATGCTGTAAGAACAATCTAGCCCTGGGCTCAGTTTTCTGCACATGCATGATGGGACCAAAGCTGGAAGAAAATTATCTGTTGAAACTTCACCCCTCCCCAGGGCACCAGCTTAACAAGCAGGTGCTTGGGGCGGCCAAGGGAGAGGGGCGGCACCTGCGACAATTCGGGGGGGCAGGTCCCTCACTCCCTCTAGGAGCGAAGGACCTGCCACTGAACTGCCACCGCTGCTCGCGACTTTTTTTTGTTTTGTTTTGTTTTTTTGTTTGCTTGGGGAGGCAGAAATGCTGGAGCCGGCCCTGCCCCTCCCCCCTCCAATAAAAATAGCTTTTAGAGTAAATGGGAATTTTTGTGAAAATATTTCTGTTTTGGTAGAAAATTTGGGGTTTTCACACACACAAAGTCCCGTGGCCAAAAACTGAGATTATTATTATTATTTTTATATTGTTTTGCAACCCTCCTCCTCAAAAAAAAACAACAACAAAACTTTAAAGGAAAACACTGATGAAAACAAAAACATTTCTACAAAAGCAAAAATGTTCACAGGGGAAAACAAAACACAAACAATTCCTGACCTGCTCCAGATCCCATTCAGCAGCTGTGCTCCCCCCCCCCGACCTCCGTGAACCTGCAGACCTGATCCTCACTTCTGCAAAAGCCCCTTCACTGCTTTAGCACAGCAAAAGGCCCTTTAAGCGGGTGAAAACAGCCCTAAGAGAATAACCCCTGTATGGCAGCCTGCCCTGCCAGTGTGGAGTTGGTATAAGGGCTCTACACCAACTCAGCTCCAGCCCCAGGTGTAAGGGGCAGGTCAGGAAAGGAGAGAGGCATGGCTGGAGCACACTGCAGGACATCTCTTCTCTACTTCTCAGGGTATGTCTAGACTGCAACCACCGGTGTGACGTACCCGGAGCTAGTCATAATCTAGGTAGCTCGGGTCCAAGAGCAGCGAAGCCACGTCAGCACAAGTTTCAGCGTGAGCTAACCCCGTGAATAATTACACAGCATTTGGGGAGGGTCTGTATAGCCAGTGCTGAGGTTCGCACTGTTCTGGGACCCAAAGCTAACTCAGCGATGTCAACTCAAGCTGCAATCACACCCTGTGACTGCAGTATAGACATCCCCTCAGAGACTGTGCAGGGTCTTGTCACAAGGGTATAAGCTAGAGCAACCCCAAGGCTGCTCTATTTTACACTGGGGGCTGCACAGCCCCAGAATATTGGGAGCATATACATGGGTTCAAGTCACCTTCACTCCACTCACCCAGCGGAGCAATGAGGATCGGGGACCATTGACTGTAGTGGAGGTACAGCTGATTTATACTGGAGTCAGTGAGAGGAGAACCAGGATCCCAAGTCCTTTTGAAAGAGGAGGGGAGCCCATGCTGAAATAGGTCATCGCCCAGATGCTGTAGGGTTAATCAAAGGCCTGGGAGGGGCATAGCTGGGTCAGTTCCAGACCTCGCTGCTTGCTTAACTGATTGATCGCAGCTCTGGCCTAACTTTTGTTTTAAACTTTCCTGGGTGCTGCCAACAATCCAGCCAGCTGGAGACTATAGAAAGAAATCGCCTCCAGGCTGGGTCTGTGCAGTCTGTCACCCCCTCCCTGCCCCTGTCTGTTCCAAAGACCTGCCACTCTGGCTGCAGCTCCCAAGTCCCTGAGTCCACGTGTCTCACCGCCCCCAGCCCATCTCTCTCCCCCTCCGTGCTCAAGGTCCCACCCCCATCCATGTGCAGAGGAAGCTGGAGACTGAACAAGAGACAGTCTGTTCCTCATTGAGGTCATCCTGCAGCTCCGAGCTTGTTGCTGATGTGGCATTTTGGAGCTGGAGCAAAAAATCCCTTCATCACCGTTCAGCTGGCCTTGATGCCAATGCTCCTGGGAGACTGAAAGTGAGAGACGCACAAGGCCAGCAAAGGAAACCTAATGCTGCTAGGTCCCCTTCTCCCCCGCGTGCTCCCCCCCGAACTCCCACACCATACACTGGCAAGCAGCCAGCCAGGAGCTGGGCCAGAGTTTCTGAAGAGTGTTTTCCTTCTCTCTAGTCACTTACCAAGCTGTCCCCCCCACCCTTTTTTTTTTTAAAGCACCTGCAACCCTTGTCCCCCTCCCCTCAATTATTTCAAGCTCAGGGGCTTCCCCACAAGCTCTTATCCTGCCTCCTTCATTTGTGATCTCATGCTCCCGGTGATTCAGCAGAGCTCCCCTACTGCCACGGTGTCTCCAACAGCCCTGCTTTATTAAGTGCAGCTGTTGAGTGTGGGTCAGTTTCACAGATTGCAGTGAAAACTCACAGCTGGCTGAGAACTCCCTGTTGCTTTCCCTTCCCCTCCCCCACAAATCTCTATCAAGGGGCAGGGATGTAGGGAGGGAAAGACCAAGGGCCCTCTATGAACTGTGTCGCTGGCTGGTCCACACGGCAGAGCACCAAAGGCAATGTTTTGCCCTCAGCCTCCTCACTGCAGAAAAGAGAAGAGGGAGCACATGGAACAGTTAGCTAAGCAGGCGAAGGCTCTCTCTGCTAGGGCAGGAGACACTCTTCCCACACTGGGCTGAAGCCATTCAAAGTTCAGACCTGGATTCTCCAGATCCGCATGTCAAACACCCCATAGTTTGAAGGGGTTCAGATCAAGGAGCGGTGTGGTTTGGGGCCTACCTTTATGTTGGACCAACACTTTTTACACGGAACGTGATGCATAACACGACCCTTCACGTGTCTGACGCCCGTGGAGGGTGAGCGCCTGAGAGGAGCACAAAACAGGAATGAGAGACTGAAGGAGCTACTGCTGGGAGGAAACTTCTGTCCCCACTAGCACTCCAAGGGCATTGGCAGAGCAGCTCACGTTGCAGGCAGCCAGAGGACATTGCTGAGAGGAAGCTCACAGCACCAGAGTCCTTTCGACTGTACTTGGCACCTTATTGTTTTCTATAAGCATGTTGTCCTGTCCTGCGTTTGTTCACCCCTGGGTGCAGCGGGTGTGGGTTGTGGGTCAACAGCCCTGGTTCTGTATTACACAGGTAGAAATGGCCACACGAGGGGCAGGGGCCCTGGCTGACCGTTAGCTAAGGAAAAGTGTATCCACAGGAAGACCAAAGTGGCTCCTCTCAGTTTGCTTAGTCACTTGGAAGAAGGAGCCGGAATGGATTCTTGTGCTCACCTAGAGCTGGGGATGCCAAAGCGGAGCCTGGACCGGATTACTCTGCCCACCAGGCATGAACTCAGCTTGCACCCAGGGGAGGGGAATGTCAGCATAGAGTCTTAGCCCAGCTGGGATGGATTGTGGGCTCCAGTCTCTGGAGGCTGGATTTCTGGGCCCACTGGAAATGGATTTTCACAAGCCAGCTGAAAAGATCAAACACTACAGGCCTGACTGGTGGGGAGTTGGGCACCTCCAGCTCCATTGATGGAGTGGGTTCTCGTGGCTCAGCACTTGTGTAAATCAGGCCCTATTTGCCAAGAACAACTCCCTCTTTCTGACCCAGTAACTGGTCCCAGCGATCGGCCCAGGAGATTGGCCATAGCAGATCAGCGAGAGAGGCTGAGACTCACACGATGATGTTTCCAGACCATGTGTCCAGTTTGCGAAAGCCTCCTGAAAAAGCAGGTGTTCTCTGCCTTTTCCACAACACAATTCCCTTTTCCATACTGGGACCCTGTCCCATTTACTGATATGAGAAAGGCAAGGTGGTCGCATGCCCCTGACTCCTGTTTGCGACCCCCAGGCTTAGCACCCCTGCCCTAAACCATAGCTACGATCCGGCTGTTGGGATGGGTGGATCTGTACCAATACCTGGGGGACTGTCCTGAGATCTGAAGCACCAGGATGCCTCCTGGCCAGTTAATATCAATGATGGGGCCCCAAGCTACTGGTGGGCGTGGGGGGAGAGAGAAAGAGAGAGTGTATATGCGTGATATGTAGCTACACATGTGTGCACAAATGGAAATCCAAACCCCCCATCCTACAGCCACAGAAGATGGGAAGGGTGAGGCCAGACTGAGTTGCTGGGTCCGTGCAGGGTCTGTAGGGACAGGTCAGGGTAAGCTCTGGATCCCTGAGCGCTTGGCCATAGGCTGGTGTCTAAGGCTGGCCGTTCTTGGCATGGCTTCTCCTCCCAGCACCCATGTACGTGCATGAGAAGAGCTAGCTTTCGCCCTCTCTCCCTCTGCGAGCAGCCCGAGCTGAAGCCCTTCCCCGTAGTCACATGGGGAACATGGCTCTGTTTCAAGGGACAAAGTGCAGGAGTTTCTCATTAACAGAGAATGAAAACTGCCTGCCCTGATCCAGCTGCAGGGGGAGGCTGAGGAGGAAACCCAACAGACAGGACTGCCTCAAAATCTGAGCGCCCAGGGCTCTCCTTCCCCTACCAACCACCCACATTGGCAAGGCTAAGTCCAGGCCTGAGGTTGGGCTCTCCTAACTTCCCAAGGCCCCCAGACTATCCCCCTGTCCCACCCCCCCCCCACATTCCCTCAGGCTATGAGCTAACGTCAAGCTGCTCCTGCCCCCCGTCTTGTCCTGGACCCCCTCAGCTCAAAAAGAAATTGAGTTGATAGCTCTCAAAGAAGTTACCCAGCATGCAAAGCAAAGGCCTCCTTTTCCCCACCTACGGGCTTGGCTACAAAGAGCTCCTACTCAGTCAGCCAGACAGAAAACCCCACGTTGTTTCCGAGAGTGAAATAATCCCAAAGTGGATGACCCACGTGGGCCCGAGCAGGGAGTGGGGGCGAGACAGGGAGGGAATGAAACAGCCCTTTATCCCGTGTCCCAGATTCCTCCGGGGTCAGCACAGTTAGCATAGTTATAAAGGTCACGTTGCATAATGAACAGAAAGTGGGGGGTTCTTTTTGGTGGGCAGGGAGAGGAAGAGGAGAGGATTGTGGAAGAGACATTGGATTTGGTGGGTCTCAGTCCTTTTCCCACTGGAATGGGGGCCCCAACTGAGAGGCCACGAATGGGTCATAGGAGTGAACTCCCCTCTCACGTTCTAGATGTTATCCCTGGAGGGCAGGGCAGAGAATTTGGGTTCTTCTCTCACTTACTCCAGTTTTACACCAGTGTAACTCCATTGACTTGAGTGAGTTAATCCTGATTTACACGGCTGGAAGAGGCGAATCAGACCCCAGAGCAGAGGTGTGGTTTGGGGGAAAAGGGGCAAGCTGCCCATGCTGGGTCTGGTTGGTGGCTAGATGGAGGGCTCTGCTCTCCAGGGGATGTACAGCCAGCACAGTTCTTGGCACCAAAATCACAAACGTTTTTTTTTAAATGTGGGGATCTTGCTAAAAGAGAAAAGAAAATAAAAGATGGAGGAAGAAACATGGCGATAAGGAAGGAAGGGACAGACTGGGGAGACGGATGGAATACTCTGGTCATGTCACTCAGTGCACCGCTGGGAGGCGCTCAGATACCACAGTGATGGGCGTGGTACAATGCCCTGAGCAGACGAGAGCACTGGAATGGAGATGGTGGGATGGGGGATGGAGGGGAAGAGGAGACAGAGGCAGGGTGGGCGGCGGGTAGTGAAGAAGAGACAAAGGAAACAGATGGAAGTTTAGGAAAATGGCTGAAGTGGGAGCTGGGATAGGGCAGCTACGAGCGCTGCCTTCCTCCCGCAAAGCCGGCTTACTGCCTGGGTCTCCCGCTCCAGGAAAACCTTTGCCATTTGTTTCCTATGATTATTCACAGACTAGTAAAACAAAACCCATTCACCCCACCCCCAAACCTCCACAGCGACATCGACCAGACCTGGGAAGGAGCTCCCCAACCCTGGACATCCCTCCTAACCCTGCTGCGGCCTCACAAACCACAACCCCCCCTCATCCCTGGAGAGTTGAATGGGGGCAGAGCGTTCACACAGGTCACCCTCCCCGGAGGGGAGAGATGCAGTTCCAAGTTCTCTCCCCTAGGAGGTGGTGGATTTGGCCAGGGTGGCATCTATTCCCTTTCCACCCCCAAAAACTCTAGTTGAGGGTGAAGGGCAGGTCAGGAGAGACAAAGCCCTGATCCCATTGCCATGGAGATGTTAATTCAAGCCGAGTTCAAAGGAAATTGTTCCAGCTAAAGCTAACAAGCCTTGCCTGGCAGGAAAGAGGCGCTGTCAGATGAAAGAAGCCAGCCTCTCATAATAGGGGAAAGGGGGGCTGGGTCGGAGAGAAGGGACTTGTCTTAAACACACACGCAGCCTTGCTTGGGAAGTTATAAACAAGCCTGGCTTATTCCCCCACTTTCTAGCAAAACCCTCCCCTTTCCCCCTTCCAACGCCACCAGAACACGCTAGCCAAGGGCACAAAGCACCGTCTCTTCCGTGAAAAAATGGCAGCGGGGTTCGGGAACAGCGAGGGAGGCAGTGTGGTCTACTGCGATTGTGAGGGAGAGTGGGAGTTAGGACTGCTGGGCTCTAATTCCAGCTCTGCCCCAGAGTCCTTCAGTGTCCTTAGTCGAGTGGCTTTGCCCTTTTGTGCCTCAGTTTCCCCCTGTAAAATGGGGATGACGACACTGACCCCCACACAGGGGAACAGTGAGGCTGACAATTATTATTGTTACATTTGTAGCATCTACGGACCTCCACCAGGATCAGCCCCATTGTGCCAAGCACCATACAAATACAGCCGGTAGAATCCTAACTCCATGGAATTTTACTCCCATTGACTTGAACGGGGCCAGGGTTTCAGCCCTGGGGACTGATCTACTGGCAAAGGTCACATGGGGAGTCAGGGGTACCACAGAATTAGTCAGTGGTACCACAGAATTCAGGGTTAGCAGGGGAAGAGAGACTACAACTGCTAGCTAGAAAGAGGTGGAAAATCTATGAGTCACGGCAAGCTGTTCCCAAGGGCGGAGGGGTGACCAGATGTCCCGATTTTATAGGGACAGTCCCGATTTTTGGGTCTTTTTCTTATAGAGGCTCCTATTATCCCCCACCCCCTGTCCCAATTTTTCACACTTGCTGTCTGGTCACCCTAGCGGAGGCTGCACAGCAGAAGGGTCTCACCCTAGCATTGGTGAAGGGACCAGTGGAGTGGGGGAGAGATGGGCCGGAGAAAGTCCAGAGAGTGCTGTATAAACAAAGAGGGCAATTTTGAACCATGTCCCGAAATGAAGAGAAATAGCCCGTCCTCCCATAAGATCATTCACCCATGCCCTGCACCAGACGGGTGCTTGGAACATCACCTGTCCCAATCCTGATCAGGACTGACTCGCTTAGTCAGGTATGGTGGAGGTGGCTGCGTGCTGTGTCAGAGCAAATTCTCTGGCACTGCCAGGCATTAACTAGGGTAAAGACAGCCAACCCGTCCATCTGAGCTAGAATCTTTTCCTCCCCCTGCTTCTCTGCCACCAGTCTCCAGTTCCTCTCCGCTGGCCAGATGCTTCAGGATGGATCATTCTAAGGCTCCATCAGTCAAGCTTCAAGAGAGCTGGGTTATGGCAAACAAGGGCTCTCAGGGAATCCTCTCCAGGCCTTTGGGCACCAAGATTCCTACAAAGATACACCAAGATTCCTCCTGAGAAACTGCCGGCAGCTAATTTCACCTCCCACATCTCCAGGGAACAGAGCTCTCTGTCTACCTCCCTTTCCCATCGTTATCTTTCCTCCTTTTCCTCACTCTCGCTTCCCCAAACTCTAACCCGCTGCAGGGCAATGGCAGAGGGCACGAGAAATCGCTGACAGCCAATTCTGTGGGTATCACATCTCGCTTTCCTAGCGAGAGTTAGCTTCTCTCCCCACGGCTCCCCTTCCCTTTTATCTTCCCCTCCTTCCAGATGTGGGCCCCTAGGCTCTGCCAGAAAAACTACCCATCAAAGGAGAATTCCCATCCCACCCACTCAGGGAAGGGAAAGTGCTCTCTCTCTTTCTCCTCTCACTCCACCCCACACCTTCCACACGGTTAGAAAGAAGGGATGTGTCAGAATGGGTGAATGCCAAGTCATGGCCCTACAGAGTAAAATGCCCGAGTGATGGGAGGGAACTCAGGGCACAGGAAAAGGGCAGAGTTAGGTTACTATAGGCTACAGGTGGTGAACTGGATGCTTGAGAATGTGGAGGCGCCAGGGAAGGGAAAGATCAAGGGAGTTTGTTAAGGATGGAAAGAAGTAATGATTACTACCTTAATGATACTTGGCACCTTCTCTTGCCCCTCTCACCTGAGCATCCCAGATCCATTATGCCTCACAATCCGCTGGTTAATGTCCTAATGGGGAAACTAAGGCACAGAGCTGGGAAGATCACTCAGGAAGTCAGGGGCAGAGCCAGGAATAGAACCCAGGGTTAAATTCAGCTTACACCCAGATAAGTTTTTTATGTTTGTATCTTCCTGGAAGTTTGCTGCACAACACTACTTTATTTCTTAAGAGCCAGAACCTACTGTACAAGAACCGAGAGAGAAAGAGAGAGAGAGAGGAAACCGACTGCTCCTTAAGGCAAAGGGACACAACTTGCCCCATCTTGTTCTAGGCTGGCTCTTTGCAGACTGACAACCAATGAACTAGATCACACGCTTCCCCACAGAACCCCCTAGCTTGCAAGCAGCACCAGGAAACGTCTTAAAATTACAAGCTACCCCTCTAAGTTGTGGGCTGTAGTCCACGAAAGCTTATGCTCTAATAAATTTGTTAGTCTCTAAGGTGCCACAAGTACTCCTGTTCTTCTTTTTGCGGATACAGACTAACACGGCTGCTACTCTGAAACCCTCTAAGTTTGTAATGCTGTTTTCAATACACCACATCCAGGAGTCTTGACTCCCAGTCCTATTCTCTATTCACTAAACAACACTTCCTCTCTCTTCATTTAACTCTGCAATTGTAGTGTTTACATCTGTATGTCTCCAATCAATCAGCCACACTACTGGCCAAAAAGGTGAGAGTACCTCCCTAGACCCTCCTACCCAATGCATCACTGTGAATAAAATGCACCGTCCAGTTCTTGCCCTGATTTACAATTGGCACAAACCCACTGACTCCAATGAAGTGAGCCAGTGGTGTAACCAATGCATGGAAGAATCAACAAGCAGCGAGAGCTGGGAATGAGTGCAGTAAAGATCAAGGGGATGAAATGAACCTACCTGGCCACAGCTGAGAACTTACTAAGCTACAGGATAGGATCAGCAGGGTCAGCACTCATTTCTGTAAGCCTTATCGTCACTAACATGCTATGAAATAGCAGTTTGGTGGCAGAGCTAAGATCAGAATCCATGAGTCATAGCCCCCCATCCATTGTTCAGTCCCCTAGAACATGCTCTCTCCCTTTTGCAGAGGAGCAAGGGGACGGTGCATTCTGATTTGTGCTGATTGATCCCAAATGCTCAGATGAAAGGACTAGAATGATGCGTCAAGCATTTTAGGATGATGTTGTGATACTTGGGGTGTTGTTTTCCCTGTAGGCCTGAGGGAGTTCCCCTTTGTCTTAGGTCTTGTCTAGACCGGAGATTCCCAGCCACTGATGGCCCATCCGCACCACTGCAAACCCCTAGCATAGATGAGTGAAACTTGTATGGGTGCAATTTGAATCCAGGATGAACTGTAAATCCTGGCTTATACCGGTTTGCACATGCTACAGTAGGGGCTTGCACTGGAGGTAGCTTTGCCGATGACTGGAATTAGAGCAAATACACAGCGTAGATAAAGTCGTATTTTGTCTCTCTCTGTTCCTGACTCCTCTCTTTACCTGATGTCTATTTAGTCTATCCATCTAGAACCCAGCCTCCGTGGCATGTGGGTACCAGTAGAAAATGAAGGATCAATGTTTAACTGTAAAGGATCTTACTATTTGGCATTGCTTTTCGCTGCTGTTGGTAAGGGTTTGTCTAGACTGGGGAAAGTTATAGTGGTGCAAATGTAGATCCAATTACCCGTACAAAACGGGTTTGTAATAGTAATTTATCAGAGTAAATGATACTGGTGCAAGCACCTTCTTACACCACTGCATCAGCATAGCTTTCTCAAGGCAAAACTCCCCCAGCACAGAGTCTAAAGTGGACATTTGCCCCCCGCCACACTGAATTTGAGGCCCCCTTTTAACACCCCTCCTCCCCACATCTTTAAACCATTATTCCTTCAGCTTGCTGAAGCGGGAGCAGCGCCAGATTCCTGAGTGATACTGTTTGCTTAGTTTAGCTTTGGCTCGCAGCAGGAGGCGTTCTGCTGGCAGAAGGCACCACTTGTGGCCATATGTGGCATTATTTCTACCGACTTGGAAAAATATATGTAAAATACAAGTTGAGAGCGAGAGAGAGACACACAGCCAGAGATGGGTGGTAACAAACCCATCTGAGAAAGCAATCTAGTGTGGGCTGTGAAATAAATGATCGCAGCGCCAAGTTAGATGGACTGCAAGGGCTCTCAGCAAAGCTTGTAACGAGAGAAGAAATTGGACCAGCTTTTGGAATTGGTACATGGAAGCTTTGCCACCAGCTGGGAGGCTAATTTAAGTTATGGGTTTTTATCCTCCTCCCCTTCACTCCCGCCTTGGCAAAGCAGCCAAGCTACCCAGGACTCTGATCCTGCCAGATCTCACAGGCAAAGAAGGGTCAGGCTGGGTCACTATGTGGATGAGGAAAGACCAAAGAAAAGGGAGGGCCCGGTCTTACGCTGTGATTGAGAAGCCCCTGGCACAATGGTTGGGAAGAGTACTAACACCACCTGAAGCTCCCTTTATGATTCCCAGATCATGGGCTATTTGTGTCCTGATCGGGTCCCCCAGAAGTCTGAAGACTGCTGTAAATTACACCAGCAATCCCAATGAGTGGATGTGGCAGCCAGGGGTCAGTGCTGTTGAGAACCTAGATGGTGAGTTTTTTGGGTTACTGCTTGTCTGTACAGCACCTAACACTATGGAGTCCTGCTCCTTGACTGGTGCCCCTAGACACCACTGCAATAGTGTATCAGCTTTTCCCTCTCAGCCAGCGCCCCAGCGTGGTGCCAGGGGGGTGCTGCACTACTGGAGGTGCCATCTTCTGATTAAGACAAATCCATTGTCTGATAGGCTGGACTATAAAAGTTCCCCTGGAATGTCCTGCAAGGGCAGGAGGGTTAACCCTGGTGTCTCAGCCAGATTCAAGGGAAGAATGTGAACAAACCAGCTACGATGTGCTCCCATGGTTTCAAGGAGACATTCCCACAAACATCCTCCCACCTCAGCCTGTGGTAAGACTAAGTACCTGGTAGGTAGGTAGGGATGTGCGTGCCTGTGCTCTCACAGAAAGGGGATGGTATTGACTCGTTTCACTCTGCAAACAGCAACAAAAAATACTCTCTCTTAACCAGAACTCTGAAGGCAGATGCCTGGACTTGGCAAACACACTGCTGTTGGGAGCAGTTCGTTGGAAATGTTTACATTGTGTTCCTGAAAAATATGAGTACTGACTTGATAAGACATCACAGTATCCAGCTGGTGTCACTGTGCAGCGAGAGAGTGAATGGGTGGGTGGGTAGGGAGGCTGGCAGTAATCGCTTCCAAGGAATTTTGGAAATACCCAATACCTGATGGAATCTGGTATGTTGCATAGGCAATATTTGCTCTTCCACTGTCTTTTTTTTTTTTCCTGAGCTGCAGGGAGAAAGTTTCTCTGGCAGAGATGGTTTAACAGGATCAAGAGGTGGGTTGAACTTCTGCTATCAGCAGAAGGGTAAACATCCCAACCTCCCCTGACAATGGGCTACTGGGTGCTCCCTCAGGCCCATCACTGCATAGGAGATGGAATGAAGGCCTCAAACACCTGAGGAATCCCATGCAATCATAGGTACTTAATCATGGGGGACCTACGAAAGGATCTCTGCTCAGAGCTCCAGAGGAAGGGACCCCATCCCCCAAAAACATCTCCAGGTCCCTGACATTATGGCCCAGGAAAAAATACCGCACTCCAGTTTTGACTACTTATGGTTGCACTAAAAGAACAGGAGTACTTGTGGCACCTTAGAGACTAACAAATTTATTTGAGCATAAGCTTTCGTGGGCTAAAGCCCATTTCATCAGATGCATGCAGTGGAAAATACAGTAGGAAGATATATGCGCCCATTTTTTCATGTTCTCTCTGTATGTACATACATACATGTTCTCTCTGTGTATACACACACACACACACACACACACACAGAACATGAAAAAATGGGCATATATATCTTCCGACTGTATTTTCCACTGCATGCATCTGATTAAGTGGGTTTTAGCTCACGAAAGCTTATGCGCAAATAAATTTGTTAGTCTCTAAGGTGCCACAAATATTCCTGTTCTTTTTGCGAATACAGACTAACACGGCTACCACTCTGAACCCTGTCACTATGTTTGCACTGTAACTTCAGCAAGTTACCAGACTTGTCTTCACTTCTTGCCCTAAGCTTCTTCTTATGGGCACCATTAAACAGCATTGGTGTTCCACCCTGGAGCTGGCTGCAACATCTATGGAGGTGTATATATTTTATAAACGCACATGCACAAATTCACTTACACCTGTCAAATGCTCGGAGATCCTTCAGGATGGAAGGTGGTATAGAAATCTAAAGGCACTATATGGCTAATAGCAGTACAATAGAAATGCCTTATATATATTGAACCCTCTCTGTGTGTGTGAGAGTCACAGTGCACATGGAACTAGGGCAGTCTATAACGAATCTTGGTCCTGGGATTTGATCCTAGTTCTCAGCTATTGTTTACATGATAAAACCCAATGTAAAGAGCCACAACATTTTATCAGGAAACTAACCCCCTGACCTACCTGTGAGTCTCTGGGGCCCCTGTGGTTAGATGTAATTGATCTTTCTCATGCTGGGTTGGTTCCTGAGCAGAGACTGAGAGGCCCTCAGAGGGAGGCTGCCTGTCAGACCTACCAGATGGAACCACTTGTTGGTTTCTGTATGTGCTAGATCTGGTGGGTGGGGAAATTGACCAGACCACAGCATTAGAGCATCTAGCTTTTGCAAATGGCCAAACAGCCTATGGATGGGTCCCCTGCCACCACAGCTGGACAAAGAGCCCTGTCTCCATGTCCTGTTGGGCGCACTCCCGAGATAGGGCTTTCACCTTCAAACAGGACCCTGGCCCTTGAAGACCCTGATGATGTTCTAGTGGCTAAAGCACAGACCTGTCTGTCTCCAACACTGCCTCTGCGTTGCCTTATGACCTGGGGCAAGCCATGTCCCCTCTGTATATTTCAGGGTTCTCCACCAATCCGAGCAGGAGGTTTGGTGCAAGGCTGAATTCATTTACATCTGCACCCTGCTGCAAGAGCCTCAGCTGGCAGGCACTAGAGAAGGGCAAAGGCCACACAGAAAGCCAGCAAGTCTCTCTGGAGGTGCACTGCGCACAGCCTGCCCAACATTCACCACCGAAACCATGAAACCCAGTAATATCCCATGAGCTGTGCCACAAGAAGCCTGGAATTATCTAATGCCCTTTGTGCTGTGCTTTTAGACCAGCCCTTGACTCCTCCAGGATTCCCTCTTTGCTGGTATCATGCAGGAAGTCTGCCCAGACAACAGGATAAACCAGCAATCTGCACCCCTCACTCTCCAAACACATTCCCCCACCAATCCCGCATGTTGCAGAACTCTCCTATTTGATTAACAGTGGTGTAGCGCTTTCTGTGGGCTACTGGTGACACCTAGTGGCTGCTCAGGTGAATCCCAGGGTGTATACTCCCTAGGATGGCCCAGGCTCAGTGCTCTGTTGGAAGGACAATGAAGTACAGTGGTGGGTTAGGCTAATCCCGAGGCTGCGTTCCTTGAGGCTAGCCCTAGGCATAGGCCTCAGGCCGTTCCTGGGGTGGAGCGGGTGAATAGTTGAGCCCAAGGGGTGGCGCACTAGCCCTGTGTGGTAAAAGCAGAGACTCTGCTGGAGGGTTCTGGGGATGGACTTGATGGGAATTCGTCCATTCCTTCGGCTTTCTCAGGGACCTGGGAACACTGGACTCTCCCGTGCTCCTTAAGGTCCCCCCCACACAAACCAAGATGGTGCAGTGTTCACACCCCCCCCCCACACACACACCACGTTTCATCTTAGCAAGGTTAGCCAGCGTTCATGGTTTCCAGGCACTTGCGCACACTAGGGAGTTAGAGAGATATCCCACAGCCCTGTTGTGGGTCACACCCACTTCACTTCACAGAACAAGACCCCTCCAGGCAGCCCCTCGAGCATCCCCCAGAAACCGCAGCTAATGCAGAACATGGCCAATATTCCTACTTGCTTTGCAGACAGTGTATTAAACCCATTCTCCAAGGCTGCACTCATTCCTGGTTTGCAGCTGACTGCAATTCAAGACCTTGGCTTTGGACTATAAAGACTGAGATGACTCAGATCTTACTAGCTGGGGACACCCTCCAATCCTTATGTCTCACTGAGATCAGCTGGGACCCTTTGGCTGCTGGTCCCTAGATCTGGGGGCTGGAGGTCTCAGTGTGGAAGGGGCCTCATCCCTGGAATTCGTTCCCCCCATTGGTCCATCACCGCTTGAGGTTGGTGACATTCAGGGCAGTACGATATGTTCCATCTGTTTACTCGGGACAGGTAGAGCAGAACCGATGCGGTTCCACTGCAGGGCGGGGGATGAGCGTGCAGGGAATCCACACAGGGCACACGGTCCCTTCAGGCTCCACAGCACCATGGGGGTCTCCTGGGGCTGCGGGGAAGTATGGGTGCAGGCAGTGCATTGGCAGCTCCATGGATCCACTGGCCAAGCCAGAGCATCGTTCCTGCGAAGGCTCCAGCTGTCCTGAGGGTGTGGTGTTAGCTACAGTGCACTGGGGTGAGGAATGTGTGAAGCGCACCGAAGGCAGGCTGGACCTGGGGAGAGGACCTGGCCTTCAGGCTTTTCCCCTAGTGGGTGGAGTGGGACGGGAGGTTGCGGAGGGCTATTCGTTTGTACATTTAGCACAGTTGCTTCCGGGAGCACCATGGGCCCTGCTTTATAAACAAACCATTGCAAAGGTGGGTGCCTCTGGGGGTAGTTCTGCATTTCCTGCAGCATTCTCACCCACAGCTGGCAGAGGGAACGATGAACATGACTGGAACTGAGAATCGATGGCCAAAGCCCTTCAGGCAAGAGCCACAGGAATCTGCATCCCATCCCCTCTGCTTCTTAAACTTGCTGCTCGGCCACCCGTCCCTCTTCTCACTCGCTGACCAAGAGCTACACCTGGGAGGTTCTCCACCTCGACAAGATTGCAAGCGCTCCTCTTCGCGCACACACATTGCCTCTCTCCTGTCGCTTGACAGCACCCCAACCTCATGCAAGAAGGAGGAAGAGGAGAGCTGGGATAGACTCTACTGGTCCCACAGGAGGGGTAGTAAATTGGGGGTGGGGATGTGTCCCCATGTTGCCCATCCATGTGTCTTTCCCCTGGTGGCAGAGGTTACGTTCAGGTGGGAACATCATCCTGTGGCTGACAGGGTCATCCACCAACAGTTCAACCCCAAACCTCTCTTTTCTGCCCACAGCTTCTGCCCCACCTGGGTGGCACCCTCTTCACTGTGCAGGAATGGGCACTGAGAGGAAATATGGGGACTTACTTGGCAGGTTGGCAGCAGCAAGCAGTGGGTGGGGGAATGCATGTCCAACCTTGTTTTCATCTAAGGAATCAACACACCCGTGGCCAATCCTGCTTGTGCTCCCTCCTGGGCGTCAGCCAGTCCCATGATGCTATGCTGGGCTGAGTTCAGACTTGACAAAGCCTCTAAGTTAATTGCAATTAATTTAATAAATGACATCAGCTAGCCTGCACTCACAGCCAGCCGTGAGATCCCCACTGGGGCAATGGAGATGACACTGTCGAGCGTTGCGATGCCCATCCAGCCAGGTGTTCCTTGCACCTGCCCACGTGCTCCAGTGCTGCTTTCCCCTCCCCTTACAGATCACATTCCCCTGGAGCTGCAGTGCCTGCCAGCATGCATGAGATTCCTGTGGCGAACACACTCAGCTCCCAGGCAGCAGCGGGGGCTTGCAGTGCTTTTCTTCTCTGCGGTGAGCTGAGAGGTTTTGGCCAGGGCTGGTTAAATAAACGAAGGTCCAGCCCGCAGGAATTACCGAGATTTCAAAATTTTGTTTTGCTTGAATTGGGACGAATTGTGGAAATCTCAAGTTTTCCACAAAATGAAATATTTGGTTTTGACCTTATCCTTTTGACATATAATTAATGGAATATATAACATAACACTCGTCTAAATGTTTCAATAATGACAAAACGTAGAAGTCAAAACAACAAAGGAGAAATGAGACACTTAGATAATTTCCCATCAAAAATTTCAATACGTTCCCGCAAAACTTTTCAGTATTTTCCAGTGGAAAACTTTTCTAGCAGAACATTTCTGAGCACCTCTAGCTGCGACCTCTTCTGGTGTGGACCTTGCCAAAATCCTCTATACCTTCGAAACCTCCATTCTGGGATGCGGTTACTCTTGTAGACCCCAATGGATAGATAAGCTGGCATAGAATGCAGCAGCTTGAGAGGAACAGACTTACCCCTGTACTCAAGTTTCCCATCTGCTTCTCTGGACAAGCAATTCAAGGTGTTGCTATCAATCTCAGGTTCTACAGAGTTTGGGACCTGGCTAGCTCAGATACCCCACCTCTTTCTGTGCACTATTGCATTGGCTGGGATATGCGGAGATATTTTTGCTGTTTGTTCCTGGATGAGCGCTCCAGGCCGTCAAATAGAATACCTAGCTCTTATATAGCCCTTTTCACCAGTAGATCCCAAAGCACTTTACAAAAGGAGGTTAAGTACCATTATCCTGATGGGGAAACTGAGGCACAGAGAGGTGAACTGACTTGACCAAGGTCACCCATCGCCAGTGGAAGAGGCAAGAATAGATCCCAGTGTCTCCTGAGTCTCAGTCCAGTGCTCTATTCCCTAGGCCAGTGGTTCTCAGCCAGGAATACATGTATCCCTGGGGGTATGCAGAGATCTTCCAAGGGGTATATCAACTTACCTAGATGTTTGCCTAGTTTTACAGCAGGGTACATAAAAAGCTTTAGCAAAGTCTGTACAAACTAAAATTTCATGCAGACAAAATGAGAAAATAAGCAATTTTTCAGTACTAGCGTGCTATGATACTTTTTTTTATATTTTTATGTCTGATTTTGTAAGCAAGTAGTTTTAAAGTGAGGTGAAACTTGGGGTACACAAGACAAATCAGACCCCTGAAAGGGGTACAGGAGTCTGGAAGGGTTGAGAGCCACTGCCCTGGGCTACATTGCCTGCACCACGGGGGTGGGAGGGGACAGATTTCCAAAGCAGATTTGGACACCCCTTTCCCATTCGTTTTAATAGGAACTGGATGTCCAAGTCCCATAGGCAACTTGGAGCAATCTCAGTCTACGTTGATTAGCTTTCTGAGCCTTGTGCAAGGTGCATTTTTCAGCCAGGCCTTTCCTGTCAGAAGCATTCCAAGCAACAGATTAAGAATGCTTTGCTCCCTTTTAGAGTAACTTCCATTTGAGGGCTTGGAAGCTCAATAGAAACATTCAGGAATAAATCCTCTCAAAGACAGGAAGGAATTCTCATCCCGCCCACCCCATGGTGGAGGTGGGGAAATCAAGGCACAGAGAGGGAAAGGGGTTTGACAGTCAGCCAGCGCATCTGTGTCAGAGCTGGAAACAGAACCCAAGAGTCCGGATTCACAGATTTTCAGAAGAGGATGAATCTTTATGATCACCTAGTCCGGCCTCCTGTACAACGTAGACCAGAAAATTTAAGCCAGTGATTCTGAGAGCAGAAAGAATGATTCTTCCCTGTAATCACTCAATGGATATGTAGAGACCAGAGACACAATTGTTCTTGCCACCTGGTGGCCTGACATTGGAGCCAACCTCTCCAGTTAGGAGAAAGTGATCATGCCTCTAGGCCCCTGAGTCATATATATTACTGCAGAGGAGATTGGTCTAGATAAAAGCCAGGACTATCATGGTCACCAGCCAGAGAGTCTGCCACTGGCTATGTTAAGCCTGCCACATATGGAAGCCACACTTTGCTTTCCTATAGGTAGTAGGCCTAATCCATCCCCAATGGTAGCTCAATTGAACCAGGGATGAAAATTGTGTCATTTTAAACATGTGCCGTGACCAGTATCATCTGGTGAAACCTCCAACAAGGATGCCGACTCTTGCCTTTGTGCCAACACGCTGTTGTTACTGTGCCAGCTGCCACCATGGCAAATAGTAAGCATGGGTAGTGCCCGCTGCTATCTGGATGGCTGGCAGCACCCCATCTGTGGTGCTTATCAAAGCCAGAGCTGCTGTACTCCATGCTTCCCTGAGCACTTTGCTGTCTCCTACCCTGGGCCATGGACTAACTGCTACCATATGCACTGTCACAACGGCTTTACCAACTCTTGCCATGGGCACTGTGCCAGCGGTTACCCCAGAACCTGTGCTGCCACAGGCAAAGATACAAATTTAACAATATTAGCTATGTAGAAAACCCTGCCATGGGGACGAGATGGGCAATAGGACAACGATCAGCAAGGATACAGCTGACCCTTATTGCTATGGGCACCATGCCATCTACTGTCATAGGCAATGGGTCAGCCCCTGGCATGGGCTTTGTGCCAGCTGCTCCCACTGGACATTCCCTAGGCACGAGAACTTTACAGCCTGCCATTCTGAAGAATACCAGCTAGCGTCTGCTGGGACTGTGAGGGCAATTGCCCGCTTTCCCCAAGATTGATACGAGGCAGGAGTTAACCAACTAGATGATGTTGCTACAGGCAGGCTAAGCGAGCCGTGGGGTCAGCATCGGGATTGCTGACATAGCGACGGGATGAGGGCGTGAGGTGAATAACTTGACTGTTGGGCCGGAAGCAGGACGGGGGAGAGAGTGGCGAACTCCAGCTCTAAAGGAGGAGGGGGAGAATAGGGACGTGGGCTCAGTATCAGAAGAGCACAGTCTGAGCTCTTGGCTGCACTTTGTCATTAAGCCAGGGAGGGGAGGAAGGGGGGGGGAGAAATAAATGGGTGCTCCAAGGTCTGGGAGCACAGCACGCTTCCCCTCGTCTAGATGCAGCCGTGCTGCGAGAGGTGCCACATCCAGGCTGTCCCTGGCAAGCTGTGCCTACTCCATTCCAGCCCAAATGCCAGGCAAACCGTCCCATGTGGATCTCTCCTGTTGCTGGGTTCTGCCAGATTCCCCCACAAAGCAACAGCTGGGAGCCGGTCCCCTGTTCACGGCCACCACACTAAGGGGCCACCCCAACAAGAGCAGGAGATCCATACAGCCAGCCAGGTTAGGGACCCCTGAAGTGCCGTTTGAAATTTGACCTATGACACTGAAGAAAAGTTGAGCTTCATTGTACTGCAGCCTGGGGAAGGCCAACTTCCCCTTCGTTTCCCCCACAGCCTGCTGCTGCTCACTGGAGATAAACTGGCTCCCCAGAGACATTTCACAAGCACTTGTCACCACCAGCTAAACACTCATAAAAACCTAGGGTGAAACTCGGCCACGGAGGAAAAATGCTGATCAAAGCCAAGCCACCAAGCAAGCCTGGGCAAGGCATCTAAATGCAAAGCAGGGTCTTGCTCGCTCTCAAACACGCAAAAGGCTGGATTTGGATCTCGGTTTTACTCTGGTATCAGAGGGGTAGCCGCGTTAGTCTGGATCTGTAAAACCAGCAAAGAGTCCTGTGGCACCTTATAGACTAACAGACGTATTGGAACATGGCATCCGAAGAAGTGGGTATTCACCCACAAAAGCTCATGCTCCAATACGTCTGTTAGTCTATAAGGTGCCACAGGACTCTTTGCTGGTTTTACTCTGGTGTAACATCACTGACTTTAGTTAAGTTACTCCTGGGTAAATGAGAGAAGGATCAGGGCCCCCAATTCTTTTGCCTCATCTTCTTTTTACTTCCCCCCCCCCCTCACCCTCCATCTTCCCCTCATTTTTCCTCTGCCTTTTCTCCTTCTTTTCTTTTCCGCTCCCTTGGTCTCTCTCTCTCCCTTCACCCCTCTTCCCAGCTGCCCTAATTTTTCCTGCATTTACAATTTTTGTAGGCCACAGAGGGGGAAGGGAGAATAGGTTCTGAATGTTTGTCTTGCCCAGCCACAGAGCGAATAAGCATCCCTGTTTCAACACGTTTTCCCCATTTAACTTCCCGGGGGCTTTTCAGCCTGAAAACTCCTCTGAACAATGAGACGCAATAACTGAGCTCACAGCCCTTTAGTGTTTGCGTTGGACTCATTCCTCACGGCTCCTCTTGGCAAGGGCGTTGCGCACAGATTTCCAGTAACCCAACCACGACAGAAATCAAGATCCCCCTTCCCCCACCTCACTGACACCCCTTGCAGCAGCCTCAAAGCGGGGCAACATATTAGGTCCACGATGTGGCCATGGTATTGCACAGTGAATTTATGATGGCATCCTGGGCCGGCAGCCCTCGCTCAGACAAAGCCTGTGACCCCGACGGAGGAACAGAGAAGGTCCAGAACCCAGCAGATGAGCTAGAGCCAAGGGTTGGATGGCCTAATGGGGCTTTTCAGCGTCTACTGGACCTAGCCAGGCCTCCCCGACTCTGCTGCCCTTGGCAGGAGTTTGGTCTCTATCAACCAACAGGGCTCACGGGCCATTCAGCTACCTGCCCCATGCTGCTCTGCCTTACTGACGAGCTGGGTCCAGTCCCATGAGGCTAAAGGACGGCAAGCAGGGTGTGCAGAACAGCAGAGGGAGTTAGGAGGATGGCAGATGGAGGCTCCTAGAGGAGAAGGGATGGTGGACCACTAGGGGGTGCCAGCCATGGGCGTAATGATGGGGCCGGGGGAAGGAACCTGACTCCACAAGCAGGAGAAGCTCGTCATCTCCCCCCCACACACACACACGTCCCGAGCTCTGGATCAGCGCAAAGCATTTGCCGCCCCACTGCACGTGGCCCTGGAGCACAAACAGCAGATGCCTCGCTAGGATTTCCCCCTCTTCCCAAAGGGGCGGGGATGGAGCGCCACAGCCCTACCACCTGCCCTGCAACTGCAGACTTGCCAGCAGTGCCTCTCCCAGGCCTGACTGCCTCCTCCACACCGTGCTGTTCTGCTCAGGCCCAGACAGCTCCGGGAGGAGACAGCCACGCTCGTGTAACACCAAAAACAGGGCTACCAAGGGAATGGTTGCCAAGTGCTTGGCTGCTTCTGCAACTCAGCACTGCCCTCACTAAGCTGGGCCAGATTAACGCTGGGGCTTTAGGGGCTGCAGCCCAGGGCCTCAGGCTAAGGGGGGCCCTGCAAGCCCGTGAGCCGGATGCGGCCCACTGCTTCTTTTCATCTGGCCTGCAGCAAGTCTCTGCGCTGAGGGCTGGACACTGGTCCCCGAGCCTCGGCCAGCCCTCGGGGCTGGAACCACAAGCGCCGGCTCACCACGGCCCCTAGGCAAGGGCGTTCAGGGAATCTCTGCGCACTGCCCCCACCCCCAGCGCTGGCTCTGCAGCTCCCATTGGCCGGGATTCACAGACAATGGGAGCTGCGGGGGCAGCGCTTGTGGGCACAGGCAGCATGCACCGCGCAGAGCAGCCTGGCCCCTCCACCTAGGGGCTGGACATGCCGGCCACCCCGGGGAGCAGAGCAGCGCGGAGCCAGGGCAGGCAGGGATCCTGCCTTAGCTCCACTGTGCTGTTGATCAGGGGCCGCCAGAGGTAAGCGCCTCTAGCTCGGAACCTGCACCCAAATCCCCTACCCCAGCCCGGATCCCACTCCTGTGCCCAAACTCCCTCCCAGACCCCACACCCCCACCTGCACCCTAACACCGAGTCCCAACCCCGAGCCCCCTCTGGCACCCCAACCCTCTGTCCCATCCCGAGCTGCACCCCAATTCCCTGCCCCAGCCCTGAGCCCACACCTGCACTCCAAACCCCCAGGGGCCCCACAAAATCTAATAGCCCCGGGCCCACAGAAGAGTCCGGCCCTGTCACCAAGCACCAAATATTTCCAGGAAAGAAACCAGCCAGCTGCTAGGTGGACACAGAAAGATACAGATGGCCTCAGTGCACTAGGGACTCTCTCTCCTCTCTAATCTCTCCCTCTTGCCCTCCTTCTCCCTCTGTCCTGTTTTTGTCCTCCCCTTTCTCTCTACCTTTACTCCTCCCTCGACCCTCTCCCTCATTCCACCTCTTTACAGCCCGCCTCTCCTGGTGTGACTCACGCCATTCCCACTTCACCTTCCATCCCTGACTCCCTGAAGCATGAATCACGGCCCGTGTCACCAGCTTCACTTGTCTTCACTCCCCGACTTAGTGAGAGACTGGAGGATGCTGTAGAGAATGGAGATCCCCTCACATCAGTCTAGGGAGGGCAGAGCATTCTTTGCTGTTACCTCCCTTACTATATGTTCTATTATCAAACTCAGAAGCTCCTTCCTCCAGCTCCATTTGAAAGAGAGGGACAGTTTGTGTTGTGCTAGATGGATCCTTCTTCTATCAGACATGATGATGCATCCCAAGAAAAAGGACCCGGGGGACCAGGGATGTCCAGAGTTCTGTTCCTGGCTCTGTGACCCCGGGCAAGTCACTTCACCTCAGAGCAATTCAGTTTCCCCACCTGTAAACTGGGAAAATATTTCCCTGCCTTGCAGGGTTGTCATGAGGTTTATTTAATTAGCTAATGTTCCTGAAGTGCTTTGAAGATGTTAACCATTCTATAAATGCTAGGGAGCAAATTCGGCACAGGCTCACATCCTGGATGCCAGCCTCACATCCTGCATGGGGTTGCACGCTGATGCATAATGAGACCTTGAGGGGCAATTTTCTGCTCTTGGTTACATGCTACAAATTCCACGCACTGCAGAGAGAGGAGCTGCCCCGTAACTGAGCAGAGTTTAATCCCAAGGGATACTGTTATCGATCCTGAGCTCAGCTCAGAGATGATATAAACAGGGAGCCAGATGATTAGTTGGTCTAAATGCTGTAGCTTCCTTGGTTTCAATACTGTAAATTCAGTGTAGCCATTTCTTGCAGCAAGTGTCAGGATATTTATTGTTTTTCTTACAGTCCCAGCTCCTGGAGTCATATGATTATGGGAGAATCTCATCTGGCATTTTAATAAATACCACCACCACCTAGCTCATAATCCATAGATCTCAAAGCACTTTACCAAGGTGGTCAGGATCACTATCTCCATTTTACCCCATGGCTACCCAGCAGGTCAACAGCAGAGCCAGGAATAGAATGAGGTCTCCTGACTCCCAGTCCTGTGCTTTTGCCCTAGGTCACACAAACACAGCTGCAGAGAAAAGCTTCCAAACCTCACCAGACTGCACCCGACAGGCTCAGAGCCCCAGAAAGCACATGACCAAAGTGCAACATTTATTATTTTTAAGCCAATTTCATGATTTGGGGGCAGGGGCTAACCCAGGAGTTTTGAATGCTTGGGGGTGGCAATGGTATGAATTACACGGGTGTAGATTGCACAGAAAAGGAGTTTAAGTTGCTGTAAGCTGTAAAGGGTCCTGAATCCCCCCCATCCCAGTTACACGTAAATCAGGAGTCACTTTACTGAAATAAATGGGTGTTGCATTAGTACAAGACTGGCTTTTTGTTTTGTGTTTGCACCGCACCTAGCACAAAGGGGTTGTGGCCTATGACTGGGCCACTCCAGTGCTACCACAATATAACAAATGACTCATGGGAATGAAGACTGGTAAGCGTAACTTGCATTGGACCAGAACCAAATTCTGCTCTCAGGGACCTCTTGGTCCCATTTAAATCAATGAAAAGATTCCCGATGACTTTAATGGGACCCAGATTTGGCCCTCAGTTTCATCAGTGTCAATTAGTCAATGTCAGTAGAGTTTCTACAGTAGAGGGGGGAGAGATAGCTCAGTGGTTTGAGCATTGGCCTGCTAAACCCAGGGTTGAGAGTTCAATCCTTGAGGGGGGCCATTTAGGGATCTGGGGCAAAATCAGTACTTGGTCCTGCTAGTGAAGGTAGGGGGCTGGACTCGATGATCTTTCAAGGTCCCTTCCAGTTCTAGGAGATGGGATATCTCCATTAATTATTATTATTCTCTGGTAGAACTGAGCTCAGGTATTTGGCCTTCAGTGAGCGTGAAAATCGAGTAACTAATCTAAGCATTCTCATCCTCCTTTTAGTGACGGTTCCTACCACCCACACTCCATCCCCTCAATGTCACATTTGTTTTGCACACCCACAGATTACCAAAGTTGCACTAGTTAACCATTTACACCAATCCTGTAATTCACACAACTAATTTAGTCCTGCATCCCTTTGGCTTAGCTGCCTCTCCCAAGAAGGTACGGTTGACTTTAACGGGGATATATTTGGTCCATTTTTTGTTACAGATTGCTAACGTCAGGTTTATAATTAACCCCCCACTCCACGCACCACAGCTCACATTTTAAACAAGCCTAGCACTTGAGTCTTCTCTCACACAAGTTTTATGCTAGTGTAACTCCACTGGCTTCAGTGGCTTTATTCCTGATTTACACGGATGTGAACTAGAGTGGAACGAGGCCCCTGAACTGGTTTTACTTGCTGTAGTTTGAAATTAGGCACTGTACAATGGATCTAGGAAAAGCACTCTTATGGTCATGGATCATTACTATGTTTTTTGTTGGATTGATTTATACAGTCCCTGTTTGCAATATGGATTATTTATATATTTGTTCATCACAAGCATCCCTGAGATGGGGGCTTCTCTTACAAAAGCACATTGGTGTATCCTAGGTAAGAGACAGGTGTGTAAAGAGAGAGCACATAGTCCAGTGGTTAAAGCACAAGGCAGGCAGGCAGACAGGCGGTGTTCTGTTCCCAGCCTTGAGCTGCTGTGAGAGTCAGTGCAAGGGAGTAAAACTAAAACTGAAAATCAAACACAAGAAATGGGGGGGAAAGAAACCGATGAATAAAAATCCTAACAAAAATATGCTGAAAAAACCCAAGAGGCTCCATTTCTTGGCAGTCATGTCCATCAAAACATTTAAAACAATTAAAAAATAAATAAATCCAAATTGGGTTCACAAAACTCTTTAAAAAATAAAAAAGCCGATTTGATGCCATTTTTTCCAATTGAAAATTTTTCAACACCTCTGTTGCCTGTGCCTCAGTTTCCTTCAATTTTACACCTGGTTAGTAGCACTGACCTACTTTGCAAGGGTGTTGTGAAGCTGAGCGTATTCATGTATGTAAAGGGCCCAGAGTTCCTCAGATGAAAAGTGCTGAAGGGTGATTTAAAAGCTCCAAACATGGGTGTAGCCTGTGAGTCAGGGATTGTGCCCTGCCTTATTTATGGGAGAAATGGGTATACACTATCCCTAATGTGGTGTGTTATGCATGAGACAGAGATGCACCCTGCAGGAAATATTGGGGTGCCTTGGGCAAAACACACATGCACCCTAAACAAATATTAACACATCCTCCAGAAATGGGCATGTCTTTATGTAAAAAAAGGCGTGCTAACTCGGGTTAACTAACCCAAGTTAGCTAACTCAGGCTAAAATTGCAGTGAGGACATGGCAGCTCAGTTTTAAACTCAGGATAGCAGCTCAAATGAAAGATTGTAGGGAAGCCAGGGATTAAACTCAAGATATTAACTTGAGTTAAACAACGGTTTGCAGTCTTCACTTCTACCTTAATCAGAATTGGCTAATCTGGGTTAAGAATGTACTTATTTGCAGGGAGGAGCTAGTGTGCTAAAAATAGCAGTGTGGACGCTGTGGCACTGGTGGCAGGGTGGGCTATCCGCCCCAGTCCAAGCCCGCCTGACCCCCGAAGTCTGAGCTTGGGTGGCTGGCCCGAGCTGCCATGCACACTGCAATGGCCACACAGCAATTTTTAGCAGGCTAGCTGGAGCAGAGCTAGCGTGAGTCTGTCTCCTCGGGCTGGGATGACCCCAAGACACAGATACAGCCTGTAGTAACGCTAAGTCTATCCTATGAAAAAGACAGCTGTGCCCCCGTGGAGCAGTGTCGGTGCACTGGCCTGACTTGACTGAACTACTGGGGGGAGCTATAGCCCCCCCCACTGGGAGTCAAGACACAGCCCACCCTACAAGCTACCAGCCGGCGATTGCTATTTATCCTCAGAATTCCCCACCACCCTCCCAGGCACGGGCACTACTTGCAATCAAGCCCCTACAGCAGCTCTTAACGAGGTCGGAAAGACTGTGCCGGGCTCATGTTTCAGACAGGTGAGGACAGGATCGATCCACAGCAGAGGCCAAAGGTAACAAATCGGAGGCGGGTCACGTGTCGGCGAGGAATTTTCTGACCATCATTCAATGAAAGTGAGGTGCACAAATGGAAAAAGCAAAGAAGGCGGCTTTTTCCTTTAACCCTTTCTGCCATGTCCACTGTGAAACGGCAGCCCTTCAGAAGCCGCGTGGCCAGGAAGCAGGGCAACACAGAAGGTGAATTTAGCCCTCGCTCACTGGGCACGATACAGCTATGGTTACCAAACCAGGAGCACCCTAGGGGCTGACAAGGGCAGAATGGGATTCTGCAACAAGCAGCGGAGACAGAAAGGGGGTAGGCAAAACTGACACTACCCAGAGCTCATGTACAACAGCCAGGCAAAGCTCGTGATGCTTTTGGCTCAAAACAAAGAGGGCACTACCCACTCTGCTGACTCAAGGCAAGCACAACCCAGCATGCAGGAAGCTGGCAAGCAGATATAATGCAGGCCTGTCTGCTTTTGACTACTGTCCATTTGCTATGATCAGAATCGTTCCCCCTCTTTGCATGGATAGCAGTTCCAGGCACTGCATGATTCTGCAGGAACACATGATTCTGCGCGCGTGTAAAGGCATGACAGACACCATCTTGCCTGATGCACCAGGGTGTCAACTGGGGACCTCAGAGATGAAGAGTATGAGTTGCTGTCGCTTGAGCTAAAGAGCAATTGCTCCCTGGCTGGGGCTGTAACAAACTCATCTCCCCTGTGCTCATCAGACACACCCCTTTAGCCACAGCAGGTTTTTCCGCCCCCTTAAACCTCCCCAACTTTGCGACTACTGGTGCAGCTCCAATTGTGGTGGAATTAACGCGTACAAGGTCATGGCATTCAACACTCCCTCCTCATCGCCCAGTGCTGCCAACCCCAAACATTCAAAAATCAGGAGCCAGGCCCCCTCAACATACAAGACTGGCTTTAAAATCATGCAGTTTTATAAGACGACACAGAGAGTTACTCCGAATTGACATCAGCGGAACTGAGATCAGAATCTAGCCCTGAACCCTTTGCACTCCCTAACCCAGACCCAGAGTGGTAGAAACCAAATTGCCTCTTTCTGAGCTGGGTTACTGCATGCTATTGTCTTCATTCTTCAGCTTTAATGCCAGTTTGAAAAGCTCTGCATATATTTCTCAGTACGTGTGAGAACAGACTACTCCACCTTGGAAGGTGCCTTAATCACTTTCAGTCCCGCAGGGCTGTTTCTGAGATCCTTTCAGCTCGTAGGCTACCGGTTTGTTGCTTTTAAGCTTTTTCTCTCTTTGTCTCTCTCTGTATTGACAAAATCCTTAATTAAAAAAAAAAAATTGAGGACTGAGCTCTTTTTGGAATCCAGATCCAAAGTGTAGGCTGTTCACATTCAGAGCTTTGGTTCTCCCCACTACAGACCAGCTGCAAAGTATAGACCTTCATCTAAACTTCCTTCAGAGTGTGGGGTGCTTAGATTTGGGGTTCTGGTGTGGAGCCTCTCTAATAAAAAGTGTTATGGGGGAATATGACACTCCCATCCCAAAGTAATAACCCCATTTTAGTATTGAAACAAACTAAGCACAGACCACAGGCCTGCTGAACGCCCTTACTAGGCGTAAATCCGGTGCAACTCCACTGACGCTAGTCGAGTGAAATCAGTATTAAACCAATGCGAGAGGAGAATCGGCTTCATCTCTGAAATTCCCTGAAAGTATACTTCATCCTGCCTTGGTGCAGGGGGATGGACTGGCTGACTCTGGAGGTCCCTCCCAGCCCTACTTGTCTATGATACAAAGCGTAGGGGCCTTTGCCTTTGGACTGTTCCACGTCTATAGCTCGTCGACATTTTATCATCAAAAAGCTGGAAGGGGTGGGAGGGAGGGAGATGAAATGGGCATGTCGTACGACCCTTTCATGGAAATATTTGATATTTCTCAAAACATTTCATCCAAACAAAATGGAAACATTCAATGTGATCTGAATCAAAATGAAAAATTGTAGGGTCTTCCCCCATTCTTCTCCTTCCCTGCCCCCCCGCCCGCTCTTTTCCAAGGGGAAAAAAAGAGAAAAAGAGAAGAAAACAAAACCCCAACCTCCAAAATTCTTTCATTTCATTTGGACGAAAAGGTCCAAGTTTCTACGGAAAAACTCAGACATTTTTTCCCCCTCATCTTTTTCAAAAAATGTTCACAGAACACACTATTTTTGGCCAGCCCTCGCTCTGCCAAGCAAGCTCTGAAACAGTCACTTATTCAGCTTTGAGGCCTGCTGCTAGTAGAAGCCTAGGCAGATGAGAGTTTGATTCCTGTCCAGTGTGAAAGTGCGTTGGGGTGGAAAGGGGGTTAAAGTTGTACTGGTCACATGACTGGTGATCACATGATACGCGGTAAGCAGAGATAAAGTCAGCTTCTTTGAGCTTCTGATTGATTTTTACTTTTATCTCCCACGTTGTTCTCTTTTTTAAATGCATGGCAGAGATGTCTAAAGCTCTAAATGCATGCCCCATGGCATGGGGTTTATATGAGATCAAAATCTAAATAGATAAAGATACTAGGATCATTTATACCTAGTATGATCCATTAATTTTCTCCCCTACCTGTACTCATCACCTGAAATCCTAGGGAGATCCCATCTTAAATACAACACAATTTTATTCACCATATTCATTTTAATGTCAACCGTATTTTGTGTGCGAGTATTTCATGCAAGTGCATGAGAGAGACCCAGTTAAACCGATGTCACTGACCTCACTCTCTCTAGCCCTGCCCACATCTGCAAGGAGGTAAAGCTTAGCTCCTGATGGCAAGAAAGTCATTTTCGAAACAAGCTGCAGAACCGGTTGCTGCGTCTTAATCAGAATTATTATTTTTTTAAAAAAGGATATAAACAACTCTTCCTCCCAAAACCTGGTTAGGCAAGAATGTTCTGGGTGTGGGCTGCCTTGTATAATTAATCGCACAGCTGTGGCTTCTGATCCCTTTGTAACATCTCCCTCTCTCTGGCTCTACCCAGCATAGTTCTGGTGTTCTCCACCTCCCAGCAGCTCAAGGTGTGTCATTTAGGCAGAGGCTTTCCTGCATTCCTCCTCCATTCCTTGCTGACTCAACCACCAGCAAGGTTGCCTGCTCTACAGAGAAGAGCAGTTGGACAGAAGATCTACCCCCTGCCAAGAGGGCTGAGAAAGGAGCAAAGAACAGAAAGGTCAAATCATTCCTCTGCAAAATGGAAACAGGGTGTGCCACAAGGACAAATGGCGTGGCTGGGAACCAAGAAGATATGACTTGTCCGTCCCCCTCTAAGAAAGAGGGAGAGGAGCTGAAGAAGTCCACCAGTCCCAGTGGGGGTGAGAAGGAAGGTGCCAAAAGCACCGGCAGTCCTTCTCTGGAGACGGGGAAACTGAAGAGCTCCATCTACTCGGGGACTGACTGGAAGAGGCCGATCATCCAGTTTGTGGAGTCAGACGAGAAGAAGTCATCCTACTTCAGCATGGATTCAGGGGATGGGAAGAAGCTATCATACCCTGGGGTGCAGCTTGGGGATGTGAGTCGGCCCCCCATCTCCTTTGTAGACAAAGGGGACTTGAGGAAACCGCTCTTCATGGCAGAGTCGAAAAAGACCTTCTTCTCCAGCGAAGGAGAGGGTAGGAGGTCATTGTACTCAGGCGGGCAGATAGGGGATTTGAAGAAGCCCTCCTTCCCTCCGGTGGAGACAGGGGACCTGAAGAGACCTAGCTACAACATGGCCAACAGAGTGCCCGGGTCGAGACCCCGCATGAAGCTAGAGGAGGTCCTGTGCGACTCCTGCATCGATAACAAGCAGAAGGCGGTGAAGTCCTGCCTGGTGTGCCAGGCTTCCTTTTGTGAGCTGCACCTCAAGCCCCATCTGGAGGGGGCTGCTTTCCGGGATCACCAGCTGCTGGACCCAATCAAGGACTTTGAAGCCAGGAAGTGCCCGGTGCATGGCAAGACCATGGAGCTGTTCTGCCAGACAGACCAGATGTGCATCTGTTACCTCTGCATGTTCCAGGAGCACAAGAACCACACCACAGTGACGGTGGAGGTTGAGAAATCGGGGAAAGAGGTAATGCTCTCCACTGCCTGTTCCCATCATTCTTTCCACTCATCTAAATAGTGGACAGCTCCCGCTCTGTTCCCACCTGCAATTCCCCCCACCCCACAGAATGTCTAGGTATAATGTTACTTACTCTGGGGAGGCGGAGCATTTGCAGCGGCCTTGAACGGACATGGCCGGTGCACTGGATGACATTAGTAAGGCACTGATATGGTCTAACAGACTGATCTTGGGGAAATGGGTGTGAGGCAACCTGGGTTCTAGTCCCTGCTGTGCCCCCTAGCTCACCGTGTGTCCTTGAGCAAATGATTTAGGACCCAATTTTTTAAGAGCAACCTCAAATTTTGAATGCCTCAGTTTTTCAGTACACAAACCTAGGCAGGTAGGGCCTAGTTTGAGTTCAAGGTGTCTCCAGTTGGGGACCCAAAGGTGGTGACCCTCAAAAAAAAAATCAGTGGCCACTTTTGAAAAGGTTGGTCTGAACCTCTCTGAGGTTGTTCCCATCCCCCAAGGAGATGACAATAATGCCAGCCCGCCCTTTGTTGGGACAAAAGCTGCATAGTAAATGCAAAGTGTTGTTATCACTGAGCTGTTCACTTGTACAGAAGCTTGCAGGACTGGAATCCTATTTGAGAGGGAGTCTGCAAAAGAGTGTAGTAGCCTCACTATTAAGTAAGGGCTAAAGAAAGACCTTCCCACCTTTGTTCAGTCTGTTTGCTGAGTGGATGTGGTATAGTTACTACAGGGGTGTGGGATTGAGGTCAGGGCCCCATTGTGCTAGGTGCTGTATGGGCTAGTCCTTGCCCAGAGACCTTCCAATCAAAATAGATATGACAGAAAAAGGCCGATTATCCCCATTTTACACATGGGGACTTGCGATACCGAGATCAAGTGACTTGCCCAAGGTCACACAGGATATCTGTGGCAGCGTCAGGAAATGAACCCAGATCTCATTCCTGCGTCTTAAGCGCAAACCCATCCTTTCTTTGAGGATTGGGAAGCCACTCAGATACCATGGTGAACAGGAAAATACAAATGCCAAAAGGGACAGAGGCTGAGAATTCTTCAGTGACACTAAATACAGAGAACTGGTTTAACTCTTCTTAAGGCCGAGCAGAAGGAAACGGCCTACCCTTTTCAGTTAAGTGCATGCAAGAGGGATTTCCAGGGAATCTAGAATGATCAGATATGTTAATGGTGAAGAAGGGCAGCAGGGAAGTCTGTCTAATCTCCATCCTCTCTTACACAGTTTGCAGTCTTGCTTGCAACATTGTCCTCATCTAGCTGCTTTTTAAAACCAGCCTAAATGATGGTTTGCTCATATCTCAGCAACTCTCTATATAAAGAAATCCCAACTAAATCCCTGAAGGTCTTTCTCAGTCTGCAGGTTAATTTCATGCCTCGTTGTTACATTTGATGCCTTGTAGCATCTGCATTGCCTCTATTCCCTTTAACATCATGTCTAATCTCAGGGAGGTCCCCGCTTAATCTCTGCTCTCTGGCCATCATGTTCTCTCTAGCTCTTTTGATTAACTCAGGTCTCCAAGCGGCCCTGCATCCTTGCGGTTGCTCGATGGACCTAGACCATCCTGATTGTAAGCAAGTGACCATAACTGGGCAGGCAGAAAGATAGCCTCTCCCCTCCCCCAGGACTTAAGTGATGTCATTTGATTTCTCATATCTGTCTTTGTCCATTTATTTGGCTCTCATTAGTACCACGGCTGAGTCCCTGGGGAACTCAAGCAGGACTTCAAATACATCCCTGAACTATGTGGTTCCCACTGCTGCTAAGCCTACAGGATTCAGGGGTTTATCAATGTGAATCACACACATGCACAAGGGTTTTCTAGACTACAGGTTTTGGCCATGTTGTAACTTGAATTAATTGGAAATCAATTAGTTTAACTGTAGTTGCTTATTTGTTTCTGGTGCTGGTTAATTCACTCTAGGCTGAACCATAATGAGGAAGGAACAGGGGAGAGTATCTACATTAGCATTTATAATTGCTTGTGAGTGGTGGAAGCTAATTAGCTTGAATTAAAAGGCCACCACAAACCGGAGTCCAGAATCCTCCCACATACAATCAGGTCCTTCTGCTGCTCATCATCTGACAACAAGGGAAATCTGTAGGGATGCTTCTTCCTTGGAATCCATTGAAATTTATCCCAAATACATGGGACTCCTGCAGCAACGTTATTTTCCTTTCCTGTTACACTTGATCCTATTGATTGCTTTGAATGCCTGAGAACACGGTAAGACGCACCAACCTGTCACATACCAAACTGTGTTCTCCTTATCGTAGGTACTTAGACAATCCCCTGACCATAGGGTCTGAACACCTCACAATCTTTTTAATACATTTATCCTCACACCGCCCCTGCGAGGTAGGGCAATGTTATTATCCCCATTTTACAGATAGTCTGTCTGTCTGCCGCAGTTTCCTAAGTGACTTGCCCAAAAATCACACAGGCAAGTCTGTGGTGGAGCAGGGAATTGAATGCTAGTCTCCTGGATAGCAGTCCACCCCACCAAACCATCCTGCCTCTCCCTGTCTTTCCCTCTGCTACACTGCAGAGTATGCACTTAAATCCTCCCCAAGGCACCCTTCCTGGTTAGTTTCCTGCTACAGATTTAAACAAACAGTAACATCCTCAGGGCCAGGCTGTTTAAAAAGCAACAAATCATAAAGCTAAGATAGCAGTACAAAATGTTGGCAAATGGTGGCTGCTGATAGCAAATGCACACACACAACTGATTCGCCAAGAGATTTCTGCAGCACAGATGACACCCGGCATTTTAAAAAGACACACTCCGCTCACAACCAATTTTGCAGGCCTGTTTTCAAATGAGGAAGTATCAGAAATACCCAACAACCACCGATCTGTAAACAACACTGCATTACCGTCCATCCCAAGCCTTAATATTCTGCATATCAGATCACATCTAGTGGAGAGTGCTTTGATATTTTTTTTTCTTTTCCCTTTAAGGAAAAGTTTACATTGTACAGCAGGTTTAATGAAGTGGTTGAGAACTGACATTCAAGTGACTGGAACTGGGCGTTGCTCATTTCAACAAAGTGGCTTTAAATGGAGCGAACAAGGCTTTGAAGTTGACTGTTCATTCCAATGGTCTGGGGTGCTTCCACTCAGTGCCCTTTCTGTATTGCTACAGGCTGTCGGCTACAGAGCAAACAGTCACTGATATACACAATGGAGGAGCTTTTCCCCCTCCCCCATTGATGTAAGGTGAGGTTTTGGTTTGGCTTGTCTATGAGACCTTGTGTACAGTGGAGTTTTCAGCCACTGGAGAAGTTTTGCTGCTATCCTAGATGTGATCCTAATGCAGACAGTCTATTCGAGGGCAGCACATCTTGCACCGGTGTAGTTATTGACAACTTGAAGGTTGGGTAAACTGCACTGCTGCAAATCAACCCTTAGAGCAACTTTGCTTCTTCATTAAGATTTTGTATTGGTGCAGTTACAGTCCCAGAGGAGCCAGAGCCAAATCCACCAATGTAGATGAGACCTGGAGTAACCTGAGCTGGGGTTCTCCAACCTTTGCCTTCCTCAGATCATTATGGGAGGGAAAGCTTGACCCAATCCCCCCACTGTTTGGTTCTGAAACTATTGGGAAAAGTTGCGCAGTCTGAGAGCAAAGCCAATAGATCTGGACCTTGGGGAAGCCTCCCAGCACGGGGGAATTTTCCTTAAGTAGCCTGGAGCTGGCACAAAGTCTCTACGATACCCTAAAAATCCCTCCTGTAAGGCTGTTCCTAGGCATAGGTGTGGGGGTGTCTGGAGCATCCCTGTGCTCTGGCTATTCCCAGCTGCCAAAATAGCCCCCCTGGGCCACAAGCAGCTGAGTGGAATTTAGGCCAGCCCTGAGGCTGCTGTAATCTGTGCTGGATGCTGAACCGGCCTCCCAGGTAGCCCCAGAACCAAGGCAGCAAAGAGGCACCTTTGCCCAAACCCTCTGGTTGCGTGCTTGGATATGCTCAGACCCGTAACTGGGTTCGAAAAAGAATTGGATGAGCTCATGGAGAATAGGTTCATCAATGGCATTAGCCAAGGTGGCGAGGGACTCAACCCCGTGCTCTGGGTGTTCCTACACCTCTGATTGCCAGAAGCTGGGACTGGGTGACAGGGGATGGATCACTCAATAAATTGTCCAGTTCTGTTCATTCCCTCTGAAGCACCTGTCATCAGCCACTGTCGGAAGACAGGAAACTGGGCTAGACAGACTGTCTGACCCAGTCTGGCCGTTCTGATGTTCTTACCCACTAATGAATTGGGACCTTTGTTTTCAGATCTTTTAATTCTCTTGTCACTAGTTATGCTGTATTCAAATTTCCTTCTCTTTCCCTTCTACCTCCCAGCTTATTTTTAGATTATTTTCCCTGTTCTTTTCTGTGAACAGTTTTTTCATCTTCCAATCTTTTTATAAATTACCTCTCCACAGAGTACTCTAATTTGCTTCAGTTACCCCCCCTCCCAATCCACTTGATTTAATCTGCATCTTTCTTGCCTTTTGCTGGTGTCTTCATAAGCTTTCCCATCTTCCCTTGGCCCTGGTGCCATATCTGGTGTGGATAACTACAATATTTAGATTCTGGCTACCTAAATTGCCTCTGATTTACACCAAAAATGGCATTCTTGCTCTAAATCATAGAGAAGTGTTTCTTGTTAAAACAGCTGCCTCATTCCACTCCAGAGGCAGCTGCATTTCAGTGCTGGAGGCAGGGATAATTATAACTTATACAGTGAGCTAGTAATAATTGGGGAAATCCTGTTGGGATCCATTTTCATAAAAAGTACCATCAAAATTCAGGATCATCATCACCGCCATCCATCCATCAGCTTCAATTCTGCTGACAGTGCTTTCTATCCAGTCCCCCTCCCTTCAGAAAGAGATGATCCATTCCAAAGAAAGCCCCAATGCCCTGCAGACCTAAACCCCTCTGCACTGGCACTTGCTTTCCAGCCATACGACGAAGATCTTGTTCCTGAAAATGATACCAGTAACGCTTACGAGAAAACCACCTTCATAGTCCAACTCTTTCCTTGACTAACCATTCAGTGCTACCAGAAGGTAACCCCACAGACCTGGTTGTCTGTGAAAACCCTTGCCGTTCAGTTTCATTTCTGAATTTGGGCTGGCTATTAGAGAATAATGGGGGCTTGGAGCCAAAGGGTTCGCATCCCATGGCGCCCCACCTCTGCACCAATGGTTGACTATGCCCTGTATATGACATTGCACAGCATGAGGGAGAGAAAGAAAGCCTTCAGGAAGGCTGCTACGTGGTCAGGGACTGTTCCAGCATGTGCTGCTCCAGGTAACCTATTCCCTAAACACAAATCAAGGAATTCAGTCTCATCCCTTCACCTTCCTGCTCTGAGGTCCAGCAAAATCTCCTCTATCTTAGATATATCAATAGCCCCCCTCATTGTCATAATATCTTTTCCTGAGGCCAATCCACCTTTCCTCTTCCACTCATTGTATGTTAGCTGGAGCTGGTCGGTGAACAAGCCCCAGATGCATCCTTTCCCAGCCACTCAACCTGCTTATGTCTGCTTTCCACTCTCTGTACACCTGGAACTCTGGGATATGGCTCTATGTGGGTAGTCACAGTCCAACAGCCCAAAGGGGCCTCCCCGGACCTAGGAACTGTAAAATGGCTTGGGGGGCCCCTTTTAGAGGATCACAGATACCAACATGCAAAGACTGTTCTAAGTGAGATTTTGCTGGAGAAACAGGGATACAACTTTTAACTTCACTGAGCTATATTGGAGTGGCTGGATTTTTTTTTTTTTTGATGGGGCAATAGGAAAAAACCTGGCAAATTAGGTTTCCCCTGATAAATAGGGACTTATTAAAGAGGGACAGTTTGAATCAATGGGTCTCAAAAGCTGCTGCAGTTTGCTCAAGCTGGCACTCTGATACCACGGTGATGGGCACAAGTGTAAGAACCTCGTAGACAGATTTCCTTGGCTTGAGCTTGGTTGGGCTTGTTTGGCTGACTTTCTGCTGTGTGCATTATTTATGTTGTGCAGCTAATCTCTTAAGTCACATGGTACTCTTTCCACTACCCGACTGGATGACTGAAACCTTTAGGCCCTCCTTACACTACAGCTATCATTAAGATAGGGAACCTAGTTACAATGTGGTTGAAATTGCTAGAAGACCTACTTCTGTTAGCCACGGCTGTAGCAGTTCAATCGCCTCCGTGTGGCCCAAGTACCCCATAAACAGGGACAGAGTGGGTTACACACATAGTGAGTGACCCCAGCTGCCAGTGGAGCCAGCGAGAGTTAAAGGTACTTTGCATCTTTGAAACTAGCTTTAGCTTAGGTATGGGGATACGGCACAACTGAATCATATTGTAAGCAAACCAGCATTATATCTCGATTCCCTGATTGGTTACAGTTATAGTGTAAACCCAGAAGCGGAAGACCTTGAAATAGTCACGCAAGTTCTCCTGACGCAATTCACTGTGCTGTGCAAAGATGATAGCCACCCATCTTGGCTGATCCCAGGGATCTCCAGAGCTAAAGATCTGAATCGCTACAACCTGAGCTAGGCTCTAGAGGTGGGAACTAGACCATCCTCACCCTTTGAAGGCAGAACGCGGAGGGAAACACAGCAAACACTGATAGATGGGTTACACAACCCGTAATTGCATTGGTATTCGGGCTCTCGCTCTTTACATGAACATCCTCATCGACCAATAAATCAGTTGTACAAATGTTTGTGGGAAGCCAATAAAAAGGGGTCATGAAGGTATCAAAGCAAAGTTGCTGATTTAGACCAAGCAAATGTTCCCAGTCACTCCCCCACCTCGCCTTTTTTTTTTGCTGCCTTCACCCAGCTCTAGCAGAACATTAAAACCCTAGACTCAGAGCACATTAATCCACAGTCCTGTCTAAACAGAATTCCTGCCGGGGGCGTCATCCCCTGGTTGCAACACTAATCAAACGTCATTCCATAATTACATGAAAACTGCTACTGCTGCACAAACACGCCCTGGGTTGGGCCCTTCATTTCATACCCCGCTGAATTTTGAAACAAGCCTCTTTGCCCTCCAGCTAATGACTCCAGCATGATTAAAAGCCGTACCATTTGCAATCCCACCCTTCCCGAGCAGGAGATTCTGCTGCTTCCTTTGCTTAGGGAGCCACATCTCTTGACCCAACTGAAGACAGCGGGATCTTTTCCAGCTGCCAGTGTATGATATCCATTGAAGTGGTGCCAGGAGCCTGTAGCTCCCAGCCATTATGGTTCAGGGCCAAATGCATAAGTAAAAGCAGAAATTCTCTTTGAAGTAGGCCATACGCTGCTCGATTTCACAGGTCTCCCCCTTTCCTCCCTCCCACAGGCTGAGCTCTCGCTGCAGAAGGAGCAGCTGCAGCTGAAGATCATAGAGGTAGAAGATGAAGTGGATAAGTGGCAAAAGGAGAAGGATCGCATCAAGGTGAGGACGGGACGTTCTCTTTGGCTTTTCCCAACTGCCCCCTTTCCCCTTCTCACCCACATGCTTTCCCCGGTTTTTCACACTTTCCTGCCCCTCTCGCCTCCCCGCTTTTCCCGTGCTCTGATTCTTCCGTTCACATTCTCATATCACACTCATTTCTCCCTCCCTCCACTCCTCTCTTATCACTTGATCAACCACACTCATTCTAAGTCTGGGAGAATGGTGTCCGCTGCAATTCTCACATGACACACCCTGCAGGAGACCAAGAACGCACAAGATGGACTTGCTAGATAACTATCCTTGTTACCTTCTTGCCTGGGGTTACTGGTGCTCTCTCTCCATCCAGCTATCCAGCAAGCATCACCGAAGGCTAGTCTACACACAAAGGTTGGGTTGGCTCAACTATACTGGCATAGTTAAAATGATTCAGCCCCCGCAATACGGATCAAGTTATACCCATAGAAAGGTGCCTTATACCGATACAGCTTATTTCTGTATGGGAAAGGGAATAAGCTATACTGGTATAGGCACCTTTATACTGGTATATCTACATCCATAGGAGAGGACCAATGTAAATATCGGTCAACATAATTCACACCCTACCTGGACACCAGGCCCAACCAAGTATGTACAGTCAACAAGAAATCCTGCCTTCTCTCAGTCCTTCCACAACTGTACCTTGGTTTTCTTTCTTCCTTTAATATTATTTTGGGAAGCCAAGCTAGAAAGCTTAGGCCTGAACATGGGACTATCCTTGGTCATTCTGGGACACAATTTCAAAAGGACCAAAGGGCCAATCCTCAAAGGTATTTAGGTACTTCCATTGGTTTCAATAGGAATTAGGCACCAAAATACTATTGAGGACCTGGGCCTAAGTGACTTAGGAGCCCAGGTCCTATTTTCAAGCGTCACTTCAGAACCTAGGACTCTCTTGAAAGTCCAAGGGACACAGGCTTGTCTACACTAGAAATGTTTGCTACTGTCACTACACTGGTATAGTTAACATGGCAGAAACCCGCTGAGTGTGGACATATTCACGCCAGTACAAAAGTGCTTATATGGATGTATCTTAGTGTAGTGTATATAAGCTCTTTCAGTATAACTGCATACAGACTAGAAGTAATACTGCTTTAGCCATGCTGGTAGAACATGACCCTAGCAAAGTTGTACCAATGTAACTTTTCTAGTGTGGCCAGACCTTCGGGTAGGATCTCTGCTCCCATGGGCTGGCTGTTGAGAATGCTCTGCCACCCTCCAAGCCTCAGTCCCAAGGGTTTCACTCTAGTAAGTGACTCCTTTTAAGTGACAATGATGAATCTTTATTTTGCAGTAGCGCCCAGAAACCCCATCCAGGGCCCCATTGTGCTGGGTGCTGCACAAACACAGGCAGGGTCCCTAGCCCAGAGAACTTCCCGTCTAAGAAGTCTCCATGCTACACTTCTCCAGACACAGCCTAGGATTTCAGCCTCTCCAGCTTGCGTTTTGATAGGCTAGGGGATCTGCATGCACAAATGCTGCCTAATGGGAGGAAGGGGCCTGGCCATGTGTGGAATAGCTGGAGGTGCTGGAGAGGGGTGTCTGCCTCCGACATCATGCTGTTCTTCCTCTCCTGAACATACGTTGCGGTTGTGTTGGATTGCGGGAGTCCCCGGTCTGAGCGCCTCACGCCACATACCTTCTATATCCCCCCACTAGAACTTCACCACCAATGAGAAAGCCACCGTGGATCAGCATTACAAAGAGCTGGTCCGCGACCTGGAGAAGCAGCGGGATGAGGTGAAGGCTGCCCTGGAGCAGAGGGAACAGACCGCGGTGGAGAACATAAAAGAAATCGTGGAGGAGCTAGAAGAGAGGGCAAAGCTGCTGCAAGAGGACAAGGAGACCAGGGAGCAGATACATCAGATCAGTGACTCGGTGCTCTTTCTGCAGGTAAATCGAGGCGGTGTCTTTCCTCCACTCCTGTCTCTACTAAGAAAGGGATATCTCTGATGGGCAGATGGTCCACAGGCGTAACAGAACGGGGTCAATATACACCAGCTGGCAATCTTGCTGTGAAATGTTAGAGTCTGTTTTTTGGAGACGTCCCCCTGACATAAGCAGGAATCAACTAACTGAGCAGGGTATCCAAGGCTTTCACCCGATCAGAGGGCGTTCACATGATACTGCATTGCCTAGGAGCGATGCACAATCTTAGCGGATTGATCCCGCTACCTCTCCTGAAACCTAACATCCCCCAGCCTCCTCAGAGCCCTAATCTCCATTGTATTTAACCTCTTCTGAATCTCTCCTTAGCCTCCCCTGCATCCTAGCCTCTCGGTACTTTAACCTCCACACCTTCCGGTTGGCAGGAATTTGGCGCAATGATGAGGAACTATATCGCCCCGCCATCTCTCCCGACTTACAGCGTCTTGCTGGACGGGGACACCATGAGCCCGTCGATGGGGCTCCTCCGGGATGATCTGCTGAACGTCTGCATGAGACATGTGGAGAAGATCTGCAAGGCAGACCTCAGCCGGAACTTCATAGAGAGGAATCACATGGAGAATGGTAGTGTTTCCTTGAGCTGCTCCTCCCTCCCTTTTTCTGCTTTCTATTCATATCCAGAGTCAACCCCATCTCCAGGTCACAGCATTTCCCTGTAAAAAAACTTCAACTTTTTTTTCCCATTGAAATTTTCCAGCCAGCCAGGCCCATTCCCCAAACTCCAGCAAAGGAGGTAACACAAAGTCAGTGATGAGGTCAGAGCTCAGAGGTCAACAGACGTAAGCTTCCGAGTCACTTCTGAAGTTTCATAAGTCTAAATTCTAAGGCCAGAAGGGACACTGTGATCATCTAGTCTGCCCTCCTGCGTAACACAGAATGGGACTTCGCCATCTGTGACTTAGGCCTTGCAACACTGCTTGTAGCAATGCTTAAATACCTTTACACATCTCAGGTACTTTAGAAAATTTTACCAATAGTTTAATGGATACTGCTTAGAATCTGGCTAATAAGTCCAAGGGTGTTCAAACTGCTGGGAAAAGTTATTTAAGGTAATCCAAAAAACTCTTCACAGCCATCATATCTGCAAACCATAGTTATACTTGAAAGAAGGAAGAGTTTGTATCTAGTGACTGCAAGGAAATAACTCTACAATTACTTATTGGCCTTAATTTACAGACTCCCCGAGTCAACCTAGCAAGCTCATCTGCAACCGATTTGATCTTTCATTGTTAAAAACTTCACTGGGAGAAATAATATATTAGTAGAGTGAAACCTGTTTAATATCAGTCTCCAAAGAGACTCCGCTTGTTGTTATAACAGGTGCCTGCTTAATAATCTTGCAAAGAGGCAGAACCTTCAAACAGCATCCTGAGAGTTTTAATATGGCAGAAATAAATCACAGCAAATAAACCACAACTCCGTTTGCTAACGTAAGAGTCAAACCAATGCAACTAACAAACTAAACATCGGGTGAAATTCACCTCTTTGCAGAGAGCTGGCAGAAGGCTCATACACCACTCAAGGCCTCACAACCAGGCTGAAGTCAGATGTAAGCGGCACGTAAGCCTTGTGTTGGCTCTTTGCACAGGGTCAATTTTGCACATTTAGAACTAAGCCTGACCCAATACCTCTCATCCAAACCAGTTCCAGAATTCGGAGCTGTGTGCAATCTAGGGCAACTTTTTGCATGTGTCTTTATTATGGGCCACAGTAAAACCCCTTGATCTGAAAATCCTCACATAATGGGGTGTTTGCAATTCTACATCCAGGTTTGAATTTCAGTTGCTTGCGCCCACATCTATGCACCCAAGAGAAAACATCCCTAATCTTTAAGTGGTTTCCATTTCTGGCCAGTGCAGCAGGTCACTCAAAGGGAAATGCCCAAACCCCAAAGTTGTGATGTGGATGTTTTAAACAAGGGGTTTAGTAGGGGGCCTCTTTCTAATTGACTGCAATGCATTTGACTCAGCTGTTCAGGTCTCTGGGTAGTGGAACCCCCCTAGGTAAGTGGTTGACTACTATAGGGAGAGTTAAACTGGAAGCGATAGGAAATCTCACAAGGACGGAGACTGTGCCAGGTGCTTGTGGATAGCAGGTGGACATAAATATAGGTTGGGTTGTAAAATGTCAGCTTCTATAAAGTGTTGCTCCTTCTTGATCAGTGGGATTTCTGTATGGGGACTCATTAATTCAACGCAGACGGTACATTTCTCATGTGCAGTTAGATCCAAGCAACAAACTTAATTCTTTGCTGGCAAAAGGTGCCAGATTGACAGCTCAGGAGAACAAAGTCCTTTATTTACCCAGGTTCAGCAGCCAGCTGAGTCTCTTAACTCCTCACCCTGTCAATACTCCTTGATCCAAATGTCTAAGACCCTCACCCAACCAATATGATCCAAGGCCTCCGCCTCTAGAGATGGGGCTGGAATGCAGTTTCCACGGCCCCAGCAGATTTTGACTCCCCTCTTCAGAGTGTGCCAGCTATCCTGGGAAAGGGCCAGGGCCTTAGAAGCCACTGAAGAGGGGAGTCAAAAACTTTAGGGCAACTCCCTCGTAGGCCCCTCTCCTTTTTCTCAGGCGTTTTGCTTGCAGGTGGAGAGGATGTCTCTCCTATTCCAAGACTTGGGATACTCTGCAGATGGGGGCATTGTGACTAGATAAGCTGATCCAACTCATCCCCAAGTAGGCTCCCCTGTGATCATGGTGGACACGCTGAGTGTGAGCCACACACACCTGACTCAGGGGAAGTCTTCCCGTTGGCATCCAAGAACTTTCAAATCAGACCCTTTGTTTGTAACTGGAGAGGAGTGTCTCTAGAGAACATTTGATGGGCATGTCCCAATGAACCCCCAAACTAACATGTAATGCCCTGGATGCCTGCTAGAGGATAACAACCAGTAGCGGCCCAGTTTGAGATTTTGACCTACCAGTGAAAGGATTTGACTCCATTCCCCTGAGCCATCAGGTTCTCTCGTCTGTCCAATCAGTGTAAGGCCAAGGAAAATTGTGCAAAAGTGTCAACTAGCGAGGAGGCACTTGCTGTCCATCCCTCAGCTCTTTGGGAATCATCCACGAAGCTGCTAGTAAGGAACTTTCTCATTTTGTCACACCGAGCCCCAGGCTTCTTGTCACACATTCATGGGGACCTCTAGCGCTGGTTCATCGAGTGGTTGAGTCCCACCTTTCAGTCCTCTGCCTCTTCTATGAGGAACTGCTGCTTCCCAAAACATTGGTTACTCTATCTTCTCACTAGTGATCTTGGGAGCACAGCCTGTGTGGGAAGGGGACAGAGGCAGATGGAGGGGGAGGCTGCTACACAGTCAGAGAGGCCCGGATATAGCAAACGAGCGCATTGTCTAAGATCCCATTTTCACCCACAAACCCTTCTGCCAAGAGCCTTGGTGCATTAATGATGCCAACTCTGAACAGAGGGGCAGGAGGAAAGAGAAGAGGGAGTGGCAGAGAAGAGGGAAAGAGGACAGGGAGGAAAGGCTAATGTAAATTCTGCCCAGGACAGGTCTTTATTAGAAAACTTCTCCAGCAGGATCCGGTTGAGACAGTGGCTCCAATCCTGAGCCTAATGGGGTTAATGGGCGTTTTGCCACTAACTTCAAAAGGGATGAGACTGCCTCGGTGACCCTGGAGTCAAATCCACTTAGATACCTTTGTTCTGTACAGCCACCCTCACTTCACCCCATCCCAAGGAGAACTAAGGAAGTCTATTTTCAAAGGATCCATCTTGCAAGGGCAAAATGGTTTCTCCCTAAAGGTCTGAGGAAGGCCAAAGGGGAACGGCCCTGGCCTATGCTGCCCCATCCCACCCACCCCTCGCCTCTGCTGCTTCCAGTCCTACCTCCTGCTGACCCAGACTTTGCTCTGCTCCTCCAGGTGATCACCGCTACATGCTCAATAACTACGAGTGGAATCAGCCTGACAACGTGAAGAGATTCTCCATGTACCTGACTCCAAAAGGTACCGTGACTGACCCTTCTCCCTCAAGCTCTCTGTCCGTCCACGGCCGGGCTGCCTCTAAACAAAGCAGGGCAGACAAGACTCAGAGATGCAACGTATGGCGTGTCATTTGCTTCCTCTGACCACTTACTTTTCACATCACCATCCTGGAATCGGGCATATTCAGCCCCTTCATACTGTTCATGCCAGGTCTGAATCTGGCCCCATGTTTTCTGTCTAGCCTAAAAACACAGACATTTTTGCACTCTCTGAAACAGGGCAACAGACAAGGTGCTGCCCAGGGTAACCGGCTTTGAGTGCAAAGCCCGGAGGAGCACTGAAGGGCTCAGGGCTTGTCTCCCTCGGACAAAGGTGTGCTCTGACCTTGCCTTAGCCAACATGAGGTAAAACCCTAGTGAAGACGGGGCAGTCTGAAGTTTTAACATGAGTTAGCAGATTGAGCTCTTTACCTCGACCTGCTAACATGTATGAAAGCTCAGGAGTCTTGGGATCTACTCCCAGCTCTGCCAAGGGATTGCTGGGAAACATGGGGCATATCATAGCTCCACTCGCTGGCTAGATTGAGCCTCTTGTATCTTTTGCTATATGGAGAACTGCACTGAATACCCTTGGTCACAACGTTATCCATCCCCTGCATTAGTAGGTGGACATATTACAGTGTAATAGACATTATGCACCGCAGGAGCGGCGCCAGGGTTTTTGGTGCCCTAGGCAGGGGTCTTTCCGCGCTCCCGGTCGTCGTTGGCAATTCTGCGGCGGGGTGGGGGTGGGGTCCTTCCGCACTCTCAGTCTTCGGGGCACTTCGGCGGCGGGTCCCAGAGCGAGTGAAGGACCCGCCGCAGAATTGCCGCTGAAGACCTGGAGCGTGGAAGGACCCCCCACCGCCGAATTGCTGCTGAGGGTGGCAAAATGCCGCCCCCCCAAATCCAGGCGGTCATCTAAATGGAAGCGCCGGCCCTGATGCACCAGATTCTACAAACGCTACAGGGAGCAGTGTTTACTACTCAGGGCTGTCCCATTGAAGTCAATGGGACATTCACTTTAATAAACCAGATGGGATTCACAGGTTAGTAGTGCACAGAGCTGGCTGAATGCTGCAGAGCCATGGTTGGAATTCACACCAATGCCCTCAGCCACCCCTTATTGGTTTGTTATTTGCATGTACACACTGTAGGAGAAGCAGCTGCTGCCCCAACAGCGCCCCGATTGGCATGAGAACAGGGGATTCATTCCCTAACAAGGCTACTCCTTAGTTGGTATTTGCTCTCAATCATTTGCTATTTCTGTTTTAATCAGCCAATGAGGGAGCAAAATCAAGACCATGTCATTTAGGCAATAACAAATAGCACAGAGTCAGAAAGTGAATAGTTCCCAAAAGACACGGGGGGTTGAAAACTGTTTGTCCAAAGATCTCAGCAAAGAGCTACACGTAGTAAAGCCGTTTGCAGACAGCAAGATTGATTCGTAAAGGATTCACAAAACAGGAAAGGGGGCTGGATCCCAAACAACTATTCCTAATAATAAATAACTTCACAGCAAGTTATCAAACCTGTACATTCCTTCGATACCCATCTCAGTGCATCTCTCCCTGCATTTGAACAGACACCCCCTCTTGATGCAGTGCTGGGGCCTTGCACTCCCCCCAATTAGTTTTCAGAGGGAGGTTCTTACCAATAGGGGTTTTGTGACAGGGCACCACAGGGAACCCCTTAGCACTTGCTAAATACAGGGACAGTCTTCTGCTTCAGAGCCCTCTAGCACAGTAGTTCTCAAACTTTTGTACTGGTGAGCCCTTTCAAATAGCAAGCCTCTGAGTGCATGTGCAGATTAGCAGTGAGAGGTCTATCTAGAGGATGTACTACAAGGAAACAAGCGTGCAGTGCTTAATCTGATGGCCCCACAGTATCATATACAATGACAGGCTGCGGTACCAGCTAGTGCAAAGTAATCCTAGTGGACACTAGAGAGTGATGTGGTCAAAGGTCATTGGAGTCGGATTCATTTGCAAATCAGTCATTTGTGGCCATCTCAACCCCTCATCTAGCAAGGGGCAGCTCGCTCTCTGTTTAAACCACCTGCCCACAACTGAAAAGTTGGAACAGGGAGGTTACTTGTCCCTAGGGTGACCAGACAGCAAGTGTGAAAAATCAGGACAGGAGGTGGGGGGTAATAGGAGCCTATATAAGAAAAAGACCCAAAAACAAGGACTGTCCCTATAAAATCGGGACATCTGGTCACTCTATTTGTCCCTGTATCTGGTGAGCTTTGCAAGGGAGCGGTGCAGATGTTACGGTGTGTGAAAGGAACATGAATGGAAGTGCTAAAATGAGAGCAGCCCACAGGGTGGCAGCAGACGCACTTCGGAGATCTGGCTCCTTTCCTCTTTGCATATGGCCTCGGTGTCTGGTAGCTTGGAAGATAGGTATGCAGCGGAGACCCACACCTCTGCAGCAAGTGCTGGGGAAACCCTGAAGCACAAGTCTATGGTGGTGGAGGTGAAGTGAGAGTGAATGAGTGAGCAAGAAACTTTTCCCTATTACGTGTGTCTCATGTTCGGAGTCCCAGCCTCTCCCTGCAGGTATCTCTGCAAGATAATCATGCTGAAAAATCATGAGTGGGCAGCTTAATGTAACTAATGATGGCTTTTTGTTACATTGAGGGAGCTTTGTTCACACCGCTCAGAAAGAGGGAGAGAGACACCGCCCTTCCTCTCCCACCCTGGGCATTGTGAAAAGAACAGATGGACAATTCTTCTGCGGCTTGGCTTACTTTAACCTCACCTATACCGTGCTGGTTCTGATTCTAAGTCTGTCAGGAGGACTGTGAGTGGAGCAACACCAGGGCACAGGCCTAGGTGTGGGTTATCAGGAGCTGATTGCTAAACTGGATTCTCTTGTCTTGCAGCCAATTTCAACAACCGAGCGTGGGAATATTCCTCCTTCCAAAATGCAGAGGAGACACTTGGCATTGGTAACTCTGCTTTCTCAATGAAAGGTACTCCTACCGCCTGTGCCAGGGCTTCTCGCCATTTTCCACCCAGTCCACCTCCTTTGCTTCTCCAGCCTTGCCATTTTAGCCACCCTGACACTTTGGGGCAGCCCTAGCTCATATTTGTACCTTTTCTATTTGGTTTATATCATCATCATCTACATTACAATCAGGTTCAGGGTCCCATTGTGCTAAACATCGTTAGGGAGAGTCCCTGCCCCTTATAATCTAAATAGAGACAAAGGGAAGTAGGAAATATTGTTATTCCCATTTTACAGATAGGGAACCAAGGCATAAAGAGATTAAGTGACTTGACCAAAGTCATGCAGGCACTCTGTGGCAGACACAGGAACAGACTGCAGATCTCCTGAGTCTCAGGCCTGTGGCTTACCTACAGGACCATGCTTCTCCTCTCATCTCTCTTTTGTTTAGATTGAAAGCTTGGGCACGGACTATGTTTGTACAGCGCCTAGCACAATTGGGCCCTGTTCTTGGTTGGTCCCTTGGCACTACCAGACTAAACACTCGCCCTTCCCCTTAGGTCTCTCTTCATTTCTCTGCTCATACTCTTAATATTCTCTCATAGGCCTTCCTGCACAACCCACACGGCTAGCAGGATTGTCTCCTTTTTACCACATGCTCTGCCATGAGACTCCCCTCAGCAGGAAGGGCCTGATCCAAAGCTCTAGTGAGGACTCCCGATGACTTCACTGAGCATTGCCCAGGGTCCCAAAGGCTGATGGTGAAAGAGCTTTGGTAGACTTGGAGTCTGCCTAATGATTCTAGTTTGTGGCACACTGGTTTATTAGGGCCTGGCGCCGGCACCACGCATACTGCATCACACACGCGCCGTGGTTTCTCGGAAGAAAGATTCTTCCCTCCCTATGCAGAACATTGACACCATACGAACACCCTGCAAACATCAACCTTCTCTCACTTGGCCTGGCCACCTCCTACCTACTCCCGCATTTGCAGCCCTGGCCTTCCCTTCCTCTGTTGGGTCCTGCTGGGGTTTTCCAAGTACCCCAAGAAGGTTGGGATGTCAGATCCGAAGGCAGCTTTTTAAAACCCAGACCACCACCTCCTCCTCTCTCGTTTCTGGTCGTTAAGAATCCGTTAAAACTAAACGAGATAGCTGTTGGGTAATTATCAGTCCTTTGTTTGCATTCCCAGGGATCTAAGTTCCCTCCGCCCAGCAGGTGCCAGGCCATTATACAGGTTGATGATTACACAGACAAGGACTTTTACCCCTGGAAGGCAACCTCTCGAAGTAACACAAGCTCTTCTCTTTTCCAGTGGGCAATGGAACTAAGATGCCATATCAGTTCCCCCAGATGGGGCAAAGTTCACCTGGTGACTTCAGCAAACAGTCCGACGGCAGCCTCTTCACTAAGACTGGTACAGGGCTTCAGGGATTTAGCAGCTTTATACTTCCCTCTATCGGTTCCTTCCACCCCACCGTTCAGGGGTCAGTCTGTAGTGACTGACCTGAGGGGGGTGTTTAATCCCATTCTCTGCTGCTCCCCCTGTGAAAGGCAGCCTGGAATATGGCACACATGGCCCCCTGAACACTCATTCTGGCTTGGTTATGGGCGTAGCTTAATGCAATGCAGGATTTTGCTCAACTTTGGGGTTGTCAGATCTAATGAACAGTTTGGAGTGATTTGTTGGGGGGCAGGGAGAGAATGGAAAGCAAAAGTTATTTGGGCAGTGGTGGGGGGGGCGGAAAAGGATTCTGGTGAATGACATTCATTGACCCCTCCCTGTAATATCCTAATGGAGACACCTTTTCTAACTTAATAATGTGGGAGGCAGTGTGGCCTAGAAGATAGAGCACTGGATTGGGACCCAAGGGACCTGGGTTCTAATTCCTGGCCTGCTGGGTGACCTTGAGCAAATCATGTTCCTGCTCTGTGCCTCAGTTTCCCCATCTGTAAAATGGGGATACAGATATACTTTGAGATCTCCTGATGAAAAGTGTTATCCCCATCAGTTAAAACAGAGGAACATGCACGTTAAGGGTGAAATCTTAGCCTCAGACTTCACTGAACCCAGGATTTCATCCTCTCCTCCTCACTGGCTACTGCCAAGAGTTGCAATTGCATCAATTCCTGCTAAACAGGGTCAGGCCTGGCCAATATAAAAGCTATGGGTTAGGGTTGCTGGAATGCCATCCTTCAGCTAAGCTGTAAATCCAAGGTCTTGATTTTTTGCAGAAATTAGAGATCCCTTTGCATTCTTTGTAAGAGTTAGAGCAATTAGCCTGGTATCTTGGCCTAACTTTAATTTGGCTAATGACATTCTGCTTCCATAAATTCCCCTGACATTTTAACTGGATAGTTTATTTTTTCACTCCTTCTCCCTGAACTGTTGAATGGTGGTGCCACTGTTCTAATAGATGCTGCAATCCACCCCAGAAGTGGCAGCATTTCGGTCATAGACTATCTGATTCCTAACTATGTGTATTTTCTAATTCTGCAATCTGCGATGGTGCTTGCAGGAAGGGGTGTTACACAGACCAGATCATAACCCCATCACTGCTCCTAACTAGCTATTTTGTATTGTCGCAGCTTACCCTGCCATAGTGAGACACCAAGCTACAAAGGTGCAGCCGCAGACATGGAAATCCTCCAAGCAGTCCATGCTGGTAAGTAATAAGACCTGGACTTGTGCACTCATGGGGCTCCAGCAAGAGAAGGAACTGCTATGGGAGCACCCAGGATGTTGGGAGTCATAAGGGGTGTTTTGGATCTGGAGAAGGTCCAGCAACTAAGCTTCACCAGTGATAGTATTTCTTATTTTTCATAGTCAACTCTGTGTCATTGAGAGATGGGCAGAGTTGCACGGTTCAAACCAGATTCCAAACCTGCCCATGGCTCAGAAACGTTTGGATGCAGGGTTTTGGTTCAACCCCATTTCAAATCTTAATTTTGGGGCTTTAAATGGTAATTTGCTCCAGTCTAGACCTTGCCACAGTTGCTTAGACCAGGGGTTCTCAAACTGGGAGTCGGGACCCCTCAGGGGGTCACGAGATTATCACGAGCTGTCAGCCTCCACCCCAAACCCTGCTTTGTCTCCAGCATTTATAATGATGTTAAATATATTTTTAAAAGTGTTTTTAATTTATAAGGGGGGGTCACACGCAGAGGCTTGCTATGTGAAAGGGGTCACCAGTACGAAAGTTTGAGAACCACTGGCTTAGACTCTGCAATATTACTGTTCACTGCATGGGGGTCACTTATTATAAGTGTGGTCTGTGGTGCCTAGAAAACACATAATGTGGAGTCTGCACACCACACACCATAGCATAAGACTACCTCACATACTGATCAGAGTCTTGAAGGCTGATGCGCTGTATCACTGATTAAGGATCAGTCTTTATGAAAAGTTGGCCAATTCATTGCTACTTTGTACCCTATGTAATCATTTATACCACTCCAAAGTGGTCATAAAACACTCCTAGATCCATGTGGTCGTGTTTTGTACCCGTTTCCCACTGGTCTAAACAAATACCAGTATTACCAACCCCATGTGTTCAAATCTCAAAAGTCAGGCCATCCAAAACTCAAGAGATTTTAAAAATAGTACATTTTGGGGGCTCATTCTTTTTACTTGCCTTCTACTTTTTGAGCCTTTATATTTCATGTTTTCAAGATTTCCTTGCAACCATGATGGGTAGAGGCTTACTTTTCTTTAAAAAACCCAAAAGCAGAGATTCTTAGTTAATTGCCTGACTCCAGGAGCTGGGGCTTCACAAAAACCACCAAATATCTCAACTCACAGGAATCAGAAACACTGGACTACAGAAGGTGCAAGGCCATTTTATTTAATTCCTAAATAAAAACCATACTGGATTAACAAGCAAAACAAGTGATCACATAAAAACCTACTTGAACCTATCTCTCCTGGTTCCCTTATCTCCCTTAGCACCAAAATATCTTAGCATCTTGCAAGATCAAAATTAAATGCATGAAAAGGTCTTTCTCCCCCTCCCAAAAGAAAGTTTATCTTTTAATGATTATTATGCATTTGTAAGAACATGCCATTGCCTTAGGAATGAGAAAGGGAAAAAATACCAGGAGTTAAGAGCACTTACCAGCTAGAAGAGAAGAATGCAGCAACCACTTGCAAAATGGCTGCTTTAGGGTGACAGCTGTTTGGCTCTGCCAAATTTAAAGGACTAGACCCAGAAAGGCATGCTGGGAATAATGTTCCCATAAGAGATATCCCTGCAGTAGGGGAGGTTAGGCGAGACCCAGAAGTTGTTGCTATAGCACATTATTATAATGGGGGAAGCAAGGCTAGAGAAGTGGGTTTCCAGTTCCATCTGACAGTGATGAGATTGAGGGTAGAGTTACTATCTACTAGGAGTGAGCCCCACAATGGGCATGGACCTGTTGTGACAGTCCAGTTCCATTAACACAAATCACACCCTTACTAGTGCCCTGTTATTAATCCAACAGTCTGGGTCGATTCCCCCCTGTAAACACTTGGATCTCTTTCTCGTGCATATAGTAGTTGGGATTATTTTATTTTTATAGTTTATATTCACCAGACAGACCTGAACCAAACAATCCAGATGATATATATGAGCACTAAAAAGTTGCAAAATAGATACATGTGCTCTGGACTGCAGTGGCTCTGTAGGAGCTGTTACAGTCTATTGGGCCAATAATCTGGCTTTTAAAATAGCCTTAAATATGTATTTAAGTAATCCACCTTCTAAAAGGCCTGTAAATATTAATTCACACAACGGACTGCAATGTTCTAGGAGGCCAGAACTGCCGGTCCACAGAGAGTTATTTAAAGGGGAGCTTTTCTTCTTTCTTTAATTACGCTGGAAATTGGAGCTGTAAAGCAAATGGAATTCACACACAAGAGGGCATTGAACAGCAGGTATTAGAAGTGTGGGCTGAACAGCAGGACTGGATGGACATGTTACGTCCATCCATCCATCTCATGCTCAGCATTGCACGGTGTATGCGATGTTAATTGGTATGATTAATAGAGAGAAGCCCAAACCAGTCCTTTTAGATATCTACCCAACCATTCCCAAGCTACGATCTGGATCTAGGTCAGTATATCATGATGAAGCAAAACCAAGGCTGCCTTTGCTTTTACCCCTGTGCTAAGCAGAGATATCTATGTCATGAAAAGGCTGATTCGCTCATTTACCCTTGTGCTGGCTTATCGCCTATTCATGGCTACACTAGTTTTGACACTTTGGTACTCCTTAGAACTCTGGCCGGATCAGCACATTTTTGGAGTGGATTTCACAGGGCCCAGCAACATTGCTGGGAGCAGAGGCATTTGGGTAGTTTCCATAAGCAATGCACTGCATTCAAGGAGGTAATTAAGAGGACCTGTTGAGCTGGTGCAGCTACGCACAGCAGAGAAGTCATGGTAGATTTTACCAATACAGGTGGTTCTGAGTTGAAGATCTTGTCTGAGATGTTGCAACCAACTAGCACAACTAACCCATAACATGGCTGTTGTGTTTTACAAGAGCTGCAAGCTCCCTCATTCCAGCCAATGTTGTTTTTTGCAACACACCCTTCCCAGGGATAAACATGGCCAGATCATCCGGGCGGTAACAGCAGGATGACAAGGTTAGATGCTGATGGGAAGTGGCACAACTGAAAGCAGCAATGAATAGAGTGGGGGGGAGTTTGTAACATAGATGCTCAAGTTCAGCTTTGTTCCTGCCCTTTTGTCATTCATGAAGATTTGCACAAACTGGGTTTTGTTTACACGGACTTTTGAGGGCTGGGCTGTTTTTCACACAGAAACCTATATTCACATGTGGACTTGAGGACAGACAACAGCACTGGTTATTTAACAATGGTTATTCCTTACAGTCACGTTTAAGGGTTTTGCGTCATCCAGCCAGAGAGCAGAAAAATACCATGCAGCTTAGCTGATCCATCACACACAGTGCATAGGTCAATGTTTGTGAACATCCTATAGATTCAAATTTTAGTTCTGAACAATGAGTAGCTACATACAAATATCAAAGGGTGAAATTCAGCCCTGCCCAGAGGGCTGGCAGCAGACACATGCACCCCCTAAGTCCTATTTTGAGGGCTCACGTGGGATTTAATTAATGCAGATACTTGGTGTAGACCCTCTGCCTCAGAACAAAACTCACCCAAAGTCTGTGTGCAGCTGGAGAATAAGGGCTACGTTTGCAATGAATAAGTCAAGCGGCTCCAGTTTCTGAACAGGGGGAATGGGTGGTGTCGCTCTGCTAAAAGAACAGCTGGAACTGTTAATAATATATAACCGTTTGAGTGGAAGGGGTATGCGGGAGGGTTAATTAGATGGCGGAGGCAGTGCAAATTGAGTGTAGGTCAAGGACAGACTGCAAGCTACAGTCCTGCTCTTAATTCACATGCCCAAAATTCTCCATTGCAGTCACACCACCGCCCCTTTTACGTCAACAAAGGCAACGGATTCACTTCAAATGAGGCACCTTGAATCCCGCTGTCCATGGGAAAAGCCAGATGTGCCGGGAGTGGAGAACCAACCAAGAATTTTCACATATGAACCTGCTACTATATTAAACTTCCTGCTCTAATCTCTGGAGGGGCTGGATAGGGTGGTCGGCGCTAGAGAAAATGAGGACTTTTCCCAACTCATAATCGGTCCCAGGACCATTTTATATTTCCCTTGAAAGCTCTGCAGCCCCGGAGAACTGTAACAAGCCCAACCCGTGTAGATTTCTTATTCCCTGTCTCGCCACACCCTCCTCTACCTGCAGAGAGATTGCTCTACTTCTCCTAGGTGCTTTGGGGAAGGTGGGGTCTTGGATATGGTATGCACTGAGCCCTTCCCCTCCATAATATCATACCATGTGCTTCCTGCTCTCCCAACCACATAGTCATCATTGAATGAATTTGTAGAGCTGGTGAAAGGTGCCAAGTTGGAGTCTGAAGTCCTCTTTAAATCTACAAGGCAGGGTCATCCTGGGAACTGGCAGGCCAAGCTTTCTCCATGCTCCTCCATCCACCTGCCTCAAACCTAATCTGCAGACATTCCCCTCTCCCCCAGTGGGAAGGGCAAGTCTGTCTCTGTGAGCCACTCAATCCTTGGCCTCTCTATGGAGACACTCTTGGGCTTCTCCTTGACAATGTCCAGTGGTTACCACATGGTGGACACCACCTCTGCACCAAGGACAGCTCTGAGTCCCACCCACTCATTTCACAGTGGCCACCAGAGATGCATCAGACTGTAACCGCTTCCAGTCACTCCTCCCCTGGGCTGGCTGCCAATCGATGGCAAAAAGGCTCTACATCCCATTAACGGGCCCCCCCCAGCCACCGCTTCAAATTAAAAAAGAAAAGGAAAATCCATCCCACTAATGGAAGATTGATTAGATGTCGTAGGTGGGCTCCCCCCCTCTTCCCGCAAACAAAATTAGCTTATATATTTTGGTTCCATTATTTTTTTCTGGATCAGGAATTATTTTTGTTGTTGCTCACGGTAATATTTCAGGGTTGGTTTTTTTTCTGACGGTGTTCTGGACAGAGCGGTCACATGACTGTTGCCAGCCAGAAAGCAGGGCAAAGGCAATTGGCGTTCCAATGATCCAACTTAGCTTTTCCCTCTGGGTAACAGGGAGGGGTCATTGTAACTATGCAAAATCTCCAAGAGCATCAGCGCTTGCTGCTGTTGGCTGCGGAGCACCTTCAGCTCCCCATAACTTCAATGGGAACTAAAGGCACATTGCAGGATCAAGGCCTGGCTCTCTGACAATGATAAGTTGCTGGAGAAGCGAGTGTTTGCAGCTACTTTGCGTGACTTGTTCAGTTCAAGCCTTCCTCAGGTTCACAGCCAGCCCACCCCTTCTCCTCACCCGTGCCCGCTCGCACACGCATGCAGCACCTGGTTGAACGAGGTCACACCTATTGCTTGCTGAAAATTACTTTGTAGTTAATCCCCATGGCAAAGCTATGTGCTGTTTTTTAATCTGACTCTGCAGACAAAACTTCTTTTATATCCATGTTTTAAATGAAAGGACGGGGCTGGGGAGGGAGAAGGGGGCTGGGGTTGGGTGGGAGTGGGGTTGGGCTTGTGTATCTGTTTGCTTTGAAAAAAAGCTAGAGTAGTGTGTGTGCATGTGTGTGATATTAAAATAAACTACTGCCCATGCTGCTGTTTTAAGTCAGGAGTGCGTGGGGGCGGGGGGAGATACAGGTCCCAAAGTCACGGACCCACGGACCTAGGGAAACAGCGCATAGTAATATGTTTAGCAAGCAACAAGACAAACCACAGGGGAAAGGGGCAGTGATGCATTGTCTAGATACCAGGGATGGGGTAATTTAGGAAGAGGATTTCCCTGGCTTCTCCTCCAAATACAACAGCGGTTGATTTTTTTACAAAAAATGTCCCTGGTCTGGGCTCTTGAAAGGCACGCTGATTGTTTTCGTCTGATAAATGCTCCCACTTCCTTCATGCGTATTTGTTAGGAGACAAGAATGATCCCCAGAACCCCAGATCTAAACAACCCACAAACTTTGGGGGGAGCTCACATCTAGATCTGAATTTCATTGCAGGCTCTTATGTCTATAATAAGGGAAAATGCCCGCTTTCTGCCTCCCCGAGACCCGCCCCAGTGTATATACGTCTCATGCCCATCTCGATAATATTCCCTACTTTAGACCTGTATTCTGATGGGCCTGATTCTGATCTTGCCCACATCATTTTTTACATTGGTGTAACACCATTGACTTCAGTGGAACTGCTCCTGATTTACCCCAGCGTGAGAGAAGAATCAGGCCTCCACTTTCTCCAGCCAGCACCCCTAGTTTGCTTGAGACCTTCTCACCCAATGGAAAGCAATCATGTATCCGGCAGGGCTCTTGTCCTCACTGAACCTTGTGGATTAGCACTGGGGCTCCCGGCTTAGAGGTGAATTTTGCATGAACTGTTTTATTATTTTGTTTGTCTTGATCAGCAAAGCAGAAACGCCACTAAGAATTCTGTCTTATCGGGCAGGCCGGCGCTGTGCTGATGTAAACGAGGTTCTTGGAGTGTGCAACCTGCACTGCAGAAATAAAAGAGAAACCTCTGTCTGAGGAATGGCTGGGCTCAAGAGTTCGCTCTCTGGGGATTGCATGTTTCCATTATTCTGGATGACTTTTAGGGGAAGGGATGAGTGTACCCCTGCCGTGTGCCCCCGTAACATCCCCTGACGTATAACAAATCCCATTGTTCTAACTCTGCGCCCTCTGCCAGTGCATAGAAATCCAGATGTGCAGAATTCCTAGCTGGCCCAGGCCCTCTCACACATAGCTCCGCTAATGCACCTCGCACTTGGTCTGCAGCTAGCCCAGTCACATCCCACCCACACAGCTCCTTCCCTCTAATACCCATTCCTAGGGCCTCGCAAAACTCTGCCAGTGTCATTCACAGCTCACACCTTTGGCTGAATCCTGAGCACGTGCACTTCCCGCTGAAGAAAAGATTTGGCAAAAGCTGCCAATCGAACAAAAAAAGACCAGAGTGTAGCAGTTTTATGATATAAGGGGGCTGAACTGAGGATGCTATTTCACCCATGGCCTGGGCCCAGGTCTCTGTAACAGGCTGGTACATTATACGCTGGTTCTATCTACCGGTAGGTCCCCCACACTAACTTAGCTTTACAAAACCTTCTTCCCTGGAAGCAGCTTTCCTCCTATAGGAAGGATTGAACATCACCAGAACAAGGTTGCTGGTGAAAGGGGCTTGATGCTAAGTTAAATGTAGTGGGAAACCAAAGTAATGACACTAGAATGAGAATGGTTATGTCTTCAGGGCCCGAAGGCTGGTCAGAGCAGGGTGAAGCTCTCACTGTGCACAAGAGGAAAGATGGTCCAGTGTTTAGGGTACTTGCCTAGAAATCAGAAGACCTAGAGTCAATACCATGCTCTGCCACAGACTTCCTGTGTGAACTTGGTCAAGTCATCTAGTCTCTGTGCCTGTAAAATGGGGATAACAGCCCAGCCCTATCTCAGAAGGTTATTATGAGGTGCCCAGGTACTGTGGTGACTGGTGCCATAATAAGCCCCTAAGATGCATCTCTTTCCAGAAGTGGCTGGCTCATTTCATGCCATAGGATACCTGATGGGTACCTTTTCCACACTGAGGGTCTCTCCTGCTCTCCAGCAGAATGAAGCCAGCGCCACTTAAGTGGAGAAGCCAATAAATCCTGCTCATTTATCCCACGTGTGTTTGTGAGCACACACATCTCAGCCCTTCCCCATCAATTCCACTTGCTGCATCCATTACTGTTATTACCGTGATTAAAAAGCAATCACAGGGAATCTTCTTCCGGTCCTGAAATTACCGAACACCTCTCCGTTCCAGCTCCTAAGCATGAGGCAAGGAAGTTCCAGCCTCAGCCTGCACTCCCTTCTCTGTGACTCCGGGAGAAAATAATGAACGTCAGCTCCTGGGAATGAACCTCAATGCCAGCCAGCCTCAGAGCCAGCGCAGTAGCATGGGGATCGAATAATGAACCTTACAGCTGCAGGACTGTGTACTCCCAGCTTAGAGAATATAGTCAGAGCCAGCCGCAAGAGACAAAATAATGAACCTCCCGCCCGGGAGTGTGCTCCACGCTCACAACCCTGCCTGACGCCCAGCTCTGTGACACTGGGACAGAGCCTCATAGAAAGAGACAAGCCCCAACCAAAGCTGGATCTACACAGCCCTGAGCTTTGGGGAAGTTCAGACCCAGATTCATGCTTTGATGCTTGCTCCCAAGCATTATGAGACCCCCCTCAAAAAGTTTTGAGGTCCAGTTCACCACCAGGCCCCTCTAGGAGCTGCAGAACCAGGTTGGCAATCTGACAAGAACAGAGATTTTCAGTGTTTCCAGTCCCAGCGAGAACAGGTGCAGGGCTGGCCTCAAATTTTGCCAGACCCTGTGCAACATAAGACATGCAGGTCCCAAACCACATCCCTCTTCCACACCTAATATATAACGAAAGCAGCTGCTCAGGTCAGGGACACTTGATGTCAGAGGTTTCAGAGTAGCAGCCGCGTTAGTCTGTATCTGCAAAAAGAACAGGAGTACTTGTGGCACCTTAGAGACAAACAAATTTATTAGAGCATAAGCATCCGAAGAAGTGGGCTGTAGTCCACGAAAGCGTATGCTCTAATAAATTTGTTAGTCTCTAAGGTGCCACAAGTACTCCTGTTCTTTTTGATGTCAGAGGGTGCAGGACGGCGGTAGCCTCTGGGGTGGCAGGCCAGCATGCTTTTGGGTGCTTCCAGACATTGGCTGATTCATTCCAGACTATTTTAAAGCCAGATCACCACTGCCCAGGGGCTCCCCTCATGTAGCCTTTCCTCGGTTGAGATTCTAAGGGAGAGAAAGGAAACAAACTACAAGGAGAACATAGCCATGGTGATGAGCATCTCATGGCCAGCCAGCAGCGGGAGGGCGATGGAGCTGGTGCTGAGGGCCCTGAAGCTTGGTTGTTAGAGGAGGGAGTAGATGGAAAGATTCAGAATAAGGGTTGTGTGGAGGAGGACAAGCCAAGAAGGCTCTTCCCAGCTCTGCCAAAAGGTCCTATTGGTTGAGGCATTCAAGACAAACCCAGTTATTATTCACAACACAGCACCAACTCTTCCCGCCTGGGAATTATTCTGCTGAACTCCCTACGAAACCCAGGAGACTCCGGATCTAGAGTCTTGGCACTGAGGAGGGGTTTCTCCTCAGCAGCTTAGCAGTAAAGACTCCTTGGCGGACAATAGCCCTGGCTCCCCCTTGCCCTGCACTTTGAGCGGTCGATTTACAGCCCGGAACGTCCCGGAGAAGCAGGGAGGAACATTCAGACACCTACACCTCTAAGGGGAGCAGACAGAAAAAGGCCATCGCTGCCTTTCCCGCGCATCTATTCCCATAGCACTGGGGGAATTCCAGGTTTGTAAGACACGAGCGTCCAATAGGTGTCAGCATTAAACTGCCGTTCAGTTATAGCACCTTCTGTGCTGCACATCCCTGTTGCTGGGCCCTTCTGGGGATTATCGTCCCACGCTGGATCAGCATTAACCCTTCGAGATACTTCATTTCGACACGGCACTTGGTGAATTAGCCGCACGACTGCTACTGGCAGGGAGCGCAGACAAACAGCTGCATGCCTCAGTCGTCTCTCTTACCTGCTCAGGCTGAGAACTAGATGGCAGCATGGTACTGTGGGTCATCTTCTTCTCAAAGGAGGCTGCAGCTCCGGTGTTGCAGGGCTGAAAGGACATAGGCAGGACTGTGTGTTCAAGCACGTTGCGCCTCTGTTTCACCATGAGGTACGCAGGAATTACACGGCAAAAGCCTGTTGCCCAAAAAGGGGAACCAGACTAGACCTAGGAAAGTGGCCCTTGAGTCAAAGGCGGCAGCTGCTCTTCAGAAAGGGGTGGATGAGCTGCCTATCATGCAGACCATTGTTTCCCTGTGCTCCCCTGTCCATCTGCATCCATCCTTTGTCTTTTGTCTTATACTCAGTTCTTCAGGGCAGGGACTGTCTTGTTGTTTGTACAGCACCCAGCACAATGGGGCCTGGGCCATGACTGGGGCTCCTGGGTGCTCCAGCAATACAAATAATATATGAGTAGCACTGGGTCTGAACGGTGAAGCTGAGACCTGAATGCAGACTCCTCCTCTCTCACAGTCCAAGGGAGCTAAGGTGGAGTGAAGGCTGCAGCCCACACGCTGGCTGGTGGCCTTGTACCCTTCCTGAATGCAAGTGTCAGAGCCCGAATCCAGCCATTGGAAAACCAGATCCGGTGGAGTTAAGGCTCCTCTGCATGCCCCTTGGGATGCCAGGAAAAGCCTTCCACCCCACTGCAGCCTATCCCCTCCTTGCCATCTTCCCATGCTCCCCAGCTCCAAGGCATGACTACAATTGAATGGGACTCTCCGTCTGGCCTGTGTAGCAGCGCAATTGTCACTGGCTGAAAGATCACACTGGACAGGATGAGATGCCTCATTGGAGCCAGATGCACAACCCCCCACTCCCAAACATGGCAGTACAGCCAACTGCTATTATTATTCCAGAAGGGGCAGCGCTGAGGTGGGGTGGAGTGGGCAGCGTGGTCTGAACTGGGCATTCCCTGGTGTCTAACCTTTGTTCTTTGTTTTTTCCTGTAATCAGCATTGTCATCTCTCGCACTATTTGATGCTTTACTTGAAGCACCAGGTCCTGGAAACATGTTCAAATAAGAAGCTGAGCTTCCTTTAAAAATAATTTCTAGCCCTCCTCCTTGCCAAGAGGAGCTGGAAAATGTGACGTGTGCCCGTTAAAAGCGCCGAAAGAAATAAAAAGAACCTATTAATTATTATTATTCAATCGCATGGGTTTTAAGCCAAGCTCACGGTTTCTTGGGGCTTGACTCATGTTTTTTGAACACTGCAATACTATGTAATGCTAAGGCTGTGTTTACACAACAGGCTTCTGCTGACTTAGCTCTGTCAGATAAGGGGGTGAAGACCCCTGCCCAAGATAGCTGTGCTGGCAGAAGTCTCTAGTGTAGACACAGTTATACCGGCAAAGCTGTGCTTTTACTGGCATAGCTTGTTTCGTTCATGGGCAGTAGTTTTACTATCCTGCTACAACGTGCATCTTTGCTGGCACAGCTGCGTCTATACTAGGAGTACGTCTACACTGAACGTTTGGGTAGGCATAGCCGGCTAGCTTTACCCACGCTAGCTGGGCTAAAACCAGCAGTGTAGATAAGAACATAAGAACAGCCATACTGGGTCAGACCAAATGTCCATCTAGCCCAGTATCCTGTCTTCCGACAGTGGCCAATGCCAGGTGCTTCAGAGGGAATGAACAGAGCTGGTAATCACACAGTGATCCATCCCCTGTCACCCATTCCCAGCTTCTGGCAAACAGAGGCTAGGGACACCATCCCTGTCCATCCTGGCTAATAGCCATTGATAGACCTATCCTCCATGAACTTATCTAGTTCTTTTTTGAACCCTGTTATAGTCTTGGCCTTCACAACATCCTCTGTCAAGGAGTTCCACAGGTTGACTGTGCATTGTGTGAAAAAATACTTCCTTTTGTTTGTTTTAAATCTGCTGCCTATTAGTTTCATTTGGTGGCCCCTAGTTCTTGAGTAGGGCAGTATGGGCTGTACAAGCACACTGGGGATTCTAGGTACATACACACCCTGCTAGCCCACGCTGAAGCCTGCGTCCCCATGATTGCACTGTTATTTTTAGCTGTGCTAAGGCAGGTATGCCTGGCCATGCTGCTATCACACCTGGGATTGCAATGTTGCCATACGCTAGGAGCTCTTTGCCAGCACAGTATTCCAGACTTCCTAGACTGGCAAAGTGTTCCTAGCACAGACGTAGCCTAGTGTTCGTGTAGGAGACATTTGGGCAATACCTCAGCTCGCCAGTGGTTGAATTTGGGCTTTTACAGCCCTGTTCAGGAAGGTCAGGATGACCCCAGAGCAGCATTGAAGTGTTTGTCTTGTGAATGGACTTTCATGGCATTTGAGGGTGCTCAGCACTGCAGGATTTGACCCTCAATCCACACTAACATAGGTTTGCACTACAATGGGCTTGAGTTTATTCATACTTATGCTTGGTTGTGTCGTGTTGTCATTCCCGTGACTTAAATGGAGCTATTCTCGATGTGCACCACTGGGCAGGAGATCAGGATAATGTTGGGCGAGATCCTCTGCTAGCGTAAATCAGCATCGCTCCATTGAGGCCAGTTTACACTAGCTGGGGATGTGACCCAATGTCCCCTACACCCCCCCCCCCCCAAAGGATGGGCTTCTTATTAATCCCTTTCAGTCCATTCAGATCCTTGGCCCCTCTTACCAGAGCAAGTCAGGCCACCGTTTTGTCTTTCTTACATACTGACTCTAAAGTTTTAAAATGAACAATTCTTGGGAGACATAAACAAGGCTAATAAAATCTAATTGCATGTGAACCTTTCTGTTCTCGCAGGTTTTTTTGCCACATAAATTTACCACTTTTTGCATAAAAGAAATAAAATGAAAGTAGCATTTGAATTTGCAAATTAGCAAGGGTAAAATACAGCCTCCTGGTAAAACTACTTGAGGGTTACAAATAGTGACTGGAGACCTTCGGAAGACCCAGAGGTGCTGTTCCAATATGCACCTCAACCTTTAAATCCTTAGCAAGAGCTTATCCAAATCATCGGAAACTCCTGGGTTTAGGATGCTGGAAAATAACCTCCACCCCCACCCATCATCAATACAGAACCTAAAACCACATTAATGACAACACAGAGGTCGAAGTTGATGGAAGGGGGTCCATTAACTTCAACAGGAGCTGAATCAGGCCATTAGCAAGACATCACTGCCCTGACGAGTTTACAGTCTAGGGCCTTGAGCCTGCAAACGTTTATGCACTTGCTTAGCTTTACTCATAGCAAGTGATCCCATTGAAGCCAAGTGCACGAGAAAAAACTAAGCTCGTCCGTAAGTGCTTGCAGCACTGGGGCCTGAGGTTATTTGGTGGCAAGTTAGACACATAGGCGCTCAGTACACTATGTAGCTAGTGATATGATACACCCTGTTACCCAAGTGTCCGAGTACCTCACAGACATTTAGAACTTCATCCTCACACCATCGCAGGAGATAAGGAAATATTAGCCCTATTTTACAGGGCGGAAATGCTGTAGCAGCAACTTACCCCAAGTCAGTGGAAAAGCTGGGAACAGAACCCAGGTTTCCTGGCTCATGGTTTAGTACCCTCACCCAGAGATCATAGTGAGCTACTTCTCCTTGTTTCTTTGTGGTCCCCCCAGGTGCCTGCCTGTATCCATCTTCTCCCTCTTATCTTATACCTAGATTGTAAGCTCTTGGGGGCAGAGACTGTCTTTTTGATCTGTGTTTGTACAATGCCCAGCACAATGGTGCATGACTGTGGCTCTGGGTGTTACTGAAATAATTCTGATCACATGACCATTCTAGTGCTTCGGCCACCTCACTAGGTTGAGGGGATTGGTAACGGTGATACCTTTGACAGTGAGACATTGGCTTTTTTTCAGCCATTTGCAAAATGCCCCAGGAAACAGCTGTGAATAGTCATGTGCTTAATGTTCTCTAAGTGCAGGAAGAACAAACAGAGGCAGGAGGTAGAAATCCAGGCCTGTGTATTGCATCCACATCTGTGGAGATGCCATCGCCAGCAGGGCCAGATGCTGAGCACCCACAAAGCTCACCAAGGTCAGTGAGCCAAACCCGGAGATGTGTTGAGCATTATAACCCCTGTTGCTATCAATGGAAGCTGGAGGTGCTCAGCAGGCCTGTGATTTGACTGGGAGCCCTTTGGTTTATGAGTCCATGCAATAGCTCTTGGACTCCCTGTAGGACGTCGCCACCTACTCTGCATCCCAGGAGTCTGTTCATTCCATTCTTTGTCCTTCACCCATGCATCAAAACACACTGATTTTCAAGGCATATCATCAGACCTTGCTGGAAATTAGTCCCGTGCGACCTCACCTTCTCGGGCCAGACTTAGGGAAAGACAGAACTTGGATTTGTTTTCTCTCCCAGGCCGAGCTCCTCCTCCCTCACCCGAACATAACGAGCTCTCGCCCACTGCTCAGCCATCCCCTACCCCTCTCAGACGCCCTCCCAAGGCTAGAAGTCTCACACTCCACAGTGCTGTCAACTTCACTCTATGGAGCAGCTCCTGTGCACAGCTTTTCAGGACACCCACCTTCCTGCCCACTGGAGTTCTTGAGGCAGTGACCTGGAATCATCCGCAGAGGGATGCAAGTTCTGTTGGGAGGTATCCGATAATTCTCAGTGGCCAGGAAACCCCTGTTTCCTTCCCCAACACAGCGCCCTCTTGGGGTTCAAACCTATGGAAATTCACCAGTCCCCAGGTGACATCCACGTGCAAATTGACTGTTTCCTTAAGACTCAGAAGGCTTGGCCATATCTCTCTCTCTCTTTCTCTCTCTCTCTCTCACACACACACACACACACACACACCACCCCTTCTCTCCCATCCTGGTCAGAGAATGAACATTTAGTTTTTACTCCGAATTTTCTGAGCATCCCACATATTATGGTGCCTAGCATAATGGGCCCCTCATCTCAGCTGGGGCCTCTCTGTGCTACTGTAAAACAAGTGACTACTAGAAATAAACATATGATACATTCCTTTACCACTCCAACTCCTTCTTCTAACAGGATGTTTTAAACAGCTCTCAATTAACCTTAATATCCAAACAGAAGGAAGCGCTGCTGGAAAAGAGCTTAAAGGTTAATATTTCTCCTAACCCATGAGTGAAAGTTTGAACCATATAAAATATTCGGGGATAATTGTGGTAATTAATGTACACGTTTTAGCCTACTTAAAACTAATAATCCTATATAACCTCATCAATCATGTATATAGTCCATAAATAGTCTCCATGAACTGTCAAACCAACCAACCAGTACATTAGAATAGTAAGTGACAACCTTTTGCCTTTCTCTGGCACCTGCCATCAGAGTGATCTTAAAGTGCTTTGCAAATATTCATTTTCACCACTTCCATCCTGGGAGGTAGGCAAATATTACCTGCATTTAGTAATGGGGAAACTGAGGCCTGGCATTTCTAGCATGGAACTCGTCGCTGTGAAACACTATTGAGATGAAGAGCTCAGCAGGATTCAAAGCAGGATCGGATATTGCTAGCAAACATATCCAGAGTTATACTAGTAAGGATTAAAAACAACCAAGGGTGAAATCCTGGCTCCTCGGGCCAATGGATATTTTGCCATCGACATCAACAGGGCCAGGATTTCACACCAAGAATTCTGGAAGTGATAGAAACCCTGTTTTTTCAGGGTAGCAACCGACCTCTAATGCAGGTCAGGCACAAATTTTCCCTGGAGTTAGGTTATCCCATAAGGGTTTCTTGCATTTTACCCGGAAGCAGGGGCAGATGTAGCCTCCCGATTCAATGAGTGCAGACAGGAGGCCCTGGGGTTTGGGCAAGCATGTCTTGTGCTTACCTGCAGCCACAGCTCCTGTCCTGCGGAGCTGGGCTTGGCTTCCAGCTCAGGCCATTGCAATGTGATGCAGAGGGTCTCAGTGCCACTCAACTTAGGCCTGGCTGCCCCTCTGCCATGATGTCACAAAGGAGGGGTGGCCGGGCTAAGCCTGAGCAAGCTAGCCAGGCATGGTGATCCTGTTTGTGCAATTGCACCCACGACCTTGCAGTAAAGCTGCCCTTGTCCTGAAGCATCTGGGCATTGATAGCAACCGTGAAAAAACGGGATGGGGGTGGGGGGGTAATAGGCATCTATATAAGAAAAGGTCCCCAAAAATGGGACTGTCGCTTTAAAAACGGGACATCTGGTCACCCTACTTAGGCTAGACCAAAAATGGACTAGATGTACAATGCACAATGCATAATTTATTCAGATTGTTGCACCGCTCTCCATTTGCCAGTTTCCTATGGAGAGAGAAAGATCGGAACTGTCAGACTGGGTCATTCGTGGTCCATCTAGTCCAGCATCCTGTCTCCAAAAGTGCCCATCATCAGATGCTTCAGAGGCAGGCACAAGACAAGACAGATGTGGGATCATCTCTCCACCTCCCCCTGCCAAAGAAGGTCTCCTTCTAATCCCGGATAGCTAGAGATTGGTTTAAATCCTGAAACAGGAGGAGGTTTATCCCTTCCAAAACTCTTTGTTTGCATTAACGGTTACAACTCTGCATGTTCTTGTTATCCAATTGTTATCTTAAATGATTCGCACAACATTTCCCACCTACTGTCCTGGGCTGTTAGCAGCTGTCTCTGCAAGGACTGGATATCAGTGATTAAAGCCATGTGGATTGGGTGAACAGGTGCTGGGATGCTATTATTGGGTGCTGTACAGGCAGAAGTCATGTGGTATGTCTCTGTACCCTGCCTGGATAAGCCAAACTCTCAGAATCACCTTTCCGGGCCCAATACCATAACACAAGTATGAAATTTGGCTCTGACTATTTTATCACGTTTACAGCAGAAATTCCTGCCAGTGCACTGGCTTGTTAGAACATTAGTGGAAAGCAAAACGAGGTGCACAAAAAAAGTCAGTTGGGTCCTATTCGCCTGAGTCCTGTTCTCTTGCTGCAACCACTAAATCACACTCCCCTCCCTGAGCTGGGAGATAGCACTGTAGGGTCCTGACTCCTGAGTCCCCCTTCCAACATCTAGGCATGCCCCCATCTTCTCTTACACTTCTTCTTTCAGGCACGTTGAGTCAGCTACTGTCTGAGGCCCCAAAGTGTCTCAAGAGGGAACCTTTAAAGGCCACAGGCCTGTGTGTGTGTGTGCCCTGACCTGGAGCATCCTTCACAGAAAAGCTTCACTTCTGATTCTCTCTTGCCTCTCAGGACCTCCAGAGGACGATCGCTCCCTGGCTCTGCATTCTCCCACCTACTTATAGATTCCACTGGTATTCTGCTATTGCAAATCCTGCAGGATTTAATATCCACTCTGTAATCTACTGGCACCAATAGGCATTATCTAACTAAACCTTAAATTGAAAATGCTAGTCTTTCCATTTTCCCAGGCCGTCAAATAGGAGTCAGGGGCTCTTGTAGCCTGATGTAATTCACTCTCTCTCTCATTAAAATACATCACCGGCCATCCCTGCCGAGATACGCAGCTGGCTAATGTTGTGGGTGCTGGAGGCATGTCAGTACCTGCATGGAACTGGCTGCGGGGGTGGCACTGCCAAGGTTACCCAGCTTAAAGACCTGCAGCTGGGCTCCTGTGCAGTGAAGGACGTGTTGCTGTCGCGTCGCTGCATGCACCGGCAAGAGGAGCTTGTTTAGTGTCCATTTTCCAGGGGCTCTGAGCAGGAGGGATGAGATCTGTGTTACTTGCATGAGTTAAGTCCGGCATGGCAAGCTCCAGTGATCTGACATGGAGGGGTCTATCCACATCACTGCTGTTACAAAGTCTCTGATTTTTATTACTGTTCAACTCCCACTCCCACAAGGAAGCAGCGGAGGATTTAACCCCTCTAAGGTCTCGCCTACACTGGCTTTAAGCTGCATTGTGGAAATCCCCAGAGGAGATGCACTAATGACTCCAGTTACTGTGGGATAAGCAGGGCCAATGCAAGCATTGTTTTACAGCAGTGCATTAGGGCTTTCCCCCAGTGCTATGGACTTTAACTTTTGTGATGAGCTTTATTGTAAGCCAGGAGGGCGCATGTAAGAACAGCCTGCCCCATTCAGGGCCTCAATGCAACAGGGCCTCTCAGCCAGTGTCCAGGGCAGGGGTCCAAGGATGGCCCCCTCCAGCCAAGTTCTGAAGAGGAAGCTGTCCACTCCCCTCCACACAACTCTCCCTGCTCAGAGTCCATCCCAGCTCCCCTCTGCAAACTCGCCTTTAAATATGCTAGGAGGGATGCAGACTGGGGTCTTCAGAGATGGCTAAGGGAGTTAAGTGCTTGACTCATTGGTTTCAGTAGGATGCATCTAACTCCCTTAGAGTCCTCTGACAATCCCAGTAATTATCAGTTCCCCATGGCTGTCCCAGCCCTGCTACCCAGTAGATCTCTGTTCTCAGGGAAGGCAGCTGTGGGCCCTTCCTTTAGCCAGAGCCAGAGGGTTAAGCCCTTTCCCTGCCCATCTGTGGACAGGATGGATACACCCTGTCACACAGTAAGAGTCAGAATAACAAGAATAACAATACCCATTATGGTAACGTACAGTGAAATCCATCTCCATTTAGTGCTGGCAACTGGTAGCCTTAGATGGTGACGTGTTAGTTACAGAACACGGCAAATTTCACTCCTGCCAGGATGCCTCCATCTCTAGGAGTGAGGTGGTACATTGCCCCCCTCCCTGCCTCTTCAATGCATGACCTCTCCGCTGGTGGCCAACAAGCAGGAGCGCCACCAGCTTTTTTGCCGCCCTAGGCGGCGGAAGGTCCCGCCCCTGAAATACTGCCCTCGACAGAGGTGGCGGATGGTCCCGCCCCCAAAATACCACCGATGACTGGGGCGCCGCGGTCGCCGCCCCCAAAATGTTAGCGCCCTAGGTGACCGCCTAGGTCGCCTAATGGGTTGTGCTGTCCCTGCCAACAAGGAGGCCCGCTACCGACAACTGTTGTGAGATTTTTTTTTAATACAGATACTGGGAATGGGGCAGAATCTAACCAAATTCATTGCATATCCATCACTCATCAGCCATAGGATGGCACTCGTTGGCCAACTGGCAAACAGTCTGGGCTGGCCTGGAAGTGGTAACCTCCAGGTGGGAGGATATACAGTGCTGACTTAAGATTCACATTTAGTTCACACAGATATAAACTAATGAATCAGATTATTAACCTCGCTTAGTCATGTGCTTCCAAGAAACAGAAGCAAATTTCCTGTAACTCTTCTTACCTCTCATTTATCAGATGCCATCTCAGCCTAGTCACTGAGGCCTGAATACCACTGAGCAAGGTTCATTTTCTTTGATGACTTCCAATTTTATTAAAAATAATTTACAAAAAAAATCAAAGAAGCCCTCAGCCAAGCCTCTGCATGTATCAGATTTTCCAAATGGATACGAGATGGATTCTGTTCCACAATAATCAGTCCCCATTAACAAAGGGAAAATGCCAAATTTGAATGGGGAATCAGGGAATACAAGGACAAAGGAGATGCCAGACTAGATGAGACCAAAGGATCCCTCCCGGCCAGTCTCCCATTTCACAGTGAACAGTAACAGATGCTGAAAAGGAAGATGCAAGAAACACAGTAGACAATATGGAATAACTTGTCCATAATGGGAGCGTCTTCCTGACACCCATCAGTTAGTGGTTGGCTTATGCCGTGAAAGATGAGGATTTATGAGGATTGATTAAGGGTGTGGAACAGCTTCCCCATGAGAAGAGATTAAAAAGACTGGGACTGTTCAGTTTAGAAAAGAGATGACTGAGGGGGGATATGATAGAGGTCTATAAAATAATGACTGGTGTGGAGAAAGTGACTAGGGAAGTGTTATTTACCCCTTCACATAACACAAGAACTAGGGGTTACCCAATGAAATTGATAGGCAGCTGGTTTAACACAAGCATAAGGAAGCACTTCTTCACACAACGCACAGTTGCCAGGGGATGTTGTGAAGGCCAAATCTGGGTTCAAGAAAGAATTAGCTAAGCTCATGGGAGATAGGGTCATCAAATGGCTATTAGTCAAGATGGTCAGGGGTGCATCCGCATGCTCTAGGTGTTCCTAAGTCTCTGACTGAATAACCTCTGGCCACAAGGGGTGCTTGGGAGGCAGTCTACCCCGAGGCAGGGCAGTGCTATTATCCACATTTTATAGATGGGCAAGTAAAGCACAGAGAAGCTAAGTGACTTGCTCCTGGTCACACAGGAAGATTGTGGCAGAGCAGGGATTTAAACTGAAGTCGTCAGCTAGTGCCCTAACCATCGGACCATGCTTCCTAACATAACTGTGAGTGTTCTCATTCTTTACATAAATGTCTAATCCTATTTTGAAAAGCACTAGAATTTTGGCCTCAACAATATCTAGTTGAGGAGTTCCACTGGCTAGTTATGCATGAGGTGAAAAGTAGAAGACATGGCCCTGACCTGCAGTCCTCATTCGGGAAGTCCTCACATTAATTGCTCCATGTGTTAGAATGTCCCTTCCACCAAGGTCTCAACGTATTTGACAGTCAGTTGGTGAACAATGGACACAGTGAGTGCCAGGATATAGAAAGACTGCAGTTTCCTCTCCCATGAGATGACGGGCCTGATTTTCCCAATGATGCATACAACAGAAGCCAATAAGCATGTGTTGATGAATCGACTTCATCCATCCTCACTTGTCATGAGCAGTGGATTTACATTAGCAAAATCATACCGGCTAAAAGGCCAGCTGTTGATCAAAATGAGAACTCTGGCAGGACTGAGATGGTGGTGTTAGGGGTGAGGACTCTGGGGTGTTTCTTTCAGGATGCAGTATGAATTCTCTGTTATAAAGGGGGGATCTGTTAACCCGCAGGTATAATGCCAGTGAGGCTCATGGTAAGTAAAGCTGGTTGGGATATAGGAAGTATATTCCATGCATCCATTTATTTTGTGGACGTTTGGCAGTTTTATCAAAAACCAAAAGCGCTTTGTATTTTGAAAGTCCCAATATTGGGATGGGAGGAAGAAAATTTTCAACAAAAATATAAATTTTCTGCAAAAAGATTCATTTGGAAAAAAGAGCCATTTTCTGACTGAAACTTTTTTTTTTTTTTTGAAAAAATATATTCAGCCAGTTCTAATGGCAGCAGCTCTGGGACTGAATGTTCCTGATCTGCCAGCTCCTGCTAAGATTGGACCAGCCTCAGAGGACTCGGTGAATAATCCTGAAAACCAGCTATTACCCTGAGCTCTGTCCCAGGGTCAGACTCTACCAGGGTCTTCTGCTCTCCTTCACTACAACCCTGCTAGGCTCCTTGCTCAATGACATCTAGTGGCAAGAAGTCCCACTGGCTCATTGTGCATTATTTAAAAAAAAGATAGAGGATACAGCTTTGACCTTCAGTCCTGACTCAGGCAAAACTCACATTGATTGAATCAGACTGACCACTTTCAGATCATTTCCTACAATCAAAACACAAACTTGTTTCCCTCCTCACCACCCCTGGATTTAGAATCTCAGACCTTACCCCCATAAATCTAGGATAAAGTTCCTGAGAAGAAACTGTGACACACCTGAAAAGACAGATCTATCCCGTAACCAATCTGTGGCCACTTAGGACTTCATGGTTGGTGACTCTGCTGCGTAGCATGGCCGCTCAGAAATGAATGGTGGCAGATGGGATAGAGCTCAAAACTTCCTGTTTTAAAAGCACCCCCATCACTTGTGCTAAAGGAGAATCTTCATTTACTGTTAGCTGTATGGGGTCTATGACATATAGCTGATATGTTCCACTTCCAGCCAGTAGAGTGTAGTAGTACACACACACACACACACACACACACACACACACACACACACACACACACACACACACACACACACACACACACACACACACACACCAATGGGTTATATTAATAGTATGGTAGACAGCAATGGTCACGAAACAAGCCATTATACCCAGAGGGACCTGGAAGTCTCTGAAGAGCCAGCCCCTTCTTCGCATTTCAGACAATCTCAAGGAATGCAACAAAAAGCCCGTGATCCTCTCCCCTCCCCCAGGTTCCAATCATGGTCTGTCTAGAGGGCCTCGCTAGAGACAGAAGCGAGGCAGCAAAGTCCTTCTCCGTGGCGGCTGCATATCAAATAAGAAATCACACAAGCACACTTGATAAACGGCAGGCAGCCCTGCTCCTGCCAGCTAACAGGATTAATCTAAATGCACATAGACTCAGCTGGGCAAAATCAAAACACCGAGCCGAGACTAAATTACACCACTTAATGGCGAAACATCTCCATGGCTCCTGGTTCATCCCCTGCCTCTCACGCTGCTGTTGCAGCCATGGCAAGTGAAATAGGAGGCGGATTCCTCCTCCAGCCTGGCAGCAGGCACCGGCTTCAAGCGGCGCGGGCTGCTGGCAACATATGGGCGAGCTCCGCCCTCAAACCTGCTTCCAACCCAGGTGGCCAACTTGCAAGAGCAGTGGAAGGAGGAGATGGCCATGCCAAGTAGGTCCAAGGATGGCACTGATGAGGAGCAGAGGAAGAAGACAGCAAGCTGGCCTCTGGAGTGACAGGTTTCCTGTCTCTGACAATGTCTCACACCAGATGCATCAGGGGAAGGTGCAACTCCCCCACCCCAAAAAAGGGCAATAAATCAAATAACCTTCCCACAAGGAGGAAGAATGATTTTAGTGGTTAAACCTGTAACTGGGGAAACTGGGCTTTGATTCCTCACTCTGCCACAGACTGCCTCTCTGACCTTGGCCAAGTCACTTGATCTACATTGTGCTCAGTTCCCCCCAATAAAAAACGGGGAGATTAATCCTTCCCTCTCATACAGCAGTATCATGAGGGCACATCAACTAATGACTGTGAGGGGCTCAGATGCTATGACAATGAGGAACATGCATGTAGACAAGACGAAGATACTCCTACTCCTCCCGCAGAGGTCGGCTTATACTCTCAAAAGCAGGCGGGGTTATATAGCCCTTCCAAACCATCTTTAAAAAGAATAATCCCATTTAATGTAACTCCAGATAGTCTTATTCTCCGTGGAAATGTCCCATCCTTTTTCAAATCCTGCTAAGCTCTTGGCTTCACCTCCCATCCACAGATCTCAAAGCACTTTAAGCATTATCATACATGCCAGACAGCCGGTGAAACTGAGGCCCGGGGAGGGGAAGTGACTTGCCTCGGCTCACACAGCAACAGAATTAAGGAGAGAGCCCAGCTTCACCACACCGCTGCTAGAAGCTCCAGAGTATGGTCAAGTGTGTATTCTAAATGATACCAAGAGGACAGGTATTAGTACTTCCAAGTTGGCCAATTTGTGGGGGTTGGAATGGGGTTCAGGTTGAGCTTTCCCCGTGGGTCAAGTCTTGTTCAGAACCTGCCAACTGAGTAATCAGGCGGGATGGGGACATGCACACTAGTAACAGCCTCACTGGAACCGGGACTAGGAGTCCTCTAAGTAACAATTGCCTGTGTTGCCTCATGTGAATGTTCTTAGCAAACACAGGTTGAACCTCACGTCCCCTAAAGCACGGAGACCTCAGAATGTTCCTCGGCATCCAGAGAGGGCCCAGAAAAGGTCACGTAAAGCTTTGACAGATGGTTTCCTGATGGGGTTCAAAAGACGTCCTTGTGCACGAACACAGCTTGAACTCCAACCAAAGAGGCCTTTGAGAGCTGGTGGCAATAATAATACCTAAGTACTTAAAGACGGTGTTCTCTGTTTTCCAAAGCACTATACAAACATTTAGCTACCTATGGTAATCCTGGGATTTGTGGAGTTCATGTCAAACTCTTTCAGCTGTGCTAATAGGCATGCTGACGAGGGCCACAAGATTTTCAGTGGTGCTACCCAGACTCTGAGCAGCATTGAGACCCTGGTGCTCCGAGTGGTACTGAGGCAAGAAAGATTTGCAGAACAGACCATGCATTATCACGCTGTAATTCATAGATTTTAAGACCGGAAGGGACCATCTAGTCTGACCTCCTGAATAACACGTGCCAAGGAATTTCACCCACTAATACCTGCATTAAGCCCATATCTTGTGGTAGAACTAGAGCACTTTTTTAAGGCCATGGCTACACCATGGCACTACAGTGCTACGGGTTTTCCATCACGGTAGGTAATCTACATCCCCAAGTGGCAATAGCTAGATCGACAGAAGCATTCTTCCATCAACCTAGCCATGTTTACGCTGAACGTTGGGTTGGCATAGCTACAATGCTTGGGATGTGAATTTTTCATATCCAAGGGATCTAACTATGTTGATCTAAATTATATGTGTAGACCAGGCCTTAGAAAGACATCCAATCTTGACTTCAAGTGATGGAGAATCCACCCTGTCCCTCGGTCAGTTATTGGAATGGTTACATATCGTTAAATATTTGTACCTTATATCAAGCCTGAATTTCTCTAGCTTCAGCTTCTAGCCATTGTATCTTGTTCTTCCTTTGTCTGTTAGGTTAATAGCCCTCTATCATCAGAAGTTTTCTTTCTGGTAGGTACCTGTGAACCATGATCAAGTCACCTCTTGACCTTCTCTTTGATAAACTGTAATAAGTTGGCCACTGTATCACTGCCTTCTGCTGGATGGAATCACAAGTGCCCTACTGTGTGTCATAAGCTCTATAGTGCCAGCAACTCAAGGACATTTTGGGGAAAATGGAGAGATGACGAGGAAGACCTCTTTTCCAGATAGTAGGAGCTGCAGACGATAAGGCCCTTGTGCCCACAGAAGCAAGAATGTGGGAAAAGGCAGAAAAGAGACTCCTTTTCTGAGACAAAAGGCAAGGAGGGCTTTGACAGTGAGGTATTTGCTTGAGGATGGGGAGGGACCGAGAGGTTGGTAGCACTTTATATGTGTCAATCAGCCACCATAGTTCTGAGTGGCATTAAGGAACAGTCATGGCACAACGCTCCATCATTCCTGTGCCGCTGATGCAGCCAATGGATCATAATCTATAGCAGTCAATATTTGCTATTGCTGTGTCTACACAAGCTGAGCTGCCTAGTAACCCCACAGACAGGTAGGCCAGTAGTACAGAGAAACCAAGGCAGCTACTATCTATGTGACTGCAGCCAGCACCTGCTGTTCACCAGCCAAATCCACACTAAACTGGTGGGTGCAGACTGATTAACCTGGACCCATTTCGCTACAGATTAAGTAAGCCAGGCAGCAGTTAGTTTAATTCTGAGTTATCATGAAATAAACCGGTTTCATATGTAATTTAAAGCAGAAACAGATGAATTGATCTTTGCTAAACTACATCTAAAACAGCCAGTGTGACTAAACCAACCTCACGATGGGCTACAGCTTCATCGCCTTCAGATGGGTTGATTTCACTTTAACTCTGAATTAGGGGCAGCTTTTCCACAATGCTCAGGAAAAAGGCAGAGACCTAATCCACTGTGCAATATGCTGCAGATAACAACATAGTCATCAGGCAAATGAAATATGTTCCCAGCATATAGGATGTTATTGCATCTTTTCCCTCTGTTCTCCCTGCAGAGCAATATCATCTTTGCTTGCTCTAGGATATTCAGCCAGTAGAGGTCTCTTTCCCTTTCCCTGCAGATTCTTGGTAGACAGAGGGGACAGAGCTAGCATCAAGTTGTGGGGAAGCAGGTTTGTGGGTCTGCAGTTTCAGAAAGGGCTCCTGTTTTAGGGAGGCTACAGTTCCCCATATCATGCCAGAAGGGAAGGGGGGTGTATTCTGTATGGCCCAGATAGGAAGCAATTCAGGAGAGAAAGGAAGAGGAGAGAGCAAGGTCGGGAGGATCTGTGGGAGATGCAGAGATTGGAAGGAGGAGACAGACAGGCACTTGGTGGACAAGAAATAACAGGGAAATTTATACAAAGGACCCTTCTGACTGCATCTTAAATCAGCTCTTTAAATAAAAGCTGAAGGAAATTACAGTGGCACCTGGGGGATACTCTAAAGACCAATCTCTACTCTAGGCGACTGATTTTTGCAGCTTGCTTGGGTAATCATGGAAGGCAGGTTTCCCATTTCCTCCATCCTCCAATCACCACGTTGCAAACTCCACTGCCTGCCACCGAATGCAATGCAATGCAATGCGGTCCCTGACTGGTGCTGGAGTCTCAGAAGACGTGAATGCACGCAAACCGCAGACAGGGGGCCGTGGGACTCAGCTCACGTAGCTTGGTGGAGCTTTGTTGACTTCACCCATAGAGTTACATCCATATACACCAGCAAAGGCCCGGCCCAGGACGGCTATTTCGGTGTTGTTATCAAGCGTCAGAAGTGCTCCTCTCCCTTTCCTCAGGACAGGCAGAGAGAACCTGGCAGGTGCCCCTGCTCACTCAGGTGTCTATTGCATGGTCAAATGCATTGGGGAGAGACAAATGTTGTGTGTGCTCCAGGGTGCAGTGGAGCAGGTGTACTCGGTGGGAAGGACTGCTGGTGCAGGTGCTGTGTCAGAGATTGTTCTCACTACTACGTCCGTCAGACTCCCACTTCCCCTGCACCTTCCCCACCCTTCTTTGGCTCCCAGCTCTCTCTTTCTCTTTCTTTCAGCGGCTTTCCTCCCACAGCCTATTCCATCCTCTGTGACTGACACCTCCTAATGAGACAATGCTCAGCGGTTTCACGCCTGTGGGCTCTTGTTTGGGGCGAGATGATTTTGCGGTAGCTTTTCAGAGAGGGGGTGCATAAAGACAGGTACTTCGCAGGCCTTAAGGCTTCTCAGGGCGGGGGCAGTGAAAGCATTCCCCAAAACTCCCTTACTACCCAGACTGGAAATGCTCACACAAGGCTAGTACCGCTCCCCCCTCATCTCTCTGTTCTGGGGACAGCCCTGCAACTACCCGAATGCTTTGGCTTACCTAAGCCCTTGCAGTTAAGCAAATCCCAAAGCACCTTACAGCTTTCCCATGCAGTGAGTTGGCCTCTGTCCTCTACTGGATGGAATCAGAACAACGCAGCTGTATATCATAGGCCCTATAATTCTAACACTCTCTTTTAGCTCCAGGGGCAGCAGCCTGTGTTTTTAGATCAGACAAATTTGAGTTCCCTGGTTCATGACCATGGCATGCAGCACAAAACATGGATAGCGTATAGAATCATAGGACTGGAAGGGACCTTGAGAGGTCATCTAGTCCATTCCCCTGCACTCAAGGCAGGACTAAGTATTATACAAATAGTTTCTCCCATCACTGAACCGCTTCTGGGACAAAATGAGGCCCTAGAAAGGGTCTGTAAAAAGCAAGGACAGGACATGAAGGAGAATGGCAGCTCTAATGGAAAGTTAGGGGCGGATAACTCAGAAGCAGAATGCAATTACTCACACTGGAAGGACAATGAGGTAGGCAGAACAATGGAGTTTTTAGTGATCACAGGTGACTGAAATCAGGGTTTTATACCTCAGCTAGAAGGCAGACCCACCAGCCCACACCACTGCCAGGGAGCAGCCACTAAATCATTAGTACCTCACCTGCAGCACCCCCAATTTTCTTTGGAGGTCTCCCCTCCAGTGACTGAGCAGACACAACCCTGCTTAGCATATACAATCAGTGCATGAAGTCGTACAGTTACTGGGGCCAATGACTGTCCTAGGCAAGAGCTGCAAACTGTGCTGCAGTGAATTATTCCAGCAGGAGCAATGCAGGTTGGCCTGGCTGGCCAGTCCGCATGGCCGCTGCTATTGCTATTCTAATGCGGTTGCTAAAAGAAACCTATTATTGTCTCCTCTTCCCCCCTTCCCAGAATGCTGTGCATTCCTCATAAGTATGTATTCGTAGCCAAGGTGTGGGCATGAGCTGTAATTTGGCATAATTGCTGCAGCTCTGCAAAAATCCATATTTTACTTTCTCCATCTCAGTCTCCTCGATGCAGGAATACGCCTGAGCACCTCAAGTTGTAAAGCACACTCCTGTGTGGAGCGAGAGAGCCGCCCTTTGCAGTGGTCTTCGTCCCTTCTGCTAACAAGCGAGAGAGGAGGAAGTGTCTGACCCTGTGAGAGAGAGACAAAGTCCCTTACCTGCCCCTTTGCCTTCTTCAGGAGTCTTGGAAACACTACCCCCACCCTCCTGCACTGGCCTTTGGCTGTAAAAGCCCATAGCCTGCCAGGGGAGAACTCCCACAGTGTAGGCATTGCTTAGGGCTGCTATAAACTGCTCTACACAAGCTCCCTCACAAAGTCCCAGCTCAGAGAGACAGCCCCATAGCACTGTGGACCTTCTGTGCAGGTCTAGGCAACGCAGTGGCACAGCCTGGGATGGGAGGCCATAACTTAGAGCAACACCAGGGACTGCTCTGGCCCCTTGAACAGCCCAGAAATCTGTGAAGAAGGATGGCACAGTGGTTAAGAGGTTGCCTGGGAACTGGGTGACCTAGGTTCAATTATTTGCTTTGCCACAGAATCCCTCAGTGTGGCCTTGGGCAAGTCCCTTAGCCTAGGCTCCCCATGGGGATAAGAGCCCTCATAATCCACTGGTGAGTGTGCCCAATCTGGCGAGGATGTGTGTCTGTTACAATCACACCTAAGGAGCCCTGGTACTTTAGCTTATGCTTTCAGCTCTTGAGGTCCCCAGTTCAGTCCCTAATGTGTCAGCTAAGGCAGGAACTATCATGCATATACCGCTTACATCTCCCTTCCTCAGGGCTTAAATCTGTGAACCGAGCATTTTTTCCTGCTCCTCCTACAGGCACTGTACAGCAACACACTCCTGTTCATATACTTCTTTCTTAAGTACTTCTGGCCAGCCACCAACCATAACTCCAAATCCCGACTCCCCAAGGAAACACTTGGTCTGGATGGTGTTTGTAGCTATGGAGATGTTGGTCCTTCTGTTTTCTTCCCCTTGAAATGCAGAGGACCCTTATTGTCTGCTGCACAGGCATTGTGTGTTTTAATTCAGATGCAGAATGTTCCAGCGAGATCACTGTGCTTTCTTTCATAGAGACTTTATATTTGTTCTTTGTTTCCCCCCCTCCCCCCCATTATCAGAAACAAGTTAACTAGTTTTAAAAAAAAAATCAAAGGTGTTTGCCCTTCTGTGTGAGACAAAACCACCAGTTTGACTTCAGGAATAAATCCCACAGTCCCTTCTGCAGGTCAAGAACTACAGCAGAGCAAACAGTATATTGCCTAAAAAAAAAAAAAAAAAATCCTTCACAATTAATCTTGATATTTACACATTTTCTCCCTATGTCCCATTGTAATTAGATTATTCTCCCTATATTGCTTCCACCCCTCCCCTCACCACCAGACAACTCTATTGCCTGATCTTCACTGGAGTATCTGAGCACCTGAACTGTAAAAACAACATACCATGTACTCTCAGCTAGGAGATAAAGGAAGGCGTAATGGAATCTCAAGTCAGGATAGGCCTGATGTCAATAGATGGCTTTCCACTGATGCCAATCAAGAGACCAAGGCTGATCGACCCATTTCACTGACATATTTATGGATTAATTAGGGTAACCCAATAGATGAGCAGAAGGGAGCTGAACGATGCCTTGCCAGGCCTCGAGGAAAGGCTGTTGGGCACAGAGAGAACAATGAGTTTGGCAAAGCGCCTGAAGGATGGAGAGGATGTCCACGGAAAACGAAGAGGACAATAGAAGTGAGTGGAGTGGTAACGCAGGTTGTGGCGGGGGATTGGATTATTTATAGGCTGTTTGTTTCAATCTTAGCACGTTGCAGGCAGGGCCGGCTCCAGGCACCAGACGAGAAAGCACGTGCCTGGGGCGGCACATTGTAAGGGGTGCATTCCGGCCAATCTTGGAGCAGCCAGCCCAGCCCTGAAGGGGCACGGACCCCGACCCGGGGGGGCAGGAACTAGTGATCCCCGCTGCTCATCGTGCCGCCGGGCTCCCTGGGACATGCCACTCCCCGCCACCTGCACGGGCCTCCGCCTCCCACTCCGCTCTGAACCCGGCCCGGCCGAGCCGCCTTTAAAGGAGTGGCTGAGCCAGCACCTCCTGCAGCCCCTGGGCACTGGAAGGAGGGAGGATTCTGCGGTGGCCCGGCGGGCAGCAGAGGCAGGGATAGTTCTGCGGCGGCCCGGCAGGCATCGGAGGGAGGGAGGATTCTGCGGCGGCCCGGCGGGCAGCAGAGGCAGGGATAGTTCTGCGGTGGCCCGGCAGGCATCGGAGGGAGGGAGGATTCTGCGGTGGCCTGGCGGGCAGCGGAGGGGCGGGCCCCACTGATCCCAGCGCCGTTTGCACTGTGCTGAGCCCCGCTGCAATGCCGGCCCCACGTGGAGGTCACAGACCCCAGCCAGCACTGCCCGTGTCGGCCTCCTTGGAGCCTGCCCGGCCGAGAGAGGCACCCCAAGGCCGGAGGGGGAGCCCCTCTCGCCCGGCTGCAAGCGGGCTGCAGCGCCTGGCTGCCCACGGGCGGAGGGAGCGTGCGGGTGCCGCCCTTCATCCCCCTGCAAGCCGCCTTGACCACCCTCCACGCACTCCCTGCGGCTGCCGGGTTTTTTTTGCTTTGGCTGTCCGACTGCCTTTTTTTTTTTTTTTTGCCTGGGGTGGCAAAAAAGCTAGAGCCGGCCCTGGTTGCAGGGCAGCGCGGGGAGGATCCGTTTACATGCGGGTTGTTTTATATGCAAGCGTATGTGGTGCAAGGAGAAAGCCACACCGCGTATTGCAGCAGCAAGGCTGGAGTTAGGCTGTGTTCGCTCTTCCCAGCTCTGATTAATGGACTCACAAGTGAAGACACCCTGTGGGAGGAACCCCAAGAGACTCAGCCACAGACTCTTCGATTCAGTGATCAATGCGACCGATGTTCGGCACGACGTCTGCACAGCTAGATTTACGAGCTGGGCTTTAGCCACTCCCGTGGCATCAATCACATTAACAGACCAACGCTGTCACAATCCCGTGTGTTACGAGACCAGCGGCATGAGGGCGGGCGCTAGGGCCTTTCTGCTTGTCACCAACCGATTGGTGCTGGCTAGGAAGCATGCAGAGGATTTCCCTGAGCCCAAGTCTGGGGCAAGGAGAGAGAATAAAGGCCAATTGTATCAAAGCTTCTCCCATTGTGAGGGCCAGATCCGCAGCTGGTGTAAAGCACTGCAGCTTTCGATGCTTTCTGCCAGCTGAGGATCTATTGCGCACCGGGATCCTTTTGCCCCCCTAGGTTTGTCTCTTATGCTATTTTGTAGACATAAGAGTGAAACTGGTTCTTTCAGGTTAGACGACTTATTTTGATCGAGGAAAAAACAAACCAAGAACAAAGAGCTCATATGTTCCCAGATAGATGAATAGAAATTGCTTGTTGCAAGACTTCCCTGTAATAAAAATCTGCAGAGACAGAGAGAGACAGAGAGAGAGAACTGGTGGTCCTGGGCTGTGCTAGGAGTAGGCTTGGAAGGATTAGATTTTTACCCCAGTAAATGTCGGGAAATGTCAATTTGCTGCGTGCTTACAAACTGACGAAAAAATATTCCCATCGATAATGATCAAAATGTACAGATAGGCCAGGTAAGAAAAATGCTGCTTTAGAACTTATCAGGGTTTGAGTTAAGGATATTTGCTTGTGTATCCTGACGTGTGATGTTGAGTATTTGGATTTTGACGATTATAAAGCTTGAACTTTTTGAATGTCAGCCTCTACGGTCATTAAATAATTGCTGTCTGAGCCCCTCCCCATATTTACTCACAAATGTGAACATTTATAAAAACGGAAAAATGCTTAAAAATAAAGAGGCACAAAAAATAAAAATCTAGTTCTGTCAAGCCTAACTATGAGCTACCAGTCAGCTCTTCCAAATGTCAGTGCTCTTATTGTTGTTATTACACCTGAGCCTAGAGAATCCAGTTGATGTCTAGGCCCATTATGCTAGGTTCTGTCCATACACATAGCAAGAGTCAGTCCTGGTCCCAGAGAGATTAAATTGGAGGAACTGCAGTCTACATTCCACATCCTTATTCACATTTTTATTCTTTCTATACTCAGAATCTCTGTTTTCCCTTTTCTGGCCACTAAGATCAGGGAAGTGGTGCTTACAGAGTAAGAATTTTTGGGTTCTGTTGCTTTGTCTAGCTGATCCACTGTGATACCCATGGACTGGAAAGGAGTGTAACCAATGGTTAGGAGAGGGAACTAGGAGGCAGGACTTGAGTTCTATTAACAACTACAACTCCAAATTTCTCATCAATTTTTTTCTCTATCATAAAGGCCATTTTGACAATTTTTTACAAAAAGGATTTTTGTATGTATTTTTTGTGTGGGTGCAGAAAATAAGTTGTCAACCTTTTCTAAAAAGAAACAGGCAAAAAATCAGTTTTTGGAATCAATTTGAGAAAAAATACAAAATCAAAGTTTTTCTTGTTTCATTTTTCGACAAAAAACAAAATCACAAGAAATTTTGAGACCTCCCTCCCCAAACCCCCAAATAAACCAAGGATCTTTCAAGATTGCCCATGGAAAGTTGGCATTTTTCAGTTAGCTCCATTCAAAACTCTTCTGGGTGAATACCGGCCTGTTCCAGCACCTATCGTTGCCTCAGTTTCTTTAAAGGAATTCATAATCCACACGTTAGGACTTGCAAAATCTGTTTGAGATCCATGCATGAAAGGGGCTATTGAAACACAGTATTAAGTGAGCATTTGTCCGATATACGGTAAACCTATTAGAAATCCTATGTCCCAGGTGCAAGCGCAAGGCTTCTCAATAGCCACCAGCATGGCTAAGTCCAGCTGCACTGCTAGTTTTCTTCATTATAGAAATAAACATAGATGCTTAGATTCTTCTATCCAGTGGCGAATGCATTAGTCAAAACTGCAGTTGGGAAGGAACCCTGATGCGTCGCGAGCTGTCTCCGGGGGAGCTGGAGGCTAAAGGAGCTCTGACTCAAACTTGCTCTGTCTTGACCTATTTGTCTTCTAAAGAGACAGAATCAAGATCACTTTGATTTTTAACACGAGGTGCTCTAGGAACTTGGATGGCTCAGGGGGCTGGTAATGGGATTCAGAGATTTTCACCTTAGGTCACCGCTTCATGTCTGACTCCGTTTGTTAGCAGCTGGACGTCAGTGATCTAACAGTTGTTTGGTGGCCAAAAGGAAGTCGGTGGTCTTGGTCTACTCACTTGTCCCCTTGTTGGGGGTCTCACCAGAAAGGCCTGGATTGAATGGGTTATGGAGACTTAACTCCCCTCTCACTTTTAGAAGGGGTCTCTCTCTAAGCCAGGAGTGAGGTGCAAGAGTGAGGAATCTGTCTATGTTGTGGTTGGAGGATTGATCTCCATTGCCATCTGGCATCTTTCAGCAGCACTAAGATGACTCAAAATATTCAACTCCCCCTTAAAACAAGATACTGTGTCTGGACAGCGAGGGTTCTGCTTCACAGACCCAGGCAAGCGTATTAGGTGGGTTTCATGTACGTAGCAAGGAGGGAAGCTATTAAAGAGCATGTCAATCAACATGGCCTGAGATCTTGCCTTCCCTAAAGCAGTAAAATGCATCTATGATATAAAAAGCCTGATAGAGCTTGGGCCAGAGGGGTCTTCAAAGAATACAAAAGATCTTTTGGGAGACAAGGTGGGTGAGGTAATACCTTTTATTGGCCCAACTTCTGTTGGTGAGAGAGACAAGCTTTTGAGCTTACACAGAGCTCTTCTTCAGCCCTTCACAAATAGCTGTGTAAGCTCACAAGCTTGTCTCTCTCACCAACAGAAGTTGGGCCAATAAAAGATATTACCTCACCCACCTTGTGTCCCTAATATGCTGGGACCAACACGGCAACACCACCATTGCATACAACAAAGATCTTTTGACAGGGAACGTGTGAAATACTATCCTGTCACCAAGCTTCTCTCTCCTTCTCGCTGGGGAGAGTTGTAAAGGATGCAGCAACATTAATTATTGATCCAAGACAGAATTAATCTAGAATGAACATTTACCACAGCTGGTAAAAAGCTCAGTGTGAGGACGTCACCCCGAGGTCAGCAGCACAAAGAAACAATTGCATGCAAGCCCCTTTATGTTAAACAGAACAATGCCTTGTGCATTCCAATAGCACCTTTTCATCCACAAAGGGGACTGCTCAGTGATCAACAGACTGGGGGCCAGTTACTCAGCTGGTTGTAGTTAACATGCTGACTTGAGGCTGGTCCTGCAAGCGCAGGGATTGTGTTCTATCTATAGTACGTCTATGGCCCCCCAATCACTGTCGTACAACAGGTTACTGAGCTCCCCACAGTCTGATACATTTGTCCCTACAACACCCTGGCAAAGGAGGGAAGTGCTATTTTTGCCATTTGAAGAAGGGAAACCGAGTCACAGAAATTAAATGACTTGCTCAAGGTCACACAGGAAGTTTGTGGCAGAACAGGTAATTGAACCCAAGTCTCCCATATTCTAAACTACTAACAGGCCAGACCTTCCTCTTGCTGCCACATTGCTCGTCAGTGATGTGCAGCCGCCTCGGAGATGGAATACGGCAGCTGTTCTTGCACTTGCATTGCTGCTTAGAGTTGCTTTTAGCACCTGATTCCACAAGGTGCCAAGTGACTCCTGCAGGTGCTGAGTAGCTAACTATAACCTTTGCAGAGTGAGGACCCATGGACGAAAAACCGCTCTCAATTTTGCTTCATGGTAAAGTTCCCATTGATTTTCAGCAAGAGCACGTTCAAAGCGAGGGAGAGCTTATCCTATAAGGGTATGGCTCATTCTATGATCAGCAGCATAAGATCGCTTGAGTAGAAATTTGGCCAGGATACCTTCCTAACAGCAATAGTCTAGCTAGAGATGAGCCCAGCCCCTTTATCCTAACACCTCCAAACTGAGTGTTCTCAATCCAAGATCTTAACTTTTCATCTTGTCCCAGCCTCTAATTCTGACCTGACAAAACCCAGGAGCACCGGCAACATCACACGCTTCCCAGCCAGGAGCAGGGAAGCTTAGGACAAACAACAAGATTTCTGGCAGTCAATCCAAACACCTCCCTGATCCTTTTTAAGTTCTGCTGTTTAAAATAGTTTGGTTACTGCTTCCATGTGAGCAGGCTCCAGGCACAGATCCCATGGCTGAGGCAGGTGCTGGGAGTCCCTTTTGGAATCCTTGCAAGCCAGCTGCAGCTGCAGACCTGGTGCAAACACCACGTTCAGCAGGCAGCTGTGACTAAGGAATTGAACACAACTACATGAACAAAACCCCACTCGGAGCGAGTCCAGGGCAAAAGGCTGCAGCCGTGAGCATCCGCGGAGACTTGTTGCTAACCAGCGATTTGGAGAGGTGAAACATGGCTGAGCATACAAGGTCTATCATGCACGCTCTGGGGAAGAAGGAACTACGCATGCTGCTCTCAAGCTGAGTAATCACAGCTCAGCTGCCATGTGCTACAGAGGGCAGCATTTACCCTGTAGGCAAAAGCACTGTCTCTCCTTTGAGTGAGGCAGTATGTTCTTGCACAAGAGGCATATAGCGTAACACTAGGCAGCATGCTCTCCTGGTCATCGGTGCGAGGGTAACCCTCCTCTCAGCCTGGAGATAGAGCTGCCATGTGAATCTGATGGGAAGAGTTTGACCTCATGGGTGGCAGACCTGTGCCCGGGCAGAAGTGGGAGCTCAGAGTCGTTGCTGGCGCTAGCTGACCCCTAAACTTTGGCCCCAGCGTTGGCTTAAAGCCTTAGTGACGGAATGCTCTGCTTATCCACAGAGCAGGGACCGCAGCACTGCCATCTTCCTCCATGCTGCCCAGCCAGTGTGTTTGAGCCAGGAGCCCCGTCTCCAGGTAAGAAATAGGGAGGACGATTAAGGCTTCCCTGCCTGTTTGCTCTTGGCCTCTCTGCTGAGCTTGCCAGCAGGGAGCCAGCCATAGTGGGACTCTTTTGTGACACATCCCCCAGTTTCACGTAGGCCGCTGAGCAGACATTAGATATTAGCCACCTTTCAGTTACCACTGACCAGTCAAAGGAGACTTGGTGGGAAAAGCTCTATATCCCTTGTTACCCATCTTCCAAGGCATCCTGCCCTAATTGAATAGCCATTACGTACAGGGCAGGAGCAGACTTCAGAAGGGATAGGAAATAGTTCAACCAGCCACTCCAATCAGATGCAACTACATTTCCAGAGAATGGCTCTTTGCTAAAGATGTCCAGTTCCAGAACTAGAGGAAGGAGATTAGAAGAACCAGCCCTTCACACCAGATCTCAACCAATGAGAGTTAATTGGGCATGGAACTGGAGTAGTGCTGGACTGATCTGAATTCACAGAGCATCTCTGGGGAAACTCTCAAATGACATAGCAACATCCCAAGCGCAGTTATTTTCATCCTGAAGGCATCTTTCTATCACTCAGGAACTGACCTTGCATCTCGGAATGCTATATCTCAGAAGGGTAACTAATACCAGCCCAAGCTCATACTGACACCCCCGCCCCCCCAATGGATACAGCATCACCCTGGAATGCTAATGGCATCCCAGTGAAGACAGTGTTTCTCCCACCCTGCTCCTCGACATTTCAATACCACCTCTCTCTGGTTATTACCTTGATCTGAGGCTGCATCATTTTTCTGCCATGCAGCTTTTCTCACATTCCAGGCTCACGAGATTATTTCTCTCATTTAGCCTGCTTAGAGATCTGTTTACTGGAGTAAAGATCCCTGGAGATTGCAGCATCTGCTTATTAGGGACATCTCTGAGGACACCCTGTTCTCCCCCTATCCTCTCTGCGCACTCACACCTACATAAATATTGGTATTGTGCATAAATCTACATAAATTAAAACCCACTTTCTCCCTCTCCTCTCTTAGCATTCAGCAAAGGAGAGATCAGCAGGAAAGAGGAAAAAACAGGATTAAAAATAAAAGGCCAGATCCTCAGTTTATGTCAAACGAACACGTCTCTGTCGGCTTTGGTGAAGTTGCTCCAGTTTACACCAGCTGGGGATCTGGCTCACAGATTCCCCCCACGACCCCCATGCTTTGAGTCTCAATGGTTTATGACCTGGTTCAATTTATCTGCACCAAAACTAATCTGCATTATAAATTATAGTGGGAGTGGAGGAAGGTGGGGTTTTTTCCCCTCAAAAATCTTTACATTAATCAAAGTTAATTGTAATCTGCTGTTAGGTCCCATAAATAATCAGCTCTGTCACTGAGATATGGAATAAATCCACCCAAATTATGCTAACAGGGATGATTAAACTTTTTGAAATCCAAGGTTTGATATGGAGCAGCAATCAGTAGGAGATTTCCATTTCTGAATGGCCCCTTCCTGCAGGCAGCCAGGGGGGTATTTTGCAAACTCCCCACTAACGATGAACAACAACAGGGGGGTGCACGATAGATCAAAAGTGCAAGAAAGAAGAGGTGTGTGTCAAAGCTATACCCCTGCTCGGGAAACTCCCAAACTTTCAGGAAACCAGAAATGGATATCAATGGGAATGTCATGTACAGGCGGAGTGCAGAATACCCAGACCTTGGGGTATTTATTCGACTCTACATAGCTTCTGATACCAACCCTCCTCATCGCTGCGGTATCTCAGTGCTTTGCGGTCCTCCATTACACGATGTAGCTAACATCTGGCATGTGTGGTTTGGGCTTTGCCTTCCCCTTTAAAATGGAGCAATGGTTGTAATGCTAACACGGCAATAAGTTCTAGTTGATTGCTGGAAGAATGGATGCCTATTGACTGGGAAGGGCTCTGTTTCTGTACAAGCCATCCGCACTGATCAGTTTTAGACTATTGCATGACCCATCCCTGCTCTGAAGCACCCATTATGTCCAAAGAGCATTCAAGGAGGACTGCCTCCTTCTAGGAGAACACAACCTAAGGTTGACATAAGTAGAGAAATGATGAAATCATTAACAAACATCACCATCTCTCCATCACCGAGAGGTCAGCTATACAGTCCCTGAAATCCAGCCCCCAGATAGTGATCAAACCAGCAGACAAAGCGGGGTGTTACTGTAGTCCTCAATTTATTCAAAGTAGGTCCGCAACAAGGACAATAAGAGATTGCACCAACCATTTCACTGACCTGCCCTTCTCTCAACCCTCACTGACTCGGTGGTAAAAAACACCAGCTGTCGCTACACACAGCGCTACTGCTGCGCCAGGCCTAGTGCAACGGTGAGACTTGCCAGTGTGTGGACACGGCTTACATACAATTTCTGTAAGGCAAGCAGAGGAGGGAGAAGATTGTAATTTCATGTGTCAAGTTGTCAGGACATTCCCCTCCTACTCCTCCCCCCACATAAAACTCAATGAAAACTTTAAGCTCAATAAATAAATAAGTGTGTGTGTGTGTGTGTGTGTGTGTACGCAAAAATCGTGATTGAAACATCCCCATGCACCAGGAATAGAAAGTGGCTGCATGTGATGAAAAACGGAGAAATCTGAATGTGCTGAAAAACAGGAAGATGACCGGGAAAGGATCCAGCTGAAAAATTACATTGAAAAGATCCTTCCGGGATTAAGAAGCAGCAGAGTTCCAGTTCTGATTGAATAGACTTGTTAATAAAACACATTAAAAACATGAAATGGAAAGCAAATCCCTTCAAATAAGATTTTAGGCCAACCTTAAATCCATGGCTTTATTTACGAGCTCCTTTGTCCTCATGCACCGGACGGACTGGTGAGAGAATAGAATAGATAGGCCAAAAATATATATATAAAGAATTCCATGTTCCCACCCAGCTCTGAACAGAAGAGAGATACCTGGCTAGAGCAGGTCGAGACTTTTTCTACAAAACTTTATTGTTGTTGGAAAATACCAGTTCATCAAAATTGAAACTTTGGGCGGAAACCTATCAGTTTAGCTTAAACTTTCACCGGTGAGGTTTCTCAGTGCGGGATGCAATTTCTGGCCAAAACCAGAGAGAGTCCCGGTGGTTAGGGCAGCCAGTTGGGATAGGAGAGGCCTGCGTTCAGGTCCCTGCTCTGAATCAGTTATTGGAATGGAAACAAATGTTGAAACCTCACAATTTTTCATGAAACAGAAATCTTATTCCCCAGCCAGCCCTACACAGGGTTCACTCCCATTGTGCACCTAAGGCAGGAATTGTTCCCAGAGGTTGCTCTGCATGATGTCTCTCCATCCTTAATTCCCTCTGCCCCAGAAGCGATGAGGGTACCAGGTTCCATGTGGCTGCAATAATTACTCTCCATCTCTCTCTAAGGTTCTAGGGCTTTGGGTAGCTCAGCAGAGTCGTTCTGCATTCTTATCCGGGGTCCTGGGATTGACTCCTCTTAGAAAACTGAAAACGTACATCGGTACTGTTATGTCTGTCAGGGGTAATCCACACCCCAGAGAGACATGGCTTTGCTGACCTAACCCCCGCTGCAGACAGTTGATGGAAGAATTCTGATGTCAATCTCGCTACCACCTCTCGGGGAGGTGAATTCATTACAGCAATGGGGGAACCTCTCCTGTCTCTGTAGCGAGTGTCTACACTGAAGTGCGACAGTGGCGCTGCGGTAGCGTTTTAAGTGCAAACATATCCTGAGTGTTTCACTGGTGTTAGGCATGAGGAAGTTATTTTAATCTTTCACAGCTAGTTGATTCACGGTCACTGGAGTCACAGCAGCTTCACACTGGTGTATGAGAATGGGATCTGACCCAGAGAGCTGCCTACAGGTCTGATTCTGATCTCCCTTACAACAGTTTTGAACTTAAGACGTCACCATTAACTTCAGAGATACCCCGGGGTTTGCAGGAGCACAAGCAGGATCTGAATCAGACCCTCAGCTGGTGCACTGACGTGCCAAGGGGTTGCAAGAAGATGGAAGAATGGGTGTGAACTGTGTAGGCAGCTTTAACTTACGTGCTCCTGCTAGCTGCAGTTCATGACACCCTCACTACAGGCTCCTTGACATCTGGGAGTTACAGCAGCTTAGACAGCCTTAGACCCAATTACCCAGGGATCATTTCTGTCTGCACCCCCTCTGAATTTGGCCCATGGGCTGTCTCAGATGCAGGAATTACTAATCGTGTTCCATGTCTGAGGCAAAGCAGGATGAGAGAAGTGACACGTACCCCAGCACTGTGCTTCTAAGTGACCCTGCCACACACCTCCCCCTGCCCATGTCTGGGATTATCCCAGACCTGAGGAGGGGTGTTCATGGGAGGGTTGTTCTGCTTTTCACTCTGTGACAGACTCCTACTCTCCTGAGCCTACTTGTCATCCGCAGCCCATTTGTTCATGAGTTGCAGAAAGAGGTTAATGGAATTGGAGACTGTATCCTTGGGAGCGGGGTAAAAAAAAAAAAAAAAAAAAAAAGAGCCGGAGGGGATTTCAGCATTTGAGAAAGCCCTCTCAGTATGCCTTGTGGAAAACTTTGATTCTTCCACTCCATCCAAAACACAACTGCGTCTACCTCTGGGGTGGTGCAACACCCAACACATACTGAAATCCTGATCCTGATCAGGACTTTTGAGCGCCATCACAATACAATTAAATAATAATTTGGCATTACTGCTGTGGTGTCTTTTGCTCTTTGCACAAAAACAATATGAAGCTCATGGGCACAATGAATACACAAACTACCTGCTGTGCCCTTTGCTGGCTTCTAATGCAGAGAGGACAGTGAGCACCACCTACAGGGCCCATAAACTATTTTAAGAAAACTTTCCCTATTCCTATACACTACAATTCCTATCCCCAACTGTTAAAAAAATTATGAGATTTAAAAAATAAAAGAACAAATTTGGATGTTTCCTGTAGTGTGTGCTGAGTAATAACATGAGAAGCCTCCATGTTACTAAAACCAAACTGGCTTTTTATTAACCGAACTATTTACAGAGATGCTGCAATTGCAGCTAACATTCCAGCCATGTGCATGCAGACTGACTTCCCAGAGCCTCCTCCAAACTCTTCCCTCTGCAACCTGTGCTCCTCCTTCCAAGTTCCAGGAAGGCTGCTACACTCAGGCTCTTTTTTTATTTGCCTTCTTTTTTATTTTTTTGAGTCTTTATGGTTCAGGTTTTCAAACTGTTCTCTACAACTGTGAGGGCTAGAAAACTTTTTTTTGTTTTTTAACAAAATCTGAGCTTTTCAGATAATCACAGGACTCCAGGAGCTGGCTTAAGAAAACACACCAAGTATCATGAGACTTGATTGGCAAATCCTCTGTTCCACTCCAGTTCAGAGGGAAGAGAAAAGGAGAAGGTTAAAGCAAACAGAGTTAGGGAGCCACACACAAGAAATAGTGGAATAAAAATTAAGTTTTTTTTATAGCTCTATGTTCAGCCGTTTGATCAAATTCACTGCATGGGAAGAAGCCATTTGAGTACATGAAGCTCATCATTTGCCAGGCCAGGACTGAGAGAGAAAGGATATGGGGGAATAGGGGCTTAGGTGTTTTTATTTTTTGTCCCTTGTGAGATCATGTCTTCCTGAGCTGCAGAGTTGGAGGGTGTGTGGGGGAGACAGGCTGATGCTAAGAGATGCAGATAGGCTCTCAGGTCACTCAGTTCAATGGATGCAGATGAGAATGTGAGAATAAAACCCCTCACATGTGAAGAGGCCACTTCCAGGTCAAGTCAAGCAAGATATCACAGATGAAACCACCACATCGCCTACCCTGAGACGGTGCAAGTGAAGAGTGCATTTCACACCCCTTGGATTCCAGCATAACAAAGGCTGCTCAGCTTGGTTCCTTCCTAATGAGGCATTTTACAATGCTGATGAGAAATTCCCCTGGTGGAACACAGGAACCGGGATGGGGACTTTAGCGACACTGAGATTCATTTACAGTGAGAGAAGGCAGATGGAGCGGCTGGGGAACAAAGGCTGTGATACCGAAGGAAATAAAATTTAGTTTGTCTGTTGCAGAAGGCTCAGTGTTTGCACTGTCCCTTCATCACCCGAAAGAGCCCGACACACATGCTCTGCGTGCCCGTGCTCCTTATTTATGGGACCCTGCTACTCAATTACCCAAGTCCAGCAAAGAGTTGTTTTCCCACTGCTCGGCCTGCTGGATGGTAATATTAAGGTCATCAATATAGTAGGCCCAAGAGAGGATGACAGTCATTGCAGAACTAAGGCAGCCAAAGGGATCTGGACACATAAACACAAGAGCAACCCTTTGCATGCTTTCTACACCATGGAGCAGGTCATAATTTTTCATGTACAAATTTCCCCCATCATAAAAGACCGTTTCATCAAAATGGAAGTTTTCTGAAAGAAAACGGCGATTTCCATGAAATTCTGTTTTTTCCTCTTAGGAGAATCAAAAAGAAAAAGGTCAAATCATTCTGTTTTGATTAGAAATGGTGGAACTTGACATCTTGAGAGGAGCCTGTTCCATGCCGTAACAAAGAAAGCACAGAGCTGGTTGGGGGTGGGGGGTGGGGATTGACTAATGAGCACTAAAGGCTAGCATTACTGGTGGAGAGAAGACAATGAGATAAAATAGAGCTCATAGGTAGGGTGGGGATTAAATCCTTATTTTTCAGATGGGGAAACTGAGGCATGGAGCGATTAAGAGACTTTCTAGAGACCATAGTCAGAGCCAGAATTAGAATTCAGGATCTCCTGGAGCCCACCACTCCATGCTCTTAGTCAGAGGCCAGATCTATTGAATAAATTGTTTCCTGACAATATGGGAAGGCCTGGGCTTTGCTTTTGAGCATAGCGGACATTTTTTTTTTGACTACTTCGGAATGCAGAATGGTGGAAGGATTTGTCTCAATATTAGCTTTAGAAGAGCATGGTGATGGGATCCTATTTTGTGCTATTTGGGGTCTTATTCTGAGCTCATCACCATGGCATCAGAGCACCAACAATGCTGTTAATCATTTCAGTCTGCCCTGCTGAGACTTTGAAGTTAAAGTCCCTCCAGTTCTGGGGCAAACATTTCTTAGCCTAGAGAACCAGGCCCCATTTTACCTCACGTCTCTGTTTCTGATAAAAGCTCCGAGGCAGTCCCCGGGGGCCTTGAAAGAAAATAGAAAATGAATGAAGGTTAAAATGCTGATCTGGAGATGCGAGTGCCCCTCAGGAGTTCTGCAAACATCCACTTGGAATGAGTCCCATCTGGATAGCAATGAGAAATGTTCAAGACTCAAGGTTTCAAGTACAAACCTTGAAGGTTAGTGGATGCTCTCTCTCTCATATCCCCTTTGGACTTTCACCCCACCTCTCTGGTATCAAGGACAGCACAATTGTGTGTAGGCTGAATGCTGACACATATTAAAGAAAGGTAGCTATTGAGAAAAGCCACCCCTGATTTGGAGGGCAGTGTGGTCTAATGGATAGAGCAGTGGGCTGGGACTCAGGAGACATAGGGTCTATTTCCAACTCTACCACCCAGGTCTGGTGGGTGACCTTGGACAAGCATGTGTCAATTTTTGTTCCTACCCTTTGTTGACTGCTCTATTTGATTGGTAAGCTCTTTTGGGCAGGCACTGTCTCCCACCTATGAGTTTGTACAGCACCTACTCCAAAGGGGCCTCAGGGTTGGTTGGCACCTCTAGGTGCTCCTGTAATACAAATAAATAATGACCATGATAATAAACAGACTTAAACTTTGACTCAGATTCAATTATAAACACATGATTTAGGGTTATAGTTCAATTAGAAAACCTAATACCGCCCAGATGTGGCCTGAACTAGTGAGTTCAGATCCAAATGTAAACTTTCCCAAGCATTGAAGAGCGATAGGATGGATAGGTAAACAGAGGACTTTGGTTTGGCCCATGTTCGAGTTATGGACTAACCATGAATTACGGATCCAGATCCAAATTTTTGGAGTATTTGAAACTAGTGGAGTTTGGATTTGGATTAATCTCTAATGAATGAGAGGGATGAGAATTTCCTGGCTACTTAGATAGTCCCTGCCCCAGAGAACTTACAGTCTTTCTTCTGCGTTTCTACAGTGCCTAGCGCAATGGGTCGATGACAGGCTCCTAAATGCTATGATAGTAGCAGTCATAATATATGGGCCTGGTATCAAAAGCAGGGCTTCCGGGGAAGGCTGAGAAATATGCCTTCTCTTTTCCCCAGGCTACGGTAACTCCCTTTAGTCCTGCAGGGGGTAACGGCCAGTGGATGCATATAGCAGTGTCTTCACCTACCCTCAAAGGGTATGTCGATGCTGGAGCTGGGATGGGAGCGAGCTTCCAGTCCAGGAGAGACAGACTCATGCTCGCTTGGCTTGAGCTAGCATGCTAAAAATCACAGCATGGAGGTTGTGGCACTGGTGGCGGCTCAGGCTAGCCCCCTGAGGTCAAGTCTACCCTGCCCTTGAGTTTGAGCGGAGTCTCCGCCGGCATTGCAATGTCCTTTTAACACACTGGCGCGATCCCTGCTAGGGCGAGTCTGTCTATCTGAGTTTGGAGGCACCCCCCTACTGCCCTAACATCACAAAGCCAGTGCAAGGAAACCTCCCTCCAGTGTGTGGCCCTATTCCACCCACAACCCTACTCCTTCCAAACCACACTCCCCCAACCCAACTCGGAGGAACTTCACCAGCTCTGCTTCATTTGGGGCCCTTCCTGCCTTTGCAGGTTTATGCAGACCCTTTACAGCAGGGCCGTGATAGCTGGGTCTGACATAGAATGAGCCAGATCTCACAGTGGCTCTGCTGCTTAGAGCAGCTAAGGATCTGGCCCCGAGTCTGTCGCTGTCACTTTAGGTGCATTTGACTCAGATGTTCCCCTCCCTGCTCCCCACTCCTATTGCACTGCTCAGCATTCTCCCCCGGCTGCCATCCGATAGTATCTGTAGGCGATTCGCTGTTTATTTCATCCAATTCATTATATTCTCTTTGAACTCCTTTGTTTTTTATCTAGGCTGGAATTTGTTTGAATGTGTAGCCAGAACGGGCCTGTTTTATTTATTCTGCATTGGGACTCGCACTTCACCCTGCGGCTGACATTATATTAATTGTTTCTGTTTTCATTATCGTTAGTTAAGGGGGGAGAGGCGGGGAGAAGAAACCCATCAGCAAAAGCCTCACACCCCTTGCAAACGTGTTTATTTCTCTTGCCGTTGATACCTCTCAGCCATCCCCATGCGCCTGTAAGCTGGCAATTCCTCCGCCTCAGCCCTCCGCTCCTCCCAGGCTGCTCCACAACCCCCTGCAGAAGAGCCTGGCTGCAGCAAAACTTTCATCCATCCCTTCCATGCTGCTCAATCAACGCCCACCCCGTCGTCCTGCAGTGTCCCCTCCTCCTACCCGCCTGCTCGATCAACCCCGTCCCAAATGCCCTGTTGGATCAGCCCTTCCCAGTCACACTTAGCCACCTCCACGCCAAATGCCAAGCTGTAAGCCGTCTGTGTGCCCCTTGAGTGCTCAGTCATGCCTGAGATCACTGCTTAGCCCTCTCCATCGACCGCCACAGTGTCCGAGGTTAATGCCCAGAGTCTGCTGTCTCTCTTTCACCCCCTCCATCCTCAGCATCACAGCTACATCCGCCTTCCTCCAACCCTGTTCACCAGCCATTGCAAAGGCTTCCCATCAACTTATTTCCACTGACACGTTTCCTGATGGCCGTACCTCTGCTTGTGTGTTTGGAGGGGGGAAGGGGAAGGAAATGTCAGACGTCCCACACTGCCCTGTTCTCCCCAATTCCTTCCTACAAAACGAACAGCACATTTTAAAAGTACATCAGAAGCAGGAAGTCTGCCAAACAATTAGTGGGGCTACTGGATGATCAAGGTGCTAAAGGAACAATCAAGGAAAACAAGAACACTACGGAGAAGGTAAATGAATTCTTGGGATCTGTCTTCTCTGCAGAAGATGTGAGGGAGATTCCCACACCTGAGCCTTTTTTAGGTGACAAATTTGAGGAACTGTCCTAGATTGAGGTTTTGGACAAGATGATAAATTAAATAATAATAAGCCACCAGGATTAGTCTCTAAGGTGCCACAAGTACTCCTGTTCTTTTTGCGGATACAGACTAACACGGCTGCTACTCTGAAACTAGGATTAGATGGTATTCACCCCAGAGTTCTGAAGGAAATCAAAGTTAATGCAGAGCTACTAACTGTGGTATGTAACCTATTGCTTAAATCAGCCTTTGTACCAGATGACTGGCAGATAACTAATATGAAACTGATTTTTTTTAAAAGGCTCCAGAGGTGATCCTGGCAATGTTAGGCTGGTAAGCCTAACTTCAGGACCAGGCAAACTGGTTGAAACTATGGCAAAAAAACAGAAATATCCGACACATAGATGAACACGATTTGTTGGGGAAGAGTCAACACAGCTTTTGGAAAAGGAAATCATGCCTCACCAATCTATTAGAATTCTTTGATGGAGTCAACAAGCGCATGGACAAGAATGATCCAATGGATACAGTGTACTTGGACTTTCAGAAAGCCTTTGACAAGGTCCTTCACCAAAGGCTCTTAAGTAAAGTAAGGAGTCATTGAGGGAAAATCCTCTCATGGATCAGTAACTTGTTAAAAGATAGGAAACAAAAGGTAGGAATCATTTGTCAGTTTTCACAGTAGAGAATTAAATAGTATGGGCCCCCAAGGATCTGTACTGGGACCTGTACTATTCAATATATTTCTCAATGATCTGGAAAAAGGGATCAACAGTGAGGTGGCAACGTTTGCAGGCGATACAAAATTACTCAAGATAATTAAGTCCAAAGCAGACTGCGAAGAGTTACAAAGGGATCTCACAAAACTGGGTGACTGGACAACAAAATGGCAGATGAAATTCAGTGTTGATAAATGCAAAGTAATGCACATTGGAAAACATAATCCCAACCATGCATACAAAATGATGGGGTCTAAATTTGCTGTCACCACTCAAGAAAAATCTTGGAGTCACTGTGGATAGTTCTCTGAAAACAGCTGCTCAATGTGCAGCAACAGGCAAAAAAGCTAACGGAATGCTAGGGACCATTAGGAAAGGGATAGATAATACCGGAAATATCATAATGCCACACTATAAATCCATGATACACCCACATCTTGAATACTATGTTCAATTCTGGTTGCCCCATCTCAAAAAAGATATATTAGAATTGGAAAAAGTACAGTAAAGGTCAACAAAAAGAATTAGGGGCATGGAGCAGGTTCTATATGGGGAGAGGTTAAAAACAGTGGGAATGCTGAGCTTAGAGAAGAGACGACTAAGCGGGGGATACGATAGACATTTATAAAATCATGAATGGTGTAGGGAAAGTGAAAAGGGAAGTGCTATTTACCCTTTCACAAAACACAAGAACCAGGGGTCAGCCAATGACATTAATAGGCAGAAGGTTTAAAACCAACAGGAGGAAATATTTCTTCACACAACACAGAGTTAACCCATGGAACTCATTGCTGGGGGATGTTGCAAAGGCCAAAACTAGAACTGGGCTCAAAAAAGAACTAGATGAGTTCATGGCGGATAGGGTCCATCAACGGCTGTCAGCCAAGATGATCAGGGATCCAACGCCATGCTCCGGATATCCCTAAACCTCTGACTGCCAGAAGCTGGAGTGGACGACAGGGGATGGATCACTTGATAATTGCCCTGTTCTGTTCATTCCCTCTGAAGCATCTGGCACAGGCCCCTGCTGGAAGGTAGGATACTGGGCTAGACGGACCGTTGGTCTGACTCAATATGGCTGTTCTTATTGATCCCTCAGGCTCTGGCCTGCAAACTGCCTCCACATAGTGGGCCTAAAGTCTTGGTTTTGCTCACACCTCTCAGGGGCATCGTCAGAGCACACTGCGCTATGGGGTATTCTCGGCTTCCCAGGGAGCCACGGGATGTAGAATGTAAATTAGAGCAGTCCTAAAGCTGTTCTAACCTCATTGGGAGGGCCAGGCAAAGCCCTGCGCAGCTGCAGAATGTGAGAAGTGTACAGGTGCTTTAAAGCCATCGTAACCCTCTCCTCCGAAGCCTAGGAATGGAGTAACAGACACAGGCTCACTGACTGGCGTGGCCATGGGGACTGGTATTGGTATTTGGATTCTCCAGAAATCTCTCTGGATCATTGGTCTGAACAGTTCTGGGCCTGATTTAGACACCAAGCACAAGTTTGTTCCCCCCGCTAAGAGCTTTTTGCCTTCAAGTTTAATGGAGCTCTGCAAATGGTCTATTTTGTGTCTGCTCCTGCTGGAGACGCAGGCCTCCGAGTCGCGTTATTAACATGCGTCGCATTGTGCTAACGAACCCCATTAGTGCTTTGTGCACAACAGCATTACAGCCTGTTCCCTTATGCTCTGGTTGCCATGGCAGCCTCATATCAACAACCCACATGCAATAAGGGGAACCCAGCCCATTGTGCGGGACACCAGAATCCTGCTCCGGTGGCACCATCATTCACGTTACACCTGCGGTCCCCAGATTCAGGAAGTCAGAGCTGCCCTCCTACGTCTCTTTCCACTTCACTGTTTGTATTCAGGTTGCTCTAGCAGCCCACACTGAAATCATGGCTCCATTGTTCAATGCGCTGTACGTACACGGAGTAAAGAGACAGTCCCTGGCCCATCTTGCTAGCTACCCAAATAGACAAAAGGTGGGAGAAAGGGAGTGTTATTCTCCCGGTTTGCAGATGGGGGACTCAGAGTAGGGAAGCTTGGGTGATGTGTCCAAAATCACACAAGGCATCTGTAGCAGAGTTAGGGTGTGAGCACAGCTCTTCTGAATCCCAGTCTGCTGCCTACACAACAAGATCATCCCTTCTCTCTGTCTTCCTCCTGCCTTCAAAGCACAGAGAAAGTCAAGCTCAAGGCTAACACATCATTAATCTGCAATGATGGCTCTGACAACGGGGCTAAGTAAAGACTCCCTCGCCCTCTGCTTGGGTTAATGCCCTGGCACTGAGCATCAGTAGATCCGGTCTTGCCCCCACCCTCTCAGTAGGAGGCAGGAGCCACTGAAATGTGCACGGTCGTATCTAAATTTTAGGTGTACACCCAAAAATTCCTTTGTATGGGGTCATGGAAGCGGTGTGGACGAAGCAGTGATGGGAGATGAATCTGCCGTGATATTCAGTGGTTTAAGCATTGGCCTGCTAAACCCAGGGTTGGGAGTTCAATCCTTGAGGGGGCCATTTAGGGAACTGGGGTAAAAATCTCTCTGGGGATTGGTCCTGCTTTGAGCAGGGGCTTGGACTAGATGACCTCTTGAGGTCCCTTCCAACCCTGAGATTCTATGATTCTATAGCTGACCGCCGCAGTGGCCTATTTGCCTCTGCTTCTCTCCGGAGTAATAAATGAAGTAGTTACCAGGTGCCTCTCTCTGACTTTCTGTGCTGGCAGGTTATTTATATGCAAATTTCCTGTCTGTGGTGGCTGCTCATAAACATGATAACAGAACCTTCTGTGGAGATGGGACGTGACTGAGGTGCGCAAGGGCCTTTTGATCCAGCCGGGAGAGTTAATATAGGATTATCCACAACCAATTAGATGCTATCAAATGGAAAGGGATACAGCTACTTTACTGACACGCAGATTGTTAAACTGGGATCGTGGCAAGAAGATGGGAGAATGCACAGGAGAAATACTTTATTCAGCTGGGATTAGACCTTTACCCTGCAAGTCAGCTGTAATGCTTCTGTACAGCAGCAGTAAAACCCGGACCAGTTAGATTCCTGGCCAGTTTCTACTGCATCTGCTTCACGCTCCATAGCCCCTAGGAAAACATTCCTCCGCCAAGCCTTTTGCATGCCCATAGAATCCAGTGTTCCTGTTCCTCTGAGGAAACCCTGGACGGAGATAAAGAAACATCTACCCATTGGTTCTGCCTGTTCCCTTGTCCCGCATTTGGGAATAAGATGCCCCATAGTCTAGTCACCATCTTCGGTCTGATCTCTATTTAAGAAGCAAGGTCGACATATTAACGATGCTCAGAGCGCCCACACCTCTGAGCATGGTAGCTATGCCAACCTAGCCCCTGGTGTAGATAAAACAAGGTCAGCTGAAGAACGCTCCCACTGACCTAGCTACCCTCGCTGTGGGAGGTGGAGTTCCAACAGCAATGAAAACCCCCTCCCTCACTGTAAGAAGCATCTACACTGTGGTGCTACAGTGGCATAGCTACCGTCAAATGTATCTGCTCACCCACCCTGCAGGGATGTTGTGGGTATTGATGAGTTGGAAATATTTGTAAAGCACACTGAGATCCTTGGGCAAAAACGCTAGAGAAATGCAAAAGGATCATCATCATCAATGCTAGAGTCATAGACGTGAGACTCGCAGAGCTGGACCCCAAATTCTAACCAACCCGTTGGCCATGGTTCAGGCATATTCACAACTGGGGGTTTGCTTTCGGGCCTTGCTCAAAACTTCTCTCAATATATATAATTAGCACAAGGACACATTCCCGCTTGTGACAGGAAGGGAGGTTGTTGGTGAAGCCATTTGCATAATTAAGGAAATGCTTGTTTGAATTAATATGCATGTCAGTAGAAGAGTGTATGGCGGGGGGAAGGAAGCCCTGAGCCCTAAGTCATTTGCTAGCATTTCTAAAAAATGCCTCAGTCTTCAGAGAAAGGACATCTCTGGCCCGGGAGCTGGTTGGTCAGGGAGCCTGAAGGGGCTTCTTGAGTTAAGCACCAAATTCCAGAGCTTCACAGCATAAGACAGACACAAAGAGCTCTGCTGCTTGGGGATTTGTTGTAGTAGCTCAGGACAGGAGGATGCAAAAGGTCTCCACCAACCTCTGAGCGTATGAGAGATACATATACACTAAGCCATTCCTCATCTCATAACGCTGGTGCAAATCAGGAGTAACTCCCCTGACGTCAAGGGAATCACAACAGGCAAAACCAGTGTGAGCGAGAGAAGAATTAGCCTGACTGGATCCATTTGCTACACTGGTGAGTGACTTCCCCCTGCAGAGATGGGAGCGTGGTCTCTCGAGTAACCTGCCAGATAGCACTAGAAGCTGCACTTGGATTTACGCTGGCAGGGGCACAATATTTCACTTCGATGACACTTGCTTTCTTAATATTTTAATCATGCTGTTAACCTCAAGACTTGTAAGACACAGGCCACTGCCACCCTTTCCAGCTGGGCCTCCTCCAAGGCCTGCAGCCATTGCCCTCATGTCAGAGCTCTGTGCAGGCCCAGGAGTTCGGCGTTCTGGAATTGAAACAGCATGTATGGGCCACAGTCCTGCCAGACACTGAGGGCCTGGTTCTGCTCTTGCTTGGACACTGGTGTAACCCCATTGACTTTACTGGGGTCGCTCTGGATTTAGAGCTGCGTAACTGAGACTAGGATTAGGGCCCTAGCAGTGAATTTATAGGGAAGCAAGAAAAATTCACAGGCAACACAGCCACAGTGCCACAGAGTCCTGGATTCAGTTCCCTGGTGTTGTAGCATAGGCAACATGCCAGGACAGACCAATGGTCTATCCAGTCCTGTATCCTGAGAGTGACCAATGCCCAGTGGTCCAGAAGAAGGTGCAAAACCCTCTTAATATACCTACTGTGCAATATTATCTGACTGGAAGTTAGAAACTGCCATTGATCAGATGAAGGCAGTGTCTTCTCCAACATGTCATCCTGTTTCCAGCAACAACCAATGGTCCAACTCCTCCATAATGTGTATAACGATGCAGATTATTCCATGGTGTGAGAAGGGGAATAACTGTGTAGCTTCTTTCTTGGTTATTCTATGATTCTGTAAACATGGAGGTATGTAACTAGATGAGCTGGGTCCTATACATCAGGTTTACAGCTTAGCATAATTCTGTTATGAAGAGCAAGAGGAAACCTGGGAAGAACTTGGAATTGGATGCAATAAAGTCTTCCATGGTTTCAGGAGGGAGAGGTGAACTTGTGTCCCAGTAGGGCAAGTTGGAACAACTTGTTCATCTTGAATTTACCGAATAAGCTGGAAAGTAAATTGGCAATTTTGTAGCTGAGGTGCCGCGTATCAGAGATCTAGTCTTTATCTAGATAAGGATGAGCAAATTCAATCTGCACTGCCCTGAGAATGCAATTAGAAAAATCTTCCAGCGTCAATCCCGCCTCGCACAGCCTGAGTCAATCTGGTACGCTTAATAAGCCCGCTTCAGAGATCAGCGAAACCAGACACGCAGATGAGGTGCTCTTCGTCAGCCAGGGCAGGTGAAGCTAAGTGCAGCGCAAGAGGATTGAGGAAGGAGCTGGGGACAGAGCACGCGCTGAACAGAGGCCGGGGGCGTTCCAAGGGATCGGAAGAGAAAGCTGCAGGTGCAATGGGTGTGAAGATCTGTAAACTCAGCTGGAGACATGCCACGGAGAAGTCCAACCTCCTGTGCACTTGGGTGATAAGGGAAGCCCAAACAGGCCCCATGCCTCCTTCCAGAGCTTCCTAAGCTCATTTCACCAATCAAGCCAAAGTCCAGAAGTCACCTACAGGCTTAGCCACGGGACGGGGTGAAGCTTAGAGATGTTGTGCCAATTTGAGGTCAAGTCCCATATAGCAGGAGGGCAGAGTCACGTGAGAAGGCAGCAGAGCCAGTCTGGACCACACTGCATTCTCAATAGGCTCATCAAAGCAGGGACAGGCTGACATGACAGCATGTGGCTTTCTGCTCAGGCCGCATTGCAGTACAAGTTGCCAAATGCTGCCTGAGACATCTGTGGAGATAACTAGATCCCCCCTGGTGTCATCTCCTCCTTTATTGTGTCCCTGGCTGCCAGGGTACACTTCCACACTCCTTTTGTTTATTAGGAGCATAAATTAGTATTGCAGTACCATCTCAGGTACGCCTACATGCAAGCAGAAACTCGCAGCAGCGAGTCTCAGAGACTGGGTCTGTAGACTCAGGCTGGCGCTATGGTACTAAAAATAGCTGTGTAGATGTTCGGGCTCAGGCACTTACAGCACGTGGGGGCTTGTGGCAGAACTCTATTTGGCCTTGAAGCCAGAGGATTTAGCCACATTGAGGGGCATGCTTCCCCAAACTATGGATGTACATTGGGCCAATGCCCCGTAGAAACAAGGGGTGAATGAAGCAAAGAGGATTGTGATGGCTGAAACAAGCCAGGCCACTCTTCAGTCCTGAGAATGGATTGGACATGGATTGTACAGAAGGTTGTAGGCAAGTTCCTAGTCACTAGCAGAACTTTCTATGTTTTTAAACTTCAAAAAAACTGGCACGCCGGGCAATAAATCAGTCTTGCTGTCGACGGCACTCCTACTGTCACCAGCCCAATCTGACAGAGGACGAACTGAATATGGCCATTCACAGACAGGGACAAAATGGTAAGGCTCATTTAGGAAGCACTAAAGAGGGCATTTTCAATTTCCTTTTAGAATCACAACATAATAATTCTTTCATATTGGTTTCAATGAGGGAGCAGGCGCAGAAGGGATTTGAACAGTATCCTAGCTGCACAGTCAGGGTGTGGTGCACACTCACGCGCACATTCTGTATGAGTGTGCATTGTCTGAGTATGTGTGAGACAGCACATCTCTGACTGTATGCGAGTGCAAGGGTTTGAACATCTGGGTATACATACTGTAGGATTAGTTGTAACAGATCAGGCCCTGTTATGCTAGGTGCTATACAAACATGAAGTAAGAAACAGTCCATGTCCTGAAAATCTTACAAATAGACAGGACAAAGGGAGTATTTTCATTGCCATTTTACAGAGGGGAAACTGAGGCCCAAAGAGGTTAAGTAACTTGCGCAAGGTCACACAGGAAGTCTGTGGCAGTGCAGAGAAGTAACCCAGACCTGCTGAGCCCTAAACCAGTGCCTTAACCCTAAAATCATTTTTTGTCCTCGTATGAGCGGTGTGTGTGCATTTGTGTACGTGTGTGTGCCTAAGTGTACATTGGTGAGGGTGGGTCTGAGTGAGTGTGCACCTGAGAGTGTGTGCACACGTGCACATGTGAGGGTGTCTGTGTCTGGAAATGTTGTAGGTGCGTGTGTAAGATCTTATTTGTGCAGGTCTACACTACCTGAAAGGGGGTTCCAAAGAGGATGGATCTAGACTGTTCTCAGTGGTACCAGATAACAGAACAAGGAGCAATGGTCTCAAGTTGCAGTAGGGGAGGTCTAGGTTGGATATTAGGAAACACTATGTCACTAGGAGGGTGGTGAAGCACTGGAATGGGTTACCTAGGGAGGTGGTGGAATCTCCATCCTTAGAGGTTTTTAAGGTCAGGCTTGACAAAGCCCTGGCTGGGATGATTTAGTTGGGGTTTGGTCCTGCTTTGAGCAGGGGGTTGGACTAGATGACCTCCCAAGGTCCCTTCCAACCCTGATATTCTATGATTCAGGTAAGAGACACTGTGGACCAAATTCTGCCCTCATTTCCACCTGTGTAACTCAACTGAAACCAATGGGATCACATGGGAATAGCAGAGAGAAAGATTGGGGCCCATCCCATGGGTGGATAAACAGCATGTGTTTTTTTGTGTGCATGAGCATATACTGTATATGAGCATATGGGCAAGGTGTGGATGTGTCCATGAGCAAGTGTATATTGATGTGGATATATGTTTGAGAGGGGATGGGTACGCTTACACGCACAGCTATAGGGTCATCTCTTGAACATATATACAAGCAAAGTATTTAGTTGCCTTGTGCTAAGCATAGCAGTTACAGGTGCTCTCAGCGAGGCTATTTCCCTGTTCTTGCCAGCACATTATAATGAGCAGCGTGTAGACTCCGCTGGAGATGCAGGTATATGATTGATGCAATTAACTGATATGTAATTAGCCGGAGCAGCCATGAGGGCAGTCTCCTGGTGTTTTATTGGGACCACGTGATTCGTATACATATAAGCACAATTGTCATTTAATTGTATATGTCAGTTATCATGAAGAAGCGCGGCTTAGCTATGCTTTTGTATCAGGGTTTTCCACTTGATGCGGAGGACTAATCGCTCCCATAACATAAAAATTCCTGTTTTGCTCAGATTGGTTTCCTAGCAGCACGTTAGGTTATTGGAATTCATTGTATAGCTCATTGCTTTTTTAGTTTGATTTATTGTGGTCTAGGACCTCATTTGGTGTAATCAGGTGTAACTCCATTGAACTCTCTGGGGATATGACAACTTACATCAGCTCTGGATCTGACCCATCATCTTTTATCAGATTTACAGTTTTGATCCTTGGAAAATGAATCACAATTCAAAATAAAAGACAATTAAGTGACACGCACTTAACACTGAACCTCTGAAATGGAGGAAAGAGGACGTGAAGGACACACCTCCTTTTGTTGTTTGTTAAAGGGGATATAAAGCCTGATGTTGCAGCATGTAAACCAACTTTTAAATGGAGATATCCCATCTCCTAGAACTGGAAGGGACCTTGAAAGGTCATCGAGTCCAGCCCCCTGCCTTCACTAGCAGGACCAAGTACTGATTTTTGCCCCAGATCCCTAAGTGGCCCCCTCAAGGATTGAACTCATAACCCTGGGTTTAGCAGGCCAATGCTCAAACCACTGAGCTATCCCAAATGGTGGAGGTTAGGAAGCAGCTTGCCCTGGCAGCAGTGGTAACTGACCACTGCAACATTTCTTGCACTTTCCAATGCAGCTTCTGGTGCTGGATAAGATGGGGCAGTGGCTTGATCCATGGAGGCAATTCCTATAGGCAAATGGTCAGATCTGAATCTTGGTTATTCCAGTACATCACGCGTGCTCCATTCACTGCTAGTGGGCGCCTCCTCCTGGCCACTCTAGGGATTAGCTCGTGAGATCGACTTCCCGTCCCATGGTTTCACATTGTCATTCCATCCCTCTCTCTGATCTGCAGCTCCTCTCTCACTCCAGGAACCACAGCATGACGTAGTCCTCCGGCCAGGTTATTCATCATTCCCCACTTGCTGGGATTAGTCCTTCACAGTCTGGCACTCCCACAGTGTCCCAGGCAGTCTTCAAGTTCACTGCCTCACCAGTGCCACTTCCCCAGTGACAGGTAAGAGAAACCTGGGCCCATCCTCTACTCCGGGTTCCAGCCCAAGGACCTTACCACATGCAGCCAAGGTCTGTTCAGTCCCCAAGCTTGTGCCTACTCCCGGGACTGCTGCCTACTCCGGCACTCCCCACTCTCTGGGGTTGGCCGGCCTCTCTACTCCCTCCTCCCAGGGGCTATAGCCCCTCCACACACCTCCCTTCTCCCAAGGAGTGACTGCAGACTACCTTCCTGCAACCCCCTACCTGCTCTCAGCTCGCTGGCTTTTTAGAAGCCCACCTGTTTCTGCACAGGTGAGCTTCCCCTAATTAAGGCTTTCCTCTCAGCCTTCAGCCTAATAGATTAATTGCCCCATCTGTCCTTCATTAACCCCTTCAGCCGAGTGTGGGATGGACACCCCATCACACACAGTATCAATCTGGAATAACTTTATTCCATGGAGTTAGACTAGCTTTACAAAGGGGTGAATCAGCGCTCCGTTTGGCCCAAGACAGTACAAACCCAGAAGCAGCACAACTGGGGGCACTGTAGATGTATAAGATCCTAACGGCAAGTTGTTAAACCCATACAAATTGCTGTTGTGAAAAAGGCCACTATCACTTGGGGATTATTAACAGGAGTGTCATATGTATGACACAGAAGGTGACTGTTCTGCTCAGCTGGGGTACAGTGTCCTGTTCCGGGTGCCACACTTTAAGAAAGATGTGCACAAATGGGAGAGAGTCCAGAGGAGCACAATAAAAATGATGAGTGCTTTAGCAAACCTGACACATGAGGAAAAGTTGAAAGAAGTGGGCATGTTTAAAGAAAAGAAGAACGAGAGTGGGGAACATACGACTTCAAATATGTAAAAGGTCTTATAAAGAGGATGGTGATCAATTGTTCTCCATGTCCACTGAGAGTAGGACAAGAAGTAATCAGCATAGTTTGCAGCAAGGGAGATTTAGGTTGGGTATTAGGAAACACTTTCTAACTCTAAGGATAATTAAGCACTGGAACAAGTTACCTAGGGAGGTTGTGGATTCCTCATCACTGCAGATTTTTAAGAACAGGTTAGACAAAGGTCTAGATATCTTAATCCTGCCTCAGTGCTGGGGGATGGAGAAGATGGCCTCTTGAGGTCTCTTCCAGCCTTACATGTCTACGTTTTTATGAAATTAAGCAGGGGAATGGGGCTGGGGGAGGTGGGAGTGGGGGAAGATGAGGTATCTGTGCTACTTTTTAAGCAATGCTGCAAAAAAACAACCCACAACCAACCTAAAAGTTATTTCTGCTAGCTCCATAAATCTCTGCATTCTGTCAATGCAGTTAATGATTTGAGACATTATTGATACAAGAAAAACCTGGTTGCAATTTATCCCTTTGGAAATAAAAGCAACAAAACTACAAAAAAAAATCAAACATAAAAGAAATGAACAATTCTCCACACGCAGCATATTTCGCTCAGCATTAGAAGATTCTTTTACCCCAGATCCCGCTCACTAGTAAGCACTGCCTGTCTGTCAGCAATCACCAGGGTGCCGGGGAAGAAAGCAGTACCCAGTAAACATTATACTAACTGGCATGAAGGCCAAGCAACATGGCTGTCAATGGCATGTGTTATGCAGTGGTGGATTGGGTGTGACCACTAGGCTAGGTCACGGTAACACACTTTGTGTGGTGCTACTCTTTGAAACCACTTGAAGATTGTAGCTTCTGCAGAACGTAGCAGCTTGGCTGTCTATGGGCCTTCATCCATGAGACTCGAGAACACCCAGGGGCAATGGGCTGGTTGTTATCCAACGAGTGAGCTTCAAGGATTTACACTTATTTAAAGCCTCTGGGTCAGATTCTCATACTCTAGCTCATGTTGTGTAGTACCTTGCCCCATTGATTTCAATGGGATTATCCCTGAAGGAAGGTACAATTCAGGATGGGTAAGGCTATTGGAATCCAGCCCTATAAGATGATCACAAAGACTATTTGCCACCCTAGGATCAGTGCAGTTGGAACCACCAACCATCCCACTGTATAATCTTCAGAGAATTGGTGGCAGAGTCATCTCCAGTGAGAAGTTGTTCTTTCTTCTCTCCGCAGTGATCCCTAGCAACAAACAACCCAACTTACCCCCAACAAAGCAAGGTTCAGTCACCATGGAAAACAGGGAGGATCCTGTGAGTGCAAGGTAGATGGAATAAACCTGCCTGCGACGGTAGGCTGTGAGTAACATTTTTAAAAACACCAGCTATTGGGTGCCTAAATCTCATTGACTTTCAAGGCACCTAAGTCACTTTTACCATATGCAAAAAGTCATGGTTAAAAATCCTGAATGGTACCTACAGCATCTCTTTCTAAGTGTAAGGGCGGGGGGGGGGCAAGGGAGGGGTCGGAAAGCGTACATCTACGCAACAGCTGGGAGGTGTGATCCGCAGCTCGGGTAGACCCACGCTCACTAGCTCTGCTTCAGCTGGCATCTAAAAATAGCAGCGTGGCTGTGACAGCACAGTCAGAGGCTTGGGTTAGCTGCCCAAGTACAATCCCGCCCAACCCCCTGGGTACGTATCGGGGAACAAGTCTGAGCTGCCAGCCGAGCCGGCTTAGCCACACTGCTTAGGCACCAGCTCAACCAGAGCTAGCGCCTGTCTATCTGTCTGGGACATGACTTCTGGGGACGCCCGCCCCTCAACCGTGGACTAGGCGAAGCTGCTATCTGATTGCACTGTCCCATCTTGCTCTGCGTGTGAACAGTCTGCCCCTAGCAGGCAGTCACACCTCTGGACCTGTTGCCAGTTCTTCCCCTTTTATGGATGGCATCGTCCACAAAACCAGTTTGGGCAGAAAAATAGTTTCTCTACTATCCCCACGGACTGCCATAAAGCTCTCTCCTCCCTAACAGGCATAACTGCTTTTGACGTACTCTGCTTTTAGCACTTCCATTCGATTTGATACTCAGGGCCTCTTCTCTTTGGCTGACATAGTCCAACACACATCTGTAATGACTTTGCTTCAAAATGGGGACAGGTTTCGGAGTGTTAGCCATGTTAGTCTGTTTGCTTCAAAACGGGACCTGTTCCCACCCCACGTTAGCTCTTTATTCCGAAATCCAGATATGGATTATTGGAGAAGGGGAACTCACATTCTCATTTATACCGATATCTGTGGCTCTGCACCTTATACTTAGATATATGGCTGTATGCATACAAAGACGCACATACACACACACCCCAGGAATATACCTGCGGTTGTCTACACTTGAACCACTGCAGCTGCACCGCTTCAGTGGGTAGACAATACCTACAGCGACAGGAGGAGTTGACCTAACGTTTTAGTGTAGACCAGGCCTCAGGCGATAAAGAGAAGGATACAGGGTAACATTTTCAGAAGCACCTACGTGACTTGGGGGACCCTAATTCTCACTGAAAGTCAATAAGATTCAGGAGTTTTGATCTAATTTTCCAAAGAGGCTTCGGAACCTAAGTCATTTAGGCGCTTTTGAAAATCTTACCCCCAAGCCCGAGTTTTCATGAGGGCTCAGCACTCGCGATCGGGGCAGATTTTCAAAGGAGCGCAGCACGTTAGGTGAAAAGCCAATTGCAAACCTGGCCACGAGCCTCACAATGGGAACTGCTGGGTTGTGTGTCCTGGAAATCTGGCTCTTCTTTGCGGCCTAAATGGGAGCGGAGCCCTTTTGTAAACGTTGCCCCTACTACAGATACAGAGCACTTGAAAATCAGGTCTGATTGGGCCTGATTCTGTTCTCACATTACACCAGTGTAATTCCATTGATTAAACAGAGTTCCTCCAGATTGAAACTAATGCAAGTGAGATCAGAATCAGGCCCTTACAGAGAATATAGATTTAAGGCCAGCTGGTATAAGTTGGCTGGGTGCTGGCCTTTAATTACAGGCATTTTGCTTCTAAATGGCAACTTTTAAGCCAAGTGTCAGCCTGGAATTAATTTTTTATGGCCAAGTTGGGTTTATAACAAAAATACTGAAATAATCATAATGGGCCTCAGAAAACACTTTGATTCACTGCTCCAGAGCCTGCTGGCACCTGTCACAGAAACCCCCAGGATGCACTGCTTGGGTTTAGTTGTCACATAGGATTGAAACTTCAGTCAACATCTGAAAAGCAGCCCCTCCATTACTGGTACTGGCGCTGACTTATAAATGAGAAGCAGAGTGCTAGTTAAATTAAGCATCTATTTGTCTCTCTGTCCTCCTCGCTGCTTGTTTACCTCAACGAAGAAGAACAGGGTGGCGGACGAGTGCATCAGTAAGCACTTTTCAAACCAAGTGCATCTGTTTTTTTATTGATGAAGTGGGAGTATGTGGATCTTGTTTGCAGGCAGTTTGGGATGGTGTCTGGAGTCCACAGAGATGAATATCCCCCTAGCAGACACTACCCTCTAATACTGTTCTTTACTGGGATTTCAGGCCTGAAAAGAATATTAGATGAAAGATTTGAAGACCATTCCTAGAGAGGCAGAGTAGAAGAGCATGTAGGGAATCACCCAATGCCTACGAAGTCAGTCTTTACGCAGTTTTGATGGGTGCTAGATCAGGCTCCTGGAGGGAGAGAATGAAACTGGTTCAAGTCTCCCTGCTCCACTGAAAATCCTTCTTGAATCAAGGGTTGTATATATTACAAACAGGGAGGGCAAAGTTGGACCATCCACAAGTCATACATAACATATTTTTTGTGGTGCAGACTCAAAGTTAGGGCTTTGCGAAATTAACAAACAGCACTTTTGTTCTAGATAAACATCACCATAGTGACAAACTAACACAGCTTCTCCCACAGCAGAGAAAGAACAGGACTGCACTATAATGAATGTAATGGGGAGTCTTTATGGATGCTGCTGGACACAGACAGGCGCAGTGGTGCGTTCTGGTTTTCTAGCTCCCAGACTGCCTGATGTCATATCACAAGTCTCTCTAAATCCTGGCCCGGATTAAGGAATGAGAGAAAGGACTGCACGCTGCACTACAGTTTCTAAAAAGGAAACTCATGTCTCTCTCACCTATTAAAATCCTTTGCAAGTCAACAAATTTGTGAATACTGGGGAATTAGTAGATACAGTTCATTTAGACTTGCAAAAAGATCCCCCCCCAAAAAAACGAAACAAAAACCACCAACCCTTTGCTAAAATCCTTACCAAGAGATTATTAAAAAAGCTAGGTAGTCACATGGTGAGAGATAAAGTTTACTCATGGATTAGAAACTGGATCCGGTTGAGAAAGCAAAGGGTAGGAATAAATGGTTAACTTTCAACATGGAGGGAGATTAACAACAGGTTGCCCTTAAAACACATACTGGGATCAGTTATTAAGGAGTGGGAAAATGAGCTAAACTAGCAAAATTTGCAGAGGACAGAGAGTTGTTTAGCTCAGCCCAGTCTAAAGAGGGCTGTGAAGAACTTCAGGCCCTGAGTGTGCTAAGTGACCTTACAGAGTCACAAGAGTTTTAACATCAAAAGGGACGACCAGATCTTCCAGTCTGACCCCCTGTACATCACATCTACCATGGACAGGTGAAATTCAGTGTAGACAAAAGTAACGTAATGCACACTGAAAGGACTGATCTGAGAGACTCAGACTCAGCGAGGGGTTCTAAATGAACTGTAATTAGGTAGACAAGGACTCAGGCATTATGATAGAGGGCTCAATGAAAACTTCAAACTCCACACACAGTAATGGTAAATTACCAACAAAAATGAAACAACCCCCAAAACGTTAGGCTGCATTAAGAGAAGAGAGGAGAGCTCTGGGAAAATTACTAACTCCAATATATAAATCAATGGTGCATTCTCACCTGGAATTCGGCATTCAATTTGCTTACCCCATTTCAAAATGGATAGAGAAGATATCTAGGGGGATCAGAGACGGGTGGTGAAAACAATTAGAAGCATGGAAAGGCTTCCATATTAGGAGAAATTAAAAAGATTCTGACTAGATTAGTGTAGGGAGGAGCTGAATAAGAGGTGACATGAAAGAAGCATGTGAGAATAAATGGCATAGAGAAGGTCAGTTGGATGCTCTCATTTGCTCTTTCAGAAAACAAGAATACAATTAAATAAAAAGCAATAAATTGTAAACTGATAAAGGAAACACTCTTTTTACATAATGTGTAATTAGCCGATGGAACTCACTGGCACAAGGTATTATCGAGGCAAAGAATGTAGGATCTGTAAAAGGATTAGACACTTATATTGACAGTAGGAAAATCCATGGTTAACTAGTTAGGATAAAGATTTACAAGTGATATGAACCCTCAGGCTTCAGGATATAAACCAAGCAAGCAAGGTCTTGATCCAAAGCCCATAGAAATCAACCAAAAGACTTCTATTGCCTTCCGAGAGATTTAGCTCATGTCCTAATTGCCCAGGGATGGGAAGAAACTTCACCATATTATTTCATTATGAGAACCTTTATATCCTCCTCTGAATCATCTAGCATTGACCACCACTGGCAACAAGATACTGGACTAAGAGGGTCATTAGTCTGATATGGTTTCTGTTATGTTCACGGTATACACACAGATAAATTAGATTAAAAAAAAACCATAAAATACTCTTGCGGAAAGGTTACAGGGTAATGCAACTTCATTTCCTGGAATCTGGAACCATAACACGCAAGAAACCAAAACAGAGAGACACAAAACAGGCTGCTCCTTAAGACAGACAGACACTTCTCAAACTCCCTTGCTCTAGGCTGGCTCTTTGCAGACTAACCAGGAAGGAATCCAGATTGCATGTTTCCCAACACAGCCCCCTAGCCTGCAAGCAAGACCAGGAAAACCCTTAAAACTGAAAGTGATAGCTTGTAATATTAACACAGTTTTCCAATACATCACAGTTTGACAGTTCCTATAAAACTGCACCGGGAAAGGGAAAAATAGTCTGAGTTTCATTCTTGAATGAAAAGTTGGCAGTTTCACATTGAAACATGAAATTATAAAACGTGTGTTTTGATAGAAAACAAAAACAAAAAACGAACAACTTTAAGCATTTAATTAAGAAACAAACAAACCTTCTCTTCCCCTCTGCACTCTCCCAACTGTAACTATAGAACAACCTAATGAAACAGACAGTTGGTTGGGTTTTTTTGCTAAATCGAAGTAACAAAGTTGGTCACCAGTTAAAATACAGACAGGGTGGTAATGACCAAAATGTATCTATCATCATCATCATCATAATTTATTTGTACTGCAGTAAGGCCCAGATTTTTAGAGGTACTTAGGCATTGCTGTGTCCAGTGTCACAAAGCCTAACCGGTTTAGGTGTCTAAATGTCCTTTTCAAAAGGGATTTAGGCACTTGAGTCTAAATTCCATTGACAGTTGATGTTTGTTTTCTGTGAATATCTGGGAGAATGAGTTTCCTGAAAGAAATGGTCCCACAAGCAGGGAATTTTAAGTGTATACCGGAGAACATGTAAGGGGAAAATGAATTCTGAGTTCATAATCACAAGCATTTGCATCAGAAATCTGATTTTGAGCATTATGCACATGCAACCCAGGATTTAAAAACACATCAAATAAACCAATCAGAAAAGCTCAAATTTCACATACCAAATACTCATAACCTACAAACTATGGACCAACAGTTATGAGCAGAAGTTATTGGGTGAATAATTTGCCAAAGCAAACACATTCAAGAAAACTGCAATCTGATCATGGACTAGTCATGAAAAGAAGACGAGGTGAAATTCTTCCAACAAATATTTGCTGTCCAGGGAGCGGATCAGAAAAGTTTTGACAGAGGTTTTTTACCCATCAGAAAAGGCAGTTCCATTGAAATTGAACACACCTTGCACAACTATGTCATTTTCACAGAACTTTCATTTTGGGGAAAAAATGAAAAAAAAAAAAAGTTTTGACAATGCTGAAACAGCCCATTTTGACATTTTTGATTTTTCGTTTTTGAATCAACTTTTAGTTTAGAATTTATTTACGTGCTGTACTATATAAAAGAAAATAAAGAAGTCAACATCAAAATGAAAATGTTTCCATTCATCCCAAATGATTTTTTTTTCCAGAATGGTCTTTCAGAGAATTTTGAGATGAGAGTTTTATTCCAATTTGAAATGAAACCAAATTTCAAAAACTCTAGAAATCCTTTACAAAACAGAATTTCTATCCTGCACATAGGGTTGCCAATTTTGGTTGGACATATTCGTTGAGGTTTCATCACATGACATAATTTTTAATGAAAGATTAATTTTTAATTCCTGGAGACTCCAGGGCAAATCCTGGAGGTTTGGCAACCCTACCTGCACCTGGCTCTAGTTCTGAACAATTTGCCTAGCTCTAGAAAGAAATTTGGTGGGTATCAGCCCAACTCTTCATGGACATAGACAAAACAATCTCAACAATTGGCACTAGCTCAGTTCCCAGAGCTAACTTAGAGGCCGAGGACTGAATGGTCCATGGAGACTGAGTTATCATGTCCCACGAGAGGTCACATCTCCCGGGTCAGGAATGCCAGTGGAGATTGGGGCAATGTATGGGAAGCTTGCACGGCAACCACTCATTCTGTATCTTTCGTCAGGAATAACAGAAGACTTCAGTCTCCAGGGCTGTCTGGAGTCTTTTACCAGCAATAAAAGCACAGGTTAGATTGTTCTCCCAGTTGGATAATCTGATTGGTCAAGTCTGAGGTGCCCTTTAATGAGATGTAGGGAAACTCATTTCCCTCTCCATACAGCTCAGTCTCTGGAATTAAACAGCTGTGACCTGGGGACCCAATGCTCCCATTTTTTTTTTTAAAGCTGCTCTCTCCATTCCTCCTGGCAATTACCTGCCATTGAATGTAATCTGTGGTCGCGTAGCCTCCTTGAGTCCTTGGAGGATAGTTTTGGAAAAGGTCTCTGAGACAAGCCACTCTGTAAGTGACGGAAATGTAAAACCCTGCTGAGCTAAATGCAACATGAAAAGGGCAAAGCTGAAGTCAGCTCTGCAGAAAAAGTTTCATTCAGAATCTGTCGCCTCGTCTCCAGTGGCTCAGCCTGGCCTGCTAGTTTCAAGCAGTAGAACTTTTAGTCTACCACCCAGTCAGGCAGAAAGGAAAGGTCTGTGCCTGGTGAAATTTCTGGCCCCGATCCTGTCCGTGGCCACCAAAAGTTCACCTGCGGAGATGTGATAGCTCCATGCATCTGAGGAAGTGGGTTTTAACCCATGAAAGCTGACGCCCAAATAAAGTTGTTAGTCTCTAAGGTGCCACAAGGACTCCTTGTTGTTTTTGCGGATACAGACTAACACGGCTGCCACTCTGAAATCTTTCAGAGTAGCAGCCGTGTTAGTCTGTATCCGCAAAAAGAAGAACAGGAGTACTTGTGGCACCTTAGAGACTAACAAATTTATTAGAGCATAAGCTTTCGTGGACTACAGCCCACTTCTTCGGATGCATCCGAAGAAGTGGGCTGTAGTCCACGAAAGCTTATGCTCTAATAAATTTGTTAGTCTCTAAGGTGCCACAAGTACTCCTGTTACTCTGAAATCTGAATATCATGTGTCCAGTGAGCATCAAGCAGCCACCAAAGCAAAGCCATTCCTGGATGGCTTTATCCTTCCAGATACACAGCAAGGGGAGGCTTCTCATTTACCCCTGAACTAGCTCCTTCTCTGCATATCAAGAGCCAAACACACACGTGGTGACATAAATACAGATCGATTAGTCGCAGATATGCTTCTATACACCCCTCTGCCCATCACACAAGCAAACGCACAGCCACACCTGATATGAAACGGGTACTTTCCTGCATGGACATGCACAGCACAGATTCCACTCCCATTTATGCAGAGGAACTCCACAGACTTCAGCGGCATTCCTTTGCATTTATACCAGTGTAAACGACAGCAGAGTCTGCCCCACATATGCTAAACCAGAGGTGGACTCTAGCCACTAATTCAGATTGGGATTTGCATCCTCCAAAACCCAGTCACATTTGGTCTAATGGTCTTGAACTGATCCTCTGCAGAGACAGGGACAATCTATGTAATGCGGATGCAGATCTGGGGGTTGATTCCTTCCTCCCAACAGTCAAGATCCATGAGTAAACACATGCACGACCCTCCCACATGTACACACATGTACAGAGGCAAATAGCTGTGTGACACCCCTTGAGAAAGTGACATCTCTCTGTGCCTCAGCTTTTCCATCCATAAAATGGGGCTAATAAGACAGTATCCATTTGATGCTGTGGCAAACCCAGGACTAACAGCTACAAGGGGGGGGGGGGTAATCAGTCCCAGGGGGTTGAAAAGGCCTCTCCCAAGCCACTGAAGAGAGAGAATCATGGGGAAATAAGGTTCAGCTGGGCAAGGGGTTACTAGGGAACTAATTAGGTTCAGCTGGCTCCAACTGCTTGGGACCTTTTTAAACCCTCCCCGGCGTGGAAGGGGGGCAGGGAGAGAGAGTGAGAGAACCAGGAACCAGCTAGGAGCAGCAAGGCTCTGAACCCTTCCAGCAAGGAAAGCCACACTCTGTCCCAGAAGGGAGGATAAACAAGGACAAGGGACTGACTGAGGGAAGGAATAGCCAGACCCTGTGCTACCTACAAGGATTTGCTTTGCCCAAGCCTGGGTCTCCAAGGCTAAAAAGCACTGAGCCTGCTGAGGAGAAGAAGGTACTTTGCCACAATGCTTAATTAACTCACATTTGTTGAGCACTTTGACATCCTTAGATGAAGTTTCTGGAGAAGCAGCGTGGTCTAATGTAGAGGGCATCAGGAGTTCTGGGTTATATATTTCTGGCTCTGCCAATGACCTGTTCGGTGATCTTGGGCATGTCACGTCCCTTCTCTGTGCCACAGTTTCCCAATCTATTACAAGAGAAAGCAATACTTAAAAAGGACTTTGAGAGCGGCAGATGGAACACACTGTATTAGAATATATTACAGAAGGGCAAAGCATTGGTATTATTCATGTAGGGCATCCACTGGGGGGGGTATTTGTGTGATGTTAAGAATCTGCACAATTAATGCCCACCCCTCGGCAGCATAGCATGGAGACGCTGGTGAAAGGACGGCACTCTGGCACCAGCTGTCTCATCGCAAGGCAGAGGAAATCAGCGGCAAAGACAAAGGTGTGAATTCTGCCCACGCCACAGTGCAAAATGCCTGTTCATCTCTTTGCTAAATAGGGTATAAATGACGTGAGTCACCCAATTCCCAATATATTTTTGAAAGGCAGTGGAAAAAGGAGAATAACAGAGGTGCATCTCCGTTGGCGGAACGTACTGAGCTCAGATATTAAATGTTATTTTGTCTCAAATCAGACCTTTTCTTTTTGCTCAGTCTCTCGTATGACAGGAATCTCCAAACAACTAAGGGAATAAATAAAAGCATTGAGCTACAGCATGATTGTTTTTCTCAGGCAGTTGCCTGCATGGGGCTTTTATTATACTGGAGGTTGCAGCTGATTAGCTTCCCCTTCCTCACCAACAAATAGCCTGGCAGCTAAACAATGGGATGCTGCTTGTATCCCTCTTACTGAGACATCTCAGGCCCATTTCTAATCACTTCCCCGCTCGAAAATCTTGGATGAATTTACCCATTTAACTGATGATTTCATAGGATCACACTGTGATTCCTCCAGGAGCATACTGGTCTTTCCATAGGATGACAGCGGGATTTCTGGTGGATCATATTGAAATTCCTACAGGACCTCACTGGGACTTCTATTGTATCACGCTGGGATTCCTCAAAAACAACGAGGCATCCTTGTGGCACCTTAGAGACTAACAAATTTATTTGGGCATAAACTTTCCTAGGCTAAAATCCACTTCATCAGATGCATGGAGTGAAAAATACAGTAAGCAGAACATATATTATAGCACATGAAAAGATGGGAGTTGCCTTACCTAGTGGGGGGTCCGTGCTAACGAGCCAATTCAATTAAGGTGGAAGTGGCCTATTCCTGTTAGATTGCACTGGGATTTCCATAGGATCCCACTGAGATGCCTATAGGATTAGAATAGCATTCCTCTTTGATCCCACCAGTGGCCCAAATTGTCAAGAGATTTCTTTTCTTAGGAAAAAACTGAAAAACTCTTTTGAAAAAACAAACAAACCACCATCCTATTCTGAAGGTCTGGATTTCAATAATGCAGCCTCCCGGGACCCAGCAGCAGCTCTAGGTCCAAACGTGAGAGAGGGTACTTTAACTTGCCCCGGTTCTGTACGGGGGTCATTAATTAAGGGTACTTTTGAAAGCATCCTACAGTTCTCTCTTGTGGCTGCCAGGCCGCTCACAGAGAGCTACGTCTGCTGCGCTGGAGCCGCTGCTGGAATGCACACTGCAGGATCTTTACAGTCAGACACTGGAGCAGCTGGCCCCACAGGAATCCTTCATCGGGGAGAGCTGTTCCATCAAATCCACACCTGCGAATGGCTTGCAGGTCTGGGAGGGGGACAGAGCCCCTTGCCTCTGAGTATATTTCTCATTGTTCTATTGGAGTCCATGCCACAGGTGCCCCAGCAGCAGAACCACCGCTTGTCTGAATCCCATTGTGTTCTCAGAGGCGGCCTTGGTGTCCAGGGTATGGTGATGTAGCCATATAAGTTTCAGAGTAGCAGCCGTGTTAGTCTGTATCCGCAAAAAGAACAGGAGTACTTGTGGCACCTTAGAGACTAACACATTTATTAGAGCATAAGCTTTCGTGGACTACAGCCCACTTCTTCGGATGCATACAGAGGGGAACATATATTGAGGAGATATATATACACACATACAGAGAGCATGAACAGGTGGGAGTTGTCTTACCAACTCTGAGAGGCCAATTAAGTAAGAGGAAAAAAAAACTTTTGAAGTGATAATCAAGCTAGCCCAGTACAGACAGTTTGATAAGAAGTGTGAGAATACTTACAAGGGGAGATAGATTCAATGTTTGTAATGGCTCAGCCATTCCCAGTCCTTATTCAATCCTGAGTTGATTGTATCTAGTTTGCATATCAATTCCAGCTCAGCAGTCTCTCTTTGGAGTCTGTTTTTGAAGTTTTTCTGTTGTAAGATAGCCACCCGCAGGTCTGTCATTGAATGGCCAGACAGGTTAAGGTGTTCTCCCACTGGTTTTTGAGTATTATGATTCCTGATGTCAGATTTGTGTCCATTCATTCTTTTGCGTAGAGACTGTCCGGTTTGGCCAATGTACATGGCAGAGGGGCATTGCTGGCACATGATGGCATATATCACATTGGTAGATGTGCAGGTGAACGAGCCCCTGATGGTATGGCTGATGTGATTAGGTCCTATGATGATGTCACTTGAATAGATATGTGGACAGAGTTGGCATCAGGCTTTGTTACAAGGATAGGTTCCTGGGTCAGTGTTTTTGTTCAGTGATGTGTGGTTGCTGGTGAGTATTTGCTTTAGGTTGGGGGGTTGTCTGTAAGCGAGAACAGGTCTGTCTCCCAAGATCTGTGAGAATAAAGGATCATATAAGGACTCAAATAGATAGAGGATAGATGGATAGAGTAACCAAAGAGGAATCCTGGTATTATCCTACAGGAATCCCAGGGTGATGCTATAGAAATCCCAATAGCACCCTTCAGGAATCCCAGTGTGATCCCATGAAAATCCCAGGAGGGCCTTTTAGGAATCTCATTGTAAGCCTATGGAGATCTCAATATGTCCCATTCCATTTTGAATCTATATGATTTATTCTGAAGATAATACCTCAGTCTCTAAGGGACATTACCAAAGAACAGTGATGAAAATGGCAGCCTAGCTGCTCAGTGAAAATTCCTGACCCCCCCGTGACACCGGACATCTGAGTCTTGGAGCTGGGATGCTCTATTTTTCTGACTGATACCCACAAGCTCTCTTCCAGCTCCCAATGAAGTCGACAGGAATAGAGCTCTTTATTATTATGAATGCTGTAATATATTATTAACTGATTCTAATTATTGTTCATATAGTGTCAAGAGCATGCAAGGTGCAGGGCTGCAAGGGGACTGTGATGAATGACAAAAGAAATCATGATGGCGCTGACAGATTTGTACTTTTCTGAGCAACTCTAGGCAACAACCCGAGGCAGGAAAAGTAGCCGATTGCAGCCGAAATGAAGCAAACAAAGAAAGAGATGACAAATCGTCTATGCTGATGGGGAGACTCAACAAGGCCCAGAGTCGCTGCTGCACCTCATCTTCAAAGGGCCGAGCACAGGAGGCTGATTGCATCCACCTGGCGTCTACACTACTTGGACCTAGGTTCCAGCCCTGGTGGACCTTAGAGCAGCCTTGCGGTTGCTGTAAAGTAAGTGGTTGGTAACAGCCCCCAAGGAGCCTTCCACCCGCTGAGTGTAGACAGAGTGCGAGTAGTGCTTGGGGCATGCCCATGCCTTAGCCTCGTCCAGGGTTGGAAGGGAGGAGCTGGCACAGGAGTTAATGTAGCTAATTCCATGCCAAGGGGATCCTCAACTGGGGACCTCCAACCACATTCTGCCCCCTTTTCACTGTCCCTAGAGCCCAGACCTTGCACAGCGCCCCAGACCAGACTAGCAAACCCTTCCAAACCCATTTGAAAGACAGCGCAGGATTCAAGAAACAGGGATCAAACACAGGAGCAGGAAGCATAGAAAGTCAGGTGGGAACGCTGATTGAGATGCAAAATACTGTGAATGATCAAAAATTCAGAGCTGAGACGGCTGTACTTGAAGCACGAGCTTTGGCTTCCTGCACCTATCAAAGGCTGGGGATTGAGAGATTGATGGGTCTGTGAGATCCGTCTGGTCTCGTCTCTGTCCTTTTCCTTCTTTCTTTCGCCTTCCTTTGCTAATAGATAATGCCAGATAGTTCAAACAATTTGTATTTTATATATGTGCGTATGTGTAATAGCGTATATAAAAAGAAAGGGGACATTTAGAAATATTTTCATTAGAGAGTCCTCAAATCTGATAAAGGCTGCAGACTGGAAGGGAGGAGATGAGATGGAAGGCTCTGAAAAGGCCCTATTCCAGCTGTAAAAAAGATCATTTCAGAGGCAAGAGCAGAAACTTCCCTGGCAATATTCAGAGAGGATTAGATACCGGGCGCATAACAATGCTAAATGTCAATGTGACACAGAAAAACACACTCCGGGATTAGACATTCTGAACCCTGAAGCCAGACAAGTCTTGATTTGTCAGGGGATAGAGCAGGGGACTGAGAGCCAAGACTCCTGGGTTTTAGTCTCAGCTTTGCCATTGACTTGCGGTGCACCCTCGGCCCAGTTGCTGGACCTCTTTGCACTTCTGTTCCCCAGGTCTGCAGGAAGGGGATGCCTTCCTGGCCTTACTAATAGCCAGTAATCTGTCACTACTTCACAGGGAGTTTGGGCGGCTTAATGGATGCTTTTGGATGCAAGACACCGTGTACCACTAAGTGCAAAGCATGATCGCTTGGTTCTGGGCCTGACTGCTAGCCACTGCCGTGTACTGACATCTTCATTCCCACCTTAGAGAGGCTGGGAGCTGAACCCGAAACCTAGTCTGCCACGGAAGAGTCCCGCCAAGGTACCCGTAACAGCGTGTGGGAGCTGGTGGGCTCTGTGCAAATTAAGCTACGTGAAAACTCAAACAAGACCTTGTCCTCCAGGAAGGGAGAGAATTTCAGGTCTGCGTGACCTTGGCTTTACAGATCACAACTTCCTCCCCTGCAGCCCTATGCTTGCGATTTCCAGTTGGCAGCCTCTCCCATCCCTCTTCTCTCCCAGTCACTTAAGTCCCTGTCAGATCAGGTTTGTCATGGATTTCCCCTTTGCAGAAATGAGCAGCTCTTGCCTTCCCATCACCAAACCTCCCAGCACAGCTTAATTGGGCTTCATCCTGCACCTGCCTGGGTAACACGCAAAGCAGGAGTAAATTAATGGAGTCAGCAGCAGTCGCTTCCAACTTCCATGTGGCCTGTGGGAATCTCCAATTACATTCACTATCAGGCCATGCCAGGGAGGAGAATAAAAAGCTTTAATTATTGAGCCTGCTGTGCTGAAGAGCTGCAGGAAGATGCATATTCAGCTGTGTCATGTGATCAGTGAGGGATGCTGATAATAATAATAGTAACTTCCCAATGTTGCTAAGTTAATATGGAGCACTTTGTCAGAAGGGAATAACTGCTCAGAGCGCTGACGCTGCCTGAAAATCTACTAAGGAAACAAGAGGTCAGTCTCTTCAAATGTGGCTGCAGGGAAGCTGGGCAAATGCAGCCTTCACATAAGCTGGTGTGACTGCAGCAATTTCAATGGAGTTACGCCCCATTACTGAATTTGGGTCATCAGCTCCACGGGTACAGATTGGATCTAAAATAGGCACATTATAATTATTGGTATTAACAGGGGCACCTACCGGCCCCGCCTGAGATTGAGGCCCACTGTGCTCGGTGCTGTACATACATAGTGAGAGACAGTCTATGCCCTGAAGAATTTGCAGCTCAATACGCAGGATGGACAAAGGAAGGAGGAAAAGAACGATTTATTACCTCAGTTTTGCTGATAGACAATTGAGGCATAGAGAGATTAAATGATTTGTCCCAGGAGTCTGTGACTTGATCCCAGGTCTCCTGAATCCCAGCCCAGGGCCTTTACATAAGACAACACCAGCCATGGGAAGATCACATTGCGTAGGGGATCCTCCAATGCATAGGAGCTCCGACACTGCTCCCTCCATCCTGGCTACATGGCCTGAGAGATGGGGGAACGACTGGCATTTCCCTGCACCCTGGTAGTTCTCAGCAATCTTGGGGTGGATGGCAGCTGGCATCTATTGCATGTACTTGTTCTTCATTATTAATCTATCAATCATCATCATTTTTTATCTAGTGCTGTAAAATTTACATTGGGCTTCACAAACACAGAATGAGACACATTCCTGCCTGGAAACCTACAATCTAAGTGCCTGCTTAAATAAGTAAATTAATGGAGATATCTCCTAGAACTGAAAGGGGTCACTGAGTTGAGTCCAGTCCCCTGCCTTCACTAGCAGGACCAAGTACTGATTTTGCCCCAGATCCCTAAGTGGCCCCCTCAAGGATTGAGCTCATAACCATGGGGTTAGCAGGCTAATGCCCAAACCACTGAGCTATCCCTCCGCCCCAATGCAGTAAATATTCCCCCACAATGCAGCAAACACTCCCCCATGTGAGTATCTTTACTCATGTGAGCAATCCCTTTGCTGTCCATAGGACGACGTGTATCCCCACCCCCCAAAAAAATGTATGAGTGGGGGTGAGATAAAAAAAAATCAACAAAAGTGATTTTTGATTTGGTTTTAATTGACTTTTTCATGAGAGGGGGACAAAATCCCTAAGACTCCTACAGAGTTTTAAAGACCTATATAAAGAGGTTGGATATTAAGTAGAGGTTCTGATCTGGAATTAATCATACAAGGTAAAATTCACCCCTATGCAGAGAGATCAGCTCAAAACTCATGCATCATTTAAGTCCCATAGGCGTATGTCTGACTAGTATGGAGAATGTGAATTGGGAAGTGCTATTTATCCCTTCACATAACACAAGAACCAGGGATCACCAAATGGTTTAAAACAAACATAAGGATGTACTTTTCCCGTACCATACACAGCCAACCCATGGTACTTGTTGCCAGGAGGTCTGTGAAGGCCAGAAGTATAAGTGGGTTCAAGAAAGAATTAGAGAAATTCATGGAGAAGAGGTCCAACAATGGCTATTAGCCAAAGTGGTCAGGGACACACACAGCCCCATGCTCCGGCTGTCCCTAAACTTCCGACTGTCGGAAGCTGGGACTGAACAACAGGAGATGGATCACTGGATAATTGCCTTGTTCTTTTCATTCCAGCTGAAGCACCTGGCATTGGCCACTGTTGGAAGATACGATACTGGGCTAGATAGACCGTTGGTCTGACCCACTGGGGCATTTCTTATGGTCTTTTGCACACTTATGATTTGCTTTAGCCCTGTGGGCTGAAGCAGGACTTGTATGACGCACAGACCTTGTGCTAACTTTCTGCACAGAACCAGCACTTCTAGCCCTCACTTTTCAAACAGAAACTATGAAATGCCCATCACAGATGAGCTCTGTATGTTCTGATGTTTTAACTAGACCTGACTTTCAAGTCATGGTTTTCAATACATAATTCACTATTTCATATAAAATGGGGGACATGTTTATTGCCTGGATTTTTATTTGGTACCCAGTGAAATTTTATAGCTGGTATTTGGCTTCTGATGACTCAAACAAAAAATATGAACCAAAGTAGATTAGTCACATCCCTGTTAATGTGATTTTATATTCATATTAAATAGCACAATGCTAGTCTCAGCTCTCTCTACAGCAGAGCCGCCGTAACAGCAGCATCACGTCCTGTTGGATAGCAAAGAAATCTGCTGATTACACACTACACCATTCCATATCTGCCTCTGGGGTGGAACAGGGTAGCTGTTAAACAGCTCACAGCAACACAGCACATCAATTTAGGACAGGAAGCAAGAAAATGGAATTTAGGCAGCTAATGCAATTATACGGATTGGATTTGGGCCAGAAGATTGTCGATATTATTATTGGTTTGGTGGTAGCACTTAGGGGCCCCATCATGGCCCAGGGGCCCATTGTGCTAGGTACTGTACAAACACAGAAAAGACGGTCCCTGCCCCAGAAAGTTTCCAGTCTAAGTGTAAGACAAGAGAGAACAGATGGCTTCAGACAGACAGATGGTGGGAGGACAAGGAGATGATACTGGTCAGCACTCTGGGCTGTGGTTATAGCACCTCAGCTGCCTAACTGTTTTCAAGTTTTCTGTAGTCATCACGGCAAAGGAGAGTTTTTTAAGGAGGGATTTGACGGATAAGGAGGCCTTGTGGATATTTACAGGGGGAATCAATTCCCAAGCATGAGAGGTAGCGTGGGAGAAATCACAAAAGTGACTGTTTGAAAATACAATAAGTTGGTGATACAACTTATTGCTTATTGAAGCTAGCCGCTCCCAACCACGACACAGACATTTGCAACAACTGCCAAAGATCATGCAAATCTCGGATTGGACTATTCAGTCACATGAGACATGGCAAACCATCTACATCAGGGGTCAGCAACCTCTGGCACGTGGCTCACCAGGGTAAGCACCCTGGCGGGCTGGGCCAGTTTATTTACCTGCTGACATGGCAGGTTCGGCTGATCGCGTCCCCCACTGGCCGCAGTTCACCGTCCCAGGCCAATAGGGGTGGTGGGAAGCCGTGGCCAGCACATCCCTTGCCCGCGCCGCTTCCCGCCGCCCCTATTGGCCTGGGACGGCGAACCGCGGCCAGTGGGGGCCACGATCGGCTGAACCTGCCGCATCAGCAGGTAAATAAACAGGCCCGGCCCGCCAGGGTGCTTACCCTGGTGAGCCGTGTGCCAGAGGTTGCCGACCCCTGATCTACATCATAGGCTGCAATTCCCACCGTCTTTCGCAGATGAAAGGATACCAACTAGCTGGTGATATAGGCTGACAGAGGACAGAGCAGAGGCGGGAGCCCACATCTCAACACCATAGTTCCTGGGATGTTGGAAAAGGTGACATGGGATCTCTGCTCACCACAAGAAGGGCCTTGGGTTATAGGGCTCATCTGAAAGAAGACACTTTCATCAATATAATGCTGGGACATTGGTTTTGTAACTACACATGAGAAGTAGTCCACGTACTGAGTCACCAGCAGCACACCCAATCCCACTCAAGGAGATTTCCTAGTTATCTCCTGCCTAGATACTAACACAGTCCAATCTTGCTTAGTTTATGAGATCTGACAAGACCGTAAGTTGATGTGGCATAGCTACTTGCACTTGTGGCTTGGCTGATGTTGAAGGACAATGAAGCTATAGAAACCTTTCCCACAGGACTGACAGCACCTTGGAAAGCACTGGTTCTCTTTTATCAAGGACTGGAACAGGGATTTAGGAAGCATGTAATTGGCAACTGGGACTGAAAAGTAAGGACCGCGTTCCTACACAGAAGAGCAGGAGCTGAAAAAAATATGGTGCATCATTCACTAAGGACTAGATATTTGGAAAATATTTACCGATCAGATTTTAAAAAGTGAGTTTTCCTTTGTTAGGTCTTCCTTTAATCAATCCAATTAGACTTGCAGATTGAAGAATCTTCCTTCGATTTTCTCCTGAAGGCATCATTGCTTTTTAAGGGCATGTTGTGTCTATTCACACATAAGGGCCTCCCATGATAGATGGTCTCTCTATCTGGGGACAAGAGTAAACAGGCCATCTATGTTAGTGATGGCCAGATTTCAATGCGGCCTGTCATTTTGGGTGCTTCATGTTTGGGGTGCTCTGTGCTCCCTTTTACTTCCAGAAGTGATGAGCACCCACAACTCCAGCTGAAGACAGCGGGAAAGATGGGTTCTGAGTATCAGGCCCAGGGCCTGGGACCCCAAAATGAAATAGACAAAATCAGAGCCCACTTTTGAAAACACTGGCCTTCAAGTGCAAGTTTAGCATCCTCCAATCTGGATGCCTATTGAAGGCATATCTGAATGCAGCCACCCTCTCAAGCCTGTACCCTCTTGCAAGAAGAAGCTTGTAAAAACACTCGCAGCATCTCTACAACGAGAGTATACCCCCCACAGCCTGTCACTGCATGGTTTCCAGAAGAGAGAGAGCCCTTTTCCAGTCAGATCTAGATTATCTAAGAACACAATGTTCCCTCCCTATAGGTGCTGTGACAAAGTTCCTCCTCTATCTTGGTGGGTCCTGCGCTTATTGGCAGATTTTCTTGCCTCAGAGATTCACCATGTGGGTTGGGGAATAGCCCAGAGACCTTCCCTTCTGGAAGAACCCACGGTCCAGGTCAATTGGGAGGTTTGGGGGGGAACCAAGGCCCGCCCTCTACTCCGGGTTCCAGCCCAGGGCCCTGTGGACTGCAGCTGTCTATAGTGCCTCCTGTAACAGCTGCATGACAGCTACAACTCCCTGGGCTACTTCCCCATGGCCTCCTCCAAACACCTTCCTTATTCTCACCACAGGACCTTCCTCCTGGTGTCTGATAACGCTTGTGCTCCTCAGTCCTCCAGCAGCACACCCTCTCACTCTCAGATCCTTGCACCTCTTGCTCCCAGCTCCTCACACACACCACAAACTGAAGTGAGCTCCTTTTAAAACCCAGCGGTGCCCTGATTAGCCTGCCTTAATTGATTCCAGCAGCTTCTTCTTAATTGGCTCCAGGTGTCCTAATTAGCCTACCTGCCTTAACTGGTTCTAGCAGGTTCCTGATTACTCTAGTGCAGCCCCTTCTCTGGTCACTCAGGGAACAGAAAACTACTCATCCAGTGACCAATATATTTGCCCTCTACCAGACTCCTGTACCCCACTGGTCTGTGTCTGTCACAGTGCACAGGGCTTGATTCTCCACTATGCTTCAGCAATGCTGACCGCAACACTCCAATTCTTAGCATCCCAGCCCCAATGGGGCAGTTTTAATTTACACCACTATGGCAGCAGAGAATCAGGCATAGTGGCGCATCATTCCCTTATGCCTTCTCCTTTTTTTTCTCCTCTTCTCCACCCCCTCCTTGTCCCTCTTTACACCAGGTGGTTGGAGTTCTTGAGTAGGAAGCAGAGAAATCGGGCAATGGAGCTGCCCTTAACAACTTTACATTGGCAGAGATTCCCTTTATACTCCAAGACCAATCTCTAGCTCAATAAAAACAACAAGGAGTCCGGTGGCACCTTAAAGACTAACATTTATTTGGGCATAAGCTTTCGTGGGTAAAAACCCTCACTTCTTCAGAATCATGAAGTGAAAGTTACAGATGGTAACTCGAACTCAGTGATTCTCAACCTATTTACCATTGTGAGCCACATCCAATACTATCTGTATGGACCTGCGGATGTCACATGGGCTGCAGCTGTGTACGGATTGGGCTGCAAGTGGCCCACGGGCCGCAGGTTGAGAACCACTGCCTAGCTGCTTGGAGTTCTCTTTGCACCTCCTCTGCAGCACACAGTGAATTTGTTGCACCAAAGAATCTGGCCCGTGCTGTCTACAACTAGCAGCCGTCTCCTGCAGTCCTCCAGTTACATGCAACTTCCTTGTAGTTCTGGGGTTAAGATATCAGGAACAGGAAGACAGCTCTCCCCTCCCATGCAGTTCTAGATTTGCCAGACATCTTTCCCAGCAGCTCCACCATTACATGGAATCTCGAGGTGGCAGCCATCGTTCTTATAGCTCTGTGCTTACATGGCATCCAGAAATGGCTGTTCTCTCGTCTTGTATCACTTTGGAAACAGGTGTGAATTCTCTCTTAATTTTTCTTTTAACCCATCACAAAGATTAAAAAGGTGAGTGGGCGTGGATGAAATATCAAGGACAACTTCACTCAATCCCTTGACTACATAAGGGCTTCATGAGTAATTAGCATCTGATATTTTTAAACAAATGGATCCCAATGGCTGTGGGCACCATGAGGTTGAAATCAATCCTGAACAAATATTATATTAATTTCCTGGCTCCAGGTCTCTGCGGGGGACACACACACACACGCACACACACTGTCTTCGTGTGAACGCTGTAATGATGGGAACATTTATATGAGATAATTATGACTTTGAAAGATTAAATGAAAAAATGGTGATGATGAGGAAAGGCATCTCGTTAAATAGAAGCCCTGCCTGAGTAGGATGTTAACATTTGCCTGTTGCGAGATTCAGATTAGAAATAATAATAACGAGGTGGGGGTGCATTTTGATCCTGGCCCAAACGGTTGAAATGCAGCTCTGAGGCAGGAGCTCACAAGATAAAGGGGAAGCAGAATTCTTAAGACAAAAGCTGCCTCTATTGATTTATAGTAATAGTGCTTAGCACTTTTATAGCGCTTTTCATCTTCAGAGCTTTTCATCTTTGTAGTATGCAGTGACTGCTCAGGGTTTTGATTTGCCTGATTCTCCCTGTAATAACAACACCGTTTTTATGCAGCTTTTCACCTGAAGATCTTAAAGCTCGGAGGAAACATTCATTGAGCCTCACAAACAACCCTATGATGCATCCCCGCTGTAAAATGGGGCAACTGAAGCATAGAGAGGGGAAGTGACAGCGTGCAAGGCAATGCTGAGAATATTCCTGCTTCGCATCGGCTTCTGGCGGGACCCTATGTCTCAGGGCGTTATGTGACACCGGGGTCATGGTGGAGACAAATGCCCTAGCAAGGATGGGCTGTCATTCCCTGGGCTGCCCAGACATACACCAAGGCTCAGCAGTGAAGCCATGTTCTATATTCCCGAGGCGGAGTCATCCTTTCCTTGCAATTTTGTTTTTCTCTGCCTTCTCTCTCAGTATTTCCAAACCAGATAGATGCCTCTCTGAGGACAGATTGAGACAGATGTGCTTGTCCATGTGTGCTTTACTGCATGCTGGCTCCGGGCAGATTTCTACCTGCAAGCCCGCTCAATTCCAGGGAATGAAGGAGCCTGGGCAAAGACCATGTTTTCTCTTCTCCCCTTTCTCCCCCCGAAAGGAATCCTGTGAACCTAAAACCGAACCACTGTGTAATGAAGCACAATCCTCTTATGGCAAAATCCGCCAGGCACCGAAGGTATCTTAATGGATGTATTATTTCAAACGTTACCTTCTGTTTGATTTCCAGATGCAAACAGAAGGGACTGTGTCTAGAGAACTCTGGGGGCACTCAGTTGTGGGCCCCTCCTTCCCTGTGCTTCTCCCCTCAGCGTTATCTCCCACAATCAGCACCCTTTTGAATCCAACTCTGACCTGGCCACGATTGTCATTTTCTAACCCTCTGGTGAGAAGGGAACATGGATATGAGAGGTTGTGCACACACTAAATTCCCCTGTTTTTTATTTCATTCCCAAATAGGGCTCAATGAAAGCCTTTAAGCCATTTGCTTTTATCTATTTTTATGTGGAATTTAGGGCTTTGTGTCTGGTATTGGGTTCCCTCCCCCTTCCCCCTTGGTTCCTATTTGATTAAATTACACGAGAAGCTGAGATTCATCGGACATATATCTTAGCCAAAGAAAAATCCTTTTGCAGCCTAAATGTACAACACCCAAATCGCAGATCAGCAAAAGATTTCAGTGGGAATAGCTCTCGCCTCAATTAACAGGAATGCAGCCTTCTCTTCTGCCCTTGTGGCTTCAGGGAGGAGGTTTTCGATGCGGATTCTGCATGCAAGTTGGTTGGATGGTTTATTTTTCCAGCTGTGTTTGTGGACTAAAGTGAAGGCATGCAAGGCTAACAACCAGCAGTCATGCCCTTGGCTTTGCCCCTGCTCATCTCCAGATAACAGAAGCCCTGTTTATGCCAGACTACTTAACAACAGCATGGCTGGGGTGAGTCCCCTCCCCATCACTCCCTGGAGGGGCATTCTGTTGTCTGATCTTCATCAAATCGTTAACTGCAATAATTAGGAGGGGATGATCAAGGAGTTAACAAGCAGGATGCCTGTGTTTGTGATACAGGCAGTTGCGTACCCTTCATTCTACCTTGATTGCATTTCCCAGCATGTGATAAAGGCTAAAGATGGATTTGTAGGACTGAGCCCTAAAATCCATCTTCCTGCTAGTAGGCCCATGGGAGTCCCTCAGTCCTTGGTGCACAGATAACTGGGAGGAGGGAAGCACCCCATGCCTACTCCAGTTCTTGCTCTTGCTGATGCAGATAAACTAGGATGTGGAGTGGAGGAGAGAAACCTAGAACCTCAAAGGACTGGCACAAGAAATCTTCCTGAACTAGAATGCCTAGAATTCCTGTACCCTGGCCTTCAAATGCTAGCTCCTTTGCCAGCTGCTAAACTCCCATTCACTTTAATGGTGTGAATGCTCCACAGGGGGATATGGTTTCATTAGCAACCTCGGAAGTGGTGGGAGGAAAGCAAGTTAGCTGTGGGATGTGTGGATGGGCCAAAGTTTATCCCTGGTGGAAATTCAACTGACTCAATGCACCCATTCTCTCCATAAGCAAAGCATCCTAGAACTCAGAACCTACACCAGGGCTGGATTATAATGCGGGATAAAATCTGCCTCCTCGCTTACTGTCACTGTAGCCTCAGTGGTCAGGGCAGAGCCATGCTCTGGAGAAACCATGAAAGAGATCATGGCCTGAGACTCAGCAACTGGTGTTTGGAGAATAGGGATGAGCAAAGTACTTGCTCTCGCTTGCTCTCTCCTGATCTGTCTGAGGCCCTGTTTAAATAAAATGCCGGTTGCTATTTTACCTGGAAAGCACATTCCCTGCCTGTAGCTATCCCAGCTGGGCCTGGGATCTTGCCAGAGCTCACAAAAGAAGCAGCACTGGGCCAGGAGGTGACTGGCAAGGAGCAGCATGGTCTTGCAAGAGAGGGCATCATTGGAAGGTGCGCTTCCTTGTGAGTCAGCAGCAAACCAAATCCTCCAGCACGGCCTTGCCAGAGGTGCTGGCATTCACATACAACGTGAAGCAGAGGTCTTGGCCGTTAATGATCCCATGGTACTGTTGGCAAGAGTAGGACTATTAGCCCTAGCATCCTGACAGCATTCCCACTTGGGTGGTTAGGTTTTAGAAGGAAACCCCAGGACAAAGCTTGTGACCAAATCCAAGTGCTTGGCTGGGCTGAACATAAAACAGAGGCCAGTTGCAAAGTACTGATCAGGATTCGGACTTCCCCAAAGTTACTCCTCCTCTGTTATTCAATGCAAAAATGTAAGCTACCACCGTGATAGGCAACCTTATTCTAGCTATTAGATTTATTCTATCTAGAAGCACCCTTCTGCCCTTATCAATGGGAGGCTTCAAGTGTTCCCAAAGTGACAAGAACTTCCTCACTTTTAAGATGGATAGAAGTGAGTTTATTTGCCTCCTCTCCCTCTTCTCACAAAACCTAGCAAACTGGTTAAAAGCGACTAAGGAAAATATCAGCCACAGAAGTGCAGATTTTTTTCTATTAATGTTACTGCTGATTTCAGCAGAGCCGACCAAAATAAAAGGGAAACCTGGAGAATTTGCAGCTAATTAGAGAAACAACTGAGCACAAGACAAAAGTCAGCATGAGAGATAACAGCTTTGGATGGGGAGAGGGCAGCAGCCAAAGAGCCTGGTTCAGTGTGGAGAGGACAAGACAGGGAAAGCCAGCATGCTGTGCACCATAGCAGGGAGGGCTACAATAGCATGGATGGGATGTTATTTTATATTCGGTTCGATAGGGCGATGCTACAGGAATGAGGTTTTCAGCTGCCTGTTGGCTGAGAGAGGTGCCTTGCTCCCTGACGGTCTAACACACTACTTCTGTCTCTGAGCACTGCATCCTGGAACTTGGGAGAGGTGGAAAACGGAATAGACTGTGGCACCCACCATGCAGGTCTAAAGTATTGTGTTTAAGGGCGGATTCAGAGCCCAGTGACCACACAGAGAGTTTCCTCTAGTCTAGTGCTTTGCATCAGACCTTTATGGCTCAGTTTTCAGAGCTGCCGAGCAGCCATGTGTGCACAATGGGGTCCTGGTCCATGACCAGGGCTCCGTGGTGCTACCACAAAACAGATAGATAATAATAAAATAATAGGCACAAATCCACCGTGGGAAAGGGGAGCTGCAGGGGCCCAGCACCTTTGAAAAATCAGGCCAGGAATACTTAGATACTAATGGGTGCTGTACAAATACAATAGTTCAAGTCCAACATGAGCATACAGGTAGCACATGCCCCTCTCGGATGTTGGTAAACATGCACTCACTCACTTCCCCCTTTAGAAACAGCTATGCTCCCTCTCGCATGCAGACGCTCTCACACATGGATAACCCTGCACAAACGCTCACCTAAAATTCCAATTAGGAACATATTTCATTGACGGGACAAGCCCGACCCGTGCTGCCAAAATGTAAGGGGAGAAACCTGGGGGATATGTCAGAGGCAGATACAATTCGGCAGGCAGATAAGGATGCCCAGGGCTGGGCCTGGCGTGGGGAGTGCTGCTCGGAGAGGCGCAGGGGGGAAGGAGAATTGGGGCAGCCCAATCCTGCGTCACTGAGTACACTGCTGCCAAGTGTCAGGAATACAGTGCAAGAGGGGAACGCATAGCTAAGAGCCTCGTCACCTTGATGAGGATGCCACTCAAGCCCATATCCTTACTATCTACTCTACCTGTCCTTACAGGTCCCCCAGCCTCCTCTTTCTCACCCCCTCTTCTTCTTTTTGGATCCATCCTCTGCCAGCATCCTCTCTTCTTGTTGCCACAATCTTCTCTCCTAGCTGAGACGCTCTCACCTTCCAGCTGCCACACGTTCCTCTCTCCAGTGCAGCATGCCCCTTTCCTTTGGGGCAAGAACATTGCCAGCTGGGCCTGAGCCAGGAGTTCTCATTGCCTTGGCATTGGCTGGTTGGGTCTCTATGCCCGTAAGAAGGGCTGCAATCCACTGGGATAAAGGTTTGGGGGCAGGTGGAAGTGGCAGTGAGAGCTGAGGCTGGGAAGGAATTCCCCTCTTCCCCCAGGGTGACAGGGTGGACCTGCTGCAGAGGTATCTTTCCTGAGGGTACGTTGGGTTTTTGTACTTTCCTCTGGAGCACAGAATAAGGATGAGGTTAGTCAACTGCCACAGTGTCTGTTTCCAGTAGGAGGCACCACTCATCAATAGACCTCAGAGCTTCCAATTATTGGTTTCTATTCCTCATAGAGGGCTCTATACGGCATTCTTGGCAGTTAGCTGCAGCCCACTTTGGCCCCCCATCTAACTTGTAAATTATTTTAGAAGCAGTGTGGCCTAGTGAATAGAGCACTGGACTGGGATTCAAGAGGCCCAAGTTCTATTCCCAGCTCTGCCACGGGTCTTCTGGGTGGTCTTGGACAAGTTACTTCACCTCCCTATGCCTCAATTTCCTCATCTGTCACTTAGGGATAATGACCATGAGAGACCCATTGCCCTGACATCTCCAGCTTATAAGCACTGTGTGAGAACCAACTAAATATTACGGTCTATTGGAGGCATGTTAACCTGTCGTTCTACTTTTCGAAGAGATGCCTTGTTGCTTACAGAACAGCAATGTAAGGTTAAAAAGAAGATAAGCTAGAAAACAAGTCTCTTTCCATTCAGAGCTTTCCCAGTAGCTGTCTCCACAGGTGACTGCTAAATAGGCCTCTTCTCTGAGAGCACATTTCATTTGCATAAAATGATCAGTTCCACAAATAAAACTTGGTATTTATGGGGTTTGAGATTTTTCCCCCTCAGTGAGTTTGCCACACAACTCCTACTGATATTGATTTAACTGTGAAAGGTGGTCTCGGTCCCTGGCTCGAGCGGTCAATGTGCCCCACATGCCTGTTTGCACACTGATTTCCTTTCAGCACGCTGGGGACGAATCGATCCTACCACCAGCCCAGCTCCTTCTGCCGTCCTTTACTGACCGTGCACTTCGTGGAGACGAGGAAGCTTTAAATGGCATCCCTCTGAAATACCATGGAGGGCTGGGGCTCATTGTAGAGGACAGATGGGCCCAAAGCAGAGAGATAATGAGCTGGCTAGTGTCTATGTGGCACCACTGCCCTCTATTGCAAAGGATCAGAACAGAGCATCTGTGAGTCATAGACCCTAGATGGCATGTGGATAGAGGAGAGTCTTCTTTAGCTCAGGAGGGTGGAGCCTGAGCTTTTATAGCAGGAGAATCTGGCTTCTATTCCTACTGCTCCCACAAAAAAACAATTAGCCATAATGTATTTACATAGTAGGTCACTGCAAGCTTGCAATATCATCATACATTTCCAATAATATCCGACATGTAACATGCATGTAACATTCATTCTGAAGGATCACCAAGCACAATTTTCAGACTGTATATACACACAGGGATCACTTTACCCATCAATGAAATGCTGCTACCTCTGAGGCAGAGCATGGCAGCTGTTCAGGATAACATAGGAACACTGCATAAGAGTTTAGGATAGAAAGTGAAGGAGAATACAGCATCAACTTAAAAGTGCAAAGGGAATTTTAAGTAGGTGTAAGGATGTAATTTCTCACATCAGAATTTGGCCAGGAAACTGGGGTTACATGCATGCAAAGTACCATGTGTTTTTAATGACCATAAGAGTTACGGACCTCAACTGTCTATTGGTTTGGCTGTTCAGATACCATGATGATGGGCATGGTATAAAAATTAGATGGCTAGAGACAAGGCAGTCATTGCATTCAAAAGAAGGTAATGGTGTCAGAGCAGTGTGGGGGAAAAGGAGAACCACCCTAGGAGTGAATGAGTCTTTCATAGAAGAACCCCGGGGAACTGCAGCAACATGAGAGGTATGTGACTGATTGCTGGCTTCACCCACTCCCCAGGGACTGCTGGTCCTTTTAGATCCAGGTTGGGGTCAACTGTGGGCCAAATCCAGGAGCTCAGCATGCAGCCTTCCTGACTATCTCAGTGAAGATCATTCAGAACAACCTCCTTCCCTCCCACCACCATCCACAAGCCCAGAGTGGCAGGAGTCTTCGGGGGAGGGGAAGAATTGTTGGTAGATGGACCCAGAGACAAACTCATTGTCCTTCTTCTATGCAAAACCTCTGCAGACTGGGGCTGTCACAAAACCTCTGCCCCCCCGCCCCCCAGAGTGACCAGATGTCCTGATTTTATAGGGACAGTCCCAATTTTTGGATCTTTTTCTTATATAGGCTCCTTTTACCCCCCACCCCCCGTCCTGATTTTTCACATTTGCTGTCTGGTCACCCTACCCCTCTCCAAAGTGGACCCATGACAATTCAGCCGGATCAAGGCTCACCCTGGCAATGCAGTAATGGAACAGGATTGACCATGAGGGAAGCATGTGTCCGTAGAACTCCTTTCTCCTCCAAGCCCCCATGGCATGCTTGAGATTTATCAGCAAAGCAGCATGCAGAAGGGTAGGACTGAATGAACACAGACTCAGTTCCCCTCTTGACCCTAGGAAGCGTTCCCTGTTGCATGGGTTCGGCTGATTGCAATTACACCATCCGCTGGCTGGCTGGCAATAAAATGAAACTGCAACAAAGTTCCAGCTTTAATTGAAATTTCCTGGGATCTGTTATTACGTGGCAGCGATTGTTCTGCAGCACTAATGAGCCTTTGCTCAGATGATTATCCAAGTGTCTCTCCAGTCGCTATTTCATTATTGTATTATTAATGATCAGATAGGAATGTCACAGATGAGATGAAGCTTGAACATCAGGCAACAGTCTGAGCAGTGTGCACATCAGACAGGCACACAAACACAACTGCTCTCTCTCTCTCTCACCCACCCCCACACCCACACACCATCCCCTTCAGAGGGCCACTGAATCAAAGATCTTATTGGTTCTGTATGTATACGCAGTGTAGTTAGCCCTCACTGTCATGCTTTTGGGTTTTTTGTGCACCGCGCCTTTAAACTTCTAAGGACTTTGCTGTCTTCAGAGTCTACTAGCTATTTTTTGTCCAGTTCTGTGCAGACTTTTACAGAGATCAACACACACACTATGCGCTCTCTGCCAAGAAGACTTTATTCCTAAATTCTATGGCCAGAAGGGACCACTCTGGTCATCTCATCTGAGCTTCTGCATAACACAGGCCATCAAACTGCCCCAAATAATTCCTGTTCGAACTAGAGCCGATCTTTTTTTGGGTGGGGGGGAGGGAGGCAGGGGGAGAACAATCTTGATTTAAATACTGCCAGTGATGGAGAATCCACCACAACCCTTGATAAGTTGTTCCAATGGTTAGTTACCCTCATGGTTAAGAACTTAGGCCTTATTTCCAGTCTTACCTTTTGTTCTTTCTTGTTTCCCTCTCTTTTAGTTGACAATAAAAATCATGCTGTGTGGAAAAACGTAGGGTGAAATCCTGGTCTCACTGAAGTCAATGGGAGAATTGCCATTGACTTAAATAGGGTCAGAATTTCACCCTTAAATTTTACCAACTCTTGTCTCTGGTAGGTGGTCTTATGAGAGCTCATCCCAGCAGATTTCTAGCCCAGTTTAATACCCCAGGAAGTTCACATACGTGTTTGGGAGCTGCTTAACCCAACCAAACCTCTGCGACTTTGTATGTCCCTATCCTTAATACAATAAGGAATATAGTCTATGGGGCCCTGTGTGAAATCAGACATCTATGGCTTCAGGCATGCTTCTGCAGCCCACCCATCTGTTGAGGTTGGCAAGGGGAGATCGGGAAGGTCTGGCAACTCAAAGAGGGCTGGCTCCCTACAGGATCAGTTGCTTTGGGAAGTAGCTTTATTCTCTCCTGATTGCGTGGCTGGAGTCTCAGAAAGACAGCAAGCGTCAGACATGGCCTTGATGGGTAAAACACTCACATATTAGGAATTACCTCTTAAGTACTTGCTGGCTGCACCAAGCTAACAACAGACCAAGATGTTTCATCCCAAGCTGCAAGGCCTCTTCACCTCTTAAATGCCGCTGGTCATACAAATACATTGTTTACGGACAAGCCCGTTATGGCACGGTTCGTCTGGACTCATCGTCTCATGTTAATATGGACTCAGAGTTAGAGAAAGATAGAATCTTCACATGCTTCCAAAGGTCTATTTTTTCCTTATTAAATATTCAAGATGAATCCAAAGTCCTGATCTTAACACATACAAAGCACAACCTGGCTCCTATCTATATAACACCCAGGTCTCAGCCTCTGCCCCAGATTCTAGGAAAACCTTGATCTGAACCTCATGGCTTAGCATCATCTATCGCTAGTTGCCAGACACTTTTCCAGGAGTCGTTTCTTGACTTACTACATCCAATGTCTCCAAAGCAGCTGATGCATGTGCTCCCAAAATTGATGCAATACTTCTGAATATCCCTGAAATGCATAATCCTATGAGTAGGGGATTGAATTCAATTCCCAGCTCAGTCACTACCCTACTGTCTGATCTTGGGAAAGTCACTTCACTTCCATGCCTCAGTTTCCTGATATGTCAAATGGGGATAATAATGGTAACTCATGTACATAAAACACTGAGATCTACCACTATCAAGTGCAAAGTGTGGTTACTAATGATGAGGAAGAATTGCAATCTGTATAAACAAAAGTGATTTTCTTAAAAACCTTAAAGGCTCTGCTATTTTTCTTTTGTTCTTTCTCAAAACTACACCCTACATGATTAGAACATTAGGGCCCATCAGTTTGTCAAATTTGAGGGCTGTTTTTTCATAAAAAAAAATCAAAGTTATGAAATCACTAAAAAGCTCTAAAACTGGGGAAAATCATTTTACAAATGCAATTTCTCCCCTTTAATGTCAAAACAAACAATATTCTTCTTCTCTGATAATTTGTAACAGAATCTTGCCCCCGTAACAATGACGACTGGAGTGTAGAGAAATATTTTCAGAAAATGTATGCATTTTTCAGGGCACTGCAACTATTCACGAATTCAGATCAAATTCAGCCAACAGTTTCAGCCAAAGAAGAAAAATTGGATTCCTCTGCCCCCACCCCCCCAAAAAAAATCAAAACTATTCGTTTTGACCACTTTGAAATAAACGTTTTGACCATTTAATTTATAAATGTTGCTACATTTTATTTGTTAGTTAAAAAAAGTGAAAATACAACAGAAAGTGAAAGAAAATGCTCCCCCCCCCCATTTTGTTTCAGATCAAAAAACATCCAGAAATTGAAACAAAAATTCGGATTTTATCCAAATCCATTTTTTTTTTCAGTTCAGCCCCTGAATTGGGAAGAAAAAAGATCACTTATTCTCTCAGTTCTGATGATGATTTCCTGCTACAATTTCTGCCTCCCCTGCATTCCACTCCTCCCCGTACAGTTACACATCTCAGAAGTGACATATAGTTCTTTATCAGTATTTGTGTTGCGGTGGTACCTAGAGGCTCCACACAAATTCAGTTCCCCATTGTGCTTGGTGCTGCATATACAGAAAGTAGGAAATAGTCCTTTAATGGCAGGGACTTACCATCTAAACAGACAAAAGAGAATTATCGTCATCATTTTACAGATAAGGAACTGAGGCACAGAGAGATTAAATGATTTAGCCACCAACACAAAGGGAGTGGTGGAACTGGGAATTAAACCCATATCTTCTAAGTCCCAGTCCATTGCCTTAAGGTATATGTACACTGGTAGTGTAGAAGTGTGTTTGCTCCAGATGTGCAAGGTGGTGCTAACTTGGGTAGCAATAGCAGGGAAACAATGACAACATGCACTACAGCATGGGCTAGCCGCCCAAGTGTGTACCCAGATTCCCCGCGGTTGGTACTAAAGCTAGCTAGATTAAGGCTAGCATGGGTACATCTACACATGCTGCAACCACGCCTCTTATTGCAGTGCGGACATAACCTCGCTCGGTCACAAGACTATCTGTCTTCTCTCTATCTCCTTCCTTTGCTGTAACCCTGGTGTGAAAGGGCACAGCCCTCAAGGACGTTGCTGAGAGTGCTGCTTGCTGACATCAGAGCCAAACCGGGTCCCTGATCCCTAGCAACTGGTTCCTCTCAGGAGCAGCTCTTTGGTGGCATTCTCACTTGGTAAAGAGATTTAAGCCTCGTCAAGATTCTACAAGGACCGGACTGTTCTTAAAACTCTCAGATTATTTTAAAGTCACTCGTACAGGCTCCCTACTGAGCATGTTTATACAGCTACCACCGCCTTTATTTCTGGAGAGGGCGGCCCTGCATCCTCATTTAGAACGGTATAAATCAACAGAAGTTCCACCCCAGCCAACGGAGTTAGGTCAGCATAAAATATAGGGAGGCGAGAATCAGGCCCCATCTCATTACATTGCTGACCCAGCCAGCCCCTCATTTACCTATGGTTCTGCGAGCTCTGTAGGATGCTGCCTGCCTCCCTCTGGACCCCTCATGTTATTAACAAGCCATACCAGCAGTTGGGTCGAGGAGGACGCAAGGGGAAAAGAAAGGTCCCTGCAGCTCTCCTCCCACCCTGCTGGAGATGGTAGGCTGATTATATTCCGCATTCAATCACCAGAAATAATCAATCTGTAATTAAGAGCTTTGCTTCTGTCTCTCCTACTCCTCAGTTGAGTCTCTTGCTCTCCCTCACTCCCCTCCCACCCCTCTCCACCCCCCCCCCCCATCCTTCCAGCATGGAATCGTTTTAATGAGATTTCTCAGTAACAAATGACCAGTTTGTAATAATTATATTTTCTTCGGCAATCGCTGTAAAAATGATTTAAAGCAGAGAAGGCTCCAATTTATTAAGCATCAAATTTTCCACAGTGAACTTTTAACTAAGAAAAGAGCCTCTGAGACCAAGGGAGCTTTCCCCACACCGGCCCCCCGGGCTATGTGATAGCCTTGAAATATTGATGGTTTGTAGATGGAAATATAATGATGGAAATTTGACTCTTTTATTAAAATAAATGAATCCTGCGGCAGACAAAGCCATGCAGCATTTTCTACCTTCACGCTGGGTCTTTTGCCGCTGTGTGGAATCGGGGGCGGGGGAGGAAATGACACTGCCGAGAACAACAAAAATAAATAAAATAAAATAACCAATCCCAGCCTGACATCAGAAATACGTTATTGATGAGCTTTGCAGCTGAATCTTCAACTGGACAAAGTGGGAGGAGCCAGTGTTAAATGGGAGGAGTCAATGTCTAAGAGGCGGGGTCACAGATGTACTAACTGTGGAGACTATTAGGTGGTGGGGGAATTCAGACCAAAAGACAGCATGCTCTATGGGCTAGCTTCTCCTCTCTGGCTGAGATGCATTCCGTGCAGCTGAGGAGATGGCCAATGGACAAAGGCAGTTCTACCATACTTCTGTGTTTCCCTCAATCCCAGGGATGGTGCAACTCTTGCTGTAATATAGGGTATTTCTATACAGCACATGAAGGTATGATTGTAGCATGTGGAGGCACACCCACACTAGCTTTAATCTAGCTGGCTAGATAAATAACAGCAGGATAGACATGACAGGATGGGTTGCAAAGCATGAGCTACCTGCCCCAGTACAAGCCCACCAACAACCTTGGGTACACACTCAGGTTGCTAGACCAGTCTCCGTACTGCTACATTTTCACTACTACTGTCACCTCTGTAGCTAAGTCCACCCATTCCACGACCGCAGCTTCATTTGCTGTGTGGATAAACCTTAGGGCAGCTTTAGCACTGCTTTAAGTTACACATGCCTGCCCCCAGGCTCATTCTGGCCACTGAGAAATGCGGGGGATTAGGAATGCCTCAGGCATACCTCCTTTCTCCCAGGAATGCCCCCTATACCGAGATCTACACCAGCTCTAAGACAACATCCTACTCCTTTTATCCAAAGGGACCCTGGGAAAATGTGTTAAACCAGCTTTCCAGCAGCATTGCAAGGCAAGAATGGCACAAAACAGCTGGAAAAGTCCTAGGACTCAGGCTCTAGGTCACTGTCCTATTTACAAAGCATTTCACAAGCCTTGATCAGTCAAGCCTCACCAAACACATGGGTGAGAGACAGCAATCTTTATTCCTATTTTACACTTGGGTAAACTGAGGCATGGACAGGTTAATTGATTCATCCAAGGTCAAGCAGCAAGTTTGTGATGGATCTGGGGAGAGAACCCAGGAGTCTAGACTGCCAATTCAGGACATTAATCACCACACGACACTCTCTCCTCCGTTATTCTGAATGCTCGTCTGTATTAGCTTTCATGTATTCGGCATTTTAAGTCTTTTCCCTGCAAATCCTGCTTTCTTTCACTTTTATTATTGTAGATTATTCATATCACAAAGGCAGAATCACCCAGCTGCAGGGAATATAAAAACCATCACTTATACTAAAGGAACGGATCCCACATCATTAGTATCTCAGTGTCTCTCATTCAGAATCTGCATTGTGTCCAGCATTTTTTGGACCTTTGCTACGTGAGACGTGTACGGAGGATCATGGGGATTTTAACAGAGTCAGCAGGTGCCACACAGACATGAGGAAACAGTCTTACCTCTTGCTTAGAGCAGGATGCAGTGGCTCAGCAGATGTGAGTTTAGTCCCAGTTCTGCCACTGACTGCGTGACTTAATCAAGTCACTTAACTTCACCATGCCTCGGGTGGTTAATCAAACAGGTGTAATACGTACCTCGCAGACAGAGGGTGCTGGAGTTTAAAGGTGAAGGAGGGCCTAAAGGTGAAGGCACTGGACTTGGACTCAGGAGAACTGGCTTCAGTTCCTGGCTTTGCAACAGACTCTCTGTATGAGCTCAGATAAATCGTTTAAATCTGTCTGTGCCTTAGATGCTAATCTCTAAACTGGGGACAGCAACATTTCCTTTGCCTGTCTTGTCTAGTTCGATTGTAAACTGTTTGGGTAAGGGGTTGTCTCATACTTCGTGTTCATATAGAGTCCAGCACAACGTGGTCCCAATGACAGCTGGGGCCCCTAGCTGAGAACATAAGACACAGAATGATTAAGTAAGACAGGAAGCTTGGTGTGATGGGTTCAGTCACAGAGACCCCCTTGGGACTGTCACCTGATGGGCTGAGATTACCTCTGAGCCTGTTTTCTGTGCCAGCTTGGGATTCCAAAACCCTGCCTTGTTGAGCCAGACACGCTAGCCTGCTGCAACACAGACCCAGGTCTGGTCCATGCCCCCAAAGCTGCAGACTTTAACCAAAAACTGCTCAGCAGGTCACCTATCTCCAGCCCCCAGACACCCAGTTCCCAATGGGATCCAAACCCCAAATAAAACCGTTTTACTCTGTATAAAGCTTATACAGGGTAAACCCATAAATTGTCCGCCCTCTATAACATCGATAGATAGATATGCACAGCTGTTTGCTCCCCCAGGTACTAATCACTTACTCTGGGTGTATCAATAAACAAAAGTGATTTTATTAAGTATAAAAAGTAGGATTTAAGTGGTTCCAAGTAATAACAGACAGAACAAAATAAGTTACCAAGCAAAATAAAACAAAACATGCAAATCTAAGCCTAATACAGTAAGAAACTGAATACACCCTCAGAGATGTTCCAATAAGCTTCTTTCACAGACTAGACTCCTTTTCTAGTCTGGGCTCAATCCCTTCCCTTGGTACAGTCCTTGTTAGTTCCAGCAGGCATCTTAGATGGAAAACACAGGCTTTCTCATGACTGGGATGCCCTTTGTCCTGCTCCATCCCCTTTTATAGCTTTGGCACAAAGTGAGAAGCCTTTGTCTCTCTGGGTCCCCACCCCTCCTTCTAAATGGAAAAGCCCCAGGTTTAAGATGGATTCTAGTATCAGGTGACATGGTCACATGCACTGTAAGACCTCATTTTTCATTACTCACGGGCTGGCCTACATGTACACAGGAAGCCTTGCATGTAAACAGAGCCATTTACAGTCAATTGTCCTAGCTGATGGCAGCCATCAAGATTCTAAACCACCATTAATGGCCCACACTTTGCATAATTACAATAGGACCTCTGAGTTATACTTCATATTTCTAGCTTCAGATACAAGGGTGATACATTCATACAAATAGGATGAACACACACAGTAGATTATAAGCTTTGTAATGATACCTTACAAGAGACCTTTTGCATAAAGCATATTCCAGTTACATTATATTTACACTCATAAGCTTATTGCCATAAAACATTATGGAATGCAACGTCACACTTGGTATTTGGGCTGTGAAATTCTTCCCCGAGATGTGCTAAAACACAGTTATCATTGCAGAGACCAGGTGGGTGAGGTAATATCTTTCACTGGACCTGGTGAGAGAGACAAGCTCTCCAGCTTACACCGAGCTCTTCTCCTGCTCTGGGAAACACACTCAGTGTCAGATAAATATGAGGTGGAACAGATTGTTGAGCATAAGTAGTTAACATATGTGACGGAGCAGGGAGCAGGGCGGATTTGACCTGGGAATGTAGCCTGGGAGTTACATTGAGCTACCTAAGCTGTAACCTGAGCCAGGAAGGGGGTGGGAGAAGTGACACCTTCTGCCCGGGAGACGGAACAAAGGAGAGGAGGAGCAGAGGGGAGGGGGGACAGAGCTGCTGAAGGGATTTGGGAATTTTTCAGTTTGGGCTGGGAGGTGCAACGCAGGGAACCCCAAGCTGGGGTCTAAGCTCCCTGCACTCCCCAAGAGGACTTGATTGAGGGGTCTTGGTTGTATCTACAAGCTCTGCTGTAGACTGTGTTCCTGTTATCCAATAAACCTTCCGCTTTACTGGCTGACTGAGAGTCACGGTGAATCGCAGGAAGCCGAGGGTACAGGGCCCTGAGTCCCCCACACTCCGTGACAACATATACCTTAAAAGACCATTCATGGTGAAGTGGCCAGTTAACACCTCTGCAGTCATTGGACAAAAGAGGAGAGGTTAGTAGGTTACAGATGGTTGTAATGAGCCAATCACTCCATATCTGACCTCTCAGTCCTCATCCTCAAAGGAAACCTGCACAATACCTTCAAAAGATGAGCCTGGGAGCTTAAATTTGTAACTCTGCTAGACAGTAAAAATCATGGACTTAATAAAGACACTGGATATATGGCTCATTACAACCATCTGTAACCCACTAACTTCTACGACTGCAGAAGTGCTAACCACCTACTTCACCTTGAATGGTCTCTTGTAACATGTGAACTCCTTATCTGTTCCACCTTTTTATTTAGCTGTGACCCTCTGAGTACCCCTTTCCCAGACCTGCAGAACAGCTCTGTGGAGCTCGAAAGCTTCTCTTTCAACATCAGAAGTTGGTCCAATAAAAGGTATTACCTCACCCACCTTGCATCCAAAGAGGTGGGTATTCACCCACGAAAGCTCATGCTCCTATACGTCTGTTAGTCTATAAGGTGCCACAGGATTCTTTGCTGCTCTCACCCACCTTGTGTCTTTAATAGTCTGGGACTGCCACAGCTACAATAACACTGCAAACAAAAGTTATCATTGGCTGCCAATGCTGGAAACAGGAATTTAGAGAAGTAGAACAGAGAAAAAGTATTTGCTGAAATGCTGAGGGGAGCTCTTCTCTCTACTTTTAGAAAGCAGATTCTATTTTAAAAAGGCAGAAGAAGTCGGCTTTGGCAGTTATTTTGGTGAAGATATGCTTCTGCAGAACAGTCAGTGGTCTGTGTCCGCAGCAAACATTCTCCCCCAAGACGGGCGGAACCAAGCTGCAAAGTTTAAGATCCTGATCCAAACTTTCCCAAAGTTTGGGCCCAACCAATTCCAACAGGAGTTCCCAACCTTTTACATAATGAGACCCCCTATTCCATACCAGGTTCCCCCCGTAAGTCTTCCCATCAAGCCAGGATCTAACTGACCCCTTGACACCTATTCACAACCCTCGGGCAGAGAATGCCAAGCTCCATCATTGCATTTCAGGTCCCTGAGTGCCCAGGACATCCTAATATTGCAGTTCAAGCTGACAAAGGAAGAGTGTTGTGAGTCCAAAACGTGAGCGATGGGAAAACTAGTGGAGTGAGACATTCCACAAGAACATTCCTTAACTGTTAATTAGGAAGGGAAGGGAAGAGATAGAGGGGACTTGATTGAGGTTGTTAAGATTATGAAGGGTGCTGTAAAAACTGATCAGTGCCTCCTTTTCTTACGCAGAGCCCTATCATGCGGGAAGCGAGGGTCACTTGGCGAAGTTAATGACCAGTAAATTTAAAGCAAATATAAAAGAAATATCTGTTAACCAGGCACATAACTGTCTCCTGGAAGCCCCAGCTGCAGAGTCAAACACTCAGCTGAAGAATGTTAAGACCAGGCAGACACAGTTGTGATTATAAAAGTGTTAAGATGAGGGCCGGTCAAATCTCTAACTTCCAAGCATCAGCTGATTGCCCTAAGGGTTACAAAGGGACCTCTCCCCACCTCCTACCTGCCTCACATCATGCACAGTATTGTGAAACTGGCAGGCACTTTATTCACCATCCTCTAGAGCATCAGGCTTAGGCCCTGCCAGGAGCACGGTACTGAACTAGTTGGACTATTGATCTGACATACGGCAGCAAATTTCAACATTCCTATGATGGGTGAACCATCAGAGGCAGAGGAATAAAAACTCTGACCTGTTCCAATTCCCCCCACCCCACCCCACTCTCTCTCCTTCCTGTTGGCTTTTCAGTGGCCTCGGCACACCTGGGACAAGAAACAGAAGAGCTGAGATATGAAAGAGGATGTTCATGATGTTTCCAGTCCAATGATTTTCATACACGCCGAGGTTTGGAAAGTTCGGGTGAGGTTCAGAGAAGCCTATGGAGTATGTGGGCCTCAGCCCTTTTCATTAAAATGAATGAGGATTTCCAGAAGCAAAGGTAGGTTTGAAATTTGGCTTCTCAGTAATAATACAAGGAGGCAGAGCTGAGCTATGGTAATACTCTACAATCTCTCTCAGAGAGAGAGAGAGAGAGAGAGAGAGAGAGAGACGTCCTTGCCCGCACCGATGAATCTCTGCTAGCTGTCTGTCTTAGGGTACTTATTTGGCCCCCATCACCACAGTATATGGGCACCTCACAGTCTTCAAAACAGTTATCCTCATCACATCCCTGTCAGGCAGGGAAGTGCTGTTTCCCCATCTGTAAGGTGGGGGATAGAGGCAGAGAGAGATTTTTAAAAAGCTATCCAGTCTTGATTTAGGGACTTTAAGTGATGGAGATTCCATCACTTCCCTAGGTTACCCACTTCACAGGCACTGGGTCAGGCCTGAAGAGTAGGAGACCCGAAACAATAAAAGACAGTGAACAAAAAGAACATACTCTACAGCAGCTGGTTAGCAAAATCCCTCTGATGTACCATCGCATGTGAGCATTATCAGGGAGTCCCAATGGCAGGGAGATTGTTTAAGGTCTCAAGTTAGGACAAGAACTTGAGGTCCTTATGTTCCACTGGCCATTTGTCCATCATCTCTTCAAAACACTAATTTCCTAAGAATGACCATGCTGCTAAGGTAACAGGAAAGCACTGTATGAACAAACTACACAAACACTTCTGGAACTGTCCAGTAAGGTCCAATTTCTTGCCCTTTCTTCTGACGCAGCTGGCCCTGGCTACTGTCAGAGGCAGGATGCTAGGCTAGATGAACCATTGGTCTGATCTGTTATGGCAGCGCCTGGGTATCCCAAATTAGAAAACCTTTTGGTTGTGGTAGGGGATGCTAGCCATGGCAGATACTAACCACTGATGTTTAATAGACTTTTTCTTTTAATGTATATATTTATTTATACTCCTTGCAGGTAGTACTGCACTCCAGCATCAAGACTTTAAGGCCCACAGGAAAGCTTGTGTGACTGGAGCATTTCCTTTCTGGCCAAAGAAAAAAAAAGGTAAGGTAAACACTTAAGCATGTGCTTATCTTTCTTCACATGCAAGTGGGACTTAAGCATATTCTTAAAGTTAAGCACATGTTTATATGCTTTGCAGAACAGGGATGGACTTAAGGATGTGCTTAAAGTTAAGCAGATTCTTCAGAGCTTTGTCGAATTGAGGCCTTAATCACCAGTAACAAGTGTTTTAACAATGTCTTAAGTGGTTGTAAATATGCTTTGACTTTGACGGAGTGCTGTCCATTTCTCCTATTAGGAGACTGCACGTGGTCTGATCAGTCAATAGCTCTCCACTCTCAGCTAGACCACTTCAGAGCTAGCATGCTTTAATAGGCTTAAATAAATGCTGGGGAAGGAAGAGCTGGCGTGGGTAAAGAAAGAACCAACCTAAGCATTTGGTCTTTTTTGGTTTTCTAGCGCAGAACATTTTTTGGGGGAAAAAGCCAGCTTTTGTAAAAAATATATATATATATTTTCAATCCTAAAAAAGTTTCAATGGGAATGCCAGGTGCGTACATACACATTACAAGAGACAAGTCACCCCTGCCCCAGAGATCTTCCAATTTAAATAAACAAGACAGAGAATAAGATTATCTCTATTTATAGATAGGGAACAGATGCAGAGAGGCTAAGGGCCAGATTTTAAAATGGAGTTAGACGCCTAACTATATTTTAAAATCTGAGCCTAGGTGACTTCCAAGAAGTGAGTGCATGGCTGAGCTGGGAATTTAACAGTGATCTTCCATGTCCTAACCCACTGCCATAACCACAAGACAAATCCTGCCATCACAAAGTTCTTCAAACTTCCTTTCAAGCTGTGGCGAGGTCCCCATTTTATCCAACACAGTTTGCCTGTCCTTGCTTCTCAGAATGACTGACTCTGAAAACAAAAAGCTAATTTTCGAAGGCACAAGGGCAATGGCTGAAGGGATGCTGAGCGCTGAGTTCATTTAAATGCAGGGCACCTAGCGTTCTCTCTTTTTACCTTTCACAGAAAAGGAAATGGCTGCTACTAGCTGATTGACCTTTCCGTCGAATAGGTTTTCTTGGTCTGGAGCCATGATCCGTGACCCTGCGTGGCACAGAAGGCCACAGATCATTACAGCGGGATGGAATCCCGCATGCTGAAACTAGAGGGCATTGAAAGGGTATGAATGGCACTGCTGCCCTTCAGCTGTGAAGTCCCTATTGCAATTTTTTTCCAGGGTAGCCCAACCTGGTAGATTTCCCTGTTTAACACAAGGAATCAGTTTTGGGAGATCACTTGGCTTATTTCATCTTCTGCTAGTGGAGAGGGGGACTTGGACTTTGAAAAACCCTCAGTTAAATGTACAACGTTGTTGTGTTGGATGTACGTGGAATCATTCTGATAGGAATCATTGAAAGATCTTGGTCTTTGAAACAGATGAAATAAAGTATAAACGAGAGAGAGAGAGAGAGACAGACAAGGGCAGCTCCTCAGCTGATGTAACTTAGCACAGCTCCATTCCTTCTGATTGACACCAGCTGAGGATCAGGCCAAACGAGCTTTAAGTAGCATACTTTGTTCAACAAGCCCTATTGAAATCCACATTTCCACAGGCGTCCTATTTCAAAACACACTTGTTACATCTATCTTCAGCACGTCTACCGAAGACGGTTAATTAAATTAATTATCCCCGGTAAATGGACCCCTGAGGGCTCCCAGGGGTGGCGTGCATCTTGGCAAGAAAACAAAACAAACCAGGAGATGGGATCATCTACCTTGCAGCAAGTTACACGGCCCATACAGTGATGTTAGCCAGAGCTCCTTGCTCCTGCCTGCAAAGGGACAAGGCATTTAGGAATGTAGGACGCAGGTGCAGGAGATACCTCCTGGGTCATAGAGTCCAGCCCCCTGGTATCACAGGCAACTCATCAGCCCATGGACTCTCCTACTCTCCTATGCACTCCTCCAAGCAGGGCTGCCGATGTCAGAGCTGCTCTTTCTTCAGCTGGGGGTATTTGTTGCCCTGGAAAGAAGAGAGGCACCAGATGTGTCAATTCTCCTTCCTGGCACATCCCCGTTGTTACAACAGCACTAGACAGCAGAGCAGTAGACAGGGCTGGTTCCCTGAGCAAACCTTTAAATACAGGGCCAGGTTTATTTTCAGCTGGTATGAATCAACAGAGCTCTGTTGGCTGCAATGGAACTAGGCTGGTGTGAACCAGCTGATGATTTGGTATGTAATCTCCTGCCCTATTTACACGTAGGGCCAGATTTTCAAAGTGAAGTGCAAATGTAGTTTGCGTGTTCCTACTTTCTGTACTCAGGTACTGTACTCAGGTACTTGCTTTGTAACTGTAAATCATGTGTTTGTGCATGCAGGTAGCTGCCTGACTGTGTGTGAATGTGTATGTGCAAATACCAAATTTGCACGCACATTTAAGTGAGTAGCATTAAGATGTATTTGTGCAATTACACCTGTCTAACTTCGGAAATCTGACCCCACCGGGGAAGTAATGTTCGTTTATCTGTTTGCTTGATATTGCTTGAGAAACCAATACATCTATTTTTAAGCATATGAATTTAATCATACTCATTTAAAAAGAGACAATGGTAATCTGATGATTTCTCCCAAAATTAACTCCCAAGAGTGTCTAAAGTAAGGCCTGATTTTCACCTAGGCTCTTTGAAATTGAGAACCAGGTCCTCAGTTGGCATCAGTCAGGATAGCTCCCTAGACTTCAAGACTCCTATGTAGCTCTTATATAGCACTTTTCAACCACAGATTGCAAAGCACTTAAGCAAGGAAGTCAATATCATTAAGCCCATTATGGGGAAACTGAGGCAGAGGGCGGGGACGTGGCTTCCCAAGGCTCAAGGCCATCCAGCAAGCCAATACCAGAGACAGGAATAGGATGCAGGTCTCCTGTGTGCCAGTACAGTGCTTTATCCACTAGGTCACATTGCCTCCCCAAAGAGATTCACCAGTGGAAGATCTGACTGTAGAGGTTTTATGAAGATGACAGCATACCTCATGCAAATGTAAGAAAAAAATTATAATTGTGAAAGTGTCTCATATTTCAATCAGTGAGGGCTACTCTATCATTGCCCTGCACCTTGTGCAGTAATTCACATGTGTTAACTGAGCATAAAATGCTACCACAATCTGATCTGGTGACCTACGTGCATAGAGGATGCCACAAGGGGCCACGTAAGAGAGAGTCACGACCTCAATGTCATCATAACATACGCTTTCCTTTCGTCAGTATGTCTCCATTGTACACATGTCTGCACGAACCTACCTGTGTGTACATGTACACATGCGCTCCATGGAGATAGAAGAAGCTTCACAGTAATAACTGGGAGATCAATTGCAAAAGACCGATTCTTTTAGCTTAACAAGCAAGCCGATAAACAATAATAAAGCAGGGATAATGCATCATGAAATGTCCTTTGTTCATTTATTTGACAACTGCAGTTTAGTCATCATTAATTATGATAATACTCCATGACATACCAGTTAACGTTATGTAGTATAATTTGTTAACGTCTGAGTAAGATGGGGCCGCCCTACAGCCATTTGCTATTAGCCTTTCCTGCTACGTAATAGATATTTAACATTTTGGGGGCCAGATTATGAAGTGTGCCACATAGGTGCCATGTCATTCAGAGAGGTTCTGCTGCGGCTGCAGGAGTTACCATCTCTATAGGTGCTTTCTAAGGAGGTCCCATGAGATTTAACTTCCTTGAAGGTACATTTGGGGGCCTACACACTTTGTTGGCTTTTCTGTGAATGAAAGGGCCTAGTACTTTCTTACGATAGCAGCCCTAGATTTTAACTCTAGAGATCTGGGTTCATTTCCCAGCTCTGCCAGCAGATTCCCTGTGTGAGTGTAGTCAAATTATGGAACCTCGGTGGGCCACAGTCCCCCCTCTGTCAAATGAGATGAGTACTTCCGTTCTCCCATCCTCTGTCTGCCTTGTCTATTAGATAGTAAATCCTTCATGGCAGAGACTGTTTCTGACCACGTGTTCATATGGCAGCCAGTATAACAGTACAGCTGATCTAAGCTGAGGTCTCTAAAACTTCCATAAGACAAACAACAAGTAATAGTATCTATCACAGGGCGTGGATAGTATGGACAGCTTAGATACAACTATATACATGTATCCACCAGGCCTATATAGGCTGGGTATCCCCTTCATATATTTAAACGGTATTTGGCGTCACCCTTCACTCAATATGAAATCTGGCCAGACCAGTTTCTGTATCTGTCATATGCTTTTTACCTTAATGCGTAACAAAGAGCTTCCAGCATAAGGACAGATCCATGCCTTTCTGTCTGGGATATGGCCCTTTTTAAAACACAATCACTTCCTGATACAGAGACTTAACTAGCTCCTCTCTAATTTTAACCCCATATGAACCCTGCTGCGCCATGCCTTGTACCCCACAAGGTGATGCAGAAACAGCTAAGAAATAGCCATCTAGCTGCTATCTTTCTTCTCTCAATATTTCACCTTGGAAGAGGGCAGTGGGTTGCTGGACAGACATAGCTCATTATGCTGCGGACTTTGCTATAGCCATCCTTTTATGGAAAAAAAATGATAGACTATAAGAGAAAGGTTACCCATCTGAATGGTTTTGGACCATCCTACGGAATCTCAGAGAACTCTCTCTCTCTCTGCTATAGAATGGTTCTAAAAACCCTCTAAAGAGATTTACCATCCCCTAGGAAATTCTGTAGTATTTTAGAACAATTTCTGCAGAACCCTACTTGTTTCATCCCTGTTAAGTTCTATGGGCCAAATCCTTAACTGGTGTGAATTATCTTACCTCCACTGACTTCATCAGTGTTAAGCCAATTCATATGCCATTGACTTCAGTGGAGGTTTGCCAGTTCAGGATCTGGCCCGTTAGGACTTTTGCACAAAGGACTCTTTCTGACTGGCCTCGTATCCTTGACTGATAGAAAAGACTCTGTAACGTCATTCTCCCATCACAGGATCTTCTCTCTGCTATTAGTTAGATACTATGATGATGGATGCTCTAAAAGTACTCAAGCCAAATAGGTTGGGTCGTTCTATCCAGCAATAAAAATGCCTCCCTTTTAAGACAGACATGCGCTTTCCATAGAGGTCCTTCTGACCTGCAGCTCAGGTGGGACTGACCACAGCTACATTCACCTATGTGCCATTCTCTAATGAAACTGGAGGCAATTAGCATCTTCCCAGCGGGAAGTGACACAGGGATCTGGAGAAAGAAAATCAGGCTCTTAAACCATGAACGAGTCGAAATTACTGATAAGCCGTGGGATTCAGCTGAATCTATGATGATCGGTAACTGAGCATGTAATAACTATCTCCAGAGGAGCTCCCTCTGTGCCCATCTTGCCTCTCTTTTTGCACCACGGCAGCCGCCCACGGTGCCTGTCAGCTGCTGAGCTGACATGGAGGGAAAGCAAGTCTATTGTCTTTGCTAGGAGGAGGGAAGAGTTACATCTCTCCCCTTTTGGGGCCACATGTTCTTTTACCCACATGGTTCTGCTCAAGGCCTGACTGTTCTCCATGCCCTCTGCCAGGTTCCACCCTGGGGCAGAAGGAGATTGATCAAGTTCCAGAGCTGGAGACAGCCGGATATAGATGGAAAACATGAGTACACAGAAAAAGCAAGTTCCTACTTACAGGTGATGTTCATTTGAAGGACACAGAAGCTCTTGAAAATGGAACTGTATCACAGCAGTTCTCTGACTTTTCCATTCTGCAGGCCACTTCATGACACAGGACAGGTCCTTCCTGCACTTGCCCACCCTTCCGGCTCTCCGGTCTATTCTGTGCTGCATTAGAAAGAACCATGGACCGTCAATGGGCAACAAACTATAGTCCAAGAGCCACAACTACAGCATACACACAATAATATTTCCTTGCCTCTCTCACTAGGGCCTTGTGAGGATTAGCTGTTTAATGCATGAAAAGTGCTTTGAGCAAGATTCTCCATGTAAGTACAGGCATGGATTTTCAAAGAAGCTTTGGGGGAAATGAGCATCTAATGACCATTGTATTTCAGTGGGAGATGAACACCAAAATCCTACATATCCCTATAGGGACTCTGATGGCCCTCATCACCATAGTATAGGACTGCTTCCCTAATGGATTTTATTCTCACAACGCCCCATGAAGGCAGGGAGATAGTAATACCATTTTACAGATGGGGAACCGAGACAAGGAGTAGATTGACTTGTCCAAGGTCACACGGGAAGTTATCTCTTGATTCAATGTCCCACCAACTAGACCATCCCTCCGATCCTGAGCCCCTCTGAAAATCCATTGGGCTCCTTTGAGACCCCCAGCCATAAACACTTACTATTGTCATTATTATTACGAGCGCTTCTTGTAGGGAACTCTGAGTCTTCTCTGAGGTTTGCCCGTCACTATTATGTTTCTGAAATGCCAATTATAGTTTTCACGAGCCCAAAGAGAAACCTTTCCTGAACCTCTGCCACAGAATCAAGAGCGTGGGAGGAATTTGCTGAATCACCAGCTCAGAAGCCTTGTGTTTAATTAGCAGAGTATTTAATAACTCTTTTAATGAACTGCTAGTCTGGATGTGTCCTTCAGAGGGCCATCAAATACAAGGCAATCTGAACAGAGACTCTCTCCTCACCTAGTTATTGGGAGCACAGGCAGATGGACAGATAAAAATAGACAGACAGACAGATGGAGTGAAATTGGGGTTTAAAAAAAAAACCCCAAAAACCCCAACAACTTTATTGTTCAGCTATTTGCCCCCAGGTACTTGGTATCATTAATGGGATTAAAACCGCCTTAAACCCAAATTAGGGAGCATGGGACCTATTCTAGGCTCTGCTACTGTCTGTAGATGTTACAGAGACTCGGCACACCCCAGTGATCTGTCTGACCTTGGGCAAGCCATTTCCCCTCTCCCTCTCTTTCCCCTCCCACTCTTCACCTGCCTTGTCTGTTTAGACTGTAAGCACTGTATGTGTGTGTTCAGCACCTGGTACGGTGAGGCCCTGGTCTCAGCTGGGCCCCTAGACACTACTGTAAAACAATAATAATCAGAAAAAATCTTCATGGTGTGATAACTAGCATGACACAGCAGCCTCATACACTAGCAAAGTTATCAGGAGACAGCCTTCCTGAAAAGTAATTCAGCTGTAACAGCCATCGGAGTTATTGGTTCTAACAGCCTTATATGCAAGCTGTCACCATTTTTTCACAACGTGCAAGAAAATCAGAACCAAGGATGAACTTGACTGGATTCAGTAAGAGAAATGACCCAACCTTCTCACAATCCCCTAGACTGAGGGGACACTTCTGAAGAACTTAGAAAGAATTCTGCATATAGTAATTGTTGCATTTTTAAATTTGCCCCTTTCTCTGCACTTCCTGGTTTTTCAAGTAGAAGGGTAAATATCATGGATAACTCTGTAACATGCTAGTTCCCAAGAACAAATTAGAGCAGCCACTAGGCTGCTCTAACTACCACCCCACTGCAATAGTTTCCTAGGGTTATTTTGCCCCCCGGGGAACGTAAGATTGCTACAGCCAACTTCCTAGCCATATCCCCAGGGTTAGGGAGAAGGGTTAGTGCCTCTTTATGCAAAGGGAATCCTGACAGGACTTGTTAAAATGGCCTTGAACTGCTGGGTGTTCTGTAGGGGACAATTGGGGCCCAAGAGAATAATACTTTGCTAACCTTTTAGAACCAATGCATTCACTTTTGAGACTACTTCACCCTGGTTTGTTTATTTCAGGGATGAAGTGCTCAGATACCATGATGGAGTACGGATTAGAAGGAGGAAGGGAGTATTAAGGGATCTTGGTTTGATCCATCACTGCTTTATAAAACATTCACAACTCAAATCAAAACCTATCAGAAACCTTCCTGGTTTCAAATCCCATTACAAACATTAACTCCAGCCTTGCTCAAATGTTTTAAGGTTCATGAATCTTTTAACTTAAACCTAGACCCAGTTTAATGAAACCCTAGCCTCATTTTACACCCATTCAGGTCAATCAATGGTTTTACTTTGGCATAATGCAAAATTTGTGGCTTTGTGAGACTTTGATGTGAAATTGGGTGATTTTACACCAAGTTCTGTATTACGCTCTTGGAGGCTCATTAAACTCTATGTGAAATACAAGGGTTGCAAACCTATGCAAATAAGAACACACACGGAAAGATTCATATGAGCTCCTTTGAATCGAAATCACAGCGTTCCAAACAGCTCTGTTGTTGGCTAGCTTAGTTTTTGTTGGGGGGAAAAAACAGCAAAAATAATCCAGGGGGATGTGGGGACTTTTTCTTTTAAAAGATTGAATAAGGAGACAGATGTTTTTATGAACCGGGAGGTGTGTGTGGGTGTGGGGAGATCTGATAATAGTCTTCAAATATGTTAAGGGCTATTATAAAAAGGACAGCGATCAATTGTTCTCCATGTCCATGTCCACTGAAGGTAGCACAAGTAGTAATCTGCAGCCAGGGTGATTTAGGTTAGGAAGTTTTTCCTAATATCTAGCTATAAAGATAGTTCAGTGCTAGGATATGTTACGAAGGGAGGTTTTGACATCCTCATCACTGGAAGTTTTTAAGGAGCCGTTTGGACCAAGACCTTTCTGGGATGGTCTAGATGACCCCTCTAGGTTCCTTCCCGCCCTACACAGCTATCATTCTAGGACTTCAAAATAAGATTCAATGGAAAGGGGTTCTCTGCTTATAAAATAATTCCCACACCAAACTGTGATCACAAAACATAACAGCCTGGTACTCCAGGGAAAGATATCAGAAGTGAAACAAACCATTGTACACTAGTTTCACTCTGGAGGCAATGCACTTTCCACTGCTTACAAAGTTCATGAGATTTTGAGGGAATTCATCACATTGGCACTAAAGCCAATACTATGGCTGAGACTTAATACCCCGGAAAAGCCAGCTGTCCAAACTAAGTTTGCATTCTCATTTTACTCTCCATCCGTCTCTCCTTTCATTTCCCTCCCATGCACTCGTTATCATTAATACTGAAGAGAATTATTGCATCTTTTCTTCATGACGTTCAATCCAAGCAATTTCAGCTCCTTTCAGTCATGGAGAGAGAGGGTGGATGATATGGGTCAGTCATCTTCAGGACCCCAACTTCTTTTCTATTTGCATTACGCCTGACAAAGAGCCACATACACAGAAGTTTCTTGGGCAGGCTTATCTCCATTCATGGGCTTTTGTATTAAAACTAAGACCTGTGCATTCTCCCTTAGTTCCCCTCTCCATTGTGCATTTCCATTTGAACGAGGGACAAATCACAGTGTAAGTCTGGAACATAACGAAGATTCTAACATCTCCGGGACATGGAGAATCCACAGTCACTTCTTCCCAAGCTGTCTATCTCTGTCTCTCACTGGCCTGCCTTAAATAAATAAATAAATCTCAAGGCTGTGACTCAAAGAAGAAACATCTTTCCTTCAGGAACAAGAAAGAAGGCAGGTAATTTATCAAACATTACTTAAAATAGTCTCTTTTTTTATAGCACGTGTGCTCTGTCTGCTTTTTGATTGTTTCTTCTCCTTTCTTCTCCCTTGTTTTTCTGCCACTGATTGACAACCCCCTGCTAATAAATTCTCTCAGCTGGCAGGTGTTTTTTGTAATGTTTCATTCCCAGCACTGCAGACTGCATGAGGAGATGGGCTCTTTGTACACCCTCTGCCTTGCCTGCCTTCCTTCCCCTTCCCCACCCCACAACACTGTGGAAGGATGGCAGAAAGGGTGGTGCATGCAAAGGAAAGCCCCTGGGGAATGCAGACATGTGACAACAAGACCATGGTCCCAGGGTTGCATTAGGGGATGCTGTGTTGCTAGAGTTACTGTACTTTATAACCAGGATATCCTCCAATATTCCATCATCCCAGGTTGGCATTTAGTGTTGAATCTGTGCTGCATACCCTAGACTCGGTTGCTCTCAGTGTGGTGTTAGACAATGATACACTGCCGGAGGTGCCCTGCTTCACAGCCTGGGCACTGCCAGCCCTATAATACTCCAATATGGTATTGACTGCACTGTAATGATGGGAGTGCAGGAGAGATCCACCCCTTGCACGAGTTGCTCATACTCTGAGCATTGCATATAATCTTTAGCACGCCCATGGGAACTGGATTCGCGGATCAATTTAAATCACAACTGATCTGAGATAAGAACTTACTGGTGTCATCTATTCTGCAGGCAAACGGCAATACCTTTTCAACCTTGGGATCTTAATAAAATTTCCTTTGTGGTACTAACACTGCCTAACACAAAATAAAAAGAGGCTCAGAACTAGCCCAATATTTCTGTAACAGCAATTTGCACCAACATCATGTTTTCATGTTTACTTTGTTCCCTGAAATGAGAAGTGAAAAGCAGAGCACAGGACAGGAGACGCTCCTCTGGTTGGAATTACCTCCCTTTCCTTGGGGTTTCCTCCTGCCAAAGCAATTTGGGGCTCTTTACTGTATTACAACAAACACATCAAACGGCTCAAGGTATTTTTTGTTTTTCATCTGCTGGTTTCTGTTGCTTTGTTGTGGCAACAATCTGAGCAAGAGGAAAGAAGATTTTGTGGCAGGAGCACTAGCTGTAAATCTGTGCTGGGTGTGCTCTCAGCTCCCCAGAGGAGGATTAAGGTGTCAGGAGGATCTGAGGGCAGAAAGTTTGAGTGATGGAGGAGAACTGCAGAATGGGCAGCAGAAGACTTTGGGGGAATACATTCTCTCGCAGCTGGAAGGATGAGCCAGTGGCAAGGATGGGGAGACTGTGGTTCACTCCCCTTCTCTGTCCCAAGCTTCATGTCAGAACTCCGGACAAGTCATTTAGACTATGTCTACACTGCAGCTGGGAGAGGTAATTCTCAGATAATGGTGACAGAGTTAGTTGCCTAATCTGCTTAGGTGCTTTTGGAAGTCCCACTAGGCACCTATCTGCATCTTTAGACACCTTAACACCTTTGCGAATTTGGCTCTCTGCCTCAGTTCTCTATCTGTAAAAGTGGGGATAAGAATACTTCCTTCCTCACAGTGTTGTGAGGATAACTACACTAAAGATTGCTAGTGCTCAGATACTACAATAATGGGGCCAGATTATATCTAAAATAGACAACTGAAATGGGAATGGCTCCTTTGACTTCAGTGGCACATAGGGCCAAGATTTAGTTGGGGATTGGTCCTGCTTTGAGCAGGGGGTTGGACTAGATGACCTCCTGAGGTCCGTTCCAACCCTGAGATTCTATGATTCTATGACATCTACTGACCTACGCCCATTTACACAGACAGAGGATCTAGCCCTGAATGCTTATCCAAAGCTTCTAGTTCTGCAAAAAAAGAAAAAAAAAGGGCTGGAAATATCACAAGATAATAATCTCGTACAGTGCTAGAAAATACTGCAAATAAGTAGCAGCGATGAGGATGATTCTGCTATTACTTGCCTCATCGGAGAAGCAAATCATGAGACCGGTCCTTCTGGCTGCATTTTAACACTTCTGATCCCCAGTCCTAGATAGAATCTTGAAGCACAGAAGCCTCTGGCTTCTGGAAAAACAACAACAGGGCACCAAGTTCTTGGAGCTTTAGAAAAGGTTGGGTCCAGCTCTTGTGTGAAGATTCAAGTCAGTTCTTGTTTTTTTCATCTTCTCCTTTGCATTGGTGCTGTCTCTGCAGTGCTTCATGCTGGCACTCTATGCCATGGAGAAACCGCGGTAGGAAACCTCAAGCCTTGCCATGCATCCAAAATGTAATCAGAACCCTGCTTTGCACAATCAGGCCCCGTGGCCTCCACTATCTCTAATCAGGCTGAATGGCAAATGCTCGTTTTTGATTTCTCACTCTGGGTTGTTATATCTCGCACCCCCCTCCCGAGAATGAGCTGCGTGATCTTTCTGTTTCCAGATGGTTCCATTTTACCAATGCAGAATATTTCCTGCTATCTTGGTAACCTAAGAGATTGCCTTAGGTGCAATGGCAAAGAGCCTCACTTAGACAGAGATATCTATTGCCTCAACATCACAAAGATCTTCCAATGCCTGCAAGAGATGAGCTTCTGGATGAATGACAACTAGCACAGACAGAACAGAGCATCACCTCCCAAATCATTCACAGTTCCCTTCCTTTCACCAGCCCAACCAACACAGCAATCCATCCAGACTTGGGTTCTTTCTTCCTCCACAAGCAAGTGACTGTGACCCTTTCGCAGCCACCTGGGACCCCTTCTAGTGCCCGAATGTGCTCCAGAATTCTTTGTACCAGTTGCAACAGTGCAGCAATGTCGAGGAGTCTTCTGCAGGACATCTAAGGCCCAAAGGAGCCCCACATTCCTGACTGAATAGAAACAGGTCTTCATTTGAGGGTAGCGACTAGCTGGGAAGAGGTTCTGCAGATGCAGAAGAACAAGTTGCACTGGCCAATTACTGAGTTATCGTAGCAGCCCCAGTAATTTTCACTTGTCCAAGGTGGTCACCAGTTTACCCTATATAGAAGGTTGTCTCTTTATAGTCTAGTCCATTCACCCTATGATGGAGATTTCAGACTGGATAGGTTTTTTTGCCAGGCATTAAAGGCCAGCTGTTGGTTCCACTTCTGAAGAAGTCAGTCTGAAGTAATATTAAGCTCCCAGAAGGAATCCGATGATGACAAGAGCAAATCTACAGAGTCCAGCCAGGCCTGCTTGCTCACATGAACATAAACTTGGGGTCACTTTCAGAGCTTAACTATCTAAGAACAGCCAGGCCTCCTTTCTTCAGAGGGCCAGGGATGACAGCTGTAACTCCTGCAAAGTTTTCTACGTCCTGAGAAGACACTGCTTGAAATCATTCATAATTTAAATGCAGTATCAATACAAAGATGACAGGCTGGGAGGGAAAAAAAAAAAAGAGAGAGAGAGAGAGAGAGAGAATTTGGTGCATTTCCAGGCACAGTTGGAAGGATCTTCCCTGCTCATCAGTCTTGTGTTTGAACACGGTGAACTGAAAAACAGGGCAGCAGTCCTGGAAAACAAAATGCACCCTTAATGCTGTCAGCGTTGACTGTGTGTTACAGCTGTAATGTTGGTGTGGGCTCCTAGAACAACAATGCTAATACAAAGCTGATATTTAAACATGACTAGCGCTGGTCTATAGCCAGGGTCTGATGCAGGTAAAGACAGGCAAGAAATTAATTTGAGACAGCCACTCACTCCAAAGGGAGTTGACAGGTGTTAGGAAACCTGGACTTGATCAAATGCAAGATGGGACTGGCCTCTACTGTATCTAAATACTGGAGAGCTCCTAACTGGAATCTAGTGCTAGACTGGCTGTCTGCCTAGACATTATTCAAAAGCTGGAATGAATTTCATGTAAATATGGATTGGACTGAGTCTGACTATTGTTCAAAACCTGCACAGGATTGAGTGTATGACTGGATTGGACTCAAGACGTAAGTAGGTGATTGATGTGAAGGAGTTGGTATATTTGCAGCTCTAATAAGTACACCCATCCAATAAGGGATGTTGCATTCATTTCCTTACCCCTTTGTTCTGATTGGCCTAGTCCCCATGCTAAATTTAGCCTCCTCTTTTGCTTTAAGACCCAATTCTGTTATGAGTGTGGGAGGCAAACAGGAATAAATAGCTCTGCACTGTCTTCATTGCAGCCCTAAGCTCCCTGCCCTAAGTTAGTGCATAAATAAGAACTAATACACATATCAAGTGGCTCTGATTATAGCTGGCACAGCGCACGGTAACAGAATTTCTCTGACAAGCACACAAGGGCTGGGGAATTTTAATATTGTCTTCCCCTACAAGTAATTTCCAGTGTTTATGCTCTGCGGAGCTCCTTACGAGTGTCAGAGCAGAACAAATGTCAGTTTTAATGGACTTGCTAAATCATAAAAACCACTTGCAAAATTGCATCTGATTAAAACATGAAAACGTTCCATTATTCACACAAATGTCTCAGGCAGCTCACAACAGTAGCAGTGGTGTCTGTAAGAACAAAAATCTTGGCCTAGAGGATTTTACCTCCATAACGAAGTAGTAACGTAACATACCCTAGCCACATACAGTCACACATGCACTTTCCCCGGGAGACAGAAGAAAGTTTGGTATTAGTCATTTCATCATTAATTCATATAGCAACACATAACAATATGTGACACAATATGCATTACAATGTACATCTAGGCAGTGCACAATGTCATCGACAATGTTAAAATACCTCAGAGACAGATCTGCTTGGGGGAGGGCCAGCTATGGAAAAAGCCTAAATACTTTGAAAACAAAGAGGCTGTCACTAATTAGGAGAGACTATCTTGTCTTTATCCCAGTTTGAACCTGCACTCATTCGCCAAACTCACCTTCTATTCCATCTGCACTGGGGGAAGAAAAGAAAAAAAAGGCAAATCTTTTCCATATGTCCAAAATAGATGTGGCAACAAAGGGACTGGCTTAGAAAGTAATAGCACTGCAACAGAAAGGCTACCTCTCAACATGATGACATTCTGCCAGTTACTGAGAAGGTTTTGGAAGCTTAGTTCTCAGTGTGCTCTCTAGATGGTGATGCAGAATAATTATGCTTTGATTAACTGAAAAATGTAACCTGGGGTAATATAGCACATTCTGCAAAGTGCCAGAAAGTTACACAGCTGGACACACAGCATCTAAAAAACAGTCTAAGCTCTTTGACTCCTAACACTGCAACAAACTCAACACTTGTTTAGTTTTCTGGGTTAAAGATACTTGGGTTAAATCCCCAAATCTGCCATGGTGTCTCTGAGTGACTTTGGGCAAGTAGATCATCTTTATGCCTTGGTTTCCCATCTGTAAAATGGGGATAATAATCTCTGCTTTCATCCACACTGTGTCTGTCTTGTCTATTTCGCTTGTAAGCTCTTTGAGGCAGGGGCTGTCTCTTACCGAGCATTTGTAGAATGCCTAGCACAATGGGGCCTCCATCTTGGTTAGGGGCCTTCTAGATATATCTATAATAAACAATCATCTTTTTTCAGCAGTCAATAAATGACCACATGATACTGACTTAGCCAATCAAGGATAAGGGTTGTTGCCAGGCTAAATTAAGGGAAAGGTGTTCGAGCTGTTTAGATTAAATGATATATAATATATAACAACATCAAAGAAAGGGGAAGTTGATAGCAATGAATATAAATATAAATATGATGATAGAGTTAAGAATTGCAGAAAATTGATAAGGAAGCAAAGGGACACAAGGAGAAATCTATGGCCAGCAGAGTTAAGGACAATATGAAGTTTTAAAAATAAATTAGGGACCAAAAGAATCCTGACAATGGCATTAGTCTATTACTAGATGGAAATGGTAGAACTCAATAATAATGCAGAAAAGGTAGACATGTTCAATATAAGTTTCTGTTCTGTGTTTGGGGGGGGGAATGGATGATATAGACTCATCATATGGTGATAACACTCTTTCCATTCTACTAGTATCTCTGGAGGATGTTAAACAGAAGTTACTAAAGTGAGACTTTTGAATCAGCAGGTCTGGATAACTTTCATCCAAGAGGCCTCTCAGCTTGACAATGATCTCAGGCAAAATAATGGAGCAGTTGATATGGCACTTGATTAATAAAGAAATAAAAGGAAGCTAATCCACTTAATACAAATCAGCATGGGTTGTGGGCGGGAGGAACTGATCCTGTCAAAGTAATGTTATTTCTTTTTCTGATGAGATTACAAGTTTGGTTGATAAAGGTAACAGTGTTGAGGTTATATACCTAGACTTCTGTAAGGTCTTTGACTTGGTTTCACACAATATTTTGATTAAAAAGCTAGAACGATATAAAATTAACATGGCACACATTAAATGGATAAAAACTGGCTAGCTGATAGGTCTCAAAACATAATGGTAAATGGGGAATCATCATCATCAGAGCAGGTGTTTTCAGTGGGGTCCCAACTGTATCAGCTCTTAACCTTATGAACTAGGAGAAAACATAAAATCACCACTAATAAAGTTTGCAGATGACACAAAAATGAAGGGAATAGAAAATAACAAAGAGGACAGATCAGTAATTCAGAGTGACCTGGATTGTTTGGTAAACTGAGCACAAGCAAACAATGTGTGTTTTAATACAGCTAATTGTAAATGTATACATCTAGGAACAAAGAACATACTCTATCCTGGAAGCAGTGACTCTGAAGAAGATTTGGGGGTCGTGGTGGATAATCAGCTGAACACGAGCTCCCTGTGTGATGTTATATCCAAAAGAGCTAATGCAATCTTGGGATGCATAAACAAAGGAATCTCAGTAGGAGTAGAGAGGTTATTTTACCTCTGTATTTGGCACTGGTGTGACCACTGCTGGAATACTGTGTCCAGTTCTAGTGCCCGTAATTCAAGAAGGGTGTTGATAAATTGCAGAGGGTTCAGAGAAGAGCCACGAGAATGATTAAAGAATTAGAAAAAAACATGATTTATAGTGATAGATTGAGCTCCTTGAGTCTATTAAGCTTAACAACAATAAGGTTAAGGGGTAACTTGATGCAAATCTATAAGTATTTATGGGGAACAAATTTTTAATAATGGACTCTTCAATATAGCAGAGAAAAGTATAACACAATCCAATGGCTGGAAGCTGATGCTAGACAAATTGAGACCAGAAATAAGGCAAAAATTACTCTCACTGTCAGAAATTAACCATTGGGACAATTTACCAAGAGTTGTGGTGGATTCGCCATCACTGACAATTCTAAAATCAAGATTGGATTTTTTTTCTAAAAGATCTGCTCTAGGAATTATTTTTGGGGATGTTCTATGGCCTGTGTTATACAGGAGGCCAGATTACACAATCACAGTAGTTGTTTCTGGCCTTGGAATCTATGAGACCATCCCATCAAGGCCTCCTTGTAGTTTTCCCTCCCCTCCGTGACTCTCCCCATGGCAAACAAGCGTTTTCACAGTGCCAGAGGGATGCTGAAGTTCATCTAGGCAAATTCCCTTTCATGCTTCTGTGCAGTTTTCATGCAAAGGCTAATAGTTCCTGATGTGTTCAGCAAACTCAGCATTTCTCCCTGATCTCAGTTCGATGTGCTGTCTTTCTCACCATGAACACATTTTCATCTCGCTAGCCTTCCTTTCCTGCCCTCCCCACAATCAGTTTTTATCAACACAGCCTCAGGTGAAGAACAGCTTGAAAGAAGTATAAAATATCAGACAGAGATTTTTGCTTAACCAAAAGGATAACAGTCAGTCGGTTCCATTAAAAGGCTAGAAAAATCCATCTGTGGCTTAGATCCTCAGCTGGCGTAAACTGCCATAGTTCCTTGGACTTCAGCACAATTTACATCAGCTGAAGATTTAACCCAGTGTGTTTGGAAACCTCTGTTCTCTTTAAAAAGCACCAGTCATTTGCTTGGGAAACCAGCACATCAACTCTGCACCCTCCCAGTTTTCCTACAATTGAAGGCTTTGTGCTTGCTTATTTTGTTTTAGGATTTCATATGTTTAAAGAAGGAGGACATGTATTACTTCCCACATTATGTTCCCCATGTACAGATGGGAAAACTGAGGCATGGCAAGTTTCTGACTTGCCTAAGTTCATACAGCAGGTCAGTGGTAGAACCAGGATGGAATAGAATCTAGGTCTCCTAGTTCCTGCACCTGTGTTCTTATCATTAAGACAGAGATGCTGCATAGGTCACAAATCAGTATCTAACCTAACTTACTGTGAATCCAGTATCTAGGGTTTTAGGAGAACTATCAAACTAACTGGCAATATTTTGAAGAGTTTTTGGAAGATCCCTCCATTTTGTAGTAATTTTTCAAAGTTCCCACTATAAGGATTTGTCCTTTGTATTCCCGTATCCCTGCATCAAAGAGTGCAAGAGAAGGGAATGGGTGTGGAGTGGGGTGGAATTGTTCCTGGACTATAGCATAATCCCATGGGATCTGGAGCAGACTAAACTGTTTCATGCAGGAAGCATTTACTGGATAGCTAACCCTAAGCCTTATAATGAATGATGGTGGCATTAGTTGGTGCAAGGAGCGACTGGGGCAAAAGAAGCCGATAGGTCCTGAAAACAACACAAAGCTTTCTCCCTCATAGTGAAGACTGGAACATCAACATCTCTAGAGTTACCCAGAGTATCTCCACAGGTCACTGAAGAGTTCTTGCTCTGTTGCAGACATATGTTTGCTTCTCTCTGACTAATACACGTACATTCCAAGCCCCGGCTCCTTAAGTCCTCTGGCATCAATCGTTCATCTGGCTTCAGGTGCTAGCAGAGCAAAGCATTCTAGTATCCCAAGTGGCTTTCAGCTGTGCACTCAGGACAGTTTCTCTGTGCTCCTATGGAACGCAGGGCAAGTGAAGGAGAAGAAGAAAGGTCTCTTTTCTAAAGGACATTCAAGCAATAGGACAGAGGGTCAGGTCTGGTTCATAAAGTTTGACGCAAGGGAGACCGGGTGAGGGAAAGGCTAGAGAGCTGTGGGCATGTTTGATAAAAGAGTTATAATAATTCTTCTCCCTCTCGTGGCAGTTTTCACCCCAAGGTGCTTTATAAGGAAGGTCAGTGTCCATCATGCCACTTTTACAGCTAGGGAAACTGGCAAAGAACGAGAGGGAGCGACTTGCTCAAGGTCATACAGAAAAGCAATGAAGACCCAGGTCTCCGATTAAAGGTAGCAAGTAAATATTCAGCTCCCCCACGTGTCCTCTCAAGTCTTTTCCCTTGCAGCACTTGTGCTGGATGAAGAGGAGGGCGAGAGGTAGGTCAGGGTTTGGAAGGATGCACTTTTCCACAAAAGTGTCATAAGAACAGCTTCTTTGTGAAACCAAAGTAACAAGCACCTTTGCACTTCGAGTCAGAATGTACGACTAGAAGGGACCTCCAGATCATTTAGTCTGGTCTCCTACACATCACAGGCCACTAACCCCCCCCTCCCCCTCCAGTCCCCCCTCACAGAACCCAATAACCTGGATTAGATGACAGCTACAGCCAACAGGAGACTAAATTACTGTGTGCCACAGACAGAGAATAGGAGGTACTAGGTGCACCAATGCCCAGTGAAAAGACAGGGAAATTGACTGGGTGATTTGATTTCTTCCCCCTTCCGAAGTAATGGCTCCAGCATTTGATTGGTGTTACCAGACAGCAACCCTTATCAGGAACAGCAGGCAAGTGACTGGTGCAGAAAGCTCTCCCAGATCTCGGAACCTTGCCCAAAAGAGGTTTCAGAGGATGGGAGGAGGGGGGAAATCCCATTCCTTATGTGGCTATGGAGCCTCATGTATAAAAATCCATTCAGTCACAACCAAGAAATCAATGAAACTATAAGGAAATGTTTATGACCCTCAAATTCTCGGAATCAATATTACATATAGTAAATACCCATCCTCAGTGAAGAGCTTATGAGGGACCCCAGACACATGCTATACTTTATGGCATTTCCTGTCCCATTTGCAGATCTGGTGTGACAACAGATCAAGGCACATTAGCAGGGTACCATGAGATTTCCAGCCCATGCTACACCCTTTATGGGCATAGAAGTCTTCAGCTCCCAAGTTAGTCAAAACCGAACCTTTCCCCCTGCACCAAAATTCACTAATTACAAAATGTATTTAAAAAATCTAGCCAGCATAATCTAGTCTATTGTACATGTAATGACCCTCCTCTTCGGTCGAGACCAGGGGGTGAATTTGGGATCTCCAGATCCTCAGCTGGTATAAATGGGCATCATTCCATTTACACCAGTAGTGCTATGCTGATTTACGCCATCTGAGAATCTGGCCCATTCTGTATATTTATTTTAAAAAGATGGCTCTCACTTGTTTGCAAAGCGTTTAGATACAGCTCATGGGTAAATAAGAGGGAATCACTGCATTACATATACACAGTGTCAACTATTTATATCTCATTTCTCCCCCCTCTCCCACCCACCCCCACACAGTGCCTTCTATATAAGTTCAGGGGAACATTTGTTTCAGAGATCTCACTATTAAGTTCACACACCACTGTGACAATGGAGAAGAATGTGAAAAGAGATTATATAACACGCTACAAAGAAGGAAGTACAATCTGTACAGAAAAAAAAAAAACAACCCTACAGTAGAAACCACTTTGCTATCTAAGGACAAAAGAGTTTCCAAATCAGCGGTCGTTTTCAACATCCTTTCTCTTATGCTTCTCCATAGACCTGAGGGGGAACGCAGCAACTTTCAACCTTGATGTATTTTATTTTTGAGTCAGCAAAACGTGTCCAAAACCAAATGATCCCTTAGTGAGGGCGAGCACAGTGTCTCTCTCTCTCTCTAAGGATAAGAGGAAGGATGGTCCACTGGTTAGGGCAGTAGCCTGGGGCTTGGGTTCAAGTCCCTCAACGATGAACTTCCTGTATGGCTTGAGGGAAGTCACTTAGGGTATGTCTACATGGCAATTAGACCCCTGTGGCTGGCCTGTGCCAGCAGATGTCGGCATGCAGGGCTCAGGCTAAAGGGCTGTTTAATTGCAGTGTAGCTGTCTGGGCTCAGACTGGAGCCTGGGCTCTAGAACCCTGCAAGGTAGGAGGTTCCCAGATCACTGGTGCAGCCCAAGCCCAAATGACTACACCACAATTAAATAGCCCAGTAAGCCCGAGTCAGCTGGCACAGGCCAGCCACAAGTTTTTCATTACCATGTAGACACACCCTTAGATTCTCTGTGGGTCAGTAATAGTACGGACCACATATTACCACAGATGACAATAGCCTGCACTGAAATTCACCTGTCAAATGGCAACCTTATACAGCTGCAAACCCCTCGAAATGTCAGGGATCAGCACCCAGAGAACATATCACTATGCCTAGAAGCTACATACAGATACACAGCCTTCGTTCCCCACTCCAGTTTTACACTGCGGGGGTTCCATAAAAAATGGGTGGGGAAGGAGGCCCACCGTTTCTAATCGGAACGTTCATTTCCCCCATTTAAATTGATGTCCTGTTGAGCTCTGAATCAGGACGTGTTATTGCAGATGCTTGAATGCTTCAGCTGTGGAGGAGTCTGTAGACTCGTCACAATCACTATGGGGAAATAGGTATATATAATGGGAAACTGCCAAGTTACAAATGATTACAAAAGGTGATAATTATTGTGTTCAATAGCTGTATTTTTAGACATAAATATTGTCACAAGACAGCTTATCGCTGCTTCAGAAATGAGCCCATTCATTCCTGGGATTCCAGCGTACACAGCAGGAAATTTGTCTCTCTGAAGGTCTCAGCGGAGACACTCAGCAAACTAAAATTGGGTGAAATTCCCACCTGTGCAGAGGAGCAGAAAAAGGCCTAGGCATTACTTAAATTGTCCCTGAAGACCTCAGAATAAGGCTTAAGTGGTGCATTGGATTTGTGCTGATCCTTCTGCAAAGGAATGAATTACACCCATAGAGACTATCTAAAGTAATGCGCCTAAAGCAGCATTAGAAGAAAGTCTATGGCTAGTGTTGATAATATAACTCACTTTTTTAGTTTCTCATAAATTATTCAGATTCATTTTGGGTTCTGTGTTCAGTTTCATCCCTTGGAAAGTCTGATTGCAATCAGTTGAGTTGTTGAGATATTGAATCACTAAGCAGATAATGCTTTTCTCTTTGAGCTTTGTTCAGACTCCATGCTCAGAGAACAATAGAATAGAGAAAGCTTAGAATATCCAACTTGGCTTGTTTTGTAGATCTTACTTAGACTTAATGCTCAAGCCAGGTTTGTTTGCCCAAAGTCAATTGCATCCTCAAAAAGGCAAAGGAGAAATTTCACATGTTAAAAATACTCTGTAGAGAATGGGAGCTGTTTTCTGTGGACGGGAGCAAAGACCTTGACATTGCAAGGAGAGAGAAGAGTTTAGCTGGTGGCTAAACTGAAATAAAACTGCCAGAGCCTCAGCAGGTGTAAACCATCATGATTCCATTGAAATCAGCATGGCTATGCCAGTTTACACCATCTGAGGATCTGGCCCCAAAATTATAGGCAAGAAGATGGCAGACAGGAACTATACCAACTTCCCTATCCATCTCAATGTGCCGTCAGTCCAGGCTGGCACAACAGAGTTTGATGCTTGGTAAGAAATACTGAATTACAGTTCTGTACCATCTGCCACATCAGGTACAACAGATCAGAACAGCCTTGGCATGTGCTTTCCTCCAAAAGAGCAGCTCTGATTTTTTTCCCCACCTATGGCACAAAAGCAGACAATGAAAACAGACACAGCTGCCTGGAATGTGACTCGATTATGTTGGAGAGGCACAGGGAAATGTACTGGTCACAGTTAATAGCAACCACAGCCAGTAAACAGTAAGAGATGGAGGAATCTGAGCCCACCTCCCACAGACTTGTTTGTGCTAACCAAGGCAGGTAATGAATTACTGGTAAGTGGCCTCCTTTAAAGGGAAATTATTCAAGTGAGCAGGTGTGACCGAACAAACATTCATCTTATGAAGGCTACAATGCAGCTGGGGAAAGGGGAAGGTAAGGCATCAAATGGGTACATCCCCCTCAGTCACTCATCCTGCTTTTTGCACTGGAGTGGCAGGAAGGCATAAATGTCCACGGAAAAGAGACAGAGATGGATGGGTCCATATTCAGGGGTCAGGGAGCCACCCTATCCATCTCACTAAACAGGGGAAGCAGCTGTGGGGCTGAGTTCCAAGCAGCAGGAGCCTAGACTAGTTAGTGCTAGCTTGAGAGTCCCTGTCCTAATCTTCAGTGAAGTCCCTTAAAGGAATGAGAAACTTGGACGAAGGGAAGGTTTGTGGTTAAGGCACCTAGTGGAGACTTGGGAGAACTGGGTTCAGTTCCAGCCTGTGCAGACTCCTTGTGTGACCTCACTTTGACCCAGATCCTCAAAAGATATTTAGGCTCCTAACTCCCATTTAAATCAATGGGAGTTAGGCACTTAAATACCTCTGAGGATCTGGGCCGGTTCAAAAGCCCTTTGAATTGACTTTGGATTAGGCCTTTAATCTTTCTGTGCCTCAGGTTCCCTATCTTACAGGGGGATTGTGAGGTGAAATCCAATAGTGTTTGCAAAGCGCCCAGATCCTAAACCAGTGGTGGCCATTTAAGTGCCTAGGAGAGATATATACTTCCAGGCCTGTGACATACAGTCACAGATTTGCACCCATCCGTGTTACAACCCTACCAGCCTTGCTGTAATTCCCCACGGGTGATGTTTTAACCTTGGTGTACAAGTGAAAATTAAAAGGTTATTTGAATGTTGCAATGCCTCCATTCTAAAACTAACCCCCCTCCCCAAAACCCAGAGGAGTGGGATCCTCACTTAATAGTGAGCCAATCCATGGCACCAAAATTTGGGATGCAGCAATTGATCAATTTACTAGATAACATAGGCAATATAGCCTTCTTTCCCTGATATTTCTTTCTAGCAGCTGTGGCTGGATCAAGATCTCATTTTATCTTTTTTATTAATTATTATTATCATTATTAATTATTATTATTATTATTATTAGCTACCGTTGTTCTTTGTTCTGTGTTTACTTCAACTCACCCTTGAGGACTGTGGCTTAGTCCTGGCTATGTAGCAGAGTTTTCCACAGGATATTGGGGTGTTATTGCGTCTATCCTATAATAAATCCTTTTGAAACTCAAAGATCTCAAGACAGAAGGTGAAACCCTGGCCCCGTTGAAATCAATGGGAACTTTGCTACTAAGTTCAATGGAGCCAGAGTTTCACTCTATGTACCTAGAATTGTTTGCATGCTTCTCACTGCTTTGTTTTACAACATGATTCTCCATCATGTTGCACCTCCCTGGTCCCACTCGCTCCCTATTGACTCCAATGAAATTACACCAGTGAAATAGCAAAAATTAGACACTACATCATCTTCTACAACCATGCAAGTTGAGGGCATAATGGATGTAGAATATCCCCATTGGGTTGAGCAGAAAAATCTGATGTGGTAGGATCACAGCGCCCCGTATAATGGGGCGCTGTCCAGTAGGTGCTACCTCAGTACAAATACATAAAAAGATATCACTTAGTGGAGTATCGTGACAGTTTTAATAAGTTAAAGAGCAACTCACTCGCATGCCTTAGGTGGTGCAAATGGCATCCTCCTTGCAGTGAGACCGCGCATGTATGGTATACAATGCATGGCTTGCATACAGAGATGGCATGACAACTGTGTCCACTTGTCAAAGGAATAAGTGACCCTACAGCTGCAAGGTGTGATAAAGAATAAGGCTCTGTAACTTTTATGTGAATTCCTGCATTGATCCTTTGGGGGGAAATCATTTCAAATATCAACTTGCAAAAAAAAAACCCCAAATCAGACAAAGCAGTTTGGTCATTTCAGGACACTCCCCAGTGCAGCTATTCTTTGGTGCATGGCATATACACTAACAGCTCTTCAGCATCACCTCCACTCCCACCAGCTCTCTCGTCGCCACGGTCCACTTCATTTCCCAGGTCCTCTGACTCCGCACGCGGCCCTTGGGTTTGACGAGCAGTGGAGCTAATCATCTCCAAGTCAGTGAGGTGTTTAAGCTACTGACGGATCATAGTTTGTTAATATTGCTGGAACACAGCCCCGGGGAGATGCGGCTGGTTTAATAAATAAATAAATAAAGCAGCCACCGAAGTAACTTATCCTGCTGTAGATTGCCTGCGTGCATGAAGAGCGTGCGAGCGAAGATGGGCAGCGTGCCTACGAGATGGAAATTAAATGGCAAAGAGGTGGGGAGCACTGGGGGAAGGAGAGGATATTAAAAACAGAGCATCATGACTCAATGCCAAAACTATTAGGAGAGTGAAGGAAATATGCTGGTGGACGGCATAATCCATATCAGTCATTGGATGCCATTCCACTGGGGAAGACTGGGGGTGCCAAGGCTGAAGAGTCTGCCATTCATTATTTTTGATTTAGTACTGCACAGACAAGAGGAGCTTACATGATGCATTGGGTGTATATTCTTCTATTGATCTCTCAGGCTTAGTTTTCTAAACTTGCCATCCATCACCCCTCAGCCCCTCTCAAGCTCCCCTTGAGACGAGGCTGAAGAGGAGTACGTCTTCCTGTCTCCCAGGGCCACGGACCAAATGGTTTATGAGAACCAAGGATGGACGGGAGCTCAAGTTGATCCACTGCCTCTTATGATGGATTGGCAGCATTTTCAGACATTAGTTTCTCCTGCTAGGTGTTCTTCTGAAGGGCAAAGGAAGGCCTGGACTAAGCAATGTTTTCAAGGTGAGCTTGGTCATACAAGATAGAGAATTCATTTCCAGATTGTGCACCATTTACACCACTGGCTTGGAACTCCTCCATCTAACAAGGGATGGGCAAACTAGCTCTGAATAAATAGAAACTGTGTAGTCTAGCAGACTGGGCACTGGACTAACAGTCAGGATACCTAGGTTCTTTCCTAGCTCTTCTAATGCCCTGCCATATGACCCCAGGAGGTCACTTCATGCCTGCACATCCCCTTCTGTACTTTCTTTGCCTTGGATATTTCTACCGTTGACTCTTCAGGGCAAGCACTGTCTCTCACTATGTGTATGTGGAAAGCTTAGCAGAACAGGGCCCTGATTTCAGCTGGGATCTTAAAGCGCTGCCAGAAAATAAAACGTCTGTCTTTTGACCTGCTCCAAATCAATTCCAAAGGCTTGACAAAGTTCTGAGTCCTGTTCTTTGAACGCTTGGGGTTCGTAATGCTAGTCATTGGCAATGAAATCCGGGAGGTGGCTGATCTCTAGATCCGGCTGAAAATCAGGAATTTGGGAAGGGAGTTTTGCTTTTCTTCCTCACCCATCAAAACAATTGTGGAATTGGACATTTTACTACCAGTTCTGCTTGTATCCTATATTAGTCAATGTCTGCTGTGCTTTGGATGTGACAGTGTACCCCATAAGGCTTTATGGGGAGGGGGTGCTTATAAATGTATGGAAGACATAACTGGAATATGTTTTGTGCTGCCTGTGCCATGTAACATATCTCCGTAAAGGTTATGGTCTACTATATCTATTCATCCTATTTGTACATATATATCATTTTCTACTCGAGCTTAAGAATATGGGCTGAATGCTGGCTTGATTTCAAAGTAAGCTTTGTGAGGCATTTGGTCAGCTTCTTTAGGAAGGAATTCACCAGGTTAAGTACCTGATCAGGAGGCACTTGGGGAACAATGCATCTTGGAATGCTCCAATCCACATGAGAAGTCTTCCTGGAGACATGCAAGATGCCATGTGGACGGCTTGCAAAGACTGAGTCATGCAGGGGCATGTGACTTGCCCAGGTGGCTCCAAAACTCCATCTTGGAGCTGGACTTTGCATAGGAGGGAGGAGGGGGGTCTCCACCCACAAGAGAGAGTCTATTTAAACCTGTGAGAGACCCCTCCATTTTGTCTTCAGCTGGCTAAAGAAAGAGCCTCTCCACCCCCACCCCCCCGCAGGATACTTGAAGGAGACTGAAACAAAGGACAGTAACTACAGGGGGTGTGAGTGATTGCTGGACCCAGGCTAAAAGGAGATTAGCCTGTAAAAGGGAGCACTCTGGAACTGGTGAGGAAATTATCTGTATTCAGTTTGATTAGGCATAGATCTGCGCATTTTATTTTATTTTGCTTGGTGACTTACTTTGTTCTGTCTGTTACTACTTTGAACCACTTAAATCCTACTGTCTGTATTTAATAAAATCACTTTCTATTTAGTAATTTACTCAGAGTATGTATTAATACCTGGGGGAGCAAACAACTGTGCATATCTCTCTATCAGTGTTATGGAGGGCGAACAATTTATGAGTTTGCCCTGCATAAGCTTTATGCAGGGTAAAACGGATTTATTTGGGTTTAGACCCCATTGGGAGTTGGGCATCTGAGTGCTAAAGACAAGCACACTACTGTGAGCTGTTTTCAGGTAAACTTGCAGCTTTGGGACAAGTGATTCAGACCCTGGGTCTGTGTCTGGAGCCAGACGGGAGTGTCTGGCTCAGCAAGACAGGGTGCTGGAGTCCTGAGCTGGCAGGGAAAACAGGAGCAGGGGTAGTCTTTGCACATCGGGTGGCAGCTCCCAAGGGGATTTCTGTGATCCAACCCGTCACAGTCAATTCCAAAGTTGACAAAGTTCTGAGTCCTGTTCTTTGAACGCTTGGGGTTCGTAATGCTAGTCATTGGCAATGAAATCCGGGAGGTGGCTGATCTCTAGATCTGGCTGAAAATCAGGAATTTGGGAAGGGAGTTTTGCTTTTCTTCCTCACCCATCAAAACAATTGTGGAATTGGACATTTTACTACCAGTTCTGCTTGTATCCTATATTAGTCAATGTCTGCTGTGCTTTGGATAACTAGAATATCCCTGGATAACAAGAATATCCAGAGTTATACTTGCAATACTAATAAAAATGGTCAAAGGTACATTAAACCTCATGCATTAGGGCTTGAATCAATTCTTGACTATTAGAGATCAGGATGAGACCTGATGTGGAGGCAGATTATCCCAGATCGACCTCCTGTGGGGTTCTTATGTTTTCCTCTATAGTAGCTGGTGCTGGCTCCCATTGGCAAGATACCAGACTAGATTGCCTTAGGATCCAATATGACAATTTCTATGTTGCTTCATCCCAAATCCTGGCATCATTACTCAGGCAAAACTCTTATTGAGAGCAATAGAAGTTTTGCCCATATAAGGACTAAAACAAAACAAAAAAACGGAGCGAAGACCCTCAAGATTCAGCTCCCAGATGTTAAACTATAATTTCAATTTGCTGCACTTAGAAAAATGTCTCCAGGAAGCCATGCAGGCGTGATCCCAAATACATCACAATAATTCTTACAGAAACCACCTAAGGATCTTTACAATTCTTAAAAAAGCTTTTGTTGTTGTTGTAGTCAAGGTGCAAATGTCAAGAACCAAAACATGATTCATTTCCTTCCTCTCTCAGGTTACAGCTAGAGAGAGGAAGCAATGGATAAAGGGGATACATAGGTTAGAGAGAGCCTGTCTGTGTACAATGGGGTGGTGGGGGTGGTAAAAGAAGCACTGGATTGCTAAATGCGCTTGAATTGCCCAGGGTTGTGAGACAGAGCAAGAGGCATTAGGCGTGGTGGAGAGCTAAAGAACCCAGAAGTAATTCTAAGAGATAAAGGAAAACGCTGCTCATTCAGGGCAAGAAAGAGTTACAAATGACCTTGTGTGTCATGCCTTAGGAAATCTCCAGGATTCCAGACAGGATGATGTAGTACTTTCATGTAGATGTCTTTACAGACAGCTACAAGGGTAAGGTCAGGGAAGCAACTTTCTCTACAGACAGGTTAGTTAATTAACCAGAGGTAGATCCCCTTTGGTCAGCACAGCAATCTCTTGGCAAAAGTCCTGAATAAATACCTTGGTGCTAAGGTAAGGACCAGGCATGGATAAGAGAAAGCAGATGCTAAATGCACATCATCTTCTATTGTCTTAGAAATATATAGTGGTTTTAGGGAGAAACTGCATCCAAAAGCCAGACAGAAATAACCTCATGTGAAGAAAGAGCCATGACGTGAGCTTTGGGATTCTGAAAAGCCCTTTGCTTTCTACCTAGTAACTCCAATATTAACCAATTACTGAAACACAGCTCAGAATAGCAGCACTCCCTGATTTGCAAGGGACATCTGAAAATTTAGTTTCATGATAATAGGGGAGAAGTATGTTTGTTCGAAATTGGATGCAATTAAAGTCTTTTTTAGCAATGCATCTGAAAGTAACTGACCTTTGATTTGACATGCAGTGAAAGAAGGAAGAATTAGAGCAACAATCAACCTATTTAAAAGCCAAGTGCAATCTAGCAAACTCTTAGTAGATTCTAGAAGTCAGGCATACAAGGTTCTGGTCTATCCTTTGTCATCAACTCACACAGACATCTTGGATGAGTAATTTCACCTTTCTGTGCCTCAGTTTACTCATCTGCAAAGTAGGGAAAACACAGTCTCACTAGGGTCTTGAGAGTCTTTGTACTTTTTTGTTTATAAAGCACTTGGAAGATGAATGGACCTAAGTCCTTTATCCTAGTAGTAAAAACAATAATGGGCAGCGAAGACTGAATTACCCCAAGAGTTGCCCTCCACATACAGGTTGGTAGGGAACATTGTAGAGGAAGCTTGCATTTGGGGTCCCTGTTGCTCTGCTGAATCAGTGGATAAATGGACGATTCCAGCTTTTAGGTCTGTTTGTCTGGCACCTTTCACCAATTGCTCAATCTGTTAAACATACAATGAGACCTTGCCTGCGTACAAAAGTTGTACTGATTTAACTCAATTGGTTTCAAAACCAAGGGGGTGCAATCCCCTGGTGTCATCATTCGCAAGTCAGTTTAAGAGTGACGTCTATTTAGCTTGTCAGTCAGAAATTGACTTAAGCTACATCTATAAAAGGCACTCGAACTGATTGAAGAGTGTCCACACAAGGGAGTCGCACACATTTAACTAAATCAGTTTCTAAATGGATTTGGTTAACCAATTTAATAATACTTAAATGCTTACCCAGCACTTTTCTTCAGTAGCTCTCAAAGCCATTTACAAAGGTCAGAGTCGTCATTATTTTACAGATAAGGGAACTGAGGCACAAAGCGGTGAAGTGACTTTGCCCACGGTCATCCAGCAGGCCAGTGGGAGAACCAGGAACTGAACAGAGGTCTCCTAAATCCCAGTCCAGTGCTCTTAGCCATTAGGAGACACTGCCTCCTATTTGGTTAAATCTTTTCCACCTGTGCATGTAGACAAGGCCTAGGATGACAGAGAACACACCCAGGCTAGTTTTGGAAAATAGAACCCTCCTACCGGTCCTGCCAGCTCCTTCCAGAACCTTCTGTTCTGAAGCCTTCTTCCACTGCTCCTTCTACTGGATAACAAATCATAGAAGCCAGAGATGGAAAAGAAATCTGGTAACTCACTCCATGTCCCCAAGGGTGATGCAGTATTGTTCCCTACACTCCATTTCTAGTGCTTTGTTCAGTCTGGACTGAAGCACTAGAAAAATATACTGTAGAGAGCAATGCTGCATGGTCTTGAGGAGATGGATCTTAAAACTGTCAGGTTTCCTTGTTGGGAACATTTTCCTGACATCCAAGCTAATTTTTCCCTTTCTCAATAGCCTTGAATGGCTCCTAGTTATACCTCTGCTTACCACGTATTCCTGGGTGTCAACACCCTCCCTTCTGCTATCTGTTGACTGTCACTATGGTTCCCACCTCCTCAATCCTCACTTGACCAGCCTGCTGAGAGTTCCAGTGGATAGATGTCCATACTGGGAAAGAAATCCCTGACATGGAGTCTCAGGATATTTCCTTCCTAGTCTATTTTATAAACTGTGGATAAAAATTCCCCTCCTGCACAGGGGGACAGCACCACTCCTTTGCACCACTTGAGCCTCATTTTTAGGGCTTTGAGAGACTCAAGCAGTGCAGGCATTCTGTACAGGGGTGACTTTTCACCCCTAGCACATTCGGGGTAAAAAAATGTCCTGGCTTTTAGGGAATCAAACTCAAAGACCTGTGATAGCCTGAGACCAGTCAGAACCAGGCCACGGCACTCGAATACAGCTACTTTCCCTGTGCTTTAGGCTTAGATTCCCACTTTTCCAGCTCCTGGTAATTCGACCTCCGCAGCTTCCCACACTCAACAGTAGAATCATTCTTTCCCAATCGTTTTTCTCCATCTCAGGATCTGTATCCACCAGTCGAAACTCTCGGAAGTCTGGCATTGTGAGCTTAATGCACAAAGTGCTTATTTTTAAACACAGACTGATCGCTTTTCTCCTAGATAATTATGATTGATTCTGTTTTCTATCCTTTGTCAAGGTTCTGAGCGTGACTAGAATTTTAACCAGTCCCTCCTCTGATATTTCCATGTGTCCATCTGTTCCCCTGGATCTCTCTCATCCTCCTGTTTTAAAAATGAACTTTCCAGAGCTCGGAACAATCTATTAATAAATAACAATCCCAGAGATTACACATCCTAATTAATAGTAAGATGGCATCAAGCACCAGAGTGATGACTGGCATAGAACAGGGGAGGTACAGAGGGCGGTGAAACGGGCATTTTTGCTTGCACTGGATTTGCGGAGAGCAAACTAGTACAAGCAGGATCATAAGTAACCTCCTCATAATTAAGCACATACAAAAGAAGTCTAGGTCTGAACAACATAAAAGATGCAACAAATCTGTATGGAAGAAATAAGCAAGAATTTTGGAGCTATATTATGAAAGTGCCTCATTAACGCACAACAGAAAGGCCCAGCTCGGTCAAAGCATTGTACAGAGCTGGCCCCCTTTCATTTTCTCTGCTCTTTCAGTTTGTTGTTTAAACACAGTGTGTTTAAATTGGTGAGTGAGATGGCCTAATTCCTTTAAGATCAAAGATGGGGAACCGGAATGCAGGAATCCTGGTATAAGCAGACCACGGCTACATTTGTTCCCTCGGTTGTATTTCCTGTCTCGTTATTTTATTGCTATTACAATAGTGCCTAGATACATCAACAGAGGTCAGGGTGTCATTGTGCTCGGTCCTGAACAGACGCAGAGTTTGCAATCTAATTAGAAAAGACAAAAGATGGAGAAAGGAAAGATTATTATCCCCATTTTACAGATGGGGAACTGTGGCACAGAGAGATTATGTGATTTGCCAGATTGCCCAGTAGGCTTGGGAACTGAATCCAGATATCATAAGAATGGCCACACTGGGTCAGACCAGTGGTCCACCTAGCCAAGGATCCTGTCTGTTGACAGTGGCCAGTGCCAGATGCTTCAGAGGGAATGAACAGAACAGGGCAATTTGCAGTAGCCATCCCCTGTCGTACAATCCCAGAATCTGGCTTTTAGAGGCTAGGGACACCCAGAGCATGCTGTTGCATCCTTGACCATCTTGGCTAATAACCATTGATGGACCTATCTGCCATGAACTTATCTAGTTCTTTTTCTAACCCATTTATACTTTTCACCTTCACAACATCTCCTGGCAATGATTTCCACATGTTGACTGTGCATTGTGTGAAGTAGTAGTACTTCCTTATGTTTGTTTTAAGCCTTCTGCCTACAAATGTCATCAGGTGACCCCTGGTTCTTGTGTATGGAGGGGTAAGTAACACTTCCCTCCTCACTTTCTCCTGAGTTTTAGTCCAATACCTCAATCACAAAACGATTTTTCCTGTGCTACTGACTTGCTGTTTGACCCTGGGGCAAGTTATTTCATTTTTCTGTGCCACTGTTTTCCCATATGTAAAGTGGAGATCATGGTTGGAATTCACCCCTCGTGTAATTGCACTCTGATCCCTTACGTGAGCCATGATTCAGACCTACATCCCTATAGGCTCTGAACTGCCTCTTGCTGAACAGCTTCCAGCAGAAAGACTAGGAATGGGCAACTGCAGGGGGGTGGTTTCCCTAGATCAGGCTTAGTGGAGCGGTGGGAAGGAAGTTTGCCCGTGCTACACTGGTTTGGTGGATGGAGGATGCTACTCCCCAGGGCTGTTGATCTAGCACTTTGTACCAGTGCTAACTTATCTTGAAAGGGAAAAATATATGGAAAACAAACAAATTAAATAGGGTAAATCTCTCAGAGAGCAATAAATTAAGAGAGGACCAGTTTTTAATAGAGACACCAGCAGTCAGGCTGATTGAGAAAGACAGGAGACAATGCAATGCTTTTAGCATAGCTGTGGTTTCCTTAAGAACTGCAGGACATTCTATGAGATGAGAATAGACATAAGCGTGCTAGAATTAATCCACCATTGTACCCATCCTCTGTTCTTTCTTCCACCAACCCTCAGGGCTCTGATTCTGTTCCCACTTACACTGGTGCAAACCAGGAGTAACTCCGCTGAAGTATTGAGATCAGAACAGGGTCTTGTATTTATTTTGCTTCCTGGTCTGGGGATGCATGAAGCAATTCAGCCAAGCATTTAAGCATGTACTTAAGTCACATTGGCTTCAACAAGACTTAAATATTTGCTTAAAGTAAAGCACAATCTGAAATGTATTGCTGAACTGGGAATGAACCGCTGAATCAGGCCTTTGAATGAATCAGGCCTTCCTTTCTGATGTTTTCTATCTTGCTTGCTCTCTCTTCTCTTTATCCTTCCTCATCTCCTCCTTTACTTCCCCCTTCCCCTCTGCTTTTCCCTCCTCCCCACATTTCTCCTTTTCACTCTGCCCTTCATAATGATTTAATTTGGCAGACATTGTGACAAGCAAATGAATTGAACAGAGTTTTTCTGCACTCCAGATTCATGTGAAGATTTCTCTCAGATGCAGCACTAAAGCCCCAGATTCAATTTCCCTTTGACATAATAACAGAATTAGTCTCATATTGTCATACATAAATTACTCGCCAAGCCCAGTGCTACAAGAGAAAGAAAGAGCAAGAGAAAGGAACAGGGTTCCAAAGGAGGAGTGATTGTGACAGGCAACAACAGGCTAACAATAGGAGACGGGGGGTTGACAGCTATTACAGCTAACAAACAAGGAGAAAGCCCTCTGTATATCAAAGGTCAGGATCATTTACCTTCTTCCCTCAACCCGGACCCATTACAGCTTTATACTGGGTGTCCTGTGCCTTACAAAAGACATGTGAGTGAGGCCGAGAAATATGGTATCTGATGGTTAGTTATATGAGAGGTTGGTCAAGGAAGCAAACCCCACAGCTCTCATCATCCAGTGAGAGGAAGCTGCTCCTGAAAGAGTTTCAGGAAAATCTCGTCAGAATGATCCAAAGACCTCCTGTTGAAATCCAAAGGCCCCAGTGGCTCCCAGTTCAAGGCCCATGTAGCAGTGCGTGTACTGAGGGCAGATCCTAATGCCCCACCCCCAGCTACCCTTCTCCCTACAGGGATAACAGGCTGTGAGATAAGAGGAGTTTGGGGTTGTTTTTTTAAAACACAGATATTAAAAGAGAAGGTTCACTTTGGGGCACAACCCAGCCCCGGAGCTACCGGGCGGCTAAGGGGGAGCGAGGGACCGTTTGAAGTAGATCTCTCCCCCTCTCCTCCCTAGCTTGGGTAGGCAGCGCTCCCCCCGATCCCAGCCCTCCTCCTACTCCAGAGCTGGTGCAGGGAGAGCGCCCCCTGCTGTTCCAGTCTACTTTACCCAGTACTGCTTCTGGGTGCAAAACTCTGACTCTTTTCCTCCCTGAGTCATTGGGGGGGGGCTGTTTCTCTCCATCCTTCCATTCAAGGCTGTCAGCCTTGCTTCATCACCCCACCCTGAGCGGCAGAAGGAGAGCCAATCAGGAACTTAAGTCCTCTGCACCTGATCATCATATTGTTCAGGGGAGCGTCACTCCTGTCACATTTCCTCACCCCACACCCCTACACAAAGAACAAACAGCTGCCTTTTAATCAATGTGACCTTCAGTTTAGCAAAAGAAAAGAGGAACAAAGGCAGAGGCTCCAGGCGAGACAGGGCACTGCGCATGTCATTCTGTACTGGAATGAACACAAAATGGCTGCCTGCCTCACAGTCCTGAGAGCTTGAAAGGTGCAATGCTCAGAAAACAAAAGGCATCCCAACGCCACAGCTACATACACTGCGCCTGCCAGTCAGCAACGTCATGATGGTTGTGTTGGGATGTAACTGAGCTACAATGTCCCTCGCTGCTCTCTTATTGGCAGAGTTCAGCAGCCATTTTGTTTGCCTGCAATTTTGTGGCAGTTCCCCCTGGACGAGAGTCTACAAATGGAAAACCACCACAACTGGTGACCTCACATGATAGATCAAGGACTATGGAAATGGAACCATCTATGCTCTTCTTTCCTATAGTTGACCATATATGCTCTTCTCTTCTATGGGCTATCTTTCCAGTTCAGGGTGGGGTTGCTTTCATTTAGTTGGGTTGGGGAGGTTGCACTGATGCTTTACCTGTTTTGTGGAGAAACAGAAGACAGTCTCCAGAGCTGTCAATCCTGCCCCTCCCACCAGCAATAATATTCACGCTGTTAAAAAATATGATGTCTTGCTCCTTTAATTTCCTTGTCTCCACTGTCCACAGGAAGAAGATGGGTGGATGAATATAGCCTTAAACCCTGCAGTAGAACTTGGTTCAAGCATCTGCTTTTTGAAGAGATGTATCAGTGCTGATGAACATTTCATGCAGTGGGCTTTTGGAGAACAGCGAGTCTGATATGCTATAGCCTAGTGGCTAGGGCATTGTTTGGGGATATGGGACACCCACATTCAGGTCCCTGTTCTCCCTAATTCAAAAAGATTAGCAATGAAATATTCTGCTATGACTCAAACCTGCTAGGGACTTGAAGCTGGGTCTCCTACATCCCAGATCTGACCACCAGGCTTGACTTGGCACGATCAGGGCTGAAAAACTCTGCTATGACTAAGGAAGAGTATGGACTTAAACCTGCGTTTCCTGTGTCCCAGGACACAGAAACAGTCAAAAGCTTTTGGTTTTCCAATGCAAAACAAAAGCAAATCTGACACCGCTAAGTTAATGCAAAGCAGATTGGTCACACTCCGCTCAGCTCCAGGCTGCAGCGCAATCAGCACCTTGACCAGTTTCCTGGAACTGATTGGAATGCCCCGGCCTCTCTGTAGAGTTTTCTCACCCTAATGGAAAGTGGGATTGCCTCCGAAAGACTCATTCATCAATGTCGGTGCTCCCTGCAGAACAGGACAAGACACAGCAATTCTCCTGCTGTGAGAATAAAACCAGCCATTGAGTCAGCTCCTTGTCACACAAAGAAACATGGATCATAAAATATTAACGCTCATGTTTCCCATCTAAAATATGAGGGCTGCAGGTGTTTGGGACGGCAGGCTGACACCAGCAGCTGAAAGAAAGGCCTGGTGACTGTCAAAGGAAAGAGGCAGCGCTGTCAGCTCACGCTGGATTAAACTTGCTGCTCAGACCCACCTGTCACAAAGACACCATTTAGAATAAAGCGGACCAGTTTACATGTCACATCAGTGCAACGGGCGGAGCAAATGGCAAACTGCTTCCTGGAATTACTGGCTGAAGGGCATCCAGACTTGAAGACGAACACCATGAAGGCATCCAGTTTGGAACCAGACTGGAACTTTTCCAAAAATTGGGCATCTCCATATCTGGAATTATGGTTCAGACACTCCTATGCACACAGATCACAACATGCAAATGTTGTCTTCGGTCAAGCATCTGGAGTTTTGCTGTGAAGGAAGGTGCTGGTTTCAGTTATTGATTAGAGCTGGGTGGGAAAAGGTTTTCCTGTCCTATAAGAGTTTTTAAGATTCAAAAATATGTTTTCCCTAAAGACAAAGTGTCAAATTTTTTCACGAATGAATACTCGGGAATTTTTTTTTAATCAGGTCAATTGAAATGTTTTGTTTGAATTTTGATTTACATTTTTAACCTTTTTTAATTATTTTAGTGTAAATAAACTAAAATGAATATAACCAAAAGCCATTTCAAACCAGAAAATGAAACATTGCATTTCAAAAATGCCCCCAAAGGAAAAATTTTACAATGTCAAAATTAAAAAAAAAAAAAAATAGAATCAGATTTGTCAAAACTGATCCTTTCCCAGGAATTGTTTCAGTTTTGATGAATCAGTATTGTTTCTAATAAAACAAATATTTTCTTAGAAAATTCCCAACCAGCTCTAGCAACTTCAGACTTCCCTTCTGATACCCAGGACTTAGATTTGCCAAAAAGCTCAAAATGCAACAGCGCCTAACAACACTTTCTGACAGCAAGGGTGCTACTGGCCTTCAGACTTAGAAGGGGGATCTGGAATAAATTAAAACCTACCTAACCATGCAAGGAAAGATTACAGTTTAGGTAAGAGGAAATGTCTGTAGGTGTTTATTGTTTTAACCCTGTTTCTCTTTGCTTGCTATGTTTCTATGAACAAATAAATCAGACTTATTTTCAGTGAAGCTGTCCTGACTGACTGCATTTCATACTGGTCACAGGCTCTCAGAGACCCAATCCCAGTGGGGCCAGCTGAGGTAAATATGGTGGGTGAAATGCAGGGTGTTGTAGTCTGGTGAGGCAGTATAAAGGGGAGCAAACCATGGGGTTTCTCTTTTAACTCATATACAGCGCTTTCCATAGAGCTCAAAGCACTTTACAGATAGGGAAACTGATGCACAAGTGCAGATAGAGGCCTGTCACTTGGAAAGAATGTCCATGGGGTGGGGAGATATCACTGGTGCAGCCCATCCCTGAACCATAACATGGCTCATCTAATCTGACATCCTATATAGCACATGCCATAGAATTTCATAGATTCCAAGGCCAAAAAGGGACCCTTGTGATAATCTAAGCTGACCTCCTATATTATGTAGGCTATAGCAGTGGTTCTCAAAGCCGGTCCGCTGCTTGTTCAGGGAAAGCCCCTGGTGGGTGGGCTGGTTTGTTTACCTGCCGCGTCCGCAGGTTCGGCCAATCGCGGCTCCCACTGGCCGCGGTTCGCCGCTTCAGGCCAATGGGGGCTGTGGGAAGCGGCGCGGGCCAAGGGATGTGCTGGCCGCCCTTCCCGCAGCCCCCATTGGCTTGGAGCGGCGAACCGCGGCCAGTGGGAGCCACGATCGGCTGAACCTGCGGATGCGGCAGGTAAACAAACCGGCCTGCCAGGGGCTTTCCCTGAACAAGCAGCAGACCGGTTTTGAGAACCGCTGGGCTATAGAACTTCCTAAAATGTCACCCTGGGGTTCCTGCAGGAAGCCTAACTACTTGTGGTTGAGCTAAAGCCGTGTTTCTGAGCAGATGGGTCACAACCCCCACAGGTGTCATCAAGCATTGAAAATGTTATTACAGTCTGAAGAGAAAATTAAAAAAAAATAAATCTTTCTCCCACACTCCCTTTCCCTTCAGGACAAAGTATTCTCCCTCAACACTCGAAAAGCCCACACAAATCAATTCTGTAGGCTCAGCGTTATTATCATGGATACGTTTTCACTCTTATTTTTATAGTCAATGTAAGAGGGTCGTGAACATTTTTGACTTCAGATAACGGGCTGCCAAACTGAAAAGGTTGAGAAACACTGAACGAGAGAATAGCTTTTACAAAGACATCCAATCTGGAAGGTGCCTACATGGGAGCAGTGTTCTATGGAAAATATAGCCCTCGTGGAAGTTGAGTACTCCTGGAAATCGGGCCAGAAGATTCTCTCACATGGGATCAGAGCATTAGACTGGTGAGCTGGGTATCCTGGTCCAATGGTGACCCTGACCAGTTGTGGAATGAGTAATAGGTGATAAAATTCCTTCTTGATGACAGCTGCAGGTGAGCAGCTTAGGCCTTGCAACGTGATATTTGACTCACCCTGTTTGAACACACAAAGCACAATTATTATTTTGACCACAATATTTTCCAGCTCCCTCACCCTTTTAAAAAAAAGTAATCAGCGCCTACAGCAGTGAGTTCCACTGATCGAGCATATACCATGTGAAATAGAATTGCTTTGTGCTTGTTTTACTCTTATTAACCATTAATATCAAGGAGGGTCTCTTTGTTCTCAGATGAGGAAACATCACCGAAACGAGACACTGATCAGATGTGACTGCATTTTTCATCCTTGTATGAGGCAGTGTGGCCTAGTGACTAGATTACTGCACTGGGAATCAAAAGAACAGGTTTCTATTTCCAGCTTTGCTGGGCGATCTCGGGGAAATCACTTTAACCACCCAGTGCCTCAGTTTCCCCATATGTAAAATGGGGATGATTATACCTATCCTGTTTGTAAAGCACATTGAAATCTACTGATGAAAAATGCTATATAAAAGTTAGGTATTATTACTGAATGCCTAAATGATCTGGATTTTTTGGGTGGTTTGATACTCACAAAAGACATGGTGTTGTGTCTTTGAACAGCCATCCATACAAAGGGGTCAGGATCACATAGGGGTCAGGAAGGCACAGAAAAGACCCCATGCATCCTTAGAATAGTGTTACTGTTTGACAAGTCCAGCATTGGAGGAAATTCAAATAGAGACAATTTCTAATTCCTAGAAGCCTTATCTTCAGGGGTTATAAATTGATGTATCTCTCTTGACTGTGATAACAACGGGCCAGATCTTTTGAAGAAATAGGAGGTCTGGCAGGTTACCGCAGCTGAGCATTCGTCCCCATATTTTCAATTGCCCATTTCTCCCCTCTCTCCCTGGGCCTTACCATGCGAACTGCACCGACAACCCCCATTGACTTAACTGTAACCAGAAGGAGTTGCAAGTGCTCTGCCTCTCCCCCCACTCCCGCTTTTAAGACACGTTGAAGCCATTCCATACCCAAGCAGGATCCGAGGCAGATTCGGGGCTGGTAAAGTCACACACATTCTGAGGGTAAGTCAGTTCTGAGTGCTTAGTGCAAGTGAAATAAGGAGAAGACTGTTTGGGTCTCCACGCACATGTGAATCTGGCGAGAATCCCAGATCAGCTTTATCTTGGTCAGTCATAAGGCTGGGATGGCTTTGTTCGCACAAATCATAAATGGGAACAAGCGGAGACCAAGCTCTTGAGTGTGATGGCAGCTCACAAGAACCACCAGTCAAAGGGACTGTGAACTGTCTGCAATCAGACAGCTGTTAAATGTTGCATGCAACAGACTCAAGTACAGATACAAGATCCCACAACCGCTAACGACTGAGCACGATACCAGCTACTCTGAGCGGTTCCCAGTGATGTCACTTCCACTCTGATGTCCGAGCCACTGGACCATGCAATTTCCCTGTATACGGAGGGAGGGACCCAAAGTAAAAGTGAAAACCCAAATCCCCCTAGCACTGGAGGCACTTGAAGTCCAAAACTGAATTCAGATCCGCATTTGCAAATGACTCAGACCGCTGGAAGAGGCTAGCCCTAGGAGAGAGAGTGTGGCCTAGTAAATAGCACAGTAGACCACTATAGGACTGCTGGGTTCTGTTCCTGGCTTTGTCACTGGCCTCTGCTGTGTGATCTTAAGACAAATCCCTTCACTGCTCTGTGCCTCAGTTTCCTCTGCTGCAAAATGGGGCTAATAATAGCAACCTTCTTGGTAAAGCACTTTGAGATCTACTGCTGAGAAGTATCAGAGGGGTAGCCGTGTTAGTCTGAATCTGTAAAAAGCAACAGAGGGTCCTGTGGCACCTTTAAGACTAACAGAAGTATTGGGAGCATAAGCTTTCGTGGGTAAGAATCTGAAGAAGTGAGGTTCTTACCCACGAAAGCTTATGCTCCCAATACTTCTGTTAGTCTCAAAGGTGCCACAGGACCCTCTTTTGCTTCTTACTGCTGAGAAGAGCTCACTATGATTGTTAACCAAACACCTGGACTGGGACAGTCCTGAACGTTGGAGCACTCAAAATCCAGACTTAGATTTTTGCCGCTTCATCCCATCTCTTCAGCCCAAGGCGATCTGTGCTTCCTTGGGGTTTAACGCTTTAGTTCAAAGTGGACTGAAGGAGGTAAAACCTGGACGAGGCACACAGAGCAGTACGTGAAGGCCTTGTCAGATGTAGGGTAATAGGGCAAAGCAAAGCTCCCTGCAGCGCAGAACAGTTGGAGGCCAGCTATCGGGAGCGGGGAGGGAAGGCAGCACTATACATTCGACTCCAGCTGCTTTGATGACCTCCAGTGAACATCACTTCCAAATGATGAGCAGCTGACAGAACTCCTGAGCACTTGAGAGTCAGCTCTCAGGGCTCAGACAAAGAAGGCAGTCCCCAACGCACCGGTAAAGATGACAGTAGAAGGAGGACCTGATGCTCTTTATTCTATGGACTCTGATTACCTCCAACCCACCCGCCTCCCAGTTGTGTCAATACCAGCTACAAGATGACCTCCCTAAAAGTTACAGGTAGAGCCCAATTTTATGGCAGTCTTGGGGACTGTCTGAACTTTGGTAATGAAACCTTGGGGTTGGGTAAGTGGGAGCATCAGACCCACTGAGCTTCTAAACAAAGCAAGGTTTTGTCTATTGACGGAGTGGTGGATTTTGTTGGCTATATTAGCCCTCCCCAGAGGTAGCAGAGAGCTCTTTAACCTAGCAAACAAAGCCAAAACAAGATCTAGCGTCTAGAAGCTAGAGAAATTCAAGATGGAACCGAGGTTCACATTTTTAGCAGTGAGGGCAATTAATCATTGGAACCACTTACCTACAGAGGTGGTGGATTCTCTGTCACATGGTGTCTTTCAATGAAGACTGCGTATTTTTCCAAAAGAGATGCTATAGCTCAAACAGAAGTTATGGGTTTGATGCAAGAATTACTAGGTGAAATTCTCTGGCCTGTGTTAAGCAGGAAGCCAGACTAGATAATAATAATAATAGTCCCTTAAAAGCTATGAATCTGAGTCATTCAGTGCAACCCTAGAGAATGTACTGGCCTTTAGTTGGTAATTGTGGTAACCACAATTGTGGTTAAAGGCTGTTCAGAAAATGAGGGTTGCACCATATCTGTACATTTGTCTAGAAAATAAATATCAGTTGCCAGCCGTTCGTAATGTTGCTCCAGTTTGGGGAGATCTAAATGGATATTAAGTCTCAAGGTGCTCCTGGGTGATAACATAGGAAGCGCTAGGTTAAATTTCAGGTTTGATTCTTCCCCCAGTTCCCATGCTGGAGCATGCATGGGCAATGCGTCTGGATGTGGAGAGTCTATGATTTTGATTATTTATTCCCCTGGCACAACACGGAGGTATACAGCTGCAGGTTCTCTTCTGAACTTAGCCAGCAAACTGCTGGATACACCAGCCTGTTTCACACTCACTGCAGGTGTTGTAACCCCTCCAGCTGGGTTTGTCAGACCACGCCCACCCAATCTGTAGCAGTACTGGAGTTTGCTGGGGCAGGCAGACCTGACCATTGAGCAACACGTTGCTATTCAGTCAGCGGCTTTGGAACAAAGACAGGGAAACCTTAACCCTTAGCCTCTTGCTCACTGACACTGGAACAGGGAAGCTCCTGGTCTTAATTCTTTACTCTCCGGCACTAGAATCTCTGCTATGGAACATTGCTGGTACAGGCCACAGAAATTAGTCACTACATGTCCCCTCTGTAAAACACTGCCACTATCGTGCCTGAGATTCAGCTACACGTGGCTCTGCATAGGTTGGAAAAAAAAAAGGGGGGGGGGGACTTTCTGTCTAATCCCCACTCAGTCCATATAATGGGACTTTATGTGGCCCAGGTTCAGACTAGCTCACCAAAGGTCCCTTCATCCAGACCTATCATTCTCCAGATTGGCCACTCTCCCCAACTTCTAGATGCCACCATCACTCCACACTAACACAGCTGCAATCTGTTAGCTGGGATTGCCACATTCAATGCGACTGCTCCAACACACCCTATCAGTAGAGTCCTTTCTGACTGCCTCTTCGCTGTGGTTTCCTGGGCACCACTCTTGGCGACTGTGCAGAAAGTCTAGCTCTAGAAGAGTGCATTGGGGGTCCAGCTAGCAGTAAAATAAGTTAGCTGAGCTGGGCAGGAGACCACCTTGGATTTGGATAGCAGGGGTTACCGCAGGCCAAGATAGAAAAATGTTAGCAGGACCATTAGCATGTTCTAAAATACAGCTTGCCGTGTTGTGACTAGCACTTTGGAAGATGCTAGTTAAATTGAGCTAGCTAACAGGATCTAACCTGTGACGCCTAACTGCGCAAAGCTGGAGGGCCTCAGGATGGCAATAAAAGTGGGTTAAGGGCTAAGGTGCCTTAGCAGAGCGGTGCAGGGGAAAGCTAGCACAGAATCCTCTAAAATAGACAGGCTCCACATTTCTCAGACAAAACAGGGTTTTTTGGTCTAGAAATGGCCTTTTTTTGCTCCAAATTTTACATCAAAACACTGTGCCTCCCCCCAGCCATCACCCTGAAATGTAAATCAAAAACATTATCAAAATGGTTATTGAAATAAATAGAAAAATATTTCAACAATATTTTTGATACAAAAATGGCTTTGGAGGAAATTACTTTAAAATTTTACCCCCAACATTTCTGAAAACGAACCCAGATCAGGTCTGTTCTGATCACTTGGAAACAGAAACCACTTTGTAATTTCAAATTTTGTCATGAAAATAGGCTTTCCATTTTCAAATCAGCTCAGCTCCTGAGCCAGACCAGACCCTAAGCACTGCGGCTGCACCCTTGCTTTAACCTGTGCAGGGAAGTGGTGGCCATCAACAGTGGCGAATCCCTTTCCTCTTCATTTTTACCAGGCTTGGAGCAGCTACGATCCCAGCTAACTTGTCCAGGGGCTCAGAGACTGATCCCCAGCCCTAGAGTTGCCATCGGGGGAACCTTCGCTGGTTGCAAAACCAAGCACATGGGAGCTACCCAGCACGTCAGAGGGTGCACTGAATAGGAGAGGCATGCCACTGACTTTAGACTCTCCTAAGCATCCCAAGCTCTATAGAAACCCCACTTCCCCAATTTCTGGCCGCATCCAGGAGAATCCAAGCCCTGTTCAGCAGAAGGGAAGAAACTTGTTGTACAACAGCTGGAAAAATCTTCTCTCCCCCTCCCACTTCCTCAAACATCATCAGCCATTGACCTTTTCAAATACGGTAGCTACTGTAAAATTTTTCATTATGGTTTTCCCCACTACCAGAGGAGGGGGACTGAAGGGGGTGGCTGAAAAGTCCCAAGCCAGCCAGCATGCCATATAAAGGTTGTAACAACGTACAAGGGAGTTTTATGACTCTGTCCCTGACATTTAAAATTAATATCCTCGTTAAGGGAGACACGGCGGTACAGTGTAATGGTTCTTTAACAAGGTGAATGTCACATGGCCCAGACGTGGAGGAAGGCAAAGAGCCATGCCCCAGCATTTCTACCTGTCTCCACAGGGTTGTGGGCACTGGGGGGGGCTATGCCAGCAAAGCTGGTACAAAGGGACTATTGGACAGACCTAAGCAACACCCCTTAAAATACACTGTCACTGGAGAGTGTGTTGCCAGGTGTGCCCCCAAGCTCCATGCTGCTTCCAAAGCAGGAGGGAGGTGGGTGTGACTCAGACTGGCCTGGGCTCCCATGATCCTGCCGCACCTCTGCAAAGTGCCACGGGAGCCTTGCGACATGGACATGAGGGGATCCTCAGGGTTGCCCTAGCCTGTACCAGGGGCTGAAACAGCGCCTGCAGCCAGCGACTGGAGCGGGGTCTCCAGTGGTTCATGAAATTGATACTTGGGGTGAGCTGCACACTGAGAAGTAGGGTGGGGGGGGGGAGTAGATAGTGAAGGGGGAGCTTTCAGGCCTGACACCGTCCCGGATATGGAGCAGATTAGGAATTGATTCTCTAGATATGTTGTTGCTGGGGGATCGGACTGACTTGCTCAGGGGTGGCCAAAGGGCTGTGGATTCCCTGGGGGTTGATTGCATCCTACCAGCCAGTGATCTCTCCTCTCTTCCCCGACAGGCTCAGTGCATTCCCTCTCACCCCCACACTCAGAGCTCCATGCTTATAGCTCTGGAAAGCAGCCCCGGAGCCAGTGCCAGGAGATGAGGAAGCTGCACTGATTTTAATTCACTGAACTTTATTGCCGCATTTAACAACTAGATGAATTTTTTATAGAATAAACCAATGAATCAAATAGTGAAGAGACTAATTTTTCCACTGGCTGGATGGCTGTTGAAATGCTTCTCTCAAAGCCACCAGATTAAATTCCACTAACCCGGGCATGCTCCATTTACTAGGACGTCAGTAAAAGTACGGGGGCTTCAATCAGCTCCGCTAAAGGCTGCAAAGCTGTCAAATTTGTGGTGGATTGGTATCTGAAATTGTCTGGATTTGGGTTTCATCTCATACAGTGATCCTGATTCCCCTCTTGTTTACACCAGTTTAAATGAGGATTAGCTCTTCTGAATCAGTAGAATTAAATCAGTGAGAGAAGAGAATCAGAGCTGTCACAGCACAGGGCACCTGCACTTGTGTTCCCCTTACGTAGTCCTTTGAGGGCCCCCACTCTAGGCTCCTGACTTCTCAGCTGTCACTTGTGCTCCTGACTGGGGTTTTTTGAGGCTGCACAATTCTCTGTCTACACTGGGATATCCTCAGCAAGCCAGACTGTCTAAACAGGTCAGCACCCGCACCTCGCTCCGAACATTGTATTGCCAGCTACACACAGCAAGCACCATTATTCTTAAGGTAAAAGCATTACAGAGAAAACATTTAAAAATAAAAAAACTTCCTATACCCGTGCTAAAGGCTTGCCAGGGGCAACGCATCAGTCTTATGGGGCTTCAGTAGGCCTCAGTCCTTCCAACCTTTCCCAGAAAGGATTGGGGACCCCCTTGGACAGAAGGTCCTGCCCATTTGCTGGATCAGAAAGCAGCCTCAGAGTCAATTTAAAACTCAGGCTATTTATTGAAAATTCCTTTCTTTGTTGATCTCTGGAGAATCTAGCTTGCGAGACTCTCCAGATGGTGGTCCTTTTCTGCAGGTGTTACAACCCCAATGAATTTGCCTAATCACCCGCCACTGTTCTTAGTATCTGAAGAAGCTGCGGTTACTTGCTCCCATAGAATTACACACGGAATCTCTGACCTGCAATGATACATACATTGAACACAGTAAGAAAGCTATATCAGGAAATTGGCCTGTCTGCCTCAGTGACTTCCACCTGTTTCATCTTGTGATGGTAAAATGCATTAATACCAGGCTAGATTTATAGATGGGGAACAGTGTTGCCTAGTGGATAGAACACTCTGCTGAGACTCAGGAGACCTGGGTTCTGCCACTGACCTACTGGATGGCTCGAAGCAAGTCACTCTGTACCTCAGTTTCCCCATCGGTTAAATGGGGATATTGACACTCTTTGGTAAAGTGCTTTGAGGTCTACCGGTGAAAGGAGCTATGTATTATTATGAATATACTGCCTTTCATCTCAGAGGATCTCAGAGTGCTTTACCAGTTGCTAATATACAGGAATCACTCCACCCGTCTCTGAATGTAACCACATCTGGGGCGAAACACAGCAGCTGTTTAACAGCACACGACAATGATACCTTAGGACAGGGAGTGTGAAAGAATCCCGTATCCAACTGCAGGAGGCAGAATGGAATTATCCATAGCAACATCTCAGCTCTTAGAAAGGTACCATGGGATCTTGAATAACCATAAGAGGTCAAGAGTTCAGATTTACATACCTCCCCAAAACAGCACCCTCCAGAAGAACAGCATCACCTAGCACCTGAGTCAGAGAAAAGAACACCACCTGCTGAATGGGAAAGTCAGGGAAAAACAAACCATGGTAGTATGAAAATTTGCCTGTGAATGGCCACATTTGACACTATGCTGCATTCCAAGTCCACATGGAATCTCACAGGAACTGCAGGGATAGAATGCAGATCTGCCTGCTGCAAAAGAGCAGGCCCTGTCACTTATGTGAAAGGAGAATCTACTTTCACTATCTGCAGTACAGGGCTTAGGACACACGGAGGAACAGTTCTGATTCCACAGACACACTAGCCAGTTCATGACACTATTGAGAGCCTGGCTGCTACTGGCTCTGCACGGTGGGGAGGTGGAGGGTGCAATTAAAGTCAGGGCTCCTCCCCCATCAGTGTTGTTCCCCTGTAACTTCCGAGCACAGTGCAATGTCTGGAAAGCCATTCCTGCAAACACTGGAGAAGCTGCAGGGAGATGGTCTTCCCAGGAGTGAGCATAGAAGAACATAACTTCCGATCTAAGGCTGTGATCCAGCAAAGCACATGTTCAACTTTACGCACAATCCCATTGAAGTCAGTGTGACCATTCACCTATTTAAACACATTTAATTGCCTTGCTGGTTCAAGTTCTGACTCGGAAAAGCTGCCATTTCTGGGTGCTGTCCAGCCTAACCTGGCCAAGCAATGTGCCCCCTACAATATTCCCTGCCAGGGCTTTAGTGCAACACTACCCCAGGATAGTAGAGGTAAGCACTCCCTGCTTTACAGGCCACAGACACTCCACAATCTTTGCAAGGATTGGGCAGTAAATAAGCACTGAGTGACACAGTTTTTCACAACAATATCATTCTATGAACGGGGTACATAATGAGATCCCGTCAAAGCAACTTATGGGGGAATAATTTCCTAGCCCCCGGAGCTAGCATCTGGTTCAATAGATGCTTTTTACTCCTAGGTTGTAGATTAATTTGTGCATCATATGTCAAAGGGGGGCCTGGCTATAAAAGAGGATTTATTAAAAATATTTGATGCCCCATGCTTGGCAAACAAAGGGAGACAAAAGAACATGGTTGGTGGTACAAATCTCCGGGATATCCCCCATCTCCTTCGTAGCGTGGTGCAGATCTGTGAGCGCCAGATAAAGGCTGGGCAGGTTGTATGATGTGGTGCATAAAGAATGGCTCCCACGTTACCGAAGAGGATTAAAGAAATGCCGAGGGCCCGCGTTTCATGCTGCGTCTCCATACACTGTCGCTGTAAACCAAAGGCACCAGCACCTGCAGCGGGAAAAAGATCTGCTGTGCTAATGAGGCGACAGGATCTGCAGAGCTCATGCTAGGCAGTGCCCACAACTGCTGCCTCTGCCCTTTGGCAGTGCATTTTGTTCTCATGCGGCATCATCGGGCACTTTGGTCTAACTGGGGTTTGCCACAGAAATTATTTCCCCACGTGAAATGAAAGGAGCAGAGTGCAGACGAGTGGAAAGAGTTACATCCTATGTGCGATTTACTGTACAACCAGCACCTACATACTCCAGCGATGAGCGCTAGGTAGAGAGATGCAGCTAGCAAAACTTTCTGTTGCATCTCCTTGCAGCTCTGACCTGCTTTCACTTTTGCATATATTATATATTGGGTTAAATGCAAACTTTGCATTCAACCTGCAAGGAAAGATTTTGTTTTGATTTTGAGCATTTCATTTATTTTTTCATTTTTTAAAAAAACAATTAAAGGAATTTTCAAACTGAAAAGTCATTTCCAGCCAAAACAAACAATCCAACAAACAAACAAAAGCCACCCAGAAACCTTTTGATTTTTTTTCAGATTTTCCCCTCTAAATGAACAGTTCAGTGAAATCAACACAAATTGATGAAACATTTCAGCGTTCCCAAATCCTTTTGGCATAAAAAAAAATAAATAAAAATGCTGGTGGAAAAGTTGGGCCCAGCTCGTCTTTTAAGGCCCTCGCTTTATTGGTTGACCACAAAAGACACAAATAATACCAACCAGCCGACAAATGCCAGAGTCCTCAAAAGCTTTTCCCTTGCCTCCACCAACCAGGGGAAGAACGACCACTACCTCCCTTGAAGCCCAGCTACTTCTCCTTCTACATCCTAGCCAGTCCTAGGCTAGGCAGGGGTGCCCTTAACCCTTCCCAATCACCTTGTCACATCTTTATTTCTTGTCTCTTTGCTTTTCCACATTTCTTCCATGGATCACCCAAAGCCTCAGAATATGAACAAGATGAGGCTGATTCTTAAAGATTTCAGATCCTGAATTATTAGTGGGGGGGTTTTAAGCTAGGGTAATTTCTTCCTCTGGGACTCTCCATGCATCTTTCTATCTGTCTTCTAGATAGTGATCTCTCTGCTATAATGCCCACTCTGGAACTTTTCCTGAAGAATATAAAGCCACCTAGCAGTGACTTAGGATCTGCTGGTGAAAGGTCTCCTGTTATTTAACCCGGGTCCACCCAACAGCCTTGATGCCAAGCATTTATAATTCAGAGGAGACCTCTTTGAAACCACATTCATTGCTGATTCAAAACCAAAGCTATTCTTCAGGCAGACATTTAACCCATGCTAGCAGCACAGACGATAGACACATGGAGCCATAATTTGATCTCACACTGGTTTTACTTCAGAGGAGCTACTCCGCTATAAATCAGAATCCACCCCACAGTGAGCTAACTAACTCCACTTTGTAATCATGATTCGAAGTTTATACCTCTCCATAGCCCTAACCTTAGTGCCATACACTCCATTGGCCCTAACTAGCTACTGATTCCTAGTGCTGATTAGGTGAAATACTTTGTACCCGCGCTATGTTATACACCATCCGGTTTACTGATAGTTCTTGGTACAATCAGGAAGAAGGAAACCACAGCCCCTGTAACAATAGACAAAAAAACAGGCACTGAAACATACACAGCTTGTCCTTTCTCTCTCTCTCTCTCTCTCTCTCTCTCTCACACACACACACACACACACACACACACACATACAAGACATCATTGTCAATGGTAATACTTGATATCACTTAACACTTCTGTAGCATCACCCTGCCATGGATCTTAAAGCGCTTTACAAAGGATAATGAATTAAGCGTTGCCATGCTGCTGGGTAAGTACGTATTATTTTCCTTATTTTACAGAGGCAGGAATGGACAGGTGAAGTGACTTGTTCCAAGTCACACAGTGAGTTAATGACAGAGCCAGGAATAGATCCGAGGAGCCCTAACTCCCTAATCGATAGAGTAGATGCCTTCCCAGCACTGGAAATAGAGCCCATGTCACCACCAGTCCCCTGCTCTACCCACTAGACATGCTCCCATCCCAGAGCCATAAAGTGAACCCAGAAATTCAAGGTCAGGATTTAGCCACCAAAGACTACTTCCTTTCAGACTGATAATAGAGAAAGCTATTCAGATCACAATTTGGGCTGGGCAAAGGGTTGGCAGGATAGGACAGGACTTGTTAATTACCAGTAGTAAGCAGTACAAAAACCAACCCAGTTTTGACCAATTTCACAACTTCACTGTCTATTGTCAATAAAGTTGCCCAGGAAGAAAATTCACTAGAAAGAATGAGGCATAGCACAACATAACATGGCTAATATGATGTGCTCATCAAAAACTCAGACTCCGAGTAATGAGCTCCTGACAAATGCTTTGGAGAGTCTGAGAACAAAAAGCTATACGGAAGAGACAGAAATAAACATTTTTAATGGTCCTCAGCAGTAGTGCTGGAACAATTTTTATAGTGGGGGTGCTGAAGGTGGAAACCATGTATTTGGGTTACTACTACTTCAAGCCAGGGCGTGCAGCAGCCCCCCCAGTTCCAGCACCTATGGTCCTCAGTATTGATGGGGAAAGGTCACAGGGTTTTGGAGGTTTTGTCTGATTCAGAGAAGACTGTGAAAGCATTTCTCTTTCTCTCTGTTCCATTCCTTCTCTTCCCATCACATTTTGGATTGTGCGATCATCATATTCTCCATTGACCTTTACTGAAGCTCTTCCAAGCCTCACAAATCTGGACACCTTTTGATGGCAATGTGGCTTTGTCTAGATAACCACTAGGTCTCACCTTCAAGTCTCACTGTCATCATTTCATGGCTGCCATAATCCATGGAGTTATCTTAGCAATAGCTAAGCGGGTGGAACCTGTTTATTGCTTTCTACAGAGAGATAGGATAGAAATTATTGGCTAATTAAGTCACAGACAGATTCAATGGCATTTGGCTGGAATCATAAGTGCTATTATAACAGTAAAAGGCCAGATATGACAGATGGAGCTTACTCAAGATCATGTAGCATCAACCCTTTTTTACCTGTGACAGTCCCTTCTGTAGATTTCAGAGACACAAACAATTAAATTACTGCTCAGAGCCAAGGAAACTAATGGATACATTTCAAAAGAAAACATGTTTATAGGGACATGGCAAGATGTACAGACTCATCACATAGGTATTATGAAAAATAAATAAATGAATGTGAAGAGAAACATAGCATAGAAGTACAAGACATGAGAGGGGACAGTAATATGACCATGGAGGTTGTTGGGACAGTGCCCCCCTTAGGAAAACAAGAAAATAAATTCAAGGGGATATATTTTTACCTCCAGCATAAGCCCAGGGTCAGGTCCACCTGCTTGGGGGCAGTGCCACACGCATAAACACCAATATGTCATCTAGCCACTAGGGAGATACAAATTGTCACCTGGTGTTTGGCCCTCATGCCTACGGTTCAACCAGCGTCTTGGGGAGTAAGATTCTACTCAGGGTGAGCAAAGCTAGCTAGTACTAGATTAGTTTTGTCAGATGCAGGATGCATGCCGCAAGGCAGCTGTGTATACACCCCAGGCCATATGCTGCACATGTGTATTTGCCAGTAGGGGGCTCCAAAGCTGACTTCACTGATTAGTCCAGCAGGCACTGCATGGCAATGAAAGGTGCCCGTCAAAGTAATGAACATGTGCATAGCCAAGGCACGTGGCAGAACCCTGCTGCAGATGACGCCCTAGAGCAGACTGTGGACTGATGACAAGACAGGGCACAGCTGTGGCTGAAAAGCAGGACAGGGCCGGGTGACTGTGGGCAAAGGCTGGAGAGCCTGGCATGCTGACCGCTATGGTAACCTTATGCTCCTCGGTTGGTCCGTCTGCATCCACTTGTTGTCTTTTGGCTTATTCTTAGATTGTCAGCTCTTTGAGGCTCAGGGACCAGCTCTGTGTGTGGTGTTTGTACAGTGCCTAGCACAATGGGGTCGCAGGCCACGACTGAGCCTCCTAGGCACGACGATAGTACAAATAAATAATGATAACAACGACCGTAGTGGTGCTGGCACCCTGGGGCCTAAGAGAGGCAATGGGAGTTCAGGAGTGTGCTGGTGGGACACAAGCTGGCGACAGGAGATGTTACGCAGTGTGGAAAAGGGCCAGGGAACGGGCATTGCAAGCATCACTCTAGCTTTGCAGCCCACCCCTAAAGGCCTGGATCATCATGCTGGCATGTTGTTCTCTCCTACCCCTTCTCCGCAATGACTTCCAAGGTCACTTCCCGGAGCCATCAAGCTCACAGAGCTCTGAAGTGATTTGACGTGACATGTCAATCGTCTCACACCAGGCCAAAGGCCAGCGGCTCGGATGAGCGTCCGCCCCGGTGGCATTGGGCGACTAGTGAGGAAAGGAGCATTTGAATCACAGCAGCGCCCGGGGTGACTCCAACCCAACAAATGCCAATGAAATCAAGTTAGAACTCTGCAGAGCCAGAGGGGGAGTTACCATCAATGGACCTGTGCCCCCTCGGAGGCCAGAGAGTTTATTTAGAATGAAACGTTTAATCATTCATTTAAAGCACAGCTGCCTCGTTGGTGGACGAAGCAGTTGACTTGAAACCTGATCCCTCTGCTCCTGTCCCCTTCAGCATCAGTGTGGCAGGCAAAGCCAAGCCAAGTTTGTTTTCAAATCTTCCTTGTTAATACAACCGTCCATACCAAGGGCCTGATTTTTTTTCACCTGCATTTTTGCACTTGCATTTGAATGGCAGTGCATTTTACAGCTGGCTGCTGTCTAAAAGCATCTGGCTGTATAATCAGCTCAGATCCTGCCATGGAGAGGACGGACGGATCTGTTGATTAAGGTACTGGACCAGGGCTCAGGAAATCGTCTTAAATGCCCAGCTGTGCCACAAAGTCCCTGTGTAACCTTGGGCAAATCACTTCAGTGCTCCCTGGAGGGGAGGGATAGCTCAGTGGTATGAGAATTAGCCTGCTAAACCAAGGGTTGTGAGTTTAATCCTTCAGGGGGCCACTTAGGGATCTGGAGCAAAATCAGTACTTGGTCCTGCTAGTGAAGGCAGGGGGCTGGACTCAATGACCTTTCAAGGTCCTTTCCACTTCTAAGAGATAGGATATCTCCATTATTATTATTTTTTTGCCTCTGTTCCCCATCTGTAATATGGGTATAATAGTCATTCCTTTGTCTGTCTTCTCTATCTAGACTTTAAAGTCTTTGGACCAGGGACCACCTCTTACTGTCTTTGCACATTGCCCTGCACAGTGGGCCCTGAGCTGCGTTAAGGCCGCTAAGCGCTGCCACACTGCAAATAATACCTATCTACGCCAAAGTTCAGCTGAGTCCATCGAAATGTACCTTGGCTGGAAAAGCCTCAAAATGCTGGGGCTCAGACTCAAAGGCAAAGCTGAGACCATTTGGATAACCAGGGCTTTGCATTTCTCTAGCATCTTTCACCTGAGTTATTCCCTCTCTCGTAGCTGGGAGGTGATAAGACTTGCCCAAGATCACACAGACGCAGAGGCAGCTTCAGGCACAGGCCAACCATTCAACCCCTTGGGTTTCCAAGTGCTCTTATCTACGCACCCAAGACACCAGCCAGTTGCCATCCCTGATTCCTCATCCCCGGCGAGGGTGCAGCAGCCATTACAATCCCCAACTGCCTTGCCCTGCTTGGGAAACCATATTTTGGCTTCACTCTTTGGCTCCTTGGTCCAAAGGACACAGAGGCTCCCAAACAAGTAACAGGCATTGACATAACTGCCTGGAGGGAGAGGAGACACAGCTAGGCAGTGGGAGGAGATGATGAGAAGTAGGAGGACTTGATCGTCGATGGAGGAGCAGCTGGATAGGTCCTTTCCCAGAGAGATCCATCAAACCGAGGGCTAGGCCTGATTTACAGAGTTGCGAATGAAACCCTGGAGTCCTGATCCCCTGGGCTAACCACCGAGTGTGCTCCCCTTTCCATTTCATTCAGCAGAAGTCCCGCACTGCAGTATGAGGGGATGGAGAGGGACCAGCATTCCCCATCATGCTCAGAGGGGAAGAAAAACATCTCAGCAGAAAGACTCTCCACACCCCAGGAGGAGCCAGCTGTCTTCTTCAGACCCAGTGACTCAGAAACACCTCCTAGTGATTAACTCACAGTCCAGATACTAACAGACGCCTTATACAGGGAGCTGCGACTTTGGGGGTGCTTCCTGCTTCTGCCTCATTCAGCGGGGAGCGGAGGGGGGGCTCTGTCTCCACTACTTGCCCTCATGAGGAGTATGAACACAAAGGGACAGCGGAACATGCCTAGCCCCTTCTAATCTATCTATCTCCATACCTACTTGTCTATCGATCGATCACCTCCATACATACTCATCCATCTGTCTGTCTTTCCTTCATCTCTGCAAGTAACATTATATCATAGGGATGGCTAAATTCCATTCCTTGAAACCGCCATCAAGACTTCAACTCATGCCGCTGAAGACGCTCTCTGGCACACCGTTCCCTGTCCTCGAAGGCCCCCGCTGTCGAACCATCTGTGATTAAGATCTAATCCCCCCCGAACTATCTCTTTCTGATCCCTGACTCCACGCTAAGATCCCGTTAGCCTAAGCTCCTGCTTTAACCAACTGGCGGGGCTGCAGCCCCTCTCTTGTGAATGGGCTCTGTTTAGACAGCTAGCATCGTGGAGCAAAGAGACACCCTGGTAAAGACAAACATCTATATTCCTCTCATCCCCGACGCCTTCCTCCAGGGCATTCCCTGTTATTAGCCATGCACCGATCTCTGCACAGCCTCCTAACTCCTCCTAAGGGAATGGGACAAGCAGCTTGATCTCATGGTCTGCTTGGTTTCTTCCCTCTCCCCCACCTCTTTTATTCTCGCTGGTGCTCTGAAGGATGCAGAAACCTAAATCGGTTCTGATAACTCCCAGTCTCTGGCCCACGGGGGTCATTTCCCTCCTCCCTGAGACAATAGCACGTAGGAGCCATTCCGCTCCCAGACAGGGAAGCAATGCCGTGCCTGCATGTTCAGCCAGCCGCCCGCCGATGCGTCTGTCGCTCCATCCACGGAGACGTGTCAGTCAGCTGCAGCATGATGCCCCAGCTCCTCAGCGAGCAGGAACAGAAAGGTGTGTGAGCGGGGCCGGGGCTCCCAGCTTCTTAGCTGGATCCTGCTTTGATAAAGCACACTCCGCTTATAATGAAGCACAGATTGTAAGCTCTTTGGGGCAAGGATGGTCTCTTCCTCTCCGTTTGTACAGCACCTAGCACAAAGGGGCAGCCAGAGGATTTTCCTCTAGAGCACCCCCCATTTAGGCGTGGGCAGGGGCACCTTCCTTTCTTCCTGGCACCTTCCTTCAGCTACAGGGTTTGTGACAGAGTCAGTCTGAAGGATGCTGTGTCTTTTCAGCCACACAAGTGTCGAGGGAGTCCAGCTCTCCCCCAATGGCACTCCAAACAAAAAGAGCAAAGGGAGAAAACTCCTGCAGCCCAAAGCAGTCTGGGTGCACCCGGGTTGCCAAACAGGCTAGTTGTATCTGAGTTAGGGCTGGGTTTCTCTAACCCCTTGTCAGCCTAAGGGGCCTAGGCTGTGTCCTAGGCTTTAAGAAAGGAAAACAATTTAAAGAAGGTTCCTTTATCCGCAGGATCGAGGTGGCTGAGGGTTTTCAGCAGCCTTCCTAGGCTACGTCTACATTGTGCCGCAGTGCAAGCTACAGGGTTGTGAATTGCACAGCACAGCAAAGTGTTGCAATCGAATTGCCCCACGTGGACATTGCTGGTGCAAACTAAAAGGTCTTCCAAATGGGACTACGTTATTATGAACTAGACACCTTTCTGTTCATGCCAGCCATGTACACACGGGACAGTTAGAGCACAACTCTTTGGTGTGCTCTGGAATCCACAGCCCCATCATCCACGCTGCGGCGCAATGTAGACAAGTCCCTGGTCAGCAGTGGGCATGCTAGGTCAGCTTCCTTCTGGTTGACTCCTCTCCTTTCAGGAGCTGCCATTCTCTAGAGGTGCACCGGTTGGAGTGGATCATGCCCAGGGGAGCTCATTAACCCCTTCCTGGATGGGGTAGGCACTTGTCCCACCACAAAAACCTTGATCTCAGTTGGGGGTTTCTGGGCATGACCCTAAGACAAATGAATCAACCAACCAACCAAGTGATAACAACAATAATAGTTCAGTATTACGGCTAGACTATAGAGAGTACGGTGGTATCTCTTTTTCAGGTATCTAAAAGGGTGTCATAAGGAGGAGGGAGAAAACTTGTTTACCTTAACCACTGAGGATAGGACAAGAAGCAATGGGCTTAAACTGCAGCAAGGGAGGTTTAGGTTGGACATTAGGAAAAAGTTCCTAACTGTCAGGGTGGTTAAACACTGGAATAAATTGCCTAGGGAGGTTGTGGAATCTCCATCTCTGGAGATATTTAAGAGTAGGTTAGATAAATGTCTATCAGGGATGGTCTAGACAGTATCTGGTCCTGCCATGAGGGTAGGGGACTGGACTCGATGACCTCTTGAGGTCCCTTCCAGTCCTAGAATCTATGAATCTCACCAAGGGGTTTTGTAAGGACTAGATGACTCAAAAGAATGGGGAGTGACGCAGAACTGTTCATGTATACTTAGTACAATGATATATTATTTGTATTGCAGAAGCACCTATGTCATGGAGCAGGACCCCATTGTGCTGGGCCCTGTACAAATGCAGAACAAAAAGACAGTCCCTGCTCCAAACAGCTGACAAGTGAAGTAGGGGGGTCTTGTGGCAAAGGATCTAGATTAGGTCCAAGGAGTTCTGGGTTCATTTCCTTGCTCTGCCATAGGCACCCTGTGTGACCTTGGGCAAGCCACTGCCTCGCACCATGCCTCAGTTTCCCTATCTGTAAAATGTGAATAACAATATTCTCCTACCTCGCAGGGGTGTTGTGAAGATACATTTATTAATGTTTGTGAGATGCTCTCAGACTGTGGTGATGGGAGCCATAGCAGCAGACAAATTGAATTCAGCCCAGGCTGCCAGTACATGATGTATTTATTAACAGAGACTGGATGTGTTAATTTTGGCAACACCCATGTGCCTTGTCATGCCAATAAAGTTACTGAAATGGAACTAAAAGTTGTTCTTGTCAGGCAGATGGCTTGAGAGCTGTTTGAAGTATGCTGGTTGCCCTATTACTGTTCTATTGCCATATTGTCTGGAAGCCCTAGCTTAGCTCAGAGCCCCTTTGTGCAAGGCACTGTCCATATGCATAGCACAATGGTAAGTGTCACCAGATGGCACTGTTGTACATAATCTTCCAAGTTCTTCTTCTTAACGTGCAAGAACATGTTCAGTCTTGAGAAGACATGCAGTGTTATTGTTAGTGTTGGTTATGCAAGGTAGAGGCAGTGGTCCTTGGGGAGGGAGCTGGGGAAGCAACAGGAGAGTTTTCTCCTTGCCTTGGTGTCTGATTAGAGTCAGTTTTTGAGGCAGGGTTACTCCTTGTGAACCGGGCATTGGCATTGAGCTGCAATTCCTAGAAGGAAGGATTGTCCTGCATGCTGTTTGAGCACCGCAGTTCCAGGACTGAGGTATGTAAATAAAACAAGTCACACTTAGAATATATCTTGATTCCTTATCACTGATTTCTCCTCCACAGGAAGCTAACCTGCAAGGCCCCAGACATCTCCTACTGCTTGGCGATGCTAGTGTCAGAACAGGATGCTGATGCTAGAAGAAAGAGCAGCAATAGTGAGAGATACTCCCTGCCCCAAAGAGCTTGCAGTCTAGATAGACACGGCAGACTCAGAGTGGGATAGGAAACAGGCACAGAGAGCTGATGTGACTTTCCCAAGGTCACACAGCTGGGCAGTAGCAGAGTCAGGATCTGACTTCCATTCCAGGGTCCTTTCCATTAGACTTTGCTGCCTCCCAGCCCGTTTCTAGCAGAGAGCTGCCTGCACAATAAATCATCACCTCCACATTTTGTGTCCTTGGTAGCAGTCTCAGCAGAGAGACAAAGCGATGGGAAAGAAATGGAGACTAAACAACAGGTCTTGTTACCTCCCTGACAGAGTTGAGACACACTTGGTCTCCAAGCAGCATGTGGAAGAAGCTTAAAGGGCCTCTGTCCAAATTGCATATGAGGATTAAAGAATCACTTCACCCATCACTGAAATGCAGCTGTTTCTGGGATGGAAAGTGGCAGTGGTTTAACAGCCCAGGGCAACACTGCACAACGATGTAGAATAGAAAGGGGTGGCGGAATCTTGTATCCTTTCAATGCTGGAGTGGGACGTCACTCGACTGCCTTTCCTGAGCACTAAAGCTTACAATATTTATGTGTGTGTGGTTGCAAGGAAAGACATTTGCTTCTTCTTGATTGCCGGGCATCCGCCCACGTGAGGTGTAAGCAGAGATCCCTGATAACCTGATTCAGCATGCCCTGAGGAAAGAAATGAGGTTGAACTTTATATTTATTGATTACGGTTTCTCCAGACCTTTCCTATCATCGAACCCTCACTTCACACCCAATCCCTTTATCGCTTTTTTTTTTTCTTGAACCGAGCTGCCAGGAATCATTTTTCTCGGCTCATAAACACATTTCCATTTAGGAGAGGAAAGTAACCTTTGCTGCTGAATCACTTCATGCTCCCACCTGTGAGAGCTTCAGTTCCTCTGTCTGCACCAACCGGAGCCTTCCAAGGACAGCCAGGGAACAGGGGTTTGGGGCAGCCTGGGGGCAACTGCCTCTCCACAAAATGATTCTGATGCCCCAGCTGACCTCAAAAGAATAATTCTCCAAAGGCAGATAATGATCAGTTCTTATCATTACGATAGCTCCAAATGATCCCATTGCGCTATAGAGACATATAGAAAGAGACGGTCTGTGCCCCAGAGAGCCTATAATCTCCTAGATGAAGGGACTCGTATTATCCCCATTTTACCAATGGGGAACTGAGAGACAGAGGAAATAAGAGATGTGCCCAAGGTCAAACTTAGAGTCTGTCGAGCCCAACCAGACCATTGTGTATTTAACAAAGTGCTTTCGAGGTTTGTACACAGCAGAATTATTCCCATGCAATCGTGTCTGGTAAGAAGATGATGATGGACATATTTAGGGCATGCTTTAAGGATGCCACCAACACCACTTCCATGGTCAGTGATAATATGGACACCACCTGGGAAGAGAAAAAGAGGGAAACCTAGAGAAACATTACATAGAGCAACAGAGAAAGCAGCCAAACCTGTCAACATGACATTGAGAAGCCTGAACAGACCAGCACAAGACCAAAATAAACAGGTGGAGCCCCTATGCACCCAAGGGTGTGAGATGTTAAAGAAAGAAGAACTGTTTTAGGAGAGAAGCAGCAATGAAATATCAGAGCTAGGGTGAAACGTCCAGGGGAAATTTGGGGTAGCTAGATGCTGATGCTGCCCACCCTCATGTGCATCGGAGAATTGTGAGTTTGTGGGAAGGAGATGTTCTGGAAGAGTTCCCACAGCTGTCCATGCCCCAAACACCTCCTGTTGGAAGCAAGTGCAACCGCCCAGGGGAAGGCGAGGAGTCTGAGGAATTGGAGTCCAGACTCTTGGGTTCTCTTCTTGCACAAATCACTTAAACCCTGATTTTTCGCAGCTGCTGAGCACCCTCCACTCCAGTTGACGTCAAAGGGAGTTTTACCCATTCTGTGCCTTTGTCAGATGGAGATCATAGCACTTGCCTCCCTCGTGGGGGGTTGTGATGCTTAATCAGTGAGTGTCTGGCTGGTGAGGCTTGCCCACAAGCTCAGGGTTTAGCTGATCACCACATTTGGGGTCGGGAAGGAATTTTCCTCCAGGGCAGATCGGCAGAGGCCCTGCGGGTTTTTCACCTTCCTCTGCAACGTGGGGCACGGGTCACTTGCTGGAGGATTCTCTGCACCCTGAAGTCTTTAAACCACGATTTGAGGATTTCAATAGCTCAGACATAGGTTAGGGGTTTGATACAGGAGTGGGTGGGTGAGATTCTGTGGCCTGCGTTGTGGAGGACGTCAGAGTAGACGATCTTAATGGTCCCTTCTGACCTTAAAGTCTATGATTCTATGATAACACTTGCCTCCCTCATGGGGGGTTGTGATGCTTAATCTGACTCATGCTCATAAAGTGCTTTGATATCCTCAGCTGAAAGATGCTGTAGATGTGCAATGTATTGATATCCTCAACTTCTCTCCCCCATCTAAACAGCCCTATTGGACCCCAGAAAGGCCCCTGTGTCCCCCCCTCCCACAGCCTAGTGCAGCACAGAAAGCTCTGAACGCAGCCCAGTGACTCTGGATTCTTTGTCTTGTGTTTAGAGACAGTGATAAAATGCATTCATTACCCCATCTACAATGGGCTGGAAAGGAGGGAAAAGTGATTGTTTATTAGACAACGTGATACACCAATACCTTTTTGCTTCTACTGAAAAAAAACCCAAGAAGGTAATTTGCCAGGAAGCTCCTGTCACCGTTGGAAAAGAGAAAAAGGAGGCTGCTTTTATTACCCGCTTTATTTATGGAGGCATCATAACGACACAGACAAGTACATTAGTCGTGCAGTGACTTCGCTGTTGCCTGGGTAAAGACAAAGGAGCAATCAAATGGATGCATGTTTGCTAAATGCCGAACTCAATAGTCAACTGGAAAAAGCTTTTCATGTGTCTGAGTCCGGGAAAGGAAGTTGTATCATCGGGAGTTAATACAGATCTACGTATGCCTTTAATGTTAGCAGCATGATTTCAGTAGAGAGGCATGCAAGGGAGCTCACTGAGGAGAGGAATGGAGAGGTGTGGGATATGGGACACCTGCCTCTATCTATTGATGTAGTAATATTGCTGCTGTCACTAATCATTTCGGAGAGCCCACAACAGTAGCCCCACTGTGGAGAAGCAGACTTACTGTCCCCAGTTTACAGATGAGGAATGAAGGGGACTTGCCGAGGTCAGGCAGACTGACTGTGGCAGACCTGAAAACTGAACCCAGATTTCCATAAGGCCATACTGCCTGTGCTGGGATGGAAGGGTTTGGGCTTATGGTCTGCACAGGCTGGACTGATTCAGAAAGGATCTGTCAGAGTAGGCTGCGAAGTCTGACTAGATATGCAACAAGGGCCTTTGGTTCCAACAGAAAACTCCAGGCTATGGGAGAGCTGAAATCAGGGGGCAGTAACCCCAAGGCCAGGCTTGCCTCCCCCTCTTGTAAGTCCCTAGAGATGGGGCCAAGGAGACGGAGTTCTGAGCTGGATCCAGAAGGCTGGCTGGGACTCAAGGTTCATGCTGTGTCTGGGTGAGGGTATAGGCTCCATCGTTCTAGGTGACAACCAAACAAGGACCAGAACATACATCCTCTTCTGGGTTTGGATCAGCCCTGGAACCAGAACTATAGGGATGGGATGGGAATCTGAGGATCCCAGTCCCCTGAGTATGGCATGCACCATAGGCGAGTCACTTTTCAGTGCCACCTGTGCACAAGCAAACACCAGGCCACGAGACACTTGAATGAAGTGGACAGTGACCCTACCCTTATCATAGTCATCCTCAGCGCTCTCCATCTTCCTGTCCACATATAAATCACTGACATACAGTCCATGCCATAATCCGAGCAGAACCCAATCGCTGCATTCGGCTGGGAAAACAAACTCCCACTTTCCTCTCTTGCACCCATCTGGGTCCCAGATGGAGATGGAAGGACAGTTCTGCACATCACTGACATGTTTTAGTGAAGATGGGGCAGACATGAGGATAAATTTTAAGGCAGGACACAGTTTTCCTGCCTTCAGGCGGAAAACCTTCCTGTGTGCCCTTGGTCTACCTAGGTTGGCATCTTGCTTCCAGCAGTGCCCAATGAGCTGATGCTACAGAGAAAGGTAGAAGAATAATGCCATGTGCCCGGCCAGTTGGATAAAGCTGCACATGGAGAGAAAGAGGGAGGCAGTAATGTTCCTTCCTGACCTCTGCTGATGAGCAGCCAGGAGCCTGAAACATGAGATTTGACACTGACACTTGAGACCGCTACAATAAGCCAGAAGGATTTTTCGGCAGGTGATATAGACTTTGGTGGACTGAGATATGGTGTAAGCTTTTTGCTACCAGACCCAGACAGCTCTGAATTAAGTGGTTCAGCTGTGCAGTTGTTTATAATGCACAGAGTGATTGCTGGATCCAGCACTGTGTCCGCTGGGTGCTGCCGGCCTGCTATAGCAAGTCATTGAAGAGATTTTGAGCTCTTTGTTATCCTTTAGGCAGCAGTTCGAGCTGGATGGACAATGCATCCTAGTAGCCCATGAGCATCTTACCATCGGGTGGCAGGGGGAAGAAGGGGATGATGTCTCTTAAAACCTCTGGGGCTTTAGCTAGAATGGACTCAGAACACCCCAAAGAATTATCATTCTTGGCACAAGGCAAGGGTGTTAATCTGCTATTATCTAGAGCAGAAGGGAGGGATCAGGTTCAGAAACCCAAGTAAATGGAGGTTCATTTGGTTGTAATCAGTTATGTGAGTGTCGCCTGCCGAGAGAAAAGGGTAACAGGTTGTCCCTGCTTTGGTCACCTGGTTAGCATCTCACTTCCCACAACAGTCTGTTTGACACTTATTTATTCAAGCACAATAAGATCCAAGCTGTTGCCTCACACGTGCTCCATATGGTCTGACATTGTTCAGACACTTTGTTGGGGAGGAAAAGGAGAGATGTCTTCTAGCAGCTTGTGTGAAGCACGTGGCGCGACGACCTTCACCGGGGCCAGTGAGGTGGAGGAGGAGGAGACATCAAGAGCTAGAAAGGAGCAGGGTGTGAGGGGAAGGGGGACCCTCATATTACAGATCAAAAAGGGTCTCATCCAGTTACTGATGGACAGACTCGGGGCTAGGATCAGTTCCTGCTGGGACTGCTCCATCCAGGTTGATGCAGTCACACCAGGGATGCTCCGGGTCTGAGGGTTACTCAGAGACGGAGGAAATCACTGGGAATTTGTCCATGGATGAGCCAGCCTGTTGTTCGTCTGCCTTAGATGAGAGGGATGGCCTTGTGGCTAAGGCAACTGCACTGAGACACTCAGTTCCCTGACGTTCGGGGCAGGGCATCTTTCCGTGCTGTGTTTGTACAGCAGCTAGCCCAGTAGGGCATTGGTCTCGGATTGGGGTCCCACATGTTACAAATAATAATTTAATCACTCCGTGCCTCCCTCCCCGCTCTGTAAATTCGGAAGAGTATTCCTTCCTTTGTTGGTTGTGTTTGTTTCAATTGTAAGCACTTTGGAGTAAGGGCTGTCCCTTCCTACAGTATCTGTAATAATAGTACGCAGTGCTTATACAGCACTTTCTAGCCACCAATCTCAAAGCACTTTCCAAAGGAGGGTGGTATCATTATTCCCATTTTTATAGAAACCGAGGCACAGAAGAGTGACGTGACTTGCCCAAGGTCACCCAGCAGACCAGTGGCAAAGCTGGGATGAGAACTCAGCTTTCCTGAATCCCAGTCCAGTGCTCTATCCATCAGGCTTCACTGCCCTTCTTGTAGGTGTAGACGGCACCAAGTGCAGTGGAACTCCAATCTCTGTGAGGGTCTGTACTGGAATACAAAAGATAACAGCAAGCGCACCCGCAGCAGACCCACAATCGCCCTATCTGGATATACCATTACCTGCGAAGCGATCACTAACACAGCAGGAGCCCTTGCATGGAGGGTTGGAGCCATGCATCAAACAAAGATTGTGTTGGGAAAAAACGCCTACCAGGTACCATGTCACCCCAAGGGAATTAATGACTGTATGTGGTGGCATAATCCACCCAGACCCATAGGGCTGCTGCTGACTACAGCAAATATACAGCTACCGAACAGAGAAATGCTGCTCGTACCGGAAAGAGTATTTCAGATAGCAGCAACGCTGTAGCACAAGGACATTATTGTTAGGTGTATTATTGTAACTCCTAGAGGCTCCAGCCAAGATAAGGGATTTATTTAGGGTTGCCACCCCGTCTGAGGTACAAAAAACAGGACATCTAGGATAATCCCAAGCCCATAAAACTGGCCAGGTGGCAGTGTGTACTGAGCACCCTGACAGACTTCCCAGGGCAGCTGCCTCAAAAAGGGGACAATCCTGGGAAAATCTGGATAGAGGGCACCACTAGTCCCATTGTGCCAGGTGCTGTATACACATACCTGCCTTGCAGCGCTTATAAGCTACACAGACAAGACAGACATGAAGAAGGGTGAAAGGGCATATTGACATGCCCATTTTAAAGATTAGGGAAACCGAGGTTCAGCATGATGAAGACACACCATCACCAAATGGGTGCACTGTAACAGTTTTGCCTCACTGCCCAGCTTCGTACCAACAGGCTCTCTGGGGAACATTTGCTACATCTTCCCGCTGCAGGTGTTAGCAACTCTCCCCAAGGTCTCCCCTGCCGGTGTCAATCCTGTGAGTATGCCTCAGGCCTGCTCTGCTCAGCCTCCCCCACAGCTCTGTGGAGAGGGGCACAGTCGCCAGGCAGACAATACACTGTGGGTGCATAATGGGTCGGTGTCGGGCTGGTCTTATATACACAGCCATGTGTCGGTCTAGTACAGGGCATGCTGGCTGCAGAGCCCATGTTCACCTGCTCCTGGAATTCCCTCTAATGCCTTCCTCCATCTGCCCTGGGCTGTGTAACTTCATCCCATTCCCTTGCCAGCCCATAGAGTGTCACCTCCTGGTTTACACAGCTGCGCCGTGTGATGCAAACTTAACTTACAACAGTCTGTGATTTCTGTCCGCAGGCTCTGAACATGAGGGATAAGAGCCACACGCCAAGGCTTAAGGCGGGCTGGCCTGCCCCAGAAAGAGGTGGGCAAAGCAGGGTTGAAGGAGAATGAAGGAGAATGGTAAAAAAGCACACGTTGCTGAGAGCCCCTGCAAAGCACTGCAGACCCATCTGTCTCTGACAGGAGCAGGTACGTTAGGCACTAAGGAGTTTTTTCCTCCACTGATGGATAGTCTTTCCAGAGGGTTATTAACTGTGCTGGACCTTAACCCTTTTGGGTGATCTATGGACCAGGAACAGGTTCCAAGTATTTGGCACTCCAGCCATGGATTGTAAAAAAAGAGAAAAAATTGAAGCAGTCACTCAAAGCTTCGCCATCTGTCAAGGCGCGCGTTCGTGTGCGGGTGCGCGTTTCTGCAATGGAATGATGGAGGAAGGCCAGCTGGCTGGCTCAACGCATCATTTCTCTTAGAAATGAAGACACTTCAATTTGTTTCCACAAGCTCCAGCTGCTCAAAACAATTCAGAACAAGATGACCAGGTTTAGGAAACAAAACAAAACAAAAAAGTCACAGAAAGAGGAGCAGAGGTTTTCAAGATAGAAATGTCTAAGGGGAGGATGCAGTACATTGGTTAGTTGGTACAGCTCTGACCCTTCATTTGGTATGATCAACATTTTGCAGGAAAGTGATCCCCGGTTTCGGTAGATGTTAAAGCCACAAATCAGCAAGTGGCGAGTTCCTTCCTTTGTATGCCAAGCAGCTGTTTTGTTCGGGTCTCTGTGTTTCAAAGGCATAGCAAGAAATGACCAGGCCAGATTCGGACCTCAGTTACAACATGTTTCATTAGCAATAAGTGATGTGGCAAGTAGGAAACAGAACTGAATGTGCATGTTAAGAATCCATCCTTACAATACTGAGGTTCTACTATTTGCCAAGCAGCAGTCAGCCCTGGCTTGCATTCCCAAGCCCCTGGCCCTTCACAAATCTAGATCTCTCCTGAAACCAGATCCAGTATTGCTAACGTCAAGTAATTCAAAAATCATGAATCAGGTCCCTCAAATGATGATATTCTCTTAATAATAATAAAACAAGATTTTGAGTTCTTTTTATTTCCATGCTGGGCTTTGACCCTTTAGGGTGCACTAACTTCACATTTCCAAGCTTTCATCTGAAACCATGAGGGTTAGAAACTTTCAATTTTTTTTTAAAGGAAGCTGTGGTTTTCATATTTTCACTTCTCTCCAGGAGCTGGGGTTTGAGGAAGAACGTCAAATATCACAACACTCACAACCAAATCATGAGAGCTAGCAACACCACTGACCTGCTTTCTCCTTCCCAGTTGGGTGTAAACCTTTCCTAATGCACTGAAATCAGTGTAGTTACTCCAGATTGACCCTGAGATAATTGAGATGAGAATATGGCCCACATTCTCAACGTCAACTGTAGTACATCCTATCAACTGTCTTCTGTGAACACAGAAACCCACCACTAGGTGGCTCAGTGGTGCATATGCTGGGGCTATCCCCGGAATAATGCATAACAGAGGCAGAACTCACTTAATTAGGGTGAGGGGTACAGAGTAGATTAAGTGATTTGCCCAAGGTCACATAGGAAGACTGTGGCTAAGCCAGAAACTGAATGAAGATCTCCTGAGTCCCAGGCTACTGCCATGTCCAGGAATTATGTCCCAGGTTACTGGAGACCTAGTTACACCACCAAGTGGCCATCTATCTAGCAAGAATTGCACTGAACTCCTCAACTCATTCCCCAATGACAAGTGTCAGAGGGGAACAATTTCTGGTCATTGCTAGGCTGCTAGATTCGAACCCAACACCTAGAGGTGAAAGTAGGGTGACCAGACAGCAAGTGTGAAAAATCGGGACAGAGGGTGGGGGGTAATAGGAGCCTATATAAGAAAAAACCCCAAATATCGGGACTGTCGCTATAAAATCAGGACATCTGGTCACCCTAGGTGAAAGGCTCAGTGCATCCTGACACCAGTCCCCTGAGGCACGAATGCCCCCTTTTCAAAGGTTTTCCTCGGCCTGGAGAGCATCTTTTCCTTGTGGCTGCAGCACGGCTCTGCGCTCAGCGTAGCAGGTACGTATCCCCCTAGCCGAGATCTGTGAGAAATGGAAAGTGTGGGCCTGCTTGTTAAAGGACACCAGGGCTTTTTGCAGGGTAGCTGTGAAATGATTTGATGGGAGCCCAAAGTGGTGTTATGAAAGGCGACAGCTACTGCTGTTGGACAGCATTTGAAAATGTGAGTGATAATCAAGGTGTCATTTGTATTCTCCTTTCTCTGATCAAAGCCGGAACTCAATGGACAGCAAAACATCGGCTTCTGTGGGGAGGAAATACAAAGCTGCCAGCGCACCCCCGGCGCTAACTGTTAAGAACCCAAAGCACTTCCCAGCTGTCAAGAGAAATGTAACTGTTTATGGCCTTCCATTCCTTTGAGCCTTTAACAAACAAACAAACAACATGCGCTTCCTTCTCTTCCTTGGTATTCATTAGGATCCTTTTTAGTCATTATTCATCTTTTTACTTATTTGTGGTGGTGGGAGCACCTAGGAGCCCCAGTCATGGACCAGAACCCCATTGTGCTAGGCACTGTACACACCCAGCATAAAAAGCCAGTCCCCACCTCAAAGCGCTTACAATCTAAGTAAAAGTATGAGTATCCGTATTAATAATAATACCTTGCTCTTCACAGATCTCACTGCACTTTGCAAAGGAATATTATATATGATATATATGTTATAGATATAGAGCATTGCCCCCGTGTCGCATATGGGGAAACCGAGGCACGGAGCAATTAAGTGACTTGCCCAAGGTCATCCAGTGGCAGAGCCAGGACCAGAGCCAAGATTGCTGAAGTTCCAGGCTCCACTGTCTCCCAGGCCAATGGGTACCAGTCGGTCTTGACACTTCTCTCCCCCCTGCCGGTGTAGATCAGCTATAACTTTGTCAAGGTCAAAGGAGTTACCCTGGTGGTGCGTGAGAGGAGAACTGGGCTCATTAGTGGTATTGCTCAGCATCCCATTGTGCTAGGTGCTGTACAAACACAGAGTAAAAGGGGGCCAGGAGAGTGGAAGGGGGCAGCAGAGAGAGTATGTCGGATTTTACTGATCGCTTTGGAACAGTCAGCAATATTCCATGCAGAGGGAAAGCAGTGGGTAGCGGATGGCCAGGTTTTAGGCTGGGCTTCTAGAGGATCTAAGTAGCCCACTTCCCCTGGGACATAAACACCTAACTCCCTTAGGTTGTTTGGAAAATGCCAGCCTCAGTCAGTGTGAAATGTAAATGCCAGCCCGGGTGAGTTCCCAACACCCCAGTCTCAAGCGGGGGCAAAGGGAATCAGCTGCCGATCGTGCTGGTGAATTATTTTGGCCGAGGTCGAGTGGTTTAAACCATCTGGTGGCTGGGCTGAGTTTCCCCATGAGCTTGTCCCACCCGCTCTTCCCCTGTGACTCTGGAGGGAGTTAAGAAGTTTGTGCATGCTGTCCAGACACGCACAGCCCAGGGCCCCTCTGGTTTTCTCAATCAGAAGTATGAAATATTTAATCAGGGATTAGCTGAGACTGCGGCATCCTGCTCATCCCTGGCATAGGGAGTGTTGGCCAGGAAAGTGTAATGAAGTCATGGGGGGAGGAGGGGAATCCCAGCTGTCATCCAGTCTAGGGGAAAAGGCTCACCATTCACAAGAGCCCTGTGCCTACTCTCCTCCATCTCAGTTTATATGCTGAGGCCCGTGGGTGCAGGTAAAGGACTTGGGGAGCTTAGCCAGTGCCGCGGGGGTGTCCAGGCTGTGCAGAGGTAGGGATGGATTCTCCCCTGGCTGGACTCTTGTGTTGTCATTTACACATCTGTGCAACGTGGTGCAAACTGCTACCAAATCAATGCTCTCCGCAAAGTTCAGTTCCCACTGTGCACAGGTGGACAACACATGGTGCAAGGGACTCAGGTCTTGCTGCAAATAGCTCCCCTGTAACCAGGGAGGTAATGCCCTGAACTTCGGAAATCTGAAGGCAGATTTTGCAGCTTGTTCCTAGCTGTAGAACAGGCTGACCTGCAGGATATGAGCCTGTTACAGCACCAGCTCTAGGTTCTTGTCTTGTAGCTCACAGTGTAGATGCTGGTGATTTTAGCTCAAGTGGTCCTGGGTTCAATTCCCAGTCCTGAGCAGGATGGCAGCTGCCCCATGAACTAGGGGCTTGGCTGGGATTAGAACTATTGTGGACTGGGCAGGTTGCATGTGCATCTCTTCAAATCACTTCATTCTGTGCCTCCATCTGGTCTCGGACACACAGGGGGAGTGACTTCCCAGTGCAGGAGACATTGTTCCTGAAAGCAGAAGATGAAAAATAACTGCTGGGTCAAACTCCTCCTCTTTTGCATCTACCTCCTGCTTGGCAGAATATGTGACTCTTGCTAAATACTCTCCTCCTCTCCTTGACCCCACGGCCAGGCCTGGGGGAGTTTCTCTACCACTTTCTTCTGAGTCAGTTAAAAAGTCTTGGGAATATTCGTCATTCTGACATGTTCCTTTCCCAGAGACTCTATATGAAGCAACCATCCATCTTCTGTGTTCCACACAGATCCCTTCCTGCAGGCCTGGGGTCTGGGCTTACCTTGGAGAAACAAGGCACGGGGGAGACAGTTCACCTTGATTTATCACCTATGCAGGGAGATGGGGAAAGAGAGGATGCTGAGTTCTTTCCTTCAGGAGAATTTCAGGGAGTGGAGGATGAAGCCGGCACTGCTCTAGCCCGATCGATCTGTCTGTATCTCCCAGCCCAGGTGGAAGCAGATTGATGTCTCTCTTTTTTTAAATTCCTTTTGATTGTTAACTGAGTGCCCAATTTTTTTTTATCACCTCATTCCCTTACTACCTGATCCTCCGCCTATCCCTTGGAGAGAGATACATAAAGTGGCTTGATATAAAACATGGGGAGTTTGACACTGTATTTCTTATCCTGAAGAAGGGCTATTAGGAGAATAAGTAAAGCAGATGTGGTTATGCTCAGGAGTGGTGCTAAATAATGGAAAAGGGCCAGCCCGGATTTTGTCAGTGCCTCAAATGATGCAACCCACAATGTTTGTACCTACAGGAGCGGCAAACCCCGACTACCCTTGCCTGCAAATTTGCAAGCAGAGGCTATTCTAATACCTGCAGCAGGCATTAACTCAGACTGTGCTAATACCTAGCAGCATCTCTAGCTAATACACCCGTGCACACAGGTATTTGCTAACGCATGCGCAGGATAAGCTGAATTTCAAAACAGCCCACTAAGATTTTCAAGGCCTGAGCACCCACAAATGGGCCTGATTTTTAAAAGTGCCCAGCAGTCATTGGGCCCCCAATGGTCAAAGCGCTTTTGAAAATCTGTCTATGCATTCAGCTGCTGCACAGTGTTATTAATGCACTGTACTAAGCCCCCATCCTCAGAGTGCACTAAAAATACATGGATTAACCCAAACCAGCACCAAATGGCTCAGCTGCAAATCAACCTTCTGCATGGGAGTGTAGGTGGGAGCAGTGGGAGGGAGCTACGAGACCAGACCGAGAGGATCGACAGCAAGTTCTGAAAACAGCCAGCGCGTGGCCATGTAGAACATTGGCTGGGAGGCAGTTTCACACACTTCACTCGGCTGCTGAGAAGGCTCTGCCCCAAACCAATAGGTCTAGGCTTCAATCTGTACCTCCCGATTGGTCTGTCCACGTGGTGTCTGAGCGCCAGCGTTTGATGGCATTTGGATCGAGGGTTTAGGATTAGGCCATCTTCCTCTGAAACAGCTGGTTCTGGCCACTGTTACAGAGGGGGGTAGGTCTGATCCAGTCTGGAAATGTGTGTTCCTATATTCCATTATAAAGGTAGGGGTTGCTTGCAGGCTTAATTTGTAATGAAAGAGGTGCCAGAGCTCAAGCAAGTTTTTTTACTTTCATAACTGATGTAGTGAGTCCTGAGTTGCTGGAGCTATGAATAGCCAACCAGAGGTGCCAGGGCTCAGCCCTGGCAAACTCTGGCACAAATTAAGCACTGGTTGTTTGCATCTGGATCCTGGCTTGGAAGTCACATGCCCTGACCCCAGGTTTGGTTCTCAATCCCGCTCTGCGGATGGGAGGAGAAAGGACTTCATTGTTTTCCCACAATCAAAGAAGATGCTCTTCCCTGCTCCAGAATCCAGGAAGTTGCCAATTGGCTGGTCACAAAGAAGCCACCAGGAAGCGTCACCTGAGGCTAGTGCAAAGCGGTTGCTCAGAACTATCTTCTCCGGCAGCCATGCTGGTCCCTTCAGCAAGGTGGGATCAGTGATGCGGAAGAGGAAAGATAACTCCAGAGACCCCCCCAGCATTTTCTGCTCACTGGGGTGGAAAGTTACTGTCACCGGAATGTGCACTAACTCCGGTCCCAACTGCATTTCAGCTGGAAAGAGGGCAAAGGGAGGAGGAAGGAGTTAGACTCCAAGTGAAGCAGAGAGGAAAAAGCATCCAGCACACGCTGTAGCTGCAAAGCACCACTGCGCACATTAGAAAACGCAGGCGAGGGCAAGCTCTGGGCTGCACACAGTGCTTGCTGAACAAAGCGACTGAGCCTGCACTTGGAATCCAATCTCACAGGCAGCTGCACCGGGTGCTATCTTGGCTGCATCCAGGGCACACTGGAAAGGAACAGCTGCTGTGGGTATTGTGAGGCACCGAAAGCTCAGCCCCCCCCCCCCCCCATCTCGGTGACGGTCTTCCACATGGGCTGCACATGAGGATTTCCTCTCTACACCATCCCTCGGGGGTGCCCGGGGAACTCAGTTTCAAACTCCCAAGACTCGTCTGTTGGTTCCACCCCAAATTCTCCCTGACAGGTACATGCATCCAGCACCATGTTTACAGACCCTTTGGAGAGAACACACCAGAGCTGCCCAGGAGACGTTCCAAATGATGCTTGGTACTAGCAGGGCTCTGCAGAGGGAATCAGAGCCAGGGTTCACCCATATCCTCTCTACAGCCCCTTCCATCTGCCCCTGCCGCTACCGAGCCTGCAGGGAAGCCTCCTGAACAAAGATCGCATCTGTCCTAGTCTGCACTGGATACCTCCTTTAAGTAGCAATTAGAAAGGAGAGCAGACCAGGTCCCCACAGTGCCTGCCCAGCACTCTTAACTTTTCTCTTCTGTTCTCACTGCCTGCTCTCTGCACTCCCTGCAGTCAGTGCCGTCTGTTCTACAGCACACGGAGGTTCCCAAGGCGAATGCACTGGAGCCTGCTAAATTGTGCAGCTGGAGTTCAAGGGCCCTGTTGCAGCATCCTCCTGTTGCATTGGATCTAGCAGCCACGCCTTGGCCAGAAGGCCCCTACAGCCAGCTCCTGTGCATCCCCAGCTCCACAAGGGATTTCAGAGACAACTGGAGGATGATGGATTTCCTCTTGATTCTCCCGCAAACGGCCGCCACCAAAGCCATCTGTGCTTCTCTGAGTCTTTCTGCTCTACATCCCCTGTGCTGCCTTTTCAAGACACCAACTTTGATGTGCCTGCCAATTCCCAGCTACGCAGTCAGAAAGGAACACATGCCTCTCTCAATGTGAGGACAGAATACACCCCTGTATTCATGCCCTACACACTATTGTCACCATTATGCGGTGTAAGGTATCATTTGAAAACTAATAATTTGCTGGTCAGCATTATCCTGATAAAGTGTGTGGCAACATTGTGGAGTGATAAGATTCCCTGTCTGGTGTTATAAACACATATTCCGAACCCAACAGCCCGGCACAAACAGAAACTGGCAAACAGGTCTGTCCTAAACAAAGGAATTTGTGCTCTGCTTAGTTTGCATTTAAGCAGTTAACAAAAGGGAGGACAACCAGGAAAGGAAGACAAAGGAAGTTCAAAGAGGTGGAAAAACCCATCAGGGAATCTCCTTCCACATAGACTCTTTGGCTCCTGGTTCTCAGCTAGAAATGTTTTTCAAGAGGGGGATTGAAATAAAAAAAAAAAAAGGAGGGACAGATACCCCAAGGCCCCCCTCCCTGCCCATCACATTCTCTGCATCTCAAGAAACAAAGGAAGCCTCCCTTGGACTCTGGGAAGAAGGGATTTTGACCTTCAGAGTCTGGTCAGTAAGGCTGCTGATTTAGTTGGGAATTGGTCCTGCTTTGAGCAGGGGGTTGGACTAGATGACCTCCTGAGGACCCTTCCAACCCTGATATTCTATGATTCTCTGTGGTGAGAAACTTTGCTTGAATCTGGTTCAATTTGTTGTTAGGAATTAGTCAGAATTTTATCTTTATTTTTCTCATAACCATTTCTGAGGTTTCTGCCTCATTGCTTGTACTCACTTAAAATCTCTCTTTGTTGTTAATAAATGTGTTTTATCCCATCCAGTGTGTTCCAGTTGAAGTAGCTGGGTAACTCCATTTGGGGCCACAAGCTGTGTGCACATTGTTTCCTTGAAGGAATAACGGACTCGATATCTTTGCTCTGTCCAGGAGAGGGCTGGGCAGGACAGGACATATGTTTCTGGGGGGAAATCTGAGAATGGGAGCATTGGGGTCACCTGTGGTAATCTTTAAATCTGGCAAGAGCCGAGGGATACCTGGCGAGCTGCAGCAGACAGAGACATAGCTTGTAGTGACCAACATGCTAGGGACTGTTTGTGAGCAGCAAAGCATTGTAAAGGGCACCCCACATTAGAGGGCAGGGGTGACACTGGACTGTACCCCTGGCACATCACAGAGGGTATAAAGGGAACATCTGGCTAGAGGGTGAATCAGCTGGGCCAGATTCTGCACTGACTCACCCCACTGTTCAATCCTATTGAAATCAATGGGGCGGCATGAGGCATAGGACAGTGCATAGATTTACCCGCCCCTGTGCCCTGTTACTTGCTAGGAGCTTGGAACATCAATTCAAGAAACAGACTTTATCACGTGCTTATTGGGGGTGAAAGCAACTGAGGGATCCCAGAGGAGCAGGGACTATGGGGCAAAGAGGAGGCCAGTGCTGGGAATGACAAGACAGGGGTTATAACGTCGTGCTGTGTGCAATCCACCCTGGTGACGGCCTTGAGCATGACAGCAACAGCCAGAAAAAGAGAGCCCTTGGCAACGTGGGAAAGAAAGACAGACAGGGACTTATCAAGTCCTTTATGAAGACGAGATTATCATCCCTGCTGTGCAGCTGAGGAAAGAGGTGACTGCAAGGGATGTGCCCAAGGTCACCATTGGTTTCCCTCAGGCCTTTCCCCCCAGCTCTCCTGACTCCCGGTCCTGTGCTTTCACAGCTAGATATGATGATGCCATGTATTGCAGCAGCCCCACTGAGCAAGGCACTGTACAAACTCAGAACGAAGAGCTGGACCCTGCCCCAAAGAGCTTACGGTCTAATGACTGCTCCTGACATGCACTCTGAGGCCCTCACGCCTGTAATTTCTCTCTAAGGGTAACACATCCAGTCCCTTCTCCCTTCCCCAGTTTCCTGTGAAAGTATCGCATTACCTGGGGAAAGTGTAAGATGTCAATGCAAAAATCGCTTCCACTGGGGAGGAGCAGCTGTGGCACGCTAAAAGGCCTGACCCCAAGACCAATGCTGATCTAAAGACCAAGGGGAGTCTTCCCATTCATTGGGTCATGCCCTAACATCCCTGGTATTGACAGCTTTCCCAGCTCCAGAACCATTTCCTCTGCAAAATCATTCGGTGAAGTCGGGTAAATCAATTTACGTGGTCCAGAAAATATGATCTGGAGCCCTGCAAATGCTCCTTGTTATTCATCTCCAAGCTGGCTGTTTTTCCAGCAGATGGGCAGTTTCTTGCCTCCATTATCAGGGGACAGGTAGGATGATGATGCTCTACCCAAGAAACCACACTGCCTCTCTGATGGAGTAGACCTATTCTGTCTTATGTAGTTTCTTATACTGTTCCCATCACCCTGGCATCTCAGAACCAATACATGAACAGATCCAGGCACAGGCAGGATCCATGCAGGCAAACTGTTGTACCAGTGAAGAGTCACAGTATCTAAGAAGGGACTTTAAATGTCTCCACTGGGGCTTTGCAAGGGCATAACGGTCTGGCAGGGATCCCACTGCAGAATCAAGGCCATAGCTGGGACCAGTAATTTGACTGTACAGCATCTCCCATGTTAGTGCATCTGAAGGAGGCAAAATTGGTTCCCAAACAGCCACGGATGCCATGTTTGCCTGCAACCTGGAAGGACAAACTAGAAAGGAAATTGCAGAGAAAGCTAAATGGGGGGAAAAGAACTTTTTCTTCCTCTAAGTCTTTTCCAAGCAATGCAAGTTGGATTTCATCTGTTGTCAATCCTCCTTGCCACTGTCAGCACTCGGGAAGTTAAAGTCCCTAATTCTCCTGCACACTCTGTAGGCTAGTTTGGTAATGTCTGTTTTATCCTTTCTGTAATGAATCCCATCTCCTCCTCCCTGGGCTGCGATCACTATTGATTCCATCCTGACACCTCGGTTTGTTTTCTGTCGGCTCAGACATTCACCCTGCTCAGCTGGCTGGGCAGTTTCTCCTCTCCTATCTGTAATTTCCTCTCTCATTACTGCTGGATTCGTTCTCGGGCTCAGTTTTGCCACATGCCAAAATGGCTCTAGGGTTTTCTGTATTAACTCTGTGGTGCTCTCTCATCCGCCTCCACCTGATGGGATTAGTGAGGAGCAGACAGTGATGGGATGAAGATGGAAAAGAGGAGGCAGGGCTCTGCTCTTTTCCCTTGTTTGACTCCTGTGTTGCATCCTCTCTTTGCTTGACAATACTACACCAGTGCAAAGTACCAATGGTGAGCTTGTTATGCACACGCCTGAGCAGACCTTGCACATGCATTCATCCGCTGGTGCATTGTTCCTAATGCAGAGCTTCTGGACGATAATATGCTGTATTGCACGGTACAACATCTGGGTAATTAAACAGGTGAGTGAGACTGAGCAACAGGGTTGTAGTGCATGTGGGTACAACATACTCCAGAGCTTTGGGTGCATGAGATATAGAGCAGAGAGGGGCTTCAGTGCACATGCATTGTAGAAAGTGCACACAGTGTATGAGATTCCTGCACACTGCCTTCATGTTTCAAAAATTCATCTCTCTCATCCAAAATGCCTGTTACTGACACAGCCCACTGGTTGTGCCATCTTCCCCCACTGCTGTCAGGAGCCGGCCAGCTGAGATCAGAGACCATCCCCTTTTACTGTTGGGAGCTCACGGAGTGAACGCATGGCCACTGCGCATCTCCCCTGCCACGCCACTTTCCACAGACGTGGCAACAAGCGGCACGGAGCTGAAAGCACATTCCGGGCAGCCACCCACCCCTTCCCGATACTGCGTCAACTCAGGAAGGTTCATCTTGCAGGTTATTAAATTAATTTGCAAAGTAGGACTGAGGCGGGAGGCAGAAATTACAGCCATTCTAAATGTCGAGGACATGTAGCAGCAACGTGAGGCGACTCCCCGTGCGGGCTGCTCTTCTGCAGTGTCCCTGTAAGTTTCTTGGCAGGGTTATTTCCTGTGCCACTCTGCATTAGGGAAGAGCTCACTGCAGAGTAATGGCCGTCACTCCAGCTCTCTGGGACTCCCTTTGCACAGAACGTGTGATCTGAATGTGCTAAGAGGCAGAGTGGACTGGGGAGAAGAGGGAGGACAGGGGTGAGGGAGAGAGCAGATGTGCTGAGATAAAGGATCTAAATATATCTGTATGTGCACATGCCCATGTGCGTTACAGGTTGAGCTGGCAAATGATAGAGAGTTTTCAGTTCCCTGGTGATTCTGAAAAATAGGGGGAAAAAATCATTTTGGGTTGAACCAAAACTAAAAATGTTTCAAGTTTATTGGTAAAATTCAAAAAAGTGTCTTTTAAAAAAGGAAGACATTGTTTTGGGTCAAATGAAGTGTTTCAGCTGAAATGTTTTGTTTCAATTTTGAGCATTTTTTTAAAGTTTTTAAAAATTTTTAAAACAAAATTAAAGGGAACGGTGACTGGAAAAATCGAAACGTTTCCATTTGTTTGGATTTTTCCCTCCTAGAATCGGTGAAATCAAACCCAAATTCGCAAAATGTTTCATTGTCACCAGATCTCAATTTTTTCCCAAAAAAGGTTTGTCGAAAAATTTCTACACAGCTGTAGTTACAGGTTCTCATGCTTGTCTGAGACACCTGTGGTGGGGACAGGCTCTGCCAGCGGGACACTAAACTGCTAAAAACAGCAGTGCTGACGTGGGAGGAGAGGCACTCCTGGGGCGAGCAGAGAGCTTTGTAGGATACATACCCTTAAGCTCTGGTGTGTCTTTACTCACCTAAGTAGTGCCTCACTGCCTACACTATTTATAGCCATACCAGGGGGCATGCAGTGTATGCTACATGCCACCATAAGGAGCATGCAGTACAGGCATATCCCCAAGAGTCAGAATTTACTTTACTTTCAACTCATTAGCCTGGCTTTTCTCTCCTGCTTTTTGCACGGCCTGAAGGCCTCCTTTCCCCAGGCGGGATTCCATTATGCACAGCACCATCCCCTTCACGATGGAGGACTCCAAGCAGCTAAAATGTTTTTCTTGGTAGCTCCAGATTAAACGAAAAGATCCATTGGTCTTGCTGGATTCTGCAAATCTCCTCCAATAAATTTCCAGTTGAGCTTTCCCTCCCGCCATTTAAACAAAGAGTGATTTTGTTTGTTTCTCTTTCAGAGATTTAGCATCAGAGACAATGACAGCTCAACACACAGAGCCTGATTCTGACCCCATTCACATTGGGGTAACTCCAGGGCCTTCACTGGAGTTACTCCCAATTTACTCCAGAATGAATGAGCAGAATCATGGCCCTGGAATTTAGGCTGGGACTCTCTCTCATGTGCTGCCCTTTGAGATCACTTAATCTTTGAGGGCTTGCTCGTTGTGGTGGGGAATGAATGGCGGCAGCGAACAATACCCTGATGGCTAAGGAGACAGAAGCGGAAATGTAGAGTCATGGTGGGAGAGAAGTGAGACAGGATTCCATTGCAGGTAGCACATTGACTGCAGAATGAGCCCTCAGGAGAGGTGGCCTCATACCAAAATGTTTGGACCCGGACCTTGAATTTTGAAGACGGTTTACGGATATTTGTACCCAGGGTTTCTGATGGCACCTTTAAAAAGGAAGACATCTGGGCTGGAGCCAGAGGTTTTGTTCAGGGCCAGTGCTACGTCATAAACCACAACCACATACATTTAGAGACCTTGGTGGTCAGATGGGATCACACTCTGAACCTTCAGCCCAGCAGCCACAGGAAAACCGCTTCATCTAAAGGAAAAAAACACCCTTCCCTGTAAATAGCAGGCTGCTCTGGTCACTGGGGAAGTGCAGACATACCCAAAGTCGCACAAATTAGGCCAGGGTTCTCTATCTCCCCTAATACCACCTGTGGTCCTTAGTGTCAATTTATAAGTAGTTTCTACAAGCCCAGGCTGGATCAAGTAGCCATGGAAAGGACTGTGCGTCAGGACAGCACAAATTCCAGATTCCGCAGGGCAATCAAAGATCTCCTTTAAAGCACCACAATTCATCGCAAGGGGATCTCCCCTAATACAACCTCGGCACATGTTGCTATGACCTGTGTCTGAGCTCTTGTGGTGCTTACTGTGAGCCCTTTATCCTGGCCTTCTTAATGGAAGTAAGGTCCACAGCTATGGGATTGGTGCCTTTATAGTCCCCTTGGTTTCTCCACCTTCTGTTCACCCAGTAATGGATGTCAGGCCAAAGCGCAGTAATGCACAACATGAATATCTTCAACATGTCTATGATATGCTCTAGTAATTCGATATCAAGATACGTCTCTCCTTGTGTTCTTCTTCTGATTCCATGCACACACGAGAATGAAAGATAGTCTTGTGCTTAACGCACCGGCTTATTCCCAGGGCTGCTGTATACTGCGTGTGTAATCCTGGGCAAGTCATTTCATCTCTCTGTGCCTTGTCTTTTATATCATTTATTTGTATTACGGTAGCAGCGAGAAGCCACGATCTGGGATCAGAGCCTCATATCTATGGTCAAAAGACAGCCCTTGCCCAAGAGAGCCTGTGATTTGGTTAATCACCAGATGCAAGAGGTAGATTTGGATAACAGACTTTCTATATTCTACAGCAGGCTCACCTTGGGTTTAATTATGTTATATTTAAGGTCTTAGGCATCTAACACGTTGGCTGTTTCCCTGCTAAAAGGAACTATATGTTCTGCTCTGTTTGCTTCCACCCTGCCCCTTAAACGCAAGCAGGAGAACAAGGGCTAAGTCTTGCTAGAGAAGGACACAGTAACAGATGTGCCTGTGACACCATAACAGGTTGAAGTTGCAAGCAGGTAATTTTCTCTCACTTCAGAATCCCCATCGCATCCACCCTTATCAGTCACTCTACATGAAGGTGTTGAATTGACTGGGAAGAAGAGTGCCTAGTGCTAAATCTTCAATTCCTACAGCCACGTCTCAAATCACTTTAGGGGCTATTTTTTTTTTTACAGCCATATAAGGCTTAGAAGCCCCACTTTGATTCTTTTGAGAATAAATTAGACTCATTATCTGTTAAAGTGTCTGACTTAGAGAGAAAATTTGAATTGGCTGAAAAAACATTAATGAGATCCAAGAAATATTAGGAACTCAAGAAACTAAGGAGGAGAGGACATGGGAGTGTTAATTAAATGCTCCTCCGTAGAAATGTGGAGGCATTAGAATATTTCTCTGAGATGCGGAATGTAAGTGGTTTGGCTTCTCCTGAGGATTATAAAAGGGGAAGGATATGTACAATGCTGTGACCATTTCAAAAAAATTGTGTTGGTAATTTGAACCCTCCCCATGCAAATATTTAAATGTTCCAAGGTTGCTCTAACATGTGCCCAGTTGCCAAGGGCCCCAAAGGGATGTTCTTTTAGCGGAGGATCACCGGAGAGCAGACCTTCACCCACACCCCGTGCTATGTAAATAAACAAAGAATAAGAAATCAATACGTAGCTCTTCTCTGCTGCTTCATCTCTATATTTACAAATGGGGCCCAGAATCATTGGCCCTGCTTTACAGGTGGGGAAACTGAGGCACCGCGTGGGGCTATGACTAAGTGTTATGTTGGGAGATAGTCACTGAAGGAGGGCAGGAAATGAGCAAATCCTTAACTGAGCGAGTCTAGTGTTTTGGGTTCTGTTCAGTCTGGGCTTTGGGGGAAGGTTCTAAAGTCTCCCCGACTTATTTGGTCACCCCTAGTCCTAAACTTCTCAGTCCCTGAGCCAGGATCTGCCAGCGTTTTGAAAGTGAGCACTCACTCCAGAACCTGCCTCTCAGGAGCCATCGTATCCATCTCCTTCCCCCTCCCCTACCTTTGGCCCTCCTTGTGGATAAATCCAGATGGGCTGAAACCTTAAACAAAAAATGTTAATGTAAAGCCCACTGAGATTAAAGACGTGACTGTGTAATTCCAGAAATGTGTAGAGCAAAATCCATAAAGGTTACATTTAATGTCAAGGAGAGGAAATTTCATCTTGCTGGAGCTGCCTATCATCTGAAGGCCATGAGATACAGGGAAACCTAAAACACAAAGGCCTGCTTCTTGCTCCAGTGCAGTGGCTAGCGTTTGCCACTTGCCACCGGACTACTGCACTTGCCCCTTTCCATGCCAGGACAAGAATCAGCTGATTGAAGAAATCAGCTGGCTGCAGACCCCTTGAAACGTGCTTAAACAGAGTCCACAAATGATTAAATCCATGTTCTCTAGCTGTGAAATTGATAAGAAAGGGGAAGATTGTTCAAAGCAATTATCCCTAGATGGGCCCAACCCCTGAGATCATAGCCTGAGTGAGCTGATGCCAGACAAAGCTCCCCACCATTGGGAAAGCGTATTTGGCACTGGAACCTGAAATCCTGGAAGTTTAGATGCATTTAGTTTAGATCCCAATCCGAATCTAGAGCTTTGCACCTTACCTACAGCTGCCAATTCCCTGAATGGGGGAAACTAGATGCAAGGGTGGCAGGGAGCAAGTCCAAAGTGTTTCAGGCCAGGGCTGTTATGCAAACTAATTTCTCTGCTTAGATGAGTAAAGGGCCAATAACACTGGGGATGAACCAGTAGTGGGCCAATAACCCTGGGGATGAACCAGTACCAGAAGACAGACTGTATCTACACAAGTTCTTGCCAATGCACCTCAACTATACCTTACCGGCATCACTCTAGCTACTCTAGATGCTAGGATAATACCAACAATAGCAACATCAGTGTCTATCAGAACCTCCCCATCATCGAGATAGCTTCGCTATCCTGCCACACCTCTCAACCCAGCAGCTACAAAAGACCACTCCTGACTCTGAGCCTACATACAGAACTGCTAGTGCTCATCTGCCCAAACCTGAAGCACCACTGCTTTTCTACTCCTCAGTGTCTCCTCCTTCCAGTTTCACTGGATGGTTTTTCTCCCTGTGGCCAGTTCCACTAGGGACCTAGACTGACTACATTAAATCCAGATCTCCTGGCTTGAGCACTGAAAAGAGTTTAACCTCCACCCATTGGTCCAGTGTCTTGCTGACCCACATACAGAGCTCACGGCACCTCTTTGCGAATGTATTAGATGGGAGCAACCACTGCTGCCGAGGTGTCAAAGCCTCATTCTGCAAGTGCAGACTGTGCAAAATCTGAACTGGCCTCTCGCCTTCCTGGAAGCTGGGAACAGCCTGGCAGAGCTTTATAATAAGAGGTGTGACACACTCTTTCTCGCTCCCTTAATATATGGGCTTCCTTTTATAGGGAGACAGGATTACAGATGAGTTTGGGGACTGCTGGTTGCAGAGCTTAATCACTGCACAGATGACATTATTCTTGAGAGCTCCGACTTCTGCTGCTTCTCTCACATGTGTCGTGGGCCTGGGGGAGAAGCAAAAGACAGACTGTATCTATCCCAGTCCACCAGTAAGGCGACCCAGCTGGATCTTCTTCATTAAAGATTTTGCTGGGGTTTATACCTGCCCAGAGACACCTGCATTTGCAATCTCAGCCTGAAAGCTGAAGAAATAAGTAACAAATCCTCTATCTCCTTATATGCCCGAGAAATAGCTGTGAGCAGATGAAAAATTTCTGAAAAGGATTTGGAACCTTCAGATCCATAACACAGACCTTTATCACTTGTACTAAAGGAGTAAGTCCATTAGCTGTCAGGAGTAGTAGGCTATTATCCTCGATAGGGATGAGATGTTAAAGGGGGATGTGGCACACACTTGCCAAGCGGATCAGAAGTGTTTGATGAATTATTAGTTATTTGTGTTAGTTATTTGTATTGCTGTAGCACCAGGAGGTCCAGTCCTGGACTTCACTGTGCTAGGTACTGTACAAACACAGAACTAAAAGCCAGTCCCTGCCCCTTATTGTGTTTTTCCTTTTACATTATGGGCTGATCGTGAGCAGTTTTCTCTCAGCATACGATATTCATTATCTGCACTGTATTGGTAAGCTGGGATTGGTCAGAGGATTCATCATGATCCTGTTTCCACTCCCTGATTGGATGAGTGGACAAGAACTTTGTATGTGAATACTCACCCATATGACTTGGAAATTGACTTTCGGTGGAAGTTCACAAAACCCACCATCACACATCCCCCCAGGAACACAGCACAAATGGCACATGAGCTCCAGCAAAGCAAAGCTACAGAAAAGAGTGGTTCTCTACCATTTCCACACTGGGAGCCTCACACCAGGATGTAGATCTAGATGGGACCTCCTTTCCATTTAGCTACCGGGAATGGGCAGGATGGTTGCAAGCCCTGACACCCACTAGTGAGCCCATGCCAATGCGTCCTGATCCGAAACATGCAAGTGATTAGTCATGTGTCAGCCCAGCTCTACTTGCCCAGTGCATTGTCGAGTCTGAATTTCTCCATTTCAAACTCTGCAGAAGGAGAGAGAGAAATGGAAAGACATGGACAGAGCTAGAGAGGCAGCAAGAGAGAAGGGTCTGCAGAGCAGCAGAGAAAGAGTTGCTCATGTCAGTAATAGTGTTTATTATCCGAAGAGAAATTGCTTAGGGCTTTCCACTCCTGTTTTGCAGGGCACTTTGCTGCCTGACATTGCCAAGGGAACTTTCAGCAGCTCCTGCTGCTTCCCTCTGGGTGAGCTCTGCCACAGGGAGGAAACAGAGTGGCTCTCAGCTCTCCTTTTCTTCCGTCTCCCTCATCCATGTTTGCTGCCCCAAAGTAGGAGCCCTTCCTGGAGACTGTGGAGAAACTCTTCCCCCAACCCCTTTGCTACCGAAGAGTCTCATCGCCTAAGCCTGCTGCCCACTCCGAAGTCACAAGGGCCCCTCCCCTTTCCTGTGCACCCAGAATGGGTCAGACACACTCATTTGCTCCACTGCTTTGTGTTGCCTGCAAGGGCACTAGGGTCGATCATCTTGCCATAACAGTAACCCCTCAGCACTGGAAGCCTCCTGCCCGAGAAGGGTTAGCCTACTAAAAGAGCATGGTCTAGTGGTCAGAACTGGGGGACTGGCAATCAGGAACCCATGGTTCTCCTCCTGACTTGAGTGAAACTGAGCATGTTGTTGAATCTATCCAAGTCAATAAAGAATCCCAATGGGAGACATTGCTGTGTATGGAGAATATGAGAGAGAGAGAGAGAGAACCCTCTCCCCTGAAGACGAAAACAGCTTCTGGCTGTTACAGGCCATAATGGGAACAAGGCAAACCAGAGGCTGGGACAGCTAGTGGAACAGAAGCCAGCTCCGTAGTGGAGCAGCAAACGAAAGGGAAGAAATCTGAGTAGAGAACTTTCATGGAACCCCAATAGCCCCCGTCACAATTCCCCTGGAAGCACCATCCATCCCTTGAGCACAGTAAGAAAGTTCAGCATGAGCCACTTCCTGTGAACATCTCTGTTGGATGTGTGCGTTTCCCTGAGTTGCTGGCTCCTGTCACTGATAAGAGTTATAAGGTTCCATAAGGGCCCAAAGCACATGGGGTTAGGGCAAATGAGGGCACCTGCTGGAGCTCTCCATATCGGTGACTGGGAATCTCTGAACTGAAGGGGTGAGGGGTGATGATGCAAAAAAATAATAATAGGAGGTGCTAATAAACAACATTGTGTTATTGTAGAGGGTCTTGTGGCTAAAGCACGGGGACTCTGGAGATCTACGTTCAGTTCTGTCACAAATGCCCTGTGTGACCTCTGGCAAGTCACTAAGGGTATGTCTACATGGCATGGCTGCCCCCCCGTTAGCAGACACGGGCAGCGGAGCTACAAAATTGCAGTGTAGATGTTCAGACTTGGGCTGGAGCCTGGGCTCTGGGACTCTCCCCCTTACACATACCCTTCATCTCTTTGCGCCCCACGTCCAAAGTTCTGTTAGAAAAGCATTGGCAGAACATTTCTGGTAAGGGCAAAAATCCCCATTTTTTACATATAGCAATGTGACTCAGCCTTCAACTCAAACTAGCTCATTACAGAAGCTGGTGCTCGTCCAAAAGCAGAAGAGAATCCTCTAAACTCCATGAGCTCTTGTGAAAGTGCTTAAATACCATAGGAACACAGGAATTGCCAGATTGGCTCAGACCAGAAGGTGCAGAAAACCCTGCAGCAGGTGATCATAGAATAATCATAGAAATTTTTCTTCCTGACCCTCATTAGTTGGAGGTTGACTTCTGCCCTGAAGCAGGATAATAAGCAAAACAGAAAACCCTCTGGTAGGCCAAAGTAACAAGTACCTGCCAAATGACAAGCTATGACTGGGCCCTTAAACTAACCTGGAGGGAACTTAAAGATGTTTTAAAGTGCATTTTCCTACCATAACATGAGACACTTTCCTCCTCTGGACCCGTAGGGGGTCTCCTGGGCCAAATTTCATTTCCTCTGTAATGAAAATTAATGGCAATGGAGGAAGAGTGAGGCCAGTTTCCTCCCACCCTGTGAGTGCATGCACATGTGACTCCACTTCACGCCTGCCCCTCGCACTCCGAAGGAACACAGTCACTACATTTTAATCACAGCGGTAATATACTTTCAGCCAGTATCCCCCTCGGAGCCTGCACAATAACCATTTTAACACCGGGTCAATTTGCTCGCAGTGACACAGACCACAGAGCTCTTTAAGGTCACTTAATTCTGCAATGTGTTCTGTTCCAGATAGACACACTCTCCCCACCACCTCTTCCTGCTGCTTGAGGAAGCCATAAGGAACTACCATCAGAAGCCAAATCAAAAACCTTTTTCCACTGGGATAATCAAAAAAAGTACTGCTCTTTTTTGGAGATGCCCAAACTCTACAGAGTGCAAGTTTAATTTCCAGTTTAAAAGACTGGGATATCATTCCGGCCCTGACACCTGTTTTGGATTAGGAAAGAGGGATTGAAGTGGAAGCCAGAGAGCAAAAAGAGAGCAGTTATAGATTGTCAAACCATTTGAATGTCATCTATATATCAAAGGGAATTGTGATAGAGTAACGTGGAGAGCTCCTTTATGTGGGAAGTAATGTAATTCTAAGTGCTCACGGGTTGGAGATTTATTAATATAATAAGATCACAGGAAGTAATCGGAGCAATGTGAAGAGGGATAAAATGGCAGAGTTGGAAAGATATGGAGGGAGAGAGAGATGGATAAGAAAATAGAAACTACAGAAAAAAAGGGAGCGAGAAATAGGCAAGACGGATAACTGCACACCAGGTGACTAGTCATTTGGGGTGCCTGAATTTTGAGGTGACCTCTTAAAGGGTCCAGATTTTCAGAAAATGCTGAGCCACTTCCATCTGTAGTTAGGCCTCACCAAGGTGTCTCAGGTTGAGCCCCCAGAATCGCTAGCCTCTTTGGAAGACGGTGAGGAAAAGTGATCAGGCCATTTCTTTCCCCTTGACGGAAGTGGGAGTGTCCATCTCAGAAGGCAGCACGTGGCTGGAGGGAATATTTGCCGTGTGGTACAAGGAAAGTTGGACACAATCTTTCATTCTTATATTATCGGAACTGTGACATCCCGGCATTGCCCCCGCAGTGTGCACAGGACTCACAACTCACCTGCCTCTCTATCTGCAGCGTGGTGTTGGGACAGTCTGAGAATGCCAGCGGGAGTTCTCCATGGGAAGCTGCACTTGGCCTTCCTTCTCAAACTGTTGAGGGCACCTTATTTATTCTGGCCACCAACCACAATGGGCGCTGTCGCTCCTACCTTGCTCAGCTCCCTCTAATGAGCACCCCATTATATTACTAAAAAGCTGGAAACAGGGCACACGTCAGGGCCAGGCAGGTGCCCCGTGTCAGTTACTAAGTTGCAATCAGGAGATGAGCAGGGAGGATCAGGATCGAGTTGGATCAGGATACCAGGGAGTGAAAGTCAGGTACCAGGGACCAAAGAATAAGCAAGGGATGAACCCAGGTCAGAAGCTGGCATCTAGCGTCCATAGAGAAGTGAGGTCTGGAGCAGAAGCAAGAAGGTGATCTTCCATCATTGCTCAGACAGCTCCCCATGATGGCTTCCTGGTTTATATACCAGCACGAGCCAATCAGGGCGCCGCCACTCAGGCCCTGCTGGGCGGTACTTCCTGTAGTGTCTAGCTTCCCAGGACCCTCCAACAGAAACCTAGCCTAAGCTTCCAATGGCAATGCAGAAGCATTGGCATCCCATAACCCCCCTAATCTCAGCTGCTAGTTCTGTAGATTCTTACGGCACATGGCAAATGACAGGACGAGTGGTACAGGTCAAACTTTTAGATTCTCAGCCAAATCCCTAGGCGGGTTCTGAGGAGGATAAATTTGGGATTTCACAGCCATCTGATCTCCTATCCCTCCTCCCCACAGTCAATGCTTTCCTTCCAGCATGCATGAATCCTTTATGCAAGAACTCCTGCTGTGCACGGGCCCTGCCGTAACTGGCAGGAATTTTGCCTAGGACTGCAGGATCCAGCTTTTACCGGAGAGGTGACAGCAAAGCAACTAGTCACAATCAGTTTGTGGCTCTCCTGCTCCTTAATATCTAATTATCCCACTTCCATGGATGCCCAGAGCCTCCATGTCTTGCAGAAATCTTTGTAAATGCCAGGATGTCTGGTTGATTTCCAGGTGCAGGGGAAAGAAAGAACTGACAGTTATTCCCCAGGAGACCATGGACAAGCAGTGTTCCTTCTCCCTTCCTTCCCCAGCTGCATTGCTTTCTCTTCCAGAGTTTCTAGCAATGTGGAAACTGCCTCTTTCCTGCTCCCCACTCCCAGCAAAGTTCTGGCAATCCTTCCTCCAGGTGCAGCCACCCCCACGGCTTGGGCTGGCTTCGAGCAGGTGGCACAAGAGGATGCATGTTCCCCCACAGGGGGCTGCCCGCAGTCACAGATCACACTGCTGTTTCCTACCACAGAGCTTTTTTGGGAGGGACAGGCTTTTCTCCGCGTAACCCTGTAATTTATGGAGGCCTCCCCTGTAGAGTAATAACAACTGCTGCATCAGAGCCAGGCTCTAAAGAGAATGGAGCTGGAGAGAGAGACGACTTCAGGCCCATCTCTTCCCCAGCTTCTCATCTTTATTTCATTTTTAATATTCATGAGCACTCCCAGCAGGGGAGCTAAAAATGCTCCACTCCTAAATCTAAACGCTTTATAGAAGCCTAATTAAATTCTTTGGTGGAAATAAAATGACCTTCAGAACCAGTGTTTCTATTTGCAGTGCCACATCCCAGAAAGCGCCCCCAGATAATAACTCCCCGGACCCAGTAACTTCCCTACAACTGTCACAGGCTGGCTCTCCTTGCTTGCCTGCATGGCTTATCCCCCTCCTCCTGATGAGCTGCTGCAGGGATAAAGCACTGGAGGCGGTGGCAGATCACGTGCATGCTTGCTTCTTGTCCTACCCTTGGTGAACAATTGATCACCACCCTCTTTATAAAAACTTTTTACATATTTGAAGACACATCATGTTCCCCTGCAGTCTCCTCTGGATTATGCATGCCCAATTCTTTTATCATTCTGGACTCTCTCCAGCTTGTCCGAAACTGGACCTAATACCCCAACTGAGACGGCACTCTTGCTGAGTAGAGTAGAACAATTGCCTCCAGTGTCATGTTGCATGGTCAGGTGCATTACTGGAGTTTAACACTTTTGTCAGAACTATCCAGCACCTGGCCAGAGCAAATAGAAGGACAACTGGTCTCTCACAGCATGGCAGTTCCTACTAGAGAAAGGTTTCTGGTTTTCAAGCTGAAGACTGAGCTTTTGAATGCCCAGCTGTTAGGAAGCTGGCTGACAACTCTGGCATCTGGCTGGCTGGAGTTGCAGAGCATGACAATATTGCCATACGCTAAGTCTTATGGCAACGCATGAGCTCCTGGGACGGTCTTGCCACAGGAAAGTAAGAGCAACACTTCTATTCCCCAAGACTGCTGGAGTAGCTGAGCCCTAGCTCTGGGAAAGGAGCACGCTGAACAAGCTAGGGGGATATGTCTGCTCCAAGCTATTCCAGCTCACTGGAGACAACGGCAAAGGAAATGTGTGCCTGCCTGCAAAATGAACGCAAAGCTTGGGAAAGCAGGGGTTGGATCTGTTAGTTCTGCAGTGTAACAACCTATCCTGTCCATGATGCTGGGAAACAAGGTCAAGGAAGCACTTGGAAACAATTCTGCAAATGTAATTGACGATCGTTTTTAGTTTTAGTGTCACCAGCTATAGAACCTCTCTGCTTGGAGTGAACTCAGCACGGGTGAAAGGGGCTGGATTGGTAGCTCTGGGGAACGAAACCTTCTGTTTATCTCCAGGGACAACACAGAAGCTACCCAACAGTGCCCTGCTGGAGTGGCTCAGCCCTGACCCAGAGAAACGATCTGTTACTCCTTCCCCAAAGTCCATCCTGGCCCTAGACTCTGCTGAAACTGATGGCCAGAATGTGGGAGGTACCACCAGAGGGTCCCAAGTCAAAAATGCATTGTCCAATCTGAACCAATCAATATTCACAGCATATTATTTACTCAATTCTAGTCATTGTTATGGGAGCACTAACCTCAAAGGAAGGATGGGCCTGTGGCTTAGGCGCAGGGCTGGGACTCAGGAGATCAAAGTTGAATTCCCAGCTCTGCCGGTCTCCCAGGACCGAGTCATTTATTATCCCTGCGCCTTAGATCCCCAGCCGCAATGGGGCTAATGATGCTTCCTTTCTCCTATTTGGACTGAAAACTCTTCAGGGCAGTGACTGTCTCTTCTGGGTGTATGCACAGCACCTAGCGGCTCTGATCTCAATCCTGCCTCTAGGCACTGCTGGAAGAGAAATAGTCATGATTTGTCCATCTCTAGTCATTGTTACTAGTAGCAACCTCAAAGTGGGCCAAAGCCAGGACCGTAGGCGAGTCCACTTTGTTTATCCTTCTTTGTCTCTTCTCTCCATCCTGGATCTGGTTGTCTGAGGCTCCCTATGCCCATACAATGGTCTGTCCCTCTCCACCCCTTTATTCATGCTGCATGTTCTCGCTCTTTGCACTCTTCTTCCCTCCCCTCCCTTGGGAAAAAAGAAGTGCTGAATTAAATTAAAAATATCTTCATGCACAGCTTTCCCCCCCCCCCCAGCTGCTGCAGCTATATCACCATGTGCCATGATCCCAGCTCTTGCAAGCTAAGTAAGGTCAGACCAGGTTAGTGCCTGAATAGAAGACCTTGGCACTGCAAGAAGTGATGTCAGCAGCTCAGTTAGCAGCACTCTGTTCTCTGAGCCAGTGCTAACCCACATGGTGGAATAAGGGGGGGCGGCGAGCCAGTGGATTTACCATCTTTCTGGGAGGGAGATTAACACAAATACTCAGGACCTTGTTGGTTTGTTTTTTCTAAATTTAAGATCTGAAGGTAATTTGTCAAGAGAGTAACCCTCAAGTTACTGCATTCTGCCTCCCTACACTGTGGTCACACTGCACCTACCTTTCTCCTTCCATCCCCACTCAAGCCCTATGCGTGAACGCCTCCTAGCATCCCTGTGAGGGTGAGCGTATCATCTCCATTTGACATGAGGCACATAGAGAGTAAGTAACTTCCCCAAGGCTATACAGGAAGTCTGTAGCAGAGCCAACAACTGATCTCGGGTCATCTTGCGACTAAAGCACTAGACCATCCTTCACCTCAGAGGCAGCTTACTTAAGAATTGGGCAATGCCTCTGCATAGCTTGTGTATCAGTCCACAAAGCACTTTGGGATCCCTTGGGGCGAAGATGCTATAGAAACAGTAGCCATAATTATGGCAATCGAGCTAAACATTCTCCCCTCCCTGCCCACAGCAGACGTGTCCTGAATTTCCCCATCAGTTATTTCGCGTGGACGCTTGGCTTCATGTAGCTGCCCCTCAAAAACTGTCACTGGGGACAGACTCATTCTCCTGCTGACCTTTTACTAGGATTCAGACAGTTAACTCCTGGCCACAGCTCTCTGCTTTCTCCTCTGCCTGAGGTCTCTAAGTCCTCCGCAGTGAATGTCTACCGCCCACCCTCTCCTCTGCATCCATTAGTAAACCCCACCACCCCGTGGCCACCTATCGGAAGCACCAGGGGCTCCCACGTCTCAATCCGCCTCGACAGGTCACGTTGACACCAGGCATTATGCGAGTTAAGCTAATCAATAGCAGAGCTGCAGATTAAGGGGACTGGTTTGCAGCCATCCATCAGTGCCATTTACACGGGGGGTCTGTCAGGCCACAAATAGAAAAAGAGATGATGTGAAACAATCCTGTCTGAAGGTTTTTTAACACTCTTTACAAATTGCTCTGGTGAATAACTTGTTGCCTGTATTTATCCCTTTCCAAATTGTGTCTTAGCTACAGTCATCCATCTTCATTCCTCACTGCCTGCTCCAGACACTCCTGGCTGTTACCTCATTATTTTATATTTGTACACGCTACTGCCAGAATGTGGCTAGTCCAGAGACACAGAGGAAGCGGCAGAGGACAAGTTCATCCCTGGTGTAAGTCCATTAATTTTCAAATGGAATTCAATCTGGTCTGCCTAATATTTCCCCTCTTGGAGGCAGTGTGTTCCTTAGAGGCCAGAACAGGCCTTAGGCATCCTGGGTTCTATCCATGGCTGTGCCAGTGACCAACTAGAAAAGCAAATCAGCTCATTGCTCTGTGACTTAGTTTACCTATTCTGTAAAATGGGGATGGCAACTCTTTGTGGTGAGGTAAAGTACTGGCCACCCACGTACAAGCTGCAGCTTCACGGATATTGGTACCTAAGCTAACACCGATAGGTCTCCATATGCTGTAATCACACCTGTGACTGCAATGTAGGCAGACCGTCAGAATGGTAGCAGGGACAGAACTCATGGCCATAGAATTCAGATCCTCCTGCTGAACTAGCAAAAGCCATTGTTGGTTGATCCAAAGTACAGTCTCCAGATGCTGATAGCGATATAGAGCCTATGACAAGCACTTCAACAGTTCCACTTCTATCCAACCAAGGGAGTGGCACAGCCAGCACATTACTGAATTACATCCAAAATTAAAGAGCTTGATGGTGCCATTGGTCTATCTAGGGATTTACATGATCTGAGCATCTCATTCTCACTAATGTATTTTAGCCTTAAAACACCCCTGCTAGGTAGAGAAGTAGCATTTCCTTTTCCCAGGTGGGGAGATGTAGCACAGGGCAGACTCACCTGAGGTTGCAAAGGGAGCCCATGGCACAGGTAGGACTTGAACCCACATCTCCTGAAGCCAAGGCACTAAACCAGCCTCGCAAGGCAAGTCTGGCTCCAGCCAGAAGCAAACGTAACTGCCAAGTACCCATTGTCTGGCTATGGCAAGCTAAAGGGCAGGCGCTTTTCTCCCCCCCGCCAGTGGAACTCCTGCCGCTGCCCCCTCTCCAAGACCCCATCACTTCAGACTTCTGCTGCTCTCCTCCTTTGTAAGCACACAGAAGTGGGATTATTTCACCTCCACCCTCACATCCCATGACCCATCCTCGTTCATTACAGGACCCAATTTAAAATAAATCAATCACTTGTTTGGGCAGCAAATCTTTAGCTGGTGCAGACTGGCATGGTTCTATTGATACTGATTTACACCAGTTGAAGATCCAGCCCCTTGTTTTTAAACCACTCCACTGCATTACTCCCAGCTGAACTCATGGCTACCCTGTCTCCGCTCCCTCTCTTTGCTTACCACCAGCCCTCTCTCTTCTCAGAGTCTTCACACTCTCCTGCTGCTGTTTGGAAGAGTCTCCCTCAATTCCTCCCACCCCCCCCTTGCAAGCTCTCCCTTTCATTTCAAACCTCAGCCTAAAAAAGTAACGTATCTTTTCTGCCTCTGAATTTCTCCCCCTCATTTGCCGGCCTTACGACTGACTGCTTCAATTTATTCACTCTCCAATGTCTCGAAACCACTGCTTCCTGTAATTTATGCCCGGCACTGTCTCGTTTTTATTTGACTCTGAAATGTGTTCTGGGGATAGAGTTTCTATGAAAGATGCTGTACAAAATAAACTTGTATTGTGCTATAAATCTTGGCCAAACTACAACTGCGTTAGGGATAAAATTACAGGCTACAAGGAAGGGGGGGTTGATTGCGCTCACCTACAGAGCAGGAAAGACTCATTCCCTCCACTGCAGGAATCACTGGGTGAAATCCCCTGGCCCTGTGCTTTGCAAGACATCAGACTAGATGCTCACAGTGATCTCTTCTGTCCTTAAAATCCATGAATCTGAAGGGAACATCATTACTAAAATAGCACCTAGAGGTCCCAATCAAGATCAGGGTCTCATTATGGTAGGGGGTGTACATATACCTAGTAAGAGATAGCCCCTGCCTCCAAGAGCTTGCAATCTAACTAGACAAGACAGACAAAAGGTGGGAGGGGAAATAGAGGCACAGAGTGGGGAAGTGACAGTTGTTCAGTGGCTGAACCCAAGTCACCAGAGTTTCAATGCATTGTCCTGTCCATGCAGCCACAATGATGCTGTGAACAAGTTGTGTGTATGTTTTTGCACCTGCAATTCTAAAAATCTGGGATTGATTGACATTTAAAAGCAGCAACAACCCACAACATCTTCTCCAGTCCATACAGCATCCTGCATTGTACTAGGAGAAAAACTCAGTCCTGAGTACCCCCAAGGGAATTCCATGGGTGTATGTGAGGAACACATTTGCTCCAATATTAGGAATGCTGAATTTTCAGGCATTCAGGAACATCTTCTCCCACTGCATGTCAAACTGCGGCTCTCAGCTTATTTAATTGCACATGGTTAGAATCTTTTGCTTTTCCTTTTAAAAAAGAACAGGCATCAGATTTGAAATGCAGTCATTATTGCTAGCAGCTCTCAGTCTCACCACAAACCAATCCCAGCCCATGGTCCTGGCTAACAAGATCCTGAATTCAACCCCAAGAACAGCCAGCATCATCTGCTTCAGAGCAAGGTACAAGAAACCGGCAGTGATGGGATAACCTGCCTGCAGGGAAGGTTTCCTCCCAACCTTTAACATTTAAGATCTCTGGCCTTAAAACAATAGCCTGCATTTGCATTATGTAACATTGCTCCTCACTGACTAGGTCCCAAGCTGAAAAGCCATTTCTATGACAGATGAATGATCTAGCTGGGCATTTTTATTTTTATTGTGTTTAATTCACTTCTCCGTCACCGATTTCCCTGTTGCCCTGTGCCTGATAGGAATCCATGTCTCAGCACTTCGCTGTATGCAGAAGCGCTATGTGTATGTCAGACTTCATAAATAATACAAATTTACTAGGAATGCTGATGGAGCCGCCCAGCAATACTAATCTTCTGTGATCTACCTCTATAGACATGGATTTATGGGGTCAGGTGGGCTAAGCTATTTCCACCTGCAGCCCCATTTTGCTGCATGCAAATGCCCCTTTTCTCTACCCCGTGTGCCCTATCTTCCTGGCATTATTAGTATTATTTGTTAATACTACAATAGCACCCAGAGTCCCAAGACAAGATCAAGTCTCCATTGTACTGCGTGCTCTAAGAACAAACTGTGGGAAGAAACAGTCCCCGCCTTGAAGAACTATTAGGCCACAAAGACAACCGATGGGATCAAGTAGGGTTTATTACCCCTAACTTGACTGATGGCAAACTGAGGCACGGGGAGATTAAGTAACTTGCTAAAGTGTCCTAAGGAGTCTGTAGCTATGAATCCCATGCTTCAATCACAAGCCCGACCCTCCCATTACAAAGTACTATGTGCCCTTTGGCCAGTAGCAACATGGCACGTTGCCTGCATGTGAGGCAAAACCCAGTCGTGCCACGCAGGAAATCCCCCAGCACTAAACATGAAGCTCAAGAAAAGAGTTTCCCTATTAAGAGTTAGAGACAGCTGAGGAGCCCTGAGGGCCTGGACTACTATATTGGAGATTACTGCTCAGTTCACAGTTATTTCACACTCAAGCTACCAGGCTGAAAGCTAAAACAGACAATCAATTGGGAACAATGAGCATTAGGCTAGCAGAGGTACCAGAAACTTCCTCAGAGATGAAAGGACGGGTCACTACCAACACACCAGCAGAAATAAAGCTAGTGTCCAACAATCTAGAAGACGTCATAGACTAGGGCAAAAGGAAATATCTAAGAATAATTGGGCTTCTATGAGGTATTGAGGTAGAAAACAGCCTATGCCCGTCCTCCAATGAGAGATTCCTGCAGCACTACAAATGCAAGCAAAAAGATGGCTGGGTTAAAATTGAGCAGGCATACAGAACGGAAGCAGGCTCTGCAATACTCCTCCTCTGCCCCCAGCCCTGTTCCTGGCACATACCCTCCCTGCCTTCCCTGGCATACAGCCTAGGCTGGCTTGTGAAGGAGTCAGCTAGGTCATCTCTGCTAACTATAAACCAGTGAAGAGTTCCCCGGTGCAAGGGAAATTTTCCGCTCATGACGTCCAACCAGAATATAGCCACTTTGCTCTGCCTGTGTGGTACTAAGTGGCCATAGAGAACCAGAGAATCTAGCCCACATGATAAAAGATGGCTTCCTAAAACTGTATGTGAAGTCAGAATCATAATCATTTTACACTGTATGTTCTTTGGTGCAATGTCACAGGGTACAACACTCACCATTTCTCTGGTGCCTCCTTCTGGTCACTCTGGGGATTAGCTCTTGAGGTCAACAGCCTTCCCATGGTCACACACTCTAGGGTTACCATACGTCCGGATTTTCCCGGACATGTCCGGCTTTTGGGGGCTCAAATCCCCGTCCGGGGGGAAATCCCCCAAAAGCCGGGCATGTCCGGGAAAATCGGGAGGGAGGGCTGGGCCGGGGTCGCGGGGCCGGGCGCGCGGTGCCGGGCCGGGAGCCGGGCCGCCGAGGGGGTGCGCGGGGCCGGGGGGTCGGGCCGGGAGCCGGGCCGCCGGGGGGGTGCGCTGGGCCGCGGGGCCGGGAGCCGGGGGGTCGGGCCGGGAGCCGGGCCGCCGGGGGGGTGCGCGGGGCCGGGAGCCGGGCCGCCGGGGGGGTGCGCTGGGCAGCGGGGCCGGGAGGTCGGGCCGGGAGCCGGGCCGCCAGGGGGTGCGTTGGGCCGCGGGGCCGGGAGCCGGGGAGTCGGGCCGGGAGCCGGGCCGCCAGGGGGGGGGGGGGGTGCGTTGGGCCGCGGGGCCGGGAGCCGGGGGGTCGGGCCGGGAGCTGGGCCGCCGGGGGGGGGTGCATTGGGCCGCGGGGCCGGGATCCGGGGGGTGCGCTGGGCCGCCGGGGCCGGGAGCCGGGGGGTGCGCTGGGCCGCCGGGGCCGGGAGCCGGGGGGTGCGCTGGACCGCCGGGGCCGGGAGCCGGGGGGTGTGCTGGGCCGCCAGGGGCCAGCTGGCAGTGCTGGGCGGGCCGGGGGTGGTCGGCCGGGGGCCGGGGCCGGCACCCCAGGGCCGCAGCCGACCCAGGCTGGAGCCGCCGGGGGGGCCAGCCTGGGCCGCACCTCCTCCCCCCACACCGCCCCTTACCTGCCCAGGCTTCCCGCGAATTAAATGTTCGCGGGAAGCAGGGGAGGGGGCGGAGACTTTGGGGAGGGGGCGGAGTTGGGGCGGGGCTGGGGGCGGGGCCAGGGCCCCGTGGAGTGTCCTCCTTTTGGAGGCACAAAATATGGTAACCCTACACACTCCCTCTCTCAGGTCTGCAGGTCCTCTTGTTCCAGGGACTGCAACATCCTCTTCATGACTCAGCCCTCCAGCCCGATGACTCAGGATTTCCTCCTTCCAGGGTACATCTAAGTCTTTCCTAAGCAGTCTTCCCATTCACTGCTTCAGGGGCTGGTAAGGAATCCTGGGCCCGCCCTCTACTCCACATTCCTGTCCAGGGACCCTCAACCCAGCAGTTCTGGGCTTTCTTCTCCCAGCCCTCACTATTTCTTCCCTGGACCGCTTCCTACAACTCCTCTTTCTCCCCGCTTTCTCTGGGAGTACTAGCTCCAAACCCTCTTCCCAGGGAATGCTGCCTTTTCCCAGCAGCCCCTGCCTGTTACCAGCTACTTGGCTTTATCAGCCCCACCTGTTCCTGCATAGTGGAACCTGCTTGCAATCAACTCCCTGCTCCCTGGCTCTTCCTCCAGGTGCAGCCTCTGGAGTTAATAGACTTGCCTGGCCACCTTAACCCCTTCCAGTCCTGTGTGGGGTGGACACCCCATCACAGGCAGGGACTGTCATTTATTATATTTTTGTGCGGTACCTAGCACAAGGGTGCCCAGCTTACTTGTGGTCTTTAGATGCTACTGCAATCTAAATGTTAAATAAAATAATAATATCACCACCCCCTTCTTATATAGTGCTTTTCATCCATAGAGGTCACAACTCCATACAGAGGAGGCAAGTATCATTATTCCCATTTTACAGATGGGGAAACCGAGGCATAGAGCAGTAAAGTGACTTATCCCAGGTCACACAACAGGCCAATGTTAGAGTCAGGGATAGAACCCAGATTGTCCAAGTCCCAGTCCATTGTTCCATCCACTAGGCCATGCAATGTCCATTGTTAGTATATATAATATAGTCCTACATCAGGTTAAAAACAGCTCCATGCTTCTTATCACCTAATTTAATTAACTACAATAATTCAAAAACTCTAGACAAAGTTCTTGCTAATAGTTTAGAAATCTTATTTCCTATCATTGTCTCAAGGCAAATGGGCTCTGTAAAAGGTCGAAAAGTTGCTGAGTTTGTAGATTTCTTAAGGTTATTCATTATTCTAAAGAAAATCAAGCTAAATCTATGATTATTTCATCAGAAGTAGGCAAAGCATGTGACTGAGTCGAGTATCTATTTACATGTGACCCCATCAGAAAATTTGGCCTTGGACTATTTTGTTCATATTCTTTTTGCGGTCACACAAGTGCAATCATTTAACAGGCTTTCATTTGACTTGTAACAAGGATGCCCACTCACTGCTTCCATTCACTTAGGAAGACACTATCAATGACATCCAAATGAGGAAGTGGCTCAGATGGTACAGCAATGGCAGATACATAGATCGATAGATAATCATTATCTACTTCTTTTGTTTCTCTTAAGAGAAATAGGAAGCCTGGCTTACCTTCAAAAGCTTCTCTTTAGAGAAGAACACATGAGGACTTAATTTTCCCTGTTTATTATTAATTATTATTATTGTTGCTGTTGTTCTGATCGCAGTAGAGCCTAGATGACCGAGTGAAATTGTGCTAGACTAGGCATTGTACAAACATATGAGAAACATTGCACATTACAGAGAGCTGACAGTCTAAATGGACAAGACAGACAAAAAACAGAGACACAGAGAGAAGTAATGTGTCCAAAGTCACACCACAGACCAATGGCAGAGCTGGAAATAGAACCCAATGGCCTCTTATAAAATTATATTTGTGGCCAACCCATGTAGATGATTTTACCAATTCCACCTGGCCTCAAATAGAACAATGATATGTTACTATGCTTCATCAGAGCAATTTACTTGTGCATCCTACTGAATATGTACCTGCCCACCCCCTTATGCAAGACAGCTTACAAATACAGAGAGACATAAAAGAGAGATGTCAAATAAAATAACGTGTTCACTGTTATCTAGTTTCAGGCCAGACTGTGCCCATCCTGCACAGGAAAGCAAGGGTTGTTTTATCCACAGTGGACAGGGTAATAACATCAAAGGACTCCATGCTTGTAAAACTAAACTGGCTCTTTATTAAGAAAGCTGTTTACAGAGATGTTGCCAATGCAGCTAGCATTCTAGCCATGTGCACACAGACTGACTTCCTAATGGCTCCTCCAAATTCTTCCCTCCTGCAATCGGTGGTCCTCCCTCCAACTTCCAGGCAGGTTGCTACAAGGGTACAAGGAACCTCCTTACTTCCCTACACTGAGTACCATTGCAGGGGCGGAAGAGTAGTCTCCGTAGAGCCACTACTTCCTGTGCAGGTAGGGGGCGGAGCCTCGGCTTTGTCAGCCAGCGTAGCTATGTCCGTGTGCCAGGGAACTTATGCAGTGCCACATATAGGATTCGTGTACATCTTTCCGAGACAAGTTGTTTCTCAGTACGCTCCTGGGTCAATGCAGCTATGTGCTGCCCCATATCAGGACTCACAATTAACACCTTAATGAATAAACTCACCTTCCCTAAAAGCATGGGGACTTCAGTATATAAGGGCTGTGCACAGGGAGCATAAAGATTTTCTGACAAGTCAAAATATAAGGATCACATTAGAAAATTAATTATACCAAGACACCAAACAATCTACTGTTTACAGGAAAAACATTTAATTGAAATAAATGTTGTTTAAAAACAAACAAACAAAAAACAACCACCACAAAGGCTATTTACAATCCACAGAATATATGTATCTCTGTATCTTTTAAATATTTTCATTGAGTTACTATTAATTATTATTATTATTTGTACTACCATATTGCCTAAGAGTCCCCGGCATGGACCAGGAGCCCGTTGTGTCAGGCGCTGTGCGAAGAGAAAACAAAAAGATGGCCCCTGTCCCCAAAGAACTTACAATCCGGGTATAAGACAAGAGAAAATAGAGGGGTACAAACTGACTGGGTACAGGAAAAAATGTGACGATACCAACCAACATAGAGATAGTGATATCTGCACACCAGTAACCTGCTGTCAAATTTTGTAGGCACCAATATGTATATGCTGGTAGCCCCCCAAAAGCTTCAGCCAGGATTGGAGCCCCATTGTGGTAGGCGCTGTACAAACATGGAAAAGAACCAATCTCTGCCCTAGAGAGCTTATGAGCTAAAGACACAAACAGACAAAGGGTAGGGGATGTGAATGCAGCATACCAGCAAACGAAGCTGGTGAAGAATTAACCCAGCTTGATGGGGTTTTGGTTGGTTGGTTTGTCTTTTCAAACATTTCAGGTTAGAAGGGAGGAGGAAGAAAATGGGGGGTGGGGAGAAAAATACTGCAGCTGAGGCCTCACCAGTGCCAAGTAGAGCAGGACAATTACCTCCGGTGTCTTATATGATGCTTCTGTTAATACACCCCAGAGTAATATTAGCCTTTTTTGCACCTGCAACAGATAGTTTCGCACCTGCATTATCGCAGAGGTGAGTCTGAAAGAGGGACTTGAAGGTGGATAAGACTAGATCCAACTTATACAAGAAGTGCAACAGAGAGACCACAGGCATCAAACATGCCGTGTGGCCATGCCACAAAATCCACTTCAACTGGACAACAGAAAGCTCTGCAGGGTGAGATGCCTTCCCATTATCCTTTCCTCCGGTTACAAACATTTGCCTGTTAGGAGCCAGAAGTTCAAAAGCACTTTCATTACCAAGGTACCTAAAACACAGGATTCTAAACCAATGTGGCACTTAGGAAAATTTTATCCACAGGTCCCAGTGAAAAGCAATGAGACTTGTGCTTCTAAGTCACTAGGGTATAGGCTTTTGAAGGTAGTTAAGCATCTAACTCATTGATTTCAATGGAGTTAGGCACCTACGTAGCTTTAAAAATTTGGTCCATAGGTGCTTCTGACAATTCCCCCCATATATTGAGAACAATGAGAGTTGAAGAAAATCAGTCTACTTAATTAGTTGTCTTAAATGGAGCTGAGGTCCTTTGAAAATCTTGACCGGGGGAAAGAAAAACAACAGAAAAATCACTACCATAAAATGTGAATTTGTATTCTCCGTATTAATGATTGTAACAAAAACTGTAGACGGAATAACTGGACCACTGAATCCATATTCAGATATTGCACATGGCTCTTGTTAATAAAACAATATTTACCTATCGGCCAAATGACACCGTTTTTTTAGAGAGCAAGATGAAATTTGAGGGTAAGTGGGCCTTGGCACTAAAATAGTTTGCCTTCTTTCTTCTTTTTTCTATTGTAAGGTGAAGATGATTTAGTTTTGTGTTCTTACAATTCCATGTCAAGGAGACACAATCAGGAGTGTATGTATGTGTTTTTTATAGCCCAGGTGTCACAAATATGTCATACTTTACTTCTGTCTGTTGTGTAATCTGGGAATGAGTTAATAAATTATATTATATATTAATTGCAAGGCAATTCTCTATAAGTAACAATGCAAGTGAGAGCCAGTCTCATTTCCCCCTATGCCTCATTAAAGGAGAGGTGCTTCTTTACCTTAGCCAGAGCCCGGTATTAACTTTCAATTACCCCGTGTAAATTTTAAACAGTTCCCCAATTCCCTTCCCCACTTCTCTTCCCCATTACAATCAGAGATCGATATGTGAGCTGTAGTCCTTGGCCCTACCCCCAACATAATTAAAAATAACCTTGATGCCAACTACACCCTTGGGCATAATTCTGGGCAGAGGGGACAGATCCCGTTACCCCCAAAGCATGTTTTCCGCAGCTCAGCTCTTTCCTCTTTGGTTCTGGATTTCACTCCAACTTGCTAATGATTATTATCTCCTCTAGCAATAAACAGGAAGACTCTGGCTCAATTCTGCCAGGATATTTATTACCCACAGTGCCCTTTGATCCTGTTTAGTCTAATTGAGCCTGGCATGCAGCTCCAGGTTGCTAATGTATTTCCACCATCAACTGTATTTGCAGACAGATGGAAGTTACATGATTGCCTCCTTTCTCTGCTATTAGCGAAGCAGTCAACTCCTTGCTTTTACTTACAATTTAATTACAAGGCATATGGAAATGTCGAGCAATGTTGGAGCCAGGGCCCTCGCTCAGACTCCAGTGTTTGTTTCTTTTCAGGTTTTTGCCTCTCGTCAAGGACGCAACAAGCTTCTGGAAGAGAGCCTCCCCAGCATCATTCAGGAGCAAATGGACCCTGTCGAGAGTAGTGCTTCAGGGAACTGTTTCCAGCTCCTATGAGTTCCGTGCTGCTCGTGCCACCATGCCCAGCACGCTGTCGGATAGGAGCGGGGGCTGCTCGGGGGAAGCATTGTCTCTCTCTGCATTTCTGGGGGTTAGGAACTGGTGTTGTCTTGGCAGTGTCTGATCTGCTAAGTCCCCCATCCTATCCTGCTAGGAGGAGAGGCTAGTCCAAGACCCAGTCCAAGATTCCAAATATGAACCCCCCCCCACCCCCCACCCCCCACCCCGCAGCCTTCTACTTTGAAGTGTTGGATGTTTCAAAGTCCAGCCCAGGTCTACATTTCATGGCTGCCTCAGATCTCTAGAATGGCACCAGCTGGTTAAAGGCAGCCCCAATCCGTAGGGGAAGGGAGGGTGGGGGTAGGAACTGGAGATCCTGAACTGGACTTTGCAGTTCAGCTTCATGTCTGCTCTGCATGACTGATGGGAAATGCCTACTCCATCACTGGCTCTCCCGTGTATTCCCAGCCCACCACACTGCTGGCTCCAGCCCCTCTCCCCCTCAGCCTTGACCGATGAGGACTTCCCAGGAAAATTTCCTCTATCTCAGACCTATGTGAGTATTAGACATGAAGGGCCAGATCCTCAGCATTGCTCCATCAGCAACCCCCAATTTACACCAGTTAAGGATCTGACCTCAAATTCCTAGTATGCGATGTGAGGAAATTCTGTCTGAGGCCCCACAGCTCCGACCTATCCCCCCGATGCCTGATGGGAATGGAGTGAATGAGGCAATTCCTTGTTAGGATAATTTCTGCTACAGGAGATGGCCGGGGGGTGGGTGGGTGGGGCTCTTCTTTCTCCGGTTGGGTTTGGTGTTTAACAGCAGTCCCGGGAAAGCCCCCTCCCTCCCACTCTCTCTCTCTCTCTGTGTCTCACACTCTGAAATGTCAGAGCTAGGGTGACCAGATGTCCCGATTTTATAGGGACAGTCCAGATTTTTGGGTCTTTTTCTTATATAGGCTCCTATTACCCCCCCACACACCCCATCCCGATTTTTCACATTTGCTGTCTGGTCACCCTAGTCAGAGGCCCAGTGAAAACCAAGAAGCTGAAGTGCCTGGCTGCTTTTAAATATCAGGACGAGCCATTGGTAGCATTGTCTGCCCTCCCGGAAGTAAATCGGGAGAAAACATGGCATCCCCAGGCTCTCTGCATCTGCTTCCAGTCTTCTCTCCCCCAGTGCCTCTATGGGCTAGAACTTGAGGGGGAACCGCAGACCCAGTGAAGGGAGCTAAAAGATCTGTGAAGCCCCAGGGGCTGGAGGGACACAGATGAGCCTCAGTGCCCTATAGCAGGAGAGGGAAGCTCAGATAACCCTCCTCGTCCATGCTGCAGCATCTCACCTTGGCTGTCCAGACACTTCTTCCTCTTCGGGGCCCCCAGGCAGCAAAGCAGGGCAGCACTTGCTTACATCCCCACTGGCTTCAAGCTGCATTGGGGCCAAGGTGCAGTTCCATCAATTACATTTCTGCGGGTAGTCTTCATCCCAAAGCACCTTACAAACAAGGACATAGGTTTGCCCCAGAGGCAAACTGCCCCATGACCTTCTAAAAAGTTCAAGTCCAGATCTGAATTTAGCGAATGGTCCATATTAGACTGTGAGGATGAGATTTTCAAAAGGGCTCAGCACTGCCTTAGCTCCCATTGAACTCAATGGGCAAGATGACTGGCCCCTATAAGAGGCCAGGGGGTGCAGAGCACCTGTGATTGATTACCAGCTGCCCAGTTGGACTTAAGGGAAAGCACCTGGAGAAAGAACAGCAGGGTAAGGGCTGCTACCTGTAGATCTTGCTCTGCCCAGGGAGGTAAGGGAAAGAACTCTATAGAGATCTGCTGGGTGGGTTCCTGAAGGAAGATGCCGGAGGAGCTGCTGAAAATCCAGAAGTACAGGCCCCAAGAAGGAGGGCTATGCAAACCTCAAACTGACGAGAGACTGCAGCCCAGGGAGACTTTATTTTAAGTCTGGGAACCACCGAGTTTAAGTTTATTTGGACCTAATAAAGTAGAACCCCAGTCGAGGAATTTTGTCTGATACCTTTTAACCTGTGGTATCCTTCCAGGGCCCTGAGAGAAGGGGAAACTGAGGCAGAGCCGCGCTCGGCCAGCAAGAGGCACTACAGGAAAGGCACTTGTTTTTTCAGGGAGTATTAGCATTGACTTCAATGAGAGCAGAGTTAGGCCTATGCTGATAGCTTTAGAAATCCCACCCTACTCTCTTTCTGGATAGTGACTGTGGCTTCCTCAATGTTTTTCCACTACCCAGCACAGCGTGATGTGGACTCAATCCCTACTGAGGACTTAGGATGCTACTGCAATACAAATTGTAAAACCGCGACTGAGCAGATCCTCTGAGGTAAGGAGACTCCCATGTAGCTCATTCCTTCCTGCAATTATAATTTTCTGCTCTTCCCTTTGCTTTATTTTACTGTTTTAAAATTAAATCCATAATAAAACAAACTCGCAAATGGAAAAGAACCAAAGCAAGGGGAAATGTGTAGCTAATTTTCCTAATCAAATATGCCTGACAAGCCCGTCACCAAGTCAATGATGATTGTATCAGTGAGGATAATTGAATCCCTGTCAAATAAAGAGAAGAACAAGATCAAACCCGCAATAAAGATCACAACTAAAAATAATACAAGGAAGAGACAATGAAAGCAAATTAATACAATGAGCCTGAATTTTCCCAGCCTATCATTCACTCTGGCCTGATCATGCCCCATGTCAGGTAGTATCCCACTGTGTAATTAGGGCTTGATCCGAAGACCATTGAGGTCAATGAAAAGATTTCAATCAGTTTCAACTGGCTTGGATCTGGACCACAGTCCTGCGGGACTCATGGAGTAAAGTACAAGTTAACATGAGTTAAGTGTGAGAGAATCTGACACTTTTAAATAATGTGAAGTGCTTAGATAGTATGGTGATGAGGACCATGGAAGAACATGCATGGATGGATGGATACAAAGTTGGATGCACAGATGTGTGGCTAGAGGGATGGATGGATGTGTGGGTACACAGATGTGTGGATGGATGAACAGAGGGCTGGATGGCTATTTGAGATACTCTTGACTCCACTGTTGTCTTGGGACATTCAAAAAGTTTTCCCAAATGGTATCACATTTCATAGGTCATCCTGTAGCCTGAAATTCAATGGGACTTGTGCTCTTAAGTCACATCTGTGCTTTTGCAAATGCCACTCTATGAGACTTAGTCTGATACCCTTGAATTCAATAGAAAATCCCATTGCTTTCAATGGGAGCATGATCAGCACTTAAGTGTTCATCTCTGGCCTTGCTGCTGTATCTGTTTGTCAAATACTAATCACTGATTCCAGTATTCTTTATTCTGGATAGACATGTTATCTCCACTCACTTTGAATTTTCTTTTTTCTTTCCTCCTCTTTGCTTTTCATCCACCTCTCTTTTTCCTCCATCCTTCTTTTGATATCTCCTTCTTTCTCCCCCTTCATCATTCATCAGTCCATTCTCATCTTCTTTTGTTTTCTCTGGGTACACACACACACACACACAATTTCCCTCATCTCTTCTCTAGCCCCATCCTCCTTGTTTCACTGAGTTCAATTTAATTTAATCCAAATTGCTTTATTGGTGCCACTGAAAGACAAGGATTGCACAAGCTATTATAAACTTGTATAATACACATTATGTAAAAAATATTTAAGGAAGGGATACTCTAGCAAATGGAATCAATATATTCCACCATAAAGCATTACCAGGAATAAAAAACAATAAGTCAAACTCTTGTTAAGTGCACCGCAAGCCTACTCAAAATTCAGGGCTGATAACATGTTTGCACATAATCAGTAGCATTCCAGCTAGGGCTGCTGTGTATGCCCTGGCTCTAACAGCAGTCTTTCCTTGCACAAACCTATACTCTCTTGCCTTTTCAAGGATTCTGGGCCAAAAGAACCACAGCTGTTTCCTTTGGATCTCTCCTTCCAGCACTGTTTAGGATTTAGCTATAGATTTCCATCTCTGACCCCTCCGAATGACATTTCAGAGACAATCCAGGCAAGCACTGATGGCAGGGAGGAGAAGGTGAGAGTTTTACAGGGTAATTTTAGACCTGAAGTAAGAATAAATCTCCAGGCATTTTTAGAAGACAGCACTGCAGCAGACAGTGCTCATCCTGGCTCTATATGAGGTGTTGCCTTTTTATCTTAGTGTCCTCTCCATAAATAATAATTAGAAGAAGTAGAGGAGCATTCAAGGGAAGGGAGATACTTAGGATGCAGCTGAAAGAGCCATGGGGATAGCAAGCCACAAATTACAGACTTGAAATTCTACTCTCCCTGAAGGAGTCTTGATCTTCCTCCACCAACTGCAATGTACCCAAACCTTTCCATCATCATTAACCTTATCATCCAAGGGCTAGGTACTGATCTTCTTGCTCATTCTGCCTCAAAGAGTCGCTTGGAAGTGCATGTAGGGTGACCAGACAGCAAATGTGAAAAATCGGGACGGGGGTAGGAGGTAATAGGAGCCTATATAAGAAAAAGACCCAAAAATCAGGACTGCCTCTATAAAATCGGGACATCTGGTCACCCTAAGTGCATGGGATTTGTCGTGGAGCACAGTATTACTCAGCCTGAGGAAGGCTGTCAGAATCTGCCTCCCAGGGACTCACTGCAGAATCCCAAAGCTTAATTAAATAGCTGGGTTTTCAGAAGGGCTGAGCAAACAGAAGGGCCCATTAGCATTAGTGGGGGCTTCCAGATACTCCAGAGATCTGGTGGGTGGGAAAAAAACCACCAAAAACAAAACCAGGGGGAAATGTCACAGGGGCTTTTTTTTTTTTTTTCTTTAAAATTTCAAACCAAAATATTGAAGTATCAGAATTTGCTCTAAAGGTTTTGGTTGTCAGAAAATTTTCGACCGGACGGTTTAAAAACTAAAAGAATGTAAGAAGCCATCAATAATCAAAAATTGAAAACTTCAGCAAATTTGAACTGGTTTTAGTACTGAGTGATTTTGAAAATCTAGCCACAGATTTAGTTGCCTAAGTATGGATTGAGGAGCCTAACCTTGAGGGTCTATTGTATGAAAAATAATTGGCCTGAGTGATCTCTGATGGTTATTGGCGGTGACAGAGATCCAGGACACCTGGGTTCTATCTCGGCTCTGACACTGATTGCAGAGCATGACTTTGAATGAATCACGCACTTCGTTGGAGTCTCCTCTGTAAAATGGGTCCAGGAAGACTATGGTGAAGGCACACAGGTACTAAGGTGATGGGTGAAGGTACAAAACCCTTTCCCTAGGGCCTGGTGATTCCATAACACCCTATTATCGCAGGGTTTCTTGAGCCTTCCTCTGAAGCAGCTGGTTGGAGACAAGGTACTGGATGTGACAACTGCTACGTTCCTAAAATAGATAATAATACTTGTCTACCTCATAGGAATGCCTTGAGGCTGATACCCATAAAGAGCTTTGAAATCCTCAGGTTCTAGATACATACCAAGTACCAGCTTTCCCCCCTGCATTCCTGTCCAGCCCCATTTTCATTGTTCATAGCCTTGAGCCCCTCACAGTGCCCCCACTTTAGAAGCATCTCCTATAGCTGTCAGTTATCCTAAAACCCAAGGACTACTTCCCTGTGTTCTCCTTCCTCCTCAGTCTCTCTGCTTTCCAATGAACCTCCAGGACTAGGGAAGCACTATAGTATGGCTGGATGGCTGCCATTAGGAAGAGTTCTTGGATCCAAAGTCAATCACAGACCTCATTAAAGCCAGTGGGGCTGCCAAGCTCTCTTTCCAACTCAACAGAAGGAGCAATCAAGCCCCCTTATGTAGTGAAGGCAGCTGGCAACGACTGCCCAAGGCAATAGGTCTAATGGCACGTCCGAGCTAGGCCACGAGTGCTGAGGGTTTCCCTGGTTGCAAACACAGAGACTAGGAGGCAGGATTGCAGCTGCTGTGTACTGGGGGCAGAGAACCCACAGTAGGAGCTGTGAGCAAGCCCCTGAGAAGAAGCAAAGAGACAGAGCTCCTTTGGGCATAGAGCTCACTGCAGTGGCAGACATGGGGAATTCTGACCAAGGAAACTGCTGTCTACTGTTTTCAGGGAAACAGGACTTTGTGTAGATTTTTTTTAAAATAAACAAAAATTACATCAAGAATACACCTGACTCGTATCACCAATTTCTCATCCTAACGCAAACAACCTGGCATGACCCCAAATATTGGCCAGCCTCTGGGGCCACAAAGGGCAGCAATATTTCCACCCTCCCAGTCTGCTCATTAGTGAATCCAGTATTTTTTTAACCTGTCCCCATGCACACCCCCTCCAAAAGCAAAATAAGCAGTGAAGCATGCTCTCCACTACTAATGATTCCATCTCATTCCATCTATCCAGCGTGGGGAGAACCTTGTTTCAAAAAGTTTCTTTGTTTACCCTTCTCCCCGGTGATTGTTGTCGGATTATCTGCTCATTTTTCTGACAACTCCTGGATGCCCTGAGAATCCCAATATAGATAAAATACTCTCGCCTCCCTTAGAAGTTAAGTTTCCTCTGAGGAAGCAATCAGTCAAAGTGTGTTCCACTTATAGCGGAGATTAAGAGGGCTCGGCTAATAGTTTACCTTCCAGAACAGAACATGTCAATGCTAGCTTTCCTTTCGTTGAGCTCCCTCTACAGCCTAATAGCACCTTGGGGGGTGCCTGGAAATAGCACAGCTTTTAAAAGTTAACTTCACTTTCAGATCATGTGAAATATACCAGAGTATCGGGGGGTGGGAGGGAGAGGGAGGTGACGTGGAAGCAGTTAGTAAGGCACGATGGTAAATCCAGATGAAGGGTATTCCTTTGAAAAAAGAATAAGCAACAGCTTTGTAACCCACAGGTGTGTGGTCATCCTCTAACTGGATTAGAGTTGGGTATGATTGAATTCTTCGGGGGCTGAATGCCCTGGGAATTAGGACATCAGTAATGACATATGAGAGCCTTTCAGCTCTAGGTGGCTGGTTTGAAGCCAGTCTGTTTAAGCTATTTGCCCAGACATTTGTAGAGCACTCATCACCATGCTGTCTGAGAATCTAAGAGCCAGACCATCGGTGACCAGATGTTGTTTGGCGGCCTGTACAAAACAAATGGGTGTTCTCATTTCATTTCCTAGGTGGCAAGCGATCATATTTTATTAATCTCCATCACAATGGCCGCCCATGTTGGAAGCTTTGGTGGAGAAACCTGAGAACAACTGGACATGATGAAGGATCTCACTTTTCTCTTCTGGAGGGCGTCCCTCAAAGGGAGGGCTCTGGCTATCTGTGAGGGGAAATCCGGGCTCTTCTTTCCATGGTAAGCCTGTTTCAGAGTGAAACAAAGGACTTCAGTCTCAGCTGGCACCTTTAATAGCTGTTCAGATTCACTCAGTTATCCCCCTAATAATTTCATTTTCTTTTATCGATTATCAGCTGATAACAGTGATTACTGGACCTATCTTCTCCTGCTGGCTAAGACTGCAAAGTCCCTGCCTTTCCCTCATCCACAGTTTAATATCAGATGTAATTTACGAAGGGGGTAAGAGAGCAATCCACAGCAAGCAAGGGCAAGGATTAAAAGGTAAACCCATCAGCAAGCCAATTGGCATGAATTCCTCAGCCCACAGCCCCGCCCATGGACATCTCCTGTCACATCCTGGAAGCACAAGAAATTTTTTAATCTCTACTGCAGCAGATGAACGGGAGATCGGTGAAGCACTCACTCCTGGAATGGAAAAGATTATTGATAATATTTGTCAAGGCAATACATTAGAGAGAGGGAGAAAAAATGGTGATAAACGATAATGGTTCTTAAATCCTCAACTAGGAAGTAACTATGCTTGCAGCTTCTGATTTAAACTGGTATTTAAGTACATGCCTGTCAAAAAATAACCGTTTATTGGATACATAATACATCAGTGGGGCAGGGACATTTTTTTCTGTGTTTGTACAGCACCTAACACACTACGGTCCAGGCCCACACTTAGGTCTCCTAGATGCAACAGTAATAGAAATTATCATCATCATGTACAGAGCATTTATAGTAAGTAAAGCACAACTGACATACTTCAGAACATCCTCGGTGTGGCCAAGTCCAATGCTAGCATGCTAGGTGGATCCTGGTAGAATGCACTTGATGAGCTGCTGAATATTCCAGGCAAGGCATTGTCCTAAACTGATAAATATAATACCAGGTACATGCTGCTGGATGCTCCAGGTGTGGTGTGCATCCAAGTGGAATGATCATGCCAGGCATAAAGTACCTGAATATTCCAGGTAGGGTATATCCAGATTGAAAAATGCTATTGGACAAGGGCCATTGTGCATGAAGCAGTGCATGTCTAATATGCCTCTCTGTGTTCCAGGTGTGGTACATAATTAAGTAGAATGCTACTATCACACCAGGTATATCTTGCATGCAGAGGAACTTCTGTGACATGCTGCTGAATGTCCCAGGTACTGCGCATCCTGTTATCGGGCCTGGTACATCCTGATAGAACGCACCTGCCATTCACCTGCACATTCCAGGTAGAACAAAAGTTCCTCCTTGACTCAGCTGTACTGCTTCTCTGTTTCTGTCACCAGGTGGGTTATGTCCAATTTAGATTATGGTCTCTCTAGGGCAGGGACCTGTGTTCGAGATAACACCATCCAGCACCATGCACTGCTTTAAATAATAATGTTCCTTTGGTTTCCATGGGATGTTCATCGACGACAGCTGCAGACCAGCTGCCTTGCTGAAACTGGGCGCTAATGAGAAGATTAAAAATGTGATGCTGAACATTTTTTAATCTGAAAAGAAAAGAAAAAAAAAGACAAAATAGCATTCACTCCAGCTCCTCTTTCAGACTGCTCTTCAGCTTCCCAGCATGACTCCACTACAAGTGAAGGTGCCATAGGCATAGAAATTGTAGCTTGTAAGCTCCTTGGGCAGAGACTGTCTTTTTGGTTCTGGGTTTGTGCAAAGTCTAGCACAATGGACTGGGCCTCCTAGGTGCTATGATAATATATACAAATAATAATGCAAATAATACAAATAATAAATAATCAAATAATTACCCAGGCTCTGTATGCATCCGAAGAAGTGGGCTGTAGTCCACGAAAGCTTATGCTTTAATAAATTTGTTAGTCTCTAAGGTGCCACAAGTACTCCTGTTCTTTTTCCAGGCTCCACAGCGGTTGCTAGCCCATATCTCCACATCTATGTTACCATTGCTACCCATGCTAGCATCATATCTTCATTTGCAGTATAGACATACCCTTAGAGTAAGCACAGGGCAGAAGTTCTCAGGTGGATCGTGACGTTCACCCACAGTTCCTTCCATGACTGCTAAATCCAAACCAGGATTTAGGGACCCCCTGTGTGGTGAGCACAGTGTCTGGGAGCTGAAGAACATGAAAGAACCTCAGTGTCTAGCAACCTCAATAAAGAAGCCCTTTTCTATATCACTGCAACCAAGTGTTTTCTCTACTGTGAGGAACAAGACACCCCAACAAATCAGAGACGATGCAGAAAAGTGGAAGGAAAACTAGCAGCCTAGTGCTTGAGGATTATTTGCCAAAACCCCTTCCTAGGCTTGGGTTTTGGATGGTTTTTTGGTTGTTGTTGTTGGGGTTTTTTTTGGCCAAAGCTGCTAGCTTTGTCGTAAATTACAATTCGTGAAAGGCAACCTATCACTTGCTGATTTAATGATTTCAAAGCAGGATTCTCTACATTGGGAAGATGCAAGCCCCTCAGACTATAATCACTTTTTCAGATATATAATGGTCTAATCAATATTAATAGGGATAGTTATCTCCTTTCCCCAGCTTTTGTGTCCTTAACAGTAGATAAAATGCTTGTGAAATAGATTCCTATTCAGCATATACTGATTGCTTGCTCCAAAATGCATTATTTCTCCGAGCGATCGCTGAGTAGGACTCATTACCTGGAAGGCTTTGGTCATTGACGAATCTGGTGGACTCTGTGATGACTTGAATGTGGGTTTGTAATGTAGCTTTTGTTTGAACTTTTCTATGGCTGTATTTGTTTCCTATTGTTCTCTTTCTGCAAACCTTGAAAGAAAAATGGATTTTGTCGCATAATGAGAACAAAGAACAACCCAGAAAGGCCTCAGATGAAGTTGTGGATGATGCTCTGAGTTTAAATGGTAACTCCATGGCTGCTTTTAACGAACTGACCCGATGCGATAGAATACCCTTCTGGAAGAGGAAAGAATGATACCAGAGCTTACAGCCTTTGGAGCAGAATGCAAGATGTCCTTCTTTAGCTTAAGTCTTTCTACAATGATCTATCCTCATCACTGCATTAACTGAACCTCTTCAAAACAGACAGTCTTTCATCATCTCAGCCTTCGCTTGGAGACAGGGAAGCATCACTGTCCTCATTTTACACATGAGAAACTGAGGCACGGGAAAGTGACTTGTCCCTGGTAATACAGGAAGTGCTCGACCAAGTCAAGACCTGAACACAGGTCCCCTCCATACCAGTCCTGCATCTCCACCACAAGACCACCTCTCATCCAACAATTAAGCAAAAGACGAGGGAAAAAGTCACAAACACTTGGAAAGAAGATGGGGACATTTCAGTAACTTCCTAGGGCAAAGGGAGAAATCTAGTCAGTTGGTTAGGTCCATTCTTGAATAGCCTGATCCTGTGAATTCTGCTCTGCCTGCTTAGTAATAAGTGCCTGATAAGAACCTAGGCAGATAGATGTAGGCAGAATTGATATTTAAGACACACAAAACTCATCAGCAAAATCCACTGCCCTCCCCCCTTCCCCAGTTTAACATGGAGTCTGATGCTCTCAAAGGACTTTCTCCTGACCAGTGCAGGAGATACGTGCATCAAGGCAAGCAGGCGAGGGAGCACAGCATGGATTACTGAGATGCTGTTCTGCTATGTTATGCCTGCCTACTTGCATACACATAGCTAAGTACCTCATTGGTTTTTTTCATAGATTATAGGACTGGAAGGGACCTCGAGAGGTCATCGAGTCCAGTCCCCTGCCCGCATGGCAGGACCAAATACTGTCTAGACCATCCCTGATAGACATTTATCTAACCTACTCTTAAATATCTCCAGAGACGGAGATTCCACAACCTCCCTAGGCAATTTGTTCCAGTGTTTAACCACCCTGACAGTTAGGAACTTTTTCCTAATGTCCAACCTAGACCTCCCTTGCTGCAGTTTAAACCCATTGTTTCTGGTTCTATCCTTAGAGGCTAAGGTGAACAAGTTCTCTCCCTCCTCCTTATGACACCCTTTTAGATACCTGTAAACTGCTATCATGTCCCCTCTCAGTCTTCTCTTTTCCAAACTAAACAAACCCAATTCTTTCAGCCTTCCTTCATAGGTCATGTTCTCAAGACCTTTAATCATTCTTGTTGCTCTTCTTTGGACCCTTTCCAATTTCTCCACATCTTTTTTAAAATGCGGCGCCCAGAACTGGACACAATACTCCAGCTGAGGCCTAACCAGAGCAGAGTAGAGCGGAAGAATGACTTCTCGTGTCTTGCTCACAACACACCTGTTAATACATCCCAGAATCATGTTTGCTTTTTTTGCAACAGCATCACACTGTTGACTCATATTTAGCTTGTGGTCCACTATAACCCCGAGATCCCTTTCTGCCGTACTCCTACCTAGACAGTCTTTTCCCATTCTGTATGTGTGAAATTGATTTTTCCTTCCTAAGTGGAGCACTTTGCATTTGTCTTTGTTAAACTTCATCCTGTTTAACTCAGACCATTTCTCCAATTTGTCCAGATCATTTTGAATTATGACCCTGTCCTCCAAAGCAGTTGCAATCTCTCCCAGTTTGGTATCATCCGCAAACTTAATAAGCGTACTTTCTGTGCCAATATCTAAGTCGTTGATGAAGATATTGAACAGAGCCGGTCCCAAAACAGACCCCTGCGGTACCCCACTCGTTATGCCTTTCCAGCAGGATTGGGAACCATTAATAACAACTCTCTGAGTACGGTTATCCAGCCAGTTATGCACCCACCTTATAGTAGCCCCATCTAAATTGTATTTGCCTAGTTTATCGATAGTTCTGGAGTGAAGTTCTGGAACAGTCTCCCAAGGGAAGCAGTGGGGGGGGGGGGGAAACCTAACTGGTTTCCAATCTGAGCTTGATAAGTTTGTAGAGGGGATGGAATGATTAAGCTGCCCACAATGGCATGTGGCCCGTCTGAGACTGCTAGTAGCAAATTTATCCAACAGGTGGAGATGGGACACTAGATGGGGAGGGCTCTGGGTAATGACAATGAATTATTTCTCAGGAGGGTCTTGCCGATATGCTCAGGGCCTAACTGATCACCACATATGGGTTGGGAAGGAATTTTCTCCCAGGTCAGATTGGCAGAGAGCCTGGGACTTTTCCACCTTCCTCTGCGGCAGGTGGCACAGATCACTTGCTGGTTTGAACTTGAGTAAATGTTGGATTCTCTGTAACTTGAAGGCTTTAAGTCAAGATTTGAGGACTTCAGTAAATCAGCCAGAGGTGGGTCTATTACAGGAGTGGGTGGGAGAGGTTCTGTGGCCTGCCATGTGCAGGAGGTCAGATTAGTTGGCCCAAGGACCTCTTGATGCCAACTGACAGAGGGTTACATAGCTACGGGGATACCCTGGGTCTGGTATCTATCTGCATTCTAGTTCACCAAAGAGTGTCATAAAAGATCTCTATGGAAAGCCTGTGTCACACTGGTCCTCATCATCTTTGTGAAATGTACATGCAACTACTGTGTAAGGAGATATGTATATACATTTGAAATTATGTTCTTAACGCCATGAAGTTAAAGGCAGGTCACCCAGAGATAACACGCCTTAAGACAGGTTCCACCAGACAGGAGATGAGAGATGACATTTATCTTCCTGGTCGATCATGATGTATTGTGTGTCTTACAAGAGGAGCCTATTTGCATACTGAGTCAAATGCTAATGAAGAGATAGCAGGGACTGCAAGAGAAGAAATGAACAGGAAGAGGTGAACAGTGGAGGAAGGAACCCTGCTTACAGGCAAAGAACAAGGGACTAGTCTAATATATCTAAGGGGTGCAGAAAAACACGTTGTCATTTGGGGAGACAAATTGCCAGCAGGCTTGATCTCATGAAAGGAGGGCCTTAGCCATCCTGGTTGAAAAATTCCATGCAAAGGACTTTCGGTAAAGTCTCTTGTTTCACAAGAGGGCATCTTGATAGCTGAGTTCAGGCTCTAGGATGCGTGTTGTGGTTCCGTTTTAGGTGTACTCCTTTGTTTCCAAAATTTCTGTTTGCTAGCATAGGAATCTCTGTTCTTTGCTAAATAAACGTACACTTGCTTTCTCTCTAAACAAGACTAGGCGCTGTGTGTTAAGTGGAGCTGCGTTCTGAGTTGGAACTGGTACACCGGGGTGCTCAGTTCCTTTGGGGAGTCCGGGTCTGGTGATTCTGTGAATTCTAGCAGATCAGGAGCTGGACAGCGCAGGGAGACTCTCGGGGGGAGGGAGGGAGGAAGGGGTGTTGGAGTGTGCCTATCAACAGCCTGTCTGAGGGCCAGCAGCACCTGTGGGGGTTGTCTATGGGTTGGAGATACAGGGAGCTGGTCCCCAGCAGGCCCAAACAAGGCTCCCTCCCGCTAAGGGCAGGTGGTAGCGAAGTGCCGCAGAGCCCAGGGAGCGTCACAGCAGTGATGTACTTTTTATTCACACCCAGCTGGAGAGCAGGGAAGGCAAAAAGGATGCTGAGGCAGAATGAACCAGACTGAAGATTTACTCCGCTTACTTCCTCCACTTAACTTATTCTACTTAATTACTCCATTTAGCCAGGCTTCATTTACAGGCTTTTCCGAGTCAGTGCTCCAGGAAAGAGCGGGGCTTTGGTTCAGTGCATGCCCTGGTTTGGGGAGGCTGCCCACGTCTATGGCCTCACCTCTTCCCTGCTCTAACTGGGCTTCCTTACAGCAGGAGGTCCCAGAGACTTGCCAGCCGCTATCTGATGATCCCTTGTAGGAAAGGAACAGAGAGCCAAAGCAGCGAGTTCCCGGAGATCCTGTGGTAGGTGAGATGCACACTGCGCCCATCAAATGACTGCACTCACATCGTGAGGTGACTTTTCTTACAGTCAGGGCCAGGCACAAGGAGAACAAAAAACCCCACTTAAGTGGGCCAACACCTGCAATTGACAGGCCCTGCCTAGCTCCTTCTCCAGCAGTGACACCCTGGAGGAAAGTAGTAGCTCTAGACAGCATGCAGAAAACCATCCTGAATTTGCAAGGAGATGGATCACTAAGGAGGTACTTTCCCTCTCGAGCGCCTCAGATGTTGTGGCATCAGCATCTGACCCCTCCACCTCGGCAAGCACTAGCACATGACCCATTGCGTGATCTGCCTCCGACTGGCAACTTGGGGGGCTATTTTTTTTGCTGGCAGGAAGGATCCATTCATCTCAAGATCAGCCACACTGATGGTCTGTATGTGCCCAAGGCTGCTAACCTTTGAGAGCCAGACTGACTGGGGCTCAAATAAGACAGAGCCTGATTGTAAGCATCTTGTCAAAACACTAAATCAAATCCTCCATCCCCAGATGTAAAAGCTTTAAGAACTGCCTCTCCAGTCACGTACAATGAAGGATTCCCCATCCTGTGAAACACAGCAAGCCGGCCAAGTTAAATTAGCTGATGGCAGCTGAATGAAATGGATTCAGGAGTCTGTTAAGTCACCCGGAGACATCTCTGCTAAAGGGGGTTTCACACAAAGCACACCTGTTCCCACCATGCCACGCTACACCATGTCCTGCAGCGAGGCACAAGATAAGCGCTTACTCAAGGTATGTGAAAAAGTTGTAATTCTACCAAAATAAAAGGAGGTTTCATGACCAATTTCAATCCCTACCAACATCCTGACTCAAATGTCCCCCATAACTGTGCCACTCCTTCATTTATATAGCTCAGAACACCTGGTGGCCAGATGCTAATTGAAACTCATTTTAGCTCCCAATTATCACCAGCTCCATTATCACCTGTTCCTCTCACAACTCAACCAGCTTGTCCAATTATCAGGCACTAGACCCGTCTTCTCCAGAGGCAGAGAATGGAAAAAAGGCTCTTCCCAAAGGAAATTTAACTCTTCAACCACCTGGCATTCCTGTTTGTGACTCATCTCTCTGTCTAGCTGTGTTCAGCACACCCACCCTCACCCAGGATTGGGAACACAGGCATCAGACCGTGCCTAATAGAATTACACATCTTACAATACGTCTCTTTTATGTAGCACTGGCTCTGAGGCTGCGAGCTGTATATGTAACACTTTGAGATTCCAAATGGGAACTAGGACTCCTAAATTCTATTCCCAGCTCTGCCAGTGACTCATTGTGTGATGTAGTTTAAGTTGGTTAACCTTTCTGTGCCTTAGTCTCCCCACTGGTAAAATAGAACTAATGATACAGACATCACCCAGGGCTATTTTTTGGCTTCCTTAATAAAAGATTCTAAGTGTCATGTGTGACAAACATTCTAACACAACACAGGCCAATTCATTATAGGATATGAAGGATGAATTTTGCTCAGTGTCTGTGGCTGCATAGAGCCCAGGATACCATTATCATTATTAATTATTAGTAACTTATTATTATTATTATTTCTATTGCTTTATTGCCAAGGGACCTCAAAGAGAAATTAGGATCCTGCAGTAGAAACAAATAACATAATGAGAAAACTCACAAGTGCACTCCAGAGAACTCAGACTCAGGGATTTAGGCAGTACTCAATAAGTGAAGAAACAAGAACATGGAGGGAAGGAAGTGGGAGAAATGGTAACATTAGACAGGTGTGAATGCATAAATTAGCAGTCATAGGTCATTTAAGCCCAGACTTTTAAAGATCCCTAGGTGCCTAACTCCCAATGATCTGGCTCTTAGAGACTGATCCAAAAGACTACTGAAGTCAATGGGAATCTTTCCATTCTCTTTCATGGGTGCTGAATCAGGCCCTGGGTGCCAAACTCAGTAAGAGACTTAAGCATTTGCATAACTTTAACTCCCATTTTAGCCACTGTACAAACACAGGGAGAGTCGATCAGGCTACATTCTCACAGTGGTCCCTTCTGGCTTTAAAATCTATTAATCTGAAAGGTTTCAGAGTAGCAGCCGTGTTAGTCTGTATCCGCAAAAAGAACAGGAGTACTTGTGGCACCTTAGAGACTAACAAATTTATTAGCACATAAGCTCTTTATGCATCCGAAGAAGTGGGCTGTAGCCCATGAAAGCTTATGCTCTAATAAATTTGTTAGTCTCTAAGGTGCCACAAGTACTCCTGTTCTTTTTATTAATCTGAAAGGAGTTTTATTATTAACGTAGCATCCAAGGACCCCAACTGAGATCAGGGTCCTCAGGTGGTAGGAGCTGTACATACACATGGTAAGATACGCTCCCTGCCCTACTTACTTACAATCTAAATTGACAGGAGGTGAGAGAGGAAACAGAAGCACCGAGAGAGGAAGTGACTTTCCCAGGGTCACACAGCAGGTCCGAGGCAGAGCTGGGATTAGACCTCAAGTCTGCTGACTCCCAATCAGGACCGGCTCCAGGCACCAGCTTAACAAGCAGGTGCTTGGGGCGACCAAGGGAGAGGGGCGGCACCTGCAGCAATTCGGGGGCGGCAGGTCCCTCACTCCCTCTAGGAGCGAAGGACCTGCCGCTGAACTGCCGCCGCCGATTGCGGCTTTTTTTTTTTCCAATTGCCGCCACCGATCGCGATAGCGGCTTTTTTTTTTTTTTCGCTTGGGGCGGCAGAAATGCTGGAGCCGGCCCTGCTCCTAAATCCGTGTCCCATCCACCAGATCATGTCGCCTCTTGTGCTAAAAGTTACACAGGCTCAAATATCGTACTGAATCGGGGCCCAAATCAATATACAAGGAACAAAATGAGGCAATTACAAGTAATGGACAAAATTCACCCTGAATATAAACTCATTTAAATGAATACAGTGACATTGAAGATGACCTTGCCCATTGAGTCTATAAGGTTTTGGTTTTTTTCCTGTTTACCAATGCAACTTATAGTAATTTAACGGAAGTAAAGTTTCTAGAGGATTCTTTGCAACCTGCATTTGGCTCAGTCCCTATTTATATTCACCGTCAACTAAACTGTGAATATATCCCCCCCGCACACACACACACACTTTCCAATTTTATCATCCACATCCAATGTCATTTATGCACAATACTGCCAGGATGGGAGGCTGGGAGTTTTATTTTTATTTTTTATTCCAGTACTTCACCTTAACGTGTTATAATACAAAACATAACAGCTGCTACCGGGTTGGATAGGAAAGTTAATATTTCATTTTCTGCATGTTTTATGTCCAGATAGCTTCCAACCACCATCGGTGGTAATTCATACATATTTCACTGGGAAATGTAATGGTGTGGAAAGGCATTCCCCAGCTATGCTATCACTATGCTAACCGTGACACAGATGAAATAAGGAGTCACAAAAATGTACTGGAGGTATCTACTCTGGCCTGACTCGCCTCAATTTAAATAAGCTACTAATATATTTGGCGTTGAGACAACGTAGGATTTTTTCTCTTTCTTTTGTTTATTCCTTTGAAACTCAAATAGAGAGGAAAAGAATGGTTGTTGTTGGTTTTGCAGGGCAGAGAGGGGTTGTTTTTTTTAACCAAGATGCAATCTTTAAGCCAGTGGCATGGAAAATGGCATTGATACCTCCTGAGCAAAATGATCAACTTTATTGAACAGCAGCAAATGCCAAACATCTGCATGAAGCCTTTAAAAAGAAATCTTCATCTTCCCCATATAACAACCGAAAAGGGAACCCATTTTAACAAGGAACCAGTGATTTCATCTGGATGATCTGCAAAGCAATAGGAACTGAATTAAAGGCTGCTCTATTTTGGGGTTGAAGAGAAATGTATAGACGATGAGCTGAGCGGAGCTGATGGGAGATGTGAATGGGAGGCAAATCAAAGCGGAATGGAAAAAGCGGCTCAGGGGATTGGAAATGGGATGCAGCAGGGTCTTACATCTCTGCGATGCCCATTTGAATCTAGCTCCTGTTGGCAGTGAGATGCAGGTCATTACCAGCTGATGGCCAATATGAAATGACTTGGTGGGTCTCAGACCCGTTCTTCGTGGAGCATTGTCCACCTCACTAAAACCCACCAGAACTGGCACCGTTATTCCAGACTCAGCAGAAAGAGTGAAAAATGCCATGAAAAATGAAACATGGCAGGACAGAACAGAGTCCTATGAGTAGGGCAGTGAGGAAGGAGCTGGTGCACAGCTGAGGGCTGCATTGTGCCTTCTTTTCTGGACTTCATTCTCCAGTATAGCCAGTCCTGCCCCTTTCGCCAGCTTTAAGATAGAGCACAGGCACTGAACAATCATTGAGTCCAAAGCTCATTCTACAGCCACGGAAGAGGCAAAATGATTGTGTAATGGAGGTCACCTAGGTGTGTTTCCTGTTAAGCACTTTGGCTCCAATCTGGAGTCAAGTTAAGACAGGTGTGCACACAGTCCCGAAAATGTCTTTTCTCCATTAATGGCCCTTAACAGTACAAGGGATCTAGTTTTTATTATCAAACAACCCTTGGTTTCCTTCTCTCCTAATCCAAACAGTGTTTCTCTGACCCATCCTGGCAAACCCCTTCCTCCTCCTCTGCTCATATCTTTATGCCCCTCAGCAGTGGGTCTCTGCTTGCATCTGGGTCCTGGAGAGTACAAGCAAGGCTATCTCCCATGTTGCATCTAACCCATCCCACCCACACCATCAGCATCACCCAACAGATTTCCTTTTGTGTGCACGCATTTGTGTGCCCCCACTTCAAAAAGGTCTTGGAACTGGAGAGCTGTCGGATTCATTTCAAGTAGCCCCAGGGCTGTATGAACCTTGCATTCCCCCTTAAATCTATTCTGTGTCTGGAACATTATGGACAGATACGTCCATTTTTATTAATTATTAATTATTATTATTACTTTATTTCATTACAAAACCCCTTACACACACACCCTGTAAAAAGCCATCCACGCTCATAGGGCTTTCATTGTGATTCAGAAGAAGAGCTTTCTGCAACTGCTCTCATCAGTGGGGGCAACATTTTAACACTCCTTAAAAGGGAATACTGAAAAAGGGGGAGACGTAGGGGACAACAGTCCAAGGGACACAAGTTCCACCAATCAGCTGAAGTCATGTTTCTCCTCTCCCTTCCCCAGATCAGAAGCAGCTGCACTGTACACTACAACATGAAAGCCATTTTTTCCTGCCTGGTGTCCCTCCTGCTTCCCTTCCCCTTGCTCGCTGCTTGCATTTTGGGCCCCGCCCAGGCTCATTGATTCAATTATTCATCAAGAGGAGTTCTAAGCACTTGAGTTAATCTCTTGCTCCCTTATTTTCTTCCCAGCTGAGGTGAGCGGTGAAGCGGCTGTGATGCCTGCCGTGTTGATTAGAGTATCGATCGGCCTGCAGCCCTCGCCATCTTAAATCAGAGCATCCATCAATGTCAGGCGGTCCCCAAAAGCACTCCAGAATCCAGGAGGCTCAGATGTTCTTGCCTGCCCAGGGCTGCCACACAGGTTCTGCTTGCAAAGTGCACATATGACCATGCAAAGAGAAGGCTCTAAATGCTAGGCAACAATGATCAGAGCCAGATGTGGGTGTTGGCCTTCTCTTTGTGTTAGTGAATTACAGGTGGTCAGTGGTGTTTGGCAGTCCTGCAATCCTCTCTTTATTCTCAGAGCATATCCAGCAGGAGCTGCATAGGCTGCCTGCATGACAGGTCTCAACCCTGAACTGAAGATGGAGTCCAGTCTCTGGCTCATTCATTTCTTGGCCTCTCTGCTGAGCCTACCAACAAAAGGTGCCAGGTGAAGATCAACACATTCCGCAACCACAGAGATCAGTGTGCTTCAGAAAGGAGGCCCAGCAGTATTATTATTCACAAGTTACAGATGGGAAAAGTCCAAAAGTCAGGGGCAGAGGAGAGCTGGGTTCCATCCCTGGATGACTCGTAGCGCTGGGGCTTGACTCCTGGGCCACCCTGCAGAGTGGTGCAGATCCCTTGACTAGGAACCAGCCCGTGCAACCTATTTTTATGGGACTCTAAGAACCCATCCGATGGGCTCAGTTTCTGGTCACTACCAGCCTGTCCTGGATTCAGATTAACAATTGAGAAGTAAAAGGTTTGAGAGTCTCTCAGCACTGGCCTAGTCACAATCAGGGAGCTGCTTCTTGGTGCAAAGAGGAATGCTAAAATAAAAAACCAAAAAAACCACCCCAGGAATATCAAGACATCCCCTAAGAACATAAAAACAGCCAGACTGGGTCAGATCAAAGATCCATCTAGTCCAGTATCCTGTCTTCCAACAGTGGCCAATGCCAGGTGCCCCAGAGGGAATGAACAGAACAGGTAATCATTAAGTGGTCCATCCCCTGTCACCCATTCCCAGCTTCTAGCAAACAGAGGCTAGGGACACTATCCCTGCCCATCCTGGCTAATAGCCATTGATGGACCTATCCTCCATGAACTTATCTAGTTCTTTTTTTAACCCTGTTATAGTCTTGGCCTTCACAACTTCCCCTGGCAAAGAGTTCCACTGACTGACTGTGCATTGTGTGAAAAAATACTTCCTTTTGCTTGTTTTAAACCAGCGGCCTATTAATTTCATTTGGTGCCCCTAGTTCTTGCGTTATGAGAAGGAGTAAATAACACTTCTTTATTTACTTTCTCCACACCAGTCATGATTTTATAGACTTCAGTCATATCCCCCCTGTTTTATAGCCTGTAATTTCTGTAGATGGGGGTCTGCAGTGTGGCAGCTCTGATTACTGATTGATCTGCTGTGGTCAGGACATAGATCAGACTGCCCAGAAAGCACTTGTAGGCTCAGACTGCATGCCACCTTGTACCTGGGAGCAGTTGAACTTGCAGTACACTTGGCTTGCAATCTCGGTGAGGTGGAGGACAGTTACCAAGCGGGTTGACATGGTGAGGAAGTTCTCAATTTCCAAGTCCTGTATCTGCTCTGGGACTGGAAAATAACACAAGTGTAGAGGGAGGAGTGTTGGCTGGAGTTGGATGGGAGCACATAAAGAGATGGGGGAGTGTGACTCAGAGACTTTTAGGTGCCTGCTGGTAGTGGGCACTGGGGGTGCACAAGGTTTTACAGGGATCCCCTGGGTCTGGTATTGACATAATATTTCACCAGCGGGTGGTCTGTACCAAGAGCCAGAAGCCCACTGGTCCTTATAATTGTTGCAAGGTGGTTGTACGGGAAATAGTTTAAGAGTTATGACAAATGTAAAATGTTAGGTTCCAAAACTGTCAAAGGAAAGTGAGTCAAGATGCGCCTCAGGACTAACTCAATCAGCATATAGAACAGTGGACATCTATGGAGACAGGCAATGTTTACTGCCTGAGCCAGGTGCTGGCCCAGACAAAGGAAACCAAAGAGAAGTCTCTGAAGATGGGACCTACTGGTGTAAGAGACAATAGTCTGTAACTGCATAAAAAGAGGAGGAGAAGGGGCAAGATTTTATCCTTCACCTAAGAGGCAAACTGGCAGCATAGCTGTCATGAAAAGAGGCTGGTGAGCTGGAATACTGGCTGGAAAGTGCCAGAGAGACTAGTTCACGGTGCAAAATCCAGACCCTGGTCTGGAGTTGCTGTGCTCCAGATTTCAGACACTTGGAGCCAGATTTTTAAAGGTATTTGGGTATCTGTAAATACAGAGCGGAATCTAGTGGGATTTTTAAAAGCACAAATCAAGCTGGGCACCTAAGTCCCATTGAAATCAATGAGCGTTACATACCAAAGCTGCTTAAGCACTTTAGATGCTTCTCTCTATCTTTAGGCACCTAAATACCTTTGGAAATCTGGCCCTTGCTTCAGACCCATTCTAAAGCGAGGGGCCATTTACAAAATTCAGGTCTGGATTTTTAACACCCACTAAATCACAGGGATTGGGGGCTTTTGGTTTGGGCCCAATTTAAACCAAGCAGCCATAGATCAAACCATGTAAAGGAAAGAAACCAGTAAGACTAATTTACAGCAGAAACGTCCATCCCTGTCAGCAAGAGGACCAAGCCAGGTAGACAGTCACTGGGCAGAATTCTCTCCGCTTTTATCCACCACTGGGTGACTTCCATGCTCTGTCCCCAAATACACACTGCCTCGTGCTGTGCAGCAGCTTTTTAACGGCACATATGGACTGCGACTAATGAATCCACTGCTTCCACATTCATTAAAGGGCGTTTGATCTGGCAGCCTTGGACTCTGCAGCCTTGTTCACTTCCTGTGATGTTTGGAGCGAGACGAAAGGAAAGGCTGGAGTGGGGGTGAGGGGAGGAAGGTGGAGGGGGAAAACATTGCATTGTGAAGTTAGAGGTCAGAAGTCCCTGGTCATAATGTAGCTTAAAGCAGCAGGAGAATGAATCTCTTTGCACCCACTATTTCTGACACATAGGATGCTATCATCTCTTGACCCTGCACACTGCCTTTGAGCCTGTTCCACTCTGCTCTTTGAAGAGACTTTAAAGGTGAGCTGCAAAGCACACACACAAAAAATAGTTTCAGATCCCAAATTAGTATCTGAAGCTATCCACCAACCTAGAAATTACCGCTAAATGCTAGCAGAGAGGACAGGCTGGCTCAGGATGCCGAAAAACAGAGCTGTTTGCGAAAAGGTTTTTCTTTGTTGAAAAATGTCAGTTCGTAGAAATGGAACGTGTTTGTGGGAAAGGAACATGAATGAGGAATTTCTCAGCTTAAAAATAATTGTAAGGAAAAGAAAATGTTTTGAAATGGTTGAAATAGGAGATTTTTGATATTTTCCAAATGCAAAAAAAAAAAATAATTCTGGTTCAAAACGGCTTTTTGTTTAGAATTGTAAGGTAATTATTGACCTTTTTAAACAAAAACATTAAAATGCACAACATCAAAACAAAATTTTTGAAATGATCAAAGTGAGACATTTTGCTTGACCCAAATCAAATTTTTGTTTGTTTCTTTTTCTGTTTGCAAACATTTTTGAAATTTCAACATTTAGTCACCATTTGGGATGGGAACATTTTTGCAGGACGGAAAAAACATTTCCAACCCAGCTCAAAACATCCTGCCATGTATGAAAAACGGCCTGTATTTTTATCCTCTCTGAGGCACCAGTGACCACTCCAAATTCAATAGATAGTAGTGCTCCGCTGCCCCTAAAAACTGGCCGCCTTAGTTTTCTAGTGAGTTTCAGCAGCCTTCTCTAATTTTGATGGTTCGTGAATTTTCAGGCCTTACTGTCATTATTTGGATTATGTTCTTGTGTATCTCCTGGGTCCTGTGCTGGTAGGATAACAAGTGGCGCAGCCAATACGCTTGGGGTCAGTGAAATTCCAGTTCCATTCAAATGAGCAGCCAAAAATTCATACAAAAGCCACTTCCAAACTTGCTGAGCTTCTTGGACTGGCAAACAAAGGATGGAAATCACAAGAGATGAGGCTTTCTCCTAAGATCTTCAACCAGATCTATAGTACCAGGAGAGCAGCCTTCCTTGGGTTACTCATCTGCTTTACGTACCAGCTGGGGCCCAGAATTGCGGAGGCTGCCATGAAGAATACTTGTGGGCATAGGAAGTACATGCACAGTTTAGAATCTACATTAAAATTTTGGAGCAAAGGTTCTGGTCAATTCCTGATTTATCCAAACTGATTCTCCTGTCCCTTAATTAATGCATTTGAAGACAAAACATAGAAGTGTTTGGCTATTACAGAGATAAGCAATAATATAATAACCTAGAGAGATAGATTAGATGGATGATAATCACAGGCATGATCCTGAGATGTACTGGGACCTCTGCAACCTCTATGGTGATCACTGGGAGCTGTGGGTGCTCTGCACCTTTGAGAATCAGGATACTTACTGTGGTGCTTCAATAGGAATGTAGGCGTCTAACTTAGGTACCTAAGTTTGAACCTATTGGACTATGTGATGTGCCCACGGTCACATGGGAAGTCAGTAGCAGAGGCAGGAAGAGACGCCAGGGGTCCTGACTCCCACTTTCAGGTTGTATAAAACTCTAAAAGGAATCAAACCACTCAGAGCTTGACAGGTGAGGGCGTGAGGAGCTGATTTCCCCACGTTTGCTTTTTATTCACAGCATGCACATCATGTTGCCTTACAACCTCATTCTGAGAGCTACTGAGCAATTGAAACATCCACGGACTTCAAATGAGAGCTGGGGACATTGGGTACCCCTTCTGGATATGCCCCTCTAATCATTTGGGATCGGTTAAGTTCACCTTCACAATACAAACACCGAAGGAGGGTTTCCTCTCTGAGGCCAGCAGGGCACAGGAGGAAGCATGTAAACAGATTCCTCCGCAGCTTTGAACACCTGTCTGGGGGGATTTTATTCATTTAAAAGCTGTATTCCCTCCTGAGTTATTAACTTGGAGAAGGTGCCACTGGAGACACACACAAGGACCCGTGGAGATTGCCACACAGCAAATTCATTCCAATACCAGCTGAATTCTCACCTTCGACAGCTAAGTGACTTCAACAGACTGATAGGTTAAAAAAGAAATGATGGGGGTGGGGGGTGAAATCAAACCTAAGGGCACAATGAATTCATAACATCAACAACATATAATTTTTATTTCTTCAGTCTCTCATCTCAGACAGCAGTGCACCGCCGTAGGGATCTAAGGTTAGGTCTGCGTGTATCTCTCTCTTTTTTTTTCACCTAATCACTGCTGAGAAAACAGCAGGGCTTTTCAGTTTTTTGAATAAAACAACTAACCCTGTTGGCCACTCTGCTGTGTGAGAAAGGGAGAGCCTGCGCTTCTAAGCTCAGGTAAAACCAGGGTTAAGCTGCCATTGCTCCCTCCAGGGAGATGGGGATGAATTTACTTCCCCTTGTAACCTTTCATGAGCTGGGGAGGCGGCAGGTTTCGGTCCAGTGGTGAGTTCAGGCAAGGGTTCAGGGCTCACTTTCGAGGGTGAAGGTTTGGGTTTGATGGTGCTGGAACCTCATCCATTGTTGGAATCACAATACTTAGCTCTGACAACACTCAGGGAAATCCTTACCATGTTCCAATTAGCTCCAGGCAGAAAGCAGGAGCTCGTTATGGGACCCACTGGGGGATTACCCCAAACTGGGCAGGAAATGGCCTAAAAGGGTGACTCTTTGGTAGGCAGCATGGCCTAGGAGATAGAGCACTGGTTTGGGAGTCAGATGTAGGGTCTCTTCCCGGCTCTGCCACAGACCTGCTGGGTAACCTTGGGCAAGTCACTTCTCCTTGTGCCTCTGTTTCACTTCTCAGCCCTTGTCAATCAGTTTAGATTGTAAACACTCTGGGCTGTCTCTTGCTAAGTGCATGGAGAGTGCCCCACAAATGGGGCCCTCATCTTAACTGGGAGCTCTAACTGTGGCTGTAATACAAATAATACATAACGCAGTAGGCCAACTTCATGCTCAGCGTAACCCCACTGACCTTGGCTCTAAATACCATTCTTGTACATCTTGGAGCAAGTTATTTGCCCTCTCTCATGCCTCACCTGTGAAACGGGGATTATAATGTCCACATGGAATGCACTGTTACCTCCCCTCTCCCCCCTGAGATCTAGGCCCATCACCTACTTCACAGGAGGGTTGTGAGGCTTAAATCATGCTTTTTTTTTTGGAGGGCTTCTCAGAGGGACAGCTGGAGAATTTCAGAGCAACATCCAGGTCTGGTGGTCTTGGCAGGCAGCCACCACTTCCATGTTCAAATGGAGCATGTGGTCCTTTTATGGGCACCCAAGCTGGGCCATGCTTTCCTAATGCTGGTCCAGCCAGGGTGCATGAAAGAGGAGAAACAGAATTTTTAAATTCTGTCCAGGTCTATTTTGTGGTTTACCTCTCAGGACAGGACATAATCTCTGCTTCCCAGGATGTCTCAGTGGTTTTCTATAGCCTGACGTCTGATGAATTTTGCATTGGGGCTTGCAGGCAGGAGGCATGAGCTGAATAAGCTACAAGTCAGAGGCTGATACCCATTTCAATTTTCCAGTAACATACAAGTGAATCCGCTTCATTTAATCATCCCCAGAGTCTCCAAGGACTCTGCCTCTCCAGCTCTATTCCTTCTGGACAGGGTCCCTGTACACGCAAACAGACTTTAAAATAGGAAAACCACCTAGGGCAAAAGCATGCACAGATATACGCACACCCTAGGTTTCTTTGGCCCTGCCTTAGTGCATGGGGTTGGACTTGATGACTTCTTGAGGTCCTACTTTTCTAGGATACACCCAAGCCCTGCCCCTTCCAACGCACAGACAGGGGATGCCTACACTGCAATCAGCGGGTGCATTTGCAGCCTGTGTAGACATATCAGAGCAAGCTTTGCACAGGCGGTTACCTGCATGGACTAGCCCTGCCCACCCAGGAACCTGGGCACATAATCAAGCAGCCACCCACACCTATGCTGCCACAGCTTCACCGCTATTGTTACTCAGCATAGCTAGATGAAAACCAGCTTGGATAGGTTTGCGGGTGCTGCACTCCCATTTCTGATTGAAGTGTAGACATAGCCATGGTCTGCACGCACACACATACCTATTCTGTTAAAGGTAAGACACACACACACAAACACACATACATGCACACACCATTCATGCCAACAGCAATCATGCTCACCACATGCCGATCAAATGCAGCCTAGAGAGTTGCTAGGGATCGCAAGCTGTGATTGTGGTGAAGGCAAAGACAGTCTCCCTCTGCTCCACCCTCCTAAGCGCCTGACTGGAGGGAGGGGGTCTCCGGAGTGAGCATCCCCATTGCTCTCAACTGTGGCATGTAGCGAGAAGGTAGCTCATAGCAAGTGGAGAGGGGTTCTCTTTAGCAGGCAGGCCCCAAGTCATTTACAACGTCGTGGTTCAATGCCTTCTTCTCCACTGGTCTGAAGCAAGTGCAAGGAAATGGCTTTTGGGCAGGGAGTGAAAGGGAGGGTGGAGGGAGGTGTGGCAGATGGGGTCAGAAGGAGAGTTCCAGGTAGCAAGGAAGTGTCCAGGCAGACGTGGGAGATAGATACAAAGGAAGCCACCAGGTGAGCAGTGTGGGCTGAGTGAAGTGGTCTTGGTGGGGAAGTAAAGGAGACTAGCAAGAAGCTAAGTTATGGAGAACATGGAAGGGGAAATGAGGAGCCTGAGTCTGATAGGGGCTAGATGGCCTCCTCCTAGCATGGAGAAAGATGTGATCTCCATGCCAACCCTTTGAAACCTATCAGCAGCCTTTGATACTGTTTACCTCAAGAATGCTTGACTTATCTGCAGTTCATGGCAGAGCGATGACTTTTTAGTGATGCCATTCTACTTCCCAGAGGACGGTGTCTGGCAATTCAGTCTGCAGGGCTCCCTGAAGCAGGTCTCTCTCCTCCTGTCTCTCTTATGGGACGCCAATGGCTGGGAGGCAGCAAGACAATCTGAGCCATGATGTCCCTTGCACCCATCATCAGATCCCCTACTGCCACATGGGGGAAAAGAGAAGTCACCCTCATGCCCCCCGGCAGCATTCAGTCCAGTGAAGGAGCATGTGTGTGGGGATGGTCTGATGGAGTTATGGTGGCCCTATCATGCCTGTCACCACGGCCGAGAAAAATAAACATGGATTCTTTCCCTCCTACCTTTTTAAGTGTGAAGTCTGTCGGCTTGAGGGAAAAGGCTGTGAAGCAAAGGCTGTTTTTTTCCTTCCCCATTCATCCATTTGAAATGTCAAGCAAATTGAGGCCAGCTCCAAAGGGCTAAGGAACCAGGCCTCTCACAGCTCTGACTTGCATCATTTCAGGGATCTGAGCTCCTTGTTTTGTAAATAAATCGAGGGCAGTTGGAATAATATACCTGTCAAACAACAGTGAGCTTCCAATTTCCCTTGTCAGCATCAGCTCACATGCACAGTTTGCCTTCTGTGAGACGCTGCTGCAAGAAATCAATTCTTCAAACATGTGCCCAGGTACAAAAACACGCTCAGTAGATTTGGTGGGTTTTACCCATTGACCACAGATGCCGGAGGGACATCACCTCCTGTCTTTGCTTCGCATGTCATTTTCAGACCAAGTCCCCCTGATCCAGCCTTCGTTTGCTTTCCAGGATTTATTAAAGGCGGCGCAAGGTAGTGTTTTTCTGGGTTCCCAACATGAGATGCAAGGGGTCTGCTTGGCAGAAGTGCTGAGCATTCACAACGGCAACTGAGGCCAATGGGAGCTTTGCTGTGAATATATGAAGTGCTATCAAATGTGAAGTACTCTGAAAAAAGAAAAAAAAAAAAAACACAGGCCCACGCTACTCAATTTGGGTTCCCAAAACCACGTCACACTTTTGACAGTGTTGATCCTTGTGTGTCAGTTCCCCAGCTGTAAAAAGGGAAAGAGAGCAGCGTCTAACCTCCCAGAGGTGTTATAAAGATAAATCCTTCAATGGTTGTAAAGCACGACAGCCTAAGGTATTTAGGCACCTCACTCCCACTGAAATCAGTAGGCGTTAGCCATCTAAACATCTTTGAGGAGCTGGATACTATGAGCACCATAGAAAAGCCCAGGAGGAAATTAATTAATTCTGTATTTGGTGCCGGGCTTGGATGTTGTGCAGTAAATAATATGTGGGGGGACACAGTCAATGATGAGGATAAAACAAATATTGACTAGCTATCCATTCAGTTACCAACACCCATCTGGTGCACAGAATGAGGAAGAAATTGTATGTGATCAGAATGACTATCACAATGCACACACACAAGGGGGGAGTGAATTAAAATTGCACTGGCAACCTTAATCCTGGCATTTTCTAAGTGCTTGACTTTGTACCCTTAACATTCTTTAAATGTCATTTTTTGGATATAATGTTATATATAGCTTACATTTCCATCTGTGGATCTCCAATCACACTGCAAACCACCACGAAGTATACCCTGCAGAGGCTCTGGGACATACAGAAGTATTATTATGTCCCTTTTACAGATGGGGAAAGTAAGACATAGAAAAATGAAGTGGTTTCTCTTGGATGTCCATGATATAGCTGGGAAGAGAACACAAACCTTTTAATTCACAGTTGTTCGGTTAGCGAGTTAGAGCAGTCTTAGTTGTACCAGCTGGGGAAGTGCCTCCATGATGTTAGCCACAAGACAAACCCCCCCCCCCTTCTATAAACCAGCCCATTGCACACCCCCATGCAAAAAATTGTAAAAATTTAAAAATAATGACATAATAGCAGTCTAGTGTTTGACACTAATGCACCACAGTACAAAGGCGGAATAGCTGCTGCGTCCCAGGTTACTGAAAGATGCTATTTGATATGCAAAGGGTCTCAATCTGATTTCACATAAACTGATGGAAATCGATCAACTGAAATCAATGGCTTAAAGCTACACAAAATCAGATGCTGAGGGCATGTCTACGCTGAGGGGGGGGGATTAGGGTTAGGGTTAGCTATTTTAGAGCGAGCTAGCATGCTAAAAATAGAGAGAGGGGCTGCAGCGGAACAAGCGGCAGAAGGGGCTAGCCACCCCAAGTACGCACCCAACTGAGACACTGGGCATGTATTATCCTGTCCCTGGCACTGTGGCAGCTACGCTCTATTTTTAGCATGCTAGGCCAGTCAGAGCTAGCATGGGTATGTCTCCTCAAGCTGCAAATCAGCCCCCCAGCTCAACGTGTACAGAATGAGCAGCTTTAATGCATGCCACATTCCTGGTTATCTGCTCAACAGAGTTACATCAAGCAGGAATTCGGTCTGGTTCTGCCATTGTTTTACTGGGCCAGGCCCTCAGCTGGGGCAAGTCAGCATAGCTCCATTGAAGTCACGGTGGCTTATACTAGCCAAGGAACTGGACCACTGTGTGTCAACTTGGGCAAGTTGTTTTACTTGTATGCAACTCAATTTACCTTCTCTACAACGTGAGCTTATTGCCTTACCTACAGGGCATTATGAGTCTTAGCAAGCCATTTCTGAGTGCTTTTGAAACATCCTCACTGCTACACATCTTCAGCTGGGTTTAATCCCATGAACTTCAGCACCAAAGCACAGACAGCTACCAATTCGGCTAATGGAGTAACTCCATTAAATGTCAGCAGTAGTAGGCTGTTATCCTCTTTGTAGTTGAGCCAGTGGAATGGAATGTGAAGTGTGGTTTACAAACAAAACGTATCAAGACCCTGGCGTGAAAGCGGCTAGAGGCGCTCAAAGCATTACTGCAACGAGAATGGCATCCCAGACTGCTGTGTCTAATGAGAACATTTGCAGCCTGACCAAATGTTTCCGCTTTCTGTCAGGAAACAAAAATAAGTGCTGACAAATAAAAACACAAAGCAGGGAGGGCAACCGGCTCTTCAATATTTCTCTGAGCGTGGTGTTTGCTTTCTAATATTGACACACGCAAATCCCCGCTGTGCCCCGAGCTGGGAACGCATCCCAGAGTGTGTGGAATGAGCCAACACTTCCAAAGCCATGTATTTGCCTGTCACTGTTCCCTGGAAAGAATAACACACAGAAACAGTTGGAAGGTGGTGGGCTCAACAGAATCTCCCTCCCTGGGCCTATTTGCATTGCGCCTTCTCCTCAGCCCACCTGGCTAATGGGATAGTAATAAGCCCTGGATAGTCTTTCTGTTCCCTCCAGACTCGATTCTTTCCTATATCTCAGAGCCTCTCGGGGACATAAGGGAGTCAGCCATGGCTCCCTGCATCTTTGATCTGCCCCGCGCTGGTCCCAATTTCAGCCACGGTGTGAGTGGGGGCAGTGCTGGTGTTGCCCTATCTTACAACAGCAGTGGGTGCTCCCTAAGTGACCGTACACCAGAGAATCAGAGAGCAGAGCTCTGCCCTGCCTCTGGTAGGCCCCCTCCCACCTCCAACTAGCCACCTACGCTGCGGGGAGCAGGACCTCGCTCCTCTGCTTTATACCAACTGGGAGATTTCTCCACCGGCCAGTTAAACCAGGATCTGACTCCTTTGCACCCAGCTGGTTCGTACATGAGACTCTGGCCCTGTATCAGAAACCATTCAGCTCCCCTGGTCTATCTGTTCCAGGAAATGGGTTCTCATGCCCTTTTGACCTGTGCTTTGCATGCTGACAACAGGCCGCATCACACAGCAGGGTGGCTAAGGTAGCCTCACATCATGTGGATATAACTCCCCACCTTGGGCACCGGTACATGATGTGCAATGTCAGTTACTCACAATGAGAGAGTTCCTCTCTCATCAAATCTCTTCTCAGGCTGGGTGGCAGGAGTTGGAACCACTGGCAAAGACCAGGAGGGCCAGGTGTGGCAAGATGGGATGTGGAAGCAGAATGCCTGCATGTCTGGAGAGAGTAAATTTTTCTTGCCATCTCTAAGTGGAGCCGCTCTCCACAGGTTTGGAATTTTTTTTCTGCCATACATGCAAGTGTGAGACTATATAGGCCTGAGAAAAAACCTGAATTAGTGTCTATTTATGGACTAATAATCAGATTCTCTTTGGTATCCCAGTGCTGTAACAGATTTTTGAAACAGTTTTGTTGTCCTGAGATGCCCTCTGGTTCCATTTCAGGCTACAGAGAGCCCAGATCTTCTTTAACAAGCACCTGGTTGAACTCTCCCATCCAGGAGGGATTTTGCTAAAGGTCTGGCTCTTGAATGAGACCAGGGCTGGGTCACAAGCCAGCCTGGAGGAATAGAGTCCATGGGGTTTGGGTGGAAACCATGCAAAACCCACCTCACAGCTGTCGGCATTGCAGTAGTGTATAGAAAAATTATTGGATTTGTTAAGCTTGTAAAGTATTTGAAGATTTCATCTGGTGGACCTTTTTTCAAATCTCAACAAAAACAATGCCAAAACTTTAAAAAAATGGATGTATTTTTTCCCCATATTTTTGACCGGTTCTTCCTAGGATGCAAAATACTACATTATACTAATTATTATTGTTAATAATACTCCACATTCTATTTATCTATACCTCCAGGTTCTTACATAGGACCATCACCATAGAATCTGAGCACCTCCCAAGAGCAGGACCTTGTCTACATGGGGAAATTGACCGCAATAGCTATAAACTATTCCAGAATAGTTCCCCAAATGGGTGCCATTCTGGAATAAAAGTCTGGACTATTTAGTGCACTTTCAAAGTGGAGTAATCATTCTGGAATGAAATCATTTTTATTCCAGAAGAGAGTATCCTTACGAGGCGCTCTTCTGGAATAGTTAATTGCTATTCTGGTTAATTTCCCCATGTGTCTTCTGACTTTTAAAACAAACTTTGTATTTGTGGATAATCTAAGCACTATACTTCTGTAGAGACACACTTTTCTGAACTGTGCAATATATAATTTTTTAACATTAGCTTTAATACAATTTTTAAGCCCTAGGAATGACAATGATTTCTCTTCCTTTCCTTCAGAGAGGAAGCAGCTTTAAGTGTCTGGGCAGGATACACAGGTGCCACACAGGTGCCACAGTTCCATTGCAGAAAGGTAAATATTTTTAAAACAATAAAATGGACCTATGAGACAACTACTGTTTGCACATCAGTAAATATATAGCTACGGGCCAGTTCTGCTCCTTCTTACCCGGGTGTAAATCCAGATCGACCACTGATGCCAATGAAATTATTCCTGATTTACACTAATGTATCAAATGGCAGAATCTGTCCTTGAGCAATACATTTTGCACACAGCTCAGAGTGGCGTCTGAACTGTGAACATGGCACCTGGGATAGCAGAGACCAGAAGTGACCCTGAATGATTTTTATCGTGAGCTGCATGCATCTGGAATGTACTGATCTATCTTTGCAGCTCCGTAACCTATTTGCTCTGCTTATTTGCATACACAGATATACACTGAACTCGCCAAAAACTGCTCAAGCAGAGGCCGGAGAAAATTAAAAACTCGAGCAAAGGAGAGAGAGAGAAAATTGCAGCTATTCAGTGTTTCAAGCCCAATTGTAGCTGACACATCTCAAAGCAAAGCGGCTTGCAAACATCAAGTACAAGGGGGGGAAAGCGAAAACATGACAAGAGAGTCATGCTACTGTATGAGAAACAGATGCATGAGTGGCTAATTTTTTTTTACACATTCCACTCAGCTAATATAGAATCCCATAGACGCAACAGCCAGGGAACACAGTGCTCAGATATTACCGTGATAGGGGAGTTATTTAAGTAGATTAGATAGATAATGTGTTTTAAGGGCCTGATCCAAAAACTTCCTTGAAATCTCTGGAAAGATTTCAGTGGCCTTTGGATCTGGCCCTGAGTGACAAGGGAGAATTAGCCACCCTAACACTGCTATTGCTTGCCTTAATGCGCAGGGAGATATACTGACTAGACAGAATAAGCAGCCCCGCTCCTCACTGTTTCTGCTTCAGTTGAAAAGCATTTTGTGCTGGTTCCAATTTAAACAGGAGACACGTTTCATCTCAAAAGCTAGAGATGGAAAAGGCCAGTGAGATCAACTGGTCCATTGCCCTGCTAATGCAAGCAATAAGGGATGGGTGTCTACGTGGGTCGCGAGATTAAGAATGGGCTAAATGAGTCTCTCTCATCTCTAGGTCGTAAATTCTAATCTTCACTTTACTATGTTAACCGGAGACCTATTTGAAATGAGTTGGCTGATCCAGTCCTAGGGGATAAATGTCCACATGTGGATTGGGATTGAGTACACCACATGAGCAGCCAAAGCAGAAAGGGCAAGAACTGAATGAGCCATAAGGAATGAGCAATGCTCTCTAACCCTAAGGGTGGATGCTCCAAGCCAGGCTTGAGCACACGGTGGCAGGGAAGCTTGCCATGCGATATCCATTCTCTGGATACAGACAGCCATTCGGTGTCCAGCGTTGCGGATGTGCTGCCACAGCCTCTGTTTGAAATAACTGTGGTGGCAAAATGCCAAGAGAAATAATAAGACAGGAGCGAGTCCGTCTTTACCTTGGAGCTGTAAGAGTCCCATGAAACTGGAGTGTCACAGCTACAGGGCACGAGCTGGGAGCTTCCCCATGTTACAGGTGAGGAGGGGAAAGGAGGCAGGGATCTGGGACTTCCCGTGGAAGGAGCAGTCTGCTCTGGCATGGAAATGAAGATGGTATTCAAAGCCCTGCATGTTGCTGACATCTCTCCCCTGGAGATGAGTGAGGCTTGGAGCAGCACCATAAAGCTCTGCGGCTTATTGAGATCTCTTGGGCCTGTAAGGCTGGGCTTTAAACCTGGCTTCTGGCGTGTCTTGCATTCCATCCAAACCTCCCCTGTAGGAAATGTGCAGCAGGGTGCAATCCCGCACGGACCCTTGGGAGACAGGCTGGATGGTCCCGTTCTTACTTCTAGAATTCTGCAAAGCCAGGCCAAGCATAACCCCCAAGCAGCATTCCTCATGGCATCCTGGCCTTCCCACTCACCCGTGGAACCCGGAGTGCAGAGGGCATCGCCGGCTTGGGGGAAAATAATAAATGGTCTGAATGTTTCTGAACACAGGAAAAGTTTCTCAGGGTTCAGGTGAGAGTTGGGTCTTACTAGCCCCAGACAGGTTCCCTTGCCCTTCTTGCGTCTCCCCGGTGGGGTGGAAGTTACAAAGCCCCTCTCGGCTGCCATCAATCCCTCTCCATCTGCAGACAAAGGCAGAGAAGAGGAGCACAGCTCAGATAGGCCTTAAAACCCGCTCAGCCCAGTGATTCCACTGGGCCTTTAGGCTACAAGTGTTCAGAAGGATTTTCTCAGCAAGAGCTCTCGCTTTGTGAGGAGAAGTGAGGAGTCAGCAGCTCTTTCGAGGCAGCATTTTCGCCCCGCTGAGCCCGCGAATGAGCCGCAGTTGGGACTCCAAATCTGTTCCTCACCTTCGTCCCCCATGAAAGGCGTGCTCTGAAGCCCCGGGAATGCTGCTGACTCAGAGGATGGAGCGCCAGGGAGTTAGAGCTGGAGAAATGTTATCTCCAAGAGATAGCAGGCAGGGAAAGTGGGGAGCCAAAGCAGGGAAAAAGAACACCTGCTTTCTAGCAAGAGGCCTGCTCCTGAAGTCCTTGCATTCCCCTGAATGACAAGTTTATCACGCTGGGCCTGGAAAGGCGCTGGATAGTAGATATGGAGACTGTGTGTGCTGTCTCAGGGGAGGGACAAAGGAGGCTGTATGGGCCCGGCCTTTTGTCAGTCAATCTGACAACGCTGTTCTGCATTCCTCTCGCAGTCCCTCAGCACTGGCCTGCGCTGCCAGGCACACTGGGGTCTGTGCATTCGCCGCATTCAGCTGAGGCGTGTGGAGGTTGGGGGGAGGGAGGGGATAAAGAGATAGACCCACCATGGTGCAATCCTGTTGGTCGATCAAAAAAACAGGGCCCAAACCAGAACCTTTTCTCCACCCTCTTCCCCGTGCCCTGATCTTCAAGTTCAGTGGCACCGATGAAATGGAACCTGGATCACAAACACCACAGGGGTGTGTTTTGCAAGACCTCCTTGGCCTACGCTGTATGTGGGACAGACCCATTTTATCCAAGCCCTACCTCCAGATGTTGGAGACCCAGATAAATCAACTTGGTGCCGAACCACCTCAGGGTGTCAGCCCAAAACCCAGCCTCCCACCTCTAGTAAAGGAGGGCTCTTTCCTTCAGCAACTTTAGGGGCACCTTTGAAGTAAATGCAAGTTCTGCCAGTGACCTCGCTGAGGGTAAGACTGGCACTTTAAACTTCAGCAGTGAGAGAGGCTGGGGACACCAATGCTGCCCAATGTGACCCAGTTCTACTACTCACCTTGTCACGGTGCCCCGATCAGTCATCCCCTTGGGCACTTGGGGGTCCCTGCAGTGTCGGTGCTATTGCTAAGGGAGTCTGTCCTGTCCTTCCAGTCCCAGCTGTGTCAGGCAAGTGCTTAATGTGGGTTATGAACCGAGATACACCTAAGCGGCCAAATGTTGCCTCATGATTTGGATCCAGATCCCAAATCCCACTGATGTCTGGGGTCAGAGTCCTCGCATTGCCAGTCTCTAATTCTGAGCAGACATGAGCCTGAGCTGAAACTCCAGATCCAAACAGCTCTGAACTGTGGGAACGTTTGGACCCAGCTGAGAGACATAATAGGGAGAATGATACTTAGTACTTACATTTACTTTACAGCCAGATCCCCAGCTAGTGGGAATCAACACCAGCTTCAACAGAACCAGTCCTCAGCTGGGATCTGTCCCTATATTTTCAAAGCTCTAGGTTAACCCATTACTCTGCACCACTCCCGTGGAGGTTGGCATTGTTCTTTCCATTTGGGGAAACTGAGGCATGGAAAAGTCAGCGGAGGGAAACTCAGCATGATTCAGTGGCAGAGATGGGAATAGAATTCAGAACTGAATGGCTTAATTTTGTTTGCCTTTGATCTGCTGAATGCTCTGTTGTCACCCAAAGTACTTTCCTGGCACATTTTTGCTGGAAAGAGGACAGCTGTAGAAAGACCCCACTCCTCCTTCACCAGCAGGGTGTTCCTGGAGCCGGAGTGTGCAGCAGGCGCAATAGATATGCATGGAGGATTGTCAAACACAGAGATGAGCAGCAGAATGAGCAATCCGCTTTGTACTGGGCATGTAACATTACAGAACCTGTCAGCTCCCATTTCACTTGACGACTTAGGTAAATATCTCTGTTTCTTTGTCTTTTTTTTCTATTTTTCTTTCTTCTGTTGTTTTTCCCAGAAATAGTTGACATGGAAAAATGAGAAACAAGAAGTAGGCATTGTGGTTTAGAGACACTTATGCAATTAGCTATACCAGGCTGGCAGTCTGTTACAGTCTATTCCTGTATATTGATTCTGCTTTTAAACAGAAGGGGAATATCTGGACTGGTTTGCAGGGTCTGATAAAGGGATAAAGAACCTTTGTATTAAAATTCCGGGGTGCTAGTTAAAGTTGTTACCATTGGAGCTGATTGGAACATTGCAACAAAGTTTTTCCACTGGGAAACAAATGGTCTTTGTTCTAAAACAATTTTGGGGGGTGGGGAGGGTAAGAGGGGGTAAGGAAGTTGGACTTTTTCCCAATTTCTCATTTAGCACTACATTTATGATCCAAAACAGGCCCAAAATAATTAGCAAGATTGTTAACAAACTTTTTTTTTCCATTTGCCAAAACCAGGATGTGTTGGCAAAGTATAACTTCTTGATTACTTGGGGAGGGGGAGGAAGCCCATCATTTTCAGTTAAAAAAAATAATTTCTATAATCGTTTCAATGAAATTTTGATTAAAGATGTCATGAAAAATGTTTTAATACATGAAAAATGGGCCTGTTTGGAAGCCTGTGAAGTAGAAACAGCTTCCCAATTTTGAAAACGTTCATGGGTTTTCCCCCGTTTTCAGTGGCTTGTGCATGAAGGCAAGTACAGATCCCCATGCACTTTGTCTGTTAGCAATACCCGATCATCCTGATCTCATTGAAGTCAATGGGAGTTTTGTAATTGACTTGAATGGAGTCAGGATTTAATTCCTGGTGTTTCCTGTGCCAGGGTCTGATCCTTGGTGCCTTACGCAGGAGTACTGCCTAGGGAGTGTCGTGTAATGCTTGGGACATGGGACTGCAAACCAGGAAGGCAGGGGTCTAGGCCCCTCTAGGGCACTGACCTGCAATACGATTTGAATCAAGCCAGCTCCCCTCTCTGGGGCTCAATTTCCCCCTTTGTAAAATGGGGATAATAAATGCTACAGACAGCTGGAATTTTTTCAGTGAACCTGCCTTTCAATCAAAATGAAACATTTTCATTTCAGTTAAAATTTTCCATTCTTTTTCTAAAACAAAAAACTCAACCCCCAAACCAAAAACTCTTTTGAGTCAAAGTGTCAGTCAAACTGAAAACCAAAATTTTAAATAGGAAACCAAAAAATGTTTGATTTTGATGCAATTTTTTCATCAAAAACAAAAGTTGCATGGAAAAATTTCAACCCTCCCCCCCCCCATTTTTTATGAAAAAAGTTCCCACGATAAAAATAATCCCCATTTTTCAAACATCTGCATTAAGTCTCTGTCTTGTAAAAGTGCTCAGGGTGGATAGTGAGGTTGTAAGCAGCATTTTACAGCCAGATTCTCAGCTGGTATCAACCAGCATAGCTCCACTGAAACCAAGGAGTGTGCTTAACAGGACTGCAAAGGAATGGCATTCCTTTACACCAGTGGTGGAGCTGGCCTTTAACCTGTCACCATTCAGAGACACTAAAAGCAATTAAAAATGACATGCTCCCAACTAAATAATAATTGCAAAGTCCTATCTGGCTAAACCTGTCCTGCTCACCCCCTTAAGTGGATTCATTACCATCACTGCTATTATTGTGCATTGCAAATGATTCGGAACAGGTAACAAAGCGTTCTTGTAACTTCCTCTGTCATATGATGTATGTTGTTTGCACCGCGGGGAGAGGCGGCAGGGTGATTGACGGTATACAGTAGCACAAACTAAAGGACAGGTGCTGAAAGAAAAGACTTTTAAATGAAAAAAGCAGCACCAAGTGAATTTCCACTGCACAGATGCAGCTGGCAGACTTTTTTCAACCCTCTTTACCTCACACACACACACACACACACCGGTATCAGTGCCAGTAAAAAGAACACTTGAAAGCTTCTTTAGCAAAGATTGGGAACAATGAACCTTGAATCCTGGCAACAAGCAATGGTGGGGAAGGAGAGGTAACTCAGAAAAAGCACACTGTGTCAAAATATGCGTTCAGCCTGCCACTTTTCATCATTGCTGCCTGCATAAAAGTGATGTGTACTGAAGCTGGGTTTTTTTTTTTTTTAAAAAGCCTGCTTGTAAATATCTTTTTAACAGTCTCGCTTCAGTCAACAAAATCCAGACTCGTTCAGGGAGGGTTGAGCAATGAAGCACCACTGATTTTTTTTTCTCCATAGTGGTTGCTTCACCTAGCACTGAAGTGCAGCCACCTCTGAGTAGAACATGGAAGCTGCAGAACAGCACATGGAAACATTACACAACAGTTTAGGATGAGGCGTGAAGAATTCAGTACCCACTAGGAAGGGCAGAGATTTTCAGGTAGACAAAAGGCAATTAACCAGCCTAGCATTTGGCAAGGAAAACAGGGTTGTTGTGCCTAGTCCTACAAAAAGCAGAGTGGGATCTTTAATGAGTGCAAATGGTTCCATGTGGGAAATGCAGAGCACCCCATAACATCTGGCTGGGAGGTTTGCTCAGCAATGACTCCAAGTGAACAGTGCCACCTATTGAATAACCAACACCACTGGCACCAGGCTGCTGCTGCTGCAGGCTGGTGCCAAAGAGAGAGAGCCCAGAGGTACCCAGGGGTGGGAAGCCAGGGAGAAGGAGGAGGTGCTGAGGGGGAGCTCAGGTACTGACAAAGCCCACAGAACAGCGGGAGCAGGGAGAGTGGGCATAATTGTAAGTGGATTGGGGAAGCTGGGAGTGCCATTGTGATTGGCAGGGTCATTCTTAAATGCATTGGGTGCCCTAAATTGCTGGATTTGAAACCTGATCCTTTTTGTCCCATGAAACACACTCATTAATAGAGCGGGAAACAAATTTCCCATCTGGGGGGAAATGTTGCAATTTTGAAAAAATTCCCCATCCCCAATCTGGATGAAAAGTCAAAGTCTTGAGAAAAGAAATGGGTTCCGTTCAATCAAAATGTTTTGTTTCAACATTTTCTTCACACTGTTTTGATTTTGACTTTTGCTATAATTAGCTTACATTTCAGTTCACTTTGAACTGAAAAAACAAACAGACCAGAATTTATCTTTTAGACAATGTTGATACATCCTGTTTTGACAATTTTGAAATGAGAAATTCACTGAAACCCACTCTTTCCTGCAAACAGTTGCAGTTTCAACAAATCAGCATTTTTTCCTCCCTCCCCCTCCCCGCAAAAAAAGTTTTGTCAAAAAATTCCTGACCAGCTCTATCTGTTAACCCCCATGACCCATCTTCTGAGACATTCCTTCCTCTAGAGCATGCTGGTAGTTTCTACTCAGTCATTTGCAGGGGAATCCTTAGCACCCAAAATCGGCTCCTGCAAAGGATTCTGGGGCACATCGAATTTTCACAGGGTCCCACTGCACTTGATTGAGCAAAACACAAGTTAGACAAGCTTGGTATCTTAACATCGGTAAGGTCTGACGAAATACATCCTAATATACTTAAGGAACTGGCTGAAGAGATCTCTGAGCCATTCATGATTATCTCTGAGAACTCACGGAGGAAGGGAGAGATCCCAGAGGACTGGACAAGGGCAAATATAGTATCTATCTGTAAAAAGGGGAATAAGGACAGACCAGGGAATTATAGACCAGTCAGTTTAACTTCAGTACCATAAAGATAATGGAGCAAATAATCAAACAACCAATTTGTAAACACTTAGAAGATAATAAGGTCAAAAGTAACAATCAACATGAATTTGTCAAGAACAAAGCATGTCAAACCAACCTAATATCCTTCTTTGTCAGGGTAACAAGCTTGTGGATAGAGGGGAAACAGTAGATGTGACATACCTCATACATAGTAAGGCTTTTCATAGTTTCACATGACCTTCTCATAAACAAACTAGGAAAATATAGCCTAGATGAACCTGCTATATAGTGGTGCACACTGGAAAACTGTATTCAGAGAGTAGTTATCAATGGTTCACAGTCAAGCTGGAAAGGCATATGAAGTGGTGTCCTGCAGGAATCTGCCTTGCATGCGGTTCTATTCAATATCTTCATAATGATTTGGCTAATGGCATATAGAATATACTTACAAGTTTGTGGATGATTCCAAGGTAGGAGGGATAGCAGTGCTTTTAAGGACAGGATCAGAATTCAAAATGATCTTGACAAACTGGAGAAATGGTCTGAAATAAATAGGACAAAATTCAATAAGGACAAATGCAAAGTACCACACTTAGGAAGGAATAATCAGTTACACAAATAAAAAATGGGAAATGACTACCTAGGAAGGAGAACTACAAAAAGAGATCTGGGGGTTATAGTGGACCACAAACTATATATGAGCCAACAATATAATCCTGTTTTAATAAAAGAAACATCATTCTAGGATGTATTAGCAGGAGTGTTGTAAGAAGATATGAGAAGTAATTTTTCTACTCTACTCTGCACTGATGAGGCCTCAACTAGAATATTGTGTCCAGTTGTGGGCGCCACATTTCAGGAAAGATGTGGACAAATTGGAGAAAGTCCAGAAGAGAGCAACAAAAAGGATTAAAGTTCTAGAAAAGATTACCTCTGAGGAAAGATTGAAAAAAAAAATGGAGAAAACTGAGGGGGGAAGTGAAAACAGTATTCAAATACGTAAAAGGTTGTCATAAAGAGGAGGATTATAAATTGTTCTCCTTATCCACTGAGGACAGGACAAGTAATGGGCTTAAATTGCAGCAAGGGAGATTTAGGTTAGATATTAGGAAGAACTTCCTAACTGTCAGGGTAATTAAGCACTGGAACAAATTACCCAAGGAAGTTGTGGAATTTCCCTCACTGACGGTTTTTAAGAACAGGTTAAACAGACACCGGTCAGGGTTGGTCTAGAGATAATACTTACTCTTGCCTCAGCGCAGGGGCCTGAACTAGATGATCTATCGAGGTCCCTTCTAGCCCTACATTTCTATGATTCTGTGAAAAACGTCAGGGCCCTTTAGAAGGTGAGCAGTAACTGCACAACCAGAAATGGGCCCTTTGGGACTAGCCTACTGGTGACCCACAGTGGTCTCCATGGCACTCCAGCTAGCACCTCCTCAGATGCGGCCTTCAGGGAGTCTCCTACTTCACCATCCCTTGGCCACTGAATACCAATGCCCGAGACAGGTGAGGAGAGATGTGCCGCTGGAAATAGACCACATGATGGCTACGGCATGCTTCCTATGGCTGTATGACCTGGAGGTTGACTATTTCTTTGATTTCCCCACCTAAACTCTTTCCTCCTACCAATCCACCCACTAACTCCAACATCCACTACCTCGTTCTGCTCCCACATCTGCCTACTGCAGGGTTTTTTCCTATGAAGCATCTGGTGTTGGCCACTCTCAAAGACAGGACACTGGACGAGATGGACATGGGGTCTGATCCAGTCTGGCAATGTCTAGGGGTCTAAGTTCCCTCTAAGCTGCATGGCCACGCTGCAGCCTATTAAGCACCGCGCAGGTGCTCCGGGCGAGGAGAGGTGCCTCTCCCCACCAGCGCCAGCCCCGTCCTGAACCTGCCGCGGCCGGGGGAGAGGCGCCCCTACCCCGGCCCCACCCCAGCTCTGGCCTGGCCCTGCATGGCCAGGGGAGAGAGAGGCGCCTATTCCATGGCCTCAGCCCCGGAACTGCCACAGCGACTCTCCCCCCAGCCCAGGTGCTGCTGTAGGGAGAGAGAGTTGGGAGGAGTCCTCTCTCCCCACTGTAGCCCTAGGGCAGCCTGCACTCCAAACCCCTCATCCCTGGCCCCATCCCAGAACCTGCACCCCCAGCTAGAGCCCTCACCCCCCTTCCCTGCACCCCAACCCTCTGCCCCCGCCTGGCCCCTGAGCCCCTCATCCTCGGCCCCACCCCAGAGCCCGCACCCCCAGCTGGAGTTCTCACACACACACACCCCACATTCCAACCCTCTGCCCCAGCCTTGAGCCCCTCCCACACTCTGAACCCCTTGGCCCCACCCCGCCACATTAATTTTGGTATGTGCACCAATATGGAGGTGATGTGTGACACATCACCTCCATATTGGTTCACATAACAAAGTTAATTCTGCACATGGGTGGGGAAAATGAGAGGGAACCCTGCTAGGGGTATGTCTACACTACAATCAGACACCCGTGCCAGGCCCATGCCAGCTGACTCGGGCTCGCAGAGCTCAGACTGCGGGGCTGTTTCATTGTGGTGTAGATGTTTCCAGCCCTCTAACACAAGTAGCACGGTCGTCCATTTAACCCTATCTCAGAGTAGCTCACAGACACATCAGGAACGGTGAGAGATCTGCAGGAAACAAGGGCACAGAGGGAAAATGCTGTCTCAGCTTCTTCGGGATAGAGCAGGAGACAGGATGGAAATGAATTACTGTGCAGCTGCCATTGCCTTGACTGATTTCACCGCTCTTTAGAGCTCACTTATCTTGCTGACAGATCTGCAGCACTTTTTCCTGAGCTTTCCATGGAAAGGCTGGCTGGGGGCATGTGGGGGTGCAGAGAAAACCGGTCTGGAGTGCCGTGAAGATGGAGTGGGCTTAACATGAATAGCCCAGGTCCTAGGCTAAGGCAGGCATGTGTGTACAGAGGGTGAAATTCACCCCTGCACAAAGGGCCAGCACACGGCCACTGGAGTGCCACAAACTAGCTCTCACAGGGGATCTCAGTGGGGCATGGACCTGGTGTAGGAACTCTGCACTGGAGTAGGTGTGCGCATGATGCGGGGTGATAAGGGAGAAGCAGGTTCCTTGGGAACAACCAAGTAGTTTCTGTGGCTGAAAAATTCTTCTGTTGAAGACAAAGGCATTATCTAGTTGGAAACTGACAGGGATACCAAGCCATTGGTGTAGCAGCTGAGTGAATAATTTCTTTATGGACTATATTATTAATAATAGGATGGCTAGCTCTTAGATAGCACCTATCATTGGGAGATCTCAGAGGTAGGTCAGTATCATTAGCCACATGTTTACGGATTGTGGAAATTGAGGCACATGCAGGGGAAAGTTATTTGCCCAAAGACAAGATTGATGACAAAAGCAGATCACCCTCATTCACAGAGTCAGCTACAAGGTACATTTCAAATACATTCAGATTTTCACAGGGCATCTCTAGGAGAGCTGGGATTGAGCCTCGGTCTCCTGACTGCCTGTTCAGTGCCCTAACCACTAGACCACACTACAGTCCATATTCAATGATTCTCTTCTGTTTTATTCCTAATTCATTATTATTATTTATATTCCAGTAGCACCCAGAGAAACTCCAATCCAAGATGGTGGCCCCATTGTACAACCCTCACTCCACAAGATGAGAGCGGTTAGACATATAGGTCCCCTGGCAGGCTTGTGTTTCCCAACTGAATGAATGTGAATCATAGGGCTCATCGATGCATCTGAGGTAAGAAAGACAAAGGTGACTCTAAGCCAGCTTTCTACCTCTCTGAATCCTGGGGCTGGCCAGGGGCCACACCAGTCTGGGGTGTAATACAGAGCAACCTCAGGGCTGCTTTAACTTATACCACCTGCAACATTCTACTATGGACCATACCACTAGCTGAAAACAAGTATGCTCTGACCCCTCCCCTATTCTGCCCCATCATACTCCCCCCTGCCTTGGAATGCCCCTTATGTGGGGAGGGGGCCAGTGCATAGCTTGGAGATTCCCCTGTGTCAGGGGACTCCCCAGCTGCCCCTTTCAGGTAGCTGTAAGTCTTATCGTGTGCTAAGAATTTGCCCTTTAGAATCAGGTTTCTGGTTCAGACAGCAGCAATCGTAACTTGCCTGCCCATGGATTTGCCACAACACCGGATTAGAACTCACTGTTTCCAAGAATATTCCTCAAGTGTTTAAGGAAAAATGTTAACTCGAGTGCAAGTGTCCCATTATGATACTGGACTGCTGCACACCACAACGAGCTTGAATTGGAATAGAGCGGACAAATTTAGATCCAGACCTGAGTCCCCAAGACCCTGGAGTTTAGGGCTGTTCTTCAGATCTGAGGTTTTGTTTCATGCCCATCTCTTGAACAAGCCAATCAACGGGATGAAAAGAGGAGCAGCAAGTACTGGCCAAGAATGATACTGGCAGTGAACGTGGCAAGAGAGGAGGCTTCAGGTCGATCAGAAGGGGAAAAAAACAGAAGGATGAACCATACAGTTAATTTATTAAATTGGCCTAAAATGTTTATTTTAAATCAATTTATATTGAATGTCCATAACAAAGAAATCATAAACTCTTCTTAGTGTAATGAACTCACATGGACCTCACTCCTCTGAATAAATGGGAAAGAAAACTACTAGACTACACAAAAAAGAACCTGCTAACCTGATTAATCCAGACCCTATCCATACACAAAAATACTCTCTCTGATCTAGAACCCCCTCACTATCCAATCTAGAAATAAACTAGCCTCTAAGAAATGTAATTTATGATCTACTAAAACAACCCACTCTCTTGACTGTCTTAGCTATAAACCACTAAGTCACATAAGTCTAGCACCTAAAGAATTACTTAGTGCAAAACATACTTTTTTCAGACAGAGCATGAGGAGCATGCGCCTAGGATTCAAGAGATCAGGGTTTGAGTCCCAGCTCTGCCCTTAGCCTGTTGGATTACTTGCCAATCATATCACCTCTCTGCACCTCAGTTTCCAATCTATAAAATAGGCATAATGATACTGACCTTCTTGGTGACATACTTTAAGATGTACTGATGAAAAGCACTTTATAAAAGCTAGGTATTATTAATTATAGACTCTACCAACTATAATCTAAAAGATAACTGCCCAACCTAGAACCAATTATACAGACCCAAAACCACTACGCTGCAGAATCTAGAATCAGTGAACGACCAGATCTAATGCACACAGTACCCATTCTAAAACCAATCATCTGATCTAGAAAGCTGAAGGCTAATCAAGAGTGTGCTTTGCTACCCATTACAGAATGTACTATTCTATTGATCTAGAATACAAAGAACCAGATCTAACACACATTCAAAGAACAGGTAGGATCTGTTTAGATTATATTATCAAAAATTCCAAATCGGTGTGAATTACCAAGGTGCCTAAGTCCCATTTTCAAATGTGATTTAGCAGCCTAAGTCATTTAGGAATTATTGGAAATTTGACCACAGCTCTAGAATTCTGTGCGCAGTATAAAACACGCCAGGCCCCTACGCGTTGACAGTACTAAACCACAAGCAAAACTGAGACAGCCAAAAAGTTATGGGTCCCCCACCATCGTTCCATGCAACTGCTTAATGTGCAGATCCTCTAACTACTGCAAGTGGATCCCTGCAATGCAGTCTCATTTGACTTAAGCCCCAGCTTCTCCTTACACTTAGATAACGGCTTAGGAAAAACATGAGAGAGACATTGATGGGAGCAGCACAGGTTCTACTGAGGGCAAGAGCAGTCGATATAAATTGCCTCTAGGCAGCCGACAGAATGGGCCAGAATTGAAACCACGTAACCTATGTTTGGATGCTGCAGAGTGCTGACTCAATTCCAATTACAAGTGAGGGGACAGAGGTTCACTCTGTCAGCACTTTTACAGGTGCAATTAGTTTCCCTAACCATCTCACAGATGGTTGAGCCAGCCTGCTGCTCTCACTGATAGAAAAGGAGTGCCCTGTGCATAAGTAAAAGACCAGGCATCATGCCGCGCCACTGCCATTGTCCCATCCAGGGGATTTGAGCTGACATCCCGCTAGCTCCTTGGAAAAGCACAATGGTGAGTGAAATTCAGAGAGAGGATCTTTGCCTTGTTCTTTTGCCTAGCGTCTGGGTTCCTGCAACAGACTCCTACCACAAAGGCTTATTGCAGGCGTTTCTGCACAAATGGGAATAGGAGCTTCTGAAAGGGGATTGCACAGAGGGATTGACTGCATGCCATTGGCTAGGAAAGCACCGAGAGAAAGGGTCTGCGGGAGGGCATGCTTGTGCACATGCCTGTGGGGGGCAAGAGGGATGTTTTTATAGGTGTGCATGCGTGTGTTGGATACGGGTGCACATTCAGTGTGTGTTTGAATGGGTGAAGATGGCCAGGGACCTAGCTGTGTGTGTGTGTGTGTGTGTGTGTGTGTGTGTGTGTGTGTGTGTGTGGGGAGCGTAAGGTTGTGAACATACACAAGTGTGTGTGCGTGCTGTTGCTGATGTGTGCATGCATTCCGTGGCCCCCTGGAGTCGTTCTTCCTAGCTACACACAGCATCTTCCATTTCATTCAGCAACCAGGGAAACTCCCTCACCTGAAGGCTCCACGGGAACCCTCAGAACCACGCTTGTGCCTCCCATGCTACTCTCCTCACTCAGCAAAGAGGTATGCGTAGGAGCAGATGGGTCGTCTCTGAACGGAGAGCCCAGGAGCCATGCTGCCAGGCCAGGCCAGCCTGGCTCAGGAGGTTGGAAGCAATTTGGTCTGCAGTGCTCATGGGAAATGTGTTGTGTTCCACCCCTGGCATCTGCCTCTGACTGCTGCATATGGGGCTGTGGGCCTGCCCATGCCCCTTTGCCAGCTGAGCAGAGCACACCCCTGGGGCAACGGAGCCACAGAGCACGTTAACTCGGCCCTCAGCCTAGTGCGCAATCTATCCCATCCAACGGCTGCGCTGGGGGGAAAAGAGACTCCCTCCTCCATCTTTCCCACCCTATGTCAGGAGAGGATGTCGTTCTCTACGGGCCTGAGCAGAAGCCCGCTGAAGTCAATGGGAGACTTTGGATCAGGCTCCAGATTCAGTGCTGCCTCCCATCCCAGTGGCTGCTGTCACGCCACGGGTTTCCCTCCCGTGAGCCGGTAGAGCCCCTTTGTGCCTCACAGCATAGTGCTGAGGTGGCTTGCAGCACACTGGTGCCCTTGGCAAGCAGGCTGTGGGAGTGACTCAGATGCAGGAGCTCTGACACTGAAGCATTTTAGTGAATCATCAGCAAAACACCACATGCAAATAAAAAAAAAATACAGCCAACATTTAGGGACTAATAAAGCTGTCAGCTTCCCTGAGATGTCTGTTGGATTTGGCTGCTTTTGCTTCCCAGGAAGTTACTAAGAGGAGCGTTGAAAGCAGAGGTGGGTGCACCAGATTGAAATTAAATGACAACCCTTTCTTCTCCTCCCGCACTGCCCATCCCAACCACTGCTGCTCCTCAGTCTTCACTCCTTTCCACAGATGAATCCTTGTGAAGTTCTGAAATGGGTGTTGCTTCCACCCCCGTGGCCAGATGCACCATGGCTTTGCGCTGCTGGTGGTGGCTGTGGTGATTTCAGTTGTTTGCAACTGGGAGGTGCTGAAAGAACATGGGAGCATTTGCTCTACGGAGATTTCCTGGCCGGTCTGGCAGACGGAGAAGTCCCAGTAATTCCCCCAGGCTTTCATCATGATTATTGAGCTCTGTGCTGTACAAATGCCTAGCGCTTCATCCTGTTTTCCCGGCACACCCAAAACTCCACTGGCGCCCACGAGTGGACAAAGGAATGCAGGATCAAGCGCACAAAGAGTAGAGATTCTCCCAGACCAAATCCTTGCCTCCAAATAGCCCCACAAAGTGTAGGACGGTTGGGATCTGCATTCAACCTTCTGAACCGACTCCAGCTCTAAGATTAAACCAAACGTGCCTCTTCCCATTGAAGTTTGGACAAGTTCTGATCAGGTCTGAAGGTTTGGAGGAGCCAGGATACTGGGAGAAAGAGGACATTATGGATGAGCATCTAGACCTTTGGAGGTTCATGGAATAGGACCCCAAAACGATAACTGATGCAGGATCCTCCCCCCCCATCTGTAGTTAGAAATGAAATTAGACACAGTTGTAAAAGAGACCCTGAGAGTCAGACAAATAGCCAGATGGTTGTTACTTGTGGGAGCAGCTCAGATACTATGTGGGCCCCAGCACTATAAGAACCTAAAGAGATAGAGGGGATGGCAGAGCACCGCCAGGATTCAGAACAGTTCCATACAGACCCACCCAAACTCCTCCTGCAGGGCCCAAAGGAATAGGAACTAACAAACTGCATCAGCTCCCAGGGAGACATGGGGGGGGGGTATTGGGGCTGATTTACTGGACGTGATCTTCAGAGAGCCAGGCCACTGCTCTAATGCAGGGCAGAACAGTATCATATGCCAACACCAATAAGAATGCAGAGAGAAATTCTCCATTCTGCATGACTTTACTGGGCAGAGAGAGACATTAACACGGCCAACTGTCACCATATGATTCAGCCTCCCCAGCCTAAAGATGAGGTGTGGGAGAAGCAGGACTTGGAGCATTTAACAGCAGGGAATCTTTTAGTTCCATTCAGCTCCTATAAGTTAATAGCCAGCAGTGTGTGTACATATCACTTAGGGCTACTGGGCACATATTTCAGGCAAGGAACGGATGTCCTCCTCTGAAGCTTTTTCCATTGGCTCCTGGAGGAAGCAAGACCTAGACCTAGACCGGCAGTTGCAGCAGACTGGTATGAATGACATCATAAAGGATCCAAGTTAACAGGCACTGAGGCACCCCTATCTCCTTGAATGTTAGCGGGAGTTATGTGCCTACCTCCCTTATCCGGAAAATCCCAGCTTCAGTTTGTTCCAATGGGTCTCTTTCTATGTTCTCGCACCCTCTTTTTCTGCCCCTACCTGGAGTAGACTGGAGCAAGCCACTGCCGCTGTGCCATGCCTGGGAAAGGAGATTTAGAATACACACTTCAGGGGAACTTAGTTGCCGCTTCACCCATGGATGCATTGATTGATTTATTAATGGCCATAAAACTTGTTGAGGCTGAGCTTGCTTAGTTCCTCTTCCCCAGCCTGGCACATGGCTGTTTCTGGTGTCGCTGTCCCTGTCTCCCTCCCCACACAAACACACACACACACCCCACTCCTCAGTTCTGAAGCCAGTAAGGGTATAGCTACACTGCATTGTAAACCTGCCTCTGGGGCAGGGCCGGTGCAAGGAAGTTTCGCGCCCTAGGCGAAACTTCCACCTTGCGCCCCCCCACCCAGCCCTGCGGCAGCACCCCGCCCCCCACCCCGCCCTGAGGTATCTCCTCCCGCGGCAGCTCCCCAGCTCACCTCTGCTCCACCTCCTCCCTGAGCACGCCGCCCCCCCTCTAATTCTCCTCCCCTCCCAGGCTTGCGGTGCCAAACAGCTGATTGGCACCGCAAGCCTGGGAGGCGGGAGAAGTGGAGTGGTGCCTGCGCGCTCGGGGAGGGGGCGTAGGAACGCTGTAAAAAAAAATTCGGGGCACCGCTTTTTGGCACCCCCAAATCTTGGCGCCGTAAGCAACCGCCTAGTTTGCCTTAATGGTAGCACCGGCCCTGGTCTGGGGACTCAAGTGTTTCCAAAATCCAAGCCCACACTTGAGCACCCACACTACATTGGAAACCAGGCATTACACTTGCTGGACCCAGGTCTCACAGCCATGCTGATGCATCCACATTGAACTAAACTGACCTTCTGACGGGTCTACAGCTTGAGCTGTGTCCACACTACAAATGGCAGGGCTTGGAACTGAGTCATATTAGGAGTCGGGCTCTGACCCATCCCTCTAGCAGGTCGTAGGAACTGGGTCCTGAGTGCTTGCTGACTGGTTTGTGTGTGGATGGAAAGGGTGGGGTTGGGCTGGGAACATATTCTAAGAATTAACCTGTGAAAGGGGAAAAAAGGAGAGAGAGAGAGAGAGAGAGAGAGAGAGAGAGAGAGACAGACAACGCACAGGAGAAAAAGGTTTTCACCATGAGTCCCATCTTTATTTTTAGAGCCGTAATCAAGAGAACATTCCATCTGCCGATCAGATCAGACTATCTGGGAATGTACTGGGGGAGCGCTGCTTTTAAAAAAAAAAAAAAAAAAAAAAAAAAAAGCAGAAGACCAGAAACAGCGATCAGATTGGGGTGGGGGGAAAAGGCAAACGTGGCTCGTTCACAAAACAGCTCAGAATCTGGATTGCACTGAGCGTTATCAACCACCGTTGTGCTTTTTGTGTGCGTGCGCAGAGAAATGGAGGGAGTTAGTGGGGGAAGAAAGGATTCATTTAGAAATATATTTCATTTACATTTTTATATCAAAACTTCAAAGTTCTGATTGATCATAAGGGCCCTGCTTAGTACAAAGAGCAGAATGATTAAAGCTCACATAAGCAATGATTGGGAGCCAGAAGAAGGGAATTAATTCTCCACATGTGGGTGGAAGTCCATTATCCCTCTTCTACTCAAATAAATAAAGCTAACTTCTCTGCAGCCTGTATTTACAGTGGAGTCCTTGCATGCCGCTACCGAGGGCATCTCCAGGAGCATAGCCAAGGTATGAGAATGTGTTTCCAGCAAGGAGCTTAAGCAACATCTCTGCAAGCACAAGTGTGGGCGAACCTGTCTAGAAAGACTGCCATCCGGTACCTACTTGCTGATAGTACAAAGACATAGACACCTGTACAGAGCCAGATCTTCAGCTTGTGTAAGTCGACATTGTGCCATTGAAGCTACACAGATTTACACTAGCAGAGGATCTGACTCATAATCATCAATGTATTAGGCGAGCTTCTCAGCCCTGATAAGAGTATTTGTAAAGCCAGCCTAGAGAGGAAGTAAGCCACTGGCTTTTGGTCAGTTCCCAGCTCTATTGCAGACCTGCTGCATGAGCTTGGTCACACCTCTGTACCTTAGCGGCCCATCTGTCCAATGGGGGAATAATAGTTCCTTTCTTTCCTCTTTTCCCTATCTTGGCTGCTTAGGCTACGTCCTCACTATGGGGGGGGAGGTTGATTTAAGATACGCAAATTCAGTTACGCAAATAGCGTAGCTGAATTCGACGTATCAGAGCTGACTTACCCCGCTGTGAGGACGGCGGCAAATCGACCTCCGCGGCTCCCCCGTCGACGGCGCTTACTCCTACCTCCGCTGGTGGAGTAGAAGCGTCGATTCGGGGCTCGATTGTCGCATCCCGACGAGACGCGATAATTCGATCCCCGAGAGATCGATTTCTACCCGCCGATTCAGGCGGGAAGTGTAGACCTGCCCATAGACTGTATGCTCCTTGATTCCGGGACTGTCTCTTACAATGTGTTGGTACAGCACCTCAGCTCAACGGGGGTCTGGGGACTACTCTAATGCAATTAATAACAGCATCATACTGGACCAGAGCCTCAGCCCTGTTATGTGCAATCACATTGCCAGCATACACATAACCCCAACACAACATGCAGGCATATACATGACATTATACACATGTGTAATCTGAGGTAATAATCACACACACACATCGAGTGTTCTCTTGTCAGGAAATTTGGCTTGTTCAGCAACAGAAGAGGAAGATACCATATTAAAACACTTTCTGTAATCTTACCAGGAAAATGGATCAAAAGTTGGATAACTGTTCTCCTAAGATTCAGAAGCTAGAAATTTCAGTAGACTGCCTTGGAATGAATCCAAAGAATATAATTAAGGATCAAGATCAAGTTAAGATGGATTTACATAGCTCTAATATATTGTCAAGTTCTAGACAGTGTTGCAGTGCAACACTCTTTGGAGGATCTGGAAAGCAACTCCAGGTATCAGTATTATCCAGAAGCTGTAGCCAAGATCAAGGTGTGGTTGAACTAGGGGCGAGAGAGGGAGACACAGCCCCTTGGCCTGCTTTCAAAGCTTCCTCCTCAAACTTTAACTGAGGAACCACCGCTTGGAGAGATGAAGAATTTAGGAAATCACCAAAAGATTTTATCCTTCCGATTCTGTCCTCCAAGTGACTCAATACTGGCTCGGATGGCTTGGCCATCTGCTCCGTATGCAGGAGTCCATACCAGCCTGCCAGCTTTATGTGTTTGACTCAATGAACGCTGGATGGAGAAGACTTCATGGGTGGCTTTGCACACGCTGGAGGGATGTCATGGCTTCCGATGTTGCCCTCCTCAGCCTTAATATAGAGCAGGCTGCAACATTGGCAGGCGACTGGCCTCTCTGGAAATGGGTGATCCAAAGCATGCACTATATGATCCACAAGTAGGAGACTTAATGAATGAATGAGTGATTTCGAATATAAGGCAAAAATCTCAATTTAGAATTTATGAGACCTTAAATTATATTTCTTCTGATTGGTAGACATTTGCAATGGAAGGAGCCTCCTGTATTTTTTCCAGAGATGCCGTGACTGGGTTTTTGATTGGCCAAATACAGTGAAATATGCCTGCTTTGTTCTCTTGGTAGTTTTTTCCCTCCACTTTTTAGTGTGATGTTTATGGCTTTATTGTGTAATGCTATTTCTGTAGCCTGTGGGTTTTTTTTAAAAAACATGTTTGCAAAAATAAAACCATCAGTCTCAGACAGAAATCCACACAGATAGAAATCCATACATCAACATCATAGGCCTTATTCTGCTCTGATTTATACTGATGTAAAGCAGGAGAAACCCCACGGAAATAAATGAGCCAGGTTTAAATTGACCCAGCTCTGTTGATGTCAGTGGAGCTATGCTGACCTAGAGAACCCAAGCATTTGGCCCAGTGGAGTTATATTGGCATAAGACTGGTGTAAGAGGAGGGTCAGACAAACAACTCACAGCAGCACCACAGCCAGAATGTCAAGAGACAGGAGTGAGATTGTAATCTCACACCAGTTTTTACTAGAGATGGGTGAAATTTTTTCAAACAATTTTTTTTTTTGGTCAAAAAATTGCATTTGTGGGGGGAGAGCAAAACTATTCATTGAATGCAGGGAAAATTCCATAAATGATTTCAGCTGAAAAGTAAAATTGTTGAAAGAGTCAAAATGTTTTGTTTCAACTTTGTCATTTAGAAACATTTCGTTCCAAAAAGTCGTTTCAATTTCAAATTTGGCCAATTTTTTTTTTTAAAAAGCCACAAGAAAGGATGAAAAACACTCAAAACAGTCTAAATGAACAGAAAAACTGAAAAAAAAATCATTTGTTTTGAGTCAGCTCGAAACATTTTGGTTGATTCAATTTTTTTTTTTTTTTTTTTTTTTTTTTGAGTTTTGCAATTTGATGAAAATTTTTGAAAAAAGTTGTTCTGGTTTGAATTGAACTAGAATTTTGGGTGGATTTTTGTTTCACCCCCCAAACTGAATTTGCTCTGTTCTAGTTTTTACACCAGTGTAACTTATTTGAGTTCAGTTGAGTTATTGTTCATTTAAACTGGAATTAGTTAAGTCAGAATCAAACCCATGTTTATCAACACAGGGGCATAACTGCATTAATTTAAACACATGGTTTATTCATGCACAGGCTCTAAGGGCATGTTTCTGCTTTGACTTTAGCCTCTGTTGTCTTCGGGGGAGTCACTCCTAAGTTACACTGATTTACACTTATGAGACTTCAGCTGTGAGTCCAGAGGGAAGGATAGCTACAGACATATTTTAACACACCGGGGTATAGGTGGTGCAACCTACTGTTCAGATCAGGAGTCTGGCCTGGTAGTTGGAGCAAAATCAGAGAGAATCATAGAATCATACAATATCAGGGTTGGAAGGGACCTCAGGAGGTCATCTAGTCCAACTCCCTGCTCAAAGCAGAACCTAATCCCAACTAAATCATCCCAGCCAGGGCTTTGTCAAGCCTGACCTTAAAAACCTCTAAGGAAGGAGATTCCACCACCTCCCTAGGTAACCCATTCCAGTGCTTCACCACCCTCCTAGTGAAAAAGTTTTTCCTAATATCTAACCTAAACCTCCCCAACTGCAACTTGAGACCATTAGTCCTTGTTCTGTCATCTGGTAACACTGAGAACAGCCGAGCTCCATCCTCTTTGGAACCCCCCTTCAGGTAGTTGAAAGCAGCTATCAAATCCCCCCTCATTCTTCTCTTCTGCAGACTAAACAATCCCAGTTCCCTCAGCTTCTCCTCATAACTCATGTGCACCAGCCCCCTAATCATTTTTGTTGCCCTCCGCTGGACTCTTTCCAATTTTTCCACATCCTTCTTGTAGTGTGGGGCCCAAAACTGGCCACAGTACTCCAGGTGAGGCCTCACCAATGTCGAATAGAGGGGAACAATCACGTCCCTCGATCTGCTGGCAATGACCCTACTTATACAGCCTAAAATGCCGTTAGCCTTCTTGGCAACAAGAGCACACTGTTGACTCATATCCAGCTTCTCGTCCACTGTAACCCCTAGGTCCTTTTCTTCATAACTGCTGCCTAGCCACTCAGTCCCTAGTCTGTAACAGTGAATGGGATTCTTCCGTCCTAAGTGCAGAACTCTGCACTTGTCCTTGTTGAGGGCAGACCTGAAGGTGTGATCAGGAGACCAACCAATTGTCGAAGCTAGGAGTTAGGAACCATAACAGAACCAAGGGGGAGGAAACAGAGTTGTAGTCAGGAGATAGGCCAGTGGCTGGAGCCAGGAGTTCTGAGGAAGGTACGGACTAGGGCTGGGCAGGAAATAGGTCTGGAGCAGCTGCAAGTGTCGAATGCATTGCACAACCTTCGTGCTGCTGTTGCTACCAGGTGTAAATGGGGATCCGTTGCCTTTTCTGTCCAATGTGGGAGCACAGTCTATACTTGGGCTTGTCTACACTTAAAACACTGCAGACAAGACACTTCAGTGAAGATGGTATTTATGCTGATGGGAGAGCTTCTCCCATTGGCGTCGATAGTCCACCTCTCTGAGCGGCGGTAGCTAGGCCAAGGGGAGAATTCTCCTGTCGAACTAGCACTATCTGCACCAGGGGTTCGAAAGGTTTAACTGCGTCGTTCAGAGGGGTGGATTTTTAACACCCCTGAGCGACGTAGTTATGCCAACCTAATTTCCTAGGGTAGACCAGGCCTTAGTGAGGGTTTATTGGGCCCAGCTGAGCTCACTGGGTTGCTAGGCAACCATGCCCAGTGCCAGCTGAGCTCCTGACACATATGGCAGGAACCTTGAATCATGGTACAGTGGATGAACTTCCCATACCATTGAGGGGCCTGACCCCAATCCAAATTATGCTGGCGTAACACAGGAGTAATTCCATTGAAATCAATGCAGTTACAGTGGTACAAAACTGGTGCGAGAGAGAGAGAGAGAGACAGGAGAATGCAGCCCAGTGTTTCCTAAACCACTCAAGCACAGGTGATGCAGATCTGCAAATGTACATCTCCGAATGCTCCCACAACTGCTAACTGCAGAGGTGTAGCCCAAATGTAACGAGTATAATCACAGAATATGTACTTCATCAAGAACTGCAGATGGACTCTCTTGCTGTAATGCCTCCTTAATAAATGTATTTGGACAACCTAAGAAACCTATGCGTTGCTGCTGAAAACACCACCACGGGGCCTTAGCCAATGATTAAAACTAATGGATCACTGCTTAATAATAATACTTAGCACTTGTGCAGACTTTGCAGCTTCAAAGAGCTGTACAAACACTAACCAATTAATGTGCACAAAATCCCAGAGAGGTCTGGCCTGATTCTTCTCCTGCCTACGCCAGTCTCACTTGGTTTTAAACAACAATTCCCCACCACACCACATATCGGCATTTACACCCGTGTGGCACAAATGTTTGCACAGACGTCAATGACTCCACAAGATGTAAGACACTGAGAGTCCCAAGATCTCTGTGATGTCAATAGACTTAGCCCTGATTTACACCAGCATAAATAAGATAATCAAGCCCGTTCTTATTAGCATCCTAGTTTTACAGGTGGGGAAACTGAGGCATAGAAAGATGACATGAATGGTCCGAGGCCACAACAGATTAAGTGACAGAGCCTGGATTAGAATCCAGGAGTTTGTGAGCCAGAGCTCAGCTGGTATGAAACACTGCAGCTCCGTTAAATATTAGGCCAATTGCTTTCAATGGAGGCACAACAACCAGCTGACGACATGGCCCAAATCCCATGCTGTCGGGCTGCCGCGCCTCTATGTAAATATTTAGCAAAGCTTCCTCCAGTGTGGTAGCTGAACTTGTGGTTTTCTTCTGCACGTGAATAATGGAGCTAAATCATCTCTCTCTCTCTCCCCAAACACCCTCGCCCAGCTCCATCCTCCTTCCACAAGGGCCATTTGGCTAATGTGATGTTTGCACATTTGAATCCCGAGTGCACAAATGGAGAGTTCTCCCTCCGGGGACTGTGGCTGGGCAGATGGAGAACTCTCATAGCTCAAAAGCTGCAATTCACTCTTCTCCAAGAACAGCACTTGTGAGCAGCAATGAGAAGTGTTAAAAAAATAAAAGAATAAAAATAAAAAAAGAATAAAACCCCTCTGGTGTCTGAAAGCCCAGGCAGTGGCAAGGAGCCCAGAAGAAGGCGATCACCATAGCTCAGCACAAATTGTATACACAGTACTTAATCCAACGCTCCCTGAGTTTTATACCTAACTACAGTCCCCCCAGGGCAGACTTCTGAAGCATTCGAAGGAGCTGTATGAGATGATACATCAATGGAATGCGCACCCCTTCCCATCATGCTAGCAATGCTGAGATGGAGCTGTCTGCTGTCCTGAATTAGACAGCCAGGCAGCCCTGCTGTCAGCAAAACGAAATTCAGATTGGGGCTTCATTGCTGAAATAAAATGGAAGAACCAGGACTTGCTGTGAGGCCAAAGAAACAACCGGTATTACTTATTTAGCCAGGCAAGATGATTTCAGGTCTCTCTGGCTGATCTCTACTGAGATTAGACATGGGAGGCAGTGTGGTCTAGTGGCTAGGGTGCTGGATTGAGTGTCAGCAGATTTGGGAATCTATTTCTGGCTCTGCCACTGACCTGCAGTATAACCTTGGCCAAGTCACTTCGCTTCTCTGTTTCTTCTCCCATCATTTGTCTATTTAACATGTAAGCTCTCGGAGGTGGGGACGGTCTCAGTCTGTGTATGTACAGCACCTAGCCCTACTAATAACAGCGATCCTGGCTTCTCTCTCCCCTCACAGCTTGCACAGGACTCTATGGGGCCTTTGATTCATCTTTAATAGAGGTAGGAGATGGACAAGTAGGGCTTTAAGGATCAAAGTCTAATTCTGATCCTGAATAGGCAGTGGAGCAGTCTGGTGTAATGTGTTCTCTCTGGCCAGCACCACAATGCAGACTAACCCACGGGCATGTCACCAACAAGAGTGACTGAGGCGAGGGGCACATCAGAGACCCTCAATCCACCTGGCAATCCATGAACAATTGGGCCCCCAAGAGTAACACTAAGAAGCAAACATGCTGGAGAGACACCAGGTCCACCCTGTTCCCTGGTTGCTCCTCACAACCAACCAGCATCACTTCCATCATCACCTTTGGATACCAGACTGGATGGGCCTCTCCCAGCCTGGCTTTCCCCTTACCCACAGCCCTTTGCTGCCAGCAAGTCAGCCCAAGGGAGAGAGGGAAAAAAAGAGTGGTTTCCTTTCTCTGTTGTTGGCCCTCCTACTGGTGTCACACGAATGGGATCAACGAGAACGTGCTGCTACACTTCCGTAAGTCTTTATTACAGGTACCGAGGCTCTGCTAAGCAGCAGAATAAAATAAGTAGAATAAGTAGAATTCTTGCTGTAAGGGCTCCTTAGGTTTAGGACCTGTCCACCTGATATATTTCCTTGTCAGTTCAGTCTACATCACTCAGCCAGAGGGCACTGGGAGGGACTGGGGGCCAGATCCTCAAAGGTATTGAAATCAGTGGGAGGTAGGGGCTCAAATTCTTCTGAGGATCTGAGCCTGGGTATTCCGGAGAAGGATGGATGGAAGTGAGAACATTGTCCTCACAGGTATCAGAGGGGTAGCCTTGTGAGTCTGGATCTGTAAAAAGCGACAAAGAGTCCTGTGGCACCTTATAGACTAACAGACGAATTGGAGCATAAGCTTTCGTGGGTGAATACCCACTTCGTCGGACGCATGAGTCCCCACAGGCTGGATTCATCTGAGGAGAGAAATGAGCACAGCCCTGGTGAAGCACTGATGTCCTCCAATGCTCGCTCTCCCCTAATGTTCCCATTGCAAAAAAATTATATAAATAGATAAAGGCCTGATTTGGAGAGTGCTAATCCCAAGGGCAGAGATCAGGCCTGAAGACTGGAGCACAGATAAATCATTTCATTTGGGGTTGCAAAGCCTGGTTTGCACCGTGTTGCTCCCCCTTTCACACACGTCTCCCTATTCACCTGAACCCACTGCCCAGCGCCCCCTCTAAGATGCACATTTGAAGCACCTTTTATCTTGGCCCACGGCCCTTATCGTGCACCCGCAGCATTAGCAGGAACACCTCTGCAAAGTTCTTCAGCTCAGACAGGCTGGATTTGTGCTGCAATGCAAGTTGAGCACAGCCCTCCTGTTTGCTAGTGGCATGCCGATTTACTAAGCCTGTGCACTAGCCCTGGTTCAAACCCCTGTTAGAAGCAACTTGGGTTCTCTGTCAAGCTGTGCCTGCAGCTCTCTGCTGACAGAAGCCAGGCCTACAGCCTTCCCTTGGGGATTTTTGAAGAGCACCTGATAAAGATGTCTTTGAGTTGTCAGTCATTAAGTCATCACGCTGTTTACAGGAGATCTGACATGGCCAGACACGTTTTATACAGGCACCGCTTCCTCGCTGGCTTTGATCCACTCCAGGGCAATCAGGCAGACAGGAGAGGAAATTCCAAATTAGCTCCAGAGGATGGGGACATTGCAATACTCCCAGAGCCAAACTCACCCCTGGTGTAAACTGGCAGCGCTCCATTGCAGCATTATGTCCTTCTTACACCTGGGATGAATTTGATTTGGTGGCTTTAAAATGCCAAGTTGGCCCCAGATATCTTCTATAAATGCTTTCCTCCCCTTCTGTTATGATTATACTCCAGTTTGTCTGGAAGCGCAGCCTCGGAGAAGGAGGCAGGGTGGGTGGATGAAGTGCTTAATGGCTAAGGGTTATTTTATTTTAAAGTCAGGAGGCATTTGTAATATTTACCAGCTTTCAGATGCCGGCAGCAAAACCCCGAATGCAAAGCTGTTGATTGTGTGGGATTTTTGTTGTTCCTGCCTGTGGTCCCCAGGCAGACCCCGCCCTACACTGTAATCACACTTGGCTAGTCACCTGGGAACTGCTGCTTTCATTTCACTTGTAGCCAGAGATCAGAGGGGAACCCCTTGTGAAGGAACAGGCATAGGGCAGAAACCTACGGTTACCTGCGCAAGGTCCCAAACAGCAGGATTTCTGCACAGGAATGGACAGCAGCAAAGATTTGGGGCAGAAACGCTGGTGTGACATCAGGACAGGTCTCCCCCAGGGCAGGAGAGGGGGCAAAGCAGGGATATTGACTTGACAGTGATCCCAAAAGCCTCTGTTTATGAGGAGCAGGCCATATTCCCCTGCTCCTCCCTAGGGCCCACGTCAGTAGCTGCAGTGACTCATTCCATATCTGGCCCAATGTTTTACTCCTAAAGCCCTTTGACAGAATGTCTCTGAAGCAATGCCTCTGGGTTGGGGGAGAGGGTGGAGGCCTCCCAAAGGGCCTTCCTCGGGGCTCATCGAGATGTGGAAGAAAACGATTCAAGCCGAGCCTGTAAAATCCATTCCTGATGCACAAGTGGATCCTCGTTTCACAAGCTTCAGAGCTTAAGTGCTATAAAGGGGGGGAGGGGTCCATTGTCTGTGGGCTGTATGTAAGCATTTCCCTTCGGATGGGGATTATACTGGATCAATGGCTGATTGAACTCCTAAGGGGATATTAATCCGGCTCACGGTAGTGCGTGCTCCTGGCAGGCAGAGGGAAGGCAGTCAGCTCCCCCCATCCTTTGGGGAAAGAGAACAGGCCAGGAGAGTTCAAAGAAAGGGGAGCAATGGGGAAATGTTGCAGGCTTGCATATCGATGGAAGACTCCCAGGCTGCAGAGCTGAGAATCTGCAGGAAATGCTAAGGGCATCACCGCAACACGGGAACACACCTGGGTGAAGTAACCAGACGAGAGGCAAAGCATCACCCCAAAGCACAGAAGGTCTTTGGCACTAGGGGAAACTTTCCCTTTTCCCACCTTGAACCCTGACTTCTGCAGTGGGAGCAGCCAGGTCTGCAGATTCCCCACCTACCTCCCATTAGGCTCCAGCCCCTTGTTTCCCCTTCTACATCCTTCAGGGAGGCAGGAATTAACCCCCACATCAACTGCTGTGCTCAGATATAAATCACCAAAACCTCAGTTAGGACAAGGGGCCATTCAGAGGGCCCCTACAAGAATCACAACACCCTGCCCACAATGGACTGAGTCCCCAGTGTTAAATATACAGCATCTTACCATCTTGCTGCCCCAGCCTGAGTCCCCAAACAGGCACCTTCTGGGCCTTGTGCTGGTGTTTGGGCCCACTCCTTCCGGCAGCAGTATGTGCTCTCTGCCCAAGTCCTCAGTTTTCTCCCAGCACCACCTCAGTGCCAGCCAGTTGGTCAAGAGCCCACCAGGTGACTTGCAACCAATGCCCTGTCTGCAGCTGGGCAGGGCTGTGTCGCTGCCCTGGAATGGTATTCCTCAGTAGAGAAAGAGATGGGCCTGATTCTGCTCTCACCTGCACCTGTATAAATCAGGAGTAACTCCCCAGAAGTCATTCAGCTTAGACCAGGGGCAAATCAAGGACAGCTGGAGAAGACTCAGGGCAAATGAATCTCCCTGCTTGTCTGTTGGGAAGCGGTGTGCGGCTGGTCAGTTCAAGGGAGCAGGAGCTGAGGCCTTGTCTACGCACCACAGTGAAAGGCAGGCTGCCTCCATGCTTGTCGCTGCAGTGTATAGCTCCATGCAGCACTGAAAGCGGGGAAAGGCCCTGGCGGTGGGGAGCTGCCAGAGCCTTTCCCCGCTGCATTCCCGCTACTGGAATCTTTCTCCAATGCCTCCCACACTACACTGTAGCAGTGTAGACACGGGGGGCATGGCTTGGGGATGTAGAGAGCTGTGCAGGGTATACCTTGGGGCTTCAGGCATGTGGGGCAGTCCACTCTACTCCCCTAAGCTGTGCCATTTAAACTGCTGTTTATACCCGTGCTAGGTGGGCATGCAGCAGCTGTATTCTACATGCTGCCATAAAAGTCAATACACCTTGAGTGACCACTGTGTGCTCTCTCTTTCCCAGCGCTGGGGAATTCTATTTGTTCTTGCTAGCTAGCGCTGTTGTTTTTCTTTCTGTCTCTGCTTGTTCCTGAAAGGGCCTGCTTGGCTTTCTTGTGTGTGAAAAATACGACAAGAGTATTTTGCATTTTCATGGCATCTTTTATCCAAGCATCACAAACATAAATACACAACCCAGGGGTCCTGGCTCCCACGCCCGATCCACGAGATCAGGCTGTCGGTATCTCAAGGTGGGACTAGAACGCAGCAGTCCTGAATGCTGTTCTAACCAATGTATCTTCCCAGTGATAGGAATAGAAGCCAGGAGTCTAACCTACCACATTGCTGTTTTAACCCCAAGACCACACTACCTGGCAGCTATGTGAATAGATTTCAGGAGTCCTGGCTCCCCGACCTCAGCTCTAACTGTGAAATAGCACCCTCCCCCAGAGGAACTTTGTTTTTTTTTCTGCAATCCCACGCATCATAACTTTCCAACATGACAAGGCAAAATATGGACCAGGGTCCTGGAACGTACATGAGACCCTGCCCAACGGAGTCATCCCGAAGTGGAGTGGGGAGTGCGGCGGGAGGGGGAAGCGTGAAGTGGTGAAGGGTTCATTTCTCTAATCATAAATTCAGCCTCCCATAAATTCAATTCTGTGATGCAGCGTCTGTGACGTCAGTAAATCACAATCATACAGAGGCATGGCGGCGGCTGTGTGCAAGAGGAATGCAAATGCGACTGGGAAGCCAGGGCCATCACTCATAACGAGCTGCTGCTGAGCGCAGCCTCCCGCCTGGCAGATGCAGTTGTGCACTGGGCTAAGCAGTAGCATTTCTAGGACTCTCCGTTCGGGGTTGACATGGAAAAGGTCAGGTCTTGTGCATCATGGGGTCCTGTCCTGCAAGGGGCTAAGAGTCCTCTACTCCCATTGACCTTGCTGAGAGCGCAGGGAACTCAGCACCCTGCAGGCGAGGGCAGCAGCCATGCAGCCTGCAGGCTGACTCAGCCGCATGTCCATTTGGGTTCCATACAGTTTGCCTTGTGATTTCCCGTTAGCCTTTAGAGCAAGGCTTTGTGCGCTCTGTCATTCCCCATAACTGCTGATGTTTCCTTTGTGTCCTTGACCAAAGCGTCTCCCTGGCTGGCAGCGTTCATGTGCTCCGCTCCTTTGCCACCCTCCTCCCCCCGCGAGAAGGATGCATATCAGTGTCTGGCGGGCTGAGCGATCCTTAAAGTGAGTGGCAGATGAGCCCGCCCTTCAGAGAGTAACGCTGGGTCTGCAGCGTTTGGGTTGGGAGCAATCGTGGACATTTTGGGGATAATTTGCCAGTGATGGAGGCAGGGGCCAGTGCAATGTGGGCCTGACCCTAGCACGGCCAGGCAGGTGCGGAGCATCCTCCAGCTTGCAGTGACTTTGGCAGGCACTGAGAGCTCTCCACACTTTGCGGGTGGTGCTGTCTCCCCCTCTGTGCTGATGGACGCTCATTTGAAGCATCCAATCCACCTTATGGCCACATGGTCTTGCTGCTTTTACCCTACATTGCCACCTAGCTACCGTGCCCCTGGGAAGTGGCTCCCGCTGGATCCATGGGGCTTTTCCACAGTGGAGCAAGAGCCAGCCCTTCCACCCTTCCCACAATGCAACATGCGTGCGCGTCAAGCTCAACGTGACGCTGGCCCTAGATTCCCTTCTGCGGAGACTCACGCTCCATGCAGCAGAGAGGTGGCTCTGGCCAGCCTGGCTACCAACCCGACGGTGGCATGCAAATGAGTTCTAGGGTAACTGTGATTAGCATGGACAGCCAATCCTGCCCTATAGGCAGCGCCACGCTTCGTGTCTTCATGGCTCCAGTCCCATCTCCCTCCAGCCCCTCACAGGCCCTCCCTCCTGCTGCGCTCGGAAGTCAGCCCTGCTTGCATTTCTATGTTGTTTTTCCTCCTCCTCTTCTTCTTGGGGATGGCGCCGGGAGCCCCCTCAGCTGTCACGCCGAGAACGCCAGCCACGTCCGCCCCGCTGGAAAGTGAGGCTAATGCAATGTGACATCTCACTCCGAGCGTGTGACATGCTGAGGACAAGACCAGCTGCGGCTGCTCTCTGCGTCTCATCCTGGAAACTTTTCTCACCAGACACCTAAGTCTCTGCAAGGAGCCTTTGGATTGCAGTGGTGGCTTTCGTAGTGCCACTGGAGCAGGGGGGTGGGCTTGCAGTTTACAGGCCTCTCCCTCCTCCTTTCACCCCAAAGCAGGGCCCCTGCGCAGTCAGCAGTGGATCACACCACAGGTTGCCGCCTGCTCTAGTCCCACTGAGCCCTGAGCTCCAAAGTTTGCTAGGGATCCCAAATGGCCCCTTGCTTTGTTGGTGGCTAAGGCCGATCCTGGCAGCGGCACGGGCCCTCAGACAGGCGCAGCGAAAACCACTCCCACGTCAACAAGGTTCGGCAACACCGAAGGAATGTAAAAGCTGCCACGAGGCTGCGAGCCAGTGGAATCCTGATGTTGATCCCCCAGAGTGGGGCTGACTTGTCCTCTGCTTTGTACAGAGGTTGCTGACAGGTGCTAACCAGCACCTGCCCAGAAGCCAAGCTCTAGGTGCGTGCTCCTTAAGTGCCCCTCCCTATAGATGCTGGGTGCTCCCACCAAAAGTCCTCCACCTTCCCTGCACCTCCGGTGACGAGCACAGACAAAGAACCTCTATGGAATAGAACACAGAACATCTCCCAAGCACCGTGTGCTTCTGATTGACAGCTCCGGGGAAAGCGCCTGACTAATTACGTCCCCTGGACACATTAGACACGACCCGCCCCAAAGCATGCACCGATGGCTCGGCAAACGGACGCCCTCATTCATACTGATTTACATTGCAGTGCCATATCCAGCCTCATCAGCGTGGCTTGACCTACTTTCTATCCTGCGTAGGTCAATAACAACACAGCAAATAGACTAATGAGAGGCTGAAGATGCTAACAGCTAATCTGGACTGTTCCAATCCCACTGGAACACCGGAAACCCGACCCCAGTGGGGAGCAAACAGATAAACCTCTCTGTGAAGAGCCAAAGGAAATAGTTTCCTAGGAATTTCATGTATTGCTAGGGGAAGTCACCAGGTTTCTTCCATTGCTCATGAACCCGCCCTCTGTCTGATCCCTCCCTCCCCTGGAATGAGTAAGAATTGGTCCCTTCTCCGCCGTACACCCAGGAGCCGAGCAATCAAAAAGGGTAAGAAGTCAAATGAAAAAAATTGCACGCCTGGCTCCAACATGCCCAAATGAATCCTGGGAAAGCGCCACCCTGCCTGAGCCACAGGCTGAAATGGGGCAAGGAGGCCCTCTTTCAATTGCTTGCATATTCAGGAGAACGGTGCCCATGTTACAGACAAGACAACCCTGTATCAAAGCACAGTGGCATTTAAAGAAACAACATATAAAGAGACAAGCCCGCCGATGACAGAGAGAGCTTAGAATGAGCAAACATTCATAACTAGATATATACATACAGACATACTACATAAAGGCACTTCATACATACATGCACACACAAACATATCACACATTACACTAACACATGCATGCGTTAAGTCTATTATAAATGCACAAATATACAGCACATACACATTTACAGACAATATATGCACAATGCACTTTATACACCTACACATACATAACACAAACTCAATCACATCCACACATGAACACCTGGGAGAAAACACAGGAATGCATGAGACATCCCCCCCACACATATGTAATATACAGGGGTATATTTATGTCTTGCATATATGCACACATATTCATGCATGTTCATGTCTCATATACAGATCACATCTCCATACAGGTGACACAAACACATAGTCATACACATCCATAAACATATTGCAGGCAGACAGCTACACTTTGCACATGTGTATGGACACGGTAGGAATATAAGAATGGCCAGACTGGGTCAGACCAAAGGTCCATCTAGCCCAGTATCCTGTCTTCCGACAGTGGCCAATGCCAGGTGCCCCAGAGAGAATGAACAGAACAGGTAATCACCAAGTGATCCATCCCCTGTCACCCATTCCCAGCTTCTGGCAAACAGAGGCTAGTGACACCATCCCTGCCTATCCTGGCTAATAGTACACAGGGCAAGAATCACATCATGCACATGTGCACACACACACACATTTGTCGCTCCCATACACAAGCCACCTACATGATCATCACACCTATGCCCAGTCATGCACATGCCTAAACACATTATAGACCCACTCAAGCAGGCTTCTACCTTACAAACACATGCATAGGAATACTGCAGTCACCTCACTCACTGCCATTAGTGATGTGTGCACACATAGTGCACACACAGATAGCAACACAAATGCATTGAAACCATATCACACATGTGCATAAACACCACATACACAATCTAGAGACACCTCAACCCCGGCAGGCTTACACAGATATCATGTGATTGCACAGTCACTGTTACATATCTATCCATCGGGCTAGACACATGTAGCCACCGCTCAATGACTCTCGCTTAGCAAAATGCTTGTCCGGCCCCTATACTGGGATGAATGGGACCTGCCTTGCCAAGGCTTCAAGCTTTCCTGATAGCCCACTTTGCTTCAGAAAGCAGCCAGGAGATTCAGCAGCAATTACGGCTGTGCTAACGAGGGACTGCACCTTTCCAGGATGCTGTAGGGCCCAGCTATGGAGGGACTGCTCAACAACCTGTGCCCTCTGCCCCTCTCTGTTTCTTCCAAGCACTGCAAGTTTTATGCCATAAGTTCATGAGCTCAGGTCTTAGCAATATCCTAAAGCAGTGGTTTGCAACCTGTGGTCTGCAGACCCTTGGGGATTTGCAGACTATGTCTAAGATTTCCAAAGGGGTCCACACCTCCATTTGAAATGTTTTAGGGGGGCCACCAATGAAAAAAAGGTTGAAAACACTGTCCTAAAGGAGGATATTGTACAAGATTGCTTGTGGATTATCTCTGGACAGGGTGGCTGGCAAGTGAGCCCCATGGGAGGCAGCGGGGGCTAGAGTTGAGATGAACAGCATTAATTTATATATGAAAATTAATGGTCTCTTCACTCAGCAATGGACATGTGCAAATTCACGTTGCAGCACTGGAAAGGGACAGGATTTTAACACCATTTCAGGGAATCCTTCCCCCAAACAGCCGCAGCTGAACCTTGCTGTTCCATCTGCAGCAGCTGCTGATGGTGCCGCTCAATGCTCTGATGCTTTAATTGTAGGGCGTTTTGGAAGCTGCCTCGTAAGGGGCAAGCCATGGGTTCAAGGTCACACGTACCCAAGGCTGCATGCAAACAAGAAATCAAACTGGAACGGGTACAAAGAAGGGCCACTAGGATGATCTGAGGAATGGAAAATCTGTCGTATGAAAGGCAACTCGAGGAGCTCGGTTTGTTTACCTTAACCAAAAGAAGACTGAGGGGGGATATGATTGCTCTCTTTAAATATATCAGAGGGATAAATACCAGGGAGGGAGAGGAATTATTTCAGCTCAGTACTAATGTGGACACGAGAACAAATGGATATAAACTGGCCGTCGGGAAGTTTAGGCTTGAAATTAGACGAAGGTTTCTAACCATCAGAGGGGTGACGTTTTGGAACAGCCTTCCAAGGGAAACAGTGGGGGCGAAAGACCTCTCTGGCTTTAAGATTAAGCTTGACAAGTTTATGGAGGGGATGGTTTGATGGGATAAAGTGATTTTAGTCACTAGGTCAATAACGTGCCATCGCTGGTAATTAGTAACAATAGTCAATGATGGGATATTAAGTTACTACAGAGAACTTTTTCCAGAGGGTCTGGCTAGAGAATCTTGCCCGCATGCTCGGGGTTCAGCTGATCACCATAGTTGGGGTCGGGAAGGAATTTTCCTCCAGGGTAGATTGGCAGAGGCCCTGGAGGTTTTTCGCCTTCCTCCGCAGCATGGGGCAGGGGTCGCTTGCTGAGAGGATTCTCAGCGATTTGAAGTCTTTAAATCATGATTTGGGGACTTCAACAGCTGAGTCAAGGGAGAGAATTCTTCCAGGAGTGGGTGGGTCAGCTTTTGTGGCCCGCATCATGCGGGAGGTCAGACTAGATGATCATAATGGTCCCTTCTGACTTTAGAGTCTATGAGTCTATAAGAGGCGGCAGCACGGAGATCCCGGGAGAATAAAAAGCTAGTGCTGAGAATAACAGCCAGTCACTCACCGCTGCTGGATGAAGCTGTGACTTTAGATCCTGCCTGGAATTGCTCTAAGAAAGGACATCAGTCTCTTCAGACCCTGGGCAGCTGAAAGTTGGACAAGGGGAGCAGCAGGAATCTCTGCAGGGGGGAGAAAGTGACAGGCCAAGGAGAAAGAGGAGTAGAGACAGCAAGAAGTGCTGGCACAGCCCCAGGAAGGGCTGCAGGGCACCAAAATGGGCAGAGACACGTTCTGTATTCGTGACATCACAGAGGAGGTGGCAGAGGGATGGCAAAACATCCCTGGGATGAGAGAAAGAAGGGCACTAACATGCACTGAACCACAGGCCACAGCAGCATACACAAAGCAAGGACACGGCCTGTGCACGCATGTGCACACACAGCCAGAGCACAGCGGGCTCCATTTACCACTATGGGCATCTGGCCTGGGGGGGCGATGTATAGTCCATGTCTGCAATTCCACCTGCAGGGGGAATACCACTGAACAGCACTGCAGGGCAGTGAGCAGTGCCTGTAGCTCGCAGCATCAGCTCACGTGTCCACACCCTTCCTAGCAGATGATTGTACTTTGGCAAGAACGGCTGAATGTTTCCTATCAAAAGTTAGTCCTGAGCAATTAGCCACAGGAGTTTGGTTAATGAATACATAGCATTGTGCTGAGATTCCACAGTGATATGCATAGGCAGTGAGAAAGATCAGGAGATTATATTGTTACTGTGTATGTGTGTGTGTGTGTGTGTGTGTGTGTGTGTGTGCGCGTACGTGCTACTCCCATCTCTATCTGTGGGTGTATGTATACACAACTCCTAGGTCTATCCATGTGTGTGTGTATACTCTACTCCCACAGCTACTTGCGTATGTGTAGATATACACACTACTCCCATTTCTGTCTCCCTGGGAGTGCACTCTTCTTCAGGCTAGACCACACAGCTGCACTACTCCAAGCCTGGGTCCCTGGCTTCAGCACCTCCGTTTCTCACCAGCGCTCCTGCAGCAGGTCTAAAGGGCCCCTGCTGGAGACTGCCCCTTTTGGGAGCAATGCAACCAGCAGATGTTTGCAGCGACATAGGACAGACTTTTCAAAACCGGGTCTCATTTATAAGCCAGCTGGAATACAGTGTTTAGGGACATTAGGTTAGACTGGTAACGCAAAGCCTACGTGTAGCCTGCAGCACACACGTCTTGCCCCAAATGCCCAGGACTAACCCCCCTGCCCTGGTAGGGCAGGATCTTATTGCAGCCTCCTCACACCTCTGTTCTTTGTCTCCAGTTCCGGTCACTTGTCCTGCTCCCCTGGGCCGACAGTCATTAAAGGTTAGTTGCTGGTCACTGGTCTCCACTGTATTTCAGGGTAGCTCCGTTCACATGGGGGCAGTTCCCGATAGACCATTCGTAACCCACCCACCCCATTCCCAACATGGCACTGCATCACCCCCTTGGTTATCCTCTGCCCCAGAAAAGAAGTTAACCCCTTCAAACCCAGTGGGTAACAATACAAAAGAGAGTGGAGAAACTGAGGCAGGCATACTTTTCATAAAAATACAACAGAAATTTCTCACGCTCTCCACAACACTACTCCCATGTCTACCACAGTATGTATGTGTCTGTATGTTCACTACTCCCATGTCTATCCATGTGTGTATAAACTCTACTCCCATGTCTATCAATGCATACATATGTTTGTATAGATATTATACCATTCTCATGTCTACCAGTGAATGAGTGTGTGTGTGTGTGTGTGTGTGTGAACACTATATCTTGCCTATCAATGCATGACTGGCATCAATGTGTGTGTTTGTGTCATGCATGTCTGTGGCTCTGCTCCAGGTGAGCTTGCCTGGCTGCTGCGATGCTGGCAGGCCAGGTGCTAGCTCATGCTAAGGTCCCCGTGTCTGAACTGGACACTGACAGATACATGGCTGGAATCTGCCTGGCTCACTTGTGGGTTAATATTGATAAAATAGGTATTAGAATTATTAGAAATTGTTTAGTGTTCCGACTCAATCGAATGCTTGTAAGTTGCTGCCTGCATTAATCTCACTTGTAATACCTGTATTTCATACTGAAATGTAATATTTGAGCGGTTGTACACAAAAGAGGAGACCCATCAATACCGGATGGACTCTGGTTGGATTGTACAACTGGAAACTCCCCACATCTGGATTGAGAAACCATCAACAAAAAGACCAAAGACAATTATTGTTGTTCTGCTCTCTGCCCTGTGAAGATGAGTCATGCAAGCAAACTACTCCCATCAGCTGAGTTTGCACATGGCAGGAGGGGGATAAAAAGCCCACACCAAAGGAACTAACCACTGGGTATCTCTATGTTTCTTTCCCTTTTGTGGGGTAGTGGGGAAGCAAAGCAAAGATATTCCTAGGCATAAGCAAGAGATTCCCCAGCTGCTTAGCCCGGGTTAGCCCTAAAGGACAAATAGAGTTTGCTGATTACAGAACCCTATATTACCTTTTGCAACCTATGACTGTAACTCATTCATGTGTCTGTTTGCTTTCTTTAACCTTGTAAATAACTCCCCAATTTTCTTTTCCTATTTTACAAATCTTCATATCTTTTATTATAGGATTGTCTTTGGTGTGAGACCTAAAGTGCAATTGACCTGGGGTAAGTGAAAGTGACTGATTGGTTGGGACTGGAAGTAACCTGAATATTACTGTGATTCTTGGTGTAGGGAATGATCTATCACAGAGATATGCTCGCTTGGGTGGCAAGACAGACTGGGGTACCCAAGGGGACTGTCTGCAACTCCATGCTTAGGCAGTTATAGTGCCTGAGGAGTTTGCACTTGGTGCAGTTGGTTGGTGAAATCTAAGTTTAGAACTCACAGCTACTTTGGGGTTTTGTGCCCTGGTTTTTAACAGTCTGCCCTGTGGTTGGCACTCACACTCTTGCGGCACGGTTGGGAGCATCCCGGCTGCATATGGCAAGTGTGTGGCTGGGATTAATGTGTGTTGATTTCTCAGACCACAGCTTGGTGCTGGATTGCGGGAATGTTTCAGCTGACATGGCCGAATAGTAGCAATTCCATTAAAAGTTTCAGCTGGGTTGAAGAGAGAGAGTCTGTGCCTTCATGTTCCTGAAGACAAACAATGGGGAACAAGCACTCTGATGCTTCAGAATCTGATCAGATGAAAGGACAAGGAAGCTCGGAGAGAAGCCCGTTCCCTGTGCAGCAGGCTGCGAGGTTTGCATGTGTAATAATTAGATAATGAGGGAATCCCTGCAGGTCCACAGGGCATTAGAGCTGAGGTTGGAAATCTCCCTGTCACAGCCACTCCTACCACGGCTTATTATTCACTATCAAGAAATGTCCATGAGTTGTGGCAGTCAGTCATTTCCCCACCTCCAAGAGACCAGGAGGAGATGTCCTATCCAGACTACTCCCTTCACTGCTGCCTTGTTTCTGGAGGTGCTTCATCTCCTCTGACAGGTCACTGACTCTATTGGTGGGAGCTCCAGAGCGATCCTGCTGCAGTGGAAGATAGCAAAACTCACAGCAGCATTGACTGCCTCAAAGAGAAGGGAAGGACAGGGGGACTGGCATCCTAGACAGACATGGACTTTGTGACTTGGGTGGATTTTTCCTTTTTGTATCTACTTGGAAGGACTGAGGGAGATTTAAAGTCCAGCAAACTCTCCCGATCTCTAGTGGAGAGAAAGGATGGTCCTATGCTTAAGGACCCAGGAGATCTCAATTAAGTTCCCCTGATAGCCAATTTCCACACCGGTTACCTCAGCCCTGAATTTAGTGTGGAGAGTTGCTTATGCTAAGGCTGAATTTGGCTTCACCAACCCTGACCCGCCTCACCTCCTCTAACCACTAGACTGTGCCACCTCTTGGGCAGGCCTCTGTGAAACAGAGCAGAAGCTCAGTGGTGGGAGAGCAGTCCCAGGTGGAGCGAGCCAATTGTCCTGCATTGGCTGATGCCAATGGCCGGGCCACGTCCCGTGCTGGAGCACAGATGGGCTCAAAAAGGGCATTTCCCCAGGGGAAGCGGGGTCTCTCCTGGCATGCTGCCAGAGCTCCAGAGAAGAATCAATATTTTTGGAGCAGGCTTCTCCCTCCCCCCCCCCCCCCGCCCCACACACACAGACACACACCCTGCAGTGTGTCCCTGAGTCTCCTGTGCTGGAGCATCAGTGTAATGTGATGTGACACCTTCCTCCACACTTTGTTATAAATATCATGCGTCACCGTAACTGTGTCTGACACTCCCTCCGAGGCATTTACTCACGCTTCCCGCGGAGATCTGGGCACGTGCCGCCACTGCTGGTAAGCTCCTTCTCCAGTGGAGTGGGGCAGCTGGTAGTGCCCCCTGAACGGAGATAGGTTAGCCACAGAGAGGTGTGGGCATTCCCATTCAGTCTTGTTCTCCAAGAAACAACATTTCTGGGTCACAGCGAGTTTCCTTTCTTCCTTCCTGCACGTCACTTCAGCACTGATGAAGGATCAATGCTCCCTGGCGACAAAAGTCCTCTATTTAGTCACAGAACAGGGACCATACCTCATCTCCCAACCCCATCTCTCCACTAAACCTGCCTCACCACTTAATATGGAAAGACCCATCTTTGCAAAATGTGCTTGTAGTTAGATTACTCTGTCACCAGGTGTCTCAAGGTGCCATATTGAATGCTTGACAGGGTGAACAAGAGACACAAAGCTGGAACATGGGCTGGGAGGAAACCTGTGTTTGTAATTGTGGTTACCTTTAATAAATGCCTTTTGGTTAAAGAGTATGATTCCATATAGCATGGCAGCCCCCAAGCACAACAGAGGAATTCAATCTGTATGGTCCATTTCCAGGCCTTATGTGCTGAAATTGTCATCAAGGAGCCAAATTAATGCCCAGTGGAGTGGTGGTTTGACGTGTAGCCTCAGGGAAACTCTTCCCCTAAATTTGTTTCTCAGAGGAAGATACCTGATGGTGAATTCTTTCAGCCTCTAGCATTCTATTCTGGAATGGAGACTAGAGGTTTATGGCCCTGGAGATTTCTATTTCCCTCTCATTTTTAATTATTATTTTATGGTATCACAATGTGATAGGGGCTTTCCAGAGAAACAGGAAGGATGTTCAATCTGATTTTGGGTTATTTATTGGGGCTGGTCAAAATTTTTCTGTCAAAAAAATTTTTTTTTAAATGGGAAGTTGGGTTTTTGACTCAGCAAAAGTGTGCATGGAAATTGTCTGCTTTCCTGGAAAAATTTGGATGGTTTGTCAGCATACCAAAAACCCAAAAAGCAAAATATTTTGGCCAAAACTTCTCATTTTTTGATAAAAAGATAAAATTTTCAGCAGAAAAAAAAATTCAGATCAGCTCTGAATTATTTATTTCTAGAGCTCTTAGGGGGAAAAAAATGGAATGTTCCTTTCAAGGGAAATGTTGATGTTTTAATATTATTTTCCATTCTGTATTAGCACAAAAAGGCAAAGTATCAAAGAAAAGAATTCTGAAAATAAAAAATGTCAAGAAACTTTGACTTGGAAACATCAAAATGGAAAATTTCAGCATTTCCAACCAAGATGGAATGATTTGTTACGTTAAAATGAAATTTTTCCCTTCACATTTCTAACCAAAACATTGTCTGATTCAAATATCAATAGGAAATGAAATTTTTCATTTCCATTCTCCCCACTGGAAAAATCTAAGAATTTCACCAAGTTCATGTTTTCCTTGTGGAAACTTTCAATTAAACCACATATTCCAATAGGGAATTTTTTTAAACTTCAGCTCTGTTTATTTCTGCTGGTGAATTATGAGGAAGCTGACTGGCATCGATCCATGTATGGTTTTTATTTAGCTCCCATTACTATGGTATTTGAGCATCTCATGATCTTTAATGTGTTTCTTCTCTCAATACCCCTGTGAGCGAGGGTAGACACCTCTGTTAGGACCAATCAAGCCCCATACGTTAACTTTTTCCACCCAGTACACACCCCTTCACTGGCCAGTCTCAGCTCTGGTCTGGAAGGCCACTGACTCCCACGCTGAGGAAGGAATTTGGTTTGAAACCTTCATCCAGCCCTGCAGTTCCCCACCACAGAGCAAGGGACCAAAATTCAGATTCTGAGGGAGCAGAAGTGCTTTTTGCAGCTCGGACCCATAGGAGCTGAGGAAACCAAACTCAGTTTACCTCACACTTTCATCACCCACCCGTCATAGCTGAATTCATCTCCCAGAGCTCTGGGACTGAGCTGGCCTCCTGGAGCTGCCAAATGTGAGAGTCAGTTCCCAGGACCGTGCAGTCCCTTCTCTCCTGGCCTCCTCTCAACTCCATTTCTCTGTGCAATTCTTCAAGCAGCTGGAGACTGCTTTCCATTCCCCTCCACCAGGTTCCCTTTCTCCTTGACCTGCAGAGGCCCTGCTGTTGCTGGGAGCTGCGTCTCCTGGTCTCAGCAGGAGAGATGAATCTGGCCTCACGGTGTTCACGACGCATCCCAGCATAAATCACAGTGACAGGAGCCCTCAGTGGTTCCTTTGCCATTTATCATAAACCTAACCCCTGCTGCTCAAATGCCCTCAATTCCCCGGAGGGGCTGGCAGCTCCGTAAGGTGACAGTCCCCTAAGGAAAAGGGGGCAGCAGTGTTCCCGCAGACATGTTCCCCTCCCTGATAGGCTTCTCCCTTCAGCCTGTGGGAGGATAGCCTGGCAGAGGGGCAGCAGATGTTCTGGCTGCAGTGGGGCGGAGGGCTTCAGTGCCATACTGCAGAGGTGTGGGGGTTGGGGGGGGATAGAACCTTGCTGATTCATCCTGGAGCCTGGGGGCGGAGGTCAAGTTGGTGAGTCAAGTTCACTCTCCCAAGTCTCATGGCTCAGCTCTTCCCACAAAACAATAGCTGCAGCTTTATGATTTCACCTCTTGGTAAATATTTACCGCTGATGTAATGCAATTACTGTTGGAGCTGGTCAAAATGCCAGTTATTGTTCACGAGACAAGGTGAATGAGGTAATCTCTTTTATTGGACCAACTTCTGTTGGTGAGAGAGAGACACAGAAAGACAAAAATATTACCTCACCCACCTTATCTCTCTAATATTCTGGAACCAGCATGGCTACAACACCGTATGCAAGTTATTTTTCTGGGAAATTTTGAGGGGAAAAGTTGTTTTTTAAATTTTTCAACATTTTTTTTAATCCAAAAAACCCCAATCTCCCCAAAAATGTTTTTCCTAAAAAAAAACATTTACCCAAATATCAAACAAACAAAAAGAAAAATTTAACCCAAACCTGATTATTTTAAAACCAAAAAGTGAAATTTTTTTTCTGTTTCTACTGTTTTGGGGAAAGTGGAACCAAAGTGAAATTTTTCTGTAAACATTTTCACTTTGTTCAAAAAGCCATTTTTAATCAGAATAGTTTATGATTTAAAAAGTTTCAACCAGTATGATATTTGTAGAGCACTTCTCATCCCAAAGGAAGGTATAAACTATAAAAAGAATAGTCTTCTCCCAATGATGAAAGGCAGCCACCTGTGGGGTGGAACAGGGCAGGTGTTATACAGCCACATAGCAATGCTGCAGGATAGTTTAGGACAGGAAGTGAGGGGGAAAGTACAATGTGGTAATTCATTCTAGTGCTTAGAGTAAAAAACTGATTTGCCCCAGATTTAGGTCTTGAGCCTGCTCTTGTTTAAGTCAATGGAAAGATTCCCAGTGCTTTGAATGGTGCAGGATCAGCTCTTTGGTGCACGCGGCCAATACTGAACAAGTTTCTTTACATATACTTCTTGCTTCCATGGTCCTTCCACAAATAGCGGAGCCTTGCTGCATTGGAATGAGTGGAGATCACACTTAAACCACTGCAAACACCTACACTCTGTTTTATTTCCCTTCTACTCTGTCGCTTCCGGGGTCAAAATCACATGAAGGAGAAGAGCCCTTGTGGACCAGAATAGTATCAAATGCACCCGAAGTGAATCAAAACTCTCCGATCCAGGCCCCACTTTATCCAAACCCCCGAAGTTTGAGGGGAAGGTGGGCAGGAAAGGTATTCCAGATAAATGGTTCTCACCCAGTGGGCAACATGCTACTAGTTTTCCACTTCTGTGCCTCTCCCGATTGGAAACTAACAATCGGGCTGAATTTATGCAGCAAATCACAATAATGCATTTAGCCTCATAGCAACCCTGAGAGGTAGGCAAAGATTGCAATAAAGTTGTGACAAACAGGATTGCAGGCAAGAGACCCCCGGACTTTATTTCCTACTGTCTGTCACCTAATGTGGGGCAGAGTTAAAGGGGGAGGGAGGAGTCAAAAGCATCAGAGGAAATGAGGAGCACGAACCCCATTGAAAGTTCAGACACTTTCCACGAGAAACTACATTGATTTGAAAATACAATTTTCTGTCAGAAATCATTTCAGCAGAAACTGACTGGCTCTGAGGCCTTCTCACTTGAGAACACCAACGTGTACCCCATTTGCAGTGTCTCACCCCTCCACCAATACATGTGAGTGCTTCCACACCTTTGTGCTGTTTTCCCGATTTCTGGCCCATCCTCCCTGTGTCAGGCTCGCCCCATTTTTTCTCTCACTTCACTCCCCCACTTCCTCCTGGAGCGCGTCCTTGTATTCTTTTTCAACCACTTGCCCCTTAATGGGCCAATTAGCTCAATAACTTCATAGCCAGGATGTTTCTCTATAGGAATCAACCCTTCCCTGCTAGGGACAGGCGACTGTCATTTATTATTTAGGACCACGTATGTGTAGGATGCACTAGAGAGAGGCTCTAGATGGGTGTGCCCACCCCATAGCAGCCATCGCTGGTCAAGCATGGCACAGCAGGGCACTCCCTGCCTCAGTTTCCTTCCCTGAGATGGCTCTCGACTCTCCTCACACCAGTCTGTGATTGGAGATGTGGCTGAGCTATTCAGCCACGTCACAAACAAACCTAACCCCATCTGGGACAGCAAAAGTCCAAACAAACAAAAAGGTCCTTCTGGGGCTTCTCTTCAGCCCATTCTCTGGGCCCTGTTCCCAGCTCCTACCTTTGAGAATCTCTTTCTCCATTTTGGACTAGAGTACAACCCCCAGGCTGGTCCCCGGCAGACCCTGGCTCAGACCCTGGCCACTACATGAGTAGCTCCCAATAGTTCCAACACAGAGTGACCTCACACTCAGTCCTTTTATAAGATCCAGGTGTCCATGAATCTATCACCTCATCTTCTTAGCCCTTCTCCCTCGGGCTGGGAATTATGGCACAGGTGCAACTGGCCCCATCGCCTCCCCCTTAAAGGGACAGTCACTTGGTGACAAGGCACACAGGTGAAGATGGATTCCCTGCCCCTGGGGATCTCAGCAGAAGGAGGGGGCAAACACAGGGAAGGGTGCAGGGAGGACAAAGGTGAAGATGATGAGCCAACCCTCAACTGGTGTAAATCAGCATAGCTCCATTGACCGTCTGATTTACACTAGCTGAGGATCGGGGCCAAAACGGTCATGAGGTTGCTTGGGTGACGTGAGAATTGACTCTGGAGAGCACCGTGGGGATGGGGCAGGCTGCACTGAATGGCGACACACACATCCTCCACATTCCTCACACCCACTTTGCACCAGTGTAAGAGACCCGCACGAGGTGCGGGGCTGGGAGGAATCAGGCTTGAGAACGTCATCTCATGGAGCAAGGTCCCAGAGGCCTGCAGAACCACCCTTAATCCTGTTCCATCCTTGTGCAATAAAACTACAGTGCTCCATCTGCAGGAGAGCCCTGCAAAGAAGGGGAGATTTAGCACTGGGTCTGACACGGAACCAGCTCCCCTTCTCTCCCTTCCGGCGTGTCTTTATAGCAGCCCTTCCAGGCTCCACTGCTGGGAGTGGAGAAGCGAGAGGGGCATCTGGGCCCAAATTAACATTCAGAACACACAATCTCCAGAAGGCATGTTAAGCTCAACGTGCACAGAGAGAAATTTCAAAATGCCACAGAGCTCAGAAGATATTGTGTTACTATCCAGCGACCCGGACATGAGCGCAGAGACATCTTATACCAGGAGGTGTGAGCCAGCAGACTTCAATTAGCCCAAGAACCGAGTCAGGGTAGATATGGCAAACACCCTGTCCCTTAATGTGGCTGGCTACTCGAGCGTCATAAACGATGCATGTATCGGATCAACATTAAAGAGGCGGCAAGCAGCTGACTGCTGAGAAGATCATTTCTCTCCCCCTCCTCCTTGCACCACGTCTGGATACCTAGCTACAGAACAAAGGATACCCAGACAAAGTCTCCATGCTGGGACTAGAATGTGAGAGCAGCTGAGAATAATAGGAGTGGGGGGTGGAGAAGAAAGAGACACACATAGGTATCTGGTGGCTGAGATCCTGAGATGTAATGAACATAAAGCTTTTGGGGACACTCAGAACTCCCCTTTGAAAAGTTCCCCTGGCTGGCATGTCAAGGAGCTCAGATCTCCTTTCAAAAGGTTCCTTCTCCCCTGCTCTCCCTTGTTCGCTTTGTAATGGGCAGCTGTTTCTAATGATCTGTAAATGTTAAATGCTCCTTAATTCAATCCAAGCACTTGTTCTCAGATGGTAAATCCTTCATCTGTTCTACTATCAACTGGGCCTCAAGAGCCATTGGTACCTGCTCCCCAGAGAGGCCAGGTCGGGATTTGTAGGGGCATTTGCAGGTGCAAGGATAGAGGTGCTGTAATTGAGTAGTTCCATTGTATTTTATAAAGGTTCTTACCCCTCGCGCATCACCATCATATCTGAGCAGCTTCCAGTTATGCCTTAAGCAGCGTGACTAACACTGGTCGCGTGTGGTTGGTTCTTTCTCTCATCCTCTCTCTGGTGATTGGGCCCGTGTAATATTCTGCCTCATGCCACATCAGAATGGACCAACGATCTGTTCAATCCAGAGCACAGCTCCGACCACATTGGAGCAGATGAACAGTCCATTTAATCATCCTAGCTCCTGCCACATTGTAACTGACCAATGGCGCACCTAGTCCTGTATCCCAACTCATGCCACATCTCCACACACCCATCTAGTCCTGGATCCCAGGTCCTCCTGTCCCACCAGAACAGATCCCGGGTCCAAGATCTAACCCCATCACCCTTACTATGCCAGAATAGATTGATGGTCTTTCCGATCCCATCTCCATCCACTGCCTGTTCCGTATGTTTGAAAGGGAAGCGCAAAATTCATTGAACACACAGAACCATAGAAATGTCTTGCTGAAAGGGGCCTTGAGAGGTCATCAAGTCCAACCCTCTTTGCTGATGCAGGGCCAAGTAAACCGAGATCAATTCTCACAGGTATTTATCCAACCTCCTCTTCAAATCCTCCAATGACGGGAATTCCACAACCTCCCTTGGAAGCCTATTCCAGACCTTAATTACCCTCATATCTAACCTAAATCTCCCTTGCTGCCGATTAAGCCCATTATTTCTTGTCCTACCTTCAGTGGACCTGGAGAACAATTGATCACCCTCCTATTATCCACGTCCCAAGGTACAATATAAAACCACAAAGGAAGCAGCAATGTTATCTCTTGACTCCTTCACATTCTCATTTTACAAACCCACACAATTATCGCCTCACATCTTTACCCATCACACACTCACCCATGTTACCCAACTGCCTGGTCCCAGAAAGCACCATCACTGAAAAAAGACACACACGTGTATCCTGTGGAGTTGGACTGAGACAACCACTTGGCTTCCACCTCTTCCATTGCTGCTGTTTGGGAAGTTTCGGTGCAGACAGTCCAAGAACTAGAACCTCTGAGAAAACCCTAAACCAGGCATCCCCTCCCCATCAAATATCACTAGATTTTGCAATTTATACCAGACAGGCTGAATGGGGTAGGGGGGAGGCGGGGAGATTTTCTGTTTAAATCCATAGGAAACTCTCTCTCTCTGCCAACAATTCTTAATGATTTACTGAGGTATCAGCTCTTCCCCGTAGACCTGGGACAGATCCTTCCTTTGATCAACCGGGTGACTCACCATCTGGAGTGAGGGTGATATACGACAAATGCGAGCTATTTCTGCACATGTAAGAAAAAATAGTCATCATCGTTGGGAGGGGTGGGGGGAAAACAAGCCACCCACAGGAAATGCCCAGCTTGGGCTGCTCCTCACAGCTCTGCTGAGCCTTCTGCACCTGGATGAAGAGCTCTGCTACCCGCAAACTGCTGCTTGCGGGGCGTGGGAGCAGGAGGCGTCCTAGATCTAGAACAAATGGCACAATGCCAGCCTCGGAATAGAATGGATTGAATTTCAGTCTCCATGCGGCACAGTGGGGCTAGCCCTGCATCAGCCGTGTTCCATGGGGCTTGACACGCACAGCTGAAGGAGTGGGGTCAGGAAACGTAGTCAAGGCAAGGGCAGCGCCTGTATGATCCACAGCCATGTGGAGCCAGCAGCCGCTAGGTCCTGCACAACTGGGGATTAGTGGGGGCATGGCGCATATTCTGCAGATGCTACCCCACGCCTGAGGCTGCAGGCACAAGGGTGGAGCAGCCCCAGTGCTGTTCTGTGCCCTGGCCATGGGATCCCCATGCACCAAGCAAGTATCAGCAGTCAAATGGTGGGTGGAGGTGGATTTGCCATTTTTAAACCAGGGGATTGAATTCCCCTCTCAGCCCAGCAAAAACTGGTCAGCACGCCCTCCTCCCCCACAAGTGAGAAGCACATCCTTAACAGCAGGTGGTTTTGGAGGGTCACTGGTGGAGGCACATGGTAGGAAGCCGATAGCTGACTGAAACTAGAGGGCCTAATTCATATGGCTTCGCTGGATGAATATGGCCCAGGAGATGCATCCCTCTCAGGGAGGAGGTCAGTGACTGGGTGCAGTCTAGAGAGAAGCCGCGTTCCCTGGGGCGGTGGTCTGCCCAGGACATGACACATGGCCCTGGCAGCTCCTCTCACAGCTGCTGAGCAAGCCCAGGACCTCCCAGGGCTGGTGCTTGCCGCTGTGTGCATTGCAAGGGGGATCATTCTCGGCTGATATGCAGCATGTTTGTGTTCTCTCTGCTAAGGCGGCAGCTCCCCATAATTAACATTTCTGTCCCTAACCTCTCACCTACACATTTCATTCCTGTTCCTCTAACTGCCTTCAGCACCATGATAATTAACGATAGAGAATTCTGCGGCCTGCGCTTTCCTGCTGTCAAACTCTCCAGCAGCATCTCTCTGTCTCCTACTCCTACCCCACCCCCTCCCCTTGCCAATCTAGCCTCTTCCTTCATTAGTTTCCTCTCCCTCTCTCTTTCTCTCAGCTGCTCGGGCTTCTCTCATTCTGTCTCTCCTCAGCCCCGGTATAGTTCCCTCCCTCCCTCATCTACCTCTCGTACATTTCATTTTGACTTTGCTTCCTCCAAGACAAAGTTAAGTGCTGGGATTAATCTTGGCACATAGATTTGCATCTAGGCTCAAAGAGGACGTGTGGAAAGGAAGCGCTGCAGATTAATGGTGATTGAAAGTCCAGTCGTTCCTTAAATGGATTCCTGGATAGTGAAATATGAGGGTAGGCGGCTTCAGGGAGAAAAATATTCTCTCCCATCCCCCGTCCACTCCCCCAGCTGATCGCTCTTCCTCTAGGAACAGGACTGGGACTCAGGAGTTTGGGGTTCTATCCCCATCTCCTTCTCTGTGACTCAGTTTCCTCTCCTACCATTTGTCTGTCATGTCTATTTAGACTGTAAGCTCTTTAAGGCAGGGACTAGCTAGTACTATGTGTCTGTTCTCAGTTCAGGCACCCCGGTAATACAGACACTAATGAAATGACGATGCAGAACAGTAATCGACCAAGCAGGTGTTTGAGCTGCAGAGATACCAGGAGATGGGTAGTCTGCAGGAGGACCACCCCCTAGCTGCATCCTGCCACTGAGATTCCTGGCAGCAGCAAGGAAAGATACGAATGCAGCGGAGAGGACCCACCCTGGATTACACTGGCCACAGAAGAAGTGGGAAGGCAGACCCAGAAGGGGCTCAGGGACTGAATGTCAATCCAGGGCCCCAGCCAATAGATTGTGTCTTGATGTCAGTACATATTAACTCCACTGGCTTCAGCAGAATCACTGGATACAGCTACACTGTAAAAAACAAACCAACCCACAGCAGCGAGTCTCAAAGCACAGGTCAATGGGCTCGGGCTTGCGCTAGGGGGCTAAAAATAGCAATGCAGACATTCCCACTCGGGTGGGAGCCTGGGCTCTGAGGCCTTCTCCTCCCCTCCCCCCCACCCCCCAGGTTTCAGAGCGGGAATGTCTACACTGCTGTTTTTAGCCCTGGGGTGGTGCAAGCCCCCAGTCAGTTGACTGGGCTCTGAGACTTGCTGTGTAGACGTACCCTCCGTGGCTTGGCCCTCCTGTAACCCAGATCAGAATCTAGCCCGTGGGTGGGACCTGTAAGAGCCCTCCCCTCTGCCCTAACTGCTCTCCCATTGAAGTCATTAGGCCTTCCAGCCCCTTCAAAAATCCCACCTCACATAAGCCAAGGCAGAATTCTGCCAGGGATTGCACCAAACACTCCAGCCCCCCAGGGCAGAATGCTGCCAACTGAGGTGATGTATCATCACACCAGGACTCTGCTGTCAGATGCTTCTAAATCCCTCAGGGTGAGACTTTACAGCCTGCTCTGACCAGAAGCCAGGATCCCCTACGGTGGAACTCCGCCATGTCGTGTGTCCCAAACAGCACCTGGTTCCGGGTCAGGAAACCGTTTCCAGGAAGCTGTTGCAAAAACCTCCAGAGGTCTGGATAGATGAGAGATGCCACTGCTCTTTGATGCAAAGCCAAAGTTGCTTGGACATCCTCTAATCCTCCATCGTCCCCTTCACGAGGCCTCCAGCCCTCATCCCAGCCTCCTGACTACTGCTCTTTGCAAAACGCCATTTCACCCAAGCCCCTTTTCCCTGCTTTCTGTGTTTGTCAGCTGCATTCGCCAGCAGGGTCCGGACCATGATGCGAGACGCTCAGCGAGCCCTGCAGAATCACTGCTCCGTATCCCCCTGACAACTGTCTGAGAGGAGAAGTCATTAAAGAACCTCACCGAGTGCGCTGTGCTCTCTGAAACAATCTGCAGGAAGACGCTTTGTGCCATACCTCAGGGGGCAAGAGGCTCAGCTGCGCCGGAGCAGCAATTGGTGAAGCCTCGTTAATGAAGCAGATTTCGGTGACTAGGGGCAAATGGAGAGAAAGAGCAGAGGCTTCATCAAATCATGCAGTGTGGGCATGCGGGGGCAGGACTTCAGCTGGTGTAAACTGGCATGGTGCCACCGCTGTACACCAGGGGAGGATGTGGCCAGCTCCCCTACCTACTGCTCCTTTGTAGATCACCCCTAATTTCCTCCTGTCATGAACGCTGCAGCAGCAGGCAGGCAGTGACTCAGAACAAGGGCCTGTAAGGTAACTAGTCACTTCCCTAGAATTCTTAGGCCTCCATGGGAATGCCAGAGCCGCAGTGCAGCACACAGAGGGAGCTGCCCAAGGATTGCCCCCCTTACTTCATTTACTGGATAACCCAACATCCCATGGCTCCGGTGCTCCCCTTCCCCACACCAAGCCGGAGCGGGACCCTCCAGGCTGACCTGTGACCAGATCCTCAGCTGGCACCAATCCACACAGCAAATCTCTGCAGGCGAGTGGCTTAACAAGGTGCTCATGGGGAGGTGGGTGCATATAACCAGGGGCCTGGAAGCAGATTACTATGGAGGACAGAGCAGTGTGACAAAGGAGTTAGTTAACCCAGCATTTGGGCCTGATGAGCAGACAATCATTTCCATTTGTTGCCGGAGAAATTTTCCAAAGAGTTCTAAAATTTGGGACAGGAAATTCATCCCCCCACTAGCCCTCTGCCTGCTATATCGGGTGCCAGGCAGATTTTCTTTAGCACTGGATCCACACCTGGTCTTTTCCATTGTTGCTATTTGTATCATCAAATCATCTAGGCGTCCCGGTCAGGGATCAAGCCCCATTGCGCTAGGCGCTGTGCAAACACAGAACACAAAGACACTCCCTCCCCCAGACTGAGCTCACAACCTAGTCTTATAGAGTTTACAGTCTCCCCTACAGATCCCCTGGGACATCTGGACCACTGGGCATTTTAGCGCATCCTTTAGCTTCTGTGCTGAGCTGCAGGGAAGGAAGGCAGGCTAAAGGGAGGGATAGGCGGGAGAGACAACAGAAAAAGCCTAGGGATGTTCCCAGCTGCTCTACAACCTCCCTTCAGTAATTACAGCCCCTCCACCCCCCTATTCATCACCACAACATCCATTTAGCTATTGCCTGGGACATGTGGCCCTCCTCTCACAGCCCTTCGTCACTCTGAATCGATTTCCAATAGTGACCGAACAGGCCCCGGCCATTAACGAGTTCATTTCCATCACTTAGATGCAGATGGATTCTCCTAGGAATGGCAGGGTCACTGAAGTTTCATTAACAGACCCTGTAAATGTATCTAAATAATGTTTTTTTTTCAACATGACAAGCCAGCTGAGTCCATTGTGCCTTCTCCAGTATGCTCTTAGATATGCCAGAGACACACAGAAGAAGAGGAAAGCCCTTAAGGTTTGCCCCTGCCATTACGTGATCCATAGAACCTCACCTGTGAAGGAGGGTGGAGCGCCCACAGTGTTCCAGAGCAAAAACCCTCTGTCTACTACTCTGGCCCCCATCATCCGAGTATCTGAGCACCTAATCGATGTTAGCCTCGCAGCACCCCTGTTAGGCAGGAAAGTATTATCCCCCTTTTACAAATGTAAACTGAGGCACAGAGCGATCAGGCGACTTGTCACACAGGGAGCCTGTGGCAGAGCCAGGAATTGAACCAGTGCTAGTCCTGTGCTCCATCCACTATAACATTACCCAGCTCTTTCCATCAGTTGATCTCAAAGCACTTTACCATCATTTGCCCTGTTTTACAGGTGGGGAAACTGAGGCATGGAGCAATGATGTGACTTGCCCACAGTCATCCAGCAGGCCAGTGGCAAAGCTAGGAATAGAACCTGGTTTCCTTAGTCCCACTCCTGAATCCGCTAGGCCACGCTGTCTCCCACTGGACTAACTTTCCTACTTTACAGGCATTGAATAAACTCCCAAGGTTTGGTAATTTAAATAAAAATGTTATTAAGATGATGTTTAAAAAAAGTGAACAGTACAGAATTTAAGCATAGAAGTTTCTGGTTATCAGGGAATAACGTACAGATTATCAAGGGTTGAGAAATTCGGTTTAAGATTGGATGGCGTAAGGAATACATAATCTGCAATATCCCCGATTGGGGGTAAAAGCTTAATGGGTCAAAGTACAGACATTGAGATATGAGGGTTTGTTGTTCATATAATGGCTATGTTCGGGTATGGAGTATAATGAGTGGATACGATTATGAGGATGGATTGACCCTCATTTGGTGAGATTTAACATTCAGTGAGTTTATGGTTCCAGTTCATATGGTCCAATAGACAAGGTCTCTTTCTCGTAGTTGATGCACGATGTCGCTCCAGCTCACGCCTCCTGGTACTATTGGTGGCCGGTGACGTGTTCGGTGTAGAAGTCCCTGGACCATCAGATGGTGTCTGAGACCATGAGGCGCCACATGAGCTGAGCGTAACGTCAACCAATCCCGCAGCACACACTCGTTGCAAGGGTCCCAAGTGCCCAGGACTCCGACGATCAGGGCGTCCATCTGCACCTCGTAGCCCTTCGCTCTCAGGGTGTCGACCAGGTGAGCGTACTTTTCCAGATTACGAGCTCAGGCTTCATGAAAGGCCGGGGTCCTGTTCTCAAAGGAGACCATGACATCGACGAGGATGATTCTTTTTCTGGGCCTTGTCGATGACGACGACGTCAGGTCGCAGCTGGCTGTCGATACCGGGGATGGCGCAGTTCATGGCGACCTCACCTAGGTGCGGTGCAATGACTTTCACCAGGCAGTTCTCCACCGCCATAACATCAACTGCAGCCGCAGGTTTCTCCCCAAGCTTGGCTGTACACTGCTTTCAAGTTACAGCTGGCCAAGTTTTCTGAATTCTGCATCTTCACTGAGCATTTCCACGGCTACTTGCACCAGTTTCCACCAGTTGAGGATCTGCCCCCAAAATCCTCCTGTTAAAAATCAGAAATCACAATTAGCCCCAACTGCCCCTCTAGCGAGCTCTAATTAGTCACAGGCCTCGCTGGTGAACTGGGTCTTGAGGAGGCATTTGCGGGAGAAGAGGGTTACAGCCTGATGGATTAGTTGGAATGGCATGGAAGCAAGTGGGAAGATGGCTCCCGAAGAAGCAAAGAGGGAATCAAGGCCGATATCTGGGTGATTAGATCTGAGAAGTGCATTGAAGGGCAGGGCCGGCTTTAGGAAGTGCGGGGCCCGATTTGAACAGTTTTGACGGGGCCCCGACAGGGATGACTAAAAAAAAAAACTTGTAAAAAAAACACGTGGGGCTTGTACTCACCGGGCCGCGCTCCTAGTCTTTGGTGGCGGGTCCTTCACTCGCTCCGGGTCTTTGGTGGCACTGAAGGACCCGGCGCCAAAGTGCTACCAAAGACCCGGAGTGCCACCGGGTGAGTAAAAATTAAAAAGGCGCCTCTAGCCAGGGAAGGGATTCTCTTCCACTTGCCCCCCACTCTGGGCGGCCCTGCCACTGGGCGCAGGGCCCTCTTAGGCGCGGGGCCCGATTCGGGGGAATTGGTGGAATTGGCCTAAAGCCGGCCCTGTTGAAGGGGAGGGCAAGAAGCTCATGTGAGAACTGCCATGTTGGCTAACAAACTGGGGACTGACCTGGGGACCTTCAACACTAAAAGCCCGAGCTTGAGCTAAAGAACCAGGCTGCCCCTGGTGGTCCTTTAACAGACCCATATCCTGTGTAGATCAGGCACCAAGGTGGGATTTGTTACCCACACTCCCCTGTACATTGCACTTGCAGTGGATATGGTGGAAGAGCAAGTGGAGGATTTCATTCAAGGAGGTGATGTGCAGGGAGCTGCAAGCGAGGAAGACACTGTATTAGCAGCCTTTTGCACACTGCGGAAGGAGGGAGCATTGGACAAGGACTGGAGAAGGGCATGCTGCAGCAATCCAGATGGGCGTGGAGGAGAGCTTTTTGCTACCAGAAGCGGGGATAAAGGGCAGACTTTAGGGATGCTGTGCAGGAAGCAGCAGCAGGATTTGGATGTGAAGGGAAGGAGGGACAAAAGGAGGAATCAAAAGAGACACCTTGGCTAGGGGCCTGAGTGACAGGGAGGATGGTGGTGCTTTCAAAAGTGGCAGAGAAGGTGGGGAGTGGAGAGGGTTTGGGAGGAAAGCGCAGGGCATCGGTGAGGGGCTGGCCGCGAGCTGATCAGAACGGTGCATGCCTACACACATATCCCAGTCTAACCCTCCATAACACAGCTCAGCAACCCCCTCCTTTGTGTTAGACTGAACAATTCCCTGCCCGCAGACCGCTGGGGAAGTTATAATGGGCCACAGCCCTGTGCTTAGCCGTACCTTTGACTTGCCCTCTGTTTATGCCTCTCAATTACTCTGTTTACTTCCTTTCTTTTTACTGCCTTTAAGCGCAGTGATGAATTTTATCGGCTGCTCCCCACAGAGCCGAGGGTTTCAGAGCATATGGGCCATTCAGGCTCCATTCTTCTCGGGTTTATTTTCTCTTTGCCTCCAGCCCAGTGTCTTCACATGTCTTCAGCGTGAATGGCATTAGCCACTCTTGCCTTGTGAGTGCAGATGTGGCTTCATAATGATTATGGTGGCGCAGAGAGATCTCAGTGGAGATCAGGGCCCCATTGGGCCTGGCGCTGCACAGGAACAGAGGGAGAGTCCGTCCTGCCTCTGAAAGCTCACAGACTAATGAGACAAGGCAGAAAGGGAAGCAGAGGCAGAGGGAGGGGAAAAGGCTTGCCCAAAACCATGCAGCAAAGCCAGGAAGAGAATCCTGCTTCCCATTCTGATGCCCTATCCACTAGCTTTTCTGAAGGCTCACACTGCTCCACCCACTTCCCTAGCACCCTCCATCTAAAGCTCAGGAACAGCCCCCCCCCCCCCCCCACCAGCCCCCCAGCCAGCAATGAGTTGAACCTTTGGGGGAAGGGAAGTAGTGTTCTCATCCCCATTTTGCAGAGAAGGAAACTGAGGCAGAAAGGGGTAAATTGTGGTTTTGAGCCGTAGTTGTCAGCAGGGCACAACACTTCCCTAGTGGGAGCTCTCAGGTGCCCCAGGGGAGACTCTAAAAAAGATCCCTGGGTGCTCCCCCACCCTCAGCCAGCTGGCAGGTATGCAGGGGACGATAGCCATGCCATCTCCCCCTCTAGAATTCCAAGCGCCACTGACCCCCTGAGCCGTGGGCAAAGGTCAAGCATCCTTCTGCAGAGGCAAGGGTGCCCTTGTGAGCCCAGGGGGGGTCAGGCGCTATCTGGCCTTGAATGACATGCTCAAGGTCGCACAGGAAATCTACAATAACGGCCCAACCATCCTTCTGCCCCGCACTGTCTGGTTTTGAGGAGAGGAAGGGCCGTGCACGCTCACAGCTGTCCACCCCACCCAGACCTGTTTTCAGCCAGTGCCAGCATTTCTTGGCTGCTAAGGGGGACATGCAGTTCCGTGCAGAAGGGGCAGCGCTTGTCAGTGGAGGGGAGTTTTTGAAGGCTCTGCTTGTTATACGGTCAGCAGGGGAAGACATCGCCTCCAGCTGGGCTCCTGCTGGGGTTAGCAGAATAGGTAACTCCAGCTGCCAGTCATTCTTCCTGTTCCAGGGCTTGATCCCAGGTCCACTGAAGGCAGTGCAAAGTGTCCCCTTGACTTCACTGGCTCAGGCCTGGGGTGACTGACAAGCAAGCTCCATGCAAGTCCCAGTCCTCCTTCACCGCTCGCCCTCGGAAGCAGGAGTGGGGAGCGGGAGCCCTGGAGCAATCTTTTCTGTGTGCTCTCTGAAAATCACCGAGAGCCATACAGCAGGGAGGGTCTGTGCACTAGCAAAGGGTTGTGGCATGACTCCTGTGCATGGCGCCTTCCCCCCACTGCCAACCGGCCACTCCTAAAACCTTTCCCCAGAGCACCTGTGCAAAAGAGAGCTACGGTTAACCCTTTGTTCCCTGGGGGCTCTATGCCTTGCCACAATGCCCTACTAGGGCTTTCCCCTCTCTAACTTCCCTAGGCCAAGCCCTGAGGCTTTAGTCGCTTCTTACTCAGGAAAACTCCTTGCTGAAGTCAATGAAGTTCTAAAAGGTGGCATGCACCCACCACTTCAGTGGGGGTTATTTATATCAAGCACCTAGCAGCCCCAACTGAGACCAGGGCCCCGTTGAGGCAGGTGCTGCCTAACAGACAGTAACTTGGCTCCTTGTCCGAAGAAGCTTACAGTCTAAACAGATAACACAGACAAAGGGCAAAAGGAAGTCCCCAAGGTCACACCATAGGTCAGTGGGAGAGCCAGGGTCTCTGGGATCCTAGTCCAGTGCCCGATGGACTGGCCACCCCTGCTTTCCTATGGGAGTGGAAGATGCTCAGAACTTCTCAGAAGAACTTCTTCTTTGCTCCTAGCTCTGTGAAAGCCACAACATCCCAGCGAAATTCCACACCAACAGTGGGTGTTTCTGTCCCTCCAGATCAGGGTGTTTTGCAACCCAGAAATGTCACCTGTCACCCAACCTCCACCAAAAACACTCCTGCTGAAATCTCAGGCTTTCAAACGATTTTTGATCTGAGCTTGTTTGAGTCGGGAATCAAATTTCACGTTCAAAAATTTGCAAAGGAAAATTTAATATGTTGTTTTTCTCCCTGCTTGTCATGAGGTGATTCGTTAAGTCAGTCGATCTAAAGCTCCTGTCTGGCCCCCATGACTGAAGTATCTCGACACCTCACAGTCTTTAAGATATTTATTCCTCCCCCACCCCCCAGCCTCCCTGGGAGGTAGGGCAGTTCTAGATCAGATTACCTTGGAGGCACCGTCTTTTGGTTCTGTGTCTGTACAGCACCTAGCACAGTGGGGTCCTTGTCCCTGATGGGGCTCCTCAGTGCTACAAATAAATAATAATAATTATATTAGCTACGTTCTACAGATGGGGAACTGAGACACAGAGACACTAAGGCCAAGATCCTCAAAGGTATTTAGGTGCTATTGATTTCCATGGGACTTAGTTGCCGACATACATTTGAGGATCTGAGTGACTTGTCCAAGGCCAAACAGGAAGTCTGTGGCAGAGCAAGGAACTAAACCTGGAGTTTTCCAATCCCAGGCTAGTGCCCTAACCATTGGGCTAGCATCCCTTCTCATGTATGGTCACTAACCACCCCTACTGCAGGTCAGAAGTCTGCAAATCTGAGACTTTCCTCCAGCAGAGGATCCAGTAATGGGTCTAACCATCATGCAAACGGCCACCATTTCGCCTTCGCTGCCCACAAAATCCTTCTCCATTCTGTCATCACAACTCTGCCCTTTCGCAAGCGCCGCTCTCTCCGCTGTGGTGAATTTGGTGCATTGCAGGTTGATTAGATGAAAAACCGAGTGTCTCATCCCCAACCCTCTGCCAGTAAAACATCTTCATTAATTCTAGCCAAGCCACAAGGGGTGTGCCCCCTGCAGACGCAGCCCTGGGATGTCATCCCCTCTCTGCAGGGATCGGGCCAAATTCTGCTCCTGGCTATACCTGCACATGCCCATGGAAGTCACTTGGGAAGGTTGCATGGGATGCAAAGAGGGCAGAATCTGGATAATTGGCTGGTTGAATTGTCTTTGGAACCCCAGGTAGGTCAGATAGGAACAGAACCACGGCTGAGGACAACCACTGTCCCACTTGTGCCCCAGAGGAGGACAGTCCCCAGTCCTGCCAGTGCCTTAGAGGTAAGAAGAGGAGCGCATTCACTACTTGTCAGAGGTGGAGAAGGAAGGTCGGCCCACCTACCAGCATCTCAGGGAGGGCGAGAGAAGCATAGATGGAGAAGGGAGATGGTCGGTGGGAGGCCTTTAATTTAGGGCCAGCTCAGCCTTTGTAGGCCCTTGAGATCTGTGGGGTCAGAGCCCTCACACACCTGAGGCTCACCCCCTTGGTCCGTCCTCCCACAGACTCAGCGGAACAATACACCAATGTGCTCTCCGCTGTCAATGCAGCCCGGCAATGCCCACGCGTGTCAGCACGGGGAGATTCATTAACTCCAGGGAGGAAAACTCAGGCTGGCTTATTAATATCTGTATTTATCAAGTATTAATGCTAACAGCCTAGAGGACGATAAATCAGCATCACTGGGGAGGGCTGTGCTTCCGCTGGTCGATCAAGGAGTTTGTGACGAGGAAGATGACACCTGGATCTCAGAGGGAACTGGGTCTCCGGAGCTGGCTTCAGAGCGGCAGCTGGTTTGTGACAAATAGAAACTAATTATCTGTTTGAAAGAGGTGGGTGTGGGAAGGAGCGAGTGAAAGGAGGGAGCTCGCTGGAGGTGGCTCTGTGATAAGTGGTAGGCAAATTACAGCGAGGCTGCCTGTGCAGTAAGGGTGGTGATTTCAATGCACAGCACAGGTGAGGATTCTGCTCTCGCTTACCCCAGATCTGGAGGAAAGGCACTGACCCCACTGGAGTTACTTGAGATTCACAGCAGTGACTCCACTGACCACCACCCCGCCCGGAGTTACTCCAGATTCAGCAATGATTCCATTGGAGCTACTCCCGATTCACAGCAGTGACTCCACTGACCGCCACCCGCCCGGAGTTACTCCAGATTCAGCAATGATTCCATTAGAGCTTCTCCCGATTCACAGCAGTGACTCCACTGACCGCCACCCGCCCGGAGTTACTCCAGATTCAGCAATGATTCCATTGGAGCTACTCCCGATTCACAGCAGTGACTCCATTGGCTTCACTGGAGTTATTCCAGAGTCCGAACAGTGGATCCATAGGAGTTTCATAGATTCATAGATTCTAGGACTGGAAGGGACCTCGCGAGGTCATCGAGTCCAGTCCCCTGCCCTCATGGCAGGACCAAATACTGTCTAGACCATCCCTGATAGACATTTATCTAACCTACTCTTAATGATTCTGGAGTTACTCCAGAATGATCCCAGTCACTCCAATAACTTCAGTGGAATTACTCTGGATTTACATCCGTGACTCCATTGGAGTTACACTAGATTTAAACCACTGACTGCAGTGGAGTTACTACACATTTACTCACTGACTGCTGTGGGGTTACTCTAGATTCATACCAGTGATTCCACTGAGTTCAGTGAATCAACAGATGAGCCAGGAATACAACTCCCACCATCTGGTCCCATGATCCAGCTACTCGACCACAGTTGTCCACAGCCCACAGAGCCTCTATGAGGGAACAAGACTGTTTTCACGTCCGAGACAAACACAAGGCTAATAATGATTCTGGAATAGGTATTCCAGTAAATTTCCAAGTGTAGACAAGCCCTCCATTGCTTTTCTCACAGGAGTGAGCACCCATGAGTTTCCAAAACTCTCACCCTGCAGGCTATTCAGAGTACCACTTGGGGACTCTATGTCCTGTCCTTAAAGCCTCACAGGGTGTGCCACATCTCTCAGGAAGGCAGCAATACAGTGGCTCTTAAATAATGGATGATACTTTCTAGTACAACCACCATTAAGTCTTGCGCACTCTCCAGATGAGAAGTGTAGGCTTTGCAGAGGGTGTGGGACTCACAGCGTCGTGTCTGGGGCTGTATCCTTGCAGGGAAGAAGGCTGTGTTTTCTTTGCAGCACCTTGTTAACTACCCTGGGAATAGATGCCCTTTGAAATGAGGGGAGAGCTGCTTTTATTTGATTTCCTCTCTATATATTTTCTCTGTCTGTCCCCCGTGCCTCCTTGGAAGCCGATGGTGTTCTCTGTCTAACATGAGGCTGTGTGTGTGTGTGTGTGTGTTTCCTGGAGTGCCAGCTCTGTCAACAGCAACAATAGCTCTTTGCATCAGGCGTTTAAACAACTTTCCCTGAGCAAAATTATTCTTTTGTCGTGTTTGGATGCACACTTGAACAGAGAGAGCTGATATCCTCACAGGGAACACACACACCTCGGCACTACCAAAAGCAACGCACTTGGGGCTAAGCAGTGAGAAAACTCCTAGGGACGACGGGCCAGATCTTCAGCTGGTGGAAATCAGCCTGGCTCCATGATATTCTGGACATTTCCATTACCTGCCTGCCGATCCTCTTTCTCTCTAGCTGTCCCTGTGAACAGCAACTCATCCTCTGCTGTGATAAATGACTCCCTAGCCCCGAAATCCTTGCCTGGCTGGGTGAATCCAGCAGCATAAATGCTGCCCTTCAGTCACTAGATGGCGTCAGACAGTTGTGCTTCTTGCAGCTGTACCGTCACCTTCTCTCCCTAAAAATGTGGGGGAATTTTAGGGAGAGAGAAACCCCGGCTCTGCCCACCCTTTTCCTAGCCAACTGCTGGCTTCCTGAGGGCCCCTACCGCTCCATCAGAAACCATCCCAGCCCCCGTGATGAAGATGTTTCCTTCAGAATCTACCCACCAATTTCCAGCTTATAGCTGGGTACCATCCAAATTAGGCTCCACTGGGGATTCCGGCCTCCAGCTACGTGTGCCCTGGGCAGGATTTAATTTGTGCCAAGGCTGAGCCCCGGCACCTCTAGGCTTAGCAGTTCACAGCTCCGGCACCTGTGAGCTTGCCACGTCAGTTATGAAAGTAAAAAAAAAATTGTGTGTATCCCTGGCACCTCTTACAAATTAAGCTCTGGCCCTGGGAGAAGCAGGGTGGGGCACACATCCATTCACTCCCTGGGCACTATGAGAGGGAGGTGCCAGCCCTGGTCTGGGGTAGAGGTACCCTGAAGAGGAGCTGTGTTCAGGACAAAGTCTGTCTCTTCTCTCCTGAGCTGGCTGTGTGCTGGCAAGGGCAGATCCTCCATCCTTTTCTGGGCCTGGCTCGGAGCCGTAGGAGGAGTCCCGAAAGACCATGTGGAAGGAATTCTTTGCCTCCCTGCAGCAAGGGCAGGGAGGGTCCATTCAGGTCAGACATGGGCGCATCTATACAACCAGCCCAGGAGAAACCCTGGGACTGGAAGGCAGCTTGGCACAGCAGGCGATCGGGGAGTCCTGAATTTGCTGTGAGACTGGGGCAGAGTCACTCCAGCCAAAATCGTTCCCTGATTTTGGATGCTGTAATCCAGACACCTGTGGGAGCCTGATTTTCTGAGGTGCGGAGCGTCTGCAGCTCCCATAGATGTTGATTGGAGTGGTGGGTGCCCAACACCTCTGAAAATCAGCCCCGCCATGTATCTCTTGCTGGGCATCCAAACACTGGGGACTCCAAGTCAATTGACATTGAAAATATGGGGTGAAATCCTGATCTCTTTGAAGCCAATGGCAAAACTCCCATTGACTTCAGTAGGGCCAGGATTGCACCTAAGGGCTTTAATCTCCCAGGGCCTCTTTTCTCCCATGTACAAAGGGGATTATATGAAAATTCCTGCCTCACTAGGGATGCTGTGAGCTTTTCAGGGGGCTAAGGTGCTCTGACAGCATTGCATAAACACCTAGACCCAGCTCATGTTTGCAGAGGGATTAGAACTTGTGTGAGCTCTGTTAACTGTGGGACAAGTTCCCCTCTAATTCAGGGTTGCTTTCGGCGCCGTTAAATGGAGCCATCTAGAGAACCACAGGCTGGGAAGGAATACGGAGATTGAAATGCCCTCTCTCTGCAGGAGAGGTGGTACAGGAGATCTGGCTCTGTTGCTGGAGCAGTGTATGAGAGAGAGAGAGAGAGAGGTTGCAATAGGCTAGCTCAGGACTGAAGCCAAGCGCAGAAGTATCTGCAGCTCTGATCCTTCACTGTTGAGTGCATCGCAGACAATTTATGTGTGTTTACAGATGAAAAAGCAAAAATAAAGCCAATGCCCTCTTAAACATTCTGTGCAGCGCTGCACTCTGCACTGATTCAAAATGTTTATAAACACGGAAGGTAATGTAATCAACTGCTGCAGCAAATACACCCCAGGTACGGGGCGGTGACAAGAGTGTCAAATGCGCTCCCCATGTAGAGTGACAGAGCTCTGCTGCGGGCCGTTCACAGAACAAAAGCAGCTGCAAAAGCCCAGTGAGAAATGCTTTAAAGAGCAATTTCTTTTCCCCTTTCAGTCCCTCTGGCCATAATCATCAGCATAATATGACATCATCCATGTCTATAGTGCCGTTCATGTCACAGTGCTCTGCAAACTACATGCACAGGGAACTGCTGGAAAGCTGTCACCTCAAGGGTGGGTGATGGCAAAGCATCATCTAATGCAGGAGAGGAAATTTTGCCAAAAGGTGCCAGGATCTGGGAATTACTGGGTGAAATTCTCTGGCCTGTGTTAGGCAGGAGGCCAGAGTAGATGATCCTAAATGGTCCCTTTTGGCCTATAGTCAATTCAAGCCCATAGTTCCGCAGGCTTTGTAATGTCTGCCCAGAGCAGAAAAGGGGTTAGTGTCTACAAAGGCGTAGCTGAATGGTTTCTCCCCTTCCCCCCTCCCGTGCGTGGACCCACGTTTCTCTGCTTCAGAGGGACAAACAGCTGAGTCTAACTATCATTCTATGATTCTAACGTGTGTTCCTATGACGCTGAGTCACAGAAAGTTCCCCTGCATGTGACGAAGGCCCAGAGCAGTGCTGTCTTCACTGAGGTCCGGCTCTCTGCCCGTGCAGCAGTCCTCTGTGTTGCTGATTGGCTAAGAGATTGTTGATCTGTCATACCTGTAGGAATTCATGCAGCTGGGGTCTGTCCCTATTGTTATGATAAACTTTGTCACTGGGCGTTTGTAACATCCTCGCCAGCTGTTTTCAGCCTATGATGTAGGCAGGGCTGGCTCCAGCATTTTTGCCGCCCCAAGCGGCGAAAAAAAAAAAAGCCGCGATCAGTGGCAGCTCTACCGCTGCCGCTTCAGTCTTTGGCAGCAATTCGGCGGCAGGTCCTTCCCTCCAAGAGGGACTGAGGGACCCACCGCTGAATTGCCGCCGAAGAGCCAGATGTGACATCCCTTTCCATTGGCCACCCCAAGCACCTGCTTGCTGTGCTGGTGCCTGGAGCCGGCCGTGGATGTAGGGAAGGCCCCAAATGACCAGTCTTCAGGCACTTTGAATCCCTCTCTTTCTCTGTGTCTGTTCTCTTGCTAGTGCAGACCTTAGCCACTACCAAATGTGTCCTCCTCAGAGCGAACCATCTAAGCCACTGCATCTGCTCTCACCCTGGTAACTGTCGCTAAGGATTTTGGGAGTTGCACCAGATGGGATCTGGTTGCAAAAGGCTGCCTGTAGAGTCAGCATCCATGAAAAAGTCCTGGATTAGTTCGATGCACCCTCAGCTGACGTGTGGCCGGCGATTTGTCACTGCGCTGCAGGGAGCCTGTCCATTCCCAGCCAAATGTTGCATGCTTTAATTGCAATTTCAAGAACATTAGTTGCATGACAACTTATAAAAGAGTGGGCCAAGTGACTATGGTATTGCTAGTATCTGGGCCTAGGCCAGACCCCACAAGGAAAGCTGGACTCGTGTCACAGGAAAAGCTCTGATTTGGTGAGTGGCTCCCACCTAACATGAATGGCTCCTTTCTACCATCTCTTTAGAGTCCCTGTACATTCAGTGGCAAAGATCACTTCCAGGTGGGATTGGAGAGCTGTTTTCCTTGCTAGGTTTCAGGTCACTGATAACACAGATTCATTTTTCTCTTTGTCTTTAGTGAAATGTACCTAGAGCTATTTATTAATAGGGACAGAGCCTTTGTAGGTTTCTCTAACCTGGGGCTTGTGCTCCTGTTCTAACTTGAGTTAACGAACATGATTACGAATACTAGTCTAGACGCTCCACAAAAGATTGTTCCACAACACAAACAGTTGTGATATACCCTAGCCTAAACTCTTGGGTTACCTCAGTCGGCTAAATTGAAGTAAGAGGGGAGAAGGGAGATTAAACTGCATCTACATTAGGGAAAAGGCCCTGGTGAGATTGGGGCTAGCTAGCGTGGGTTAACTAAGCCTGACCGCCTTTCCTAATGTAGACAAACCATTCACACCCTCCAGCTCCAAAATCACTTGAACTAAAGAAGAGTCATGACTGTCTACAGGCCTGTTAGCAGTATAGTAACTATGCCCCACAGTTAAGCAGTTCTGATTCCATGCCCGTAGGGGGCAGTGGCGCATAGACACACTCCCTAGTTCATTGCAATACACAGTGGCACCTCAGAGAAGCGTGCCTCATTTCTGTGCCTTTAACCTTAAAGCGTGATGGATGCTCTAAAAATACCTGGCTAAATTAAAGAGCGTAGACAGACCGGGCATGATTTTCAAGGGTTCTGAGCACCTGTTGCGTGCACTACCTTCTACTGGAGTTGTGTGTGCTCAGTAGCGCTTGAGAACCAGGCCCATACTTGTGTTACTTGGGAATAAAACTTTTTCTTTCTTTCCTTCTTTCTTTCTTTGGCCTGGTCTACCCTGTGGGGGGATCAATCTAAGATACGCAACTTCAGCTACGAGACTAGCGTAGCTGAAGTCGACGTATCTTAGATCGACTTAGATTGACTTACTTCGTGTCCTCCCGGCGCAGGGTTGACGGCCGCCGCTCCCCCGTCGACTCCGCTTCCGCCTCGCACCCTGGTGGAGTTCCGGAGTCGACAGGGGAGCGCGTTTGGGGATTGATTTATTGCATCTAGACGAGACGTGATACATCGATCCCTGATAGATTGATCACTACCTGCTGGGGGTAGTGTAGACATATCCTTTCTTTCTTTCTTTCTTTCTTTCTTTCTTTCTTTCTTTCTTTCTTTCTTTCTTTCTTTCTCCCACAACTTTAAAAGCCCATACAGAAAGCTCTAAGTGCCCTACTAATTAATTTGACTTACAAATGATAAGCACCCAGCAGCAAAATAAAATTAAAAGATCTAAGTTATGATGCTGTGAAATGTGAGGTGACGATCTCTACAAGTACCTATATGGGGAAGCAAGTTAAGAACATAAGAACGGCCACACTGGCTTAGACCAATGGTCCATCTAGCCCAGTATCCTGTCTTCCGACAGTGGCCAATGCCAGGTGCTTCAGAGGGAATGAACAGAACAAGGCATTTTCAAGTGATCTATCCCTTGTTGTTCACTCCCAGTTTCTGGCAGTCAGCAGTTTAGGGACACCCGAAGCATGGGGTTGCACCCTGATCATATTGGCTAACAGCCAATGATAGATCTATCCTCCATGAACTTGACAGTAGACTGCTCTTTAATCTAACAGAAAAAGGCAACATGAGATCCAATGGCTAAAAGATGCGGCTAGACAAATTCAAACTAAAATTAAGCTACACCTTTTTAACAGTGAGGTAGTTAACCACTGGAACAACTTACTATCACCTGTCCATCCACCACCACTTGTCTTTAAATCAAGACTGGTTATCTTTCTATCATGTATGCTGTAGATCAGGCAGAAGACCTAGGCTTGGTGCAGAAATTACTGGATGACGTTTTCTAGCCGGTGCTACAGAGGAGGTCAGACGAGATGATCCTAATGGTCCCTTCAGGCCTTGAAATCCATGAATCTATTAGCTAAACCTCATTACTACGTAATAACCTTCATTATTTTCAAACAAACCTTGTATTTGGCTAATCCGCTTGGTTACAGCACTGTCCAACCTTCCCTTGAATGGCAATTAGCTTCACTGGGAAGAAAAAAAGGAAAGGGGTGTTGAAAGAGTCCTTGGAGGTATCTTTTTATAGCTTCCGCCTTTCCACTCACCATTGTATGCAATATCCTTCCCTACTGATTCTGTCCTTTTCTGTTTGCCAAGCATTGATTTGTTCCTGTGTTGTTTCTAATGGAGCTTGAAATCAACATGACTTTGTTGTTGTTGTTGTTGTTCGGCACATCTTTGTTTGAGACTCAGCAACCTTGTTGATGCCAGTGCAGCTTGAGGTCTAGGGTTTGTTGGTTAAATACTGAGTTAGCAGAGGGACCTTTAAAAGCAGAAAACATTGTTTTTCTCTAGGTCCTATATTCAAGGGTCATTTTAAAAAAGTACATACATGCAAAAAATGCTAATTCTGAATCAGCATGTCTACATATAGATATACACACAAAATATGTTCAAAGCATGGCCTTTGTTTACATTGCACATTGTCTAGGTCCTACATAAACAAGGGACGTTTATAAAAGTATGTGTGTGTATGTGTGTATATACATAAACCAATTATGAGGTATGGTGGCCAGTGGCTTGACTGCAATCTCAGAGGTTGTGGGTTTGAGTTTTGCTTAATCACACACTAAATCTCACCTCCAGTCCACCCAGCTGCAAAGTAGGCACCTGATCCATTGGCTTAGGGAAGTCAAAAGCAGTCAGATATGATGCCAGCTGTGCCACTCCTTCTATACCATTGGCTATGGAAACGGTTGCACCCTAAACTGCATCCCTCTGATGAGCTATCTCTGGCTGGGGGCAGACTTCTACTTGTTACCAATAGTACAAGTTTGCCTTTATCATCCAAGTGCTTTGCAGTTGTTAATGAAGTCTCACAACTGGGCCAAATGAAAGAAAGCTGGAGATTTAGATATTGCCCAGTCCCTCACCCCCACAGTGCAGCCCTACCCTCCACTGAGGTGACAGGGGCTATTATTTCAAGCACAGACAGGCATATAATACTTGGTTCACATGTTCAGGCGTTCCTCTGTATCCATGAGGGCTAAAACCATAGTATTCTGATTTCATCCCGTGACTCCACGAGCTGGAAACCTTGTCCTGTAGCCTTCATCCAACCCCTTTGTAAAGCAAATCCCTATCATGGTTATCCCCTTTGTACAGATAGATAAAATGGGGCCCAGGGACTCTCAGCCATGAAAACCAGATCATTGTATTACTTATCCATCATTCCAGTCCGCTCCCAGAAGAGCTTGTAGTCTAAATGGACAGGACAGGCTATGGATGCTGGACGAGGGAAACAATATACAAGGGAAATGCTTGAGGTGAAGGCGGGCATGTGTGGGTGAACCCAGGAATCCTGACTCCCAGGCCCCTGGTCCCACTACTCAAGAACCCCGGTCCCATGGGATGACTGCAGGGATTAAATATGCCAGACCAGGACAAACAGTGGGTCCGGCGCTGCAGATCTTCCCGGAGTGTGTGTGTGTGTGGGGGGGGAGTTATCCAGTTGAAACTAGTGGGCTAATGGTGCCTTAGCAGGATCGGGACCAGACTGGCTGAGTACTGGGCTGGGACCATGTTAAATCTGCCTTTCCCGGTGGGCGCAGCCACTTGAACTAGGTGCTAATTTTTAGGGGGGGAGGGGGGAGCCCTAAAAAAACCGAGCCAGAGCCCGGTCTGCGAGTGTGGGGCGGCTGCAGGCCACGGCTGGGCGGCTGCTGCCGAGGCGTGGGGGGCCTGGAAAGGGTTAAGGCTGAGCCCTCCTCCTGCTTTACATGGGCTGACATCACGGCGGAGGAGCGGGGTTACGGATCCGGAGCCGCGCCAGTGTGTGTCTGCGCGTTCCATTGTTACAGATCAGAGACCAGAAGGGAGGGACCCGCTTTTCCCGTGCTGATGCTCCAAGGAGACTCCAGTTCTTTCCCCCAGCCGCCGCCGCAGCAGCAAAATCTCGGTGCCAAAGAGTCCCCCGGCCGCCAGCCCGCTCTCTCCCGCTCTCGGTGCCCGGGGACTGCCTCCCCTCTGCTCCTGGAGGAGAGAAGCAAAGACATGGAGCTTTGCAACTTGCACCAAGCTGGGACCATCTGATCGCAGCAGCAACGTGGACTGGAAATTAACCAGCCCTTTCCCCCTCTTTGCAAAGCCCGGCTGGGCGGCGGGGGAAGAGACCCAGCCTCCTGCGCGGTTGCATTGGGATTTGTTCCCCGGTGAAGGGCTCCGACCTGCCCCCAGGGTCCGGAGGGGGAGGCGGTGAAGGGGAGCATGACCTGCCCTCCGCCTGGTTCCAGGGAGCGGCGGTGCTAAGGGGGGACGCCAGGCGCCCCGGGAGAGAGCTCTGCCCCTGAGGACGTGGTCGCCGGAGGAAGGAGGAGAGCTGCCCGCTGGAAAAAAAAAAAAAAAAAAAAAAGCCGGGTCCGGGTTCCCGCTTGGAGCTCTTTTTGCAGCCCCAGAAGGGAGGCTGTCCGCGACAATCGGTGGATTTTTAAGGGGCCCCTCCAGCTTTGTGTGGTGCACTCGATATTTATTGCCCCGGCCTAGGTTGGGTTTGTATTTTCCTTTGCAATTTTTTTTTTTGGAAGGGGGGCGGGGTGCAACCCCAAGCCAACAGCTCGCCTGAACCCCGGCGCCGCTCCCGGTCTGTTTGACTCAGGAACTCTGATGGCTCCGCGGCGGCAGTCGAGATGCCCTGGGTGCTGGTGGACTACTGGAGTTTGCTTGCTGGTGGCTTCCCTCTTACCAGGTGAGCGACGGGCATCGGCGGTGCCCAGCCCCATCCTCCCAAGGGCACGGCTCCCTGGCAGCAAGGATGTGGGGGGTGGGGAGGCTGCTGTGGGGCGAAGGGAAGTTGGAGGTGAATAGGGTGGGGGTGCTGCTGGGGTGGGAACGCTGTTTCCTTTTTTGCCCAGCTTTGGAGCCGATGTGAAGGCATCTGCGTGGGTATCTGGGGGTGCCGCATGGGAGGGAGCGGGCGGGGGGAGCCTGGCAAAACGGGCCGATCTCATTTTGCCTGTAAAACAACAACAGGATGATTTGTTTTGGCAGCAGCCGGGCTCCAGTGTCCCAGGCGCTGGGGCGCTGTGTTTGCTTGTTGGCGCTCGCAGCGTCTGGCGCTGCCAGGCTTCCCAGAAAAGGGCTGGGCGAGGCGCACAGCTGTTTGGGGCGCGCTCGCTCGCCAGCCCCCCACTTTTCGACATGGGTGGGAAGCCCCCGCTGCGTTATCCCGCAGCCAAGAGATGCTTTGGGGGTTCCGTTTCCGGAGGGAACTTCCCCCCGCTGCACGGGTCACGGTGCCGAGCCGCTCCTGGGGCCTGATTCGGATCCCGGGGCCAGGTGGGTCGAGACAGAACCACTCCACTGAAGACTCACCCCGCGTTACCGCTGGTGCAAGTGGGAGGAGAACCGGCCCGGGGGCAGCGGTTTGCCAGGCGTGGCTTGGTTCTGCCCCCTTCTCCCCTGGTCTTTAGGGCAGTTCATAGGCTGACACACTTTTCAAATGGCTCTGGCTTGCGCCTGCCGCAGCACCAAACGGGTTAATGTAAATCCGGGGTCCTGCAAAGAAAACAAAAGATGACGGTCAGTTTAGCACTCGGATGGGGCAGGGACAGTCCCGGTGCATTGTGCTTGCGTTTGGGAGGCAACTGCAACAGATAACCTCTTTCAGGGCTTAGCTCCTTGTGCCTGGGCCTGGGAGTGCAGGTGCCAGCGCCCCATTGCCTGCCCTTCCCCAGGAGGTGCGTGCTGCAGAGGGAGGGAGGCTTGCAGCTGGGGAGGCAGGAGGAGCTGGATCAGAGGTGGGTGTTTTAAAAGGGGGGAAAGGCAGAGGGCCGGATCAGCAGCTGGCCACAAGCACCCAGGACCTGTCTCCACTGGAGAGCATCAGGGATGGGCAAACCCGGAGACTGGCCAGCTCAAGGGATGTGGGAGACTGCTGAAGGCCTGGTGCTGAAAGTCAGGAGTCCAGAGAGGATCTGCCAAGGGTGGAGAGTCCAGGGGAAAGGGAAGCTGGATCTGTCCCTCCTTATCCCCCTGCCTGGGAGGAAAAGGAGCTGGTTGTGCATTGCAGAGGAATAAGGTGATGGGTGAAAACAGCCTGGGGCTCTTATACAGGTCACTGTTCTCCACTATTCCTCCAGCCAGGTGGATTGGCTGTTTTAAGAGCCGCTCTGAGCTGTGGCTTCTTGCAGGAAACAAGCTCAAACTTTGCAGGAAATCATGTGCCGTGGATGCCCTTGGAGATTTTCCATTCAGGGCATTGGCTAGGTCACGCTCCCCACACACAGCCAAAAAGTACTGGAGATGGAATGAGTCTGCAGGGGCAGAGGGATGAGTGGTTTGCTCTTGCAGCCACTGTGATTAATAATTTATCCCTCAAATCACCACTGAAGCGTAGGAATTGCCTTAGCAAAACACAATTGCTCTGTCTCTTCATTGCTTCAGTTTCTGTCCTGCCACCCCTATGCTAGACGAGACTAGTGCTCCATCTAATCAGTATCCTGCTTCCTGCTATACTTAAGGGTCCATGGGAAGTCCCATCTCCTGCCATATTGCAATAGGTCAGTGCTCTGTCTACTCTGCTATCCCTCCTCCGTCTCTCCTGGAGCCTACCAGTGGCCGAGTCTGGTAGCCTGGCTCTGATTTGCAGAGAGAAATGTACAGTCAACTCCGCAACGCTTTGGCGATATAGTCCTTCCTGACCCCTGCTGGTGACTGCTTTGTGCCCTGAAGCATGGGTGGTAGCAGGTAGGAGTCCCAGCCAGAGATGAGGGCTCAAGGGGGCTAGATGCTGTACAGAAACAGAACAAAAAGATGGTCCCTGAGCCTCAAGGAGCTTATGGATCTTACTAAACTGCTCACCTCAGCAACATCGGTTCACAGTGAGTTCTGCAAGGGAGTGAGACGTTACATTTAAAAGCTGGAGAGCGTGTGCATGAAGCTATCCATATATAGCCACTGAGAGCTAGAGAGGCAGAGGTGTCAGGGAAAAGACAGGGAGAGATGGAGAACACAGAATGAAGCTTTTTTTCACTCCTCTGGTCAAAAAAACAAATAAAAAAAAAATAACCCACTTTGCTGAAGAGAATGGTATGGGACCCAGGAAGGATGCAATGAAATCAGGAGGCAATTTTAGCCTTTCCCTGCATTCCTCTGCTTCTGTCAGACCTTTAATGCTCATCTGTTCAGTGCAGATTTTTTTTTGTTCCTCTCCTGTGTACATTTCCCTCCCCTTCCCCCTCTTCTTATAATGTTAGCTTTGTCTTATAAGGAGATAAAAGTTCCTTGCCATAAAAAGCCATAAGAAGTCCCTTATAAAAATCTGTTTCACAAATTGTCTTTAATGCAATTTGCTCAATCGCCCATAACGGATTCAATTCAGGGCTCCTGCAGTCTACCATGCAAATCTGCTTTCCTGTCCGTTTGGAGCCATTACCAGGTATCGTGTCAGGCTGTGGTGTACAGCTTCAAAGATGTTAATGGGAATCAGCCTATTCAAAACCATAGGGAGCTGGAGAAGAAAGATCTTAAGCAGCTGATTTTCAGAGGCTGGGAACAGTTGTGATTCAATTTATGTTTAAGAAGCACTAATGCGCTATCTGTTTATCTGCCATGGAAATTGGTGCCATTTGGGCCACTGCCAGTCTTGTGGTTGGTATGGGTGACTTGGCACCAGAAGATCTGGTTTCTATTCCCAGTGCTGCTACAGGCTTTCCTGTGGGACCTTTGGCAATTCCCTTCTCTTAAGTTGGGACAGTAATACTTCTTGAGTTCATAGTGGGGCCGGCATAGCTTGGTTTGTAAGGTGCTTTGAGATCCTCAGATGGGAGGTGCTATAGACATGCCTGATGGCAATTTGCAACTTCAAAGTACTTTGATGATCACTGACTAAGTCACACCAAAGTTATAGTGGCCTGGAGGCCTTAGGTCAGATGTGAGACTTCACTGCAATTCAAGGGGAAATTTCCTTTCCAAGGAGATTGCACAGCCTTCAGGAGAATCCGTCATCAGACCATTCACAATGCCCAAGCTGTATATCTGTGTTAGAGGCCAAAGGAGACTGGTCCATATTATGGTCTGAAGAGCAGCTATAATATCATGAAGCATCTGCTAAAAGGCTGACGTTTGCAAACATCGCATTCATTGGTCAGATTTTTTTCTTCTGTGCACTCCTGCAGCATGACAACAACTGGATCAGACTATTTTGGGAAGTGAGCGTGTGTGTTTTGCGGCTGTTTTCTCATTAAATATCGCTAGTGCACTGGAACTTACCGACCAAGTTTTGGCCTGGAGTGAATTTATGGGCGTGTGTGTGTGTCACCAGGGGTTGGGTGTTCCAACTGGAATTGGAGCCGACCCAGCTGACCCGAGTTCAACTAGCCCGGCTACTCTGCGGTTACCGCATGGTGGAAACCACTTTTGACTACTGGTTAGAGCGGGGGGGACCAGGGAACAAGACTCCAGGCTTTAATTTCCAAGCTCTGCCTCTGAGTCTGCATGACTGTAGGGTGAGCCTCTTCGCCTCCTTTTGCCTCAGTTGCCCCGATCTGGATAATGGGGTTATAATAATCACCAGTCTCACCGGGGTGTTAAAATTAATGGGAAAGCATTGGCAAACGCTATGGGAGCTGCAAAGCAGGATTAGGAAGAGAGGACATGATGGGATACTCATCTCAGAACAATGCAAGGGGCATCGCTAACCAGTGGTTAATAGCGTAAGTGGGCATTGGCAGGGTCCAGCAGCCTTTTCCTCATGGCTGGCTCTCCCTCAGGCTTGATCGTTCCAGCTGGCACCAGCCTAGTTTCCAGGGAGGCACTGGGTAGCTGAGAACTATCCTTCGGGCACCTCTCACTCCTGAGTTGAGTCACACCGGGAACCGGGTGAGCCAGCTCCAGTGACCTGCTTCCCAGCCCCAGATGAGCAGGTGGCCCCCTCAGCGGCCTCCCTTTCGCTCTCCTGTTGGAGTGAGTGCATAGTCAGTCAGATGGGCGTGGTGTCTAAACCTAGATAGAGAGATGAGATAAAGAAGGAGGAGGATGCTGGGGTGGAGCAGAAGCGACTGCCCCCTCCTCAGTGACCTGTCCTTGCTGTAGCCTAGGGAGATTCACTCATCTCTAAACGCACTGTGTCATTGCAATCGGCAGCAGCCAGGCCTGGGGGAAGGGGCAGCTATATAGTGAGGCGCACAGCACGGAGCAGAGGGAGAGATGGCCCTCTGGGACACAGAGCAGTAGGAAGGAGGCTGTCCATGGAGCTTTGCAGGGATGAGTTTGCAAGTCCTCAGGTGGACACACAAGACCCCTTGACTTTCTCTAGCAAATGGCAGCCATGCACGCTTCCATCTTGCTAAGTTGTTGCTCTTCGGTCAGAGCAGCTCTTCTTTGATCTCGTTGGGCCAATGAAGATTTCTGGCTTTAGCTGCCCCTGCCGTGGCTGTCTCTCCTGCTGTCCTGTGGTGGGAGCCCCCACATGGGCTTGTCCTGAGCCCCCACCCTCCACTGGGAATTCCTCCTGATCAGGAGAGGATGTTTGGGAGAATTTCCTTCAAAGGGGCCCACTCCCTGGGGTAATGAGATTTGGGTCAGTGTGTTGCTCAGATGAGCTAAAGCTTGTAATGAAAGCAGACGAGATGGCGGTGGGAATCCTGCAAATACCCCCCAATAGCTATCCCGGGCTCATATGCCAAAGTGCTTTTTACCAGCCCTGCAGCGGTGACCCCATGAGAGTGGGTGCACACACAGACAAGTGTCTATGTGTGTATGTGTCTTTTCATGCTTGTGTGTATGCACATATGTACGTCTATGCAAGTGTGCGCACAATGGTATGTGTGCATGCCCTGTGGGTGTGCGTGTGTATCCAGGGATGTGGGCATGTTCAGAGGTGTGTGCATGTGTGTACAAGGGGTGTGCGCTGCCATGTCCGTGTGTCTTTCTGCACAGGCCAGTTGGGTTTGTTGGTACGAAGGGCACAGATGAAATCTAGGGAGGGGCAGATGGCTCCTAATCAAATAATGCCGTGAGAACTGTTCTCTTATTCAAATGCGTCAGCTTAGCTCTAGCCAGCTCCCCAGCTCATTGGTGGTTTGGTGCCGGGAGCCAGCGTGCAGTTTGCATCCTCTCCCCCGTCCCCTCTTAATGTCAGCCGAGAAACAGGTTTTGCTTGGTCACAGAGCCACACATTCAGTCCCTGCCCTCCCAGGGTCTCTCCGGCGGCAGTGAAAGCTCTGTAGCCCATATCACCTTTTCAATTGAAAACCCATCTAACTGAGGAAGGAAACCTCTGACAACTATATCCCCCCACTCCTCCTTAAGCTGCTTTTAAGCCCAGGCCCCTCTCCTGATGTCCAGCTAAGATGCCCATTGACCTGTCCTGGCAAAGGTTTTAGACCAGGTTAGGATGGGGCCTGCTCACTTTCTCATTGCTGCTGGGATGAAGGGAACCTCTCAGCTCTGGAGCAGAAAAGAAACTCCAGCCTTCGCTGCCGTAGAGGGAGCAGTGAGCTCCTTGAGTCAGCAGGTGAGAGCGCGCAGGGGTTAGTCAAACCTCCGTCCGTCCTTCCCCTGCCTCCCCAGTGGCTGAGTGACTCTTCCCATGTTTTAAGGGCCTGGCTTCCAAGCCTCGCAGCCACTGAATGCGCGCTTGTCACAGACACAAACTGCGGGTGAAGCAGGGAGCGATGCTTGCACATGCCGAGCCCAGTGGGTACGTACCCTGTCGCTGCCCGTTTTACGTGCACCAATCCGCGTTATGGGCGCATGTGCCTGACTCTGGGGCTGCATTGCAGGTGATCTGGGGGATGGAGTGTGGCAGTTTAACCCCTATACTTTCTTTGCAATTGCTTTTCTCTTCCTCTTCATCTCAGGGGCTGGTTCAGCCCGTTGGCACAGGCTGGTCCCAGAGGGGTTGCAGCAACTGCTCTGCTCTGCTGCTACTGAAAGGCTTTTAAGCAGTGAGCAGTGAGTGATTCTGTTGGTAGGACAGGGGTGTCAGCCATCTCTCTCTTCTTCCCTCTTTCCCGATGCTCTGCCCTGGCATGGCTGAAGCTCCCTGCTCTCTCTGTACCACGAGGCAGCGGACTTTGGAACAGGGGCTCAGCCTCTGCTGTGAATGGGTTGCTTGACACCAGATGAGGATCTGACTCACAGGTTCCTACCCTTCCAGATCCCACTGGAAGGGGAATGGTCTGTATTAGGGATACCTCCCCCTTACAAGACGTCCCTTCTGATGCTGTCGCTCAGTGAGGTATATATTCCCCTCCCTCCAGACAATATTTGGGTGGGGGACACTCTTGTTATCAGCGAGATCCAGGCAGAATGCAGATGAGCCTCATCCCACCCCAAGTGCACCCCGAGCCTACACTCCATCACGGCTTGACATTCCATTCCTGGGCCCTCCAACACGGGTCTACCACCCCAGACCTATGGTGCCCACTGAGATTCCATCCTCCCCTCCTTCCACATGCTTGATGCTCCAGGACACAGCTCCAGCAAGGGGGCAGGGGCAATGGTCTTTCTGCACCTTGTCCGCTAGGCTCTGCCTCGCTCTCCCACTCTGCTCCAGACCCTCCCGTTGCTCCTACCCTACACACCGTGGCTTGGAGCCAGTCCCGGTCAAGGATGTTTTCAGTGGCTCTTTGAATTCTCATCAGCCATATGGGTGGGTGGGAGAGATCTAGGGAAGGAGCAATCCGCCTGGCAACCTTGCCCGCCGAGAGAAAGGAGAGAAAGGTCATTCCTGCTCTTGCCATGCCCTGCTTTGCCTTCCTCCTTCTGATAGGGGCATACGCTGCAGGGGAGGCTGCTGCAGCCCGGGAGAGGAAATGGCTGGTGACCCCACTCTGCTGTGCTGGGATGTTGCACAAGGATCTCGAATCACATCATTGATTTGAAGCATCAGCGTGTGCCATATAAGCCACCTATCTAGGCAACAGCAGGTGCCAGTAAGCCTCTGTATATTGAGGAGTGGCTGCATCTCTTCCTCTTTCTCCATCCTTTCTTCCCAGCCCCTCTTTACCTGGGGTTAAGCATGTTATTGCAGTCCTCTTTCCTGGCCAGCCAAACCATTTATTCTTTCTTTCTTTCTTTCTTTCTTTCTTTCTTTCTTTCTTTCTTTCTTTCTTTCTTTCTTTCCAGGAGGTCAGCCACACACCCTCTCACCCATTTGTTAAACACAGGCAGTTGACCCATGGAGACAGAACTTTTGGGTCCCCTCCCCTGGATGTTAGCTCAGGTGGACGTGGCTTTCTGTAGTTCAGTATGTCTGGTGCATATTTGACTCTCCGGACCTAGGGAATTTATTGTTCCCCAGTGAGGGATCCGTTGTCCTTTTCTTTTCGAGCAGGCTGATTGGAGACACATCCTGGAGTGACAGACAGGTCCAGGGATCCTGCGGGTAGTGGCTAGCGTCCAGCGTTTCTTCTCTGGTAACAGGCGACAGTGGTTCCAGATACAATGGGATGTCTGTTTGGGAGGCGAAGGGGCTGGAGCCGAGCGCCATGTGGCCACCCAAATGCATAAACAGCCTTGTTTTCTAATGGAGGCTGAAAACGCAGATCTCAGCCGCTGAGGGGGCAAAGGAGAATCCATGGCTGTGTTGGGCAGATCCAGGCTGGGGCTCCGGTTACTGTCTCCAATCGGTTTCTGTCTTGGCATTCTGTGTATCTGCTTTGAACCGCTCAGCTTTTCCCACAGGGATGGGGCACTTTCTGAGTCTGGCTCGGCAGCCTCTCTGGGTTCAATCTTAATATTCTTTGCAAAATCCACTGGTGAGACCCCGTGTGGCTGGTGCTCTGTGGCCTAGATGCCGTTAATGGTGTGCCATCTATTCCTATGCCATCCATTACACGTAGATGTGGCTCAGGGCATGAGATGCAGGAGCCAGGACATCAGTCAGGGGGGCTCAATCCAGGCCTGTCGGGTAGAAGAGACTAGTTAGTGGCTATGGGACTTTAGGGTCTAAGCAGAGGCTGACCGGGCCAGGGTATCAGGCATAGAATGTAGGATCTCAGAGATGAGGCACAGGTTATAATAGACATATAGGTGAGGGATAGAGGACAGACCCTGGGGGATGAGCCACAAGTTAGGGAGCACTGGCCAGTCTCTGCAGGGCATGGAGCACAAAGGGAAACAGGGTAGAGGCTAAAGAAAGGCTATAGAAGGGCATGAGGGATAGTAAGGGGCCAGCAAGCCCTAGGTACAGAATAAGGGCATGGGGAATGCGGCTATAGGGCCCTGGGTACATAGCAGGGGGAAGAGGCCGGGTGTCTGCAGCCCTCTCCCCAGCTGTGCTGTGAACAAACAGAGGATTCCCATCTCCAGGGCAGTCAGTCCAGCACCTTTCACCAGCACTGAGCTCGCTGCGAGATAAACAGTGTCAGCGAGGAAAGAAACAAGGGGAGGAATGATCTTAGCTCTGTCCTTGGGTAACCAAAACAAACCACCCGACTGCTCCCAGGGCCTGGGACGGGTGAGTTATCGGCACATTGTGGAGTCATAACTGACCACCAAACCCAAACCTGCTGTGTGCGAACAACAACAGTGGAGCCATCTCCTGCCCTGAAATTTCTCTTCACCCTCCACTGGGGCTAGGCACTAAAGATCAGATTGTTATTCGGGCACCCCAGAATAAGAATGACCCCAAGTTGGTGTTAGCCACTTGTGAACCGTAGTGATTTAGTGCCATTGCAAAGGAGAGGTAGCCGTGCTCCAAGGAGGAGCAAGAGCCGAGGACTCGGTGCCGAGCTGCTGCTCTCCCTGGTCTTTCTGAGTAACCAGGTCTCAGCAGGCTCTCAGGTAGACGCACAGGGTGGATTTGCTGATGTACAAGGGATGCCTGCCACAGAGGAAGAGTAAGGAATGTGGTGCTTAGAGGCCCTAGCCAAGTTCAGTGCTAGGCGCTGTACATACACAAAACGAAAAGGGCGTCCCCACGGAGCTTATGGCTAAGGATGCGTTCTCCGGCTCTCACTTCCCCAGTCTGTATAGCCTCGTCCAGGGGAACAGGAGCTCAGCCATTTGACAGGTGAAGATGCTGGATGGTGCAGCTGGGCTGGAAGAGGATTTAGTCCACTGGACATTTAACTGCAATGGAAACAACCGAACAAACTGTTCATTGTCAGGCCAGAGCCCTCTTCTCTGCAGCCGCCACAGCATCCCATGACACTTTGCATAGCAGCCTTGGCATACTTGTCAAATGCTAACTCGTATCAACTACCACAATCTCCCCTGCAGTGTCCGTGGGATACAAGATCCCTTGTCACTTCCTCTTCCAAACTGTTTGGTAGCATTGCTGGGGGCTGTTAATCAGCTGATGCGCTCCACCCCAGAGCTGGATGAGTTCGAGCTGTGGTTGGAGTGATCTTCTCCCTGCCTCACGGGCTCTGTAAAAGTTGACTAATGCATGACTGTAAAGGGCTTGAGATCCTGGGGCAAAAGGCATTAAAGAAGGAGCAGCACCTTTGACAAATCCAAACCCCAGAGATCTATGATGGTTAGTGACACGGCTCCCAAGCCAGGGGCAGGGTTCTATGTGGCGTAGGGAAGAGGCATATACTTCCCTACAGGAGCCATTAGAAAAGCCCCAGGCTTTGCCCTTTGGGATATTGCTGGGGGAAAGGGAGTCTGTGTGGGTGTATGAGAGAGACAGTGCACAGACATAGCAGCATGCATGTTTCTAAATACCACTTTTGTCTCCCTGTTTGCACATGTGCAGGCATGTTTGGGCCAGCTGCAGGCGTGTCGGTCTCCATGTTTGCATATGTTCAGGCATGTGCACCTGTGTTTCCCATGTGCTTGGCTCTGACTCCTTGCGTGCGTCTGTGCTGGTCCCCGTAATTGCATGCGTCTCCGTGTTTGCGTGTGTGCACTGCTGCACATCTGCAGCCACTGCTGTTCACACATGTCTATCTGCACATGCGAAGCCTACGGTTTTGCTCATCTCCATGGTCATCACGCTTTTGCTGTGTGCTATTAGAGCTTGTGACATCTGCAGCAGCCCTCTTCCCTCCCACGCCAGCTGCCATGCTCCAGCTGCAGGCAGGGATGTAACAAACCATGGCCTTTCGGACAGAGGCAATGCAGTCTTTGTAGCAAGCTTCTGAACATCTTCTGCTTAGGGAGAACGAGAGAGAGAGAGAGACTGCAAGATCCCTGAGTGTGAATTTCCTAATGATGCTTTTACTGTCCACTAGTAATTAAGCAGAGCTTGCCCAACATGTGTGACTCGCGCTTGACTCCAGAGATGTGAATTAAAGGCACAGGGAAGACTTATCAGCATCTCCTTCCAGAGGGAGGGATCACAGTACGCTCTGACTGTTAGAGACATATTGTTTGGGGGGTTGATTGGTGCTGCGATGTCTGACGAGTTCCTTCGATTCACGGTGGACACGACACCGCAGTGGTGAGCATGGGATGGAGGCAAAGGGATAACACCGCAGCACATGCCGTCCCACTTGCAAAGGGGGCGGGAGAGGGGGTTCTTGGTGCATGAGGCTGGAGGGGAAATTAGAAATGGGACCACGCTCAGGAGGAGAAAAATCTTTGGGATCTCTGGGGAGAACAGTGCTCTGGTTATGTCTGGCTTCTCTCTCTCACGATGGGTTGCACATTATAGGAGGAGGAGCCTCTAGAAGTCTTTGGCCTGTCTGGCAAGATAGCCAACCAGGGTGCTGAGCCTAGTGCAACATGCATGCACCTCCTTCTGCTGGGAGCTGGGCTGAGACCCACCCCTTCATTACACTCAGTGTGGTCTAGTGGATAGCCTTCCCGCCTAGCAGCTCAGAGACCTGGCTTCCGTTCTTGGCTCTACCGCTGACTGTGGGCAACTCACTTCTGCTCTGTTTCGCCTCCCACCTTTTGTCTGTCTTGCCTATTTTGATTGTAAGCCCCTCAGGGCAGAGACTGTCGCGCACTATGAGTATGTACAGCACCTACCGCAACGGGCCGCAGTTTCATTTGGGTGTTCAGTGCATGGCACCACTAAGAACAAGGGTAATATGTAGGCTACCCACCCGCAGTCAGATGTTAACAACTTGCCTTTGTTACTGACACAGACTGGAGTTGAATCAGCAATCTCAGTGAAAGTTGCCTAACCCTATCTGGCCTGACAAGGTCCCCGTTTTCTCACTCCATTCCAGAGGGAGGCTGGTAGGAGTGAATTTCATGAGTATAACACGGGTTGGCAACCTTTCAGAAGTCATGTGCCGAGTCTTCATTTAATCACTCTAATGTAAGGTTTCGCGTGCCAGTCATACATGTTAACGTTTTTAGAAGGTCTCTTTCTATAAGTCTATAATATATAACTAAATGATTGTATGTAAAGTAAATAAGCTTTTTAAAATGTTTAAGAAGCTTCATTTAAAATTAAATTAAAATGCAGAGCCCCCTCCCCCCCCCAGACCGGTGGCCAGGACACGGGCAGTGTGAGTGCCACTGAAAATCAGCTTGCGTGCCACCTTCGGCACACGTGCCATAGGTTGCCTACCCCATAACATTTCCAGGCATCTAACTGTAGAAGCTGAATTCTTTCTTTCTTTCTTTCTTTCTTTCTTTCTTTCTTTCTTTCTTTCTTTCTTTCTCAGCACAGCAGGAATGTATGATTTTTAAATACAAATTTTTGCCTGTGGTGTAAATACTAAAAGGTGCTTTTCCTTCCCCTCTTTCCTGGAGTTTAAAAATATGGCTAGCCCAGGGAGGTGCATCTTTCAGTGCGATTTATAATAGTTGCTTTCAAGTGATGTGGAAAATAAGCTTCCCTCGGCACCCTCCAGCCTGGCACTGTCCAAGGATTTATTCCCTTTATTTGTGGGAGCCTAGGAATAATTAGAAGCTGCATCTTGGCCCAAGCAGTCCAATTATTTGAGCTTTGTTTATGGCCAGTCTCCGGAGAGCTGCGTGGTCCAGGGCTGCTGATCCTTCATTTGTCTTGGAAACTCAGCCCTGCGTAACTGCCATTTGGTAACAATCAGCAAATCCCGGGCTCTGTGTCTATCACCTGCCAGGTATCACCCAACCAACGTAAATCAGCTGAGCGCCGTGCATGGGGCAAGCAGCTTCAATGCAGACATGCTCGGAGCTTAACCTCCACCCTGGCCTGCTGCAGCCCCGGCTCTTCAAGTCCTTGCCTTCCCCCTCCCCAATACTGTCCCTGCACCCCAGCTCCGCTCTGCAGCATCATTTGCTGGGCCAGCCCTGGGATCCCACCCAGGTCTGTTGGCCTAACTTAGTGCTGCTCTTCGGAATGTCCTACAGTTCCCAGGGAGGGCAACGTGCAGTTCTGCCAGTGGACAGTACTTGAGTCCTACCTGCAGCTCGCCCTGCTATCGCACTGTAGTCTCCCGCACAGCTCTGCCAATGCTCCTCAAACCTGACCCACGCTCCCCCTGCTATGCCGGTCCTAGATTCCTCCATGATCAACTCTGTTGATGCTCCTCAAACCTGACCCACAGCCCCCCCTGCTATGCCAGTCCTAGATTATCCATGCCCAGCTCTGCCAGTGCTTGTCACGTTCTCAACTACAATTCCAGCCCTGGGCATACACACCCCAAAGCTCTGTCCTGACTTGCATCCCCACCTGTAATGCCAATCTTCAGGACCTTTCCCAAGCAGAGACCATCAGCTGCGCCAGGCGGCAGTACAATGTTGTGATATGGACAATGTTCTACTGGCACAAAGTTAAGACCAACAAACCCATTTCACTTGTGAGATGGAGCTCAGGGCTCTGGAGGTGAAAGGCTGATAAAGCTACGGTCCCGTGCCTCATAAGGAAAAAAAAGGAAGGAAAAATCAAATGCACAACTACAAAATGAGGAATAAGTGGGTAGATGGGAGCACTGCTGAAAAGGAGCCAGAGGTTTGCAAGACACAGGTGGTAATTGTCCCACTCTACTTGGCACTGGTGAGGTCTCACCTGGAGGACTGTGCCCAATTCCAGGTGCTGCACTTGAGGAAAGATGTGGACAATTTGGAGAGAGTGCAGAGGAGAGCAACAAAAATGATAAAAGGTTTAGAGAACCTGACCTACGAGGAAAGGTTAAAAAAACTGGGCGTCTTTGTAAAGAAGACAGACAGGGGGGACCTGAGAACAGTCTTCAAATACGTGAAGGGCTGTTAGAAAGAGAACATTGATCAATTGTTCTCCCATGTCCAAGGTAGGACAAGAAGTAATGGGCTTAATCTGCAGCAAGGGAGATTTAGGTATTAGGAAAATGCTCTGCTCTGCAATGGGCTTCGAAGGGATGCTGTGGAACCCTGTCCTTGGAGGTTTTTAAGAACAGGTTGGACACACACCTGTTGGGGATGGTCTATGTTTACTTGGTCCTGCCTCAGTGCCAGGGGTTGGACTTGGTGACCTCTCAAGGTCCCTTCCAGCCCGACATTTCTACGATTCTGTGATAAGGAAGGATCCATGCGCTCTGGAAGCCGCACAGCTGCCCTAGCCTCTGCTCCCGTCACGCTCCATGATAAAGAGAGAGCAAGAGAGATTTTGATTACATTATGACAACCAACAGAGAGTTGGAGTGAGAGCTGCAGTCTGCCTGTTGTAATACCAATTAGCAGGAACAGTGCAACCATAGCCTGACAACTGCATTGATCCCACTTTTATATGGGAGATCCAATAATACCATATCCAGAGGTCCCTGGAGCGTGGGGCTGAGAACACGGACAGTTGAGGAGCTGGAGAGAGGTGGAAGGGCTTGTTTATATCTGCAACCCACAGGAAGGGATGCTGACCCCATGTATGTAGACGTCACCCTCCCGGTTCAAATCCCGACCAGGGCATCCTGGTTGAGTTCTGTCCAAACACCACCCCTGAACTTTGGTGGCATTTGGATCCAGATGAGAGTTTGTGGCTCAGACCCATCTCCAGCTGTCACTGTAGAGAGCCTATTCGGTGACTTATGTGAACTGAGCGTGTCAGGCCACCGTTTGCTTTCCAATCAGTCTGCGTCCATGGCCCAAACCACAATTGCCTCCTGTATTCAGGGCCCAGAGGCCAAGTACAGAAGGGACCATGAGAGGGAGAGCTTCCCCTCACGCTTCGTGGCAGCCCCTCAGTAGAGGCGCGCAGGCAAGGGACTCTACTGGGAGGTTGTTTGCACAGATGCTGTCTCAGCCGTACCCGCTCAGTGGCTAAGGAGAGAACTCCAATTTGTAGTTTGCTGTGCTATCGATCTGAGCCCTTTCCCCAGCACTCTGGAAGTATGAAACTAAATGCCTTATTTTGAAGTATATTTTTCGTGCTTCTGACATCCAGCTGCTGCCCTCCCTGCAAAATGATTGCCTGGCACCCTAGCGCTCAATATATTTGCAACGCCTTCTGCTCCACACCAGCTGGCATCATGCTTGAATCAACTTGTATTCAGAGTGGAAAGCTAGCCTTGTGGTTAAAGCCGTGCCTTCGGACGCAGAAGATTTGGGTTTAATCCCTGCTCTGCTCGACTCCCTGTGTGAAATTGGACAAATTACTTACTCTGTCTATGCCTCCTCTGGGAATGGGTTGCTGATAAGAATCCTCCCCCCCCCTTTGTTGTTATAAGCTTGTTGGGGCAGGAACTCTTGCGATGAGTTTGTACGGCCCCTAGCACAAAAGGACCTCGATCTCAGTGGGTGCTAGTATAATACAAATGGGAGGAAATTTGCAAAGCACGGAGACAGGTGACTCTTTTTGGTACCACAAATAAGCTGCCAAAATAGTTTCTCTTTTGAGATGACCGCTGCCAAAATAGTTTCTCTTTTGAGGTGACCAGATGTCCCGATTTTATAGGGACAGTCACGATTTATGGGTCTTTTTCTTATATAGGCTCCTATTACCCGCCACCCCCTGTCCCGATTTTTCACACTTGCTGTCTGGTCACCCTAGCCAGCTCACTGCAGAGGGAATTCCCAGGGTGGGAAGCTGTTTAGTGCAGGTAAATTTGCAAATGGTCTCAAACCGAGCAAATATTTCTTTCTGGTCTAACTTTGCGGGGGTTATGCCAGGGATGAACTTGGTCCATTGTATTTCTCCTGTGTTTCATTGCAAAGGGTCTGTTGATTTTACAGTCAATTGCTTTGCAGCCAGCTCATTTGTGGTTTAAAGTAAATATTTGATGGGAATTTTTAGGGCTGGTGAAAGGTACCAGCCGTTTAGACAAGGAACAGGCAGCAGCAGGGCCAGCTTCTGCCAGCCGCCCACTGACCCCTTAACTGGAGAAACCACTTGTAGGGTTGAAGAGGGAGTTCATGGCCCATGCCCCACTCAATCCTGGGTCTCTCTGTTAAGAATGCCAAGGCAGGAAGGATTGCCTAGTGGTTAGGTTGCTAGCTAGAGATCTGGGTTCAATTTCCTCCTCTGCCACAGACTTCCCGTGAGACCTTGGGCAAGTCATTTAGCCTTTCTCAGCCTCAGTTGCCCATCTGTAAAATGGGGACAGTAGCCCTGACCCACCTCCCAGGAGGGATCTGAGGGTAAATACATCAAATCTCGTGCGGTGCCCAGCTCGTTACATAAGGGGAGCAAGTAGCACTGTAGGTGCCTGTCTGAGAACCATCACGCTCAATGCATACGCAGGCGCTCAGCTGGTAACTGTGGTATCTGCTGCTGCAAGCTGGACTTGAGCTCACAGCCTGGTGGTGGAGGAAGGGCTTGACATTCCATTGCCAGTGTGGAGCTGTGTTTGTGCCCGGGTATGCATTGCAGCGTTCCAGGGGAAGGCAGGGTATGTAGAAGCTGGCAAACCCTTAGGAAAGCGTGTGCTTTGCAAAGCTGGGGTTGGAGCCATTTGCTTTCTGCCAGAGGGAGTTGCAAATTGTTGTCAGGATGCATGGAAAGGAGATTTGTGTCCTAGCTCCCTGGGAAGCTGGAATTAATACACCGAGGCTCAGTATTGGAGTAAAGAAGATGCAGCTTTATTGAATACACCCTGCCTGGCTGGAGGTCTCCATAGAACTGCCTGTGCTCCTTAAATGTCCTGCCTCAGCATGCTGGGTGTCTCCTGGGAAATCTGGGATGGGATTCTTCAGGAGCTGACTCCGAGCTGGTTATTGTGAAACCCTGGTGTGGAGTCGGAGGGGAGGAGATTTAAGGTGCATTAAGAAAGGGACTTTTTTGAATGGTTGTTTCCTTTGTGAACTGGTTTCACAGCATATTAGCTCCTGTCCTGGCCTTCCTGAGCTGTACAGGCCTTGCATTCTCCTCTCGTTTCAGCCTTCCGTGGAATTAATAAAGACCTGCTGGAGAGTTTCTTATCTTCCAGCTGAATTATGTTTGTAATACAGGGAGCAGAGGCAGCTTTGATCTAGGAGGAGCGATGGAGGGGAGAGTTAGCACAGACATGAAAGGAAAAGAGGAACACGAATGGGACAATGAAGAAGGAGGGGGGTGGGTCAAACTGGGTTAATTTTCTGTGTGGGAAGCCTGCGCTGCTGCTGTCCAGGCTGTTCCTGTGATTGGAGGGCGTCGGTCTCCAGGGCCGGTCCCTTTCCCCACAAAGGGAAATTTGCACTGGGGTCACTCCATTGGTGAGTTATGGGGGAAAAGACACTCGTGCCAGCCTGGCTGTGCACTAGCGCAGTGCGTCTACATTTGGAGCGTGCCCTACATCAGTGCGAATTTTCCTCATCTAGACAAGCCCCAGGGGACGCTAGGATGTAACTTTATCTTCACAGGGAGCCAGAAGTAGAGCCAACATTCATTAAGCGGGATGGTCTTGTGGTTAAGGCACAGCAGTGGGACCCAGGAACTTAGCTCTGCTACAAACCCGTGTATAACTTAGGGCTGAATGCTCCAGAGGAGTTAGGCTCCAGACGTCGATTGGTTTGAACAGACATTCGGAGCACTCAGCCCATCATCTCTCTGCCCCTCAGCTCCCCATGTGTAAAAGGGCAGGGGCCTTTCCCCAGCAGCGGAGGGGTGGTGAAGGCTACGGAATGGGACTCTGGAAGTCCGCTAACAGCCTTGTGTTGGTTCGCCATGTGCGCCAGTGAGGTGTGACAAGTGTGAACCTGCATCATTGTACAAGAGTTTTCCTATTGGTATTGATCTGAGTAGGATCAGGCCCTGTAGAAACACTACCTAAAACAGCTGAGTTTAGAGAGAGGCTGTAGAGGTTCAAACCTGCGTAGGTGAGGGAGGTGCAGGCACGGGCAGCGGGCAATAGGGGAGGTGAGCAGGAGCAGCCTCCTCTGTCAAGGGTTTGAATTGAGTTGCATCTGTTTTCCATGGCTCCCCTATTAAGCAGCTGCTCTGGGCCAGGAGGATGCAAGTTGTTAGTTGCCGCAGCCTGAGAGCATCTTGCTTCGTTGCTCTCCTGGCTTCCAGCAGCACAGAGGGAGTTTGGCAAAGCCTGTCTGAGCTGCCTGCAGCAGCCTGGGGTGGGGAGGTGGATGGGAGCAAATGGAGAAGGACACGTCTGAGCATGACTCCGACAGGAGGCAGTGGGCCTGTTCTGGATGGATCCATGCCAGGAGGCTCCAAGGTCAGAGTCTCCCATTCACCCAGGGGCTGAAATGAATGAACCGTTCACTCCTCAGCCTCCACGTGCCCAGGTGCTGATAATGGGGCTGTCGGAGATCCCGACTGCAGTCCGAGCATAGTGGAAAATTACATGAGACAACCTCCTCCGAGAAAACAAATGAGGGGGGATGGGGAGGAGGAACTGCTAATAATAACCCATAATCAAAAGCCAGAGGTGGCAATTCTTGGAAGTCTCTTCCTGGACTCCCGTGGGGCAGACAGCCCCTGTGGCACATGTCATTGTACAGCTCCTGGTTTGCTCCTCCTGAACATGAAGGTCGTTGGCTCCAGGCTGGCTTTCAACCCCCCCTCGACAGGAGCTTGCAGGGGAAGAGAGACAGCTGGGAGGCTGGGACCAGCTTTTGCTGTTCACCTGGGGCGTGAAATGGCTGGTCCGCCTGGTCCCCTGAGGGCGTCATCTTTGTGTTCACTGGGCCAGAGATGAGGGAGCAGCTCCAGCGGAGGGGAAAGATGAGAAGATGGAGATGGGTCAAGTCCCATTAGTTCCCATTCCCTATTCCAGCTGTTGGGCCCTATGGCACCCTGTGCAGTGCTTGCTCCCAACTAGGGTTAAATGCCCCCAGGACATTGCAAGCGCAGCTGTGCGCTTGGTGCAGAGGAGGAGACTGGCTGTAGAACTTGGCTGCACTCTGGAGATGAGCTAGATGCTGTTGGATGACGATGAGCCACTCCAGGGTATGGTTGCACTGCCATCAGGAGGTGGGATTGTCGCGTGTGCAGATATACCGGAGCAAGCTTTGAGCTAACTCCTAGGTTCTCAAACGTTTGTACTGGTGACCCCTTTCACATACCAAGCCTCTGAGTGCGACCCCCCCTTATAAATGAAAAACACTTTTTAACATATTTAACACCATTATAAATGCTGGAGGCAAAGCAGGGTTTGGGGTGGAGGCTGACAGCTCATGACCCCTCATGTATTAACCTCGTGACTCCCTGAGGGGTCCCAACCCCTAGTTTGAGAACCCCTAACTAGATCAAGGCTAGCTTGAGTGACATTAGCAATGGAGCAGCAGCTAGATCAAAGCTACCTTGAACATCTGCACATGATGCAGCCACGCCTCCTGACTGCAGTGTAGATGTCCCCCTGGAGCTGGCTCTGGAAAGAGATTGTTGCCTCAGTTGTTTTGGAGAAAACGGATCCGCATATCCAAGGGATCCCCATTGTCCAGTGTTTGAAATTAAGGTGGATAATGAAAAGTCAGCATTTTTTTTTCTTTCTTTCTTTCCTGAAACAATGGCTCTTTGAGGCTCTATAATCAGGGTTGATCATTTGCATTTATACGTACCGTGCTTTGCAATGCATGGGAGCCTGGAAGGCTTTATAGACTTTAGGAAACTGATTACGTGCTGTAAATATACATGAGCACCACTTTCGTCCACCCCTGAAATGCAGCCATTTCTGGAACGTAGCAGCTGTTAACAGCCGCACAGCCACTGTTGCAAATCTGATTAGGCCCGGATGTGAGGAAGAATCCCATGTCTGACTGACACTGCACTCTCTGAAGGAAATGTGGCAGGCCCTGCAATATCTGTCCCAGCCCTGAATACTTGCTGCGGTTTGTGTGAGTCTCGGAGACGTTTTGCTGCTGCTTCCCCGTCTCTTCTCTGATCCAAAACACTACCCTGGGGCCCCCCACGGACTGGGCTAGCAGCTAATCCATGAGGAGATTAGTGACCTGGTTTTCCTCCCCCCTCCGGTCCCCCATCTGCTCTGATGAATCCATTTGAGGCAGGCGCCTGTCTCCCTTGCTGACAAACGGTGATCACTGCACTGCTGACGTGGGTCTCGGGGATTGCCTACGGGCTGGGGCTGTCTGGTCCCCAGCCCCCCCAGCATGAGGAAGACCCAGCTGCACTAGCATGCAGTCACCCCAGAAGCTGGAGAGGACGAGCTTTGGTTCAGGGAGACATGAGAATTGTCTACACATTAAAAAAATTCTTGGCCTGCCCAACACACCTCACCCAGGCCTGGGCAGCTCCCTGGCAGATCATGGAGATCAGATTCATTCAAGATACTCCCCTGGCATCCTTCCTGGCAGAGTCCCCACTGGGTTAAGGAGATTGGGAAATTTTTCCATGAATTGTTTCGGGAGGCGGGGTGGGGAGGCTAGTCCTTTTGCTGACAATAGGGTTGCCAAGCGTCCGGTTTTCAACCAGAACGCTCGGTCAAAAAGGGAACCTGCTGGCGGCTCCAGTCAGCACCGCTGACCAGGCCGTTAAAAGTCCGGTTGGCAGTACAGAGGGGCTAAGGCAGACTCCATGCCTGCTCTGGCTCCATGCGGCTCCTGGAAGCGGCGGCATGTCCCTGCAGCCCCTAGGTGAAGGGGCGGCCAGGGAGGCTCTGCGCGCTGCCCCCGCCCCGAACGCCGGCTCTGTAGCTCCCATTGGCTGGGAACCACGCCCAAGGGGAGCTGTGGGGGTGGGGTCCGAGTCGCCTGGTTGTGCCTCCCCCTAGGGGCCGCAGGGACATGCCACTGCTTCCGGGAGCTGCCTGAGGTAACTGCCGCCCGGAGCCCGCACCCCGAACCCGCTCCCACACCCCAACCCCCTGTCCCAAACCCCCTCCCACACCCAAACTCCCTCCCAGAGCCTGCACCCCACACCCCTGCCCACACCCCAGCTCCCTGTCCCAGCCCGGAGCTCCCTCCTGCACCCGAAACCCTTCATCCCTGACCCCACCCCAGAGCCCACACCCCCAGTTGGAGGCCTCACTCCCTCCCGCACCCAATCCTGTGTCCCAGCCCAGACCCCCTCCCACACTCTGAACCCCTTAGCCCCACCCCCAGCCCGGAGCCCCCTCCTGCACCCCACAGACCTCATCCCCGGCCCCACCCCAGAGCTTGCACCCCCAGCCGGAGCTCTCACCCCCTTCTGCACCCCAACCCCTTGCCCCAGCCTGGTGAAAATAAGCAAGGGTGGGGCAGAGCAAGTGAGTGAGTGAGGGGGGAATGGAATGAGTGGGGGCGGGGGCTGGGGAAAGGGGCGGGGCCTCGGGGAAGGGCCAGGGGTGGGGCAAGGGTGTTCGGTTTTCTGCAATCAGAAAGTTGGCAATCCTAGCTGACAACCTCCATTCCCCTGGTCTGCTTGGCGTCCCTGCTCCCAGGGATGCATTGAAGGCCCCACAGCTGTGGGGTGGGCTCCATGGGTGTCAATGGGAGTGTAACCACCTGTGGTGGGAGGAGAAAGGCGGGCTCTGCTCATGTCTCTGTGTGTGTCTTACCTGTGTGTGTATGTGTGTGTGATGTCCGTGTGTATACAAGTGCATCTGTCTCTTTGAGTGTCTGTGCTGTGCTGCTGCCCATGGCTGTGTGTCTGTGTGGGCCTCTTTCCAGTCGGCTCGTGGCAGGGCGTGTCGGGCCCCTGTTTTTGTGCCCTCCTCGTCATGGACCCTTTGGGTCTTCCCCCGAGCCCAGGGATCACTCTACGCCTATTGACTCTCCTGAGGGGGGGCCAGGGAGCTGCTGGCCCTGCTGGGGTGACGTTGCATGCTCGGCTGGGCATGGGGCGATGTTCGGGACGGGGTGTCTATGTCACCGAGCATTTCACAACTTCCCCTCTCCAGCCAGCGCCTCCCCGCTCCCCTCCTCCCTCTTTAACTGGAATTTGGCTCATTGAGACCATCTGTTCCTTTTCGCCCCGTTGTCATGGCGATGGAGTGGCTTGAGACAGAGGTTTATCGAGTGGTGGCCTGGGGAATGCTGGGAAAAAAAATACACAACCAAAGGTCTCCTCCTTCCCTGGGCGGAAAGGCATGGGAGAGGGAGGGATCCTGTGTGGGGTGGGACCTTCCTGCCCCGTCTCATTCCTCCCTGCCCAGCCTTGCTTCTCCCTTCCCCTCCTGCTTTCCCTTCTGTCTCTCCCCCTCTCTCGCTCTGTCTCCTGTTGGTTTCATTCTCTCTCACACCCACCTACCCACTGCTGGGTCACGGCTTGGAAACCCTGAGCTGCACTCAGAGTAAGGTGACCAGACATCAAATATGAAAAATCGGGATGGGGGTGGGGGTAATAGGAGCCTATATAAGAAAAAGACCCCAAAATTGGGACTGTCCCTATAAAATCGGGACATCTGGTCACCCTAACTCAGAGAGCAATGGGGTGCAGCAGAGATTTGCCCCCTGCTCCCCTCAGACCATGCTCAGAGACATCCTGCACTGAGGCGGGCGGGGGCGGTGCTAGAAGGCATGGCTACAATACTTCCTTTATGGAGGTGCTGCTAGCAACACCCTTGTCCCCACCCACCCGCACCCCCTCTGGGCTCTGCACCAACTCCGGCCATGCTAAAGCTCCCCCACGTCTTGCCTGAAAGGTTCACGAGGAGCAGGATTCTGGGTGTCCCCCCAGCTAGGTTCCCACTTGTACCCACTCCCCAGCCCTGTGCTTCTGTACATACAGACAGAGTATGGACTGAAATCCCCAGCTCCCTGCCCTCAGCAGAGAGCCCAGACAGCACAGGAGAAACTGGCGCAATCTCAGTGACCTGCCGGTGCATAACCCAAAGCAGAATTCAGGCCAGTTTGTTTGTTTTTCTCTCTGTTTGTTTTTATTTAAAGAGTCACTTGTCAGGCAAAGGTAGACCCACGATCCTATTTCTATTCAAAACAAGCCTGTAATGAATACTCAGGCCAGTAGAAATGGTTCCCTGCTATTTATATTTTCTATTTCCAGTGGAAGCCGTTGAAAAAACAAACGAACATAGGAGAGAGAAACAAATAACGGTGTGCCTGCAGTCTTTGCGACCTCCACATCGCAGCTTTGCGCTAGTGCACGAGACTCAGAAACTGAAACCAGCCAGAAAATGACTTGTTTCAAAAATCTATCAGTCTGGCATTGCCACACAGAGAATCTACCTATCACCAGACATACCTGTTGATTTATCATTGTATTTATTTCTGTGTACCGCGTTAGCCCCCAAAAGCCCCGATCACTTTTGGAGCCCCACTGCGCTAGACACTCTCCATGTGGCAAGAGTTTACAATCTCATGCCCTGCTCCTACCTTGGAAATTGCTAACTCTGTATCTGTGCCCCTGGTGCAGAGCGAATCAGAGGCGTACCAGGGTGTGGGTGAGTGCACTGCCCTACAGCTGTTCTCTGCTTCTTAAGACCCAAATTGGGCCGTGGGAAACAAAGCGTAAATTAGAGCAACGCTGAGACTGGGGGCTGACTTACACTGGGGGCTGGGTAGGCCCATCTGAATGGCCCATGGGAGCGCAGAGATGGCTTAAAGCTATCTCTATCCCTTTGCCTCTGAAACACCACTAAGTGCAGGAAGGGAGTAAATGCAATCAGACATCTTGTGTTCAGAGATGCACAAGTGTTGATCTGGAGCCCTTATCTCGGTTCCTGCTTGCAAAGAAAATGTTATTTTCGTAATGACCCGAAATCCCAGCCCCATTGAATGGCCATCACTGGTCTGTTTCACTTTGAGGCTTCCCCCAGCTCACTTTTCTTGGGACCAGGGCCTGTCTATTCTGATGTAGATTTTAAATGCCTGCTTTAGCTCTGCTTATGTCAGAGCCCAGCACAAGAATGGCAAACCGAACCCAAAACGTCATTGATGAGGTAAGCCAAAAAACAAAAAAAATCATCCAGAAAGATTTTTGGTTTGTTTTGCAGATGTGTTTTTTGCCAAAGCAGCCAGGAAGCCAAAATGTTTTGAGAAAGATTGATTTGATTTTAACGTAGCTCATCGATAGCACTTAAATGGAGCAATTCCTCCTTGCCAAAACCAATAACAACAACAAAAGCGACCCAAACATTTATGTCAGATCCTTGTTCCCCTTGAAAAGCCAAGTTCTTTAATTGGCTTTTCATTCGGGAAGCCAAGCGCTGTTTTGGTGTTTGCATTGAATGGTGCTAGGGGATAATATCTTTCCTTTCAGTGATAGGTTATTTGATCTCTGCATGTCAGGAAACCTGATGTGCCTGAGAGTTGGGGAGGGAGGGATTGGCGCTGCCTCTCAGGCCAAACAGGAGCACAGCTACTTTCTTATTCCCAATAATAATTAGAAATAAGATGAGGAACAAGCATCTTTTGTCTTTGTGCTCCGGGCTATCCTGTGACTCTACAATCCTCAGGAAAAGCCTTCAGAGATGGCATCTAGTGTACAAGGATGTTAACATTTTGTATCCAGTTAACATGACAAACCAGAACCAATGCTACAGGCCGGTACGCCTAAGCATGAATTTAGTTAGGCCACAGTTTGGCAAATCACCTAAGTATGTGCTTAACTTGAAGCATATGAATAAGCTCATCCCTGTTCAGCAAAGCACATAAGCAGGTGCTTAATGTGAACCATGTGATTGAAGGCAAGGGGACTACACAGGTGCTTAACGGTAAAACACCTGCATACGTGTTTTACTTAATGGGGGCCAAAGCACAGAGTTGAACCAGGTCAAATAAAGCAATGAGCTTAAACTAATTTAGCTAAACCGATGCAACTTTGAGTGTGGACACTTTTACATCAATTTAAACCTGGCTGCTATCAGCTTAGCTTGCCCCGAAGCCAAGTTTAAAACAACGGCGCCATGCACAAATTGGCACCAGTTGTACCAACTCAGTGTAATGCCGCACCTGGAGTTAAACTAATGCATCTTCTGGATGGAATTTAATCCCTATATTAAAGAGGCTGGTCATGTGGACCTTTGTGCTGGGGGCGAGAAGTCCTGAGTTCAATTTCCCACACTGCCACAGAACCTCCCTCAATCCTGTGTGAGCTTGAGCGAGTCACTTAGGCCAGAGTTTTCAAAAGAGCTCAGACTGTTGCAGGCTGATCTTTGATAATCTTGGAAAATCTGGCCCTTTTTCTCTCTATGCCTCAGTTCCACCTTGATCAGAACAGGAATAACCACATTTCCTTTGTCTACCTTGTCTCATTAGATTGGAAGCTCTTGGGGCGGAGACCATCTCTAAGGGCTAGTCTACACTGGCACTTAACAGTGCTGCAACTTTCTCCTCAGGGGTGTGAAAAAACACACCCCTGAGCGCTGCAAGTTTCAGCGCTGTAACGTGCCAGTATGGACAGTGCCCCAGTGCTGGGAGCCGCACCCCTCGTGAAGGTGGTGCAGCAACTACACAAGCCATGTTAAAGTGCTGCCGCTAAATTAAAGCTAGCCCAGGTATGTCTACACGTGCTGCAGTCATGCCTCCAATTGCAGAGTAGACATCCCCTTAGGTGGCCAGAGATTTGTTACACTGGCACTGGACATTGAAGCATCCGTTGTATTAAGCTAACTGGTGGCATCGCTGGGCTCTCTCTGGATCCATTCAGGCCCATTTACACACCAAAGGATGATTTGTCTCAGTACCGGTGCCCTGCAGGAGAGTTGACTCCCTCGTGGCCGGGAATGGTGTAGCAGGCTCTCCTTAGCTAGTGACCCTGCCGACGGCCGCTGCTGCCTGGCGTTGGTCTGCCTCTTCTCATGACCTGGCCAGCTCACATCTAGTCCTGTTCCTTCTGGGGCACCAGAAAGTCCAACATGGACACATGTCCGATCCTTCCACACTCGATGTCCCTTTTTCTCAGGGCTCCCAGGAGTCCACATCCCCTTCTCAAGGACTACCTGTCACCTTCCCTGTCCTCGACAGCAGGTTCCAGCCCAGGGAATCTAGGACAGGCAGTCAAGGTTCACCCCGCCAGACTCTGTGCTGCCACCTCCCTGGACCTTTTCCTACCCATGCCTGTCGGCAAGCCTCTCCCACAGCCTGCCTAAGTTCACCCTTCTTGCAGGCCACAGAGTTCCTCCCTGGAATTCCCCACTAAGTCCCAGCCAAAAGTATAAACTTAACCCAACTCCTGCCATCCTTAGTCTTGACTGTTCATCCCTCTCTGGTCTTCAGTTGAACGCTTCCTGGGGGTCTCTCTCCCTGGAAGGCCAGATCCTGCCGTACAATCAGGGCTCATCACCAGAGTTTGGTGCACCTCCAATGGCTGCTCCTTGCCAGACTTTTTTACGCAGGAGGATCCCAGGGCTGACTGTCCCCCAGGCAGTCTCTCCACTCTTTAGTCCCAGAGAGTGATTGCAGAGTTCTCTCTTTCTCTCCCTGCAGCCCCTTTCTGCTCCAGACCCCCTGCCTTTTCAGAAAGCACCCAGCTCCTCTCCCAGCTGGGACTCACTTTAATTGGGGCTGGCCCACCTTCCAGGTGGGTTAATTGGCCTCTCAGCCAATACACCCCATCACAGCTGGCTTTAAAACAACAGCTAAGCCACCTGAGTCATTACCCAGGGTCCCAGGTGGGCTTGTACAGCCTGCCCTGAAACCTGTTCTGTCACAACATCACTGCTACTGGGACCCGAGCAAGCTTTAATTTATCGGTGATGGAATGTTAAAGTGTCATTTATGTTCAGATAACTAGTGAAGTCGTGGGGCTCTCTCTGGATCCATTCAACCCTGTTTACACATCACCAAGTGATTTATGCTGCAGCCCTTGTTGATCCAAACAGGGATCTGAAAGGGTTCTGCGTTTGGGGCTTAGCAGGTGAGGCATGAGGCAAATTAGGGACCAGTTCACCCTCCCCTAGCTATATTAACTCTGCGGGCATCACAGGTATATTGGAACCTGGCCTCAAAGCCATTGAAGTCAGGACCATATTGACTTGGTGAGCTGTGGGGCAGACCCTTGGCCAGTTACGTGAGCAGATCTTGTCATGTTCTGCAGGCCAGAGCAAGTGCCGCAAAGAGGCACATGTGTTGACAGCAGAGGTACACAGACAGCATGGCTCCGAGAGCAGGGAGACCTGTGAAGTGCACTCTGTAAGCGTCTCCCAGAACAGATCTGTCTCAGACACAGACTTGATGAATAAGTTGGCACTGTGTGTCCCTGATTATTTTTCTGCCCGCAATTCCACTTTGAGCAATAAATAGTAGCAGAGCTTGCCTGTGGTCTGTACAAAGGAGTTAATAGTTAATCAGGGGCCTGCAATGGATTTACTTTGGTTGGTAAATATCTGTCTTCCTATTTTAAGAGCTGGCCAAGTGGGGCCAGATTTCCCAAAGAGCTCAGGGTCACATTTTCAAGGTTTCAACACCCACATTTGGGGCCGGGTTTTCGAAAGAGCTTAGCTCCCACTGAGGCACCTGCATCAGGGCCAGGCTATCAAAAGTTCTCCGCTACCAGCGGGCACCCGAGATGCAGAGCTCTTTAGAAAATGCCGTGCGCGATCTGAACATTTTCCACCAAGGAGCATTAGAAATGTGTGATGCGACTGGCCCCAGCTCGTTCTGCTCCCCCGTTGGGGTCTCCTTCCACAAATGTTCATACACTCGGGTTCTAAGCTCCAAGGCATGCAGGAGGCAAATTTGATATCCCCTCCTGCAGAAGCTTCCAAACTTCTGGGAATGGCCCCACCTGTGGCTTTCTCGACGGTGGGGATTTGCCCTGATGTAGTTACCCCAATGCAAATTCCAAGGCAAAACTTCAGCTTTCCCCAGTGCAGTTTAGCCTAGCATCAAGCAGGGATAAGCTGCCCCAATGCAAATAATGTCTTGGAACAGCTTTACTTGTCTGCCCTGTCCCCAGGGTGGGCAAGCTCTCAGCCTCAGGACAATTGTTTCATGTTTCTCCAATGATAAGGCTGGAAGTTTTTAAGTCTGAACTGCACGAAGGAGCTTCTTCTTATTATTTTCTAATGATTTGTCATACAATAGCACCTAGGAACCCCCATCACGGACTGGAGTCCCATTGTGCTAGACGCTGTACAAACAAAGAGCAAAAATATGGTCCCACAGGCGGCAACAGGTGTATACAGACAGACGGGGGCGTACAAAGAAACAGACAATATTGGTCGATAAGCCGTGGTATCAGCACACTGGGGGCATAATAGTTGTCACGTCTCCCTGTTGTCTGTGCAGTGCAAGGTCTCTGGTCTAGTATCCCCAGAGAACAAGCAGTGGCATGGCCACCTGGAGATGTGAGTACATGTGTAGAAAGGGGGTGGTTTATTTTCAAGATGGATCAAGCAGCAGCATGTCAATTCCATTTCCAAGTGATTAGAAATTTACACCAGCTTGAAATCAGCTCCTGTATTAGAGGGTCGAGTCCACTACCCCAGGGGCTAGTGTCTTGGCCAGATCTGTTTTACGAGGGGCCGGAGTTAACATGCTGCCCTGCTACAGGATGGTCGTGGTCTTGTGGATTGATCGAGGCGTCAGGAGACCTGGATTCTAGTTCCGACTGTGGCATAGACTCAATGCATATCAGTGCCTTGCGGTTTCCTCAGTTCCCCGTCTCCACAATGGAGCTGACAATGTGTGTAAATAACCCTTTGGAAATTGCTTTGAGACCCGTGGGTGAAAAGTGCTGTGCAAGCAGAAAGCATTTATAATGAGCCGGACTGGAACTGCAAAGGAGCTGTGAGGCCAGGACGGTGCAAAGAGGGACCTCAGGCTAGAGAAGGGGGTTTTCAAATAGGCCTAGGGGTGTTAGTCCAGTTTGACTTTCAATGAGAGCTTAACTCCCTTAGGTCCCATTGACAATACCAGCCTAAGCAAGTTTGGTGGGGAGGGAGGAATTCAGGGGAAAAGCATGCTAGAGGCCTTATAGCCAAAGTTTGGCCCATAGCCACCCTGGCCTTCTATAGAGAGTCTCAGCCAAGAGAGACCACAATGCTCCATCTTGATTTAAGTGAGGGAACAAGACAGGGCATTGCACACAGGGAACGTGTTTGTAAAGGCAGCACATGCAGGCAAGGAAGATGTTTGCAACCTTCTCCGTTTCTGGCAGATATGGCTCGGATGCCCTGGCAAATTGCAACCGTAGCCTTCGGGTTGGGCAAAATGTGGGCATTGTGGATAGATTTGGAAGGGTGTGATCTTCATTCATAAACGTTAGTGACCCTCTGTCCTGTCTGAAAACCAGTGGAAAGACTTATCCAATGTTATAAGAATCAGGATCTACAGCAATAACAAAAGAAGGCTAGAACGTATTTCTTGTGGGCTACTAAGTGCTTGTAGGGCTGATTCTCTCTTGCGTGGCCCCTTGTATTGTCATTTAAACCTGGGCAACATGGGTGGAAAGCATGACCCGGTCAGAATGGTAGCATGGTGTCCGCACATGGCACAGGTAGGAAGGACTGCACGATACGGGTGGATCATCTGGCTTAGGGCGTTTCATGGCTCTCCCAAGGAATTCTTCCTTCTCTGATGGTTCAGAAACAGAGTAGGAAGGACGGGGAGTATTGGGAAATATTACGATTGCACTTTTCTGGATGCTGCTTCTGAAATGCGACAGCTGCGCCATTGGAAGGGATGGCAGTGGGAGCTGGCTCCCGCAGGAACATAAGTCGATTCAAAATAAACCTCGGGGCTCAGTATCAACATTGGGATCCAGCCCCATTCTGCGGGCGGAACGGTTGCCTCCTTCTCCGCCTAGAGTTTCCTCTCTGACTTGCTGTGGGATTGCAGGGGGCGCCACAGGGGCAGGATCTAGTATTTATTTGGCTAGAAATGTCTCTAGCTGCACTCCAGAGCTCTGAGCGCCATAGCTTTGTTTTACCCTGCGTGACGAGCAGTAATCAAACCTTCCCCCTTCTCTTTCCCCTACCCTCCAATCACAGGCTGGCAGTGAACAGCTGTGTAGAGAATGGCTCCCTGGGCCATTCATCTTTTTCCTGGGGCACATTGTGTGCCTTGGGCTGAGCTGGGAGCTGGAGTATGCAGTGGAGCTGGGGAGGAGGATCCCTTTATCCTCCTGCAGTTCAGCACTCCCGGTGACCAGGGCAACGAGGCATTAGCGGTGACCACCTGTGTGGATTATACAATGGACAGCATGCATGGGGGGGGGACGGGGAGGCGGGGTTTGGGTTATTCGGCTTTTCCACTGAATGTGGCCGTTGGGCGTTTTTTTCTGATGGCAGCCTGAGCTTCACCAGGACGGCAACGGTTCAAACAGCAAGAGAACATTTAGAGCTGCAAACCCGCCCTTTGACTATAGCCGGTAGTGAGGGAAGGCAAGGCAGAGTGGTGTACTGGTAGGGCACGGGAGTGGACATTCGGACCTGGGTTCTCTTCCTGGTTCTGCCGCTGACCCCTCCCCAGCCTTTGTTACCCATCTACCTTGTCTATTTAAGTTATAAGCAATTCGGGGTAGGGGCTGTCTCTGACTCTAGGTCCGTACAGCGCCTAGCACCATGCGACCCTCATCTCAGCTGGGATGCTATTGTAGTATCAATCAGATTGGAAAAGCTCTGCTGGAGTGGTGAGTCCCAGGGGAATGATCAAGCCCCCCAATTAAATAGATGGTCCGCTTGAACTGTTTTGTCTGCCAGCAGGGTACCCATCCCCAGTGCTTCGAGAGCTCCTGCGGGTATCCGAGCAGCACTAATCCCCTTCCTACCATAAATACAGCTGCAGCTGAGATGCCGTGGCACACGTCCTTCTGTCTCAGAGCTCACCAGGGCCACGCATCGCTTTACAAGGCCTGGATCGAATGCTGGGCCAAAGCGCCTCGTCTTTCAGGGATGAGTCAGAAACTGGATCCTCGGGCAGCATCAGCTTTCATGGCGGGGGTGGGGAGAATCCAAGGGTAAAGACTAAGCTAGGAATAAATATCCTCCGACAGGGCTCTGGAGAAGAGAGCTTTGCCATTCACCTGGTGCTACTTTTCATAAGTGACCCGTGATTCTGGGCGCCCAAGTTGAGGCCTCTTAAAGGGGGGTGCTTTTCGGAAAGCAGGTGCTCAGCTCTCCTTCGGGGGGTCTCAGGTTCAGCAGCACCCAGAACCACTCGGAAATGCTGGCCAAGCTAGCCAGGATTCCTGCCCGGGCTTTGCTGTGTTCCTCCTTTCACTGGTCCAGTGAGTGGTTGAGGCGTCTTGTCTGGCTGATGGCCACAGCCATCCTTGTCTGGATAGACTTCAATGCCTGGTTCTATGGCTTCTGAAGACAGATTGCCTGGCAGAAGGCCATCTCTCCCCACAGCCTGGCATGCTTTACGCCCAAGTTGCTGAATGCGTCTTCTCTTGTAGAAAGTCGTCCGTGTCTATGCCATGGCAGAATGGGGCCCCATGTTCCATGACGGATGAGGGCTTTTTGTCTGGTAGAAGGCCCATATCTGGGTGTAATTTTGCCCGTGATTCCATGACTGGTGGAGGCAGGTGTCTCGATTTCTCTCACCCGGTGACTGGAGTTCATGTTGGCCTGTACTTTTCCATCAGGATCTCTCTGTGAAGGGTGGCTGTGGTGCCAGTCTAGTCCCTGTCACCCATTCTGCCCTCAGCACCGAGGGAGATCATTAGGAGTGGTTTTGATGGCTTTGTATCTGGAAATGCTAACAGGGTGTGCGGGGCAGGGGTTGACGGCTTGCTTGACAGTCCCCCCCCCCCACCCCCAATCCTTTGTCCCCTCCAACATTCCTGACAGTGTGCAGTGTGACAGGGAAATAAAACACAAGGCAAGGAAATTAGATCTGGAGGATAAATGAGGGCTTCCCCTCCCCCAGTGTTATTAATTTGTCAGAACTAATTAAGGTCTCGCCAAGATTTGTCTCCTTCCTTGGTCCCCCATGACTCACTGACATCGCCCCCAAGGGCTCCAGTACTCTGTGACTCAGAAAGGCTGAGGATGGCTTTCTGGGGAAAGGGATGGAGCTGGGAATGAGATGGAGCTGGCTCAGGGTGAATGTAAAACCTGGGGCAGTGGTGTTGCACACCGTAAAAAGGCTTAAGGTAGTAGATCGAAGAAGGACACAGTGAACTAGAGCCAGGCAATGATCGCCCTCTGCCCCCGGCAGTTTCTGCTCACCTGATGAAATCCACTGCACGAGGCCTGTAAGTGGGATTTAAGTGGCAGCTAGGCCAGCTTTGGACCTTTGTGGTGAATTTCAGAGTTACACGAGTGCACTGCAAGAAGGGAGCCCAAAGAGCAGCCACACAGAAGGCATACGGGCACCCGGGTGGCATTGGCTACAGAATTATGATCAAGAAGCTAAGCTTGCAAAGAAAACGTTAAACTTGGGAATTGGCTACAAACGGATGCCTGAATCTGCAGACAGCCTGAGACAATAGCCCCAAGAGGTGTGAGCGGCCCCCCCCTCCCCTCAATTGCATGTTAACTCTGAAACTTAATGACGGAATTACAAATGTCAGCACTGTTAACTCTTTCACTGCTGATTTTGATAACATTGATTATTTAATATTTGTATGGTAGAAGTGCCTAGAAGCCCCATCCAGCTACTGCAGTTATCTCACAATCCCAGCCTGCCTCCCTCACCCTACCAGATGCCAAAAGTCCCAGCTGTCCCCCACTCAGTGGCTGAATCCTCCAGCTTCACCCTCTGACAACAGTCATGCATTTTCACTGAAAAATTCGCCAGCTCTCGGAAAGTTAAAAAAGAAGGTCAGCATTCAGTGAATGGTATTGAACATCCAGTTAAATAACTGAGGGTTCACTCTGTCGTGAGTGGTAAACTCATCTGTATACGTGAAACAATACACATCTCCATGGTTTTGATATATCTGCCATGGGATCACCAACCTGCTGCACTGGAAGGCTGGGGAATGCAGGGCTCTTGCCACAGAAGTCAGGTCAGCACAGAGCCCATCGGTTACCCTGCCAATGCTGTGGAGAGTAGGGGAGCCCAGGAAGGAATATGGGTGATCCAAGCTTGCAGGAAATGGCTCATGGTACATAGAAACTGCCAGACTGGATCAGAGCAGGGCTTCATATAGTCCAGTCTGTCACTGACATTAGCCAGCACCAGCTGCTTCAGAGGAAGATGCAAAAAAACAACAACTGTAGTATGTGGTTATGTAAAAAAACCCCGCCACCGGGGGAAATGTCCTGACCCCGAACAGTTAAAGATAGCATTTCACCCTGAAGCAGGAGGTTTCAGTCCCTTTTAAAGCTCCTGTTTTCTTTTCCTCCTTATTTTTATAACTCTGGATAGTCTTGCTATCCATATAAATGTCCGCTCCTCTGTTTTTCACCCACCTGAGCACTTGGTCTTGAGCATACCTTGTGGTGGTGAGTTCCACAGGCTAACTATATGACTCTTCAGCACATCCAGCCTCGAAGAGGAGAATATGCAGTGGCTTTCTGGACTCTATGTAGCTGGTGGGGTGGGGGACGGAGGGAGGGGGCTGCCCTCACTTTCTGTCCCTTTGTTAGAAACCATGGCCTGCGACTGGAACCTCTAAAATCTTCCTCCCCAGCAAACTATGGGGAAGTCTGGATCAGAGCCTTCCTTGGTGCCCAGTCTAAACAGCAGTAGCAGAGAAGGGGAGCGAGAGCTGTGGTGTCCTTGCTGTGCTGCAGATGGAAATTGCTCACATGGTGCCTTCAGCTGTTGGAAATCACTGGGCTTGAAGTCTGATTTATTAAGTACAGATGTTTCGAGGTGGGGTCGGCAGGAAAAGTTCCTGCAGTGAGTGGAGTCAGGCAATCTTCCCCCCGCCCCTGCTCCTGCTTTCCGAGGCTGGCAGGCCGGAGTGCATCGGGTCTCTCAGCAGCGCCGGGAAAGCTGCAGCAATCAGCCCAGGTGGCTGCGTGCTGCTGCAGAGATGGCGGAAGGGGAGACTGAAAGCAAGAGTGGAAACAAGAGGGCGATGGAAAGAATGAGAGACCAGAAACGGTGAAGGAGGAGGAGGAAATAGGGGAGAACTGAACAGGCGCAAACGTGTGTCTCCAGCCCTTTAACAAGTGGGTAACAGAATCCAGATTGGTGTTGCCAATTGCATGTGTGCAGTTGTGAACATGCACTCAATGCGGTGCTTTGCACTGCATGCGGGGGCTGGGGGGTTCTGCGGACACTCCTTCAGCATCTTTGTATAGGCTGCCTGTGTTCCTGAGCCTGCCCCTTTACAGGAGGGCTTGCTGGGAATCCGGAACTGCGTGGTATCGGGGGAGTTTCATAGACACTGAAACCAGAAGCTCAGCAATTTAGATGCAACTTGTTACCCAGCAGCTGGCCCACACGAGGCTGCACAGATGTTGCAGGCACATGTGTGCACTGCAGCGATGTTTAGCTGGTCTGAAAAGAGACCCTGGGTTTTCCCGTGTGGCACAACACACACCCTGCTTCCCGGAGCCCTGACACGAGCACGCAGGCTCTGGCTCCCACCAGCAGCTGGAGTGGGGGCGGGTGCAAGGCCGGCTGCGATGGGGATTGCATCAGAGCTAGGATGGGAGTATAAGGAAGATCCCCCCAGCTTATCAGGTAACTGAATCCAGCTGTTCTTCCCAGTGCATCCAGACCTCACAGCAATGTGAATGCTGCACTTGGCTGGGTGTTCCTCAGTCTACTGTGTGCGCTTCCTGCAGAAAATGATCTGCCTCCACTGGACAATGGAAAAGTCCCTTTTTGGCCTCAGTAGCAGATGGTACTTTGGCTTGCCCCAGCACCCTGCACTGACCCACTGCCCTTCCCCGACTGTGGCAGTACTATGAGCTCCCTGGAGTCCCTGCCCAGGTCCCAGTGAGCAGCCTTGAATTCCAGGGTGTTTGAAATCCAGTTATTAGGCTTGGGCCCATCTCTAGCTTTAGGTGCAGGTTTGACTCGGCTTTCATGTGAGGTGGATCCAGTTGGCTGCCCCCCAGTGTAGCTGCTGATGGAAACAAACAAACGATAACATAGGAGTAACCATATCGTTGGACCGCTGTTCCATCAAGCCCAGCATCATGTCTCCAGCTGTGGGTGTAGCTGTACCAGAGGATGATACTTATTCATCAACATGCCCAGCAGTGGTAGTTTCTTCCTGACCCATCAAGTCATGATTGGCTCATGCCCTGAAGCATGAGGGCTGAGATCCTTGCCACATGTTCATCCCAGCTAGTGTGGCTGTGGGTGGAAGATCTAAACTGAGCGATTCCCTACTGGTGGTGAATGTTGGTCTCTGGGGATCAGTCAACAGCAGTCAGAGAGTTTGAAACTCTACCCCCATCTGAGCCAAGCTGTCCCCCCCCCAGGCATGGGGGAAATGGGAGGGGGTAACTGGAAGCAGTAACCGGCCATAGGGTGGATAATTCCTCCCCAAAGCTTGTCCCTTCGTCTTCCTTTGGGCTGCAAAGCAGGGAGGTAAAGTGCAGTGCCCTGTTGAACGTGCAGAGAGATCTCGCTCTGGAGCGGGATGGTGGGACCAGCATGACCCACGTGCAGGCCCCCTTAAAGCCAGGGTCCTGCGATGCTCAATGACCATGCTGCGTCCAGATCATGCCGCCTCTTGGGTGTCCTCTGGGAAGGGGCAGTGCTGGCTTTGCAGTGTCCAGTGGTACAGGAAAGGATTCAGTCACAGGTGAGGGGAGATGGGAGTGTGTTTCCAGTGGTACATATGCCCCTTGAGACAAGCGCCGTCTTTTGTTTGTACAGCGCCTAACACCGTGGGGTTCTGGCCATGATTGGGGCTCCTCGACCCAACTGCAATACCAACAATAAATTACAATGCTGGCAACATGCCTCTTGGGGAAAACCTTCTCCTCTCTAGAGACATTTCCCCTCCCTCAGCCCTTGTTGTTGCTCTCCTCCCCAGAGGTGGCTGCGTTTCAGCAGTGGGATAAAGTACTCTGGCCTGTGAACTGTCTGCGAAGGGATTTGGATCCTTCAGGACGAGGCAACAAATGATGCTGTTTTTGAAATGTCCCTTAGTGTTTGGGCAGGTGATACCTGTCGGGCTCCCAGCACCTGCCTTGCCTCTGATGCTGTCGTTAAAGAGCAAATCTCTGCTCTGTCACCAGCACACGGCCCTCAGGAAAATTTAGACCCTGCTGTAATTGCTGTAATAAACTGGCCTGGCCCTCCTCTGCCTGTCTGGCACGTGCATGGGGAGGAATGTCGCAAGGATTTCTTTCATTTACTTTTTTTTATTGGTTTCAAGGGAGGAACAATGACACAAACAAAGAGCCCTGATCTAGGAGGTGGGTCCAATCCTGCAGGGCTCTGAGCATCTGTTGCTCCTTCTGAGATCAGCTCCGTGGTTCTCAGGATCAGTCCCTCAGAGAAGGGGATGCAATGCCAGATCCTGATGCTGTCGAAGTTAGGAGGAGCAGTTTCAACATTGACTGCAATGGTTGCAGGGTTAGGCCCTGTCCTTCATGTGTGATCTGTTACAGCTGAATATATCATGGTAGACAGATCCCAAGTGGCAGCTTCACCCCCTAGCACCCCACACACATACACATGCCCCTCTCCTGCCTTCCCATTCACTTAAGGATCGAGTTGTAAACTGCTCTCTACTGACTTGCTTGAGGCAGCTTCCCTGACCTATCTCGGTCTCCACTCCCTTCCACCGTCCCGCTGCTCATCTAGCCCTGCCTTCCTCCACACCCTGCCACCTAGTCTCAGCCTGTTTGGTGCAAGAGCTTCTTCCTGTGCAGCTCCCCAGCCTCTCCAGCTCTTTTCAAATCCCAGCTGAGGATCTCTCTCTGCTCCCTGGTTCGTGCCTCTTCGTTTCTCTCTCTGCTGGCCATTCAGTATTATTTAAGGGTCAGATTCGCAAACGTGTTTAGGCTTCTAAAGATGCAGATAGGCGCCTAGTGGGATTTTCATAAGCTCTTAGCCCCTGACTCCAACCCCCCTATCTGCATCACTAGGCAGCTATCTGAATCTGTAAGGACCTAAGTACATTGAAAAATCTGGCTCCAGCTCCGTAACTATAAGTTAGCTCAGTGCAAACAAAGCGAATAGAGTGAGAGCATATACCAAAGGCCCTGTATGGAGCAAAGCTGCATTGTATCGGGTGGAGGAGGTGAGCTGGAAAATATTCGCTTGTACTGTAAGAGGCTTTGGCCTGCTAAACCCAGGGTTGTGAGTTCAATCCTGGAGGGGGCCACTTAGGGATCTGGGGCAAAATCAGTACTTGGTCCTGCTAGTGAACGCAGGGGGCTGGACACGATGACCTTTCAAGGTCCCTTCCAGCTCTAGGAGATAGGATAGGATATCTTTTCCCAAAGCCCTGGGGCGGGCACCTAGGTTAGTAAAGGAGTTCTGACGGCCACAACAAGGTGAAACTTGCCTGGTTATACAGCTTGTCTCAAAGGGGGATGGGGATGATTCCCAGATCCTGGGAAAGTTAGGAGCCGGAACTGAATTTGGCAGCGGGCCGCTGTCGCTATCATGGATCAGATTAGATGCTGAGGATGTGGGGGAAAAGGCAGATCCAAGCTGATCCAGGATCAGACGGTGAACTTTACACCCCTCCCTTATCTTTGTAGTAGATGGAAGCAAAAACCCAGTTCAGGGCTACCTAGGACTTGGGGAAAGTTTGGATCTGAACTTCATGGCCTGGGCCCAGTTCTACTTGCAAACTTGAAACTCAGACCCAGCTCAGCAGAGGTTTCTCTGCGGTTTGCAAGCCCATCAAGCTCATCTGGGCTCAGTTTGAAATGAACCTGGGACTGATTCATGGAGCTAGCATAGAATCGGGTGCCATCCAGTGGTTTTAGCAGCATTTGGGGGTTGCACAAATGCAAAACATCAACCAAAGCTTGGGAGGTGAGGGGAGGAGAATCCAGCAGTATGGAAACTGGAGGGAAAGTTCCCTCAATAGAGAAACCCAAACGAGCCCCTGGAACCTGGGTGATGTTCAGCTCCCAATTTCACAGCTGACTTTTACCTCTACGGTGGGCTGACTGGGATCTCCTAATCCAACCCCCTTCGCCACCAAACCCAGCTCAGGCCCCTCTCTAGCTTGCCTTGATCTTGGGTGAGTTCCCATGCTATGGCGCTCCCGCCACATGAGTCAGGGGCTGAGTCGGGCAGCTGGCACCAAAGTTGCCATTGTGTTGAGCGTGTCCAGTGTTGGCGAGAGGCAGGGAGGAGAGGCAGAGGGCACAGTGGTTCTCTACCAACTGGTGAACGTTAAACCAACCCTTGTCATCTGCTCTAGGAGCTGGAGCACATTCCTCAGCAAGCCAGAACAGACCCTCCACCCGCCTGACATGCAACCCCGTTGTTTACCAAGGGCCTTATCTGGAAGGCCTCAAAGCACCGGGCCTGATTCACATTTCCCAGCCCCTGCTCTCACGCTGACATTTCTGATTGCAGCTGTGTTTCTGGGGCAAGTCGGAGCAGGAAAGCCAATTACTGGTTGGACTAGCTTTGTTCCTGCTCCGGGGAGAGAGAGACAGAGAGATGCTGGCTGCAGATCTTGGCTGGGAGGGGAGCCGCATCCATGTAGCCTGGGAGAGAGGGGATGTGTTGCAACCTGCTTCCCCCAGCCCTGGGGCTTGAACTTTGGAAACAGCCAGAGAAGGAAGAGGCAAATGCTCCCGGAGCATGGTCTGTTGGCCAGAGTTTTCCCCTTGGGAAGGAGGAGGTAGGAGGAGAGATACTTGGGAGCTCTTACCCTGCTTCTCTGCGCAATACTAGCCTGCTGACTAAGGTCCAAGCAATGTCTGTAAATGCCCCTTCCCCTTTTACTCTCCAGGGCCTTTATGGGCTCGACATGGAAGCCACAAATCCTGGGCCAGGTTTTCAGAAGAGCTCAGCTCCCATTTTAGGCACCACAAAAAGGGCTCAGGTTTTCCAAAGAGCTCAGCGCGGTGGGTATGACCCTGGCAACTGTATCAGGCTGAGCCACGGCCTCTGGTGCCTTGAGCAGGGTCTGTACCAAGTCACGACCGAACTTAGGGCTACTGGTGTCTCTGCCACCCGGCTATACCAAGTAGGGATTGGATCCCGGGCTCTCGTGTCTTGTCTCTTGGTTCTGGGAACTGACTCCACACCCCTGGCCTTGTTATCTGCTACTTTATCCGCTGACAGCTCTGCGCACTCTGCCAGGCTCTCTCAGCCAGAGCTGTACACATCAAACAGCGGTGCTGAGGCCACCCACTGACTTTCCTGTAACAGTGCTGGGGAGAGAGCCACGCGGAGGGCTTGCGGGGAGAGGGGGGATGATGGAAGGAGACAGCACGTTCCCCTGGAAAACTCTGCTGGGAGACCGGGCCGATCACTGGAGAACGGGATGAAAAAACAAAATCTGGATTGATTCCCAGTGGACTGAGCTGCCAAAGAGCATTTACAGGGACATGATGGTCTCTGAGGGATCAGAGGTCATCCAGTAGATGCACTGCTAAGCAGGGCTGGCTCCAGGCACCAGCTTACCAAGCAGGTGCTTGGGGCGGCCACTTCGGAAAGGGGCGGCACGTCCAGCTGTTTGGCAGCAATTCAGCGGACAGTCCCTCACTCCTGCTCGGAGCGAAGGACCTCCCGCCGAATTGCCGCCGCAGATCGCGATTGCGATCGCGGCTTTTGTTTGTTTGTTTGTTCGGCTGCTTGGGGCGGCCAAAACCCTGGAGCCGGCCCTGCTGCTAAGAGGCCATTTAACTTCCCATTCCACTGAACCTTTCCTGCCCTGTGCAGATGAGTCTAGGATAGGATGGACTGAGAATAGATTCATAGATTCCAAGGCCAGAAGGGACCATTGTGATCAGCAAGTTTGACCTCCGGTATAACACAGGCCAGAGACCTGCGCCAAATAATTCCCAGAGCAGAGCTTTTAGAAAAGGATCCCATCTGGATTTAAAAACGGCCAGTGATGGAGAATCCATCCCGACCCTTGGCAAATTGTTCCAGTGGCTAATTATCCTCACTGTTAAAATTTACACCTTATTTCCTGAATTTGTCTCACTTCAGCTTCCAGCCATCGGATCATGTTCTACCTTTCTCTGCTAGATTGGGGAGCCTGTTGTTAAATATCTGTTCCCTGTGTAGATATTTTTAGACTGTAATCAAGTTACCCCTTAACCTGCTCTCTCTTAAGCTACATAGATTGAGCTCTTTCAATCTGCCATGATAAGGCAGGTGTTCTAATCCTTCAATCATTCTTGTGGCTCTTCTCGGAACCTTCTTCAATTTATCAACATCCTTCTTGAACTGTGAGCACCAGAACTGGACACAGGATTCCAGCAGCGGTCGCACCAGTGCCAAATAAAGAGATAAAATAACGTCTCTACTCCCACTCGAGATTCTCCTGTTTATGCATCCGAGGATCAGGATGGGACGGGATGGCTGTCTCTCTGCCTCCTTCCTTTGCTCTTTCTCTCTTCTTCTCCAATTCCTCTTTCACACTCCTCTTTTCTCTTCCATTCACTTTTTCAACCTTGTTTCTTTCATCACTTTCTCTCTCATCCTTTGTTTTTTCCACCACTCTCTCTTCCATTTACTCTTTCATCTGTTTTCTCTCTCTCTCTCTTTCATCCCTCTTTATCTGTGTCTGCAGGATGTCTCTGCCCAGGCTGGAGACACTACAGGTGCAGTGGGGCATGCCCAGAGCCCTGTTTCAAGCATCTCCATTTTGCTCGATGATCATTAATTACCTTGGCCATTAAATACAATTAAAGATCCGGGAGACCTTTCTGCTTTCGGAGCCATTAGTCGGGACGGGTTTTGGAACCTTCCCTGGCAGTAAAACAAAAGCTGGAGACGGACTGGTAAATCAGGGAATCCCAATTACAATCCAGGTTTAGCTCATTAACCTAATTACAGCCTCTGCTCCAGTTAGGAGAGGTGGTGGGGGCAGGCGAGTTATCCACGCACTGGCCAGTGCAGGGAGAGGGCAGGTAATTTCTGGCTGGCTGGTTTCACGTCTTTGGCTTTGAAGGGTGAATTTCCTTCCTAGCTGTCAGCTCCCGCAGCCTATTGGGGGGGGATCAAGACAAGACAGTGAATAGTTGCGGGGGGGCATGTCTCCGATCCCCCCAGCAGCTGCACTGATGATCACTTGTGCATGCTGCGAAACCTGCACGAGCCCCCATGAGCATGGGGTAAGAGCAGGGAGCCGCTATTGCCTGTCGCGGGTTAGAAGCAGGGCAGGATGCTACAGGCTTCCCCACAGAAATGGCAGGGCACTCTCTTCATTCAGGCAGGGGCCCTCGGTCAGCTGATGCACGTGAAAAATAGGGAGAGGTATGGGGCCAAAATCAAAGGAGCTAAGTAATCCCTGGAGAAAGGGTCAAAGGGGAGAGATTCTGAAGACAAGAGAACATGAGTGAGGAAGAGCATTGGGGAGGGGGCAAATGGGGTTATGGGGGAGGAGCAGTACCTAGGAGGGGATGTAGGGCGGAGGGGAGAGAGGGCTGAGGGAGGAGTGGGGGGATCAGAAGGAAGCCCTTCCCCAGACTGTGAATAGGACAGTGACTGCTGTCACCTCTCTCTGTTCATGAGCTGGGGCTCGAAGGGGAAGTCTGATGAAAGCCAGTTCCATCTGGTCCCATGGGCTTGGATCGTGTCTGTGCAAGGAGCCATTATTGCTCCCTGGATCTAGTCATCTGCTCGTGAGGCTATCCCTGCTGCCCAGCACCCTGCCTCCCTTCCCTGTGCTGCATGTGGGGAAGGCGGCAGGCCTGGGTGTCCGACCACCTCCCCCAGCGATGCAGGCCTCTGGAAAGACAGCCACACAGACGGCACCGCCACCATTGCTGGAGTATCCAGAGCCCTTTGGTGCTGCCCCCCGTGCCCAGTCACTAACGGCCACTTTCACCTTTTTGCCCTCTGCTTCACAGTCCCATCCCCAGAGCATGGCAAAGACCAGTGGCTGCCCCACAGGAGCCCAATTATGGCACCCTGGAGCCCGGTTCTCCCAGAGGCGTCAGTGGGGGAGGAACCACGGGGAACCGTCCCATGGGGCTAACCCAGAAAAGCCTGTGCCCTGGGACCCTGGCTGTAGAGAGGAGGTGTGGGGCAGAGGAGGACGTGGCTATTCTGGGCCCTAGTTCCAAAGACGCGGCTACTCCGGGCCCAAGAATCAAGGTGACTCACGGGTTGTGGGGAGTGGGGAGGATTAGGTGCACAGTGGTCCGAGGGCTGGCTCCTGTGTGTGCAGTTGCGCTTGACATACCTCACCGGCTACGTGTCTCTGTTCAAAGGGAAGGTGAGGAAGAGGCGGCAGGCCCCAGCTTGTTCTGCCCCGACCCAGCCAGGATCGGAAAGCGTGCAAGTCAGAGCTGGAAGGGGCAGGGTGCGGCTTCCCACAGCGGGATCCAGAAGAGGTGGAGGGGGTGGGGAGAGGGAGACGCGGGAGCGTGCTAGAGACCCCAGGTCCCGTGGGACCAAAACGGTGACTCTCTTGGTGCCTGGGGGAAGGGAGGGAGGAGGAGCCAGGCTGGAGGAGGAGAGTGAGCCCTGGGGGACTGCTGCTCTCGGAAAGGTAGCCCCACATGGGGCCCACCCGACATGGCCTGTTCTAGCCGGCCTGGGGAAGGTGACCGTAGGTAGGAGGGGTTAGTCGCGGGGTCACCACTGGCAGCGACGAAGCTGAGTGTGCTGGGACTTAGGGTACGTCTGCACTTGGAGCTGCGGGGAGGGGGGACTCGTTCCCAGCTGGAGGGGACATCCCCACACTAGTTCCCACTGAGCTACTGCTCTAGTGTGGCCATGGCAGGGTGTACCTAGCACCTCAGACAGGACCGTTAGCCCCTCCTGTTGCTAGCTCCGCTCTCGTTTTAGGGCACTAGGAGCGCCAACGGGTCTGTCTCCTCAAGCTAGGCGTCAAACCCCAGTTTGAAGCGCCAGCGTCCCCTTAGGGAATGGCTGAGATCCGAGCGCATGGCCATGGAACAAGGTGGGAGAATCAGGGGGCACGTCCAGCCTCGCACTGACCCTTTGACTGCCTCCTGCAGGCCCCAGGACTCTGCCCGTGAGACTGGGAGAGCTGCCATAATCTTATATGGGGATCCTGACCGCCAGCGCTGCAGGGAATTGCCAGTCCTACCATTTCACCTTAGCACGGGCTCAGATCTTGGCTTCTTGGGAGATGTGGCCTCCCCATGGTTCTCTCTCACCAGGAAAGCGCACATGGGAGAGGAAAAGGGAGTGAATGACGGTGTGTTGTGAGCTGGGTGATCCATGGGGATTCAGGGCGAGGCAGGGTGTGGGTGGGTACAGTGAAAGCTTGGTGGGGCTGTTTTGGTGGCCGCAGTGCCCTGTGGCGAGGCCAATTCAAGCTGGAACTGTCCCCTAATTTGTCCAATTGTCCATGGTAATCAGAAGCCTGTTAATTAGTCTGCTCTGCTCCATGGAGTGATGACGGAGAAGCCTTTGGCAGAGCCCGTGTCTAGCAAGCCCCAGCCTAGCTCCTTGGGTGCATTTCCCTTCCGGCGAGTGCTCTCTGCCAGACCGGGGGCTCAGGAGGGATGAGCAGCAAGTTTGGCTTCTGTGTCCCCAGGGGGATCCTAGACACGCTCTCGCCATGACACGAGTCCCCTTACATACGGGATTCCCTCGAGGCAGCGACTGGAGATGAGGGAATGAGACAGTCACGCTGGGATGGATCTGTCCGCAAGGGCTGCTTAACCCAGGCGGTCGGTGCTGTGCGAAGATGGGTAGGGCTGGATTGCAGGGGGTTGTGTGATCTAGAGATAGGCTCAAGCTAGGGAATTCTCATCCAGATGGAGGTTTCAAAGGCTCTCAAGTCGGGGGGTGTTCGGATGTGGGGGTTTTGCTTGAGAAAACAGGAGCCATTCACAAAACCCACCTCTGAATTTGCATTCAAATCTTGAGCAACACCTGTGTCTGGGTGGTTGGACTAAAGAGAGTTTAGCTTGGGCCCCGTCTGTATGATAACAGCTATATTTATATGATGGTATCCTGGCGCCTCCGCTCCTGGTGCCAGCCCAAACCTGGGACCGGGGAGGCAGCAAGGAGAAATAAAGGAGGAAAAGGTAAACAGGGGGACGGGACAGGGGGGATTCATCCTGTATCTCTGATTCTGGCTGGTGATTTTGTGTCTGTACAGAGTTTCAGAACCAGAAAGCTCCATAGACATACTGAGTATCAGCCATTATGGAGGTACTGTGCTACTTCAGCCGGTTCACCCCAGCCTCTGTACTGTCCCCTGGCAGTCGTTGTTCTCATCTGGGTATAATGTAGAGTTAGGCCAGACCTCAAAGCCCAGATCTCATCTCCTGAAATTCTGCGAGGGTCGGGGAGTTTGGATCTGAATCTAGTTCTGTCACTGTTGAAGCCAAAATCCCCGCCCCATTCTCAGTGCCCCCGTTTTTGCGGAGGGATTTGGAATCCAGACCTGAACGTTGCAGCTCAGAACCCTCGCTGGTAAACAGGCTCTGCTGTGGGCCCTGCGATGGGCTCTAAGGGTCTCAGATAAGTTCTCCCCATTGCCGTGTTGCTGCAGGTCAGAGATTCCCTTGCGCTCATGTAACAATTTAATCAAACAGAAAATCAGCAGGCAGCTCTTAGTGAGATATCCCAGCCCCACCGAGGCAGCTGGGGTTGCTTTAAACACTGACCATTATTCCACGGGCTCTCTGCTTCCAGGTGATTAAAAGGGCTTAATATCCACATAACCCAAACAGCTGCCTCCAGATAACATGTCTGCACCCGGGGGACATTTAGCTTATGGTCCTGTCTGGAGATCCCCATCATTAGCAAAAAGAACACAATCTGGGGGTCAAAGCTTGGGGGGGAGAGATATTTCTTTGAAATGTCAAGGGATATGGGTAGCAGTTAGTTGGGAATGCAAGGGTTTGTGTGAAATGGTGAGAGACGGGGTGTGTTTGTGTGTGAGAGAGATTCAAACACCCAGTTTTTAGAGTGGTGAAAAGAAGGGGATAGGCTAGAGAAGCAAAGAGGCTAGCTAGCTCCTGGAAAAGGAGAAGGACAGAATATGATTTTGAGATCTTAGAATGGCGGTGGCAGGGGGAGGGGGGCAGGGAAGAGATCAAGATCCAGATCTCAGCTACATGGAAGTAAATCTGGAGTAACCCGGCTGAAGTCAGTGGAGTTACTCTGGGTTTACACTGGAGTAAGTGAATCAGGTGTTAGTTTCCTATTGGTTTCCCATCTGTTTCCTTTGCCTGAAGAGCTCTGAAGGTTGGAGCCAAAACTACCCTGAGCAAGACAACCCCCGCCCCCAGGTTTGAAACAGGCTGGGGGAGAAGATCCTTACCCTTTGAGGCTGGGTTTCACCTAACAGAGGAGAGGGAAATATTGTCCCTCTAGGGATGGCTGTGTCTTGCTGGTCGGATCTTTCCCTGGGAGGGAGTGTCATTCCCCTGCGTGAGGCACCTTCACTTTCCCACTGGCAGTGTCATTCTCATCAGTGCAGGATTTTCCTCACATGGCTGAGTGTTTGGTATGTCTGATATATTTCACTAGATGTAGGCTTTGGGCTGATGTCACATTCAGTGCCCACTGGCTTTGCATTCCTGGAATGTTGGTTTAAGGTTTGGGCTGATGCTAATCCAGTGAGATGAATGCAAACCCCATAACAAAGCCAGTGAATTTTGTTGACCCTTGCATGGCTTATGGGGTCATGCTGTTTGTTCAGGGGAGACCTGTTACTGCACCAGCTATCGCAAGTTTTGTGCTGAAACAAAACCAAAACCACAAGACTTGCTCTGTGCTTGTCTAGAGAGAGCAAATTTCACTTGACATTTCAAAGCAATATTTTCCCCCAAGGTTTGACCCCCAGATTGTGCTGTTCTTGTTAATGCATGGAGAGCTTGTTTCTCTTCTCCACTTTGCATTCACCTAAGAGCATGCAAACCAGAGCCTGCTCCAGGCGCCAGCAGGCAGCTCTCCGTTCTGATCAACCATCCCTGAATTGCTCGGTGAAGGGTGACCCTTTGATTCTCCAATTCACTCAATGATAGCAGTGTATCCTGTCGATGTATGTACACATCCGGCCCCCATCACCAGTGTCTGAGCATCTTGCAACCAGGCAGGGAAGCATTATCCCCATTTTACAGATGCAGAATTTAGCCACCCAGTGGTTAAGTGATTTCTTTGTCTGTAGATGGAGCTTTTCTTTCCAAGTCAGCACTGAACCAAACACCCCTGCACCAGGTTTGCAGGTCCTGCAGATGAGATCTATAGTCAATGTCCTGAACGTCTTAAAGATATTTCAGTATGGCTGCTTTTCAAATACATCTACTTCTAGATCTAATCTCTGAGGTGCTCAGCCGTCTAGCTATGGTATTTCTCAGGAGCCTGTCACCTTGGTATCTCAGCAATGAGTAGGGAAGCTTCTAAACAGTTGAGCAGCATCACTGTGTACGGCGGCTGCATTCCACCCCAGAGGTGGCCGCACTTCAGTGGCAGGTAAAGACTGTAGAGGCTGCAGAGTCTGTGGAGTGCTCCTGCTGCAGCGTCCCTTTGGATAAAGGTGCTAGGGAAAGGGTCGTTTTTATTAGCACCTCTGATCGCTTCTGGTTTAGAGGGAAATGACTGGTGATACACCTCATGGCCGTGGGGCAAAACTCCACTCACTTCGGTGACCATGATAACACGCCTGATGCCAAGCAGGGGAGGCCGGGTGACCTGCGTTTGCTCCTCTGAATCCTGAGCAGTGGAATTAATGCAGGCAAAGCTTTTCCCTCTCGGGGCTGATTAGCCTGGTTGCTAAATCAACACGTGTCAATATTTTTTTTCAAAAATAAATATTTATTGCCTGATAAAATGTTTTTGTCATAATTAGACACTGCCGCGTGGAATGTAGAGACTAATTAGCCAGCCTCATGCCCAGCCCCCTGCCAGGTGCGGGGCAGAGAACAAACTGGGTCACACCTGCTGGGAGCAGGCAGCTGCCGGGGTAGGTGGCGGGAGTGCCTGCCTTGCTGGGTGTTCTGTGGTGACTGCCTGAGTGTAATGTATTAAGCACAGTGGTGGTGCACTGGGCATGGAGTCCTGTGGGTTTTGGCCCTACCGTTGGCAGGGGAGTGCCAGGGAAGGGGCGTTCACTAGCTGTTGGGTGGCACGGGATGGGGCCATTAATATACATAGCAGGCATTGGGCATGATATAGGGTAAGGGACGTGCCATGTGCATGGGGGATGCCATGGGATGGAATCACCCAGGCAAGAGGTTGTCCTTGGGCACAAGATGAGGCTTCAGAGGGACATCAGCAGGCAGGGAGGATGTGGGAAGAGGGTGATGTGGAGTAAGGGGGTTGGAGTAAGGGGACCGCATTGCATATGGGATGACATGGGGTTGGAGTGACACAGGTAGGAAATGCTGGGGGATGAGGGTGCCCTGGGCATAGTGGTGCCAGGGATAGAGACCACTGGGTAATGAGGTTTTCAGAGTAAAGTGGAGAGATGCCATGGGGAGGGGCACGGTGGTATTGGGGTTCCAGGGGCAGTGCGTAGGCCAAGGTATGACAATGCTCACCCTCAGCTGTGCCCGCTAGCTGTGTGCTTTCAAATGCCATCGGAGGAGGGAAGCGATCGCTGGGTGGCTGCGGCGAGATGATCCCGCAAGGGTTCTACTAGGGATTCCTTTTTTATTAGAGCAGGAGCCACATCTGAGCCAGGAGAAAGACAGAGAGACCTGCACCACTTGTAACTTTAACAGGGAAGAAAGTGCCACTAATTAAGCACAAACACTTTGCTAATGCATCAAACACATGAGGTAGATTCCACTTAAGCAGGAGACAAGTGAGGTGCAAATCTGGCTGAATCCACAGTGCTGTGTCAGCATCTGGCTGTATCACAAACCCTCTGTATTGGATACTTATCCGCTCTACCCCCCACTGTCCTCCTTTGGAAAGCAGCTGCCTCACTCTCTGTCCGGGCACTTCTAGAGCCCGCTGGTGAGAGTGTGATATAGATCCCCTGCTGTGCCTGATCCACAGAGGAGATGAGTCTGTTACAGCACCCGCCGAGGAGGTGTGTCTCTTCAGCTCAAGCTGGAGTAGCTTGTGTTTTTAGCTCTGGAGATCCCACTTCAGTCCCTGGTGGGTCGGCCCAAATGGCAGCTGTCACAGTCGATTCCCTGCTCTCGGGATCGGACTTCCCTTTCTGTCATGCTGAGGGTTCTTTGTCGGGAGTCCGGGCTTGCTCTTGAGAGCTGAGAACGTATTGCCCGGCTGTGCTGTGAGTCATAGATTATAGGACTGGAAGGGACCTCGAGAGGTCATCGAGTCCAGTCCCCTGCCCGCATGGCAGGACCAAATACTGTCTAGACCATCCCTGATAGACATTTATCTAACCTACTCTTAAATATCTCCAGAGACGGAGATTCCACAACCTCCCTAGGCAATTTGTTCCAGTGTTTAACCACCCTGACAGTTAGGAACTTTTTCCTAATGTCCAACCTAGACCTCCCTTGCTGCAGTTTAAACCCATTGTTTCTGGTTCTATCCTTAGAGGCTAAGGTGAACAAGTTCTCTCCCTCCTCCTTATGACACCCTTTTAGATACCTGAAAACTGCTATCATGTCCCCTCTCAGTCTTCTCTTTTCCAAACTAAACAAACCCAGTTCTTTCAGCCTTCCTTCATAGGTCATGTTCTCAAGACCTTTAATCATTCTTGTTGCTCTTCTTTGGACCCTTTCCAATTTCTCCACATCTTTTTTAAAATGCGGTGCCCAGAACTGGACACAATACTCCAGCTGAGGCCTAACCAGAGCAGAGTAGAGCGGAAGAATGACTTCTCGTGTCTTGCTCACAACACACCTGTTAATGCATCCCAGAATCATGTTTGCTTTTTTTGCAACAGCATCACACTGTTGACTCATATTTAGCTTGTGGTCCACTATAACCCCTAGATCCCTTTCTGCCGTACTCCTTCCCAGACAGTCTTTTCCCATTCTGTATGTGTGAAATTGATTTTTCCTTCCTAAGTGGAGCACTTTGCATTTGTCTTTGTTAAACTTCATCCTGTTTATCTCAGCCCATTTCTCCAATTTGTCCAGATCATTTTGAATTATGACCCTGTCCTCCAAAGTAGTTGCAATCCCTCCCAGTTTGGTATCATCCGCAAACTTAATAAGCGTACTTTCTATGCCAATATCTAAGTCGTTGATGAAGATATTGAACAGAGCCGGTCCCAAAACAGACCCCTGCGGAACCCCACACGTTACGCCTTCCCAGCAGGATTGGGAACCATTAATAACAACTCTCTGAGTACGGTTATCCAGCCAGTTATGCACCCACCTTATAGTAGCCCCATCTAATTTGTATTTGCCTAGTTTATCGATAAGAATATCATGCGAGACCGTATCAAATGCCTTACTAAAGTCTAGGTATACCACATCCACCGCTTCACCCTTATCCACAAGGCTCGTTATCCTATCAAAGAAAGCTATCAGATTGGTTTGACATGATTTGTTCTTCACAAATCCATGCTGGCTGTTCCCTATCACCTTACCACCTTCCAAGTGTTTGCAGATGATTTCCTTAATTACTTGCTCCATTATCTTCCCTGGCACAGAAGTTAAACTAACTGGTCTGTAGTTACCTGGGTTGTTTTTATTTCCCTTTTTATAGATGGGCACTATATTTGCCCTTTTCCAGTCTTCTGGAATCTCTCCCGTCTCCCATGACTTTCCAAAGATAATAGCTAGAGGCTCAGATACCTCCTCTATTAGCTCCTTGAGTATTCTAGGATGCATTTCATCAGGCCCAGGTGACTTGCAGGCATCTAACTTTTCTAAGTGATTTTTAACTTGTTCTTTTTTTATTTTATCCGCTAAACCTACCCCCTTCCCATTAGCATTCACTATGTTAGGCATTCCTTCAGACTTCTCGGTGAAGACCGAAACAAAGAAGTCATTAAGCATCTCCGCCATTTCCAAGTTTCCTGTTACTGTTTCTCCCTCTTCACTAAGCAGTGGGCCTACCCTGTCTTTGGTCTTCCTCTTGCTTCTAATGTATTGATAAAAAGTCTTCTTGTTTCCTTTTATTCCCGTAGCTAGTTTGAGCTCATTTTGTGCCTTTGCCTTTCTAATCTTGCCCCTGCATTCCTGTGTTGTTTGCCTATACTCATCCTTTGTAATCTGTCCTAGTTTCCATTTTTTATATGACTCCTTTTTATTTTTTAGATCGTGCAAGATCTCGTGGTTAAGCCAAGGTGGTCTTTTGCCACATTTTCTATCTTTCCTAACCAGCGGAATAGCTTGCTTTTGGGCCCTTAATAGTGTCCCTTTGAAAAACTGCCAACTCTCCTCAGTTGTTTTTCCCCTCAGTCTTGATTCCCATGGGACCTTACCTATCAGCTCTCTGAGCTTCCCAAAATCTGCCTTCCTGAAATCCATTGTCTCTATTTTGCTGTTCTCCCTTCTACCCTTCCTTAGAATTGCAAACTCTATGATTTCATGATCACTTTCACCCAGGCTGCCTTCTACTTTCACATTCTCAACGAGTTCCTCCCTATTTGTTAAAATCAAGTCTAGAACAGCTTCCCCCCTAGTAGCTTTTTCAACCTTCTGAAATAAAAAGTTGTCTCCAATGCAGTCCAAGAATTTGTTGGATAGTCTGTGCCCCGCTGTGTTATTTTCCCAACATATATCCGGATAGTTGAAGTCCCCCATCACCACCAAATCTTGGGCTTTGGATGATTTTGTTAGTTGCTTGAAAAAAGCCTCATCCACCTCTTCCACCTGGTTAGGTGGCCTGTAGTAGACTCCTAGCATGACATCTCCCTTGTTTTTTGCCCCTTTAAGCCTAACCCAGAGACTCTCAACACTTCCGTCTCCTATGTCCATCTCTACCTCAGTCCAAGTGTGTACATTTTTAATATATAAGGCAACACCTCCTCCCTTTTCCCCCTGTCTATCCTTCCTGAGCAAGCTGTACCCATCCACACCAACATTCCAATCATGTGTATTATCCCACCAAGTTTCAGTGATGCCAACAATGTCATAGTTGTATTTATTTATTAGCACTTCCAGTTCTTCCTGCTTATTCCCCATACTTCTCGCATTTGTATATAGGCATCTAAGATACTGGTTTGATCTTTCCTCCCAGTTTTGTCCTGACTCTCCTTTCTCTCTGCCAATATAGCCCACACTCCCTCTCGTTTCCGACCCATCTCCCCGGTCTCCATGTTCCCCACTTACCTGATGTGTGGGGCCAGCTGTCCGGGCATTGGAGTGGAGGGATGCGACAGTATATGCAACTTGCTTTTGTAACAGGGCACTGCTGTGAGGCAGCTCACAGTGCTGGAATCCTGGCTGGCACTGGGGGCACTGCTGTGAGGAAGCTCGCAGCACCAGTCTTGGCTAGCTGGAAGCTCACAGCTGCCTGCCTAAGAGCAGATGCTGTGTGTTGTGGCCAAACACACAGCCTCTAGACTACACAGCCAGGTGCTGAGAGATTTCATCCAGCCGCACGCAGCTTTTAAAAAAGTTCTCCTGGAAGCGTGAAGAACCCTTTCCCTTCCTCATTTCCCTACCGCTGCGGGAGCTGGCTGAAATTTCCTTGGGTAAAGCTGATCATTAAAAATGCAGAATTGCTGCAGGAATCGAGTCCATATTGCAGTTTCTGCTAAAAAATGTAACAGTTTGGTTTGTTCTTTTTTTGATTAGCAAGGAACATGAGTTCTTTTAAACAGCCTCCGTGTACCAGTTACCGCTAAGAAAGAAGCAAACAACAGACGGAGGGGAGTGGGGGCTCGCTAACCAGGTGGGTGGGAAGAGCAGAACCTTCTGTACGGAAAGAGGGAAAGACAGGGTTCCTTCTGGGGGGCAGACAGCTGGAGGTTGAGAACACTTCAGAGCCAGAATCTAATCCGCTTTGCAGCTGCACAGGTGTGCCATGGGCTATCTCCTGTGGCACCCAGCACCCATCCAGAATGGGTAGGCTTGATCTAAGGGGAGGGCATGGGGATGGGCCAGCTGGTTTGGATGAAAGGACGACAGATAAGAATGGAACCCAGGAGTTCTGTAGTTACATAGTACAGTGATGGTAAATTCTAACAGGGATAGATAGATAGATTAGATAGAGGGTGTATGTCAGATTCAATAGATGGAGAGTATCAGAGGGGTAGCCGTGTTAGTCTGAATCTGTAAAAAGCAACAGAGGGTCCTGTGGCACCTTTAAGACTAACAGAAGTATTGGAGCATAAGCTTCCGTGGGTGAATGCCCACTTCATCAGACGCAAGCCTTGCATCTGATGAAGTGGGCATTCACCCACGGAAGCTTATGCTCCAATACTTCTGTTAGTCTTAAAGGTGCCACGGGACCCTCTGTTGCTTTTTAATAGATGGAGAGGTACACAGAAGGTGTTCTGTGTGTGTGTTGTACAGATTAAATATAAAAGATTAATATATATTTTAACACTCCTTCCATTTTTGTGGCAGCCTCTTCATTTCCCAGTTTCAGTGGGGACTGAACGTGCAGAGATCCCAGGAGAATGGCTGAGGTCATGGTGTTTTGACGTTGGGAGGAATCACCTCCAGACACCTCAGACAGCCTGTTCGCCCAGCTTTGCGGTTTGCCCAAAGTTTCAGAGCCTGGCCGAGGAGTTTGCTTTTCCCGTCCCAGCCCCAAACCTTCCCAGCATCGCTCATTACTGTGCAAAAGGGAAATATGGAGCCAGATCCGGAGTTGGTGTAAATCAGCATCGTTCCATTGAAGTCAAAGAGATACACTGATTTGCACTAGCTGAGCATCTGACCCTGTATCTGTGGGCCCATTTCTCCAATGTGGGCCCTGAACTGGGACAGTGGATTTGACTCTATTCCATTGACTGATCATTAAGGAAGTTGGGATCTGAATGTCCTGACTATGGCCCATCTATGTAATGCAAAGTGGTTGGAAATTAGAAGGGAAGATCACAAATATTTGAATGACAACTTTTTTTGGCTAAAATGTTATTTTTTTAAAACCCTCCCAGCCTCTCTAAGGGGCCCTGCCTCCAGACCTCGCCTGCTTCTGGGCAGCTGGGGTTTGGAGCCAATTCCAGATCTGACCTTTGGTACTTTGCCTACCATATCATGACTCAGACTGGGCCACCAGCTGCTAATGGCCTCCTGGTGTTGGGGACCTTTGGATCTGGATCCTGCAACTGGCCTTTGGGAATGGCCAGATTCCAGATCCAAACTTTGTGACTCGGCTCTGCCTCCCTGGAACATGGTCTGGTCAGGGCTTCAGCTACGAGGTGGGTATTTGTGACCCTACCTACCCACTCAAACATCCTGAGATGGGATCTGGAGGCCATGGTGCGTATCCCATGGTTGAAAATTGGGCTCCTCGGTCCAGATGCTCGAAGGTATTTAGGCACCTGACTCCTATTGCTTTCAATGGGAGTTAGATGCCAAAACACCTTCAAGGATCTGAGCCCCCCGTGTCTATTCAGTACTGGATTTCTCCACTGCTGGTACCTAATCTTGGGAGGTACCACTGGACTCTCCCACCAGACCCTGGGAATCAGTGGCTGCATGACAGTGTAGATGGTGGATGGTTATTCTCGTGGAGGACCGATGCTATGGTGCACTGCAAATTTCCTGTCTGTGCGTGTCTGGCAGGCATCCCCCCTATTGTGTGTTGTTGCACATAACCCGAGCTGGCGCCTTACCTGGGCAATAATGTGCCTGTTGAGTCACACTGTGCAACCTGTAATTCCAGCCCTAAGTGCTAGTCTGGGTGATGTTTAGCATCAGATCCCCCTTGCGTTTTGTTTGCTGTGGCTCACCTGCCATCTCCCTCTGGGCTCCAGGCTGCCTGGGAGTGTGAAGACGCCTGTCTGGTGAAGGGACCATGGGTCACAGGGAGGTTCCCGTCTCCCCCTGCCTGCTCACAGCCTCTTAAACGCTTGGCGTGCAAATCCCATTAGCCTAACCCCACATTATCGGCATTTGCCGATTTTCCTCACCTCAAAATGAGGGCTTGTGCCCACTGCAGGTGGCTCGAAGGGCAAGTGGGCACAATTCGCTGCCTGGCCTGGGCTCCTGGGAGGACCATTAAATACCTGCGTGGCACAGAAGCCCCTTTATTGCACCTTGTTGCAGCAGAGCTGCTGTGCTCTCTCCCTCCCACGCAGCCAGCTGAGTGCCTCAGTGTCCCATCAGGCCATGGGCCCCGATGTGGGGCTTACGGGGAGAACCTAGCAGGCTGGAGAAAGGGGTTTTGATTTCTTTTCCTCGGCCTCTAGAGAGGAGGCGGCTCGTCCCTCCTTTCTCTCCTTTTCTCTCTCTCTCCTTCCCCCTCTTTTGTTTGCTCTGCCTCCCTGCCCTGTTCGTACAAAAGCACACGTGGGCCCCAGCTCCAATGTTCTGAATCCACATCCAGATCTAGACTTCCTCCCCCCTCCCAACCACTTCGGGGACTGTTTGGACCTGGGGAGTTGGTTCTGGTCCCTCTTGACACCCCAGGGACAAGCAGAACCAGAATGTTCAACATGCAGGAGCTCCCGTTAAGACCAATGGAGAATCCCTCCCTCTCCGCTCCCCACACCCCATTGAGAAGAATGGGAGCTGCTGGGTGCTGGGCACTTCATATACATGCCTGGCTGGGCGCTGAGCAATCTGACCCCTGGAATGTGCCCCCGGCCCCAGGGGCAAATCATCTTTCCCTTTGCTGGAGAGAAAGACCCCACCACCACCGCCACCCTGCAGCCTGTGTCTGGGAGGAGCGTTTCTGGGTTGGGACGTCTTTGTCCCTTCGGTCCTTTTCAAGCAATCAGCTGGGAGGGATGAAGCAGACAGACCCCCCGCCCTTTAGGTCCAGTAGACATGGAGGTTGAGCTGAGTGGATCATAGTGAGTCTTGTTCTGAGTGGATCAGTGACTCCTGACGGCAAAGCCGCGTTCCCACCCAGGGCTGCATCTGTATCAGACAGGACAAGGCAGGCTGCGTGGTCCTGCTTGGCAGGCCCCTCAGCCAGGCTGTGACCCTCACTCATCTCCTCCCCCCAGACTCACTGTGTGATTAGGACCATTGCAAGGAGCCTTTAGTGGGTGGTCCCCTGGCTTGTTTACAGTCCTGAGTCTTAGGAGCGCAGCAGGCTCCCTTAAGCCCCCATCTGTGCAGCTGCCTCCTAGCCCAGCGCTCATTCCAGCCACGGCCTGGCCCTGGTGGAGGCTTGGAGCTGATTAGACACAAGAGCAGAGCAGCACCTCCGTGCAGGGTCGGGCAGCATGGATCCTCTCCCTGCTCAGAGCTTGGGACAAATCCAGCTCTGATCTCAGCTGTTAAGTTCCGTGGCGTTTCAATTGCTTGGACCAGAGCTGAACGGGGACTTTGATCTTTAGCCTCCCGGGGGGGACCCCCTCATTCCCAGGTTACTCTCTGGGGAACCCCCCTCTGGACTCAGCTTCCCTCAGGAGCCCCCAGATTGTCCATCTTGGTGGGATTCTTCTGGCCGAGCTCTCCAGACCCACTCAGCGGCGAGACAACGGCTCACGCTGGTGAGGTGGAGAGGCTCATGGGAGCCAGAGGGTCTGTTCACAGTTCTCTGCCCTCCCAACCAGCAGCTGATTTGGAGTCAGCTGATCAGGCCTTAGCAACCAGGGATTGGGGGAACCATTTGTCAGAACCCCCTGACAGAGCTATAGCTCCATTTGTGTCCGTCTCTAGTCACCCAGAGAGTGGGGTCTAGTGCTGAGAGCTGGGAGCCGGGAGACCTGGATTCTCTTCCCAGTGTGACCTTGCACAAGTCGCGTCCCCTCTCAGTGCCTCGTTCTCCCCATCGGTAGCATGGGGATGACACTTAGTGCACAGCACTGGGGACTGTTGGGCTTAGTCCATCCATGTCTGTAAGTGCTTCCTTGGACGCAAAATGCCAGTATCATTTCTGAGCCCTGAGCTTGGGATCAGTCAATATGTCAAACCTCAGCCTCAGATTAGAGAGAGGGAGGCTGCTGGGAGACACAGACGTTGTTCTCCCACTGACTCCCTGGGTGGCCATGGGCAAGTTACTTCACCTCTGTGTGTCTCAGAGTTCCCCATCTGTGAAACCAGGATAACAATACTCACAGGCTGTTGGGAGGGGAAATTAGTGTCAAGCCCTTTGAAGAGATGTAAAGCTCTGTCTAAACACGAAGTATTATTCTTACAGGAGGGGCCAAGGCAGGAGGGATAGGTAGTGTCCCTCGGTGCCTTAGATTCGGCCAGTCTGTGCCCAGAGGAAGAGGAGGAGTTTGTGAAGCTCTGAGTCTAGATTAGATGAAGGCTGAACAGGAGGCTGGGAAGCAGGCAGGGGGGTAGTGGACTTGTTTCTGGCGCACACCCTCATGCAAAGGCACATGCTGCCCTTTGCAGCCTGTTTTTCCATGGGCAGGAATCTTATCAACAGCCCTGGTGGCTTCAGGGTTGTGGAGATACCAAGATATGTATCACCTTTCTTGGAGCGACTATCCCTCCAGCTAGAGAAGGTGAGTTACATTGGGAGAGGGGGGAGGCGCCAGTGAAGAATATCTTCCTTTCTCAGTCACTTGCCCCACTCCCCCATCCATGCTCATGTGCCCTCTTTCTTTTTGACCAGGGGAGTTTGCAGGTGCGTACAGGTTCCTCAGAGAGTGTCCAGCCTCAGTCTGTTGTGAGCTATCAAACCTTAAAGTCACATCATTATGCTTGCAATCGTGCATTCTCCCTCTTCTCCCTGCTTTGACTGACATTTTAGCTGTTGGTGTCTTGGGAAGGATTAGCAACCGATGCCTTATATCATCGAAGAGTTCAGAATCCCAGCTCTCAAAAGGCACGGAGCATCCCCCTCTAACTGCAGGAGATGGTGAGAGATTAGTTGGTAAATTCATTCCAGGACCACAGCCGGTGTAGGACGGGACGGAAGCAAGACTGTAATCAGAATGGCATGAGATTACGATCTGCTATCTTGCAATCCGACCACATTACTATAAGGCACAGCAAAGCAGGGGTCCTGGGTGATCTAATGGCACAAAGATATCAGCTCTGGTTGATGAGATGTCCGTTGGGGCTGGCATTGATTGGTTTGTTTGGCACTCATCTAGTTTCCCATCCAGGACATAACACCAGGTGACTCTCTAATCCCGTGTGATTCCGTATGCCTGGCCAGCTGCCCCTTTGGTGACAGTGTGTCTAGGAGAGGCCAGGTTTAACTGCCCCGCTGGGATCAGGAGGGGTGGGGACATGGAGATGGCAGCCATTAACCCGGCCTGCTGGCGCTGAGCTCAGGGCTGAATCAGCAGAGTTTCGGCTTTTGTCATGTCCTCATTGTGCTGCTGGGTGAGTCATTTCCCCAGGTCGGGCACTCCACGCTCTCTGCTTCCTGCTCCCACTCTAATCCGACAGCTCAGGGGGGATATTTTTTCCATCAGGTTTATTTGTGTTTTCATTGAAGCTGTTAGGTCTCGGATTCCTTTGTTTCGGAAACGAGATGGTCTCACGGATTGATCCCCCCCGAATGCCTCGCTGATCCCCTCCTGCACCGAACTCCCCAAGCCACCTCCAGAGGTGACCTTGGAGAAGGTGGGTAGGAGGGAGGCTCCCATACATTCAGGGGGATGCCCGGCAAAATAAGCTACCATCACTCCCAGCATCCTTTATCTTTCAGCTGTACTGTTCTCTTCCACCCAACCCTCTCTTGCACCCACGCAAATATCTGCTCTGAATCTGGCCCCTGCTCTCAGCCTCCGGGAGGGATGTTCCCACAGAGGTGATAGCAGGGGCGTGTCAAGGGTAAAGTTCCATCCTGTAGGGGGTGCTCTTGCCAGGCCCCGTGTTTGCTCATCTGCATTGCCTTCCCTGCATCACCTTCTGGCCGATGGACTCCTAAGGGAGGGCATCTCGCTTCAGCTCGCCTGCCCAGACTCCGCCGTTCCCTCCTGTGTGCAGTTCAGTGGAGAACTGGCAAGAGAGCGATCCCCGTGAGCAGCTCATCGGTAGGCCCAGGGGACGACCCCACCTGAGCCCGGGTGCTACCCCTTCCCCGCCCCTTGCCCACACGTGACCCGGTTTCCGTAGCAAAGACAGCTCCTCGGATAGAGTTCTGGTTCCTCTGCACCGCTGGGATCCCGCTACTCAGCCACGCTCCGTGGTAATAATTATGCCTCAGAGGAAATGACCCTCTGGAGATGGGTCAGGGGAAACGGAGGGGACAAGGTGTGGAGATAGAGACGGGAATACACCAGAGGAGAATGGGAGGGGGGTGGGGGTACAGGGCTGGTTGAGGGTTTGAGGGGTGAGGGATACAGGTCAGTGGAAGGGAAATGTTAGAGTCAGTCTGAGGGGCACCTTTCAGAGGAAGCCTGGGGCTGCTGTGGGGGGGCTAGGGGAGACAGAAGGGTTGGGTAAAAATGCGGGATATGGAGTCAGGGGAGGGCAGAGACAAGCTGGCAGCTCATCAGCGCTGAGGGGTGCAGTTCATGTGGAGTGAAGGGGTGCAGAAGGGGAGTGAGACGAAGAGGCTGAGTGGGAACTGGTGAGATGTCGGGCACAGGAAGCCCCAGGCTGGCTCGGGCAGCCGTGTTGGGTCGAGCAGTGACGCTCAGCATGGGTCAGGCAGAGGCGAGGGGCAGTGCTGCTACCCGCTCTGGGGTGGGAACTGGCAGAACTAGCTGAGGGATTAGCTGGCATGCTCGCGGGGCGGGGCCAGCGCTGGGAGCGGGAGCGCGGACTGAGGAGCCTTTGTGCTTTGCTGCTGAGCTTTGGCTTTCGTAGCTTTATTGCAGGAAGGCCCGGCCCAGCGCTGTGTCAGCACTTTCACCTGGAGCCCGGCTCTGCCAGCCTTCCTGCTTCCGCCCGAGGGAGCATTCGTCTCCCATTCACACTGGGCGAAGCGGCTGCTCTGAAGTCAGTGGACCCAGAGCTGTGGGAAAGCCATGGGAGTGGGTGGAGAATCACTATAGTGAGTCTAGTCTGCAGTTCATTTTCTAGAGGGGTGCCATTTGCCATTCACAGAAGTAGGAAACTTGAGAGGCTGTGTGGCCTAGTGGATAGGGCTGGTTCTCAGGAGACCTTGGGCCTATTTCTAACTCTACCACTGACCTGTTGTGTGGTCTTGGGCAAATCACATCCCCTCTCCCTGTATCTGTTTCCGTCTTGTATATTTAGCCTGTAAGCTCTTGGGGATGGGGGCTGTCTCTTACTGTGTCTGTGCAGTGCCCAGCACAACGGAGCACTGATCTTGGCGGGGTCTGTAGGTGCTACCATCAGAGCAGTCATCACAATAGTGCCAGGAAAGTTATAATAAAGCCTTGAGGGGAATTAGTGGAAAATCAAAAAAGATCCAGGGCAGATCTTTCTTTCAGGATTCAGTGTTGACTGATGGCATCCGGGCGGAGATTGAAGTTTAGCCACCAGGCCGGACCAGCCTAGACGTGCTTCCTCTCCATTGTACCTCAACCTGGGTCTGTTTCCATTATCCGGTACCATTAGACTGCCAGCAAAGGGGCCAGATGTGAGGTGGTTTTGTGATGTGGACACTCCTTGGAACTAGACAGAGACCTACCAAAAAAATTCACTTCACTCGAGGCCACTGGCCAGCCATCAGCTGGTGACATCTCTGTCGTCATGCCTGACCTACTCTGGCTATGAACCGGTGACCTCGAGTGAAAGGGGCTGTGTATCCCATTAGCAATCCCAAGCCAAGATTGGTCTTTCTTTTCTGAGAGGGATTTGAACTGAAGCCAGAGGCGGCATTGTAAGCCACGCCACTGAATCTGCAGCGCCTTGATGTCATATAGCTGTGGGAGGCAATGCCTTAGCTTGCAATTTTCTCAACTTGTCCCTGCCATGATCTTAATGTTATTTCAACCCAGTCTGGACATTTTGCAGTTGTATGCCACTGTGTCACCTTCAGTGGCAATCTTGCCACACTATCTCCCTAGCTATCTCTCTGTCTTATTACTAATGCGCCTCTTGCATGGCTGTCTAAGCACTACTGTCTAATCCCTCTGGTATCTGAGCTCGCAAGCTAAGCAAGGTTGAGGTGGATCAGTATTTGAATAAGAGACCTCCAATGAAGGGCTGGTGTGCTGCAGGAAGTGGTGCATTGGTGATTCATTAGGGAGCACTCTCCTTTCTCAGCCAGCAACCAGCTGGTGACTAAGCATGGCGTGGTGAGAGCGGTGCCTGTCGGAAGAGATGTAGAAAGAAGTTTCTAACGCCTAGTGATCAGTTAAAATCTCCTGGGCATTTTTTTTTTTTTTTTTGGTACTTTTTTTGCAAGAGGAAGGGTGTTAATCCCAGTGTCTTGGCCATGTCCCAGCTCAGGTAATTACACCCTGCCTCTCAAAATTCCCCACGTGGTTTCAGCTGGATTCAAGATTCTTTATTACTTCCCATCCTCCCTAGACCATGTGCAGTGTTGCTGTGGGCTGTTAGATGCTGCTGCATTCTGCTCCAGAGGTGGCTGCATTTCAGTGCCAAGTGACTTGATCTTCGTGTATATATAGGACCACACCTACAGAAGTCAATGGGAACTGTGGGTGTACAGAGCCTCTCAGGACTGGGTACTAGAGAAAAGTAAAAAATTAACACATTATAAATAAACATAGGCTGTAGTGTAGACATAGCCTGAGACACAAGGGCCTTTGCATCTCTGACCTGTCATAACATTTGTGTCAGCAAGGTACACAAAGATATTGCCACACCATAGGGGAGTCTCACCAGGCTGATGCCAAGGGCTGTTTCAACGCCTTAGGGGCAGGAAGGATATCTGGGAACGGGCGGGAGAAATCCATGGCGGTTGGGCCAATGTGAAGTTGTGCAAAGCAGCGTGAAGTTCACACGGTTCTTACTAACAAAGAGCGATCAATTGGGTACACGACAGTGCACCAGAGCGTCAATCTGCTGTCTCCAGCGATCGCTGGATCGTCTACAGCAGTGGTTCCCAAACTTGTTCCACCGCTTGTGCAGGGAAAGCCCCTGGCGGGCCGGGCCGGTTTGTTTACCTGCCGCGTCCGCAGGTTCAGCCGATCGCGGCTCCCAGGGGCCATGGTTTGCTGCTCCAGGCCAATGGGAGCTGCTGGAAGCGGCGCGGGCCGAGGGACGTACTGGCTGTTGCTTCCCACAGCCCCCATTGGCCTGGAGCAGCGAACCGCGGTCAGTGGGAGCTGCGATCGGCCGAACCTGCGGACGCGGCAGGTAAACAAACCGGCCCGGCCCGCCAGGGGCTTTCCCTGCACAAGCGGCAGAACAAGTTTGGGAACCACTGGTCTACAGAGCTCTCTGAGTGGGAGGCGAGACTCTTGAGGGGCAGTATATTAGGCAGCCATGTCCGCAAAGCACGGTGCTATCCCTTTCGTTCAAGTGGGAGATGCTCTTGTTCTTAGCACTGCCGAGCCCAGGTTCCAGGTGATGGTGCAGGGCTTGGCAGGCGCCAGAGAGCAGTGCTGGTGGCTGCTAAGAGGGCTGTCTCATGGGAGGGGCTGGGGAAGGAAGGAGTCCCTTGGTTAGAGGGTGGATGTGTTGGTGCAGCAGGAGGGATGGGGGTAGTTCAGTGGGTCTCTTAGAGCCTGTTCTTCTATCCTAGCCCAACACTCGGGGGCCTCACGAGACCAGACCCAGCTATTGCCTGGGACGCAGGGGAAGTATGAGCCAGGGGACCCCTGCACGCATCCTCCTCCCGCCACGCCCCTCCTAGCTCCCTGCTGATGCCGGAGGGTGCAGCCGGCTCGGTGCTGAGCACAGCTGCCGGAGCGCTGGAGCCTCACGTGGCCCAGCGAGTGTCTGGAATGAGGCTCCGGGAGAAAAGACTCCACACGAAGCACTTCGGAAGCCAGGGCGGGGAAGTGGGGCCGAGGTCTCGGCTAATGAAGTCAGGGCACCGGCATGTCTCCAGCACTCAGCTAGGGCTTTTTGGCCCTAGAACTAGGAAGGAGGGCGCAACTGGGCATGCTCTGATGCTACTCAGTGCTCTGCCTAGCTAGCTGGCTGCCGCCCGGGCAGAGGCAGGGACAGGTCAACAGGCTCTTGGCGATCTGGCACGGGAGCAGCAGAGCTGGACATGGGCCCACCCCTCCGACTCCCGCATCACACACACCCTGGGCTCTTCCAGGCCTCTCGAGAGGCTGACTGGGGCTTTATCTTCTCTCCTGCATGTGCGCACTCTCTGATTCCCATCAATAATTTGTGCATTGGCCCTGATGAATTATTGAGTGTGCACTGGGCCAAGGGGAGAGAAGCCATCCAGTCTCAGTCACCTTGCAAGCAAACGCCCTCGAGGGCAGCTGGCTGCTCCGCGGCAGCCAATCTACACTCTGGCTGCAGGTTTAGGTTGGGGAGCAGAGGGAGGTCGTTCGTGTTCGCTGGTAACTTGCAAAAAGCCTTGGCTCCGTCTGACCTCGTTCTCGGTGATGCGAGCCGGGATTTGGTGTTGTCGCTTGGAGTGGAGGTGGGGTTGTTTCCCCACATGGGATCTGGGGTGCTGCAAGCCAGGAGGGGTCATCAGAGGAGAGGTTATCTCCTCTCCCAAAGCAGCCACCAGCGTTCAGACACCTTGGGAGGAAACATGATTTCCGCGTACTGGTTGTTTTCTTGTTATATTTTTCCCCCCTGCAGCCTCTGACAGTTAGGAATGTGTTTTTTTTAAAAGCAGCTGCATGTAGAAGCCTGACTTCCAGCCGGGCACGGTGCCCATCTGGATCCTCAGCCGGCCTCAGTCAGAATGGCTTCTTTGGCGTGGCCACACTGCTTTCTGCCGGCCGTGGATCCAGCCCTCCGTGTCTGGGAGGTGAGGGGGCCCCCCTGTCATGGGGGATCTGGCAGCTGCTTCTTGTTCTACACACGTTGGAGATCAGGATCAAATTTAACATTATCCAGGTCTCTGCCATCTTGCTGGGCATGGGTGCAGCCATCATGTTCCATGTCCCTCTGCCCTAACCCCTGGTTCTGTGCGGCCTGCTACACCATATCCCTGTATCCTAGGACCTCATGCTCCATGACCCTGATTCCCAGCCACTCCAGCTCCATTTCCATGTACCCCAGCCCTTGCCCTCTGCCCAGTGCTGTTTCCCTTTATCCCAGCGCTCGTTCTGCTCTGTTTGCATGTCCCTGCGTCCGTTCCACTGCCATGTGCCCGGGACCCTGCTGCTCCCTCCCCATGACTCCAGGCTTGGAAAGATCCGGGCAGGGGAGAGAAGGCTATTTTCCGTGGCAGAATAGCAAGCCAGGCTGAATGCCCCGGCCTGGGAAGTGTACTGCAGTTCCAGCTCTTCGAAGAACCTGACCAGTTTTGTAAGGATCCTTAATTAGTTTCCTCGGACATTGCCGGGAACAGAGCTCGGGGTAATGGAATGGAATTAACACAGGGGAAATTGAAGCTGAATATCAAGAAAAGCTTCCTGAGGGTATCCACCTGTCTGTCTGTCTGTGTATCCTATTCCTCATCATTATCATCATCCCAATGATATTTCTAAGGTGCCTGTCACCTTAGCATCTGGCCTGTGGAAAAGCATCCCTTGGGCAGTGATGGAAACTCCGTTACTTTAGGCCACCCATCCCCTTGCCATTGGGACATCGCTCCTCTCCCTGCAACTGCATTGGCAGGGAGGTGCCCCAGAGAACCCCGGAGGGTTCTTCTGTGTCTGACTTCCATGATTCTCTGGCCAATCACTCGCTTTTCTGGCCCTTGTGGTGAGGAGTCCAGCCTCGGCAAGGAGTGTGGTTTTCCGCTGTCCATTCGCCGAACTGAAAGCGAACATGGCCTCTTCCTCTTCTGTTGGTCTTTGGAAAGCTGGGCTTGTGAGGAACAGCTGAAGCCTGTAGGGTCACAGAGCTTATGCGGAACCGGAGCCAGCTGCACCATCGCCCAAGCCCCGGAGCCAACAGCTCACTTTGAGAACCAGAGCTTGTTGAGGGAGGTTTCTCACTGGTGGCTGAGCCTACCTGCCTGTGCTGGCAGTGCTTCAGAAGAAGGTGGGGCTGGGGCTGATGAATCCATCCTCCCCAGGCCTTGGGAGCAAGAGGGAGTGCTTAGCACACCTACATGCAGGCAGCAGTGAGCCGTGCAGGCGTCTGTTCCCAGGACCTTTGTTACGTGACTGTCTCTGCTAGCCGGCAAGCTCCCACACGCTCTCCGGGGCTGTAAACACTTCAGAGCTGGGATGCTTGCAAGGCTCTGGCTTACCTCTGCAGGTGCAGCCAGTTCTGCAAGAGGCTTTCTCACCTGGAGGGCAGAAGGATCATAGCATGCAGCCCGACGAATTGGCTGCGCCGCATTTCCCGCCTCCCTCGAATCCCGGCTTGGTATTAGGAAGCACGGTGCTGCTCTTTGCCCTCGTAGCGTGCTCCATCACCCAGTGCTCCTTGTGCTGCTAAGGGGGCCGCTGTTCATAACAGGTCCCAGATCTCTGCCCCCTGGTTAGGGGGTGCTGTGCTGAGAGCTTCATTGCCCAGACATTCTTCATCCATCTCAGTCCTGCTGCCATTCCCTTCCTGACTCCGGCTGGTCCTATCTGTCATTGCCCCCGCGTGGCATCGGGAGGTGCAGTGCTGCTGGGGGTGCTCTGCTCGGCATCAGCTGGCTCCGTCTCCTCCCACACCAAAGGGCTGCTGTGCAGCTCCCAAAGTAAAACGACATTTGCAGAGCTGCTCTGCGGGGTCATTAGCTGGATCTAAAGGCCAAGAGGCGCACGGTGGCACCTCACGTCACCAGTGCCTGGTGCTCCCCGGCTGCACACACCCAGTGCCTTTCAGTGACTCTTAGCAGAGCATTAGGCAAGCACCTATTCCCTGGCGGTGCTGAGTGACTGGCAGGGGCATGAAGCCTGGCTGAAGGAGAGAGCCCGTACTCAGCCCAGAGGAAGGGTGTTGAGGCTTCATTGTTGCCCTGCTGTGGTCTACGGGTGAAGTGTCAGTGCTGGGCAGGTTTTGTTAAGATCCCTTCTGGGCTCAGCCGGCCCGCGGCGAGGGCTGCAGACTGCAGGAGGGAAGCAAGTGCAGTCGGCTTTAAACAAAATGCTGGGAGTGAGCATGTGCCTCCGTGAGGACGTGTGTGTGGATGTGTGTTTGAGAGGGGGAACCCCTGTCTGTGGATGTGTGTGTGTGTGTGTGTGTGCCTGCGTGTGAGCGAGGAGAAGTGTGTGCCTGAGTGAGGACGTGTGTGTGTGAAATTGGAAATGTGCGAGTGTGTGACAGAGGACACGTGTCCATGAGGGATTGTATGTGGAAGGATAGATGTGTGTCTGAGGACGTGCATGAGAATATGTTTGAGAGGACACTGGGTTAATGTACACGTGTGTGTACTTGGGGTGGGAGCCCGTGGGGAGCTAATTCTGTTTTGCACTCACTTGGACCTAGTTGGACATTAGAGGAGTGGGAGTGCAGAGGCCAGACTGTTTCTAGCCTTGGCTCTGACAGCAGCAGTATTGATGCCCTTGCACTTAGCAGCAATGGCTTTGAATGGCTGTGTGTGCTGACCATGAAGATATTCTGTCTCCATTTCTCCTACATCCCTCCCTCTCTGTCTCCTGACCCTCCCTTCCTCTCCATCACCCTTTCTTGTCCTTCTTTCTTTTTACCCCTTTCTCTCCTCCTACCCTTTCTCTCTTTCCCTGGGCTCCCTCTCTCACACTCTGCACACATGCGTTTCAGCCTCCTCCGTGAGGGAGTGAGCAGAACCAGCTTTTCCAGTTCTCTGCACCTTGCTCTTCCAATACATTTTTAATATAAATACCAGCTGTATAATTATTGGAGCGTTATCTCTAAACACACAGATTAGAGGAAGATGTGGCAGCAGCCATAGATGAATTTAAATGTTGATCTTGTGAGAGACTTTATTTCCCACTCTGTAGAGGGAGGAATCACCTGGGACAGAAGAATAACCATTAAGAATATGCTACGCTTCTGCTGAGCGCCTTTCATCTCTGTGTTACAGAGCCTGTGTCTAGGAATGGCTTCATCTGCCTCTAAAATGCAGCCACCTCTGGGGTGGAACGAGGCAGCAGTTTGCCATCTGACAGCAACAATGCACAACAGGAAAGGAAAGGTCAGGAAGTGAAAAATAGAGTATCTGGCTGGAGCAACCTGTGTGCCTGGGTGTTCTCATAACCCTGTTCTTCAGATTTGCTCTGAAAATCACAAGTCTAGGTCTCAATGAGAGTATCTCCACTGACCTTAATGGGAGTTGGAGCAAGCCATTAATCTGCATGGGCTTGTTTTCCTCTGCATGTGTGTGTGTGTGTGTTTTTTGAGCACACACACACGTGCATGCATGTGTCAGTTTGCAAGTGTCTTTTGCACCCTGGGGATGGATCAAATGCTACCAACAAATCTTCCTGAGTAACTCCCCTTGCTTTCAGTGAGCCACCTGCAATGTCCTGAGAGCGGAGTTTGGCCAAGCATGTAGCTGGATGCGCACATGTAAGTTCATGTGTGTACAGTGGGTACCTGGTGATGTGGTTCCCCCATGCCTAGAACAGTCAATGTGTCTGTGCATGTGTGTGATGGCGCGGGGTGTGTGGTGTGTGGATGTGTGCGAAGGGTATGCTTATATAGCCATGTGTGTGCTGTATATTTGCAGTAATGACTAGTGGCATGTGATATGTTTCCCAAGTGTAAAAGCAGCAGCTTGTTTGTCCATCCCCAGGCCGTCAGGGGATGGTCACAGGGCACCACATTAGCCATTGGACTCTAGACCTAACTGGGTGGCTACGGGCGGGAAGGGAGCAGCAGACCTCACTGGCCGGCATGGCTGGGGGATATCAGCCCTTATCGAACAGCTGTTGTAGGTGGGGTTGCAGTTTGTTATACAACAGCAGTGGGGCTGGCTCCCCCAGAGACTGACGTGGGTCCCAGCCAGCCCTGGCTGCAGAGGGCTCCATGGCGTTACATCGGGGTGGATTTGGCCCGGAGAGTTTTGTTATGTGACGCTATGTCCTGCGCTGGGGACGGACCTCTGGAGTCCAATAGCTCTTGGCTAACTGGAAGGCAGGCGGCAGGGACCATAAGCCCCCAACGTCCATAGGGCGGTGCGCTCTGCAATCAAATGCTGTAGGAATTGGCCCAGTGTATCGACTGCCTGACAAATTCCTGGGGCAGCTGAAATTCAGGGGGTGGTCACAGAACGTCAGCTCCTTGCCTGCTATGCACCAAGGGGTTCCAGAGACCAGGATCCCTTCGTTCCTCTCTCTCTCTTTCTCAATCTCATCCACGTCTTCCCTGCTCTGTCATTGCAGGGCTCCGGGCTCAGACCGTCCTGGTCAATGACACAGTCTCGGGGTTCATCGGGATGGACGTGGTCCTTCACTGTAGCTTCACCAACCCGCTCCCCAGTGTGAAGATCACGCAGGTCACGTGGCAGAAGGCCACCAATGGCTCCAAGCAGAATGTGGCCATCTACAACCCCGCCATGGGGGTCTCCATCCTCTCCCCCTACAAGGAGCGCGTGACCTTCCGTAACCCCTCCTTTAAGGATGGCACCATCCAGCTGTCCCGGCTGGAGCTGGAGGATGAGGGCATGTACATCTGCGAATTTGCCACCTTCCCAACCGGCAACCGGGAGAGCCAGCTGAACCTCACCGTGCTGGGTAAGATATAGCCATTGCCTTGGGCCGGATGCTCAGCCCGTATCACTGCCCTGGGTCAGAGTCACCCACCGAGCGCCTTCTGGAACCTGGGACCAGCGACCTAGGACTCCCTGAGGCTCTGGTGGGGGGAATCCCTTGGTTTAAATCGCACCCACAGAGCTCTTTCTCCATAATCTGGCATTGCCAGGAGCACGGGGAGGCTGAACTAGTTTGCTAAGTGGCTTGAGAGTCCCAGATGAAAGACACTAGAGCGATACAAAGCATTAGTAGGGTTCCTCCCTGGAGCTCTCTTAGCCTGGGTTTGTGGGTAGAGAGACCTTGGCCTAGGATTCCCCCACAAGGCTCTCTCTAACCTGGGCTTCTCGGGGAAGGAGAGAATTCAACTGTCCATCCAATGTATCGCCACCCTTCTTCATGACCTGCAGCCTGGAGGGTTGGATCTCCAGTGGGTGAGGTTCAGAGAAGCTCTGCTGAGACTGCAGGAAATTTGCTCGAGCTCTGGATCAGGCCAGGGAGAGCCCAGCTATGGGGCTGTACTGCTGGGTGTCCTGGGGGTTGGGAGCCGTGGGGATTGGTGGTGATTTTATAACCTCTCCCTGCTCTGCTGTCTCTTTGTAGCCAAGCCCACCAACCGGATGGAGGGCACCACCCGGCCCCTCGTAGCCAGATCCGGCAAGACGGAAAAGATCCTGGTAGCCACCTGCATGTCCTCCAATGGGAAGCCGCCCAGCACCGTCACCTGGGACACAAAGCTCAAAGGGGAGGCGGAGTTCCAGGAGATCAAGAACAGCAACGGCACCATCACGGTGATCAGCCGGTACCGCCTAGTGCCGAGCCGGGAGGCCCACCGGCAGCAGCTCATGTGCGTGGTCAATTACCAACTGGACCGTTTCACCGACAGCATGACCCTCAATGTGCAGTGTAAGTGAGAGAGCAACGAGGCCAGGCCAGCTGCCAAGGCCTGGTGTCTTGACTGAATATCCCCCGGGCAGGGAGGGTCATGAGCTTGCTGCAGGGGTGGAGACCAGTGCCGGGCCCTCCTTGGGGTAGAAGAGAACAGCGTGATCTCTTGGAATAACCACTCACCCTCCCTCCCTCTCTCACCCACTCCTTCCTTTTGCCCGTTCTTTCTCTCCCTTTCCACCTCTCCCTTCTTCCTGTCTTCCTCTCTAATGTTCTCTGTCCCCATCTCCCATTCTCCTGCATTCCCACTGTTCCTCCATCCTTCTTTTCTGTGTTTTCACCCCCATCGCTGTCTCCTCATTTCTCCTTTTCCCTTCCTCTCCCATTTCCTTCCCCCTCCCCTCCTTTCTCCATCTCTCTTTCTTCTACCTCCCCCCCCCGCCCTGTTTCTTGCCTTCCCTCTCTCCCCTGACAGATGAGCCAGAAGTCACCATCGAGGGCTTTGACGGCAACTGGTTTTTGAACCGGAAGGATGTGAAACTGACGTGCAAATCCGATGCCAACCCCCCTGCTACCACCTACCAATGGAGGCTGTAAGTACCCCCAAGGCATCCACACCAGTGCCTTTCCAGGCGGATGGACTCACGTGGCCTGACAGCTGAGATGACACGGATGGGGCTGGGGATTGGTCTGAGCCCCAGCATGTCTGCCTGGCATGGGCAAAGATTTCCAGGTCTGCTCACAGCTCTTCTAACAGGCTCTGTGGGGGATGGGGAGCTGAAAAGGTCACGGTCCCCTTCTTAGGGGACCATGATCCCCTTCCCCCAGGATTACATCCCCTCCCTGCTCTCTCGGGTTATTCTCCTGCCCACAGCCTCCTCCAGGCCCAGCACTTGCCAAGGGGAAGAGAATTCAGACCCAGTGGGCCCTGCCATCTCCGATGGAGGGGAACAGGCAACAGGCAAGGAGCTTGCAGCTCCCTCCCGCCCCTCTCGGCCCCGGTTTGCATTAATTAGGCACCATTGCCGGTCAATCTGACAAGGACCCGACAGCGGGGAGAGCTGGGCTGCGAGGGCCGTTGAACTGCGGCGGCAGGAGGATCCCTTGATGCACAGGAGAAAAGCAGAAAACGCTGCTGCCCTGCCCCTGTTGTGTTCATGGTGGCTGGGAGATTGATCCCAGCACAATGAGCTGCGCAAGCGACACCCGGGAGTGAAGGGCTGCAGGTGAGCATACTTCCCTAGCAAACCCGGGTGCATGGTGCCAGCTGCAGGCTCCGCTGGGGCATGAAGACTCCATCTGCCAGCCCCTTTCCAGTGCGGAGACGGAGCATAGCTGTGACGTGTCCAGACGCAGACATGCTCTCCGGGGCCCCAGGAGAAGAGACGCCCTTTGTTGCATGGAGGTTGAGCAGGTGGTGGGACACACATAACTCCATGGCTTCCCTTCAATCTTGGAGGCTCTAGCTCCATCACTGGACCTGACGGAGTAACCCAGCTGTCACTCCATAACCTCTGAGTGTGCATATATGGCAGTGGCCCTTATATAGACCTTCGCATCTCCATGAAGCTGGACAGACATCCAATAATCCTCCCAACCCTCCTATAAGGAGGGTGAGTATTATTCTCCCTGTGCTGCAAGTGGGGAAACTGAGGCACGGAGCGGCATAGTGACTTGCCCAAGCTCACTCAGCGAGTCAGTAGCAGAGCCAGAAAAAGAACCCAGGAGTTCGGCAGTGGTGCGGGGGATTGTCATGTGTGCCTATAGGGATTAAAGAGCACAAGTTCTCTTGACTTTATGCACCTTTGAAAATCTCTCCCTCCAATGAACCTCATTCTAACCAACCTCCCTTTGGCACAGCCCTCCCCACATTTCAGTCATTAAATGGAAGCAATTCAGCCTCCTCCAGGTTGTCAGCTTTGGGCTGAACGCCCTAAAGGGAAGGAGGAGTGAGCCGGAGCCGTTGGGGGTTTAGATGAAAATTGACGGAACCTGGAGTGGTTATTTCTTTTTGCATTCACGGAGCTTAAAAACCGTTCAAATGGATTCTTTTCTCTTCGGCTGGCGCTTGTCATCGGGAAAGCGGCTCTCAAAATGTCTTTGCAGGGAGCCAGAGTTATTCTCTCTCATGTCACTTCCCGCATCAGGCTGCTTGGCTTACGAGCCTGAAGAGGATTCTTCTGTCACCGCCGCCAATTCTTCCCCTGTAAACTCCATGTGGCTCTTGGCACCTCTTGCACCATCACCCAGGGCAGCGCAGAGAGAGGGTTTCACGCGTGATACAGGAGGCTCCAGCGCCCCCTGCAGAGTGGCGTTGGCTCCCGGGGGCTAACATCCTTTGGGCAGTAAGGCCAGCTTCCTGGCGTTAAAGGTGGCCCTGTGGGACAAAGGCTGGCCAAGAGCATAGGAGACCAGGATTCAGTTCCTGCCTCTGTTCCAGGCTTTGTCTGTCACTTTGGGCAAGTCACGTGATCTCCCCATGCCTCAGTTCCCCCTGTGTAAGATGGAGACAATAATACTCCCTTGGTCTGTTTAAATTATAAGCTCTTCAGGGGCAGGCTATCCCTTACTATGCATGCGTACAGCACCTTGCGCAGTGGGGCCCTGATCTCAGCATGGGGCCTCCAGCTGCTGCTGTAACACTAGAGAGAGGCAGACAGCCAGGGTATGAGTAAGACGGGGCCATTTTTTCTCAGCCCGGTGAGATTTCCTAGCCCAGGCCAGGTAGGAAGGGCAGGGGATGCAGGGTTCCATACACTCTGCCTGCTGCGTTTCCCTCAGCAAGACCACTTCAGGTGGCGTATTGGTTGGCATCTGGCATAAGCGCTCCCAACTCCCAGAAGGAGGCAACGCCCTGGAGAATTGTACTCCCTGATGCCAGGCCTGGAGTTAGCCCTCCGTGGCCATGCATTTCGTTACAGTTTTAAAATCTAGAAAGACTAAGGATTCTCCTATCGTCCATGTGTGAGTGTGTGTATCTATGGCCCCCGGTCCCGAGGGGACCACGACTCAGCCACCGGGGGCACAGGCTCGTTGGCTGCAGAAGGAGCTGGGGAGAGGAGATGGGAGAGACAGAGAGAGCAGGCTACTGCGACAAATACCCCTTTGATCCTGTCCTCACCACTCCCTTCCCAGAGGACATACTGGTCAGTGAGGTTTGCGTATAGGTTTATTAAACTGAGAGGGAGTGCTGCAGGGGGAGGAAGGGAAGGGAAAGAAGAGAGAAGTAGTAAAGATAGAGGGAGGGGCATAGAAAGGAGAACAGAGAGATGGGAGGGGAAGAGAGGGGCAAAAGCGCTGTTTGCTTTCTCTCTCTTCCTCCTTGCCACAGACTCTGCTTCCCCGTCAGCTCAGGGCTGCCTATTAGCCTGTTCCCCTGGGAGAGACGCAGGCCAAAGTCTGGGTTTGGAGCTCGCTAACTAACTCTGTTGCTCCCCAGCAGCCAGGCCCTGGGAGCTGCGTGTGCACGGCAGGAGGGATGGGGATGGTGAGTGATGGGGACAGGGCCACATCGCGAGCGGAGCAGCAGCGCTGGAGAGAAATTCACTCTGATGTGTCCCCCCGTGCTGCTGATTAACGTAGAACTGATTCCCTGCTCCCACGTCAGAGCCCAGCCGGACAGGCTGAGAAATCGCTTCCCATGCCTTTCGTTAACCTGCGAGTCGCATTTGCCTGCTTCTGTTCCTGAAGGAGAGGCGGCAAATTACTGGTGATGACACCGCAACCCTGCCTGGAATGGCAATTCACCTCCTCCCCTTCGCTCGCTTTTGTGCAGCGGAGAGCGGCTGCTGATTCCCTCACTTGCTCGTTACAGTATTCAGCACAGGCTTCCCATTCCCCAACTTGACCCTGCGGGGGGAGCCCGTCAACTCAGCGGGCCCCTTGCCTGGAGACCAGGAGGTGCCTAGCCTCGACCCCACCAGGTTCAAGAAGCCAAGCCTTTCTTTTCATAGCAAGGCTGTCCTCCATCGGGCTAGCACAGCTTACTGGCTCTTACCCTCCCAAAACCACCGGTGGGACCATCACCCTAACAGCAACACCTACCGTACGTCACCTCCCAAGCAGCACATGAACACTGAGCTCTCTGAGCCGTTCTTATCCCTGGTCTACCAGAGAGAGCTGGCCGCATGGAGGCCAGGTCTCGGGGAATCTGTCTGACCATTTCTGGGACACTTTGCAAATCTGAATTACGTTCTCCGTCTGTATCCCCCTATACTTCCCACCCTTTTCTTCCTATCCAACTAGATTAAATTGGAGCGGAAATACCACCAGCTCTAGGGCAGCCCGTTCCTTGTATTAGGGATAGAAAAGCCTCCCTACCTGTAATGCTGCATGCAGTGACTCGAGAGCATGAGTTCCAGGCTCAGAGCAGACTGTTCAAAACCAGCATACAAACCCCAAACTGGCTGGGAATACTTAGATTTCACCAACCAAGTATCAAGTGTCAATTCCTCAGGCACTCTAACAGCCTTTACACGGAGTCACAGACAGTCCCCTGGGGTACTCTGATCTATCTCGCCACCCAGGTGAGCCTACCTTTCTGATAGCTGGTCCCTTACACCAGGAATAATATTCAGGTTACTCCCAGTCCCAAAGGACCAGTCACTTACCCCCAAGTCAGTTGCACCTTAGGTCCCACACCAAAGACAACGCTTGTAGCCAATCCTATAATAAAACGTTTACAGATTTATAAAATAGGAACAGGGAGTTATATACAAGGTTAAAGCAGGTGAACATACACACACAAATGAGTTACAATCTTAAGTTTTAAAAGGTAATAGAAGCTTTTATAATAAGCAAGCTCTTCATGCCCTTTAGGGCTAACCCAGGCTATGCAGCTGGGATCTCTTGCCTGTTCCTAGAAACCCTTGTCCCCCAGAGTCTAAGCAGCACAGAGATACAGTATCTTCTTGTTAGGGTTTTTTTTATTCACCTCCTGCCTTAATCTCTGAGCTGCAAACTCAGCTGATGGGAGAATCCACTTGCATGGCTCCTCTTCATGGGGAGGGGAGGGCAAAACAATCAGTGCCTTTTGTCCTCTTTAACGTTGCACACTAGTCCGTCTGGTGTCGATGGACTTTTCCTGTCGGGCAGGACGTAATGCTTTCTGTTGGAGATCAGCACTTCACACTAGCTAATGTCTCTCTCCTCTCTGGTGATTTACACAGTCACAGAGGCTCACCGTACAAGCACTCAAATATTACCTTACAGTATGGGATACAGAAGGTGTAAGTTGAGACTAATGCAGGCAGCAGCTCACGAGCATTCAATACAGTCTAAACTCTAAACATATTCTTATAACTCTAATACCCGTGTTAACAAGACTAACATGCCGAGGGGCCAGACCGAGCCCAGCCATGTGTTTGTCAGTGTTCCATTGAGACACGGGGACCTTGGCATGAGCTGGCCTCTGGTTTGCCAGCCTCACACCCACCAGCTCTGCTGGCAGAAGTGTTTATTTTTTCATTGGGATCTTTGCTCCTGTATTGCAAACCCAGTCTCATTGGTTCTCAGCCCCACAGCTAGATTTGGAATTAGGTCACATTGAATTAGCCCAGCCCTGGTTTTAACAGATGTGGGAAACTGAGACATAGAAATGGTATCATCCTACCAGACAGCCTGCATTAGGATTCAGAATTTGGGAGCCAGGGCACAAGCCTCTCTTTGAGCTGCTATAGCAGAACTCCCGAATAGTACTTGAGGATGCTGGGCTCGAAAGACTGGGAATGGGCAAAAAAAAAAAAGTTGCTAAGCAGGCACACCTGATCAGGGATCAGCTGATTCCCCTATAAAGAGCAGCAGGCCGCTGCAGAAAGGGGATTTTCAGAGAGCCCTAGCAGGAGTATGGAGGCTGCTGGGAGTGACAAGTCCTAGCAGTGAAAGCTGGGACTTGGGGAGCAAAGTACAGGCAGGCAAGGCCTGGGAGTGAGCTGATAAGAGGCTAAATAGATTTGAGAACTTGATTTTGGACGCTGCTAATTGAATAAACCAGAATTTGAGAAGGTCTGGGAATGGGGGTGTGAGTGATTGAAGAAGCCCCTTGCAGGAGGACACTGAGGCAGGGGGCTGCTTGCAGGGCTGGCCTGAGGCCATGAGGGGGTGAGTGAGAGTGGCCCCCTGCTGACAATACCTAGCCCTTTATACAGATTCTTCCTAATGCCCCATCCATCTCTTTACCCATATTCGTGGGGGATTCCGTGTTACACGAGAGCTGACCATTGTGCCAATCAGCAGCCTCCCTCCAGCAATGACCCAGGGGGATGCTTAAGTAGAAGGTGGGAACCCTGCATTATGGGCCTGGTCGGTTGTGCAGCGCTCCACGTTGTGGGGCTGCCAAGCTCTGCGGGAATCAGCTGCCACCAGGGAGTAGTTCTTTATCTGTTCCATGGGGATAATAGCACTTCCCTGCCTCCTGGGCTTCTGAGGGGTGCCAGGGTGACTGGCCCCTTTAAGAGGGAGAGGGATCCAGTGCACCAGGGACTTGTTACCAGCCTGGCGTCTACTCCTGTCTCCCTGAGGCCCAGCTGGGCAGCAGGAAATCAGTCACAGGAGCACTGGACCTGGTTCCCTCTTAAGGGGGCTGGTCACCCATGAGAATAGATGTATTCAAGTTGGAGGCGTTTGGATATTCCTGTAACGGGGCCACGTAAGTGCCCTATGCAGGCTGGCTTCGGTGGGCCCAGGATTAGGCCAGTGCCGAGCGCTTGGGAAAATGCCAACGTCTGGGTGCAGATTTCCAGCTCCCAGGGCCAGGGTCCCATTTGGACCCACAGGCACCAAGGTCGTTACTGGGCTCTTGTGGGCCCACATAAGGGCTCAGAAGCCGAACGGCTGCCAGGCTTGAGGAAGTGGGTTTCCTGTCGGGATTGACTCATGGTTACATAGGATGAGCCAGGAAACTGATGGCAAGTCGAGGAGATGGAGGGTTCTCAGCAGGCATAAACCAGTGCAGCAGCTCCACTGAAATCAACAGATCGTGGCTGGTTTCCCCCAGTGCGGGGGCTGGCCCAGGGTGTCTGTTGGAAGCAGTGTTCAGCCTTTTAAGGCTGGGATTCCTCCCCAAGGTGCCAGCCCATTGGGAGTTGGCTGCATGACTGCCTTTGCATCCCTGCTGAAATGCTAACAGTGCAGGGCATCCACAGGGCCCAATGACTCTGCTGGTCAGTGCCTTGCAGAGCCAGGCCCTGATTCACCCATTGGCACTGGACCAGCAGCAGGCTTCTGTATGCACCACTTAAGTCCCAGGGCATAAGTGAGACTTAAGTGGCACCTAGCCCTTCCGCTGGCTCTCTGCAAAGGGATGAATTTCACCCTTCCTGACTAATGCATTTTCTTTATTAATGGTATTCATGGTCATCCCTTGCCTTATATATATTGTTATTTATATCCATTTCCTATACTAATGCAATCAAGGTACCACTTAATTCCTCTTTTTTTAGTAAGGATTACTTACAGTTAATGCATTTTTTGTAGTGTGGGGGGAGATTACTTAGTAAATGTAATTGCTTAATAAAAGTAATTGCTTTACCTTGTAGCGGTAATTAAGAATGACTGGGATGTGTATTTCTTTCCTTGGTGTATGGATTTTTGGGGATTGTTTGTTTCATGGCTTTCCGAAACTTGGCGCCTGACTCGGTGCTGCTGTTACAGTTTTACATCAGTGGGTGAGATCCTTCGCTGGTGTATATCAGCAGAGCTCCACGGAAGTCAGCGTTGTTGTGCTGATTGTCACCAGTTGAAGATCCGCCCAGTGGGGTTACACTGGCATGAAATGGGAATCGTGCAGTAGCGAATCAGTATCCTTGTGTCTGTTGGTTGCACTGAATGGAAGGCGAGGGGGATGTAAGTGCATTGAAGGCCTGCTAGAGATGAGTCTATGAGATAAAATGATAACCTAACTGCACCCACCCTCAAACCTAATCACTCCTCCCCCCCGCCCCCAAAAATCTGCACCTATTTCCAGAACCACACTGGAAACTGATCCGTTTTAAGGCTCTGACATATTTTGCTGATTTCCCCCACCACCACCCTCTTCTGGTGCCTGGCTGGAACTGGGAGTGCCCCAAATAAGACTAGAAAGATTTGCAGACCCAAGAGGTTTGTCTATGACAGCTCAGCAACCAGGTGGTCAGATCCAGCAAGAACATAAACGGGGGTAAGTTCATGCAAAGGGCCCGATTCTGATAGCTCAATGGTTTTACCCGGTGTAGCTCCATTGACTCCTGATTTATGCCAGTCTGATCCAAAGCCCGCTGAAGTCAGTGCAAGTCTTCCAGCTAACTCCCTTGGGCTTGGGGAGCCCTAGGTGAGATGGGAATCCGCGCTCCAAGCAGGTCAGGGGACAGGCGGTAGTGACAGAGGAGGGTAACTCACGCCCGTTGGCTGCGTTTGCAGATGGAGAGGGATAGACACGCGGAGGTGGTGGAAGGGAATTGGTGAAACAAGGACCTGATCCCCCTCCTGCTCACACCAGGGCTCTGTTGAAGTCAGTGGAGTTATCTAGGCATTCGTGAGTGCGACAGCCTTGCCTGAGCATTGCCCTTTGCCACACCGCGAGACCCTGGGAACCAACCCCAATGCTCTTCCCCCCCGTAGGCTGAACGGCTCGCTGCCCGAGAACGTAGAAGTCCAGAACAACACCCTGTTCTTCAAAGGGCCCGTCTCCTACAGCCTGGCGGGGACGTACATCTGTGAGGCCACCAACACCATCGGCACGCGGTCGGGGCTCGTGGAAGTCAATGTCACAGGTAGGAAAAACTCAGCCTATCCGCGAAGGGGCAGATTGGTGGTGAACAACCAGGCACAGGCTCTTCTCTCGGTTCTTCTAGAGCTCGACTCTCTCTCTCGGGGTATAACCGATAAAGCAAACAGGATCTCCGCTTTGCCCTGCGCTCACGGGGTTTGTTTTCTGAGTGATTTGGGCTTGGATTTCATTTCATGTTTTCTTGGTCTCGCTTCCTTTTATACACGGTGGCTTGTTTGATCTCACCTCCCTTTGTTTTCCTTTCCGCTTCTGATTCAAAGCGAGAGTTGAAGCTGGGATGTGTGGTGAGAAGTGTTGCAGGAGAGGCTTTCTGAGGGGGCGGGAAAGAGGAGTGCCTCCCAACAAGGCAGTGGTCCGACATCTGTGGGTGACTGTTTGTTTCCCGTGTTTGTCGGTTTGAAGCGACTCAGCAGTTTTTTCCAGTTGTGCTGCTCTGTACAGCCGCTAACCCTGCCATCGCACACGAGGCTGAGGAGACAAGCTGTAGGGAGATGGGCCACTTTCTCTAGGCTCCAGGAGGGAGTGACATCAGAGGGCCAGGAGTTAAAATGGTGATGTCATACGGTGTCATGTGAGAAATCAGGCTAGCCACTGAGAGAGGAAGTGGCATCTGGAGATGATGGGTTAACATCAAGAGAGGAGATGACATCAGGAGGCGTCATGATGATGTCAAAGGGAGGAAATGACATCATGTGGCAGTAGATTAATGAGGGGGGAGAAATGACATCAGAAGTTGTTGGTCTGACATCAGGCAGAAGTAACCTCTGGCAGTGACAGGCGAATGGCAGAGAAAGGCAGTGTCCTCATACAGCTAAGGGCTTGTGCGGTAGGCAGAGCATCTGCTTGCTCTCGGGCCTTGGTGGAGATAGCAAGGAGTGGCTGTCTGACGAAGCAGCCCTGAGGCCTGGGGTATGTTGCGCTGCTGACGGTGTTGTGCTTGTGACGTGTGTTCCTCTGCTGGGCGATCTCCATCTCGGATCCACTCAGTCCATGGTGGTTATAAAAAGACAAATGATCCAGTGTTGTTCCCAGCATCTGCGAGGAGACCATGTGCCACCCGGTGCCCTGGAGACAAAGCTACCAGGATGAGACGCATAGTATGAACATCTAGATAGGCAGAGCCCCACCTGATCTCTCTCAGCTGGCTTAATACAATGGCTGGATGCCTCTTGCCCTGGATTTAACCTTTTCCACAATGCAGGGGAGCTCTGAGATTTTCCCCACCCAATGGCCAGGCCGCAATGCTGCTGGGATAGAGAGACCTGGGAGAGTATACCAAACCGTGCCACAACCAAAATATGACCCAAGATGCCCAGCGCTCTAAGCCCTGGGCTTAGCAAGGCATTGGTTCTGTCACCACGTGCCATAGCTTGGTCTCCCTGCTTGCCTGGTTTCGATCTCCACTGGGGAATTTCCAGGCCATGTAAAACTCTATCCGAGGGACTGCTGTCAATTGGCCATGCAGAATGAGGCAGAGGACTGACTGCTTCTCAGGCTGTCCTATGTCAGGGGGCATTGGAGACTTGTGTCCCGTCCCTGAGGCAGGCATGGCTCCCTGGTGGGGATGGGAGGGGAAACAAGCTCCTGGGGCCAAGACGGCTGCTGTCAGGCGGGTTGGGGAATCGTCGCACAGTCTCCTTTCTCTAAATCTGACCAAAGGCCCAAGCACTGCCATATTGTTCCCTCTGAGGTGCACGGCTAATGAAACGCCCTGCAGGCTGCGGGAGCTTCCAGGGCATGGGATGTTGGGAGCACAAGTGGAGAGCAGGGACGGGGCCTCCTGCACTCGCTGGGCTAGACAAGGGGCTGCGTGGAGTCGGGACACCGGGGTCCCATTCCTAGAGCTGCCACAGACTCATTGTGGGACCGTGGCCTTCATTCTTCGGGGAGGTGCCCGACTTGAGACATCTCAGGCCTGATTCGAAGAGGTGCTGAGCACCCCTGGCCTCCATTGATGCCCCTTGCAGCTCTGAGAATTGGACCCAGGGTGCCTCAAACTGAAATCAATGATAATGTTGGTCTGGGCGCCTCCCTGTGCCTCAGTTTCCCCCGCCTAGCATGTGGGGACAGTCATGTTAACTTTCCCTTGTGAAGCGTGTGGAGGTCTGTGGATGAAACAAGCTGTTGAGATGCTACGTATCATTCGTTAATTGGTGCTGGGGTGAACCTGTGGTCCAAACCGTTTGCCTTGCGCCATTACCGATTGAGTCGGGACGGGTTCCTGTTTCCCCTCGTGGAATACTTTACTGGTGAAAGGAGCTGGCATCATGGCAGCCTGAGCGACTGGGGAGCGCTGCCTACAGACGAGATACAGCCTGGGCAGCAGTGGGGTGAGGAGCCATGACTCAGCGTTGACCCGGGATCGTGTCTAGGGGCCAGAGAGATGAGCATCTCCGAGATCCCTTCAGCCACATTTGTGAGTACCAACGAGGGCTGATCGATGCCAGCCATTGTGCTCCTTTGGCAACGTGGGCAACTGCCCTCTAGACCCCTGCAGCTTATTTCACGTAGGCCCAAAGCCGTCAAATGGTTACGACCAGTAATCTGGACTAGACCGGGAGGTGGAAAGCTCCCTGTTGCCAGCACAGGAGACACACACAAGGGAAGGGTTTGGGGGAGACAGGGTTTCTGTAGAGAGTGTTTCATTCTAAGCTCAGATCTCTCTGTCTCTCAACCATTACTGTGTCGCAGTCGAAATATGCCCCAAGATGCGCGTTGCTGTGAGGCCTGTAATAGTGAGGCCCTGTTTCTGCTCCCATGTCTCTCAGCCGGTCATGCACAATTGCACAGCCATGTACAATGACACTCGCACGTCTGCCTACCCAAGGGGCTTACGCTGCCGCCCATCATCACCGTACCCGGGTATCTTCCACATGAAATCCCTAGCAATAGTGAAGTCTCTAGTGGATTTCCTGGCGTCTCCGGCACATCTCCCGTTTGAGTTGGCTAGGCTGTGGGGCTCATTGGGCAGATGGTGGCAGGGTTGTGAGTATGGTTCTTCTCGTGGAAAGGCCTTGCACTCAGGGGGAACCGTGAACCCCTGGGAGTTGGGTGCCCACTCTCATTGACTGCCAGTGGGAGCTGGGTGCCTAAGTGCTCTTTGTGCCTTGGTGGATGGGCCCATGGAGTGAGCCACCCGGAGGGAATGGAGAACCGAGCGTGGGAGGGAAGGGGCATGTGTCAAGCAGGGGGAAGCAAAAATGGGCACAGCAGGAAAAGCTTTTGGGAATTGCTGTTTACCAGGCAGATGGGGGCCCAGGGGACGATTAGCACCGAGGGCAGGGGAAACCCCTTGTTAAAATCAGGCTTTCGAGGGTGTTGGGATAGGGCATCAGTGATAGTGCTGGAGAATGAGGGTTGGTACTGCCCTGGATGCCAGATGCATAAATCTGGAGTCACACCCCACACCTTGTTTTCAGTGGAGTGACTCCAGGTTTACACCCACGTGGCTGAGATCAGAATCTGGACCCTGAGGTGCCAGCGTGTAGAACAGGATCCATGGTGAGGTGACCAGCTGCAGCCAGGATGGGGGGGTAAGAGCATGCACTGAAGGGGGCCGCGTTCGAGCCGATTAGCAGCTGACTCGTTAGACCGGGGATACACAAAGTAATACCTTTTAATAATTCATGGGATCTGAATATGTTTATCCAGCTCTCCCCAAGGGCTGATTAGGTCGGTGCTGGAGAGGGCTCAGCCGGCCTCGCTCGGCTATTACAGGTACATTTGTTTGGGGCTTGCGGGCAATGTAGGGATTGTCAGCGGACCACGAAGCCTCTTTCAAGGGCCGTGCGCAATAAATGGCGCTCAGTCGAGTGAGCCGCTAGCCTTGGGTAAAATAGAGAGGAGCCCAAAGCGGAGCCAACCCCGCCCAGCTCCCACCTCACTCACACACGCGCCTGTCCCCCTCTCCTGCCATCACGGCAGCCTGCTATTAGCCCGCTCCAGACCTGAACGAGGAGGGGAATCACCTGGCTAGTTTGGTCTCCCCCCTGAGCCAACCGGGGATTTGTTCCGGGGAAAGGCTGGAAGCTGCTATTAGAGTTATAGCACATTAAAAAGATTGATAAGTGGAAATTTAATATTTTATCCCTGCAATCTGTTCACATAATAGCTTCTCCTGCCTTGCAGGACGTTTGTCGGTCGAGGAAAATCCATGTAGTGAGGCATGTAACTATTTATTACAGCTGGTTGTGGGAAATAATAAGGGACTCTTATTATAGACTCACTGTGTCTGCACATGTGTCCCTGCGTGTCTAAGTGGGCTCTAGGGCAGGCAGGCTTCCCTGCAGGGGAGCACGCTCCATCATGCATGCACACGCTCACGTGCACCGGGGCTCAAAGGCACGTTTGTGCACAGTCAGGCACATGCCGATTCGGGCACAATTGCACATTCGTGAGCAGTTGTGCACACGAATCTCTGTACGATTGTACCTTCAGACACAGCCAGGCACAACTGAGCATCCATGTACAGTCACACAAGTGCCCACCCATTTGGCTCCCCTGTGCATACACACACACATACACACACTCGAACACGCCCATACACAGTCACTGGCATGTGTACACAAATGCATCAACCTGCGCGTACAGACATCCCTGCATGCAGACGCACACAAACATGCCTATGCGCATGTAGACACAGTCGTCTCTGCATGCTCATCTTCAGACACACGCAGCCTGTGCACATGGATCCCCAGCTTAGTGCACACACACGTTATAATGTGCAAGGGCAGACGTGTATATTCACTACTCCCTGCGCCCACCCACCTGCATGCTCATGCACACTCCCTGTGGAAATGGCAGGGAGGGACCTGAGGAGGTGTGTTGGAGAAGGAGGCCTAAAATCCTCCCTGAACCCAGCTTACTGGCAGCTGCATTTCGCAGATGCTCAAAGGAGAAGCGGTCGTCATTCGGGCTCGGCTCGTTGTTTGGTCCAGAAGGTCTCAGCTGGGCTCAGTCTCTGCATGCAGGATGTGTTGCTCTGCACAGTCTGGCAGCATGTGGATATGTGTAGCAGTTCTCTGCACCCCACGGGGCTGGAGCAACGCAGCTGTGGGAGAGGACTGGGTCTTCGTGTAGGTCTGGGCTGGGGAGAAGCAGGGAGGCTGGAGACCGTGTGTATTGGCTTCGCTCAGCGCAGGCACAGGGTGAGAGACCTCATTAAAACAAACCCTGCGCAGGCCTGTGAGCTCCGGGCACACTTAATCAGAGCTAGTGGAGATTAGCAGAGCACTGGGAGAGCCTGGCAGCCCTCTCCCCATGTCTCTTTCTCCCGCACAGCAGGGCCAGCATGGGGGCGCTCCCCATGCCGCTCTCCCCGGAGCATCCCTCCTTCGCCCAGCCCCGGCCCCGGCTGCTGTGACTCCCGAAGGAGGAGCTCGTGAAGCGGTGCCTGGCCCTAAGGAAACATGGTTCATCCCAGAGGCCAGGCCATGTACTCAGCACGTGCAAAGACCTGCGAAGGCTAAAGAGGACAGGGAGTGGGGTGGCAATGCTGAGACGGGACAGGGATGAGAGAGGATGGGGACCTGGAGGGAAAGAGGGGGAAAGGCAAGAGAAGGGGCCAAGCTCCAGAGGGGTCATCAGCCAAGGCCAGGGCAGATTTAAAACCTGTCCCCAGGATCCCCTGTGCTGGGTCAATCCAGCTGTTCCACCGCAGGAGGACCTGGCAGGGCAACCCTGCTCTCTGCAGGAAGGAAGAGGCCTGGGAAGGGGGGACAGGCTCCCCTAACAGCTGCTGAGCTGTCACGTATCTCCCTCGGGGTCTGTATGTGAGGGCACCTCCCTGGAGCTCAGAGCCTGCTGCCCAGTGGGAAGGAGCCAGGAGAGCATGGGGACATCGCTATTGCTCTTGACTTTCTGGGGAAGGCGCTCAGATACCACAGTGAGGGGCAGCCGGATAAAATGGGCAGGTGGATGGATAAAAGAAGCTGTCCCCTGCTCCACCACCCCCTCCCTGGGTGACCCTTAGTAAATCGATAAATTGAACATCTTCCAAAACTGCCACTAAACTGGGGCCTCTTGTTTTTATTTGTTTTGGGAGGGTGTCTGCCTGAGATGCCTCACGCCTGACTTCTCGACGTGCGGAGCACGCGCCAATCCCGCTGATTGCAGAGGAGGTTGCGGGTGCTCAGCATCTCAGAAAACCCAACCCACAGGTGTCTCAAGTCAGAGGCCTCCAAAACCAACAGCCCCTCTGGAGAACGTCGACCTCGTCCTTCTCCATGGAGTGGGAGGAACTGGGCACCTCGGTGAGGGGCTCTGGGAGCGCCAGAGGAAGGGATGTGCTCCAGAAAGGTGGAGCTCGGGTGCCTGGTGTTAACTCCACACCCCTGCCTACGGGGGCTCAGTCCATCTCCCAGTGGCTACTCCAGCATAGTGAGGCTTTTACTCTTCTCTCCTGTCACTGATTGAATTTCGCCTCGCCCTGCCCTGCCCTGCTGTTCGTGCCCACCGGATTCATGCCCCCGGTACATCGGCGCTCCTGTGCATCCCTGAGACGTCCCCCGAGCCCCTATCGATTTGTAAGCGGCCGATGGCGTTTGATAAATGTGCCATTCTGCCGTTGGCTCCTAGCCTCTCCTCCACGGTGAGAGGGGCTGTGGCTCAGCAAGAAGGGCGGGAGGGGAGCAAGCGGAGAGGAGAGGGGTCCCTGGTTTGCTGTGCTGCCTGGAGAGTTCTTTACTCACCCGCCGCGATCTCATCCCAGCAAAGTCACTGCAAACAGCCTGTGGGACTTGGCAAAGCTGAGGAGCTTGGGGGCTGTGCACCCCGAGCTTTGTGGGCTGCATGGGCCGTGCAAACGCCTTGGGGCTCGGAACCCAGGGCAGTAGGTTAAAGGGGGCTCAGAACAGGTGCAACTGGGGGGACCTGGTGGTGTAACCTGGCCGCTGGATTCTCTGCCAGAGACCTGCTGCGGGGTAGTCTTTGATTGACAAGCAGTAGGTGACCTGACAGAGAGATTAGAACCTAAGAGACGTTTGGCATCTGTCCTAAAAGCCGTCACATTCTGAAATGCCAGCAGCAGCTGCTGGACTTCTGAATTAGCTTCCAGTGGTTTCCCTTCCCACCCCTGCACTCCCCTCCAGCGCGACGAGCTGGGAACGATGGAAGGGGGGGGCAGATCCTCTGCTGGGGTAAAACGGCATTGAAAGCTTTGGGTCCTCACTGACTTACACCGGCTAAGGATCTGCCTTGTATTTTCTAGACAGCTCCCACGACTGGCTTCATCTCCCTTCCCAGCTCTGTGCTGCTCTGCTGGGATCCTATTGTCCGCAGCCCCAGGGTACGTGGGTGGATGTTTCACTGTGAATGGGCAGGGGCAGGCCAAGTGTTCTGGAGAGAATAAGAGTGTCTCAAATCAAAGCCCTTTACAGAGGGTCTGGACTAGAATGCACCCGGCCCCGATGGGGGTATCCTAGATTGAGGTCTAAGCTCAGAATTTCCCAGTGCACACAGCGAAATCTCAGGGGATTCTGGCCCAAGATGGCATATCATCTGAGTGGTGTTTGGTTTGGTTTGGTTTTGTTGCCACTCAGGGACAGAAATCTTACGGGAACAGCTCACCAGATCTGGGCTCTATCCAACCCTGAACCTGACTGAGCTCAAATCCCCAAACTTCAGCTGAAACCCAATCCAGATCCCAGGCCAAATGGGATATCTCCTTGGGATGTGCCTGGAGCAAATAAGAACCCAACTCAACCATAGGAAAACTGACCCAAACTCTAACCAGAACATTTTTGTTATAAAAAATCATCCCGCCCGCCCCTGACACACACACACTTTCAATACAGCCAGCCAACACTTTGGGAAATTTGGACTAAATTTTTTCATGAAAATAGGTCAGTTTTTTCCACTGGGTCTAACTTTTTTGTTCTTTTTAAAGCATGATTGTCTCTGCGCTCGCGGAGTCCCGCTGGAAGCTGCCAACCCCCAGAAGGCAGCCAGCTCTTGCGGTATTCCCAGCCTTCAGCAGGAGCTGGGGGTAATAGGAATCTCATGAGTTTCATTGACCCGGCCAGTTTCCCAGCCTGGTTCTGCAGACCCCAGTGGTGTGTTAGGCTCAGCAGCTGAACTTCATCCAAACAGAACGACCAGGACATTGAAGACCTGCCAGTTGCTAGGAAAACATTCGCTGAGCTCCAACCCCTTGCCTGGCATCTTGTGTCATTATTTACTCCTCCTGTGCAAAGCTAATGCACGGTGGGTGTAAAGTGCTCCACCAACTCATTTCACTCCCGTTTTGCACAGGTCTAAATGACAATGCAACGTGCCAGGCCGGGGGAAGCAGGGGTAGCTAGATTTATCTCCATCAGTTTTCTCGGGGATCAGCTTGGCCAGAGACTTCCCTCGGGGTCTGCTTCTCCTTTGTCATGCTAGCTGGTGGTTTTTTTTTCTTAAACCCCCAGAACCTGGAGTCAGGTGATTGCTTGAGAATCTTGGCTTTTGTTTTAAAAACGGAGCAAGTTTCTAGTCCGTGTGGTTGCAGAGAAAAGCTTGGAAAGGTGAATCCTAAAGGCTGAAAGACCAGGAGGAGGGGAAAACAAAGCCTGGAAAGTTGTGTTTTGTTTTTAATCTCATGATTGTCTTGAAAAAGATCCTGATTTGCAGGGGCCTCGCTCCTGATATGGGAAAGCCTAGGACTGGCAATGCTGTTAAGGCCTTGATGGGGTTACTCCTGATCTCCCTCAGGGTGGCAACCCTCAAAGCCATTCATTCCCATGCACTTTCCAGCTGTGAGTCAGCAACAGGTGAAACCCACCGTGAGATGTCTGGCTCCCCCCACCCTGGATCTGGGGAAACGTGCTCCAGGCTGGCTACCCAGCCAAGCCTTTCCAAGAGGGGAAGAAAACACCCCAGAGGCCAGAGCTCCCTGCAGATGGGGCCGGATTGTCCTTTTCTTTGGAGGGATCAAAGGGAAACTGTGGGCTTGGCTTCATTCCAGGGCGAAACCCAGAGCGACCCCTCATCTCTCTCTCTCTCTCTCTGCTCCCAGCTGCTGCCCCAAGAGGCCTGGCTCTTGGCACGGGGACAGGAAGCCGTGGCTGAATGCAACAGCTGGCAGAGCGCAGGAGGGGGACAGTGGGGAGATAGTGTTGCTCCTTTAATTCCTATGCATACAGCGCTCTCTGTTTTACTGGGGCTGGAGGGGGAAGAAAGGGGGAGGAAGAATGTGTTACACTGTAGTAAAAGCTCAACTTATCCCTCCCTCCATCTCCCATTTCTCTGCTGCTCCCCTTTCCACGGTAGCTTTAATTCTCTCCAGACTCTTCCTAATGGATTTTTCACATGGGGCCCAGCACGCTCCGCTCCGGGCAGTTGGATTGTCGGTTTCCAGGACCCTCACGGGCACCGGGGCTGGGGGGAAGAGACAGGCCACAGGATTCCACAAGCACCCAGAGCTGTCGTTTTACTTCCCCAGCCTGTCGTTTGGTCCGTTTCATCCTGCCTGTGGAACTCAGGATTGTTCAACAGCCAGTACTCAGAGCCAGATCCTTAGCTGGTGTGAATCAGCGTCGCTCCATTAGCCACAACAGCTCCGTCAACGGCAATGGATCCATGCCAAGTTTCGCCAGCAGAGGATCCGGCCCATCCTGTCATTAGTTAGCTTCAGAGTTTAACGGTGGGGCAGTGGAGGGAGAGGAGACGCTGGGGCTGGGGCTTAACTCCCAGCCTCGCTCTCCCAGCTGCTGCCAGGCGTGCCCTAGAAACGCCCAGGTAACAGCCACTGTGTGAGCCCAGCTCCCAGGCGATTACAGGCAACGCCGACAGCAGCCAGGTGCAGCGGCCCCGGTGGGGTGAGGGGGTAGGGGACTGTTTGCACTGAGTGCTTGGTGATAAAGCGGGGCGGGGCTGGGCTGCGTGGCTCTTGTAGAGGAGAGGGAGAGAAGCCGGCTCCCCAGGAAGCTGAGATGGGCTGTTTGATGCCTTATCCCCACTGCTGTTGGAAGAGACTTGGTGCTGGGAGTTCAAGTGGAGTAGGTCTAAAGAAGTCTAGGGCCAAGCTGCCCTGCCCATCCCCCTCCCTTCAGTCCCGAGCCTGTATGGCCAGGCAGGTACTGGCAGGAGGAAAGCAGCGAGGAGCAAGGCTCTAGGGTCACAGCAGGGCCTAGGAGTCGGCACTCGACAGTTCTGTTCCTGGCTCTGCCTGTCAGCTGGCCGTGTTCCTGCTCCGTGCCTCAGTTTCCCAGTCTGTCTTTCGGTGGGGATAATCCCCTTTCCCTGCCTTTTGGAAAGTGCTCCAAGCCCCTGACAGAGAATGGGTGATCCAAGGGATCTCTGTGCTGTAGATCCAGCTGCACATTACAGCTCTGATGTGGAAATAAAGACCAGGCCTTTCATCTCACCCCAACACGTCTGTCCTTCATCTGCTGGAGATGGGGATGGGCCAGGGCCCTGCCAGCATTACTCTCCCCTTTGTTTCTCCCTGCCAGGCACATGGGGGGGGGCACCCAGAGAGTGGCAGTGATGGGGAGTGTGGGGTACCAGCATGCTGGCAGCGCTGTTTGTGAGTTTGCAGGTCTCTGCTGAGCGAAGGCACTCATGGATGCAAGAGGCCGTGTTTGGGGCAGCCGTCCCTGGGAACCCCCAGTCACCCTGCTTGGCTGCTGGGTCGCTCCTGTGTGGATTCACTTCTCTCTTGTGCTGGGAACAAGGGTGGGGGGGGAATGGGGGAAGGGGTGCAAATAGCTGCTACAGTGATTGCAGGGAACAGGTCACTAGCCCTGCTCCCCTCCAATCCTCTGGAGGACAGAAGTGGTCTTTCCCGCCACCCAGTGGTAGTGCTGGGAACAGCCTCATTCTTGGCTTCCCAGTGAGCCTTGGCCCCCTTTCTGCTGTGTCACTGAGTTTCCTTCTCTTGATTGCGCTGCCATTCCGCAGTCCCCCTTCTCTCCTCTCTCTCCGTCTGTCCCCTTCCCTTCTCCGTATCCTCCCCGTCTCTCTCGCTCTCCCTGGCTGACGCGTGGCAGGAGAAATTTCAGTGTTGCCCATGGTGCATGGTGCCCCTTTCCCTGCTGATTTGCAGTCACGCCTGGTTTTGCCTCAGAACTGGCTTCGAGGAGGGGACAGGGCTTATGTTTGAGTGAAATCATTTTCTCCATGTGCAAGGTGCGAAATCTGACACTCTGACAAGTTAGTTTTCACGTCCAAAGCGTTGAGGGTGGGGGGGAGGTTGATGAAACGTCTCAGAAACGTGACATCTGGGGACCGGAGGAGAGGAACCGAACATCAGGAGATCTTGTGAGGTGTGGAGGGGGGGTGAAGGAGAATATCCCATTTCCTGCCTTTGAATCACGGGGCTAACAAGACCGTTGGCGAGGAGAAAGGAGCCAAACTCCCCTTCGCTGCTCATCACAGACCCACGGCCTCTCCCTTTGGACTTACCCCCCACCCCCTGGAGCCAAGAGGAGGGGGGGAATCTGTAGAACCCCAGAGATTGCGCCGCCTCCTCGTGCGGTACCAGTCCCCAGCTGACTTCCATGGGCAGCTCCAGGGGAAGAACTGAGCTCCAGTTTTCCACCAGCTGCTTGGGCCTGAAAACACCTTATGACATCTCTGAGCAGGAGAGAGAGGCACCAATTCTGAACTGCAGCCAAGCTGAGTTTAGGACTGGGGGGGGGAGGAGCAAAGATCCAGCCCCCAGGTTCTGGCGTTGGCTGGCAACCAGTCTGGCCAACAGTCACTGGCGGGCTGCTCTCTCTTATACTCAGCTGCCGGAGGCCCCTAAGGAGCCATTCCCGCCTCTGAGAATAGTCCGAGATCAGCAGCGTTCCAGCCGCATCCATGTGCCGGAAGCTGTGAGGGGAGAAAAGAGTGATGTAGAGCATCACACCAGCTTTGTACCCCCTAAAGATTTGCCAGTGTTGGGGTTACTCCCAGGGCCTGGCCCCACCAGCTCAATGGGGCCATGGCAGAGGCCGCAAGGGGGGTGGCTGAGCGTGCGTGCGTGTGAGAGAGAGAGAGGCTGAGCCATCAGCAGCTAGCATTATCCAGTTTCCATTAGGGATAGATCATGTCGCATTTTTAGCAGTTGAGACAAGAGAGGTTTTTAGTTTCGTCTGGCTGGCTTTTCTGGACGGACACACACACATAGAGGCTTCTAAACTGGCCGCCTTTTAACGTAGCATGTCCGTTTTTCCTCTGTCTTGCGCTGGAAGGAGCAAATCGCCCCCAGCTGCGTGCACCTGTCCCGTTCCGGCTGGCACTTCTCGCTGCTACAAACAGTTTCATTGCCTTCCGCTAATAACACTCCTAATGCAAAAGAGTTGGCACTGTCGATCCGGGACAATGCAAAAGAGGAGCATTTTTTGAGGAAAGGATGGAGATTTTGAAATGTCTCGTTCAACAGCACAAACAAAACCTCTATCTCAGAGGATGGGGAGGGTTTAAAATGGAGGACTAGGCACCCATGGGGTACAGTTGCACTGGTGCTCCGTCCAGCCCAGTATCCTCTCACCAGCTGCTATAGAGGAGGAAAATTGCTACACTTCTGGAATAACCTTCCCTCCGGGGAAAGTTTCCTTCTGAGCTTGAGGTTGGGTTAAGCCCTGAAGCATCAAGATTCCTGTCTCTTCCCAAACTCGAGTTTGTTTGATGTTTCCTACAATCACTTACAAATGCCTGATTCTCCTTTGCAATCCTGCTAAGCACTTGGCCTTTTGTGGCCATGAGTTCCATCATGATTGGTGTCGGGGGCGGGGGGGGAGGAGGAGGCATTGCCTTTTGTCTGTTTTTGCTTTGCAACCATTCAGTGGTGGAAATCGTCCATCGTTCTGCTGGTTGTCTGTCTGCCCGTAGTCCTGGCTTCTATTCCAGAGGGAAGTTTGGTGTTTGATTGGCAGCTGCATGCAGCAGGAGATGGGAAGGCATCTGTGGAGCTATTCAGCAGTGAGGAGCAGCCCCAGGGACTGGTGGAGTCAAATCTCCATGCTGGGGAGCCAAGGCAAGGCCCCCCTGAGGGGAGAGGGGATGCTCCAATGTGTGGCCTGGTCACTTCATAGCGGGAGATGCTTAGCACCAGAGGGGTCAGCCAGGCTGGCGAGGAGAGAGCGTGGAAGCCAGCAGACCTGAGAGCAAGGGCAACGCTGCTGAGTATGGAGGGGCGCGAGGCAGTGCTGGGGGGAGCATGCACAGGCAATGCTCTGCTGCGGGAACAGTGGTAGAATGTTTTGCTTCTTTCCTCGGAAGCTCAGCGAGGCTGGATTCGGCTCTCGGCTTGGCCGGTGTAAATCCAGAACAATGCCACTGAAGTCCGTAAAGTTGCTCTGGATTTTCCCCAGCTCCCCAAGAGCGAGATCTGGCCCTGTGTTGTGAGTGTTCGTGTGGAAGGAATGTATCTTGACGTGTTTCCAGACGGCTGGCTGGTGTGTGCATGTCCTTTCCTGATGGGACATTCCTGGATGTGTTCTGAGCCTGGCAGCGCCAGGAGAGAAGAGGGGCTGCTCCCCTGCGCTCTCGCTCTCTCTTTCTCTCCTCTGTCTGGAGCAGCCCCTACAGTAATGTTGTTTTGAAGGCACTACTAGACGATGGTAAAGCAGGGAGCTGGGAGTCAGGACACCTGGGTTCTATTTGCTGCTTTGCTACTGCCCTGCTGTTTGACCTTGGGCAAGTCCAGTCCACCGCTGCGTGCCTCAGTTTTCCCATCTCTCAGACGGGGTTGGGGATAATGATACTGACCTGCAGCGAAGCACCAGGTTTGGAAGTCTTGTTAGTAATTAGCTCGTTTGATTAACGTGTTCCTTGGATTGGAGGCTCTATAGAAGGGCATCAGATGACCCTCCCTCCTTCCCACTATTGTGAACCCTGGAGCAAAGAGTAGGCACACAGTATCGAGTCCACAGGAGGACAGGCCACCCCGGGGCAGCATCATTGCCAAGGCGCAGCTGGGACCGTTGGGGAAAGCTGGCCCAGCCCGGCATTCCCCTTCCCATGTGCATTGAGGGCCCAATCCTGCATGGTGCTAAGTACCTCCAGCTCCCATTGGCTCCACAAGAGGTGGAGCGTGACCAGCCCCTTGCAGGATTGGGCCTTATGGGCTACCCTTGGCAAAGTGCCTAGGATTTCCAGGGGAGCATTAACCCCGTCAGGGCACCACCCACGCTGAGGGCATTCCAGAGCCTCTGCCGAGGACACAGGCACATTCTAGGCAGATGGCTGTTGGCCCAGTGACAGAGGTTGGGGAAGGAAGGATACAGACCCAGCTTTACTATGGCACTACCATGCAGGTACCCATGGGACTGGCATTCCATTGAGGAGGAGGGCTAGCTTTTTGCTAAGGGCTTTTATTGAGCCTAGGGGCCTAGCAGCTAGTCCTGCTCTCTCTTGCCCCCAAACCGCTGTCTGTGGTAACATAAAACATATAAAATAAACACGGGGAAAAGGAAAATAACTTCGTTTTGATTTTCTTTTTCTTGAACTAGGCCAGGACCTGTGTGGTGAACAGGATTAGCAACTGCAGTGCCACTGTACCGGCCAGAATAAAAAAATAGAGGTTATCTATCCTCATGCTTCAGGGTGTAAACCGATCAGCAGCTGGGGTCAGGCAGGAGATGACTCCATTGGATGGCACTGAATTACACAGATGCACCATAGGGTTTTGCATCTTCCTCTGAAGCATCAGACAGTGTTGAGCGGTGTCTGAGACAGAGGGCTGGATGGGCTGCATTTGATACAGCGGGGAGGAGGGATATCAGGTTAGATGGCTCATTGGTCTGCTCCAGTGCAATGCGAATTTCTATGGCCACACTTTTGCAAAGCAGCCTCCCCGGTTTCTCTGCCTCTGTTTTCAGTTGCCCGACCGGACATGCCTCAGGCCTGATTCTTGAGGAGCACTGAGCACCCGGAGTTTGTCACCAGGAGTCGCAGGTGCTCAGCCCATCCCAAAAATCACGCTCGAGGCATCTCCAGGTGGACAGCTGAAGCACAGAGGCAGCCTGAATCTGGGGCAAGCTTTTGGAAAGCTGGGTGTAGATGCCGCTGGTGAAAGGGGTTTAGGTCTGTCGCGTGCTGGGCTCCTGCATGCTGGTGGTGGTGGTGGCTTGACCTGGAAAGCTTGCAATGGTGCGCGGTCCGCCTGTGACTAACACCTAGAACCCGAGCGCTAACCCCGTGTCGCGGCCGCCGTACGTAGGCTCCTCCCCTTCCCCGATTTTTCCCTTCCTTGTTCCTTACCCTCATCTTCCAACCAATAACCGATTGAAATGCAAGCCCGGAGCAAGGGTGCAATTGCACATGGATTGACACTGTTCCCCCTTCCATCTGTCTTTTCCTACCCAGAATTCCCCTCCACCCCGCCTCCAAATGATGACCGCAAATCAGTGGCGCAACCGAACATCCCCAAGGCCGTGATTGGGGGCGTGGTGGGCGGAGTCTCGCTGGTCCTGGTGGTGGCCGTGGTGCTCTTTGTGTTGCTCCGCCGCCGGCGTCACACCTTCAAGGGCGACTACAGCACCAAGAAACACGTGTACGGCAACGGGTACAGCAAGGCCGGCGTCCCGCAGCACCACCCCCCCATGGCCCAGAACCTACAGTACCCCGACGACTCAGACGACGAGAAGAAGCCGGGCCCGCTCGGGGGCAGCAGCTACGAGGACGAAGAGGAGGACGCCGGAGGCGAGCGGAAGCTGGGCCTCGCCAACAAGTACGAGGACGACTCCAAGCGACCTTACTTCACCGTGGACGAGGTCGGGGCCCATCCGGAGCCCTACAGCGAAAGGACACTCGGCTTCCAGTACGACCCCGAGCAGCTGGACCTGGCTGAGAACATGGTCTCCCAGAACGACGGATCTTTTATTTCCAAAAAAGAGTGGTACGTGTAGCTCGCCCCCTCCCCAGACCCCCACTCACGCTCCCCCCCCCGCCCTCCAGACCCCAGCCGAGGGCCGTTCGCACATGCATCGCACGCGCGCGCTCACATCCATGCACGTCCACTGCTGCCCGGCCCAAGGGAGCTCGACAGAGACTTGAGACACCTGCCACTCATTTGGAGGCGACGGGGGCGGGGAGGGAGGGGCTGGTAGCTTTGCTTACGGATCGTTTTTTTGGGGGGGAGGTTGTTTTGGTTGGTTTGTTTGTTTTTTTTAATTTCTCCCACCGACTTTGTCCCCTTCTGTGGTGTTTGTATTGATCAGTGGCTTCGGTGTGACTATTTGCTTTAACTACTACTGCCCACCTGTGTATAATATGCCCCATTTGTGTCTTAGTGTCTCGAATCGTCCTTCCCCAAAGATCCCTCCCGCTCCATGCCCCCCGAAACACTGGAATTTGTTTGTATGTTGTCTTATTTGGGGGTGAGAGGAGTCCATGGGAGGGCAAAAAAAAAAAAAAAAGGAGGACCAAGGAGGGGAAAAGCACAAAGCAATGAAGACCTAGATGCCATATCGGATTAATTTTTTTTCTTTTTGTTTGTTTTTTTGGGGTGTTTCTGTTCCCCACAATGTGCCTGTGACGAGCGAGTCTCAGTGTTAAGCATGTAATGAACAAATAAGAATCAAATGAAACTAAGCAAAATCCAAGGCACACGGGGCTGTTATTGGCACAGGGAAATGGAGCTGCCGTTTCCCTTCTACCATTTATTATCCTTTTACATCATTTAAAAACAAGCCAACAAAAAGAAAAGGAAAAGAGAAAGGGGGGAAAAGACCCTGGCTGTAGTGATGCCACTGGTCCCTGCTGGGGTGTCCATATTGTTTAAAGATGTGAGGGGTTTTTAGTGTCAGCCAAGGAGAAGTTAATTTCACCCCGTTTCTGACACACGCCGTGTCCTCTGCACGTACCTCCGTGCCACAGTGACGGGGAGGGTTCCAGGAGACACCTCCGTGCCCTGCCTGCAAACCTGCTGCCGGTTGGCATGGTGCCACCCAGCCCAGTGGGCGGTTTCTTTAGGGGAGCTCCAATGGGGGCCTATGCGTTGACTTCAATGGGCATCAGGCCAGGCCCTTTGTATTTAAACTGCTAGGTCTTCGCAGTCATCTGTTTACATCCTTCCCCTTTGTGAGAATGTTGCCAGCCACGTCTCCCGTAGTAATGACCCTTGCCCTTATGGCCACTGATAGCCTGCATCGAATGGCCTCTTTGGAGGCTGATAGGCCAAGGACTGATTGAGTCGTGTGCTGATCTCCTCTGCCCCCCCTTGAGATGTGATGGGGAGGTTGAAGGGACGCTTGGGTTGCTGCTACCCCTGCTGTTCTGTGGCTAACTGAGATTTCAGTCTCCAGGGCTGTCAGTCTGACACTGACCTTCCACCAAGGCAGGATTCACTAGGTGTTTGTTTTTTCTGTTCCTTTACCAAATGGCTAAATGAATGAAAAAGAGATCACTGTTTTCAGAGGTGTATTAGAATGGGTTTAATTCTCCCCCGGTGCCATACACGGGTTTCATGTCATAGCCATAGCCATACAACTGGGCAGCAGAATGGAGACTCGGACCCTTTCTCATAATCCAAACCAAAATCCCACATCCAGCTTCAGCCAGACTCTGTTCCAAAGCCCGCCCCATGGTTTCTGGCTTGAGTCAGGTACAGTCGGACTTGCCCCAGATCATTCCCTCGATGATTTTGTTCCTGCTGTGGGGATTGGAAATCAGATAACTCTGTTTGTAATTGTTCTGGTTTTTCCTGGTGGTTTCTGTGCTTCCTGGTGGAAACACCCCAAGAGTGGCTGTTCTTGGGGTGCTTCTTTCCCCATCAAAAGCAGGATGTCTTGGAGATCTCGGGCGAGATGCTCTCCAGAGATCTAGCTCAAGGGGTTCAGAGAAGCCATTAAACTTTAGGGTGCCCGTCCGTCTCTGTCAGGTGAATCCATACCCGGGGAGACCGAATTCTACCCTCGCTTCAACATAGGAATTTGGGGATCTCGGTTTTCTCTTTTCGTACTACTGAGCAAATGCCCCATCGAAGGAAATGAAATCCCCAGCATCCCTCTGATTAGATACCGATTACGGTTGTAAACCTGCAAGCCCAAAGGGAGTCAAGGCCTCACCGGGTCCTGCCTAGGGATAGCAGCACATGTCGGATGAAGGTGCACCACCATGATATGAGACTCCCAGCACGTGGTGGACACATGGAGTCCTGGGATAAAGACAGAGCAGAGGCAGTAACATTATACTCCTGCTGGATCTCAGTCAGACACTTACCCCCTTGCCACCTTGCTGTCACCTCGGGTGGTCTGGTGGTTCCGTACTTTACGGTGCCTCATGCATTAGAGATGGGCCCTAGCCAAGTTCCCCCTCCCAAACATATGGGCTTTTGGAGCCAAATCTCACTGGGATCTGACTCCAAAAAGGGCCAAGCCAAAATCCCAGGCCCATGCTAACCCCAAGCTCTGGGACATCCAAACTCCAGCTGCAGGTGTGAATTTGGCCCACGTCTGAATGTACCCACTCACACGGGCGAGCCAGAACTTCATGCAAAACCCCCAGGCCCAGTTGAGCTGCCCTTGTGTCCTGGATTAACAACCCCAAGCAGCAGGAGCCCCCAGTCCACGGTCTGGCAAATTCTCTCACTGCAGAATCCTGCGGAGTTGCCTCAGGGTAATCCCATTCTCATGTGTTGCTTATCAGCAATACACCCTGTTTAAAGAAACTCTGATGCAGTGGACCCCCAGTCATCCGGTTTCTTTCCCTCCTTCCCTTCCTGATCAGTTTTCCCTGCTATCTAGAGCAGGTTGGTGTTAGTCCCTTGTCCTGCTGAGGAGATCTCTGTTTATAGCCAGAGGGAACATGGATACAAATTCTCAATGCTGGGAGGCAGGAGGTTCAGTAGGGTGCATGGAGCCAGAGCCAGCACAGCAGGATTTGATTCCTCTTTGTAATGGTTTGTTTGCCTGTATTTGAAAGTGATACGTCCCCTGTTTCCAAATGACTCGGGGATGGGATGGCATGTTCCCTTTGCACGTGGCGTGCAAATGTGAAGTGAGGAGATGTGCCCAAATTTCCATTTGCATGCCCATGTGTGAAAGCAAATTAAGTCACCACAACAGCACATGCACCCTTTTGTAGACTTGCGTGTAAATGTGAACTGACCAGACGCAGGAGCGTTTCTCATTTGCACACTCACAGGCAGGAGGTGAGGTGTGGTGTGATGCAGGGAGCTCCCATTTGCACACTTAGACAGGAATCCTGCCCTCTCCTTAATGATCCAGAGTGTGTGTTTGTGCGAGACTCTCGCACCCATAAGCAAATCAAGGGCGCTTTACAGCTAGGGAGACAGACACATGGCGATCCAGTGTAATGAAGAGCAAGTTTACAACCTTGGGCAGACAGAGCAGGCTGGCTCAGGGAGAGGATAGGGCCGTAAATGTGATAGGTCATAGACAGGCGGGTGGCCATGGGGGAGCGAGGGCTGAGGGGAGACACTATGGTCATTGGGAACACCAGTATAGTGCACACCACCTCCCCGGGGTTAATGGCTCATTCACCCACACACACCCCGCAGGGTGTGAGTCATAGCTTCCAAGACTAGCCGGGACCACTGGGATCATCTAGTCTGACCTCCCGTGTAACACAGGGCAGAGGCCTCTTCCTAAAGACTTTCCAGAGCAGAGCTTTTCGAAAAACAGGGCCAGTGATGGAGACTCCACCGTGACCCTGGGTAAATGGTTCCCATGGCTAATTACTCTGACTATTAAATAGCTACGCCTTATGCCCAGTCTGAATTTGTCCAGCTTCAATTTCCAGCTATTGGGTTGTGTTAGACCTGCTGTCTCTGTGACTACACCAGGGCCGGTAGAAAAGAGGATGGGGGGAAATGTATGCAATGCCACCCCCCCCCAACCGGGGCCCTGCCTGCTTGGCTAGCCAGCACTCCTCCCCTGTGAACCAAGCGGGGCCCACCTCCCCTTGCCGTCTGCACGTCCGGTTTGGGAGCTACACCTCAAAGCTGCTCATTCCACAGCGTGAGGTGGTCCCAGGCACCCCGCTGACTTATCCTGTCCCCATAGCACGTCATCAGGGGCAGGCCTGGGCCCTACGGCCGTGGAAAAACCCAGGGCCCCTAGCTCCGTCCCCCTCCTCCTCAGAAGAAGGATGTTTCCGGCTCTTGTTACTGAAAGGGTGACCGTTTATGGGGTCAGTTAATTGGACAAGAGTCCCTCATGGGGCCTTAATTAGTGAGCCTAAACGATTCGCCGTTAATCTATAGCGAGGAATAAGTTGCCTCATGAAATATTATGGATTGACAATTTGTCTGAGAGCTGCTGGGATACAATAACGAGATCCATTCCCTCTCTGGGGTTGATCTCCATCCGTGGGAGTCCAACCCTTCTCCTTGAGTTGGGGGGGCACTCTCCCCCCTAATTAGGTCGAAGGTGGCTGTCGCGGCAGGAAGGTTGTGAAGGGGAGATGCGTAGGGGGCTAAACTGAGGACGCTGTTTGTTTTGTGTCCCGGAGCTGCATGGGAGCTAATGGTTTAGAACTGGTACTCCATCCCCACCCCAGTGACTCGAGCCCCACAGCTCAGCGAGGTGGGCCTGCCCACGAGACACACCAGAGCTTAGGGATCTGTTACAGGAGTGAGTTCTGGGTGAGGTTCTGTGACCTGCCATGTGCAGGAAGTCAGACTAGATGATCACGATGGTTCTTAAAGTCTATCAGTCTGTGAGCTTTTCGAAGTGCCAGTGGGATTCCGTCGCCCAACTCCCGTTCCTTTTAATGGGAGCTGAGCGTCCAAATCCCCTAGACAGCTTTGCTGATCCCGGCCAAGGCCTCTCTCCTTCCTGAGACGTGGCGCCCTCATGCTATGAATCTGAGGAGACTCTTCAGAGCAGCCATCTCCCCATGGCTGCCAAAGGGCCCTCTCCTGCTGGTCCTCTGTGGCCAGGCACGGGCTCTTCCTGGGGCAGGAGCAGGCCACGTGGCTAATGGGTCCGTCTCTGGCAGCGCCTCCTCCCTTATTTAATGAGGGCTATCTGAGCTGCTTCCCAGACCCCAAGGAGGGATTTTCCCAGGCTTCCTGGGGAAGGCCAGGAAGATACATTGGGGTGGCCTCCACTGCTGAGTATTACTGATGGAGAGGGTTTAATTTCCAGTGGGAGATCTAGGGCTAGCTGCCCTTATGGCCATGGGGAACGAGTTCCTAGGGGGCCGTTTGCAGAGCTAGGGTTTAACACTCCAATACAGTCCCCTTTTGAACCTTTCTCTCTGTTAACCAGGCAAAAGAGCACAGATTTCCATGGAGGCAGGAGACAAGTAGATCCGCTCTGCCCCTTCCTGACAGCTTCCTTTCTTGTGTGTTCCTCCTTCCCCTTCCATCCATGGCCTCTTTGACTTACCCCCAGGGTAGGGTTACCATATCTCATAAATAAAAAAAGAGGACCCTCCACTGGCCCTGGCCCCGCCCATTTCCCCACCCCTAGCCCCGCCCCAACTCCGCCCCTTCCCCACCCTAACTCCGCCCCCTCCTCCCTTCCACTCCCAGCCAGGGGGAAAGGGCTGCCCCAGTGCTACCGGCTTCAGGGTTTGCCGGGCAGCCCCCAGACCCTGCGCCCCCAGCCGGCGCTTCCCCAGCGCAGTTGGAGCCCGGGAGGGGAAGCGCCCAGCCGGGGGCGCAGGGTCTGGAGGCTGCCCAGCAAACCATGAAGCCGGTAGCGCTCGGGCTTTGGGCAGCCCCTATGCCTCCGGACCCTGCGCCCCCAGCCGGGCACTTCCCCTCCCGGGCTCCAGCGGCGCAGGGTCTGGAGGCACGGGGCTGCCCGAAGCTGGTAGCGCTCGGGCAGCCCGGCTCTTAAACAGAGCCGAAGAGTCGGGGAGGAGCAGAGCCGCCATTTTCCCGGACATGTTCGGCTTTTTGGCAATTCCCCCCGGACGGGGGTTTGACTGCCGAAAAGCCGGACATGTCCGAGAAAAAGAGGATGTATGGCAACCCTACCCCAGGGCAGACTAGTGCAGAGGGACTCAGAAACTGCATTTCTGCTGCTCAGGGGGAGCCCACTGGCCAAAGGGGGCAGGAGGCCTTGCACAGGAGTTTGCCTTGCACGTCATATTGCACACGTCTCTGCCCACAGGGAAATCCCAGAGCTTGCTAAAGATATCTGGGCAGTCCTAGCCAGCCCTGTGTAAGCAGTAGTCCCTGGAAAGTCCAAGGGGAGAAGGGATTGTTAGTGCCAGGCAAGGATATGGGCACAGAGGTTACAGACAAGCAGCCCGGCCCTGACATAGTAGCCCAGGAATTATTCTCCATGCAGTTGCCATAGGGAAAGAGACAAGTGGGGAGAGACAAAGCATCTGGGACCCTGTATCACAATGAGAAGGTGAGGACAGCAGGACAGAAAGGTGACCTTCCTGGTAAAGAAAGGCCTCATTATATGGCTTCCAGGTCAGGAGATGGCCTGTTGGAGAAATGAAGGTGAATTTGGTCTGAGCTACATGCCCACGTCCCTTTCCCTCCCACAGTGAGCTGCACGCAGGCAGACGTGTCTTCTCCTGCAAACTAAATTGAGTCTGTATTATTCGTATGAAAACGCCCCAGCTGTTTTCCTGCTGGGGCTTATGTCTGGGATTATCCATCACAATTCACCCCAGTGATGTTATTTTCCCTGATTTAATTACAAGATTGTTTGGTGGTTTGTTCCTGTGTTTTTGTAAATCATTTTTATTCAAGCCAGAAAAAAACAAAACACAAAACTCCATCTGAAGTTTTCTTTGGGAAAAAACAAACAAACAAACACAAACAAAAACCCAAATGGTAGAGCTGAATTGATTGCAGAGACGGCAGGGACAGAGGAGCCTTTCCTGGCTCATCGTTGAAAGAAACTCAGCGACTGTTCACCACAGATCGCTGAGGGGGAGAGAGAGAGAGTCAGTATAGCAAATAGAAATGGGAGCATGATTAGAAGAAGGGACCACTGGTTCCTTTGTTCTCACACACACATGCAATGAGTCTCCCAGTCTCAGCTTGCCGGTCAGTCTGCTGGAGGAGGAGGGCTGAGAGGAAGTGGGGGCGGTCTCCATTGAGTTTTGTAGGTGGACAAGTTTGTAGCATGCCAGCAGGGCTTCCCAAACAAAGCGCTGCTCGGAGTTTGCTGTGAAGAAGTGGGGGCTGGGATCCACTCCCGTCCCAGTTTCTTTTTCCCAACAGGAAGCAGTGCAGGGCATGTGGAAGGGCTGGCTGGAGAGATGCTTCGAGCTTCTCCAGGTCAAGCAGTACGAAACGCTCTGGAAACAATGGCCGGTAGAGAAATGCAATCCCACCCCAATCCGACAGCTGTTGGAAATGCTGGAGAAATGGTGGGTGTTTGGAAGAGTAGACCAGCAGGAGGGGCGGTGGGGAATGCTCTAGGAACATTGAATGTGCGGCGCTCGTGGCTACCCCAGTCCCAGCCTCTCCCAGGAGGAGGCGCTGTGGGGAACGCTGCCAGCACTGTGTGCACTGAAGCCTCTCCGTATTCTACGTGGCTTATGATAGCACTTTACCCCTCCCCCGGTTTGTGACTTTCTTTTTCTGTTTCGACATGATCCGTAGCGAATTAGAGTGACTCGCTCTGCGTACGAATGCGCTTCCCTGCAGAGCACCCCCTTCCACCGGGAATGCGGGGAGGAGGGGGGCAGCATGGGGCGGGGAGGAGAGGATGAGACTGTGTCAACTTGCTCCCATCCAAATCCTGCCTCCGACCATCATTCCTGGAACTCGCCCCCCTCTCCACAAAGGGCCAACCTTGCAGCCGTTACTCACCGGAACGAGCCCCGTTGAAGGCGACGGCACAGTCCGAGATGCACCACCGTGCCGAAGAGCCAGCACCAGTCCAGGTGCCATGTTATCCCTTAAAACAGGGTTTAAGTAGGATGGCAGAGGGGACGGCCCAGATCCTCAATGGCGTTTAGGCACCGAACTGCCATTGGGCTGAGGCTCTGGGCTGAAAGGCTGGTCCTCTGCACGGGGGTGAATTCCATCCATGAGCAAAGGTTGCAAGGTCAAGCCCTACAGAAGGGGCTTGCCCCATACATTCGCACAGCACGGCATTCCATATGTGATCTCCTTAAGGGTGAAGGTCAATGTAATGACTATAAGGGGCCAGATCCTCAGCTGGTGTAAATGGGCATCCATGGAGAGCTGCTGCTGCTGATCTGGCTGGCTTTCTTTTCTTTCCAAACATGGTCCCTGAACTCCAGTGACTTTTTTTTTTTCTTTCTTGCTGTAATTATCATTGTGGAATAAAAAAAAAACAACCCTAAAAAAAAACAAACCTTGCATTTTTTTGTAATCTGTGTTGTAAGTGCTTTTGTAAAAAAAAAATAATAATAATGTAACGGACTGAATTTGCTTTTATGATTTTTTGTTTTGTTTTCCATCCTTTGTAATGATTTTGGGTTGGGGGGGGACGTTTTCATGGTTCGGATTGGGGGGGTGTTGCTTCACCCTCCCTTTTACTTGTATAAAAAAGAATAGTGGCTCAACTGTGGAAAGAAATGTACTTTTTTATAAATAAAGAATTTTAAAAGAAGCAGCGCTTTTCCTTTTCGACCGCGAAGGTGTGTCGTTGCGACGCGCGGCCGGGTGCAACAAAATCCAGAGAAGCTGCACCTTTCCAGTTGCCTTGATCTCTTCTGTGATATACGGTGCTTTGAAAGGGGACGGCTTGCAATCCAGAACCCGTGACTGTCACAGGACAAGCATGGAGAGATCAATGCACTGCAGGCAGTAAAGGGTGCCTTGCTAGAGAACACTCCGGAGGCTACATCTCTATGGGCCTATTGATTGATCTCTCCGTAGGGAAAAACCTGATCTTTGCCGTCCATTGTCTGTCTGTCTACAAACAGCTTGCCAGGGAACCCTTGTTCCTTGCTCACGCAGAGCCTCCGGTCTTTGGAGAGAGAGATTTAGCTAGACAGTGACATACAATAGATGATAGATCAAATAGAGCAAATTTGTTCTTACATCCGCTGAAGTCAATGGGAGTTTTGCCACTGATACCCATAGAGCAGACCCTATTAGAGAGCTCCGTAAGCTTGTGGGGAAACCAATGGGAGGCTTGCAACTGACTCTAGGGCATGTAGTGCCTGACTCATAGTGATCTCCCTATCCTGCACTGAACAGCTTTGCTCAAAAGCCCTGACCACTGTGGGACAAGGAACACACTGTTCTGGCTACTGGTTCCCAGCAGGCAAGTCCGAGCACAGTTTCCTCCATTGATGGAAGGCAGCATTTGCTTTCTTTTCTGACTGCCTATCACTGTTTAACGAGAGATGAACTTGAACCAAAAACCCGGGGTCCCAGCACGCCAGAGAGACTGGGAGTGGGATCCTGATCCAAATCTGAACTCAGCCGGATCCAGATCTCAACTCAGCTGATTCGCGCTGCAGTAAGGAATTGTTCTACAGACAAGCTGGTTGGGTTGGGTGTGTGTGTGTGGGAGGGGGGAAAGTTAGTCTGCATCGCACAGCTCAGCTCACACGGTTCGTTCCCCATCTTCAATGAAGCATGCTGGCAGCTGGCACCCGTCTGGTCTCAGTGCAACAGGGCCTATGGAGAGGTTACATCAGAACCAGGAATGCAGTTCGCAAAGCACGGGCCTGACTGGGGGGTTGTCTCGTTTCTTCCCTAGCTGGCTTGACCTAGAGCTGGGGTTCCCCTTAAAGCAATGGGCTTAATCCTTCATACCCCAAGATAGCTGCCTCTCTTTAGCCTCCGATCTAGTCTGACCCAGAGGTTCTCAACCTGGAGGTCACACACACGAGTCAGAGGGTTGTGACCACCCGGCCCTTCTCGTATTGTGTATGGGAAGGGGGGTCAGCAGGGGCGGGAGGATTATATGGAAGGGGGGTTGCAGTGTGGAAAAGGCTGAGAAGTCCTGGGTGCTAGTGTATAGATGTGGGGCTCGGGCCTTGAACAAGCACGGGCCATTCCCATTGACGTCATCAAGATGGTCAACATAACCCAGGGATTAACTTTGTCCTGCAGGATCAGTCTCTCACACAGACTGGGAACTCGCCTTGGCCCGTCGCTGGTCGCTAGCATGCTCCGTAGCTTGCTGGGCCCGGGGCATCCCACATTCCCAGGAGCCCCCTGAACCCAGGGGCTGGGACTCAGTATGAAGGTACGTGTCTGATTGGTAGCTGCAGCTTTACGGCCTGTGCACAGCTCAGGGATTGAGCCCTTCCACCCTGCACGGGGCTCAGAGTAGAACCCAGGGGGGATCTTTCGGGGCTGGGGGGTTGGAAAGATGCTCTCCTTTGGGTGTTCTAAGGACCTGGCAGGAATTTGGAGAGGGATGTTAATCTGGGAGGCTTTAGGGGAGGGATGAGCCAAAGGAATCCCAAGCAGTATTTGCGCAGCAAATTCAGTCCTGCCCAACCCTCCCCTTCCCTGGCTGCTCCTCGGGGACCAGACATTAATATCCAGAAGGCAGCCCCTGAGCCCCTAGTGGGGTGAGCCGCTGCCTCAGCTGGGTCTGAATGCCACAGACCGAAGAGCAGGGAATCTTAGTGGCTTGAGACTAATCAGGGCTTCGGTGGCAGTTAAATTCTGACCGATGGCTCCCATGTAAGGCTGAGGGCGACCCCTCCGGATCGGGGCTGGGAAGGGCCAGCATGCACTGTGCTGCCGGTGTTCATCACAGGCACCCCACTGGGGCTGGCACAGGAGAAGGGGGCACTCCAGAACCGGAGGCCAGCTCAAGAGAGGGTTAAAGAATAACTATCATGTCCCTGCTGCAAATGTGGGCACACGCTCGCCCTCGCCTTGCTGCTGATGCACCGATAGGTTCCCCAGCCAGCGGCAGCAGCAGCAACGTGTGCTTCTGAATGCCAGCCAGGGTCCTGTTGGTTCAGATCACTGCCAGGCAAGTTGGGGGCAGCTAGGGAAATCTGTCCGTACTGATTTGGCCTGAGGTGGTCTTGCAAAAGTGCATGGGAAGGAAAAGGTCAGCAAGCGGCCCAAGGGCTGCAGGCAGGCCATGGGGCAGTGCCAGCCCCCAAGTCGGGTGCCCGTATCTTTATTCCATTGTTTGGCGGCTCTTCTCCTCTGACCTTCCCTCGCCTGGGAACAGCAGATGTCTGCAAAGCAGCATCACTTCAGTTGCAATCATTCAAGTCAGCAGCACCAACAGAGACTAATACGCTGATGTACAGGGGCATCGGCATATAGAACAGGATTCCTAACAGCTGGTTCAGCGGAGCCAGCCAAGTTCAGTGGGAGATAAGGGAGCACAGATTGGGCTGCGAGCTGGAAAGAAGGCAGGGATGGAGGGTGGGGGCCTGCTGCTCTTGTGCATAGTAGCAACCACTCCAGGGAAGTGCTGCCCTCATTTTCCAGGCCAGGGCTTCCAGTTGAGCGATGATGGATAAAGCCCATAACATGGGGCTGCTTCTCCGCTTGGGCTGCAGGGAGCTGAGCTCGATAGAAGCCGGAGCTCCCGCCTTGTGCCATAAAGTGTTTTGTTTCTCTGCAACAAAATAAAAACACGGCGGGGTGTGTGTGTGTGCGCGCACGCAGCTTGGGGAAAGATGGCGGGCAGGTGGGGCAACTTGGATGTATTCCTAAAGCTACATCTTTGCAACCTATAGGCTGGCACAGCTGGCGGCGAGGGCTAAATTCGGAGCTTGGCTGGTGGGCAAGAGTGCTGGCGAGGAACCAGCGAACAAGCTGATGTGAAGGAGGCTAGATCTGGCTGCAGAAGCCAAAGGACAGATTCTGATCTCAGTGTAAATCTGGAGCCAATAGAGTGACTCCAGATTTACGTCAGTGGAGCCAAGAGATGAATGGGAATGAACGATCGATTCTCCCTCCCCTGGGCTGGTTCCAAGCTGCTGGGAGCCAAACGTCCACGCAGGCTGAGTTCCCCCTGCCATCTGGGACAGGGTGATCGCTGCAGGGCAAGGTCAGGGTGGCACTGATGGCCCCACGGGTGGGAAGCCCAGAGCTGGATGGCCAGGCAGCATGAATTCCCCCATCTGGAGAGTGCGATCCTGCCAGGTCAAGGGAGCGAATCCATCAGTGCAGCAGATGGCCGGGAGGACGCTAAGCGTGCCTCTGGTTCCTGTACTGTGTGCCCTGTGCTGCAGGTACAGTCCCCGCCCATTAAAGAAGCTTCCCTGGCATCAGTCCATCAAAAACACTCTGTGCTGCGCGCAAAGGCCTTGCAGAGCTCACTGTACCCGGAGAGGGCTCCTTGCACTCCCCTCCCGCTCCCGCTCCCTGCCCAGCTCAGCTTCCCTAGCCAGTGCCAAGCACTGCCTGCCCTCCCACCAGCGCTGCCAAGCCCAGCACTAGCAAAGTTCTGATTCCTTTCATCAGTGCTTCCTTAAGAGGCCTCTGTGTTCTGCAACAGCAGGGCGAAGGCAGGCGGCCTGGAACTGCTCCACGGAGCGAGTGCTGGAGCAGCTGGGGGAGGTTGGCCTGAGTGTGGGAGCTGCTGTGGCTCAGAGCTTGCCTGTTTATCTCTGCTTTAATTTTAGGCCTGGAGCAACAGCCTTGAAGGTCTAGATGGTATCCCCATCCCCATCCCTGCCTGGCGAGTGAGTGTGGAATCCTGCCCAGTGCAAGCAGGGAACCTGCCTGCCGGTTTGGTGCGTTGGAGCTCTGGGGAGGGAGTTCTCCTCCATGAGGTTCCTAACCCCTCACCTCTTGGACGACACTCGCTATCAAGTAGATCCCCAAGGATCCATTTGTGCTGCAGGAACAGCAGAGCCAGGGTTGGAAGAGTTACTGGGACTTTAGCCATGTCTATAGGAGAGTGCGCTCAGGCAGAGGCTGGAGGTGGATTCCACTGGCAGAGAATCCATCTAGATCAGTGTAAACCCAGGGCTAGAGTGATGCTTAGACCCTATGGGGAGGGATGCCCCAAAAAGACCACAATCCGCTCCGAGTTAGACAGGATCAATGCAGAGGTACTCCACAGTCCTTTCAGCTTGACCCTTGCTATGGTTAAAGACAGGGCTGGTACAACCATTTAGGCGACCTAGGGCACTAGGATTTGGGGGGACGCCATTTTCTTCGGCAGTGACCACGGCGGCCGGATCTCCGGCTGCCCCGGTCACCGCCGGCATTTAGGCGGAGGGAGCTGGGGCAGTGGAGCGCAGGGAGGGCCGCCTGCAGCAAAGGGGAGGGGGCGGCATGCAGGGGAACTCCCCGCCCCAACTCACCCCTGGCCCACCTCCTCCCCAAGCACGTCATCGCTGCTTCACTTCTCCCACGCTTCACTTCTCCCACCTCCCAGGCTTGTGGCCCCAATCAGCTTAGGCGCCGCAAGCCTGGGAGGCGGGAGAAGTGAAGCAGCGACGGTGTGCTCGGGGAGGAGGCAGGGCAGGGGTGAGCTGGGGCGGGGGGGGTGCCTCAGGGCGGAGGGGGGGAGATGCCGCTGGGGGAGGGCCTCAGGACGGGGTCTTGGGGGGGACGCAAGGTGGAAGTTTCACCTAGGGCGCGAAACATCCTTCTACCGGCCCTGGTTAAAGATCCCATGGAGACGCTGGAAGGAGTCCGATGTTTAGCTACAAATTCCCGCGTGGGTGATTGAGTTTTGCCTCCCTACATTCCCAGGGCAGTTTCGACCCAATGCATGATTCCCCTTGTTTTCCCATCCTGTGGTACACTGTTGAACAGCTGCTGTGTTCCTTCCCAGCAGTCCCCCGTCAGAGGGCAGAAAAGTGATTCTTTGGGCATCCCGTCTGCATGTGCATTTGTGAAAGTCTTTGGGATTCTTTCCAGTGAAAATAACACTATGTAGGTTTAAAATTTTCAGGAAGAGCTAGTCCAGCATCAAATCCAGAGCTAGTCCAGAGACAGTCCAGAACAGGGTTGATCCAGAGCTCATCCATAATCAATCCAGACTAAGGTGAATCCAGTGGTAATCTAATCAATCCAGAAGTGTCACCCTAGAGGTAGGCCAGTGTCAGGAGAAGAGACAATCCAGAATTAGTCCAGAGTCAAATCAGAACAGGGAAAATGCAGTCAGACCAGGTCAATCAGTCTTGTAGTGCTAATCCAGAGTCAAGGGAGACCAATATCAGTCTAAACAGAAATGGGTGAATTATTTGTAGTGAAAAATGTATTTGATGAATTTCCCTTTTTTTCTGTTCTCAGGTTATCTGCAAAGCAGAGTTTGATTTGTATGAAAGTATTTGTTACTGGAAATTGCTTTATGCAAATATCATCCAGCCTAGGGCCCCCTGCACTGAGATTGTGAGGTAGTATGGCTCTTGGAGGAGTCCTGCACAGGCTGGAATTCCCTTCATTAGTGACGGTTATGATGAGGCAGGAGAAAGTATGTGTATTTGGGGGATGGGGAGCTGGCACACTGTCCCAGGATGCAGCGGCTCTCATTGCAATGAAGCATTTAATGACCCAATACGAAAAAAAAAAAAACCATCAAAACCCATGCTGTCATATTACAGACAGCACATGGCCCCAAATGTTCACAAGCCAGGCATCCAAAGGCCTCTGGCAAACTTTGTGCACGTGTTGTACTCACAAACGAAGCATTTGTACGAGTATCAATGTGCACAAATCAGATGATCAACACTTATTAGATATGAAAAATCACATACACAGCACCATAAATATCCATGATGCTTTGCAAGTATAATACACCAATGCACAGAATGTCACATCACTTTCTACAAAAAGAAGAACAGGAGTACTTGTGGCACCTTAGAGACTAACAAATTTATTAGAGCATAAGCTTTCGTGTACTACAGCCCACTTCTTCGGATGCATATAGAATGGAACATATATTGTTCTATATGCATCCGAAGAAGTGGGCTGTAGTCCACGAAAGCTTATGCTCTAATAAATTTGTTAGTCTCTAAGGTGCCACAAGTACTCCTGTTCTTCTTTTTGCGGATACAGACTAACACGGCTGCTACTCTAAAACATCACTTTCTAGTGACCGATCTACTAAAGGGTAATAACCTACTACTGCTACCAACTAATGTGGTTGCACCTTTAGCTCAAGACATTTAGCTGATGCTGCTGTGCAGAATGTGCTAAGTTTGAATTCCACTGACAAGCCATGCAAATGCAGAGTGAGACACGTTCTCTGCCCCAGAGAGTTTGCAATCGCAGGGCCTGATCCAAACCCCACTGAAATCGGTGGGTGACTCTTCCCTGATTTCATGGGCTTTGGATCAGGCTTTTATCGCATCCACTCAGTGCGGAATTTGGGGGTGAAAACGTCATGGGTGCAAAATAGGCGTCTCCCACACACCCCATGAAAACATGGCTCTGAACTGTGCCCACCAGCCCGGGAGGGACTGTTCAGTGGCAGTTAAACCTCTTGAGGAAATGTCAAGCTGTGGCATCCAAATTTGCCTCCTCTGTGTAATTGACAAGGGCCAGGGGGACCCCTCTGGGGAGCTGCCTGTGAGTCAAGCCCCTTCCTAGCTCGGTTGCTGCGCATTTGGCTGGCAGCATGGGGCTGCACACACAGTAGTGTTAATACTCTCGCTCCTTTCCTCTCCGCCTCTGAACCGTGACTGGCCTCTCTGAGCAATGTGTTTGACTTTCCCATCTTTTATGTTTCCATTTCGCCTTATCTCTCTGTTCCTCTCCATCTCCTCTGACTCCTGCCAGCCTGTTTATCTGGCAGTTTTGAAAAGAAAATTGCCAACTTCACACCTGTCAGGTTTAACTGATCGCCTGTCACGGGGAGGGAGGGGCGTCTCTCCACCCAGCTCCGGCCCCACAGGCTTTGCTCTCCTGAGGAATTGCTCCATCCCCGAGGACTCAGAACACTTCACTTCCCACTGCCAAGCTTTGTTCACCTCTCCAGCTGCCGGTTTCTACAATGTCCCTTCAGCTACCTCTCTGCAATACCGATCATCACCGCCCGCTGCTCTGACATGCCACCTTTCACCCCAGGAGCTTAACCTGCCACACACACATTCAGCAGCTACGCCTAGGAATGCCCCCGGCAGCTTGGAGAGTGCCAGTCCACTCACTTTGCAGAGGGGAAATTTGGGATGCGGAGGCATGTCAGCCCAGATCAATGGGAGTTAGGTTCCTAAATTGCTTTGAGGCTCATGGGCATTCCACCCCTGGCATGCTCTTGGTACCCCATCCACCTTTCTCTCCTCCTGATAGTATCACTTGGGAGAGCTCTGAATCCCTTTCTCTGGCCTCCTGATCTTTCTTTCTTCCCTTCTGTTTGTCAATCTACCTGGGTTCAGAAAAGTGAGGGGTGCCTAGAGGCCAGGACTGCCACGTAACTCTACTGATGTCCCTGCTGTTCCAGTCCTGAGCCCCGGCCAATGCCTCTGTGCCCTGGCAAGTAGCACCCCTTCTTCCTCAGACCTCTCCTGAACTGTGTGAGAGGTTTGCGTTCTATGGACAAATCCCCAGTCAGGTCTAGACAGAGCCCAACATTCCCATGCCCCCAGTGCCTTCAGCCTGGATCTCCAGAGGGGGAGGCGAGCACCCCAGCACCAGGGCCACCATGCAGGGTGCAAGAGATTGGCATGGGATATGTGCCAGGCTGCTGCCTCAGTGTGACGAGAATCCATCTCTGGCTTGAGAGCTAGAGCTCCTCCCTACTTGCCCTTCCAGAGGTAAAAATCAGCCTTTGGTTCCAGTCGCAAATCTCTTTCCCTGAAGTGTCTGGTTCCCATTAGGGCTCAGGGGATGGAATGCAGCACAAATTGCTTCTCAGCTGGCCACTGGTGCTTCCTGGGACTCCCTGCCCCCCACTCCCCTTTCCAAATGACTTTTCCTTCCCTTGAAATGCAGAGGGGTGATTGGACTTGACCATTTAGAGACTGGCAGGGGCAGATTCCCCAACCCCCCATGGGGGTGACAGCCAGACAGGAGGGACTTTCCTCTGAAAGGCATGGTGGGGGAGGGGCTCACTGCCCACCTGCTCCCTGTCTCTGTATGCAGCCCTTGTTCTGGCTACAAATGGGCCTGAGCTGCAAAGTTCCCATCAGCCCCCCCGAAAGTCTGAGCGTATTTTGCCCCCTCCTCATATAAACCCATGGCTGACGTTCAAAGGAGCTGAGAACCCGCAGGTCCCAGTGGCTTCTGCTGGAGTCATGGGTGCTCAGCAGAGAAGCAGGCCCATAGTGTCTAGTTACACAATAATCCGACTGAGACAGGTGGGATCTGAGGTGTAAATTCTGCCAGTGCCACACCCAGCAAAGGGCACTGAGGTTTCAGCAGCCAGAGGGGGGAAGTGGGTCCCATCCAGATGCTGCCAGCTGTGCAAGTGGCACCAGAGAAGTAGGTCAGTCAGATTGATCCCAACAGCTGGAGCAGAGCGGAGGCTGAATCACTCAAATCAGCATTACAAACCAGGCCAAAATAACATCACCGGGGCTTTTGTAATGGGGCGGAATGATAATTAAATAGAAATTAGTTCATTAAATGGTCACTTCCTGGGGTTTCCTTGCTGTCCGATTAACTTAATTTTTAATTTGCATAAGCAATAAATGTTTAATTATGTTATTAATATATTTGAGTTGAGAAGCTTATAGGGTTTTATAATTGGCATTTAACTAGATAGTTCCAGCGTATTAACTGAGGTTTTATAGCGCCTCGCGACAGCTTCCCAATTATATCTGACCTAAAAACTGTGCCGAGGACCTGCCTTTAAAGTGTTACCTGAGCAACAGAATAGACGGAGCTGGGAGAGCGAGTGGAGCCCAGCTCCCGGGGAGGAAGCGCTCCCAGGCTCACAAAGCTGCAGGGAACATGCGCCGAGCAGTGCTACGCTTTCTGGGCTCTCCATGGAGTCTTCTGGGGTCTCTCCTGTCTCCGTGATGCTGCATGCTTGGCAGCTTTCCCAAAGACAGAGAATGCCAAGGCTCCTTCCCTTAGCATCCACATGCAGTGGGGAAGGGAATGATATTGACTCTGGGGGGAGAGTCATCTAATGGGTAGAGCAGGGCTTTGGGGGAATTACCCCTGGTTTCTGGCCTTGGCTCTGCAACGGGGAATGTTGATTAGTGGTTAGAGCACAGGGGATGAAACTCAGGATTGCTGGGTTCTGTTCCCTGCTCTGGGAGAAGAACATTGTCTAGTAATTACCCCAGAGGACTAGAGTCATAGAGTTTAAAGCCAGAAGACAATTAGATCATCTAGTCTGATCTCCTGTAAGCACAGGCCATTACATTTACCCCTGTACTGAGCCCAGTGACACGTTTGACTAAAGCAGAACTTGTGTCTGGCTGAAGTATATCTTCCAGTCTGGTTCAGAAGACATCATGAGAGGGAGAAACTTGGTAGTTTGTTCCTCTGGTTAATCACCCCCACTGTTAAAAATGTGTGCCTAGTTTCTAACTTGAATTTATCTAGCTTTAGCTTCTGGCCACTGGTGGTTCTTCTGCCTTTCTCTGCAAGATAAAAGAGCCTTGTAGGACCCTGTATTTTCATCCCATTATGGCACTTATACCTTCAAGTCACCTCTCACTTAAGACAGTCCAACCTTTCCAGTGTTGAGGGCCAGAAGCTCCTCCACTGCCACATGCAGAAATACGTGCTCCACAAAATGGCATCCTCTGTGCGGTGTGGTCTTGCACATGCCTGTGTTCTGGTCTCCATTCTGGAAGGGGATCATTGTCTAGTAGTAATTGCCAGAGACCTAGGAGTCAGAACTCTTGGGTTCTATTCCTGGTTCTACTATTGACCTTCTACAAGTCATTCTGCCGCTCTGTGCCTCAGTTTCCCCTTTGGTAAAATAGTGATAGTGGGTCAAGTCTACCTCTAGCATATGAAGTTACATCATGGTTCATTTGACTTACTGGTGGCAATAGCAATGTCTGTTTCCCAAGAGTGTTGCAAAGATCCTCAGAGGAAAGGTGGTAGGGAAGTACATGGTATGGTTCTTTTTCCTTGCAAGGAGTGCAGTGCGTTTGGAGGTCTAGGGCCCAACCAAAGCACCCCTTTGGAAGGGGTCATATCAGGGGAAGCCTAGCTTACAGCTGCCACTGCTATCCACGAGCTTGGATGCTTCCACTGGTTAGGGGAAGTGGCTCTTAACCTCAGAGCCATTGATCAGGAGCAGCACACGTGACAAGCAATAGGAAAGGCAGTGACACCAGAATCCAGGCCAGAATCCAGGTTTGTGAATATCAAACAGCTTTGTTCTTATTCCAAGGCGCTCCGAAGCATCCAGAGGGCTAGGATCCTGGAAATAACTTGACTAGAGATTCCCTGCAATGCTCAGCGTCTGATGCCAACCCACACTCCTGAGGGAGAGGAGAAATGTAACCCCTTTCCAGAATGACTGATGGTCCCAGTCCCACTCCCAGAGGTTGCTGGGATGATGTGATAAGGCTGTTCTAAGGAGAAGTACAAAAGAATAGTGCAAGCAGGTAGGAACAAAATCAGACAGGCTAAGGCCCAAAATGAGTTACATCTCAACAGGGCCATAAAAGGCAATAAGAAGAGGCTCTTTAAATACATTAGGAGCAAGAGAAAGACAAAAGAGAGTGTGGGTTCCCTACCCAGTGGGGAAGAATGTTGAGGTGTCTAATGCCTTTTTTGCTTCAGTCTTCACTAAAAAGGTTAATAGTGACCAGATACTTTAACACAGTTGATACTAACAACAAGGGGGAAGGAATGCAAGCTAATGCAGGGAAAGAACAGGTTAAAGAATAGTTAGATAAGTTAGCTATATTCCAGTCAGCAGGGCCTGATGAAGTTCACCCTAGGGTACTTAAAGGTCTAGCTGAAGCAATCTCAGACGCATTAGGAATTATCTTCAAGAACTCATGGAGAACAGGTGAGGTCCCAGAAGACCAGAGAAGGGCAAACATAATAGTTGTCTCTAAAAACGGAACAGAGAGGAGTCTGAACAGCCTAACTTTGATACCTGGAAAGGTACTGGATCAAATTATTAAACTATCAGTGTATAAGAACCTAGAGGATAACAGGTTTATAAGGCATAGCCAGCATGGATTTGTGAAGAACAAATCATGCCAACGCAACTTAATTTCCTTCTTTGACTTTAGTTTACTGGCCTTGTGAATAGGGGGGAAGCTATAGATGTGATACATCTTGATTTTTAGTAAGTTAGTCCTCAAAGAGTAGTTATCAATGGTTTGCTGTCAGACTGGGAGGGTGTTTCTAGTGAGGTCCCACAGACATCAGTCCTGACTTTGGTACTAGTCAATATTTTCATTAATGACATGGATAATGGAGTGGAGAGTATGCTTATAAAATGTTGCAAGTGACACCAAGCTGGGAGGGATTGCAAGCACTTTGGATGATAGGATTGGAATTCAAAACAACCTTGACAAATTAGAGAATTGGCCTCAATTCAACAAGATGAAATTCAGTTAATACAAGTGCAAAGTGCTTCACTTAGGAAGGAAGAATCAAATGCACAACTACAAAATGGGGAATACCTGGCTAGGTGGGATCTGGGGGTTATAGTGGATCACAAATTGAACATGAGTCAACACTGTGATGCAGTTGCAAAAAGGCGACTATCATTCTGGGGTGTATTAATAGGAGTGTTGTGTGTAAGACATGGATGGTGATTGTCTTGCTCTGCTCAGTGGTCGCGCGTCCTCAGCTGGAGTATTGTGTCCAGTTCTGGGTGCCACACCTCCGGAAAAATTGGAGAGAGTCCAGAGCAGAGCAACAAACAGGAGAAACGGTTCAGAAAACCTGACCTGTGAGTAAAGATTTTAAAAAGTGAGCATGTTTCGTCTTGAGAAAAGAAGACTGAGCAGTGGAACCTGAGAACAGTCTTCCAATATGTTAGAAAGAGGACAGTGATCAATTTTAATCTGTGTCCACTGAAGGTAGGACAAGACGTAATGGGCTTAATCTGCAGCCAGGGAAATTTAGGTTAGATATTAGGAAAATCTTTCGAACTCTAAGGGTAGTTAAGCTCTGGAATAGGCTTCCAAGGGAGGTTGTGGAATCCCCATCATGGGAGGTTTTTAAGAACAGGTTAGACAAACACCTGTCAGGGATGATCTAGGTTTACTTGGCCTTGGCCCAGGGCAGGGGGTTGAACTAGTTGACCTCTCGAGGTCCCTTCCGGTCCTGTGATTCTTTTGTCTGGGCTCTGGAGGGTCTCCTGGGTATCTGGGAAGCTGCTGGAGATGGAGCAATGGTGGGGAAGCAGTGAGGCTTATCAGGGTGAGGCGCATGCAGGAGACAGCAGCTGCAGCAATGGCTGGTAAGCAAAGTATCTCCCAGTCTATTTGGAAGCCTCTATTTTCAATGCTGCTGTTGTTACCAATTATGGACCAGGACCCCATTGTGTCAGGTGCTGTACAAACCTAAAGCGCTGCCTGGAGCCTGATTCTGCTCCCTTACATCATGGCTAACTCTCCGAAGGTCCTTGACGCCAGCGAGAGGAGGATGGGGTCTCCAGACAAACGCAAGCAAGGGTCTGTCTCCTGAGCCAGACTCATCCCTCGTGGAACTGTGGGGAAGCTGATGGGATGGATTGGGCCCAGGCTGAGTGGAGAGTGAGATGTCCCCAGGAGTGCAGCTGGAAGGTTGTTAAGCAAATTAACTCTATTAAAACAAATGATAAGAGTTTAAGCAGGAGCAGTGGCACCCCTATCTCTCCAAATTCATTTGGAGGCTGCCTGTAATAGCACGACCCTAATGCACTCTCCCGGGGATCCGTAGAGTATCAACGGCTAGAGACGGATTAGGGGGCTGGCTTCTGCTCTCACTTGCGATGACATAAATCTGGAGTAAGAGCACTGAAATCCCTCGAGTCCCTCTGGATTTACGCTGGTGTAACCAAGATCAGGATCTGGCCCCTTAGTTCCAGGAGAGGCAATTTCAAGTGCCATCGCCTCCTCGAAAATGTGCAGAAGAAAAAAATAAATTAGCAAAGGGATTTGATTGTTCATTTCTCTGCTAAGCTAGGAGGAAATGAAGCAGAACCAAAATTAAGAGGTAGGAGGGAGGGGGGAACATTCGACATCGCCAGGCCCCATCCTCCCCAGAGCCACACAGGGGACGCTCTGCGGTGTTGGCCTTGCTTGGGAAGCAGCAGACTCCGGGCAATGGGCAATAGGTGGGATTGTAGGAGCAATGCGGTGAGCACTGGAAGTGGAGGGATGCACGGGATCAGATAGCAGAGGGGCTAGTCTCCCCTCTTTCCCAGAACTGGGCTGGGGGTGTCACTGGAGCTCACAGGATTAGTTGTCAGGTTTATACCAGGCCCTTCTTCATTTTTCTCCTTGTGTCTCTCACCCCTCGGAAATTCACTCTCTGGGGTGGAGCGGTTTGTCCGGTCAAGTCCTAGTGTGCGGGAGGCTGATGGGGGGCAGACTTGTGGACTGACCCCCGGGGTACATCTTAGCAAATCTCCCATGGCTCCTTAATCCACTGAGTAGCTAGCTCCCTGGCTGACCCTAACCTGACCCATGGGTTCACTCCAATGTAGCCTTGCAAACCCCAGCATAATACCAGAGTCTATCTACCCTGGCCACACGTAAGCATGGTCCCCCTCAGGCACCACTCAGGCCTAGGATGATCCCGGCCACACCCCAAAATACCTGTGCACTCCCCAAGCACAGCCAAGGCTTGGCTAGGTCCCTGCCCACTCTCTTTGCTGAGGAAATAGGACCAAGGTGGAGCAGCAGGAGTCCCCTGGAGGCCTTGTCTGCTCCTTGCACGTGGGCTGACACCGCAGGTCTGCATTTATTGGCTTGGCAAAGAAATGCCCTGCCTGTGAGCTCTGATTACCCCGTGGGGGCTGGGAGCGCCAGCTACACACAACGGTGACCAAGTGAAGCTGCAGCCTTTGTCCCTGGCAGCGATATCTACGTCCCCCATGCCAGCACGAGCCCTGCTGCAGCAACCACCTCAAGGACTGGGATCTGGAGCAAATGAAAGGGTTTCTGGCCTGGCCTGTGTACTGTCTGGCTGCACAGGTGCCATGTGGTTCTCCAAGGGGGCAGTTAGGTTGCCAGAAGGCTTTCTTGGGGCATTGTGTGACAGGCGGTTGTGTGGAGAGATGGACCCAAGCAGAAGCCGCAGAGCCAAACACCCACAAACGTGGAGAGTTTGAAATCTGGATCTAGATCCAAATGTTGTGATTCAGGCCTTTCTGAGCTGTGTTGTGATTGACTGACTTATATGTGTGTGAGCGAGCGCATGCTGTAAATCCAATGAGGGCAATCCAGTTTACGCCAAGGGGGCTGCGCTGGGGTAGGTTGGCATAGCTGCACTGAAAGCAATGGAGTCCTGCCAATTTCCACCAGCACTGGATCTAGCCCTCTCTATGTTGTGCTCATCACTGCAGTAGCTTCCTTGCTAAATCCCCCTTGCACTTCAAAATGCATAAAGAGCTCTTTGTCCCCGTCCCCCTGGACTGTTGCGTGGTGTTGACGTGCGCCGTTAAACAGCTGCTGTGCTCCCCACCAGAAGTGGCTGCTTTTTCTGGCACGGGCAAAGTGCTTGGTGATCTCTCGGTGCCAAGGATATTCTCCAAAGATCAATCGCTGTTTCCGCCAGGCCTTGCTGGGTTAACTTTCTGCTCCCCTTGTGATTACCCAGCCTTAAACTCCATCCTTATTAGCGGCTGCTGGAGGAGACTCAAAGAGGAATTGCAATCGGAGGTCGCCAGGGGTCAAACTGCATTCCAGAGGAGATGAGACTCTCACAGTCCAGCAGCCATTTAACCACTGATGGCTCCTATGCTGGGGAAGAGGGGGAGGAAGGTCATTAGCGGCCAGAGATGAGTTTCCTCTGGTACCTGCTGCCACAGCCTGAGCTGGATGGCAAAGCAATTGCCCAGGTTAGAATGTGCATGAAATCTCAGCTAATATCAAACACCTGGGCGTATCCATTGGCAGATGGGTTTTCTCTTCAAAGCAGTAGCCCGGGGGAGGGGTCTGCCCCCCATTGGCCATACTCCCAGCTCTCCACCGCCCCCTCGAGTTGTTTTCCCAGTGCTGGTCGGGGCTAGTGAACATAGAGCGAGGCAAACAGGCTGGGAGGGCACGCGGCCGCGGAAGGGAAATGCAATCAGTGCCCTGTGGGCTGGGTGCCAGGCCGTGCTCTCCTCTGGGACTTGATCAGCCCCCGGGTGCTGGCTGGTAGGAGATTGCTCTGATTCAGTGACCAAATTAGGCCATGCTGGGGCTGGCACCGGGGCAGTGACCACAGCAAAGCCTGTAAATAGCTCCTTGTACCTGTCAGTTTTGAACCTGAGCAGCATGGCTGTGAGATTGCAGCACTCCAAGCATGCTTGCGGGGCTGGATGTAGGGGGGGTCCGTGCATCTCTGTTGCACAGAGTGGTTGAGCTCGGGGTGAGATGAGGATTTCTGCTGAATGCCTCGGGGGGAGGGGGGGCATAGAGCTGCAGACCATCAACGCAGGCAGAGCTGGGAGCGTCTCCCTGAACAATGGTGGCTCTACCCTCTCCGCGAGGCTGGCAGCTGTGTAAGTGACTGTTACATAAACAAGGAGTCTCGTCAAATAGCCTGGGCTTGCTTTTAAAATTCCTCCTTATTTATATAGTTCCACGGAGCCCGATGCAGGAATAACAGCTCTGCCTTGTCTCTGTTCTGGCCATATCCCCAGCTCTGCCGGTTATTAACCCTTTCGCTCCCTTTCCCCTCTTCCTTTGAGGAAATATAGGGCCTGCTTGTCCCCCTACCCTGCACCCAGTGGAGTCATTTATACCTGGGCCAAAGGGGTATAAACCGATATTGGATCAGGAATCTCTGCTCGTTCCCGTGGCTGGAGCATTTCACCCTGCCCACCACCACCATCTTTGCACACAAGATGACCTGAGCTGCAAGGCCCCAGAGAATCGGGTCCAGAGAGTTTTCTGGCTCAGAAAGCCCAGCAGCGTCCAGTCCGCCCTCTGCTACATTCAGAGATTTCTCAGAGCTGCCCCTCGCTCCATGGTTCCGGACCCCCACTAGAATGGCTGTCCCCTTCTCTGGGGTTTGAGCCACCACACTGCAGCCTGCACTGTTGAGGGGTGTGACACAAGCTGAGCTGGAAACGCAAAGATCTGTTTGCACAAGCGTCGGAGCTGGGCAGCCGTGTAGGGTTCTGAACACGTGCTGGGCACTGTGGAGTTAACTCTGTGCGGCAGGCTCGGGACTGGGCATGGAGCATCGATTTGCGGCAGCCCAGTGGCTGATTCTCCGCACTGCGAAATGCCTTCACACGCATTCTCGCCTGCAGCCCTGCACTCTGGTTGGGAGCTAAGCAAGACAGGGCCCGGTCAGCCCGTTAAATGAGAGGCTTTCTAGGTCTCGTTCCCCATTGCCCTGCGCCATTGTTTACACCGGTGCAAACGGCAGGAGAGCACTATGGCTTGGATTTGATCTGCACTCACGCTGACCGTGCAAGGCAGGGGAGGTCAGACCCACAGGCTGCAGGAGGTGCATTGGTTGTTCAGCAGCCGGCACCCTCGCCTGACTTGGCACTGAACCACTGACCCAGCAAGGTGGCAGTGGGGAAGTCAGTGGGTCTCTCCAGCTTCTCCGCTCGCCACCTCTTTCCAAATCCCATCTGGGAACCTCTCTGTCCACCCTCGAAAACCCTCACTCTCCCTCTGCTATTATTTACGTCTCACTTGCATTATTTTATCCTGGGGGCACGGTTCGTGGGGGCGGCTTGCTCTGTCTGAGCTTGGACTTGTAAATGATACCATTGCTGCTCGCACAGACAGGGCCGTAAATCTGAGCCAGGCCTCTGTCGCTGTAAATGGAGACGTCAGCCCTGTGGGGGGGTTTTGTACCAGGGTGTTTTTCGTGGCTGGCGGGGGTCTGTGCTGAGGACAGGAGCCCTTCCATGACATCCCCTTCAATTCGTCCGTCTAAAGGGGATTTTCTCTGTCCACTGGAGATTGTGCACATTCTTAGTGAACGGTCAACTGAATAAGATTGGTGGACATGAGCTAAATGAGCATCATGACTGGTTAATTACAGAGGGTCTTGATCTCATGAAGTGTTTTGATTAGTTTGTTTTGGGGCCGGATCGTCATCTCACTCACAGCTCTGATTGGCTCCTTACAGAGTCATGACCGTACTCAGGGTTATGATTGGTTTGTTAGGAGTCCTGCTCTCACCAGATTGGTTAACTAAAGTCTTGATCTCATGTCATGTTTGGTTTGGTTCTTTAGAGTTCCCCATCTCACCAAGTTTTGTGATTGGATCATTCCAGGTTCCTGATCCACCTTGGGGTTCTGATTGCACTGTTAGGGTTCCTAATTTCACCGTGTGTTTTGATTGGTTCATTAGGGTCCTGATGCCAGAGTGAACTGACAGGGAACCAACTGTCCCCAAACTTTCAGTCCTTCATCCCTTTCCTTTTTCATTCCTGGAATCAGGACCTACAGCTGAAGGCTTCATGGTCCACAGCTCCGAAGAGCCACATGGGAGCTGGAACTCCTGGGTTCCTGCCAGCGAGTGGAAAGTTGCATCTTCTTTTAGTGCATCGCTTTCCCCATCTGCGAAATGGGGATAAGAATACTTACTCACATTGGGGAGGAGCTTTGAGAACCCCAGCCATACACAACAGTGCGAGTGCAATGGATTCATTATTAATACATAGCTCTTTTAATCCACTTCCAAGGAGAGCCGGGGCAAGTTGGCTCCTCACCGTGTTCCCAACTCCAGGAGGGAGCAGGGGGCTGGGGAAGAATGGAATACAAGAACAAACCAAAGGAGGCAAATGGCACCAAAATTATTTGTGGAATTTTTTTTTTCTTTTCCTTTCCTCCTTAATTCTAATTGTTCACATTAATTCAGTCCCCAGCAGGAATGAAGAGCTCCCAGCAGCCTTTAGCCGCTCAGATAAGGCTGAGCTGTTTGTTTAGCCCCATCGGGCTTCCCGCTACTTGCCTCACTGCCAAATGCTTCATGCAAACTTTTGGGGGAGTTTTAAGCAATTCTAGCGTGACACGGAGCGAGGGGTTTTGCATTCTTAATTTGCAAAAGTTCTTCTCGGTCCAAGCCTGATTTTCCCCTCCCCCCTCCCTTGCCCATGCACTGCAATCCTGACCAGCCCTGGACCCCCACAGCTTTCCCAGTGAACCCCAATATTGACCCACGGCCCCTGCAAGTCCACTCCATGCTGTGCTTCTGAGCCCTAACCCACAGCTCCCCAGTTATTATGAGGGCGAGTAGGAGCTTGGGCTGCAGTTGACCCCCCCGGCTCACTCAGCCCAGCTAATGCAGCTAGACAGACAGTCCAGCAGCAGGTTCATTAAGACGCCCCCAAGCAAGCAGCTTCTTGGAAATGAGATTGATAAGGGCAGGGACGGGAAGGGCCAGGGCCATCTTCCCAGCTGATGCTGAGCCCTGGCCGCTGGTGGGGAACATCAGATGCAGAGAAGGGGGGAGCAGGAAAGTGAAAGGCTGAAGAGAGAAGCAGATGAAAGAGAAAACAGGGAAGGGGGAAATAGGAGACAGCCTCCTTCTCTGTATCCCTCTCTTTCCTGTCCTTTCTCCCACTTGGCCTGTCTAGCCAAGCATGCATCTCCCACTCGCCTACTCCCTTCGTTCTTTCCTTCCTCATCTATTCTGTGCTGGCTCTGATCCGGCCCCCATCAAATCCAATCACCTCCCAGCCGTGCATTCAGCGACACAACTGACGACTGTCACGTGCAGCGTGGTCTTTGTCCTCCACCCCTCTGCGTGTGCGGTGGAAGGGTGTGTTTTGGTAGGGTTGCTGTTGTGGATTGTAAATGCCCACGCAGCTCTGTGCTTTTGTCAAAAGAGGCGGGTGGGAGCAGTGCGCCTGCCACTGGGTGTGAAGTGGGTGAGGTCTGACCATCCTTAGTTCCTGGGGGAGTTTGTTCTGCTGTCTGGAACCTGCCCAGACGAGATTCGCCCTTGTGGGAGAAAGGGCCTGAGGAGTAGAGCTATTCACTACCATCCCCCTCATCCTGGAGCTCCTGCGTTTCCTTCATCCCACCGTCATTCCCTTTCCTCCTCCTCTGGCTTTCTTTTTCCATTGTCCTTTCTCTCTCTCTCTCTCTCTTCCCTGCAAATTTGAGGACTGCATCGCCCCCTCTCCCAATCTCCCTAACCCCTTCCATTGTCCTGAACTCCCGTGCCGGCTCTTGGAGATCCACCTGGCTCTATTTATTTATTTATTCCTCACCCCCCGCGAGCCCTTTCCATGCAAAGAGCCTGATTTACAGCTGTAGCAGGAAGCTGATGTTCCCCGCTCGCTACCTGACATCAAGAGAGCCATTAGGGGCCAATTCATCATGGAAATGCCCCCGCCGAAGTGACTGGAAGATTCTTTACAGTCGTTGTCCCTGCCACAATCTCTAATGCAGTCCTAGAGATCATATCCCATTGCTTCAACTGTCTGTTTGAGCATGGCAGTAAGTGAGCTGTCTCAAGGCAGAAATATTATTTATGGGGTAATGTGGTGTATGGAGAGGGAAAGCGGGGGAGGGAGAGGAAGTGAAGTGACACAGCTCAGGAGGACGAGAGCCGGGCCTTGCCTTGTGATGACTGCAGTATCCTGCGGCCTGCTCAGAGCTTTTAAAGACGGGCCTGGAGAGGCCAGGTGAGATGCCAGCTGATGGAGATGCTGGGGTGACTTGCCAGGTAGGATAAAGGCAGGTTAGCATCAAAGCGTGTAAAGTGATGGAAGAACTTCAGGGATATTGAAGTCGGGGCTCACTGTTGAGCGTTTTCCGTGCTTGCTGCGATGTCTCGTGCTGGCGTTCAGAACCCTTTGCACTGATGTGATAAGTGTGCCGGTTCTTTGCCGTGTGGCACAGGGACCGATCGCTGGCAGTAGCTGGGGAGAGGGGACATCTCCGGGAATCCCGTGCAGACCCCGCTTGCTCCTTTGTGCAGCAGTCTGGGAGTGGGATTCGCACAGATGTGTTGCTTTCACGGATCTGGCACAGTTGGTTTTGCGCTGGCAATGCAATGGGGCTTCGGGCATGGGATGGCCGGGTGTCAACCTCACAGCTAAGCAGCTGGCGGAGTACCAGAACATGGGGGCTAATCGCTTTTCCATCCAAGTCAGCACTGAATCTAAGTGCTCCACATAGGGCAGGGGTGGCCATCCTGCGGCTCCGGAACCACATGCAGCTCTTCAGAAGATAATATGCGGTTCCTTATATAGGCAGCGACTCCGGGGCTGGAGCTACAGGCACCAACTTTCCAATGTGCCGGGGGGTGCTCACTGCTCAACCCCTGGCTCTGCCACAGACCCTGCCCCCACTCCACCCCTTCCCACCCCCTCCCCTGAGCCTGCCGTACCCTCGTTCCTATCCCTCCCCCCCAGAGCCTCCTGCACACCACGAAACAGCTGATCGGGAGGTGCAGGGAGGGATGGGGAGGCACTGATCAGCGAGGCTGCCGGTGGGGGTGAGGCACTGGGAGCGGGATGGGAGGGCTGATGGGGTGGGGGCTGCTGATGTATTACTGTGGCTATTTGGCAATGTACTTTGATAAATTCCGGCTCCTTCTCAGGCTCAGGTTAGCCACCCCTAACAGAGTCTGTTGGATAGATTTTCTTGTGGCGGGGATATGCATCCAAAGTGCTGACCACACGGGGCCACTGAAGAGCCCCTGGCTTGGATTTGTTCAGGTGTGGCGGAATTTGACAGATAACAGCAATGTCTATTTTTAAGCATTATTTTTAGTTTTATCAATTTCAATTTTCACAGTTGCACAAAATTATGGGCGGGGGCCAGAAAGCAGGGTAGGTCCGAGATGTTGATTTCAACAAGTTAAAGCTTTATAACCATTAAAACACAATTTGTCAACATCGCATGCCAAAATAAGCAATGTAAATATCCTTAAATCAAACTCTAACAAGTTCTCAAGCAGCATTTTCCTGACTTTGCCTATCTGTCAATTTCAAATGTTATTGATGGAAATATGTTTTGTCACTTTGTGTATATGCAGTGAAATCGACGTTTGCCACTAAAAATCTAACCCATCCAAGCCTAAGTATATAAATTCCAGTGATACAAATACAGTCCACTGTGAGATATTACATTCTCCCTGCCTGTATCACCCCTGCCATTTCAACAGGGCACAACATTCTGCTTCACTTCCTGTCCCAAGCTGCATTGTTCCTGGGGGCTGTTAAGCAGTTGGTCTCTTCCACCCCAGGGGTAGCTGCTTTTCATCAGTGGAGTGAAACAATTCCGATATACATGGCAAAGCCCCAGACTATTATTATTCCATCTGCCCTACAGGGGGAATTCCACTGACTAGCACAGAGCGTCTTCCCTTCTGTGAGATAGGTGGACACTGGATGCTCTCAGACTATGTGTAAGCCACAGGGGCTTTGGGGCTGGAAGGCGCTGCAGAGCTGATAGTGTTAACATCCCAGCTAGAGGAAGGTTGTCCCTGTGGTTAGGCCAGTCATTTGGGAAACTCGGGTTCAGTTCTCTGTTCTGCCACAAACTTTCTTTTTGTCCTTGGGCATGTCACCTAGTCTCTCTCTAGGTCTGAGTTTTCCCTGGGGGTGATGATGATAATCTATGTCACAGGGCTTGTTGTGGGGCTAACCGCATGAAAAGATTGTGAGCTGTATTGATCAAAAGCCCTCTCCGAGAGGTGCATAGCTATGAGCTAATATTATTGTTGCAGTCTGTACGCATTGTCCGAACTCCGAGACAAAGCGAAAAATGACGGGTCCGGGTCCATAGCCCATTGTGCTAGGTGTTGTACAAACCCAGCAATATCTTCTTGGCTAAATCAAAATGAACAGCGCTGGCTTTGCACGTTTATGCGGCTCTCCTCCTGCCTGCCTCCCCCGCAGCCGTCTTTCCTCAATGAGCTAAATGAAACAGAGCGGCGGTGCCCGGTGCAGGGTGGGGAATTGAGGCTTATTGCAAGGGGAGCTGCGAGCTCCTGCCATTGCATTTGGCCCTGGGGAGGGTTCTGCAACCATTCCATCCTCTTCCCCGGGGGCAGCTGCTGGGTGTCACCGTCAGGAAAACGGAACCCGCTGTCATGACAGGGCCCCCAGGGTTGGCTTTCCTTCCACATCACCGCTGTGTGGCGGTGGACATGCTATCATGCTCTTAATCCCCTCCAGGAGGACCTGCTCCAGATAGGTGTTCATGGCTCCTTCCTGCTCAGCAATGCGTCCCCGTGGACGGGCACACAGAGAGAGTCAAGAATAAATGGATGAGGGATTAGCTCCAGAATGCCTACTTGCCACGTTCCTGGCACGCCCTCGGAGAGGGAGCATGGTCTAGTGGTTAGAGCAGAGACTCGGGAGCCAGGACTCCTGGGTTCTAGATCTTGTTCTGGGAAGCAGCATGGTCTAGCAGTTAGAGCAGGGAGTGGGAATTGGGACGCTGGGGATCAATTCCCAGTTCTGGAAGGCAGGGGAGTTTAATGGTTAGAAATGTGAGGGGGAAGTCCGGATGCCTGGGTTCCTTTCCCAGCACTGCCCCGAATTACTGGGGGATCTTGGGGGCCAAGTCACTGCTTCGTTTAAGTGCCAGGGCTGGAGGTTGATTGGTCCACATCTCATCTGAGTGGGATGGCGGACGGTGGGTGTTGATCAGTCCAGCCCTGTAGTGTGACTCTGGGAGGTCAGCGCCTCTAACCAGCAACAGAGGCAGCAGGGACAGATAGGTGGGGCCCAGGGCAATCACCAATAGACAGGACTGGCGCGATTGGCCCACATCTGGTGCATGTGACATGCTCCGGTGGAGGATATAAACCAGATCGCACTTTGCACCTGGGCAGGGAGGAGCTGACCACTGGGCAGGTCTCCACCCCCTTTCCAAGGAAGGCACACGCTCTCTGTGAGCTACATCCCTTCCCCAGGGGACCAGGCTCCAGCAGGCCCCTTTTTTCCCCTCCCCTGGATTTTTTCCCTTCCTCCATTCCAATTATCTTCCTCTTTCATCACTGCCGGAGCTGTAAGTACAAAGTACCAATTAGCTAGTTTTCAAGTTTAATTAGGTTGGAAGGTAGAGCAAATTAAATCCTTTTATCGTACATTTCAAAGCTCTTTCCCATCAAGCCCACGGGATCGGTTTCCTTTGAATGAGGTCCATGTTAGCTGCATTGAGGCCGGCTCCGAGTCATGGAGCTATTCAGCTTCAGGGCCAATGGGAGCCAGGGCAGGGGGTATACGGCCCATCCGACAGTCAGGATATCTGTGCCCCATGGACGCAGGGCCCTGACACACACACATGCCCCCTGCTCTGCCCCCAGTCAGTCACTGCTTCCAGGAAGAAATGCGCTTCCCTGGGATTAACCTCTGATAGTATAGACTTGTTGTCCTGGGCGTTCAGCCAGCTGGCAAAATACCAGCAGCTGAAGGGTTAACACTCAGGAACGTAGCCAATCCCCTGGTGGACTGCGAGGAGTTTTTGGTGGGCGCTGGGGGGACCTGTGCCTGGGGGATCTCTAGCCACTAAGAGGGGGAAATGCTGGGGTTTGGCATTGCTGCTCAGCATTGTAGTATTTGAGCACTAGGACTCTGGGCGGACAAGACCCCCACACCCGGTGCCCCATAGCTTTCCCCCTGCTATTGGTTCTGGCTCTAATCCTTGGGACAGAGCTGGTCATGGGCAGGTGGGTCCCAGTGGGGTTCAGGCCATGGGGAGGGGAGAACTGGCAGAGTGGGGTCGGGTGCTTGGCCTCGGTGGGGAGGATCACGGTACGCGGCAAGGGGCTGATGAGTGGCGAGAAGCCTTGTTCACTCCACGGGAGGCCAGGGAAGGAGGCGTCTGGCGCTTCTCGAGGCAGGGCCCTATGATCGGGGAATCCATGGACCCAATGGTCAGAAGGGGCCCAGATGGAGCAGTGTCAGTCAATAGGAAATTAGGTATCGTGGGGCAGAAGGTCTGCCTTGCAGGGGGAGTGATGAGACCTGGAGATCAAGGAGTGTCGGGGGGTGGGGGGGGCTGATCTCTTTCTGGGAGCCACAGGATCTGCAGTACTTTGGGCCTCTGCTCTGCTGAGTGCTGCGCCTGGCATCATTGCTCCCCGGGGTCTGGATGCTAACGTGTTCTGTCTCTGTGTTTGTTGCAGATAAACCGCTGCCTCAGGGAGCTCCAGGGGGCATTATCGGGATCCTGGGGGGCGTAATTGCTGCGGCTCTCATCATCGGCGTGGCCATCACTGTGTTCATCGTCTACAGGCGACAGCAGAAGAGCCGCACGGAGACCGACAATGACCTGTGAGTAGCCACTGTGCTCGCTCCCAGCTGCCCCTCAACCCTGGGCTCCAGCATTCCAGTCCTGGAGCGGCCCCACCCCACCTCCTTCCCTGCAGCTCTACTCCTGCTCCCCAAGCCTGAGCTGTGGCTCTCCCTGCTAGTCCAGTCCTGGATCCCCCCCCGAAAGCTCTGCTGATACCCCTCAGTCCTAAACAGCAACATCCTCTCGGATTCCCGGCCAGAGCCCTCACGCGCATCTCTTGGCCAATGCCCCCGTATCCGAACCTGCAACAGCCACGACAATTCCACTCCTCAGCTGCTCCTCTGCAACGAGTGCCAGCAGTGACACCTTTGTCTGCGGTTCAGTGACACGGGACGGCATGCGCTAGGGAGAGCAGGGTACGAACCCGTGTATGGGATCCCGGGCTCCAGAGAGTGAAAGACGAGTGCTGCTCCCGACTGGCACAAACCTACACACCGACACCAGGCACATGGGGACCCATGCGCATCTGGGTTGGACAAAACTGGGCATCTTTAAGCAAATTGGTCAGTTTGATATTTTCCAAAATCACAAGCAAAGGGTGGGGAGTTGCAGTGGAGGCTGCCTGAGCCCTACAAAGAATGAGGTAAATAAATCTTTGGTGGAGGGGGTGGGTGGGTGGGAGAAGTGGTCCATTGGCTACTGATCAGGGGTGCCTGCTGGTGGAGAGACAACCAGGGCTTGCAGGCTAAGGATTGAACCAGGTTTTCCAAGCCCTACTCCCTGCCGACAGAGCTCAAAGTCCCACATTGCTTCCCCTGGCTTCTCTACCACTTTGTCACCCCGGCTGTGTGTATCTGGGGGCAGGTGTTTAAAGAGGAGGTGTGAGAGGGGAACCTGCAAAAACTGGATCACTGCCCATTTCGCTGCAGGGGGCCTGCTTGGCAGGCGCAAATGCCAGTGTGCTTATGCCAGTATGGGTGCAGGGGGCACTGCCTCGCCTGCTCCTCAGCAGAGCAGCCCCTTGATGGAGCAGGAGCTTAGGGGTCCACCGCCTGGCCCAGCCCCACCCTTGGATTTGGAGACTCTTGGCCCCTCTCCTCTGTCACAGCCCTTGGGAACTGATGCAGTGTCCGCTGTCCATGGTGCTGAAATATCCCCAAAGCGGAGCGGGAGGCGGGGGACATGCCCAAGAGGACCCTGCTCTCCAGCCCCGATGGCTGGCCAGGTTGGAGGGAGTGCCCCATATTGAGGGTATGCTGGGCATGGCCCAGGGCTGCTGAGCAGAGGAGTGAATTATTCTCTTTCATTGGGTGTGTTTCTCTCCCTTCTTCCTGCTGGCTGGTTTCCTCTGAATGATCAATCATCTTTGCTCCTCTCTGCCTAATCATGCAGGGCTGCAGCTCCCCCTCCTAACAGGGCCAAGCCATTACTGGCCCCAAGAATGACCCTTTCCCAGAGGGGATCCTAGCAAGTGTCTGTCTCCTGCATCTCGCACGTGGGAGCTTCCAGGCCCATTTATAAAAATACCTGATTCCCCCTCCCCAACCTCCAACGCTCTGGCAACATGCAGAGACAGCACCTGGTTCCCAGCTTCCGGCCCCCACTCACGGCAGAGTTCATTGTGGATCCTTTTCAAGTGTGGGAGAGGTTGGAGGAGGGAAAGTTTCTCCTTTGATTGTGTTGCTGGGAGATTCCGGGGTAGAAAAGCAAACAAGCCAACCTGCCTTCTCTGCCTCTTCACTCCCCTCCTGCTCTCCTGATCTCCCCACTTCTCTGAACACCCCCCATGTGGGTCTCCCTGGAGCTTCCCAGCCTGGCCCCCTCCCATTTCTACTCCTGCCCTCTCCTGCTCCCCGATCCCCCTCCCCAGGACTCAGATTAGGGCAAGAGACTGAGGCAGTGGTATTCTCCCAAGCTCCAGTGAACAAGGCACCGGAACAAGAGGCGACTCATAATAGAGTGTGCACGGGTTTGAAGTATGATCCTGATGCACAGCTGGGCTCCTCCAATCCTCCTCATTGCAGGCTCCCCACCCCGGGCTCTTCTCCTGTGGCAGCTCTCTCTGGCTCCCTGACTGTTGGAATGGTTTCAAGTCACATTGCTGGGACCCCAACCTGCAATTCAGCCCTGGCCCCATCCTTCCCTAGGTGCTCAGGTTGTTGGCAAGAATCGGGTCTGAGTCCAGGCTCAGGTCCCACTAGCCACTTTCAAAGTCTGGGTTTGGGCTCATCTCTGCTTTCAAACACCCAATTTGTCCCCCCATTCTACTCTCCCTGTGCCCCTTCTTAGCACACTCTGATCACAAGAAGTCTGTAGCCACCTAGGAATTGGTGGTTGCCCCTAAACTCCATGGCCAGTCAGACTCGCACGAGATGCAGCCCCAGCTCCTTGAGCTAAAGGAGACTCTCCATTAGCTGCCATCAGTATGGAGTCTATGACACACAGACAGACAGTTCTGATTTAGAAGCGGGCAGTGGTAATACATCCACACCAGGCAGTTTGTTACAGTCTGGTTATTACCACACTGTGCTAGCCTGGCATCCCGCATCGCTTTGATGCTGGAGAAGGGACCAGCTCACTGGATCCCTCTTGCTGCTGCTCACTGAGGGTCCATTGCCCTGCTATGTCCCCTGAGGCACAGAGCAGAGGTCGTGGAGCAGAGTGGTTGCTCCAGTGTGTGCTGCACAAACAACCCCCCGCCCGCCCCGCACCTTTGGAGAAGTTCTTCTCATGCGTCCTCCCAGGGAACAGCATCCTCCTGGCTGCTGTATCCTTTTTGAGAGCAATCACCCTGCCTATTGCCCTCAAATCACCCCCTTCCCATTTGCAAAGGGAAAGCACCAAAGAGCTGAAGGACAAATGGAGCTCCCCCCACACACACACATTGTTGTTGCATCCCGGCAAAAATTTTTTGCTCCATTTAATTCTGTTTGAGAGAAGGCACTGGAGGATGGCGGGAGTGTGCAGAGAGAGACAGCGGAGTGAAAAGCAGGAGCTGAGACAATAATAGCCATGTGGGGTGAAATTACATGGACAGCATCAGGCCTGCAAAAAGAGCCACTTTCAGACAGTTGGTTTCCCACAATGGCCCTCCACAAAGGCTCAAGAAGAGCTACTTTAGCTGAGAAGAGACACACAATGGAGCAGGCCGAATGCCCTGACCCTGGGGCCAGGCCTTCTCCTGGAGCCTGAGATAATAGAGACATCTCCTCCGCACTCTTCATGCCGTCCATCACTGTGTGGTGCCCCACTTTGCATAGAACCATCTAGGAGCTTGATCCAAAGCCCACTGGAGTCAATGGGTGTCCTTGCTGCAGTCCGCAACCCCCATTCCCAGTCCACCCTGCATCCCCATTCCGAGTCCTGCTCCGGGCTTGGAATCCTCTGGAGTTTGCAGAAAACTGCCCCCCCCCACCCGCATCTGCTGAAGTTTACAAGGAGAATGAACAAGTATAGAGAGGAAAAGGAGGGGGCAGCCCGCTAATTAGAGTGGCAGAGTTTAATAAGTTTTGTAAAAGGATTAGACACGTGTATGCATATGAGCAGAATCTGCAGAGACAGTCCCTAGGACGGAGATTACAAAGGCTGTCAATCCTCATGCTTCAGGGCAAAAGCTGATTCCCCCCCGCTCCCATTTGGGGGTCAGGAATAAATTGCACAGTGTATACAGTATGAAGGTTTTGTGCCAAAGCCTGACGCATCCAACAGCGGCCACTCGGAGACCAGCTACCCGACAGACCATTGGCTTGCTCTTGATTGCCCGTGCTCACCACAAGCTGCTTCCTGGAATCCTACAGCGCGAGTCGAACCATCCCTGTTGGGATGATTTGGTGCCGGCTTTGAAGTGGGTTTACCTGCACCAGCCTGGGGGGCCACAATCTGAGGCAGAGGTTGACCTGGGATTAGAAGTGTAGTGTGGACAAAAGAATCCAAGGAAGGTGGGTGAAATATTAGAACAAGCCCATTGAATTATGTTGACAGTTCAGTGGAAAGCTGAATCGCTGGATCTAGCCATCTCACAGTAGTGCCTAGAAGCCCCAGTCAGGATCGAGGCCCCACTGTGCCAGGCGCTGTACGGACACATGGACAGTCCCTCCCTGCAAGCTCACGAGCTAATTTCAGAGAAGCCTCGGCTGTGAGTCCAGTGACCAGGAGAGAAGAAGTTGCGGGGGGTGGAGGGAAGGGCAAAGGGAATGTGTGGAGTCATTGGGGTTACTCCAGATTTACACAGGCAGAAAAGAAAGTGGAATCCTGCCCCAGGGGATTTACAGTCTGGGTCGGAATTGTACTGAAAAGGCAACAGGCAGTGGGGGGGGGGGAAACAATGGTAAGTGAGAGGAGGGGGATGCAGTCTCTGAGAGGAGGAAGAGGTGAGTGCTGCTTGCACCTGGGAGCTCTGACTGATTCCTTATTCTGGGACTATGAACATTTCTATAGCTAAATTGCAGAGCGAGTGAAGCAACGTCCAGGGGCAGGGCACCCCTGACACACGGGCTCCCTGGGGGAAGTGAGCTTCATGGAGATGAAAGTCAGGAACCCAGAGGAAAGCCCTCCCTGGCCCCCAATAATGCCCAAGCTGCTTGGTCTGTATCTGCACCCATTGAAGCTAAAGGGAGTTTTGCCATTGACATTGGTGCATTCGGGATCAAGCCGATTCCCTGTCCCCAGAGTCAAATCAATGGCTGCTTTTCTCCCTGCAGAATTGATCTGCCTCCATCCCACAAACCTGTCCCACCGCCAAAGAGGAAACAGGAGATGAAAAGCCACTTGACGGCAGAAGACATCCAGGTACCTACCCCGAGCCTAGTGCCCCTGCTTCCTTTGCCAGCATGGGAGACAGGCCTCCAGCCAGAATCCAGGGTTCCAGGCCTCTGGATGCCCAGAGTGCAAGCTCCAGCCAGCCTTTGGGAATGCCCCATGACGCAGGTTTGGTGGGAGGAGGGCAGTGGTTTGGGATTATCCTCTCTGTCCAGGATCTCAGCACCCTTGGGGACTGCAACCTGCACCCTTCTGGGCATGGACAGGTTCTAGGTCAGGCAGGGTTCTTCTCGGAAGGATCAGTGCAATGGTGAACTCCCATCCTTTGAAGTGTAATGCCTAACAATGGTGAGACCAGGAATGGGGCAGAGAGAGAGCTGGAGAGAGGGACTCTGTAGGGGAGGACTCATGGTGACTCTGTTCACCTTGTCCAATCCCCTGAGACAGGTGCTGCTCCCCAGATGGGTGGCAGGAAGGCTGAGAACGGTGCTTGCCCTCTTGACCTGTCTCCCCAACTCCAGGTCGTCCACTTAGACAACATGAAGCAGGAGGAAGAGATCCAGAAGCTCCCCCTGCAGACGCCGTACTACGACATGGCAGCCAGCGAGTCCTCTCCATACTCCGACAAGCTGGTAAGGAGGGCGTGGTGCCGGCACTGACCTCACCTGACCTCGCCCTCACCCCCTGCTTTCTGCACAGAAACTCCCAATAAAGGATTAGGTTACTCCTCCATCCACTGGGGTGGGCCGGGCAGCCTGCTCTCTCCAGCTGTTGGAGGAAAGGAGAGCCCTCTCCTGGACTGAGACATGAGACCACAGTCTCCATGTTCATCCCGTCCTAGGCCTTCTCACCCCACCACCGCCAACCCTAGCCTAGGACTCTGCCCTTTCCTCTTCTGCTGTGTGACCCCCCCCGCCCCCGGCTTTCCATAACTGTGGGTGCCCGGGGCATCCCATGGGCTCCTCTCCAGGACACAACCAGCAGCACACGGGGTGGGAATTAGGACTGAAATGGGTGTGGATGAGTCAAAAACCCCCACTCCTTGACCCTCCAGTCCCAAGACAGCTTCCCCCTGGCCAGATCAAAGTCACAGGCTCCCCCACCCGTATACCCTTCCCTGAGATCATACCATCCTGTGGCTGGAAGGGGTGAGGATCTGTCTGTGGATCCTGGTCCATCCTCTCTGACTGGGCCTGCCCTGTGCTGCCTGCCTCTTGGGGTCCCCATATCCCGAGGGAGCTTGAGGCTTGAGGTCCTTAACAGCCTACTAGCAGCAAGAGGGAGAGAATGCAGCTGCAGGCCTACATTTCTTTTTTGAGGCACATTTATTCTGGGGCTCAGGGGCCAACCTGACTGCTAATTGACCTCTGCATTGTTCTCAGCAAAGATTCAGGCCTTTTTGCGGCAGGTGAAAGAGGCAAGTTGCGAATCTGCATTGGAAAGGGAGGAGGATGGAAGCAGGTGGTGCTAGGATCTATTCTAGAGTAGGGTTCTGGATTTTCAGCAAGTCATCGGGGCCTGTAACCAGCCGGTGCACCCTGCTAGGTCCTCTCCTTCCGCAGCCAGTCCCATGAGAGACTGTTAAGCTGGAGGGGAGGCTGCCATGAAGTGACCCTGAGAGAGCAGAATGTACGCAGAGGAGGAGCTTGGGAAATGAATTATCTGCAGGGCAGAGCTTGCTGGAGTTTGACTTTAAATTGAGGACACTTCTTTAAAACCCTGTGTTTTGTGTGGATTCGTTCAGCTTGAAACAGGGAGATGCTAATGCAAGGCAGCGGCAGCAGGGGGACTAGGGGTCAGGGAGCCAGGGAGGGAATTTAGCAGACATGTAGGGAAGGCTGATGCAGATCTAGAATAGGTTAGCTAGCGATGCATGGTAGCTGGCCGCCTTCCTGCAGGGGGTGACTCAGTGGGCTACGCGTCAGCCTTGGTACAGCTAGACTCCCTAGAACTGCAGGTTTCAATCCCTGCAGTGTTGACCCACCTTTGCTCCTCTGAGGGTGATAAATTAGGTACCAGGCATAGGGGAATCTCTTCAGTGAGACTTTGTCACGGGCCTGACTGCTCAGAATGGATACAGGGCAGTTTTCATCAACAGAGGGTTTTGCCCTGGCATCCTTGGCCAGAAGTCCTTCTTGTGCAATGCATTGTGCTCTGCTTGCTGCTGTCCACCCCAGAGGTGGCTGCATTCCACCAGTGCTCTTTATATATGAAGTGCTTTGGGATGAAAAGTGCAGAGTAAAGGACTCACAATAATATGCAAGGATTGGTGGATGCAGGGAGCAGGATTTCCCCCTCATGTTGCTTTTCTACCAGTGTGACTCTAGTGAGAATCTCCAGAATAAGGGCAAGGACAATCAGACGCAATCACCTTCATCCGGAGAAATGTCAACCAGCAAGACAATAAGAGCAGCTGTGATTAAAAAACTAACACTAAAGACCAAACTCTGCTCTCGGTTCCACTGGTGTGATCCCGGGGACTTCACTGCAGCTGCAGGGGGCATATAGCCCTAAGGGAAAAAATTCTCTGCTGAAACCTGCAGGGAGGGATGACCAATTTCCTGGTCTCCCCAATTGGTTGCCAATTTCCGGGTGTGTTTTTCGGGGAGAGCAGGACCCCAGAGCCAAGCTGTGCTCTGAGGATGGGATCTGAGAGCAGAATCTCCCCCATAATTACAGGGACGGAGTTAGTTCGCCTTGGTAAATAACAAGAGGTTGGTTAATTAAAGAAAGCCATCAGTGGCCAAGCTAGTGATGGGAAGATGGGCCCAGCTGGTGGCCATGTGGTAACCATGGGAACTGGGTTTGGTAATCTCAGTCCAGCTTGGAGCAGACACCTGTCCCAAAAACTCACCACCATGTGGAACACTGAGGCTGGGATGGGTAATGGAAACCAAACTTCCCTTCTCCCCCAGAGGGGGTCCCTCCAGGGCAGGACAAAGGCCTGTGGGGGGGCAGCGTGTGGGAAGCATCCCCCCGACCCTCCTGCTCTGCTGGACTCTCCTTGCAGAAGTCAGAGGGCTCTGGTCGGTGGGGTTCCAGTTGGGCCCCTTTCAGTGGCAGGAAATTCACATTAGCGGGGAGGGGAACTGGCAAACTGGCCTGAATTTCTAGGATCTTTTCCTAGTGCTCAAGTGTGGTAGTCTGGAGACCCTTGCTGAGAGCTGTATCTCCCCCCTCGCCCACCCAGCCCCACATCATGCTATGGGGTGGGCAGGGGGGACGAGCACTCAGCGCCTGAAACTCCTGACACCTGCCCCTCTCCTCCCACCTCTGCCTCACCTCCGACAGGCCAAACAGGAGGGCAGGGCCACAGAGCCCCTGCTCCGAGGTTTCGCTGTGACCAGCCAGTGGGAAGAGTTCCCTACCTCAGGTCAGTGGAGTGACTCCACTAGCACTGGGGTTAAACTTGAACCATCTGGGTGTGACACCACAGGCCCAAAGCCATGGAGGCCCCCCAGTGAATATCCAGCGGCCTCCAGATGCTCGGGTCCCATGGGCGACGCTGAGTGGCCCATGGGACCCAGTCTCCTGCAATGACCGATGCCTGAGGCCAGCCCTGAGCAGCCCACCCAGAGCTGGGCTCATGCAGTCCTGAACCCGGTTCTGTTCAGGCACCACAATCCCCCACCCCCCCCGGTCCATTCCCAGGCACACAGGACCCCTCCCCTGCCATATGCTGACTCACCCGCGGGCTGCTTGCTATGCACTATCAATAGGTAATGCTGGTCAGAATAATGTTGAGGAAAATCTCTGTTTGGAATCAGACAAAGCAGGAACTGGGTCTCTCACTGCCCCGCCCAGGGCCTTGAACCCTCTCCCCGCCCCCCAAACACACAGAGAAAATGTTCACAAGGTTTTGGCTTTGTTCCTGCCTCCCCTTCCCCCCCCCCACCCCATTGGATCTCTCAACACACCTAGAGATCATCCCCACCTCCGCGGCCCCAGACTGCCCGTTTTCCCACTGTTGGTAACACCCCTTTGGCTCGCTGCCTGCGGGGAGGCAGGGGTGCTGCTCCCAGTCGGCTCCATTCCATCCCTGCTAATCTCCATGCCCTTTGAGCAGGCAGAAGGGGAATGGAGGCTGCTGAAATGTCAGCGGGAGGAGTGTGCTCGTTTCCTGCCAGGTCTGCTGGGACCTGCCAAGGGCTCTGGGGTGTATAGATAGTGCACGCTGGCTGCGGTACGGCGATGGGGACAGGTGTGCATCGTGCTGCACGTCCATGCTCTGGGAAGGGCCCAAGTCTTACCCCCTCCTTCCCACGGGCCCCTCTGCGGGAATCGTTAGTCGCTGCATAAACCCATAGCGACGGCCTCCTGCCCATGTTACAGCACCCAGCCTATTGCAAGCTCTGCTGGCCTTCGCAAACCCTTTCCAGACCCACGGTCTGGTCTATGGCCTGGTCACCACTAGCTCCCACAGCCATCCTGCCAGCAGCCCTCCCTGCTGGTGGGAGCGGCTTGCTGGGCGGCCGGAGCGGTTTGGCTACAGGGAAGCGTCAACATCATCAGCTTGTTCAGGCTCAACTGGGCACAGTGCTCTGTGCTGCACAGTGTGATCTCGTCAGCTGGGGGACCGGGGGCAGGGGCATGAGATTTAATGCTGGCAAAGCGATCCGAAGAGGAGGGGTGCTGCAGGAGAGCAGCCCTCCCGACAATGGGGGCGTCAGAGCTGGGGGGGTTGCAAACAGGTGTTAGCAATCCCTCTGCCCTTCCCATATTGCTAATGGGAGGAGGAGCCGGAGTTCATCCCAGCTCGGTGGGAGGAGGATGGCGGGCTAGGGGGAGGGCTTGGCATGGAAAAGGCTGAGGAGTGCTGCTTTAGAGCTAGACGAGGGCGCGAGATAGCTGGTAAGGAAGGTCAGACTAAGCCAGGACTTGGATGGGAGACTTCTAAGGACCAGCTGTGGAGGTTGCAGGAGATTGTCTTGGCACCAAGGCTCTGGCATGCTGCTCTGGGGAGCCATGCTGCTGGACATGAGGGGGGAAGCTATGGTAGATCCCTTTTCACATCAAGAGTGGTCAGGTCAGTGCCTCGGCCAGTTCTGGGGTGGCGAATTCCATCTGCCCCCTAAATTCCCCTGTGGTTTTACTTGGGCTCTTCCTGCCCTACTCTGATTTTCAGCGAGTTCCACCCCAGAAGCGGTTGCATGCTGAAGCATTTCCTGCATATAGATAGTTTGTAACTGGCTTTGGGACCCCCTCGGAGGGGAAAGTGCTGGAGAAATGCAGGATGTTCCTGTTCTGCCTGGCGCTTTGTCTGCTTAGAGATGGATGGGGGAAGGGATTGGAGAGCCAGCCACGCTGCGTTTAGCTGGGGCGGGCTCTTTATACGTTAAATGAATTGTGTGATGTCTCGTAATTTGGGATAAAGTAGATTCATCGCAGGGATGCATGAAAACTGCTGCCTCAGGGTGATGATTTCACAGAGTTGGAGAGAAAGAGAGTCAGAGAGGGATTAGAGAGACGGGGAGGGTGGCGGGAAGAGAGAGCTGAGAGAGAATGGGTGAAAAAAGGAAGAGAAGGATAGAGAGAAGGGGAAAGAGAGTAGGATGGAGGGAGGGGAAGAGAGCAAAAGCAGCCTTGAGAGCTGAGCCCATCACGGTGGCCAACAACAGCCGCAGAACCCCTAAATTCCCATGATCATGTCTCACTGCTCACCCCAGCCCCCTCCTTCTCCCCAGGGCCCCTTCTGCCTTCCTGACTCCAGCAAGAGGAGCAGTCCCGTCCTCGCCAATTCCCTAGGCCGCACAGACACCTCCACCTTCACATACCTGCCAGGTGTGCAGAGGGACAGGCAGGTTCAGCTGCTCCTTGATTAGCTGGGTGTTTCCCTAGGGGGGTGTCAGTGCTTCCTGCACCCCAAGAGGAGAACATTTTAGCTTCACTCCACACTGTCTCCTCATCCCACCCCCGGCCGCATGGGTGAAATGTCCCTCCCCCCCGCCCCACTTTTCCTTTGGGGGAGGTTATTTGTGGCGTTGACAGCAGTGAGAGGCTGGTGTCTCTAGGGCTCGGTGCAGGCCTAGGGCAGGCTCATGTAGCCAAGTCTATGGGCCCCCCACGAACACTGCAGCACCCTGTGCGGACAGGCAGGTACCAAATGACCCTGCCATCAGCTTCCCCTGCCTCTCCCAGTGAAGGTCGAGGCTCAGAAGTTGGGGGTATGCACGTCCGGTAAGCGTTCCCCCTCCGAGCTCTGCACTAGGCCGGTGCCCACGGGCTCAGCTATTTTCTCTTCCAGGGATCACAGGCCAGAGAAAGGTGCAGGGTCTGGAAGGCTGCCGGGCTGGTGCTGTGTCTGGTTTTCACTGTACCATTGTGTGTATGATGTGCGCAGGAGGGAGTATGTTTGTGCACATAACTGTGAGAAGCCGGCACCAGATCCCTGGATCTAAATACACCCCCATTCTGCAGATTTCAACATCCGGATCTGGCTCCAAAGCTTGCAGCACCAGCCCCTCTCTAGTGTGTGTTCATGAATGTGATTGGGTCTGCCAGTGTGGGTGAGGCCTTGCCAGAGAGTATATGCATGCATAAGAATGTGTGTGTAAATGTCGATGTCGTGTATGTGCCAAGGGGTGCATACGTGTGAGCATAGGTGCTGTGTTGGATGGGGATGTGTACGTGAGCCCATGGCAGGGTGGGTGGGAGTGTGCGTGTGGAAGCTCAGGTGTGAGGCGTGTGTGGGAGGAGTTTGCAGGTGTAGAGGGAAAGGGTTCATTGGTCCAGGCAGCCGTGTCATCCCTTTGGTTGACAGGGAATTACCGGGGTGTCAGCATTAGATCTTGTGTACAAGGCACATTATTGCTATTGCAATCCATTTTTGTTCTAAACAAGCAGCAGGGAGCAGGCGTGAGCCAGTGAGTGGCAGAGACGCAAGAGACTCTGGAAAGACACAGACCCCCGCCCCCAGAACCCAGCTTGTGTGGGGCTGTGCTGGCTATGGGGCAGCAATGTGGACAATGGAAGAATGGGTCCCTCGTGACTTGGGTCACGCCTCTCCAGGACTAGAGAAAGGGTCCAAGATGCAAAGGCTGGGGCCAGATCACGATCCTTCGGGTCTGGGTTTTGGATCGGGACCAGCATTATCCAGAATTGAACTGAAGAAGTTCAGTAAACTCTTCTTTCCCAGCCCCCTGGCCCCTACACACTCTCTCCACATGCCCTCTCAGTCCCGGTCAGTGAGATTTCATTGGCACTACACGTTACACATGTGTCTGCAGCATGTAATGAAGACGCAGACCATTCAAGTCTCTGTCAGACAGAAGGGTTTGATTCCACTGTTGCCACATACACCAACCCCCCATGTCATGCACACACATACACCACTACTCTGTGCACCTACAGCCACACAAGCCCTGTACTTCCATACGCTGTGCATGCACTTACACACATTTGTGAACTCCTGGCTGTATGCTGGGTTTTCTGTTGCTAGCGCGTCAGCAATCCCTCTCCCAGTGTGCAGCACAGAATGCACCTTGATGGCTGTTGGTTCCCCTCCCAAGACCAGCCTATCTGGGCACCCGTGGGGAATTTGATACGGGAAGAACCACCGTTGTTTGCTTTTCATTTCCCACCACCCCGTTGGGTGGAGGGGTTCTGCCCCACAGAGTTATAGCAAAATAGACGATACAGCAAGACAGTCAGAGACGATGACTCAACCAATCACCCTGTGCAGCAACAGGCATTTAAAACGGCTTATCACAGAGCCATAAACCTCCGGAAATGGCCCTGCCACAGCTGGTAAATGGCTGAGAACTGTTGCAGACCGGGGAACGTTCTCAAATTAAACACCTTTTACCTAATTTGCACGGGATGCAGTAGCTCATGGAGGGGAAGCGAGAAGAGGCTTCCATGTCTGGAAGCGTCCCGCCTGCCCTCTGGTGAGCCGTAGCAAACACACTTCTTGTTTGGTGAACACAGGCACCTTGTGTGGGTGGGATCAGAGGCTGCCCCTGACATGCTGTCTATAGAGGGTGTTTGTGGTGCTCCTTAGAGCTGGGAGTCAGGAGAGCTGCATTCTATTCCCAGCTCTGGCACTGATTCTGTGTGAGAGCTTGGGCTGTGCCTCAGTTTCCCCACTCTAAAACAAACCTCCCAGGAGGTTCACTCGTGACTGTTCGTTGAGGCACTTGGAGGTCCGCGGAGGGAAGCCTGCAGAGGAGGCCAGGTATGTATCATGCTGTCCAGGCAAGATTGCTGAACACCTACAGATGGGCTGGGTACTTCGCAGACACATCACAGAGGTGTTCCCTGTCCCAAGAACTAGCAATCTAGCTAGAGCTCTAGCAAGGAGGAGGAATAGGGGCAAGGACGGACCCCCACCCAACCCCAGTGTCCTCCATAGGGGAAGGGTGTTTTCTTGCCCTTTGGGCACCAAGCTGTGGCTTTGAGAGCTCCATGTGTGATATATCACTTGTACTGGGTAGCACAACCAGAGTGTCTCAAAAGTGCTCTAGGGATATAATGCCCTGTGGATATCACAAAGGATCTGACCACCACTATTCCCACCCACTCGCACCTGCATCTGTTTTCCTGGGGCCTAAAATACAAGCATTACCCCTGATTCTGGGTTACGTTCCCCCCGTCGCCCCCTGCAGACCCTCTGCAGGGAGAGTTCTGGCTCCTGGAGGGGGCACGGAACTGGGCAGCACTGCCATTACATGGGAGCTGAATCCAGTTCACCCTCCCAGGGGGAGAAAGTCTGGCCCCATTGAAGTCAAGGGAAGCTTTGCCATTGACTTCAATGGGGTCAGGATTTCAGCCCCCATTTCCCAAAGATGGAGCTGTCCGTAGGGGGGAGTAGCTGCTGGAAGTGGGGATGCATCCTCCGTTCAGCCAGGGTGGAGGAGACGCTGGCGGGTGATGTCTGTTCAGACAGGTTAAGTGCCCAGCTCGGCTAACGAATGGGGAGAAATGCCATTTGGATCCTGGCTTTGTTCAGGATTTTAGTTATAACGATTGTTCATTTTTCCCCTTTCTTATCTTTTCTCCCCCTTTCACTGTTCTTGTCTTTCTTCTCCTCCCTCTCACACCCTCCCCCTTTCTTTTAACACCTCTGTCTCTTTTGCCCTTTCTCATACCTCTTGGCATGACCCCCCTTCCCATGCCACCCCCGTCCCCTCTTTGCACTCTGTCATGCTCTCTCTCTCTCTCTCTCTCTCTCCTCCCCTTCACTCCTCCCCACTATCCCCTCTGTGTTTTCACACCTCACTGCTCTCTCATCTCCAGAATTCGGGCACCAAGGACTGTCATGTCCACTATGCAGAGCTGGACACATCCGCTCTGGCCTCGTCACCCAGCCCCCGGAGCTCCATCCAAGCTGGCGGAGACCTAGTCGAGTATGCAACCATCCAGCCTAACTTACGCTAGCGCATGCCACTCTAGGCCTTTCCCCTAAGATTCTGGCCTCAAGGTACACAAACGCACTCTCCTTTCTGTGCTCCTGGTGAAATCTGTGCTCCCCCCCCACCTCCTGTCACTTCCCTCCCTCGTGGAATGGTTCCCGTTGCATACTAACCTCCCCCCACACCCGTGTCTCCATGGTGCTGCATGCTCCCTCCAGTCCTCGCGGGGCCTGGCCAGAGAGAACCGAAAGCAAGAACACTGTAGCCTCGCCTCTCCTGCATGCGGCCTGCAGCAGCATGACGCTCCCGTCCTTTCGCTTCGTGCTGTGTGGAGAGGTTGGGGGCAGGGTGGGATGGATAATGTTTGTTTCTGGTTGGTTTTCCCCTGTCAAGTTGACCTAGTTTGAAGTGAGCAGTGGGGGTGGGAATGGAGGGGGGTGTGGGTCGTGGTTTGGGTTTGCGGTTGGAGTTGCCTGGGTAGCCCAAAGCGAAGATGTGCAGAAGAGGAAGCCGAATGCCCAGGGACCTGTTGAGAGAAGTTTTTCAAGAGCTACCCCCAGGGGCAGCTCCCTGGGTCTGTGCAGAGGAGCATGCGATACAAGGCTAGGTGGGTCAGAGGAACTCTAGTTCCACAGTGCAGAGGGAGAGGGGAAGGAACCAGCAAGAGTGAATGAGAAACTACTGGAGAAAACGAGTCATGAGACGTGTGGGGGAGAGAGGCTTGGGGACTGTAAGGATTAGTGCCCTAGAAATGCTGGGCTAGCAAGCTAGATGAAAGAGAGAGAGTGGGTCAGGGCAGGTAGCTTGGCTGGGAGAGGGAAGTGCTCTTGCCAAGGGGCACCCATCTGAGAAGCCAGGGCCTGGCTCTTTCTCCGCACTGGAGGCAGCTGGGTCAGGCAGATGATGGCCACCTGCTCCACATGGCCAGGAAGCCAGCCCTGCTCTGTGACAATGCTCAGCTCCGCGGGGCATGGGAGAAGAGAGTGCTCCTGCTGATTCTCAGCCGGGACATTCGCCAAGTGGAAACGCCCCCAGGCAGGGGGTTGGAAGAGGAAGAGTGTTGTTCTTGTGTAATGGCCTGCCCTCCCCTCTCCGCCCATGGCCTCCCACAGCCAGGGGGTGAGAAAATCCACTCAACATGGCCACCGCTGCTCGCTCACTGCCCATCGCTCCCATGTTTGTGTGTCGGAGAAAGTTGGTCTATAAGAGTGAGTGTGTGTGTGTGTGTGTGTGTGTTTGTGTAAGAGAGAATGAGTTTGTGTATGTGTGAACGACAGTGTGTGTGTGTGTGTGTGTGTGTGTGTGTGTGTGTGTGTGTGTGTGTGTGTGTGTGGAGATGCCCTCCCCACCCTGCAGCCAATCCACCATTTCTAGTCTCTGCACCTCGCCCAGGTGTGTGAGTTTATATTATCAATAACCCTTGGCCCTGGCTCACAAGGAGTGGTTTATCCTGTAATATAACACGTCTCTGCTCTTCTTTAACCAGCCCGGACGAGACACCGTGTCATTCTACCATCCAGCCCCTTGTCAATAGTTCACAAGCTGCGTCTCTGCTCCTTAATTACTTTTTTCTCCGCTTCGTCTATGTCACAAACTCCCCTCAACTGCAGTCTCTGATGCCAGGGACCAGGTCTGGGCCCAGAGAAGAGGGTGCCCTCTAGAGATTGTGGGCATCCCCAGCCAAAAACCCCAGCTCCAAACACCCCACACGCTTTGGGGGCATTTCAAAGATGGAGCCTAATTTAGGTGGCTCAGGGCCATCTCCAAACTCCTGTGATACCGTAGGAACTTCCCGCTAACAGTCAAACAAAAGAGCTTCCCAGGACCCTATCCAAAGGGCTCTAGTGGCTGCATGGATGTTTGACGCTAGGACATGGGCATGGGGAGTTGCAGAGCGCGATACCTAGGGCCAGGGTCATCCTGGGTGCAGCCATGCCAATGCAATGGAATTACACCAGGGCTTGACTTGAGAGTCAGTTCCTCCAACTTCTCGGCTGCAGAGCTCTTTATGGCTGTGCTTTGGGGTTTTCTTTGCAGAACGAGGCTTGGGGAATTTCTGGGGGTGCGGAAGATGCCCTGGTTTCCATTAGAAAGGCGCAGCTCCAATGGACCCTCAGCTAGCTGGATTGCACAAGGAATGCTTTTCCTTGGCTGGGAAGGCTCAACCCTCTGTAGGGCAGCAGGCAGTGGGGCTAGACACTGAGCTCCGATCTGGAATTGGAGCGCCATCCAACGAGCGCTAAGGCCCAGGAAGGTCCAGCGTTTCAATTCAGCCATTAGACAGCGGAGCCTGAGACAGGATGTTTGGACTCCCTCACTGTCCAGATCCCTCGTCCCAGCTCTGCCCTGCCTCTCATCGTGAGCAGAGGGGCAGAACTTGGCCAGCCATGGTTTGGATTTGCAGAACCCCAAAGCAGTGTTGTTTGGATCTAGGTCCCAGTTCCTCTAGCTTAGTTCAGGAAACGGTCCTGGTCATCTCCAGCTGATGGTGACAATTTGAGGCAGGCAGTGGGGGAGGATGAGTCCCCAGGATCTCTCAGGTCCCCTTCACCTTTATCCCCCATCCCTGGTGGGTCACTCCATCTTTCCAGACAGCAGAGAAATCTGGAGACCACCAACTCCATGACTGGGACAAGCAGATCAAGAGCAATAGGGGGCACTTCCCCTTCCTTTCCTCCTCACAACTGCTGGAGGACTGAGCCCTGCTGGCCAGGGGGCCTCAGAACCTGAACCCCACCCCAAAAAATCACCGCACTCTTCAGCCTGGAGCACTGGGGTTAGTGGGTGGTGTGGGCAAAGCCAGCTTGGCCGTGTAATGGCCGGAGCCATAGGAAGAGCTGGGAGGCAGCTGATAAATTAGCTAATTGGACCCATATAATAATGAGCTATTATCCATGTGGCTCGTTCAGGGCTGTGTGTGGCACAGATAACTCTTCGATATGCAAATGCCACTGACTGATGGGGAAGAGATGGGGAGCTGCGGCAGGGAGGACTGAGACAGCCTGGCATACTTGGCGTCTAAGGCAAAGCTGCCAGGATAGCCAGTATCAAGGGATAGAGCAGCTAGGGAAGGTAACAAGGTGACCACAGGGTCCTCCTAAGGCAGACGGTAGGGCAGTGAGGGCAGCTCCCTGGAAGGGGCAAAGGGGCTGGGGCTGTGACGGCACAGAAGTGGAGCAGCTTGGACAGCTGGCATAGAGGGGCAGGGAAGCTAACTGCACGGGGCTTTGGGGAGGAGAATCACTAAGAACTGCAGGCCCCATTATCGGGATCCTTTATCACAGGGGGTGGGAGCGGCTGTGACTGGCCAAAGCGACTGTCCATGTCCCACCAGGGATCTTTGGAATGGAGTAAACTTAACCCCCCAGCAGCTGCCCACCCTTGGCTCCCTGGGCCCGAGGCCCAGCCGTGACTCTCCGCCTCCTGGTACCTTCAGCAGGATGGGAGCCTGGCTTAGAGCGTGGTCTAGCTGTGCCTCCGGTAACATCCCCTTCTTGGGCAGCCTCCACTTGCCAGCCCACTCCCTCCCTGCTGTGTGGGGTCAGGGGGCCCCCTAGCAACCGTGGGCCTCAGTGAGCCCCAGGGAGGTGCATCCATCTCCCATTCTCCTGACTCAGTCCCTACAGCGGCCAGCGTGGCCCTGTCGTCACAGCCCTGCAGGGAAGGGACAGGCCTGCTCTGCGGCGGGCACCCCTTGGCACTCAGCCTTGGCCGACGGAGCCTTTCAACCTTGCCAAACAGCTCGGAGACCGTTTATCAGGGGAAGGATGCCCCCGTGCCCCTCCTACTTGTGTGTCTCAGGTGACTGCCGCCTCCCCCGCCCCTTCCTTCGCTGTGGCACCACTCAAAGGGGACAAGCTCAGGCCCCGGGAGGAGATGGAAAGTCCCAGCCTCCGGGCAGAAGGACCATGTCTCTGAGGCCCAAGGCAGCCAGGGAAGGGAGTGGGCTCTGGTCTGAGCGACTGAAGGGCGCAGGCAGAGGCAGGGGGTGAGGCAGGGTCTGCCTGAGGGAAGCAAAGTGACAGCCCTGGTACTGCTTTAAATTTCCCTCCTCCTGCTGCAGCGAGGGAATGCACTGAACCCAGGCCCCCGGTATTGGTGGATGGAGCACACCCCATGGGACAGGGGGCACTCGAAGGCTTTGAGACTGTAGTGAGGGCTGCCTGGGGGGTGGGAAGGCACGAGAGGGCAGGAGCGGGGGGCGGGGGTAAGGGGAGGGGATGCACCCGGGGAAGGGGAAGAAGGTGGGGCAGGGTGAAGGACGTTAAGGAAGGGAAGTAGCTTTACAAAGGTCTGCTGGAAAATGCTACGAGGATTCGGACCCATTCCAGTCCTGGTATGTCTCAGCCCCCAGGCTGGTCCCCTGCTCCTGTCACTGCAGAGCAGGACAGTCTGGGTACCGCCAGAGACAGGAGCTTCTGGGGGGTGAACAACAAGGAGTCTGGTGGCACCTTAAAGACTAACAGATTTATTTGAATATTAAAATATTAAATAATAATATTTATTATTTTATCTGGGGGGTGAGTCCCTTGGAGAGAGGACAGTCTGGGGTAAGGGCCAGGGACAGGAATACCTGGAGTGAGAGTCTCCATGAGGAGGGGACACTCTGGGGTGAGGGTCTCTGCAGAGGCTGGAGTGACTGTGTGAGTGAGTCGGATGGGTCTGGTCTGCCTGCCACCCTCCCGTAGACCCCCTTGGTTCCCTGTGCTGGAAGGAGCCCTGTAGAGCCCCACAGTAGCTGGTAGGTAAGTGTCTGCCACTGGCCTTGCCCAGAGCGGACGGTAACCTCTCTCTCTTGCGGTGTCTCGCCCGTGTCCTGCATGCAGAATGAGGATCAAGGTCTTCGTAGACGTAACGAGCGAGAGCGGACAGTAAGTTTCTGGGTGTTTTTTTTTTTTATCCTGTTGGTTCCGCTGTCAGTTTAGCGCAGGCGGGCGGTGCTGAGTCGTCAGCCACATATGCTGGGTGCCTCTATCCAACAGACAGGGAGAGCATGGGTCACGGCACAGCCAGCCATCCCACACAAACCAGGCCAACCTAGCCCTCCCCTCGGGGCAAGGTGGAGCGCCGATCCATGGGCCATTCACCTCGGCCTACCCACTGAGATGGAGAAGGAGGCCGATTAGTGCCACTGGAGCAATGGGCTTGTGACCACCCACCCTCTAGGCTGAGACCAGCCAACTCATCTCATGCAGGGCACCAGACAGCCTTCCCTACCAACCCAGGCTGGGTTCTAGACAGCCAGCCGGAAGGCTTCGTGTCCCAGCCCAGGCCCCTCAGCTACCATTACTGGGATGGAAGGTGGACTGGGCCTCTTGAATCCAGCCCTGCCCTGGTGCTGTAGGGATAGATTGGGTCCCAGCAGGTTATACAGCACCCACCCAGGCTGACAAGCAGAGGGCTCCACTGCCCAGGATTTCTTAGGGGCTGACACCAACAGGCAACAGAGATGTTGCCTTTAATCAGAACCAGCCTCCCTCGCTGTGACACGTTCCCCGCTGGGCCGTTGGTAGTGGCAGAGATCTGGGTGTGATATGCTCTAGGCTGGCCCAGGAATATTGCATGTCTCTCCCCCTTTAAGGTGCCCCACCCTGTATCCCTTTCCCACGTGCCCCACATTGGGTCCTGGGTTCCTTCCTTTGTGGTGCGCCACCCCAGACCCTGCTTCCCTCCAATACACTCGGCACTGTCACTGGCACACTGCACATCGTGTGGGCTCACCAGGATCCCTGTGACCCACTGGGCTTCACATCTCTGACGTGCTCCTCACCAGGCTGGGGTTCACACTTTGACACAGACCCCCATGGAGACGTGAGTCTCGGTCCCCTCAGGTCACCTCCAGGTAGAGCCATGTCTTTGTGCCAGGCGGCTGGCCTGAGTGTATTCCTCCCTGCTGGCTCCTAGATCCCACAGTGGCATGCCCTGTGGGACATGGCATCTCATTCCAGCATGCCCTTTGTCAGCCATTCCTACAGCACCTGATCCAAACCTATTCTTCCTACAGGCTCGAGAGCCCTATTGGAGGCGCAGGCGAGATCCATGCTGCATAATCCAGGGGGGCCAAACCCATCCCTGGCGAAATGAGCAGAGCTGAATTTCCACCCTCTGATACTATCCACCCTTTGCAGCTTCTGAAAGGCAGCTGCAGGCTAAGCATAATTTCCCCTTCATGAGGGGCTGGCAGGCAGAGGGGAAACAAGCGAGAGATTCCACTGCGGACCCCTGCCCTCCTTCCCCTCTGCTCCCACCCCGAGCTCCTAACTCTGACCCCCCCCCCCCCCTTGCACAGCCTCGCACGTTATAGTTACACTGAGCAGGGAGCCCAGGAAAAGGTGAGAGGTTTGAAAGCAGAGATCTACCCACCCTTTATCCCCTCCTTTCGCAAAGGATTCTTGCGCTGCAACGGCAGGCTGTTCTCGGAGCTATAAAGAAGGGGAGCGTTCTCTAATCCATCTTGGGAGGTCTTGCCTTTTCTTCCTGGGGTGGGGGATTTTCTTGCCAGCGCAAGGACAGTAATCCGCCAAATCCAAATTTGGAAAGCCTCCTGGTTTCTCTGAAGGAAAAATAAAGCCGGTCATATGGTGCTTTGAAAGTGTAATCTCACCGCAGCAAAATCTCCCCACTCAGACACAGCGTGGGCTGGGGTTCACTTTTGATGCTTTTATTAAAAAAAAAATCTTCACATTGAGAATTTCCCGTCTCGTCCCTGTTATGTGGACGGCTCAGATCACGAGACAGATTCCAAGACCCCAACGTGACAGGAGGAAATGCAAGTACCAGCAGACCCAGAGACAGGCCAGAACCAGAACCTCAGATGTGAACCCCTTCATGGTTAAAGGGGTTGGATTTGAATCCACAAATCCAGGCTGCACCCAAGAACAGTAGAAGCCAGTTTTCCAGTTCCATTTTAATAATACCTAGCTCTGATGGTGCTTTTCATCCATAGATCTCAAAGTGCTCTACCAATTACATTATTCCTATTTTACAGGTGGGGAAACTGAGGAATGGAGAGGCACAGTAACTTGCCCTAGGTCACCCAGCAGGCCAGTGGCAGAGTTAGGAATAGACCCTCCTGGGTCTCCTGAGTCCCCGCCCACTGCACTAGCCACTACTGCTGTTTGGATGCATCCAAATGGATCATGATACTTCAGCACCATCAACCCCCGAACCCCTGCCCCTATTCGGCGCAGGCCTTTCATTTCCATCCCCGAATTCCCTGCGCTCTGCATCCTTTGGGGCTCAGAAATGATGAACACTAGAAATCCAAACTCTCAGCAGTGACAGTGACCTTGGGCAAGTGACTTAGGCCTAGATTTTTGAAGGTAATTAGTTGCCTAACTCCCACTGCAATCTGGGCCTCATTCCCCACCTTTCGAGTGGGGTTAATAGCCCTGCCCCGACGCCCAATCCATTAGGGCACGTGAGGCAGTCAGATACTGCAGCAATGGGGCCAGATGAATAGCTATGCTAGACTTAGGGCTGGTTTACACTGAAAACTGACATTGGCCTAGCTTTGTCGCTCAGGGGTGTGAAAAATCCACACGCACACCCCAAGACGGAGCTATGCTGACCCCCCTGGTGTAGACAGTGCTCGGTGAAGGGAAGAATTCTTCTATCCACCTAGCTACCACCTCTTGGGGAGGTGGATTACCTACACGGACGGGAGAACCCCTCCCATCTCTGTACCGAGGGGCTACCCTGAAGTGCTCCGGCAGCAGAACTGCTGCTGTAGAATTTTAAGTGGAGACCAAGCCTCGGCAAGGAATCATGCAGTGCTGAGCTTCCAGCGTGAATAATTTGTGTGCTCCTCATTGAGGGGCTTGGCCCCTCCTAACCAAACCTCAGATCCACCCTCTGGGTCTGGATCCAAGAGCCCAAAGAGAATCAATTGCTCATGAGAACCCAGTTCTCTTGGTCCCAGCCCCTCTCCCTGCTCCTTGCAGCTATTACTCACTATATACCCGGTGTGGCGAGCAATCACGGAACTCTATGATAGATAAGGTGTCAAACGAGCAGCAGTGCTGTGAGAATTAGCTAAAGTCTGTGCAGCACTTTGAAGATGCAAAGGGCTCTAAAAGTGCTGAGGAGTCCGTTTATAAACACAGTGGGGAAACTGATGCAAGACGCCAGTATTTTGGCAACTGCTTGAGTCTAATATCTGTTTCCCAGTGCTATGGGGATCGCCCAACCGGTCAGTAATTCCCATTGGTAAGGATGCAACGTGGTGTATATCACTAGCATCCCTTGCTAGTGGCTGGTTCCCTAGAGGATAATCACCTCTTCCTGCTATTGGTTAGTAGAGTTGCTGCTTCAGTTTCAGTAGTCTGTAGATCCTGGGGTTCAAATCCTGTTCGTGGCTTGTGAGGATATTGTTAGAAAAGTAGACTTGAACTCTAGCTAACCTCACATGGTCCAGAGTAGCTACCTCTAAAGGGAAAACAACTAGTATGCTAACAAAGGATATTTATTGCATCTGCCCCTTCCTCTAGCCATGGCTGGCCCAATAGAGGATAATAGCCTATGGCTAATGCAGCTATTCCATTAGCTCAAATGGTAGTTAGCCGTGTAGAAGGTCCTGTGTTCGAATGCCACTGCAGGGGAGTGATAATGTTTTGGGTAAGGCCAGATGGCACAGAGCCCTCTCCAGATATTCCCCACTTGTAATTCTGTCTTTCCTGCTTCTGATTTTCATGGAAATGAAGTTAACCAAACCTCAAGATCTTGGCCAATATCTTTCCCCCTCCCATCCCCTCCTTCGCCCGGGTTAGAATTCATTCCTGGCAAGGGATGAACAGATTTATTGGTGATTACCAGGTCACAAGAGAAAAACAATTCACAGCACTAATAACTATGCTTAAGGAGTGACTTTCAGATGTGAGAAGAGCTCCAAGGGGGGGAGGGGCGGATGATGGAACTAGAGTGACTGAGAAACTGAATTAGAACATGTTAATCAAACAAAGGCAGTTTAATACTAATCTGCCGGGCTGTTTGAAATGGATGGCTTTTTGACACCCTACTTAATCAGTTTCTTTAAAATTATTTAAAATAAATATCCCAGCTAACATAAGCGTTATATGGAATTGCATCAGAGGTGAAGGCGGGGAGAGCACACACAAGAGGTGGGGGAAAAATTCGTGTAGCAGCTAAATTTAATTAGCCATAATTTCATTTCAAACTTTGTTGGAGGTAAATAAGGTTGCAGAAATGTCACAGAGGGACAAGGGAGAGATTCGCAGGGCACTGGCTGTCAGAGCTGTTAATAAACACAGGATGTGTGCAATCCCCTTCCCTCCTGCTACTTGAAAGTGAGCAAAGTGGCGAGCAGTCTTGGCTTCTGAATTCTCAGGCTTAAGGAAGGTGTGAGGGCCCAGGGAATGCTTTTTTCTCCCCTAAGCTCCAAAATCTGGTCTGCCTTGCTGTGGTCACACAGTGCTACCAAGGCAGGATGGCAGTATTCTTGCACCCACCTTGCTCAGGTGGAAAAGCGGCCACAAGGTGGCTGATCGTCTGTTGCCCTGTGCCTTGGGTGATCACCTACACCTGTGCACAGAGCACTGGTGCAACAGCACACAATGCTGCCTCAGTGCCTATGCCACCACGTGCAATGCACGGCTCAGCCTGGGAGTGCCTTACACCAGGATAAATGGCAATGCAAGCTGCAGGGCAATGGCAAATGGGGCCCAATGAGCTTGGCAGTGGAGGAGCAAGCCCTGTAACTTGGCCATCTCTTGCAGCCCTGTTGGGTATTGGTATTTCTAGTGATGGGCAATAGGCAGCACATTTCAATCTGCAGTGGGAAGCCCCCAGTTTTCATGGGTCCTTGAGGGGTTGATTTAGGCCCAGCTCCATGGTTTTCCAATGGTCTTTGCAGCAGATCCATAAAGATTTCTCACTATAACTCAGGGCCCTAGCCCTGGGGTATGTCTCAGGATCCCTGCTCTGGGCTTCATCATAATAGCTTTGCTGTCATTGTACTAGCCACTTGGGTGTCCGTGGACTAGCCAATTACTGAGGCCTCAGCATTGGCCTCTCAGCATGGTTCAGGGTCCCTAAATCAGACCCTCATTGTTCCTTGGGATCCTTCCCCAGGTTATCAGCGTTTTGGGGTGTATCCCCATCAGCTCCCCTGTGTTTCTCCGGGCGCAATGCTCAGCTGTGTTGTGTTCCAGTGTCTTCCTGCATCCCTAGCTCAGCTCCAGCCACCACCAGGCCATAAGACCCAGTTAAGGAAACACGTTTCTAATGTCTCTGTGCTGTGCGAGGGTAAGCCACTCCTTTGCACTATGCCTGTCACTCCGCATGCTAATGAATCCCTTTGTAGGCCCAGTTCTGACATACCCATTTGCACCCTACTCCGGCACAAACGCCTGTGCCACACGGGATGCACAACTCCGGCTGGGATTAATATTATAGACTCCTTGCCCACAGTTCCAGGGTTGTGCCCGCCACGGCACACCTGCCCACGGACTGCTACAAACATCCCCAGTCTGGTAAGGTGAGCAAACCCTGACCACTTCTTGGCCGGGAAGGGGTTAAAATCCTTGCTCAGATAGGGATTTCTGCCTCTGCAAGCGGACTGGCTCAGCTGGCAGGCATGGAAGCAAGTGCCTTCCAGGTGAGGCTGATCAAGGGTTCTCAGCAGCAAGTGTAGGGACTGATTAATGACCCTGGCTCTAAAGAGGGAGGAGGAAAGGCCTGTCTCCCCTTTACATGGTGGGAGGTGGATAGGTTGGGTTCAGAGTCTTGAGTAGTTAGAGGTAGGCAGGGAGCTAGCTTGAGATAGTAGCATGTTCTGAAGAAGCAGAAGAATTGCTTATCTGATCAGCAATAGTTCTCCCCTGGCAGCTGCTCTCAGTCCCTGCTGTGTGATTGCTTGAGATGTGTGTGCTAATAGCACCCTTTATGCAAGGACCTGCTGCACTCCTGTGTTTGCCCTTGTGGTACAGATACTGACCCCTGGGCTGGGTGTGACTGTTCCTGTCCTGTAGGCCTGGGCTTTGGGTTCCAGTCTTTTAATATTTATTGACATAGCCACAGAAAGTGCACCGAAACAGCTGTGTGGCTGACTGCCAGACCACGTGGGGCTTCAGGGGGCCCACTGAAGCTCAGGGGGACTTTGTGTGGCAAACCTTAATGGACTTGTAGCAATTAAGGCTTGATTATGATCCTATCCATCTCCTGCCTAACACAGGATCATTCCCTACAGCGCCTTCCCTGGTGCTTTAAATGTCTCAAGCAACAGGGTTCCTCCCCTTCTCCTGGGGACACCATTGCACAGGCTGGCTGGTTTTCCTGATGTTCAGCATAATCTTCCATCCCTTAATTGCAACCCATTACTCCCAGAAGCCGCCCACCCCTTTCCTGCCACTCCCTGGCCCCTGAAATTGCTTGGAGAACATGCAGCTCTCCGGGTTGTTTGCTGCCTCGCACATTAGTTCAGCTTTGTAGAGCCATCAATAAATCATTAACGACATTTTGTTTTCTGGATATATATTATTTTTTTAAAGCAGCCTGGTGAAATATTTATCCGGGAGCTGGCAGAGAGAGGGCTGAGAGGTTCTTTCTGTTCCTTCAGGCTTTTCTTCTTGAGGATCCAAATCCTAGCACTGAATGGTGCCATTTTGGGGATTTCCACCCTGGGGCAAGGGATGGGGCCAAGACAAAGTTGCATTTCAGCCAGGCCAAAAGCAAAGCCCATGCATAAAAAATGATTGCAGGCTGCTCTCTTCCTGGAGAGGAGAATGTTCCTTTAATCTACGATGCTGCATTGTTTCATGGGAGTGTTGTGTTCTGGTTGCCATGGGTTATAGATGCTACTGGTTCACCAGACAGGCAGAGGATTGTCCAAAAGATAATTCAGGATGCTTGAAAACCCAAAGGATCACAATTGGCAGGCTGGCCTGGGTTGCTTCCTTGACCCCCTCCTGCCCGTAGCAGCTCAGCATAAAACAAGGTGGAAAAACCATTGGAGATAATCTGCCAATAGTGTAGGCAGCATTGATCTCTCTTCCCCTCTCCTTACCTTGTCCTGATTTCCCCTGCCTAAACTGAGATGAACTGGGGAAAAGGGAGGAGGATGAGCCAGAGTTTGCATGAATGGGTGTGTGATGTGCATGCTCCTTGGCTACGGCCAGTGAACGGCTCCCTGTCTGGTGCTGCCGATAACTGCATCCATTTTGCAACAGTTTGAAAAGAACATAGGCCAGGGTGCTCAATATTTGATCAGCCTTTGTAGTATCAGAACCACGCAGGGACCCTCCCCCAGCAGATAATGCTCTGTTGTAGTCCAAACCTCAATAGAATGGAGAACAATGAATTTGGATAAAAGAGGCTTCAGGGAAGTAAAGGGCTCGACTCTATATCTCATTTGTGTTGTAGTAGCACCGGGGGCCCCAATCAAGGAGCAGGGCCCCATTGCACTAAGCACTGGACCCACAAGACAACCCCTGCACCCATGAGGGTGTGGAACAACAGAGATTTGGATGGGTCAAGATTTGAGGGTGTTATTTTTAAATGCAGGGCGGTGTCTCTGAGAGAAAGAAAGCCCTCGTTTTTGGTGTGTCACACATCAAAGCTGGCCCACTCACTCCCTTGAATGCCTTTCAGCAAATCAGTTAGCCAGGAAGAACACCATCCCGAGGGAGCTAGCCCTTGGATGGAAAACCAAAGCAGGAGTAGGGCCTCTTGAGCCCCAAATGTAGTGGATAAGCCAGTCTTTGCCTAATAGGAAAAAGAGCTGTCAGGTGTCCTTTTAAATGTACTGAGACCAAAGAACAGGAAGCAGGAGCTGAAGGCAATTGACGTACCCACATCGTTGTAATGGTGCCTGGGATGCAGAGAGATGTCCCCACTAGATGCTTCACCAAGATCAGCTTGCAGGGTTTCAAAACAATAGAGAAATGTGTGGGCAGGAAGGAATCATTCCAATCCACTGCCACCCCCAAGGGAGGGCGTGTGAAGACTTTGCATTTCCCTGGGGCACTGAACAGGCTGGTTCTGTCGTCCCCCCCCCCCCCCCCCCCGACACACACACACACGAGCAGAGGGGAGGGAGCTGAGCATTAGCGGATGTTCTTTCCAATCATCCCTTTTGTTTCGCAGAAAACCCAGCAAAGAAAGATCTTGGTGATTTTGCACTAGAACAAGTGACATTTGATTGTCATTTGTTATTAACAACTGGGCAAAGCAATCACAACAAAAACTCAAGCACCTTGGAATTCAAAGCGTTTGCGTTTTGTTCAGGGCTTGCAGAAAAGAACCAGATTTCGCAAAATATCTGAGCAGCACTGCATTCTTCTCCCTTCCTCCCTCCCTCTGCCCCGGGAAGAAATGGACCATTTTATGGAGGAAAGATTGGGTCTGTTTTCCCACCTTGAAAGAAATGGTCTTGTGTCCGAGCCAAATCCACGATAGTTTTCCAAATTGGACATTTCAGTTCTCAACACTGTAGCCCCAACCCTGCAAACCTGACATACACAATTAGTGTTACTCACGTGAGTAGTCCCAGTGATTTCAATGGAACTGCTCCAGTGCATAAAGTTAAGCACGTGCATAAGGATATGCAGGTTTATTTGGACAATAAACCATTTCACTCTCCAAGGCCTGATCCTGCAAACACACTTTACAAAGGAACATAGACATAACCAGACTGGATTAGATTCCAGGTCCATCTACTGCAGTATCCAGTCTCTGACGGTAACTAGCACCAGATGCACCAGAGGAAGGTGTATAAGAATCCTGCATTCGGTAGATCTGAGACAATCTGTCCCGCACACGAGGACTTCTCCTAAATCCTTATAGGAGTAGATTGGTTTAAGCTCTGAAGCATGAGATCTAATATTGGTCCCAAAATGTTTGTTAGCATTTAACTGTTTTAATTCTGGCTATTCTTGTTGTCCGTATAAATGTACGCTCCTTTTTTCAGTGTTGCTAAGCTCAAAACCTCAATGACATCCAGTGGCAGGGTGTGCCAGTCTGATTATGCACTGCATGAAAAAGGAGTCCCTTTGATCCGTTTTGAATTTTGCCACCTTTTAATTTCATTGACCGTCCCTGGTTTTTGTGTCATGAGACAGGGAGGACAGAAGCTCCCCATCTCCCTTCTCTACACCTGTCTCTATTATCTATGCTTTTATCATGCCCCTTCTTATGCGTTTCCTTCCTAAGGTAAATATTACACATGTGAATCATCCCATTGAAACTCACCTGTGTAAAATTAAGCCCTTGGGAAAGGATTTGCAGGATTGGGAACAAAGTATGCAAATTTTCATGGGGAAAATGGGCATATTTGGGGGTGAGGCAGAAATTTCTCAGTGCCAAAATGGCCCAGGATGAAATGTGAAGTTTGTTTTTTGCAAAAAAAAACCAACAGAGCTCCATTATTTTCCCTGCCGCTATTCATTATTTGAGGGTATCTCACAGGGAGTTAGATAGCACTGCCTGTTACTGCATTTTAGCTGCATGATTCTATTCACTGACTTTGTGTCTTCTCCCAGAACTTTGGAAAGTGTCACTCAGAGATACCGGATGCGAGTGATCACCTGACCTGCTGTTGCTCACCTGAAGATCAATATCTGGAGAAAATACCCCGTGTCTATAACCCCTTATCATACCTCCCAGAAGATCTGTATCCTCACCGTGCTGATGTCTCCTTTTGCTGCCCGCCACCAGGTTCCCGGGCACCATACATCTGTCCTAAGGAACAGTATGTTTAAAACAACAGCACACAGTCAAGCAAAAGCAAAGAAGCCAATTCTTCACATCTCCTGACCTTTCACATATTAACCAAGGCCTTTGATTTCTCCCCAGCCACTGAGAATTTTTGTTTGGGTTTTCCTGTTTTTAAATTTTGGTGCAATTGTAATTGACATGATTAGGTTAAGTATCCGCCTGCTCATTAGTGCTCAAGGGAACTCTCTACCTTCTTCTATGTGTCATACACTGACGTTTTCCCCTTGTTTGCATCTTTTTTTTTCTTTCTAATTTTGGCCCCATCACTCTCCAGTAGCGAGCTGGCTATGTGCATGCGCGTGTGTGTCAGTGGACGGCTGGGTGGGTGCACCACTGCCCTCTGTTGGATGGAATGTCCCACACCCACTCAAGTGTCTGTGTTCCCTAGTGTCAATTTTTACACCATTTACACAAGAGGATCCTGGAGCGGATTACTTCACAAACCTTGTTACACCGTGTCTAAAATTCCCAACTCTACTTTACTTCCAAACAAAATGATCTCTGTACTACTTTGAAACTTCCCAGCCAGGGCCCGGGTCTGCGTCTGCAACTCTCTTGTTTGAAAATACCGTTTGGGACCGGGAGCCCTGTTCAAAGAGCCAAACGGTAAAGATTTCTGAACCAAATGTAATGATGTGACATTTGCAATGAAAGAGGCTCAGAACCAGCCCCAGAGCAGAAGAGATTTTTTTTTTGCCCCGCTCCCAACTTCTTGCATTGACTCTTCCCAACCCAGAGGGTGTGGGAACTGAATTTGGGCACAGGAAAGACAATGGATTCTGGAACATCTTCCTAGAACTTTCTATCATATAACCTGAAACCAAAAGAAAAAAAAATCTCTAATTAGGAAAAATATGTAGATATACACGCCATCATTTTCTTTTCCAAAAGTCTAAAGCTCACCCCAGGTCCGTCTGTGCACCTGTTGATTGGAATTTTAAAGTGAACTCAGGCAGAATATAGAAAACAAATCCGAATTTCAGGTAATCTTCTTGATCTTAATGAAGGATAAAAGCCAACACAGAATCTGGCCTTTTAACTTTTTTTAAATCGTCTTAGTTTTGGACTGTGAATTTTTTGATATTTGGAGTGTGTGCGTGTGTCTGTATATGAAAGTGTAAGTTCCTGCAACCACCAAGTGTTTTAAATAAGAGAATTCATCGCCACGTCACCTCCTTGTTCACTTGTATTAGAAAAAAAGAAAAGAAGAGGAAGAGGAACAAGAGGAAAAAAAGTCTTGGAGAATAGTTGGCTTCAGGGATATTTCTAACCTTTTCCACCCAGGTACAGCATGGGAGAGACAAAGAATGGACAGTTATGCACAAGGGGACGTGTCTTCAGTTAACAGACTCTTATTTTTCTTAATTTTGGGGTGGCTCTTTTGCATCCTGGAGACATACACAACCTCGCACTGCTGATCCACAAGGACATGTGAGCCAGGCGCCCCCAGCTATCTGCCTGGTTCTCCAACACCAAACCAGTATCCAATGCTCCTTGCACAAATGCAAAGGAAACCACCACAGTATTAAAGACGCCCCATGGGGGGAATAACACATCAGATGCTGTCAGCCCAGCTCCTGCCTTCGCAAACAGACTGGGTCACTTTTATTTTTGTATGTTTGGTTCTAAAAGCGAAGGTCGCTCTATGTACTTTCTTTGCTCCCACCCCAGAGGTTTGTCTCTGAGCTCATCCTGCTTGTCCTCCAACTCCCTGACTCACACAGAAGCACGGCTGTGTCCACACTACCTCATATGTTTCCTGCAGGCTAAAATATGTAGATATCAAGAGAGAAAGAGAGAGACTGCTTCCGTTAGGAAATAACGTGCCATGAAGGAACCAGGCTCCACCCACGCCTCCTGGGACTTCCCCAAAAAACCTGGCTCTACCCTTTCCTTGTGCGCAGCGCCACATCCTGTTTTGGGAAAACAGCATGGCCGCCTGTAGCGATGACATCATTCCCCCCTGCAGAGGAAAATGGATGAGCCGGTTGGGGTTGGGGTGGGTTCTGTCGGACTGAATGGCTCTGTTGCTTTGTGCTGACCAGGTTGGCAGCCTCTAGAGATCAGGGAAGGGGGCACCGGCTCTTCCTGGTCTATGACCATCCCAAAGTGTGCAGCCCCCCTAGCTGGCACGCAGAGCAGGTGGGGCAGCCCATGGTAGCACCTATCTCATGGAAGGGCCAATGGGCCCCCTAATCACAGACAGAGGGTCTTGAAATCCTTTCCCTTTCATCTTTGCTGGTTTGGATCCTTTGGTACGGTTAGGGTTCACGCTTCGTTGATCGGCCTCCTCTGCCCAGAGAACTGACCAATTCACTTCCCTTCACAAACGAGCTCAAGTGCCACCTGCCTCCACTCAAATGCTAGACCTCTCTCTCTCTCTTGCTCTTTCCTCTTAACGTGCCACGGAGCCGGGTTTGCTCTGAACTAGACCTACTGCCATCACTGGCCAGTTCCCTGCCAATGGGAATGTACTTTGGCCTCCTCTACCAATCTGCCTTTAGTCCACCCTTTAGAGAAGGAGATGTGGTGGCGGAAAACCCCTGTGGTCTTTGCATCCTGCAGAGAGATGCAACCTTGCACCGCTGAGCCACGAGAACACATGGGCAAGGGCCATTCCCTCCGGCTCCCTTCCTAAAAGAAAGGGGGTGTCTCCAGGCTAGCAGGAATTAAAGTGGGTCTGATTGGAAGCCTGTTTCCACATTCACCCCAGATCTGGGCACATATATGAGAGGCAGAACAAAAGCAACATGATCAGCTCTTCAGGTGCATAAGGATCATGTCAGATGAAAGGACTGTATGTGGGAGGCGAGAGGGGGCAGAGGACATCTCTGTAGCTAGACATCTCTTCTGCAGTCTTTGGGGGAGGACGGTACTACGATGGGTGAGGGGACGACATGTAGGCAGACCGCAGTGTCGCATGGCAGTGCAAGGGAAATCCAGTTGCCTTGGACAAATTTGAATTCGAGCTGTCCACATAGAAGAGACACAGAAATCTTTGCTTTTCAGCAAAGCGAAAGGATTTCTATCCTCCCCAGAAAGAAAGAGCGAGACAGAAATTCAGCCTCTGAAACCAGCTGCCTGATTTTTCCAATGCATGTTTTAAACTTAGGAACATTTGATCTCTCTCTGTCTTTTTTACCTTCTCCCCTATTCTTGACACACAAAACAAAGGAGGACCTTTTGTCTGTGCTGCAGCAGAAGGTCTGGTGGTATCGCCAGATTCCTTCACGGCCCCCACTTGGAGATGGGTAAAACCTTTCGGGAGATGGAGAGGGAGGTTGGGTTGATCGGGTTTTGGTTCTACAAAGCCGAATCCAGGGATGGTTCTGATCCAGGCCCTCATTTTGCTCCTCTGTATTCATGGGTTCAAATAAATTGTCCCATAGATCTTCTAGCTTCCCCAACCCCATAGCAAAGGGATCACACTACTTTTCCCCCCGCGCCCAAGTCTTGACCTTCCAGAGGTAGCGGTCCAGCCTCAGCAATGTCAGACAGGGGTGTCTCCATCCAGCTAGGATAAGCCCACACCTTGGCATAGGCTGCATAGACAAAGGACCTGCTCCTGCAACAGTGCCGTCCTTAGTGGGGGAGGTAAAGGATGGTTGCTTGGATTGAACAGGAAAGGTGGCTGAATGTGAATACACAGCGAGGGAGGCGGCAGCCCCCATGTCCCAGCGACAGGCGGGTGGGTGGGTGGATGATTTCGGTGTTTTATTTCCGTGTCTTACCTCGTGCGAGACTAGAAGCCGTGTCTCCTGTCCAGTTGGGGGTGAAATGCCCTACCTGCTGCGGTGATGGCTGATGGTTGATGGAGCTGTTCTGAAGGACAAGACTGACCACAGAGCTTAAATAAAAGTGATGTAAGAGTTAAAGCAGCTTCCCTGGTCTCTTTGCTATGAAACTAGTGTTGGGCGCTTGGTCTCGGCCCTCCGACCACACCTCGTTCACTGCACAATTAAGCTTTACACTTTATCCCTTTCCCTCCTCTACACACACACATACCCTGTCAGGGCTGATTCCCCATTCTGTCACTTCGAGTGCAGAGGTGGGGGCCCACAAGGATTCTAAAAATTAATACTGGCCACTCCAGGCTTGTATTAAACTCCCAAGGTTACAGCTTTTCTCTGACAGTAAATGCTGTCAACCAGGGCCAGCTCCAGGGTTTTGGCCGCCCGAAGCAGCCAAAAAAAAAGAGAAAAAAAAAAGCCGCAATCGCGATCTGCGGTGGCAATTCGGCAGGAGGTCTTTTGCTCCCAGTGGGAGTGAGGGACCGTCCGCTGAATTGCCGCCGAATACCTGGACGTGCCACCCCCCTCCGGAGTGGCCGCCCCAAGCACCTGCTTGCTAGGCTGGTGCCTGCAGCCGGCCCGGCTGCCAACACCCAAATGCAAAAACCCCTTGGACCCAGAAAGGAGCACTTGGGATTCCTCCCTGTGGGGTACCCTCAAGCCCTTTCACACACACACCCATGCCCCCACCCCAGGGAAGAGCTGAGAAGAAAACAAAGCTAATCAAACAGCATAGGCACAAACCTCTTAGGACAGAACAATCCAAATCCTGTTCTTAAAACAGCTAAATTTTATTAAAAACAAAAAGACAGAAAATACATCTGGAACTTAGGCTTTTGCTAGATTTTAAAAGAGCAATTCCAAAAATTAAGCACCCAAACTAGCTTCTGGGGGTTCAGCTTAAAGGTTACAAGCAAACAAAAGCATCTGGGGTTAGCACAGAAGAGTCCACAAGCCTTAAAAAATAAATAGAAATAAACCTAAACGTGTCGTCTTAAACATTCCTGATTTACTTCCATTACACAGCATTCCTGCTGCCCCGTCTCTTCAGCCCCGAGAGAGCAACCACAGACACAAACAGAAAGCTTCCTTTTATTTTAAAAAGTTCTAGGCTTCCCATTGGCTCTTTTGGTCAGGTGCTGCTTTTCTTTACCTGGGGGACTTTTTTAACCCTTTACAGGTAAAGCAAGCAGAGAACAGCTACCCAGAGGGATTTCACAGCTAACCGGCTGGCTGGGTGTCCCTCAAAGGGACCTACCCCACCCCTTTATTTATCACACACCCACACAGGTCTCTGTCCAGGACTGGGAATGGTTATGTTCATGTCCCTTCTGGGAGGAGGGCGTGGTGAGAAGGTGCCACCTCCATCCCATATGTCTTCCCTGTGTCTCTTTCTTTGTGGAAGCCTCTCTCAAGATCTCCTTGCCTTCCTCTGAGCTGGCGCCTGCTCAGCAACGGGCTAACTGAAAGGTCCACCAGGTTCACCACATTGTACCCCAGGCTTTTTTGGGAGTCTCTGCGGGAGGAGGACTGGTATCGCCTGCACCAGGGACCAAATAGGTGCACTGGGTGGGCCAGTGGGTGCGTGGCTTTGTTCCCCGAAGCAGGGCTATTTGGGATGATGAATGTAGCACCCCTGGCTCTGCTTCATGGTGGTGCTTGACAGCCGCTGTCTGGTTCTGACATGCTGCATGGAGAACATTGGGAGAAGGCTGGTGCCCCTAGCCATAAGGCGGAGAGAGGGGAGACTGCTCCATCTCTGCTCCTGTTTCATTACATGCATCATGGCGGAGGGAGCAGAAAAGCACGGACTTCCAGGATCCATTCTCTTACCAGAGACGTGACCACTCCAAACGTCCCCTGGCACTGCCATGAGCACATGACCTGCACCAGCTGGTGGGGCACTTTCCCTGATTAATATGAAACTAGCAACTGCCTGATTTGCATGGGGAACTGGCAGAATAGTAGAATTCCCCATTAAAAAGAAAGCAAGCAAGAAAGAACCCAATGGAGGGAGGACAAAGGTGGGGGGAAGACACGGTTCCGGATATTTTCCTTTGAAGTCCAATATCTGGTTACAGTAACCCTGTGGATGGGATAAAATGAGCTCCTGAATGTGGTGGGCCCATTGCCCACAGTCAGGTTAAATTCCTCCGATGGTCAGCCTTCAGGGACATTGCAATAACTCACGCCAGTAACCGGTCCCTTTGCAAACTTGCAACACCGCAGCTTGTCCGATTCCTTTCCAGGACATGTAGCCAAGTCTCATCCCCTTTGTTCCCTGTCCTTGGGACGCAGCACGAGTTAGGGTGGCGTGGTAACAGCCCTGCTCTAGTACAAACAGGAATGAACTCAGGGAAGTCCTATGGCTGGTGTTATGCAGGAGGACGAAGCAGATGACCACACTGGTCTTTTGGGACTTTATAACCTATAAATCCAGGAGTGGAAATGCAGAGCAAGTTGAATGGCCGTTCAGCCAAACCCTCTTTTCATAGCTGCAGGGGGGGTGGCTGTGCCCAGATGGGGACTGCATGCTCTGCTCTTCTGCATGGAGTTCTGTGTCTTTCTGGGAGTGGGTAAAGATGTACCATGCCTGTGAGCAGCAGAGTGTCTGCCCTGCTCTGATCAGAGTCTGGACTCCATCCAGCATGTGTAAACTTCCCCCTGCATGGGGATTGGCTTTATCGCTCATTCAAATGACACCTGAGATTGCAACCTTGTGCATGGTATCCCACTTCCTCCACCCCCTTCCCTTCATCCTCCTACCATATCCCCAGATTGTGAGCGCCGGGGTACAGGGGGTGCCCCTGTTTTGCTTGTTTGTGTAGTGACTCCCAGATTCACAAATTCCAAGGCCGGAAAGGACCATTGCAATCATCTAGTCTGACCCCCCGCATGACACAGGCCATAGGACTTCCCCAGCTAGCTGGCACAACAGAGGTCTGATCTTTAATGGGGGGCCCTTGGGCACTAGTGCAATGTAAATTAGTTACAGTAATAACCGCAACCAAACATACTTCAGCCTAAGCGTTCTCCCCAAGCTTGGCTACAGCTAGGATTTCTCAGCAGGACCTCCTCCAGGCGAAGCCCGAGTTCCCTCTTCCTATGAGTTAGACTATCCAACCTCTCTCAAATATCTGGTTGGCGTTAACAAGAAATACCTACCATTGCAACTTAGCAGCAATTACCTTGCAGCTGCAGGCAAGGAGTGAAGATCCTGACAGCCGGATGACTCAGTAGAGTAGCCCTGCATCTCTAGGAAGGGTCTAAGCATCTGTCCCTGTGTTACAGTGCCCGAACTAGCGCCCGGAAAGCCCTTGCGGGTGTATTTGCTTTGGAGTCCGGCCCGGCTGACCATGGAATTAGCACACGGTTAGAATGTGCACTACCAAATGGGTCTGACCAACACGCAGTGAGGGAATTCTAAGCACAAGTCACTAGCTCTGCAAATGAAAAATCTCCAGGGCCTATTTTAATGGGAAAGCTACATTGTCCAGGGATAGAGCTTCTCTTAAAAAAATATAAATAAAAAGACCTTGGTCCTTTGAAACAATTCACCCGGGGATGGAGACAGCAAAAGGCTTGAGGTGGGGATGGTCACTTCTAGGCCACTGGTGTGACTCCACCCTAGGTTGCCGTCATGCGGCCGTTTGTGGGATTGCATGAGACTAGTTGCTAGGGCCTCAGCCCAGTGGCTAGCAGGACATCGCAGAGAATGGCATGGGCCCAAGGAGTTCCCCTTGATGGGTGTCTCAGCAGAGGGGCCAAGGATGGGATGGACCTGGAATATGAATTCCGGGGCAGGATGGAGAGAGCTGACTGATAGCTCCTCCTGCAGAGCTCCAGTCTTGCACCTATCATTAGCACTGCATTCGCTTTAAACGAAGGAGAAGAGCAGCTGAACACGGCTGCTGTGTAACAATTTAACACAGGATACCCTTGGCACCATCCCTGTCTGAGTTTAAACCCCCCCGCTGGAACACCAAGGTTCAGCAGAGACACTTTGCAGACCCTGAGCCTTGTGGTGACTGGGGATTGGGGGGTAAAGACGGCTGCTTGTACAAAGGTGATTGGGGCCCCATTCATTCCAGTTCATCTTATTTCTTTTCCGCCATCAGATCTGCAAGCAGGGTCAACACTTACAGTGCCTTTCCAAGCTTCCATCTCAAACACTTACCAGGCTCTGATTAGCCCTTATCCTAGCACAGAGCATATCCTGCTGGGCCCTTTATTTCATAGATAGATAGATTTTCTTTTTTAAGCCAAAGATCTGTTATTTTATCTCTGAAACAGCTGCCTTTAGAGACATCTTTTCATGCAGGAGCAAAAAATAGACACCGAGGAGCCCAGACAATACCATGCTATGTGTAGGGATCAGAAAAAAAGGGCCCCAAATTAAAGGACAGAGTGGTAAAGTGCTACATTAAAGATTCCACATCTCAGCTGGCAAACAGAGGCAGTTGATCTCTTTGCTTTAATATCGTTGTGTTCTCACTCTATATATTCTTTTTGGCGGATGGGAGCCAAGGTTAAATCTGCGACGAACATACAGAGCCATCTTCCTCAGGGAGAATAGAATCCCTGAAACGCTGCCGGGGAAGAAAACACTTCCTCCAGCCGCCCCGCCCCCGTCTGGCCCCCTCCAGCCCCCAAAATACTCCCTCCTCATTCAGGCTCGAGCAACATCATTTTCACATCAGTACTAATTACATTAATGATTCTCCTCCGTATAAAACTCATTAAGCTGGAATTTATGGTTCATTAACTCAGAGCCGGAGCGTTAGCTAGTTCACTGGTGCAATGGGATGGGCCAGGTATAGTGCTCATGTGAATGTTCCCAGGGCCATTGCACCTATTGAAGTGCAAACCAAGTCGATTCTTGTCTTTGCAAGGCTCCTAGCAGACGCTGCGCCTGGCAGGAAATGCTGCTGTGAACCTCCGAAGGGTGAGGGAGATGGACACTGCTACAGGCATGTAGTGAAATGTGTTCTGTTCCAGGGAAGATTGTAGGTGACTGTCATGTTAATCCAATGAGGGAAGCATGTGCGGATGGGCTGCTGGCTAGGATGGGTTTGCCTGAATTGGACAGACCGTAAGAATATAATAGTGGAAAGCTGGACTTGAGGTTAGGCATAGGACTGGCCCTCAGGGGATCTGTCTCTGCCTCAGACTCCTTGCATGACCTGGGGCAATTCAAGCCATCTCTCTGCCCTTCCATGAGTGGAGCTGTGGTAACAACCCCCCTCTCTAGGTGTGGTGGATCCATTGGGTGTGATAGTCGTCAATTACAGAGTGGCCTTCACAGAGTAGGAGAACCGTTTTGCTTTAAAAGCAAGTGATGGGAGGAAGTCGAGAGGAGTCTGGAGGCAGCAACTGTCCATCACAGCTGACGTTCCTGTCCGAGGCCTCTCAGCCTTGCTGCCCGAGCTCGGGGGTGTCAGAGAGCTGTCTGCGCTGGGAGATGGAAGCGACAGGCTTGCTGACCTGTTAATGGACCTGGCCCATGGTGAGAATCCATTTCCTGAGCATGGCGCCTCCTTAGCACCGCACAGGTTTCTCCTGCGCTCCCTAATTACAGTAATTAGGGAGTCACGCTGAGTGATGTTGGACAGGAGAAGCAGGGCCATTAGAGTCCGATGGAAGATTTAACAGATGAAGGCATTCTTGTCTAAGCTGTCTTGGGCTGCGGATTGTGGTGATTGGCACAAGGGCTGTGCAGCGGGGAGTCAAGTCACCTGTCATGGCTTCCGCACATAGGCCCGGTCATGGAGACAGTCGTGGGGCCTGCTAGGCCAGAGCAGGGAGGGATTGGGTGCCAGAGGCCTCTCCGTTTTCCAAGAGCTCTGCATCTCTGCCTGTCAAAGAGGCAGAGGAACACTTCGAATGGCTGGGAGGGAAGGGTCAGTGTGTCCTATGTTCCCCACTGCAGGGAAAATGGGGACGTATTTAGTAGCCACACAGAATTACATCCTGTCCAGCACCAAAATGCAGTGCTGCATGGCTGCATGCAAGGTACAAAGGGCCGGGAGCACAGGAGACCCTGATCTGTACCCACCAAGCTACCCTGGCTTAGCAGAAGGAGGCCAGAGGGAGTGTGTAAGCTAAGCATTTCATTAACATGATGAGGCTGGCCCGATCCTCTTCACCTCCCACACCCATCCCCGCCAGCACCCCCACCCCTCTTGCACCAGCATCCCTAACCTCACGCCTATCCCCATGCCTTTCTCCTGCTGTCTCTGGAATGCACATGGCATCACTAAAATGATCACAGCTACCCCATGACCCCTTCCTATCTTGCTCCCTCCAGCTCCTGGCCCTCACAGAGACCTAGGTCCTTTCATTTGACGCTGTCCTCTCTTACGGAGGCCACGCTTTCTCTCTCACCCTGCCCCGTGAATCAGACCATAGAATCACAAAAATTAGAGACGGGTAAGTTCAATCAGTGCATCCCTTGCAGGTCAATGCAGGATCACTCCCTGCAGTAAAATCACTGGTCCTTTACCTGGGTTAATTCTGAATGCTCCCAATGACTGGACTTGTGTTGCTTCCCTTGGGAGAGCACTCCACAGCTTGACGTGTGTGGTTAATGGATTGTATGCTGTCCTAGGGAAAGATCCTCAGCTGGTATCAACCCATGTAGCGCCACTGACTCCACTTTATGCCAGCTGAGGATTAGTGACCCCAGAGTTTAAAACAGGACCCTTTGCCTGGGGGGGAGAGAAGGTGGAGAGAGTTCAGTGTGGGGAGAGGGTGTATACAATCTTCAGATGTAATTTACTATTTAATTTCATCCCATTATCCTTCCTTGTAGTCTCCTCCCGCATGACTCTCTATATTTCTCCTCCCTCTGCGCTGTTTAAGCGTTTGAAGTATTCACAGCCGTTCATTTTCTGAGCTTGTCTGCCCATTTCCCCATCATCTGAACTAGTCATTTAAAGCTGTTCCACATATTTAGACTGGGGTTTCCAAAGCCACCCAATGGGTTTGAAGGTCTATGGCCTATTAATTCGGGCTGCTCATTTCTCTACGTGGCTTGGAAGATCTTGGCCTCCGTTGTTCCTCATTGTTTCTTTGGGACTCTGACATTAGCCCCCGCAGCTAACTTCAATGTCATGTGTGATCTCTGCATTCTAACCTTTTGCTCACATTATGAATACAAGCCACCGGGTCAGCTGCTCCATTGGTAGCTTCTTCCCACCTGGAGATGTTCCAGTATATTGTCAAAATGCTGGCCACTTTCCTGTTTCCCAGGCAGGTAACTATCTATCCGTCCACCTGTGTCACTCCCAACCCTGTGCCTCATCGCCTTAGTGAACAATCTCTACTGTGGAACTCAAGAAATAATAACGTGGCCGCTGTATTTGAAGCTAAAGAATGAGGTAGTTGAGCAGATGATCACATCCTGATAAGTCCATGTTGGCATCCCCCAATTAAACGATTCCTTTCACAGTGTTCACTTTCTAAATCTCACAAAATTGTTTCTAATATCCCTTCCCCACGTACTGATGTTAAATGGGCTGGACTGTAATTGCCTGCTGTATCTCATGGACTACTGATAAATGCTGGCATGATGTTGGCCATTTTCCAGTTCTTGGGTCTTGAAAAACAGAAAACATCTACAAAACTGTCATGTAAGTCACCATTAATCCCCTCCCCACCTCACCCTCCCGTGTTTCCTTTACAGAGCACATGAATGGGTGGTATCTAGGACTGGTACAATCTGGGCTTTTCACAACTATTTCTGTGGTTATCCTCACACTATGAGCCAGAATACGCATCTACTAGTGCAAATCTGGAATAACTACATTGTCTTATGTGGAGTTACTCTGGATTTATACCAGCGTACCTGAGTTCCAAATTTCATGCTACATTTGGAAGGAAATTTTGTTTGATCAAAGGGTTCAGGCACAACTTGCTAGGAGTCTCAGAAGCACACCTATCATTGCATAGAAATGCATATGCAGGGCCAAATCTTTGAGTGTGGCCAAAATGAACTCAGCACAGAATATGAGCACCCTCCACCCCCATCCTCGGGTCACTTCAGCTCCTGGTGTAATTTAGACTGTCTCCTTTATGCCATCCCCATATGCACCCAGGGACTGCCAGAGTGCAAGGTGCTCTGAACATGCAACGTACCCGAGCAGTGTCAGGAAAGGGTAGAATAGAGATGGCTATTCCAGTTCTGTGCCAGCTGGGGATTCAGCCCAAAGGATTGGGAGTGGGGACCAGAGATCTGGCACACGCATTCATCCTACCATCTCCCCATTTCACTCAAACCTTCCCTGGTATTTAAAAAAAACCTTGCTTCTTGTTTGTGCCCACCAACGAAAGAAACCCGACGCTGATCAGCTTTCTCATCACCGTCTGCAGATCCCACCTGACAAGGTGCTAAGCAGTGGGAGATGGAGGTGTCCAGAAGCACTTTGCAAGATCAGATCCATGGAGAGGGCAAGCCAAAAAGCAAACGTGCCAAGGAGGATTCTGGTGGCCTTATTTGGCTGTTGGGCTGCAGTTTGAGCCCTTGAACAACTTGCTGGGAGGTGCTGAATTCTCTTCTGTGAATACAAAAACAAAACAACATTCTCAGCAAATACATCCTGCCCATTAATTCCCCACTCTGATTTTTCTAGTAGAGCAATTTTCTCTGTTACCTACCTTTTTGTGTAATGGTGCAAATACATTTAAAGAACACTTTGACTGTGCAGTGAAATATTTTTTCTGCATTCCTATTCCACTATTCCTGTTTGATCTGCAAATTATCCTTTTAACTTGCTTTTGCTTATTTTTATAGATCTCCTGGTTTATTTATATCTACCTATCTATAATGATTTCAGAGCTATTACTCACAGCAGCACCAGGAAACATTACGTTTCCCAATTTACAATTGCAATTATGATATCCGACAGAAACAAATGCAGCTGCCTTCAATTTTAAGCAAAATTTTGATCATAATGATTAAAAAGTAACTTATGGCATTGCATATATTAGAGAAATTAATGTGATTTCATGGTTGTGTTAAAAGGCATGCAACATGGGGGGGAGGTAAGGGGGCTAGGGTGGATGTACTCTTTTTAACTCATTGGATCTCTTTTGTAATTCACCAGGTCCCACTCCAAATCCACAGTACAGCCATCGCTAGAGTTAACTTCCCCATTGAGTTTAATATGTGTGGCTTTTTTGTCCTTCAGCTTATTTTTTTCCTACTTTTCCCAGCCTGAAATTGCTAGTTATTAACGTATTTGTGTGCAAACAAGAACATTTTCCTGTCATTGCTTATTTCAGCTTGCCTGTCTGCGTGTGTGGGGACAACTGAAATCCAGTTGGCAATATTATAATCATTCCCACAATTACATATTACAAACTCAATAACAAATTGTGGCAGATCTTGGGGGTTGTGTCTCTCTTTGTGCTTCACAAGGAAAAAGCATACAGGAGACAAATTTATATTAATGACACAGAACGTCTTAGTGAGGAGCCGGGATTCACATGAACAATCACTGAAGAACATGAATTCTCTCAGTGCTTGAAGGCTTGGGAAGTACAACTTGACTTGTCTCTGCTACAAAGAATGCATGTGCCCAGGACTTTTATTCGTGGATTATTTTGCTCGCTCACTTGCACTCCCCTCCCCCCCCCCCAAGAGTCTTGGTGGCTTGCTTGCTTGGCCCAGCGAACTGGTGTCTCAAGAAACCTTGAACCATTATAAAGAGTTGATTCAATTTTGATGTCTTTTTTAGATGTGTGTGAATGGAATGTCAGATTAAAAGCACTGGAGACTGAAGCTCTCCGTATGAGTACAAAATTAGCAAGGGGAATGATAGTGCACTCTGTAACATGACACTGAGTTAAAGGGACCTTCCTAGAGGTTAGTTCAACCCTCTTAGTCCATTCAGCCCTTAACTTCTCTGCGGCGACTTCCCGTTGGCATGGGTTGTGATGGTGTTTTCCTAACATGGACACTAGCAACCAGGCTGAGTCCATCAACTTATTTCATGGATGTCATCAAACCATATTGCGTTTGCTAACAACTTTCTGGTCATTCACTTCTGACTGCAGGCTAGATCCACACATGTGGTGAAAAGTTCTATACCCCATTACCCCGTGATCCCTCTGTTCTGCAGCACACAGGCTTGAAATGAGCGCGTTCTTCCAAATCATCTATGTGGGTGAGATGAACTGGGCAAGGCTAACACATAGGCCAAGATTTCCAATTGTGCTCAGCACCTGCAATCAGGGCCAGAATTTCAGAATGCTTCAACTCCCACTGAGGCCAGTTTGGGAAAATCTGACCAGATCTGGTGTGTGCTGAGCATGTTAGAAAATCTGGCCACTTCAGTGGGATCTGAGACCTTTTGAGAACATTGACCCCCTTGTGGGTGCTGTGTCCTGGAAAATGTGGCCTTGTGATCATATGAAAGCCTGGTCTAGGGGGTCTGATTTTCCTCTTGCTCACACTGGGGTAAGTCTGGAATCCTGCCATTGAAAGTAGTGGTGTTAAACTGCAATAGAACATGTGTAAGTGGGGATGGGAGCAGGCCGCTGATGTGAAACCAGTTTGTCCCTCTACCAAAAATGAAGCAAGCCTTGATTCATTGGCAGTGATGATATCCAGTATTTGGGAAGATAATTCCAGATCCAATTCCTTCCCTGAGATGATTTTCATAGCAGGTAGTGTTTCTGAACTCCTTGCCATAATATCTCCTTGGTTTAAGAAGGGGGGACGGGACGGGACAGGAACTTACTGGCATTACGTGAGCACTGTGAAACTTTAAAAGAAAGATTATATTGATTTAAATATGCAAGGCTCACTGACCCATGGCTAAGAAGCGGAGGGAGGAGACACTGGCTGAGCCCAGACTGATGGAGAAGAGAGTATGTGGAGTTACCAGGGTTTGCTTTTAAAGGCAAAAGAAACCCTTCCACTGCTCACTCTTCCTTAATAATGTCTCCTTTGTCTATACTGTGTGTCAATGGCACTTCCTGGCCTCAGACTTCACTGTATCTGTCAGGATTTCTCCTCCCTGGCATTGCCAGGAATTAGATAACCTTTTAATAGCCAGGATTAAAGTTCAATTTCTTCTTCTTAGACTGTGATGGGTCAAATACACCTGAATCTCTCTTTCTCTCTCTCTCTCTCTCTCTCTCTGGAAACCCTGATTTCTAGTGGAGGAGAATTCCATGGCCTGTCCAACCGCCAGGCCACCTTAGCTCCTAATGCAAGTCCTTAGCTCTTGTTCCTAAAAGTTTCAGTTCCTAGGTACTGTCTGGATACATGCTGCATTCATACCTCTATGGGAATATCTACCCCACTGCCAGACTTCCTACAAAATACACTCTGGGGACCACAGAGCTGCTGTGAAGAACTGCCCAGCTCAGCTCAGCTTAGGACCCCACCTCTCCACCCCCAAGAAGAGGATGCACAGAGCACTGTTGCTGTATCGGATTCCCTAGCAGGCTGAGAGCTGTCCATCAGCACCATGTGTTGCCCAGATAAAGCATAGCCTGGGAAGGAACTGTCCATCAGCACCAGGGACAAAATATAATTATCTCCACAACCTTTCCTTTCTGTTCGGAGACGGAGAGGGGATCGGGCCTGAGCTGCTTACATGAGCCTTCCCTTCCTGCGGGGCAGGGCCAGCTCCAGGCACCAGTCTGGCAAGCAGGTGCTTGGGGCGGCCACTTCGGAGAGGGATGGCACGTCTAGGTATTCGGCGGCAATTCGGTGGACGTTCCCTCACTCCCGCTGGGAGCAAAGGACCTCCCACCGAATTGCCGCCGCAGATCGCGATCGCGGCTTTTTTTTTTTTTTGGCTGCTTGGGGCGGCCAAAACCCTGGAGCCGGCCCTGCTGCGGGGAGCTGCTGTTTTTCAGCCCTGTGATATCACTACACTGCATGTGTGAGATTGCCTCACTTTGCGTCTTTAGCAGAGATACCGAATTAGAGCACATCCATGAACTACCGGCTAGAATCCAAGCCACCACCACAGACCATATTGGGTCTCATTTCCCCCATCCATGGACTTCAACTGAACGACTCTGGATTTACCCTGAGGTGGGTGGAGGATCAGATCCTGATAACTATGTTCCACGGGGATGCAAAGAGAGACAGCGACCGCTCATCAGGATCGTCTGCCGCTTGCACATGAACTCCCAAAGAAGGTTGAAATCTGATTTTTGCTCCCTTTTCAAAGCATCCCTAAGATACACGTTGGGTGGAGCTGAATCATGTTCCATCGGGCTGCGCTGCCTTGAAACTCACTTTCTCTTTGGGATGTCAGCTCTTCCAGGAAAGGACCTTGTCCTTTAAGAATGAGATGCTTGTCATAGGCACATAGCAATCTCCAGACTAGATCAGACCAGTGGTCCATCTAGCTCAGTATCCTGTCTCTGCCGTCACCGCCAGTTTGAAATGTCAACACGTTGTTGTAATGGTCAGAGTTTAGCGATCTCCAGCCATAGCATTTGTTGTTAATTATTTGTATTACGATAGCATCTGGTGGCCTCCTAGTGGCAGGTACTGTACATAGTGAGAGACTGCCCCACCTTAACGAGCTTACAATCGAACAAGACCAAAGTTGGAAGGAAGGAAGAATTATTACCCCTATTGTCCAGACAGGATATTGAGACAGACACATTAAATAACTTGCCCAAGACATAGGTGCTGCCGCACCCCCTGGCTGGAAGTGGTTTCCATCATATACAGAGTTTACAGTTTGGTTCAATGGCTCTCAGCCCCCCTGCATTATACAAATTGTCCCAGCACCTTTGCCAGGTCACACAGGGAGTTTATGACAAAGCCAGGACTTGAATCCAGATCTTCTGAGTCTCTGCTGAGTGGTTGTTTCCCCAAGACCAGATGTTCTCTTATTCGATTACATTGCTCTTTCTTTCCTATGTCATCAGAATCGTCATCGGACTCTCACACATGACGGGCTCCCGCCCAGTGCCGAACACTAACCGGCTGGGCGCAGCCTTCTGTAATTCATCCCCTGCGTGTTCGCGCCGCTCCTGAGTCATTTGCGTCAGGCTGCTTTTTGGTTCTGTATTAATAACTTTTCTTCCTGCATTAGCGAAACAAATTAAAAAAAAAGCCACATGACAGAAAATTACTGATGTTTGAATATCACATCAGATTATCCGGGGAAGAACAGACTGGCATTAAAATAAATGATCCAATCATAATTCTCCCACTCCACTTCCCATTTCTGCCAATGCCTGAGTTCTGATAACTCACCTGACCACACATTTCCATTGGGGCACGGTAATTTGGGGGTAATTTGAAAGCCGACAGCAGCAGACAGGAAGACAGGTTGTTACCACGCACACCTTCAACAAAGACATGAAAAGAGACACTCTCATTTGAAAAAGAAAAGCAAGAGAGAGGAGAGAGATGATTGACTTCTTTTATAACTTCTCCATCATGTTGGCACCTCATTTTACCGGTCAACGCAAACCCATTGTGAATCTCAACGCTGCAAGGTCAGCCCAATTTAAGAAAATCAAGCTGTAAGGCTGTCTGCTCTGTGCATCACGCTTGGAATCAGCAATAATAATCACTCCCTGATCAGAACTGGTTTGCCATTATCTGCCCGGTGTTGGGCTATGATATATGAAGCAATTTTGGCTGTGACAGTTCTGTTTCGTGCATGTTCAGATCCTTCTCGGTGAAATCCATATGCTGTGCTTTTTTTTGGTTTGTTTTTTTTTTGTTTCTTCCCAAGGAGAAATATTTTAAACTAAAAGGAGTTTGGAAGAGGTGTCACTGTAATTCATCTTTACAATCTTGGGGTGCAAATGATCCGTTCATTAGACACTGCATTTCTCTCCATTACGGCTCAATCGGAATGCATTTATTTGGTCATTTATTAGCAATTGCTTGGTGGGATGTAGGGAAAGAAAAAAACTAAATTAGAACAAAGGGTTGTTTTGCTTGTACATTGTAAGTGGGTGAGTCCATAAAAATATCCAAACTTAATAACATCCATAACTCTGGAAGCCATAGAAAAATACACAGTGGAAACAAGCAAGTTGTTGACAGGAATGAACCAGGAGACTTCCATCAAGATTTCACTACCAGTGGCTAGTGCTAGTGGATTGGAGAGAGATTTCTCTTTAAATGTTACAGTCAGTGTGATACACTTTATTCACGGACTGCGCTGGCGGCCGCTTTAGCTGTCTCAGGACATGATTGTCTTGTTAGCTGCACCTTGTTTTGAAAGATCGGTAGGAAGAAAAGATTGAAGTGTTACACGGAGAGATAGGTTTGATCATGCTGAGCCTGTGTCTTATGACTCCTAAACCAGCTCTGCAGTTTGCATTTTAATAAAGTGCTCATTGGATTGGGGGGTTAAAACGCACCTTCCCCCTTCCCCAGCATCCATGCATAGGCCCTTACATGCATATGTAACAGGGAGATGGGGATCGTCTGTTGACCACCCAGTCAGCAGGGGTTAGAGCTGTGGCAGTCTGGCTGATGAGTTGTGTTTCTTTAAATCCAGCCTGGATACAAGGAAGGTGGGAGTGGCTCTCTCCTGAGAGGGAATTAGGGGGATAGGACAGAAGGAGTCTGGCAGGAAAGCCCTAGGCACAGCCAAGGGAGGAATGGTAGGCCTGGCTTTTGTGATGTGTTATTGTTCTGGAGGTACCAGATCCCAGGAAGGCTTAGTTTGGATACGGTCTCAGGGCCTATGTGTTCTGTTGAGGATTAAGAAGGGAACTGTTTGTTTACAGCACACTGCTATACACACAAACACATGCACACACACCTTGCCCACTACACACATCTCCTTCTGCATGCACACCCCTCCTCCTCCACATATTCTCCTAATCTGCTCTATGCCTTTCCACACATGCCTCATTCACCTGGCACACACACCCACATCTCCTCCTGCTTACACAACCTGTCCCTAGAAACACACCCCTCATGCACAGCCATGCACGTCTGCCATCCATTTCAAGTCAGCGCCACAATATTTTATGGGCACCGCCAGTTATACATGTGCTGCTGCATTCTGAAAAGGACATCGCTCCAGGCTGTGTGCTTAAGGGAGGGTGAGCTCTTCCAGCTTCTGCCTAGAATGCAGCTTCATGGCGTATTTGATGTGCCAACACACTTCGATTACATTTTTGTGAATGAGAAACAGTCCTCCTGTCTCTGACATTTGCACTGGTGCTAACTTCAGGGGATTTGTTGTTGGTTTGGTTTTGCTTTTTTTTCCCCCCTCCTCCCTTTTATAATAAAGACAAATATATTTGCATCTGCCTGGAGGCTGCTCTGGTTCCTCAGAGGAGTTTTGTAAAGACAGAATCAAAGGGAAAAAATTGCTGTGTTCATCCAAATAGTCTTAAAAATTAAATAAAGCAACACAGCCGCTCGTAGCTCCCCAGGAGCATTTAGTCTTTTGTGTTTAATTTCCACTGTGAATCTGTCTTTCAGAAGAACCCTTGTGGCGCAGCAGCACTGTGTAAATGCCATGCTGAAAAACAAATGTGTACAAGGGGTTTGGCCTATTGAAGAGACACCAGGACATAAAACAGGATTACGAGCCCCTAATACAATAAAACGAGAGAGAGAAAATTCAGCCTAGATCAAAGTCATTTCAGGAGCAAATGAAACATTTACATGGGAAACGTGACTTAAAAATGGAAACCCTCTGATCAATATGAGCCCCTGGAATTTACAAATCATCAAATTAAATCTTGTAGAGGCTAGGTACATTACAAGCCCGGCTAATATTTGGAGTGTTCATGTTGAGAGAATGGTCATCAAATTTCAAGCTTCAGGGTATGAACTTATTGATCCCCGAATGCATCAGATATTTGCCTCTGCAAATAGGATACTGGATGTGGAGAGCAATGGTCTGGTCCAGTAGGGACCCAAAATTATTTTATGGGGTAAATTTAGGAAACAGTTGTCAGACTCTCTTTTTTTAAAATACATGGATGAAAAGAAAACACCATGCAATTTGCTGGAGAGAGGAATATCAATATACCAGTCTTTCAGCCTTTCATCTGGAGATCACAAAGCAAATATTATTTCCCCATTTTACAGATGGATGGACAGAAAGGTTCAGTGATTTGATGCTGAATTCTCACCTTGAGTCAGTGGCAGGAATGGGAATTAGAACCCAGGAGTCCTGACTTCCAATCACCTGCTCTAAGCACTTGACGGCACCGTCTCCTAGACTCAGGAATAGAACCCAGGAGTCCTAACTCCCAGTCCCACCTGCTCTAATGAAAAGGAAAGAGAAACTAACTGGAGGAAAAGCATCAGAGTTTGAAACAAAGTCTTTGGAGGAATTTTCTCAAGTGCCGCTCTCCCTTGCGATTGTTGCCATTCTAACGAATCGAGAAGGGCTCAGAGACAGCTGCAGAGGGCGGTACATTGTCAGCACAGTGCTTACTTTGGTCTTCAGTAACCATGGGCAGAGAGGGCCTGTTTAAAATTGGCGGATGGAGTTCCACCGGCAGCAAAGTGTAGAGCCTCACAAACAAAACACTTTGGAAAGGTCCTTATTTGGATTCAAGGACATTATTGCCACCTTCGAAGCTGGAGATAGTCTCCAGACCTGAGCTAGAATCCACCCCAGGCTAAAAACCAAACAAAGCCACGATCAATTTTAATTTGGCCTCAGCACAATGTGTTTTGTCTCACCTGACACATGCTCCTGGGGAAGCAATTTTTTCATGTCACAGGTGACCTCTGCCTCCCATCCTGCTACAGAACTTGGCCCTGCCTGGCCCTGGGGCTGAGGCTGGCTGGGAAGAAGGCACAGCAACCCCTGGGATTTGCGTTCACTCTAATGCCCGGCATGTTCCGCTTTGGATCCTCTATTGAAATGGCAGGAATTTGTTAAGCTGATGAAGAGAGGCTGCAGTGGAGAGACACAATAGCAGAGGAGGATTAGGCCTGGAGTAAGTATCTGTACTTGGGGGGATTAATGAGAAGGATGCAATGGATTTTGCATGGTGAAAGGGATTCACTGAATGCTTTCGGTGAAATGAAATTAGTCCCACTCATGTGCTCATAGGCCCCAAGTAGGGCAGGAGATTGGAAACCCCACCATATAATAACAAAATCCTTCCCATCCCCCTTCTTCGTGGAAACCTCCAATGCAACACACACCGCACACAGGGAAGCAGGGCGCTGTGTGGGGCACTGGTATTTCACATGTGGCACCTGTGTTGTCCTGTACCACACAGGGCTTGCACAAATGTGACACATATATTCTACAGGTATTAAACAGGGACCAGGTAAACTTAAGGGAGGTGGATGCTGGTGAAAGGTGCTGGATGGATCACCTGGAATCCTCTTAATCCACAGCACAAGCTGCCCCCACGCTATCCCCAACCAATATGTCTCAATATAGACCGGGAGCTACTTCCCTAGACCCACTCAGCCATTTGCCTCTTTACTGAGAGTGTCAATAAGAAGGCACTGGTTTGTGCCAAGCGGACACATCTCCTTAGCTGAGACCCCCAGACTTATTTCAGTTAGAAGCCACCAAAGTAGCCATCATCCATTCAGCCACAACTGAGCTGGTCCAGACTGGGACTAGTAACCTATAGGTGAGTGCTTTTTCCTCCTATCACTAGTCCACGAAGGCAAGCTGTCTCTCCCCTCCCCCTGCCACCCAAGGAGCCTTTCTTAGATATGGAGCCAACCAATAATAGGGCAAGTCTAATGGCGACACCAACTCTCAGCCCTTGAAGGAGGCCAGAGAGTTAGTTCAACATGATGTCTCTGCATAGGCTGCCACAGAGACTCGGAGATGAAGAAAGATTGGGAACATTGGCAGACTCAATCCCAGGTGTTCAGAGGTGGCAGTCAGGTTTCCTTGTATAAGAATAAGAGGTTAGAAAGAATAGAAGAAAATGGAGAAGGAAAGAAAGGCAGATCTTTAATGCATCGATTTTTCAGGATGCAACCAGCCGCTGGATGGATTACATCTTCTCCCCGTCACCATGACAAATGGCGTTAGGTACACCAAGCTTCAGAACTCTCCAGGTGAAGGGCCAGAGCAGGAGAGAGGTGACTTGTTGATGTTCAGGCATTTGCATTGTGTACAGTGGAAGCATCTAAATACACAGAAGAAACTGTTAGGAACAGCTTGGCCTGCCTCTTGCCTCCTGTGCATTGCATTCCAGTCCATCATTCTTTCTAATTAGGCACCTCTGACACCCGATTAATCCTATTTGCCTGCCGGCCTTTTTATCTTCCCTTCTGCTTTTATCGGACAGGGAATTAGATGCCATTAGTATGTAAAGTGCATTGTGCGGAGCCGACTTTCACGGGGCTCAGAGACTTTTAAAGAGGCAAAGTCCAAGCGATGCCCAGAAAAGTTTGTGAAAAGTAATTAATTTTTTTTTTAAATCACGCTAATTATTTCGCCATTTCTCAGGAACGTAAGAGGCCAGTCAATGTTGGGAGAGGCAAGCAGAGCACAGTCTTCGCTTCCCTCTGCCAATAGACTGCAATACAGAACTGCCGCTCCCAGGCAGCTCCAGCCCTTCGGCTCACACATGCGGCTCTGAGGGTGAACCTTAGGCAAGACCTGCAGCAGCCCCTGCTGCTCCAGTCCCAACCCTTTGCGCATTTCTGTTGGTGCACCTCAGACATGACGCACTGTTTGCCCTGATGTTCCACACAGAGATGTCTGGTTGATCAGGCTAACAATGCTGATTGAGATGCATTAGACCAAAGCGCGTGGTCAGTATACACAAATAGATCATTATTATTCTTTCTTTATTTTAAAATAACCACGCTGAGACTTTAACACTCGTTCAATGGTGGCCAAAACTCAGCTGAAACTCCAGTCTGCTGTTGCAACACTAAGCCCTTAAAGCCTGTTATAGAAAGATAGAAAAACAAGCGTGTGTGTGTGTGTGTGTGTGTGTAATTATAACACCCACACTCCAAAGCGTGCGCTCTGTGTGAGTACACCTAAAACACCTGTAGTCTCATGGCCACTCCGGCATCTTGCCTTCATTTATTCACTCTAACGTACACACACTGTCCACTCTTCACTCCCACCCTCACCCCACTCAACCCCCGCCACACACACACACACACACACACACACACACACACACTCAGCTTAGGTCCCCCACACCTCCCTCTCAGCACCGCTGTCCCCGGAGACATGCACTCATCCAGTCACCACACCTCCTTATGCATAGGCCCCTCCCCCTCGTGCATAAGCCCCGCCCATGCCTTGATACACAATCCCTGGGGCACAGGCCCCAATGGGACGTGCTCCCGTGGCTTGTGGGAGCGGACATGGCATTCTTCTTAGAGGGCGCTGGAGGAGGTGAACTCAATTCAGCAGCCGGGCCAGCGGCAGCTCAACTTCTACTATCAACTGGTGCTTTCCTTATTCAACCTCTCCCACCATCTCCCTGGGGGCTGATGTCTCTTCCTACATCTCATATTTCCCACCAGTTTCCCCTGCCGCCCTGGAGGCTCCCCCATAAGCGGAAACAGCCTAGAGGAGCTATCTCCCAAGCTCTGCTTGTGCTGGTCACTCACTCCAGGTTTCCGGAGCTCAAAATGCAACATGACAGCGGAGGTCTCTTGTCACCGAGAGGTTAATAAAATGATGAGAATGAAAAGCCCCCTCCACTTGCCAGGACAAGAGTGCAAGGCAGCTATGTCCACTGCGCCAACTATTTATCACTGTCAAGGTCCCCTGCAGCCTCAAACCAATTCCAGACCCAAATGAAGAAGGCCCGGCTGTACCCGGAGTGTAATCTGCCTGTCATTTCTAATACATATTCCTTTGCTTTAAGTGATGAATTGCAGCAGCTGCCAAGGCTGAAGGGCTATGAACCACTAGGAGATGAAGTGCTCTGTATCCTCCCCCTGGCCCGAGACAGTCAGCAACGGTCAATGTAATGCACTGCACCTCCCTGATTCTCTTCTCTGCTTGGATGGACCTGGAGCTCCTAGGCTCGCAGGGCCTGATTTTGCTAAGGTGCTTGTTCAGTCCTTGGGATTTCCCAGCTCTGCTAATGGGCCCAGACCTAGCCGGGTAGACCATTCTCTTCTGCACTGAAATTCACTCCTTGCTTGGATTCGCTACACCAATGAATTCCAGCTCCCCTCCAGAGCTACCCCTTGGGCAGGAGAACAAGGAGAATCCAGCTTTGACTTTGAACGTTCTCTGATTTGGAGATCTACCCAGGCCCCTGGGCTCAGTCATGGGCTCCATGACTCTTTCACCTTGGCCTTCTCCAAAATGTGCCTCTGTTATGACCGACTGGTACGGAAACCCTCCTTCATCCCAGATAACAGTAGAGATGGCAAAGGAGAGGGCAGGCACCAATGATGACTGAACTCAAGAAAGCAGTGGTCCTCCTAGTGGGGGGCTTAAAGGGGAAACAGGGCCTAGACCCATCAGCATAGTCTTCCTCCCAACACAGTCCCCCATCAACATAGTCTCACCTGTCGAATTTCCCCAGCGGGATTTTGGCCCTTCCTCACCTTCTGACTGCATCTAGATCTTCCTCCCAAGTGAATCTACTCTGTCAGGCCCCTGATTCCCCCCCCCCAATAACTCACCAGCCCCTCTGACCCATCTCCAAATTCCTCAGTCACCTACGTCTCTCAGAAGTTTAGCAGATATTTTTTTTTTAACAAGTGATGCAGGCTTCTTAAGAAATGGAAACCGAGATCAAGTAGCGAGTGTCCTCCCCTGAACTCCTCAGATCGGCATGAGCTCTCCTGCCAAGCCCTGTTCCCTCCAGAGATCAGGCTGCTTAGTCCCTCTTTATGTCAATGTTTGTTTGATTACTGCAAAATAATGATTAACCAGACGCTTCTGACTTAGCAGGTATTGCAGAAAGCTGCGTTAATTCTTCATAAGCTTCCCATGCTGCCTTTTATATATCACACTGAAATGTAATTATCTGCCTGGCTTGGGGTGTAAATCAGGAGTGTGTGTCAGGGAGATTGGCTTCAGGGCTTCCGTTTACCGCGTAAAATATAGACGTGCAGCTCTACGGGGCCGTTACCTGCCTAATCGCATGAAACAATTTCATGTGCAAGCAGCTAGTTAGGGTGAAACCCACCATAAACCAGAGACGTGGCCTCAAGCTCAACACTCTCCCACCCCCTTTTGCCCCTGCCCAGGACCCCAGACCCTTAACACCTTTCAGGGATAAATCTTTCCACCACGAACCCATCTCCTTCCCACCCACTTGAGCGCTAGGTGCCTCAGCACTGCAGAGCCTCTGCTCCGAAGTGGGAAGCGATGGCAGCTGACGCTCGCTGGAGCTGCATGTCAGCATTAACGTGCAAAGATGCATATGGGCATAATTAGCCTTCCAGCTCAGTAACGTATTAATAGAGAACATGTCTTATCAAACCACCGCTAATTCTCCCAGCTTAGCCTGAGCTGTGGTACAGCGCAGGCAGCAGCTCGCCCAGGTACCTTGCCGCATGCACAGATTCTGTTTCATGTCAGAAGGGCTTTGATGAGGATATCCAGGTGTTCTGACTGCAGGCTGGCCAGAACCAAGCCGGCAAGCAGCCAGCTGCAGGCTGGGGCCAAAAGGGGTGCATTGCAAAAAGAGAGAGCCGTTTCCACCTGTGTTAGACCTGTCGGGGCTGCAATAGATGGGTTTAGGGTCTCTCCAGGGGGTGAGTCCCCTTTCTCTAGCAGCCTCTACAGCAATGGATTATTTTGAAGACCGTCTTCATCAAGACAGTCTTGGAAGAGGATGAATGAAACAAGCTTCTCCTTTGGAGCTGCTTTTTTAATTAGCCTCCTCCAAAGCATCCTATTGTCCAGCGGCCTCCTCTCTAGAAGGCTGCAGGCCGTGATGAGAGCCACGGCCATTTTGAGATGGCAGGGACAGAAACCGGGCCCTATCCCCGTGCCGATCCCAGTAGCATCATTCAACAACATCCGCTGAACAATACCTGTCAGGACTGATCACAGCAAGCATTCCGGACCATGATTTGGATTGTCTCACATCAGTAGTTAACAGGTCTGGCTGCAGTCTCGCTCAGATATAGATTTTTATGCTCAATCACTGTTGACAACACTCCACTGGTTCTGGTTTTTTTGCTTCAGTTCCCTGAAAACACACACACACACAGAGAGAGAGAGAGAGAGAGAGAGAGCCCTTGATCCTGAAAGACTATGCCCGTGCTCAGCAAGGGAGTGCAAGGCTGGTACATTCCTGCACGGGTGTGAGCACAGGTGGGTCCTGGGAGTGAATAAGGGGAAGTGCTAGAGCCCTGGATTTCACAAGTGCTGAGCCCCCACAACCCAACTGAAGTCAACTGAACTCCCCTGGGTCTGGTACCTCTCTAGAGGTGTTTACAGCTTGAGTGACTCACCTTAATCCCCTCCCTGTTTTTGATTCCTGGCGGAGCTGTGATAACCCTCTCCCATGGAGCCGAACACAGTCATTCATGCAACCCCTGACCCCCAGTGATACATACACTGACTTAACACAATATGTTCCCCCAAAGATACTGCACGCGGCTGCAATATCTCACAGCCACGCAGTGGTATCTCATTAGTGGAGAATTGGGCTCCCTTGCATTCCATGTCTCTCTCCTGCCTATATAGTCCACATGTATACTCCCAGTCCTCTGCTCCTGCAGTGTGCAGGGTCAGTTCGCTCTTGGGGGATGTTATCAGAGAGGCAGGCCAAAATCAGAACCCCCTGCAATTTTGGGCATTGTTTAGAGTCAGTTCCCCAGACCTAAAACCACCTCTGTCGTCTTGTTTTGGGGTTGGATCCCAAACCAAAAGGGGATTGTTTCTGGCTCTGGTTCTGATATGGCCCAAATCTCAGCAGAGAAGCCATTCTCAAGAGATTTCAGCATGAGGTGATGAACAGTCTTTCTGGAACAGCTGATCTCACAAGTTGTCTGGCCTGGGATGGGACAAGGTCGCATGAGAACTGCTCATGAAATTTCAGCTCCATTGAATATGAACCTGACTCCACATTTTGATCCAGCCTCCAATTTGCACCCAGCACAAACTAAATCTGTATCTGTGGGCCTAATCTCTGTGAGCCATGTCTTATTATATGTAACTGTATTACAGCGAGTTATCCCCTCTACTGGATGGAGTCAGAACTGCTCATCAGGGTGTCATAGGACCTATATTGATACCCCCTAATGGTGATTCTCTTTTAGGTCAAGTGGCAGGTTAGCTCAGTGCTTTGGAAGCAGTTCTGTCCCAGCTGTCACCATAAAGTTCCAATTCACTACGTTGTGCAGCATTATAAACCTACCTGACTGCAGATGTCTTACCCTCTGTAGAGGGCGGACCAGATTGTGTGACCCTTACTCCGTGACTATTTCCATGGATTTAACACTCACGCAGTATGCTGCTGGTCACCATGAGCAGAGGCATCAGAACCTGGCCCAGAGTGAGCGAGAGATGGAAGTCTTTGACCAATAGTCGTTATTTATAAGGCTCTTTAGTCTGTCTGAGAAATGAGCCAAGGGACATCTGCCTTAGGTCACGGAGTTTGTCATAATGCAGAGGGCAGGGGGAATATCTGGCGTTCATTGCCAGTCTCCCAGTAGAAGCATTTTTGCTTAGGGTAGCTGGCATTGTTAATGGTGGTTTAACCTACTTACAATAATAATCCCTGTAATAGAGGCATTTTTTTAATCTTCGCAGCCCGAATGCGGCCATGCTGCAGGGGCGGGAGAGCTCGGTGGGAAGTTTCTCCAGTGACTTGTAGCACAAACCCGGTGAGGAGTGGCAAACCAGCTGTAAGCTGTGCCTCCTCATGCACCCCCCGCGCACACACCCCCAAGCAAAGAGAATTCTTTCCAGGAAGGAGTCAACCGTGGCTCTGTCCCTGGCAAAAAAGAAACAAACCCACCCTATGGATCACACATCTGGAGCCATATTAGATCATCCAGGTTTCTGTTGCATTCAGAAAACCAAATTCCTCTAATCTCGCACACCATCTGGCCAAATCTCTCACCAGCCGGCTCCCTTTCACACACCCAGCTCTGTGTCTACAAGATGCTTGGCCTGGGGTCACGGCGACTGCATCCGCACTCAGTAAAGTGTCTGTTGCAGGGACAGGCGCTGCAGGAGATGAGGAAGGACAGTTTTGTGGTTAAGGCTGAGGACTCAGGAATTCTATTCGCCGCTCTGCCACAGATTCCCTGTGTGACCTTGGACATATCACTTTGTCTCCCTGTGCCTCGATTCTCCATCTGTAACATGGGGATAATAGCTGACTTGTCTAGTCAGACTGTGCGCTCTTCGGGCCAGGGACTGTCCCTTATTGAGTCTATACATCACCTAGTGCCATAGAGCCTGGATTTCAGCTGGGGGCTCTGGGCACTGCTGTTGTACAAGTAGCAGGTAATAACCAATGGCTGGAGCTGTCTCCTTGGCTTGTAATCTTTCTGCACAGCCACGCACAGTGCTGTTTCTGATGTAACTATTTTGGTACCTCAGCACCCCGCGCCCCTTACAAACATGGCTGGACTGGTGCATTCTGGGACTTCGTTAAGCATCTTTCCCGCAGTGCTCAGTTTTCTGAGAGCAGTGGCTTTTGGGTAATTTCTAAATGAGTGGCTCTGCATCATGGTGTGGGGTCAGGAGGACAAGCTGAACCTGGACAACTGGAATGCTTGTGCCTCCCAGTGCAAACTGGGGGAAAACACAGACGACAATGACACCAGTTGAGATGCACTTGAGTCTAACCACCCAGGACTGGTAAAACACTAGGGAGAGTCTTGGCTTTGCAGGGCCCCATTTGTGTGGTTCAGACAAGTCATTGTACTGGCTTCACATGATCAAGGGGTTCTAGCCAACAGCCTCTGCAGCACTTTTCTGACTTGTATAGACCGGGCCAGGTCAAGCCTCCTATCAAGAATGGCAGAAGGATGCCTATGGGGCCATCAGTAGAGCTAGCCTTCCTTTCATCCATGTTTGTTTTTATTCCCAGGTCCACATAAAAACATTTTTTTTCCTCCCCTTCCTTGCTTAAAGTTTAGCTTCGGTCTATCTCCTTCAGTACAGAGCAAATATCCAGTAGCCCTTAACTCATCTTCACACTCACCTAACTCCAGTTAATGAGATGCAGGCCTGAGTGTTTCTCTGACTCCGGCTTTGATAGGATCTTGGCTAAATCCTTCCCTGCTCACCCATCTTAAGATGTTCTGATATTGAACTATCTGCTCAGTTGTGTGCCTGCTGGGCGGAATGGCATTCAGAGGAAAATCGATGTGTGCTCCTCATCTAAACAACTGGGTGGGGAACCTGTTCTCCTGACATTTCCTGTCCAGTCTGGGGGTAACACAAGCATACAGGCAGCATTTTAAAATATATATATTTACCACAAAACTGCTTGCTTAGTCGGAGTTACACCGTGGGAGTTGTACTGTATTTGCACTGTACAGCAGGGTACAAAGGCAGTGCTGCCGGCAGCAGGCATAAGAGAGAAACACAGACAGATAAATAGTATGCCTTGTGATGGAGAGAATGTATGGGGAGAGAGATGATCTGCAGAGCGAGGTGGATAGACAGAGGGTGTGAATGGGGATGGATAGATAGATACATAGATCAGTATATTAAGATCTAGGAGGATAGACAGATAGATAGGATGAGGCAGAATAGTTATTGCTGCAATGGCCAGGACTCACAGCGGTATAACTACGCATGGCAGCGATACACATTGTAAAGAAAAAGAACAGACCCATGGCTAGGCCCTGAATAGAAAAGCCCTTGATTTTAGCATGTGCAGGTGGGGTTGGTCTATTCCAGGCCTCTGCCCAGTGCATTTCCAGGTTCTCCAACTAATAATAATAATCGAGCCGTGGCTTTTAAACTGTCTCTTCTCATCAGGTCACTGTAAAATGGTGTTAAGAGAAGGAGGGGGGAAGAAAAAGAAGAAATGCAGTTGTTCATGCTAAGGATTTAATAACTGTTGACATTTTTGCAGAGGGGACTGTCTAGTATTTTATGGTGCTCAGATGATCAAGGCAGGATTAGCAGGATCCAGAAATTGTTCTCTCACTGAGGAAGAAAGACCAATTTGGTCCTGCCTCTTATTTAGGATTTGATTATACCCGTCCGTCCCTTAGATGATGAGACGATAAAGACATGCGGGAAATAGCCCTCCCCAGACTTGAGGCCCAGGAGCTCAAGCAAATGTACATCCCCCTCTCCCCCTCTCCCCCCGCTTCCCTCGCAGTGTCTGAACACTGTCTCCTCAGCATGGCGTGTGTACTGGGGCTGTCTGTCCCTCGTCATCTCTGCTCGTTTGCTTTCCCATTTGACCTGCCGTATTTTTAGACACCTCTGGTAGCTACCTGCCTTGTAGATTTCTGCAGCTTTGATTGCGGCAGCCGAGGTGGCAATGGAAAGTGCAATTTCAAAATTACCTTTCATGTGTGGTTTGGAATAATAACTGTTGCATTAGACGGAGCAGGCTCCATCTCACGCCTGAGGGTGAGGGTCTGTTTATCACAAGTATATAGTGTGCTGTGTCCTTCCTTCCTTCCCCCATTCTCTCATCTTACAGATTGACTAGTGAAATCTGCCTGGCCTAGCCACTCCTGCCTGCCAGCCTAGAGCAACTGCTTGTCCACCCAGATAACCTACAGGCCAATATCTCAACTGCCCACCCTACAGAGTCAGCAAAGGCAACCTGCCACCATATAGCTCAGCTGCCCAACCTACCTGGCCAGCAGTACGCGCCACACCTGCCAGATAGGGAAACTGAGGCATGGGAAAGTGAAGCAATTTCCCCAAGGCCACCTAGGTCAGTGACCGAGAAATGAGCACTAGCCACTAGATAATGCTCTCCGTCTGAGGTGGGAGGAGATTCCCAAGATCCCTGACTTCTAGTCCATTGCTCTAGCCACCAGAGCTCCGGGGTCAGTGTGTTTGCAACAGTGAGCATCCGGCCATGCCGCTGTGTGCATGAGTGCGTGTGTGTATATGCAGCACTTCCTGAACTCTTGCTTAACGGTGGGACCCAATATTCTCCCGAATAAGAAAAGAGTCTCCACAGCTGGTTCCCTGCAGCCTCAATGGCTGGTTATTTACCCCCGTGGCTCCTCTGTACAGAAGTCGGAGGCAAAACCTGGTGTTCAGGCATATCTGTTCCGGAACTGGGCCTTGATGGCAGTAGGGTATTTTCCCCCTGTCGGTTCCTTCCTCTCTTTTGTTAGTAGAAAGAGCCAGGACAAAACAAAGCTGTTAATGCTCTCAAAGCTGCCGCTCTCCTCACCCTGCCACCTGTCTCCACTAGGGAGAAAAGAAACCACTGACAAGCCAAATAGAAGCACAGAGGGTCTTAAGAGATTAAAGGTGGGCTCTTGTGTCCTTTCTGATGGACCTGGACCTGCAGACTCCCCCATCTTCCTTTGATGGTAATCCCATTGAAACCTGTGCAAACAGCTCCCCAGGACGGGCGCTAGGTAAATCTCTCGCTCTGCTGGAACAGCCAGGATTTGCAGCTATATAAAAGCCTCTTTGAACCTCCAGGTTCCCTTGTTAATAATGAATGGTTCATAATAATAATTCATAGGGATAGGATTGGTAGTTTGGGGAGGAGGCCGGGTCGGGCTCCTAGGCTGCAATCCCTCGACCCCTGTCCCCACGGCACTAGGGTGAGCCCAATACCGCCTGCCTGAGTCCTGGTTTAGCTCATGTGGATGTAGGGGGCTGCAATGCTAAGCCCCTGGATTACCTGGAAAAGCTGCACCTTTCTGGACACGGCTGCTCAGTGCTGAACTCGCTGCCTCTCCTGGGCAGTCCCCATCCTTCTGCCAGGCCAGGAGAGAAAAGGGTTGAAAGGCTGAGCTCCTCTGGCAAATGATTTGTGCTTAGGGACAGTATATTCTCTGTGTTACGGTAGCACTGGAGATCCGGGCCCCATTGTGCTGGGTGCTGCCTACACACAGCCCCTGTCCTGATGAGCTCAGAGCCTGACTAGACAAGACAAAGGGAGCATTATCAACATCCCCAGTTAAGAGATGGGCACTGAGGCCAGAGACATTAGGTGACTTGCCCGAGGGAGCCTGGGGCCCAGGCAGGAATTGGGCCTAGATCTCCTGAGTCCCAGTCCCTTAACCTCAAGACCAGCCTTCCATCCAACGGAAGCATGACCTATTAGATCTAGAGATGAGCCTGATCCTGCACATCGGGGCCAACTGGCCCATTGAGCCCCGGAGCAATTCAGACCTCAATCCAGACATGAACTTTGTATTCCTGGGCTGGGCTGAACCACAATGTCAGATGCTCCCAAACTTTGGAGACTAATTTTCTCATTTGTTGGCCATTGTCGCAGAGGGTTCAAGGAAAACAAATGAGCTTGGAGACTGAAATAAGTGAGATTAAGTGACTGGCCCATGGCCACAAAGGATATCAGTGGCAGAACTGGGAATTTATCCCAGGTCTCCCAAATGCTAAACTAATGCTGTAACAACTGGGCCATCCTGCCTCTCAGAGGTGTCATGCCTGAGTCACAGCAGCAGCAGGGAGAGAAGAATCAGGTCCAAAGAGCTGGTAAGCGACTGAGAAATCCAGCTAATGCAGAAATGCTGACCCCATTCTCCAGCGCGAAGGGGCGTAGCCAGGATGGATGTTGCTGACCTCAGCGTGAGTGACACTGAACTGGCTGTGTAGACTGGGAGGTATCAAATTTGCTGCCATAGCAACCAAAAGGCCATCTAGAGGATGTTCACTGTGGCAAAAAAGGGCCTGAAACCTAAGACTGACACCTGGGTTCTGTTCTTAGCTCTGCCATGTGACTTTGGGCTAATCTTGCCACCGCCCTGTGCCTCAGTTTCCCACTCTATCAACTGGGAACAGAAACACCCCATTTAATGAATTAAAAGAGCAGATTATTTTGAGCTCCATCAAAGGCACTATTATAGCAGTGGGACCTGCGGGATCCCAGTCCTGCTGCAGGGCTGTACTGGAGGGCTTAAGCAGGACTTAAGTACTGTGATGGCCCCCATGTTACTGGGGGCTCAGGTCAGACCCATCCCTAATTGGCCTTTAGAAGATGTGACCCTAGAAGGACCCAGAATCACCATGCAATGAGGACTGAGCACATACCCAGACTGACAGCAGGGGTTCATTTACACTAAGGGAGGTGCTTGGAAGTTGGGCAGAGACCCCAAATGGAGACCGGGGAGATAATATTTGTTCTGCGGCAGCCTGAGCTCCACCTGGCTTATGAATAAACAGATTTACCTTCAGCACCAGCCTGCACAGCAAACCCAGGCTTAGTTGGAAGGACGAGAGACAAGAGAAGAGCTTCCAAGTTTCTCTATTGGCTGAATTCCCTGCTATGGTGCCAGATCTCATAGGAGATGGGCCTGAACCAAATGGACAAAACACCCCTGGATTTTGCAGGTGTTTGAAATCTCAGATCCCATCTAAGAAGCCAAATAAATGATGGAAAAGCAGTCCCTGCTTTCCCTCACCTGCGTCTTGCGTCGTCATTGTCTGGAACACCGAATGGGTGCAAAATGCTGCCTGGTCAGAATGATCATGTTCTGCATGTACTTTGCACCAGACTCAATGATAACAGTAAGAAAGAGTCAAGCCCATAGAGTCTGATCCTGTCTGTTCTTGAGAGGTGCTGAATGACCCAGACTGCTGCTGATTTCAGTGGGAACAGATGGTGCTCAGCACCAGAGCGAGGGAAAGAAGGACAAAGTAGAAACGGTTTTCCTATCCCAGGAAAATTTTAGCGATTTTGGACATTTTTCCCACCCTGAATCAGAATGAAAAGTCAACATTTCAAAATTTCCCACAAGCTGACAATCTAAAGAAGAATTCAGTTTGGGTCAATTGAGATGATGTGCGCTGTCATTTTTCTTTTTTATTCCAGATATCATCTATTTTATTCTTATTTTCAATTTTGACCCTTTTTATTTTTAAATTGTTTTACTATAAGAGCCTAAACATTAAAATGAAAATGTTTTTCAACACGAAACAAAATTGAATTTTCTGTTTAGACAATGCCAAAATGGGACATGTTGACAATTTCAAAACATTTTTTCTGAAAAATGTTCCTAAACAGAAATTTCCTTGAAAGTGACCCTCCCCCCAGTTTTGGTTTTGACAAATCAGCATTTTCCAATGAAAAAAATGTTTCACTGAAAAATTTGTGTCTGATTCTCCTTAGCACCGTTGATTGATCCTATCTAATGTTTGCATGCAGCATTGCATATCCCAGCTTTGTTTGTATCTGTTCCTGGCCCGACATTGCTATCTCCTTCCCATCGACTGCTTTAAGTGTATTAATTTTATCGGAAGACATTGTCAAAACCACTTCTCTTCTGTGTTTGCATTTGGGATGCTGGCGCAGAAAAGTACATTTCGTTTTCAATCTGGCCCACTGAACACTGATTGCAGACAATGATTTCTTCTGCTTTCTAGTCATCTCTGCGTCACCCTCTTTTCTGTTCCGAGTTTATGGTCACTGACTTCGGATTTTGTTGTTATTTGCCTTTGTTCCACATTTTAACCTTTGTTAGTGACTCAGTCATTGTGAAATTTCTGTTCAGTGACCTATAACACCCTAATTTAGTTGGCATTTTGATCTTGGATTCCTGATGTACAGTCTGTCATGTGCCAGGCCCCTTGGTGCTTCTCCTCTCTCAAGTCACCTCTTCTCCTTCATCCTATTTTACTCCTTCATTCCCTTCCGCCTTCTTACCCCCCTGCCTTTCCTTCTGAATGTTCCCTTTTCTCCTCCAAATGCTCCTATTCCTGTATCTCTCGTTCCTTCCATCCTACCCTCCCTATGCTTTCTTTCACATTCCCCTCCACGTCCTCCCTGATTCTCTCTTTGCACCACGCGGTGTCACTGAGGGGTCCTGCAGTGAAAGGAGCCATCTGTTGATTCTCTCCAGCTGAGACCGAGAAGGGAATGACATCTCTGCTGAGGCTGGAAAACTTTGGCAGAGCGAGAAGTGTCAGCAGCAGAGATAATGGTTGTAAACAAGCTGCTTGGGGCAGAGCGCATCCATCTCTCGGGGACAGGCAGTGGGTGCATGAGTGTGGTCCTCTCCATTACTTCTTGGAGAAGGGGTGGAATCTCCAGCCCCTGCCTCAAGGAGGTCGCAGGAGGGCATGATTGTGTTACTGGCGAGGTGAGCCCAAGGTAATGTGCTCTTGGGAACATTCTGCATGGAGTGGGATAACTGCGGATAGGGGCATAACTCCCGATTCCTTTCCCCTCCAGATACTCACCGGCCATGAGGAAATAAAAGATCCTGCTCGGCTTATCCCCTCTCCCAGCCTGGGGAGCTGAGGGTGTGGGCTGAACTCTGGAGGCAGGATTCCCTCCCAATACAGGGCCTGCAGGAGATAACCTAGCCCTGCCATGACCAGCCTGTGTTAAAATGGCATCGAAAGCTCTGCTTGCTTGGCTGTCTCTCTGCTTCCTTCCCTCTGTCTTTCTGCTGTACAGCTCCCGTGATGACTCTGATACTGGGGGCCCAGCATCCCATGGGTTCCCCTCATGAAGAAAGGCTCACAGGGGCTAAAGTTTTCCTTCGGCCCTTTGCTGGGCAGCAGCAGAAGGGTCTGCGTTGTGCCAGGTCATTCAGTGACAGGCAACGCTCATGATCCCTCTGCAGCTACAAGAATGGGCCGATCGGAGGTTCCTTTCTCGCTGCTGTTGTCACAACCCATCGGCTGTGAAAGCACCGGTGCCATTAGGCCTCCATCTAAGGAGAGGGAGAGAGGGGCTCCAGAGGGACAGGAGTGGGGGTGGGGCTCTCCATATCCACCTCCCATTCCATGACCCCAGCCAGAGAGGCTGAGGTGATGGCTATCATAACTGGTCTCTGCGACACAAGGGGCGTGCGAGCAAACCTGACAGTTTCAGACTGGGCCCCCCCACACCCACTGGACTCACGCTCCAGTGCATTTTCCTTTCAGAAGGGCTCCACTGGGAACAGCTCACAATGGAATGCCAGCACATTTTTCTGTGGCTTCTGCTACCATTCTGACAGCCGGAGAAACCGCCAACAAACCAGGGAGGTTCTTCCATGTGCATGCAGCGGTTCTCTGGAAAGTGACGCTGTGCAAAATGGCCCCATCCCCATCGTGTCTCTCGGACTCCCGATCAAACGCGCTCAGTTTGCTAACCAGTGTGTGATTGGCCTGTGGAACTCACGGCCACAAGCTATCGCTGAGGCCAAGAGCTTAAGAGGATCCCAAAAGGATCAGACATTAATATAGCTATTGAACACATGCAGAGTTATCGCAGTAGATATTAAACAAATACATTAAACAAAAACTTTTGAAAGGGATATAAACCCTCCTGCTACATGGCACAAGCCAAACTCTAACTAATGGGGGAGGAGGAAAGTTATTCCCTATGTGCCGACTGCAGAGACCTTGTCTTCATCTGATGCACCTGCTAGTGGTCACGTCCAGTGACAGGACACAGAACTAGATGGCTCCCTGGTCTGATCCAGTCTGCCATTCCCTACATTCCTAACAAGGTGACATTTTAATGGCCTGATGTTCAGAGGTGCTGAGCTTGCACAACTCCCATTGACCGATGTGCACCCCCTCTGAAAATCAGGCCATCTTCACAGCTCAGTGCCTCAGTTTCCCCTTCTGTGAAATGAAGATCATATGACTGCTTTGAGATCTACTGACGTGGAGTGCCCAGGACTAGTAGGATATTAATGGAAAGGAAATACACAAAAGAGATTTAGAAAAGGCAGCTCCATCTAATAACTGCCCTGCATACCTCTCTGTCTGTCTGTCTGTCAAGGCACTTATATGGCTATCGTCACTGCGCTATCCGAGCACCTGTTTCTTCTTTGAAAGAACAAGCTTGCTGGGGCAAAGTTCAGCGCCGGCAGAAGCTAGGAGAAGCTGAAGTCAGTGGGAGCTGCATGTGCCCGGGGGGAACACAAAAGGCACAGCGGCTCCTTTGGCAGCTCCCACATCTCTGTATTGTAACGAGAACAAGCAAGAGGGAGATAACGGATAGGGAAGAAAATAAAGCCTGTTTTTCTCCCCTATTTAGAATGAAAAGTAAGCGGCGGTGCCTGGGCCTATCAGATCTGTCAGCGCGGCGCCTGGCAGGAAGAGGGAAGGGTAAATGCTTTTGTGTGTGCCATTCTGCTTGGCGGGTTCCTCTCGTCGGTGGGGGAGGGGGGGAAGAAACACACACACACACACACACACACACACAACAAGGCGCGGGGTGTACGACGCGATGGGGGGGGGCAGAGACATTTGTTATCAAAATGGAAATGCGTCTCTTTGTTGATGAAGGTGTATCTGCTTCCCATTGTCTCTCGCGGCAGCCTGGTGAAAGGCTCCTTTGATGGCTCGGTGTTTGTGCACTGGCTATGAAATTGCTTTAGAAGACAATGAGCGCTCGTGTTTATTGATAATGAAAAGGAGGGGCGGGCTGCGTTTCTCTATTTCCCCAAGAGCAGTTGTCAAAGGCTTGCAGAGGAAAACTGGGCGGCTGGGCCGGGCTGGCGAGCGGGTGATGGACAGGGAGTCTCATATCTCCGGTACAGAGCTAATGTGGCCATCTGGCCTGATTTAACAGGGCTACTCCACTCTAACTCTTTAAAAATCCTCCAGGCTGCTCATGCTCTCCCCAACTCATCAGCTTCCATTAGCGGTGGGGAGAAGAATACCTCTGTCTGACAATCCCTGCACCGAGCCCATTATCTTGCACACCAAGAGGCAGCCCTCCTGGAAGAGAGACCAGCCTGTTAAGCCTCTGTAGACAGGCATGGAGAGGACATTCCACCGCTCCTAGGGAGCCCTGGTGTATGGGCAGATGAATTCCTGGGATACTCATCTAGACCCAACGGTGGGTTTTAGGGAATCTGGAGCGAATGCTGAGTCTGGGGAAGGCTCTGCTCCAGCTGGTGTGTGTGTGTGTGGGGGGGGGGGATTATCAGGGGCGATATCCCAGAGAGGCGGGCAATTTGCAGGAGCACACTGATTATGGGGACCTTGTATACATTCAAGTCAGAACAGAAGCATAGAATTGTAGGGCTGGCAGGGACCTCAGGCAGTCACTTCATCCAGGCCCCCCACCAGTGGCAGGAGTTTGAAGCTGAGGGCATTTCTCAGACCTCCTGACCCTACACTACAACTTAGGGTCGGAAGCTTATTCCTGGATTCTAGCGCTCACCAAATGACCCTGGTTAGATCTTGGCAAGGGAAACTGAACAGAAAAAGGCCCCCAGTCCCTGTAGGCACTCACATGCTCCCAAATACACCCAGACCTACCTACATGCAAACACACGGACGGCCACACACGGGCACCCTTGCAAAACTGTGTCCAACCATCCAAATGTATGCACAGGCACACTCTCTCTCACACAGAAATACATAGACAGTGATAAACACTCATGCAAGTATAAGGGCAACCTGCAAAGGTCATCAACACCTTTCAGCACTAAAAGCCACGGTCTCTAACACCTGAGCTAAAAGAGCAACTCCACCGGCTGCTAGCAGTCCAAGGCTGTTATCCACTGCCCATACATTTTCCCCACACACAGACACACTCCCATATGCACATATATATATATCCCTGTGATGACACAAAAACACAACTCACACGTGGCCAAATCCACACACACCTTCCTTGCAGCTGTGTATACACCCAAGGCTTTGTCACATATACACACTTGGACTCTCTCTGACACATATTCAGCCTCTCAAACAGTTAACCAAACTCTCACACAACAATTGCTTCTCTGACCTGGCCAGGACAAGTCTCCTCCAGCAACACCCTATGCCAACGCAGGCACCATATCCTGCCCACCTTCCCACCCCTGCCCCTGCTCCTCTCTCTCAAAGCAGCCTGAAAACAGGTTATTAAGTCTGTGTGTATATATAAAAACACATAGCATATTCCCCTCTCCCTCATTAGTTAATAGCGGCTTTAATAGGAATGTGTCTCTTTCTTCACCTATCCTCCCTCAGATGAAAAGTTTAATCATACAGTCATGCTCAGCCAGGCTAGCTCCTTTATCTGCACAATAAAGAAATGGTTTATGGCAGATAGACGGCTCAGACCAAGCTGTCAATTTCACACAGGGCCTTATCAGTGTTCGCACATGGTGTAAGTCCGTCGGAAATTAGACGCGGGATTCACATGTCTAACAAGCAGGGTTAAATGCTTTTTCTCCCCCCTTCCTTTTCTTTTTCCTTTCCCCCGCTCTCTTCACCGATTACAACATTGGCGGCAGCTTTAAAAGGACGGCTGTGCCCGCCTCCCTGGTGAAAGACATTAATTTATTGTAGTTCGCTCTTTATTTGATTATCGTTTTATTAAAACCACCCCAGGCGATAGCATTGCTGCTAGAACAAATCCTCGGCTCCTGCGTTTAATCTATTACCAGCCCAATTTATTGCCAGAGAAAACCAAGTGGCTCCTACTTGCTGTCACTGTCGGATGTGCCCTCCCCGAAGGATGAATGGCACAGCAAGGCCTAGGCACGGACAGGACTTCATGCCGCTGCACCGCAGCCTATCCCTATGCCCCCGGCACAGAGCAGTTTCCGGTGGGTAGGGTTCTTGTCACAGGGTGGCTGGACCCTGGAAGGGCGGCAGGATCAGCTCCCCTGTGCTAGAACAGGTGTTCCCAGTTGGGCCAATTAAGAGGGTGTGTCTACGAAGAGCCAGCTTGTCATTAAGGATGGAATGTCCAGGGAGCAGCAGCAACAGGACATTCCCCTGGGAAAAGCTGCCAGCATACCCTGAGGAGAGGGGAACCTGCTGGAGGGAACATGGCATCCAGGGAGGCAGTAAGAACCAAGGAAGAATCCTGCAGCAGGCCTGAAAGGCAAAAGGGGTAGGGTAACCATATTGCCCAAAGTGAAATGGGACATGGCGCAGGGCTGGCTTGAGTCCCCCCCCCTCCCCTCCGCCGCCCACACAAGGCTGGGGTCACTGGAACCCTGCCGGCCCCCCGCATGAGCCCTGTCTCCCCCCCCCCCCCGCAAGGGGCTGTGGCTCCCCTCCCCACACATTCCTCCACACCATCCCCCACTTTTTGGACAAAAGTGGGCATGTGTCCCATTTGCTCTTGCCGACCGATGGAGCAAACGGGACACCTGCCCACTTTTGTCCAAAAAGTCGGGATGGCTGGGACAGGGCTTAACCAAGGGACTGTCCTGGCCAAAATGGGACGTATGGTCACCTTAAAAGTGGGTCGTCCCTGGTAGCTGTAGCCCTGGGTGGGCTGGAGAACTGGCATGATCTCTCTCACACAGAAATACATAGACAGCATTTTGGCTTAGTGCTTTGTAGTGGTAGTTTAATTTTCCAAACCTAAGAGATGACGTTAGAACAACCTCCCCTGACTCTTTAACTGGCCCCTCCCACTACACACAAAGTTCTGCGGTTCCTCCCCTTATACACCCGTCTCACAACCCCAAATCCCAGCTCCCTCCATATACCCACAAAACTCCGTGTATTTAAAATCCCAGTCCCTTTGCATCTGCCCCACTCCAAACTCCCGGGTATCTCTTAATGATGATGGCTGACATTTTATACAGTGCCTTCCAGTCCAGAGCATGGCAGGGCATTTTGCAAACCACCTAGGGACACAACCACACAGTGCATCCAGCCCTGGAGTTTCAGCCCCCTCTGATGCCATGTTAACAGCATGTAGCAACCCTGCCCCGAGATTCCAGGTAGGAAAGTAGAGAGGGAGGCCGCGTCCGTGCATTTTAATGGGAACTGGGCACCCAAATCTCCTAGGCAGCCTTAAAAGTCTCTGCCTGAATGTCTTGTAGTGGCCCAGTCTGGGTTGTTTGAGTGCACCCAATTTCTATTCCTCTGAGTGGAACCAAATAAGTGGCAGTCGCTGGGACTTGGTGGTGAGCCAAGCCTTATCCTGCCTTCTGCCCACTCCCAGAGTCACACTAGATCCACCGCACCCCAGCCAAGCCAAGAGGTTACTCCTATGAAGCTGGTAAGAGACACACCGTGCCAAACCGCTGGGTAGTAATGAGGGCTAGGTGAGCGAGCTGGAAATTTCCCCAACCATTCACTCAATTTCACAGCCTCGCATTTCGAAAAATCTTTTTGCTTCTGATTTCCAAACGGACGGGAAATCAAAACTGTCAAAGGGCTCTTGGCATGGCATTTCCAGCCATGAAACACAGACACTCACAGAAAACCCTGCAAACACACACGCGAACACACACGCGTACACACGCGCACACACTCACACTCTCTCCTACCAGAAGAGCCCATTTTCCGGCGGCTCTTCCAGCCAAGAACACCTCCAGCTGCAGACATCAGTTAGCGATCTCCAATATCTGCTCAGTGCTGCCTCCAGCATAGCAAGAAGGGAGCAAGTCAAAGAAGTGGATTAAGCATTCAGGGCTCCCTCGCTGGCTGGGGTCAGGAAGGTTCCCACAGGCAGACGACAGAAATGAACAGCAGAACAAAGCGCCAAAGAAACCTGTGGGTGTTAAAAGCTCAGCTAAGCGGGAATTGCCAGAATTACAGCACTGGGCACCAGATTCCTGACACTGCAGCCCCTGTCCTAGTTCTGTTTAACAGAATGTAGATCCAGAGGTGTCTTTCCCCTCAGCCCCTGCCGGGCTTAAGGGTGGAGTGAGCCTGAAGCTCTTTGCATGAGGGGCAGCAGCCCTCAGTGTGATTCTTCCCCGTCCCTGATTTATTACCTCATGTCTCAGGTAGGATATTGTGTGATTAGCTTTGGACAAGGACTTTTCAGCTTGGAAAACAGGAGACTAAGGGGGGATATGATAGAGGTCTATAAAATCATGAGTGGTGTGGAGAAAGTGAATAAGGAAAAGTTATTTACTTGTTCCCAGAATATAAGAACTAGGGGCCACCAAATGAAATTAATGGGCAGCAGGTTTAAAACAAATAAAAGGAAGTTGTTCTTCACACAGCGCACTGTCAACCTGTGGAACTCCTTGCCTGAGGAGGTTGTGAAGGCTAGGACTATAACAGTTTAAAAGAGAACTAGATAAATTCATGGAGACTAAGTCCATTAATGGATATTAGCCAGGATGGGTAAGGAATGGTGTCCCTAGCCTCTGTTTGTCAGAGCGTGGTGATGGACGGCAGGAGAGAGATCATTTGATCATTACCTGTTAGGTTCACTCCCTCTGGGGCACCTGGCATTGGCCACTGTTGGCAGACAGGTTACTGGACTGGATGGACCTTTGGTCTGACCCAATATGGCCATTCTTATGTTCTTATGGACAATTCACGTAGCTCACAGGCTAGTGTGTGCAATGCATTTGATGATTCTTAGCCCAGTTGGGCAACTGCATCACACAAAGAAATCCATTCACCACAATCGACTCACCCAGCCGTCTCAGCAGGCCAAGGACCGAACTGACCCTCTCTGCAGAGGTGCTCCCTCTGCCTTAGGGCAGGTGCAAGATGGCCAGGCTGTCCCCATGCTGGGGAGGGGTCCAGGTCTTGCATCTGCAGGGCTGTCAATCCAGCACACTTCCCCAGAGCTGCATCATTTAAAACGTTAATGTAAAACAAAAACTAACCCAGAGCAGCAACGAACCATCGATCTGGAGACTCTCCTGCTAGTCCCAGTTGCTGCTTTTGACAGTGGGCGCATTTACTGATGGCTCACAAATTAAGAAGTGCAAAAAAGCCTCAGCCAGAGAGAGAGGGTGGAACTCTTCCAAGATTGACACACTCCCTCGTCTTCTCCTTCCTTGCTGTTCTAGGGCTGCCTTCAACTCTGGTGACTACAGCAGGACGAGGTTTCCATGTTGCTTAATCTAAGCAGGTTTCATCTGTCCTGAGGAGCCTTAATGTTCTCATGGCTAGAAACCTCCCACACACACTAATGTGTTCTGCAATGTCTTCATCAGAACGAAGGCCTGGCTCAGCAGATCCTAGACTGAAGTACTGTTCATGCTTTCTTTCTCCTTGGGAAAAGTAAAAACAAAAAAAACCCCAAGGAATTGGCAGCTCTCTAATCCCTCTTGCTCACGCCGTGTTTCTGACCCCACCTCTGGGAGTGATGCAAAGTACAAATGAACCGCGCCCTGTGCAAGACTTATTGTCTCGGAGCATCCCCCGTGGTGAGACCCACCATTGCAGCCACTCTGCCTCATCCTCTGCCTTGGGATTTCCGGGGTCTGGTGTGGGGGCTCAACCACTGGCAGGTGACATGACAGCCTCACCCCTTCTGGGGTATCCAAAGTCCATACTAAAGAGAACGGAATCCTAACTCTTCCACCCCTCCTGGGTTCAGTCCTGGGCTGACTTTTCTCCCACTCCAGGGCTCTGCAGAGCTTTCTCTTTGGAGGCCCAGGTCCTGCTGAGCTGCCAAGCTTCAGGGCTTCTTCCCTGGTGTCTTTTCCCCAGGATGATTCTCTCCAGGCTGGGTCCTTAGCCCTGGTCTGTCCCTAGGCCTTCTGTCTTGGGAGGGAGGGTTGGCTTTCTCCCACGCCTGCTTCACGAGTCTCCTTCACCCCTGCCCTCTCCCTTCATTGGGCCAGTTCCATGGTACAAGCTCCCTCCAGCAGCACCTCACGATTCCTTTCCCTGGGGGAGGAAACTCCAAACGACCTCTTTCCTGTGTCTCCCCTCTAACTGTCCTATCATCTCCCTCCTCAGCTGACCACGCCTTTCTCCGGGACTGCCAGCTGCTCATTAAAACCCTTTTTGCAGGCCAAAGTTTCCCGATCAATTATCCTGGAGGTAGACCAGGTCCCCCCCATAAAGGGACCCAGTCACCTTGTGACACGCCCTTCTGAAAAAAACCAAACGCTGTCCTAACTACAGGGCAGACTGTGCTTGTGATTTAGTGTTGAACCCCTGTGAAGGTAACTGGCACAAGTGGGGGCATTTGCACAGTACATAGATTGTACGTCCACATCATAGTATCCAATATGTAGACTGTGGAGCCATTCACCTCCACTTCAGTCCATGAATTTCCCACTAAAAGATTAGCTTGTTTGAAATCTATTCATTATTTGAAAAGTAGCAGAATGACTCTCTCGGTGCAGTCCTGGCCCCACGGAAGTCAACGGGAGTTTTGCTATTGATTTTAATGAGATGAGTATTTTACCTTGGTTTGTAGCTTGTTCATGAGCAATTAGTTGTGAAATGCCAATGCTCAAAATTAGAGCTGTCTGATTGGACAGGTAGGTCACGTGGTATTGTTTCTGTTCCCTGACTGGATGAGCATAACTCCTAGAACTTGACCTGGATATTTGCTTTCCACGAATGTTCTGCAGTCAGATTCATTATTCCCAGTAAAATCTATCTAGCTGTCTGTTTTTTATTTCTAGAGTGCCCATCACTGGGGCATCTACCACTAATTCAGCCACTAATGTATTTGCTGAAAGCTAACTCCAAAGGGGTGCAAATACCAAAGCCAGCTGGTTTGCAAAGGCAAACCCATCCTGGTCAAAATATTTATTTCCAGGTTGTCATTTGACATTAAACAGGGGCAATATCACCTGGCAAGGCCATCAGATCAGCAAAATGCATCCAGAGCGAAATTCGCTCTCTTGCAGAGGCACCTCAAAATAAGACGTAAGGGAGACTGATATTATTGTTTATTATTTAGATGGAGGTAGGGCTTAGGAGTCCCAATCATGAACCAGGACCCCATTGTGCCAGGTGCTGTACAAATACAGAACAGAAAGATGATCGTTGCTCCAAAGAGCTTACAATCTGTGTAGTGAGATGATGCATAGACTTCGAAGGAACCATGAGGCTTGCAGTAAATTTTGCCCTCAGTGCTCCTGCAGGATTGAAGTGGTCCGTAGTTCTAGTGCTGGCTCTAGGGAAAGAACGCATCAAGCTCGCTGTTGTATATGAATATTCCATGGATGAGTCATTCCCCCTCCCGTCGGGTGAAAGTTCATTTGGGAAGATATATATAAATAAAGAAGCGAAAGTTGAATCATTTTGATGACTCATGTAATATTCATTTTGAATAATCTGTACACACGATTCTATAAAAATGATACGTTCCATCAGATTCCTCCGCAAGCTTTAATTTGCTGCTGGCGAGGAGCAGTGCCGGGGTCTTTTATGGGTATTAGTTCCATGGTGTATAGCAGGAGGCAGAGGAAGTTTAATTATGATTCAGTAAGCCACATTGTGGGTTTGTCTTAAAGCCACTTAATTAGTGCAGAAATATACAGCTGTAATTATCCTGAAATATGGCCTAATTAACCTATGGAAAACCCATACATGCTGCTCAGGAAAGTCGGATGCATTAATAGTCTATTAATATACTGGAACTGACAGCCTGTCATGCACACATTTGGGAACACCAAGGCAGAACCTCCTTAAATATGATTCCCTACTGAGCTCTACCTGTACAAAATAAGGACTGAGCTCCTCTCTGCTGGCTCCGAATACAGCAAGTATAGTACTGTAGCCCCCAAATGCATTTCCCCCACAGCCGTTTTGAGCTATAACACCTCCATTGTTTCAGCCCCGATTCTCCCCCTGCCCCAGAGATTTGCCAACACACCCAAGTCCTGACTTACAGCCCCCTACTCTACTTGTTGAGTCCTGGGTCTCTTCTGAGTGCAGATTGCCAGTCAGTCCTGAATGTGCAACAGATTTATATTAACAAAGTCATATCTACTTGAAACCTGGATGGGAGTCCCCACAAAGTCCTCTGCTGGTGGCCTCACCATGATCAGGAGTCCCAGGCTTGTAGGACAACATGAGTTCAGGTCTGAAGTTTCCAAGTCACCTGGTTATTGTACGTTCTTAATTTGGTTTGCAGAGCTCATGGGAAAGAAAGTCCTCAAACCATTCAGTACCCCAGGGTTTCTATCAGCCCCAGTCCCCACTCCAGATCTGGGACCCACAAACTTCACAGTGAAACTGGTCCCCAAGATCAAAGTTTCAGGCAGCAAACAGCCCTTAAACCTGGTGAATTTCACTTGCTAGCTGGTTTTGATTAGAAGAAGTTTCCACCCTCCCTGCTTTGATATTAACCAGTTCAAAAAAGCCCCAGAGCATAGAAAGAATTTACGAAACCCAAACTGGGTCCTTGGGTCTCTAGAATCCGCAGACCATGTGGGAGGAGGAAAGAGGAGCTGATCTGGATTCAAGCAGGGAGGTGTGAATTTTTGAGGCTAGAATCAGAACCAAACCTTTGCCCCAAAGCTGCCCCAGGCACTTTGTGAGGTTCAGAACCACGTGCTTCACTTTACCCCCAGCCCATCCTTTGCCATTTCCCCTGCTGCCCCTGCATTTGGAGAGAGCCCAGCCTGGCTGGAAACATCGGCTGTAATTGGGCTGTTCTCTTGGGATGAAATCCTGGCCACATTAAAATTAATGGGAGTTTTAACTTTGACAATAGGGGCAGGTGTTTCTAACCCACCCAGCAGCGGGAAGAACCAATAACACCCAAGAAACCTAGTTCTCAAGGTTTCCCAACCAGTTTTGCAGCCCCAAGAAACAGGCTAATCCTCTGCACTGATCGCTCCTTCGCACACTTTACAAATATGAGCAGCTCTTATTCCCCTGTGTTATGGATGCGGAATATGAAGCACAGACTGGCCCTGAGTCACAGAGTTGGGAACAAACCCCATAAATCCTATTGCTCAGCTCCTAGCTAACCACTAGACAGTGCTGCCTCCTGTCACAGAAAAGTGTGTTTGGGGTTCATTTGGTGCCCCCTGAGCTGAGGGAGCAGCCGGGCGGAGGGGAGCCAGAAAGCAGCGAGGTAGGGGGAAGAGAGAAGAAGCAGCTGGCAGGAGCTTTTCTTGAAGCACAGCACATCAGCAAATATTCCAGCAGCGTCCTCCTCCTTTGGTGATCAAAGTAACAGAAATTGAATCCGGCTGTAATCATCCACAGGGTAGTTTGCTTAAAATTCCCCTAATTATGGAAGTGCAGAAAATGACAGCGCCACAGCGTTTTGAATAGAAAATCGACTGCTCCCGCAAACCGGCTGCCGCTGCGGCAGCTTCAAGACAAAAGGGGCGGGAGGGGAGAGGGAAAAGCTGAAGGTGGAAGTGCGGTCCGGTGGTGGGGGGTGCAGAGAAGGGAAGGTAATCAGCTTTCTTCCGCCGCCTTTCAGGCTGCAGAGAGGAGCTACGAGTCAAGGTGAGCATCCCCGTTCTGGAAGATTGATAGAAAAATGGATCTCATTGGGTTGGCCCGTCCACTTTGCTGGCGATTACCGCGTGATGCATTTGACACCGTATCCCAAGTGATATTTTATCCAGTACTTATCGCCGAGGCGCTATAGGCCTTCTGAGTGCCTGCCTGTCTGAGAAGAGAAAAAGGAGGGGGATGTTTATAAATATAACAAATGTGAAATATGGTTTGCCATAGTGGTTCCAGCAGCAATCTTTCATGACGGATTGGAGCAGGCCCTGCAGATGACTAGAGCCTTCCCACCCCCACCATTCGCCCGTGGGAGATGACTTCACCGAGAGGATGTTTTATTCAACAGAAAAGTGGGGATGGGGCTCGGAAGGGGCCTGGTAAAAGTTCCCGGCCCCCCGGCGATTGCAGGTAATAGGTGGCAGGGAGCGAAGCAGAGGGCTTGGCTCAATCCCACCTTTCCATTAGCAAGAGGGTAACAATGGTGCCTTGCCCACGGGTGAGGGTATCGTTGCTAACAGAGGCTGGTGCAGAGAGTGTCAGTGGCCAATGCAGAAATAGAGCCCTGCTCTCCTCATTCCACAGCCTAACGGGCTACGTCACACTGCTCCCTTGGGTGCTACCTGCTTATATCGGCCTCTTGCTCTGCCCGGGCCTAGGGATACAGAGCCCTCTCAACTGCTCCTGCCCCTCAGTGAAAGACGTGCCTGGAACAAACCATCAGAGCCAAGTAAACGCTAGCCTCCAGGGCTGGGCACCCCTACGCTTTCTGGCAGGGCCCATCCCCAGCTTTGAATTGAACAGTCGAGGTCTTCCACCTTCCCAACCATGGCAAGTCAGCTTCACCCATGACCTAGACTATAGGCCAGTCTCCAATACAGGGTACCCGACGCAAGCAGCTCTGTAGCAGGAGTTGCCTGTGTAACCTACACTAACCCAGCGTGGGGTGTCATCCCTGGCTGGTGGCTGGGTCACATATTAGATCCACAGGCCCTGAGTTCAATCCCCACAGATGGGCACAGCCAGGAGCATCATTGCACCTGCATTTCAATGAGCAGCCCAGTAGCTGGATCACAGGAGGCTTGCAAAAGTGCCCTTAATTAACAAACGCATCTGCAGCGAAGGAGATTATGCTGCCCCTTGAAAACAGTGACCCTGGCCTGAGCCACGGGTCATTGCAAACACCCCCTGTGCTGGTAGGATCTTCCAGGGGGTGTTTACACCAGCCCTATGCCAGCTGAACTGATGGAAAGCTGCTGCAGGACAATGATGGATTGGATCCGGGATTCTCAGGACAGTTTACCCTCTGACTTTGCCTGGTGTCACATCCTTGAGCCACTCTTGATTTGCCCAGTGCCCGTGAGAGTGAGAGGCGAATGCGGCCCAGAGAACTCCACTGCCATTGAGACACAATGGATTCCCAGCGCCATTAGCCTCTCTGTGCCTTGATTGCTCAGGAAGGGAAATGCAAGTCTGAGAAATTGGAAACCTTCGCCGGCAGCTTCTAAGAAACCCAGCAGCTCTGTGGAGGGGGCAGGGAAAGAAGAAAGGGATTTCTCTGGTGCTATTAAAAAGAAATAGAAAAATCTGCTGTCCATAAAGAGAACAAAGCCCTGAGTCAGAGTCAGCAGCGAAGGGGGAGATCAGAGCAGGCTGTTTAATTAAGGGATGATTGATAAACCAGGGGGCCTGAACCTTTTCACTCGTGCTATTGCACCCTGAAGAAAACCTGGGTAGAGGAAGGGTATCTTTGCCAAGCATTTAGGTATCTCGCTAACAACCTGGGCTGCCAGTTAACTGCAGAGACATCACAACGAGCAATACATCAAAATACATCCTGCAGTCTGAGGCTCCGGGCCATGGCTGGTGTGCCTTCCCATTCATTGCATACACAGGATTAATGCTCTTTGGCTCTTTTATCTCCCTTTGGATCTCAGTATGTGAGAGTGAGCTGATGCGGGACTGACAGCCCTGGACACCAGGGGTCCTCAGGTTGGGCCCAGTCCCGTGAAATGCTGAGGACCCCTGGAGTCCCGTTAATCTGGAGTTGCTCAGGCGCTCAGCACCTTGCAGGACTGGATGGTGGGTCCCGAGAGTAAGTACTGAGCACAGGGGGCCTCTGTGCCTTTGGAATGCAAACCCAGAAAGTCAGCTGGCAGGTCACGTGACATGCCTCCAGTCCTCTGCCAAGCCCCTGTACTATCCTGATCACTAAACCCTATCTGAGGAAAGGGGAATGGGATGGGGGGTGCCAGTCTCCCTGCTTTGCCTTGGGGTGCAGTCCCCTCCTCCGACCCTTGGGGAGGCAGGCACTCACCCAGAAATCACTCCAACACCGTAATCAGTAAGGGACCCTCAGCTTTATCAGCAGCAAACAGTCCCAGTGCCAGTATCAGTCCCTCTGTCACATATCGGGGCTTCTCTTTCCTGTGGCCTCCGAGCAATCCTCACATGCTGCCTGACGCAGGCTCCCAGGGCACATGCTCTGGCTGCACCCTGGGTCTGCTCCCCAGCCCAGATCTCAGTGGCTGCCCAGCTCTCTCTCGCTGTCCTGCACCCCCCGGGACACAAAGTGCACACAGTACATCCACTCCCAACCATCCCTCGTTCCCAGGAGCACTTGCCACAGGTTATCAGGCCTGGGGTGGGATTTTCTGCCCTCCCTTTCCAATCAGCACTCTAGGAGGGTGAATGGGCCAGTTTCTCCTCTGTGCTCACTCCCCGCTGCTCAGCGCCCGAGGGAAGGCTTTCACAGCACTGCTGCTGATCTGCTACACACATCTGTGTGGTGACTGGTAGTCCACAGTGATTAGGAGGAGCTCTGCTTGGGGCCCTGACCCACAACGGTCAGGTCTAGACTCTGGATCTACCAAAGTTTGGAAGCGTTCTATGCTGAGGCTCTTGGTTCAGCCCATTGCAGAAACGGAGACCGGCTGCAAAATTCAGCTCTGGATCCCAATTCAGACTCAATCCCACCCATCGTTTGGGCATGTTCAGTTCCGGATGAGGCCCATTGCATGCTCCCAAGTTTCCTTGCCCTAATGCAAGCCAAGCCCTTTCAAAGAGCAAATCTCTTTCCCGGCGTTTGGAAAGCAGCGGTGAGTGTAAATGTTGCAAGGCCAGTCGAGCTTGTGTTGTGCATGATGGAGCGAGACCTGGAGCCTGCAGGGCAGAGCATTCCAATATTTGGCTTCCTGCACTCAAAGCACATTCCCGCCCTCTGCTCATTCCCCCTGGATCCTGCGAATTGCTCATGCTCACAGCGCATCCTGCTCTTCCTCTGCCCAAGCTGGGGTTTTTTCATTTGGGGCTTTTGCCAAAAAAGTGTCCAGGTGATGGATTAGTTTGCTGCTGGGGAAGAAGCAGGTGACCAGGAGTGGCCAGCCGACCAGCAATGCCAAGAGGAACAGCTGGGGGGGGGGGGAAGCAGTGAAATCCCCATGGTCAGCTCGCTGTGAAATAGCAAAGCCATTGGAGGGTGCCTGACCAGGCTGGTGACTCAAGGGGAGTAACCGGAAGCAACAAGACTGTGAAAACTTAACAAGGGAGCATAGAGCAGACGGGGCAGATTCTCAGCTCAGATCATTCGTACTGATGTCAGTAACCCCATGAACACTAGCTGGCCCCATGGCTGCACCAATACAAGGTAGAAACGGGATAGCTCAGGCATCATTCTAGTAATTGCCTCCAACCTTCCTGCAAAGCTCTTGGAAGGCTCAGGAAAGCCCCTTAGACTCTGATACCAAAGAACAATTTTCAAATCCAAACTCCAGTTGCAGAAGACAAGCTGGGTGGGATCTACCAAGGAGAAAGGCACCAGGCACCAAGTGCTGGTGAAGGAGCAAAACAGCTGAACTTGCTCCAGAAATACCAGGAAACACGTCACTGCCACCAAATGGCTTGGCAAGGATGTGTCCCGGGCAGACAGCACCAGGCCCTGCTGCTCTGGAGCCAACGAGGCAAGTGAGTGACAGAAAAGGAACAGAGCAGCGCACATGGACAATGAGTTAGAGTCTCTGCTTCAGATGAGAAATTAGGACCCGCTGCTTGGTTGCTTCTGTGAATTGAGTTGATGTTGTCAGTGAAGAGGCGTCTGTGTCTCTAATCCCCCCAGTGACCCTGGTAATAATTGGCCTGCTTGTTCACAAGCTCAGCAGCGAGACCCAGGTCCAAATGGACACAGGGACAGAATTCCCCACTTGCTCTGGATGCTTTAGATTAGGCGTGAGAGGGACGCTTGCTCTGCCTCTTCCAGGAGCATAGATGGTCTGTGTGTAAACAGAAGTTTGGTTCCTTTGGGTTGGTTCCTTTCAAAAGCCCAAAATTCACCTAGAACGAATGGGAGCAAACCACCAGAATGTGATCTTCGGGATGTCACAGAAATCTGTTTGGCTACTGTTTCCTTCTCCCAGCCCCGGGCATCAGAGAACAGCAAAAGCAGTTTACAGGAGTCAAACCCCAAACCCCAAAGCCTGTATTTTTGAAGCCCTTTATCAATTATTCCTGAATGCATCCTGTGCAAATGCCCTCGCCCCCCAAATGGCATTCCATGCTCGAGGAAGATTAACCAGCACTTATTCCCAAGGACAATCAATAATAATCCTGCTTTGTACTTTGAAAGCACCTTTGGAAGCAGGAAACTGAGGCAGGGACTGGCTCAAAGTCACACACAGCGAGTGGAAGAGCCAGGAATAGAAGAACCTAGAAGTGCATCTTGATCTGCTCCAAGCACTCGATATGGCCGGCTGTTGAAGCAGCCATCTCTTTAACTGAAGCACTAAAAATTGAGAGTTGCCTGCCCTCCAATGTAGCCCGTAGAATTGACCCCCTCTTGCCAGTAAGCCCTAGAAATATGTTGCCATCACTCCTAGCTAAGTTGGTCTCAGAGGTAACTGCACGCATCCTGCTTTCTGTTTGAACTGAGCTGTTTGTGATATCTGGTAATAACATGGGACATTAGTCCGCTGATGACTTTGCATAACAAGAGAATTGCAATTAACACGATGATCATTTCTTGCGTTTGAGCACTTTGGCATGGGTCATGAAGCCAGTTTAGCAAAACAATCCGATGGGAGTTATTTACCCAGTGGTAAAAGGGCTGTGTTCATGGAGAAACAAGAACTCCAGTGGAAGGCTGCAGCCTGGACTTGGGCCAGGCCTCTGTATGGGGCGCTGCATGTGTGCGTGCAAAGGTAGGTGTTCTATACTCTGTGTTTGCATGCATGTGATGAGTGTGACATGTATGCACATCACACACATGTGTACAGGCATGTAAATCACGTGTGGGGGGGCATGCATGCAATGTTAGTGCTGTGCGTATACACACAAACGGGTGCACACAAGGGCAGCGTCCTGCGCATAAACCATACATGTGCATGCACACATGCATCCATAGCTAGCACCCTTCATGCTTGCAGAGCATTGGTGCTGCATGTCACATGCATGTCAGCTTGTTGGCACACAAAGGATGTAACCTGCGGGCCCATTGTGCTGATGTACAGGTGTAACCGCTGAACTTTCCATATGCATTGGTGTGCCAGGGAGGCTGCTGCAGCTTTGGGAACTGCACGTGCCTCATCCCCAGTATCAAGCTTCGCTCCTTCGTCTCCAATATTACCAGCCTATGTGACATGGCCCAAAGAGGAGCTCCCTGATGACGAACTGGTCTCATCCTCTAGAGGGAGCAAGATCCCATGATACACCTCCCACCCCACTGTGGCAATGACATTGGCCAACTCCAAAGTGCAGGCTGAAATCCAGGAAGCCCGAAATGTCTCCGGTGGCAGCTCCAGCTGTAGTGACATCTGTTGAAAAAGACCAATAGTGACTTCTGCAACCAAAGCCTGCAAGAGCCATTCAGGCCCCTGCCTGAACAAATCGACTCTAGCGCAGGTCATTATCTGGGAGAGAAAGGGCCCCAGGGGACTGGTCTGCCTGGTGCTTGCTTCTGCTCCAACATGCAAGCTCAGTCGGATGATCTGCCATCTCCTTGCGATAGGAAATTGATAGCTCCCTGCCCCCATAACTCCCCTCCTTTCGCTGCCGTAATCACTGGCCAGTAACAAATGAGAGGAATTTATCATTACCCTGTGGTTAACCAGCTGATGGTAATTAATAGAGATGCACCTGAAGCTTTGCTTGGCAGATCCCCAGGGATCCACTGCGGTGGAGGAGGCGGAAGGGAGAAGCGAGGGGCTGCGAGAGAGGCTCTCTCACTTGAATGGCTTCATGAAAGATGCAGTTCTCCTTGGTGGAGATTAATTTTCTCTGATGAAGTGATAAGCACTTTATCATGAGGATTCTTTCATTAGAGGTGTGTGGCACGGAGCTCGGCATGGATGGGAGCACAGGGTACGCCCAGGCAGGGAAAGCGTATCCTCTGATCCTTGTCTCGACTGTACAGGAGCCAGGGGTGCACCCAGGCGGAGGAATGATGCCCTTCCATCCCCACTGAAGCGCTCCCCGAGACAGCGGGAACTCTGGGGCAGACACTTCTACAGCATGGTAGGGGGAATCCAGACAGCAGCTTCCTCTTGGAGCGAGCTACAGGGGAATTCTGGGAGAATAGACATCTGACCGTGTGGGCCAGAGGTTCACAGGACAGATGTCCTCCTTATGTGGGAGGCCGGGGAATTTGGGGCAGCTCTTAGGTCCCTCAAATAAAAGCTGCAGCCACCAAAAACTACATTTTTATCGCAGTGGCGATTTCCTAGACACTGCAGGCCTGACACTCTCATTGCACCATTGTTCTGAACCACCATCACCACCAAGCTATCCTGTACATCTGTGAAGCCAAACAGATATCATAGCGGTCTAGGAAATCATGATTGGTGTGGAGAAAGTGACTAGGGAAGTGTCATTTACCCCTTCACATAACACAAGAAGCAGGGGTCATCCAATGCAATTAATAGGCAACGGGTTTACAATGAACATAAGGAAATACATCTTCACACAACACACAGTCAATCTGTGGAACTCATTGCCTGGGGATGTTGTGAAGGCCAAAATTATAACTGAGATCAAAACAGAACTAGGTAAATTCAGGGAGGATAAGTCCATCAATGTTTCTTAGTCAAGATGGTCACAGGCGCAACCCCATGCTCTGGGTGTCCCTAAAAATCTGATTGCCAGAAGCTGAGACTAGACAACAGGGGATGGCTCACTCAATAGTTGCCCTGTTCTGTTCATTCCCTCTGAAGCATCTGGCACCAGTCACTGTTGGCAGACAGGATACTGAGCTACCTGGACCATTGGTCTGACCCAGTCTGGCCGTTCCTATGAGATATTCAGAGGGGAAAGAGCACAAATGAGTTTAAGGCACTGGACTGAGAATCAGGAGGATCTAGGTTTAATTCTTGGCTCTACCACAAACATTTTGTGTGACCTTGGGCACATCACTTAACCCCCCCTGGGCGTTACCACCCCATCTGTCAAATGAGGATAACAATCCTCCTTTTGTCAGTCTTGCCTATGTCGATTGCAAGCTCTTAGGGACAGGGACTGTCTCAGACTGTGCACATGCAAGCACCTAGCACACCAGGGCCCCTAAGCACTGCAAACAAGACTGGAGGGTGTTAAACAAACGCAAACTATTATTACTATTGGAAAGTGTGGGTCAGAGGAGTGTAAATCTCTGAGTTGTAATTTAGCCTACACACCCAAGTTAATATTAACAACCCTCCACTACCATGGATGCAGAATGGCCATGAATGGCCAGAGATTCTGTTTCACGTCTCATTGAAGAGACTGATTAATGCAGGTTTTTAAAGTCTCTTTTCACATGCTGTGGCACAGTAGCATCTTTCCCTTTCTCTAGCTCAGTTATTTTTCCAATCTGGGTACTTCAGCGTCGCCAGCCAATACAGTTTGTACCTTGGTTTGCATAATTCTAAATCATTTCATTAATGAAAGGAATCTATCCGTTATAAAACAAATATAACAAATATGAACAGCTAATCTTTGCCTTATATTGCAGGGATTAAATAAGCAGAAATATCAGCCGAAAGCATTCTAGACACGTTAGGCTGCCATAAAATTTAGTAGGTGAACTGTTTAATTTGCATATCCCAAAATGCAATAGGGTGACACTTTTGAAATTAAAAATTGATGACACAAATGGCATTTAAAGTTCATTTAATATTATTTGTTGAAATTCCACTGACAAATCTGTCATATATTCAGTAGATCCTATTACCAGAAGAAAAAAATTGAAATTCATACCCACCCCAAACCTGAAAGGCCTATTAAGGCAATAGATGAGAATTTGCATTATCAAATAATCCTAACAGGAGGTTTTATAAGTGGAAATGTAAACTACAGAGGTTTTAAAATGTTAATTTACAGTGATAACTAGTTTCCAAAATGAATTTGACTGTCTCTCATAGCGACGGTGGAAGATTTTCTCAAAGAGCTAGCCAAAGTGTCCTCCAAACACAAGAGGTTGGGTCTCTGGAATAGCAAATCTGTGACCTAATGGAGAAGGCACTGGAAGGGGAGTCAGGAGACAGCTTCTCTTGCTGGCTCTGCTAGTGACCTTGGGGATGACACTTCAGTTGTGCTTTCCCACCCCGTGTCTTGTTCATGCACAGTGGAAGCTCCTTGGGACAGCAATTGTCTCTTGGGATGTGTCTGTACTGCACCTAGCGCTGTCGGGGGGCAATCTTAGTCAGGACTTCTGGGCACTACCGTAATGTCCATAATAATGCTGGGTACCACTCAGCTCACAGCACGGGCACTCAGCATTTCATAGTGGGTTAGCACAAGCCACCAAGACTGACCCATTTACCCCTATATTGAGCCCAAAGACTTTAATGTTAGACCAGTGCATTTCAGTCCTCAGGAAGCTAAGCTGTTGTGTGCCCTGAGCAGAGAACAGGAGAGACCAAGATGCTCTTGGAAGAGAGCGCAGAGAAAGCCCCCCGGCTTCTCCTGTACAAAACAGGCAGGAAGCACAGATGCACTCACGCACACACACGCGCAGGCACACTCTTTCTCTCTGAGCTACTCCCATTTGGAAGGAGCCACATCTTGTGCAGACTTCTATTGGGCTTTCCAAGAAACACCCCCTCACCCAGTCAGCACAATAACTCCACTCCAGAACACTCATCCTCCTGCTCCCAAGGCCCATACCCCTGCCACTTAACCTAAAGGAGAATCTCCATTTTAGCAGTACAGGGCCTACGAAACACAGATGAACCGTTCTGATTCACCCACAACATTGCTGTAGAAAGTTGGAAGGGAAAGGAGGCTGGATTTGTAAATGGCAGTGATGGTGCCTTCTGAGATCTGCCAACAGGCAGGGGTCTATGATAGTCATGATGCAGGAGAAAGCTACTTTCTGCACAGAAGGAAGAACTCCTATTTAAATGACAAATGGCCTGTGTTCCATTTAAATGAAGCTAAAGATAACGACAAAAAATATTTGGGTTCTTTTTTCTTGTTACATAAAATATGGGAGGAAGGAATCGCAGGAGAAATGGTGCATGGAAATTAATCTGGTTTACAGTCCTCATGAATATTAATGAGCTGATGAATATGTAACCATATTTCCTTCCCCCTCTGCTCCCGTCTCTTGTTGAGTTACTTTCTATTGGGTTGGAGTATGGTGGGGACGTTGTTAGTAGTGGTTGTATATGCTGGGTTAATTGGGGAGGAGGAATGGGTCTAACGAGTGAAGTAATGACACTCTTGTGTTCTGCCACAAAAGGGGCTTGTTCATGGTTAAATGATCTGGGTCCCTGTCTGGAGTTAGGGCAGCTGCATCAGAATCAGTGCTGCCTTCCGTGGTGCTGTTCATTGGGTGATTTAAGCACCTTGCAACAGCATCATTATTCCCATTATACAACCAGGGAAACCAAGGCCCAGACAAGAAGCCACTTGCCCTAGGGCACACAGTGAGGTAGGAATAGAACCTCTCAGCTCATCGCCTAGAGCTCGAGATGCTCAATCACATGACCTCTCACACATGGCACCCAGAACCCCCCTCCTGCAGTACGTACACAGCCCCTCAAAGCCAAACTGAGGTGTCTCCAAAATCTCTGAGGACTGTCTCTTTGCAGCTCCGACGGAGGCGATCATGTCTTTTGCCTCCACCGCCACCCTCCCCTTGGCTTCCAGCTGCAAGGAGGCCCATATCCCATAGCCCAGAGTAACCCACGCCATCCAGTCCTCTCTTCCCCATTGACGGAGCCTGAAGCAGCCACCTCAAATCCATCACTGCTAGCGACAGAAAAACAACCCAAGGGATTTTTTGCATTATTAACCCAGACTGTCCATCTCCCCTCCACCCTCCCTGATCGTTTCGCCAGATAAACAACCGAGTGAGGAATTAATAAGGACTTTCATTTGCACTGTAATAAGAGGGAAAACTTCATCTAAAGATTAAAGCAACAGGGCTTGTTTCTAATGAATTCAATTAGGGGCTGAGTTGATGATAATACATGCCCCTAGCTAGGAGGGTGCTTTGTGCCAGTGGAGTGTGCCAAGTGAAAAGGGCTATGTGGTGTGAAATATAAAAGTGGGTTTATAGCACTAGGATTTATCTGCAACTCTGAGCACTCGCAGTATTAATAACACGACTATTAGAAAGCAAATTGATGTAGCCATTAGGTCACATAATCCCCGAGAGCCTCAGTAGAGCTTAGAGCCACAATGCACAAGTATTTATGGACACCGCGTTTCAAGCGAAGGCAGGAAGTGCAGCTACCTGTGAAGAAGCGATGGAGCTCGGGGACAGATGAGCGGCCAGCGAGTGCTCCTCTCCAAGCAGTGGGGAGAAGAGATGGCTTGCATTGTGAAAGGGATTTAGTCTGTTTCCCCAAGGCCTGGCTCAGGCTGAATGCTCCAGATGTATTCAGGTGCGAGGCATCCGTCTTGCAGCTGAATGTTGCTGGTACAAAGCAGCTACTGTGCTATTGAAGGTCCCATGTGACTCCAATTAGATGCCACCTGCTGAGTTATTGACTGTTCCAGGTACAACCAGATAAAGTGAACTAGCAGCACTGCTTAGCACACCAGATATCTCTGGGTAAATTGCAATCTACTGAGATGATGGCTCTAACTAGTCTGTGCAGGAAGAACACTGGTACAGCCAGGCACTATAAACATTTTCACAGGCCTGGTTTCTATTGCAGTGCCCTGCCTTCAGGTGAGTGGTTTGTGATGTTGCCGCTCAGCAGGGCGTGAATGAGAATTGTAACCCCCTTGGCTGTGAAGGCTGCTGGGAACTGAACAACTCCCTGGACTTCCACTAAATCTGGATGCTTTTGGCAGCTGGGGTCATGCCACCCCCATCCGTTTGTGCAGGGCCTGGCACGGCCGGGCCCCAATCCTGAAGAGTAGGTCTCGGTTCAGTGCCTCAACGGACAAGTCCACATCACAGTTAGCACGAACTGGCCCCTTTGTAGGCAGTGAGCAGAGAGGTCAAGGACTGGATGGGGCGATGCCGCTGGGGCAGGGCCCATGGGTGAATCAGCGAGAGGGAAGTTTGCTGGGCTGTGGATAGAATCTTGGTCTACCAATCTGGCCCTTTTCACCAGTGCTAAAATAACGTTTAAAACCCAAAAATCTGTTTGAGGTGCACAGCGTTCTCTGCACGGGGCCGGTCCTGACGCCCCCGGCTGGGAGCAGGGGACGCTGATTATCCCCATCTGCACCACCTCACTTCACTTGTGAGACGGAGCAGCAGAAATTGTTCCAATAGGAGACGTGTCTTTCACGTCTCCCTGAATAGCCCGAGGCTGAATCAGTCAGGGAGCTGGCAGCCTCGGTTACTTACACATTCAACATCTAATAACCTCTACTGGGGAGCCTGGATCTCATGGCAGCACGAGCAGAATTACAGTGAGCCATGAAATGTTCCGCTAAAATCCTTCCATGGGAGTTGCATTGGGGGATTTGGGAGTTTGGGGATGGGGCAACTGGAGCCAGGCTGCACCGAGAGATGCAAAACTCATCCATGTGACTCTAAATGCAAGTCCCACTGAGTGGTGGTCCCTTTGCCAGCATCAGGGATACCCACAAACTAAGGAGTTAGCAGTTCATACAGATGAGTCTCATGTCTCACTCCGCTGTGGCCTTTGGTCTGGTTCTTGTCTTGTTCTATGAGCTCTCCAGCAATTCCTTTGATCCCCGCCCCCCACCCCACACAAACACACTCCTGACGTGTCCGAACGTCAGGCAGTGGAGTGGAGCTTCCACATAATGAGTCTGGTGGGACTAAAGAGAGGCCAAAGAGAACAGGCCAGATCTCAACCCCCCATGAAATTTGGGGTTCTCAAAAATGGATCCACACCAGGACTCAATCTTGGATTCATCTCTCTCTGGGACAAGTGTGTTCAGTTTTGTAGTCTGCAGAAACAGAGAAAGAGAGACCCACAACTGCACACACTGGCAAATGTTGTTTGGAAAGGAATCCTTTTTTTCAGTAGGTAATACTGAACTTCTGCTGAATTATTCCTGGGGCTTGTTATGCTGGGAACCTTAAAGGTGAGAGAGAACGTCATGACAGCTTTCTCTCAAAGTAATCATAAAGTCCTTCACCTGCTACGGGACAGGTCCTCAACTGATCTCAATCACCATATCCCCACTGATTTCAGTGGAGATCCACCACTTTACACCAGCTGAGCTTCTGATCTATGTATTTATTAAAGGTGGGTGACATTTTCACAAGGAGCACCCCAGATTTGAATGGTCTCACAGTTTGATGTGAAACTGGGTCTTGCCACTCAAGCCCAGGTGAACTTACAAGTCACCTTTGGCCCATATTCAGGTGTGGGAGAAGTTGCAAATGCAAAAATTAAGATTTGTGGTTTTGCATTTTTTGATGCAAAACAACAACAACCCCCCCCCCAAAAAAAAAACTTTTTGGCTAAATTCCAGGACACAGCCACATTTTGCAAGCACGAGTTTCCACAAGACAAAATTGTGAAACATTTTGCCCCCTCCCCCCAAAAATGTTGCAACTTTGCAGAGTGCTGCTGTATTCACAACCATCATTCCCCCACCAATGATAAGCATCCGCCTCTGGAGTGGAACACAACAAGGAATTGGCTGTACACAGTAACACTACATAACAGGCGAGAAAACAAAGAAGAATTTTATAGCCACTTGAGAGGTGGCCGAACGGAATTATTGGAGTTGGAATCTGACAGTGACACCAGGGTTAAGACCTCAACTTTTGCACCAAATGCCATGGGATCATTCGTGTCCATGATTGGTCAGGACTTTGAGTTAATGTTTCATCTAAATCAAACAGCCGACGTTCTTCTGCAGAAACTGATTCCACGTCCCAGCTGCACAGTTGGTGCCACACTCTTGTCCCATCCTTGTGACAACATCTTGCTGAAATCCCTTGACGCCCCGATATTTCCTTTACCACTCTCAGGCAATCCATTCCTTTTCCGGGCTGAAGCCATCAGCCTTCTTCAGAAGCACTGAGCCCGTGGAGTAATTGTTCTGTCGTGGACTGACATCTCCAGAGAGGCAGCTCATGTCCCCAGTAACAGGAAATGTAGAGGCAAAGCTGGAAAGCTATTAATGTTTAACACATAGGGAAGCTGCTGTCTGTCAGATGCTCCGATCGCCCTGAAGTTGGCAGGCAGAACGTGTTAGCACTTCTGCGGCTGCAGGAGGATGTTATCAGCCTGACAGGGAAAGCGTACCCGTCCCCCTTCACGACTGTGTAGCTCACATGGCCAATAAAAAGAACAACCCACCTCTGGAAGACACATGCCCAGAGCCAGTGGGATGCACCAAGGTGCCAAATCACAGGCCAGAAGATTTGTGATCTTGGGAGAGCCCATTACTAAATCCGGGCCTGGGGTTGGAGTTTGTAATAAATTGTGGAACACGGATACCCTGCAACCTTGGGTTTGGTAACAGTTGTATCATCGCCACTATAGGGCTCCCCTTGAAATAACTGACAATGCTCCCATTGGGACTAGGAGTGGGCCCTGGCCCATGGGGAAACTGAGGCACTGAGCAGCAAGGGGATTCGCCCAAGACCACACAATGAACTAGTGGCAGAAGAAGCTTCTCCAAGCCCATGTGAACTGAACTTACTGCATTAACTAGCTGCAGCCCCAAGGAGATGGAATAAGCTGTGACGAACTGGGACTGTTCTTACTGTGGGCTTTGAATGCTGACAGGGGAGTGTGGCTAGGATAGTCTGCATTGGGGGATGGGAGACTGACCAACGGAGAATACTTGAGCATGTAACATGAGAACCCAGGAAGGGGTTAGAGGCCAGGTGACACCTTGGCCCTGGGAAATTGAACAAAGGCTGTGGGAGGGGTCGCTGAAGGCAGAGTTTCAGGAGCTGGCTGGTGATGTGGCTGGGAGGGAGACAGGGCTCTGACCTCCCAAGGGGCTGTGGTGCCCTGGGACCCCAAGATGGACCTAACTGAGGGGGGTCCTGTTGTCTGTGCCTGCAAGACCTGTCTTGGACTGTATTCCTGTCGTCTAAATAAACCTTCTGCTTTACTGGCTGGCTGAGAGTCATGGTGAATTGCAGGACGCCGGGGTGCAGGGCCCTGAGTCCCCCCATACTCCGTGACATAAGCTACCTCTTAAACTGCAATAGGTACCTGGCAAATGGATTGGCTTGAAGAGACTTGTAATCCCTCCTCTCAAGGAGCTCTCATATGTAAAGTGAGCTGGAATTGTGATGGCCCACTGCGGCCTGCTATTTTCCATGGAGTGTCCTGAAATCATATACTTTGTATGGAGCTGAAGCATGTCTAAGTATCATTGCCGGGAAACAAGGCATGCCTCTCTTGAGGGTATCGCAGCCAGCACGAAATGTAAAGAAATAAAAAAGGATGTCTGTATTATACTTGTGTCTGCATATGTAATGTTAATATCCACACAGTGTTTGTGTTAAATCTGTCTGGTGGCTGTTACCTTGGTACCTAACATACAAACGTATGCTATGATAGCTAATGGTTCAAGAAAGGAACTGGGAGTCAGGACTCCTGGGTTTAACTCATGGCTGTGGGAGGGGTGTGTAGTCGTGTGGTGTGGCTAGAGTAGGAGATTAGGAATCAGAGCTCCTGTGTTCTGTTACCCAGCCCTGGGAAACACTGGAGTCTAGTGGTTAGAGCAGGGAAGTGGGCATGGGGATACCTGGATATTCTCGACTCTGTCAATGACATATTGTTGTCCGTGGGCGAATTAATTCCCCTTTTCGTCTGTTTCTCCTGTAAGGATAACGTGCTGGCCCACCTTGTTAAAGTGCTTTGGGAGCTCTGATATTAGGTGCTATCCTATTGCAAAGGGTTATGGTTACGACTACGTCAGCAGTGAGGGGAAAGCTCTTCTTTTTCCAGGTAGGAGGAAATATTTCTGCAGCAGCCCATGTTATGTTACATTTTACCACCCCCGGAGCTTTCCTGCCTGTCCGAGATGAAATGAAGATGCAATCAGCACTGACCCTGTTCCGAGCTACTCCAGGATTCGCTGCCATGCCTCAGACAGGCTCCGTTTTACTCTGCTCCGCGGGCTCCTGTCAGATCTCACATGAGTCATGCCCCTCGCCACTAAACAAGACAGGAGCGGAGCAAGGATTTCTGCTGGGATAGTGGCAGAGTGCTAGCTGTGAGGGACCTCACAAGTGCCTAGAGCACCACCTCATCCAGCCAGGGATTTTACAGGGAATGGGGCAGGAGCACTAGCGCCCAGCCTCTCCCAGCAGGAGACAATGTAAAGAATGGTGTCGGTGGGCTGGCTGTGGGGAGTTCCCAAGGCTTCCAGTGCCAGGCTCCTCCCATAGAGTTGTTGTTGGGATCCCTGTTACAGTGCTGGCTGCACGAGTCCCAGCCCCGATGGGCTTCGTTCTGAAGTCATCTCACCCCCTAGGGTTCAGGGTAAGCGATCTCTGTGCCGCCCACCTGCCTCCCTCCCAGGTAGCAGGCTGGGGCCCCCTGCTGTCCCTGCACCACTGCCTCCCTCCCCTCCGCTGTCGGGTTCTCATCGCAATCTTCACACTTTAATTCCGGCTCCCGCTGGGCAAGTCTGGAGTCTCTCGATGGAAGGCAGATTGCATCCCACCAGCCTGAGCCCCAGTCCCCATGACCATGCCGCAGTGCGCCCGAGAAGCTGTTCGAGCTGCAAATTACCCCCCGTGCTGCTCAGCTATTCTTAGAGAGCTTTCCAACAGACACTGGGAAGCTGGTGAGTTCCATCCAACCTGCCACCTCCAGCACTAACCCACTCCCCTTCGCCCTGCGTCTCTTTGCCTTCATTGCTGCCCACCTATCCCACATCAACACAGACTCACAGTGCTGCTGGGATCTTCCTTTTCCCTTCTTGGTTCTGGTTAAGGCACTGGCTTGGGACTCAGGAGACCCGGGTCCAATCCCTGGCTCTGCCACAGATTCCCTGAGTGACCTTGGGCAAGTCACTTAGTCTCCCTCTGTGTCTCGGACCCCCATCTATAAAATGGGGGCAGCAGTAATTTTTTGGTCTGCCTTGTCTATTTAGATTGTAAGCTCTTTGGGGCAGAGACTGCCTCTGGCTCTGCCCTCTCTGAGTTGGGGTTTCTAGACATTACCATCATACAAATGATCTATCAAATGGAAATCATATGCCCAGAGAGGTTGTGAGGATAAATTCATCGATAAACTTTGGGAGGCACTCAGATACCTCCATGATGGGTGCCATAAACATCCGAGAATGGACAGATCATGAGCCAGAGATTCCCTATAAAGGACCCAGATACTGGGCCATCATGCCCCTTGAATGGTGTCTTCTGGGCCATCTCAGATTACCTCAGTTGAGCATGAAGCCCTGTGGGACTTCGAGTCACAAATGCCAGCAGCATTTCCAGTCCAGAAAGCTGCCCCCCTTCCAACTTCCCAGCCAGGACGTTAGAACAGCCAAAGTGGAGGAAGCATCCCAGTATTTTACCTATGCTTCAGACAGGACTTTGTAGGGCGCATGTAGCTACCCAATCAGAGCAACTGCCATTGGTAAAGCTGCAAGCTCTGAGTCAGTGTATGAACAGCTGGCTCCTGGGGTTGTGGGGTGCGAAACCTTCTGGAGAGGGGACTAGCTGAGAGGCGTGCAGACGTGCTTCCAGGCTGCGTCTCCTCTTCTGCAAACGGCAAGCGCAGAGGGCTAGGCCAGAATGCACAATTGATCGGCGTGACCGATTGGGACTTTAAGGAGGGACGTGTGCTGGATCAATACCCAATCCACAGTACATGAATCACTCCGGCTTTTCCAATTTATTCAGCTCCAAATAAAACAAACTAACAAAAGATTAATATATAGCCACGGGCAGGCAAAGAGGGGTGAGGGCAGCTTTCTTACTGGATAATTAATTCGCTTTTCTCATTCTAGCAAAGTGTTATCCCATTCAATTGCGGGCAATGAAAATATTCCAGGGAGTGGTTCCTCCTGGGATGTGGGGGAAGTGGGTGGGGTAGGGTCAGGGGTAAGACGCCCTCCTGAGAGTTGCCAGGGAGCAGTGCCAGAGATGGGCCTGAAATGGAACCATCTGGCTCTAGATCTGACCATTGTGGCCCAGGCTAAGCCAGGCGAAGCTATGGGCTGTAACCCATCTGGGACCTGCCGGTGAGGGGTGTGCACTGCAGAGGACAACACCTCAAACCCACGCAGGGTTGAGCTGAGCCCTGCCTGTTCGTGAGTTTACACACTGACTCCAGAGGAGGCGCAGAGTCCTAGATAGAAAGGGAAGAGGGCGGTGGCGGGGGGAGTCCTCAAGTGCCCCATGTCCTCCTGGCCATGTAGGGACAGCCAGGGCTGCTTGTGGGGAGACCATCCCTGAGTGATGTCACATTCTCCCTGCTTCACTTCAGTATGCAAGGGCTGCCTCAACGTTCCCTCTCCCGCCTGCTGGACTTTCACCGAAACAGACCTCCTGCAGCCTGGGGCACCGAACCTCAACTGTCCCAGCCTGGAGAGGGAACATCCCACTGTGGGCTCTCCCCTCTCTTCATGTCCAGCTCAGGCTGGCATGGGACTGGCTGGCTGGACTCGGTTCCTCTGCCTCCTTAGCCTGGTGGCTGGGCGAGCGAATCTGCAGGCTCCACAGCCTGGTCTTCAGCCCCTGGGGGGTGACTCACAGCAGCTGCAATCATCCGCTGCCATGTGCAGCTCTCTCCTTATCAGCCCCGTGATGGGCACCCCCTTCTCCCCCCCTCCCCGAAACTGTTGCGGTCTCTGGGCCTCTCTGCTTCTCCCCCTCGGAGTGCTTATCAGGAGTCTTATCCGACACATGTCCCCAATAATCAGGGGGCGCTGTCAGGAAAGTTAATTGCACATGCGTTGTCTCTCTGCCCCATCTCTTTCTTGTTATTCCATCATCAATCAGCAGGAACCCAGACAGGCCTCAGAGACCTCTCCTCCCCGACTCCCAGGCTCCTGTATAACTTTGTTGCCTGGCCTTTGCCACCTTTTGTTGTTGTTGAGTTTCTTGGCGCATTTCTACCTCTGCGGCGGATTGCGCCCTGACTTGGATAAGATGGATGCAGTGCATGCTTCTCCGATTGCCTGATTAATTGCTCATCGTCTAGGGTTATGGGTTTGCTCTGCTCATTATCAGCGTTCGTTAAGGGAGGGCTGGGGGAACTCTGGGGGTGAGGGGTCTGAGCAGCTCAGAGAGATGAGTCAAAACTGCGGCACTGACCTGGTCTGTGTGGAGTTCGAATGAACGATCCTTGATCCTGCTGCAGCACTTGCCTTGCAAGGATCCCAAAGTGTGTTACAACCATGAATTTAGCCTCGCAATCCTCTCGTGCATTAAGGCAATATAATCAATGTCAGAGCTGGGAAGAAAAAGCAGATCTGCTGCTGCCCAATCCTAGCTGTGCTTTCTCCCTGGGGAAAGGGGAGTTGGGGCACAGACATGCTTCGTTTGGGCTTGTAGGAAAGCGAAACCCAACCAAAGCGGTTTTGCAAAAGCAGCCCCAATCCGATCTCTGGTTGGCTGATTGCCAATGGAACTCTTCGGAAATGAGTTTGGCCCCTTCTTTCTGACGGTCAAGGAGCCCTTTAAGAGTGTTTTTACGGGGAAGAAAGTCAGATGGAATCCTAGGGAGGAGAATTAAATTCTGGCCCACACTAGGCACTTCTGCTCCAGCTCACATGGCCCCCGTTCTGACCTCATGCAGCCTCACATAGCTCCTGTCCCCACCGTATGCAGCCCCCGCCTTGTGCAGCTCCAGGTCCCATGTCATGCAGCTAACCTGAATTTTTTGGTCTTTCCAATTTTCAGTTTGCAAAAAAAATTGAGATTTGGACTTTTGGTCCTGATTTGGGTTGGGGAGTTTTTATTTTTGAACTCTCAGAAATGTTCACAGGATGTAAAAAACATTCCCACCCAGCTCTACCCACAGCCACAGCCGGTGCCTCCATAAAAGTGAAAAACAAAAAGAAAAGGGGAAAATACAGGTTCCGGAATGTTGTTTTGCTTCTCAACATTCTGTCTCCCCAAGGCCCACGTAGCCAGGAAAGTAAGTTTAATTAAAACTGCATTAATGCTTCCCACGTTGAGCCTATGGGTCTCTTGGAACCATCTGTCTCTGATGGATACATGTGTATAAAGTGGCAGCCCTTCTGTTCCTACTGACAATGAGGCGCTAATGCACAAAACGGACCCTCTCTCTGCTGGGAAGGAAAGGCAGCCCCAACCAACAGGAAGGGAGTTAGGTGACAAGTGCATAGGGAGAGCATGATACAGATTACACATCCCCAGTGAGGGACACTCACAGCCATCCCTCATAGAGAGACACGCAACGGTGACCTCCAGGGACATGTTATAGACACGTCACACAATATATACTCACATACATGCTTCCCACACACTCCATCTCTCTCTCACACACACACACACACCATGCGGTTCCCAGCTTTCCCCACCATCCCCAAGATGGTGTATCTCAAGGATCTGGGATGCAAAAAGCCAGAAAGGATTTTCTTCTCACCTTGAAGAAAGGGAAAGGTCTGGGGCTCTGGATGCGTTGGGGCTGAACCGATAAAAGACCAGAGACCGGCCTAGATATAAACCTAAACTTCCACAAAATTTGGAGGGATTCAGTGCCAGTGTTTTCATTCAGTGCCGCCTCTGTTCTAAAAGCTGTCACCTCCCCGCTGAGTCCCAAGGGTCCGGCTTGCTAGAAGCGGAGCGTGCATCCTCATCAATTGCTGTCCTCCTCGCTGGCCCCGTGGGGAACACCCATGCTGCCACCGCAAATGCTGGGGGGAGGAGGGGGGATCGGGGTTTTGCTTCCACGTCGACATTTTTAATTTCCCCATGCAGCGATGGTATCGTGGCCCCGACATTGTGCTAAACACGCGTCTTATCTCTGCCGCCCTTGTAAGAACAATATCAATTTTGTGGTGTTATGGCTGCGGTGAGAACAATGCTCTGTGAATTGTTAAACAAGCCACCAGCCTCGTGCCGTACAAGCAGAACAAGCGTAATCGGTGATATGGACTTTCAGCATAATTACAGCGCAGCTGCCAGCACAGAGGCATCCCCCCTTCCCTGGCGTCTGCTGTTGCAGAAGAAGTTCCAGTTACTTTAATCCAGTCCCGACTGGAGAGAGATCCCCCCATGGCTTTTACCTCTCTGGAGCGTGACAAGGCCAGTACTCACAAAGCAGGAAGACATGTGGGGTGAAATGCCCTACGTGCAAAAGAGCCACCACAAGGTGTATGCACCACTTATGTGCTACTTTGAGGGCTTAAGGGGGTGCATAGGCCTTTGCACAGAGATGAATCTCACCCTTTGCTGCAGTGCGTGTGTCTTTGATACCACATCCGAGTCAAACCGTCCACGTGCTTCCTCCATCTACCTGAACAAGAGCACAATCAGCACCCCCACTATACAAATGGTTCCAGCACCCCTGATGGTCAGCTGTGGTCAGTACTTGGCCAGGTGCCCTTTCACCAGTAGATCAAGCCCATGTCCAAAGAGTTGTTACCATCTGATGGCTATTGGGTGAGCCACATAAAATGAGCACGGCTGCTCCACTCTAGATCCCGCTAGGCAGGATCACAAAAGCTTCCATCACTTTTCATACCCTGGTCTCGGCCGCAGAGAGGCTGAGGACTGAATGGGGCCATGGAGACTGACCTCCTCTCTCACTGCCGGCAGTGGGCACTGACAGGGTAAATCTACACTAATGATGCCCCATGCTGTCCCTCTTCAATGTGTAAAGGCCCCAATCCAGCAAAGCACTTAAGCACGGCCTTACCTTTAAGTACCTGAGTAGCCCCATTGAGTTCAATGGGGACTATTCAGGTGTTTCAAGTGAAACATACTTTGTTGGATTCGGGGCCAAATAGAGGACTTCAGGGAGTCCATTTGGGCACCTTGCACCAGCAACTCTTAATACTTGTACTATATAAAGAGTTTAAATGGATGAAGTGTCCCCAGCCAAAAGCCCAGCGTGGATCAGTTTTTGCCAGTAAATGTCCCTCAAGTGCATGTCTTTTAGCAGGTCGTGGCCTCTCGATGCACTGAGTCATGAAGCTGTTATAGCCTCCCAGGTTATGCTAGAAATGCTGTCCCTCCCGCCTGGGTCCACAAGCTGTCTTAGGAATTGGGAGTCATGGAAAAGCCAAGCCCTCTTCTATCCCATCCTTGTAACTGAGCCATCCCCAATCCAAACTCAGCGCAAGGAGCGGCGTCGCTAAGAACGAGGAGCCAGCCAGCAGAAAAAGGCGCATCGGGTTATTTATTTAACCCATGCCACCTTGGTTACAAATGATCCACAACAGAGCAGGTCTGGCTGGACCCCTTGCTGCGGGAGGTTACTAATGAGAGACTGGGCGAATCATTAAGGCAGCTGTCTTAGTGTTAATTCATGGCTGTTAAATGTGTTCCTTGCTCAGGGAGGGATGGGGGGAGGCTTTTCCAGAGAAAGAATTGGAATCTATCTATCTATCTCCCCTACTTTTACCAAGATCCAGCTAGCCACACTGGCCACACCATCATCTGTCTCTTCTTAGAATCATAGAATCCTAGAATCTCAGGGTTGGAAGGGACCTCAGGAGGTCATCTAGTCCAACCCCCTGCTCAAAGCAGGACCAATTCCCGACTAAATCATCCCAGCCAGGGCTTTGTCAAGCCGGGCCTTAAAAACCTCTAAGGAAGGTGATTCCACCACCTCCCTAGGTAACCCATTCCAGTGCTTCACCACCCCCCTAGTGAAAAAGATTTTCCTAATATCCATTCTTCCAGTAGAAAGCTCCTCTCCCACTCAGGCTACGTCTATCCTGTAAGCTAGGGAAGTGGTTCCCAGCTCATGTAGACAGACTCACACTAGCTCTCATCGAGCTAACATGCCCAAAACAGTGGTGTAGTCACAGCAGCACAGGCAGCCGTGGGTGGCGGCGGGGGCCCGGCGTCTGCCCATGCTACTCTGGCTATGCTATTATTTTTAGCGCACTAGCTCAGATGAGAGCTAGCATGCGTGGGTGCAAGGAGGATCCAGCGGCAGCAAGTCTCAGGCTATGATGCTAACAAGAGCTGTGTAGCTGTTCGGGCTCAGGCTGGTGCGTGGGCTCTGAGGCCCATCCCCCCCTTTTTAGGGGTGCTCTGTGGGGACTGAGCATCACAGCCCAACTCGTAGTGTGGACGTAGCCTCAGATTGTTCTGCCCCTCTTCCTCATCTCCAATCCCTGCTGTCCAGGACAGAGACTCACCTGTCTCCTGTTTGTTCCCCCTGGGGCGAGTTCTGCAGTGCCTCCTTCTGGCTGGAATAAAAAAAAGCTTCCCTGGTTTATCCCCTTCTCTGTGCAAACTTCTTCAGTTGCACCCCGTGAGCTGGGACAGGGACTGTACTAGATCCTCTTCACTCCACCTCTGTCCCATTCTCTGCAGCCACCTAGTGATGGATAGAAGATGGTTTCCCCTTTTTGTATTCCCCAGTCCTGTGTACGTCCCTTTGGGTTCAACTGGTCACCATGACCCCTTCTGGATGGGACTCCCCATTACATTCCCGGTTGTGCTCCTTGCTGGCTGGGCTGAGAACTAGTGGGTCCTATGTAATTTATATTCCCTGTGGCGCTCCCTTCTGGCTGGGATTAAGATGGTTCTGTCCCCTGTGTATACGTTTTGGAACTGGTGTTCATAATGCTCTGAAGTCTTAATTGCTTCTCTTAGCAGACAGCTCCACATAATGACTCCAGTGTTTTGAAATGCTGAAAAACAGCTGTGTATCAGTAATATCTCGGGAGCTAGGTCAACCGCTCTGCAGTAAAACTCCATCCTGCCTTTCATATCCCATCAGCACAATGAGCAAATTGGACTTCGCTCCGAATACTAAATGCCACCGTAAAACTACAGCTTGAGTTTCCTCCAGTAGTAACAGGCTTTGCTTTAGACACACACAGCGTCACTTGTCATTTTTTAACCTGAATAAACTTTGGAATTTGATACACACTCTAGCTCCTGTATTACTTCTAGCATCTTTTTCAAACCGTTCTGGAGATTTACTGAGAAGACACTTGTAATAATTATTAATGACGCTTAGTATTATTTGTAGAGCACCTAAAGGCACTATCCAGGCTATAGTTGCAATGTACAAGGCCCTGTACAAACCTACAGTAAATCTTTGGTAAGCTTTTCCTCTCCTTATTTCCAGTGGAAATCCAGCATTCCTTCCCCTCTGATGTGCAGTATTTCAACTGAGCTCTAAAGACAATTTAAGAGGGGCAAACTGCTTCTTTCACGCTCTCCCATGACTGTGCATTACTTCTGCTGCCAGACCTGCCCAGCTCTGATTGACTCCTTCTAAACGAGCTTTTATTTTTTTGCATCTGCATCTGACTTTTTTCATCTCTCATTTTAGAGTGAAAAGGGAAAAAAGGCAAAAAAGCAATCAGTTTTGAAGGGTTTCCTCTCACTCCCCCTTTACACGGATATTCTGCAAAACCAGCGTCTATTTCTCCCTGGCTAATTAGCGCCACAGATAATAAGCTGGTTTCACGGAGTTAGCATGGATCAGTGTCTCAGTTAACTGGGTTAATTACACAGTGGATGGGCATTTGTTTCTGTAAAGACAAACTGCCAGTGAGAACGTGCCTGGGCTTACCCAGCAGACTCTGCAGTAGTGGAGGAAGTAGCAACAGCAGCTAGAATAGCTCTTGCTTGTGGGGAGATATGGGCCCTTTTCTTTTTTAATGGAATCATGTACAATTTTGGAGATGGAATGCGGCTCAGCTGTTTTGGAGAAGCTGCTGTCAAAGAGACCTGGGAGGTCTAATCCAATCTATCTCTCAGTGTTTAATGCAATGTCCATCACGGAGGTTGCCAACCCTAGATAGAGTTCTGGTTTCTTATCAACTTTGTCCTGCCCCTCTGGTCTAGGCTGTGTCTCTGATTCACTAGGTGACCTTGGGCAAAATCATTTCACTTCTTGGTGCCTTATTTTCCCCCATCCATTGAATGAAGATAATAAAACTTGACTCACTTTTGTAACGCGTTTTGAGGTCCTTGGATGAAAGCGAGTAATGTAATTGGATGGATAATTTAGGTATTATTGTCAGTGTGAAAGGTCGACCCTGGACTCCTGCTAGGCTGTTAATAAAGAAAACCATTGGCCAGAATGGGAGTTTCCACTATATTTGCAATATGATTTTAGAGTGGACATAGAGCATCAATGGCGCAAGGTTTTCGTTATGTCCATGCAGATGGATAGGGCATGGCACTGGACTGGGAGTCAGGAGACCTGGGTATTGATCCCAGCTCTGCCACTAACCAGCTGCTTGACTGTATCTCTCTGTGCCTCTGTTACCCCTCCTGCCCTTTACTGAACTTGTCTATTTGGACTGTGAGCTCTCTGGGGCAGGGATCGTCTCTTGCTATGTCTCTGCACCATACCTTGCACAATGGCACCCTGACCTCAGTTGGGGCACCTAGTTGTTGTCATAATACGAACAGTCGCCCTATTGTAGTCCTTGGCCTGTTGGCTGAATGATCTTGGTCAAGCTATCGCTATTGCAGTGAATGGAGCGATGCTGCAGGAAGACAAGAAGCTGGAGCAGTATAGCTCTGTTCCATCCCCAGCTGCAGAGCAGGATGTATTAGATAAGGGAGGAAAAGGGCACCCTCTGCTACTCTCCTTCATACAGTTGGCTGGGCCTGAAGATCTATGGCCTGGTAGTTGCTGGTGCACAATTCTGCTAGGTATCACAATCCCATTCAGGGGATTGGACATGCTGAATGCCCTACACCCAGGTGCCAGTGCCCCAGTCAGTGAGCAGGGCAGAGTCCCTCAGGAGAGACTCTTCTCTGTGAATGAGCCAGCCTTTGGTCTCATCGTCGCACTGGGTGGGCAGGACAGGCGTGCATGGGACGTGAGTATCCCTCGGTGATGGGAGCAAGGAATGCTGCTGGGTGCCCCTGGGATGGAATATACTGAACATGGCCATGATGCCTGGGCCAGCATCAGGGGCCACCCCCGCAGTCCTGCCTTGGAGCTCCGCCGGGGCTTCTGTCTTCAGGGGCAGGAGCTGCGTGGTCTGTGGAGCTCTAGACCTGGCTGCAACCCGCGACGTGTTCCCCTGAGTCAGATCCCTGCTGGCATCACAGGTAGTTTGGAGAGTTAACAGCCAGCCCACCCCTCGTAGTGCTTCAGCATTCAGCGCCGCATCTCCTGTTTCCTATTATCTTTGACAACTGGATAAACCGAGTGACCCCAGCGCCGTGATGAAGACGCCGCATGTTTCTTTTCTGCGGTGGTGTGTAGTGGTGGAAGCGGGGGGGGGGGTGTCACTTATACCATGATGTTGCTATAGCAACCTAGTCCCCACTCGGCTGGCTCGGGGGGGTGGGGGGTTGCGGTGCCTATGTGACTTGCTTGGGCAGTTTTTTCCCATCGGGGTGCTAGGGAATGGTTACAGTGATAACCTGTCTGACAGCAAGGGGGGTGAGGGAGTGGAAGGGTGGCTTTTTCCTTTCTGAGAAGACACATGGGTAATAATCTGTGCATGAAAATCCTCTTTCAGCTCCTCAGAGGCAGCCTCTGGAATCCTCTAGGGGACGGGGATTGCAGTGGTCAGTTTAGCTGAGCTCTAGTGAAGTCAGTGGAGCTACTCCAATTCATGTCAGCTGAGCGTCTGGCCTTGTACCTGGATGACAAGGACACAGGAAGCAGTTCCCAGATCCCCTCTTCACTACAGGTGAAAATGGCCTTAGGTCTTTGTAACCAGACCCAACCCTCTGACACAACAACAGCAGTTGCTCCATTGCCTTTCTCCTTCCTGTGGGCTGCTTAGCATCAGAGCTCTGTGGAGTCACAAGTGTTTCGTTTCAGAGCATAGCCACGGAGAAATCAGAGAGAACCAGAAATACTCTTGCTGGAAGGTTGCAAAATAACACGACTTTATTTCTTCGAAGTCAAAACACACAAGAGACCAGCAAAACAGGCTGCTCCCAAAGGCAGGGAGGCGCTGCTCATCCCACCTTGCCTCTTGGCTTTTTTCAGCCTGACGCCAACCCTGTGCTTTGATACAGATCTCCCTACTTGTAAAGTGACAGCTTGCAACTCCAACACCGTCTTCGATACACCACAACAAGCAGTCGGCAACTCACCCCATTGGCTTGCCCCACCTCACTGCTCTCATTAAACGCTGCAGTGAAGATTTTCAGAGAGTGAGCTTCCCATTGAAAAACAACAAGGCAAAGGAAATGTATCTCTTCCTCAGGCTGGTGTTTCCCAGGCTGCCTGTGAGTGAATGCCAAGGAGGTGTGTGAACATAACAACAGCTGGTGTTTATCTGGCAAAGTACTTTACACTTTGCACATGTACAGCCTCATGGAAATGCAGCAACCTCTGGGGTGGAAGGCAGCAGCCATGCATACAGCAGACAGGAGGGACGGGAAATTTTGGCTAAGAACAAATAGTCAGGGCCACATTCTACTGCTAATCAGTTGAAAGCAATGTGGTTGCATGGGGCGTAAGTCAGGGGTGAATTTGGCCCTGACTCATAAACCATGTCTTGGGTTCTTTACTGTTTTCACAAAGCAGACGGGACCTGGTGTTTTAAGGCCTTTCCAAAAAAAAGCCACATGTAAAGTAAATGACGTACGTGGGACTCAGGCTTGATCCACATTTAAAACCTAGGTCGACAGAGCTACAGTAGAACACCAGAGTTAGGAACTGACCGGTCAACCACACACCTCATTTGGAGCCAGAAGTACGCAATCAGGCAGCAGCAGAGACCAGAAAAAAACAAAAAGCAAATCCAGGACAGTGCTGTGATAAATGTCAACGACTACAAAAATAAAGGGAAAGCAGCATTTTTCTTCTGCATAGCAAAGTTTCAAAGCTGTATGAAGTCAATGTTCAGTGGTAAACTTTTGAAAGAGCCATAACGTTTTAGTCAGAGTTATGAACCACCTCCATTCCTGAGGTGTTCGGAGCTCTGAGATGCTACTATACGGCACTTAGAGGTGTGAAAAATCCACACTCGTGAGCACCGTAAGCTATGCTGACCGACCCCCCCGGTGTAAACACAGCTAGGCTGGTGGAGGAATGCTTCCATCGACCTAGCTCCCATTGCTCGGGGAGGTGGAGTCCCTACAGCTATGGGGAAAAAGCTTTCTGTCTCTGTAGGCTGCGTCTACTCCATGGGTTTATGCTGGCATAGCTACAGCACCGTAGCTGTCTGGCCTCTGTGTGTTGACCTACCTCAAGTGGAAGGAAGGCTGAGCTAAAGGTACTGGGATTCAAACCTACAGTCCCAGATCTACTGCTGTGTTGGGGGAGGAGCAGAGGGGCATGCTGGAGGGATCAGCTTGTCTGTGTGAGCCAGAAAGTGTGTGTGAGAGAGAGACAGGGAGAGAGAGAGCCCATAGCCGCCAAAGAGTTAATAGTATTGTCCCTATCAGCCGCAGAGAAAAAGGAGACTAATTCACCAGCTCAAGAGCAATCTCGCAATCCACTCAAGCTTTGTGCCACTCTGAGAAATCTCAGCGCCTCAACTGGCTCAGAAATTGGTTTACCTCCCCCTCGATGAGTTTATGAGTTTGTTAAAAGCTGATTTATTGTATTCTGCTGCTACTTCAAGATATTACCACCAGGGCGTCTGTTGGGAGAAGGGCTGGGATTCATTACAAAGTTACTTCAACAAAGTCACTGGGGATTATTTTATTTGTGTAGCCTTGCAAGTAAAAAGCCCTGAGAAGGAAGCCGTACTAGCCCTAGTGTCCCTAGAGTCTAAGGTGGCTCCTTTTACGCTGTCTGGCAATTCTCCTTTTGATTCCCTAGGGAGAAATCCTGGCTCCAGGGGAATCAAGGACAGAACTCCTGTTGACTCCAGTGGGGCCAGAATTTCAACCATAGGGCTTAAGGAATAATTCTTCATTATTAGTTACATTGCAGTAGCACTTAGGAGCCCCAGTCGTAGCCCAGGACCCCATGGTGCTAGGCGCTGTACAAAAAGATGCTCCCTGCCCCAGAAATCTCACAAGTGCTGCACAGGCCACATGCTAGCCTTCCTCATGCCAGTGATTTTCACCCCTGACAAGGCTATGGAACAAACTTCTGCCTTAATTCATGTGGGCTTGTGTGGCAAACAGTCCCGTGTTCTCTACCCTCCTTCCCCCCGCAGTCTCTTGTCCTCCAGGTTCCCTCTCCTGTTCCCGCCCCAGACTCGTTTCCCATCTCGAGTTTGCCTTGCTCAATCAGGAGGCTTGCGAGCAAAACCCAATTGTAAAACAATTTGAAAGCAATTTTTGCAGCAGCTTCATGATAAGAGACCGCACTGGTATCGGCAACGTTCGCTTTCAAACCACAGAGCACGGAAACAGTAATCTTGGCGAGGGGAGGGAGAGAAAACACACAGCACATGCCCACGTCGCTCCACTGGCTCCTGTCTGCTCTCCAGACCTGTGTTCCTCTTGAATTAACTGCTCGCGTGTTTCCCAAGACAGCCAGAGAAAGCTGTTCCTCCAAGGACAGACCCTCAGCTGGTGCGAATCAGCCTAGGTCGGCTGGCGTCTGGGCTGATTTACGCCACCGAGTTCAATGGAGCTACGTTGATTGACACCAGGTGAGGGTGTGACCCACTGATTTCAGTGGAACTGGATCAGCTGAGAATCTGCACCTGCAGCCCTGGAAGGAGATTACTTTGGGGGACTGCAATAAGGGACTAAGAGGGAGATGATATTTCGGAGCAGGCATAAACTTGAGCCTTTGAGCCCTGGTTCATTATTATTATTTTTATTTATTACCATTTGTATGGCAATGGCACTCAGTGACCCCAACCAGGATCAGAGCCCCATGGTGCTGGGCGCGTTAAACAAGGCAGGAAATGAGGAGAGTGTGGATGAGAGTTGCGAATGGTGCGGACAGAGAACAGAAGCCAGGGCTTGGAAATGTGATGGAGGAAGCAGCAGCTGTGGGAGTAGGACATGACTGGAGTGTGAGGATCTAGAGCAGTGGTTCTCAACCAACGGGTCACTTGCAGCATCAGCACACAGCTGCGGCCCGTGTGACATCTTCCAGGCCCTACAGGTAGTATATACATTGTGTGGATGTGGCCCACATAACACAGAGAAAGCTGCATATGTGGCCTACAGTGGTAAATAGGTTTAGAACCACTGATCTAGAGAGAAGGAGCAGTCAAAGGTGGCGCCCGTGTTACAGGACTGTGAGACCGGGAGGAAGGGGGGTTGCTAACAGTGACAGAGAAAAGGAACAATGGGGAGGAAGACTGTAGTAGGTGAAATGTTTTCAGCTAATACAGGGCCAAATCCAGGCCTGGTGTAACTCCACGTTGCTGGGGTGTCACCTGTTTATGCCAGGGCCCGGTTTGACCTACACGCTGTAAATCTGATGGGTGGAGTTTGCAAAGGGCATTGGGAAACATAGGAGCATTATAATTTTTTTGCCTCCATTTCTGGCAAACAGGGGACCTGAAGGGCCCCATGGCTAGGGCACTGGACTGGAACTCAGGCCATGAAGGTTCAGCAGTTGCCTGTTCCACAAACTCCCTATATGACCTTAGGCAAATCTCTTACTCTTTCTGTACCTCGATTCCCCATCTGTAAAATGGGGATAACGCGTCAAATGTCCCAGTGCAGCCGAGTGAGGCGCCGAAGTATGTAACTCATCTTTACAAAGGAAACTTAGGTCCTAAGCCACATTGACTTTCAGGGAGACTCAGGCACTATTGAAAATGTCACCCCAGAATGTTTCCATTGTTTGCTCAGACTGCAAGCTCTTTGGGGCGGGGGTTGTCTCTTCCCTCTGTGTGTCTGTGCAGTGCCCAGGGGACCCTGACCTCAGCTGGGCCTGGTACCTAAGTGCATAAAAAAGTGCAGACACCTAAGTGCATAAAAGATGCCTCAACATTGTTAATCCTCCCCACCTAGCTTTGAAATCAGGTAGAAATGGCCCCCAAGCTAACACCTCAGATACAAATGCCCCCAAAACTCTGGAAATGTTCTGAGTCAGACCCAAAAATTGCATCCAGATCAAGGCAACAGATATAAGAAGGACCATTCCTCTTCTAAGTCTGTGCTAAGATCATCGTTCCTGAACGGAATGAATAAAGATCATTTAATGCCTTTAAACTAGGCACATTTTCCTCCAAAGATGGCAGCAGATAATCCCAAGCGCTCTTGATTTAAATGACTGATTATGATGGAGATTAAAACATAATGCACTGCCCATAAAAGGGAACTGTTATCCGTGAATGAAAGGGTTTTTTTAGGGCAGGGCTGGGGTGCATCAGACCAGGAACTGTACAGAACTGAATGAACGGAGGGGAATTATCTTCTCGCTCAAGGAATGGGGATACATTGTGAGTAGATCAGGGGGTGCCCTGGCATAGAGGAAGCCTAAAAGTGAATGAAGAAAGACTGGGTTCCCCTGTCAGCTCAGTAATGGGGGATCCTATCGTTCTAGGTTAGGGGCTGCCTTGGCTTTAGAACTGAATGGACAAAGCGACCGAACTCCCCACTTGCCCTCTAGTGATAAATGGGGTCCTTTGGTGAGGAAAGGAATGACCATGAAGATTGACTCCAAAGAAAATGTGTGGGCACACGTGTGCACATGTATATATAGAGATAAATGTGTGCACGTGAATGCACATGTGTTCACATGTGTGCATGCGTGCTAGTTTGAATGGAGCAGGGAGCCCTTACAGAGTAGGCCTGGGATGCAGAGATGAGCTGAAGCTCACTCGCCCGTCCTGGCAGTCTGTCTCTGTGCTCAATGCCACCCTAAACTCTGCTTCAGCTGGTGACTCACCTCTTTAAATCTGCAAGGGGGAAACAGGGCACCAGCTGAGCAGAGTCAGTTAATTAAGTTGCAAAATCCACTATGGTTGCCGGATGATTCACTGAAGTTCCTCTTGACACACACACACCCATATGCAGGGTCCCAGCATTCAAATATCCATCACAGCAACAGTTTGCTCATGACATCTGATCCCATCAATCACATCCACCAAGGGACCTCATCAAGCCCTTCCCAAGACCAGGCATCATTAGAAATGCAACAGCAATGTTAAAAGACAGGCAGCCACAGGCCAACAGGGCCAGTGCCCGTCGAGTCACAGCAATATAACATCCTGCCCATCCTTCAAAGGAGAAGATGCACCAAAACTCCTTGATGATGAGTCTCCAGGTGCAACATCTGAGAGATGCCTTCACTTACTGATTCATCCAGCCTCAGAGGTGTGTAGTCTCTGGCTCAGGATCCCCTGACACCTTCTACATTAAATGTTATGGCCAAAAAATTCAGCTTTGACTGTCTAAAGCTAGGCACCCAATTTTGGAAAGATGGCCCCCTCTGTCTGACAGGAAAGCAGTGATCCATGGCTAGGACTGCTCAGTAGTTCTTCCTCTGAAAGTTATCTCTAGTCCCTGATAAACAGCATCTGGGAAAGCAGTTTAGTTTTTTTTCACTCAGAATCCCAACCTGAATGCAGGTCACTCTCCTTCATTTCCCCCTTGATCAGCATCCCCTAGGCACTTCCCCATTCACAGTGTATTTTCTTGTGTCCCAGCATACGTGTCACCTTTCATTGAGGCAAGGGGCCCTCCCCCTGATTGTTGTGGGCCAGAGCTCAATAGAGAAGGAGGAAATGAAATGGAAGAGACACTCATTCACTTCAGGGTAAATTCTTCGCCGGGTTCCACCAGCTCCCTGGCAGTCAATGGGACTGTACTGCTATAACTGAGAATGGAATTTGGCCTTTAGAGAGGAAGAGGTGGATGGACACTGAAATGACAGGCACCTTGGAGATAATAAAATTAGATGATAGATTAGATTCTCTGCATTCAGGCATGATGCATCAGCTGCTCTTCATATAGCTACATCACACTCTGCTACCCAGAATCTGAAATCTATAAGGGCACGCGTCATTTTCACCTGTGGATTGGACGTGGGCTTCAATCACATATGTGGCATGAGCTTTTTTTATTGCTAGTATTATTTGTGAGAAACTCAGACAATCAGGTTTGGCAAACGAGAGAAGAAAGCAAGGAGGCAAAGGACGTGCTCAGAGCCAGCTTTGAGGGCACTTGAGGTAGACGAGTGGCCCCAGTGAATCTGGGAACATCAGCCCCAATGGGGCAAGGAGCACTCACAGGAGTAAGTGTGTTTGCACATCCCTGCTTGCTAGTAACAATGAGGATGGTGCTCTGCAAGCATGTAGCCCTTTTCATCTGTGGTTCTCTATGCGCCTCACTAACAATAATTAATTAAGCCTCGGTGAGGAGAGAGGCCCTTGTGTTGGGCTCTTTCTTCTGAAGTGAAATCCTACAGCTCTCATTTGGTTAGTCCAAATCCCTGCTATACACACTCATGCCTGGCCCCAAAGGGGATGCTAATCCAGCCTCACTTTGGGGCTCCTGAAACCCAAAGGCTGGCCTTGCTTATAATAACTCTCTAAATATTTACAGAAGCTTTGTGGCTGGCCAGGACCCTGCTTGTCCTTTAGAAATGAGACACATGATCCTTGGAGATATGGTTACATGTCTTTGATTGCTGAATGCTTTGTGGGTTAGTTTCAATCCACCGTCTATCCCTAGCTACCGCGCAGTGTGCACGCAAGCACCAGGCAGCATGGTAAAAGGTGTGATGTTCCGTGTTTAGACCCTGTCTGGGGATTGGCAAGAAGAGGGTGAATTCCTTTTTCTGAGCAGCGGGAAGAACACAGCCCCATGCCCTCAGAGCAGGGACTGGCAGGAGAGCAGTACTCGGCCTGGGTGTACACTAGGAGTCAAATCCTTTCTCAATTCTTACTTGCGCAAAGCCTTCATTGAAGACAATGGGTCAGTTCCTGAGAGGTGCTAAGCACCTCCAAGCCCACCAAAGTCAATAGGACTGGAAGGGATCAGCTCATCTTGAGATCTGTCCCACTGGGAGTTTTCCCTGAGTAAGGCAACAGTTATCTCTATAGATTTCAAGCTTTGGTCCAACAAGGAGGTGCCCTGGGGTGCTGAGACGGCAGGCCTTTGGTGGGAGAAGACCTGGAAGGAGTGAACTGTTATCTCAGGGGGGGTGGGGGGAATTTCTTTCTCTTCTACTTGAAGCAGGGCAATTTTCAGACTCTGTTTAAAAACTGACCATGGGCTAGACCTTGGAGTCATTCCTCAGATTTCACTTGCTCCTCACCCTGGCGAAACTCCCACTGATTTCATGAAAGCTGGGCCAGGCCATGAGGAAAAATCTGAGGAAAAATGTAGCCCTCCATAGGGGATATGGTGGGCCAGATCTTCAGCCGTAAAGCAGTGTAACGGTATTACTATAGAAATCAGGGAAAGTTAGGGGTGGAAGAGACCTCAAGAGGTCAGCTAGTCCAGTCGCCCTGCCCCCTTGCTGAGGCTACATTAAGTATACCTAGACCACCTCTGAGAGCTCCCTAGATATCAATGGAGTTGCATCGGTTTACGCTAGCTGGGGATCTGGCCTGGCTGGTTGACTTTCCCAGGGCTACGAAACCAGGCTAATGGGAGCCTTTGTGTCTTCTTAGCTTAAAGCAAAGCAACATGACCAAGTGCGAAAGGCACCGGATTGGGACCTGCGTTCTATTCCCAGTTCTGCCACTGCCCTGCTGCGGAATCATGGGCGAGTCACTTCCTTTCCCTGTGCTTCCGTTTCACTTCCCACCCTTTGTCTGCCTTGTCTACATAGACTGCAAGCATTTTATGGCAGGGGTTGTCTCTTACTATGTGCTTGTACAGCACCTAGGGGGCCCTGATCTCAGTCTGAGCCACTAGGCCCTACCCTAATAACAAGAATAATAATAAATCCTGCCTGGGAAGTTTTGGGGTTATTTTGACTAGGCTCCCAAGAGCTGGGTACCTCAGTTAAATGCACTTTGGGGCCCTAACCCAACTGGGTGGCTCATGGGACTGGAATTTGTTTTGCGGGGTTTGACGCTCCAAACCCACAGAAATGGACCCTACTGAAGAGACAAAATATTTCTAAAGCTCCTGCCCATGGGCTGCTTCCAAGTGCTGAGCGGCAATATGCACAAGACAAACTGCACACCTATTAGCACCGCATCAATATCATTTAAAGCCCCATTCTGAGGAGGGCCTGGCAGCTCAGTTAATGCACTTAATTTCTCTGTGACTCAGAATGGATGTAAATAATTGTGCCGCGCTGGCCCTTCCTGCTCCATCCTCTCCAGCCGAACGGATTATCTCTCGTTCTTTCCTCAGATTTGACTTCGGGATGCCATAAACTTCATTTATGGCCTTTGACTGTTCAAAAGGCCAATTGTATAATGTACCATAAATGAGATTTTAATACTTGGTGGGAGATTAGCGCAGCTCTGTTGTTTTAAAACAGCCGGTTTTCCCACGAGACAGTAATCCCTCGATCATGTGATTTGTTCCTGGGTTCAGGAGGATGACACAAATTGACCTGCCATAGACTTAATTTAGGAGATTCTGTGCTCTGGCCTGCTTTGCCCTTTCTACTTCAGGTTTTTGCCCGTGAGGCTGCTCCCTTTCCTAAGCCTTTGGTATGTAGGGAATTACAGCGAAAAAACCAAGGGCTTGCTAGCAGAGCCTGGATACTGGTTTAGAGGAGGTTGCCATTTTGTAGGTAGTGTAAATAGCATTGTTTATGGCTTTCTCTTGTCTTGGGACAGAGACACCATTCATCTCAAAGGGCAGCTCCTCCATTCAGCATCAACTCCATGATTCAGCACCAGGGACAGCTCTAGTTAAGGGATGCGCTACCGAAGCTGGGCCGCGTTTTTCCTAAGATGGGTGCCGATAAATGGGTTCAGTTCCAGATTTGCCAGTCTTCTCATATGTCCTTGTCATAAACATGCCCTGCAGCGAAGGCTTGGAAACTTTAAATGGAGCAATAATCTCCCTCCGAGAAAGATGCGCGGAGGTCCCGCTGCACGTCAAAAACTGGTGGGAAACGCTGCAAAGACAGATTGCAGACTCACTGCGTCACAGCTCTGGGGAAACCCTCCCTGCAGAGAGAAGTTGAAGGATCAGAGCTGCACTCCAAGGAATGTAGAGGTTGGGAAATTAGCAAAACTGAGTCTGGGGAACAGACTGTATGGAAGGGAGAGAAAATCTATCATGAATTAATCACAATAGGGCATCTTTCCTCAGTCTTCTGTAAAACTCCAGTGTGATAATTTAATGGTGAGAATATCCTCTAATGAGCTTTGAGGAAACTGCAGGCTTCTTAATGGGCTTCTTAATGAAGAATCATTTAGGCTTTTATTAACACTGAGGAAAAACACATGGTGTTTGGTAGCTATTTGGAGCTAGATGAACATGAATAATTGCTTCAAATGTTCAAACACAAACTCTCTAATGGGCCCCTATGCAGTGCTTTGAGGGATATCACAATTTGGGTCTTCGGAAAATGTATCTGGAATGAAGACTTGTTCTGGGTACCCAAATCAAATTTCCAATGCAAGAAGCATCATGACAAGTGCCGTCAACACCATATGTTCCCCAGATGTTCTAGCAGCTGAAGAACCAATGGAAAGATGCAAGATGATCTCAGCTTTGAGTCATGCTCTGAGGCATTTTCACACTTGCATGTTTGTTCTAGGTTCAATTGATCCCTGCCAAGACCAGTTGTCACTGATTCACTCTACTTTCTAGATCACGTATTGTCTATTACCTGTTTAGGTTTTTTAAAAAGGTCTTCTTGTTTAAGGCCTGATCCAATGCCCATTCACTGAGTGGGAAGACTCCCACTGACTTCAATGGGCCTTGTTGTGTTGCATTGTCACTAAGGCTTTGAGAATTTCAGATTCATATCTTCTGCAGGGAGAGTAGGCAGTTTAGGTCAGATATGCATCCATACAGGGAAGGGGAGAATACAAAGTCATGACACATCAGTCCAGATGGAGATGAAGTCGGGGTGAGTGTGACCCACTGTAAATTCTTGCTGCTTTGGAAGTGCTATTAAGTTGCTTCTGAGCTAATATTATAGAATCCACCCTGAGTAATGGAATGGCTGTTGCATCTGTGCCACAAGCTTTAATATCTTTAAGAAAGCTTGAGTTACTAAACCCGAGAGCGTCACACTGCATGGCTATATGGGATATTAGCCACTGATGATGCAGTTGCAACCAGGGAGCCTTCACTGCCTATGGACCTGTGCTTCGAATGCCATGAGCTCCTGGGAAACCTGTCTGCACAGATAGGAGAATGGCGTCAAAGAGAGCTAATCTCATCCAGGATACTAGTGAGCACTAAGTTACAGGAGGGGGAGAGAGCTTGAGAGGCAAAGAAAATGGTGAAACTGGGGCCAGGAGATGTCTCTTTCTCTCCTCCTAATTTTGCTGCAGGGTTTTCCCCCAACTTCTGCCAATTTCTCTCCCTCCAGGCCTATTAACACAATTCCCTAAGGCAGCTCCAAGCAATATCCATCTCTCTCTCCCGGCATGGCCGTACACCCGCCTCCATCGCTGAGAGTGACTATGGGGCAAGCGCATTAAAGATGAAGGCAGGAGCTGCACTCTGAACTCTGCTCTGTGTCCTCCGGAGATTCTGCCACTTTCAATAAGGAATTGGACAGCGAAGGGCTGCCTGGACATCAGGCCCCTAGATCTGTGTATTGTGCAGATCAGTCACGGGAACATGGGGGGGTCGAGCAGCTGCTTCCTGACCCCATGGCCCCATTCAGACAGAGACGGAGCTGAGCATGTCCCCAGGGTGCTGCAGCTGTGAGGGGGAGGGTTGTTGCTACATAGCTGCCTTTCCCCTCTGTCTGGTCCACCACCCTTTTCCCTATAAATTCCACACTGTCTCCTCCCACGTGGTGCAAGGGAGACCAAGGAGATGTAGCTATCAGCACAGAACAGCCCCGGAGCGACATGGCAAACCCCTCTCAGCACTGTACGAAGGAATCCAGCATCACCACAAACTCCTCAGGGCTAACCTACACTCCTGTGCAGAGGGACAGCACGAAGTCTAGGTCTCAGTTGAGCCCCCAGGCTTAAGTGGGACATAACGATAGGGATGAGCACTCAGGAGATCTGTGTTCTATCCACAGCAGTCTAGTGACCTGCTCTGTGCCCTTGGGCAAGGTATTTCCCCTGTTTCCCCTCTCACCCTTTGTCTTTGTGTTTCTACTGCACCCAGCACAATGGGGACTCTGTTACTACTAATAAAATCATAAGGCTCTTACTCAGGTATTTCTGACCGTCCTTATGCACCAAGCTCTTATTGACTTGAGCGGGAGCTTTGCCTGAGTAGAAACTGAATACGGGACCTCGAGATCTGGCCCTGAGAGACCACTAGTTGGGAAGACAGAAATAAGCATGAAATTACTGTCTTAATCTAGCCGATGCTTACTGTGCAATCAGAGGACCAGCAGTTACCATACAATTATGGAGTTAATTAAATGGGTATCTGGACCCTCAAACATAAAACACTACCAGAGGCATCTGCTGAGAATTAGATCCCAGAGAAATAAATGACACTAAGGAGGGGGAATGGCAAATAGCTATTCTAGGTAAGTAATGAAAGGACGTTCATCATTCTCTTTCTGATGTAGCCATTTGCAGAATGCCAGGAGTTGAACTGCTGTTTAATTTCGAAGAGCTCTACTTCAGCACAGTGGGGGGCGGGGGGCCTTTTGCCAAATTCAATAGAATTAGTCAATAATATTTCATTAATACAGAGGCAATATCACAAGCTTTTGAAGTGTGGACACCGTAATCACAATTTATTTTCAAGCTGGATTTATTCTCCCTGTACAGCCAGCAGTAAAATAAATGGCAACATTAAAATGATAATTAATTTCTAAGCCTGAAATTTTAGTAGTGGCCAGGAAAAGGGAGATTACTTTAAGGAGGAATTTTCTAGGGATGTATTATACGCAGGTGGCTTTATTTCGCTCTCAATTAAAGGCTTAGTCCACTGGGCCTGAATTACCATGGTTTTGCTCCTGGTCCGCTCCAAGTTTGTGTTGGGCTACTCCAGTGCCCAGTGGAGTTACACAGCCTTAAAACTTGAGTTACTCAGGAGTCAGCCAGGCTCTTTGACTTCACCTGAATTATTCCTACTTTATAAAAGTGTGAACGCAGAACTAGCGCAGCGGGCCAAATCCTCAGTTGATCCCAATCAGCATGACCAATTTACACCAGCTGGACATGTATGTTTATGTACGGGATCGCTGCAGGTAAATGCCCCCAAGCATAAGGGCCTCATCCACCCCCAGCTGCCATTCCTTGAGTCCTTATCCTCTCTTTTGCCATGATGCCTACAAAAGACTTGACCATGGTTAGGCTGCTGGTGTGTTGTGACCACTGCCTATCATGCTGATGAATATGGTCTCACATATTCCTTGTACTGTCCCGTCGGTCTCTCTGTAGCCATATGCTGTCTCTTGTCTCCTACTTAGGTTGTGAGCTCTTTGGGGCAGGGACTTCTTTTTGTTCTGGATTGTATGGAACCCAGTACAATGGGGTCCTGGGCCATGACTGTAACTCCTAGGTGCTCCAGTACTACCAATAATAAATAACAATGCAGTCAAAGCAGAGTGACTGGGCACCCCTCTATTCTGGCCATCTGGGGCCCACACCTCCTCCCCATACAGATCACCCATCCCAGAGGAGGAGTCACACATTGCTGTCACTAGCAAACAGCATGCATGTGGCTGGGCTGGCATGCCCCACTGCATGTCTCTCCTCTGCCTGCCAGGTGGCGTCTGAAGCTTTGTGGGGAGTGGGAATCCCGAATCAGAGTAAAGAATTTGTTCTCCACATTTGCCATCAAGTTTTCCTAGGTGGTGGCCCGGAGCACTGGGCATCCTGAATCAGGTCCTAGGACTTCAGTGGACTTAAAGAAGGCTCATGTGATCAAGAAGTGTCCATGCTGCTATCCCTTAGCTGATCAGTGAATCATTGCCCCGGCCGGTAGTCCCAAATGCATGAGATCTCTCTGCTGGTGCATTGCCCTCTGTATTCCGGGGCTACATGTGCTGTAATAGAGGGTTTGGGCTGAAGAGTCCATTGGGTATCCCTTAAAAGCCGGTGAAAGGTTAACGTTCCTAAGATCTGTGAATTGGGTGACTCCAGGGATCAGTAATGAGGTGCAAAGTCTTGCACTGTTGTTCAGTGTTCTGAATCTAACTCAGGCTGGAAGCAACTGAGGGTTGTAATCAGCTGGTGGAAATTTGGGGGCCTGTGTGAAACAAGTATGGTGGGTCTCATGCAGTTCCTAGTGGACTGGGATCCACAGCTCAGAAACCCCATGACAGCTGCCATGAACTGGCAACTTTCTTGGCAGTCTCACCAGAGTGGTCAAGGACTCAGTGGGCCATGGTAAGGGTCAAGGACATAGCACAACGGAGTGGTGCATGGGCGTAGTCGGCTGGTGCTTTACCTGTTCTGTAGATGAACAGAGGCCTTCAGTCGCCAGGGCTATCAACCCATCACCTTCCTCCCAGGCCCCATCGCTTCTGTATTCTCTTTGCCCCTTATACTTCCCCCATGTCTTTGCCAGTCCCTAGGGAACCACCTCTTCCAGAGCCATCAGGAGTCACTCAGACCTATGTGGGAAAGTATGAAAATAGAAGGGAAAACTATTGAGAGGAGGAGAAACACTAGCTTGCAAATTCCCTGTGATTCTTTTTCCCTTCTGCTAAATTTCTCCCTGCAAACAGTGACCCACAAGTCAGCTGCTTTCAGTGCTGGAGGGTCCGGGCTCCCATCATGTCATAATTCAACTCCCAAGCACCACAACGCTGCAGTTTTCTTCCTTCCTTTCGTAGTTGGTTCACATCCTCTGCTGTCTGTGGCGATGGACCCGCAGCCCTCCTGCCTTCCTTCAGCAAGCCAGCTTCTGGGAAATTAAACTCAGGACACCATCCCGGAATGACTCTCTGAGCAAGAAGCTGCTGATGTCAGGGGCAGCCAAGGGTTCCCCTTTGTTAATTACTCTGAACTGCTGCGATCTCCAGTAAGGGATGGAGCCACCCAGCAGGAGATGTCCAGGCTACTCCAGTGTGTCTGTGATGTGTCCCGCAGATGGAATCTACAGCAGAGGAAGAGGTGGAGGAGGAGTTCAGTTCCTGATGGAAAGGCCCAAGATGGGCTGATTATTTTCTTCTCTTCCTGCTGGGGGTGAAGATGCGCTTGGCGCCTTCCCTGGGTGCTCAGAGCAGGAATGCCCACTTGCCAAGGCCCTTTTTGAGTTCAGGACCAGTGGAGCTCCCCAGGCCTAGGGAGTGAGCTCCGCAGTACCGCCCAGTGCAAGAGGCTGTGGGTAAATGAGGCAGCACATGCCCAAGCCAGGTCAGAATCAGACCCATCAGCATTCTGCTCCCAGCTCTGTCCCTAGCTCACTGCCTGGCCTTGGGCAAGCCTCTTAGCCCTGGATCTGGGGTGCCCTGGCCTGGGGCCCAGTGGGAAGCACAGGCTGAGGTACTGCCGTGGCAATGCGAGTTGAGTCTCGGTGTGAGCATGAGTAGGGTGCACTGAGCAGCAGCAAGTTCCAACCCCCTTGGGCACCCACTCCCTTGCTGACAAGAGCACTGGATAAAAGAGGGACCAGGAGCTGGGCTGAGGAGACATGGTCTTATACAGGATCCTCTTCGCATCAAGGAGATGCTCAGCTCTGCGTTCCCTTCTCTGGCCTCACCCTAGACATGGGTAGGGCAACTGGGCAGTGGAGCGCTCATTAATGTGCCTTGTGCTCTCTTAGTGCAGGATCAGGCTCTCACATCCTCCTGAGCAATGCAGGATCAGGTCCCCTGTGGTCGCCCTTTGATGCAGGACTGAGCCCCCCGCACGCCCCGTCCTGCTCAGCATTTTTTTTACCTTCCACTCGGGTGCCCCCAAGCCTCCTTCACTGCAGTGCTCAGCCCTGCCACACCTCCCCGGTCCCACCACTCACAGCTGTCACGCAGCATCCCAAAACCCTGCATCCCCCTCTCCCCCTGTCAGCACAGCTGCCCCCTCCCTGGGGTCAGCCCTCGCTTTAATGTAGTTGCATGTGTTAAAGTAATTAGACATTCCCCCCCGAAGCAGATCCCTTCGACACAGGCAGGTTCCCCATCCTAGGGGGAGTAATTTATGGAAATAGGGAAGGTGTTTTAAATTATTCAATATAAATGTAAATAGGAGAAAGGGTTCCTTTGAATAAATTGTGTTATTTATGCACAGCCCTGGAAAAATGGGCAGCGGGTTGGGAGCCGCTCACAAATCAGAGGCATTTGTTTCCCCGCCATAGGATGCAAACAACGTAAATATGCTCTACATTTTAGAAAGAGGCTTTGAACTCTTAAAGCAAAATTCCCAGCCCCTGTTTCCCATTTAAAGAGAGAGTTCATAAAGGGTCTACTTCAATCTGAAACCCTAGAATACTAGGGTGATGAGGACCAAACAGAAAGGAGTCTGTAAGGAAGAAAGAAAGAAAGATGGCTAGATAGATTTAAAGGGAAGAACTGGGGCTGATTAGGTCTCTGTATCCCCACACGATCTCCTAGAGGAATGTCTCCCAGCCTCAGTTTCCCAGTGAAACAAGCGTACAGTGGTGACTACGTGTGTATTACGTGGATGTTCTCTAGGGACAACAACAAAAAGTGTCAACGTCAGCACTGGAGTTGGCTGAATTATTCATAGCAAATGAATTAGCATGTTTTTGCTGTTGCTCTGCCTGTGGTTTTCTGGGGTGCAAGCCCAAGTCCGGTGAGTTAGTGTCATTCGGAATGACTGGCAGGGTGGCGTGGGCTGCACGTTTCCCAGCCTGCGGGATGCTCACCAACTTTTGGCTTTGCATACGCATGTCCCTGCTCTGCAAACAGAGGCCCGTCTCACACATCAGTGGCCACTTCAAAAAACCCGCTTGCCTGAATGCGCATGAACAAGGGAGCAGGGCAAGGAGCAACAGGCCCCAATTTCAACAGCGGTTCAGCAACACTGATGGGCATCATTCAGCTAGCTGTAGCGGGATGCCTGTTCTAGGTAGCCCAGTCCTGGTCCATCATTCCTTCTCTGAGTCTGTCCTTTAGATGGTAAGCTCCCGGGGGAGGGACTGGCTTTTTATTGGCGTCTTGAGCAGTAAAGTCCACATCATCAGTGCTTAGTGCACAACAACAATCCCAAGGGATCTGTCTCCCACCTTTCTCCCTGAGCATGTGCAAAGGGGTATCATCAGGGGCAGGTTCCCTATGGATTATTTAGTGTCTCTCCCCCAGCCTCCATTTAAAGGTGGCTCAGTGGCTGTGGGGTTCTAATGAGGCCTCCATAATTCTCAAAGTTAAAATGTGCTTGGTAAACAACCCCAGAAACCCTGCACCCGGCTTCCCCCGTCTCCATCTTCTCTCCCCATCCCAGTGAGATTTCATCGCCTGGTGCCACTTTAAGTTCCTTGTTCTTCTTGCCTCAGACCAGCTGCCCCGTTGCACCAAGTTATGCATATCCACAAACGCACCCACACGGGGCCTCCCTGTCCCGCTTCCTGCCCCAGCTCAGAGCCCAAAGAAGAGGAGATGGGCAATCTTGAGTGAAATGGCATCAAAGCCTTTGTGCTCCCGTGACTCCGCACGAGGAAAGCTCAACCCTGCTGAGCTCTGGGGCCATGCAGCCTATGAAAGGTGGGGTGGACACTGCAAGAAAGGGCAAAACGCCAGCTGCAAAATCCCCTCCCACCCCGATCCTCTCCCCTAACTGCCCGTGGGCTGCAGCAGGCACAAGCAGTGCATGAGCAAAGCAGCCTGCGGCTCTCTTGACATACATGCCTGGAGCTGTGGGCGCATCACCGCCCCTGGGTGCTTTGCCATAGGTAGAGAGCCTGGTGCACCCTCATTGTCATAGGGGACAGCAGCAGAGAGGCCAGGAACAAGCTCCCGGTGGATGTGAGTGGCAGATCTGCAGGGTCACAGTCAGGAAGAAGAACAAGGAGGAAGAACATTGAGGAGGATGGAGAAAAGGACCCCTGGGACAGTGGCTCCTGCACCAAGCCAAAGCTCTCTGAATCTATCCATCCCCACACGCCTCTGTCTCTCTCGCTGGGCATCGGCTAGCGTTTCTACTTCACATCTAAGGGCTCAAGTTAAACTCAGATTCAAAAGCCTGAGAGTTTTTCCACCTTTGTTTTTAAGGGTTTTCTCCCCACCTCTCCCCTGCCACCTCCTCAAATTTTGGAACGTTCCCAAGGAATTTGACTTTAAAAATCCCCCTGGAAACGGCCCCCAGCCTCTAATGCTCCCGCTGGGTAAGCAACCCCCTGTATGCCAGCCTACGGGGCAGCTGATTTCCATCCAACCCCACCTCAGGCATAGGACATCTCGGCATCAAGTTGGGTTAAAGCAACAAGTCATCTGGAATCAATTTCACGGCTCTTGCCCCCGATAAACCGCCAAGCAGGATGGGATCGCACTGATCCACGGGTCTCACGGCTTTGCATATCTCCAGGATGTATCACCCATCAAACAGGGTGCCCAAAGCTAGCAAGTCAGGAGCTGCTCCCTTTAGACCCCTTTGCCGGCAGTATCTCGGGCACTCGCTGTGCAGGCAGGGGGGTTTCTCTTTAAAGTGCAGGCTGCGGTACATAGGCAGACAGGAGAAAGAGACCCGGGAGTGACAGAGGTGTGCGTGCCAGAGAGGAAGGGGCTGTGAGCAGGGACCTCTCTGAGTCCCACAGCTGAGGGCAGTATCCACACAGCAGCAGTGACTCCTCTCACCATGCACACAGGATGGGGACCTTCACAATCACATGCATCCGCAAACACATGCACAACATAAGCACAAACACAACACATGTGCAAAAGCACACACACTGGAACACACACACACTTGCATAAAGTGGATACACAACACTGGCACGCGGGGCAGACAGGCATGCAACACACTTGTGTCTGCACACACTTGTGAAAATGCAGCCAGGCACTTACAGATATTCACACAAACGCCCCCTTACAAGCACGCTTGGATGCGGAAACACCCACCTGCAAACAGACATACTGTCACACGCATGCCCATGTTGACCATAGATGTGTGTGCACCTGTGTGGCACACAAACACATACGTGTGTACAGAGAGGAAAAAGACCACTGCACCCCAAACTAGTGATGCCTCAAGTCCTTTTCTCTCTATTAAAGGCTAGTGCACACTCATCCACCCTTCACACCCTGCCTGCCCCAGCAGCGGGAGATACTCAGACCGCCACAAGCTTCTGGGCTCCATCTCCCCAGAGTCTTAGCAGCTTGGCCAACTCAACTTCAGACTCAACTTGCACTGCAAGGGGGGTACCCCACAGCCACAGATTCCTCTCTGCAGCTTTCAGTCCTCTGGATGGTCCATGTCCGGTTGCATTTGGAACAGCGCGGGGTTTTTACAGTGGGGTCTACGATGACTTCCTGGCGGGACTATGCAGCTGGTGTTCTATTTTTAGGCTGGAGCGACTGAAGCGTCTATGAGGCATAGGCCAGGCTCTGGAATATCTCTGCCTGCCTAGGCATTGTCCTGCCTCGGAGGGCTACACAGTGAGGAATGGGCCAGAGAAAATCTCTCTGACCTCACACACTGCAGTCAAATCAGCTGTAGCTGGCATCCAGGTAGCCGGAACAACCTGTCTCTTCTTAGACAGTGCTCGAAGGTCTGCAAGTGAAGTACATTCATAGCGGAAACACGGCTGAGCCAGCACCGTGCTCCCCTTCCCTGCTGTCCAAACCTTCCACCAAGAGACCATGGAGCGGCCGCTCGAAGGCTGCGCGTCACTGAGCAATGCAGATCCTTGCGCCGTGCAGTGGAATCGAGAGCCCAAATGGAGCTTTCCGAGCTATGGCCTCAAATCCTCTTTCTCTTGATCGAAACTCCAGGGCCCTAGTGCCAGGAGTCACCCGCCCAGCCCTGAATGCAATAGGATCTAGCTCTGGCGCATTAACACCAGGAACTATAAATCCACAGCCAAATTCTATCTTGGCTTACACTCCCTGCCCTCCCATTGACCTCACCGGAGGACGGTGAGTCAGCACAGAATTTGGACCAGCACATTAGCATGCTTGGCTTAACTAAAACCCACGGCAGCGCCCTCTACCCAAGGAATGGGTGGCAGCTCGGTATAGCACCTGTAGGAGGGCTGTTATCTTACGGAATAGGTTTCATTTTATAATAATGTTCACACCATGTTCGTCTGACATCAGGATTCAAACCTCAGGAGCTGCGGTAGGAGCGGAGGGTGTGGAAAGACAGAAAGAGCCTGCGATGGAGCGGCAGCATCAGAGGAGCGGGGGGAGAACGCAATGCAGTTAAGATGAATGAAAGCAGAACCCTGTATGTTATGCAAGCATCTTTTCCTCTCGCTAACCCTAACCCTCTGGTGCGTTATCAAAAGCCCTCTGTACCAGCCAGAGGCAGAGGTGGAAGCAGCGACTCTAGCATTACCTTGACTGGGACATGGGGATGTGTCCCTGGTCCCTCAACTCAGCAGCAAAGTGATTCTTGACAGCCCACCAATACTAAGCACCGATTCTAGGAATCCCATCATGCCTCAGGGCTATCCCATAATTCCAGGATAATGCTGTGTTTCTTAAAGATCCCCAGGCACTTTTTTGCAAAACTCAGGGATGCGAAACCTGGCATCCTCCTTCCGTTCCCCACCACCACCACCACCACCACCACTGTTTTAGCAGGGTGTGGTGTTTTTCATTTCCTCCTTCCAGAAGATACAGCATTTATTTTCCCTTGGCTTAAAACAAACAAAAGAAAATATTTCTTCACACAATGCACAGTCAACCTGTGGAACTCTTTGCCAGAGGATGTTGTGAAGGCCAAGACTATAACAGAATTCAAAAAAGAACTAGATAAATTCATGGAGGATATGTCTATCAATGGCTATTAGCCAGGATGAGCAGGAATGGTGTCCCTAGCCTCTGTTTGCCAGAAGCTGGGAATGGGCAATAGGGGATGGATCACTTGATGATTACCTGTTTTGTTCATTTCCTCTGACATTGGCCACTGTTGGATGACAGGATACTGGGCTAGATGGACCTTTAGTCTGACCCTGTATGGCCATTTGTTCTTATGTTCCTGCCCTCCATAGTCACGTACTGTTGTTATATGCCGTTAAACAGCTGCATGTTCCATCCCAAAGGTGGCTGCATATCAGTGCTGGATGGAACAATCTCCACACAAAACTCTGTAAAGGTCTTCAGCGTCCATCAGCACAGACCCAGCTGCAGTTTCAACCCTTCCTTCTCACTCCCAGCTCATGTTTAGAGTGATCAGCATCCAGAGGTCTGAGTGGCAGATTGTGTGTCAGGACTCCTGGGTTCCCCCTCCTAGCTCTGATGGAGGATCTCTGAGTGATCTTAGTGAAGCCACTGAAATGTTCCACTTTCTCTCTGGGTCAAACCTGGGGAATACTAACTTTCCACACAAGAGGGGAGGAGGGATTCAGGCTTACGGCACACAGGCTTGGGATCTTCAAAGGGAAGAGAAAGGCAAGGGATTGTGTTGGCTTACCAGATTCCCCCAAGGCCGCTCATTTGCACAGGCAGAATCATTACAATTGGAAGTTAGCTTATTATTGCTGCCTCAGTCACCTGCTGAACTGGTAGAAGAGGATGTGGGGAGGGAGGGAATTTATTTTCCCCTGGCCTGATGATAACACTGGGAGCCAACCCCCTCGCCAGAGCCATGGCCACTTTCCCCAATTAAGACTGACTGGGTGCCATCCGCCTCCTCCTCACACTTAATCACAAAGCCCCCATGAGCGGACGTAATAGGCCATCTGTCAGTTAAAGCTGCAACTGGCAACCTGTGGGATCCCGGTTGCTGGACCACATTTCGGGGTTGGGGGGAGGAGCGTGATTATCAATGGTAGCGGGGAACGGAGCATGCACCAGCTTTGCTGCTGTTTGATTAGCAGGTTGCGTCGCCTTAGGGGACTGGGTGCATGAAAAATTCAAGAGACAAAATGTGTGTGTGACTTGATAAACATCATTACAGGGGAAAGGCCTGTTTATACAAGCGTTAAAAGTACCACAAGGCCCTGCCTTCCTTCGAGAGCGGAGTGCCAGCGAGGCACAGAGGAGAACACTAGGAAGCAACTCCCGGCCAACATAAATCCAAAGAGCCCATTCTGTCACTCAGGCATCTCTACTCTGGCCCCAGGGCTTTGGGTAATGGACACAGACTTTTTCCCATTTGGATCTTTTTTTCATAATGGTGGTTTTGTGTGTGTGTGTGTGCGAGACGTGACATGAAAAACGCCTTTCTTCACATAAAATCACATTAAAAACGATTAAAAATGTTATGAAATGGTAACACGTACACAGAAGGACCTGACTATAAAGCAAAACACTTCTTAAGCGAACGTTAAAAACGGATCACTAAAGCCTCGTCCTCACCAAGTGCACTCAAAATATTGTCCACACACCAAATCAACCAGAACATGTCCAACTTACAAGTCCATTTATAAAAGGTGAAGCCTGGCTGGGACATCAGGAACCAGTGAGGGGTCCGAGATTATCTTCATCCTCTTAATCTCCCTTAGGCTCCACCAGATTGGAAGAACGAGCTGCTCTCGTAACATTCTTCCCATTCCCGAAGGAGAGAGGTTTAGTGGGAGCTGCTACCATATCGATTTCCCCCAAAGCGCCAGACGGTGCAGCCCCAGCCCTGGAGCATGCAGGATTGGGGGCTTAAGGACTCACCATTCCAGTACTGTGCTGGGAGCTCCCACCCAATGCTCCCTTCTCAGGGCACACAGCTCCATCCGCAGCCCCGGCCAGCAGCTCAGGGGCTATCGAAGTCTTAGCCCTTTTAGACATAGTCCCGCATCAGTCCGTCTCATTGGTCTGTTCTTCACCCCCATCTCTAGAACTTGTCTCTGCTTCTTCCGCAGGGAAGTGCTCCTCAGAATCCAGGACTTGCTTCTATCCAGGTGCAAGTGATGGGTCACAACCCTAACAGAGGACAACAGCAGACCATACACCGCAATGGGGGGGATAGAATCTGGCAGTGCAGATGCAGGCTCTTGTCTTCTGCTGGTCCCTGGATGTCCCAGCCCCCTCCCCACTATCCTGGAGTCCCATATTGATGGGGGGGTGCACATCACATGCATCCATTTAGCGTAATGCTCACTGCTATAGGAATTCAGCCCAATGAGCACTGGGTTGGCCAGGCTTCCAGGGAGAATTGTTTTCCCCCTTGTCCCAGAAGAGCAGATAGAGAACACCACAAGGTAACAAACAAATATCCTCCAGCTAGAAGTTCCTCACCCAGCCCACAGCCTGTTCCAAGATAATCTATCCCCATCTGTTGCTGTAATGGAGCCTGATGCATCTCCAATTAAACTCAGTGGAAGGACTCCCATTGCTGGGAATGGGACATGGATCAGGTCCCTGGTGCCTCCCGGGAACACTTGTGTGAGCATGAGTTGCTATTAACTCTTTGTTTTCCTGAAACAAGATACAGCCTCTTTGTGCCATTCCAGATGAGTAAAGTACTCCTGGGAGATGTAGTCTGATCAGGGAGCCCAGCCCATAAAGGAGAATGTGAGCACAAGCACTTGAACTACAACTCCCATGAGGCACCATGGTGGCATTTCAGAACTGAAATATCTTGGGTTTTAATTTTTCCACAGAAAATGCAAAGTTTTCCAAGAAAATTTCTTCAAAAGTCTTTTTTTTTTTTTTTTTGAGAAATTTTCCACTCAAAAAAAAATAGTTCTGGTAACAACCCCCCTATATGAGTTGTCAGCACAAACCTCTGCCACATGACCCAAAGGAGTAACTCCATCAGCTTCTAGCAGTAGTAGGTTACTATTCTCTAGCAGACAGGCTATTAGAGGGAGAAGTGGCACATACCTTGCCAGTCTGTTACAAGGGAAAGCCCATTTATTAATTTTTATTATTGCTTACTGTTTGTATTTATTTTCTTAAATACAAAAAACCCTGATAAAACATGCTCACATATAAATAGAAAACAATATTCATAAGGATGAATACCTGACAAAGAACAACAATACAGATATAATCATTCATAATCAACAATTAGTAACCAGTAAACGGAATGTATTTACAAATAAAATTACAGCATATTGCAGCACAAATACCAACCAATGTCTCCTCAAGTGTCTTAGAGCTGATATCTAATAGACTCTAAGGGGACCCAGGGTCTTTAGCATTTATATAGCACTATTGTGCAGTCAAAGAACTGTGCAGATATTAACTAGTTCATCCTTACAGCTTCCCCGGGAGGCAGAAAAGGATGATGCTGTTATCTTTGTACATTATTACTAGTTATTTGTATTATAATAGCGCATAGAAGCCCCAATCAAGATCAGGGACCCACTGTGACAGTCACTGAACAGCCAAAGAGTAAGGATACAGTCCCTGCTCCAAAGGGCTTGCAGTCTAAACAGACAAGAGGTGGGAGAGAAAGAGGCACAGCGAAGGGCGAGTGGCTTACGAAAGGTCACAGAGCAAGTCAGGGTCAGAGCTGGGAATAGAACCCAGGTCTCCTGAGTCCCAGTCTTTAGTGCCCTATCTGCTGCCTCTCTACAGCTGGGGAAACTGAGGCATGGGCCTGTTTCTCCATTCACCCCAGTGTAACGTGACATCAGGCTCAGAGCAATTTGGGATTAGAATTCAAGACTGCCCAGCTCCCAGCATAGTACTCATTCCACTAGGCAGCACTGCTGCTTGAGGTGCCAGGCTAAGGACTGAGTGAAGATGGCAGGACTGGTCCCTGTCATGTGCTATGTATCATTGGGCAGGCACATATGGACGGTTGTTGTAGACTCATTTTTTTTCATCTGACTAAATGTATCAATGACTCCAAGAGGAAGGAGAGTGGAGACCAGGTGTCAGGAATCAGCCAAGTTTGAGACAGAGCTGCACAAAATGTTTATAACCAAAATCAAACCCGAATCCAACTCACCTGATTCCTCGTTCCGTTGTGAGCCCAAAGCTCAGGCCATTTTCACTGAGCTCATTTGAGCTGGACCGAGGCTGGGTTTGAAGCAAACCTGGGCTTTGCAGGACTGCTCTCCCTGCCCCACTGAAGCCATGTAGAGGTTATGGGGTGTTAGCCCCACCCATGTGAAATTCATTGGCTTCCCTTGGCATTTGCTGGGGGTGTAGTTAGCTCTAACCCCAATACTCAGAAAGCCAACCAAATTCAGCTCTGGAGACAGTAAGTGCAAGACTTGCGTCTCCCTTGAGGTTACAGTCAGCGTGCAGATTTGGCTTCTGGCCACATTCCATGCCTCTGAGTGAACCAATATTTTAGAAAAGGTTAGTGTGCCTTTTGGATACAGTGATGCTACAGAAAATCCTACGGATGGCTGGAAAGAAAGGAGGAAATTGGGCCTTTGACACAGAGTATTTATCAGTCTAAATAGTGACCTATGGCACACAGCGCAGGCCAAATCCTAGACCACGTAGTATTTCTGCAGTCCCCAAAAGAGAGACATCAGTTTTAAGCGCCACAGTTTGATGACTGATCGGTTCATTGCCTGAGTCTGGAAGTTGTATTTGTATTTACCAAATGAGTCTGTGACTCAGGCAATGCAATCATTTGCTTGAGTTCCCCAGGAAGCGGTGTATAATAGCTGACCTTAAATGGTAATGGGCAAAGGAATATTAGTGTGTCGTAAACTTGCAGAGGTTCCAATCAGCTACAATGAGAAACCACTTGTCCTAAGACGGGCAGAGCGCATCCTAGTGGCTGGCCCTAATCACTCACAAACGAGCGTGGAGGAGCACCTGGGGTGGATGCTCCGCTCAGCAGCTGGTTCCAATCTGAGACGAGTTTCTTTCATGCCCCCCAAAAAGTCTCAGGACCAGCTAGTGGAGGATTGTCCCCCCGCAGCCTAGATTCTCAGCCTGGGGGTCCCAGACAGGTTCCAGGGGGTCACAACCACCCTCCATTTCGTTATGACAAGATGGGAGGGAGAGGATTCCCAGAGCTTTGTTCTGGGGTAACATAGAATTGCAAGGGGGAAAGGCTGAAAGCCGCGGCCCTGTATTACATTCTGCAGGGCTGGTTCTCTCCAATTTTAATGTCCCAAGCAAAGAGGCTTCCACCGTTTCCCTTGGGAGACTGGATAAGCGTGTGAGAGAAATGCATCCAGGTAGCCATTTGCCTTTGCTCCCCTCCATCCCATGGCTCAGGAAGTTTAAGGCCAGGAGGCAGGGACCTGATTATCTAGTCTAACTTCCTACATAGCCCAGGCCAATTAATTTCACCTCAGGATTCCTGCATTAAGCCCATGAAAGTGGGGGGTGTTCTACCCCATGCCACACATAAGAAATCCACCCTAGAATGACAGCTGGCTTGAGGGTCTGCTGGGAACAGCTGATCCATAGGGTAACTCTCTGTAGGCTGCATCCCCTCTGAGTGTAACCCTGCCCCTCACCCCTTGGATATTGCTTGTTCAAAAAAGAACTAGATAAGTTCATGGAGGATAGGTCCATCAAAGACTATTAGCCAGGATGGGCAGGGATGGTGTCCCTGGCCTCTGTTTGCCAGAAGCTGGAAATGAGCGACAGGGGATGGATCACTTGATCATTACCTGTTCTGTTCATTCCCTCTGGGGCACCTGGCACTGGCCACTGTCGGAAGACAGGATACTGGGCTAGATGGACCCTCGGTCTGACCCAGTAGGGCCATTCTTATGTCCTTATGTCTTTTTAGGGCTAGATTACAACCCTGCAATCCAGCCTCAGTATGGGACAGCCTGGAGCAGCACTGCCCAAAGGACCAAATTATGGCTCTGGCCTCAGTTTCCCCTTGCTTCAAGTGGGGACATAAGCAGTGATCACTCCCCCGCCTGCATCGGCTCACCAGTGTGTTGGGCAGCGCAGCCAACGACCTACCCACGTCCCACGCACCTGCTATCCAGTTACTCATCTACACCTCCTAGCCAGCAGCTTCTCTCCCGCTGTACTTATGCCTCTCTACTCTTTGGGCCTGGGCCCACGTGTTGCTACCTGCCTCTGCCCCACCCCGAAGTGCTGCTGCAGTGTAAACGCTACATCCTAATGGCACCGATGCGGGACTGGCCGCTGAGGGGGCTGCTCCTGTCCGATGGGCGCTGTCACCGCCGCCGGCTTGGTAGAAATTATTTATGAAAGGAAATAGAAACAAAACTGCTTGACATTTGAAAAGAAATCATTAACATGCCCTCGGCGCGAATCAGATCTGGAGTGCTTTAAAGTTCCGCCGTCCCAGCACTTAATTAGAGACCCGGCTGCCTGTGTTTAATGTTCATGAGAAACGTCACCCCCAACTGCTTTCCCCGATTCCAGCGCAGCCTCGCTAATTTCCACCTCCCCTTAGAGTTTCAACACTCTTCTGGTTTCCGATCCCCCCCGCCGGAGCCTTTGAATCAGGGGAGGCAGCGAATGCTAGGTCAGAGGGTTGATTGCACAGCACAAACCTACTAGCCTAGCATTGGGCTCGGTAGCACAGAGTGGATGAACTTAGGTGGAGCCCTGTTAACCACGAGGGCGGTTCTCCAGGGTTGGGTTCATCGGAGAGTTTGGGGCTGTGGGGGTTTCGTCGGGACAGGTTTATTGGAGAAATTAAGGTTGATTGGGGTTCCTCCTGAGCTCATTTTCCAGGAAGTTTAATATTTCTCTCCTATTGCTTTGGGCCCTACTATGTCATAGGACCTTTATCCTGTCATGCTTTCCAGAGGGAAGACCCCAGGCATGGCACCGCTCAAGGAATGGGTTCGTCCCTAGAATGCCTTAAAGGCTGCATGATCCAGCCGGCGGGGCACAAGATTAGACATCCAGGCGCCTACGTTTTGTTCTCAACTCCCTGGATGACCTTGGGCAAGTCATGTCCCTACTCCGTGCCTCAGTTTCCCTGGCTGTAGAATGGGGAGAATGCTATCGACTCACCTTTGCCACGGGCTCTGAGAGCGATAGCTGGAATGAGCTAAACAAGTGCTAACTGTTATTATAAGAAAAGGTCCGGAGAGACCCCCCTCTCTGCCCACGTGACACCATGATAGAGCCTCTGCAAACAGCCCCCTTGTTCAGTTGGGAGGTCCTGGGCATTGGAACTTGCTTTGCCTCGTCTCATCACAGCCCTGATCTTGTGACTTTCTGGACATGCTGCACCTGTTCTCCAAGCCATTTGCGGGGAGGCAGGGATATGAGGAGCTGATGGGAACCATGCTGGGGAGCTGGAATGTTTCCCGCTCAGGTGGTCTGTCTTTAAGGGTTGATGGATGGGTGTGGGCACCCGTGGTACGTTGCAATGCATCAGGACTTGCCTCGGACGTTTTGTACATGTGCTTTCTGACCATCCAGCGCCCATGGGCTCTCCCCTCTTCTCTCATCCGCTTTCACACGCATTCACGGAGCAGTGAATCAGCTAGCCACCACCCCATGTGCTGTCCTGTGGTCTGGTAGCACCTGATGGAAGCCCCTGGGATCTCACTTGTCCCTGCTTTGTCACCCTCTGTTATTGCTGAGCTGGGGCAATTATTTAAATCACCCAGTGCTAGGGATAGGTAGGATAAAATGACACATCACTGCTGGCTGCTAGTCAGCTAGGAGCTCTCCTTGCCTGAGCCAAAGGGGCCAGTTCTCCCTGGTACCTGCATATGCCATGTGCTGTGAGGGGGACCCTGCAGTCACTCACCCTGGCACCATGAGCCCATGCTGGGGATGCAGTGACACCCTCATCCCTCCCATCCCGGACTGCTGAAGGCTTATTTGGGATGAGCAACTCCTAGTTCAAGCAGGGAGGGGCTGTAATCTAATGATGAGTGCAGTGAAGTAGTCATCAGGACTCCTGGGTTCTTTGTCCACCTCTGCCATTGGCTTTGGACAAGTCATGTTAACCTTTCTGTGCCTCAGTTTCCCCATCTTTCAAAGATGGATAAAAATAAATACCACCCTGGAGAATTAGAAAGGTTAATGGTTGTAACATGCTTTGAAATTCTGGGATGAAAAGTGCTATGTAAGTACAAATTGCCCATCTATCAACATACTTCTCTGTCCCCCATCAGTTTCCTGTCTGAATACCGCACGTACATCTCCGAATTTATCCTCACACCCATCCTGCGTAGGGAATTATTATTATCCCCATCTCATAAACGGATGAGTGAGACACCAGGAGATTATGTGTTTTGCTCATGGTCACAGAGGAAATCTGTGTCAGAGGCAAGAACTGAACCTACCTGAGGTCCAATCCGGTGCCTTAACTACAAAACCATCCCAATTAATGATTCCTAGCTACACTTCAAGATCTTCAGGAGGAGAAACCTACCTCCTGGATTCTCACGGGATTTGTCTAACCAGGGAAATTTGAATTTGAATACATCAATGTAGCTACACTAAGACAAACACCTAACATAGACACATAGTAATAGTGCAAAAAGGGGCTTGCAGAAGTGGGGATTAGAGACAAAGGATGGTCCAGGTGTTCGGGCAGTAGTAAAATCCTTACAAGACCCACATTCGATGTCCTGCTCTGCCACAGACTTCCTATGTGGTCTTGGGCAAGTCACTTAGTCTCTCTGTGCTTGAGTTCCCTGGGGATAATACCACTGCCCTGCCTCACAGAGAGTGTGTGAGAAGAAATACATTTAAGACTGTGCGGTGCTCAGAGAACAGGGCCCAATATAAGTAATTTAGAAAGCCACCCTTGTAGCTTACCATTGTAGTTACACCGGTGTGAACTATCTTTATCTACCCAAGCGCATAGTCATCTCCTTCAGCCTGCCAGTAATTTACATTTTTTTAAAAATCCCACAATGATGTGCACTGCACTTTTTTTCCCTTTGCCTTACAAGATATAAACATTGTGTCTTCCTTTCAAATGGAGCCCCTGAGTAGGGTTCCCTGTGAAATTGAGAAGCAGACCATTTTACAGATAAATGATTTATACAGAAGAAGCTATGGATGACCTGATGCTGACCTGTTTGAATTAATTCCAGCATTTGAGCTCCCATTTCTATTAAAACTCCATTTACCAGGGAAGTGAAAAGGTAATTATCGTCCCCAGCCTTAAATCACTCTGCCACTGAATTATTAAAGGGAAGAATTAAAAATAATCAGGCTTTTTCATTAGACTTCATAGAGAGGAAATTAAAGGTGTAAGAATATATTTTTTGCTTGTATTTAAGTATTCATTTTTAAGATTCATGTCAAAATTGAAATTATTCTCTCTGCGTGCCCCGCTCATTCTCTTTATGATAGACGAACGCACGCACCCACAGGAAAAAAAAAATAAAATAAAACCCCCTTGTAAAATTAAAAGAAAGACAGAATGAGGAACGGATTTAACATAAAAAAGTACAATGGAGTGTTTTGCATTTTAATACTCTTTTTTTTCTGCACAATTACACCCTGAGTGATCCAGCAGAGGGAGATTAAGCTGCTACTAATTTCAGATATACAGTTGTAAAATGCTAGGTTAGCTCTTATCGGCAGAGGTAAAATCTAACGTCGTTTGTCAGATGGGCGAGGGGAATAATGTGACTGCCTCCAACATCTGGGGATTGACTGGAGCAAAGTTACAAAGGCAACTGTCACAACAGATCAGACATCTGGTCTGTCTAGTCCAGTGTCCTGTCTCCCACAGGGACTGGTATCAGAGGAAGTCCTGTCTCTCACAGAGGCTCTTCAGAGGAAGATGAAAGAAACCACATAATCAAGAATAAGAAACAATCCTTCCTGACCCCTATCAGTTAGTGGTCATATTGTGTCATGAAGCATGAGGGTTATGGATTGATTGATCTATCTATCTAACTATGGACATTCTCTTTATCCACCTGAATGTCCAGTCCTTTTAGGAATCCTGCCTAATGCTTAGCCTCAGTTATACCTAGTGGCAGTGAATTACACAGGTAAATCATGCATGAACCATGGTAATATTAATGCATGATGAGAATCTTGCACCCCCAGAGCACCAGCTTCTAAGCACTTCTTACAGCACCCTCAAGCAGAAAGCCCCTTGTCAGAGATGGTGTTTCACTTATGCATAACAACAAGGCTCATGCGTGTGAATTCAGTTTGAATAGAGTGCTGGGGAAATAGGCCAACTCTGGGGAACAAGGGACAAAGGCGCATCACTCGGCATTTACACCTTTCATCCATAGGAGGGGGGAAGCTGAAGCATCGAGAGGGACTGTGACCTCCCCAAGGTCACACAGCATGCTAGCACTGAGCCAGGAATAGAGCCCAAACACCTGATGCCCTATCCCATACAGCCCCTAGCACACAGCAGCGTGGGTACATGCGCCACACACACCTCCCCCTGCCAGTGTGCCACAATCAGGATCTGGAGGTAAGAAAGGAATTCAGTCTCTATGTCTCACTCATTCTTCCAGGTCCAGAGGTCAGCCGTGAATCCCTTCTACCACGTCTCATGCCACCGGGGGGCTGCTTGCTAGCTTGGCGCGGCTCAAAATCTGGTCATAACTCATAAGATCTAGTGAGTGCAGATGAGCTGAAGTCACTTGAGCATTCGGCTGGTGGGCTCGCTGGATGTAATTGCATTACATGTTATTATTGGGCGAGTGGTAATTGCGTTAGAGGCGGTGAAAGGGATATAATAGCAGGGAAGTACATTCGGGTCAGAAAGCCTTTGTGCAAACTCATTTGCAAACTGGTGGCGAGTGGCACACACTAAGCAGGTCTCAGTGTGCCAATTTGGGCCAACTGGGGGTAGCGGGGCAACTAGCTGGCAATTCTGGCACAGAGGAGAGATCGGGGCCTAATAAATGTAAGGCTCCAGCGAGGGGAAATCAGCAACAGGTCCCAAACCAGGGGGATAATTGAGCAGCCATCCCCACACATCCAGGCAGGCGTGTTTCCATCTCCTCTGCTCTGGCATTACTCTTTCCAGTGCTAGAGTTAATTATCGATACATCTTGGAACACTGGGGAAACTCCAGAAAAGTGGAAGAGTGCGAATGCTGGGCCAGTATTCGAAAAGAAAAGCTGGGTGACCACAGGCCATTTAGCCTGACTTCATTCCTGGGCAAAATAATGGGAAAGCTGATATGGGATTAAATCGATCAAGCATTAAAGGATAGGAATATAATTCGTGCCAGTCAGCGTGGTTTTATGGAAAATAGGCCTTGTCAAACAAATCTGATTTCATTCTTTGATGAGATGACAAGTTTGGTTGCTACAGGTAACTGCGTAGATGCGACATACTTTCCCTTTGTAAAGCATTTCCCTCAGTACCACATGACATGCTGATTAAAAAATTAGCACCATGCAATATCAATAGAGCACACATTAAACGGGCTAAGAATTGACTGACTGACAGATCTCAAAAAGTTGTTGTCAATGAGCAATCTTCATTGAAAGAGGGTGTTTCTGGTTGGGCTCTGCAGGGATCAGGATTCAATATTTTCAGTAATGATCTGGAAGTAAATATAAAATCCCGGCAGATAAAATTTGCAGATGACACAAAGATTGGCAGAGTGATAAATAACCCTGAAGCCAGGCCCCGTTGACACACAATACAGTCAAATGAAAAGTGATACATGTAGGAACAAGGAATGCAGGTCGGACTCACAGACTGGAGGTCTGTACCCTGGAAAGCAGTGACTGTGAAAAGGATTTAGGGATCATAGTGAACAAGGCGCTGAACATGAGCTCCCAGTGTGATGCTGTGGCTAAAGGGGTTAATGTGATCCTTGGATGTGTAAACACGTGAGTAAGCTCACGGCGGTAATGTTGCCACTGAACATAGACGCTGACTTCCTCCGGGCCCGAGGAGCGCTCAACCCCCTGCTCCATCCCGGGCCCCACCTCCTTCCCCCAAGCCCCACCTCCTCCCACCTCTTCCCTCCCCTGCTCCACCCTGGACCTGCCCCCACCCCACCCCTTCCCCCAAGCCCCACCCCTGTCTGTCCTCTTCCCACCCCAGCTCTGCCCAGGCCTCCGCCCCCACCCACCCACTTCTGACCCCTCCTCTCAGTGCACCCTATCCCCACTCCTCCCCTTCCCTCCCAGAGCCTCCTGCACATCACAAAACAGCTGATCGCAGCGGGTGGTGGGCACTGGGAGGGAGGGGGAAGAGTTGATTGGTGGGGCCACCAGTGGCTGGGAGGCACTAGGGCAGGGAAGAGGGAGCTGGCTGCCAGTGGGTGCTGAGCACCCACTAATTTTTTTCCATGGGTGCTCCAACCCCGAAGCACCCAGGGAGTCAGTGCCTATGCCCCTGTATCTGCCATTGGTGAGACTGATACTGGAATACTTTTGTCCATTTCTGGTGCCCACATATTTAAAAAAGATGTTGAAAAAAGCGGCGCAGGTGTGGAGAAGCCCCATAAAAGTGGTTGGCGCATCAGAGCAAGTGCCTTACAGTGAGAGATTTAAGAAGTTCCACCCGTTTAGCGTCTCCAAAAGAAGATTGAGAGGTGATTTAACTACAGGGAATACGTACCTTTGTGGGGAGAAAGTACAGGGTACTAAAGGGCTTTTTAATCTAGAAGATAGAGGCTGAGCAAGGGCCAAAGGCTGGAAGCTGAAGCCAGACAAATTCAAATTCAAAATAAGGCCCGTGTGTTTAACAGGGAGGGTGGTTAACCATTGGAACAAACCACCAAGGGAAGTGGTGCATTCTTCCTCTCTTGTGCTCTTCAAGTCAGGACTGGATCCCTTTCGGGGAGATCTGCTTTAGCCACAGACAAGTTGCTGGGCTCAGCACAGGGATAACTGGGTGACATTTAATGGCCTGTGCGATATAGGAGGTCAGACTAGATGACCTAAAGATCCCTTCTCACATTAAAATCTGTGACGTTCCCATAGGGAAGGGGTAGGGCTGGAATAAATTGCTCATCTCTCTCCTGGTAGCCATGGGAAAGACCCAGCTCAGTATTGACTTCAGCCACAACGTACACTAGGAAAAACCCAGGATCATTCTCCAGTTTCCTCCCCACCCCTACTCCGCTGCCTCTCCCTCCTCCAGCCTTCCTGCATTTCACCCCACCCCCGGTCCTGAAGGTCACAAATCCCAGGGATCCATGAAGCCATGGTCAGCCGCCAGCGCCAATGCACTTCCCTGCAGAAATCCCAGTCCCGACTGCTGCCCACAATGTGCCCCCCTCTCTTCTCATTCTAGTCTCTTCTCAAGTCCCACCTGCTGCACCTGGTGTTTAACCAGAAACCTAGATGCAGCCACATGCTCATCTTCCCTTCCCTGCTGCTCCATATAGCTCTTGAACTCCTATTCTCCAGTGTTCTTCCCTCTTCCCCACATTCTGCGTGCAACTTAAACCACCAGATCTCTTCTGGGCAGGGGAATTTATCATCCCTTAACTGTCTGGAAAGAACTTATGGTCCTTATTATAATACGGTGTCTTCTCTCTGGGGCCTTCCCTTCCCAAAGAGCCTAGCAAATGGTAATTAAACTGAACACCCCCACACAGTGTTCTTGCCCTGCTTACAGATGAGGCAATGAGAAGAGAAGTGGATTTGCCCAAGGTCACAAAGGGGTTGGAATAGAACCCAGGAGTCCTGATTTGGCTGTTGGGTTAGTTTTTCTCTAAGGACTGTCAGAGCTCAGCTCTAATCACTAGACCACATGCTGTCTCTTGTAAACAATAATAAATACTGGCCTGTTAGCCAATATGTATATGTTAGTTGTAGGGTATATCTTATTAATATTGTATTATACCTAGCATGTGAGCAGTTATGTTAACCGCGTTATATTATGTCTTTCCTACAATTCTGTCCATTTTGCTCATGTATGTCGGGAGAGAGATATCCCACAATTCTCTACAAAGCTAAACTTATCTTTTGGCATTAGCAAATATACAGATTGTCAAAGCAAGCTACTTTTGTTTTATGTCCTAGCATGGGTACCTTTATTGGCAATTCATTCAAAATGTAGTATCCAAAACAGAGATAAGAAAAGGTACAGAACAACAAGTTAAAGAGTTTGTGTGAACTAGTGGCATAGAAAGCCCTTTCTAACTAATAAGCAACAGCGCTATAAGCGGTTTGGGGGTATATTTCGAAGCACACCTGCTGTGTAAAGTGGGCATACAGCAAGAGGAGAACTGCTTCCCAAAAGGAGGGGTATGTATGTCTCCCTTTCATATTGTACTACTTTCTCTTTGACCAGAAAACTGGCTATGTTTGGTTCTTTGGTCTCTGGACCATTTTTCATAGTGAACCACAAATGTAGTCAAACCATCAGCTATATGTTTAGCACCAGGACTTTGTCTTCCTTTAAACCAATACTAATGTTTATTATTATTGGCTGAGACTTTCAAAGACACCTGAAATGGACTTAGATGCCAAACCCCCATAAAACCTTTTCACCTTTTCAGCCATTATTCATTGCACTGCTATTAATTGCAATAAATGTGTCCATTTGGATGACATTTTTAAGAAAAAAAGCATTTTGATCAGGCTGAATTATTCTTTTTGACTCTTTGTGAATGAAACATCTTGTCTTGTTATTTTTTTTCATTTGAAATAACTTTTTGTTTCGAAATGGTAGTTTGCATTTAAAAAGTGGAAATCCAATGAAACGTTTTGATGGACCCCCAAAAACCAAATTTTCCCCAAAATAACGTCATTTTGCAGGAAATTACAAAAGTCTTTGTTTTAACTACAATTCAGAATGAAACAAATTGTAAAATTTCCTCTGAGACAGAAATTCTAGTTCCCCACAGCTTTAGGAAACATTGCAGACAGATCGATAGATGCTCCCTAATGAACCTTCTGCTTAGGTTGTAGGCGTCTTTTAAGAGAGCAACAGATGGGGCTGGTTCCGAACACTGGAATGGAGACAGCTCAAAATCTTGTGCAGGGGCAACCCTAGCTCCCCGCCTAACTGATCTTGGCTCCACCAGCTTCGTTCCTGACCTCCGGCCAAGTGTGTTTGGCTGATTTCCCCTTCTCTCCTCCCCCGTGGGCTCCAGGCAGCCATTCACCTTGACATTTCCTCTGTGTGCTCCCATTCACTCCCACCCCCACTGCCGCCTGCTGATGCCCATTCACTTCACACCGCGGCCTGATTAGCACAAATATTGCCACCGAAAAGAAACGCCTGAACCGTTACCATTTGATTTCATGTCTCCCCCTCCCACCCCCCGCCTCCTAATGAATTGCGGGGAAATGCCGCTGAGAAGTGTCAGAACAATTTCTATTAAACATAATTTCCTAATGAAAAGGTTACAGGTGAGTGTGTCAGAGCTAATCAGGATTGAATACGCCGCTTCAAGTGCAGGCTTGCTACAGAACATGGGCAAACCCAGTTTGTCAGGCTCCATTGGAGCCTTGTCCATGGTGCTGAAACAGGGGCCTTTGGGCAGAGCCAGGCCTTGGGTGCCAAACCTTCCTCAGTGATGGTAGCCAGGTTTGCTCTCCTACACGGACAAACATGCACATATGACTCCCTGGGTGGGTCGTGAGCAGGGATCAAACTTTGGACATTTTGATCTAAAAGCCAGAGCCTCTTTGGCTTGAGCTAAAAGTCTCAGCAGCAGATTTTTAAAGGTATTTAGGAGCCTAAACTTGCAGAGAGGTGCCTAATGGGATTTTCAAAAGTGCCCAGGCTCCTCACTCCCATTGATTTCAATACCTTTAAAAATCGGTCCCTAAACCCATTAGCTGTAGGTAGAACAGATACATAAATGTCTGACCTAGACTAGCTACTGGAGCGGTACATAGATCACACTGCGTTAAGGAGGGCTACAGTCATTCCTGATCCACTAGGTTGGCAGCATCCCGAGAGCCCCCGTTTGTGGTTCTGAGCATGCAGCGGTTCAAATTTCCCACGCCCCCCCCCGGCTGCCTGCCTCTGCAATGCTGCTGCCTCAACCATCCCCACCCCCCTCGGCAGTGCATGGAGTCCTCGGCAGAGCTTTGCAGCTAGACACCCTGAGGCATTGTGGAACCAGAATGGAGGAGGCCACACGAGGGACTGAAGGAAACACTGGGGCCCAAAGCAAGTTCTCAGGGGTCTGCACTACGTGAGCCCTGCTGTCATGGACCCTCCCCCAAAACACACAGCATCCCAGCTCATGCCTCACTGAGCCATCCAGGCTGCACCTCTGCTGCCAGCCAGCCAGATGCCTCTTACCCACATCATGACCACTGATGGGGTCTGCTCTGCTTTGCTTTGGCACGGCAGCATCTCTGAGAAGAGTCGGGCAGAGCGTTTCCCACTGCTCTGTGCTCTGTTGAAACCAGCTCCACAGAGCCGCCCTGCATGGCACTGTACCTCTTTGGGGGCAACATGGAATGGGCAAGGGGCTGCGCCACTGTGTAGGTCCAACAGCCTTTGCCCCTGTGTACCTAGAGCAGGGCCCAAGGGCTATAGAAGTTACTCCAGCCCTGAGCTTGGTGCTGTGGCTACAGAGTGGATCTGGGGCTCCTCTGTGGTCAGTGGGGACCATTTCTCCCCTCAAAGCACCTTGACTGAGATCTCCAAAGCCCAGCCCAGTTACCTGGACTGAGCATTAGGGACTGGGTTCGCCCTTCAGATGAAAAAATCTTGCATACTCCTTCCTTCCGCTCTCTTCCTCTGAGATTCCTCGGCCTTCCTCCCATTGCTCCCCCCCCCCTCCTGCTGCTTTATTCCTCACTCATCTTCCTTCTCTCCCTCCTCCCGCTCTCCCCTCTGCCTTCCCCAAGCCACTGGAGAGGATTTGAGACAGGATTATCTGTTGATAAACAGCCCCCATCGTAAATCCAGTCAGGGGCGATGGCTAATCCCTTTAATAAGTCGCTTCAGAGCTGGCTGCAGCGCTAACCTGTCTGTTTACTCGCCGGCACAGACGGGTTCTCTGGGGGGCACTGTGGTGCCTGGCCCAGGTGAGCAATTTCCTCAGCCTCCCCCCAGAGGGTCTGACGCTATGCTGCCCTGCCATGGGCTGGAGCGTGACAGCCAGCCCCTCAGTGGGGCAGGGGGGGCATGGGCCATTGGGAGCTTTGCTATTTCTCTATTATAACACATTACAGCTGGCTGGGTCCTGGAGGTCTTCACTCGCTTTTGTCCCCGTTAAAAAGGAATGAGATGAGTTCATGGCGGATAGGTCCAGCAATGGCTGGTAGCCAAGATGGTCAGGGATGAAACCCCATATGCTGGGTGTCCTCAGCCTCTAACGGCCAGAAGCTGGGACCGGACGACTGGGGATGGCGCACTCGATAAATGCCCTGTTCTATTCATCCCCTATGAACCACCTGGCATTGGCCACTGTCAGAAGACAGGGTACTGGGCTAGATGGACCTTTAATCTGACCCAGTCTGGCTGTTCTTATGTTCTTGGCTTTGTGAATCCCTCACACTAATTTGTAGGCTCACAAAACCCTATGTGAATTGGCAGTGCTTCCCTTCCCTTGATTTAGATCCAGTGGGCCAGACCCTTAGCTGGACCAGCTACTAGAGGGGTACATAGATCACCCGGCGTGACTGATACAGCCCCATGGGCCCCTTGTCGATGTGAGGCTCTGGCCCTATGGTAATTTACAAGAGTAAATTTGTTTGGAGCTCTCCTAAAGGAAATTGTGGTTTAGCTAAAGGGAAGTGGAAGCCCATGCGGTGTCCTATTATTATTCTCTGTTATCCGCACTCAAGGCTGCCCAAAGCTTGAGGCCTCAAAGACAGACAAATCCACCCACCCAGCTCCAGAACTTTAAGCTGGCACGAGGGCTGTGGTGTCAGGACAGCCAGCTCACCATTGCTGCAGGTTGGACTGCATTCCACTGCCCGCTCACAGGGAGAAACCCTGGTGAATATTAATCAGGTCCCCTAAGAAATAGCCCACAGCATGTCCCTCACACAGCCATCTGTGTCCCATGCTGGTCAGGGTCATTGAGAAGAATTGTTTCCTCCACTGCAGGAATCACTGGGGAAGGGTCTCCAGCCTATGCTCTGCAGGAAGAAAGACTAGAGGATCCTAATGATCCCTTCTGGTCTTCATATCTATGGGCCTGCTTCGCCCTTGCCTTGCACCTTGTGTCACCATTTGCGCTGGTGCAAAGGGCGGGGGGGGGGGGAAATCAGGCAGACAGGAGAAGACCATTCTGATTTGGGAGCACCTGGCTGCCCCTCTGTGGAGGTGCGGTGTGCTTGACCACGCTCCTGATGGGCATGGGGTCGCATCTCTCCCGATCTTGTGCTGAAAGGCCCAGCTGCAAAATGAGTCCCTGATCCATTGAGTTAGGGCAGTCGAAGGTGAAGCTGGCTGTACCATTGGCTACGAAACTAACGTGCTTAAACCACATCAGCCCGACGAGCCATTGGCTGGGAAAAGCTTTGACTTTGGCCGCCCCTTCGCACAGGTGCACTTGACTCCACAAGGAGCCAGGCAGAGAATCAGACCCCAGATATCTATGAATTCAAGCTCTTTCTCAAAGGAATAATTTTTCCACCTCATAGCTGCACAGGGCTGCCACTGGCCTATATGTGGAAGGGAAACTTACCTGCACTACTTAAAGGCCCTCTCTTGTTTGTTCACACTGTACTCAGCAAGATGTCCCATTGACTCCTCGGGGAATAAGGTGTTACTCCAGATGAGTAACATTCTCGCCATCTGGGCTTAATCTTCCCCAGCCAGAATGGCTCCAACCCTGCAGCTCAGACGTGAGCAGCACCAACGCACAAGCAACCCTCCAGCACCCCCTGCCCTCTGGGAGCTCCTGGCCTTGGAATGCCAGCACTCAGCCGTAGCCCAGTGCCATATTGCTTCCAATACAACATTTCCTTCCTTTTTAATGAGCCTCTTTCTCTTTGCAGAACATGGGCTTTTTCCCCCTTTCTCCTTATTAAGACAAAGCTGTCATCGGCTTCCCCATTCCGCTGGTTTGTTGGGACTTTCAAAGCCTGAAATCGTATTAAATATTCAGTCAGTTCCTTTGGGCTGCATTTCAGGGCCCATATCTCTCCCTTTAATTGCTCCAGCAAGAATAGATTAAAGTTTGATACTGCAGCTTTGGCTGGGACTAACTCAAACACTTAGGGCTTGGCTGCCTTATTTATTTAAAGAGAAAATGCCAGGGTTATTCTGCTTAAATTAGGCTTTCCAATTACTAATGCCCTTTCTTTCTTTCTGTTATTATTTCCCCCTTCTTTCATCCATTCTTTCTATTACTTACTCTTTCTTGTTTTCTATTAGATATGTGACCATTCTATTATTTACTTTCCTTCTCTTGATCTTTCTATTATTTACTCTTTCTTTTGTTCTTGTTCTCTGCCATCTCCTGCTATGCAAGAGTTCCTCCTTTCACAGCACCCCAGATGGACTCCTTTCTCATCCCTCCTCCATCTCGGAAGGACAGTACAACTTCTTCTCTGCAGACACTTCTCCCCAGAAGTCTGACTCCAGCAGAGTGGTTGCATCAGTCCATGTCTGGGAAGCACCTGCTGGGCACTTCATGAGCCCTGACTGACAGGAGGAGACACCCTCCCTCACCCTGTGCTGCTGGCAAGGGTGGCTCTAACTCTAACAAATAACCCTGAAGAGGCCTCTTCCCTTCTGTGGAAACACATCCAGTTGAGTACCTGAATCTTTGCCCCATCACCTCTCCTAGCTGGCTAAGCGTTTTGACCACGATGGCTCGGTCTGCAGGGCACTTCACCTCTCTCTGCCTCTCCGGCGCCCTTCCCAGTGCTGGCTATATCTAACCCAGCAGACAGGGAACAGTTTGTCAATGCCCCAAAGCAGGGGACCAGCTTTGCCAGTGCACTAAACTATCTCATTCCTGCTTTTGCGGACTGCAGCTGGGAGGAATAATAAAAAAAAAAACCTTCCCCTTAGCTGCATCCCAGCTGGTTTGCAAGCTGCTTTTCGCTGAGGCTAGGAATCTGCGGGTGAACCCACCAGCACCAGAAGGGGAGGGAGGCAGGTCGGCCACAACCATAGGGCCACAAACAGCAGCCCTCCTGGTTCCCTTGATGTAATTAACATCCCTTTGTTATTGCCTGCGATCACGTCTGTTGCTGCTTTAATCATCGTCTCCCCACAATGAGCTTCCTTCTCATTAGGGGCTTAAAAACTTCCATTATAAACATGTAAATGGGACGCAGTGAGGAGGGAAATATTTTACTGTGCCAATTTCCTTTGTGCGGCTGCCAGCAACGCGTGATTGTATTGCTAAGTGTCTCTGATCGGCCTTGGCATTACAAGGTCTGTACCGCCCTGCTGCACTCCCCCGATCAGCACTGAGCCATGCTCCCTCCATCCTGCTACCAATTCTCTCCTGGCCCGTGATTGAGAAGCGAAGCTCTCATAGGCAGGGAAGATATTGGACCCCAAAAGGGAAGTAGGGGGGGTCAGGATCTACCCGTGCCAGTGGGCTCCAGCTTTTGGAGGGTGTATTCCCTAGACTGCAGCTATCTCTGCCCCAAGGTGGGGCGGGGATGCCTTTGTCCCTCAGTCTTAGCTGGCAGAGTGATGTCTCAGTCCCTCTGCCCCAAGCTGTCTCTGTCGCTCTCACCCATCTCTCTCTGCTGCACACAGGGAGGGTGGGGCTCCCTCTGAGCCACCCTGGGATATGAATCACTCTCCCCATGTCTCGTGCAGTGCGTGTTCAGAACCTCTCCCAGAGCCACCATGTACTGTGCCTCCCAAGAGAGGAGTAAAGGGCAGAGCGGATGTGGTGTGCACTGGCACGGGCCGGCATACAGCTGTGCTCTGTGTCTGTAACATGAATCGAGGGAGACAGAATGTGAAGGGAGAGGGAAATGTATTTGGAGAAAACAGCCTCGGAAAACATCTGTTGGCTAGTGCAGATGTGCGACATTCCCCAACGGCTGCTGCAAACCAGGGAAGTGTTCTCTCTGACTGTGCCTTTCCTGGAGGCTCACGATCCAGGATTTCCTGGGTCATCTTCTGCATAAAGCTCTTACTACGACTCAACATGCTACTGATGCCTCTGCATGGCATCTGCCTGGGAGAGCTGGGAAGGGAGCAAGAGCTGAGAAAAGACACCGAGCCCTTTTGTGCTGAATTCACATCACATGGGACGTGGGTTTCGTGGGGTCTGGAGAGCTGCATGCTGAGAGAGGGGAGCTCCTCCAGTCAAAGGCCCATGCACCGTGCTCATGGCTAGTTACCTGGGATCAGAGCTGGCACGGGTCTGGTGGGTACTGAATAAAGGGTTGGATCCCTCGCAACTGCGCTGGTCAGTCAGATCAATAGTGTCTTCTCAGTTCGAGGTACCCTGGCAGACAGGTTCCGGGGCACAGGCCTGGCATGGTGGTGTGCCCTTAGTCAGCACAGCTGTATGGGGGCCAAGACCGGGATAGCAGGGGGTGTGGCAGGTCAGGACTGAGCTGGGAGGGAAAGTAAGCAGGCTGCATGGCTATCATCGGCCAGTACTGTCTGTCCAGGTCATGAATCTTAAATTCACAGACCCCTTGTTTTTGTTTTTTAATAACACCGTATTCTGGCACCGGAAACTTTCTCTCTGACAAATGGGAAAGTGTCATTATGCATGTCGCTGAGCTCTGAAGTGTCTGAGAGGAAACAATCTTTGCCTCTTTAATTGATTCGACTCACTCACTTAAGTGATCTTCCCGGTTCCTCTTGCACATTCACGTCTGCTCTAATCCCCATCTGCTTCCAGCAGCTCCTCTCTTGCTGCACACGGGGATGGGGATTTCCATGCACTCAGCTGGGGTCATGTTTTCAAATGTACCCACATGACTTGGGCGCCTACAATTCAGCCCTTCAGAGGCTTCTAAATCACTTGGGTGCTTAACCTCAGTGCCTTTTGCATGGAGCTGACCATACAGTCACTGCAGGAGCCCAGATGGGGGAGGGAACTAGTGCAGTCTACTCTGAATGGTTCCCTAGTAGAAAACACTGTTAACTATTCCAGGCCTGTTCACCTAGGACACCCACTGCTATGCCTTTTCAGGTCCTCCACTCTGGTTAGCCTAGCAGCTGGGAAAAGAATACAGGGCATGCGTGGCCCAGTGGCTACCCTGGCTCCAGATTTAGAAAAAGAAGCCAGCTTTAGATGTCCCCAAGGGCAGGGAAAGAAGATGAAGCTATCCAAGGAAGGGCAGCTGATCAGATCGGGATTCTTGCAGGTCAGAAGTAGCCTCTGTCTGAACTGGAGGCTGGTGGCTGGCTGTGGTGCCCAGATGAACATCTGGGTGCTGGGCTTTTACAAAGTGCTGATGAGCACAGCTGGATTCTGGGGGTATGGCTCGCTCCCCCAGGCATTGTCCACCAGTCCGAGAGTCTAGTAAGTCTGTGCTAGGAGCTCCACCCCTTCCAGCAGTGGCCGTGAGTCTGCAGTAGAGGGACTCCGGCTTCCCCCTCCAGCTATGTTCATGAGTCTGCGGTAGGGGCACTTGAACTGCTTTCTCCAGCCGTGCGTTTTGCCTAATCCTGCTCAGATCTCTGCAGACAGGAACCACTGAGCGTACAGAAATACCACCAAAGACGCCTGACGAAACCCTACAGGCGGAAATTGCAGCCAAGGTGCGGGGAGGAGATATCAAATCAGGCGCTGCGGCACTTTCAACTCCAATCTCCTCGCCGAACCTGCCCATAAAGCGTTGCGGAGACGTCTCCCTTCTCCCAGCTCCTCTCTGGCATGAGGACTCGCTGCCTTTGAGCTTTCTAATTTCATAAACCACCAGTGCTTTGCCTTCCCGGCTGCATCCTCCTGTTTCCTTGAAGTTCCCTAAGCTGGGCGCAACAGTTCAATAATTGCGTGTAATTGTATCTCAGCTGCTGGTGCAGGGGACCCAGCATAGGGAGGTGAGAAAACAGGAGTGTGCATCGGACTCGGCCACGGCCTGACCTTTGGCTGCCACTGCCTGCAAAGCAGGGGCCAGCTGAATGTGGAGGCCCCTGGAGTCTGCATTACCTCAGCACCGGACTTTATTAACTGTGTGGTCCTTCAGGGATGCATATTGCACAAAACCCTCCCTGGTAACACAACCAGCTGAAGCACAGCTGGAAAGTCCGCAGCTTGGGCCTTGCCTTCACTGCTGAAATAGGGGTGTGGTTTTTGCCTCGGGGCCACCCATACAGGTGAGCTATCCTGAGGGAAAACCCAGTGAAGGACAGGCACTCTAGTTTTACTGTGAGGTAGCTAGAGCAGGTGAGCACTGTACCTGCACCTAGTTTACCTCTGTGACATTCTGTACCTTGGGGGAGCATCCTGTCACCCCCACATTCCTCATTTATCTAGAATTGTGATATTGCATATAAAATATCAGGGGAACGGTTATAATGACAGTCATTTTTCTCTCTAAATATGTATATCATTAATGCATATGGAGTTAGGAGAGTGTGCTGTATGGTTGTCACTAAAATATGCTGTGGATCTGGGAGGTGCCCTGGTACCAGCTCTCCAGAGACAATGACAAGGGAGGTAACCAGTACCCGGGTGGGTGCTGAAGAGACATCAACAGCCATTGTCCAGCAAGGGAGTTACAATGCAATGACTCAATTGCATAAGGCCACATCAGGGGAACTGCTCAACATTGCCTGGGGACTCAGCAATGTCCACCAGATATGCCTGGACTATGTTCTCCAAGCACATGGACTGAGGGTATAAAACAGAACAAAGGGGCCTCATGCACGGCCTTTCTCCTGGCCCCATCTATGCTGCAAGCAACAAAGGCACTCAGCAGAAGACCGAAGACTCCAACAGAGGGGAATGGCCCAGGTTTCACGGGTGAAACCTGTGTACTATGAACTGTAATATCCAGTGGGGTGAGAAACACTGCTTAATCTAGATGTTGCCCAATCTAATAGGGTTGAGAGTTTAAACTGTGTGCTTATATTTTCTTTTCTTTTGGTAACTAACTCTAACTTTTTGCCTATCACTTTTAGTCACTTAAACAAATGTATTGACTACAAAGGATAGATTTTAACTGTTTATCTTTACTAGTGAGTTTGCCTGAAGTATGTGGTAAATCTGCTCAGGTTTGCAAAGTTTGGTGTACATCCACTTTCCATTGATGAAGTGATGAACCAATTAATAAACTTGCACTGCTCCTCTTGAGCAGTGCAAGACAGTATATACCTGAGGTACAGTGCTGGGAGCTGGGGGCATTTGGCTAGTGCCTTTCTCTGTGTGATTCATGAGTGGCTCTGGAAGCATTCGTGCAATCTAGCTGGCTGTGGGGCTCCACATGCAATTGTGCTGAGTGATCACAGCACCTGGAGGGGTTTGCTGCTGGTCACTAGCAAGGCATTGTGAGAGACAGCCCAGGCTGAAGAGGTAAGGGGGCACAGCGGTCCCACAGTCCCAGGCTGCACCCCGGGGAACCCATCACAACCTCATGATATAACTACAGTGCCTTGTTTCTGCTGTTTTTTGCCTCAGGATAGCTCATGCATTGGTGACCCTGAGCTGACAGACTAACTGTAGGCCTTGTCTTCACTGCTAAAAAAGCTGCGTCTAACAGCTCTTCTAACAGCATAGAAACAGCCATACTGCATTAAACCAGGCCTCCCGCTAGTAGCCTGTCTCCAGCCAACAGAGGCCAGCACCAGCTGTCTCAAGGGGATGTGCAAGAAGCCCGGCAATTATGAGATAACCTGACCCCAGGGAAGTTTCTTCCTGACCCCATTTGTTAGAGGTCAGCTCCTGCCCTGAAGCATTTGCACAGACAGGCCAGACCATCAGCGGATGTGGATCCAAGTCTCTCTGTCAAACATAAGAACATAAGAATGGCCCTACTGGGTCAGACCAAAGGTCCATCTAGCCCAGTATCCTGTCTAACGACAGTGGCCAATGCCAGGGGCCCCAGAGGGAATGAACAGAACAGGTAATCATCAAGTGATCCATCCCCTGTCGCCCATTCCCAGCTTCTAGCAAACAGAGGCTAGGGACACCATCCCCGCCCATCCTGGCTAATAGTCATTGATGGACCTATCCTCCATGAACTTATCTAGTTCTTTTTTGAACACTGTTATGGTCTTGGCCTTCACAACATCCTCTGTCGATGGGGTTACACCGATTTGCATGGGCTGAGAATCTGGCCTGCAGTTACCTACTCGGCTGCAAGGAATGATCTGTAAGCAAATGGGATTGATTGGAAAATGTGTCCATCTGCCCAGAGGACTGTTGCTAAACAGCCTAATCCCCTTCCAATCATTTTACAATAGGAATGTTACACTTGGACTGTTCAGTTATGTTCCCATTCTGGCACCTTTCAGAGGAAACTGATCTTTTCAGAATGAACTCACATTGCTTGCCATATAAAATCCATGCATTAGCTTTGCTCAGAATTTAACTTGGAAACTTCCTCCCACCTCCACCCCACCCCAGATATATTCAATGGATGACTTTCCTCTTCTCAATTCTAGACCGGGATTTAATGCCCAAAATAGTACTCTAAAACACTTCTCTCTCTTTCCTTGGGCCTCTCACATGCTGAGAGACTAGTGTGCCGGCATCCAACAGGGCTACAACTAGCGTTAGGGATAAGCATTATGAGTCCACATAGAAGAGTTATGGTTAAGCATTAAGGATAGGGGGTAAGATTAGTGTGGGGGCATGATGGGGTCTATCAGGCCTTCTCTGCCCCCTGCTAGAGGCATCAGCACCATGAGACTCCGGGCCCAAGAAAAACCCACTCAGACCTGGCAACCAACAAGACAGTCCTCCAGAGATCTAGAAGGGACAGGAGGAAATAATGACCAATCAAGAACCAGCAGGCCAATTAAGAAGGCTTGCTTATGTTGGTCAGGGGTAGAACGGGGTGAGACAGAGACAGAGCAGGAGTGGCAGCGGGTTAGGATTAGGATTGAAGGTTAGACTCTAGCTAGTGCTGTGGCTAGGGGTAAAATTAGGTTTTCACGTTGATGATATAGTTCAGGTTTAATTAATATGTAATACTGAGGTTAGCGCTAGCAATAAACTTTGAGTTGGGAGACAATATTAGCCTTGTGTTTACCATTAATCCAAGGTAGGGATGATAAAACAGTGACAGACCCTTTAGAACTGTAGGGAAATAGGTGGATGGATAGATGGACAGACAGATAGGAAAATAGTATGCCTTGTGATAGAGAGAATGTATGGGGAGAGAGACAATACGCGTAGAGGTAGATTGATAGGTGGATAGATAGATGGATGGGTGTGAATGGGGATAGATAGATAGATAGATAGATAGATAGATAGAATTTAGCTGTGGTTGAGGTTGTCAGATGATGGGATTGGCATCAAAGTTAAGATGATCCCAGGTTCTGCCCTGTGTTACCGGCTAATATTTTAAATGCTTTCTTGTTTCATTTATTTGGAAAAAGATAAATCTGCGGCTGCAGAGATTAAAATGGTTTTTTCCTTGTCAGTTTGGGTGCTGATTTTAATCAGTTTTTTTTCTCTTTCACAGCTCCATTTCCAAAGAAAAGAAACAGTACAGAGAGAAAGTGGAGCTGCTCCCAGGATGAATGGGCCTGACTGGCAGGGCATAAAATTACCATTGTCTCTTCACCTTGCCTTCTGCATTCCCTTTATTAATTAACCGGAACCGCAGTCATTCTCTCATTTCTCCCTCATTCATTCTCTTTCTTCCCTTCTTTCTCTCCGTATTCCCCTGCTGCAAGGTTCATTATTCTCACCCGGTGGCTCAGAGAAGGGCCCAGATCTCAGGAGGTCTGAAAGGAGGGGCTGTGCATCTGGACTGAAAATGTCATTAGCACTAGGGCTGGGATGGCTCTGGTTGGCAACACGGCCGCTCTGGACCTGGGACTGGACCTGGGACCTACCATGGTACTGTAAGTGATACGGGTCTGGGATGGTGCTGCCAGCAACACTGGGTCTGAGATGGCTTGTAAATGATTCCAGGGCTGGGTTGTTCTCCGTGCTTGGTCAGTGGCAGCTCTGACTGGGCCATTCGAGGTGCTACTTCGATACCCAGAATAATAATAAATACATTCATAAGGCCAGGCCTGTGAGAGTTCTGTAAGTGGAGCTGGGGCTAGCATGGCAGTGTGCGTACTACTGCGTGTGGAACAGTGCTGGTGGCGCTGGGCTGGGTGGTATTGGTTATGGGGGCAGTTCTGCAAATGGGCCTGGGCCTGGGACAGCTTCTTAGGCACCCGGGTTCTGGCTCGAGCCGTTGGTGATCCAGAGGCCTGAGCTGCCTGGAAATGAGGAGTAACTCCCTTTGGTTCTGATGGAGCGTTGCCTATTCCCCGCCTCAGCCCAGGTGTTACAAAGTCCCCTTCCCCTCTGGCTCTTCCTTAATGGAAGGAGCCCTGCTGACACGGGATGTCACTCAGCACTCACCGCACTCCCCCTCCCAGAGTCCCATCCAACCTGCTGGCAGCTTCCCCAGCTCGTAGGGGAAGTGGCCTGGGTGTTATGGTCATGGAGACCGGATGCTATGGCATCGTGTGTCCCAGAAGTACTGGTCAGATGGAGGCAAGCAGGGGGGGATCAGCTACGGCTGGAGGCAGGGGACAAGCTCTTGGCCTGCACAGCTAGTAATCCCCCCCCCCCCCCCGGGGCTCTCACAGACCCTGGAGCATGGGGGCTGTGCAAGGAGAGGCTAACTCCTGAGAAGAGCCTAACACACAGAGAAGGGGGCTTTCCCTTCAGCTGCCTGGAGGCGTCTATGGCTCCTGGACTGCATCTCAGCCATGACCAGGGGCAGGTCCCACACAGGCCTGTGGACCAGACCAAGATCTTGGTTCAGCTCCTAGCTGTGGCAGTAAACGTCCCTCCCACAGCAGGAGCCAGGGTTCCCTGTGGGATCTCAGGGCTGCCCGTTCCAGTCTGAGTCAAGACGCCCAGCTGCTCACAAGACTCTAGACATAGCATCCTTGGACCATGCCACCCAGTAGTCGTTATACACAGCCACTGGGGAGCATGCATTCTGATGCTGAGCGCCCAGCCCTGCTCTCCTAGACTTTGCCCTGGGCCAGGCAAGAGAAGGACCCACAGACTAAAGGCATGGACCCAGAAATCAGCACTGGCCCCAGCCAGAGGGATTTTACAGCCCAAATCAAACCTCTCTGCTGTCCCTTCCTTGAAGCTGGAGGGTGCTGAGCACAGACAGGCCTGAGCCATCTCCCCAACTCCCCCTAACTCTGGCGGAGGCTGAGAATCTGAACGCGGATCAGGTTTGGAACTTCGCAGTTTTCAGCATGCCCCATCCTCTCCCCTTTGCACAGGGCTCAGTATTTAGTCCTGGCTGTGGGATCCTTTACCTGGGGCTACAGCAATCTTTCCCCCATCCAGGCCCTTCTCTCTTCCTTTATTTCCCTCCTCTTTCCTCATCCCTCACCCCCAGCTGACCCCACACAACTCAATAAGATTCCTGTCCCATCCTTTCTCAACACCTTTGATCCCAGCCTCGGGGGGCGGGGGCTTTCCTCTGGGCCCCTTGGAGGTGGGGTTTGGCTAGCTGGCACACCAAGGGCAGCCTGTGGGGATGGGGCAGTGGAACGGCTGGCACACACGAGAGCGACAGACGGGGTGTGGAAAGGAGGCCTTATTAAAGCAATCCATTATAGGCTGTTCTAATTTCATTGCAGCAGTGGCCTCCTCCCCCAGGGTTGTTCCCTCATCTCCCCCCACAGCAGTGCCCACTCCTGTAATTGCATCAGTGGGGCCCAGGCAGTAGGAGCCATTCGCTGGATTAACCCCTTTACAGAGCACCAGCCAGTCACCACCTTTATCCACCCAGTCAGTCTGAGAGCAAGTTATGCAGCTATGGCCCGGCTGTGACTCAAGGATGGGCAGAGATTGCACCGGGCTTTGCTGTGGCCTGCTGACAAATACATGGAACCACAGTTTAGCAGGCAGTAACTGAACACTCTCCCTTGTCACCTGGGGCTGGGCAAGGCTACAGTAGGAGCCAGCAGTGGTCACTGGAAAGTTTTATCTCCTACAGCACCACTCCCTACAGTCAGATCTCTGGCCCTCCGGCAGTCTGAAGGGCTTAACGCATGGGCTATGGGACTGCTCTCATTTGGGCCAGTGACATTCCATGGACAGGAGCTGAAAGTGACTATAACCGATAGTTGGTGAAATGAGATTAGTGGGTCTCAGCACAGTTCCCAATAGCCAGGTGTCCGCATCCCAGAAAACATCAGCACAATTAACAGGCAGCCTCGGCAGGACTGACCGGGCCATGAAGACAGCAATCCCCACTCCTGTTTTAGCGTGCTCCTTCGTTTTGAGGCCCAGGGGTAGTCAGCGTGCGGGGCACTGCCAGCCATGTGACAGTGAGCATGCATTCCCTGTGGCTAAATATGGGTTTCACACTCTAGTGCTGTCAAGCCAGCACGGTATTCACACACAAATCTAGTTATAAAAAAACCTCCAGCTGTCAGTCAAAGCTGCGCAGCAAGGTCGAGGTTCCTGGAGAGTAATTAATTTCCACACAAAGACTTGGGGAGAAGAGTATGTTTAACACACGTATTATTCCTCTGCTCAGTATGTGGTCAATGTTTTTATTAACAATTAAAACCCCCCAAAGCTAGGCGGGATCATTAACAACAAGGAATGATTGTGAGTGACTGGGAAAAGCAGACTGACGATGACAGGATAATACATATGGTGAAAGAAATGTAAAGAGCCCAGATGTACTGAAACATAAAGGAAAATAGGCCTGGGATGTTAAGAAAGAGGACATTAACAGTGAGAGCATCGCGTAGTGGTTGTGTATCCTTTGCTGTGACTGAGCCACAGAGAATGAGAGTCTATCACCGCTCTCATTACAGAATCCTGTTTAGCTTCAGAAGACCCCGTTTCAATCTCTTGTGTGTCAACCAAAGTGTTAGGGTTGCATGAGAATAAAGGAAGGCGAGACGGCTCCGTATTGCTGGTGTGATAGCTAAGAGCTTCAGTGGGGTTCTGTAGGCAGGCCAAAGGGTTGGGGCTGCCCTACTCCCAACTCTGCCAAAATCATCCCCCTCTGGTCTCTAGTTGCAGCTTTCATCTCCAGTAGGGTTGCAGGTGTATAAAGGTGGGACAGCCGGGTGATTATCAGGTCCCATGGAGCTGTTTGGAAGAGTAGGGAAACTTGGCTCTACCATCCCAGGAATTCATAAGTGTCCCCTGGCGTTCAGCAAAGAATGTAAACTCATACTTAACTGTAGGCCGGCGACATGACTCATGGAAATCAGTGAACATTTAAGCCCGTGCTTAAGGGTTTTGCTGTATCCGGATTGGTGGTGGATGATTTTGGGAGCTCTCCTAAGTGCTGAAATCAACCACCAGTGAAGACTTGTGTTCACCAGAACTTCCAGGCCAGAGGGACCCTGTTCTTCACATCGTGAAGCTGGCCCCTGCGAACTAGATGGAGCTCCTCCCAGCTTCTTAATCTGCACCTTGCCCAGCAGTTCAGAGACACACACCCCCAGTGCATCCCCTTGAAGGAAGAGCTGAGCTCAGTTAACTAAACAAAGCCATGTGGCTGCTGCTGTGACAGCTGGAGGAGAAGCCTAGGCAGACAGCTCCCTCTCCTTCCACGGAGTCCCTTTCCTATTTGCTCCAGCTTGCTCTCAGACCCTTGTTCCCCTGCTGGTGGAGGGCTGCAAGGCCCAGAGGGGATGAGAGAACATCACGGCTAATCCTTTCCAAAGCTGGCTAAGTGGGAACAAGCTCCTGAACAAACCCTGGGCCTAAGCCCAGCCAGAGGCGGGAGGGCGGGGAGTGAATGTCACCGCCTTGTTCCAATTCAGCAGCGTCCCAGCTGTGCTTTACAAAGCCAAGTGTAGGGTGCAGAACTGCAGCTGCTCCCCGTGCATGGGATGCAGCGTGAGCTACACTTTGCACGGCTGCTTCTTGCATGGAGTGCATGGCTGATCTTTGCATGATATTGTTCACAGGGGGCAGACTGCAGTCAGTTTGTGCATGTCTCTTCAGCAGCGGCTGCTGCTTGTTGCACCGTGCTACAGAACAAAAGGCCCCAGTTATTTTCCCGGGGATGCCACGTTTCGGAGCACGCGGGTGTCTGCACTTGGGGAAAGCAAGCAGCAGCAATTAACAAAGAGCCTGAGTGAACCAAACCATTTCATTTTCATTTTCTCAATAATTAAGCTTCCTAATTTGGCACCGGCAGCCTCTTGCACTCTGTGCGCCAGCTCCTGAGGGAGGGGAGGTGCCAGGAATCCCACTTCCAAGGCTCTTTTTGGGGGAAGCTACCCCTGTGCTCGCCCAGGCTGCTTAGTGGGGCTCTCAGACCATGAGATATTGCCAATGAGTTGGACATGGGGTGAGCAGTGCTGGGAGGGATGGAGGCCATGGTGCAGGCATTCAGAACTTCCCCCCTTCTCTTCCCCCTCATCCAGTTCTCTCCCCACTTTCTTTACACATTCCTCTCTTCTGCCCCCTGCCCATTGATGTCTTGTTCTTCCTTCACTCTCCCTCCCCCCTCTATCCCTTATACTGGGCCTGAGTCTGCAAGCTGCCAAGCACCCTCAATTCCCAGTCACCTAACTGGAAGCTGGAGATGCTCAACAGGTCCAAGGAGGAAACACAGCTCCCTCCCTGAGCTCAAAGCAGAGCAGCGGCTCCACCTTCTTTCCCTGCCTGGCTTGGGTAAGCAGCATCCCCCCCCCCGCATCCCCTCCTCACTGGCTGGTGCGCAGAGAACTCTCCCCACCCACCCAGCTCCCCCTCTCTTCATTGGCCAGTGCAGGGCCTGCTCTCCCCAGATCCCCCTTCTGCTCATTGGCAGGTGTGGAGCAAGCTCAAACTACTTCACCCCCTGACAAGCACCTTGTAGCACTGACCATCCCTCCTCGGCCTGTCCCCCCACCATTCCCTCTCCTGTGCATCCAGATGCAGGGCTCCAGGATCCTGGCTCGTTTTGCTCTCAGTCCTGCTGAAATGCATCCAGGGCAGAATCTATTTTATTTATATATATTATGTAGCAAACACTGTGATAAATAGTGGGAGATCTTCATTCCTTAACCGGAACAAACATTGTTTTACAGGAGATGAAGGCAGATATGGCCACGATATACTGTGCTTTATTGCATTTCTTCTCTTTTTTTTTAGTGAAGTTTCCCACAATTGTTTATATTTTTTTTATTTCCTGCCTGATGGATCAGTTTAGAATCAGAAAGAGCTTTAAAGAGAAAATTGCTTTTTTCTCTCCCGGCTCCAGGTTCCCGGCCTTATTGCTTCTTTGTTCTTGGTTTCTGGGTGATTTTTTTACTTTCTTTTCTTTTTGTTAAAAGAGCATTTAAAACCTTCCAGCGACGACCACAGGAGATTATACCCTGATAATTCTTCATGCACTGTTTTCATGTTCAGCTGTGGGTGAAAAAAAGTTTTCTAGCCGGCTGAGGGGAAGAGGTAATGGAAAGCTCATTTGCAAAAGAATAAGATAAACTGGCCAGCTGGTATAAATTGGCATAGCTCCGCTGATCTTGATAAAACTATTCCGATTTACACCAGTTGCGGATCAGGCCTGATCCTGTCCATTTCTGCAGTGGAACACCTTCCATCCCAAAGCACTGCGCACGCTTTCCAAACTTCAAATTGTTCTGCCGAGCAACTGCTGCCGCCAGCTCTGGGGAGGAACATCATTACTACTTAGCAGTGTACAACAGCACTCGCCGATAACTCAGCACAGGAAGTGTAGAACAATAAACCCTGGATTGAATTGAGAAGGGCAGAATGTGATTACCAGAACTGCAGACCAGTGTCCATTCCAATTCTAAACAGCTGTTCAGTTCAATCACATCTAATCGCTATTCATGAATATCTGTGCAAAGGTTTGGTTTTTTTGTTTTCTGGTTTTTTTTGCACAAATGTTTGAGGGAGGTGGCTTGTCTTTTTGGTACTCAGACACATGTGTGATTGGGGGGTTTTAAGGGTGAACAGGAGTGCTTGTCTGCTATGTATTATTAGTATTGCACTTCTTAGCACTGCTGGGTCTTCCATGGAGAGCCCCTGTCCATTTAGGGTTTATAACTCCACCCTGATGCTTCAGCCAGATATTCATGCAAGCTTGCTGGTTAGCAGGCCTGTGTTCTGCTGCCTTCTGCTGGAGGAAATCAAAACTGCTCCATTCTGTCAGAAGCCCTGTACTGCTAGTGGTTTCAGTGGTCGGGGCCTGAGCTTTCATAGCTAGAGGATCTGGAGTCTATCGCTGCTGTTCACGTTAAGTTACAGCTCGTGAGCTCCTGGCTGGCCAAGCATTCTTTGCAGTGTGTTATGGGTTTCAGCCCTTGTCACCCCCTCTAATCCCTCATGGGCTGCATCTCCCCATTTCCCTAGTACAATCCAAGGCGACAAGCCCAGCGGGATGCACCCTAAAGCACAGCTCCCCTGCCCCAAGCACGTGGGGCAGCCCAAAGCACTGAGCAAGGAAGAAGAGGGCTGGAAAGAAAAAATAAATTCTTTCCCTTAGCTCCTACACCCGCCCCGCTGCAGTCACTGCTGCATCCATCTGTCCAGAGATGGGTTGGGTTTTAATGGGAATCTATCTGCTTTTCAAGCAGAAGGGTATGACACGCACTCAACAGAGCAGCAGGGGCCCCACCTCCGCCTTGATTACTGCCTCCTGCATTCTCCGAGCACGTTCCGGCCGGCGTCAGCCCTGTCTCCTCACAATGAAGATGCCTCAACAATCTGCATCTAATCAATTGGAGCCAAAACAAACCACACAAAGTGGCTGAGCTAATCGGGAGGCCATGAGCCACTCAGGGGATGAGGCAAAGAGGAGCGGTGTCTCCTTGGGCTTCTTGGGCTGGTCGGTACGATGGGAGCAGCCGGGAAGGAGGAGGGAAAGGCGCCCTGTGTGAACTACAGTGTGCAATGGGTTCTCTGCTCCTTAACGTAAAGGACACGATCACCGGGACCCAGGTTTTCACAACTGCTCTTGTGCAATGAAGCGTGGAAAAAGTCCACGCTTATTTCTGCATGCAAAGGGTGAAATTGACCTTTGTGGCAGAGACCTGTGCACCACTTCAAACCTCAGGGCCTGGCTCTCTGTGGCGCAGATAAGCTGTTTGCGCTGCGAGGAGACTGGCTGCAAGCTCTTTGGGACAGGGACTGTTTCTGCCTCTGTACATAACCTAGCACAGGGGGGAGGATAGCCCCCCGTGGGGGTCAGTGAGATTGAGTCATGCATAGCCTTGTGCTAGCCCCCTGCAGAGCAGAGAAATGCACTCCCTGTGCCATCACCTGTATGTTCAGTCAAAGTGAGCACGCTCAGATCTGATCTGCGGGTGATGAGACTGCACACGGTAGGCATGCAAAGGCACGAGGCAGGTGTGCAAATGCACGCATGGCTCTGAAAGCTGGGCCCGAGCGGGTGTGCAAAACACCAAGCCGTGTACAAACCCTGTAACTATCCAGGTGTTTGTGTATCAATTAGCATTTTCCAAAATAGTCTGATTTTACACCCAACCCCCCACCCCAACCCATCCCCGTGGCATTTTGTGAGCTGTCGCTCCAGAATCAAACTGCTCTGAAAGGGGCCCCAGCTCCAGAAGACTCAGGGTGAGAGTTCCTTTACTTGTTCTTTGATTAGCACTATCAGGACTCCCCTTCCCTTCCCCTGGAATGATCTGCGGAGGGCTTGGGATGCAGACTGAGCTGCCACTTCTCCTCAACCCTTCCCACCCCTATCTGGAGCCGGGGGGCAGTTTCAACCATCAGGCCCGGTCCCCTCCATCAATCTGTTGCGACGTCGCATTCCGGGCCCTCCAGAGGCCACCAAAGAGGGCGTGCCAAGATCTGATCTCTGTACAGTATAAGCACGGTAACGATTTTGGAGCGGGGGGATGGTTAAAGAACCACCAGGAGGAACCAGGGATGGTCCCAGACACTAGTGTCTGTTTCTGGGCCATCTGCCTTTAAAAGGAGATAACAGAGGAACCTGCTCACCCACCTGGGGAAGCAGATTCCCAGGCGGGTCAGTGGAATGTGCATCCTAAAATTTTATTCAGATGCTGTTAAAAAATACTGCATGCTCTGTCTCTCTCTTCCCCTTCCTGGCCTCAGCCGCTACCACTCGTCCCATTACAGCCTGGGATAATATTGCCGTTTCATTAGAAGAGCATTGTTCTGGAGATTGATGGCTGGCAAGCCAAGACAAATTACATCTCCCTCTGCAGCTGCGGGTCCCGTGGACACCGAGTTGTCCCAGAGCAAGGGGGAAAGAGGAGGAAGGGGCAGGAGCAGGCCTGGCTGGGTGGGCACCTTTTTACAGCCAAACATATCACAGGGAAGGTGCCTCTAGGCTGCTTGCATCTGGCTGGCCGTGTGGTTCTGGCACTGCAGTGGGACTCTTGGGCTCAGTCTCAGATGCCCTGCCTGGCCACGGGGAGTCGCTCAGCGCCAGATTTTTTCAAGTGCTCAGTGAACAGCAGCTGTCCCTGCAGCCTGGTCTGGGCCTTACTCCCCCGCCGGGGAAATAGGGATAATAATCCTTTAGACTGCACGTTGTTCAAGGCAGGGCACGGCTCTCACTCCGGGTCCACGCCATGGCTGGCACAATGGGACCCTGCTCACGGCTGGTACTTCTGGAATGCAGATAATTAATCATCTGGTGCTCGCCCTGCATCTGCCCATTGCAAAGGGTGCAGCCTCCTTGGGCGCATTGGCAACTGCTCAGTAGGAGTTAAAATCTCTGAAAGTGCGGAAATAAGCAGCCAAAACCAGCCTGTGGGGGAGTCGGCTTATGGGTGCGCTCTCCCCACACACACCCTGCGGTCACTCCCATGTGCAAGCCAGTCAGACCCACTCTGCTGGGCCGTGCCTGCTCTTGCCAGGTGCTGGTTCCCTCCTGCTGCGGGATGAGAAACCTTGTCTCCCCAGGAGATGTCTGCTCGGGCCTCATTTGTAGGCCCACGCCAGACCCAGACCAAGTCCCAGGGTCTTGCACATTCCAAGGAGGCCGGGGCACAGTCTCTGACCTCTGTTGTTTCTGCATTTCCCTTCATCTGTCAGGGGGAAATACGGCCCTGCATGTGCTGCCAGAGACCAACACTCAGCCCGGCTCCTTTCGGCAAAGCAAAGCGATGCAGGGGCATCAGAGGAAAGGTCAGCCCAGACATGTAGGAGGTGATTTATGCCAGCAGACCCAGCAATAACAGGCAAAGGTAGGGCGTATTTTAACATCCTCCTTCCCATTGCCAGGGCTGTAGCCTCCTGGCCCAGCGCCATGTCCTCAGGCTATCAGCTGGCATTTGCTCCTCTGAGTCCCACCCCCTCTCTTTCCTCTGCTGCCTCTTGCTCACACGTAATTCAGCCCTCAAAGGCTCGGTGCCCCCAGGGCATCTCCAGGTCTAGCTAGCAAGGCCTGGAGACAAGGGTGGGGGTAAATGTGTGCCTGGGCCTCTCTGGCAGGAAAGCTGTATTGGCTGGCATAGAGGGGCAGCAGCACTGGAGTCTGCTGGGCTGGCCCAGGGGCAGGACTTTGCTGTGGAAGGTGGGATTTTGCAGCAGCCGGGCTTGCAGGGATGGGTTGCTCAGCTTTTGTTCAGCTGTGTGTACGTTTCCTCTCTGTTTCCCTGGGTCTCCAGCTGAAAAGCCCTTTGCCGAATGATGTCCGGCTCGCTCTCTTCTCACCCCAACGCTGCGACCTCGCCCCGCCCAGCGCCTCTCTGTCTGGATCGGCTGTGGCTGATGGACGCACCATCACTCAATGTAGGGAAAGCCATCACCCCACCACCACCACCACCACCAGGACACTCAGGGTGAGCCTCCCCACACTCGCAGTAAAACTGGCAGGGCACATGGGGTCAGGACCTTGGTTTAGTGTATCTCATCCAGCCACACGGCACCCCAGCACCACGCAGGAGCGTTGGGTCAGGATAGGCTCAGAGGGGAGGGGGCCCCTCATGGAGACCCTGCCCCACTGCCTGCAGCACAGCGCTCTTCCCCCCCTCACCTCCCCAGCACTGCACCATGGCTGGCACGGACACCAGGGGAAGTGCACCATGCCATGCATCACTCATGTTACTTCCATTGTGCTCCCATCCGAGCACTGACTCAGGCCGGCATCGCTGTCCGACAGAATGGTGACAGCCGAGCAAGGGATGGCTTTGCAGGGGACCAACTTCCCCAGAGTCCACCTGGAGGACACAGACCTCATGGGTTCATGTGCGCTTCATCCCAAGTTACTTCACAGCCTCGGCCCACTCCACCCCAGCTCTCCCGCTCTTTGCCCAGGCTGGAGGGAGCTTTCCTTAGCTCCTAGCTTTGGCGGGTAAATCCGAGGCGGGATTCTGCTGCCACCCGTCTGTCTCTTAACCAGACATAAATTTCAGCCTCACTTCAACGCATTGCAACATGATACGAGGAGGCTGGCACAACTTCCCCCTGCCGCGGCACCAGGCCAGCGTCCCACAGCATGACGGGACAGCACGGGGCGGTGTCACAGCATGAAACAGACACGTGGCTGGCCCGGAAAGGGACACTGGGGCCTATGTGGGCTCCCGTCAGCATCGCGTGTGGCAGGATCCTGGAACTAAAAACCTTCCCCCTCATTGGTGTACGCACTGGCCTTTGTGCTGCAGCCAGGATGGGGCCTTGGCATCTCCTAGGCGCCAATCGAGTTACACCCCCTTACCGTGTGTCTGTGACAGATAACATCCTCTCCCCGCCCTGCTCAGTGCAGCCCTCCCAGTGCAGCTCCACCTCTGCAGTGCCATCCAGGCTCTGGCTAGCCCATTCCCATCCATCTGCCCTTCATTGGAGGCTGCTCCTGACAAGGGAAGCCTCGGAGGGATCGTAACGCAATGAATAAAAAGCGCCTCGCAAGCGTACACAAAAAAATTAAAACCTCGTTTGTGTCTGCCGAGCGAACCAACCATGGCTAATTAAATGCTGTAACAATGGGACATTATACAAATGGCGGCTGTCACCGAAAAGCACAGCTGGGGACATGCACTTCCATTTCTACCTCAGCCTTCAGAGCCAGGGGGTGAGGCGCCTTTCCCAGCCATGCCAAACAGCAGGGAGGGAGAACAGAGACGCACACAAATAGCACAATTGTTCTCACCCTGCCTCCCAGGCAGTCTCTCGCACTCGGCAATCAGTGCCAATTTTGGAGTTTGTTTCCATTGCTCTTGTACCATTGCTCTATTGACGACCCCTCTCTCTCTATGGCAACGTGGAGGAGCTGGAGTCGTGGCTGCGCTGGGAAAGGATACTCAGCTCGCCCCGAAGGCGCGCCGCCGAGATGATCGTTGCTCTTTGCTTTCTGTTCCATCGCCCGCTACATGCGGATGCTCGGGTTGGGGGGAGCTATTTGTATTGTCTGAAACCCAGCATCAGTGGAACTGCCCTACTAGCCCAGACCATCTGTGGTCCTTACCTGGCCCCCATCCCCGCAGTAACTGAGTGGGTCACAATCCTTAATGTATTTATCCTTGCTCAATAGGGCAGTGCTACGTTGGACAGCGGGGGGACAGAGATGCTAGGTGACTTGCCCAAGGTCACCCAGGAAATCCATGGCAGAGCCAGAAATTGAACACTGAATTCTGAGTCCCAGTTCAGCTAGCTCAGGATCCTACGTCCACTGGTTCACATGCAGAGAAGTCCCCCTGGGCCCACTATAATGTGGTTGGCTAATTGCACCGTGGCTTGTCATGGGAGGGGGATCGTCTCTCCTAACCCCAGCTGGTGATCAGATTATGACATGCCTGACAATTACTACACACTTTTGGTAGCCCTCATTTTTTAATCTCTTGTCTACTGTAATTTGCATTATGCCCTTCCTGTTCATAGCATTGGGTTTGGAATAAATAGTATTTACAAGCCTAGAAGTGGATTGTGTGATGTACTGAGGATAGTGGTAGAACTGCAAGCTATCACTTCAAGAATGGGCGAGTTTCCTAGTTCTGCCTGCAGGCTAGAAGGCTCTGTAGGGAAAAGTGCAATATCAGAGTCAGTCTGGAAAGAACCAGCCTAGAACAAGGTGGGTGAGTTGTGCTGCGCTGCAGCAGGGAGCAGCCTGCTTTGTCGCTCTCTGTTTTGGGTTCTTGTGTGGTAGGGTTTTGAATTTTAAGAAATAGTCATGTTACACTGCAACCTTCCAGCAAAAGCATTTGATGTTTTTATCTAACTTTATCTACACCATGAACATAACAGATTGGGGAAAATAGAGTATGAGATTAACTCACCTGAGTTCTTCGATTTAAACTGCCTGAGCAGGCTGCAGCGGGAGGATTCCAGGTCTGTCTAGATCAGTGGTTCCCAAACTTCAACAACCTGTGAACCCCTTTCACTAAAATGTCAAGTCTCGGGAACCCCCTCCTAAAAATGTATATTTTCACGGATTTTCTTCTTTATCTGAGTATAAATGATAAAAGCAGTGATCTGGGAAATATAAAATTTGTTTTTATGACATGCGTATTTCACACTATTTATTATTATTATTTATCATTACCGTATTTTTATTACATTATGAAAATGGCAACACTCTTCCAAGAGCTCACTTTCATAGCTGGTATCACTTTTAATAAGTCTGTTATAAAACAAGGCTCCTATGTTTCATCAAGGAGTATCAGATGTGAAACATCATGAAGGTATTTAAGAAGCCAACTCAAAGAGTTCCTCCTACACAAGCATTCAGGTCTTGAGCAGTCCAGGCAAACAATGCACATTACAACAAAGCTTAAACTTGTTCTTCATAATAATTAAAAACATAAAAACAAGACTAGCTGCCTATTTAATTTTAAAAACAGCAAAAAATATCCACCTCCCTTTCCATTTCTTATAAGGAGTCTTGAAGTTTAAATCTCCTCAGTGTGATAGATATGCTTGCTTTGATCTGCTTAGCTCGTGGAAGTCCAGTGGCTCCGGGCTGCTGGCCCTGTGCTGCCCAGGGTCCCTAAGGACAGCTCTGTCCGCCATTAGGGAATTTTTTTCCGAGAACCCCCTGTAACATTTCGCAAACCCCCAGGGGTTCACGAACCCCAGTTTGGGAACCACTGGTCTAGATCCACTGAAGCTCCACACACCAGCACAGGATCAAGTTAGACCACCAGAACAAACACCCCTTGGCCAATTACACCTTGAGGTCTGGACGCTATGCGTATGGAAGCTGTTATTAAAATTAATTTCATCATGGGTGTCAGATTGAGAGCACTAGGGGGACAAGAACTGTGTTTTATTTTGCATATTGGGAAACAAGCTATATTGTGTAATGAGTTATTAATGAAACACACATATGCAACATCCTCCTTTCTTTTTTACATTTGGCTAAATTATTTGCCTCTACCACACAGCAAATTCCACAGGGTGCTGCATAATCTATTTCTTTTGCTCCATTATAACTGCACTGTCTATTCATTGCAGGAAGCCCCATCTCGTTCTTTTATTATGGGGTGGGTCTCCTCTGGATGTCATGATAAGAGGTGCTTCTCAGATTCTTGCCACTAACATCTCCCTGAGGTTTGGATTGCAGAAGAGGATCATATGTCTGAGAGCTAATGGAGATGGTCAAGGTAAGTGCTTCTGTCCCTCTAGGCTAATTCCAGCCACTGAAAAACAATAAGAAATGTAAAGACCGAAAGTCAGACAGATGTACCTTTTGACTTTCTTCTTTCCAGAGGTCTGATTCTTTTGAATGCCTGGCCCAAGCACCGGCAGGCCCTTGGTGCCTGAATTTTGTAACGCAGATAGGAATCCTTTTAATGCGCTATGAGTTGGGGATCTGAGGAGAAGGAAACAGAAACTAGATCTCAGGTACCCTACTCACAGAAGAGAAAAGCAGAGCTAAGAGAAACAATAGTCTGTGCAGAGGTGGTTGGTAGGTTCAGCCCATTTGGCTCTGGATTTAGGTTTGGATTTCCAACTCCCCCCTCCATAATTTGTGGGTGCTCAGAACTAGGGGGGTTGGATCTGGAGATTTTTGAAATTTTACCCATCCCAAAACAGGACAAAAAGATGAAATCTCAAAAATTTTCATAAAGTGATAATGCAAAAAAAAATTGCAAAACATTTTGTTACAATTCACAGGGCTAGCCTCAGGGACAACTTAATGCTTCAAAACACACCTTTGGTGGGATTCAAGCGGTGCCAACACCTTGTGTTGGGTGAGTGGCATCCGGCCCTGAAAATATTATTGGCCAACGGGTGTTTGCTCTGGTGATGTCACTTGATATCCTACTGGTAGGTGGAGCTTCCGTGGATCTAGATGGACCTCCCCAGCCAAGCTAGCTCAGACAATTTAAATTGGACGCAGGCACAAATGTCACCTACAGTGAACTTGATTTTCCTCTGACTTACACTGGGTGCAAACCAGGAGCCACAATATTGAAGCCAATGGAATGGGCCCATCTGCATCACATGAAATATTGTTCCCACCGTAGTCAATGACAAGAGTCCCATTGATGTCCCTGGAGTCTGGATTTCTTCCCCTGGTTCTGCTCTAGCTCTCCCTGAGCTCAATGCATTCCTTTGCGTTGACTGCAGCACGAGCAGGATTAGGCCCACATTATGTAGTCTGGGGACTGCGGGAGGGCTGGTATCTTTTATTGTTGTTTTTAAATCAGGTTTGCCGTTCCCAGGCTAACTCTGATTTGTGGCAGGATCTGCGGCGCTTGCACGGAAGACGCCACCCTCTCTTTCTCGTGGGAACTGTTTAACTCATGCACCTGAAAGATTATTTATCTGGCAGTAAAAAGAGAGAAATAAAAAGCTGCCTCCTAACGAAGGCAGCCCAGTAAGTTTGGCCCATTTTTAATTTTAACGGTGCATGTAATGAGCTGGAGACTCCGTGCTGGCCTGTGGAATGTCAGCAGGTTGATGTCCCTGCCTATACAATCGCAGTGGGCTGTGGGGAGAAGACAGCTCGGAAAAGGAGCTGGGGAAACAGCCTTCCCAGTTCTGCATGGGAATCGCAGCAAAGGGGCTCGGGGATGTGCCTTCTACGTCCCTGGAAGGAGAGAGGGAGAGACCAGGGAAGAAAGCGGAGGCTGGAGTTTGGGGAGGCATCTCTGCTGCTGCGGTGTTAGCCCCCTTGCATTCTCACTTAGCTAGTGCTACTGCTATTTATCGGCATTGGGGCAGCACCGCAGTGTAGCCGCCTCCCAACGCTTGTGGGTGAAACAGGAAAGGGCACGTCAATTCCATACTACAAAGGGCAACTGAAGCAGAGAGAGAGAGAGGGGAAGGGATTCACCCAAGGTCACGCAGGCAGACTGTGGCAGAGCGGGGGATGGAAGCCAGCTTTCCTGGTTCCCAGCCAGAGCCGTAAGCACAAGGCCACATGTACTAGGGCTGACTTTAAGGCAGATGTTCAGGGGGCCTCAGGAGCCTGTACCCTGCGTGTCAGGGATACAGCCTGGCTGAGCAGCAGAGCTCTGTCTCATCTCACCTGGGCTACCCTTGAGTCACACTCTCCCCAACCCACCCCCCTTGCAGTTCCGACCCCGCCTCCGCTCTGGGTTAATCTGCACATTGTGCACCGGTGCCGAGAGGCCCCAGAGCTTGTTTAGGGCCATTTCTAACACTAAGTGTCTGCCCAGGCACCGGCTGGGGACTGCACTCCAGTCGTTAATGGAATGTCGATGCAGACAGTCACGGCAGGGCCAGCGAGGACAAGGATATTCCTCGGCTAGCAAATGGCACCGATGCCAGAGAGGACCGGCTTTGCCACAGCTGCTAAGCAGGCTGGGAAGGGAGTTGAGGAACGGGGAGGGAGCCGTATTTCTGGGACTGGAATGAGGGGAGACATGGAACCAGGCTGATGCAGGACGGACCTGGATATCACTACTCTGCTGTGCCAATGACCCCTCACATTGCTGATCCCCTCGGGGCATCGCTGGGCCAGGCTTAGCCAATCTCCCCTGGCTGAGAAGGAACAGTGTCGTGGCTAGGGGCAGGTGAGTAACAGGGCCCGGTCTCTCTCCCTGCAGCATAGGAGTAACATCCACTGATTCCAATGAGAATAGGGCCCCTGGGGGTAAACTTAACAGGCTTCCCCCTTCCCTATCTTGACATACAAGCTGAACAGGGAGCTTGCTACTTCCCCGCCTTCTCTACTAGATGGAGCTGTTCCAGCATGTGTGATCGATGTCACCCCCTAGTGGCAGCAGCCAACAAAGGATAACAGCCCCACTATTTCTGCTGCCAGCAGAATCATGGATTACTGCTGACTCTTCCCCAAGACATTCAAAGCACTTCTGCAGCCTCAAGACTCCCCTAAGCCCAGGGGACTGTCACCCTGTTTTATAGATTAGGAAACTGAGGCACCGAGAGGGCAGCCTAGCAAGCCAGGAATGGAACCCAGGAGTGCCAGCCTCCTTAACCACTGCCCACCCGTCCTCAGCCTGCGGCAGCCCCAGACATCACGGCAACTTGCTGTATTTTCCTTAACATAAATTCTACCTTCTAGTTAGCACACAGGCAGTGGCTTCTGCTGAACCCCTCAGTGTCTGGGCTGGAGGGCTAACCTCCCTGGAGCCGCCCCGGTCAGGAATGCAAGTTTACGATCTCGCCTGCATCCTGCTTGCTGCCCATGTAGCAGAGAAGTTTTCACTAGGGGTTTGTGTCCACACGACAATCCCTTCCTTGTGCTAGGAGGCCCCCTGGAGCTGCACTGGCTAGAAAGGATCCCGCATGGAGAAATTGTTCTGCCCAGCTCCTGGCTTCCCTCCAGCCTGCTCTCTAAACCTCTGAGTCATGAGCCCTAGAGGCAGCTTCTGCAGCTGTGCGGAGCGGGAGGAAGTTTTTTGACTGGGCATCAACCCCTCTCACAGCTGGTTGAGCTCACGGCCTTGCAAAAGCTTGCAAACAGCGACCCTCATAGGCAAGGCTGGCAGGGAGCAGGCATTGCAGCTGATGCCTGCAGCGTCTGGGAGTTGGGAGAGGAGGAGGTGCAGCAGAGGGCGATGCGAAGAGAGGGATGCAAAGGAAAGCAAGAGAGGAGGGAGGAAGGGCGCCGGAGAAGCAGCAGGAGAGATTTACACAGTGGATAAACAAAGCCAGCTACTGCAAGTGCTTTAAACTCTCTGGGGGTTGATGCCCAGTGGAATAGAGGGGTCAGGTGGTAAGGATGGCCAAATCCAAAGCACGCCTAGAAAGAGGGGGTGCCAGCGGCACCAGAGACCCACTCCCCTGTTGTGATCCCTGGGGTGTCCCTCACCTGCCTGGCAGACTCTGGGCCTACCCCTTCCCATCAGCTGCACTGCAGGGTGTTCTTCCCGGCCTCTCTGCCATGTAGGTCCTGCATGGCAGGGGAATGCAGGGCATGCAGACTCGCCCCTTTGCTGGGAAATGAGTCTAACAGTTGCCACTCGGGCTGATGGGGGCTGTTCTAGGAACAGGCAAACAGGCAGTTTCAAAATACAGGCTGGAGACTCGGAGGGTCAGTTTCCCACCAGAGTTCACCGGGGACAGCTTGTGCTGTCTAAGAAAAGCCATTTTTGCTTTGGAGGCACTTAACTCACCACCACCGGGCTCAGACCAGGCAAGTACCCCTATAGGCAGGCACTATGGCTTATGGGATCGTGCGTTAGATTGGGACTCAGGAGAGCTGGGTTCTAGTGCTCTATCTGCTGCTGGGCAACCATGAGCAAATTATAATTGTATCGCATGTCTGTGACATTTGGAATGTCTCTTAAAGTCCCAGCTCCCCGCCTCATGGGATTATGAGAATATCTGTTTTCATTTTTTTAAAATAGAAGTTTAGGCCTTGTCTGAAAATATGACCTGAGAGCCAGTTAGGGGAGCGGCTCTCAACCTTTCCAGACTACCGTACCCCTCTCAGGAGTCTGATTTGTCTTGCATGCCCCAGGTTTCACCTCACGTAATAACGACTTGCTTACAAAATCAGACATGAAAATACAGACGTGTCACCGCACACTGGTGCAGAAAAATGGCTTACATTCTCATTTTTACCATATAATTACAAAATAAATCGATTGGAATGTAAATATTGTGCTTACATTTCAGTGTGATACTTGAATTCCACTTGTGAGCCTTGTTTGAAGCCGGAGCCCCAGGCGGCAGGGCTGACACATGTCACTTAGCTTCACAGGGCCCCCTGTGGTGTGGGGTCCTGAGCAATTGCCTTGCTTGCCACCCCTCATGCAGGCCCTGCACTCGTGAGCCCCCTAAGCCCTTCCTGTGACCCCCCACCCCCGAGTGTCGCAACCCCCAGGTTGAGGATCACAGATCTAAATGAGCTGAGTACCCCCGGACGACATGGGGGTACACATACCCCAGGCTGAGAACCACTGATTTAGGCTATGTCTGCAGCAAGGGATGCGCCTCCCCGGCCAGGAGGACAGGCCCATGTTAGTGGGGCTCAAGCTAGTGTGCTAGAAACAGCAGTGAAGATGTTCAGACCCTGGGAGCCCAACATCTGTGCTGCTCTTTTAAGCCTCCTAATGTGAGCCTGCTCAGATGACATGGGGCAAGACTCACTGCCACAGGGTTTCTTTGCAGCGTGGACATTCCCTCAGAGAGCAGAAGGCCAAGAAAAAGAACCCAGGATTATTTTGTTACTGCCATGATTTTGAAGCCCATCTTGTGATTTTGGGGGCCTGACTTGTGATTTTTAACCCCCTGGGACAGGTGACACTGCCATCACCCCTCCCGCTATCGCCTCCAACGTCTCCCCCCCTTTGTGAGACCTGGACACAGGTGCTGTTATCCCCAGTGATGAATCATCTGGCTTCTCTTGTCAGACACCCTTGCCTGGTGTGAAACTGCTTCCTCTGAATCACAGCAGCCCAGAGGGAGGGGAGAGGAGGTGAGCCAGGGCCAAGTGGGAGGCCATCCCATGTCTCCTTGAGTGCCCCTTGCACACTCGTTCGTGCCTCTGAACGGCAGAGCCCGGAGCCCAGGGAGTGTTCCCTGCAATCTGCGTCCCTGAGCACCGAGGGGCTGTGAGACAGGCTCTCAGGGTCACTGGAAGGAACAATGGCCGCTCTCCTGGGCTCTCAGGGATGGGGGAGTCCCTTATGGAATCACTGTGATCAATACCCTCTCCGCTGCTCCTTGGGGCCATCCCAGTCTGCAGCCAAGCCAGAGCCTCCTGGTGCTGGCGCTAGAGCTGAAGGTAGGTCAGCCCCTGCCCCCTCATTCAGGTTTAGGTGGGGGTTCCCCATATATGGGCTTCCTTGTGGCAGGGTGTATGTAATTACACACACACACACACACACTCAGAGGCAGTGAAGGGGTTAATTCCCTTCCGCAGGGTGAGAGACCAGCCCTTGCCCCACTCACTATAAAGGCTTCCTTAGCTGCCAGGTCTGGATGATGGACCCTGTCTGTGGCTCGTTAGGAGGGGAGTGTGTTTAGGCCTGGAAGGCTTTGTGTCTTAAGGAACTTTATGCCTGGCGGTGGCCCTGCTCCAGCCCTGTCTAATGCAGGCACAAGCCTGGTAAGGTCACCATTTCTTCAGCTGGCCCAGGACACTCACTTCATGGCAACAGCAGCTGTGTGGAGATGCAGCCAGTTGCACAGCTCCCATGACCCCTCAGATGGAGGACACCACGGTGGGGGAGACCTGTGAATAATCCCTTCGTTTCATTTACTGAGCACTGGACGTTTCCGCTCACCTACTGCCCGCTGGCCTCAGTGCTTTGCCTTTCCTACATCCGATCAGTGCTAGGCTGCTGTTGGCGCTCACCCCTGCCCTGTTCCTATCGCAGCCTCCGAGCCCTCGATATTCCTCTGTGCGCTGCTTATCTGCCTCTTGCCCTGATCTGCTGCCAATAATTTACTTAGCTGGCTCCTAGGGCAGAGGCTGGGATTGGGGAGTGCAGGGGAGTCTCCTCTCGAGAGAAGATGATGAATCGGTGCGGGGAATGAAGTCATGAAGGTAGCTGTGGGTCACAGCGTTAAGGTCCATAGCAGATCCTGGGAGAGACCCAATCTAGACTAGGCAGTGTGTGACATGGAATGAGAGTATGTTTGCAAAGGGGTGTGCTTAGTGGGGCTTTATGCTGGCAGCCCTAAGGGGTATTAATGTTCTGGAGCAAAGAGGGGCTGGGATGTAATGTAAGGGGCATTCCTCAGCTCTATGCTTGGACACTGGGGTTGCCTACGTTAGCCGGGGTCTGGACTTGCTGACTGAGCTTTTCCCTTCCCGTCCTACGTTCCTGTAACAGTTCTCTGGCTACCGGGGTACGTGTGATGCCGATCGCTGGCAGTCAGGGCTTTCTGAGTGGTTCATTCTCTCTTCAGGGGTGGGTTTCGGGGCCCTGGCTAAGAGTTTGGAGTGGGGGAGATGTCCCCAAGGCAGGCTGGGTTCCCCTGGCTGACAGCATGGGGGGTGAGGTTTGGATTATTAATGATGGGCGTTCTCCTTTACAAAGCGCGGGATAGAAATGGTACCAAGCAGCTGTGATGCTGGCTCTTGATGTGAAGCGCCTGTCCCTGTGCTACCGCCTAACCAAAGCCATAAATCCTTCTAGCCAGGTGTGTAATGGCCACAGTGCCTCCCCTATCGCTGTTCCTGACAGAGCTTGGGCTACCTGCTTCATCTGTAGATTTTTAAGGCCAGAAGGGACCTGGAGTCTGACCTGCACGACACAGGCTGGGGAAATCGGCTTAGTGATCCCTGCTTGGAGTCCTGTAACTGGAGAGTCAGATGGGCCTGCAGCCAATCCAAGGCATGTGCTATCACCTCTGGCTGCCGTCTGAGGAACCACCACAGGGTGGAGCCCCTCTTCCCAGAATATGGCCCTGCAATGGTCGATACTCTGCTCCAGCCATCCTTCTGAGGAGAGCAGCAGTAGCTGCTGCTGGTTGCAGGACCTGCTGCTGCACATTGGTTTCCCAGATGGGCAGCTGGTGGACTGGCCCATTGCCACCCAGAGGGGACACATCCACCTTTCCTCACCAACCCTCTCCTGTCCAATGCATCCTCCAGGGTAGCAGGATGTCAGAGAGGTGGGTGGGCATCTGTATCAAATGTGAAGGGACCCAATGGGGTGGGCAGTACCATTCTGCGTGGGAGATCCCTGTAGGAACTGGGCAGATCCAGCACCCACAATACAACTCTGCCTCTGGGTGTCTGTAGGAATGGCAGGGGCAAGGGGAACAAGGGCTGTGCTTGTGTCTGAGGGGTCCTGCTTCCATTGGTGAGGGGTCCCTGAGTGCTTGGGTCCTCGTGCTTCCACTGAAACCCTCATTGATGTCCCATAACACCACCGCTTGGCTCCTACCTCCCTGGCAGGCACCCTGCACCTTCCGACTGTTCGGGGAGCACCACGGCCATAATCCCCTCCCCAGGCAGGGCACCCTCCCAGCTAAGCCTTTTCTGTAGCTGTGGACCCACCTCACTGGCCAGCCACCTGCCCTGTGCAGCCATCTCCCCCGCTCCCTCGGTGGGCAGGCTTCCCCGCATCCCACCCTCAGCCTCCAAGCTCCGAGTCCCCATGCAGCCTGCAAACCACCCTCTCCCCACCCCCCGTTCTTCCCCAGGCTAGCTCAGCAGAAGAGCCCCATTGATAAGCGGGAGCCAATCTCCCCAACAGAGCAGCATCCTGCCGATAGAGCCCTGCAGACTCATTCATCTCGCTGTATTAGTTGGGCTTTGTGCTGAACAGAGCGGGGAGTACGGCTCGTCGGGGGCGAAGGGCTTCCTGACAGGATGATGGATACAGAGAACGCAGCTTCCTCCACAGCGCGCACAGAGGCGAGCGCAAAAGGGCCGGTGCATGAGCGCTCAGGTGCTCTATTCCTATTTGCAGCCCCGAGACCTTGGCTATGTTGCTCTGCTTGTTTTCCCTTCCTGGAGGGCCCTGGGCCTCTGCTCCCAATCTCGCCCTGAAAGATGCTCTCCTCAGCTCCTGCTTAGCGAGAGCCTGAGATGGCGGCTGCCCCACCACCAGGCCCAGTGGGGATGGGGAAGTGAGCCGCAGTTCAGCTCAGGGGAGCCCCTGAGCAGGACATGGCTACTACCGGGGTAATCCCCACCAGACTGGGAAGGTCAAGGGGCTAAGTCGGTTTTAGATCCAATTCCATAGGGCTGGCTCAAGGCACCGCAGTGTCGAATGATGTGGCCACCACGTCACGTGGGAATATTCGCTCCCTGGCCCTGGCAGTCTCCTCAGCATCGCTGAGTCTCTAAGGGCCTGCTGCTCTCGGTCATGCTTGTATTTGTGTTGCTGTAGTATCTTGAAGCCGCACCTGAGATCAGGGTGCTCCTGTGCTGGGTGCTGGACAAGAGCATGGTGAGACAGACAGAGGATGGGAAAAGGGCTATATTATCCCCATTTTACAGATGGCCAACTGAGGCCTAGGGTGGCTAAGGGACTTGCCCAAGGCCTCACAGGGACTCTGTGGCATGGCTGGGTGGCTAACCACAAGAGAGCATCCTTGCTCCCATTTGACACCACAGCTCCAACACAGAGGAGCTCCACTGGAAGGCAGTAGCCCCAGGGGGCTCTAGCCGTCACAAGCTGAATGGGATTTATAATGGTGCGTGTATGAACAGCATATCTGCCAGGCTCCAGTGGAAAGTCATGCTCTCGGTACTGTCTACCTAGCCCCCTTTTCTCTACCCTTCCCCCCGCCCCCAGGTACTAGGTCCCTTTGCTGGGGGCCTGGCTGTGACTCAGACTCGACCCAGGGAGCTGGTATTTTATGTGAGCTTTGGCTGGGTGAGGTCAGCCCCTGGTAACTAGGGAGGAATCATGCCCCACCTGGTCCTCCCTAGGGAGTTGCCGGTCAGCTGAGAGATTCCTCTTCCGTCAGGCTGGGTGACTGCTGCTGGTGAAATCCAGCTCCGCAGTCGAAGAATCCCTCCCTGGAGACGCCTGCCTCAGATGCCTCCTGGCCCTGCTGCCTCCCGGGGCCTTGTCACTTCAGGGTAGCAGCGTTAGCTGGACAGGTTTTCTGCTTGCCTAGGTTTGACCTTCTAAGGATGTTTAGCATCTCTCAGCTCTGTGGCATCTGGCCCGTTAAGGATGTAACATGCTTTCCAGATGTGCAGCAGCAGGCACTGCCGAGGCAGATTGTTCAAGGCCACCTCCTTCCTTTTTTGGGGGGGGCTCCATCTTCAAGAGAGAAGTTACTGTTGTGCTGGTGGCATCTTTGATCCACGGACAATCGCAGACCCCACTGAAGCTGGTGGGAGATCTTAGCCACCTTTTATTCAGGCTCAAGGAGGGAGTGATTAAATGCCTTTTTGTTTAGTGATAGTTGAAACAACAGAAGCCACTGTGCAAGGCATGGACCCGCCACGGCAAGGCTTGAGTAGAAGCTGAGTCCTATGGCCTGAAGTGCTTCCCTGGAGACTGATCGCAAATGTAGCGGCTGGAGCATTGATTGGTTCAAATGTGTCTGTTCAAATGTGTTTGAAAGGAACCAGAAAGAGAGTAGACCATGAACAAAGTAGGGGAAGCGTGGCCCTGGAAGGAAGCCAACAGTGTGTCTCTTGGGCAGAGTTCTGGTTGGAAAGGCAGACTTGGAAACCGCAAACGAGAAAACGGCTCCTCTTTGTTCCTAAGGTGTTAGGGAAGCAGGAATTGGTGTGCGGTGTTTGTAAATAAACAGGATTGCACCAAAGAAGTATTTGAGTCATGTCATCAATTTCCTTTCCTAACAAAAATAACCTGCAAGACCTTGAATGCTGGCTAGCCCCTCTGGCCAGGGGCATCATCACTGATCCAAATTAATTGATGCCAAGGCCAGATGGGACAACTGTGATCATCTAGTCTGTCTTCCTGTATAACACAGGCCAGAGAACTGCCCTGAAATCATTCCTATTTGTCCGAGAGCAGATCTTCTCGACAAATATCCAGTCCTGAATGTAAAATTGGCTGTGATTGAAAATCCCCCACAACCCTTGGTAACTCGTTCCAAGGCTAATTAGCCTCGCTGATAAAAACTTACACCTTATTTCCAGGCTGAATTTGTCTAGCTTCCATCTCCAGCCATTAGATCGCGTTAGACCTTTGTATGCTAGGTGGAAGAGCCCTTTATCAAATATTTGTTCCCCATTGTAATCAAATCGTCTGTCATGACAACAACCTTCTCTTCGTTAAACTAAATAGATTGAGCTCTGTCACTGTAAGGCAGGTTTTCCAATCCTTTAATCAGTCTCCTGGCTCTTCTCTGAATCCTCTCCAATTGTATTCCTACTTGAGTCTTGCAGTTCTCAGAGGGAGAAAACGGCTGCTATTCTCCTACCCGGACCTGGTTTCAACAAATTTGGGGGGCCCTGCAGAGCCCCACAATTGTGACCCCTAATTGCAAGGCCTTTGATCCTTGCATGACTCTCCCTCCCCTGTGAACCATGCCATGACAGCTGGGGTAGGGATGAGAGGAGGGAGTGGGTAGTTGGTGCAAATTGGCAGAGCTCTATTGATTTCAATGTGATTTGCACCAGCTAAAAATCTGGTGTCAATCTGATGGGCATTTGTGGAGGGAGCCTGGAAACAGCAGCAGGAGATGAGAAGCTGCAGTGTGCCCCACCCAGTCAGGGCCAGGATAGAGGGGAAAGGGAAGCTGCTGGGGAACCCAGGTCTCTATCGCCTGTCCCCATGGAGCGTTCGGACAGCACTGCACGCTGCCCCCTCCAGGAGACGTGACTCTGGGAGCAGCTTGCTGCAGGAGGGAGCGACCGATGAGAAATGGCTCCTTGTGGCACGGAGCCTGGTGGCCACACTCGGTGCCCCTGGCTTCTCGAGACGAAAAACTCCCTCAAACTCTTGCACCACAAAGATTTCGCCCTGGGAATAATAAAAGCTCTCAGTATGCCTGAATCTTCCAGCATCCCCGCCAGAGACCCTGTGCCAGGCATGCCTTGCTTGGTGTGGCCCCGTTCCAAGTCCCTCTGGCATCTGGCCCATGTATTGCCCATATACTGCGCAGACCCCAGCCCACTTTCCTCCCCTTGTGCCCTTTGCCCCTTCCCCCCCTCACAACAAATGCCCCCATCTTGGTTGCCTCCAGCTCCGCCAGCCAACTTTGCCCTCTGCCTCGCTGCCCTTCCCCAGGAGCTGTGTGCCAGCCGCTTGCCCTCTGTCCCTGCTCTCGTGCCCTCCCTCGAGCATGAGAGCAGCATGACAACGGGAGCGCTCCAGCAGAAGGGCGGGGTGGAGAGACCCAATTAAGACAGGTCCTTGACAAGTGGCCTCTGAAAGCGAGCCAGGCGGCAGGTCCTTGCCCTGAGCCGGAGGTGCTGCTCCTGCAAAAAGCCAGGGGCTCTGTCCCTTTATTATCTTTTCAGGATGCGTGAGCTCCCTGATTCTCCTTCCCTCTGTTTTTCTTAATATTGCCCAGATCCCCCAGCCCACGGGCTAGGGCCGCTCAGCCCTTCAGAGGCACTAGCAAAGGAACACAAGGGAGGGAAGGTGCTGCAGGCACAAGGTGGGTCTGCCCCAATTGCCCGGTGGCTCAGAGGCCCACAGTGGGGCATTGCAAGGGTGCAGAATTGCCAGGGTTCAGGCCAGCCAGAGCCACTCCCCTTCCCCCTTGAATTAAGCACTATTCATGCCCCGCTGAGGGATGTGCCCACACCCTTTGGTACCTTGTATAATACAGCAATGCCACCATCTCCCCAGAAAGGGGGACAGGGCTGCTCCCTTAGCAGGAGGGGCCAAATCCAGGGGGATATTGCTGGGGAGATGCTCAGTATCTGTGGGCAAAGGCCGAAACGGAGGTGGGTCTTACAGCACCCCTTAAAGGCTGGGATGGTTGGGCTCAGACAGGTCTGCAGTGGGAACCTCCGGTTTCAGTTCCTGCGAGTCCCACCCTGAGGGCTGTCCCTTCCCTGTACATCCCTATATGTCAGTTGCCCTAAGCTGGCTCTTGGCCTGCACAGAGTTTCTCTCCAGCCACCTCCAGGGCTTGAAGGGTCCATTATCAGCCTTGGGTGCATAGCTGTGCCACACACCCCCGGGTGCTTGGGCTCCTGGCACTGGGTTCTATGGGATTCTGGGAACCCAGTTACCCTTAAACCGCCTGCTGCCCGGGAAGGGGGATGTGCCTTCTGCAGAGGCTGTGCTGATCCCGCTGGATGCACCATTTTGCAGCGTGAACACCACTCAAGCTGCAGAGCCGAGTCAGAAGGTCTGTGTTAGCACAGGGCCAGCAGTAAGTCCAGATTTCTAATGCAGGCTCAGGCATGGACTTGGACCTACAGACCCGGGTTTACAATGCAGTGTAGGCATATCCTGACACAGACCCCATATAAAATCTCTCTCACCCCTGGTACATAGTAATCGCTTCATCTGCCTCAATGCCCAGGATGCTGGGGAAGTCTCTGCATGCCTCTTACCCTCCCGGCTCTGAACCTGTGGTCAGCAAGGCGCTCTCCTGCTCATCTGAATGCAGGGCTTGGGCTGGCTTTGGGGAAGGCATGACTCTAATCCCTTCAGGAACTGGCCGTAATGAGGAACTCGTTGAACAAGTAATTGCTTCAATTCTTTCCTTGCCACAGTTTGTTCATTAGTGGAAAGTCGCTGCTTGGAAACACAGCTGGTACTGGAGGAGGGGGCTCAAGGGACAAATTCCCTGCATCACTCCTGCATCCCTAAATCTGGAGGATGGGGGACTTAAATTCTCCCCAGGGGAGGAAGAGAAATGGGATCATCGACCCCAGGAAGCAGGGGCCAGCTGCCATATTCTGGCTCCCTTCCTATCCAGGTGATGCTCTGCAGCCTGTGAGGTGCGATTCAGGGAGAGGCAACTGTGGGAGGTGGGGGGCGGAACGGGGAGCTCAGATACCAGGCCTGGATTTGCAGAGATGCTGAGCACCCATTACTCCTCACTGAAGTCACTGTGAGGCGCAGGGGCTCAGCACCTCTGACTTTCATGCCCATAGTGCTTCAGTACTACAGCCCTAAACAGCCTTGGATAGAGTCCTGCCTGTCTGTGTGCCTCAGTTTCCCCATCTGTAATATGCAGATCTATGGTCTCTCTTGGGTATTCTGAAGTACTGGTATCTCTGTGCCAGCTGAGAAGGGACAGGGCCCCCCCCTTGTAAAGCACTTTGAGGTCTCTGAAGACAGCAGCACTTCCTTAGCAAAGTGTAACTATCTGAGCTCCCTGCACGTTCAAAATTTCCACGCAGACACACGCTCAACCGCTGGCCCCTTCCGTGCCCAGCACACTGACCAGTGAATGGATGTTCCCTTCCCACCCAGCACGGTGCGCCATCAGAGCCTGCATCTCCCGACTGGAGCCCCGCTCGTTTCCTCCCCACTGCTGGCTAAAGGGGCTGAAAACACAGAACTAATATGCAAATCTGACATTTAATTTGGACATGAGGGTTTAAGGAGGCTGCGGAGGGTCTGCTGCTCACAGTTATGAAGTAGCAGGGAGCCTGACGGAAGCGAGCCAGGCTGGCACTGGGTGACCGATGCCACAGCTCTCTGGTGGGCGTGGCCCATGCTGTTGACCTCTCTAGGAGGCTCGCTGGCGCCTGGAGCCGCGAATGGCGCTGACTTCTTACATGGCTTCGTAAGGTGCTGCCTCTGTTGCCTTTTGCCAGCCAAGTACTCTTCTCTTCTTCCTCCTCCCCTCCCCCCCCCCCCACTTCTGGCTTTGCCGGGGGCAATTCAGGAGGCCGGCAGAGCTCAACAGCCCCTGTCCATAGAGCTGTGCGAGCTCACGTACTGCACTGCTCTAGCGAGCTGGAGGAGTTAGACCTACCCCTAGTAATTTACACTGCTAGGGGGAGGGGGGAAGGTGTATTCTTTACCCAGGTTAAAAGAGCAGTGAAGACACAGCAACTTGGCTTTTAACGCCGGTCAGCAACTCGAATTCAACCCCAGACGACTCTACAGGCTTTAGCCTGAGCTAAAGGCCACATTGCCATCATCTTCGCTGCTCTTTTAACCTGAGTTAAGAACACCTTTTTTTTTTTTCCAGTGTAGACACCCCCTTAGTTTGAATCAGGACTTGTCCACATGAGGAAATGGCACTTGTTTGGCTAAGGATGTGATCTGAACCAGATTTTAGCGAAGCAAGTTCTCCTAGGTTTTTGTACCAATTCTGATGTTTTGGCTCAGAGCGTGACATGGTGCCCGTATGGTTAAAGTAGGGCCAGGGTCAGTGTGGACGTAGTGAGATAGAAGTGCTTTAGATTGGTACAGCGCCTTGCACTAGACTCACAAGCACTTTTACACTGATAGACGTGTGTCCCGGCTAGGAGCTTGAATCACTTTAACTCTTATCCGTGTCTAAACCAATATCGTTAGTGGTCCAAAGACTGTGTAGCCCAGCCCGTATTTCCATCTAGCTGACGGCGATTAGGAACGGGTCTAAGCCAGGCCAAAACAAGCCTCTCTTGGGGATGCCTGTACTGCAAAACAAGGTGTGACTGTAGCATAGGTTGGCATTAGTTTTCCTTTCGTAACTGCAGGTAACAGCAGGAGTGTGGGTGGCACAGGCTGGCTAGACGACTGCCAGTGCTGGTGTGTCTTGCCGAGTTGCTTCGGCAGGGTGGAGGCATGCCCTGTGTCAAGCGGCCCAGAGCGCGGGTGCTCTGAGATCTGGGTGGAAGGTCTGAAACTCCAGGGCACACATCTCCCTGTGCAGCTCCTTCCCTCCCATGGGAGCTGCTGGCCTGTTTCACTTTGTGCTGCCTGTAGCAAGGCAACGGGTGAGAGCTTGTCTCTGGCTTCCACGTGCCAAGAGGCCCAAGGAACCAGGCACCTGTTTCCCTTACGCATCCGTCTTCAGAACCTTTTGGGCTCCAGCTGTCTTTCACACCCGCTCTCTCCTTGATAGGCTCTAGCACTGAAATCCCCCTCCCCCGTTTTTTCCCCTGGACTCCTGTTTGCCCCTGCCACCAGCCCATCCTTTCCTGCCCACTCCTTCCCCGGGCCAGAGCGAAGCCAGAACGGAAGCCCACCTCCGACCCATCCACCAGCTCTCAAGTAGGAGGCGGCACTCGAATCCAGAGCAGAACCTGTAGCGAATGGGAACTCAATTAATCTTCCTCTTTAGCAGTGCTAACTAAACATCAGAGCCAGCAGATCAGAGTGCCAGCGGCGCGAGGCGCACAGTGCTGTACAGGAACGGCGGCTCTAATGAGTGGGCCGGGAATGAGTCAGCAGCACCTTTGAAGATGGCGTAATCCTTCAAGGCCTGGAATTAAGACAAACAAAGTGGAGCCTCCACAATCCTGCTAGGAAACATTCTTTGTGTCACACTGGCCTGAATGCAAAGGCTTTAGCGTGCTCCCGGTGCCGACGCTGAATGGCCTTGATTTGAAGGGGATTATGGCATTGCCACTCAGCGTGTAAAGTGCCTCTCCAAACGCTGCTCATCATGAAAGAGGGCTGGGCCCAGTGGCAGTTCTCCAGTGTGGGTGTGGTCTGGGTAGCACTGCAGAGCTTGCCAAGCTCCTGCTCGCCTGCAGGCAGCGGGAGGAGAATACATCACGCAGCAACGCTTCCCATAGCCCCTCACGCCCCGACGTTGTGCCATGCTTTGCATTAACGTTACCTGGGGTCGCTGGTCCTGCTGGAGAGGAGACAGGACGCAGCTGAGGGAGTGCAGAGGGCAGTCTGTATCGAGGCTGCTGGATGCAGCTGGAGCCTGGGGTTCTCTCTAGCTCCCTGGCTAACAGCCTGGCCCCTGGCAGGTGCCCATGGAGGCCACCCCAAACCCTGCCCTGCCCTCTGCAGTGATGGAATGGGCTGCTGCTGATCACGGCACGCTAGGCATGGGGGATCCTGCTTGAAGAGCCTTTCCCAGCCCAAGCCTGCGGTGCACGTAGCCCTGTCAGTGCTGATGGAGGGAGATAACCGGGCCGTGATTGGGCCGGGGGTGTCCCGTGAGCTCTGGCAGAGATGGAAGCTCTCGCAGGAGGTGGCGAGAGGGGAAAGAAAGAGGCAGAGCACTCAGTGAAGGCTCCTCCCAGCAGGGCGCACTCAGCAGGGGTGCAGAGGCTGGCAGGCAGGAGGGTAGAGAGGGGGTTTGGCTTATAGGGTTACCCCCTCCCTCATAGTGTCCCCCCCCCTCCAGAATAAGTGGGGTGGCCTCAAGCTGCAGCACCTATCTTGGTGGAGACTGAGGATTGATCCAGGTCTGCCTGCCTGCTCTGTGGGGCCATCTGTTCCAGGCCTGGGGGATCCCCTGGGGTGAGCCCCACCGCCTGGGGCTCCTTTGCTGGCTGGAGGGAACAGCCTGTAAGCAGAGGATGTACCAGCTTTAGGGAGCTGGGCACCGCACGTTTCTTTCCTCCGGTGGTTCCCCCGCAGTGACAGGGAGAGACGGGAGGCTAACAAGCCCTGTAATGGCTGGGCCCTGATGAGCTGAATCCTGTCACTCACCAGCAGGCAACACTGCAGGCGCTGCTGCTTGATGGCGAAGCCCAGTGCATATGTCTCCCTGACACTGGAGGGGATCATTCCCCTTAGCGAGCAGAACCAGAGCTCCCTGCATCCTCCCCCAGCTCACCGTGGGCAGCAAACAGCGCTCTCCCCCGCGGGGCTGGCCGTGCGCAGGCCGAGAAACTGACTGCCACTGGCTACAGGGAAAGCGCCACAGATACGATGCTTGGCTCAGCTGCTGTCAGAGCGGGCTGCACCCTGCCTCTCTTCCCCCTCCCTTCGTCTGCCCCCCCCCCCCCCATGCAGCGCCCCTTACACAGCCAGGAGCGTGACAGATACGTTCCGGGCTCGAAATCAAGCACCCCAGCTGGAAACTCCCCTGGTGTGGTTTATCCCGCGGCCTGTCCAATCCGTCTGTTATCCCTGTTGGTAATGAGGGCAGCCCCTGTCCTTCCAGCAGCCACCAGTCCTGGCTCCTTCTCCGCTGGATACAGCCAGCTGCCAACACGGGGTGCAGCAGCAGCCTGCTTCCTGCTGGAAGCTGAGGGCTTGGCGCTGACCTGCTCAGCAAGCGTGCTCCACACCAGGCTGGAAGGATGAGCGAGAGGGAGCGTTGGCCTAATTCTCCACTGCCCTGCTCCATGTGGAGTCGTGTACACCCCTGTTGCACTGCTTGGCACAGGTGGGAAATGCTCCCACCCCACAATCCTTTGCCTGTGGTAACGTTCTGTGCCCCCCCCCCCCCCCCGCCCACACACACACACACCCCATGTGGACAAGTAAAAACGATGGCACCAGGGATAAGGCAAGAGAGGATCGTGCCCAAGGGACTTAGTCCTCTGGCCTTATTGCAGGAGAGGGGGCAGCTGCATGGGACACCAGCTCTGCTGTATTTGGGCAGGCTGCGGGATTAAATATTAATGCCAACATCCCGTGAAAGCAGCGGCGTCTGCGCCACTTGGGCATGAATAAAAGATGGATCAGAAAACGGGGAAGAGCAGCAAATTAATTAATCTAAGCAAAAGCCTCTTCACTCCCATTAAAGAACAAGCATCAAATCCCCCCAGGCACAGCTCAGCCTGGGGAACAGGCCAGGGGGCTCGGGGCGTCACGGCGCTGGCTGGATCTGCTGTCCAGAAAGTCAGTAGGCCACTGGCCCGCCTGGAAGGAGCCTGACGCCGACCCCTAGAAGTGGATCTAGGCTAGGATTGGTGTTCACAGCTGGAGCCTTTAGCTAGCGGCTGGATCCAAACTCCTAGTCTCCACTCCCTGCCACCTCTAAAACGTTGAGCGCGTTCAGAGCTGGGTCCAGAAGTTTGGGGCTAGGGTACCCAGGGCTTCGGCTCAGGCCCTGCTCCAGCTTCGATGGGATTCATGTACGCTGGGTAAGTGGCTGCTGTGTGGCTGCGACTAGGCCGAGCAGGGCAGAAAAGGGTTAATGATTTCGGAAGCCCTACAGCCCAGGCCTGACTAGCAGTTCACCCTGGTCCCTTCTGGCCTTGGAAGCTAGGAATTGATGAGCTTGCCAGGGGCTGATCTCCCTGCAAAACCAAAAGCGGGCGCCCATTTGGATAGAGGAGCCAAACCTACCCATTCTGGGAGGTGGCTGTGTGCAGGGCTGGTAGCAGAGGGAGCGACTTCCCCTTTCTGCCTCACTCTACCCATTCACTGTATGGGTAGATCCAAGCTCCCAATTCCCCATCATCAAGGCAGTGGAACCAGGGGCCCTGACTATGCAGGGCTTCTCCCATGACACTCAGCGGGTCCCTGCCAGCGCATGCTGCCTGTGTGTGCAGAGGATAATGAATCGGTAATGCAAACAAAACCCTGCCTTTCCAAGGCTGCTTTCACTCTCCCGCCAGCATCCTCCCACCCACCCAGCCCCTTCTTCTCCTGCAGTCCCTAATTAAGAGCGGGGGAGGTGCCCTGTTTGCCAGGGAGCTAAATTAGCCCCTAATCCAGGAGGGATTAGGCGGCTGTGTTTTCACGTGGGCTGGGGATTTGTCGCTATTCCATCTCCGTTCCCACATGCTTCTGAGCCTGCTATCAAACAGGCTCAAAAACCCGCTCCCTCTAGCTTCATGCCCAGCAGCTCCTCCATCGCCACCGCTCCCATTCCCCGGGAGCATTCTTGTCCAATTCACCTCTGTACGGAGGTCTGGCTGGAGCTAGCCCTTCAGAGCCCCCCTGCAGTCTGATCTGGGCGTGGAGGGGTCTGTAAGAGGGAAGGGGGGGATGGAAGGAGTGGATATCTCTGCTTTGAGTGTGCCCACTTCAAGATTGGTCATGGATTTTGGGTTCAGGTGTGAGCTAGAAGCAAATTGTGGGATTTTCTTTTTTTTGGAAGCCATATGCTGCGTTCGTTTACAATATGCTCCTGTTTTTCCCCTCCCCTCCATTTCTCCTGCCTCGCAACATAGATATCAGCATATTTCACTGAACTGGGGTGTGTGTGCACATGTGCACGCACATGCCTGTGCACCATTGCCCTCTGGTGGGTAGAAGCTGAACTACTCAGCCATGTGTCCTAAGCCCAACACGGTTAACGGAGACTCTTCCTTCAGCCCTCATTGGAGGAGCCTGATCTTTCGCAGCAGGCAGGTCTGAGTTTTGTTCTTGCCTTTGGCATGAAGTTCTGAGCAGCTGGGGTTTGTGGCGTGGTGACAGCTGTAAAGTCTCTCTGGGACTGGATTGCTTACAATGTTCTACACAACCCCTGTTCCCATGGGCGTGCAAGGTGTGGGTGAGACATAGCCAGCTCGCCGTGATAGTTCTGGCTGGCACACAAGGCTGCTGCCTTCCTGAAGGCTAATGACATTGAGTTTACCAGCTTCCTCCAGGGCAGGGCAGACGTGCTGCATATGCATGGAGGGTCTTCTCACCCTGTCCACACTGATGCAGCATCAGGTGGGAGCTCACTGTAAATCAGTGAGCAGCTGCTTAGATCCTGTGGTGACAGGTACCTTGGACAGAGCCACCCCTGATAACCTATCCCCGTGGCCAGCCAGCAAACTGGTCCTCAACCAGTTCTAATTGGGCTGATGGGGCTGCCCTTGTTGTATGCCTGAGGGAAGAGGATTGGGGAGAGTCATGGCAAAAGCACTAGAGGGGAGACAAGTTGAAATTAGGGCTTTTTTTGTGGTCCTGTAGCTGGAGTGGGAACTTATCAAATTGTGGTGGAAAAATGGCTTTTCTGAGGATGCTAAATTGGTGTCCCATCCCCACTCTCCCCAAAAAAACAAGTTTCCTTCTATCATTTTTACTTGATGAAATGACTCAAAAGGGAAATATTGGTTTCATCTCTGGATTTAAGGGGAGGTTTTCCCTTTTCTCTCATTCTTTTTTTTTTCCCCCCGGGGCAATTATCCTGTTCCAACTGAAATCGAATGGAAAACCCATGTTCTGTTGGAAAAAAACTCCTTGACACTTCAAACAAAATGAAGCATTTTTTAAATGAAAAACACTGTTGCCCTTTCTTCCGACACTAGCGTCTCCTCTCCACCGAACAATGTCACGTGGCCAGGGCCTTACAGGTTGGCTTCCCCGTAGAGGAAAAATCAATGGCCTGGCATATAGATATACTCTAAATTTGCTTTATTTACACACATACCCAGTCCTGGAATAGTGGAGGTCAAACAGCCTGCTGGGGAATCCCTTATTCCTGGAATCTCAGCCCAGCACCAATGCCTGGTTGCCAGAGAACAACTCTGTCCCACGAATTGACTCTAATCAGCAAGGCAGAGCGCACTCTCTCTGTGGCTTCCATAGCTGCCTCTGGCCAGAACTTAGTTTTTTGGTTATACAAACCACACGAGCGTTTCTTCCAAGCCTAAAAACTTGCTTGCACCCTAAGAAAAAGAACAAGGAAAGACTGTGTGTAACAGGACCATCTGGTGACACCCACCATAACAACACTTCTCGATTTTGAGCCACTCTAGTGCTCAACTGTTTGTTCCTCCAGCTCTACTGCCAACCAGAGAATCCAAACTGCTCTGGGCGCTTGGGCTGGGCCCCAAACAGTCGCTTGCGTCTGATTCTCCTCTCCGTCATCCTAGTGTAACTTCATTGATCTAAGTGGCGTTGGGAGTTGGGAACTTCTTGGGGTACCATTTGATAACTGGCATCTGCCCTGCCCAGAGCTGTTCTGTTCCCCAATCCCAGACAGAGAGAAATGCCGAAGGCGTAGCGCCGTTTGATGCAGCTGGTAAAATAGCATCGGCTCTGGGAGAGACAGCCACTGATCTTCTCTTCTGAAGCTTGGCCCATAAATTATAGATTTTAAGCCATGTTTGTTTAAAATATTCAGTTTGCCACTTGAAAAAGAAAACGCGTACGCACCAGGAGCCGGGAAGGAGGTGTATGCGGAGGTGTCGCACGGCTGCTTGGGGGGGCAGGGGAATGCTAAGAGAAGATGGATGGGGAGGAGTGCCTTACAGCAAACAAACTTTCCTTCCCCTGATGAGCGTTTAAAATATACCTGCAGTTCGCTCCAGCACACAGCTCCACCAAGCAAATGAATAGTGGGAGAGAGAGAGAGAGAGAGAGAGAGCACCTGAAGCCACTTGCATGTTTCCATTCTAAGCCCTGTTTTGATTCACTTCCTCTCTTTCCAAAACTTCTGGGTTGTGCCTCATGCCCTGCTCCCCCTCTGGGATCCCATTACTGCTATGAGTAGCACCAGGGGGGTGCGGTTTCTTCCCAGGTGTGGTGGCCTGCAGGGAGATTGGTTTGCAAAGTTTGAGCACAGACACTTTGGCCATTTTACAGCATAAGGTCCAAGCAGTGGGAATTTTTTTTTTTTTTTGGCCCATTACAAAAATAAAAAATGCACAATTTTTTTTTAATATCAACTTTCCAGGAGACTTGATCATGGTTGTAAGACATGGCACAGAGAGAGCTGTCAGCAAGAAGTTCCTTCAAGTGTTTCAATGAATTTTGTTTACTGTCTGTGTAGGAAATACAGACTGAGCCTGGAATCTGTACTGTCCCCCTAGTAGTAGAGGGACAGGACTTTGTTATAATGTAAATAGAGCTTCTGATTTAGGTTTTAACCAATAAACACCCCAATACAAAAAAACAGGGTGTTTATCCAATAAACATTGGCAATGGTTACCCAGTTTGTGTTGACTTCACCACGAAGTGGGAACCCAGCTGTGGCAGGGAGCAGGGAGCCGAGAATCCAGGAGGGAGCCGGGCTCCCGGGGAGCAGCTGGGCTCCTGGGAGCCATGAGCCCGGTCTCTCCGCCCCCTCACCCTGTCCCTCTTAAGTTGGTGGAAGTGGCCCTGGTGAGGACACGCACCCCAGCAGAAGTGTAGTGTGGACGTGAACCACCACAGTAATAAGTTGACCTAATTTAGGTCGACTTGCCTCTCTAGTGTAGACATGCCCTGCGACTGCTGGACGCAGCCAGACCCTGTGGTTCTCTAGCTCCCAGGCTAACACGCCATCCCCTAAATCCTGGCCTGGATTTGACAGTCATGGAAGGGACTGCTGACTGCACAGCTGTGAGGCCAGGCTATCTCCATTGGTGCTAGCATTGTATCTGGCCCATGGTCCATCCCTGCTTTACAGCCTATGGGAAGCCTGCTCCATCCCAGAGTGATGATTAGCTGTTTTAAGCAGTGATGCAGGGGCAGCTAGGTTCTGAAGAAGAAATGAGCTGAACTGCCCCAGCCTGGGGCACACCCTCAGCCCCTGCCCGTCTGCCCCATGGCTTGCACTCAGCCGCACTGTGATGTTTCAGGGAGATTATTACAGACGCTGCCGCATGCACACGCTGTGGAAGGGCACCAATTTGCAGAGAGATGAAAAGCTCTTGCATTTGTGTGCTAAACGCTTGCTGTTTATTCATGGTCTCTGCTGGGAAACAGAAGTGATTGTGAGGAAACAGAGGCTTCGCGGCAGCAGCTCCAGATGCTGCACCTCGACACAACTGCTCCTGAGGGTGGATTATAGCAGTGTCTAGGGGCCCCCGTTGTGCCCGGCGCTGCACACACTCGTAGTCAGAGACAGAAGAGTTCATGGACAAAATAGATGGAATGGACAAAGCGTGGGGAGGAAGGATTATTACCCCCATTTCACAGCTGGGGAGCTGAGGCCCAGAGAGATCGAGAGCCAGATTATCAGCGTGTAAATGGGTACGGCTCTGTTTGCTGCAACGGAGTTATGCCAGTGGACATGCACAGCCGCGAATAGGGCCGGACATTCAACCCAGGTCTCCTCGGTCCCAAGCTCAGCAGGATCATGGACCGAACTGTGAGCTGAACGTTAGCTGGATCCTGGGTCCAGTTCTCTGCAATCAGTTAGCCACAACCCATCGAGATGCCACTCTTTCTTCCCCACCCACTGGGTTGTGCCTCATGCCCTGCTCCCCCTCTGTGAGTAGCACCAAGGGGGGTGCATGCGGTTTCTTCAAACCAAAGCACCTCAACAACCAAGTACAGAGCTAGGAGCACTGTTGGTCATGTCTGCACCAGAGCTGGGGCGGATCCTTGCCCTCCGCTACCCCAGGGCTCTCAAAGGCCTGTCCTAGCATGTACCAGGCTGGGGTGACCCCCTCCCCCATGGGGCTCCCAAAGCCCTGTCCCGGCATGCACCAGGCTGGGGTGACCGCCCCCCATGAGGCCTTCCCCAGCATGTACCAGGCTGGGTGACCCCCCCCCATGAGGCTCCCAAAGGCCTGTCCCAGCATGCACTAGGCACAGTATATAACCTGGGATGTGTTCTCTAGGGATGGCTTTTTCTCTAGAAGTGCAAACATCAGAAACCTGGAAGGGCAGGTCCCCAGAAAGCTGGTGAACAGTACCTGGCTCTGGGAGGAGGCAGCTGAGTGGAGCCAGCGAGGCCGGCATCTGCCTGACCTTCAGCTTCGGCAAACAGGCAGGATTTCTCTCTGTCTCTGCTGTTGTAAAGGAGGGAGAAAGTCAAACACAGCCGTGTGTGCTGGGATCACGCCTGGGGCTAGGGAGAGACTGCACAACAGGTAACTGGTCTGGGGAAAGGGCAGAGATTAGCTTCTGCCTGCTGCCTCTCTGGGTAGGTCTGATGATGCTCATAAGCCAGCCACTGCCGGGGGCTGTGGGTGCAGCAGAGGCAATGTTGTGTCTGGGAGGAGGAATGAAGTGTATCCCAGTCAGGGAAAAGTGGGAAAGACGAGAGGGGGGAGAAGAGAAGGAAACAGGAAGGAAAGTAGGTGTTATGATCCCTGCACCTAAACCTGAGCATTGTCCTGCATCGCCTCCCCTGGGTTCCACGAGTCACTGACCTGTCTGGAACTGGCACGAAGCAGCTGAGCAAAGCTAGCCAGACCCAGTCAGGGGCTCTCCTGCGAGGACCTGGACCCCTAGGGGTTTTACAGCTCCCGAGACTGGAGCCTTGTGCGGCCCTGTCTGGGCAGTGCAGCCCAGGTCCAGCCACCTGTCCTCCACCGGACGAGCGTGAGGGTTGCCACTAGCCTGGGGTCCCCAAGTGGAAACAGGTCATTTGCTTCCCCAGGAGCACACGCAGGCTTTGGCAGTCTGAGCCGCATTGGCTGGGTTTCCCTTTGGCCGGCTGAGCATGGCTCAGCCCCTGGCCGCGGCAGAGTCAGGACTGCTGGGTTCTCTGCCCCCGGCTCCCTGTGCCAACTTGGTCCCTGTCACTACTTCCCTCGAAAAGAGTTGCAACAATAGGGTGGCCGTGAGGCTGAATTAATATTTGAGATCCTCGAACAGAAGGATGCTAAGTACCACGGACCAGGCTGACACCCGCTGAACAGAGGCAGGGACCATCTTTTGGTTCTGTGTTCGTACCGCACCTAGCACCATGGTGTCCGGATCCAGGACTGGGGCTCCTAAATCCTAATCCAAACCCTCCCTGTTAGTACAGGTGCCTGTGGAGCTGTGCCCAGGGACACCATCCCTAGATAAACCCTTCCTACCTCACAGAAGTGTGGAGGTTTATTAAAGCCCCTTGATAAGCACAGTTCCCCCCACCATATCCCTGTATTGAGGTATTCCTCATTATTGAATAGAACAGCGCGGGGCAGGGGAGATCCCAGCATGCCTTCTCTGAACACCCCACTGCCTGTTTCCTTGCCCCTCCCCTCAAGTTACCGACAGCTGCGGGTGCTATTTGGATTTCTCATAAATGAGCCCCCCGTTCCATTTGCATGGATAAATATAGCGCCGGCCGCCCTGCCAAGCCGTTTGTCTCTTGTTTAACACATTTATCCAAGCTGCTCTATTTCTCTGCAGTCTCATATTCTCGTGGATTCATTTTGTCAAACAAATTGCACGGGCCTGGCTGCCCATTTACCCAGCGCTGTTCGATTAGGAGGTTATTTATGAAACAGCAAGACAGATGGCATTAAGGTTCTTAATAATAATAATAACAAAGGGAGGGGTGGAGGCAAGAGAAAAGACTTTGTTTTATTATACACAAAAGCTCCTGCCAGGGATGACAAATTCCAGGCCCCACCAGACACTTTTTTTCTAGTTGCTTTTGTACCGTTTTCGTGATGAATGGTTCCAGCAAGCGCGCTCGGTTCTGCTGCAAGCGCGCAACTGGAGAGCAGGAGAGCATGCACAAGCTCACGGCCGAGAGGTGCCGGCGGCCTTGATGGGGAAGGAGGTTTTACTGTATGGGCAAAGTTCACCTGTGTGTGTTTCGCCTCTGTCCGTTTCCTTTGCTCTCCTTTCCCCTCCTTCCCCTCCCATCTGTCCAGCTATTTACTTTCTCTTTTTGTCTCTCTCAAATAGCTCATTCTTTCTTTCCCTGTCTCTCTCTCTTCCATTCTTCCTTCTCCTATCTATCCATCTCTTTGGTGTGCCCGTGCATGTTCTCTCTCTCTCTGTCTCAGCTATTTCATTCTTCCTTCCTCCCCCACTCCCTCTCCAATCAGGTGAGTTGACCCTCCAGCCACTGTGGCTCTATTGATTCTTTCTGCTTCGCTTGCTGAGCCGCAGTTCTCGGCTATAAGTCAGCCCCAGTGCGGCTGGCCGAGCTCCCTTCGCCCTCGCTGCTATGAAGGAGCCGGCAGGGAGGTCTCTGACTCTGCTGTCCCCAGCCAGGGCAGGCCTGGAAGCGCAGATGTTTGTGGGGTGATGGCATGCACCTCAGCCTGTTTCCGGGGCGCTCCCTTCAAAGGGCCCGCAGTGGCCCAGCGGGGATCCCTCCATGCCAGGGTGCCCGGAGCTGCGCTGCTCCGCTCCGCTCCCCACACAAGCATGTGCGGTTCCACCCTGTTCTCTGTCCCTGGGGATGTCCACCCCAAAACAGCCTCCTGCGAGCCCATCCTCTGCTGCTGCTAACATCCCAATCATCTCCATGGCAACCAGTGATGCCCTCGCGAGCAGAAGGGCACGGGCCTGGTTCAGAGGCTGTCGGGGAGGTGGCAGTCCCAGTGGTGGGGGTGACTTGCATGCCGCAGGCATGGCAGGGGCATAGCAGCAGGCAGAAGGGGTGAGACGGTGAAGTGGGGGGGCTGCAGGCACGTCCTTACTGCAAGTGGTTTTTTCCTGCTCCCCCCACCTACCACAATTACACCCATGGGGTCAGACTCATCTCTGCCACGCTGGTGTGAATCCAGAGAGATGTCCAAAGGATGGCTCTGGACCTGCAGTCATGTCCCTGGGGCCTTGCTAGGCCTGGATTTCAGCCACCCGTGCAAGTCCCTCGTGTAGCCATGACCTCACGAGTGCAGCACCTGTGCCGCTCACCCCAGTTTGGAACCAGGTTAAGTCTCCCTGGTACAAATCCTGGTGGATGAGCAGCTTTTCCTGCCTATTCTGTGGCTCTACGGGGTGAAGTTACACTGCGGGTTCACATTGGGGAAGTTCCCTACAGCGGCCAAGAGTTGAGATCAGAATCTGGCCAATTTCCCCCGCGATTTAATTCTGCCCGCCCTGTCCATCCTCTGTGGCTCCAAGTGTCCTAATCAACACGGAGAGCCTGGGAGGTTGGAGGAACCACAGACCCTCTTTGCATGCCAATCTCCCACGGCACAGAAGTGGAGTTGTGTCTAATGCTTTTCAAAGGCATTGGGGGCTCTTTCATCTCTTTGATCTGGAAATAGCCGGAGAGAGATTCTGCTTCTTCAGAAGACAGGCAAACAAGGTCCTGTGCTGGCCAGTTTCCACTGGCACAGATGGCCGCATTGACGGGCTGAGCAGTCCATTGGCCCCGGGTCCTCTGTTCAAACGGAGCCTGCTCTGAGCCCGTGTGCTGGACTTCCAGCTAGTCCCTGGCTATAGACCCTATGCGTCCACTTGGGTGAGGAAGGGCTGCAAGACTGGGCCCTTAGTCTGCAATATCCTAGGTTGCTGAGGGACGGACCGATGCACTGCTGGGGAGAGTGACTGGAGGAGGCCTGGGCTGCAGGAACAGAGCAGGGATGGAGCTGTTAGGGCTAAGCTGGAGCAATGGGGAGAGAGGCCGACAGGGCTGGCTCAAGAGATAGAAGATAAAGACTGAACCAAAGCACAGCCCACTCTTTCCATTCACTCCAGTGGGCTTTGCAGCAGGGTCTGCGGTGGTCTGGCCTTTAGCAGAGCTCTTCCTTCCCCACAGCCATGCGGCGCGAGACGACCTTCCGAGGGAGCGCTCTCCTGCCAACTGGCAGTACAGGAGCCAACTCCTGGGGGGGTTAGTACGAGTCCCCCCAGGCTCAGAGACCAGAAGGGAAGTGGGGAAAAAACGGGTGACTATTTTTGGAAAATGTCATGCTTTTTAAGTCCTTCCCGTGAGTTTTAAAGGCTTGGGGTTGGCGACCCTGCAGAGGCTGTGTCACCACAGCCCACTCCAGGCCTGGGTTCCCCTCCTCTCAGAGGCTTCACCCAGCGTCCATTCCCAATGGGCCCCAGAAATCCAGCCCCCACTTTCTGTTCCTTCCCCAGGGCCTGCAGCCAGTCTGTCCCAGAGTCTAACTCTGGTGCTTCTAAGGCGCCCATCCCCCTGTTAGCAGAACCCCACGGCGAACCCATTTCTCCTCCCCCCCCCCGGCTTGTGGCCGTTCCCGCCATACCTGAGATGAGCCCAGACCAACCCCATTCACCTCTAGCAGCTCCGGGTGGGATCCCTGACCCCCACCCCAAGGTCTCCCTGATCTGACTCTGAGGGCACGGTGCATTTCAGTCAAAGCCTCTTTCAAAGGGAGCAGCTTGATTGGGGCCTGGGAGACCTTGAAGGCCCAGCGGTTCCTGAAAGGAGAAGGTAATTAACGTTTAATCAGCAGGCTCTGATCTCCAGGTCTGAAGGATCCAGTCAGCCAAAGACTTGCCCCGACAGATGCACGCCGTGCCATGCCTTGGGCCTGGGGACCCTCTGCAACTCCCGGCAAAGCACTGGGAGCTGGATCTGATGGGCCCAACTGCTCCCCCACCCCAGCTGAGCTAGAGGGTCACAGGCACGTCCTAACAGGTGCCCTGAGGGCGGGGGGATGAGCTCATGCTTAAGGCTCTGGCCTGGAACTTGGTTGATCCGGCTGTAAATCCCAGCCCTGCGGCAGACTTGTTGTGTGACTCAGGGCCAGGTATCCCAATGGTCAGCACGCACCGTGGGGGCTGTTTTCATCAGGGCTCACTGGGTGCCTGGCGAAATGGGAAATCTGGCCCAGAGTGTGGGTACTGCTGAAGGTCCTGGCCTCAATCTCTCTGAGCCTCCGTTCCCCCTCTGTAATCATCCTTCCTTTGTCCATCTCGGCTACGCTCTTCAGGGCAGGGCCGTCCCTGCGTCTGGGCAGCACCTGGCGCGGTGTGGCCTTGATCTTGGCTGGAGTCTCTGCCGTGCCAACGCGATAACTGATAGCCTGCTCCCGAGAGGTGCTGAGCCCCTGTCGCTCCCTTGGAAACAGATGGGCTTGTGGTGCCTTTGGCTCCTTCGGTACTATTCTAGCACAATCTCTCTCAGCTTCTTCACCCTCCTCCCTGTAGCATCCGCTGCCTGAGCCGCCTCCTCCCCTGCTGAGTTTCCATTCAAAGGCCAAACAGCTCCCTGGAGTTAATCACCCAGCAGATCAGAGGCATCAGCCTCCATGCAGGATGGCCTTGAGAACTGAGCCTTGTCTTGCTTTCCCTGGACAGATGCCCACCGCAGCCTTTGCATCTCCTTCCCACTTTGCTCCTCCGCTGGCATGGATCTGGGGGAGGCCAGGCGGGCAGAGTTAATCAGGCCTCGTTTGTGATTACAATGAACTCTTGCGCTTCATGGCCTGCATCCTAAACCTGCTTTGCAATGCCCTGCGGGAGAGGGATTTACACTTTCTGTTTTATGTCGAGTTAGTTAATGGTCCATTACTGTCAGAAGGATCGGTAGCTGGAAGTTAAATCCTGCAGGATTTACAGTAAGAGAGATCTGAGGGCTATCGAAGAAAACAAGCCAGCCTGGGGGGTGTGGGGAGCTGAAGGATCCAAGAAATCTCCATCCATCAAATCCCTTCTATCTCCTCCTCCTCTGCCATGGAGCCAGCAGCAGCGCGGGTCTCCAATCCCCTTCTCCACCCGTAGAGGGCAGCGGGAGCAGTGACTCCAATGGCAGCATGGTGGGGCTCTGGGTGTGATTCTTTCCCACCTGCTTCCCCAGATGCCCTGTGCTCAGTTTGGCAGTCAAAGCTTAAGTGTATCAATCTAGCTGCAGGCTCCCTGGAGTTCCCTCAGCTGGGGTCCAGCAGGCAGTGTTTTCCTAACTGCCAATGCCACAAACTCAGCCAGCGTCTGGGTCTCGATTTCTCCTGGCTATAAAATGGTGGCAGCAATACCAAGGGGGACTGGGAAGGTTAATGCATCAGTGTCTGGACAGGGCTTTGGGCTCCTCCTCCAATGGCAGGAGGCAGAGAAGGGCAAAGCCCTGGGTATTTTATTATGCCGTGGGTGTGCCAAGCAGCAGGTGTGCACTGCAATCAAAGGGGACAGATGCAGCCTGGGTACGCATCCCCAGGCTAGCTTGCTACAAAGAGCAGTGAAGCCCTGAGTAGTCACATGGACTAGCCACCCAAGTACAGTCCCACCCGGGCTACACTGCTCCTTTTAGTGCACTCTCTCAGCCAAAGCTAGCCCGGGTATGTCTACACATGCGGCAGTCGCACCTCTCGACTGCAGTGGGGAAATACCCTAGAAGTTTTCCAAGTGACATGGAAGTCCCAGTGACCTGTCCCCATGGGACACCTCCAGCTAAGGATGGAGGTCTGCGGATCTCCTCCTCCCTGCTGTGACAAATCCCTAACTAGGTGGGGACTCACTGCTCGCTGCAGCCACTCTGAATGTCAAAGCCCCCCTTAATTCCCCTGGAGTATCTGCTGGAGAAGGGATCCACCCCACTGGACCCTTGCACCTCCCTGGAGCTGAATTAACTGTAGGAGGTCTCCAGGTGGGTTGATCCTTTTGCAGGATTGGGTTGCTGAACTTGTGTCTAATGTTGCTGTGAGCTGTTAAGCAGCTAGCACATTCCACCCCAGAGGTGGCTGCTTTTTCATGGTGACTGAAGTGAGCCATGTGTGGGCCAGGAGAGGCTTTGGTATGAAGCTTGCTATGCAAACGGAAGCTCGTTGGGCTCACGATATACTGGAAATGAATTTGGCCTGCTGTGTCTACATGCATAGCCATCCCTGTTGGAAAATGCACTTGCAGGCAGATGCAAAGAGCTCTTTTTGGCTGCTATTTTCCCAGGCACCTATAGGAGTTAGACACCAGAATCCCATTACATTGCATTGGGATTTGGGTGCCCAATTCCCTTATGCTTCAGCTTTACTCATGAAGGATCCCAAACCTGTGTACAAAGAATGGCATAGCTCCCTCGAGAGACACGTTCGCTGCTTACCAGCGCAGAGCACTGGTACTTGTCACGGTGAAGGGCTGGGGGGCAGAGCAGAGGTGCCTGAGTTTTGGCTGGGTTGGCAAGGAATTGCCTTGTGTACGTGGATAGCGTTGATCTCTGAATGTTCTCCCTCCTTCTCCCCCAGGCACTAGGAAAGGAGGCAGGTAGGAGATGCTGCAAAAGGCCTCTGCTCTCTTAACCCAAGGATAAAGACTCCTGGGCAAGCCTGCCTCTGATCCCGTCCCCTGAGATGCACGGTATTAAAGCAGCTATGCTGAAAGGCCTGTCAACATTACAAAGCTCGCTCTGCACTAGAGCTTTATAACCTGGCATAAAAAAATCACTCGGGGCTGCAGCAGGGCAAACGAGATTCTGTGCATCAAGGGGCAGGAGGGGTTATTTACTTTCCTTTTATTTTACAAACAATAGAGCCATTTATTTAGCTGCTGTTGAGATGTAAACAGCACAGAAATGATGGGGCTAGGGGAGAGGTGGGTGAATTTCCAAAGGATCGAAGAATAAGACTGAGCTCTGTTTGTACAGTGCCTGAAACTGCTTGGCAGGTGGCAGTGCTGCTAAAATGCAGCCACCTCTGGGGTGGGGCATGACAATCGAATGCGCAAGAGGTTGAGGTTACTGGGGCAAAGCCCACCTTGGATGAAAAGTCCTGGGGGATCTTTAATGCCCACGCAGAGAAGACTGGATTTCAAAGGCCTGGTCTGTAAAAGACCTAGATAAACCAAGCTCTGCAGTTAACTGGGAAGGAGGCAGGGTTTGGTGGGATGCACTAGGATTTGAATCTGTGATTCAAGGTGCTTCAGACATGGCATGCCTGGTGATTAGCCCATTAAGCCATTCCCACTGTCTCATGCAGTGGGCACATGGCTCCAGAATGTCCCAACCTCCTGATGGGAGCGTCAATCTTTCCCATTCTCTCCCTTCCACCCCCCCAACTGGCTTTCGGAGATTCCAAAGCCAGAAGGGACCATTGTGGTCATCTAGCCTGATCTCCTGCATAATACAGGCCAGAGACCTGCCCCCGGAACCATTCCTAGGGCAGATCTTTTAGAAAAACGCCCCATCCTGATCGAAAAATGGTCAGTGATGGAGAATCCACCACGACACTTGGTAAATTGTTCCCACAGTTAATTATTCTCACCATTAAAAAGTTAGATTTTATTTCCAGGCTGAAGTTGGATCATGTTCAACCGTAATCTACTAGATTAAAGAGTCCGTTATTAAATATTTGTTCCCATGTGGATACTTAAACAGTAATCACGTCACCCCTTAACTTTCTCTGGTAAGAGACATAGACTGAAAGAGCTCAGCCTATCATGCTAAGGCAGGTTTTCTCATCTTTTAATCATTCTCGCGGCTCTTCTCTGAACCCTCTCCAATTTATGTACATCCTTCTTGAATTGTGGGCACCGAAACTGGAAAAACTTCACCCCAGCAGCAGTCGCACCAGTGCCAAATATAGAGGTAAAATAACCTCTCTCCTCCTACTCAAGGTTCCCCTCTTTATACGTCTGGGATCATGTTCATTATTTTGGCCACAGATTCACACTGGAAGCTCATGTTCAGGTCATTATCCACTGTGATTCCCCAATTCTTCCTCTGAGTCGCTGCTTCTCAGGATAGAGCCCCCAATCCTATAAGTACGGCCTGTGTTATTTCTTCACAGATGTATACATTTACATTTAGCTGTGTTAAAACACACTTTGTTTGCTGGCACTCCGTTTACCAAACAATCCAGATCACGGTGAATCAGTGACCCGTCCTCCACATTATTTACCATTCCCCCAATTGTTGTGTCCTCTGCAAACTTAATCGCTGCTGATTTTATGCTTTCTTCCAGGTCATTGGTAAGTGTTAATAGCACAGGGCCAAGAACCGATCCCTGCGGGACCCCACGGAACCACACCTGCTTGCTGATGGCTCCCCACACACAGTTAGCTCTCAAAATGTATCAGGTGGCCACTTTAATGTGTGCCATGTTCGTTCCAGCTTTTTAATCAAAATGTCAGTCAAACGCCTTACAGAAGTCTAGGTACATCACCTCAACACCGTCACCTTTATCGACCAAACTCGTAAACTCATAAAAAAAGACATCATTAGGCTGACGGGATCTATTTTCCATAAGCCATGTTCATTGGCATTAATTACATGACCCTCCTTTCGTTCTTTATTAGTCGAGTCCCGTATCCGCCGCTCTATTTTGGGGTGGGGGGACGGGCCTCCTCCAATTCCAGAGGAAGCCGCGGGTGCTCAGCATCTCAGAAAATTGATTCCGCGTGGGGGCGGGAGATGGCGTCGCAGCACGCCGGGAGACCCCTGCTGCACCTAGCCACTAAGCAACCGGGGCGGCTCTGCAGAGCTGCAGCATGAGGCCAGCAGCCTCCCCGCTCACTCATTCCTGCAGTGGCAAGGACACCTGCTGGGACCAAAGGGAAGGCACAGCCTGGAGAGGGACAAGGCCCCCGTCACTGACACCCCAGCGCTGGGAGGCGGGTACTCCTGGGGGCATTCTGTGCCAAAAACAATTAAAATTCTGCACATGCTATTTTAAAATTCTGCAAATTTTATTTGTCAAATAAACATGGAGGCTACAGCACGGCATTAGGGAGCACGGGCCACTGGCTGCACAGAGGTGGGAGATCACTGTGCAGCTCCCCCCCAGCCCCGGGGGACACGGGCTCAGCAGTGAGGCTGCACCCAACCCTGACGCAGCACAAGGACCGGGCCTGCCCCAGAAACACCCCAGGGCCTGCCCCTCCAGGCCAGGGGCACCAGGTGTGGGCAAGCAGGCTCAGCAAGGCAGGATCCAAGTGTGGGTTGAGAGGGTTCTGTGTAGGGCAATCTGGATGTGGGCGACTCACTGGGGGATCCGGGTGCAGGGGGACCTGGATGCACGGGCTTGTTGGAGGGTTTTAGCGACAACGGTCATGGGACTCTGCAGGGGGGGTCCAGGTGAAGGTGGTTGGGGCTCAGCAGGGGAGGGCTAGGTGTGGAGGACACAGAGCACGGCAGGAGGGTCTGGGTCCGGGGGGCTCAGTGGGAGGTCCAGATGCTGGGGGCGTGGGGCTCAGTGGGGTGGGGATCCAGGTGTAGCTGATTGGGCCTCGGTAGGGAGGGGATCTAAGTGCGGGTGGCGTGTTGGGCTGGTCCAGGGGGAGTGGGGTTCATCGGGGGGGGATCTGGGTGTGGGGGGAGGCTTGGAGGGAGGGTCTGGGTATGAGGGGGTCTGGATGCATGGGGGTTGGGCAGATGGGGGGGCAGGTCCCTGTGCAGTGATCCCTCCCCCTGCAGCTGAGAAGGTGGGGGGGACTTTGCAGAGCTTCCTACAGCCTGGGGAGAAATCTGGGGGTGGGTCTGACATGGCCCTGGATACTGTGCAGAGGAAGAGAAAGTCTCGTCCTCCCCAGCCCAGCCGGGACTAGCAGCTGAGCCTGCCGCAGGGTAGGAGCCACCAGCCCCCTGGCCCACTGTGACTTACTTCTCTGCCGGCACAACAAATCAGGAGCTTGCCTTCAAAATCAGGAGATTTTTTTTTTAACTGGGGTCTTCTGATTTGCTCCTGGTTTTCCAGCCGTTGAGAGTCACATTTTCCAGCTTCGTCTCTGCAACCAGGAGCGCAAGAAACTTGCTCTTTTTCTCTAAATTAAATCTGAGGTTCTCTCGAACACCTGACTCCAGGAGCTGGGGCTTTAAGAAAAGCACCAAATATTGTGAGACTCGTGGTAAAATCTTGGGAATTGGCAGCTGTGCATGTGTGCACAGGCTCATGCACCCGCACCACCTCGCACCCGCACCACCTCCCACCCACTCCCTGCACCCCATACCTCCCCACCCCTCTCTCTCCCTCACATTGTCACATACACCCTGCATCTCCTCATCCCACACACCCACCCCGCATCTTGCCACCCAGATTCTCCCCAACCAGCTGTGAGCATTTCCCTCGCCCCCACATCCCTCTCCACTCTTTGGCCTGTCCCTACCCAGGCTGGGATCATAGATTCATAGACACATCGGGCTGGAAGGGACCTCATCAAGTCCAGCCCCCTGTGCTGAGCCAGGGCCAACCCTTAGACCATCCCTGACAGGTGTTTGTCTAACCTGTTCTTAAAAACTTCCCATGATGGGGACTCCACAGCCTCTCTCGGAAGCCTATTCCAGAGCTTAACTATCCTTATAAAGTTTTTTTTCCCTAACATCTAACCTAAATTTCCCTTGATGCAGATTAAGCCCATTACTTCTTGTCCTACCTTCAGTGGACACTGGAGGACAATTGATCACCGTCCTCTTTGTAACAGCCCTTCACATATTGGAAGACCGTTATCAGGTCCCTCCTCAGTCTTCTATTCTTGAGACTAAACGTGCTCAGTTAAACCTTTCCTCACGAGTCAGGTTTTCTAAACCTTTTATCTTCTTTGTTCCTCTCCTCTGGACTCTCTCCAATTTGTCTACAACTTTCCTAAAGTGTGGAACGCAGAACTGGGCACAGTGCTCCAGCTGGGGCTTCCCTTGTGCCGAGCAGTGTGGGACGATGACCTCCAGTGTCTTACATACAACGCTCCTGTTAGCACACTCCAGAATGATGTTGGCCTCTTTTGCAACTGCGTTACATGGTTGACTCATATTCAATTTATGATCCACTAACTCCTCAGCAGTACTACCTGCCCCCCACCTAGCCAGTTATTACGCATTTGATTTTTTTCCTTCCCAAATGAAATACTTTGCACTTGTCTTTATTGAAATTTCATCTTGTTGATTTCAAGCCAATTCTCCAATTTGTCAAAGTCATTTTGAATTCTAATCCCATCCTCCAAAGTGCTTGCCTTTCCCAGCATGGTGTGATCGGCAAATGTTATCTCCACTCCATTATTCAATCATTAGTGAAAATATTGACTAGTACCACAACCAGGACCTAGCCCTGCGGGACCCACAGGATACGCCCTCCCAGTTTAACAGTGAACCATTGATAATGACTCTTTGAATATGGTCTTTAAACCAGATGTGCACCTAGTTTATCATAATTTCATCTAGAACCGATTTCCCTAGTTTGCTTATGAGAACATCATGTGAGACTGTCAAAAGCCTTATTAAAATAAAGATCTATCACGTTTCTTGTTTTCCCCATAGCCACTAAGACAGTCACCCTATCAAAGAAGGAAATTAGGGTGGTTTGGCATGATTTGTTCTTGAAAAACCCATACTGGCTATACCTTATCAAACTATTAGCCTCCAGGTGCTTGGAAACTGATGGTTTAATAATTTATTCCAGTATCTTCCCAGGCATAGGCGCTGACTCCATGGGTGCTCCGGGGCTGGAGCCCCCACAGGGAAAAATTGGTGGGTTATCTGCACCCACTAGCAGCTCCCTGCCTGCCCCCCGCCCAGCTCACCTCCGCCTCCTCCCCTGAGCGCGCCACCCGCATCCTGCTTCTACCCCTCCCTCCCAGAACTTGTGCCGTGAAACAGCTGTTTTGCGCAGCAAGCCTGGGAGGGAGGGGGGAGGAGGCAGAGCCAGGGCGGGGATTTGGGGAGGGGTCCAATAGGGGCAGGGAGGGGTGGAGTGAGGGCGGGGATTTTGGAGTAGGGGTCAGGGCGGGGCGGGTGCGTGAGCACCCACTGGCGCAGAAAAAAGTTTGCACCTGTGTTCCCAGGTATCAGTGTTAGGCTGACTGGTCTAGAATTCCCCGGGTGTCTCATCCCAGTGGCAAGTCCCACCCTACCCGTTCCCTTTCCTCTGTTCCCTGTAGCAGGTTATTCCTCCAGCTCTGCGGCGTGTTGAGATAAGCTGCTCCCTGGGTCCCACGCAGCCAGGGGCAAAGAAGGGACCAAAGCTCTATCGCAGCACCTCCCAGGCAGTTGAAAACCAGCATTGTGTCAAGCAGCCCCTCGGAGTTGGTGGCAAGTGTGGATGTGACGTGTCTCGTTGATCTGCGCATGCAGCTCTTGCAGCAATTTAATGCAGCTCATGGTCTCCAGCCATGTGCCTGCAAGACGTTTCTGCAGCAGCCGTTCGCTAGGAGCAGAGCCGGGACTGAGCCCCCAGTGTGGAGCCAGCTGGCTGGGGAGGTGGTGTCTGGAGGTGGGGCTCCAGCCTCCCTTGGTTCTGATCCACATCCCTCCTATAGCTCGGGGCTGGAGTCAGGTTTGGTCCGGGGACCAGGCTGGGCATGGCTTTTAGGGTGTCTCTGCTGTATTGTAAACCCAGGTCTTTGGGACCAGGGCTTGTGGACTCTCTGTTTCCAAGCCTTGGGCTTGAGCATCCACCCTGCTTTGTAAACCTGGCCTTCCAATTGCTGAACCTGGGTCTCACAGCTGTGCTAACACCGCCAGGCTGCACTGCGGAGACCTTCCAACTCGGCTCTGCAGCTTGAGCTGCGTCCGCATTGCAAAATGAGGACTTGGACCTGAGCCTGCGGGACTCGGACTCTGACCCGCCCCCCAGCAGGGTCCTAGCGTAACACCAACAGACCCTGGTCGTCGGGATCGAACCTGGGGCCTGTGGAGCTTAGTGCGTGAGCTAAAAGGCAACTGTTAGCTAAGGCTGTAGAACAGGCTCATTAATTGCTCTTTAAGTGGTCTCGGTGCCACTAGACACCGCACCCAGAAGGTGGGTGGGTTATACTAGGACCCAGATCCTGGGTGCTTGCTGACCTGAGTCAGACTGATTAGTGCGTGGCTAGAAGGGGGGCTTGGGCTCAGAGCCTGGGTTTAGTGCAGTGTCGACAGACCCTCTTGATACACAAGGCAGCTCTGTGTCCTGGGAGCAGCAGGGTCCTGGAGAGGAGATGGGAACCAACCAGCGCAGGTGCAGGGGACCGGTCCAAAGAGAGTGGAGTTTGCATTGATTATAATGCATGTCACAGCTGTGCCAATCCCTAAATTCTGGGGCCCACCCGCCCCGACAAGGACCCTATAAGGACGCAGACAGCCCTGCATGTCCCACTGTTTTTCCCAAGTCCACCTTGACTGCAGCACCAGCCCGGCTCCAGGTGCGTTTCAGTGCAAGGCAATGCTACCCTCTGCAGGCTGCTGGCTGAACGGCATGGTCTCCAGCAGGCTAACTTTCGGTGTGCACCTTAGCAGCTGCATGGGAGAGAACTCCAGGAGACCCAGTGGGGGGCACCTGAGTTCTGAGACGAGCTGGAACGGACCCTGGTGAGAGCTGACCAAAGCTGGACCCCAATGCGGGGAAGGCTTGGGCAGTGGTCTTTAGCCAAAAGAGGAAGAAGCAGCTTGGTTTGGGGGCACTGAGCCTGGAAGCAAGAGGGATGTGCCTTGAGCTTGGGTAAGATGCTGGGGAGCCCTCTGGCAGGAGACAGGACTTGGGGCTGTGGTAGGAGTCGGGAGATGGTGGGTCACTTTCAGGAAGGTCTGGAGAGCAGGATCCTGGATTCAGGGCTGAAGAAACTGGGAATGAATCGCTGCTGTTGACTCCCAGATGGGTGAGCTAGAGGTGTTGCCCTGAAGAGGGGAATGGAAAAATGGTTGTGCCTTTTATGTGTTTACTGGGGGGTTGTCGAGAATGGCTTTTTGACAAAGATTTGGGGAAGCTACTGCACTAGTGTGCAGGAATAAATTACACCCAGAGGAGGGCTGTGTATCAGACACTGAGAGACTCCGTTCCTTTCATGGGTGGAAGAAGGGAAACTGAGGCAGGTGCAGATGCTGTGTTGTGGCCTGCCGCAGGAGAATGCCTCAGAAGGGGCTGCCTTACTATAGCTCCACTGAGGTGTCTTTTCCAAGGAGTTTGCAGGGTTCTCTCCTCCGTAGAAGGGTGGAAGAGGCAGCAGAAACAGGGGAGCTCTTTCAGTTAAATGGGGTCTAGCTGAGAACTTCATTGCCTGCTAGATCTTGACATGAGCTTACAAAGCCCCCGAGGTCTGCCTTGGAGGTGTGACCTTCTGGTGTTTGTGGGCGTTCACAGGCTGTGCATGCTTTGCCGTGGTCATTTATGATGCACGGCCCAGCCAGCATCATGCCAGCAAAGAACTCTAGACTACAGCGGACAGCATTTTTCAGACAAGTAGTTTATTCACCAGAAAATGCCCTTTCAGGTTAATCAAAACTGTTTGTGAATTGGTGTGGAATGTGGTGAACTGTTTCAGCTGGGGAAAAACCCAGAAACAACTTTTGAAAATGTTGAAATGTTTCCTTTGGCCATTTTCAAATTGTTGTGGTTTCCTTTGTTTTGAAATGATTTTTTGTTTCAAAACTTAGCTAGATTCATTTGAAAAAAAAGAAACAAACCATCAAAGGGCAAAACCACCCAAAACAAAACAAAAACAATTCATTTAATTTGACCCAAAACAATGTTTTTGGTTAAGCCACTCGGCTGAAAAACCAATGATTTGCTCAGCTCTACCTTGGAGCCTCGGCGTCCAACCCCTGGTCATGACAAGCTCTATCCCCAGCCCCAGTGTTTGTGTTAGGTCCTCTAGCAGGTCAGTCATTCCAGGCACTAGAGAGCAGCGGTTTGGGGGTGATCCATTGGCTCAGTGCATGTGCTCACGTTTCCTTCTAGTGTCTGGCCTCACCCAAGCAACTCCAGCAGCCTGCTCCCCACTCACAGCTCACCTTTGACTTAGGCATTGCGGAGGAGAAGGGGCTCGCATCAGCAGCCAGACTGCCCAGTGGGATCAGAAGGGAGTGAAATTAACAGGATCGGGGGAAAGAGAGGAGGGGAGGGTGTTAGACGAGGGCGTGAAAGGGGGAAGCTATCAGAGCTCCTTGGGATCCTCCCTGCAGATAAGCTGGGTGCTGGGGAAGGAGAGGCAGGCTCCACAAAAGCCAGGCAGGGCAGGTGGGAGAATTTCTGCGAGGGGTGACAGCCTTGGTTTGTTTCCCCTTTGCACCATATTTACCATCCAGCAAGACCCTGGGCCAGTGTTACCCAGCAGGTGGCTTGGGGCAGCCCAGCTTGAGACAGCAGGGGGGTGGGGATTGGCCCCTGATGGGAATAGGGCCAGTGGCACTGCAAGTCAGGCCCCCCAACATCAGTGACTGCATTGGAAGCAGCTGGCCTCAGCCTCTGCACCTTGGGTAGGAGGAGCCGAGCGGGTGCAACGGCTGCTCTGGGGCAGGCAGGACCCCTGATGGGAGCCAGGGCCTCTAGCCCCACCCATGACCCCAACTGGCCCTGATGGGGCAAAACACCCATGGATTGCGTCAGCAGGGCTAGGATATGGAAGCAGAGAGTCCAGTCCTGGGGGTCTCCACTGCACCCCACAAAGCAAGGTCACCCTGGGCAAGACCTAGTGCTGAAATCTGGCAAACAGCAGAGGGGCTCTCCCTGCACTAGCTGGGCAGATGCGGGGAGCGCTCCAGGGAGCTGGGCTGCTCCTGATAAAGCCCCATCTCATTTGCAGAGCTGCTGCCTCCAACTCCTCTTGGACAAGACGGGTTTCAATTCTCCCTTTGTGGCTCAGCAGCCAAATCAATTAAGCATTAAGGAGAATGAAGGGAGCAACCCTGCAAGCACCATATGATGGGGTGGGGGAGGATATTACAGGACCGTTGGCAGTAATTATTGGACTTTTCAGTTATTTCCCATTTGCAAACCTTGGGAAATGGAGCTGTTCCTGATTTACTTCCAGTCTGAGTTTGCAAATGTAGCCCATGCACACTCCCATTGCTAGCCCGATCTGATCGGGCTGCGGCCATGTGCAGGCGTGAACGGGGAGTGGTGCTGGGAATGGCAGCTTGCCACATGCCCCACAGGAGCACGTGTGGTGGATGCTGGGCACAACAGGGAAAAGTCCCAGCCAGACTGAATTTACCCTGCTGCTGCTAAGGGCGTTAAGGAACATGTTGATCAAAGATCACAAGCTAAATATGAGTTAACAGTGTAATGCTATTGCAAAAAAAGCAAACGTCATTCTGGGATGTATTAGCAGGAGTGTTGTAAGACACGAGAAGTCATTCTTCTGCTCTACTCCGCACTGATTAGGCCTCAACCGGAGTCTTGTGTCTCAGGCAAGATGTGGGCCAATTGGAGAAAGTCCAGAGAAGAGCAACAAAAATGATGAAAGGTCTAGAAAACTTGACCTGTGAGGGAAGATTAGGAAAAAAGGGGTATTTTTAGTCTGGAGAAGAGATGACTGAGAGGGGACATAACAATTTTCAAGTACTGTACATACAATGTTGTTACAAGGAGGAGAAAGAAAAATTGTTCTCTTTAACCTCTGAGGATAGGACAAGAAGCAATGGGCTTAAATTGCAGCAAGGGCAGTTTAGGTTGGACATTAGGAAAAACTTCCTGTCAGGGTGGTTAAGCACTGGAATAAATTGCCTAGGGAGGTTGTGGAATCTCCACCGTTTGAGATTTTTAAGAGCAGGTTAGACAAACACCTGTCAGGGATGGTCTAGATAATACTTAGTCCTGCCATGAGTGCAGGGACTGGACTAGATGACCTCTCGAGGTCCCCTCCAGTCCTATGAGTCTGTGTGTGACTGCATAGATGGGGAGAAAGACCATGAGGAGTCCTGCCACCTCCTGCTCTTTCGTGCCTGCCCATGGCCCCCATACGTTGCCCCACTTGGCACTCTGTGGTCTCTTGGCATGGGGGGCAGGGTTCTGTGTGGGTCCCAGCTAGGGAGGCAGCTGCAGGAAGCCATGACAGGGGCCATGTTCCTGGCAGAACCATTTGGTTCTGGTCCACATACCGAGTGCACCTGGCAATTGGGTGGCTGTCCCATTCTGGGCCTCTTGGTGCTCAGCACTGATGCTAGGAGCAGAGGCGCTTGGGGAATTTCCAAAGATGAGGTGCTGCATTGTGAGATGGAGCTCACAGGGCTTCCTGAGGTGGGGCAGCTACAAGGCTTCTTGGCTGTAGATGGCTTCTCTTCGCCTGGACCCAAGTGAAAGACCTCAGCCCGGGTGCCGGTAAAAGAAGGCTGAACGTCTGGGTGTGTCTGTCATGTTCAAAGCCAAGTGGCTGCACACTTGGAGAATCTACAGGAGATATGTCGGGGTGTGTCCATTTCAGGGGAGGGGTCACCCTGTCACGGCAGAGGATTTTTGATGGAGTCGGAGGAGGAGACATAGTTTTGAAGCATGAGGGGGAGACGTTTTAGGAATTTGGAGGGGGTTTGTCACTGGCAGATGAAGTGTGGTTAACTTCTTAGCATGAGTTTGATATTTGGTGTGTATTTTCTTCTTCAAGCTCCAACTCCTGGAGTCAGGGGATTGTGAGTTTCAGCTTTCATTTCAAATAGATAGATCTTGCCCTTGGGGTTGCAGAGAAAAGCTGAAAAATGTGACCCCCTTAAAGACTCCAAAGCCAGAGGCAAAGAAAAGAACCATGGTTTCTAAAAAAATAATAAATAATAATAATAATCTCATGATGTTTAGGCCAACATCATGATTTGGGGGGAGTTGAGCTCGAGCTGGCGTGGGTATGTCTCGTTGAGTTGCAATTGCCCCTCCGGGCTCTAGTATGGACATTCCCTTAGCTTCTAAGCTCCTTGAGGCAGGGACTGTGATTTTGTTCTATTTGTTTGTACAGCACCTAGCACAGTGGGGCTCTGGTCCGTGACTGGGGCTCCTATGGTGGTAATATGACTAATAGTGGCTTCAGGCTGGGAAGATTGATTCTGTGCAGGCGGGGCGGCTCTGGGGTGGCAGTGAAACATGGATACATGAGGCAGCAGACTGGCAGCATTGTCCTGGGGTCTGTTTAGGGGGAAATCTTGGGGCTGACTTGGGTTTTTCACCCACCGTTGCTAGGATTCAAACAAACTGCTGAGTCTCCCTGATACCAACCCCCTCTGATTCATTTAGGGGGTGCGTGAGATAAGGAGGGCGCCATCCACCTCTGTCTGGGGCAGCCGGACTCCCCGCCCTCCACTCCCTCGCTGGACTCTGTCTGTGCCCCTGCCTGCAGGAGGGAGTCGCACTGGTTTTGACTTCTGTTTGTTTTTAAACCAACTGAGTTAAGCTGGTGCAAAGCCCCACGTGGAGGCTTGGAGTCAGGCTAGTGATTCCTAATGAATTTAGGCTGCACTGAAATAAGCCTGGTTTAAACTGAAATGGGAGTGTCCACATGGCCTTTTGCTCCGGTTTAGCCTGTAATAGCTCCCTTAGTTTAACCGGCGTGACTCTGGGTAGGGCATGGGGGCATGCTGGCCTCGGTGCTGTTTCGCGGTCGCTCATATCCCCCATCAGCGGAGTTGTCCTGCTCTTCCAGGAACTGTGCACTGGGTGTCAGCCTTGCCTTGCTGATGGCAGCAGTTCTCTCCTTCCCAGGCCCTGCCAGCCACTGCCTCAGGCCCAGGTCAGGGTGAGCCAAACCCTCCAGCCCCTACATGGAGGGCGAGAAGCTTTTCAGTTCAGAGCCACATCCCAAACCTCCAGCTTAGGTCTCTTGACCCGCTCCCTCCCGAGCGGAGGCTGGGAACTTTCCAGAGCACATCGCCGGCAACCCAGGAGCCCTTTGGCTGCCTGTGACACTGCGCTGCGGGCTCCTTGTTCACCACCAAATGCCAGCCAGAGCCTAGAAAAATAACAGCTAAGCAAGGCAGCCTGCAGCTTTGCCAGCCCTGACACCGCACATCCTCACTGGCCCCGGGGCCCTGAGCAATAGCAGGTCATCTCCACGGCACAGATCCTTCCCGCCAGCAGCTGGTGTAAATCAGCCTCGCTCCGCTGCAGTTACTAGAGCTAGGGATCCAGCCCTGGGTCTGCTGTTTCCCCCCGGGGGCCCATTCTGCTGCCTCCTGGGCCTTGTGGAGCCAGGTTCCCAAGCCGCTGCTCCCTGCCCCAGAGCTGAGGGCTGTGGGATAGGTGCTTCAGGAATCTCACGACCTCGTTCCACCGTCACAATGTGCTCGACTGCTGTATTTTACAGCTGCATTGCTGACCCTTTCCTAACCCGCTTTGGGGTAATAACACTGCCAAAGGGTAATACTGATAAAAGGTGTTCTAGCTTACGTGCATGGGGGCAAGTAAGGAACACACACACACACACACAAGCTTTGCTGTATTCAGAGAACTTCATATTACTAATATCGTCCTAACAGGCAGTTGTTTGTGGTTAGCATATCTGATGAAAAGTAGGACACAGGTGTGATCCTGGATCACTTATTCTTTTTGCCTTCCCATGGTAGCTTGTACTCACCTTGTTTGTTCTGTTAACAGGGACACCATGGGCTTTGCACATTTGTTTTGACGTAAGGAGCTGGGGACTTTTTGCAGTCTTGTTACAAGGCAGATACACCACATGGACGTGTACGATTAACTACGAAATTGTGAGGGATCTGGGATAGTTGCTGTATTTGAAAGAACTGATTAAAAATTATAAATATGAAAAAAAAATGGATCCACACAAATTACTTAGACAAGGTGGGTGAGATAATATCTTTTATTGGATCAACTTCTGTTGGTGAGAGAGACGAGCTTTCGAGGTACACTGAGCTCTGCTTCGGGTTTGGTTGCTGGTGTTCAGGTGTCATGCAGGGTCCATGCGGTAGGCACCGATGCTACGGCTTCTTCTGGGCGTGGTATTCTGTGGGTTGTGGCGTAGTTGGAGTTGGTTCCACTTTTTGTTTTTGTGTTTGGGTCACTGATCGGACCCGAAGAAGAGCTCCATGTAAGCTTGAAAGCTTTCTCTCTCACCAAGAGAAGTTGGTCTGTTACCCACACATGCTAGGGCACGACACCTTTACCCTTCCATGGGCTCAAGGCTTAACCTGGTTAATTTAGGCATCCCTACCCTTTCCAAGTTCCTAGGGCTCCAGGCAAAAGGCACCTATCCATTCCCAGTTCCTAGAACTCAGGGCATAATCTTCTGAGGTTCTGCAGGGCCTTTTACCAGTGAAAGGGCCCTACACAGTAATATCCTTAACCTCTATTTATTAACAGTTATCAAAACAGAACCCACACGCTACGCATACAATGCTCACCACTCCCAGCAAGGCAGACGAACCTTTCCTGATGGCCAGTCAGGATCAGGTTGGTCGTCCAAGGCTCCAATTCCCTGCATGGTGTGATTGGCAAGGTATTGAGGTCTGACAGCTCTGATCTTGGGCTGCGTCCTGAGGACCCCAGTTTGTATAGTGAAACTTGAGTCCTGCTTAGCTGTACCTTCACCAACCATTTTAAACTAAAGTCCTACAAACCAGTGTTTTTCACCCATCCTAGCCCATAACGAAACAATTCTTTAACCAATCATACCCCACCCCTTAATTTATTTAAATCTGGAAAAAATTAGTTATGCAACAGGCAGAAACAATTAAAGAAGCAGACAGAAACCATGCGGCTAAACAACGGAAAAGTGGGGGACCGTAAAGGCAAAACAATAGACGTATAGATTTCACAATCACAACTGTTAGCATTCTCTCTGGCAAGGAACCACTTATCAAGCAAAGTTTTCTTTAAACATCTTAAAGAGATGCCTGGCTTATCTGGTGACGGTGGGTCCTATTAGGACAGGAACGCCTTCTTAACAGCCCAATATTACATTGGTTTTTATATCATTTAGACGGAATGTGAGGATGTGACTTTCTGCTTCTTCGCTCATTGCAGCTGCATACTAAAGAAAAAGGCCTCAGACCTTACAGGTTCAGTACCCCACCCACCTTCTCTCTCTAATATCCTGGGACCAATGCAGCTACAACAACACTGCAGACAAATTGCTTAGGTATTAGAAGCATAAATCTAGTTAGCCGGAATGATCCATAGTGAAAAAGGCAGGCGGGAGTTTCCTATGTCCGTGTGGGCCGGACAGCCCAAGGGTAAAAAAGATTTGGAATTTCCCTGCTTTCTTGTGTGCATCTAGGTCTAGAATAGCATTTTGCCTGGACTGAGAACAATCTCCTGATGTGCTCCACTGACTGTTTTGTTTTCCATGGCTTAATAGAGGCTGCAAGTTGTTATGATTAAGGCTACGTTTCAGTCATGGGTATTTTTAGTAAAAGTAATGGACAGATCACGGGCAGTAAACAAAAATTCATGGCCTGTGCCCTTTCCTGACTTGTACTATATACCCCTGACTAAATCTTGGAGGGGAGTGCTGAGGGTGCTTGGCATTGGGGGGGTTGGCGGGGCTGGCAGGCTCCATACCCAGCTCTGAGCAGCTCCCGGAAGCGGTGACATGTCCCTCCCTCCCTCAGCTCCTAGGCGGAAGCGTGGCCAGACACGGCTCCGCATGCTGCCTCTGCCTTGAGTGCGGACTCTGCAGCTCCCATTGGCCGGGAACTGCAGCCAATGGGAGCTGCAGGAGGTGGGGTGCCTGTGGGCAGAGGCAGCATGCCGTGCCGCCTGGCCATGTCTCTGCCTAGGAGCCGAAGGAGGGATGTGTCGCCGGTAAGCGCCACCCAGAACCAACCCTCACCCCCTCCCGTGCCCCAACCCTGAGCCCCCTCCCACATCTAAACTCCTGCTGCTGCTGGGGGAGGGGAGCACAGTGGCCTGAGACTGTCCCAGCAGCAGCCGGTGCGGCTGGTCCAGGGGCTGCCTGAACTGCCCTCAAGCCAGCCACTGTAGAAATCATAGACATCACGGAAAGTTACGGAATCCATGACAACTCACAGCCTTAATTATGTTACCTTTTAGTGTAAGAGCAATTATTTTGTGGGGAGCTTTTATGCTGTACGGTTATATTAATGAGTGGGATTCTTTGGGTGTTAACATAAGAACATACGACTGGCCATGGTGAGTCAGACTAATGGTCCCTCTAGCCCAGTATCCTGTCTTCTGACAGTTGCCAATGCCAGATGCTTCAGAGGGAGGGAACAGAACACGACAATTATCATGTGATCCATCCCCTGTCATCCAGTCCCAGCTTCTATTACTCAGAGGTTTAGGGACACCCAGAGCATAGGGTTGCTTCCCTGACTGCCTTGGCTAATAGCCATTGATGGACCTATCCGCCATTAACTTATCTAATTCCTTTTTGAGCCCAGTTATACTTCTGCCCTTCACAGCATCCCTTGGCAATGAGTTCCACAGGTTGACTGTGCACTGTGTGAAGAAATACTTCCTTCAGTTTGTTTTAAAACTGGTGCTTATTAATTTCATGGAGTGATCCCTGGTTCTTGTATTATGTGATGGATAAATAACACTTCCCTGTTCGCTTTCTCCACACCAGTCATGATTTTACAGACCTCTATCATATCCCCCCTCAGTCCTGTCTTTTCCAAGAAGACCAGTCCCAGTCTTTTTAATCTCTCCTCAAATGGAAGCTGTTCCACACCCTTAATCATTTTTCTTGCCCTTATGAGCATTTTCTCCAATTCTCAAATATCTTTTTTGAGGTAGAGTGACCAGAACTGCACACAGTATTTGAGGTGTGGGCGTACCATGGATTTATATGATATTTTCTGTTTTATTGTCTATCCCTTTCCAAATGGTTGCTAACGTTCTGTTCTCTTTTTTGCCTGCTGCTGCACATTGAGCAGCTGTTTTCAGAGAACTCTCCACAATGATGCCAAGATTTTTCTTGAGTGGTGACAGCTAATTTAGACCCCATAATTTTGTATGCATGCTTGGGATTATGTTTTCCAATGTGCATTACTTTGCATTTACAATTCAGCATTGAATTTCATCTGCTTTTTTGTTGTCCAGTCACCCAGTTTTGTGAGATCCCTTTGTAACTCTTTGCAATCTGCTTTGGACTTAATTATCTTGAGTAATTTTGTATAATCTGAAAACTTTGCCACCTCACTGTTTACCCATTTTCCCAGATCATTTATGAATATGTTGAATAGCACAGGTCCCAGTACAGTTCCTTGGGGGACCCTGCTATTTACGTCTTTCCACTGTGAAAACTGACAGTTTATTCCTACCCTTTTTCCCTATCTTTTAACCGGTTACTGACCCATGAAAGAACCTTCCCTCTTATCCCATGACTGCTTTCTTTGCTTAAGAGTCTTGAATGTGTAATCTTGTCAAAGGCTTTCTGAAAGTCCGAGTACACTATATCCACTGAACCTCCCTTGTCCACATGTTTGTTGACCCCCTCAAAGAATTCTAATAGATTGGTGAGGCATGATTTCCTGTTGACTCTTCCCAACAAATTGTGTTCATCTATGTGTCAGGTAATTCTGTTCTTTACTATAGTGTCGTTTCCAGACGAACGAGCATGGTGGAGGCCCAGACGTGCACAACGCTCCTGTCCCTTCCTGGGACAGAAGAGCACTTGCTGCCGTATGGGAAAGCCCATAGCCTGGCCTGTGCCATGATGGTAGGTTCTGGGGGCATGGAGCAGCCACAGGGTGAATCTGGGCAGTGTGATAAAAACACCAGGCATGATTTTCTGGGGCCTGGTCTTTGACCAGCTGCACTCAGGCCTGGTCTACACTACGAGTTTAGGTTGAATTTAGCAGCGTTAAATCGAATTAAGCCTGGACACGTCCACACGACGAAGCCCTTTTTTTCAACTTAAAGGGCCCTTTAAACCGGTTTCTTTACTCCACCTCCGACGAGGGGATTAGCACTGAAATCGGCCTTTGCGGGTCGGATTTGGGGTAGGATGGATGGAGTTCAATGTTATTGGCCTCCGGCAGCTATCCCACAGTGCTTCATTGTGACCGCTCTGGACAGCACTCTCAACTCAGATGCACTGACCAGGTAGACAGGAAAAGCCCCGTGAACGTTTGAATTCCATTTCCTGTTTGCCCAGCGTGGAGAGAGCAGGTGACCACGCAGAGCTCATCAGCACAGGTAACCATGATGGAGTCCCAGGATCGCAAAAGAGCTCCAACATGGACCGAACAGGAGGTACGGGATCTGCTCGCCATATGGGGAGACTAATCAGTGCTAGCTGAACTCCGTAGCAGTAAACAAAATGGCAAAAGTCTCAAAGGCCATGAAGGACTGAGGCCATAACAGAGACGCACAGCAGTGCCGCGTGAAAATTAAGGAGCAAAGGCAAGCCCACCACAAAGCCAGAGAGGCAAACGGAAGGTCCGGGGCAGAGCTGCAAACATGCCGCTTCTACACGGAGCTGCATGCCATGCTAGGAGGTGCAGCCACCACTACCCCAACTGTGTGCTTTGACTCCATCAATGGAGAATCATGCAACAGGGAAGCGGGTTCGGGGTACGAGGAAGATGATGATGAAGACAATGAAGATAGCTCACAGCAAGGAAGCGGAGAAACCGGTTTCCCCAACAACCAGGATATGTTTATCACCCTGGACCTGGAACCAGTAACCCCCAAACTCACCCAAGGCGTGCTCCCAGACCCTGAGGGCATACAAGCAGGGCCGGCTCCAGGCACCAGCTTCTCAAGTAGGTGCTTGGGGCGGCCGCTCCGAAGAGGGGCGGCACGTCCAGGTATTCGGCGGCAATTCGGCAGACAGTACCTCACTCCACCTGGGAGCAAAGGACCTCCTGCCGAATTGCCACCGCAGATTGCGATCGCGGCTTTTTTTTTGTTGTTTTGGCTGCTTGGGGTGGCCAAAACCCTGGAGCCGGCCCTGTACACAAGGGACCTCTGGTGAGTGTACCTTTGTAAATATTACACGTGGTTTAAAAGCAAGCGTGTTTAATGATTAATGATTAATTTGCCCTGGCAATCGCGGCCAGTACAGCTACTGGAAAAGTCTGTTAATGTGTTTGGGGATGGAGTGGAAATCCTCCAGGGACATCTCCAGAAAGCTCTCCTTCATGTACTCCCAAAGCCTTTGCCAAAGGTTTCTGGGGAGGGCTGCCTTATCCCATCCGCCGTGGTAGGACACTTTACCACGCCAGGCCAGTAGCACGTAGTCTGGAATCATTGCATAACAAAGCATGGCAGCGTATGGTCCCGGTGTTTGCTGGCATGCAGACAACATCCATTCCTTATCTCTCTTTGTTATCCTCAGGAGAGTGATATCATTCACGGTCACCTGGTTGAAATGGGGTGATTTTATTAAGGGGACATTCAGAGGTGCCCGTTCCTGCTCTGCTGAACAGAAATGTTCCCCGCTATTAGCCATGCGGTGGGGGGGAGAGGTGAAGTGATCATCCCAGAGAATTGGGTGTGTGTGGAGGGGGTAGTTGGGTTTGTGCTGCATATTAACCCGGAAACCGCAGCCCCTCCTTTTACATTGCAAACCCATTTTAAATGGCCAACCCAATGGGTGCTTGGTATGGGAAATGAGGGCGCTACTGTTTGAAACCATTCCCACATGTTAAGAAGGTTAAAAAAGCCAAAAGACTGTGGCTTACCATGGCTGCCAGCAAGCTGAAATGTGTTGCCTGGCACTGCATGAGTGATCTCTCACACCAAATCGGCAGGCCCTCAATATAAGAGGAAAAATGCGACCTTGTAATGAGAGCACATGTGCTGTGTAATGTGAACAGCAAAATTTAACGTGAAAGAGTGTACCCATTATTCTCTAAAATGTGTCTTTTTTAACCACCTCTCCCTTCTCCTCCACCAGCTGCAAATGTTTCTCCTTCACAGAGGCTAGTGAAAATTAGAAGGAGAAAACGGCGGACTCGGGATTATGTGTTCTCGGAGCTTCAGATGTCCTCCCACGCTTACAGAGCACAGCAGAATGCATGGAGGCAGTCAATGTCAGAGTGCAAAAAAGCACAATATGAACAAGAGGAGAGGTGGCGGGCTGAATCACGGGCTAAAGAGAGCAAGTGGCGGACTGAAGAGGATAGGTGGCGTCAGCTTGCAGACAGAAGGCAAGAGTCAATGCTCCAGCTGCTGGAGCATCAAACTGATATGCTCCAGCGTATGGTTTTGCTGCAGGAAAGGCAGCAGGAACAGAGACCGCCACTACAGCCCCTGTGTAACCAACAGCCCTCCTCCCCAAGTTCCATAGCCTCCTCACCCAGACACCCAAGAACGCGGTGGGGGGCCTCCGGCCACCCAGTCACTCCACCCCAGATGATTGCCCAAGCATCAAGGCTGGCCTTCAATAAGTGTTAAAGTTTTAAAGTTTTAAACTGCAATGTGTCCTTTTCCTTCCCTCCTCCCTCACCCCTCCTGGGCTACCTTGGCAGTTATCCCCCTAGTTGTGTGATGAATTAATAAAGAATGCATGAATGTGAAGTAACAATGACTTTATTGCCTCTGCAAGCGGTGCTCGAAGGGGGGAGGGGAGGGTGGTTAGTTTACAGGGAAGTAGAGTGAACCGGAGGTGGGGGGGAGCGGAGGGTTCATCAAGGAGAAACAAACAGAAGTTTCACGCCGTAGCCTGGCCAGTCACAAAACTGGTTTTCAAAGCTTCTCTGATGCGCACCGCACCCTGCTGTGCTCTTCTAACCACCCTGGTGTCTGGCTGCGCGTAATCAGCGGCCAGGCGATTTGCCTCAACCTCCCACCCCACCATAAATGTCTCCCCCTTACTCTCACAGATATTGTGGAGCGCACAGCAAGCAGCAATAACAATTGGAATATTGACTTCGCTGAGGTCTATCTGAGTCAGTAAACTGCATCAGCGCGCTTTTAAACGTCCAAATGCACATTCCACCACCATTCGGCACTTGCTCAGCCTATAGTTGAACAGGTCCTGACTACAGTCCAGGCTGCCTGTGTACGGCTTCATGAGCCATGGCATTAAGGGGTAGGCTGGGTCCCCAAGGATAATGATAGGCATTTCAACATCCCCAATGGTTATTTTCTGGTCCGGAAAGAAAGTCTCTTCCTCCAGCTTTTGAAACAGACCAGAGTTCCTGAAGACACGAGCATCATGTACCTTTCCCGGCCATCCCAAATTGATGTTAGTGAAATGTCCCTTGTGATCCATCAGGGCTTGCAGCAGCATTGAAAAGTACCCCTTGCGGTTTATGTACTCAGTGGCTTGATGCTCCGGTGACAAGATAGGGATATGGGTTCCGTCTATCGCCCCACCACAGTTTGGGAATCCCATTGCAGCAAAGCCATCCACTATGACCTGCACATTTTCCAGAGTCACTACCCTTGATATCAGCAGGTCTTTGATTGCATTGGCTACTTGGATCACAGCAGCCCCCACAGTAGATTTGCCCACTCCAAATTGATTCCTGACCGATAGCTGTCTGGCGTTGCAAGCTTCCACAGAGTTATCGCCACGCGCTTCTCAACTGTGAGGGCTGCTCTCATCCTGGTATTCTGGCGCTTCAGGGCAGGGGAAAGCAAGTCACAAAGTTCCATGAAAGTGCCCTTACGCATGCGAAAGTTTCGCAGCCACTGGGAATCGTCCCACACCTGCAACACGATGCAGTCCCACCAGTCTGTGCTTGTTTCCCGGGCCCAGAATTGGCGTTCCATGCCATGAACCTGCCCCAGTAACACCATGATTTGCACATTGATGGGTCCTGTACTTTGTGAGAGGTCTATGTCCATGTCAAGTTCCTCATCACTCTCATCACCACGCTGCAATCGCCTCCTCACCTGGTTTTGCTTTGGCATGTTCTGGCTCTGCATATACTCCAGGACAATGCGCATGGTGTTCATAGTGCTCATAATTGCCGCAGTGATCTGAGCGGGCTCCATGATCCCAGTGCTATGGCATCTGGGCTGAAAAAAAGGCGCGAAACTATTGTCTGATGGAGGGAGGGAGGGGCGAGTGATGACATGGCTTACAGGGAATTAAAATCAACAAAGGTGGCTGTGCATCAGGGAGAAACACAAACAACTGTCACACAGAATGGCCCCCCCAAAGATTGAACTCAAAACCCTGGGTTTAGCAGGCCGTTGATTTCACGGAGGGAGGAGGAAGCAAATGAATACAGAACAAATCTGGTCCATCTATTTTTTACATCTTAAGCTGGCAGCAGACAGTGCAGCATGACTGATAGCCCTCAGCATCTTCTGGGTGCTTGGCAGAAAATGCTGTATTACGACTGCTAGCCATCATTGTCAAGACAGTTCAATAGGACTGCCGGCAGGACTGAGTCTCCAGGAGACAAAACATGTCTGCCCAGGTGCCTCTGACCGAACTCACTGAGGAGTACGACGACGACGGATACCAGTCGTAATACACCATCCACTGCCAAAAGGCAAGGAGCTGCTGCTGTATAGCAATGCAGCCCCACGTCTGCCAGCACCCAGATCGCCGATGAAGGCTACCAGTCATACTGCACCGTCTACTGGCAAAAGGCAATTAGCTGCTGCTGTGTAGCAATGCAGTATCACTTCTGCTGGCACCCAGATGACATATGGTGACGGTGAGCTGAGCTGAGCGGGCTCCATGCTTGCCGTGGTATGTTGTCTGCACAGGTAACCCAGGTAAAAAGGCGCAAATCGATTGTCTGCCGTTGCTCTGACGGAGGGGGAGGGGCCTGACGACATGTACCCAGAACCCCCTGCGACACTGTTTTTACATCATCAGGCATTGGGATCTCAGCCCAGAATTCCAATGAGCGGCGGAGACTGCAGGAACTGTGGGATAGCTACCCACCGTGCAATGCTCCGGAAGTCGACGTTAGCCTCGGTACTGTGGACGGGGTCCGCCGACTTAATGCACTTAGAGCATTTTATGTGGGGACACACACAATCGACTGTATAAAACCGATTTCTATAAAACCGGCTTCTATAAATTTGACCTAATTTCGTAGTGTAGACATACCCTCAGGGGAGTGCTGGGTTTGGGACTGGCCAACGAGCATGGAGTGGTGGGAGGGGCTAGTTCTGGTCACCCAGGTTGACCAATCTGGATGCAGAGGCTATTTCCCTGGGGCGCTGTGCTGAGCTCGTCCCTGCTGCATGTCAAAGTGAGTGGTGTGGGAATTATTAATTGGTTTATCTGTATGGCACCACCTGGGTGCCCCTAGGCTTGGAGCAGTATCCCATGGTGCTAGGTGCTGTACAAACTACAGTCCCTGATAGGGCAGAAAACACAAGTGGGTTAAAAAAATTAAAATCAGTGGTTGTAGGCTGGGGCACCTCCTTTCCAACTCCTCTAGCTGGGATTCCCCTCCTGCCTGGCCATCTGGGAAAGGCGGGTGGTGGTGACTCCATGACACTGGTTTAAGTGAACCCCTTCCATATACCAGGTTTCTCTTAGCTCTTGGTATCACTGGTCATTAGCCGATGGACAGACTTGGCAATTGTTATGATCTAGAAGGCTCAGTAGCCAACGTAAAGACCAAATAAGAAAGTATAGAAAATCACACCAGCGATGGGATAGTTACCCAGTGTAAAATGATAGGTTTGAATATCCTGTTGAGAGGTAATAATTCAACTCCCTCAGTCCAAGTCCTCTTATGCAGATTCATTTATCCTAACTCTAGACTATTCTGGGAACACACCACCATGCTCTTCAATACCGGTCCTCGTCAATGTTCCAAATCGAGTTTATGTGCCAGTTCAGGTAGAGAGCAACCTGCTGCCATCCATCCAAACGCATCTCTGGAATTAGATTGCAGAAATGCAGGCCGCTGATCCAGTACTGGCCATGTCTGCTTTGTTCAGAAGTGCTTTCCCCAGGCGCTACTCGGAAGCAAGCCCCAGGCACACTGTAGTGGGTAGGGTAGTATCCCTTTAAATAGTTGGAGAGTCGTGACCAGTGTTTTTATTGTGTTCATGTTTATTCTCGGAGCTGGCCCCAGCCCAGAGCAGCTGAGGGGCTGCTCTAAGTTGCACAACTGGCATCGGGTCATTAAGTCCACCGGGGGAGGATTGGTATAGTTCTGCACCCCCATCCCCTCTCACTGCCCACCCCTATCATGTCCCCTCCCTCTCTCATCATGCCTGCTTGGCCAGGAGAGAGGCACGGGGGCTGGCAGCGGTGCAGACACCTCCGCAGGCCAACCCCTCCTGCTGACGGAATTCTCAGCTGGGCATTTGGGGCCAGGCTCCAGCCCCTGGGTGCAAACGGAGCGTCTTGCGAATGTGGATCGACAACTCCCGGTGCTAGTGAGTCCTGAGAGCGTCTCCTAAAAGGGGGAGACGCCACGTTAGCACTTAGCAGCCTTACCCTCCTTAGCTGGCCGGCACGGTTATGCCACAGAACACTTTGCATAGAGTCAGCGTGTACTGGGCAAACACCAGCCGCGCAGGCTGAGAGCCCGGTCCAAGCCCAGCAACAGCTCCCGTATCTGCTAACGGAGTGAAGGCCCTCGCAGTTACTGGGGGTGGCCCTGCTTGACCTGGCTTGTGAAACCATTCACAGGAGCAAGAGGCTATTTAACCCCATGCTGAGCTGCTGTGGGGTGCATGGGATCCCCAAGGGAAGGGAGACGTGCAGGGACAGAACTCTGATCGCTACTCACTTTGCAGAGATGGAAATGCTTCCTAGATTTTTAAGGCCAGAAGGGACCACCAGGGTCAGCTAGTCTGGCCTGTATAACACAGGCTGGAGAATTTCACCCAGCAATTCCCGCAGTGAGCCCAGAACTGGTGGGAAGAACTCCCCAAGGTGTGAGGCATTGGCCACCCGGGCCTCACCAATGCCAGCCGGAGGCTCCCTGCAAGCCCTAGCCAGGTATTTATCTGACTGAGTGCTGCAAGGGAATACGTTAAAATAATGAATCTGTGGTTACTGCCTGCCTGAGCAGAATCTGCCTGGCAATTAGCTTTCATTGTGATGCACGCAGCAAATTTTATTAACTGCCTGTTAATGATGGTGTGAATGAGACACGGGCGGAGCGGGCTGGTTCATTAGAGCACTCTGCAGAACAGCCAAGTTCATGGGCTGCAGCAGGACTGCAGCGTCAGGCAAGGACGCGGGGCAGCAGGGTCTTCCCGCACAGAGGGCCAGGCCCTGATCTAAGGCTCTACCCTACGGCTGGGGGTGCCATTCCAGCTGGAGGAGACATACCTAGGCTAGCGGTGATCAAGTTAGCAGGCTAAAAATAGAAGTGTAGCCCCAGTGGCTGGAGGGGCTAGCCATCCCGATCACAGACCCGGCCAAGACTCTAGGCCCCCGTTCGAGGCGGCCACCCCATCCCACCGCTCGTGCCACTGCAGCTACACTTCTCTTTTTAATGCACTAATTCACCCAGAGCTAGTGCGGTGCGGGTACATCTCCTTGAGCTGGAAATGACCCCCCCAGCCCCAGTGTAAACACACCCTTGGCTGTACTGATGTAAATCAGGAGTAGCTCTGTTCAGGCTCGTGGAGTTACCCCCAGGTAAGGCTGACATGAGCAGAATCACGAGCCGCATGTGGGGCCAGATCTTCAGCTGGTGTAAATTGGCATGATGTCATTTACGCCAGCGCAGGATGTGGTCTGATGCCATGGGCTGGTTATGTGCTGCGATGGCTCTTAAAGTTCCCCAACAGCAGTCTGTTTGAAGTAGCTGTACTAGCAAATGCACATGCTGAGCTGTTTGCAGAGAGGCAGTGTGGCCTATTGGATAGGCACTGGGGTGGGAGTCAATCGCTCCCAGCTCTCCACTGGTCTGGTTTGTGGCCGTGGGCACAGAGCCGGCTTTAGGAAGTACGGAGCCCGATTCGAACAGTTTTGACGGGGCCCCGGCAGGGATGACTGAAAATAAAAAAAAACACGTAAAAAAACATGTGGGGCTTGTTCTCACCGGGCGGCACTCGTAGTCTTCGGCGGTTTGTCCTTCACTCGCTCCGGGTCTTTGGTGGCACTGAAGGACCTGCTGCCGAAGGGCTGCTGAAGACCCAGAGCGAGTGAAGGACCCACCGCTGAAGTGCCACCGAAGACCCGGAGCACTGCCGGGTGAGTAAAAATTAAAAAGGAGACTCTAGCCAGGGAAGGGATTCTCGGCCACTTGCCCCCACCCCGGTGGCCCTGCCACTGGGCGCGGGGCCCTCTTAGGCGCGGGGCCCGATTCGGGGGAATTGGTGGAATTGGCCTAAAGCCGGCCCTGCGTGGGCATGTCACTTCCCTCTCTTTCCTCTCCACCATTAGCTGTCTTGTGCAGACTGTAAAGTCCTTCAGGCAGGGAGTGTGTGTGTGGGTGTGTGGGTGGGTGGGTGTGTGTGTGTACACAATGTCTCACACAACAGTGCCCCAAGCTCGACCGGGGCCAGCCTATAGGCAAATGAGACAGTTGCTGGACAGAACTTGGGTGCCTAGGTTTAAAATGCAAAGAGAAGCTGCCTTAGAAGGATTTTAAGGAGAGGCTAGCGACCACGGGAATGGGCTTCTTAGCAAGGGACGGGAGTCAAGCGCCAGCGTCTGCTCTCAGTGTAAACGCAGAGTTACTCCCCTGGGCTAGATCCTCAGCGGCTGCACATCAGCACAGCACCACCAGCTGAGGACGCTGGCCCAGGGGAGTAACTCCAGATTTGTGCAGGCGTAAGAGCAGAAAATGGACCCGCGCAAGTAACTTCCAACAGTTAAAATCCTGTGTTTATTTGTTAAATCTACGGCAGTCTGGCGGCGCATGGCAAGAGCAGATTGGACAAAGTGTCTATGAAGAAACTTTGATTGATTGTCTATTGTTGTGGAAAAACGACCACGCGTTGTGTTTGGATCAGAATTGCCTGAGGCCTTTTTATTTTCATGCATGCACGGGGGGTACCAGTGAACTAGCAATCCCCCCGACTACAGAATTTTGCATAGCTTATATGGCATAAAACCACAATTCAGTAAGGCATACTTTTTTATCAGCCATATTTGGAATACATTTTCCAAAAAAGGAATATAGCTTAGCAAGCTTTTTTGTTTTTCACGGTCTGTCCTGTTGCGGTTCCTAAGCTTCCCCCAAAACTGTTAATGAGCCATTATGAATCATAGGCCTTATAATTATAGATAGTTCTGCTTTTGTACTTTTCCTCTATTCTGCCTCTAAAAACCCTTCTCCTACAATAAGAACAGGAGTACTTGTGGCACCTTAGAGACTAACAAATTTATTAGAGCATAAGCTTTCGTGGACTACAGCCCACTTCTTCGGATGCATATAGAATGGAACATATATTGAGGAGATATATATACACACATACAGAGAGCATGAACAGGTGGGAGTTGTCTTACCAACTCTGAGAGGCCAATTAAGTAAGAGAAAAAAAACTTTAACTAATGTTCAGGTTTGAACCAAAGTCCAGGCCCGAGCCAACTAAAGTTTAGGCCCTAGCAAACTTTTTCCTCCACACTATATTATGGTGCCATTTAGAAATACCGATCCACGATCAGGGCCTAACTGTACCAGGTGCTGTACAAACACATGGTAAAAGACAGTCCCTGCCCTGGGATGCATATATTCCAAATAGACAAGAAGAGGTGCAGGTAGGGAAGGATGCTTTCCATTTTATAGATGGGGAAACTGATGCCCAAATGGATTATGTGACTTGACAAGGTCACAGAGGGGATCTGTGGCAGAGCTGGGGGTTGAACCCAGGTTTCTGGAGTCCTACTCCTTAGCCACAAGGCCAGCTGTCCTGTCTAACAAGTAGTGCTTCTTCCTATAGGAGCAAACCACAGTGGGTGGGAAAACCTGACCGGGAATCACTTTGAAAGACTCCCTTAGGGCCTAGACCAGGGGTAGGCAACATATGGCATGCGTGCCGAAGGCAGCACGCGAGCTGATTTTCAGTGGCACTCACACCGCCCGGTCCTGGCCACATACAGGCCAACACAAGTCAAAGGGTTATTCAGCTTGCGATGGTTAAGGGCCTGTTCTATTCGGTGAAGGCTTTGTGGGCGTAGTTAGGCTAAAGGCTGGGATTTAGCTGAGCAGCGCCGGCCTAAGGCGATAACCACAGGTCGGCTATTTTGCACTTTCATTTGAGAGACAAACAGGGAGAGTACACTGCAGGATTCTGCAAAGCAGGGCCTCGGGAGGGCCTTTTGGAATGAGATTGCTATGCCGTATCTATGCAGTTAGGCTGTGTTTACGTACAGTATAGGAACGGTTAAGAAAGAAGTGATGTAAATCATGAATACCAGCGCTTGATGCTTAATCATGGAAACCTGAGCCATATATGGCCTTTCGGATCAACGACTGGCCTTTTTGTAGCTGAGGCCTGGCCTGATGTGAGTCATTAACACATGGAGGGGAGGCCTCATCCTTTGGACGACAGGATTAGGGAGGCCAATGAATCAGCAGGTTGGAAACTGGACTTTTGTGCTAAACAAAATACGTAACTAGGTCAGTAGACTCGAAAGACAACATCTGAGGCAGCTCTAAGAAGAAACCACCCAGGGAATGGTTGGAACTAGATAACATAGGGTAGGAACTAGATAACAAGGGAGACAATCAGTTACGAAAATAGAGAGGAGGGGATGGAGAATTAACACCCCCCCCCCCCCCCCCGGCACATTGGAAAGTTGGCGCCTGTAGCTCCAGCCCCGGAGTTGATGCCTGTACAAGGAGCCGCATATTAACTTCTGAAGAGCTGCATGTGGCCCCGGAACTGCAGGTTGGCCACCCCTGCTAAAACGTACGATGCGATGGCTAGTAAATGCAATGAGGTGTGTAAATGTACATAAAGGAAGAGGGTTTCTGGGTTTCTTTGGAGCTGTGATGTACCTTGCATCCACCCCGCTGCGTTTGAGTCTGATCAACCCATCGCAGCGTTGCTGGATGTCAAATAAAGATACCCTGAGTGACAGTCTGGAGTCAAGCTGAGTTCTTGGGAAGTCGAGTGGAAAGAGGGCGGGGGGGATCCCAACTACTATAATCAAGGTAAAGAATCAAATATGGTTCCCATTTCTTTGTGTTCGTCTGGTCTCCCAGATGGTGTAAACTGAATCAGGACCTCCTTTCTGATGGGCTCCACTGACTTTCCCTTCCATCCCTCCTGCCAACGGTCTCCATAAGTTGTAAGGATGCATAGTGCAAGATGGTAAGTATGAACGATTCAGGAAACCACTACAGTGTGCTTATCCTATTCTAATTGGCATGGCTTTTGATCCTGTCTGTATTAAATAGAGTTTCTGGGTGTGTTTCACCCCATTTCATCTCCTCAATTAGCTTGAAGTAACGGCCTAAAAAAAGAACCTTTTTGCTGTGACAAGTGCATGTTGCATCTGAATACAGAATCTTTTAAGTGTAATAATTGTTCGGGCTACAAGTAATTATGTTCACTAACCTCTGCGGTGCTCTAGACTATCCAGGTAATCAGATCTCATGCTTCAGGGCATGCCGATTGTTGCATAGGGCGGGAAGGAATATCCCTCTCTCTCCCAGCACAGCCCAATGTGCCCTTGTGAGGAGGGGACATCCGTGGGGCAGAGCGAGGGGGTTGGGAGGGGAGGCCCAGGCTGCCTCTCATGAGGTAGGCGTCAGGGGACTGAGCCAAGGCGTGGGCGGGTGACTGGCCAAGTGGAGGGCACGGAACAGGAGGAATCACTCTCTCCAGTTAAATGCTGCCATTGTCCCGGCTCACAATCGAGGAGATGAGCAAACCCGGGAGGTGGTGATGATGCAAACCCAAATGTGAGGAGCAGCTGTCTGGCTTCTAAAGGGAACCACTGTGTGTGCTCCAATGACTGCAGCTCAGCATGGGGCCCTTCCAGTGCCGCTCAAGTGAGAGTACACCATGAACTCTGCCATTCATCCCCTGCCATTCCTCTCTTTCCTCCTGTCTGTCCGGTCCTCGTCCTCTACTCTCCCTCGTCCACTCCCTCTGCATTATCCCCAGCCTGCCTAGCTCCTCCTGCCCTTGTGCTGGGAGGGTTACTCAGCAAATGTTTATAATCTTTGGTTTCTGTGGCTCTCTCCCCAGCATCGAGATGCAGCCAGCTCTGGGGTGGAACGTGGCAGCATAGCACAGCACAAAGCAAGAAAGAGTCCCATTGCCAGTGGGAACTGATAGTCTTCATGCAGGTGAGAGACCCAACAGTCTTCCTAGCTCTGTTTCCTTTGAAGTGAGATGGTTACAGGCCAGCACGACCACAGGGCAACAAAACCTGCTCAGCTGTCGTGTCCTAGCCGACAGCAGTGCGTGCCCCAAACCCACCCACCCCACATTCCCAGAGGTCAGGCGAGCATCTCTCAGGTTCTCCCTCTCTTTCCAGCCCAGCCCAAATGGTTGCAGGAACCGGAACTGCACATGTTAACGAGGATGGGTGCTGCTAGGTTCTTCGTGAATAAACAATGCTCATCAACCGTCTCCTTTCCTGAAGGCCCGTCGGGCTGGGCGCAAAGGAATCAAGCCAGGCCGTTTCCATTTCACGTCGCCTGCATTATTCATGGTTCCAATCAAGAGGCATGAGAGCCAGGCTGGCATGCGCTGGAAACAGAAGGATGCAAGCTGTGCTGGGCACCTCTGCCAGACGCCCCCACTTAGAGCCCCCCAAAGGCAGCAGGAGCTCAATTCTGACCCTGCTCACTCCATCGGGCTGGTGAAAATCAGCATGGCTATGCCCCTTACACCAGCCGTGCATCTGTCCCATTGGTTTCAATGGTGATTACCGGCACGCAAGGTCCAAATCTGGCCTTAGGCTTCTACCTCACAGTGGGCACAACCCGGGGCTCCGCTCACTGGCAGCGTGAGCAGAAAGGCCAAGGACTGAGTGGGCCCTGGAGGTGGAGAAGGGAGTTCAGGCTGAGCACTGGTCCCTCCAGGGCAGGATGGGGGCATGCTGACGTGAGGGGGAGCCGGGAATGCACGATGCGGCCCCCAGCGCTGGCACCTTTCACTGGTTTTAAATTCGATGTGTCCTGCAAGAAACATGCTGAAAATCTGGAAGAATTGGAGCGAGAACCAGGGGGAAGGGTGCTGCAATGCCAAGGGACTGCATTTCAATGCAGACTGTGGGCCGAGGTCTGTACAGTGTCTATAGGGCCCAGCCGTTCTCCTGGCCGGTTCTTGTATTCCCAGTTGAGGGCATGGCTTCCCCATAGCTAGGCAGCTTTGTTTTCGATGGGCAGATGGCTCCTGGATGCAGCCTAGCACTGCACACGGAATACAGAAACCCAGCACATCTGAACCCCACCCGTCGCTGCTCTGGGGGCCAAGGGAGACTCCCACGGAGAGCCCAGGAACTGGGGGAGGAGGCTGCAGTGCTGAGAGGGGGATGGGGATTTTAATCAGCCAGGGTATGAGCCGCAATCTCTGGCTCCATTGCCTCCTGCTCACAGCGGCCTCTTTGCTCTGTCCCTGCAGAATTCGGCACCTTGGTCCGGTAACTACTTGGTTGCCTGTGACGGGAAGGCTGTGGTGGGTAATGGCTACACGCTGAGCAGAGAGGATGCCAAGGGTTTCCATTAGCTTGAGCTTCATTAAAGTGCCCGATAGGTGGGCCGGCTGAGTGCAGCAGCTCAGGGCGGGCACGGGGTGCAGCAGGAGGAGGGAGCAGTGCGGGGAGCAAAGCGGGCAGCTGGCTTAGGGAAGAAGCAGAAGCAAAAGCCGTGGCTTGGACAGGCCTGGCTCCTTGCTCCAGAGCCCCAACTCACGGGGCAATGCCTGAGCCCTCCATTTCCCGCAGCACTGCAATGCAGCCACGCTGCTCTTCTCCTGGCCACCGTGGGAGCCGTGCTGGGAGGGAGGCTCCCCGGGGGCTGGGGCGCGGGGTCTCAGGGCTGCTTCATGCTCGTGCTTTGAGTTTATCTCCAGGGAATCGACTGTGGGAAAAGAGCCCAACAGGGAGTCCCCGCACGCGAATTCTTCTGTCCACAGAGCAGGTCTCCCATGGGCAGGGTGAGCTCTCCGCCCCACCCCCTACATACCTCCAGTGGGACATAGAAGGGCTGCGAGGGAGGTCGGACTCCACAGCCTGCTTGTTCACCCGCCTCTCTGCTGAACCTGCCAGCATGGGGGCATGGGAAGGAGTGTTGGGATGGGGGCATCTGTCCAGCAGGGTCTCTGTTGCCCGGCACACAGGCCTCCCAGGGACATTTCCCTGGCACAGGGAACCCGCCTACGCCCAGGTACAGAGAAGACTCAGCAGCCTTGGATGCAGAGCACAGATTAGGGCCAAAGAGGGAGGGGACAACTGGCCAGGACGTTCTTGCGGCCCAAGATTGTGCACTCTTGTGAATGCCCATGGGGGGGCATTGATCTAGAGCCACAGTTTGAGCTGCCCTGGGCCACACCGGGGACTGCACCAATCCCCAGAGCCACTGAATGGGGGAGGTGCAAACTGCTTCCCTTCTGTCCCTGGGCTAGGATGCATCTGCAACGGAGCAGCCAGCACCCGCCCTGGCCTGGGTTCAAACCGTCGGCCAGGAGCTCACCGGCTGAGTGTGTCCCCCCACACCTGGAACTGGCTGCTGCAGCCAATCCCCCACCCAGGGCTGGCGGGTGCAGAACCGCTGGGCTGGGTTGCGCTGCATCCTGCTGGCATGTTCCCAGCCCATGCCTGGCAACTCTGTCTGATTGTGGGAGCGGCTTGGCACTCGGCTGCTGTGTTTGTGAGTGAGCCCCACAATGCACCAGCGCGCTGTGATTCATGGGGCTGGGGTGGACTCTTTTCTATCCATCATAACAGGCACATGGGGTGGTGGATTCTCAGCAGGGCTCCACAGGATCCCCCCCCCCCCTCCACCTGCCTGCCTGCCCCACAAGAAGGGGCTCTCCCGCTGCATTTGCTCCCTTTCTTTTCTGTTCCTCTCCGGGCCATGGGGGCTGGTGGGATATGTAGTCACAGGCCTGCTGCTGGGGCAACCTGAGCACAGAGCGGGGCATGGAGATCACTGAGGCAGCTACGTCCCTCTGAGGTGCAGAGAGTCATTAAACTGCACCAGGATGTCTCCCTGTCACTGTCAGGAGTGGGGACAGCACCTGGTTCCTTCCCTTGCACCCGGAGCTCCTGGGATAGCCAGCCCTTCTCGCAGCAGCCTTGTACGGAGCAGTCTGACCTTCCACCCAGACGCTCCCCATCAGGGGCGAGGGGACAGCAGGGGCCTCTCTGGATTGAGGGCAAAGACCCCAAGGCCTATCTCTGGGGCAACCATAGCACCAGCGGGGTCCCAGAGACGCTGAGCCCTCTGTGTTACCAGCATGGCCGAGCCACACTGGGACGGCTTTCACCCTGACAGGTGAATTCAAGCAGGCTACAAGGGAGGGGCTTTTTCCTCTGAGCAGGATGGAGATGTGAAAGTGGGCAAGGGCTTTGGGGCATTCAAGCTGACCTAGTCTCCTGGAATGTCTGTCTGTCTGCCACCCTGCCTACCCCCTGTCTGTAGATCTGTCTGTGCCGCCCTGCCTACCCCTCTATCTGTAGGTCTGTCTGGGCCACCTCTGTCTGTAGGTCTGTCACATTCTGAGTGCATTCTCGCCTTGGGTATCACTCCAGCAGACTTCTGGAGGGGGAAGGCTGCACCAGCTCTCTGCTTTTCCTTTGTGTCATTCTCCTTTGCCTGGTGTCTGGGGGATATTCCTCCCTTGCCAGCCCCTTCATGGTGACCTGATCTCCCCCCATTCTATCCTCACCTCTAAGGCTTCACATCTGCCCAGCTGTCTTGGGCTAGCCTGGACCATGCGATTCCTTTGCTGGCTGGGGAGAAGGGACAACTGCTGAGCGCACCTTCTGCCCTCTCTCCTCCCAGGAGATGTGCCACCTCCACAGAGCAGCTTGGAGGGGCCAGTGATTGCGATGTATCTGCTCACTCTAACAAGCAGTCCTACCTTCTTCATCAAGTGTGTCCAGGAGGGCCGGGGTGGCTGCTGCTCTCTGATGTATGGAAGGGAGCCAGCTTCTGATCTGCAGTAAAGACACCAGCCTATAAACTTCTGCAAGCGCTTAATGTCCAAATGGCTGCAAAACACATGGGAAGGAAAGGCACTGATTAAAAACAGACAACGCTGCCCAGAAACTGCACACTCACTCCTGGCTATAAGTCACCGAGTGCTTTTCATCTCTCTTTGCCATAGCATGCGTATATTAGCATTGCTGTGTGTTGTGCTGCTCGGTGTGTTTGTTATATACTGCTGTTTGTGTGCGGAATTGTGGGTTTTTGCGTTGGTGGCTTACAATAATGTGCATGTAGTGTCTGTCTATTGTGTTGATGTGTGTTTACACAGTGTTGTTTTTCTCTCTGCATGTTGCTATGTGTGAAATCAGTTCTGGATTTGTGTGACATGGACATGCCCAGGCAGGTGTGTTCCCTGTGCCCAACCATCTTCTCAGTATTCACCAACGGGGGTCACGTGTGGTCTCTGCCAATAACCAGGACAATGCTCATACAGGGAAACAATTCCAGAGCTATGTGAAGTGGGATGCTGTGTTCCAAACAATCAACATCTGTCGAGCCAGCCCACCTCTTGGGTTTAGTGGCTGGACCAGGTGCAAACTTGAGCCTTTACAAGGACAAAAGACCCCCAAGAGAATAGGGGATCCCCTGGGCTGGGAGACAGTAGTCTGTAACTGTACAAAGGAAGAAGATAGGGCAGAGGATGTTATTCATTATGGAGGAGACGCTGGCAGCAGGAGTGCTCATGAAAGGTGGATGGCCCCTGGACAAGCACTGCAAGGATTGACCATTGGGTGAGAAATACCTTAGTAGATGGGAAGATAACTCACTAATAAGTACTATAGATTGCACTTTGGATATTTTTATTTGTAACCTTGTGTTTCCAAACCCTTACACTTGCTTGTATTTGAATCTCTAGCTGACACACTGTGAAATAAACTTCAGTTTGGTTTTACCATAGACATGTCTGAGTGCCTTGTGCTAAAGAGCGCGTTGGACTGAGGTGAAACCAGTGAAGTGGGGGGTACTGCTTCCCTGGGGGCGGTAGCTCACTGTACCCTGCGGGTGTCCAGAAGACAAGGGTCGGGCCACTGGAGTGTAACAAAGTGGGGCGTAAATTGGTAGCTTGCCTTGGGAGAGAGCGGGGCTGGTGGAGCCCAGGGCACAGCACCAGTGGTTTCCCCAGGTGGGCACAGACAGTGCCCCTCTTCCTGTGAGCAGGTGGTCCTGATTCACACCAGCAGGGCTGGTGCAAGGAAGTTTCGCACCCTAAGTGAAACTTCCACCTTGCGCCCCCCCCCCAGCCCTGTGGCAGCTCCCCCCCCCCCCCCCCCCGTGGCAGCTCCCCGGCCCGGGGAGCCGTGCGGCAGCTCCCCGCCCCAGCTCACCTCTGCTACGCCCCCTCCCTGAGCACACCAGCCCGCTCTGCTTCTCTCCCTCCCGGGCTTGCAGCACCAAACAGCTAATTGGCGCCGCAAGCCTGGGAGGCGGGAGAAGTGGAGCAGCAACGGTGTGCTCGGGGAGGGGGCGTAGCAGAGGTGAGCTGGGGTGGGGAGCCCTGCGGCAGCTCCCCCCGACCCTGAGGCACACCCCCACCGTGGCAGCTCCCCATGCCCCCAACCCGGGGAGCCGTGTGGCAGCTCCCTACCCCAGCTCACCTCTGCTACGCCCCCTCGCCAAGCACGCCATTGCTGCTCTCTTCTCCCGCCTCCCAGGCTTGTGGCGCCAATCAGCTGTTTGGCGCCGCAAGCCTGGGAGAGGAGGAGAATTAGAGCGGGGGCGGTGTGCTGGGGAGGAGGCGGAGCAGAGGTGAGCTAGGGTGGGGAGCTGCTGCATGGCTCCCCAGGCTGGGGGGGTGGGGAGCTGCTGCGGGGGGGGGAATTGGGGGCACCGCTTTTTGGCTCCCCCAAATCTTGCCGCCCTAGGCAACCGCCTAGTTCGCCTTAATGGTAGCACCAGCCCTGCACCCCAGACCCCTCGGGTAACCCTGAAAAGTGTCACCAGGTGTTATACAGCACCGTGTAGCTGTGTGGTATGTGCTGCGTTTGCATTCTGATGTGTGTCTTTCACACAGCGCTGGGCCCCCAGCCGCTCTGCCCAGCAGGGAGAGCTTTGGCTGTCCTCCGAGGTTTGCATTTCAGACTCCTCTCCAGGGATAGAGAGTCCAACAACATCTTGTGTCCCCTCTCCTGTTTCACAGCTGTGCTGTCGCCAGCCCCCACCCCACCTATAGGAAACCGGGCTGCCTTGTGAGAGCGCAGCTGTGGGTAAGATTCTGTAGATCTAGCAAAAATCCTGCTGCCCAGCCAGCTAGCAAAACCTCAGTGCTAGGATGGCGCCAGGGGAATGGCCTTTGCTAGAGCAGAATGTGACCTCTGTATCAACTTTCACAGCACAGACCTGTTCAGCTGCTTGTCCAGGGGACCCTTTGGGGGCAGGTCAGATATTGAGGCATTTGCGCTGCCTAAGAATACGGTTGCTGCCCAGGCACAAGGCCAAGGTGCAATATTCACAGTGGCATCTGAACTCCTGGGGTCTGCGAGCTTGTTGGCCTTTGCTTCGGCTTTGCCAGGAGCTTGGGGTGTTTCACCAGATTCTGCTCAAGCCCAGGGGCCCGGCCAGCTCAGTGCAAAGGTGTTTTGATCGTCACGTTAGAGCATGCTCCATTGGTGCAAACTGCCGCTTGCCTGTGTACACGAGGGGCTGCACCGGTGCTGCTGCAAGCGTGGCTGAGTCAATGATGTCTGTGACGGAGGCAAAGTCTTTGTCACCTTCACGTCCTCCTTGCATCCCCAGCTCTGGGGCCATCCAGCTACCAGTCCAGCCCCTGTCAAGTAGAGCAGTCTCCGGGCTAGTCTATTTTATTCCAGTCGCTACTTGCTAATGCCACAGAAGCCCTGCATCACCTAAGCACTCCTCGATGCAGGAGGGAGGTGTCAGCTAGCCAGGTCCTCAGGGGGTGCAGCTGCTTTTGCACTTTGTGCAAACAGCCCAGCAGGGAGTCTGGGCCCAGAGCGATGTGGGAGTGAAAAGAGGCCTCTCTTTTCCCTTAAGAGCAGCCCGCCTGTGGGAGTGAAGTGAGATGACTTCCATGCTGTTGACATTTTTGCGCCAGGGAACAGCAACATTCCCATGGAAACCGGGGAAATGTCACCTCTAAGGGAACCACCCATTTCCAAAAATGGGGCCAAACCTGAAATGGGAGGTGGGGCTTCACACACAAGTCTGTGTGGTCGTGGGTGTGGGTGGGTGGCAGGGGGGGCGTTAAGAGGGGGATGTGGCAAAATGACAAGAGGTGCTAGCTGTTGCCCTGCCTGATCTGGGTCTGCAGCGAACACGGCCGGGTGCTGCATGACCCATGCCTTACGGTTTGTCCCTCATTGCCACCTGTCAAACACCAGCCCCTTGGCCTCCCCCCTCCCCCAGCCTTCACGTGCGGGGAGGGTCTGAGGCTCCCCGTGCACAGCAGAAATTGACAACTCAAGGTGCAAGGCAGCGGGACTCCAGTCACGAAGGTCGCCTCACCCCTCCCTTTTGTGAGGTTTCCACAGCCCAGGTGCGGGCGCCGGGATGGAGCAGTCCATCCTATCCAACAGCAGGTGCCTGGGCCAGAGAGCACGGGGACGTCAGCCTCAGCTCTGCAGTTAGCCGCTGCTGCTCTAAGTTGTGTCCCATAGGGTGGGGCCAGCTTAGGAGGTGGTTTGTGCCATGGTTCCCCTGCCTTGTTCGCTTCTGCTTCCAGGCCTAGGGCGCAGGGTCTTCAACCCGTCCAGCCGTGATGGGTTTGGGCCCTGATCCTGAGTGCCCCACCTTCCACCCCCCGATGCCAGAAGGAGGCTGCTTGCACGAAAGAGACTCTGGCAGTGGGGGCCCTTGTTGCACAGGGGGGTGGAACGCGGGGAGCGTCAGGGGGTGCCCCGAGACCTCCCCCCTGGAAGGTAGCAGCGTGGGCTGCCATGTCCCTAACCCCCCCCCCGGCACACTGCAATCACCACGCTGGGTGCAGCGGGCAACATTAAAGCCCTCTTGGCATCTTGGCAGTGCCGGGGCTACTGGGCAGATGGGCTCAAATGCTGAGAGCCCCCTGGGGGAAGGGCTCTTTTCTCTGCACCTGTCCCCCAGCCAGGGGCCTGCCTGCCTGCTCCACACACACACACATACACACCCGCCCAGGCTGTGCGCCTGCCAGGCGCTGACAACAGGCCTTGGGAAGCAGCCGGACTGCAGAGGGCAGGGCTGTCTCCACTGCAGGGGCTTGCAGGGGGTGGGGCTGGGCTGGCAGCCCCGCTCCTGATTCGCGGGGGCGCCGGCGCCTCCCTTCCCCAAACTGCAGGCGCAGCGCGCCCCAGAGCAGAGCCGCGCAGGAGGAGAAGGAGCAGCAGCAGCAGCAGTCGGTCGGCGGGCGGAGACGGAGCGCAGCGCCCGGACAGGTGAGGATGCGGGGCCGCTAGGGTCCCTAGCCCGGAGCGGGGGACGCAGCCCGGGGTCTGAGCCGGGCAGGGGGCGAGCCAGTGCCGCAGCCCAGAGGTGCAGGCGGCTGGGGGCGGTGATGGAGAGCCGGGGAATTGGGACGGGGGGGCTGGATGCTCTGCAGAGGCACAGCCCTGCTCGTCTGATTGTCTTGCTCGCCAGCTTTTCCCTGCCCGGCCCGCCTCACCCTCTCTCCAGCCGGCTGGAGATGGGGGAAGTGTATGGCCCAGAGCACCGGGTTCCTTCGCCTTTTCCCCCAGCTCCCGCGGGGAGCAGAGAGACTGGAGCCGGGGCAGCCTCGGGGCGGGGTTAATAATTGCAGGGATGCCCCCCCCCCCCCAGCTCCGCAGCAGCCCTGCGAGCTCTCACTGCGGTGCTGCGGGGACCCCACCTGCCGATGCAGCGCTGCTGATGCTGCCAGAGCCCCCAGGACTGCAGTGAGGCGCTCTGGCCAAGCCCCAGTGCAAAGCCCGGCGCTGCAGGCTGCGCTGCGGAATGGCGCAGTGGCGCCGGGGGCGTTGGTAGAAGGGGGGAGATAGAGGGTGACCCAGCGGGGTGGGGTTGGGGGCAGTGGCCAGCTGTGGGACTGGGCTGGGGGGGCGGGAGAGGATGGATGGTCTGGCTGCAGATCGGCGCTTGGGAGCAGGCTCGTGATGAGACAGGGAACCCCTTCCTCGCCTCTCTGCCCCCTGCCTGCCTGCATCTCTCAGCCCACCCCTGCTGCCTTCCTCCTCCCCCATCCCTTCTTCTCTCTCCACCTCCACTCCCCCTCCCCCGGTGACTCATCTCTGCTCCCACGCCTGATGAGACAAGAGCAGACTGGATCCCAGAAAACACAGCCTGGGGGAGGGCGCTGAAAACCCTGGAACAGAAATAAAAATAAACCAGGTCCTGTAAATCAGCAGCACACTCACCTGGGGGTGGGGGGTAGAACCCCCCGGGAGCGGGACAGCCATGGGGAGCGGGGGGAGGACGGAGAACAAATTACATTCAACTTGCAAGACACTTTTGCCCTCGAGGTCCCGGGGATCGTCTGCTCAGCGAACCCGGTGGCCATCCCTACACACTCCCCATGGCAGGTCCTCCGGGGCTATGCAGGCTCTCTGCCACTGGGGTTCAGTTCAGGCTGCCCAGGGGTGACGGGGGGGTCAATATTTTGGTGAGCAGAGGCCAGTTGCTGGGCAGGGGGGTTGCCTAATAAGGCTAGTCCCCATGGAGAGATTTCACTGACATTGGAAATTGGTTTTGACCTGCCGGGATCTGAGCTCTGTGCTCCCCGCTACAGCCCGTGGGCTGTCAGCACCCAGCCCAGCCTGTCTCCCTAGGGAGGTATGAGGGGCTCAGGATGGGTCAGGTGGGTGTGGATAGGGCTGGAGTCAGCAGTTTCTATTATCATGCCCATCAGGGTGGTGGCTGAGGTTAGAGCGGGGGCACTAGCAGCTAGAACTCCTGGGTTCTTTTCCCAGCTCTGGGAGGGAATGGCTAGTGGTTAGGAGGGCACTGGGACTCGGGAGCCAGGATTCCTGGGTTCTGTTCCTGGCCTGGCTGCTGACTGGCCATGTAACCTTGGTGGTTACATCCCCTCTCTGTGTAATGGGGCAGGTGATACCTGTGCCCCTCAGTAGAACACCTTGAGAACCGCTGATGACAGATGGCGATGCCGTAGGAGCATCTGTGGTCACCACGCCCCTCGCTATGGAGTCCCTGGGGCTGGGATCATTGGCGTGGGGGGATGTTTTCAGGGGAAGCAGAGGGACCTTGCTGCACAGCTCAGGATATGGCTGCTGGAGGAAGGAATAAGGAGAATGTTTATATTTTTTCAGTTCTAAATGAGGAGGGGTGGGGGGAGTTGTCTGGTTTTTAAATCAAGGAACATTGCATGTTTCCTGAACGGGGGAGGGTATCTGTGAATGGACCCCCCTACACACACACACATCTTTAGCTTGGGCCTTACTCAAACCAACATGGGAAGCGGGCAAGAGCAGCCTGCATACACAGCCCTCTGCAAGCACACACAGCCACACCCTTTGCACTCATCCCTTTTCTGTCACTCTCTCCTCCCACCGGCAAACAGCCCTCTTCTCCCCACCTCTGCCACACACACAGTTCTAGGGCTGCCGGCCTCCACCACAGCCCAGACACGCTCCCTTCACATCCCCCTCCCCTCCTCTCAGCCTCTCGCTCTCTTTGCAGCTCCTCCTGTAACACTGCTGCAGTGGAAAGTGGAGGGCTGTGGACCTGACAGACAAGCCCCTGCGCCCCGTCTCTAGCAGGAGCGGTGGGCGGGGCAGGGCCACCCCTTGCTCCCCAGCCGGCAGGTGGAAGGGGTGGGGAGGGACCCCCACTTGCTCTGGCTCAGGGCCCCACAAACCCCTAATCCGCCCCTGTGCAGAGGGGTCTGGAACAGATGGGTGAGGCTAGAGGCTTGTCTTCGCTGCAGCGCTGACGCCAACGTTATCCGCAGCTTGAGTCCCGTCCCCATGCAAGGGAGAATCTGCTTCTAATTAGAGTTTGGCCGACGCAGCAGCTGCTCACACGGCTGCTCTGTGCGGCAAAGTGGCGCCTCTCCCTGGAGCTAGGCTAAACAGAGAAATCGCTGCATTGAAGACAATAGCCTAAGAGAGGAGCAGGGACGGTTAGGAGCCCAAACGCGGCCGTTCCGAGCCAATCTGTGCCCCTGTTTAGGCGCTGATCCACCCTCACCCCTAGGATTCATTTGCGCTTGGAGAGGGAGTAGGATTTGGTGCCTAGGGTGGGTCAGGAGACCTCTGGGAGTTGCCATGGGTAAGCAGAGTCGATCGCAGGCGTAGGGGCAGCGGAAAGTCAAAGGCGTCAGAAGGACCAATGTCCTGGGGAACAAATGAGACTCGAGTGGTCCCTGCCCTTTGGAAGCTGTACTTTGCAAGCAGCCCTTTTCTGCAAACGCTGCACAGATGGGGCCGTTCTCGCTGGGCGGAAGAAAATATATATAGTTGCGCATTCCACATAGCACTCAGGGTGAATTAATCAGTCTGGTATTAATCATTTCCTTGCTGCTGCTCTGGGGCATGCACATCATGTGCCCCCCTCACAGCAGGAGCTCACTCTTCCCTCCCTCCCTCCCTTCCACTCCCGGCCCCAGCTCCTGCAGGAGCTCACTCTCCTCTCTGCAGCCACAGAGTGAAAGGAGCTCCCGGGGCTGGAGGAGTTCTGTGCCCCCGATGGTTATTTGGGGGGGGGGTGCCCTTGATTGCCTTCCCCCTTGTGCATGCCCCTGCTGCTGCTCTTGTGAAAAAGGATCATCCTGCTGATGGGGATCTAGACCTGTCCAAACTCAGTGTCCCCTCGGCAGCCCCTCAGGCTGGTGTAGGCGCAGAATGTCTCTAACTCTGCCCCCAGACTCTACAGTGCCCTCTTCTGCTCGGCAAACAGACGGCTCCATTCCTGCCACAGGCGCACACTCATCTTATCGGGCAGTTGTGCCCAGCCCTTTTTTCTCGTGTGCGAACACACCTTCCCAATGCACGCCTTTGCGTGCACATGGATACGCACGTCTTTCCCACCCCAGCCCCTGCTAACTTGGCGAAGGTGACTCTCTCTCTGGCTCCCCTTTCTCTCCCAACCCCCCAAAGGGAGCTGGACCATCTGGCTCCCAAGACCTGCGTGCAGTCACTTGGCCCTCCCACGATTTTAGGCTCTGAGGATTGCACAAGCCAAAATGTCAGCTCCCTCCCATTGCACACGCTGCAAGGAAGCCAGAGGGACCCTGCCAGACACAGGGAATTTTTCATTCCCAGTTGCTGCAGCGCTGCTCCCTTCCTAGTCAAAGTGGGTCCAAAAAGCACTGTAATCCACACAGGTAGAAGCTCCCTGTCTGGCTGCCTCCCCCCTCCCCCCTCTGCTCAGCTGTGTTCTTGGCCCCTTTCTCGGGCTGCATGGCTATGAGTCATCCTTGCTCACTCCCACCAACCCAGCCTGCTGCAAGGGGCCAGGCCACGTGTCTGAGCTTGGGGGTGTGGAGGGGAGTCAGGTCAAAGAGAGGAATTAAGTGGGCTTGAGCTGCCTGACGCTGCAGCTCAGCCCCCCTCCCTTTTCATCTGGGGACCGTGTGGGAACTCGCAGGTGTTGTAAATGTGCCCCCGGCACAGAGCGTGCTAGTGCAAGGGCCATGGGCCAGGCATGAGAGCTCTGGAGCTGGGCGTGCTGGGGAGGTGGCGGTGCACACACACATCTGCCTGCAGGCACATGCATTTGTGTGACCTGCTTTAATGCGTGTCACAGGGGGCTCAGATGCCATGGTGATGAGCACCATGGGTGGTGTTTCCCAAGGAGCCTAAGGGACTTAGGAGCTGAAATTTGATATGAGTTGGGCACCTCACTCCTCTCCCACTCTTTTGAAGAATCACAGCCCACATTTCTCCTTGGTGGGTGCACAGATACCATGGTGATGGGCCCTGTATAAGTGAGATCCGAATGCGAGAGAGCACCTATAAACAAACATAAGGGGCTGCGCGTGCTGCTCACTGGGGGGGGTGCGTCTGCCTTTCTCTGCTCGTGTGCATTCACTGGCACGTTGCGTACGAGCGCACGCGCCCATCTCCGCGCTCAGGTGAGTGTGTGGTCACGTAAGACCTGAGCCAAAGCCCACGGGAGTCTTTCCACTTGCTGTAGTGGGCTTCGGCTCTGGTCCCAAGTACCACTCGCTGCATGTGTCCGTGTTGATGTGCCTTGGGTGTGCACACGCACAGATACCTGTCTGTGTGTGCTCACGTGTGCCCAGGTGCCTCTGTGTGCATTTATGGGCATGCCCGGGTGTGGTCACGCGCCTGCCTGTAGGTGTGTACGTAGGGTCGCACAGATCCTGGTCGGGTCAGTAACCAGCATGTTCTCCTCCTGCTCAGGCCCCCCTCGCCGTTCTCCACCGCTGACAGCCCCAGCACAGAGGGCAGAAAGATGAATCCCACCATCAGCATCGCTGTCATCCTGACAGGTAGGGGCCCCGTGGTGCAATTATGCTGTCACCTAGTGGCCATTCTCCATAAGTGGCGCTGGCTGGAGAGACCAGACATAAGCTGTAATGCTTCACTCCAGAGAAAGCGAGGCCCACCGCATCCTCGCATGGGGGGGCCAGGCACAAAACGAGGTGGGGGAGAGCTAGATTGATGCAGCTAGCTACACAGGGACCAACAAGCAGGCTTTGTCTATGCCAAGGTGCACCCAGTGGATAGTATGATTTCATAACACATGGGCTGCCATGCTGGGTTTCAGCCCCAGGGCAGCTGGGCCCCATTGAATGGATGTGCTTTGGAGTAAGGGACCTAAAATGCAGCCTTCCCCGTAACAAAGGGCCCTATGAGGGTACAGCAGACACTGGTCTTGACCCTGCCCCCTCCCCCCGTTCTCATTTCCTCTGTGCTGGAGTGGCAGGCGATTTGCAGGCTGGGGTGTGGGGAGGAGGTGACTGGATAGACTGTGGGTCCAGGGACATTGTGGGGTGCAGGGATGTTATCATCTCTCCTGCTTCGCAGTGACCCCACAGTGGAATGCACTGGCTTGGTTTGGGGAGAGAGATCACTCGCTAACAGCACAACCCCAACGGTTAAAAGCCAAACTATTGCTGCAGGCGAACAGAGAGTCTCCACTAGCTCAGGTGGTTGAGCCCTCATTTTGCGAGCAGGAAGTCTTGGCTTCTCCAGCCCTGTGCGCGTGTGGTTTAGCCAGAAACTGCGACGTGTCTCCCTAGCATGTGGATTCACTGCTGCACGCACTGGAGCAAGGGGCAGCCATAGGGGTGCTCCTGCCTTCGCCATTCCCCCCCTCGCTCCCCCGCCTGACCCTGTTGGCCTGTCCCAGTGCTGCAGGTTGCCCATTGCCAGAAGATCAAGGAGCTGAGCGCCTGCTTGCTGGGTCAGAACCTGCGCGTGGACTGCCGCTACGAAAACAAGACCAGCAACTTCCTGACGTACGATTTCAGCGTGCTCAAGGAAAACAGGAAGCGGGTGATCCAGAGCAACCTGAACGTCCCTGAGAACAGCCTCAAGACCCGATCCAACATCACCCTGTCCAAGGACCTGGCGTGCCTGCAGCTGTTCGACTTCACCACCGCAGACGAGGGCATCTACATCTGCGAGCTGAAGATCACCGGTGACTACACCGGCAACCAGATAAGGAACATCACCGTCATCAAAGGTGGGCAGGGGAGGGGACCCTAGCACCCCTGGGCTTCTCGCTGACCTACCCCTGTGTGCCCCCCTTCAGGGCTCTGTTTTTGATGGCCCAAGGGACACTGATTCTCACAGGCCCACCTGATGCCCTCTGCCCATTTAAGCCCTGTGCCCAATGCTTTTCTGAGATAAAGGCATGTATGCTAATGCTTTCCAACCTAATGCAGCCAGGGCAGGGCCAGCAACGGAGTCACTGCTCCCCCCACACACATCCTTGCCTGGAGCCAAACCCCTCTCGCCCTCCAGTGCCTTGTGCCTTTTGCAGGCATCTCTCGGAGGCACCCACCCACCCAGCTTCCCACTGGGCCCTGCAAATCCTAGAGCCAGCTCTGCGCTGGAGAATGGTCCCGATCAGAACCGAGCCCAGATCCGTAGAACTATCTCTGGCTGCTTGGCAGCCCACGCGTGGGCTGAGATTGATGCATCTCAGTGGACAGTTGCTAATGTCACCCCAAAGAACCCATCATAGTTGGTATGAAGTGGCCCCTTTGATACCCTGGCTCAGCAGAAACCAAGGACTAAAGGGGGCCAGCACTCCTTCCTGGGGACCCAGAACATATCCGACCCAGGACAGATCAGCAAGGTAGCATAAGGGGAAGAGCCCGACCTCTGCCCACCCTGTGACTGTTCTGTAGGGAAGGGACACCAGCCTCCAAGACTGTCCATCTGGAACATAGTGTCTGTAGGCTTTCTGCTGGGGAGAGGCCTTTTCCCACCCCAGAGTGCCACAAAGCACCTTGCACCCCACCTCTCATGGCCTGGGGTCAGGAAGGTACTTCCCTATGGGCAGGATCTTGCCTAGTTGTCCCCTAGGGGTTTCTTTCACCCGCTTTTGAAGCAGTTAGTGCTGGCCATTGTCAGAGAGAGGACACGGGAGTGGATGGAGCCCTGACTTGATGGTTATTGTTTGTATTGCAGTAGGACCTAGAGGCCCCAGTCGAGATCAGAGCCCCACTTGTGCCAGGCGCGGAGAAGACAGAGTGGGAAGCGCTCCCTTGCCCCAAAGAACTCGCAGTCTCGCTAGACAAGACACAGTGGGAGGGGAAATAGAGGCCCATGGAGGGGAAGTGACTTGCCCAAGGTCATGCAGCTGGTTCGTGGCAGAGCCAGAAAGAGAACCCAGGTGTCCCGGCTCCCAGCGCCCCGTCATTCCTCTTTCCCCGGGGATCTCATTTGTGCCTCGTCTCTCTTTTCCTCTCCCCCTGCCCTGGCAGACAAGCTGGAGAAATGTGCTGGCATCAGCCTCTTGATTCAGAACACTTCCTGGTTGCTGCTCCTGCTCCTGTCCCTGCCGCTCCTGCAAGCTGTGGACTTCGTGTCCCTGTGAAGGGAAGGAGCGACCGAACCGCCCAGCCGAGCCCCGCCGCCCCAACGTGGCCCTTTGCAAGAGAAGACCATGAACGATTTGAAACCAAGGAAATCTCTCTCTGTGTATATCTCTCTATATAGCTGTATATCTACCGAGCCCGCCCCCCCTGCCCTCACACCACACGTCCGAAACACGCTGGGGGCTGGGGTGGGTGTATTAAGCAGTATTAAAGGACCCAACGCATGGCAGCATTCCCTCGCGCTCTGCTAGATGGTGCAGCTTCTTCCATAGCACGTTCTGTTTGTTTGTTTGTCCCGGTGGCAGGGGGATCTATAGCCTCGAGGGAGCAGCTTGTCTTGTCCCCGTTTTTTGTCTTTCAAGGAGGGAAAGACAGGGGCCCCAGACCCAACTCTGGTAAAAGAGAGAGGATCAAAGAGTTAGGGGACCAACTGGGAAGTCCTGGCTACCACCCCAGCCTGGAGAACAGATGCTCGCTCAGCAACACAAGGTTGCCCAGTGTAAAGGCTTGTCCTGACCTAGGCAATGTCAGGCAAAGGGGATAGAGTAGGGTGCACTAGCTTTTCACCTCTGGGGAGCTGGGTTTGAATCCTGCCTGGTGAGATGAATTTGGTGGGCTCTCAGCCTGTTCTTAGCAGCCATCACTTCCGTATTGCACAAAGCCATGATCATTGGTATGACTGCTTCACCTGCATAGGAAAGGGCCAGCATTGAAACAGATCAGTCTTGGGGGTGTGAGCAACAAGGACACTTTAATACAGAGACAGCAAGGGGTGCTGAAGGTCTCAAGTTTGTGGTGCAGGGATAGGCAGATGGAGGGGGCCTCAGCACTGAAACAGCAAGGGGTGTGGAAGGTTTTATGCAGGGCTGCAGATGCACCTCTGTCCTAAGGACACTTGCCCATCACTCATCCATGCTCCGCTGGGCTTAAGCCCTCACCGTAAGATCAGAGGATGGCAGTTGCTATAGGAGTTGGTTGTTTTTTAAATTAATCCTGAACTAAGGAACTGAGGCAGCAGCCCTTTAAACTAGTCAGTGTGCCAAGGCCTAGAGCTCCTTGGGCATTGACTAATCCTGCTCCGTGGAGACTAGGGGTTAGCTGTGAAGGGAGACCCCTTGCTGAGCTGGGGCCAGCATGCCTCACTGCATGATCTCCAGGCAGTGGTCCCCTGGGCGGAGACACAGATAGCACTTGCATCTTCCTTTCACCCCAGCTTGCAAGGGGTGTGTGTGTGTGTGTGAAGAAACAAATGGGGGGGGGGGGGACAGCTCGGTCCCAGAGAAGAAGCCACTGTCCTTGGGGAGAGAGGAGATACAGCGATAGGGATGGGGGCCTAGGCAGCTGCCACCTCCCACTCCTCTGGCACCAGTGGAAGCTGCTCTGTGACATACCCCCATTAACACACATGGCTGTCTCCTGCTGGGGCTGACGCCAAGCCACAGGCTCTCATCCCTGCATGCCACCCTTTAGGTTTGACTCCAGGCACTAGCGAGACCAGCCCACATGGCTCCGCTCCTTGTCCTCCTTCAGCCCAGTCCCGCTCCCGAGTCGTGCTAGTGGGGGGGTGGGGAGAAGGCTGCAGCCTTCCTCCCTTGCAGGTTAACAGACTCCGGTGCGGGCCTGTTCCTTAGCACAACCTTCCCTCTCATTAGGAGCCTAAAGGGCCTAGGCAGGTGTTTCCTGTGGACACTGGTTAGCCGTAGGGGGAGCGAAGGCATCCCAAACCACAAAATGACCCCAAGCTTAGAGAGCGTCCCCAGCTCGAGACGGGGTCTGGGCAAGGCCTACCCGTCCCCCAGCAAGCTGGGGATCAAATGCCACAGGACTTACCAGGGAAGAAACTCCTGAGCCCACCTACCTAGCAGGGGCAGGCTAGATGGTGGAGGGTATTACATAGCTCTCTCCTGAGCACCAAAGGCATCTCACCCAGGGGTGGGCAAAAACAGCCTCTGCGGCACGGGGGAGCAGAGGTCCCACTCAGCCCGCTGCCATGCAGGTGAGGCAATGGGAACCCAAGATCACATGCATGGGAACTGACCAGGGCAAGACCTGGTGGAGCTGGAAGGGTTAATAGTGACGGGGGGGGGGGGGCGGTGTGCAGGCCTCAGCTAATTGTAATGTGCCCCCCCCCCTCTCTGATTGTGTGTGCTGAGCTTGAGACAACTGCAGTGCCAAGAGCCCTGGTGGCTGGCTAGGGGAGCTGCTTTCTTCCGTGATGCCCCGCGCCCTGCTTGTTCGCTGTACAATGCCCAGGTATCTCTCTGCTGTACTGCTCAGGTATCTCTCCGTGTACATCTCCCACCAGCCAGCCCTGGCCTGATGGTGAATGCAACGGAGGGAGGGGGAGGGTCAGACCCAGCCAACCCACACCGACGTGTCCTAGTCTTGTTTCGTGAACATTTGTAGTGTTTCCACAGCTTGGTGTACGAGAAATGCTGTTCAAGGGGGGAAAACAAGAACAACAAAAGAGCCTGTCTGCACAATAAATCCCTCGGTTGTGTGTTGGATTCGCAGCCACCTGCCTCTTTATTCCAACACTGGATTCAAGGGCTTTGAATTTGCTTGTCTAAGGGGCAGCCTGCCCTCTAGTGGAGACAAGCTGAACTGCTTAGCTGTGTGTCCTAGCGTCTATACTGCTGCAAGATAGTCCCCTCTCGCGCCAGCTGGCTCTATAACCAGCGCGGCTCCCAGGGCTAGCCCTGCCGGCCCGACATGCTCCAAGTAGCAGGGGGGACGAAGGGGAGCGGTGCCCGCCCTGCCTGGAAAGCGAGGAAGAGGCGGCTGGGGCCAGCTTTGCTCCCAGGGCTGTTTCTTCTCAGGCTGGAAGCTCCAGAATTGGACCCCTTCCAGCTCCCGCTGCCAGCCCCACCTGGGCCCTAGAGCCAGAGGGCTGGGGCTGGTAGACCCGCACAGGGGGTCCCCCGGGGTGACCCCCCCCACACACACACATGCTGCAGGCGCTGGGGCTAGCCCCTGCCTATAGGGGGACCCAGAGCAGCACCCAGGGGCTGGGATCTCCGTCCGTCCTGTCTCCCCTGGCCTATAGGGGCAGCACCCAAGGGCTGGGATCCAGCCCTCCCCCCTGCCCCGTGGGAGGACCGGCGCTCCAGGGGTTGGGATCTCCCCCCAGCCTCTAGGGAGCAGCACCCAGGGCCCGATCTACCGTGCCCCACACTCGTCTCCCCAGACCCATGGAGGGAGACCCGGCGGACAGGGAGCACCCGGGGCTGACGGTCCCCCAGCGGCTCCCGGTCCCGGTCCCGGCCCGGCCCCACGTGCGCGCTGCCCTGGGGCGCGGGGCGAGTTGGGCGCGGGACGCCGCCCGGCAGCAGCCGCCTCCCCGCCCCGCGTCAGCTGCGCCCGGATTGTGACATCAGGCTCGGCCGGGCCCCCAGGTGCTCCACGGAAGCGGCCGGCTCCGGCTCATCCTCCCCGAGAGCCTGGTGAGTGCGGGAGGCGCGCCCGGCCAGCCCCCCGGGGCTGCGGGTGCGCAGGGGGTGTCCGGCCCCCCGGGCAGTGCCAGCCCCGCCTGGGGGGACCTAGGGGGTGTCCGGCCCCCCGGGCAGTGCCAGCCCCGCCTGGGGGGACCTAGGGGGTGCCCGGCCCCCCGGGCAGTGCCAGCCCCGCCTGGGGGGACCTAGGGGGTGCCCGGCCCCCCTGGGCGGTGCCAGCCCCATCTGGGGGGACCTAGGGGGTGCCCGTGCCAGCCCCGCCTGGGGGGACCTAGGGGGTGCCGGGCCCCCCTGGGCGGTGCCAGCCCCATCTGGGGGGTGCCGGGCCCCCCTGGACGGTGCCAGCCCCATCTGGGGGGGATGTGGGGTCCATATGACCCCTGGGCAGAATAAGACTCTGTGGCTGTAGGAGTTCCCTGCCCCCCAGGCAATGGGGCAATGCCCTCTATTTCCCACCAGTGTTCTGGCTGTGTGAATGACCCCCCATCCCCTGAAAACCACCTGGGCAGGCCCAGCACCTTGTGGGTCGTGCCAACCCCCTCTGTATAAGTGGAGGGTGTGGGGCTTGGGCCTAGCTGAGAAAATGTCTCTTTTCCCCCACTCACCCCCTTGCCAGAGTCATTTCAGTGGTAGGGGTGTGTCCCCTACCTGTCCCTCTTCCCACAGGCTTGGGTGGGAGTTGGGAGAATGTGCCAGGGCTGCTTCCCCCGCCAAAACACACAATAAGGCAGTGCCTGCCTGGGCTGGGGAGGACTGGGAGCATGTACCTGGTCTGCTTCATTCCTCCCGACCCAAGATCAGCGCCACCTGTGATCTGTGTATGCGGGAGCCATGCCTGCATCCCTCCTGTGTGTGTGCACTTGTGCCTCGCCTCCTGGGTGTGCATGTGAGCACTTGTACCATGCCAGCACGCCCTCTGCCTGCGTGTGTGTGTGTACCATGCAAATGCTCCCTGTGGCCGCAGGAAGATGTGTTGCTGGGAGGGCTGGACCCACATCCTCCAGCTTCCTACCCCAGGCTGTGGGAGAGTGGGGCCATCCTGCTGGCTGGACGCACTGGGAGGAGGAATACGTTTCCCCTGCTCAGGGTGGAGCTGCTTTGAAAATGGCCTCAGCAGTAACCCGAAGATGGGGGGACGGGGTCCATCTCAAGGAGTGAGGCCCTTCAGGTACCCACCTCGCTCCAGGATTTCGCAATGAAGGCTCCGGCTCCGGTATTGGCTGCTGCTGGAGGCTGGCTCAGGCTGGGATAAAGCACTAGGTGTAGTAGCACCAAATAGATCCCTGGCATCATCCCATTGACCTCCCTGAGGTTACAGCGGGGATAAAACTGGCCCAAGAGTTTTCCCACAGCCATGCCTGGGCTGTAACATACCGATGAGCAGGGAAGGGAGGGAAGTGGTGGCTTAATTGCGTCCTGCCTAGTTACTCATAAGAGGTGGGGACTGAGTCATTGCCTTCCAATGCTCTGGAGTAGACTCAGCTGGACCCAATTCACGCATGGAACTGATTTAGGGTGGAGTTACACCAGAGTGAATTTAATCCTGGATCTTCCTGTAAGGCACCTTCCCAGCTCTTCTGTCACTCTGTGTCCGTGGAGCCCCTGTATCCCTCACCCTGAAGAGTCCTCCAGGGGCAGAAGGGGTGAATGGCCTACCTTGCAAAAGGCTTCCTTGGCCCCATCTCCATCCCCCAGGTGGGCTGTCCCGCCGCTGCCGAGCAGCGCAAGTTGAAAGGGGCGGAGACAGCTCCCATCACTAATGGCCAGGGGGTGAAGCTCTCATAGCTGGTCAGAGAATCCCGGAACCACCCATAGGTGCCATGCAGACCCCCTGCCCCTCGAAATCAGCGTAGGGTTGTGCATTGTCCAGGCTTCTCCTAACCGTCTCCACCAAGCATCTGTTCTGTGTCGGTTCCTGTACCACACTCAGCACCGTGGTATGAGAGCGCCTGCCAGGTGTGCAGTAGGGACCGTGGCTGAGATCTGTCCCGCCTATGTCCTCTCCTCGCTCCCCAGGGAGAGAAGTCCACTGCTTCCCTTGGGAGGATGCTGCTTCTCCTCCCGCCAGGTGGGGGCTGGGCTGGAGGCCAGCAAGCAGCATCCCTGGGGTGCCCCGGACCCTTGTGGGCAGCTGCCTGCCATCAGGGCCGGCTCTAACTTTTTTGCCTCCCCAGGCAAAAAAGAAGAGCGCCGCCCTGCCAACCCCCCCGCCCCCAGCGCTGTGCTGTCTGAAGCCCCCACCCCCCTCCAAGCGCCGCGCCGCGCTGCCCGAAGTCCCTGCCCCCCCTCCGTGCGCCGCCCCGCCCAAAGCCCCGTCCCCCCGAGCGCCGCGCCGCCGAACCACAAAAAAATTAAATAAAAACCAGAGCGCCGCCCCGCCCCAAGGTGCCGCCCCAAGCACGTGCTTAGTCGGCTGGTGCCTGGAGCTGGCCCTGCCTGCCATTCCCTCTTCTCTCCAGGAATCCTATCTCCCCTCCCCTGGCCCCAGCCCCTCTCTCCCCCTGTAACAGCCCAGCCCCCTCTTCCCTTCTCCGAGAACCCCCTTCTGTGGTTCTCCCTCACACCTGACCCCCCTTCCCTTCCCCCACTCCAGAACCCGTTTTCCCTTTAGACCCCTTACCACCATTTCTCTTCATCTCCCAAACCTCCCTTTTTCCTACCCTCAAAGCCTCTACTTCTCCCATTGCCCCAGAACGCCACCCTTTTCCCCCCCTCCCTGTAGCACCCCTCTTCTGGCTGGGCCCTGCCTCCATGACACATGAGAACCCCTCTGGCTGCGCTCTGTGGGCTGCCCCTTTAAGCCTCCCCAATGCTGGAATGTGAGAGGAGGCCTCCAGCTCCCTGTGAGGTCAGATAAGACACTATATTTATCTTGCCGGTAACCTGAGCCGAGAATTTCTGCAGTGGATTACACAGCCCCAGCCCTTAGGCTCTGCCCCTCCGGCCATTTCACCCAGATTCCCCCCCACCCCCACCCCCCATGCCCACTGGAGAAGCCTGGCTCTGAGACGGCCTGGACAGCTGCTAACAGGTTAGTCGCCGCTGTTTATTTTCAATCCCTTTTTCTTCTTTGCTTCTGTCGAAGGGCAAGTGCCTTGTGGACACCGAGGTGACCCCATCCGAGCAGCCAAGGCGTCACCCCATGACAAGCCGCTACCCTTCAGCCTTGCTGCCCCACACGCAGGTGCGTATGGAGGACGGGCTTAGAGGGTCCCGGGAGGGAGGGTAAAATACAAGCTGAGAAACTTCAGGGAGGACTTAGCAAAGTGCCTCCGTTGTATGGAAGCTAAGATCTGGGGACCTGGGGCTGGGATCAGCCTTTCTGGCCATGTTCTGTTCACATCGCCAATCTGGTCATTTTCCTTTAGCTACACCAGCTGCAACTAAAGTCTTGATCTTTGTCATTCAACCAAGCGTCCGGCCGGTGGTGATAATACTGAGCTCTTCCTCCGTAGATCTCGAAGCACGTGGTGGGCGAATAATTGACTCCGCTCATGTTCTTGTTTGCTCCCATCAGCTGTCCAGGGAGCTCTTCGCCAGCAGGTTTTTCTCTTCCGTCATTCCGCCACTTTTAACCGAGGCTGCGCCGGGGGCTTCATAACTTGGATTTTACCGGGTTGCTGGGTGCTAGGGTGATGTTGCGGGGTAGGTAGGTTGTCAGCAGCTCAGGTCGCCAGAGTTAGCACCAACTACCAGCTGTTAGGTGGCACACGTGAAGAGTGTTGGTGGGTCTCTGCCTCATTCTCAGTGGGCAAGTCCTTGTGCTGACAGCCACCATTGCAACGGATGTTAATTAGCATCTACAACAGAGGAAGGGTGGTCAGTGGTTAGGGCTTTAGCCTAGCACTTGGGAGACCCAGATTCAGTTCCCTGCTCTGCCATATACTTCCTGGGTCACTCTGGACAAGTCATTTACTCAGCAGTGTTGCCTCATGGGTAGGGTAGTGCACTGGACCGGGACTCAGGAGACCTGGGGTCTAATCCCAGCTCTGCTGCTGGGTGACCTTGGGTAAATCACTTCACCTGCTGCTGCCTCAGTTTGCCCGTCAGTTAAATGGGGATAATGATACTGACCGCCTTTGTAAAGCGCTTTGAGAGCTACAGCTGACAAGAGCTGGGTATTGTTGTTATCTCTACATTGGGGATAACAGCACTTCCTGCCCCCCCTCCCCCACTAGGGATGTGGTGAGGATAAATGCAGTGAAGATTGTGAGGTGCTTAGACCCTGCCATGAGTGGTGGGGGCCAGAGAGACAGGACAGAGCATGGAACTGAGCTGGCCTCTTGCACCTATTTCTAGGGCAGGTCAGAGGGGCATAGGTAGGAAGCCTGCCCCGTTGCTACCCACCTCATCCCTGTTCTGTGGCTGACCGGAGTCCAGGGGTGTCACTTGCCCCACTACCAAAATCATTTGCAGCCTGTTGGTGTCACTGTCATTCCCCCTGGAGCCCTGCGGGCAGAGGGCTGGGCTTGGGCTGTTGGCAGGGAGCAGGGGAGGGTTTAAGTGTGTTTTCTTATCTGTTGACAAACTGCATCCCCTTGGCAACTCTCTTGCTGATCTTGGGAGAAGGTTTTGGGCCACCTTAGAATGGGCAAATCAAACCAGCTGGAGGAATTGTTGGCATAACATGCCCCTGGCTCGGTCTGGGGGGCTCCCTGCTCCTTCCTGACCCCCTCCAGGCACTAAACAACTCACCCCAAAAGGAAAGCTGGCCTGCAGCGAGCTACTGATGCTCCTCAACCTGCCTGGGGGAGGCCCCTCTGAGGGGGGAGCACAGTCTCCAAGGTTCGTGCAGACATTTGGCCCAGGCGATGCCTCTCTGGGGGCCTGCCCTGCGGCTCCTCTGGGATGAGCTGCTGTGGGTATTTGTTTTCCCTCTGGCTGCTGCATTCCAGTGCTGCAGGTTTGCAAAGACTGCAGGGTCACCTCTGTGTCAGGCCCAGCTGGCCGGCTCTGCTCCTGGCCGCAGCTCCAAGGAGAGGCCAGCATTCGGCTCCCCCATTCCTCTGCCCCAGAAAGTAGTCTCCAGGCCCCTACAGGCCAGGGGCTGGGGTCACAGGACTCCCAGGGGGAGTTCAGCCCACAGCCTGGGTGGAGGAACAGCCTGGGGCTGACCTGAGCTCTCCTGGACAGGGCTTAGGAAAGCTCCCTTGCTGGATGCTCTGATGTAATGACAATAGTATGAAGGGGCTTCGGCTGCAGGACACAGGCAGCCCCTGCGGTTCTCTGGCTCTCTAGCTCCCAGTCTGACTGACCCGGCCGCAGCTGGCTGGTGTCCAGACAGGGTCTCCCTGGCCTGGACAAAGTCCTCATGGAAGGGACTGTCGTCTGCATTGTGCATGGTACCTAGAGAAGCTTTCCTGCGGCAGGGGAGGAGTCACGCAGCCCCCCCCCCCCCCCATCCCACATGTCCTTGCCCCATGTGGAGACAATGGAAGGTAAGGGGGAAAAGGGGGCAATGGGGCGATGGAAGGAGGCAGTAGCTGCCTGTACTGAGTGGAGCTGTGCCCGGGCTCTCTAGCGTCCCCTAGCTTTAACATAGACCCGAGAGGGAGCAGGGTGGTGGAAGCGGTACTTGTGAAGCCAGGACTCCTGGGTTCTTTGTCCCAGCCCTGCCACTGACTCACCCCGTGAGCTTAGCCCAGACACTTCATCTTTCTGTGCCTCCACTTCCCTAGCTGCGCAATGGGGCTAATGATGGGGTGTCCCTGCCTTGCGGGGGCGGTGCATGGCTGAGTCATCTGTGTCCGCTGAGGACGAGAGGTGCTGTGCGTGCAAAGGCAGCGCTGCCACTGGGGAGAGTGCCGCTCGGCCAGACAGTTTCTCGCACCTCGGCTCTCCTCTCCCGGCTCTCATGGTGTGCTCGGCTTGTCTCTTGCAGCCCTGGGCCCCAGGATGGTGTGACATGGCCCTGTGAATCCCACAGGGAAGGCAGTTCTTGTAGAGGTGGCAGTCCTAGACGGTAAGCAGCTGGGGGACCCTCTTGGGGTAGGGTGGGTAGAACAGGTCCTATGGGGCAGGACTTTCTTTCCTGCACACAGAAAACTTTCCCATGAGGCGTAACCTTGGGGTGCTGCCCGCTCTGATCTAAGATCTTCTGGCACATTTGGCAAGTCTTGAGGTGTGTTAGCCCGTGTCCTTGGAGAATAACCCATCCTGGCCCCCACTAAATCCATCTCCACACAGCCCCATACTCTCACGGCCCCTACCCCCTTTCATTTCAAAGGCATATTGTGTTCTTTCTAAAAGCAGTTTCGCTGTTGTAGATCAGCTGCTGTGTTCCGCCCCAGAGGTGGCTGCTTTTTAAGGGCGAGGGAAGTGACCGTGGCATTCCAAAGCGGTAAATCCGGCCCCTCGTTTATCCCTATGCACTTCCATTGGCTTGGGCAGAGGGGCACTGAGGTGAGAGCTTGGCATGGCCTCTGGCATGAAGGGTGCTTTCGAAGACGCGGAAATGGAGGTCAGAGATATGGGCGCAGTGGGGAAGAGCGAATGATGCAGGCTTAGGCCAGGGCCAGACAGTCCCTGGCATGCACGGATCTGTGCCAGCACCTATTGCTGTGGTGCACTGAGGAGTCTGTTCCGGATTCAGCACTGCAAAATCGGAGCCGGCTTCACGCTGGGCTCCCATGGCATGGCCAGGGAGCAGGGGGGTCTATGCTGGGTTCTCACGGCATTTAGATGGTACCAAAGCCTTGTGCCCTATGTTGGTGCCCCTCTGTCAGGTGCAGATGGCATCTTTGTAGCCATGCTGCGTTCCTCGAAGCAAAATCTCCACTATGCAGATGAAGGCTTCAGCTAGGAAGCCCAGCCCATCTATCTGGCCTCCTGCTCATGGTAAAAAGGGCTGAGCTCTGGCAGGGAAGAGCCAGGCGTCTCACTGGAGTATTTGCCTGCAGGGGGATTATTCACCTTGAAGCCTCCTTGCCCAACAGGTTTGTGCACTTGGGCTTGCTTTTGCTCGTAAATAGTTTCCCGCTTACTCTGGGATGACGACTGCATGGAAAAAGCAGGTCGCCAAGAGAGCTGGCAACCTTGCCAGAGGGCCAGTGCAGCTGGATGGGGCTTCACAGCTGACCAAAGGTTCTGGGTTGGAGCAGCTAGATCCCCCAGAGAATATACTATGGGGATGAAGATCTCAGGTAAATTCCCGGATCGGAGGTGAAGTGTTTCCACAAGTGGGACTGGTTCTGGACTGGATCGGGAGTGGTTCCGTGTGCCAGACTGGCCTGCCGCAGATCTGTGTGTAGGGGCTGACTGTGGGGTGCTACTGGTCTGTGCTCCATCGCTGCATGGGCTGAGGCTGGGAAACTCATCTCACTGGTGACTGGCAGCTCCCTGGGGCGTTGCTGAGCCCGGGACCAACCGAGCGCCTGAACGAGGCTAACCCAGCAGGTGAAACGGCTCATCTCCCTGTGGATCTGTAACGTTCCCTCCAGCTGACTCCAATTTCACCCCCAGCTCAGTTTCACTCGGCTGCCAGTGGAAAATCCGGAGTGCATATTATCAGTGGCGGTGGGGCTGAAGGGTGCAGCTCTGTTCGACCGAACCCCTGCCTTGTGGGGGGTGCAGTGGGGTAGGGTGAGTGTGCACTTGGAAATGGGGCCTCCGGGGCTGAATCTCTCGCTGCCTGGGATGCAGGGTTAGGGACTGACTAGTGCTGATTCCTAGGCAGGGACCCAAATGCTGCGGAAGGGGTGAACCATAAACCCCAGGGGACCCAGACACCCCAGAATTTGAGGGAGCTCGGAATCTGGAGCTGAATTTTGAAGCTTGAGACCGTCTCCATTCCCAACAGGATGGCCCAGCCCCTTGGGACCAGGCCAGGTGAGAGAGACTGTGCTCCCCTATACCGCTGGGTGTAGGGACGCACGGTCGTGAGGGCTGAGCTTGTGCTGGCTGCCTTAAATGGAGCGTGGCTTCCCGAGGCCTCTCTGCAGCACCTGCTCGGGGCATGACCTAGCCAACTGAGCAGGCTTGGGAAGGACGGAGGCATCTGCTGGGCGAGGTTGGGGGTTTCGGTGCAGAAAGTTGGGGGAGTTTCTCTCCCACGAGTGGTTTGGCTCGAGAGACAAGGAGGTCTTTCATGTCGCTCTATGTGGGAGGCAGTGGGGCCTGGTGGTTAGAGCAGAGGGCACAGAGTTGGGACTCCTGGGTACTGTTTCTGGCTCTGAGTGGGGGAGTGCTGTCTAGTGGTGAGAACGCGGAGTTGGGCGTCCGGACTTGTGGGTTCTACTTCTGCCTCCGAGAGGGAGTGTGCTGTAGTGGTTAGAGTCTCCTAAGCTCTCGTCTCTGCTTCGTCAGTGACTTGCTATGTGACCTCACTTCCCTGAGCCTCGGCTGCCCGTGCCAGGGGCGTGAGAGCAGCTTACTCCTTTCCCGGGCACGGGGAAGCACCGCAAATGAATGGCTTTGCAAAGTGCTTTGAGATCCCTGAGACGAGGTGCTGCACAAGCTTGGGGCTTACGAGGGGTGTGGACCACATCCCCCAGGCCGTGCCCTGTGGCCGAGCAGAGGGCAGCATGTCTGTGCTTGTCACCCGCCACAAGCGCTCCAGGTTGGAGCACGTCCAGGTGCGTGGAGAGCCCGCCTTGAAAGGGCTTTGAATCAGGGTGGTTTCCCTGGTGACCGGAGACTCTCAGCCATGTGAGCTGCTGTCCTGCAAGTGAAGGAAAACAAGTGAAGGGAGGGAGCAACGGGGCTGGAGGAGACATCCCGGAGTTCCCTCTGCTCCCCAGTCACCAGGTAAATCCCTGGAGCCGATTGGGGACCAGGCAGAGCCCCATCTGGTGTAACGTCCCCCCCGGCACTGTGCCAGCTGCTTTCTGACCCAGTGGATCCGTGCCAGGAGCAAAGTTCCCTCCCGGTTAGGGCCCGTTTCCGAGGCAGCCCCAGCTTGTCTAGGGGCTGAAGCTGATCGGCTGAGCTAGGCAGGACTTTTACCCAAGGCTTGAATGGTGTTTGTTGTGGGTGTCTCCTCTGGAGGGGCCCGAGTGCCACTGGTGGGCTTGTGAAGGGGTGTCTTGTGCTGGCCATACTCCAGCCTGGGCCCCGGGGCCCCTTCCTCGCCGGTAGTTGTAAGTTCCTCGGCTTCTAGGACTGGCCGTTCATGTCCTGCTGGGATCCTGTTTATAACTCTGGGTAGCTGGTGGGGTGAACGTGGGCAGGCCCAGAGGGTGCCCTGGGGAGAGAGCCCCTGGCATGTGTGGCATTCACGGCCTGTTCCCATCTGACCGTGGTGTACAGTGTGCTTTTGGGCACTGGGACTCAGGACTCCTGGGTTCTATTCCTGATTCGTTGGGTGGCCGTGGGCAAGTCATTTCCCTGCGTTTCATCATGCGTAGAATGGGACTAGTGTCTGTGCAGTGCTTGGGGAGCCATGGGAGGAGGGGGACCCAGTCCTTGCCCTTCCATGGGACCCTGCACTATCTGGGCCCAGTTCCCCTGGACTAGCCCTGGGACGGCGTCTGCGCCAGGCATGCCGGCCCAGTGGAGACTCTCTGCTCAGGACTGATCCGAGCTCCTCTTTGCTCTCTGCTGGCTTCTGGATGGAGCACGACGCTGAGGCCAGAGATGAGCCTAGCTGGCCAGACCCTTGGGACAGGGCAGCCCCGGCTGGTGCTTGATGCCCCCTGGAGGTGCAGCCCCCCGCCGTCCCAAGGAGGGCTGCACACTGAGCTTCCCATGATGCTAATGCACAGTCCTAACTAGACCCCTTGGCTCCCACGGTGGCAAAAACGTCCCGCCCCTGAGAGCTGCCTAGTCCATGGAGCTGCTGCAGCAGCTGGGGCTTGGCCGTCACCGCCTGGCTCTGAGCTCTCCAGCCATCCCCCCAGCTCAGCACGCCCGTCCGACTGCTCTCCTGCAGGCCTCTGGCCACTCAGACGGGGATGGCATCTCCAGCCAGCTCGGCTGCGTGTCACAGCTGCTGGAGAGTGGAGCTGGCAGCTCCAGGACTCTGCCCCTGGAATACCAATGCCCCGGGCAGGCCTGGTGGTGGCGGTGGGGGTCTGAGCTGATGAAATTATCCCCCATGAAAACCCGCTCAGGCCGGGCATCCCATTGGCTCACTCAGGCTGGGGTGCGGGGGCAGGGGGACTGGCTCCAGCCTGGAGTTTGTGCGTGGTGCTGAATTATTGATGGGAGCAGCTAGCTCTCAGCGGGGTCAGATGCAGCAGAGCAAAGAGCCTGGGCTGAGTGGCTCCCGCCCGCAAGTCCTCGCGCTGGGGAACGGGCTCACCCTCCCGCACTTTCTTCTTCCTCCCTGCTCTTTTCTCTCTCCCCCAGCTCTCTCTCCCTTATCCCTTTCCATTCACGAAGATCCCAGCCACACCTGTCCTGCTTCTCCATGGGACAGGGAGGAGAACACACTCTTCCTTGCGGTAACTCCCCTCCACCCCCCGCACACACCCCAGTTGTGAAACCAGTGGGCACAGGTGCCATGGAGAGGGAGGGCAGGCGGCATGGATTGTGGGCTGCCCCTCATCTCTCTGCCAGGCTAGCCGTAATGACTCTTGGCGGGTGTATGACACCCTTTCATCTTCCCAGGGCTCCGGGAGCTTTGGTGTACGAGTCTTTGCCCCAGGAGGAGGTCGCGGCCAGCGTCCCACCCATCAGATGACCGAGTCCCTGCCCTTCTGCGTGCCTCAGTTTCCCTATCTGCGGGAGGGTGATAACATTAGAGGCGTGCCTGACGCCCCAAACCTCCCTCAACTTTGGGAGAGATTCAGATCCAAGCCTTGTGTGTTAGAAGCATCTTTGAATAATCTCAGCTCAGTAAAGCAAGACACTATCATTACTGTTACCCAGAAAACACTTTGAGTTGTAGGTGCTGGGAAAATCTCTCCCTGCTCCCTAAACTTTCTAGGGAGAAGAGCACAGCGTGACCTCTCCTTCCCTGATCTCTGCTCACCAGGGGCCTCTGGGCAGAAGCAGGCCCCTCTGCCTTGTGCGGTGCTGCTGTAAACAATCCCGCAGAGAATCCTGTTCTGTTTAGGCTCCTGCTCTCTGCTGCCATCTGTCCCTGCCGCTCGCTTGCATCTCTGCAGCACCCCCTGTGGCAAGTGGTCGCTGGCTTTCTGTCTAATTGAGAGGACAGAGCATTCCCAGCATGTGTGAGATCCTTGCCCCCTCTCCGTCCCCTCCTCCCCCGCGTGGGTGGAGGGGACAGGGTGAGTGCTCCGGGATTGGGGAGGGGGTGCAGCCATGCATCCCAGGAATTTCCTCACCATCTCTCCAGATATAGTGGGGTTTCGGTGACAGATTCTGGGGGGAACCTCAGAGCTAGGGATGGGCTGGGAATGGGGTGGGGGTTCACGACCCATTCAGTCCTTGGTTTCTCCGCTGAGTCCGCCCACGAAGGGTCAGTTAGCAGCATTTCTGGTGGTGCGTTATGTCCCCTGGGAACTGGACTGAGACCTGACAAACTCATTTCCCATGTGGCCACCGAATGGCTGTCAGCTGGGACCAGCTCTCAGTCACCACCCCGCCAGGCTGGATTTGAACCTGATTGGGAGCAGTGAATTAAATGAGCTCTAAGCCTCAGAGATTACCGAGTCAAGTGTTGTGACTATACTGGAGAGGGGAGTGCAGGAGGTTGGACTGTCCTGGGATAATGATAACATGAGAAGCCATAAATCTGTCAGCCACTCTCATGCTCCAAGGCTTAAGTGGACTGTTGAATGGGGTCAGGAAGGAATTCCATACACACAGTGACACGCAGATAGGTGTGTGCACGCACACACACACTCACTGACCTGCTGCAGCATTGCATAAAGGACCTGGGGCATTATTAAGTCACCTAGCTCATCATCCTCTGAATGGGTGACCCTGCCCTGCACGCTGGGTCTCCGTTGGCCCCAGCGCAAAGTGGGTCTAAAATGCAGCCCCATAGAAAGGTGGTTCCTTCCCTGCCGTGGGGTCAGCAGGTTTCATGTTTGTGGGGATTGCGTGGCTCAGTCTGCTCCGCTCGCCCTCTGTGCTGAGCGCCTGCCCTGAATAGGAACTGGATCCCGGGAGCCTGTGCCACACTAGCACTGCGGACTTAGGAAGGGGGCTGGGTTTGGATTGGCTGGGGTTCTCTTGGATCCCACCCCCCTATTGGCCCCTCTCTGCTGTCTGCCCCACACAAGTGCATCCCCCCTCCCATCCCACCCGCCATAACCCCCTCTAGAACCCAGCTGTGCCACGCCTGAGCCTGCCCCATTCTCCTACCCCTGCCAGCCCTCAGGATACGGGGCGCCTGATGGACGTGGCTTCACGCAGCCAGGTCCCGCTGCCATGGAGTGCGCCCGAGCTGCTGTGCGTGGGATTTGGCCATATCCAGCACAGGGTTCCAACCAGCTGTGCGGAGCTCTGCCCCCGCACATCCCAGCCCCTCCGGTGCCCGGCTCGGGGGGTTCTCTCCCGGGCAGTTGGAGAGGGATGTTTGTCTCACTCGTGCACAGATTCTTAGTTTCCCACAGCTACGTTGGCCAAGTCATCTCCATGCTCCCATAAGAGGGGTCTCCTGCCCTGAATGCTGGCTCGTAAGGGTGTCTCCAGCCTTTTCTCAATAAGGCCGGGGAGAGATCCCAGGTCTCTAGCCCCTGTCTGTCGCCAGGACAGGGAGTCCAGCCCCCCAGCTTCCAAGCCTGGGTCAGGCTGTGTGCAGCATGTTGGGGTGGGTGCCCATTGGGGCAGGAACTCAAGGTGCCCTCTGTGTTCTTGCTTTGCAGTCAATGCCACCGGCGGTGCCCCCGGAGCCCCAGTCTCCAGGATGTCCCAGCTCTCCTCCCCGCTGAAGCGCTATGGAGACACCTCCCGCTACCCCGTCGCCTCCTACAGTAAATCCCCCACCAGCTACGGCTCCTACTCCTCCTACGGCTCCAGCTTCGCCTCCTCGTACCCGGACAAGGACAGGGTCAGCTTCAAGCCAAGCCCCCCCAGCAGCTATCTGGCCTCCAGCCGGCTGCGGACTTCGGGCGCCTCCCCGACCAGTAGCTACGACGCGGGCCGGCTGGCGCTGCGCCCAGAGTCTGGCATCAGGCTGAGCCCCGGCTATGGCCATACACTAGCCAGGCCTCTGGGCAGCGGGGGCCTGAGCGGGGGAGCATGCTACGCCTACACCAGTACATCCATCAGCCCCACCAGCTACATGGCGACACCGTCCACGCTCAGCCGCAAGAAGTCCAGCAGCCACTCGGACCTGGCACGGGAGTTCGCCGGGCTGCACGCCTCCGAACCCTACCGCCTGGACTCACCCACCCGCACCCCGCTCCTTGCCCGCAACCGCCAGGAGCTCTGCGCCCTGCAGAGCCTGTATCAGGCCGCCAGCCGCTCCGAGTACGTCAAGGAGTACCTGGAGTCCTGCAGCAGGAAGGGCAGCCGTACCCCCGGCTACCCCCGCAGTCCCACCCAAGAAGTGATCACCTCTATGTTCCGGCCCAGCAGCCGCTGCCCCAGCCAGCCATGGGAGAGGAGCGAGAGCCGGACGGACTCTCCAGCCAGGGACCCCTCGGTAGGTGCTGCCGGCTCGGCGCGGGGGATCTCGTGTGTTTGGGGGTGAGGGCGAGTAACCTCGCAGGGCTGCTGATGGGGAGCAGGGACAGGGAGGAGAGTGGCTGCCCGTGGGGCACAGGTGGAAGAACAGGTGAGGTGTTGGGAATAGAACAGTCTGAACCAAATCCACCCCCTGATCCAAGCTTCAGAGGTGTCCCCCTCCCCAAACCTGAGCCCCACAGATTCTGGGGAGAAGCCACACCTGGAGCCAAATGCTGTGCATGCCCCACTCCCAGCTCAGCCCATAGCTATGGGGTGGCAACTCGGGGTGATACAACCCCATAGTCATGCAGCGGACTGGGTGTGAGCCAGGCTGGACTCGCTGATGGGGCTGGAACAAAACGTCCTCCTGCCCATGGCTGATCCACACTGCGTCTCTGCGAACTGCGTTCTCCAGCCGGCCGTGGCTCAGGTGGGTGGTGTGGCTTGGTGGGTAGAACGCTGGGGTTGTGCCGCTGGCCTGCTCGGAGACCTTGGGCAAGTCACTTTAACCTCCCCGTGCCTTGGGAAGAATGATCCCGACCCCAGTGGTAAAGTGCGTTGAGATCTGCTGATGAACGTGCTAGAAAAGAGCTAGGTGATTGGTATCAAATGGTGCAAGGACATTGCACAAATACCCCCGTGTGCGGTGAGGTCAGCAGCTCTGTCGAGTTCCTATCACTGAAACCACCTCACTGCTGGCACTGCCCGGCCCCCTTACTGTCAGTCTGGGCAGTGAGGCTAAGGACTGAATGGGCAGTGCATAGAGACGGGGCTCCCCTGTCTATGGGGGGCAGCGTGGGGAGTCCCTGATCCCAAGCTGCACCTCCCAGATTCACATTCTCTCGGGAGAGGGGTGGGCTGGATTTGCGGTGCCTTTGGGCTTTAAACCACTTGACGCCCCCTCGTTTGTCTTGTCCCCTCCAGTAGTAGAGGGAATGGGCAAGATTGATTCATCCCAGTGAGGACTCGGGCTGGGGTCTGCTCATAGCATCTCTTGCTCACTCAAAGTGAGGAGGGGTTTGCACCCAGGGGGGAAGACGGGTGGGGGAGGTGCCTTGACAGCAATGCCCCCACCCCCTTCAATCCTTTGATCTGGTTCTCATCACCCACGGGAAGGACTCAGCCCATGGCTCCGGGGTGGGACCCAAGGTCTGTGGGCTCCATCCCAGGGCACAGAGACTGCTTGGGGCAACTGTGATCTGTGATAGGGCACCTGCTTCCTGCATGAAACTTGTGTGCGCAGACGGCCCAGACCCTGGCCAGGATGGCTAGTTTCTGGCAGACCCTGGTGCCTTAGGGTCTGCTAACGGAATGGAGAGAATCCATCGGATCCTCCACTGAGCCCGATTCCCCGTGCCCTGCTGAGTGCTTGTGTTAGGCAGGTTGACGTGCACGCACCTACACGTGAATGCGCACGCACTCGTGAACATACATGAATGCACGTGCGTGCACATGCTCATGCCGACACACAAGCAAGAGCACAAAACTGTGCATGCAAACATACACGCTCGCATGTACGTAAGCTTCCACTGTCGTGCACATACACACACACACCCCATGCCTGTGTGCACACGTTTGGTTCGCTCGCCCTCCCCGTGCACAGATCCCTGGGAAGAGGCAGGGCAGAGAGGGGACACTGGGTTCTTGCTGTGATGTACTCCCGAGACAGAGATTTCTAGGTGTGCCCTGAGCTGCTTCTCAGCTGCCTCTGTGTGTGTGTGTGTGTGTGTGTGTGTGTGTGTGCGCCAAAGCTGACATTAAACAAGTATAACTGTTATGTAAGCTCTGGGGATTGGAGCCTGGGAGAGAACGCGAGATGGACACAGCAACCTAATTAGGGGCAATCCAAGCCTCCCCCTCTGGCCTAGGCTGTGCAGGGCTGGGTTTTCTCAGGAGTCCTGTTTCCCAGACATCCTCGCCCTGTGGTTGCCCTGTGACAGCTAGGGGGTCAAACCCATCCCCTCCTGCTGCTGCCAGGGGGGGCATCAGCTCCCCTGACGCTGCATCCTTGTGCCATCGCAACAACCCCTTAATCATCCCGCCCGTAGCGGGTCTGTGCTGCCAGTTTCTGGGTGCATGGGACACTGCCTAGACTGCCGGCTCTGGAGCGGTGGTCCCAGCAGGCTGGGGAGAGGGCAGGTCAGGCGGGAGGGGCATTGGCAGAGCTGTGCGTGGGATGCCAAGGGCTGGCGTAGCAGGGGATGCTGCCGGGCAGGACTGCATGTGAGATATTTGCACCACACCTGCACCTGCTGCCTCTACCCTCCCTCCCACCCCCGGCACAATCTTTGCTGTCACGAATGACCCACATCAGCCCCGCTGGCGAAAGGCGCTCCGGTGACATCACCCGGACCGGGCAGCGCTTGCAGCTGGAGACGCCCATCTGGGGCTGCTGGTTCAGTGTGTGTCACTTACTGTACCATACGCGATGGGGACACGGTCCTGTTCCCAGAACCCAACCGCACCCCTGTGCCCTACTTATCCCAGGGGCCTCGGGGCTGGGCACCTGGGCTGGACAACAGGGTTCCCATGCAGGGCTGATGAGAGGGAGAATGGATGGACAGTTGTACTGGGTCCCCAAGCTCAGGGGTGCCCCGGAACATTTGTAACATCCATATAAATTAAGTGAAATAGGAAGCAAACACGATGTACCGAAGACCCAAATTTCTCTCCACGGGCCTGTTTCCACATGACCGTCACTGGGAACATCCAGTCCCTTTCCTCTCTGCTGAGATGCCTCGGCTGGATGCCCTGGGCTGCATGGGACAATGGATCCGTTCAGTGGCACCATTCGGCAAGGGGCTTTTTAGCCAGGGAGGGTGCAGCAGCCTTCGGTGGCGTTTCCCTGGCTGCTGGTTTCTGGTGACCTGTGAAGCGGGCAGTGGAGCATTTCATACCCTGGGTACAGATCAGAGACATCGTGTCCCCAAAGCCCCAGCCCAGGGCTGAGCCTCCCACGCCCACAGCCCATCGTGTGAGCGCATCGGACCAGGCTGGTAATTTTCCACTTGGATTTCATTCCAAGATCTCGTCTCAGCCCCTTGGTCACTTTTTCTATCCCTCTCTGCCCTTCCTCCCCAACCAACCAGGAAGGAACTGGCTGCGGTATGGCCAAGGCAGGAGTCAGGCAAGCACAGGGCCCCTCCGTCCATCCGTGGGGCTGCAGAGCCAAGGGGTCAGGTTTCAGAGTCCTGGTGGGTGAGTCTTCAGCCGGATGGCTCAGTGCCTGCCTTTATGTGCTGGGACGTCTGCTCGTTCCCCCACCCAAAGGCCTTGTCTTACACCAAGGGATGGGGCAGCCATATGCTTCAGATCATGGCTGAGTACGAGAGTGTCTGGCCTCTGGGGTTGATCCATGGGAGGCAGGACTGGGGAAGCTGCCTGAAAATGCCCAGCTGTAGCCAGGAATTGTCTCCTCTGGAGGGCCTCCAGCTGCCCCCCAATACATCCCCGGTCAGGCAGGCCGTTGCCCTGCGCAGATGCAAACCCAGGTCCGTGCTGTCCTGCCCCCGTGCTGGAGGCTTGGAAGTGGACGAGAGCGGTCAGGGGTCTGGGGGGACTCACCTTTTTCTGCCTGGCGGTCTACCCCTGAGCGGCAGGAGGAGGGTTTTCAGGCTGTTGGTTTCTTTCGTCCAGGCATTGCACCGCGGGCACTGGCTGAAACACGCGCATAAGCAGCGGGTGTACAGCCCTGCCCCCCACACTGACACTAGCTCACACGCCAGTGCGCAGGGCTGCAGCTCGCCGGGGTCAGTCTCCCCTGCGGCGTTGCCCACTGGCACTGTGCTCAGCTGGGATCAGCCCTTTCCCTGCCTCGGGCTGAGGCTAAGCCTCGCTAGAGGGCAAGGGGCTGGGCCCGTGGGCTGCTTGCCCTGATCTGTGCAGTTCCCTGGCATGCACAGACCCTGCTCCAGCTTCTTCCTTCTTCTCCCCAGCTGACCCCGTCTTGCCATGTGAAGGAGCCTGGCTCGGGGAGCGGAGCTGGGGCAGGTTCTCTCCACCCCTCGCTGGCAGGTCCCTGCCAGGCAGAACCTTACATAACAGGCTTAACCCCTCCTTAATCCTCCTGTCTCTGTCTGAGACTTTCCCACCATTACTTTCTCTCTCGTTTCAGCTCTCGCCCTCTCTCTTACTGCCTTTCTCCCAGAGGGGACGGCTTCCCTGGAACCACAGGGGCGAACCCTGGCAGGGCCAGCTTGGCCCTTCTCCTCCCCAGGAAATCACACAAAGCCCCCTCCCTGTGCAGGACTCGGGGGCCAGCACGTCAAAGCCTTGCTCCTTGCGTTAAAGATGCCACGGTGCAGCTTTGTGAGAGAGCCACAGGTTTGCCCTGTGATTCTCAGCCAAAATCCTACACGTCCTCCCTCTATGCTCCACCCCAGAGACAGCTGCATTCAGCAGTAGGTGAGGGATCCTTGCGTTTATCACCTGTGAGGCCCTTGGGAGCATAAAAGCCGATTATTTATCCTCTCCTGTACCATGTCCCCCACCCCCCTGTAGCTGGGAGCAGTTCAGAACTCCTGGCCTCAGCTATGGGGCAGGACGGGAGGGGGTGCAGCCGGACATGACCATCGCGGGGAGGAGCCGCTGGCCAATTTGCAGGGAAGGCAAATCCTGACGCCAGGCTCTAGTCTCCTCCCTGCAGGCTCCAACACATGGCCGCACACGGTCTGTCTGCCGGGGGGGTGGGGGAGCGCGGATGCTGCTGGGGCTGGATGCTTTGCAGAGCACTTGGGTCTGGGTCTACCGGCTCCATGTAATCGCTGATACTGGCGCGCGGGGGCTTCGGTGCTGCCAGGGCAGGGTGGGTTTGTGCAGAGCAGGTCTAGAACAGGTGGCAGTGACAAGACAAGGTAGCAGAGAGTCGGGAGCAGTGTCTGTCTGATCTGTCACCGCACGCACCCAGCTCTCCCTCTCCCCGGCAGCTCTGTAGCTCCCATTACACTCATGGCTGGTGGGGGGAGGAGTATTAGGTGTCATCCCCCCGCCGCCACCACCACCATTCCAAACACATCTCACACACAGCAGCATTGGGGTGTCCGCCCGGCTGCAGCCACCTGCTCTGATGGCTAGAACAGAGGGCAGGGAAGTCTGAACTCCTGGCTCAGTAGGCTGTGCTAGGTTCCCGGGCTCTGGCAATGCCAGTCCCTCTGCTTCCCCAACAGAAACGCATGGGCAGCGTAGGGCTCTGGGTTCCCCTCCTTGCAATGATGGGATTTGACTCCAAACCACGGGGTACGGATTACATGTGGCACTTACCTACCTGTCTCTCGGGACCCTGCCATCCCGATCTCGTTAGCCATCAGGCCTCACGCCTGCCACCACCGTCCATGTGGTGTGACACACAATCCGGCAGCCGTGGGGGCCTCTCCCCTCCCTGTGGGGGATCATTTACTGGGAGGGGGGTTCAGAGGCCTGACTGGGTCCCCTGCAGGCCCCCCATCAGTTGTCCTCTGCAGACAGTGAGATTCCCCATTCGCTGCGCTCTGCAGGTAGGCCGTTCCCACCTCCTCCCTGGGGCCTGGAATGGGGTTACGTTCCCCGCAGGCAGCTCGGCTTTTTCATAGACACAGGCATGGTGGGCAGGAGAAGTCTGTCTTTTCTCCCCCTCTGTGATCCCAATTGGCTTTTCCCAGGCAGTGCCTTAGTGTTTACTGTGTTCTAACAAAACACCTAGTATGTTCTTAATGGTGACCTTAGCCCGGACCCTGGCCCACCTCCGGCGATGTGTCAGAGCCTCTCCTAGCGCGGCAGGGTTTCGGTTAGAGCTGTATGAGCAATGGATTTTTCCGTTCACCGGCAAATCTGAAAAACCAGGGGGAAATCGTTTCAAGTTGAATCGAAAATGAAATTTTCCATGAATCAAAAACCTTTTTTTTTTTTTAATTTTGATGTTGGGCTTTATTTCCCCCTCTCCCCCCATTTTTAATATACTAAAAAAAAGTGAAGGTTGTTTTGAATCGAAAAGTCAAAACACTCTGGCTTTTTTGGAAATTTTTTTTCACTTTTTTTTTTTTTTTTTTTTTTTCATGGCAACAACATCCTGAAATCGACACAAAGTTGTGGACTGTTTAGGTCGACCCAAATCTGCATTTTTCACCCAAAAAAGTTTTAATCAAAAGTTGTGCCCAGTTCTAGGTTTGGGGGCGTAGGCATGATGGCAGTGTTGATGGTACTAATCGGGGTGGGGGGGAATCAGGAGGTGCAGTGTGGGGGCAGCTGTCCTGGCTGGAAGTTATGGTCCTCACTGGCAGTTGAATGTTCTCTGCTGTTTTCCAGTCTTATTTTTTTTTCCGAGCCCAGAAGCAAAATCATAAAAAATAATTAAACCACAAACACAAAGCGCCGGAAGCGGCTTTTGGAGAGGGGTAGGAGAGGCCGCTGATCCAGGTCTCCGATCGGTTCTGCTCCATTAACCAGGAGGCGTGGGTCATGCCGGTTACTTGCGGTCACTTTGGAGCCGTTGCGTCTTTGAAGCTGAGCTCCCTTGGCTATCCGGTCCCCGAACCGTTTCCCCCTCAACTCGGCCTGGGCCACTTAGGTTGTTGGGTGGTGGAAAGCAAGATCACAGGAGTTATTGGAGCAAGAATCTGGGAGTTCCTGGCGATGGAAGGGGAGTAGTGTCTAATGGCTAGAGCAGGAGGAATGGGAGTCAGGGCTTCCAGATCTTGTTCTTGTTTCTGGAAAGGAGCGTTCTCTAGTGGTAAAGCAGTCTGGACTCCGGAGTTCTAGTCTTGATTGCTGCCCTTCACCATGTGATTGCAGTGCTCTGTGCCTCAGTTTACCTTGCCACTGGGGACAACAATCTGACCCCAGCTGTGAAGCTTCTTGAACGAACGTCCTTTCGGTGCTCTGGGAGTCTTGGGCGAAAGGGCAAGGCAGTCAGTGAACTCCCCCGGAGGGGGCGGGTTGGCAGGGCACCCTTTGCTTCCCAGCTGTGTTGGTAGAGCTCCCGGACTTGTGCGGCCCCATTAACTGCCCAGAACATCGGGTGAACTGAGTATCCGGTGGCTGCAGCCACCCATAAAATTGCCGCCAGCCACTCACGCTTCCGTCCCAACCAGCTCCTGGGACTGGCCTGCAGCCAGTGCCTGAACCCATTGGCCTTTTACTGCTAGCTGGCTCTTGGCATCCTCTGCCGGGAAGGTCACTGCTGGGGAGCTGCACCAAGCCCTGGGACAGTGGGGACGATGGGTTCAGCATGGTGCCTGCCCCGCCTTGCCCTCTGTGACAGCTCCTGGGGGTGTGGGTTCTGCTCCCCTCTGGGATCACACAGAGCCCTGCTGCGTTCTATCAATAACCCGGCTTCTGGGAAGCCTGTCGTCAGCTGACTCGCAGGGGCCTCTCTCCGGATTCCACCACAGCTGTGTGGTTATGACCCTAGCTCCTGTTACCCCACTGGCAGCGAGGGACATGGCAAGCCCTCGTGTACCCCCCGGGGGCTGGGGGGATGGGGCAGCATGAAACCATGGGGTCCAGTGGCTGCTCTGCTCGGCACAGGTTGTCCCCTGCAGTGAGTAACAACTTTCATCCGCGACTGACCTGGGGCCAGACTGGAACCAGTGTCCTGGAGGGGAAGGGTCCCGTATCCCGTGCCTCACCCGCCCAAGCCAGCCAGTCCTCCCCACCTGTAACCAGATTGGACTCGGTGCCCGCTAGAGGGGAAAGGGTACATGTCCTATTCCCCAGCCCCTGAGCCAGGTTTGTGGTGTCTCTTTCCTGACTTGTTCTTTGCATTGCTGGGATGGGAGACGGGTCCATTCGGACCTGGGTCTGGAGGGGAACCGGCCCCAAGCTGAGGGGAAGGGGGTGGGTGTTGCCCCCTGGTTCTGGCCTTGGGCTGTCCCTGCAGCTGATGGCTCATTGCAGAGCTGCTGGCAGAGTAGGAAGTTGCCTGGCAACGGGAGTTTGCAGGGTGTGAGTTGGGGCCAGGAGGGTCACCCCCAGGTGCTCCATCCCATAATGACCCCTGTCATGCTGTGGGACCTGCTGAGCTGGAGTAGCCTGGCCCCTGGGCACCACCTGCCCGGAATGGTTCCCAGAGCGCCGTTGCGTGACTCCGGCCCGACTTGGGGGGTCAGGGCTCTCCGGGCCTGCGTAACACACCAGAGGCAAGAGCATCTAGACTGGGAGGCCTGAGCTGGCCAGAGGGGAGGGCGGGCTTGGCACTACCAGGCAAATCCTCTGCCCTTGGGAGGGCAGAGAAAACACTTGGGTGGCCAAGAGCCAACTGGCTGAGCACCCGAGCGTGGCCTGGAGGGCAAAGCTGGGGCACGCATGCCCCCTGCTTTCTGGGGCTGCTTGGAGAGTATCTGCCGTCCCTTCCCCACACACACACACCCTGATGCCCTCATGGGAACATCGCCAGGGAATTTGAGGGTGAACCAGCGGCCTGGGGAGTGAATAGAGCTTCCACTGACTGGGCTCCCTGCACCGGCCATCTCGGGGGGTCTGGGATTCGTCCCCCGCTCTGTGCTCACCTGAGCAGGTGACAGGCCACTCCGCCACGCAGCCTCCCCCAGCCATGCAGCCCCTCTCTTCGGATCTCACCCTTGGCTCGTTGGTTGCACGGTCGCTGTCCTCTGGCTTTGCGCCGTCTCCCGTTTTCCATGTCTAGTGCGTGATCTGCCAGTCTGTATTAGTGTGGGTGTGCTCCAGCTTTGCTATCACGCTGCACACACAGTCCTGCTAGGGTGGACCCTCTGTCACAGGAATCCTTAGGAGCCTGGCTTCAGGTTGCATGGTTGGGTTTGACCTGGTTTTGTGTGTGTGTGTGTGTGTGTACACACACACATACAGTATACACTTTTGTTTGTGTGGGTCTTCCTGTCAGGGCCGGCTCCAGGCACCAGCTTACCAAGCAGGTGCTTGGGGCAGCCACACCAGACAGGGGCGGCACCTCCGGCTCTTCAGCGGCAATTCAGCTGGTAGTGGGTCCCTCACTCCTGCTCGGAGCGAAGGACGTCCTGCCGAAGTGCCGCCGATCGCGGCTTTTTTGTTTGTTTTTTGTTTTGCGAGGGGAGGGGCGGCTGCTTGGGGCGGCAAAAACCTTGGAGCCGGCCCTGCTTCCTGTGTAGTCAGTTTGTGTGTATATAGTGTGTGTGTCTATATACTGTGCGTGTGAATGTGTGTACACTGCATGTGTACATGTGTGGGGGGGTGTACACAGTATATTTAAGCTTGGAAGGATTAGATTTTTGTTGGTAAACATTGATTTCTCCACACACACACAAACCGATGAAAATACATTTCAATCTGTAGTAATTGAAATGGACAGATTTTTTGAAACCCAGCGTCAACTGTCATACAATACTTATTGTTCCCCTCCCCATAACTTCCCGCAACTTTGACAATGGAAACAGGTACAACATTGTAAAAGTTTAAAAAGAAACTGACAGTACCACTGAAATGATGTAAAAAGAATTGAACTCTGCCAAGCCTACATACAGGGGGTACAGAGTGCAGGCCGTTGCGTATGCATTGTGTGTGTGTGTGTGTGTGTGAATACAATGTAAGCTGTGAGTTGGGAGTGCGGGTAGGCATTTGTGTCCACGTTGCGTATGTGCCTGTGTACAGTATACTCTGTGTGTGTGTGTGTGTGTGTGTGTGTGTGTGTGTGTGTGTGTGTGTGTGTGTATATATACACACAGTGTTAAATGAAATGACTGTCACACTTTGATGAGAAAATCTAAGGCGCTGCCTTGAGTATTTTTAAAGCTGCCAGAAATAGTGTCCTCCTCTCACCCTCCAACCTATAGTTAGCTCCCTCGGAATATCTCTGCAGAAGCCTCACTCTGGGGCTGGGGGAGGCTATCTTGGTTTTGGAGCAATTAGCATTAAAATAACAACCGTCCAGGGCCTCTCCTGTCCCTGACTCCCGGAGTGGGGTGATTGGAGGGGGGTGGCTTCTGTGCTTCACCCAGTGTGGTTATTAGGAGGACGGCCTGCGTGCTGGACCTGGGCCGCTCACGTGAGCCGCGCTGCTTGGAGTGTCAGCTGGAGGCTTGGAAGCCAGTTTGTGCTGGGCAGAAGCTGTCAGTCTGTTCTTCCAAATACCCAGGGGGAAAACATGCTGAGGCTAATAATGGAAATTTACCCAGAGCAGAAGGTAAAGACACCTGATACATGGCACTCTTATGTCCCTGCAGCCCCTTGTGCTATCTATCAGACCACCAGCCTGGCAGCCAGTCAGTTAACAGACTGACACAGAACTGTATTTCTGTGATGGAGAGAGCTGTGTTGCCTGATCCTGCCCCCGGAGTCAGGACACCTGGGTTCTCTGCCCAGCTCTGCTGCTGCCTTCGCTGCAGAAACTCAGGCAAGCCACTGTTCCGCTCCGTGCCTCGGTTTCCCCAGATTTGAACTGGGGCTAATAATATTTACCTGCCTCACAGTCGGCTCTCGTGGGATACCATAGTCATAGGCTCCTTATACACAGCTCAGATGAGAGCTTGTACCTCTTGTTTTTGCTTAGCCAGAGCTCCCAGCTGGGCCTGCAGGAGTTTTGCTTGAATAACGGCTTCAGGATTGAGCCCAGTGTTGCCCAAGCGCTAAGTGCAGCAAATTTGTGGCCAGTTGGAAGTGCACACTAGAAGCCAAGATGGAAGCCAGTTCCTCCCGCTAGCTCAGGCCCATCTTTCTGAGCCGAAGGAGAATCCCCATTCACTATAAGCAGTATTGGCCCTATGGCACACTGCTGTGCAGTTCTGATTGAATCCAGCAGAGGACAGCGGTACAGGAACATGCTGGAGGCAATATTACAGTTTTATTTCTGAATCACAGGTTCAATGACCATTAAAAAGGGACTCACAATAGCAGGAGTCTTCGGGTTGGGGTTTGTTTCCTACTAGTGCAGGGAGAAAAAGAGAAAATTAGAAAATAATTACAAAAAAAAAATATTGAGGCCAAAAAATGTACAAAATGTCCTGAGAAATAGCAATTCAGTTCAATCCAATGATAAACCTCTGTGTGGACACTCTTATATCCGTTCTGTCACTTTAACTTGCTCCTTGTAAGACTCCTCTACATGGAAAAGTTGCACCAGACTAGCCCGAATCAGCTTTTCAACCTGTCTAGTTAAACGAGTGCAAAAAGCTGAGTGCCCAATAGAAGAGGGGTTTCTTTGGGGTTCACTTCAGCCCGTTCCTAACGGACGTAAACTAAACTGCACTAAGCCTCTGTTAAATCCTAATAAGATCCACATGGCCCTTGGCACCAGTTTAACTAAATGGTTTAAAGTCACACTTTAAGTTATATCAGGGCCACTTTCCCGTGTCAGCAAACTCTGTATTTCCTAACGCTGGCAAAATTGCTCTAAGTCCGGCGTTAGTCTATGTAATTGTCAGAGTTTAAACCAGTGGTTCTCAACCAGGGGTACCTGTACCCCTAAAGGTTCTCAGAGGTCTTGCAGAGGGTACATCAACTCATCTAGATATTTGCCTAGTTTTACAACAGGCTACAGAAAAAGTTCTAGAAGAGTCAGTACAAACTAAAATTTCATATAGAGAACGACTTGTTTATGCTGCCCTGTGTACTATCCACTGAAATGTAAGTATAATATTTATATTCCAGTTGATTTATTTTGTAATTACATAGTAAAAATGAAAACATACGCAATTTTCCAGTACTAGCGTGCTGTGACACTTTTGTATTTTCATGTCTAAGTTTGTAAGCAAGTAGTTTTTAAGTGAGGTGTAACTTGGGGAGACACAAGACAAATCAGACTCCTGAAAGGGGTCCCCTAGTCTGGAAAGGCTGAAAGCCGCTGGTTTAAACCAGGTCATTGTGTCTTTATCTGAGGGGAGCTCCACTTGTGGCCCCTTGTGCTCCGCGCTGTACAAGCACAGAACAAAAAGACAGTCCCTGCTCTGGAGAGCTTCCGAGCAAAGGCTAAAACAGGAGAGAGGAGCTACAGACAGACAGACAAGGAGCCACCTTTTCCGCCGCTTGTAGCAGTTTCACAGTCCATCCGCCGTGGCCTGACAGGGCTGCAGCCCGGCACGCGTGGGCCCCAATCCCCCCGGGGTTGCTATGACGCTGTGCGTTGCCCTGCAGAGCCGCCCCACGCGTGCCCCCCTCGGCTACCCCTTCCCGTCCTGTGGCGGCGTGGGCCGCCGGAGCGAGCGCTATGCACCTCCCCCGTCTTGATGTCAGAGCCCTCCAGGTGCCGTCAGCAGCTCGGCTTGCACGGAGCGGCGGGGGCCAGGCGGAGCCGAGCGAGCGCGGGGCCGGGCCGGGGTGGAGAGCCAGGCAGCCGGCGGAGTTTGCAAGCAGCCGGGAGCCGGAGAGGGGAGCGCAGCGCTGGGGGCGCAGGGCAGGGGGCGCAGGGCAGGTTCCTGGCCCTGGCAGTGCGGATCCGTGCCCAAGCCGGCGGGGTAGGGAGCGCCCCTGGCTGCAGCACAAACTTTCCACGTCCAGGACACCGGGGATCTCCCCGAAGCTGCCTCCCCCCGTCAGTACGCAGCCCCCCGCCCAATGCCCGGGCTCTGACTCCGGGAGCCGGGCAGCATGCGGAATTCCTACACCGTCACCATGCCCGAGGAGCCCCCCGCTTTCCCCGGCTTGCACAAGGAGCTGCGCCCCGGCAGGACCTCCATGCCGGGATCCCTGGTGGTCTCCACCTTCGTGGGGCTCCTTCTCAACAGGACCAAGGTAGAGAGAACCCCTGTCCCGTGTTGCCCTGTCTTGGGGGGGTGGCCTGCGTCCCCCACGGGCACTGCCCTGCGACTTAGCTTTGGCAGGGGATGGGGAAGGCTCCCCGGCTCCCGGCAATGCCCCTGCTTGGCATGGTGTTAAATGCTGTCGGGGTCAGGGCGCCCCCTCCTGCACCCGCCCCCATTTGGTGTGCTGGCAGTGCTGGGTCTGCCACCCAGAGCCTAGGCTCTGTGGGCTGCCCTTGCCAGGTCTGTTGTGCGGGTGAGAGGCAGGGTGGATTAGTAGTGAGATCAGCAAGCGCCTGCCAGGACTCCTGGGTTCTTTTCCCGGCTCAGCCCCAGACTTGCTGTGCTCTGTGTCCCAGCCTCCCCCTACCCCATAACTGGGTGGGGATACTCGCCTAACTTGGCAAAGAGCAGGGCTGTCACGTCCAACAGGGCTGCCCCTCTCGGTCTTATCTGTGATGCCAACAGGTAGCCTGGGAGGAGAACCACTGTGCACCTGCGGCTGATCCCAAAGGGCTCAGACCTTCCTTGAATGCTAATGCGCCTGTAACTGCCCTTGCACTCTCCAGACCTGCCCCTGCTCAGGACTGACCCGGAGCGGGGTGCTGTCAGGGGGATGAGGGTCTATTGCGCTGGGACATCAGCCCCCTTGTGGGTTTGTGACGGCTGCAGGCTAGCTAGTCAGTGGATCAGAAAAGAATTTTGTCAGTTTCCTCTGGCTTTGGTTGGGAGAGGAAGTATTGTCTAATGGCTAGTGCCAGGAGGAACTGGGAGTCAGGACTCCTGGGTTCTGTCCCTGGCTCTGGGATGGGAGCGGGGTCTAGTGGCCAGGGCAGGGAGGAAGTGGGAGTCCAGACTCCTGGGTTCTTTTCCCACCTCTGACTCACTGTGTGATCCTGGCTAAGTCTCTTCCCCCTTCCTTGTGCCTCAGTGTCCCCTTTCGTACAAGCAGAATCCTGGGCCATATTGGCCCCAGGTGAAGTGTAAGCAGGGCTGTTGGCCCGTTCTGTGAGGAGTCCCGCTGGGCGCCCCGGGGGCCCCTCTGGGCAGGAGCCGCAGCACCCGAGGCTCCGGGCAGGCTCATTCCTTTGTTAGATGGGATGAATGGAGAGCAAAGGGGGCGTGAGGCTGCAGGAGCTTATGTAAGAGTCGCCTGCCCTGATGTGGCTCCCTGTGTGCTGCTGGTGCCGCTGCACCTCATATTCTGCTCCAGCAGGGAAACCCGGGGGGCTAAAGAGGCCGGGGGTGAGGGTGGGGGGAGCGTCCCGCAGCCAAGAGAGGGGAGCCAGTCCTGGCTGATCTCTCCAGTCCAGCGAACCCTGCGCGGGGACATCTTGTGTTCTGCCTGTGCTGTCCGTGCTCCTCAGTTCGATTTCACCCATCCGGGCCATGCCCATGTCCTAAATAAAGTCCAGGGCTGGGGAGGGGGATTAACCAGCATCAAATCGTGGGGGAGGCGAGCATGCTGTACAATAACTCTCCACCATTATCAGGCCTCTGCCCAAGGGGGCCACAGGTCAGGACTCCAGGGGAACGGCTGATTGCCACCAAGCTGCCCTCTGACAGCACACGGACATCAGCTGCTCCAGCTCCATCCGTGGTCTGTCTCCCAATACAGAGTGGGCAGGAGCGTGGGCTGTGGGGGGAGCTCCCAGCTACTCCGGACCTGGCCTTTCCCCAGCAGGAGGCACTGTGGGGAGCGGGGCCAGAGCACTGGCTGTGGGAGAGGCTACCGGCTACTCCCGGCCCAGTGCGAGTGCTGCTTGCCGGGGGCAAGCTCCCTGCCCGTGGCCGGGGAGCAGCACTGGCCTCCCAGGGCGCTCTTGGTTCCTGAGTCTGCACTAGAGGAGCAAGTTCCAGCCCATGCGGCCGGGGAACCTCGTGGGGAAGCTGGGCGTATGTCAGGGCCCCAAAGGAGAGTTGGAGAGCCGGAGAGAACCAGCCCTATGCTACCCCAACCAGAGCTGCAGCCTGCTGCCCTCGCCCTGTCCTTCCAGTCTTCTCGGCTGGTCATTCCCTCCTTGTCCTCTGCATCTCGCCCTCCTCTGCTACCCACGGCCCGCCTCACCAGCCCCTGTGCTGAGGGGCAGAGCCAGGGGAGAGGAAGCTGGCCAAAGCCAGCCCACGTGATTTCAGGGAGACAAATTCCTGGGCAGCCCCTGGGGATGGTCCGTAGTAGGAGCCAGGAGGGGCTTTATGGGGAATGCACCTTGATGGGGGGAAAGTGGGGCCTCAGGGGACTGTGGGGAGAGGCCCAACTAGGCAGGGGGCCCTTCCAGCAGCCCAGACTCTAGCTGATAAATCAGCTCCGTCTGTGCTCCCCCCTTGGCTGTCACCCCCTGAGCTCCTCCCCAGGGCACACGTCCAGGCCCCGCTGCTCCACCTACGGGCTTATATGGTCCTGGTGGCTGTAGGATGGGAGATCCCCCATCCCTGCCACTTGCATCAGTCCCTTTTGATAAGGGCACAGACCCAGCCGAATTCCTGCAGTGTTACAATGACCCGAGGCAGCCAGCATGCATGCCTCGCTCCCTTCGCTCATCCCCCCTCACCTCTTCGCTGCCCCTCCCACTCCTCTCTCCTATATGATAATCCAGGAGGCCACTTGTCAGTTTTTCCATAACCATCTGCCAGATCAGTCACTGCTTTCTGGGCTCTGCACAAGGTGCCCAGCTCCCACTGAGTCAGGGCACTGCTGAGGGGAAGCTCGCAGGGTACGGGGACTACCTGTGCAGAGCTGTGTACGGATGTCAGGCAATGTCCTGGCCTGTCTTCTGCAGCTGATTCCGGTGCGAGTTAGATCGGCTGTGCCGATTTCTCAGCATTTGGTTCTGAAGTAGCAAGACGCGCCTGTTGGTGCTTCCCTGCACGGTAGCCCCACAGCAGACCTCGGGCAGGGCCCCAGGAGGATCCTGCCCTGGGGCTTGTCCCCCTTTATCATGCTACCCAGGGGGCTGTTGACCCACCTTCGGCTCACTCACAGCGGTGGGAGAGAGGGCACAACCAGCCAGCCCAATCCACCGGGGACAGAGTGGGAGGCAGGGGTGAGCCCAGACCTGGAGATTCCTCGCTTCCCCAGCTGTAGCAGTGTCTTCACTAGACAGCCCATCCCTGAGGCCTAATCGCGAGGGGCTGCTTGGCTCTGCTGGGAGCTTCGGGGCCAGAGCAGGAATCGTCCCGAAAGAGAGATGGTTAAAGTGTGCAGAGAGGGTCGGAGCCAGGGTGAGGAGTGTCTGGGACCGGCAGGGTACTGCTGTGGGGAGGCTTACATCACTGCAGCCCCACAGCTGGCAGTGACAGGGCACTGATGTGGGGCAGCCAGGCCCAGCTCCCGGAGCCCTGGCAGGGGGACTCTTTGCTCAGGAGGATCAGATTAGGGTCCACCGTCACCTGCCCAGTCGCCCTGGTTGTGAGCAGGGCAGGGCCTGCAGGGCAGTGGGCAGGGCCTGGGCATGGATGACCTGGCCCTGCTCCCTATGGGAACTCGGGCTGTGACGCCCGCGCTGTCACTAAGCAGCATGTGTAATTGTAGCTGGGTTATTTTGGGCTGTTGCTGGGGCCTCCCACACACACACCAGCCGCTGCTATTTTAGAGCTGCTGGCACAGCGCCCTCCCCTTCCCCTTCCTCTCGCTGCTTCGGGGGGTAATGTCACTGACATTAAGCCACACTTGGGGTGGGGGGTAATCTCCTGGGCACTGCATGCTGCTAGCATCTGGAGAGCTACAGCCCACCCTTCCGACACCTCACACCCCTGGGCTTCCAGCACGCCTCCTCCTGCCCGCCGGGGTAGGCTGGGCTAGTGGTGAGAGCACAGGGATGGGAGTCCGGGCTCCTGATTCTAGCCTCTGCCCCAAGATGGAGTGGTATCTAGCACTTAGAGCGCAGTGCAGGGAATCAGGACTCCTGGGTTCTATCCCCAGTTCTGCCACTGACTCTCTGTGGCCTTGGCCAAGTCCTTTCCCCTCCATGTGTCTGCGTCATCTGTTCGATCCCATAGTTCTCTGCTCCCATGGGTTTGTGCTCCTGGTCCCAGCACCACCCATTTCTCTGCCTGTCCCTGCTCTCTTGTTCTTTCTGGTAACATGGCCAGGATGCGTGTCAGTTTTAACTTGCCCAGCTGCTGGGGTCTGTCACTTGTCTCTGCGCTTTGCATGAGATGCCTCCCGGCTCCGGCTGTCCTAGCTGGCAGTGACAGGGTATTGTTGGAAGGGAGCCCTTGCCATTGGAGACCTACTAGTTGGAGCAAGCTCACATTGCCTTTCCTAGCTGATAGTCAGGGCACTGCTGTGAGGCACACCACAGCGCTGTCACTCTGACTGGCAGTGTCAGGGCACTGCTGTGAGGCACATCACAGCGCTGTCACTCTGGCTGGCAGTGTCGGGGCACTGTTGTGTGGAAGCTCACAGCACGTCACTCTGACTGGCAGTGTCAGGGCACTGCTGTCAGGCACACCACAGCGCTGTCACTCTGGCTGGCAGTGTCGGGGCACTGCTGTGAGGCACATCACAGCGCTGTCACTCTGGCTGGCAGTGTCGGGGCACTGCTGTGAGGAAGCTCACAGTGCTGTCGCTCTGGGCGGCAGGGAGACTGGCAGAGTCGGCTGCCGTGCTGAACCAAGCTGGCTTGCAGTTCGGTGAGTGTACTTTAGCTAGATCAGGGGTTGGCAACCTTTCAGAAGCGGTGTGCCGAGTCTTCATTTATTCATTCTGATTTAAGGTTTCGCCTGCCATTCATACATTTTAATGTTTTTAGAAGGGCTCTTTCTAGAAGTCTATAATATATAACTAAACTAGTGTTGTATGTAAAGTAAATAAGGTTTTTAAAATGTTTAAGAAGCTTCGTTTAAAATTAAATTAAAATGCAGAGCCCCCTGGACGGGTGGCCAGGACCCGGGCAGTGTGAGTGCCACTGAAAATCAGCTCGCGTGCTGCCTTCGGCACCCGTGCCATAGGTTGCCTATCCCTGAGCTAGATAGATGGAGTTCCAAAGGTCTAGTTGCCTGAGGCTCTCCCAGATGGAGCGTTTCATGCTGAGTGGGGCTTTTCCGGCTGCCTGAACTGGGCACCCAGTTCAGGCTGGGTGGGTGAAAATAGTGACAGAAAGCTGCTTTCACATCCTAGTTCAGTATTACAGGCAATGGGCATCCCCCCAACCCCTGCCCAGGGCTCTCTGGGCATGGCCGCCCTCTGTCCGTGCCGGCTGCACTGCTGCTGAGCCGCACAATGAGTTTGTCTCCTACGCGCTTATGGTGTCAGTCCCAGTGGGGTTATGGCTCAGCAACAGATTCCCCGGAGTCCTGGCTTCCCATCCCCTCATCCGGCTACACTGCAGGGGGTCAGCAGGCTGGGACCCCAAACAACCCTCCCCCCGACCGCTGTTACTTTCCGCTTTCAGGCTGGAACAGGGGCATGCTTCCCGTTGGGTCTCACAGAATGACAGAGCTGTTAACCAATAAGAAAGGCGATGGCTCAGGCTGGTTGCTATTTAAGTTCCTTCCCTTGGGCTTCTCTCAGTCCCACTGCACTCACTGGTCCTTCAGCAACAGCCCGGCAGGACCAAGGAATCCCCTTTAAACTCTCTCACTCCCTGCTGCAGTGCTGACACACCGGGCTGGGGGGCCTGCTCCCTGCCACAGTTCGGGCACACCCGAGCCGCGGGGGTTCCCTCCCGCCACAGTGCGGACACACTCCCAGGGACCTGCTCAAGGTCACACCAGTAGTTTGAGGCAGAGCTGGGAATCTGTGTTTCTAACCACTGGGCCATCCTTCCTCACTAGTGAGGGGATCTCTTTGGACGGCCGTGTGTTCCAGCCACCCCCATCCTGGTCTCCAAGGATCCACTCAATTGGAAATCCAGGGGCCAGAGATCAGCTGTGTGGGGATTGCCTTCGCCTCTGGCATACAGAACTCTGCTCCCCGGAGCTCTTGGTGCCAAGGGGGAGGGAGAAGACAGGCGAGAGATAAAAGACTGCCCGGGACTTTGAGCCCAGGGCCAGGCTTTATGTCTGAAGGAATCTCTGGACTGTGCCCTCGCAGCAAGAGTCTGAGGAATCCTGAATTAATGAGCTCCAGGGAGAAAGCCCGAGTTCCCCCGCCCCTCACCAGCCTGTCCCCGCCCCTCGCCAAGGCAGCGCCAGGCTGGGGGCAGGGCAGGACTGTTCCTCTCACAGGCCCCGTCCCCTCCTGGTTCCCAAGGACTGGAGGAAGGGGAAGGCTCTGAGAGCTCAGGAGAAGCTGCTGAGCTCAGCTTGGCCATGCTCCTCTGAGGAGCTAAGTCAGGTCCCATTTAGTCTGAGCCCCCCGAGCCCAGGGTGGAGGTGGGGGGATAGTTCCGGTTCTGACCCATCTCCGCCAGCCATAGCAGTCTGCGTGTGCATGGGGGTGAACAGTGGCACGGGCAGTGCTTTTAAGGGGAGGGCGGATGCTCTACCTTCCATGGCTCACCCCGCTGCAGGCTGGAGTGTTTCTCCTGAGGTCTCTGTGTGGCCATTGGAGCAGTTAACATCCTCAGCTCTTCATGTAACGACCCCTCGCCCTACTGTGAGCTGGGAATGAACGTAGGTCCAAACGCACAGGCCTCTGCCACTCAAGTTGAAGGAGAAACTCCACTAGGAGGTAGCAGTAGTAGGCTGTTACCCTGTATGTTCACCAACCACTAGAGGGGGACACTGCTCATTCAGCCAAGCTCCTATACCCACGTGGTCCCCTGGGGTGTTCTGGCACTTGGATCCCTAATGACCACTGGGAGGAAGGGCCCAGGTCATGCTGCCATGAGGGCTAAAGTCCCACCTCGAGGGTGGAAGTGTGGGTGCTAGGAATGCTCCCCAGACTCAGCAGGAGGTGGTCTTTGAAGTATTGTTTTAAATGGGAGGTGTACCCTGAGCGAAGAACAAGAAGTCCAGATTCCTGGGTCTCCTTCCCTGTTCTGCTTGGCCATGTGGCCTTGGCCAGGTGTCTGCCCTGCCTGGTGCCTCAGTTTCCCCATCTGTAACATGGACATAGTGACACTGGCCTGTGCCCTGTGGAGGCTGTGGAGATGCAGGAGTCAATGAGCATCTGTAGAAAGCTGCCTGTTGGTTTACTCCTAGCCTAGATCGTCACATGGATGCTCAGACAGGCAGAGGGGCAAGAGGGCATGGCCCCCCAGCTCTCCAGTCACTGCTCTCCACTGTGTCTGCCAGGGGTTTTAGACTGACTGCCTGAGAGCCGCCATTGATCTGCCCCCGGTGCTCTTTCTTTGCAGAACTCCAAGACGGTACAGGGTCTGACCGGCCTCCGTAACCTTGGAAATACGGTGAGTCCCTTCCCCGCAGCATCTCTCTGCTGGGTTCCCTCCCAGGGCAAGGGTCCCCTCCCAGGGCAAGGGTCCCCTCACGCCATACCCCATCCCCACACGCTCGCTGGGGTCACCCTGGAGACATGGCCCCCGATGTGGCTGTTGCACCGCTAGGGAGCCCTGACCGCTGGACTGGTTTGTCAGGCTCCTGCACCCAGTCCCTGTCCCCCACCCACACCAAGCCACTGCCGCCCTTCCCCGATGTGCATTACCCAAGGGGCTGGCGCCCAGCCCCACCCACCACCCTGACTCATGCCCCTGATCCGCAGAGGGCCTTCTCAGTTCCTGCTCAGGAAAGACTGTGCTAATGCTAGGAACTCCCTTCCTGGCTCTGCCAGCGGTTCCCCAGCCCGCCCCACCCACCGCACAGCTCTTCTGTAACCGCTTCCGACGGCAGCAGCATCGCCGAGCAGCTTCCCCCAGCGCTGGGCCAGCCCCTCACTTCCGCATCACACACCCATAGAAAGAGGAACCCCAAGCGACAGCAGGCAGTCCCCCACCCACGAGCTGAGAGCCTGGAGTTCCCCAGTACCTACCCCCAGGGATCCCTAGCACCCGCCCCAATGGACTAACAGCCCCAAGCGGCTGAGCACCCCAGTGCCTGCTCTCAGGGCTTTCCCTTCTCCTCGCTGGGGAGGCGTTAACCCCAGGGGAAAGGGCCTGTTTGGAAACTTCCTTCCCCTGTAGCTCATCAGCAGGTGCCAGGAGCAGCATCATTAATTTGGGCTGGGGCCAATAGTAAAGCCGCCCCACGCTGCTTGCCCAGCTGTGGCACTGGGTGTGCCTGGCTCTCAGCCCCATTTAATTGGCTTTAGAGGTGGTGACGGGGCCCCACCTGCGTGAAAGGGCCCTGCCCCATCCCCCAGCCTCAGCATTCAGTCATGTTTTTCTTACAGAGAGAGAGCTCGCTGTAAGTTCTCCGCTGTACAAGTAGCACTCACCACGGGCCGATGGGCACCCTGACTTCCCACATCCTACCCCTGAGTCGGGCCGGGGGTCTGTCGCTTGCCTATCTGATGCTCTTCAGTACCAGGGCAGCAGGGCCCTCTGCTGAGACTGCCAACAGGTGCAGGAAGGTGTTGGCAGGTGGACACCCTCCATTCAGGGGGAACTCACCCCACCAATCCCAGACAACCTAGCCACTATCCGATGGGAGCAGCTTTCTGTCCCCGCTGGCCCAGTTTGGATTGGAGCCGGCCACTGAGTGATGCTGAGATGCCCTGCACATAGAAACCATGGACATGTAGAATTGGAAGGGACCTTGATAGGTCATCCAGTCCATTCCCCTGTGCTGAGGCAGAACTAAGTATTATCATCCCTCACAGGTGTATGTAACCTGCTCTTCATAACCTCCCTAGGTAATTTGTTCCAGTGCTTAACCGCCCTTAAATCTCCCTTGCTGCAATTTAAGCCCATTGCTTCTTGTCCTGTCCTTAATGAGTAAGGAGAACAAGTCATTACCCTCCTCTTTATAACAATTTTTTATGTACTTATCTCTCCCCTCAGTCTTCTCTTCTCCAGACTAAACAAACTCAATTTTTTTCAATCTTTCCTGGTAGGTCAACTTTTCTAGACATTTAATCATTTTTGTTGCTCTCCTCTGGACTTTCTCCAATTTTGTCTGCACCTTTCCTGAAATGTGGTACCTAGAATTGGACACAGTACTCCAGCTGAGGCCTTAACAGTGCTGAGTGGAGCGGAAGAATTATTTCCCTGTGTCTTGTTTACAAACTCTCCTACTAATAGATCCCAGAATTATGTTTGCTTGTCTTTGCAACAGTGTTACACCATTCACTCATATTTAGTTTGGGATCCACAATAATCCCTAGTTCCTTTTCTGCAGTACTCCTTTCCAGGCTGTATTTGTGCTATTGATTATTCCTTCCTAAATGTAGTACTTTGCATTTGTCTTTATTGAATTTCATCCTATTTATTTCAGACCATTTCTCCAGTTTGTCCAGATCATTTTGAATTTGAATCCTGTCCTCCAAAGGGCTTGCAACCCCTCCCAACATAGTATCAACTGCAGACTTTATAAGTGTACTCTCTATGCCATTTTCCAAATCATTTATGAAGATATTGTTTAGAACTGGACCCCGCACTGAGCCCTGCTCAATATGCCCTTCTAGCTTGACTATGACCCACTGATAACTAGTCTGAGTATTGTTATCCAACTGTTGTGCACCTACCTTATAGCAGGTTCATCTGGGCTCTATTTCCTTAGTTTGTTTATAAGAAGCTCATGTGAGACAGTATCAAAAGCCTTACGGAAGTCAAGATTTATCACACATCCTGTTTCCCCACATCCACAATGCTTGTTACCCTGTCAAAGGATAGTAGTTGATTGACATGATTTGTTCTTAACAAATTTATGTTGACCATTACCTTCTCTTCGAGGTAATCAAAGAATCAATTTGTACCTATTTGCTCCGTTATCTTTACAAGTACACCTCTAACCCAATATAACAAATTTGGATAGAATGTGGTAAAGCAGTGGTCTGGGGGTGGGGAACAGGGCTGTGCCATGCACTGTGGCAGATCAAAGCAAGTTTGATATAATGAGATTTCACCTATAATGCAGTAAAATTTTTTGGCTCCTGAGGACAGCGTTATATCGGGGTAGAGGTATACCGAATTTAAGATGAGTGGTCTCTAATTCCCTGAGTTGTCCTCCCCCCACCCCTTTTTTTCAAATAGGTACTACATTGATTATCTTCCAGTCTTCTGGGATCTTTCCTGTCCTCCATGAGATCTCAAAGATAATTGCTAATGGCTCAGATATCACTTCAAGTATTCTAGGATGTATTTCATTAGGATTGCCTACCTGCCCCCAAAAAAACCCCCACACACCAACTTGTTTAAGTACTTCTTAACTAGTTCTTACCCTATTTTAGCCTCAGATCCTACTGCATGTACAGTGATGTTCACTATGTTAGTTGGTCTCTCTAACCACTTTGATGAAAAACTGAAACAAAAGGGCATTTAACATTTCGGCCATGGCTGTGTTTACTGTTATTGCCTTTCCCTCCTTGCTGAGTAATGGGCCTACCCATTCCTTGGTCTTCCTCATGCTTGTAATGCAGTGGGTTTCAACCACAGATCCCTAAAAGGATTTGAAAGGAGGTGCAGACCCCTTTGGAAATCTTCGTGTAAAGCCACTGCTGTAGTGAATTTGTAATATGTTTTCTTGTTACCTTCTATGTCCCTAGCTAGTTTAATCTCCATTTGTGTCTTGGTTTTCTAATTGTCCCTACTGCTTTGTGTTTTTATATTCCTCCTTCATAATTTGACCTAGTTTGCACTTTCTGGATGATGCTTTTTTGAGTTTGTCAGAAGATCTCCTGGTTAAGCCAGGGTGGTCTCTTGCTATACTTCCTATGCATGGGGATAGGCTGCGCTTGTGCCCTTAATAATGTCTCTTTAATAAACTGCCAACTCTGCTAAACTCTTTCCCCTTAGACTTTCTTCCCATGGGATCTTACCCACCAATTCTCCAAGTTTGGTGAAATCTGCCTTCTTGAAGTCAATTGTCTTTATTCTGCTGTTTTTACTCCTACCATTCCTTAGAACAGGGGTGGGTAAACTACAGCCCGTGAGCTGGATCCAGCCCACAGGATTGCCACCTCCGTGGTGCCACGGAGGCAGTTCTGCTCCCAGAAGCGGTCCACACCATGTCCCTGCAGCCCCTGGGGGAGCAGGGGCAGAGAGATCTGTGCGCTGCCCTTGCCTGTAGGTACCTTCCCCAGAAGCTCCCATTGGCTGGGAATGGGAAACTGCAGCCCATGGGAGAGGTACCCACATGCAAGGGCAGCGGACTGAGTCCTCTGCCTCTCCCGCCCCATCCCCCCCAGGGACATGGTGCCAGCTGCTTCCTGGAGCAGCGTGGGGTCAGGGAGCCTGCCTTAGCCTCACTGAGTGCTGCTGCCACCCCAGAGCTGCTCCAGGTAAGCGGTGCCAGGCCAGAGCCCAAAACCCTCCTGCACCCCAACCCCCTGAGCCCCCTTATTATGCAGACAAAACTACAAAGGATTGTTTCAGGGGGCAAGACAAAAATGCCATATTTATTATGACCAATAACTAATACCCAATACCCACCTACATCCCTATCAGACATTCTGCAGCTGCTGTATAGTTACCAGTCCTGAAAATAGGTTGAGTCCGTGGCTTGATTTTGCAGCTTGGGTTCGTAGCTTGTGGCGGCTCACTGGCCAGGAAAGCCAGGCACAGGGAAAGGTTGGGTCTGCCCTCCCATGTTGGCAGCAGAAAGTTCCCCTCCAAAGTCTTCCATCTCACCCATCCTTTTTGTAGGGTTTAGTTTGAATCCAGAGTCTATAGGTCTTGCTGTGTCACACTGCTTCTGGGTTCGGTGTGTTTGATCACCCATCAATTGGGGATGGGACTGTCAGCCTCGGACCTGGCTTTGATCTTCCTTCTGTGGTACCTGTGTTCTTTTCTTTTTAGGGTGGACTCTTACTTTGTTAGGGCTGTTGTCTGCATCTTCAGCCGTTGGTGTTTGAACTCTATTTCATCAGGACAGGCTGGCATTGGAGGTTGAATCCATTACCTATACATAGCTCATTCACACATCAAACTAGATGAATAAGATTACAGCAGGGTTTTGCAAAAATGAAGGTTGCAGCAAGCCCTTACAAAATGGAGTAAGTGTTTTAAAATGGGGTTTGAATTACAATATGGCAAACAGCAAACAGACGTTACAATGTAGGCAAGTGTAGTGAATGGGAAACAAGGAGCAGAAGTTACAATACTGAAACAGTGCAAGTCTCAGTGATTTAAGCAGGAATTGGATTGACAGTGAAACTTACAAGGGCAACTGGCTGAACAGCTATGGCTCTTAACAAGCATCTTAATTGTCAATTAGCCAGTTATTGGGGTAACTGGTTTTATGAATGAATGTTTTCATAAAACTTTACTTATGAAGTTACATTAATAAAGTGAACAATTAAAAAACATTTCATTCATCAGTTCTACATTGTCCCCCTTTTGACCCTTCAATCCAAGGGTCTTGAATGGGTCACACTTTATGTAATTGTTTTAAGGCTATATATTGTGGAACAATGTGAGCCTGTGGTTTCAATTTAGAATGCATCTGTTTTATCCAGCAGCACATGCAGAGCATTAGAACCAACATAACAGTTGGGATTACTAATAATGACAATGATGGGATGAAAAATTATATTTAGAACCGCTGACCAGGTGGGCTGCTCCTACAACACTCTGCCCCTTGATCTATTACAGTAGTTATTGTAGGGCACAGGTGATTTGTTGCAGACAAACTAAACAGTTAACCAGGTGACTAAAACCATTACAATTAACTAAACACCAGATATAACAAACAAATGCAAACAATCAATTGTGAGTACAATAAAACCATCACTATTACAATAATTGGATACATTGACAAACAAAATGAGGCCCAAGTTTGATGCTGCAATAGTCATCAAATAAGAAGTCACTGAGGTCAGGACTTCCTTAAGCAAACACAACAAAAAAGATTTTGTAAGAGTACCACAGATGTCATGCAACGTTAAGTTGATGTGTACTTTAACATTCAGTTGCTAAAATGTTGCAGAATCTCCTATTCTTAACAGTTGTTCTCAAGAGGTCTCTGGGGACCTGAAAGATGGGGCCCTACAATCACAGGCCAAGGTCTTACAGATTATGGGGGCCCATGAACTACCCTTCAGGGCTTGGGGAAGTAGAACCAGAGTGCATAGAGGAAAGTGTGGAACAATACAAAAGTATCAGTAACAAAACCAACAAAAATGATTAGAGAACCTAACAAAAAATAAACCTGATGCATTGGGGACCAAAGTCTTTTGCATAGAGGTGGATGGGATTGATAATTTGGTTGGAGATGGGGGAAACAGAGGAAAAAGCATTTACCCTGTTTAGTGTAGTATTTTCCTGTTTATCTGGACCCAGTGTTAGCACAGGACACCCACCAGGGACAGACACAGAACATGCAACACAGACTTTGTCACAACACTATAACCATGGTATTTTATAACTCTTCAGCTGGTACCAGCTCTCCTGATGTTCTGGTTCAGAGCCTGAAAGATAGACGCTTAGAAACAAATTAGCACAGTGTTCCCACCATGGCAGACCCTGCTCAGTCTCTGCCACAGTATCCACTATTTAGGGCTGCACAAATGTTTATTAAATTGTGCATTTCTTGTGGGTTAAATTATTCCTTTTCCCCACTAAAAGTAACTTAACACTTCATCTAGAACAAAAATTGTTTTAAAATCCCCAGCCACTTTGCCATGGGTTGGAGGTCTGAGGCAGAAGCAGGCACTGTTGTAATGGCATTTTGGCCCTGGGAGAAGGAATTTACCCAAATATCCCCTTCCCAATATCCAGAGGGGTCCCAAAAGTCCGCCTGTTCTGGGGTCTCCAGTGTCCCTTCTCCTGATGTTACTGCTGCAATTTGTTTATTGGCAAATATTTCTTTCCATTTTTTTCCCCCTTTTTCTTTTGTATGCTGCTGTAAGATTTGAGTTCTGTTTTAACTCTGTACACCGCATCCTTAAGGGCATCTAACTGGGTTTGGGTACTGTACTAATGGACAGACATTTTCATTTTTCTGCTTTTGCAGCAGAGGCTTGTAGATCTTGGTGCAGTTTTGTTTTCATTTTTACATGTAGCCAATTGAAGGAATACCTCATTACAGGTTATCCATAGAAGCTAAACTGCAGCTGCTTCCCTTTTTTTCCCTTTTCCATTGGAGTGGGGGGTTTAGTTTACACTTGGTCAGACCAAGGGCTGTGTCCGAATTTTTGCAAGAGGTGTTTAAAAGGTGTGGGGGGTTTTGTACAAGAGGCAATATTGCCTGTTTTTTTTTTTGTTTTTTTTTAAGGATCTCTTTAGATGGTGTTTTCTTAAACATTTTTCAACAATTGTGAGCAACCACCAACCACAACACAAAACCAAATTGATAAATATCAATCACTATAACCCCTAATTCCTAAAAGAGCAATTTATAACTCCTGGACGAGCAATTTAGACTATCCAAACCTAAACTCCTATTTCCTTCAGAGTTTGTGGTTAATTGAAAGTTTACAATCTTTTGCCTGTAGTGCCAGGCTTACTAAAGCTGGCACTTTATTAATAAAGTGAACAATTAAACAATTTCATTCATCAGTTCTACACCCTGCCTGCACCCCAACCCCCTGCTGCACCCCCTTCACCCCAGCTCCCTGCCACATCCCTCCTGAGCCCCCTCCTGCACTCTGCACCCCCAACCCCCTGGCCTGAGCCCCCCTGCCACACCCCAACCCTCTACCCTGAGCCCCATCCTACACCCCTCCATGCACCACTGCCCTGAGCCCCCTCCTGCACTGTGCACCCCACCCCCTTCCCTGAACCCCCTTGTACACCCCACACACCCCCATCCCAATCCCTTGCCCTGAGCCCCTTCCTGCACACTGCACCCCCTCCCTCACCCCAACCCCCTGCCCCAGCCCTACATTCATGGTCCTGCAAGCAATTTCCCCACCCATATGTCACCCTCAGGCCAAAAAGTTTGCCCACCCCTGCCTTAGAATCATGAACTATCATTTCATGCTCACTTTCACCCAAGCTGCCTTCCACTTGGAAATTCTCAGCTGGCTCCTCCCTGTTAGACAAAATCAAATCACTTTCTGCAATAAAAAGTTAACTCCAATGCATTCCAAGAACCTGGTGCATAATCTGTGCCCTGCTGTTTCATTTTCCCAGCAGGTGTCTGGGTAGTTGAAGTCCCCCATCACCACCAACTCCTGTGCTTTGGATGATTGTTAGTTTCTTTTAGAAAGGCCTCATGTACCTATTCTTCCTTGTTAGGTGGTCTATAATAGACCCCAGTCATGACATCACCCTTGTTTTTTACCCCTTTTATCCTTACCCAGAGACAGGTCTGCCTCCCACTTCTATCTCAACCTCAGGCAAATGTAGATATCTTTGCTACACAAGGCAAAACCACCTCCCTTTTTCCCCTGCCGGTCATTCCTTCACAAGCTGTACCCTTCTATACCAATATTCCAGTCATGAATTTTCCACCCTAGTTCATGACACCTATTCTATCATAGATGTTATAATTCATTAGCATTTCTAGTTCTTCCAGTTTATTCTCCTTGCTTTCCTTATCATACAGACAGCTAAGAGGTTCATTTGATTTCCCCTCTATAGTCCCTCTCATCTTTTGTCCCTGCTGTGATTGCCCATGTTCTTCCCCAATTCTGACCCTTCACCCCAGTCTCCGTGTTTTGGACTTGCCTGGGGGCTTTTGTCTCCTGTCCCCCTCACTAGGTTGAGGGTCTGGATCCAAAAATACTACTCCCCTTCTTTGTAAAATGGACCCCATCTCTACTCAGCAGTCCTTCTCAGAACAGCATTGTAACAGATTGAGTACTCACCAGCATAGCACCTCCTGCTGGTTACCTCAGGAATCGCCTTTTCAGCCCTGGAACACCTCCTGCTGGCCAGTGTCCCTCCTGCCTCAGGCCCCCACCATGTCCCTCCTGGACCCTGATGCCCCTTTCCCTTGGGGTGCTGCCCACAGCAGTGCCCCTACTCTCTGGGTCTCCCCTCCCAAGGGAACCCCAATCCCCTATACTCACCTTGCCTCAGTGTCTACTACCAGTCATCATCTAGTCCCTTCTCACCAGAGGCAAACTGCTGTCTGTGATGGCCACTCATCATTGGCAAGGCAGTTGGACCTGCTGCCTTTCCCTGCAGCCCCAGTTCCTTCCTAGGCCTTCCTGTCAGACCTCAGCCTGGGAGGTCACCAGGCCTGAGCTCCCCAGCTCAACCTGCTCTGTCTAAGGTACCCTTTGATCTTTCAGGTAGCTAGGTCCAACACTCTCTAGAGCTACAGAAGGACTGACTGCTGTCTAGCCCTGCAGCTCTTTTATAGGGCACAGCCTAGCCCTGATTGGCTGCCTCCCAGCCTTTTCTTATTGATTCTCAGCCCTCCCCAATGGCTGGCTTTTAACCCCTTCTAAACCGGAGCGGGGTGACTGCCCTGCTACAAGCATCCTATGGTAGAGGAAGCTGAAGCCTTCCTGGTGACACTATGACTGTGCAGCCGTGCATTCACCTCCAGGACATGTCTATCTGTGCCCGGGCCCCTACCCTTGACTGGAAGGATTGATGAGAACACTGCCTGCACCCCCAGCTCCTTCACCCTCACTGCTAGAGCCCTGTGGTCACTGCTGATCTGCTCGGGGTCATGGCTTCTCCTCCTCCACCACCTTTGGGGGAGATTCCTCAACCCTCGTTACCAGGGTAGCATATTGGTTTTTGATCTCTATGGACAGTGGGTTGGGAGCAGGGGTGGAACACTGCCAGAACTAGCTAGCAGCCAGCTGTCCCGCTGTTCCGGAGCTGTTTCCTCCTCCCTCCGCGGTGCTATTGCAGTTCCCTGCAGCTGGATTGCTTCCTCCGCCTGGGGGGGTCTCCATGTGCACGTTTTCAGTGAATTCTTCCTGTTTCACCGATGCTTCTCAGCCTTGCCACCTCCTCCAGTAGCTCTCCCATCTGCTTCCTGAGAGATTTTACCAAGGGACACCTCTCACACAGGATGGTCCCCCCCAGCTTTCTATGACTGGGAAATGCAGGCCACAGTCTCTGCAGATCCACACCAGGGCCTAGGTAGAAGCGTCCTTGGTCGGGTTCTCTGTCTGGACGCAGGTGAGAGGGAGGTGCCAGGAGCAGTGTTGGTATTAGCCACAAGGCCTTTCCAGACCGTGCTGATTTTATTCTTTCTCCCTCCAACAAACTCCCTCCCAAACTCCCCGGTTTGCATGGCACAGACTGCCTGGGTTCTCAGCCTGGGGGCTGCAGGCAGGTCTGGCAGAGTTACAACCCCACTCTTTGAGGGGGGATCCCCAGATGTTTCTGTTCTAATGGGCATTCTCCCCCATCTGAAGAAGCCTGAGATCCCCTGCTCTAGAGACACAGATTAGATGAGATGATCCTTCTCTCCAGTGCCCTCCAGTGATGTGGCCTGAAACACCAGATTGAGGTGGGCTTTCCCAGCACCCCTGGCACCAGGGCCCCTTTCCCAGGGATCTCACCCACAGCTGGAATTGTCCTGTCTCCTGTTGCCATGGTTTCTCTTCTGCCTCCCCCGCAGTGTTTCATGAACTCGATCCTGCAGTGTCTGAGCAACACGAAGGAGCTCCGGGACTACTGCTTGCAGAACCAGTACGTGCGGGACCTCAACAGCAACAGTCGTATGCACACCGCACTAATGGCAGGTAAGGGGAGCCAGATGCCTGCAGCGGGGCTGGGAGATCCCAGTGCTCCACCTGGCCCATCCCTTTGGCAGATTGTGGGCTGAGCCGGGGCCCACAGCTTGGCCTTTCAATACAGCTCCCCTCCGGCGAGTGACCCTGTCTAAACGGGGCTCCCAGCGTCTTGGCCCTCTGGCTCCGTGTCAAGAAGATTTTCCTGCAAAACTCTCACTAGGATGCGAGAGTCATGCTGGCTCTTTTCTTCTCACATCTCCTGCCAGCCCCTGCCCTCGGTGACCCCTTTGCCTCACCATCACTAGTCTACCTGCCCGAACCCATTTGGAGACACTAAGGGGTAAACCCATCAACTAGAAAAAATTGGTTGCTACCACATGTTAGTCACATATCTGATGGTCATCAGCAGGATGTTTGTAGATGCTGGAAGTGGTGTTATTTTTCTGTATCACATGATCTTTAAAGGTTCCTAGGCATCCAATGTGGAAAAATCACAAAAATGGCCATAACGCAAAGAAACAGGCTAATTTTGTCCAAAATTGTCAGAAAACTTCTATGCACTTAAAATAGCAGTGTTTTGGAAAGTATGGGACATATTTAGTCCCAGGTGATATATTTTACACATTTCCCTGTACTTGTTTGCCTGAAGTTAAAGCAAAAGGCTGTAGTCACGTGACAGTATGAGTTTGTTTGTACCATGTAATACGTCAAAATATTTGTCATTATCTGTAGAATGGACTGATTGGGGAAACCGTTTTCTGTGTGCTATTTTTATAAGTTACACAGATAACAAAACCTCTAATCTCTCAATATAAAACACAGTTTTCATGTTGTCTGCTCAACTGGAGACATACCTCTAAAACACACAGATACAACTATAGTTATCTTCTTACTATCACTGAATACAATGACAATCCATGTGAATGCCTTATAGAACAGTAATGACTCTTAGCAGAAGGGTTGTGGGATGTCTTGTCTGACTATATTGTGTGATTAACAAAGTGTAGCCATGTGCTCTCAATGTAACCCCTACTGCTAACGAATGGCTAGCTAATGCAGCACCCCTTCGAGCTATATTTACTCACAAACATAGTCTCAATAGTATGCAGATAGTTGAAATATTTCTGCTCCCCCGCCCCGAGAGTGTCTGTTAGATAATCTGCTGCTACACTCGTCCCTGTCACAGCTGCATGCATGGGAACGCAGCAAATCTTCTCTGCGGTGGTCGCATCTCCTCATTCCACAGGCGCTCTCCCAGCTACACTACACAAAGGGAAGGGTGGCTTCTGGAGCAGGCAGCAGCGTCACCATGGTAGGGATGAGCTGTCCTATGCAGTCTGTCATCCATCCAGGGGTAACAGGGGACACTTGAAGATACCGAACTTGTTTCATGATTCCATGTGAGCTGATAATTTGCAAGTTTCAGGTGCTGCCTGAAGGAGGCCACTGTTGGTGGTAGTTTCTCACTTGTTTTGTTCTTCTTAGCAAACAACCCATAGCCCACATTATCCAGAGATGCTTGCTTGTACTACAGCACAGTGAAGATACCCGTGAGACACCAGGTGCCGCCTCTAAAAAATTTGTATGACATACCTCTCAACTGAAAGGTCAAAGTGCCTGGCGAGGAGTTAGCATGGGTCCCTCTGTGGTCCAGTGGTTTGTATGCTTTCTTGTAGAACGTGGCAGGTGTGGGTTCAAATCCCCTTTATGCTCCCTGAGAAGGGATTTGAAGTTTATGGCCTACCTCTCAAGCGAATGGCCTAAGTGCCTGGCTAGGAGGTAGTGGGCTGTGGGGTCTCCCTCAGTGCTTTCTGTTGAAGGTAGGACACATTCAGTAAATATTACATGAGAATTGGGCCAGGCGCTGTGTGTGATTCCTGCTGTAGTCCTGTGGTCTGGGTACTTACCCAAGCAGCGAAGAGGTGCTGGTTCAAATCCTTCCCTGGGATGGGATGGGTGTCTCAATCTCTTACTGCTCAAACCTTCCACTTTAACTATATATTAACCGGAGCAAGGTAAGCTCTCATGTCCCTCTATGGTATGGGGGTTAGGGTGCTCGCTTAGATTGCGAGTGACCCTGGTTCAACTCCCTGCTCTGTGGGACAGGAGGGCCTGTGGGGTGTGAGAGGAGACCCCCTCCTAGCTCAGCAAGAGGCCTGTCACAGGGCCTCTTGCTCTTTTAATTAAAGGGGCTTTGCTGCTGAGCAGTAAAACCCCCTCTCTCTCTTGTCCACCATGATCAGGATACACGCCCAGGTTGTGGCAGACCCCAGGGCACTCCCCTGCTCTTTTGAGGGGTGTGAACTGGGGGCCGCCACCTCCTGGGGAGAGTCACTGGTGAGCGATCCCTGTCCGAATCCCCTCTCCGGCCCAAGAAGACAATGGCCTCTTGAGAAAGAGAGGGGGTTCGGACAAGGATGGCCCACCCTAAAGGACGGTCGCCTAGGAGGCAGGAAATCCCTGTGCAAATCCCTGCCGAACAAGCAGCTGGGGGATTTGAACCAGGATCTCCCACAACCCAGGCGAGTATCCTAACCACTGGACAAGAGAGTGAGGGTTGCCGTGAGGCCGGCCCAGAGCACATTTAACTAAAGTGGAACAGCTTCAACAGGCAAGAAGGAAGCAGGCCATTCCCTCACCATTAGGGAAAGGTCAGGGGACATGCCCCAGGCGAGATTCAAACCCACATTTCTGGCACCCCAGGCACATAGCATGACCATCAGCCTACAGAGGGCACGATAGCAGAGTGAGGCCCAAATACCATTTAATTAAAGTGAAACAGCTTGGACAGGCAAGAAGATAGGCACCCCTGCTGCTACCCCGGAAAGATGAGCACGCAAGTGCCAGGAGAGATTTGAACTCACACCTCCCCGCACCCCAAGCACGTAGTCTAACCATCAGCCTATAGAGGGAAGCATGGCAGCCTCTGCTCGAGCAACCCTTTAATTAAAGTGGAACAGCTTCCACAAGCAAGAGGGTAGCTGCTCCCCCAGGACAGTACCTGAAAAAGCAGGGAACACTCACCAGGCCTGCCTTATGGCCCCACCTCAAGGCCTTTTTAGCATTAGCAGGGGGAATTGAACTCACAGCACACACATCCTACACACACAGCCCAACCACTGGACCAGGGAAGGAATAATGCTTATGTCTTTGCCCAAACTATAGTTAATTAACGTGGAACACCTTCTACGGGCAAAAAGCAAGGGGGCCTATCCACCCTAGAACCGCTGCTGAGGCCCTTGCAACAGGCAAAGAGAGGATTTGAACCCACAGCGGCCACAAGCTAGCCCTGTACTCTACTCACTAGACTACACAGGAAGGTGCTTGGCTTTCTGACCCAAATAATACTTCATTAAAGTTGAACAGCTTCACGAGCAAGAAGAAGGGACCACGAGACCCCCATCGCTAGAGCCGCGGAACCACAGAACATAGACAGGATGTAGGAGAGCCCTCTTCAAACCCCCCCGCCCACCTGGGAGAAAGGGGATTTGAACGCGCCATCCTCACAGTCCCTCTGTGAAGCCTAACCACGGGATCAGAGAGGGAGCCACAGCGTTAATTGCGGCCAGGGGCCATTAATTAAAGTGTAACAGCTTCAACTGAGGGCGCTCCCATCACTGTAGCCCAGGGCCCAATGATTAGGGCACTCAGCCGGGTGGTAGGTGAGCCCTTTGCAAATCCCTCGCGTCCATCAGGCGGAGGGGAGAGTTAAGAACGGGAACGGGCAGATTGCATCAGACCAATGGCCCAGCTAGCCCACTGTCCTGTCTTCCCACAGCGGCCAACGCCGGCTGCTTCAAAGGCAACGCACAGAAGAGGCCAATTATCAAGCGATCCGTCCCGTCGGCCCCTCCCAGCAGCTGGCAGTCAGCGGGCTAAGGACGCCCCGAGCGCGGGGCTGCCTCTCTGACGGTCTTGGCTAACGGCTACTGATGGACCCGTTCACCACGCACTTTCTCATGCTTTTTTCAAACCCACTTACAGTTTTGGCCCGCCCCACGTCAATTGGCGACGGGTTCCACGGGCTGACTGTGCCTTGCGAGGCGACGTACTGCCTTTGGTTTGGGTTAAACCTGCCGCCTACTAATGCCAGCGGGTGACCCCTGGTTCTTGCGTTGCGTGAAGGGGTAAATAACACGTCCTGAGTCATGTTCTACAGCCAAGTCATGATTGTCTAGATCTCTATCAGAGCCAACCGTAACTGTCTCCTTTCCCAGCTGAACCTGAAGCAGCCCCCGACCCCCATCAAAGGCGAGGCCCCTAACCACGAGGTTAAAAGTTACACGGGCGGCCTCTGCCTCCTTCTCCCTGGGCTGTTTTGCGGGGCGTTCGACAGGTCCCTAACCATCTCACACGAAGTGGGTTAGGCACCTAAGTCACCTGAGGGGTTCCTGGCCGTGGCCGGCAAGCAGAGGTGGGGAGGGGAAGACGCTGGGTCAATTTCCTTCTCCCCGCCTGATGAGCAGGGAGTTGAGGAGGGCTCTGCATTCTCTCAAGCGTGAGCCCGATACTGAAGTAAAGGCCAGCCTGAGGAGGCTCGCTCGTTGTAGCTTGTCGAGGCTGTGCCACGTTCATTCCCTAGTAACTGGCCAGGCCTGCTCCATGAATCCCTCTCTAGTCCAGTGGCTTGGGTACTTACCCAGCATGTGGATGATGCAGGTTCAACTCCTTTCTCAGCTTGCTGAGAAGGGACTTGAAGAGCCATCTCCTGCCGCCAAGGTGAATGAACATGCAGCTGCTGGACTGAGAGGGGTTCTCATTGGGGCCTGGCAATGGCCACGTCCAATTTTTCTGCTGCAGTTGTTCCACTTTTGTTACATATTCATTGGGTTGTAAGGTTAGCAAGCAGCCCTGTGTGGTCTAGTGGTTGGGGTGCGTACCCAGCCTGTGGGAGGTTGGGGTTCAAATCCCCTTTATGCTGGCTGAGACGGGATTTGAACCTTGATCTCTTACCTGGCAAGTGAATGCTCTAAGTGCTGGGCTAGGAGGTATTCCAATGTGCTGGCTCCCTTAGTGTTTCCTATTGAAGGTGGGCCAATGTCATTAGGTAATTAAACACTCACTGGGCCCCACCACCCCCGTGAGTCCCTCTGTGGTCCAGTGGTTTAAATGCTTCCCTCCTAGACGGGGACAGGGGTGGGTTCAAATCCCCTTTATGCTCCCTGAGAAGGGATTTGAAGTTTATGGCCTACCTCTCAAGCGAATGGCCTAAGTCCCTGGCTAGGAGGTAGTGGGCTGTGGGGTCTCCCTCAGTGCTTTCTGTTGAAGGTAGGACACATTCAGTCAATATTACATGAGAATTGGGCCAGGCACTGTGTGTGATTCCCGCTGTAGTCCTGTGGTCTGGCTACTTACCCAAACAGCAAAGAGGTGCTGGTTCAAATCCTTCCCTGGGATGGGATGGGCGTCTCAATCTCTTACCACTCAAGCCTTCCACTTTAACTATATATTAACCGGAGCAAGGTAAGCTCACAAGTCCCTCTATGGTACGGGGGTTAGGGTGCTCGCTTGGATTGTGAGTGACCCTGGTTCAACTCCCTGCTCTGTGGGACAGGAGGGCCTCTGGGGTGTAAGAGGAGACCCCTCCTAGCTCAGCAAGAGGCCTGTCACAGGGCCTCTTGCTCTTTTAATTAAAGGGGCTTTGCTGCTGAGCAGTAAAACCCCCTCTCTCTCTTGTCCACCATGATCAGGATACACGCCCAGGTTGTGGCAGACCCCAGGGCACTCCCCTGCTCTTTTGAGGGGTGTGAACTGGGGGCCGCCACCTCCTGGGGAGAGTCACTGGTGAGCGATCCCTGTCCGAATCCCCTCTCCGGCCCAAGAAGACAATGGCCTCTTGAGAAAGAGAGGGGGTTCGGACAAGGATGGCCCACCCTAAAGGACGGTCGCCTAGGAGGCAGGAAATCCCTGTGCAAATCCCTGCCGAACAAGCAGCTGGGGGATTTGAACCAGGATCTCCCACAACCCAGGCGAGTATCCTAACCACTGGACAAGAGAGTGAGGGTTGCCGTGAGGCCGGCCCAGAGCACATTTAACTAAAGTGGAACAGCTTCAACAGGCAAGAAGGAAGCAGGCCATTCCCTCACCATTAGGGAAAGGTCAGGGGACATGCCCCCAAGCGAGATTCAAACGCACATTTCTGGCACTCCAGGCACATAGCATGACCATCAGCCTACACAGGGTACTATAGCAGAGTGAGGCCCAAATACCATTTAATTAAAGTGAAACAGCTTGGACAGGCAAGAAGATAGGCACCCCTGCTGCTACCCCGGAAAGATGAGCACGCAAGTGCCAGGAGAGATTTGAACTCACACCTCCCCGCACCCCAAGCACGCAGTCTAACCATCAGCCTACAGAGGGAAGCCTGGCAGCCTCTGCTCGAGCAACCCTTTAATTAAAGTGGAACAGCTTCCACAAGCGAGAGGGTAGCTGCTCTCCCAGGGCAGTACCTGAAAAAGCAGGGAACACACACCAGGCCTGCCTTATGGCCCCACCTCAAGGCCTTTTTAGCATTAGCAGGGGGAATTGAACCCACAGCACACACATCCTACACACACAGCCCAACCACTGGACCAGGGAAGGAATAATGCCTATGACTTTGCCCAAACTATAGTTAATTAACGTGGAACACCTTCTACGGGCAAAAAGCAAGGGGCCTGTCCACCCCAGAACTGCTGCTGAGGCCCTTGCAACAGGCAAAGAGAGGATTTGAACCCACAGCGGCCACAAGCTAGCCCTGTACTCTACTCACTAGACTACACAGGAAGGTGCTGGGCTTTCTGACCCAAATAATACTTCATTAAAGTTGAACAGCTTCACGAGCAAGAAGAAGGGACCACAAGACCACAATCGCTAGAGCCGCGGAACCACAGAACATAGACAGGATGTAGGAGAGCCCTCTTCAAACCCCCCCGCCCACCTGGGAGAAAGGGGATTTGAACGCGCCATCCTCACAGTCCCTCTGTGAAGCCTAACCACGGGATCAGAGAGGGAGCCACAGCGTTAATTGCGGCCAGGGGCCATTAATTAAAGTGTAACAGCTTCAACTGAGGGCGCTCCCATCACTGTAGCCCAGGGCCCAATGATTAGGGCACTCAGCCGGGTGGTAGGTGAGCCCTTTGCAAATCCCTCGCGTCCATCAGGCGGAGGGGAGAGTTAAGAACGGGAACGGGCAGATTGCATCAGACCAATGGCCCAGCTAGCCCACTGTCCTGTCTTCCCACAGCGGCCAACGCCGGCTGCTTCAAAGGCAACGCACAGAAGAGGCCAATTATCAAGCGATCCGTCCCGTCGGCCCCTCCCAGCAGCCGGCAGTCAGCGGGCTAAGGACGCCCCGAGCGCGGGGCTGCCTCTCTGACGGTCTTGGCTAACGGCTACTGATGGACCCGTTCACCACGCACTTTCTCATGCTTTTTTCAAACCCACTTACAGTTTTGGCCCGCCCCACGTCAATTGGCGACGGGTTCCACGGGCTGACTGTGCCTTGCGAGGCGACGTACTGCCTTTGGTTTGGGTTAAACCTGCCGCCTACTAATGCCAGCGGGTGACCCCTGGTTCTTGCGTTGCGTGAAGGGGTAAATAACACGTCCTGAGTCATGTTCTACAGCCAAGTCATGATTGTCTAGATCTCTATCAGAGCCAACCGTAACTGTCTCCTTTCCCAGCTGAACCTGAAGCAGCCCCCGAGCCCCATCACAGGCGAGGCCCCTAACCACGAGGTTAAAAGTTACACGCGAGGCCTCTGCCTCCTTCTCCCTGGGCTGTTTTGCGGGGCGTTCGACAGGTCCCTAACCATCTCACACGAGTGGGTTAGGCACCTAAGTCACCTGAGGGGTTCCTGGCCGTGGCCGGCAAGCAGAGGTGGGGAGGGGAAGACGCTGGGTCAATTTCCTTCTCCCCGCCTGATGAGCAGGGAGTTGAGGAGGGCTCTGCATTCTCTCAAGCGTGAGCCCGATACTGAAGTAAAGGCCAGCCTGAGGAGGCTCGCTCGTTGTAGCTTGTCGAGGCTGTGCCACGTTCATTCAGTAGTAACTGGCCAGGTCTGCTCCATGAATCCCTCTGTAGTCCAGTGGCTTGGGTACTTACCCAGCATGTGGATGATGCAGGTTCAACTCCTTTCTCAGCTTGCTGAGAAGGGACTTGAAGAGCCATCTCCTGCCGCCAAGGTGAATGAACATGCAGCTGCTGGACTGAGAGAGGTTCTCATTGGGGCCTGGCAATGGCCACGTCCAATTTTTCTGCTGCAGTTGTTCCACTTTTGTTACATATTCATTGGGTCGCAAGCTTAGCAAGCAGCCCTGTGTGGTCTAGTGGTTGGGGTGCGTACCCAGCCTGTGGGAGGTTGGGGTTCAAATCCCCTTTATGCTGGCTGAGACGGGATTTGAACCTTGATCTCTTACCTGGCAAGTGAATGCTCTAAGTGCTGGGCTAGGAGGTATTCCAATGTGCTAGCTCCCTTAGTGTTTCCTATTGAAGGTGGGCCAATGTCATTAGGTAATTAAACAGTCACTGGGCCCCACCACCCCCGTGAGTCCCTCTGTGGTCCAGTGGTTTAAATGCTTCCCTCCTAGACGGGGACAGGGGTGGGTTCAAATCCCCTTTATGCTCCCTGAGAAGGGATTTGAAGTTTATAGCCTACCTCTCAAGCGAATGGCCTAAGTCCCTGGCTAGGAGGTAGTGGGCTGTGGGGTCTCCCTCAGTGATTTCTGTTGAAGGTAGGACACATTCAGTAAATATTACATGAGAATTGGGCCAGGCGCTGTGTGTGATTCCCGCTGTAGTCCTGTGGTCTGGCTACTTACCCAAACAGCAAAGAGGTGCTGGTTCAAATCCTTCCCTGGGATGGGATGGGCGTCTCAATCTCTTACCACTCAAGCCTTCCACTTTAACTATATATTAACCGGAGCAAAGTAAGCTCACAAGTCCCTCTATGGTACGGGGGTTAGGGTGCTTGCTTGGATTGTGAGTGACCCTGGTTCAACTCCCTGCTCTGTGGGACAGGAGGGCCTCTGGGGTGTAAGAGGAGACCCCTCCTAGCTCAGCAAGAGGCCTGTCACAGGGCCTCTTGCTCTTTTAATTAAAGGGGCTTTGCTGCTGAGCAGTAAAACCCCCTCTCTCTCTTGTCCACCATGATCAGGATACACGCCCAGGTTGTGGCAGACCCCAGGGCACTCCCCTGCTCTTTTGAGGGGTGTGAACTGGGGGCCGCCACCTCCTGGGGAGAGTCACTGGTGAGCGATCCCTGTCCGAATCCCCTCTCCGGCCCAAGAAGACAATGGCCTCTTGAGAAAGAGAGGGGGTTCGGACAAGGATGGCCCACCCTAAAGGACGGTCGCCTAGGAGGCAGGAAATCCCTGTGCAAATCCCTGCCGAACAAGCAGCTGGGGGATTTGAACCAGGATCTCCCACAACCCAGGCGAGTATCCTAACCACTGGACAAGAGAGTGAGGGTTGCCGTGAGGCTGGCCCAGAGCACATTTAACTAAAGTGGAACAGCTTCAACAGGCAAGAAGGAAGCAGGCCATTCCCTCACCATTAGGGAAAGGTCAGGGGACATGCCCCCAAGCGAGATTCAAACCCACATTTCTGGCACCCCAGGCACATAGCATGACCATCAGCCTACAGAGGGCACGATAGCAGAGTGAGGCCCAAATACCATTTAATTAAAGTGAAACAGCTTGGACAGGCAAGAAGATAGGCACCCCTGCTGCTACCCCGGAAAGATGAGCACGCAAGTGCCAGGAGAGATTTGAACTCACACCTCCCCGCACCCCAAGCACGCAGTCTAACCATCAGCCTACAGAGGGAAGCCTGGCAACCTCTGCTCGAGCAACCCTTTAATTAAAGTGGAACAGCTTCCACAAGCGAGAGGGTAGCTGCTCTCCCAGGGCAGTACCTGAAAAAGCAGGGAACACACACCAGGCCTGCCTTATGGCCCCACCTCAAGGCCTTTTTAGCATTAGCAGGGGGAATTGAACCCACAGCACACACATCCTACACACACAGCCCAACCACTGGACCAGGGAAGGAATAATGCCTATGACTTTGCCCAAACTATAGTTAATTAACGTGGAACACCTTCTACGGGCAAAAAGCAAGGGGCCTGTCCACCCCAGAACTGCTGCTGAGGCCCTTGCAACAGGCAAAGAGAGGATTTGAACCCACAGCGGCCACAAGCTAGCCCTGTACTCTACTCACTAGACTACACAGGAAGGTGCTGGGCTTTCTGACCCAAATAATACTTCATTAAAGTTGAACAGCTTCACGAGCAAGAAGAAGGGACCACAAGACCACAATCGCTAGAGCCGCGGAACCACAGAACATAGACAGGATGTAGGAGAGCCCTCTTCAAACCCCCCCGCCCACCTGGGAGAAAGGGGATTTGAACGCGCCATCCTCACAGTCCCTCTGTGAAGCCTAACCACGGGATCAGAGAGGGAGCCACAGCGTTAATTGCGGCCAGGGGCCATTAATTAAAGTGTAACAGCTTCAACTGAGGGCGCTCCCATCACTGTAGCCCAGGGCCCAATGATTAGGGCACTCAGCCGGGTGGTAGGTGAGCCCTTTGCAAATCCCTCGCGTCCATCAGGCGGAGGGGAGAGTTAAGAACGGGAACGGGCAGATTGCATCAGACCAATGGCCCAGCTAGCCCACTGTCCTGTCTTCCCACAGCGGCCAACGCCGGCTGCTTCAAAGGCAACGCACAGAAGAGGCCAATTATCAAGCGATCCGTCCCGTCGGCCCCTCCCAGCAGCCGGCAGTCAGCGGGCTAAGGACGCCCCGAGCGCGGGGCTGCCTCTCTGACGGTCTTGGCTAACGGCTACTGATGGACCCGTTCACCACGCACTTTCTCATGCTTTTTTCAAACCCACTTACAGTTTTGGCCCGCCCCACGTCAATTGGCGACGGGTTCCACGGGCTGACTGTGCCTTGCGAGGCGACGTACTGCCTTTGGTTTGGGTTAAACCTGCCGCCTACTAATGCCAGCGGGTGACCCCTGGTTCTTGCGTTGCGTGAAGGGGTAAATAACACGTCCTGAGTCACGTTCTACAGCCAAGTCATGATTGTCTAAATCTCTATCAGAGCCAACCTTAACTGTCTCCTTTCCCAGCTGAACCTGAAGCAGCCCCCGACCCCCATCACAGGCGAGGCCCCTAACCACGAGGTTAAAAGTTACACGCGAGGCCTCTGCCTCCTTCTCCCTGGGCTGTTTTGCGGGGCGTTCGGCAGGTCCCTAACCATCTCACACGAGTGGGTTAGGCACCTAAGTCACCTGAGGGGTTCCTGGCCGTGGCCGGCAAGCAGAGGTGGGGAGGGGAAGACGCTGGGTCAATTTCCTTCTCCCCGCCTGATGAGCAGGGAGTTGAGGAGGGCTCTGCATTCTCTCAAGCGTGAGCCCCGATCCTGAAGTAAAGGCCAGCCTGAGGAGGCTCGCTCGTTGTAGCTTGTCGAGGCTGTGCCATGTTCATTCAGTAGTAACTGGCCAGGCCTGCTCCACGAATCCCTCTCTAGTCCAGTGGCTTGGGTACTTACCCAGCATGTGGATGATGCAGGTTCAACTCCTTCCTCAGCTTGCTGAGAAGGGACTTGAAGAGCCATCTCCTGCCGCCAAGGTGAATGAACATGCAGCTGCTGGACTGAGAGGGGTTCTCATTGGGGCCTGGCAATGGCCACGTCCAATTTTTCTGCTGCAGTTGTTCCACTTTTGTTACATATTCATTGGGTTGCAAGGTTAGCAAGCAGCCCTGTGTGGTCTAGTGGTTGGGGTGCGTACCCAGCCTGTGGGAGGTTGGGGTTCAAATCCCCTTTATGCTGGCTGAAACGGGATTTGAACCTTGATCTCTTACCTGGCAAGTGAATTCTCTAAGTGCTGGGCTAGGAGGTATTCCAATGTGCTGGCTCCCTCAGTGTTTCCTATTGAAGATGGGCCAATGTCATTAGGTAATTAAATAGTCACTGGGCCACACCACCACTGTGAGTCCCTCTGTGGTCCAGTGGTTTGGATGCTTTCCTCTAAAGACTGGCAGGTGTGGGTTCAAATCCCCTTTATGCTCCCTGAGAAGGGATTTGAAGTTGATGGCCTACCTCTCAACCGAATGGCCTAAGTCCCTGGCTAGGAGGTAGTGGGCTGTGGGGTCTCCCTCAGTCCTTTCTGTTGAAGGTAGGACACATTCAGTCAATATTACATGAGAATTGGGCCAGGCACAGTGTGTGATTCCCGCTGTAGTCCTGTGGTCTGGCTACTTACCCAAGCAGTAAAGCGGTGCTGGTTCAAATCCTTCCCTGGGATGGGATGGGCGTCTCAATCTCTTACTGCTCAAGCCTTCCACTTTAACTATATATTAACCGGAGCAAGGTAAGCTCACAAGTCCCTCTATGGTACAGGGGTTAGGGTGCTCGCTTGGATTGTGAGTGACCCTGGTTCAACTCCCCACTCTGTGGGACAGGAGGGCCTCTGGGGTGTGAGAGGAGACCCCTCCTAGCTGAGCAAGAGGCCTGTCACAGGGCCTCTTGCTCTTTTAATTAAAGGGGCTTTGCTGCTGAGCAGTAAAACCCCCTCTCTCTCTTGTCCACCATGATCAGGATACACGCCCAGGTTGTGGCAGACCCCAGGGCACTCCCCTGCTCTTTTGAGGGGTGTGAACTGGGGGCCGCCACCTCCTGGGGAGAGTCACTGGTGAGCGATCCCTGTCCGAATCCCCTCTCCGGCCCAAGAAGACAATGGCCTCTTGAGAAAGAGAGGGGGTTCGGACAAGGATGGCCCACCTTAAAGGACGGTCGCCTAGGAGGCAGGAAATCCCTGTGCAAATCCCTGCCGAACAAGCAGCTGGGGGATTTGAACCAGGATCTCCCACAACCCAGGCGAGTATCCTAACCACTGGACAAGAGAGTGAGGGTTGCTGTGAGGCTGGCCCAGAGCACATTTAACTAAAGTGGAACAGCTTCAACAGGCAAGAAGGAAGCAAGCCACCCCCTCGCTGTTACAGAAAAGTCAGGGGACATACACCAGGTGAGATTCAAACCCACATCTCCCACACCCCAGGGACATAGCATGACCATCAGCCTATGGCAGGTACTGTGCCAGTGTGAGGCCCAAATACCATTTAATTAAAGTGGAACAGCTTCCTCCGACAAGAGGGCAACCACCCCCCCAGCACAGTACTCAAAGCCCAGGGAACACCCACCAGGGCTGCATTTGCCACCTGTCCAAATCTCTTCTTAGCACAGGCACGGGGGGGTTTGCAGCAGGGTCTCCCACAGCCCAATGAGGATCCTCATTGTACTAAATGCTACACAGAAGGCCTGTGCCTCCTTCTCCCTCTGATCATGTTTGTTTTCTGGGGTCTTAGGTAGGTACATATCAATCTCACTCAAAATGGTTCATGCACCTAAGTCACCTTACTCCAGGAGGGGTTCCTGGCTACAGATTGCAAGTGTATCTAGGTCCCAAACTGCCTAAAAGGGTCAGGGCTTAGCACCACCTCTCTTCTCGGCATCTCCCAGTGGCTAGCTTAGGCAGTTCTGTGCCTGTCCTTATTGTTTTTATGTATCCCATTCTTTGGTACCTGTCTCTGCCCCTTCCTCCAAGACAGAGGCCAAGCACCTATCTCAGGCACTGGGAATCCCATTGTTGTTCGAATGATTTTCTGGGCATATAGAAGCCAGGGCAACGGTGAGATTGCCACATCTATACCCCTTTGTGGGTCTGGTCCACAGTGCTGAGACAGAGGGGAGCTGAGACAGGGTATACTTGGTCCATATTACAGGCAGACAGCACTGTGGCTGTAAGGGAGCTGAGAACAGGTATGCCATGGGCCTGTAGTCCTGAGAAGAGGGATTGCGGACAGTGGGCATGCTCTGGCATTCATACAACAGACATCACTAAGACCAACGGAGGTGAGAATGGGCATGCTTTGTGAATGCCGCAAGCCCTGAGATCTGGGTAGGCAATGCAGAATAGACACTGTGAGACCAGGTGCCAGCTTATGCCAAGGTCCCTAGGACTCACCTGAACACTGACAAATACCTGGCTGGAACCCATCTGATTCACCTGTGTGTTAATATTGTTAAAACAGGCATTAGAAGTGTAAGAATGTGCTTAGATTTTATAAAATGTTTGTAAATTGCTGCATGCATTAATCTCGTTTATAATAGCCGCACGCCCTGGTACAAGGTAATATGTAAGTGTTTGCATTGCAATCCTCGGTAACTGTAAATCACCAAAGAGGAGAAAGACATGAGGTAGTGTGAAATGCTGGTGTGCAGAAGGTGTTATGTCCTGCCCAACAGAGAAGGCCCATCAACGGCAGATGAAATACTGTGGAACCTTAAAGGGGACAAAAGACCTCTTTGATTTCTCTTCTCTCTCCAGCTTAGCTGCTGTCGTCAGCCAGCTCTTTTTCCCATGCCACTGAAAGCTGAAGTAGAGTCACATCCACTGACAGCATGAATGTTTGGCAACATAAGACACGTGTCCATTCCCAGCTCCAAAGCCTCTCTGCGCATGGGAATGAATCTCTTCTTTGGGCCAACACCAGTTTTGAAATTGCTCTATTCTTGGGGTAGATGAATTCTATCTCTTGGACACACAGATGCACCGTCTGAGTTCAAGCTCCACGTTAGCACTCTGTTTACTCCGAGTGTTTGCTTTGCTTGAGCAACATGCAAGAACATGCATGAATCTGCTTCCTCGTGATCTACCCCGAGGTCTGTCATTGCAGGATGGTTGCCTGTCAATGCTCGTGCGATGTCGTGAAAGCCACCAGCAAGGTATACTTCACGACCAAGCGACTATCTCTATTCACACTTCATGATCCAGTCACTGTGGAGAAAGTTTGCAATGTTAGATTTATTCTTTGAATTCGATATCATCTCCAAGTGTTGCTTTGGGAATGGGGTTAACACAGTGGGGTTCCAAACTTCTTGCCTTTGGTCAGTTTATTCATAGATTCATAGATTCATAGATTCTAGGACTGGAAGGGACCTCGAGAGGTCATCGAGTCCAGTCCCCTGCCCGCATGGCAGGACCAAATACTGCCTAGACCATCCCTAGTAGACATTTATCTAACCTACCCTTAAATATCTCCAGAGACGGAGATTCCACAACCTCCCTAGGCAATTTGTTCCAGTGTTTAACCACCCTGACAGTTAGGAACTTTTTCCTAATGTCCAATCTAGACCTCCCTTGCTGCAGTTTAAACCCATTGTTTCTGGTTCTATCCTTAGAGGCTAAGGTGAACAAGTTCTCTCCCTCCTCCTTATGACACCCTTTTATATACCTGAAAACTGCTATCATGTCCCCTCTCAGTCTTCTCTTTTCCAAACTAAACAAACCCAATTCTTTCAGCCTTCCTTCATAGGTCATGTTCTCAAGACCTTTAATCATTCTTGTTGCTCTTCTTTGGACCCTTTCCAGTTTCTCCACATCTTTTTTAAAATGCGGCGCCCAGAACTGGACACAATACTCCAGCTGAGGCCTAACCAGAGCAGAGTAGAGCGGAAGAATGACTTCTCGTGTCTTGCTCACAACACACCTGTTAATGCATCCCAGAATCATGTTTGCTTTGTTTGCAACAGCATCACACTGTTGACTCATATTTAGCTTGTGGTCCACTATAACCCCTAGATCCCTTTCTGCCGTACTCCTTCCTAGACAGTCTTTTCCCATTCTGTATGTGTGAAATTGATTTTTCCTTCCTAAGTGGAGCACTTTGCATTTGTCTTTGTTAAACTTCATCCTGTTTAACTCAGACCATTTCTCCAATTTGTCCAGATCATTTTGAATTATGACCCTGTCCTCCAAAGTAGTTGCAATCCCTCCCAGTTTGGTATCATCCGCAAACTTAATAAGCGTACTTTCTATGCCAATATCTAAGTCGTTGATGAAGATATTGAACAGAGCCGGTCCCAAAACAGACCCCTGCGGTACCCCACTCGTTACGCCTTTCCAGCAGGATTGGGAACCATTAATAACAACTCTCTGAGTACGATTATCCAGCCAGTTATGCACCCACCTTATAGTAGCCCCATCTAATTTGTATTTGCCTAGTTTATCGATAAGAATATCATGCGAGACCGTATCAAATGCCTTACTAAAGTCTAGGTATACCACATCCACCGCTTCACCCTTATCCACAAGGCTCGTTATCCTATCAAAGAAAGCTATCAGATTGGTTTGACATGATTTGTTCTTCACAAATCCATGCTGGCTATTCCCTATCACCTTACCACCTTCCAAGTGTTGGCAGATGATTTCCTTAATTACTTGCTCCATTATCTTCCCTGGCACAGAAGTTAAACTAACTGGTCTGTAGTTACCTGGGTTGTTTTTAGTTCCCTTTTTATAGATGGGCACTATATTTGCCCTTTTCCAGTCTTCTGGAATCTCTCCCGTCTCCCATGACTTTCCAAAGATAATAGCTAGAGGCTCAGATACCTCCTCTATTAGCTCCTTGAGTATTCTAGGATGCATTTCATCAGGCCCGGGTGACTTGCAGGCATCTAACTTTTCTAAGTGATTTTTAACTTGTTCTTTTTTTATTTTATCCGCTAAACCTACCCCCTTCCCATTAGCATTCACTATGTTAGGCATTCCTTCAGACTTCTCGGTGAAGACCGAAACAAAGAAGTCATTAAGCATCTCTGCCATTTCCAAGTTTCCTGTTACTGTTTCTCCCTCTTCACTAAGCAGTGGGCCTACCCTGTCTTTGGTCTTCCTCTTGCTTCTAATGTATTGATAAAAAGTCTTCTTGTTTCCTTTTATTCCCGTAGCTAGTTTGAGCTCATTTTGTGCCTTTGCCTTTCTAATCTTGCCCCTGCATTCCTGTGTTGTTTGCCTATATTCATCCTTTGTAATCTGTCCTAGTTTCCATTTTTTATATGACTCCTTTTTATTTTTTAGATCGTGCAAGATCTCGTGGTTAAGCCAAGGTGGTCTTTTGCCACATTTTCTATCTTTCCTAACCAGCGGAATAGCTTGCTTTTGGGCCCTTAATAGTGTCCCTTTGAAAAACTGCCAACTCTCCTCAGTTGTTTTTCCCCTCAGTCTTGATTCCCATGGGACCTTACCTATCAGCTCTCTGAGCTTCCCAAAATCTGCCTTCCTGAAATCCATTGTCTCTATTTTGCTGTTCTCCCTTCTACCCTTCCTTAGAATTGCAAAGTCTATGATTTCATGATCACTTTCACCCAGGCTGCCTTCTACTTTCACATTCTCAACGAGTTCCTCCCTATTTGTTAAAATCAAGTCTAGAACAGCTTCCCCCCTAGTAGCTTTTTCAACCTTCTGAAATAAAAAGTTGTCTCCAATGCAGTCCAAGAATTTGTTGGATAGTCTGTTCCCCGCTGTGTTATTTTCCCAACATATATCCGGATAGTTGAAGTCCCCCATCACCACCAAGTCTTGGGCTTTGGATGATTTTGTTAGTTGCTTGAAAAAAGCCTCATCCACCTCTTCCACCTGGTTAGGTGGCCTGTAGTAGACGCCTAGCATGACATCTCCCTTGTTTTTTGCCCCTTTAAGCCTAACCCAGAGACTCTCAACACTTCCGTCTCCTATGTCCATCTCTACCTCTGTCCAAGTGTGTACATTTTTAATATATAAGGCAACACCTCCTCCCTTTTCCCCCTGTCTATCCTTCCTGAGCAAGCTGTACCCATCCACACCAACATTCCAATCATGTGTATTATCCCACCAAGTTTCAGTGATGCCAACAATGTCATAGTTGTATTTATTTATTAGCACTTCCAGTTCTTCCTGCTTATTCCCCATACTTCTCGCATTTGTATATAGGCATCTAAGATACTGGTTTGATCTTTCCTCCCAGTTTTTTCCTGACTCTCCTTTCTCTCTGCCAATATAGCCCACACTCCCTCTTGTTTCCGACTCATTTCCCCGGTCTCCATGTTCCCCACTTACCTGTGGGCTCTCTCATTTCCCCGGTCTCCATGTTCCCCAGTGGGCTCTCTCACCAGATTTGACTGATTTTTCATTTGCACAACTGTTAGCAACAACAGCAGAGTACTGACATTTTAGTGCACGGATAATGTTCAGCAGCTGATCAGACAGCTCCCCAAAAGTTTTGCCCTTGGCAATATCAGTGCATACCATCTGCAGAAGCATCATGAGATCAACCATAGCTAAAGTAGCTCACCCACTGACAGATTTTTCTCCAGCTCTTGCTGTCGCTCTTTTGGGTCTTTCTTAGAGAACCATCCAGATTGAAGAAGGGAAATGGGACAGGTACCAGTCATCAAACTCTGGATAGTAACATCTCTGGACTGGACAATAACTATCAGCTTGCTGAATATCTGACGATCGGTAGTTATTGCTTGTGCTGTCTGCTTCTTCTTTGGATCAGTTGTTTTGTTGAGATTACCAAATGATTTGAGATTGTGACTTTTTATGGGATCGAAGACGTCTCCCTCACCCCTTTGCAGCCTCCTGGTTACAAACGGCTTCATTTCTTGTGTGCCATTCTCTGTGATCATACAAACTTTCTGCAATTTCAGGTGGCGCCACAGTAGACATTGGAATGTTCACAAGTGGCTGCCTAGGGTCTGGGCTTGTTCCAGGTTCAGTGCGTAAAGGTTTCGTCATACTTTCGGTCACAAGTTTTATAAGATCTTGGACAGCAGTTTCATCTGTAGCCAGGCCCTTTGTGGTTGCTTCTTTGTAGAGATCCTTGCTGAGGCTGCATTCCACACATCGGCCTTGTCATAGATGTTACAGCTGCCTTAAAAGGTGCAGAGACAAGGCGGGTGAAGTAATACCTTTGATTGAACAGAATTTTCTTGGTGTTCGAAAGCTTGTTTCTTTTACCATGGTCCAATAATAAAAGATATTACCTCATCTGCCCTGTCTCTCAGATATCCTGGGAAAAACACACCACTGCAAATAACTTAAAATGTGCAGTCAAGTAATACTTGGCTTCCACAAGGATGTCTTCAAACCCACTTTCCTGTATCACACTGCCTATGTCACCCAGGAAATTCACTGTACGATGCACGCCTCCCATCTCAAAGGGGTCACTGTCAAATTCGGTTCGATTCCTCCATTTAATCAACTCTGCTTTGCAGTAGATTGCTTCGTCATGCACGACATAAGTCCAGTCTTGGCCCAGAGAGTGGAACTTATCCTGAAAATATTTCATCCTGGTGTACGCTGTATTAACATCAGTTGCCAGTGCAGGAATCATTGCACAATAGCCAATATTCATAAAATGTAAAATAGCAGACAGAAAAACTCCTCCATTCAGTCCATTCTACAAATAATGACAGATCTGTTGATGTATTACATGGTACAAACAAACTCATACTGTCGTGCGACTACAGACTTCTGCTTTAACCCAAGGAAGACAAGTACAGGAAAATGCATAAAATATATCACCAGGGGCTAAATATTCCCCAAACTTTCCACAACAGCACTATTTTGAGTACATAGTTCATAGGCAATTGCATGTAGAAGCTTTCTGCCAATTTTGGTAAAAAATAGACTGTGTTTCTCCAAGTTGTGGCCTCTTTGGTGCTTTTATGATTTTTTCAGGTTGGACGGCCGTTAACATTTCAACATGACGTGCTATAGAATAACTGCACCACTCCCAGCAGCTACAAACACCCTGCTGATGATCACCAGATGCGTGCCTAACATGTGGCAACAAAATGCTTCTAGCTGATGGGCTACCCTAACTCATTCATAAGACCCCTTTTTAAATCTGTCTGGCTGACGCCGCCTCCTCCAGGGTTTGCCAGCTCTGCCGCCGATACCCGAGGTGGAGGTGGAGGCTCACAGGCAGAGCAGACCAGACTTCCCGCTGCTCCTCTGCTTAGCAGCTGTGGCCAGGAATATGCGCTGGGAGCAGATTGGCGGAGTAAGACGCTGCACAGTCCCCAGTCGGAGGAGAGCCGCCAGTAGACGGGGCTACGGTTCTGAACACGCCCCCAGGGGCCTGGGGGATTGGGCCGGAGCGAGCGGCGAGCCCCGGGTAACCCTCGTTCCCGCTCTCTCTCGGCAGAGTTCGCCAAGCTAATCCAGCTGCTCTGGACCTCGTCCCCCAATGAAGCGGTGAGCCCCTCGGAATTCAAGACCCAGATCCAGAGATACGCGCCCCGCTTTGTTGGCTACAAGTAAGGCTCTAGGCGAGACGGGGCGGGGGTTGGGACGACTTGTGTTGCCCAGGGAGCGGTTTCTCACCCTTCCCTTTGTCCACTCCAGCCAGCAGGACGCTCAGGAATTCCTGCGCTTCCTCCTCGATGGGCTGCACAGCGAGGTGAACCGGGTGCTAGTGAGGCCCAGATCTAACCAGGACAACCTGGACCACCTGCCGTAAGTGGTGCCTCTCGCGCGGTGCCCTATGGAGCTGCCCCTGCAGAGCAGCACCCATCCATCATCGCCAGGGGCACTGCTCCCTGCCGGCTGGCCCAAGCCCAGCCTGGAACCCTGGAAGGGTTCCCAGGGATGTTCCATCCCGGGGCGCCTGCCTTGGCCAGCTCTCTCGTTGGGGGGATTCTGAGCAAGTTCAGATTGGCGGAGGCTGGACCAAATTGGCAGCAAACGCCCAGGACACAAGAACCCAAATGTGATGGGGTCTGGGGGAGACGGGGGTTGTGGGTACAGAGGGGAGATTGGGGCCTAATAAATGAGCCCCAGGGAAGGAAAATCACCAGCAGATCCCAAACTTGGGGGGGTAACTGTCGTGTCCCCTCCCCAAAAAAAAAGAAAAAGAAAGCCCTGCTAATGTGAGGGGATCCCTTCTTCCCATGCATTCTAAGCTTGGGTGAGTCAGCAGCCGGCAGCCCTTGTAACAGCCCAGCGTTCTGCACGCTGCCTGCTGTGATGTCTGTGGAGTTTAGCGTTGCTAGCCCTGGAATTAGCACTCCACAGATCCCAAATGTATGGAGTCCCCAGGCTTGACACATGGGGTTACGGTCTGGTCTCTTCACTCACTCAATTCGCGAGCCATCAAGTGCTCCAATGGTGTTGAAATTCAAGTGGACTAAATGCAAAGCCCGAAGGCCCTCGGCATGGCCCACTGGCGCGGTAGTGGAATTCAGAACCAGAGAAGCATCAGTCCTGCACCAGCGACCGTAAAGGGGGCAGAGCATGCTCCCTGCAGCTCCCTCCTAATCGGCACGCTTCTGCCTGCAGACTGCAAAGCAGCTCAGGGCTTGGTGGGACGCTGGCCCTGGCGGGCGTCTCTCACGCGCTCTGTCTCTTCTCTGTCCCCTGCAGCGATGATGAAAAAGGGAGGCAGATGTGGCGGAAATACCAGGAGAGGGAGGATAGCCGGATCGGGGGTGAGTGCCTGGGTACGGGGAGGGAGTGGATGGAAGGGTAGCAAGGCCCAGGGACTGAAGTGGAGGCGGGTGGGGGAATTGGAGGGCAGGCAGCCAGCTCAGAGAGCTGGGTCCAGGAGACCCCATACATCCAGCACACAAATGGATAGATCAGTAGAAGACACATTGCTGTGATGGGCAGAGCCCTGCCGGGCGAGGGCTGGGCCATGCAGCGCCTTGGGCGTCTCTCACCCCCTCTCGTCCCCACCCCTCCCCAGATCTCTTCGTCGGGCAGCTGAAGAGCTCCCTGACCTGCAGCGAGTGCGGCTACTGCTCCACGGCCTTCGACCCCTTCTGGGATCTGTCCCTGCCCATCGCTAAGGTAACGCCCGCGCCCCCACCTGCTGCTCAGCTTCCCCCCACCCCACCGGCCTGGGCGTGCTCTGACCCCTGCTCTTTGCTCTCCGCAGAAGAGCTACAGCGAGGTGACCCTGTTGGACTGCATGCGGCTCTTCACCAAGGAGGACGTGCTGGATGGAGACGAGAAGCCGGTGAGGGAGGGATGGGTGGGCAATCGGTGGGAGGAAGGGAGGGATGGGCAGGGATGGAGGGAGGGCTGGACGGACGGACAGGCAGGCTGCTGTTTAGGGACCAGGAGATGTGGTACAGAGATCGTCACGCTATGGCTCTGGGCCATTTGCCCACATCACAGTTTTGCTGTAGCAGTTGTCCCGCATCCCAGCCCCATGGGAACGAGGCCGCCTGCCCTTAAGGTGGACGCCCATCTTGGCTCAGGGACAGGCTTGGACCTGCTTGAGCTGGGCCCCATTTCTGCTAGAGGGTGGGCCTATTTGCTGAAGTTCCCCTGCGGGTGGCACCCTCGGATCCGGCCCAGGGCTCCTGGGTTCAGCCCCCCGGTGACGCTATCAGGATCCCCCTCTAACCCTGGTTTGTCTCCCCCAGACGTGCTGCCGCTGCAAAACCAGGACGAGGTGCACAAAGAAGTTCAGCATCCAGAGGTTCCCAAAGATCCTGGTGCTTCGTATCCATCAGGCTCCCCGGAGCTCCCTGCAGCAGAGATTCTAGCACCTGGGCAGCATGGGGCGGGGGGGTCTTGGGGCAAAGGGCTATGGGTGGGAGTAACCCCCCCACCCCCAGGCACTAGCAGATCCAGCTTCTGCTGAGTGGGACATACCAGAGGGAGCCCGGGACCCATCCCCAAAAGGGCAAAGGGCTCTGTGCTCATCTCCTCCCAGCCATCTGTCCTGGCCCAGCCCCCTTTCCTTGACTCCGCCCCCCAGATCTGAAGCGCTTCTCCGAGGCCAGGATACGAACCAGCAAGCTCACCACCTTCATCAGCTTCCAGCTGAAGGACCTGGACCTGCGGGAGTTTGCCGCACAGAGCTGCAGTGAGTGCCCTGGGTCAAGGCGGGGGCTGGGTGCGTTGGCACAGGGAGACAACATGCCCGTAACTGACGGGACAGGGCTGGGGCAGCGTCCCTCACAGCATCCCGCTGGCCATCAGAGGCGTGTCACAGAGCACCCCTGTCGCTAACCAGAGTGCCACACTGCCGTGCCTGTCCCTTGATCGGACACACACCCAGCCGTGACCCTTCCCCCCTGCATGGATTTATTCTTCACTTACCAAGGTCAAGAAAATAGGTTGCAGCCTGCCAGCAAAGCAGACTTCCCCATAGCCACCTCTCCTCCATCCAGGCTGCCCCTCTTCAGCCTGCACCCTTCCCTATGCTGCAGCCACCTCGAATCAGGCTCTGGCACAGGGAGCTTGGCGGCTGATCAGCCACCCCAAGGGAGCTGCCCCCACTAGCTGCATGTCCTTGGTTGCCCGTGCACTCATCCCACAGACAGGGCGTGGGTACATTCTGTCCCCCCAGGACTGTGTCCTGCCCCAGCAGAGGCTGCACAGCATGCTCTGTGCCTTGCTGCACCCCTCTACCCCACACCCTCGAGGGAACCAGGCAGTGATGGATGAATTCCCCAGCCCCCGAGGGACAGGTCCGTATCATTAGCCTTGTATTTCAGGTGGGGAAACTGAGGCACAGGGCAAGGCAGTGACACACACAAAGCCACATACTAAGCCAATGGCAGAACTAAGAATGGAACTGCGGAGTCCTGGCCCCCCACTCACCTGCTCACTCAAGACCGCACTCCTTCCCCAAGCTGAGAATAGAACCCAGGAGTCCTGGCTCCCTCCCAGTCTCCTGCTCAGTCCTTGGGGTCTTGCTCTTTCTACCTTGCTAGTGGGATCCCAAGGGCCCATTACCTGCCCGGCAGGGATTCTAGCAGCAGGGGTCCAGATGGGTGCGCTGGACCCTGCCCTCGCTAATTGCTGGGTTTGCTGTGCCCCACCCCTGCAGACCATGCCGTTTACAACCTGTATGCCGTCTCCAATCACTCCGGGACCACCATGGGAGGGCACTACACAGCCTACTGCAAGAACCCCGTGTCTGGCGAGTGGCACACTTTCAACGACTCCCGGTAAGGCTGGCACTTGGCATCCCAGGCACCCATCCCACTGCCCATGTGGCATGGGGTCTGTATGGGCGTGTGGGGAGGTGGATGGGTATTGTGGGCTGATGTGGGGGACAGCTCTGTGGATTGAGGTGCCTGGGGGCTGCACAGTCAATGGGTGTTCTGCGGGGAGCTCTGTAGATGGAGGGTGCCTGGGGGCTGCACAGGCTAGGAGAGTTGTGGGGGTAGCTCTGTAGATGTGGGGTGACTGGGGACTACACAGACTAGGAGAGTTGTGGGGATACCTCTGTAGATGTGGGGTGACTGGGGACTGCACGGGCTATAGGTGTTGTGGGGGTAGCTCTGTAGATGTGGGGTGACTGGGGGCTGCACAGGCTAGGAGAGTTGTGGGGGTAGCTATGTGGATGTAGGGTGACTAGGGGCTGCACAGGCTAGGAGAGTTGTGGGGATAGCTATGTGGATGTAGGGTGACCAGGGGCTGCATGGGCAATGAGTGCTGTGAGGGGAGATCTGTAGATTTGGGTGTCATGGATTCGGTCACAGGGACCTCCATGGAACTGCCACCTGATGTGCTGAGACTACCTCTGAGCCTGTTTTCCCAGCGCCCAGCGTTCAGCCTTTCTGGGCAATTTGCAACTTGTGCAGTTCTAGCTTCTTCTGATTTTCACTCTTACTTATTTTGCTTACTTTTCGATCCCTTTTTCCCTTACCCAAAATAAGCAAACGGAAAATAACAAACCGGTAACCACTTGGTCTGTTCTCCAGCCAGCACACTTAAACCTCACTTAAAATCACTACCAGCATTTCAAAGCAATCGTCTGTGCACAGATGCTACTCGACTACACCACTGTGATGGGTTTGGTCACAGAGACCCCCTTGGGACTGCCACCTGATGTGCTGAGACTACCTCTGAGCCTGTTTTCCCTGGCAGCTTAGGACGTACCCTGTCTTGTTGAGCCAGGCACGTTGCCTGCTGCAAACACAGACCCAGGTCTGAACCACGTCCCCCAAAAGCTGCAGACTTAACTGAAAACATCTTACGAAGTGCTCCTGTCTCTAGCACCCAGATACCCAGTTCCCAATGGGATCCAAACCCCAGATAAATCCGTTTTACTCTGTATAAAGCTTATACAGGGTAAACTCATAAATTGTCCACCCTCTATAACACTGATAGAGAGGTATGCACAGCTGTTTGCTCCCCCAGGAATTAATGGCTTACTCTGGGTTCATTAATAAACAAAAGTGATTTTATTAAGTATAACAGGTAGGATTTAAGTGGTTCCAAGTAATAACAGACAATAAAGTAAGTTACCAAGCAAAATAAAGCAAAACATGCAAGTCTAAGCCTAATACAGTAAGAAACTGATTAGAGATGAAACCTCACCCTCAGAGATGTTCCAATAAGCTGCTTTCACGGACCAATCCTTTCCCCTAACTAGGGGATTTCTCATGATTGCAGCCCCCTTTGTTGTGGTTGCACCCCCTTATATAGCTTTGGCACAAGGTGGGAATCTTTTGTCTCTCTGGGTCCCCATCCCTCCTTCTAAATGGAAAAGCACCAGGGTTAAGATGGATTCCAGTACCAGGTGACATGGTCACATGTCCCATGAGACCCCAGCCTCCATTCTTCCTGGCCTGACTCACAGGAAGCCTTGCAAGTAAACAGAGCCATCTACAGTCAATTGTCCTAGTTGATGGCAGCCATCAAGATTCTAAACCACCATTAATGGCCCACACTTTGCATAACTACAATAGGACCTCATCGTTATATTTTTATAATCCTAGTTTCAGATACAAGAATGATACATTCATACAAATAGGATGAACACACTCAGTAGATTATAAGTTTTGTAATGATACCTTACAAGAGACCTTTTCCATTAAGCATATTCCAGTTACATTATATTCACACTCATTAGCATAAAATCATATGGAGTGCAACATCACAGTGGGGTGACTGGGGGCTGCATCGGCAATGGGTTTTGGGGGAGAGCTGTAGATGTGGGGTGACTGGGGGCTGCACAGGCTCTGGGTGTTGTGGGGGTAGCTCTGTGGATTGAGGTGACTGGGGGCTGCACAGGCTCTGGGTGTTGTAGGGGGAGATCTGTGGATGTGGGATGACTGGGGGCTGCACAGATCTAGGTGTTGTGGGGGGAGATCTGTGGATGTGGGGTGACTGGGGGCTGCATGGGCTCTGGGTGTTGTGGGGTGAGATCTGTGGATGTGGGGTGACTGGGGGCTGCACCAGCTCTGGGTGTTGTGTGGGGAGATCTGTGGATTGAGGTAACTGGGGGCTGTACAGGCTCTGGGTGTAGCAGGGGGAGATCTGTGGATGTGGGGTGTTAGGGGGGCTCCTCCTCTACACCCCCCCGGCTCCTGTGTCCACGCTTCCCTTCCTGTGCTGTGACCGTCGCTCTCTCCCTGCAGCGTCACCCCGATGTCCTCCAGCCACGTGCGCAGCAGCGACGCCTACCTGCTCTTCTACGAGCTGGCCAGCCCGTCTTCCCGCATGTAGCTCCTGCCCCCCCCGCTCGGCCCCCCAGGAGTCTGGCACAGCCACGCCGAGACGGGGAGACCCAGGACAGCCACGACTGTGGTGGGGATTTCTATTAGTCAGTTCTTTTTTTAAAAACAACAGAAGATGCAAGAGAAACCACCCCTAAAACGGGGCCGGTGCCCTGGCCGGGAGATAGGTTTCTCCTGCGCGGGGGTCCATTGTGGCTGAGGCTGAAGACAAGCAGAGCCCAAGGCCAATCGACGGCACAGACAGCGGAGAGGATGCCAGCACAGAGGGGGCTGGACAGCTCGGACGATTCCTGTTGTTAGGGGCAGGGGTTGGATTCTTAGCTTGTTTTGCTCTTTTCTTTGGTGTGTAATAAATGCCATGGGGCGCAGGAGCCTGCCTGTCCCGTTAACTCCAAGCAACCACCCCTTCCCCACCCTGGGGCAGAGACGAGTGGGGTTTGGGGACCCAGGAGTGCCTCCGTCTCGTCCTGGTGTAACCACACCATTTGGAGCCTGCTGCTGGGGAACCCCGCCTGGAATTGCACTATGGAAACACCGCACCTGCTCTCTGGCTCGGCCCCACCCTGCTGCCAGGGCCTGCTCCTCCGAACCAGACTAATAGCCCACCGCCCTTCTCCAGTAGCCCGTGGCAGCTTGACTGGTGGCTCTGCCTGTGGAGCAGACGTGGCAGCGAATTATTGATTTGAAACTCCCTGGCCAGGCTATGACCGGGTTTGCATGGATGACGCCCGGCGGTGCACACAGAGCCCAGGACAGGTCCCAGAGTGACTGTTCTACCTCTCAGCGCTTTGGGGGACATTCTTGAGTTCATTTGTAATTGACTTTTCTCAGTCCACAGTGCCCACGCCGGTTTTCTAGGGGCCCTCCTTGCTAGGAGCAGCGGGGATGGGGGAAGAGACTCGCTTTGGGTGGGTTTACCAGCCTGCTATACAACCGTGCCTTAAATCGTTTTGGGAGCAGGGAGGGGCATATGAGCTGAACTAATGTTCCCATAATCCTCTGTGGCATGCCCAGCCTATGCCATAGGGGCCTGCAGCTTTCTGGGAACCAGCTTTTTTGTGGGGGCTGTGAGCACCTGGGGATGGTGAGCAGCAGCCTCTCCCTCCCAGAGAGGCATGAAGCCAGTCTCACTGGCCTTGCCCTGGACTGGCCCAGGAATCTCAATAGCCTTTTTAATCTTTTCTCTAATTTATTCTCTTCCTCCCAGCCACATTCAGAGCATCTGGCTGCAGGTGGGGAAATCCCCACCAGACCCCAGGCCCGCTCGGAGATACCCCCACTGGCACATTGAGTGGTGCCACTTGCCTGTTCTTGGCACAGCACTACAGGAGTATCCCAGCCTCTTTGCAGAGGCCCTGCTCCCCTCACCCCCCCCCCCCTTGCCCCCTGCCCCAGGAACAGCTCTAAGAGGACTGACAGTAAGATTGAAAGGGACATTTCCCAGCTGCTCAGCCAGTGCCCCTTTCAACATGGCTGGGGCTGGGAGCCCCTGCTGCAGGGGACGGATCAGGCTCTGTGGCTAGGGGAGCAGCTCAGCCTGCAGCTGGGGGAGGCTGAGCAGCGCAGTGTTGCTGGTTTGGTTATTGCTTGTTTACTGTGTAAGCAAGATGCGGGGGGAGCAGAAGAGTCGAGTACAAGGGCCACTTGTACAGGAATAAATTTGAGCTTGACCACCACCCCCAGCGCTTTGCCTTGCTGTGTGTGCCCCTGACTAACGCCGCAGGACAGGCCGCCTTCGTCCCACACTAACGCTGCAGCTCCAAGGTATGAGCTGAGGAAACCTGCTGCAGGGCCAGGTTCGCCCAGCCAGCTAGGGGGCTCCTGCCACGGCTGGCTACTCACTGCTCGCAGGGGGCTACATAGAGCCACGCTCTGGGCAGAGGCACAGCTCTTGGCTGCCCAGAAGGCTTATAAGACTCCCACTGCCTACCGGAGCAGGACAGCGGGGCCTACACCAAGCTGGGCCTAATGCAGACAGCAAGTTTCTCCTGCAGCCCCCCTGGGCCCTGCTTGGGCAGCATGAAACAGAGTGGGAGCTAGGACACCCCTGGCCACTGCAGAAGAGACCCAGGGCTGGCTAGAGAAGCAGAGAGCCAGGCCCATGGCAAAGCCCTTCGCTGTGGCCTCCCTCCCCCTCACCACCCATTAACAGGCCCCAGGCTTGGGAGCCCTAAGTACTGGACACTCCCCCTTCAGCTCAGCTCTCCCCAAAGCTCCTGAACAATGAGCCTTTTCTCCACTGCTTAGTAACTGAGAAACAGCTTCGCCTTGAGGGGCTGCAGGAATGTGACTGGCTGGGCCCTGGCGCCAGGCACTAGGGAAACGCTGCACCCAACCCAGCCAACTGTAAACACAGCCAGGGGAATTAGCTCACCCCACACCCAGCTCCAGCCCCCCTCCATGCAGGCCCATGGGACACTGGTGGCATCAGTAATGCCCTTAGTTTAGGGGCTATGGTAGCTTTATAGACAGGAACTGCCACCACAGCAAGCAGGTGCAGGGGACAGGCTGAGGCCTGGACACCTTCCCTCACCCCTGGAAGGAGCAAGAGACAGGCTACAGGTGGGGCCATTGCTGGGGATCTCATAGGTGCACCACACATGAGCCCCTAAGGGGGCCTCTGTCCAGGGGTGCAAACAAGCAGCGTGAGGGCCAGGATCATGTCTTGGGAGGGACTCAAGACCATGGGAAAAGGCCCCAGGTCCACTTGACCCTGCAGCTGGGTTCCAGGCAGCACCCATCATTGACAAGTATAAAAAGAGGCCGACTTGAATTCCCACCGACTAATGCCAGTGCAACCAAGGAGGGCTAGGATCTGAGACTGCTGGGTTCTACTGGCTTGGCCACCAACTGGCTGCATTACCTTGGGCAAAGCAGGTGCACAGATGCCCCAGTGATGGCCACTAGGAAAATCATTTTCAGAAGTACACAAGTGACTTGGGAGCCAATGTCCCATTTTCAAAAGTGCCTTTGGAGCCATTGGTTTCCTAGGAGAGTTCTGCTCCTAACTGCAGCATCAGGGGAGGGGGGGCAACAAAAAAAAACCCTCTATCTTGGTTCTTACAGGGGCTAACACTTCCTTATGTGCGTCAGTTTCCCCTCTGCAAGGCAGGGATAATAGCACTGACCTACTGACAGCTCCACAGGATCTGTGCTCCACCCCCCTGCTTTGGAACAGTCTCTAGGGAGAACCCTTCAGGGGACATACCCCCAAGGGGTCTCACTTTTCCTGCAGAGCATAGGCTATGCAGCCTCATCCCCTCCTCCAACTGAATCTCTGGGGCACCAGCACTCCTGCTTCACAGCAAGTCCAATTGGGAGATGTTCCTGGATAGACTTGGAGACCCCTCACCCCGCCTTTGCAAGGACTCAAGTAGCATTGTCAAAACAGTAGGTTTATTAGTCAACGGAAACACAGCACAGCAACTCCTTAGGTTAGCAGTCTCCAAGGTCCTTCAGGTTAGCCCAGAGCCCAGCCAAGCTGCAGTGAAGCCCCTTTTCCAAGCGCTGTCATCTCTTTCCTCAGATCCCTGGTGAGCACCCAGAGGCCTTCCAGCAGACTTTTATTCCCCCTCCTTCACACCTTCTCAGTCCTTGGTTCTCGAGCTGGCGGATTCTGCTCAGCTTCCCTGCAGAGATGTGGGGAAATCCATCTCCCTCTGGGGCATTGGTTGCTAGGTGTCCATGTCCTGGTGACGGGGTTTGCCATTGTCCTCTCAGATTCTCCATCGATAGGGGATCAGCCTCCGCCAGTCCTTTAAGGACCCATTCAGGTTCTGACAGCTAGACGTCAACCATGCTTATGTCTCTTAGCCTGCCCTGAGACAACAGTCTCCCCCAACCCCAGTAACCATGCAAAATAAAGGGGAAACTGAGGCACACATTGGCTAAATAAAATGACAGAAAACTCCATAGACCCTGCTCTCTACATCTCAAGGATGGCAGGGGCTTCATAGAGCAATGTAAGATAGGGGCTCGGAGATGCTCCTAAGGAAGGTACTACATGATAAGCCTACCTTACTGTCCCATTCTGGGGTGCAGTCCAGACCAGTGAGGGGTTGGATCACCACTTGCCCTGTAACCCCGAGTGCCTCACAGCTTTGCTGCTGTAGCTCCCAATTTGCCACTCCCAGCCAGACTCCTAGTCACACCACAAGTGCCCGTTCATAGCTGCAACCTGGTCCAGCAACACTGGCTTTCAGCGGCCTTGGTTACTACTCTCAGGATGACCCCACCACACTCCCAGTCCCAGCTTCCCCCAAAGACGTGTGTTCTGCCCTGCCCAGCCCTCTCCTGGACAGTTCGGATCTTCATGTTTATTGCCCCTGTAAAGAGTCAACATTCAGTTTGTTGCTTTAAGTGGCATTAAACAAACAGTTTGGTTTACAAACAGCACTGGATTGTTTTTGATTAACCACAAAACAAAGAGGTAGGATTAAGTGAATTCGAGTGTAAGAGGTGAAATTAGCTACAAGCAAAAACGAGTGAACATACATCTGCAAGTCTAACCGTCTAGCAAGTTTTGGTTCAAAACTTTGTTTGAGATGGTCTCACCCCCAGCCTTCCAGCAAGATGGGGACTGTCCCTTTCCTGGGTCAGGCTCCCTCCCAGAAACAAAGGTGCAGGTGCCTTGGTCTTCTTAGGCAAAAGAGATCGCTTGGGGTTCTCTGCCCTTTTATAGGCCAGGGAACCTTAGGAGTGGGTCCTGCTAAAGGTTACCCCTCAAAGCAAAGTTCCTGCAAGCTGTGAGGAAGGCAACATGGAGTCTGGTGGGCAAAGGCCTCATGCTCCTTACAGTTCAGCCAAAAAGAAGGGGAAATTCGTCTGTTTCCTGCCATCTCCTCCCCCTGCTGTTTTGAGGACCCTGCTGCCCTCAATTTTCACACAAGTAAACACATTCCCTTCTTCAGGACAGACCACTTTAACACCTTTGCCTAGGCAGGGCTGTGGCCTTTTGAACATGTCCCATTGTACAGGGGGATTTCATAACTTTGCATTAAGTTATTAGTTTTCAAATGATCCCTCACATGACCTATTTAGTGCAATGGCATGTAAGGGGTGAATACAGGGGTGCTTTCCACCACCACCACTAATACCACAATGTAGCCACTTCTGGGGTGGAACACGACAGCCGCTTACCAACCCTCAGCACCACTACACAGTGCAGGGGAAGCAAGGCAGGTCATCTCACCCACTTCATGGGGGACCCCTCTGTACACCCCAGATCTGGCTGCATGAGCCACTAGGGTCCTCAGCTCCTGGGGAGCACCAGTCCAACCAAGGCAGCTCAACGGTGCTGTCCCTTTAAGACGCCTGTTTGCCATGCCAGGGGACTTGACCTCAGCATCCTCAGCTGAGTTGGATTAAGGGGGAGGAGGGGTTGGTGCTTGGGCTGGTTTTTTTAATGCTTTTAAAATTCTCACTCCCAAGCTGCTTTCCCAGCCCCCTCCCCCTGGAGCCCAGGACAGCCATTCCTTGGCTTCCAAAGCTTGGTACCAGCCAAAGCGGCCAGCCTGGACATTTACAGTCCCCGCAGCAGGCGGGCTGAGCTCACCCAGAGCTGAGCTTCCTTGGTTAGACTCCCAGGGCTGGGGATGTTCCTGGTGAAGGATCGAACCCCAGTCACGGCCCTTGGAAGCAGCTTTGCGCTGTCGCAGTGATTAGGAGCGGCCATGCCCATGGCAGAGGGGCCATGGAAGGGGGCCAGGGCCCACCAGATCCAGAGGGCAGGGAATGCATCGGGGGAGCAATTCTAGCCAGATCCTGCCAGGAATCACCCCCAGCGATGAAGGACTTCACTGAAATCACGCTGTGCCCCAACAGGCTGGAGCAGAGTAAGGTACAGGCGGCGGCAGGTGCCACTGGGGAGGGAGCTACATGGGGTCTTAGCAGTGAACCCGCTTGGCCCAGAGCTCCCACTGCTGGTGCCACATCCTGCCCCTGGGGCCTGGCAGTCATCTCCCAAACCTGGACCCCTCAGTGCCATGTGTTCCCCCAGCTCACCCTCAATACTAGGCACCCTCAGTCCCCTCCCCCAAGCCCTGGCACTGACCCCCATCATGGGATCCACTCACCATTGAGGCACCTGCTTGGGGTCTCTCCTTTCAGGTCTGACGCTCCCCCCATCCAACAGCTGCTCACGCTGCATCCCACCTCGCTCTCCAGGGCTCCTGCTGCTTCCTCTGGGACTCAGCCAGGTCACTGTACTGTCCGCCCCTCCTGGATCCACTGTCCCAATGCCATTCCAGACAGTCCTTCTGCACCACAGCCAGGCCCTGTCCCACTTTCCCAGCAGCAGGGAAGGGAGCCAGGCCTGCCCACTACCCCAGGTTCCAGCCCTGGAGCGCCATGCCCAGCAGCCACTGTCTGCTTGCTCTGAGGCCCCAGCACTATTGCCCTGGACTCCTTCCTATGCACTCCCCACCCCTGATTTACTACCCAAACTCCCTCCCCCAGGGAGCAACTGCTTCCCCAGCAGCCCCTTCTGCTCTCAGCTTCATCCCTTTAGACCACCCCACCTGAAAGTCATCTTCCACTCAGCTTTACTGAGCCCTGGCTCTCCTCCTAGGGCAGCCCATGAGGTTAATTGAACTAATTTAACATGCTTTACCTTGTGTGTGTGGGGGGGGGAGGACACCCCATCACATCCCCCTCCCACCATGCCTCCTGTTTCAGCTCCCCAGCACTGACCCCTCCTGCCATGTGCGCCTGTTCCCAGCACCCAGGGCTGGCCCCCTCACGCACACCCCAGCAGGGCACAGACTCCCAGCATGCCCCATGTTCCCCCCCACAGCCACCACAAAGCACTGTTCACCTCCCTGCAGCCCCATACTGCACTTCTGTCCCATGTGCCCCACCATGGGCACACCAGCCCCTTGGCCACCTGCTCTGTGTCTTGCAGACGGAGTTTTGCAATCCCATCTTCGAGCCCGAGAGCGAGGGGGCTGGCTGCGCACCCCCCACCCCACACCAGACAGAGGGGGAGAACGGGACCAGCGCTGGATCCCCCTGGAATGGCCTCGGTACCAGCACCCTGGAGGCCCTAGCACCAGTGGGCAGCCCCTGAGGGGGAGCAGGGAGGAGAGGCAGGGGAGCCCCCTCTGCCCAGGGGAGATGGGCCCAGCAGACCTTGGGGTCCTCCAAGGGGGTCATGCGTACCGTACTGACCGGCAGGGTGCCGCCACCGTCACACCAGTGCCTTCAAGCTGGGGCACCCTGTACTCTCTGTACCCCAAGGAGCTGGTCCTGTGCCCTCCAGCTGCACTTTGTAAACCCACAGGCACCAGAGGGTGAGCAGTGACCCACAGGTCCCACCCAGCACAGCGCCCACTGGATATTGGGTATCCCAAGACACTGGAGGGAGGGAAGCATTGCTCCCTTAGCTGCAGGGTTCCTGTGCTCAGACCCAGAGCCATGCGTACCCCACAGGGTCCCTTCCCCAGTTCTTCCAGTCCTGTCCCCCTGCCCTGAGCACTGGCAGGGCTGGGTGCCCCACAGACCCCTCCCGCAGGGCTCTGGGAAGGAGGGGGGCTCCCCGCAGCCATGCTCACCAGTGACCCCTCGCTGTGCACCCAGCTCCCCCCGCAGGCCAGCCGCTCTGGAGCAGGGCGGGCAGGAAACACAGGCCCGACTGCACCTTCTCCTGGCTGTGCGTAGCGCTGATGAGCGCCTTGCTCTTGCTGCTCCTCGCCTTGCTGCTGGGGATCATCATCTCCCGTGAGTACCTGGGCAGGGGCAGCTGGGGCGTGGGGGGGGGGGGGCGCAGCACGACCCAGCTCCAGCCTTACACACCAGCAAAGCGCCAGGGTTCGGGGCTGGGAGCACACACGGGGGGCTGGAGTAAGGGTTAGCTCCTGCTACCCCATCAAGACCCTGGCCCCACCCGGTCCGCCCTCCAGCTGGAATCACTGACAGCCTGAAATCCACTGAGGTTGGGGTGGTGGGAATAGACGCCCCCCCCCAGCCCCCAAACACCTAGCTCCGAGCCCCCCCATGCGGATGGGTGGGTTGGCAAGATCTGGGGTGCCAAACAGAGGGGACAGCTGCAGCCTGGGACTCCCCCCAAGCATCTGATCCCCGCATGAGTCTCCCAGCTCCCTGCCCAGACACCCCCATTCCACTACCTGACTCCCACTCCTGGCTCTCCCTGTGGAAGCAGAGCTGCAGTCCTCACGCCCGGCCGGCCCTTCCTCTGCGACTGCATCCGCCCACCACAACGACCCCACCACCACAGCACCTGCTGGCACAGCCGAGCCCATGGCCACCGAGCCACCAAGAGAGCCACCCCCAGCCACTACACCAGAACCCTGTGAGTACCTGGGGCCAAGCACAGAGCCTCTCCCCAGGCCAGGGGACCCAGAGATCTACCCCCAACCCTACTGAGTGTAGGAGGGCATCAGACCCCAAACAGAGACCCCATTGTACGGGGGGGAGCACAGGGAGCCACATTCACAGCCCCCCTCCTCACCTTCCTGACTAGCCCCATGTTAATCCCAGTAAGGCAGAGCAGTGGGGAGGGCAGCTAGGAGCAGAGGGGATCCCCATCCCTGACCAGGGTAAGCATTGAGCCCCAGGGCTAGGGGCACAGAGAGGAGCCCCACCCACCTCCCACAGCTTCCCCCCACCCCTGGGCTGGGGGCACAGAGAGGGCCCCCTCCACTCCACCCCACAGCTTTCCTCCCTCCTGGGTGATATGGGAAGAGAACCCCTTCTTAACTCAACCTACTGAACCTTCCCTCTCCAATGTGTCTTGTCTCCCTGTGCAGCCTGTGGGGGAACCCTGCAGGGCCCCGAGGGCTCCCTCAGCTCCCCCAGGTACCCTGCCCCCTACCCACCCAACACCCTGTGCATCTGGCGCATCCAGGTGGAGGACGGGCTGGCCATCCAGCTGAAGATTGAGTCGCTCAGCCTGGAAGGCACGAGGTGGTGCCTCTTCGACCGGGTGGAGCTGTACGAGGAGCTGGGGGCGGCCAGCGGCTCCCCTTGGGGAGGGACATCCAGGTAGGGACCCCACTGCCAGGCTGGGTGAATCACAGACCCCCACTATCCCCACCCATCCAGGCTCAGATCAGCCACCAGATCCTCAGACTTTGGGCCACGGGTTTGCCAATTGCAGAGGGCCCTGGATTCCCATCTGCCAGGGTGGGCAGCTTGCCAAAGCAAGCAGCCACCTCTGCTCAGGCCAGGCCCAGGTCTAGCTAGGCCTGCAGAAGGTCCAGGGGGAGGTGTGTTGGTAGAGCGGGGGGCGAGTGGGAGAAAAGAGACACACTCACCACCAGGGCTGCCTGGCACTCAAGTAGGGCTGCAGCAGGTTGTCTCCCTCCCCAACATCCCTTGGTCAGTTACAATTTTGTCTTGGGGGGGGGGGTCCCTTTTCTGTGGTTCACCCCCCCCCCGCTGGGTCATACAAGCCAAGCCACTCCTTCCAGGGGGTCCCCAAAGAAAGAGACACCAGTCACAGAGAAGTCTTCCAGCACCCAGAGACTTCAGGGCTTTCCCCTTGGTTTCGGGGACTTGGGCTCTGGGCCCTTGGCCAGTCAGGGGCTCCCCCAGTTGGATTCTCCCCCAAGGAGAGGGCTCCTGTGGGTGCCATCTTTTGGAGTGGGTGGGGGACCCCAGGCCCACCCTTTTCCCCAGGCTCCCATACAGGGCCCAATGGTGGGCAGCCAGGCTCTGCACCTTGGGGTGCTAAGTAGCCACCCCCCAGGTCACTTCCTACCCACATTCCCTGTCCCCAGAGGAAGTTAAAGAACCACAAAGTTTCTGACCTGCTCGCTGGGTCTCTCCAGTCTCTGCTTTGCAGCCTTGGTCAGGGCTATATGGGTAGCATTTTTCCAGCCTAGGGATCTGCCCCATCCCCTCTGTCTCCCTTTTATACCTTCCCTCCAGCTGGGCAGGCTTTGCAGGTGCCTCCACCTAGGCCCAGAGCTTAACCCCTTCATATCCAGTGCAGACTTTGTACATGCCATCACAGGAGCCCAGCACAGGAGGCTGTGGGTCAGGATTGAGGGGCACTGGCAGAGCTGTGGGGGTACAGGGTGACCCAGGGCTGGTATGGCATGGGTCTATGGATCAGGACTGAGGGGTACTGGCAGAGCTGGGGGGCAGCACAGGATGTCCCAGGGCTGGCATGGCAGGGGGCTGTGAGTCAGGATTGAGGGGCACTGGCAGAGCTGGGGGGCACAGGGTGTCCCATGGGTGGTATGGCAGGGGGTTCTGGGTCAGGATTGAGGGGCACTGGCAGAGCTGGGGGGCACAGGGCATCCCAGGGCTGGTATGGCAGGGGGTTCTGGGTCAGGATTGAGGGGCACTGGCAGAGCTGGGGGGCACAGGGTGTCCCATGGGTGGTATGGCAGGGGGTTCTGGGTCAGGATTGAGGGGCACTGGCAGAGCTGGGGGGCACAGGGCATCCCAGGGCTGGTATGGCAGGGGGTTCTGGGTCAGGATTGAGGGGCACTGACCGAGCTGGGAGAGAGAAGCTTATCCACCCTTCCTGCCTCCAGCCAGCACTGACATGCCCATGAATCCGAAAGCGCCCCCTGCCCTGGGCCTGCGGGTCTCTCCCCCTAGAGCAGCGCAGCAGGAACGGAGTGGAGGGAGCCCAGCGGGGCTGTCCTGTGCTCTGCTGCTGCCCCGAGGGCACCCTGGCAGATCCAGCCTCCCCCACACCACGGGATCCAGGCCGTCCCAGCCACGTGGGCCCAAGGGGTTAATGGGAAGGTGCCTGCTTCTGCTCCCCGCCCCACTTGCCAGGGTCTCTGGGGCAGGGGGCACCGGTTGCACACACTTGCTGCTCTCTGCAGGTTTTGTGGGGACGTGGCGCCCCCGACAATCAACACCAACTCCAACCGGCTGCGCGTCACCTTCGTCTCGGACAACAGTGTGGGTGCCCTGGGGTTCACCGCCCACTACCGCGCCATCCTGCCCAGCGACAGTGAGTGCAGCTCCACACAACCACCCTACCCCCCGGGGCTTCACCCTCCCAGGGCAGCAGGGGCCCTCTGATGCAGGACCACCCCCAAGCCCTGGGCACCTGTGGGCAGCTTCAAGTGCGGGTCACCGAGTCTCTTACTCGGTTTGCACAAAATGGGATGCAGATGGGCACAGGGGCTGGGGCGGAGAGGGGTCCCACTTTGAATAGGGCCTCGGCCTTGAGGGGGCAGGGGGGCTCTGTTATACAGCTGATCAGAGCAGTCCCTTCTGGCCTTCAGAACTGTGAACCCACAGGAGATGGGGCCCTGGCCCTGGGCAGGGAGCTGCTGACAAAGGGGCATTGCCAGGTTCATAGGCCCTCGCCCAGCCACGGGCTCCTGCTTTCAGCAGCCACGCCTCTTCCTCGTCCATCTGTCTGTCCTAGAGAGCTGTGCCTGGGACGAGTTTTTCTGCGACCAGGGGCTCTGCCTCCGCCTGGGCCTTGTCTGTGACGGCTTCCACGACTGCACAGACAAGACCGACGAAGCCAACTGCAGCTCGAGACACAAAGGTACGGGCAGCCGGGTGGCCTCCGACACGGCTCGGCAGCGCAGGGGCTGGGCCATGGGGGGCCAGGCCTGGGCTAGCAGGGCAGAGTGAGGGGCAGCAGCAGAGCTGGATGGGGCCCTGTACTGGAGTTGCAATGGGGTGTTGGGGGTCAGGACTCAGGGACATTGGCAGAGCTGGCAGGCAGGACAGGCTTACAGGGCACTAGTGAAGTGTGGGAGCCCAGGCCTGGGACAGCAGGGGGATGGTGCCTGTAATGGTTGAGGGGCATTGGCAGAAGTGGGTGGGGTCCAGGACTGGAAAAACAGGGGATGTTGTGGGTCAGGACTGAGGGGCATGGGCAGAGCCATGGGAGGAAAAGTCCATGCGTTGGGGGCTGAGTGGGGTGGGGGGATTTCTAACAGACTACGTGGGGCCCGAGCAAATCCCTCAGCTGGGACAGGCTCAAATGTTCTTGCCCGGGTGCTGCAGGGTGCAGGGAGCCAGGACTGAGTCAGACAGCGGGGGGCAGGCCGGGCGGGGTGGGGGGGGGATGGGGAGAGCCCAGGGGTCACAGGGCTGGAGGCAGAACAACCAGCATGCACCAGTCACAGCCGGGTAAGAGCAGAGATCCAGCCCCATGGTGTCTCTCTCGTTCCAGAATGCGGTGGGTCATTGACCAGCTTGGAGGGGCAGTTCTCCACCCCCAGCCACCCGCAGCCGTACCCACATCAGCAGGTGAGGGAGGAGCTTGGGGCAGCAAGAGTGCTAAGCAGTGGAGGCTACGGGGAGGGGTGTCATGTGGCCCAGCTGGCACAAGAGGACAAGGGTCAACCTCCACCATGCAGCTGTTGGCGCCAAAGGAGAACCAGGGCTAGGGAGGGTGGGGGAGGTGGAGTGGGTCAGATTGGCCCTGTGCTGTCCAAGCCCCAGAGGAATGGGGCCCCCCATTGTGTCCGGAACACCAGGGAGAGCCAGAAATGCCCCAGTCTGGATCACCCTGGCAGCTCCCCCATCCAGAGGTGAGCAGGGTGTCACGGATCAGGTCCGGTGTTCTCGTGTGGCTCTGGAACAGTCCCTGGGAGGAGCGCTTCAGTGTGCCAGCCCCCTTAGGGTCACACTCTTTCACTAGGGGAGCCACTTGGCTTTCCCGCCTCCAGGGACTGAACCTCAGAGCCTTCAGCACCCCTGCTTCCCGCCGTGAGCTTCCTGCAGCGAGTCCACCTGCGGGAGACGTGTGCACCCAAAGGGATCCATGCATTCCCCGCTCCCGCCTTTCTTATACTGCAGTGACTCAGCCAGAACTGTAACAGCAACAGGGTTTATTAGATGTCTGGAACACAGCGTAGACAGTCTTGGTTAACACAGGGAACAGAAAGTTACAGCATAGAGCATCTGCATCCGGCCCAGAGCCCTCCGACCCCTCTTTAATCCCAGTCCAGGAGTGTCTCCGCCACTTCCAGCAGCCCTCCATTTAGCAACCCCACCCGGCCCCGCCTCCATCCTTTGTCCTTGTTCCCCTGCTGGTCACACCCTGCTGGCATCCATGGTCGTTAGTTGCTAGGTGCCCAATGTCCATCCAGTTGGAGTGGCTGTTGTCTTCTGGGACTCCAGGCAGCGAGGCGTCAGACATTCCCAGATCTCGGGGTCTCTGCAAAGAGGAAACAACCTTTTCCCACCACCTACTTAACCATACACCACATAGGGGAAACTGAGGCACGCACACACGCTTCATACAAAATATCATGAAATAATTCCCACGCCATCCCACCCGGTCTGTGCCCGGCTGGCAGTTCCCCATCTAGACAGGGGCAGGGATGTCTGGCGCAGGCTCATTGGCATCGGTCTCTTCCAGCTCTGTCTCTGGCAGATCACCGTGCCCGTGGGCCATGTGATCGATCTGCAATTCCACAACTTCAGCCTGGAGTCGCAGGAGGACTGCACCTTCGACTTTGTGGAGGTGCACGACAGTGCAGGCACGGACGCCCCCAGCCTCCTGGGCAGGTACAGGCGCCCGCAGTTCAGCAGTCTGCCGCAGGATATTGAGGGAATGGGGGGGGGGGGCAGAATTGCCTGAGCAGGGCTGCCTTGCAGAGCCACCTCCTGGGGGGCGGGGGGCACCTCTCTCCTACCCGACTGAATGCCCTCCTCCTCAGCACTGGAGAGACCCAGGTCCTGCCCCTCCCAGACCCAGCACTAACTGCCTCTCGTCAGCCATACATCTCCAGGCGCTGTACGAAGCAGGTCGGTCTTACCCTCTCCATTTCACACAGCAGGGAAGTGACTTGCCCAAGGCAGGCTGGTGGCACAGCTGGGAAAAGGCACCCAGGGCTCCTAACTGCCAATCCAGTGCTCTATCCACTAGGCAACAATGCCCTCCCACGGTACTAGCCAATATTCTGCACACAGCAAGAAGATGGGCTGCACAGGGAGGGGGCAAAAGTCTCCAGCGGCATTTGGCATGGCCACAACTTCCCACACACCATCCATCCTCATCCCCATCTCTGCTCCTCTCTTCTTTTCCCTCTCTGTCTCACTCGCCCCTTTTTCTCCATCTCGCTCCCCCTTCCACTCCCCCCCCCCGCCACGGTCTTTCTTCCCCACTCCTCAGCCCCCTCACTCCCATCACATTTCCTCTCCCGGCAGGTTCTGTGGCTCCCAACTGCCGCCCGTCCTGACCTCCTCACGACACGTCATGACCGTCCTGTTCATGGCAGATGAGGGCGTGGCGGAGGACGGGTTCTTTGCCACCTACCGTGCCCGGAACGCCACGGAAAGTAGGTCCCTGGGTCTGAAACCCCCCCTCCCTGCTGCCTGGCTCTTTCTCCAACTGGGTGGCAGGGTCACCCGTCTCTGAGCGGCATGTCCCGGTGCCGAGCAGACCCATGTGCACTCTCTACCAGGGTGCTGCTCAGCAGCGGGTTCATCGCTGGCACGGAGCTGGGCATCCAAGGGTCTCACCCATTGCTCTGCCTCCCCAGCTGTGGGATTGTCCGGGGGAAGGGGCCAGAGACCTTCTCAGCTAGGCTGATCACAGGGTAGTTTTGCTCTAGGAGGGGGAACAGCCTTGGGGTGTTTACCAAGGGAATGGCCTGACACCCTGTCATTTCCCTGTTGCTGCCCAGTAAGTAGCTGATTGCAGTTACCAAGGGAGAACAATGGGATCGCCTCCCTAACCCCACCCCCGGGGAATCACTGGGGTAAACAGAAAGCAGCAGGGCCCAGGGCTCTTCACGCACAAGGTCAGCTCCCAGATTGCTGCACTGGGCAGTACAGCATGGGGAGAAGGTGGCCAACCCTCTGTGGAGAAAGAAGTGGTTCGGGACTATTTAGAAAAACTGGACGTGCACAAGTCCATGGGGCCGGATGCGCTGCATCCGAGGGTGCTAAAGGAGTTGGCGGGTGAGATTGCAGAGCCATTAGCCATTATTTTTGAAAACTCATGGCGATCGGGGGAGGTCCCAGATGACTGGAAAAAGGCTAATGTAGTGCCCATCTTTAAAAAAGGGAAGAAGGAGGATCCTGGGAACTACAGGCCAGTCAGCCTCACCTCAGTCCCTGGAAAAATCATGGAGCAGGTCCTCAAGGAATCAATTATGAAACATTTAGAGGAGAGGAAAGTGATCAGGAACAGTCAGCATGGATTCACGAAGGGGAAGTCGTGCCTGACTAACCTAATTGCCTTCTATGATGAGATAACTGGCTCTGTGGATGAGGGGAAAGCAGTGGATGTGTTATTTCTTGACTTTAGCAAAGCTTTTGATACTGTCTCCCACAGTATTCTTGCCACCAAGTTAAAGAAGTATGGGCTGGATGAATGGACTGTAAGGTGGATAGAAAGCTGGCTAGATCGTCGGGCTCAACGGGTAGTGATCAATGGCTCCATGTCTAGTTGGCAGCCGGTTTCAGGTGGAGTGCCCCAAGGGTCGGTCCTGGGGCCGGTTTTGTTTAATATCTTTATTAATGATCTGGAGGATGGTGTGGACTGCACTCTCAGCAAGTTTGCAGATGACACTAAACTAGGAGGCGTGGTAGATACACTAGAGGGTAGGGATCGGATACAGAGGGACCTAGACAAATTAGAGGATTGGGCAGAAAAAAACCTGATGAGGTTCAACAAGGACAAGTGCAGAGTCCTGCACTTAGGACGGAAGAATCCCATGCACTGCTACAGACTAGGGACCGAATGGCTAGGTAGCAGTTCTGCTGAAAAGGACCTAGGGGTCACAGTGGACGAGAAGCTGGATATGAGTCAACAGTGTGCTCTTGTTGCCAAGAAGGCTAACGGCATTTTGGGCTGTATAAGTAGGGGCATTGCCAGCAGATCGAGGAACGTGATCGTTCCCCTTTATTCGACATTGGTGAGGCCTCATCTGGAATACTGTGTCCAGTTTTGGGCCCCACACTACAAGAAGGATGTGGAAAAATTGGAAAGAGTCCAGCGGAGGGCAACAAAAATGATTAGGGGTCTGGAGCACATGACTTATGAGGAGAGGCTGAGAGAACTGGGATTGTTTAGTCTCCAGAAGAGAAGAATGAGGGGGGATTTGATAGCAGCCTTCAACTACCTGAAGGGGGGTTCCAAAGAGGATGGAGCTCGGCTGTTCTCAGTGGTGGCAGATGACAGAACAAGGAGCAATGGTCTCAAGTTGCAGTGGGGGAGGTCCAGGTTGGATATCAGGAAAAACTATTTCACTAGGAGGGTGGTGAAACACTGGAATGCGTTACCTAGGGAGGTGGTGGAGTCTCCTTCCTTGGAGGTTTTTAAGGCCCGGCTTGACAAAGCCCTAGCTGGGATGATTTAGCTGGGAATTGGTCCGGCTTTGAGCAGGGGGTTGGACTAGATGACCTCTTGAGGTCCCTTCCAACTCTGATATTCTATGATTCTATGATTCTATGAAATCTTAGCAGTGACCATCAGGAGAGTCCACTCCACCACCCTCCAGGTCTGCCTTTCCCCCGCTTCCTCTTTCCAAGGTACTTCCCAGGGGACCTTGGCTCCTCTTCGGTGCATTTCTCCGGTGAAGCAGTGCTGTTGTACAGGCTTGTCTGTATGGGAAGTGGTGAATTGATACCACAGTAGCTATCCTGGCATGTGGACACTCGCTATAGTCACCATATGATAGCGCTGTCCAGTTGGGTCTGTGATCCAGTGACCATGGTTACACTGGAGTTGGGCACTGCTTCCCATTGTAATTACAGTCGCTGACTGCTCGTGTGTCCCCGGTTGGCTCTGCAAGTGCAGGGTCACCACGGCGATTATAGTTACGCCGCAGCCCATCGCATGTAGGCCCCATCGCTGTACTCAGCCAAGTACCTGCTCATTCCGACATCTTTCTCGCTCATCCGCCAAGAAACATGCAGCCCCTCGGAGTTCTCCTGCAGCAACGGGGAATGTCAGGCGCGGGAGTCGGTGTGTGATGGCTGGCACGACTGCCCGGATGGGAGCGATGAATTCAACTGCACGAGTGTCTCACCCCCCTCCTTTGGTGAGTGAAACCCCTAGCTCAACCCAGCTCCTGCAATGACCAACACTTGGCTTATGGGGTGGGGAGACTCAATCCACCAGTTTCCCTCAGGCGGTTCAGGTCACAAGTGGAATGAGTTTGGTAGGTCTCAGCCCTGCACCCAGTGAACATCTGTCCATACACACCGACGTGACAGTACACCAACTCTGAGGCACCTGCCGGGCTGGGATCCAGATTTTGGAGCCCATGGGCTCTGCAAACGTTCTTTGCAAGGCCTGGCCAGTGGCAGTGCATCCCCCCAGCTCAGATACAGCTGCCACCTGTATCACCTGCCCTCCCCCCTGCAGAGTCCTCCTGCCAGCAGATCCAAGTGGAGATGTGCTTGGGCCTCAGCTACAACACCACCTCCTTCCCCAACATCTGGCTGACCATCCCAGACCAGCAGGGGGCGGCCACCATGCTCCGAGACTACAAGGTGAGCCCAGCACAGGAGGCCGTGGGGGAGACTGCGCTGCCCAGCTTGGGATTTGTCAGCTGGGTGGGAAGGAAACCCAGTGGGAAGCGAGCAGACTGGGTGGAGAATTGGCTTTGGGTGGAAGGAGGGGGCATAGGGTATCCAGGGGAAATGCACCCACAAATGGGGAAGCCAGCCCCCAACATCGGTGCCCCAGGCCTTGTGGTGCTCACTGCCTCCCTCTCTCCCCGCAGACCCTGATGGAGCTCTCCTGCTACCAGCACCTGCGCCTGCTGATCTGCAGCCTCTTCGTGCCCAAGTGCACGCCGGACGGGGGCGTCCTGCAGCCCTGCCGCTCCGTGTGCCTGACGGCGGAGCAGCGCTGCCAGCAGGCCCTCAGCCTCCTCAGCATCCTCTGGCCCATCAACTGCAACGTCCTCCCCGACTCCAACGACCCTGTGGAGTGCTTCAAGCCGTGAGGGGGCGGTGGGGCCCGACAAGCAGAGGGGTGCGGCTGGCTCTCCCCGCAACCTGCTGACTTTGGGGCGAGTGGGGACTCGAATCCTTCTCTCAGCTATGCCCTCCCCTTCCTATGTGTTTCCCTTCGGGGACCTCAGGACACAGGCCCAGGAGCCCCAAATAAAGGTGCTGGAGAAGAAACCACCCACCCTGAGTCTGGGAGCCTGCTGCCCTATAACTCCCCTTGGTATCCCCCATAACAGTCCCCTAAGGGAGCCACCAGGGGTGGCCCTAAGTGCCTGGAAGGCGACTGACTGGCTGTTGGGGTCCCCACACTGCATAGCCACTGCACTTCGGCAACGCCTGGCCCCATCTCCCCAGTCCTGCAGTGGGGCTAAAGCGTCAGCCGGCTTGTGCCTTTTTCTCACCCACCACATCCTCCGATACACCCCGTCGGAGCACAGGGGGAGGCGACTCTCTACTCCCCCCACCCCAGTCTACTTCCTGCAGCAAGGTGACAGCTCCCTCCCAGCTGACCCAAGAATGGTACCTGCACCTCTGACATAAGGAGCCCAGGGGCGGCCCTCTTTGTCCTAATGTCCCCAGTCCCAGCAGAGCACACACCTGGGCCTGGCTGAGCGGCCATTGCCCATCGTCCGCCTCGTGCTCGGCACACGGCAAGGCCCAGCGCTGTCAAAGGGGGAAAGGCTGCTTTTGGACTGGGCATGGGACTCAGGAGAGCCGAGGTCAGTTCTCAGCTCTGCAATAGCCTCCCTGCATGACTGGGGGAAAAGAAAAAAATAAATCCTTCTTTGACTCAGTTTCCCCATCTGAAAAATGGAAACAATACAACCAGGGGATTGTGAGGATAAAAGCATAGCTCCATGGGGCCCTGTTGTGATGGGGGGGAGGGAGTATGGAAGTATCTAGGTAGATGAATGACAAAAAACACCTTAAGAAATGGCACCTACCCCAGCATCACGCTTCATTCCACAGACCTTCCGGTGCCCACGCCCCTAACTTGACATCTCATCCGGCTGCTTCCCCAATGCCACAGCAGCTTAAGGCATAGCACCCATTGGCATGCTTCAGTTCCCTAGCCCAGTCCTGGCACCGGACAGCTGTCTTTCCACCTTACTCGAATGCCACTTGTGCCCAGAGTAAAGAGTTAATGATCTCACCGCGCAGACCTGTGGGTAAGGCAAGGCCCAGTGCACTGTGCTCCACTTGACTTGGCTGGCAGTGCCTGGGGAAGCCTGCACCTGGGGTGCTGGCCAGAGCAGCAGAGCGGGCTCCAAGGCCTTTGGCACGACTCTGGGTGTCTAATAAACAGCTGCGGCATTTTGCAACTGCAACCTTTCAAAGAATAATTTGGCCTCACACCCGCCTGGGGGGGCAGGTCAATATTACCCCCATGTCAGCGCTGGGGAAATTGAGGCACAGAGAGGGGAAATTATTTGCCTGCAGGTCAGGGGCAAGGCCAGGATCAGAACCCAGGAAGCCCATGTCTGAATCCCCAGCTCTAAGCACTGGAATATGCTTGGGCTGGGTGGGATCACTGGAAGGGGTCACTGGGAACTGAGACCTAAGGGGTCCCTGGGCAAGGAGCTGGGAGTGAGAGCAGGAGCCCTCGTCTCTCTGAAGCAGACATGGCTCATAGCTAGGGCCCTACCAAATTCACGATCCATTTTAGGCAATTTCCCGGTCATAGGATTTTAAAAATCATAAATGTCATGATTTTTCCCGCTATTTAAATCTGAAATTTCATAGTGTTGTAATTGTAGGGCTCTGACCCTAAAACAAGTTGCGGGGGGGATCAAAAGCCAAGGAGAAGATCTAGGCCCCTTTGTTATCCGAACCCCTTCCATTTCGGGGAGTGGGGGTGGGAGAGGTTCCTGGCTCTGCACTGGCCTGGGATCATCTCACCCAGAGCAAGGGGGGAGGTGTAAATACTGAACCCCAGGTGTAAATACTGAACCCCTCCCCAAGCGGGAGAGGGCGGGAGGAACGGGGGAGAGGGTGGAAGGGGTTCCACTCCTGAGGAAGGGGAAGGTGGATTCTGCTCTGGAGCAGGGGAAGGGCCGTAGCTGGAGCTGCCGGCTGGGTTAGGAATCCTGGCCTGACTCCTGACCACTCCACTCAGGTTGGCTGTGCCTTAAAGCCACAAACAAGCTTCTCCTGACCAAAGACAACATCCTGTTTTCCCATCCACCGGGAGGATCCACAGACCAGTGCAGCTGGCTGAACACCACCCCGGTGATCCAGAACGCTGGCACTGCCCCCCACCTTGCCTGGGGCCTCTGCTGGGAAGGGCACAGAGGGGCTATCTCAGCATAGGCTCAGAGCAGGGCTTCCCTCCGCTAGTGCACAGCTCCTGGGAACCCCTGGCTCTGAGACGTGACCGTGTCCCCTCCGCTAGTGCACAGCTCCCAGGAACCCCTGGCACTGAAACGTGACTGCGCCCTTCCCTCCGCTAGTGCACAGCTCCCGGGAACCCCTGGCACTGAAACGTGACCGTGTCCCCTTCTCTAGTGCACAGCTCCCAGGAACCCCTGGCACCAAAACGTGACCGTGTCCCCTTCTCTAGTGCACAGCTCCCGGGAACCCCTGGCACTGAGATGTGACTGTATCCCCCCCCCCACACACACACACACACTACATCACAGCACCCAGGAACGCTTGGCACCTAGACTTGAGCGCATCCCATCCCCCCCAGCAACCCCTGGCGCCGAGACGTGACCATGTCCCCCCTGCTAATGCACAGCTCCCAGGAACCCCTGGCACTGAAACGTGACCGTGTCCCCTTCGCTAGTGCACAGCTCCCAGGAACCCCTGGCACTGAGACGTGACTGCGTCCCCCCACACACACACACTACAGCACAGCACCCAGGAACGCTTGGCACCTAGACTTGACTGCATCCCATCCCCCCCAGCAACCCCTGGCGCTGAGACATGACCACGTCCCCCCTGCTAATCACAGCTCCCAGGAACCCCTGGCGCCAAGACGTGACCGTGTCCCCTTCGCTAGTGCACAGCTCCCAGAAACCCCTGGCACGGAGACGTGACCGTATCCTCTTCACTAGAGCACAGCTTCCAGGAACCCCTGGCACCGAAACGTGACTACGTCCTCCTCCCCACGCCCCCTCCCGCTAGTGCACAGCTCCCGGGAACCCCTGGCACTGAGACGTGACCATGTCCCCTTCGCTAGTGCACAGCTCCCAGGAACCCCCGGCACTGAGACGTGACCGCGCCCCCTGTGCAGCTCACTACCTCATGCTGCCTTTGCACATTGCAATAACACCTTGTTGCCAAGTCTCCCGAGGAAAGAAAAACAGCACTGCCTTTCCAAACAAGCCCAGGCCGTTTCAGAGGGAGGACGGGAGGGGGTGGGGGGTAATCCAAATTCCAATTTTTGTAGTTCTAGTTTTGTTGCATACAAGTTACACATGAAAACTATTAAAATAATACGTGTGTGTGTACTTCCATTCTTTAAAAAGGTCATTCTCCCTCTTTCCATCCTCCTTGGTCTCTGTTGCCTCAGTGTGGTACATTCCCGTGTTGAACCGTTGGAGCATATCCTGGTGTGGGACAAAAAATTGGCACATAGGATGTGTCAAGGAGTGGGCCACAAAGTTCATGAATTTGGGTGTGTTTTCTTAATTGAACAGGAGTGGGGACAGGAGGATTCTCAAATTCTGACGCTGCTCAATCACCGACACCACATTTAAACTCGAACTTTGTGTTGAAGTCACCTATTGCAAAAAAAGCCCAAGTAAGCAACCTCCAGAGGAAACAAGGCCCAAACCTCTGCAATCCGCAACTCTCAAAATATTTAAGCCGCTTTTTGTAAAAAACAAGCCCACCAGAGTAAAACCTGCTGCACATGTCAGCAGGAGGGGGAGAGAGAATTCTTCACTGTATTGCCTTTGGGGGGCAGTGGAGGAATTGTTACTGGTGTCAGGAAATCAGGTAGATGGACTGTTTCAGCCATTGTGTGTTTTCTTTACCTGGAGGGTCTGCCTCTAGCTCTGAGAGTGGCCCATTCAGTTCATAGCCTTTGGGACAATTGTCAAAAGGAGGCAGTGTGACCGAGCAGTTAGAGCAGGACTCTGGACTTCAGGGGTCTACTCCCAGCTCTGCTGCAGACTGTCTGCACAAGTCACATGACTGTCCCCTGCCTCAGTTTCCCCAATCTGTAAAATAAGGATGCTGAGACTGACCTGCCTCCCAGGAGGGTTGTGAGGATCAGTGTATGGCTGAAAGCACTAGAGCAGGATAGATTATCGCTGTTGTTAATTTCTGCCAGTGGTGAGACGGGCTTTTCAGTGATGGGGACACCTCTCCCATGGGAAGCTCCACAAACTCATTGGGCACACAGGTCTTTGCCTGGCTATCAGCTCTCTGACTGGCTCCTTCTCCAGGGAATTCTCCTTGGCTGGAGCACCTCTCCCCCATCCCCATGCCAGGCAGAGCTGGGGCGAGAGGCTGAAATGAGTTAAATAAGAGTTTCAAAGGCCCACCTCAGGCACCGTGTCCCGTGCTCCAGCGATGGGGGAGAGACCTCCACTCACACCCGTACTGGTGGTTTCCTCCATGGCGTTTCTGTAGCCGTCTGCAAAGCTGGCCGTGGCCTATTCCCTGGGATTGTGGGCACACACGGGTCAGCTGCACCGAGTCCTGCTGACAACTCAGCCCCAGCTCCCAGAACTCAGCATACTCTGGAGCTGGGGAGCCCAGCCCGTGGAAGCGATCAGGGACCTTGCTGGGGTCTTCGTGATGCTGCTGTCTGTCCGGCTCCAAGGAGAAACCTGCAGCGACCTGGGGAGCTGAAAGAGAGAAATGTGAGCCCAGGCCAAGTAACAGGTCGGTGTTTCACATTAGTAGAGGACAGTGTTTGTGTGTTGTGCCAGCAAGGGTGTGACCCCTCCCACCCCCCGTGCGTGTGTGCACTCCACGTTTGTGTGTTGTGCTGACGTGCGTGCACCCGTGCTCAGCGTTAGTGGGTCTGTGCGTGTGGTCCGTGGCATTAGAGGTGTGTCCGTGGGTGGCGTTCGTGCATGCCATGTGGGCTTTGCTGCTCGCATGTGTGACGTGGACAGTAACAATCGGCGTGCTGAGCGTGTGCCGTCCGTGGGTGTGTGGTTTAGTTCGTGTCTCATGACGCCCCTAAGCAGGACTGAATTGCAGGATTCCTCACGCCCTTTGCTCTTCGCTCCCACCTGCCCCACCCACAGCCTCTCCTCCTCCAAGACCTTCCACAAAACACCCGCCTGGCCCAAACACCCCACTGCTCCCCTCCAAGAGGCCAGTTTTCGGCTTGCCTTGCATTCCCCCTCCTTCCCCAGCCCTGTCACTGGGGCTCCGCTCCGTCCAGAGAAATCACCACAAAAATGAGCCAACCCGTCTCTGGCCTGGCAGCACTCCCCACAGCACAAAGACTGGCCTGGTGCTTCCAGAATGGGGGAGCTGACACATTCATGGCTACTTACATGATCTAGAGGATGCAAGCCACCTCCTCTCACTTTTCCTGTCCTTCCCTGTTCTGCCATTCCCCTCGCTGCTTTTCTTTCTCTGCCTCTTTCCCTTGGCGGCTCCGGTAGGGTGATGTGTTAAGTCAAGGAGTTTTTCTAGTCAGGTCTGTGGTTCTCTCTCCCGCCCTCCTCCCACTGGTTACAGCATTTCCGACACTGGGATATTTCCCCCCTCCTCTTGTAGCTCTTGGCTCTGAAAGTCACTGATTTCCTTTGGAGTTTGGGAGGAGAGACACAAGGAGGGGAAGGGGGGGCAGAGAGACAGCCTTTCCTCAGAGCTGAAGTGGCCAGGAAGAGCTCACAGGACAAGGGGACGCAAAGCAGGCGCAGCAAGAGAGCCGGGATACACAGTAAGTAAAGCTAACCAGCTCCAGCTGCTCCTAACAAAGTTGGCGGTGTAGCTATGGGGCCAGACGGGCCATGGGATTTCCCTTAGCAACTCAGCCAGGCCCGGGAGCTCGGCTGAGTCCCAGCTCCAGTCATGACACATTCCAGCAGCAGGCTCTGTTTTTCTTCATTCCCTTTTATTTGGAGAAAGTGGCCTGCAGGAGTCCGGAAGGAGAGAGACCTGCTCTCCTTCCGCTCCCCAATGGATCCCCGCTCATCTGGGCGCTCTGAGCCAGGCTGGGGCGAGGCCTGTGTGGGGCAATGCAGGGGAGGCCAATGCTGAAGAGAGTTGGATAGCAGCCCTGCTTGGGAGAGCGGGGGGGAATACTAGCCTTGCAGGCAGGGGGAAGGGCTGGGTTCTGGCCCCGCTGGGAAGACGGTAATGCTGCAGAAGCCGGGAGGGTGTCCCCACACTCCACAGCCTCAGGGGGGCGGGGAGAGGTGCTACCCTGCCTCTGAGTGTGGTGCTGCAGCCCCTGGGTAACTCGCCCTGGAGCCGGGAAGGGTCCACAGGTGCCAACTTTCACATGGTAAATAAGCACCCTGACTTTCACAATAAGCCAAAAATCAAGCTAATCCTGTTTCAAAACAAGGCCAAACCAAGAACCCCAACACTCCATGTGGCTAGATCCCCCCGGCGTGAGTCTGGGACTGTGGTGGGCCCGTGGTGCACCCCTGACTCTCTCCCCTCCTTGCCCCTGCTTGCCGAGAGCCCATAAAAAAACAGAAGCAACAAGCTACAAGCCAAACAAGCTACAAGCCAAAAACTAGCCAACAAGCGACTCACAAGCCAATTAAGCCAAAATCAAGCCCAATTTCTGCGTTGTTTTTTTCCGTGGGTTTGGCATGTCTGGAAGGGTCCTGGCCTCGCGCCCCGTGTGAAGGGAGAGTTAGGAGCATGGGAGTCACCGTCAGCACAGCAGGAGCCCCCTTGGGGAACGAGCGCAGAGTGGAGGGTGCGGGGCAAAAGGACCCCTAGAGCAGGAGTCCAGAGGGGCTGACAAGCAGGGTCAGTGTTAGACTCACTGGAGCCCTGGCGCCCTGAGCTCTGACACCTGAGGCTGAAGTTGAAGCCTGAACAACTTAGCTTTGTGGGGCCCGCTGTGGTGTGGGGCCCCAGGCAAATTCCCTGCTTGCTGCCCCCTAACGCCGGCCCTGGTTTTATATGCAGAAAACCAGTTGCGGCGGCACAGCTGGGCTGGGGAGTTTTTATAGCATGTTGGGGGGCGGGAGGGGCTCAGAAAGAAAAAGGTTGAGAATCCCCTGCCCTAGAGGGCAAGAAAATAGAGACAGGATCCTTGACCACAACCCACAATCACCCACCCCACAGCCGACAACCACCCACACACCCCACACTCACAACCCAGGACACACACAGCCCACAACCACCCACACACCCCACGCTCACAACCCAGGACACACAGCCCACAACCACCCACACACCCCACAGCTCGCAATCACCCACCCACCCTCAGCTCACAACCCAGGACACAGCCCACAACCACCCACCCACCCCACAGCCCACAACCACCCACACACCCCACGCTCACAACCCAGGACACACAGCCCACAACCACCCACCCACCTCACAGCCGACAACCACCCACACACCCCACACTCACAACCCAGGACACACACAGCCCACAATCACCCACACACCCCACGCTCACAACCCAGGACACACAGCCCACAATCACCCACACACCCCACAGCTCGCAATCACCCACCCACCCTCAGCTCACAACCCAGGACACACAGCCCACAACCACCCACCCACCCCCCCCACGCTCACAACCCAGGACACACACAGCCCACAACCACCCACACACCCCATGCTCACAACCCAGGACACACAGCCCACAACCACCCACCCACCCCACAGCTCGCAATCACCCACCCACCCACAGCTCACAACCCAGGACACACAGCCCACAACCACCCCCACAACCACCCCACAGCCCACAACCACCCATACACCCCACGCTCACAACCCAGGACACACAGCCCACGACCACCCACACACCCCACACTCACAACCCAGGACACACAACCCACAACCACCCACCCACCCCACAGCCTACAACCACCCACACACCCCACGCTTACAACCCAGGACACACACAGCCCACAACCACCCACACACCCCACAGCTCACAACCCAGGACACACACAGCCCACAACCACCCATACACCCCATACCCACCCACCCACAGCCCACAACCACCCCCACTGCCCACAACCCATGACACACAGCCCACAACCACCCACACACAGCCCACGCTCACAACCCACGACACAGCCCACAACCACCCACACACACCACAACCCAGGACACACACAGCCCACAACCACCCACACACAGCCCACAGTTTACAACCCGTGACACACACAGCCCACAACCACCCACAAACCCCACAACCACGCACACAGAGCCCACACCCACATACACTCCCCACAGCTCACAACCCGTGACACACACAGCTCCCAATCCCCCTACCACCCCACACCTCACAACCCATGACACAAAGCCCACAACCACCCACACACCCCACGCTCACAACACGACACACAGCCCACAACCACCCACACAGCCCACAGCTCACAACCCCACACAGCTCACAATCCCCCACACACTCCACACCTCACAACCCATGACACACAGCTTACAACCACTCACACACCCCACAGCTCACAACCCATAACACATACAGCTCACAACCACACACCCCACAACTCACAACCCATGATGCCCTCCACACAGCTCACAACCCGCGACATGCCCTCCACACGCAGCTCACAACCACCAACACACCCCACAGCTCACAACCCATAACACACAGAGCTCAGAATCACCCATGGCTCACAACCCATGACGCCCTCCACACAGCTCACAGCCTACAACTCACCACATACACACCCCTCAATCCAGCTCACAACCAACCATGCACATACCCACCACACAGCTCACAGCACACTATACACACAACTCACACACACACACCCTTTCCAGCCCAACACACGCACCTGGCCGATCTAGCCCATTGTCCTCCCTCCTGTCGTGCCATGGTTCTCAGATACCCTGGTGAGGGGCAGATTGGACTGGACTGACCAGGCTCGTGGCCTACCCAGGCAGTATCCCATACCTCCTACCTTTCTGGGCTGGACCGCTGGTCCATCAAGTCCGGTGTCCAGCGTCTCTGGTACCCAACCTCAGTCGGAGCGTTGCTGTGGAATGAGGGGAACGTACAGCCCACACACCCTAATCAGAGCTGTCAAGCCAGGGCCTCCACCTCTCAGCCCGCTAGAGACATAACGGTTCACTCTCCTCCCAGCCCCTCCATGGCAGCTGAGATGAAGCAGCTCCTCTTCCTCTTCCTTGGGCTGATCGCCAGTTCCATCCAGATCGAGGACAACAAGATCCCGAGCCTGTGCTCTGGGCAGCCCGGAATCCCAGGCACACCCGGCATCCACGGAAGCCAGGGTCTTCCAGGCAGAGATGGACGCGACGGCCGGGACGGAGCAGCCGGGACACAGGGAGAGAAGGGAGAGATCGGGCAACCTGGTAAGGAGACCTCCCTGCTGGAGAATGCACCAGCTCCCAGTGAAGGAGGATCCAATGGCAGACCCGCACGGGGCCAGTTGGGTTAACCAGCCAGCCAGATAGATCCAAAGGGGCTAAGCACCTGGGTCTCCATGTTCTTCCTTCAAGGGGAAATAAATTAGATAGCATGGAGTTGATGTGAGCTGGGGAGTAGGTCCTATCTGCTCTGTTTGGGATCCATGACATGCAGCCAGGGGCACAGATCCCATGGGGATGGGTGTATCATGAATTAGATCCAGAGATGAATGGGCTGGCTGGTTATTAGTGGCTCCGGTGCACAGGGCATCTCTCCTGCCCCTGTGATGTTCTCTCTCCTCCCCCTCAGGAGTCCCAGGTCCCCGCGGGGACAGCGGCAGCCCCGGCATGAACGGTCTGAATGGGGAGAAGGGGGTGCAGGGGGAGTGCGCGGTGGCTCCCCGCTCAGCCTTCACCGCCAAGCGCTCGGAGTCGCGCAGCCCGCCCCTGGCGGACCAGCCCATCCGCTTTGACGTGGTGCTGATCAACGAACAGGGCCACTATGACGCGGACACGGGCAAGTTCACCTGCGAGATCCCCGGCGTCTATTACTTCGCCGTCCACGCCACCGTGTACCGTGCCAGCCTGCAGTTTGACATCATGAAGAACGGCCATTCGGTGGCCTCCTTCTTCCAGTTCTACGGCAACTGGCCCAAGCCCACCTCGCTGTCGGGCGGCGCCCTGGTGCGCCTGGAGCCTGAGGACGAAGTGTGGGTTCAAGTCGGGGTGGGCGACTACATCGGCTTCTACTCCAGCATCAAGACAGACAGCACCTTCACTGGCTTCCTGGTGTACACCTACTGGCAGAACTCCGCCGTCTTCGCCTGAGACCCGAGCTGCCGGGGGCGGGGGAGCGACCGAGGAGTGCCGTCCCCTCGACGCACAGCCCAAACCCCGTCACGTCCCCTGGGGAGGGATCCCCAAGAGGCATCCGGGTCCAGTGGCCTAAGCATGGTCCTGGGAGCCAGGACTCCTGGGTTCTTCGCCATTGACGCTTCCCACAACTGCGTACAGTGGGGATAATGATGCTTCCCTACCCCAGAGTGGGACTCTGTGAGGATTCATTAGTTAGTACTGCATAAGAGCTAAGTATTCTTATTATCATTGGTGCATGAAGTTTGGGAGGTCTCAGCCCAGCCGGTCTCCTGGCTCCCTGAGGCACTCGCTGTCTGTGCGATGGAGACGCATATTCCTGAGGTGTGAGCGCTGCATCCCAGCGGGACTGGGCAGCATCCGCGGCACAGACCCCCCGGTGTCTGTGAGGCTCACTCGCCCCCTATTTCAGCAGAGAAGCCAAGGGCTGGGTGGGCCGTGGGGACTGAATGCCTGGCATGTTGCCGGGGCTGTGCTGGGGAAGCCTGCCGCAGTGCCCTCCCTGCGCTGAGCATAAACAGGGCTCTTCGGGGGCTTCTGATGCACAGCCAAGACCCTCAGCTGCTGTAAATCACATCGCTCCTCTATGGAGCTATACGCCAGCTGAGGATCTCGCCGGATCTTCTTCCCACTTATACCCACGGGGATACAGAGAAACCCCATTGAAGCCAATGTGGGGGCTCCAGGCGGACCCAGTTACAACAGGCTGGACCCTGCTCCCACTGTGTGCTGCCATTTGACAAGCAGACACCACATGTGGCCTGACTCCAGTACCTGCTAGACCTGCTCCGAGCGCACCCTGCATAGGGCCGCGGCTGGGACGTGGAGCAGGGGCTTGGTTGACAGGCGGTAGTTTTGCCGGCTCAGCCACCCAACCTCATCTGTGCTAGGTGCAGGGACCAGCCTGCTTTCATGCCACCCAGATGTCGCTCTCACAGTGTATATGACCTCCCTGTGAACCCTCAATAAATGGGCTCTTAACTGTTCGTCAGCCTATTAGCGTGTCTGCTCTGGAACACGTGTCGGGGCATGATCATATGTTTGGGTTCTTGTACATCCATCAAAGCATGTTAGCATGTTGTATGCCTGTCAGGGCATGTTTGTGTGCATCATCTGTATGCTCACCAGGGCGTATCTGTATTATCAGCTCACAGATGCACGTCTGAGTGTTGTGTTTTCTCTTGTATGCAGGACTAGGTGTGTTAGGATCTTCTCTTGCATGCATGTCAGTGCATGTTAGCCTGCGTTGGCTCCTGTACGCACATCAGGGCATTAGCATGTGTCAGCTTTTTTGTGTCTTTCCTTGTATGTGTGTCAGGGCCTATTCATATGTCTTCTCTTCTAGGTATGTTAGGGTGTTAGCATGTCAGCTCTTTTCTGCATGTCAGGACGTGTTAGCATGTGTAGTCTCTTCTCTGTGTGTTAGGGCATGTTGGAGTGTGTCAGCTCCATGCAGCTACATAGCAGGGCCTGTTTGTGTGTCACGTGGTACCATAGGGTGGAAGGAGACACCTTTACACTTCATAGCACTGTTCCCTTTCCCCTGGTTCTATAGTCACGTGAGCAGCACCAGGTCCCTGCCTCCACTGGGTCAGCCCAGGAGCTCCAGTTAGTGCTGCTTGGCAATTCTCCTTTCACACACACAGCAGTGAGCCAAGCTGTCCTCCCTCTCTCCAATAGCAGATACCTGGGACTCGCCCCCGGAGGACAGTTACAGAGTGCAGAAGACTACTCTCAGTCCCCCCTGGTTTTGCGGCTGGAGTCACCCGTGGAATGTATTTCTAGCACCGCGAGCTGCTGTGGACCCCAGCTCCTTGAGGGGGGAAGAGTCACCTCCAAGACCCGCATGCTTGGCTTGGGGGAGGCGCAGTACCAAGGCACACACCCCTGCCCTACGCTCAGCGTGCACGCTGACAACATCCATCCCCTTTCTCCCCACGGGCTGGCACCCGTGTGCAGGGCCAAGGCAAGATCTTCTCTACACTAAGATGATAGCTGAGGGCTCCAGCCCCAGCCCTGTCTGGGATCTAGGGACAAAGCAGCCCTATGGCTCACAGCCCACGCTATCCCCCTGTCCTACGTGCTGGGGGCTTGGGTACAGAAAAGAAACATGGACCCAGCCCAGAAGGCCAATGTATCTCTAACCAGCTACAGTCCCCATGCCCATCTGCTCATAGGGCCACCTCTATAGATGTAGAAGCCCTTCCCCCTGCCCCCCAAAGTAGGATGGTGCTGTCCATAGAAGGGGTCTCATTCTATAAACAGGCCTTTTTGCCATCTTGGATTGGATCCTTTCTCCACTGGGAAGCAGCCACGGGCAGGGGAGTTGCGCTAAGGCAGGAGAAGAGCCAGGAAGTGCCTGGAGGGAATGTGCATGTTCTGTTCCAGCTGCCCGCTCTACCCTGGGAAGGGGGGAAGAAGCCAGCCTTTGGAGCTCTCCAGGAGGGTGGCATTCTGGTACAAGGATGGCGTGAGGGGAAAAGTGTCTCCCCCATGACCGGTCTTTGCTAACAGGGACAGAGAGAGAGAGGCAGCCCATGGTCTGATCTCCTCGCCAGCAGCCTGAGCGCCAGCAGATGCCAGTCCTCTTCAGTGATGTTTTATAGATGGAAACTGAGGCACAGGGAGTGGAAGTGACTTGCCCAAGACTGCACAGTGAGTTAGTGCGAGAGCTGGGCACAGAACCCAGGAGTTGACTCCCCGCCTCCCTGCTCTAACCACTAGACTGGCTGCCTCCTGGCCTTTGACAGAGGGACGCATGCAGCAAGCCCCATTTACAGACGCTTCTGTCGACGCTGCCTGCTCCTGTGGGCAAGGGCTGTCCCTGCTTGCACCCAAGCTGGCAAGGCCATGCCCTTGTGCTTTGCTGACTCCCCACCCCCCAATCCCAAACTGCAGTTTTGGGCAGATGCACAGAGCCCTCTCTCCCCTAGGGGGCACCAGCTCCCCACATTGGAAGGGTTCTCGTGCAAAGCATCAATTCAGCAGAGCTGGGCAGATTAACCCACCACTAACTAGCTCCTGCTTCTGTTCAGTACCAGCCCCGCTGCCAGGGCACAGCACTCCCCACATTCTGCACAGCAACAGGGCACATCAGCCAGCGCCTTGCGAGCCTCTCGGAGCAACCTGCAGGTGTGGAAGTCGGGACTCCCGGTTCTAGTCCCAGTTCTGATATTGACTCATTTGGGGCATGTCGTTTTGCAGCTCTGTGCCTCAGTTTCCCTTCTGCCCAATGGGGCTCACCCTCTTCAGCGACCTGCCATGAGAATTAGTGGAGTTGGGAGGTGTGTTGAGATCCAGAGCTGGAACAGTGCCCTCGCTCTCTGAACTCCAGAGCTCCCCCGGAGAGTGACGCCTGGTTCCCCTCATTGCCTCCCTGGGGGCAGGAGTTGCTGAGACAGCACTTTCTCACTTCCCTTCCCTCTCTCCCCCTGCAGATTTCCAGTGTGAATGTTGTGACCTGGCTTAGGAAAAGGTCCCTATTTTTAGCAAGGGAAGGAAGAGCCCGCTGCGCTTCTGTCCAAGAGAGCCCTGGTGCTACTTTTCCAAACTCCACTGGATTGCACCCAGCTGGGGACTGCTTCCCATTGTGAGAGCCCAGAAGGGGGACAGCAAATGAGTCTGGGCCCTGGGAGCTCCCAGGGGGGAGCAGTATCACAGATCTCCCCAAGAGGACAGCTGTGATCATCCAGCCTGAGCTCATGTGTGTCACAGGCCTGAGAATCAGGGCTGCCCAGACAGGGAGCAGAGCATGGGAAGAGGCAATGCATTTCATCCCCCTCTCGCCTGCCTGCTCTGCTCAGGTGGTGGGCTCATTAGATGATCTGCCAAGCTAAGCCGTGCCTGGGTGGGAGATCTAGAGAGCGCCAACATATGGTTGTTATTAAAACACTGCAGGGGACAGCGCCCAGCAGTCTGTGTGCAGCGCCCAGGTGCCAGACTGAATGCTTCATGCCCCCCGGCGTGTAAAAGCAGAGCTTGACTCGGTCTTTTAAAAGACATTCCCAAGAAGCCAGTCGGGCTCAGGAACGAGCCAGGTTCACAGAACAGGGAGGGGAGCAGTGTTGCGGGGCAGGAGAGAAATTGCTAATGTGGGGAGTTGACAGCATGATCTGGGAAGGGGGACGTAGCAAGGGAGTGTGGCCAAGTGGATAGAACGAGTGGGGGACCGGACTCCTGGGTTCTATCCCCAACCATGGGAAGGAGTCAAAGGGTGTCAGTGATTAGAGGTGGGGCACTGGGAGGCAGGACTCCTGGGTTCTCTCCCAACTTTGGGAGTGGAAGGTGGTTGGAGCAGGAGAAAGCTAGAACTCAGACTCCTGGTCCCAGCTCTGCTGCCATTGTGTGGGGTTGAGGTACATTTTGGGGATGGTTGAGGGGAGTTAGAGAATAAGGATGAATTGGGGGAATGCTAACAACATCTGATTGGTGCATCTCCCATGCTACGCCCTGCTGCGCTCAGTGATGGCCTCAGCGCTCCACAAGAGGGCACCCCTCTCCTCCCATGAGCGCATCCAGGAGCAGGAGGTTTCCAGGTGGTCTGGGGACTAGGAGCAGGACCCCCTGGAGAGGCCCAGAAAGCTGGGGGGTGAGCTGAGGAGCCGGTCTGCAGGGACGAGGGCTGAGGTGGGGGGCTCATAGCAGGAGATCTGGGAGTGGGAAGAAGGCAGCAGGGTGGCGGTACATGGCAGCCCAGGAGGGAAAGAGACAGGGAGAACATAGGATATCCCAGGGGTCCAGCTCAGAGGCCCTGCTCTCAAGCCAGGGAGCAGCCCCAAACCTGACCTGTTCCTCACTGCCTCCCTGCTGAGGGTAGAAGCTAGGCATGGTGGGTGTTGGTCAGCTGTGACAGGAGGCAGCTGCTCCACACCCAGCACTGGACAGGCAGGTCCTGAGGCTGTGGGCATAGACAGATGGCCCATGCCCTGCACCACCCCCACACCCCTGAGCTGCAGGCTCTGAAAGCAGCCTGGGAGCATACCCTGGGTCTGGGAAGGAGCATGGGCTAGTGCTGAGAGCGGTGACTGTGAGCCAGGACTGCTGGGTTCTATCTCCACCCCTAAGACTCCTATATCCCCCCTCCTTTCCCTAACCTCTTAACCAGAAAAGCCATATTCTGCACCCTGCCTGGTCTGTTCTGCAGCCCCCACTCCTGGGCCAGGGTCCCCTATGGGGCCAGCCTTACGGTGTACTCCCTGGCCTCTAGGGTGACCAGATGTCCTGATTTTATAGGGACAGTCGCGATCTTGGGGTCTTTTTCTTATATAGGCTTCTATTCCCCCCCCACCCCTGTCCCGATTTTTCACACTTGCTGTCTGGTCACCCTACTGGCCTCACCTCTTAGCCTCCCAGAGTCCCTGGCTGTGATGAGCCAAGAGGCAGAACACACCTCAAGGAAATATTAGCCCAAGGTAAATAAGCCACCCCTCCACTGGTTACCTGCCCAGATGGGAGCTAGGAAGCAGGACAAGGAGATGTGGGGCAAGGAGCCAGGGCTGCTGCCTGTGAGGAGAGGGGCTCAGATCATTATCCAGGGTATGGGCTCCTCCTACCTCCCCCTGATCCTCCCCAGGGCCCCAGGCCAGCACACACCGCCCCAAAGGGTTGGCGGGAACCCTGCCAGCGAGTGCTGGGGAGCTCCTAGCGCTGCAGTCCCAGGGCCCCCCAGCAGGAGGCGCTGGAGGAAATGGCGTTGGGGCATTGCCCATAGGGGAACGCTCTGCTGTTCCACCCCCAGGGCCCCCCAGCAGGAGACGCTGGAGGGAATGGTATCTCTCCCTTCCCCATCCCAGCTATGAACGCCAGGGGTCTGTATCCCTCTGCTATGCTAGCTGGCAGATCACCTCTGTCTGCAATGGGGGCCATGCCTGGAGCCATCCCAGGGGGGAGAGCTCTCTCTGGGGACCTGTCAGATGCCCCGTAGTGGGGGCTGCCATGGGCTGAACAGCCCCTTCCTACCACCCAGCTGAGTCCCAGAGGGGTTTGCGGATTAAGCTGAAGGTTAGGCCTAGGCTGTGGGGCTTGGCTGGGGAGCACAGTATCTCCTGCTAGGTGACCAGAGACCCCTTTGGAGCAGGTTTCTACCTCAACCCACAGCAAGAGAGAATAGGGCCACCTGCACCTGACTGGGGGCTGTGTTAGGACTTGGTAGGTGCCCTGTCACAGGCTGCTCGACTCACCGCCAGAGCGCCTCCTTCTGGCCACATCTGCAGATGCACTCTGTGGGTCAAAACCCCTTCCAGCAGGGGCACTCCATCACTTCTCTGGGTCTGGCTCTCAGGACTCGACTGCTCCCGCTTCATGGCTTGCCCCTTCCCAGGTCACTGTAGTTTCCCCTGCCAGGAGGGGCATGTTCTCAAAGTGTCTCAGGACCCACCATCCTGGGCAGTTTTCTCTTTCACTGACCCTTAACAGCACCACCACCCAGTGGCAGGCCAGGGAACCCAGCCCAGCCCTCTACACTGAAACAGCCCAGAGACTCTACAACAAGCAGCCAGGGTCTGGACAGCTCTAAACCATAACTAGCCAGCCCTTCCCTCACCTTGAGAGACTACAGCCCCCTTGTGCAAGCAAGATCCTGGGCTTTATACAGGCCCCTCCCATTCCTATCCAGCTGAGCCTCGTCCCTAATTAATCCCTGCTCTGCTCCTTGGTGCAGCCTGGGCTGGTAACTGGCCCACGTGGCCAGGCCTTGTGTGGAGTAGATACCCCATCACAGGCCCGTGGGCTGCATAGGATCTTACAGCAACGGGTGTCACTCAGGGTTCCATTTGGCTCGTGTCTGTCCTGAGACCTAGAAATTGCTGCTTGTTAGAGTCCCTGCAGCCGACACCTGTGGGTACGGGCTGGTGGGCTGCATGGCAGGTCTTGGGGGTCCCACATTGGACCCCTGGGCTGCCCCTGACCAAAGCCCCCAGAAAGGGAACGCAGGACCAGAGCAGCTCTGCTGCTGCAGAGGCCTCAGCAATGGGGCCCTGGGAGCAGGACCAAGGGCTCACTGCATTAGTGAGAACAAGTCTGGCTTCAGCGGCTGCTCCCCGCAAAAGGGCCTGGAGCCGCTCCGTCTGGCTGCTGGTGTGAAATGAGCCAGAGGCCAGGCCTGGCTGGGAACCGTTCTCCTCCAAGTTCTCCCCTGTGGAATGAGCTGGCCAGGTCTCAGTCCAGTTCCTAGCAGCCGTTGAACCACAGGTGCTAACTGGGCCTGAGTCAGGAGGGGGCCAAGGACTGAGCAGGCCAGGGAGACGGACCTCCCCTCTCTCCCCAGGGGTGCGTCTCCTCCCGCGCTGGGCTGTGGCTGGCACGAACGAGCAGAGGGGTTCCTTCCAATCAAGGCCTGTGCGAGGGGCTGGGAAGCTGTGGACTCCTGGCCCGGAAGCTCAGGAGCTAGGGATTGCAGCTGGTCTCCTAGGCCCAGCCCGAAGAGGGGCCCCAGAGACATGGCTGAAGGAATTCTAGCCCGATATTCCCCTCAGCGGGCACCCGTCCCGCTAGCGGGTGAGCCCACCCCAGCATGGAGCGCCCCTTGGGTCCCCTGGGAGAGGCCTTGCCTGGGGCTGCCCTGGCTAATTAGTCGCCATGCATGGCAGGCACCTGCCAAAGTGGCGGCTGTCTCCAGCTGCCTCCGGATGGGGGCCCAGGCTGAGATGCCCTGGGCCTGATCTTGAGCGAGAGCTGGGCCCTGCAGCTCCCGCTGACAGAAGGGAGCCCAGCCGCTCTAGGCTCTCTTGGTGGGCACCCACCATCAGTGACCATGCTTGAAAATCCAGGCTGGACCCCAGGGCTAGCTCTTCAGCCCCAATTGCCTTCGTGGGAGGGAGTCACGCACCAACTGGGGAGATCTCTAACCAGAGATCCAAGAGTCTATGGGCTATGAGATTTCACAGCTCCCCCCAGCCTTGGGCTCACCCGCTCTGAGTTTCATGTTCATTTAAGATGCTCCTGGTCCCCCAGAGCAAGCAGCCAGGTACCCTCCCTAACCCAGAGCTTTCAGTGCTCCCAAGGGCCATGGACTCCTCCCAATGGATGTGTCTGACATAAGTCATTGCGGTGGAGGGCAGTCTAGTAGTTATCGCGGGTGGAGTGGACACTGGGAGGCCTGGCTCTGGCAGAGAGTGGGGTCTAGTGGTTAGAGCTGGAGATTAAGGTTCAGGACTCCTGGGATCTATTCCCAGTTCTCCCACTGACTCACCATGCGACCTTGGCCTTAACTGCTCTCTGCCTCGGTTTCCCCATGTGTAAAATGGGGATAATGCTCTGCAGGAGAAGGGAAGGGGCACTCTGGACTCGACGGATTAATGCACAGTGCCTTGAGAGCCTAGGGTGGTGGGTGCTACAGAAGAGCGAGTATGTACCAGATGTGACGAGCAATGGCAATCCAGGAAATTTTTGGAAAGCGTAGGGGACAATTTCCTGATGCAAGTGCTGGAGGAACCAACTAGGGGCAAAGCTTTTCTTGACCTGCTGCTCACAAACAGGGAAGAACTAGTAGGGGAAGCAAAAGTGGATGGGAACCTGGGAGGCAGTGACCATGAGATGGTCGAGTTCAGGATCCTGACACAAGGAAGAAAGGAGAGCAGCAGAATATGGACCCTGGACTTCAGAAAAGCAGACTTTGATTCCCTCAGGGAACAGATGGGCAGGATCCCCTGGGAGAATAACATGAAGGGCAAAGGGGTCCAGGAGAGCTGGCTGTATTTTAAAGAATCCTTATTGAGGTTGCAGGAACAAACCATCCCGATGTGTAGAAAGAATAGTAAATATGGCAGGCGACCAGCTTGGCTAAACAGTGAAATCCTTGCTGATCTTAAATGCAAAAAAGAGGCTTATAAGAAGTGGAAGATTGGACAAATGACCAGGGAGGAGTATAAAAATATTGCTCAGGCATGCAGGAGTGAAATCAGGAAGGCCAAATCACACTTGGAGTTGCAGTTAGCAAGAGATGTTAAGAGTAACAAGAAGGGTTTCTTCAGGTATGTTAGCAACAAGAAGAAAATCAAGGAAAGTGTGGGCCCCTTACTGAACGAGGGAGGCAACCTAGTGACCGAGGATGTGGAAAAAGCTAATGTACTCAATGATTTTTTTGCCTCTGTCTTCACGCACAAGGTCAGCTCCCAGATTGCTGCACTGGGCAGTACAGCATGGGGAGAAGGTGACCAGCCCTCTGTGGAGAAAGAAGTGGTTCGGGACTATTTAGAAAAACTGGACGTGCACAAGTCCATGGGGCCGGATGCGCTGCATCCGAGGGTGCTAAAGGAGTTGGCGGGTGAGATTGCAGAGCCATTAGCCATTATTTTTGAAAACTCATGGCGATCGGGGGAGGTCCCAGATGACTGGAAAAAGGCTAATGTAGTGCCCATCTTTAAAAAAGGGAAGAAGGAGGATCTGGGGAACTACAGGCCAGTCAGCCTCACCTCAGTCCCTGGAAAAATTATGGAGCAGGTCCTCAAGGAATCAATTATGAAACATTTAGAGGAAAGGAAAATGATCAGGAACAGTCAGCATGGATTCACGAAGGGGAAGTCGTGCCTGACTAACCTAATTGCCTTCTATGATGAGATAACTGGCTCTGTGGATGAGGGGAAAGCAGTGGATGTGTTATTTCTTGACTTTAGCAAAGCTTTTGATACTGTCTCCCACAGTATTCTTGCCACCAAGTTAAAGAAGTATGGGCTGGATGAATGGACTGTAAGGTGGATAGAAAGCTGGCTAGATCGTCGGGCTCAACGGGTAGTGATCAATGGCTCCATGTCTAGTTGGCAGCCGGTTTCAAGTGGAGTGCCCCAAGGGTCGGTCCTGGGGCCGGTTTTGTTTAATATCTTTATTAATGATCTGGAGGATGGTGTGGACTGCACTCTCAGCAAGTTTGCAGATGACACTAAACTAGGAGGCGTGGTAGATACACTAGAGGGTAGGGATCGGATACAGAGGGACCTAGACAAATTAGAGGATTGGGCAGAAAAAAACCTGATGAGGTTCAACAAGGACAAGTGCAGAGTCCTGCACTTAGGACGGAAGAATCCCATGCACTGCTACAGACTAGGGACCGAATGGCTAGGTAGCAGTTCTGCTGAAAAGGACCTAGGGGTCACAGTGGACGAGAAGCTGGATATGAGTCAACAGTGTGCTCTTGTTGCCAAGAAGGCTAACGGCATTTTGGGCTGTATAAGTAGGGGCATTGCCAGCAGATCGAGGAACGTGATCGTTCCCCTTTATTCGACATTGGTGAGGCCTCATCTGGAATACTGTGTCCAGTTTTGGGCCCCACACTACAAGAAGGATGTGGAAAAATTGGAAAGAGTCCAGCGGAGGGCAACAAAAATGATTAGGGGTCTGGAGCACATGACTTATGAGGAGAGGCTGAGAGAACTGGGATTGTTTAGTCTCCAGAAGAGAAGAATGAGGGGGGATTTGATAGCAGCCTTCAACTACCTGAAGGGGGGTTCCAAAGAGGATGGAGCTCGGCTGTTCTCAGTGGTGGCAGATGACAGAACAAGGAGCAATGGTCTCAAGTTGCGGTGGGGGAGGTCCAGGTTGGATATCAGGAAAAACTATTTCACTAGGAGGGTGGTGAAACACTGGAATGCGTTACCTAGGGAGGTGGTGGAGTCTCCTTCCTTGGAGGTTTTTAAGGCCCGGCTTGACAAAGCCTTGGCTGGGATGATTTAGCTGGGAATTGGTCCTGCTTTGAGCAGGGGGTTGGACTAGATGACCTCTTGAGGTGCCTTCCAACTCTGATATTCTATGATTCTATGATTCTATGGGTGCTGCCCACAGAGGTGCCCCAGCACGGGTGTCCACACCTCTCTCCCACCGGCCCTGTGGCTGCAGCGCAATAGTTGGTGCTGGGATGGGGGATGGTTGCAGAGTGTTAGGAGGCTGCTGGGTGCTCACTGCAGAGCCCTGGGTCCCCTAGAAGCTAGGCTGGGGCTGGTTAGCCAGAGCCCCGGGTATCCGAATGCTCTGGCAGCAGCACCTCCTTCCTGGAAGCAGCCTGAGGACAGCAGGGGACTTACGACTTCTGTCTGCCTGGGTCTGATCTGTTTCCGTAAGCGGAGCTGCCTGGGGGGCTAAATGGATCCACGGATCGATGGCAGGAGCTGCTTGCTCTTGGAGATGGACAAGCCTCTTTTGCAGCAGAGCTCAGCTGCTGTGTTGGGCTGGGGGGGGGGGGGGCTGCAGAGGATGATGTAGGGGGAGGGAACCTCGCTTCCTGGCGGGGTGGGGGGATGAGGGTGGGCAAACAGGAAGGGTGGGGAAGCCCCTGGAGCAGTGGTACTCAATCTTTTCCATGCTGGGACCCCCCAAACTTCCTTCCCCACTCACTGGAAATCCCCCTTCCCCTTAGCAATATGGGGAGGGGCGGGTGGCCGTGACCCCTTGACATCTGCCTGAGACCCCGAGGTTGGGACCCCTGTCCTAGAGGTTCAGCTGCTCAGAGCTCGCCTCAAAACAGGCAACTTGCAGCCGCCCTGGGTCCCATCGCTGTGGAAAAGCAGCAGCTCCCTTCACAGCCCCAAGCAGACATGGGCCTTAGCTGCAGGCGCTGGATCCGGATTCTGGACACCCCAAAGTTTGCATCTAAGGGTTTAGTTTTGCTATTTGCAGCAATGAGGCCATTTGCCAGAGCCAGATGTAAGATCTGGATTCCCACGTCCCGAGCTGAAGGAGGCTGGACCTGGGCTCACTGTTCTGACCCATCAACAGCTGAAGAAGCCTTGTCCGGGATGCCAGACGGTGCCATCAAAGAGCTTCCATGCACACAACTACATTCCTGCTCCGCCTCATTCCCTGCCTCAAGCCCACCACTGCAAAGGTCCCCGGTGGTCCAGCTGCCATTTGTCATCTGCTGCCCATAGCATCGTTAGCCAGCCTCCCTGCTGGGCACGAGACAACCTGCCTTGTGGAGAAAGGCAGCAGGAGGGTGAGAGCAGGTGGATCTGTCTGTCCTCCCCACACTGCTGCTGTCTCTGGAGCATGGAAATCACCATCTCATTCAAGCTGGGGCCATGATTAGACCCCCTGGCATCTTGCCCACACAAGGCAGCAGCTGCTAGAGAGAGGGGCTACTGTCCAGGGAATAGGAGCCAGATGAGCTCTGGCTCATCCAGGCAGAGTTTGCCTGTAATCCCGCCGATCGATGTGGCTACTATCCCCTCCTTGGGACCTGTGACCAAGCCCCGGTGGCAGAGGCTGCATGACCAGCCCAGTCACTCCTTGGCCCTTCTGAGACCGCTGGTGCCAGCAGTTGGCGGTTCTGTGACGTGCAAGCCAGAAGCTGGATTGACACCAGACAAACTCAGTCCCTGCATGGGGCCCTCCACTGGGGCCAGGGATGGGCCAGCGACCCAAGCCTGATCCCAAGGAGCAACCCAGTCCCCTGCTTAGTACCTCAACGCCGCCTCATCAGGTCTCAGCTGAGGCGTCCGGCTCCCCAGCCTCAAACTTCCACCTGTGTTCCAGTCAGGAGGGCATCTCCCCTCTCAACTCATCTCCCGTCCTTCTGCTTCATCTTCCCTCTGAGCCACAGAGCCAGCACTGGCTGCTCGGGACCCCACAGCCTGGCGGGGCTGAAGCTGCCAGGCCAGAGGACGAGAGGAGTCTCCAGGCCGCTCTGGATCCACCTCCAGGTGCAGGAGTGTGCCAGAGGCTTGGAAGCCCTTTGGGAGGAATTAATGGCATCTTGCCTGCAAATCTGCCCCATTTGTCTTCGAGCTATGCATGTAGGCATCAACGCCCTGCTGAAATGCAACCGCCTCTGGGGAGTTGCACCGTGGCCAGTGCACGTCAAAACAGTGCAGGGGGGTGGATTTTAGCCAAGGCCCCCAACTCCTACCATAAATGCCACGTGCTGGTGAACCCCTGCACAGAGCCTGGATTGTTAAGGGTTCCACCCAAACACTCCCCAAGGCTACCTGGAATTCGATTCCTCCCCCTCCACTGGACGAAGAACCCAGCTGTTGTTCCAGGGTGGGGACGGTGAAGCCTGACGCTTAAACCCTAACCCATGCCCTGGCTGGAGTAGGATGGCAATCTGACCTGAGGGTGTAAACAGATCTCCCCCACGTGCCACCAGACCAAGGCCTTCTCCAGGAGAGTCCAGGCTCTTGTACAGCTCCAGCAGGGAAACACGCAGTGCAGACAGACAAAGTCCGGATTTGCACCAGGGAGGCTCAGGCATGATTGGAACCGGGCTAAGCGGCACCACTGCAAATCGCAGTCTATAGCAGCTTTGCCTGCCCATGCCGGGGTTTGCAATGGTGGCTAGAACTGGGACAAATCCCCCAGGCTAGCCTAGGTCTCGCTGTCCCAAAGGGGCACAGGAGAGCTGCCTGGTATTTGCTCAAACCAGGACCGTTGTTTGCGCTGAGGGATCACAGTGCAGGGTCACTTTCCCACCCCTCGGCTGGTCTGCGTTCCAGCTCTCGGCCCATGAATATTTCACTAGCCCTGTGCTAACACGAAGCCGGCTGGAAGGTACATTTTTCACAGCAGCCTGAACAGCGAGTCCAGGAGCTGCCACTTAATGGGTGAGTTATTACAGGAAAACGTTGAGTGCAGGTATCAATAACCCCACGATCTGCCTGGACTTGCTGGGAGCAGGGCGGCGGGGAATGTACAGTTGCATTTTTCTGTTAATTGCCTGCTGTAACAGCCAGGGAGTAAGTCAAACCACAGGCCCGATGGGTCCCAGGGGAAGAGCCGGCCTTCCAAATCCAGCTCTCTGCTGCTTGTAATAACGAGTCTTAATGGGCTACAGGAATATTAGCCAAAAAATAACTTCCCTCTGCTAGGCCAGCAGCCGCTGCAGGGTGGGTGGGTAGAGAGAGCCCCGCCAGGTTCCAGCAAGGTCCAACAAGCCTTAGGCTGGCTCGGGAGGTCAGTACTGATAGCATCTGCACAGAAAACCAGACCCTCACCAAGCCGCTGTAATCCCTGCTCTGCTGTGGATTAGCCTTGGGCAAGCCCTTTAGGCTCAGGGCTAAATGTGGGGGTCTCTATTTTGGGGTGCCTAATTTGCAGAAGTGCTGAGCACCTCCACACCTTGCAGTTCTACCTGAATTCATTAGGCACTCTCTGGAAATCAGGTGTGTTGGACTAATGGTGGGCACCCTGGAAAATGCGGGGCTTAACCTTGCAATGCCTCAGTTTCCCCAGCGAAGAAGAGGGTGGGGGATAAGTTAGCTAATATTCAGAGTTAGGAAGTGCTGCGTAAGTGCCGAGAGGTGGGGGTGGGAGTTAGCCCACACAAGGGCTGCAGACAGATGAGGCGGCAGTAGAGACATCCATCTCCCAAAGGAACACAGACCTTTGTAGTGGCTAGACCGGGCACTGAGAGCCAGGACTCCTTGGTTCTAGTCCTGGCTTTGGGCGGGGGTGTTTTCTATTGGTTAGAGTGGGGGAGGCTGAGCATTAGGGCTCCTGGCTTACGTTCCTTACTCTGGGATTGGGGTTGTCAAGCGTTTAGATCAGGGAACTGGAAGCCAGAACTCCTTCCCATTTCGTGGCTCCAAACTATATGCAAGAATAGTTCACCCACTAGTGAAATGCAGCCACCTCTGGGTTGAAAAGCAGTGGGTGCTTACCCGTGCATATCTGTCCAACAACTCAGGACAGGACATGAAGGATAACACATCCAACAGCCACTTTCATAGACCTCAAAGCATAATTGATAGGAAGCCGGATAGTTATGGCTTCCATATTGTCACAAGGAAATGTTACCTAGACACATAATAAGTGAAACATCCTCCTTTCTGAGTCTTCTCTCTCTCCACTTATAGTGTCTTCTAGACATACCCTGGAGTGTCACATTTTGCAGACATGAATAAATTAGCCTCCCATCCACCCTTGGAGAGTAGGTCTGGATCATCATCCCCATTTCACAGCTGGAAAAGCTGAGTCACTGAGAAGGGAAGCACCTTGTCCAAGGCCGCCCAGAGTATCAGATAAGGTGAAGTCTGTGCCGAGCCACATGTCTCCGCATGCTCAGAAATTTCTGCAAAGCCTTCTGTGGGGCTTGAACTTTTCCATGTTGGGCTGAGCTCAAAGGGAGATTTCTCTTTGGAAAGCTAGAGCAAAATCTAGCCACTATTTTATTATATTATTAATTATTATTATTATAAGAGGGTGAGGGGAAAGCTTTTTCCTGCTGGGAAAACAATTAATTAATTTCCGATTTTTTTTTTTTTGTTCCCTTCCGTACAGCATAACTCAAAACCCAGCTGACTTGTAAATGCTGAAGCTTTCCTGTTGGCTGGGTTCTCCCCGCTGCCCAAGGCCTGATCTCTGTTTGCAAGAACATATATAGAAATAACAGAGACCAGTGAGTGAGGGAACATAGCTCTGAAAGAAGCTGGAGGGCAGGGACATTGACCGAGAACTTGGCCGGTTTTTATTGCCTGCTCCTTTTGTTTCACACAACCGGGAAGCGGGGGGAAGGACAGCGCAGGGGGGCACTAACGTAAACGACAGCAGTGGCTGCATTTGTGCATGCTAGTAGCCAAAGCTTCCCCAGTTAAAGGTTAACTGTGTGTTACACCCAAGCACACCCTTGACACACCATCCCCAGATCCGCCTAGGGCCTGAACACACCCCTGGAGTGTCCCCTCCTCACCCTCTCTGGTTGTGTGCACGACCAGAACACGCTTCTCCCAGCCACCTCTCTGCCTACCCCCACCTGTTCTTCACCTTTGTCGTTTCTGCTCAGAACTCTCCTGCTAAAGCTACAGGTTCCCTGCTGATTAAAGCTTGGGATTTCTGGCTGCAGGGCTTTCCCCCTTTTCCAGTGGGCCAGAGATGAGCGGAAATGAAGTTCAACACCAGTATCCCCGTGGGGAGGCGGCCCTCCCCCAATTGGAGCACTCTCAAGAACGGGGCCGTGGGCAGTTTGGTTTTTGCAAAGGAGACTTTAATGTGCAGAGTCAGGTTCGTAGTGCAAAGAGTTAATCTTAAAACACACGGCTTTTCTGGACAGCAAATAACAGCCCCTAAAAAGGCAAAGAGACTGACTTTTAAAACATCAAAAAAGATTGGGTAGGAAGGGAAGCGGCAGTGAGCTCGGGGAAGAGAAGTCCCCCAGAAAGCCTGATACAAAACTCTCGCCCTCCGGGGACTGCATTAGAAAAACAATCGCTCAAAATAAACCCCCGAAGCCAGAAAGCAGCAGTGAGGGAGCCAGCTTTTTACATAGGCACAAATCGGGAGGGTCTGGCTAACTTTACAAAGGGGGCCGGGTTCGCTGCGCAGGCCTCTGGCTGCCTCCAGCGTCCAAGGCGGCTGGTTAGGAAGAAGTGGAATAGCCTCATCTGTGCTGGGGCAGGTGGAAAGCGTTACGCACAGTTACGGACGCTGCACCTCCCCAAGAGCCTAAGAAGCCTCCTCGGCCAGATCCTCCTCAGGCTGAAATGGGCGTAGCTCTCTGCCCATTTATACCAGCTGACCCGTGCTATTGTATTAGATTGTGCCCATGCACTTGTGGCATGAATAAAATTTACTTGGGCTTTTAGCGATGCAGTTACTTCTCCCTTCTTTTTATTTGGTATGGTCTCCCCCCGCCCCAGCCAGTCAGCACTAAGGCACTGGAGCACTTTCTGAAGGGACAGAACAAATGGACCGCTGGGAGAGAGCTTTGGCCCAGCCCCGCAGCCACCATTCTGCTGCACTTCGAGACACTCTTGTGGTGATTGCGGGGGTTTATACAAACTCTACAAATCAATCAGAGCGTTTCCAGGGGAATTCACAGAAAATAAACAATTCTCCGTTCGGATTTCAACATCCCCCAGCAGTGTTTGCAAATGCAGGCGAGGTGGAAAATGAAAGGGACTGGCCAGACAGAGAGGAAAGCAACATTTGAAACAGACTGCAGCTGGGGAAAGAGGGAAACCTTTTTTTTTTAAATAGCAAAGTAAAAGATTGTAAACACAAGGACTGCAAGCCTGGCTGTGGGTCAGAAAAGGCAGGGCCCACATTGTACCGCTGGCTGCGTGGGTTACAAGTGAGGGCAGAACTTGATTCGATGACATCTTGCTTTTGCCACCCTAGATTTCAAGTGTAAGGTGCTCAGAAGGGGCGGAGAAGGATATATTTTCATCCCCTTGCCAGCAGCATCACACAGCAGCCATTCAAATGCTTGTCTATGATTCTTTTTTTAATCGATCAGAAAGTGAAAGCGGTGTCATTTTATGTCTCAGTGGCCCACTAGCAGCACTGCTCCCTTGCAGCTTTCGAGGTTAGAAGCTTAACCTCGCAGGTTCTGCATCTCACCCTTCACGCTTGTCTGCCAGGTGACGCTCCAGCCCGAAACATGGCAACTCTCCGCCAATGCCTGGATCAGCCTCCCCAAGACCATTAAGCACACAAATATGGGTGGTTTCCTGCAGGCTGTTGTGTGGCGTGCTGTGCCCTATCCTTGGTAGAACTGTTTGGTTCTGGCCTCCATGCAGGGACTGCCCCATATACTAATGCCTTAGAGAGAACAGGGGTAAATCCTGCACCTAAAGAAGTCAATTTTCCCATTGCCATCAGTACAGCCAGCATTTCACCCTGAGGCTGTAATACCATCCCACGAAGTACTTATAACTATTCAGTTACATTCACACCGACTAGCCCACATCTCGTTATGACATAGTAGAATTCTGCAGTGTAAACAAACTCATTCGATCCTCCCCAAGTGCTCTCTGGCCTTAATACAGGGCTTCATTTGGGGTTAGACCAACTATCAATTATTTATTAGCTTGAGAGAGAACAAAAACATCCCTCAGCCTCTTGTCTTGTGGTCCAGGGGCTCTTTCCAATTTAAGCACTGACGATTAAATTGATTCTGGCACTCTTATAACCCATCTCAAGCATCCGGGAACACGAGAGGGTTTTAGTTTAAATATCTAACTGTCGGCTCACTGATCTCTTGGAATTACGCTTACTGGCAAAATGTTGACAGGCCCTCCAGACCTCCCAGTCCAGACACTATTGCTAAGTTTCACTGCAGGGGGATGGTGCAAAAGCAAAGGAGATCTCAGGATACATTTCACATTTCAGGCCGTCGGTAAAACACAACACTATATCATCCCACTCTAAATTACAACCCCTCTATGTGCAATCACAGCTTCATCACACATGGAAAAGCACTTGCTCCCCAGAGCCTGCACATCTCAGAGGTCCAGCATTGGGATTTGGAGTTTCCCCCCCTCGGAGACCTCTCCTTCAATCCCAACCCAGACTGGGAGACAGTGAAAGCTGTTACAACAGGATGGCTCTAGAGCAGTCTCGGTAAAGGCCATGGGTTGAGTAGGCCACAGAGAATAAAAGTCCCTTCTAAAGGGGACTGTCTGAGTGTGCAGGGAGGTACAGCGAGGTGTGGATGCTCGCTGCCCACGCTGGACCTGTTCTGTGGATAAATGGAGGCCTTCAGTCTCCACGGCTGTTAAGACAGCACTACATTCATGAGAAGAATCAATCTTCAAACGGAAAAAAGAGTCAGCTTGCCTCTCCGCCACTCAAACCCCTCCCCCCCCCCAAAAAAGCTGTGCAAGGAGTCTGGAATGCGCTATCTTGCATAGGTGATCTGTGCTAATTACGTGCTTGTGTATCCAAGGAGGTGCTGACTGAACTCTACTGTAAGAGAAACTGGGAAGAGTTTGTGTTCTCCCCAGTAGCAACATTTGGCTTCTAACCGGCGGCTCTCTCGAGGAGGTGGGGCCCTGAGAGAAGTGAGAAAAAATGAGCTGGAAAAATCCCACAGCCTAGTAATTTCCCCCCTGCATTACCGGTTTTTGAAGGGGAAAAAGAAAAAATAAAGACCCCAGATGGCACCAGGATCCAAAACACTCTGACGGTTTCTGAAGGAACAATTAAAGATTGCACAGGGTGTGCTTCTGCAACCAAAAGCCAAATTGGCCTCTTGCTGTGGAGATCACTAGCCAGTCTTTTGGATCAGGCTTGCCCACTCATTAGGGGCTGCAGCCGAGATCCTCAAAAGTATTTAAGTGCCCAACTCCCATTGAAATTGATAGGTGTTTGAGACCTAAAGATCTTCCAGAATCTGGACCTGTGAAATTGACAAGACAGCACTGTGGTTTGCTGTGAAAATGACCGAGAACTTGTCAATTTCACTCTGCTGCTGCAGGCTCTCAGCCACTCAACTCCTTTCCTGCCTCCCTACAAGAAAGCAGGAGAGTAAGTGGGCACAAGAAGAGCTCCCTCTCCCTCCCAACAGCTGAGAGAAGAGGAGAAATGCCAAGATTTTCAGGCAGTCACTAGCCAAGCCTGTCACAAGTGCCCTCCCTTGCTCCTAATTGCAGGGTTGGAATCCCAGAGTTTGCCCTTTCCTAACAGCTGAGTTTCTTACCAGGGCACAGCCTCCATCTTTCACAGCAGACTTTGGCTAGGAAGTGTCTGGATCCTGTTTCAAGCCCTGCTTTGGATAATCTGTATGATGAGCCAACAGAGGAAGATTCTGCATTCCGGGCAAAAGTCCTTGAAATATGGAAGTTTCAACTGCCAAAACCTTCCAGTCCATGATTGAGATCGGCTACTGTGCTTTCCAGCGGCAGCGACAAGCGAGTTACACCATAATATTAGTGAAACGAAGCTTCTAACGTTCTCGTGGTCAGTTCTTTGGAAAACGCCTGGTGGCATAGGAAGTGTTGAGCTGCTGCTGGGTACCTGGCACAGAAAGTAACACCACCGTGAAGCTGGGGTCCCAGGATTCTCCTGTGCTGGCTGGCACTACGGGTAAGCCCGGTGGAATGTAGATTAAGCAACACCCCGAGCTCACAGGTACACGTCCAGAGTCTGCAGTATCATCTGCCGGCAGAGCGGGCAGTTGCGCTGGTAGATGGTCTGCTGTAGTAGGATTTCGGTGCATTGTTGGCAGAGGCACAAGTGCCTGCAGGGCAGGAGCAAGACTGTCTTGGTTTGGTCCTGGCAGATGACACATTTTTTACGTTCTTCTTGTTCTTTCAGGAGCATCCACGGGTCGTTCTCCGGAGCCACATCCTCGCTGTCCTCCTCCGAAGCATTCAGCTGCTCTTTCCTCAGAGCTTTGGCTCGTGACGTGCTTGGTCCTTCGCCTGGAGGCTGGAGACGCTGCCCTGCTGTGGCGTTTCGACCAGAGGCTGGTTGCGCATTTGATCCTTGCTCAACGTTCGTGTCATGTTGGTCCCCATGTCTTCTGGCTGCCAGCTGCTGCACCTGACGGGCGCCACCTGCACCCTGCTGATTGGCTCCAGGCAGCCCTGGTCTTCCCTGTTGAGCTCCTCCAGGAGCAGCTGGCCTATGAAAGACTGTAGCTGCCCCTTGCCTGCCTTGGTTGGCCTCTGCACCTTGTGGTGCTTGATTGACCTGTTGGTTTGTTGCTCTGCCTCCTCCATTCCAGTTGGCCAATTGGAGACTCCAGCCTGCTACCCTGCGCCAAGCGTGGGAGCTCACGACCATCCCCAGCGACAAGAGCACAATCTGATAGAGGCGCCAGATGTCCCTCCGCAGGCGGTGGTAGGAAGGCAAAGTATTCAGGTATCCCAATACATGGTTTGCCAGGGTCCTTGTCAGCTCAGGGTTGAGGACTAAGGTGCTGACGGTGACAATTAGGGCCAGCAACACTAGGCCATAAAGATTCAGGAAGAAGACGTTAACCAGGAGCTTGCTCATGGACTCTAAGAGTTCGAATGCCAGCTGGCAGGGTGACCACACGAGAATGGACATGGCAATGGCACTGCTAGACATGTGAGCAAGGAAGGCAGCGAGGAGGTCTGTGACTCTTAAGAAAGGGCTGATGATGGAGTCCCACAGGGCCAGCACCAGATTCTGGGTGCTGATCAGGCAGATGTTGATGATGCTGTTAACGAAGTAGGCGAGGAGGCTCATGACAATGGTAAACACTTCGCATACCTGCCTCAGGAGCGACTGGCCAGAGCCAACCACATTCCAGAGCCCTCGGTGCACAAGTTCCTTGCTTCTCAGGACCAGGTGCGAGAACAGGTTCCCAACCACTTTCAGACTCTCCAGGCTGGAGCAGAAGCCTCGGAACAGGCCGGTGACAGTTTGGACAGAGCCCAGGGCCAGGCAGCAAAGCGCCTCCACTAGGTACACCAAGGAGAACAAAGTCCCATTCCAGCAGTGGATCACACTAGTCACCAGTGCATTGGGCAGGTTGTAGATGAACGTGATGAGCCAGACCAGCACTGAGACCAAGGTGGAGACCAGGAAGAAGTTCACGTTGAGCAGGAGACCCAGGAAATCCAGGGCCATCCCTATGCCGTTGATGACCAGGAACACTAGATCCATGGCTCGCGCCCTGACGAGGGTGGTCCCAGCGTGAACTAGAGCAGATGGGTTGAAGAAGAAGAGAAGGGTCAGGCTTTGATTGGAAAGGTGGGGAGATAGGGATGGTTCCCAGGGGATGGGGAGGCTCCTGCCATGCAGCTGGGGGAGAAGAGGATCGTCTGGTGGCTAAATGTGTCTGGGGAGGCGAGGTGGGGTGGGGGTCACTTTAGTGTTTCAAGGTCGGGGGGGGGGGAATTCCCTTGCTACCAGACTGGGGGGGGTCTCTCAGACAGGGGTCCCAGCAGGGGTACGGGTGTAAAACCCCTCAGGCTTGGGGGTCCTCTGGCTGGGGGAGGGGGGGTTCATCTCTGGATCGCAGGGTCTCAGTTTCTCAGAGGGAGGGGCTCTGTCTCTAATCTGGGGGTCCCCTGGGGTGGGAGCGGGGGAACCGCTGGGTTGGGGGGTCCTGCCTCCCCGCACCCCCTTCCTGTCAGCGGCGACTCCTTTAGGCGCCCCCCCCCGGCGATCCCATCCCTCCGCGGCGGGGGGAGCAGCTCCTCACCCCGCGCTCCCACGAGGGGATCCCGGCTCGCTTCCCCCCTCCCCCCCCCGCGGGGGGTTAGTCTTATCCACGTCCCAAGGCTTCCTCTGCTCGGATGGGCGCCACCATCTTGAGTGGGCGGGGCTGGACGCCGGCCAATGGGAGGCGAGATCCGCCCTCCTCGCGCTCTGATTGGGCTGTTTGAAGGACTCCGGGAGGGGGTTGTTTACGTTCCGACGGAAGGGGCGTGGCCTATGGATCCCGAGGCTGCTTTTGATTGGCTAATTCTGGCTCCGGATGGGTGGGTGGGGCTAAACCCACACTCTGGGCTGAGGATTTAAAGGGGCAGTGTCCTACGCTGGGCAGAGCTGGGCCCGGTCCTAGTGACCTCTGGTAGCGCTGCTACCCCCAGGTCTGGGCTCATGGCCTCTGGCTGGTGTCGGGCACCCACTGCGGTACTGGGTCAGCCAGGGGTGCAGCTAGCCCAGGGTCCGGTCTGCAGACAGTGGCTGGGGCCAGATGCAATGACCAGAACGGGGCAATTATCCAGTGATCCATCCCCTGTCGTCCATGCCCAGCTTCTGGCCGTCAGAGGCTGAGGGACACCCAGAGCACGGGGTTGCACCCCTGACCATCTTGGCTACTAGCCACTGATGAACCTATCTTCCATGAACGTCTCTATTTCTTTTTTGAACCCAGTTGTACTTATGCCCATCATACATCCCCGGCAATGAGTTCGACAGGCTGACTGTGCACTGTGTGAAGTGCTGCCTTCTGTTTGTTTTAACCCTGCTGCCTATTAATGTCATAGGGTGACGCCTGATTTTTGTGTTATGTGAAGGGGTAAATTACACGTCCTTATTCATTTTCTCTACACCATTCATGATTTCATAGACCTCTATCATAGTCCCCCCTACCCCAGTTGTCTCTTCCAAACTGGACTGCCCTTGTCTTTTTTAATCTCATTCAAGGTGAAGTGGCCCATTAAAACCCCTGCAGTCATAGCACAAAAAGAGGGGGTTAGTGGGTTACAGATGGTTGTAATAAGCCATAAATCCAGAGTCTATGTTCAGTCCATGATTTTTGTTGTCTAGCTGAGAAATGAATTTAAGCTCCCAAACTCATCTTTTGAAAGTATTGTGCAGGTTTCCTTTCGGGAAAAGGAATGGTCCTTGAATGATCCCTTACAATATGTGCTAACTACTTATGCTAAACAATCTGTTCCGCCTTGCATTTTGCTGTGACGCTTAGCAGTTCCTTTCCCAGACCTGAAGAAGAAATCTATGTAAGCTTGAAAGCTTGTCTCTCTCTCCAGCAGAAATTGGTCCAATAAAAGATATTATCTCACCCGCCTTGTCTCTCTAATATCCTGGGATCTACAGGGCTACAACTGCACTGTCTGTTTAGGTGTAAATTAAGTATTCTATGGTTCACAATGGAGGATTGTGAAATCTTCAAAAAAGAGGAAATTAACAGGAAGAGGTAAATAGCGGATGTGTGGGATGGCCTGATGTTCAGGTGAACATCAAAGGTCTGTTCTTGAGATTTGGGAGACACCCTCTGGGATCCTTCGCCTTGGAAGTGAACTGGCAGTGAGTTGGTTTCGGAAAAAGTGGGTCTCAGCTAAGCTTGGTTGAAGATACGGGAGAGAACTTCGGGGGAGAGAACTAATAAGTTTTCCCCCTGTCTAAAGAAGTTTAAATTTTAGATCAAGAATGAGTGAAATGATGTTGCTTTAAATGTAACCATGTATTGCCATCTCTCATGCTGGTTTATATTTGAATCTCTATTTTTTCTGAAATAAATGTCCTTTTGTTTTATCATTGAACTCAAGTGCTGTGTGTGATAGAGACGGGGTGGGCTAAGGTAAAACTAGTAAATTGGGATACATTGTTCTTTGGGAACAGAGGCTCTGGGACTTCTGTGGGTATCCAGTGATCAGGGGCTGGAAACCATAGCGGGTCACTTTGAAAGGAGTCATGGGCTGGGGTATGTGAATTGTCAACCTACAGGGCAAAGGCATGGCTGGTGTAGCCCAGAGGAGCGTGCTTGAACTAACATCCAGCTGGCACATCCCACACGCTGGAGGCAGGTGGCAACAAGGTGACTCACAGCCCAGGCTGCCCTGAGAAGTGTGTCAGTGCCCTCTGCCAGTTCCTGGGTCACAACTCCCCTCTATTCCCCTGGGTACACCCCCCCCACAAAAAGTAGGGAATGGTGCCTTCCTCCCATTTCCCTGGGTCTCCTTTTATTCCCCTGGAGAGTGAAGGCAGACCCCCATTTATTCCTACCCCGAAAGCCCCCCTTTACTTCCCCCAAGACAAGGGCAGCTAACCCTCTTTATTCCCCTCCCTGAGGAGCGGTGTCTTCCCCCACCCTGCCCTGGGATCCCCAGCCACAGACCACGACAGGGCATGTAATCGCCATAGTATGGCCATGTCACAGAAGAGGTGGCCCTGATTGTACCAGACCAGGCTGCAGCAGGACCACGGGCCTCTCACCTTGGCCATCCTGAGCCGCTGCCTTATCACTGCAAGTGCAATACAAATCCTAATGGGACAGATTTCCCAATTCTCAGCCCACTGCCCCTAGCAAGAGCACATTCTGCTTCTTGTTAGGGGTGGTGGTTAAGCAGCAAGCATGAACTGGGAAGAAAGCAAAGCAGACGTTAAAATTGCTTTGCTTTTAATCATCTCAACACAAGAAGGAATTATTATTTTTAACATATAAAGATTGATGCTGCCAAAGTTCCCCTCAAAAAGCTGGGACTGGGGTCAGCCTCGGGTGGTCACCAACCAATCCAAACTACACAGGCAACCTGTCATGTCCTGCAAAATCTTGCTTGCAAAAAACAACAACAAATCCAGGAATACAGCTTGGGGAGGTGGGGGCGGAATCCCTGTGTTGCAACATTTTGCATGGTCTCTCCACATTCTTCACCTCTCACCCCTGAATTCCTTGCCCCTCCCCTGTGCAAAATATGTGGGGGAGGGGAAGCGTTCCAGGGGGAAACTAAGGGGTTAATTGCGATCCGATGTCATGTGCTAGAACAATTTCTCGGCTTCAGTTTTGTCCTGCAGTGCAAACTGCCACCTCTAGCAGCTGCCCCTATCACTCCAACCCCGTGATTTTCACCCCGGTGTTGCCTGGGCTGTCCCATTGCACAGCTGGGATTGGGTTTTTCCATGAGGCGGAGATGTTTGTATTCTGTTTACACAGGTGCCCTTTCTCCAAAGCCCCGGCTCTCTGGGAGAAGCTAGGTTTTAATAGTTTTAACAGAATTTATTAGGCCTGCTAAAACCACATACCTCAATTTCAGGGCTGCTTGTTAGCGTGCTGTCCTGCATTTCCTCCCCTTGCCCTGAGCTCTGACAAGCCCTACTCCTGTAGCATTAGAGTGACCAGACAGCAACTGTGAAAAAATGGGACAGGCGGTGGGGGGTAATAGGAGCCGAGCCTATATAAGAAAAATCCCCAAAAAACAGGACTGTCCCTTTAAAAACGGGACATCTGGTCACCCTATGTAGCATCCTTGGCTGAGGATTAGAGGGTATGCAAGACACTGACGCAAAACAGCCAGAGAGCAAAGCTTTGCCCCATGGCCAGGGACAACTGCCCCAGGGTAGCTTTCTCTGACCCTGTTGCTGGTTCACCTGAGCCCCCCTGGGCTTCAAAGCGCCAGAGCTAATTAAAGGGCAGCAATATAGTCAAGTGGTTATCACAGGTCTGGGAGTCAGGACTCCTGGGTTCTATTCCCAGCTGTGCTGCTGACATTCTGATTGATCTTGGGGCAAGTTACAGCCCCTTCTCATGCATCAATTTCCCCATCTGTACAATCTAGGGATGTTTGGATCTGGGATAATGGTTTAGGCTTGTCTCTAAATATGAGGCTCGTAGCTGCTTTACATTGTGGTTGAAAGGGGTGCTCATGAGGGCTGGGCGTGATGGTTTGTTATTGTAAGGTCTGTTCAGGAGCTCTGCTGGCATTGGCATCAGTTTAGAAAGCATTTGTCTTGATGGGGGGGCAGGTGAGAAATGGGGAGCTTTGCTGATGCACATAAAGAAAAGGGGAGGTGAGCTTTGAAGCTCGCATGCTGGTCTGAGCCGCCCCCTGCAATCTGGCGACCGGACTGTTCTATGGAGAATGACCTTGACCTGTGCCACACAGTTAAAAAGTTCCTTCTTCTAGGAACACCAAAAAGTGGCACTGGCTCTGCCCTGCTGTGCGCAGCCCCTCGATGGCCTGTGTGCCACTCAGGCGGGTTTGCAGCTGCTGCCGTTCCCACTGGGCTTGGGAATATTTTCAGCCTTCGGAATGTCAGTCGGTGCAGGAGGATGTGTCTGGGGCTGAAGGGAAACCAGGTGTTTTGCTACAGGGGGGTCCCAAGTGTGATCTCGATGCAGGACTCCTTGTACTCAGTGACCGCTCGGGGGCAGGTTTGCAGAGCGATCAAACAAAGGAGGGAGAGCGGATGAGGTGGCGGGGAGCTGCCGCTGAGGCCTCTCTCGTCTTGGATCAGTGTCTGAGAACCTGCTGGGGGGCAGGGGGGAGGACTTTGCAGCTTCTGGATCCATGTCTGTGCAGCCAGTAGGTTAAGATGAAGCAGAATTGGAGGCTGCATTATCTGCTGGACTTCAGGCTGGTGGTGGTGACGGGGGACCCAACAGAACAGTGATCAGAGGCCTGCAAGGTGACTGATGGGAAAGCTGGATTTCCAGCATCGGGGGACAACATGAGACCCCAGCCTAAAGGACTGGGGCAGAACCAGCGGGTAACCGCCAGGGCTCGATGACCATCTGGTCTTCTGTTCTGTTCAGGTTCTCACTCCAAGCCCATCACCGTGGCATCCGAGCTCATGGGCACCAGTATTGTCATCCCAGCAGCGTGCTGCACTCTCTGGCTCTCCTCTGTGAGACGGTGACTCTCAGCAAGCTGAAGGAGAAAGGGGGAGGGTGGCAGGATCGGGGCGGCGCAAGGGGTGTTAACTCGCCAAGCACGTGCCTCAGGCGAGCTGGCTTCGATGTATGGTTACGATCACCAGCGACATGAGTGTAGTGAGTTCTCATCCTAGTCACGGGAGAGGTTTGTGCTTGTCACAGAATCCCTGCACTGTCGGGCACAACTGGCAGTGACTGATTAGAGAAGCAAGAATAGCAGGAAAGTTGGGGTGAGTGGGAGGCCAGGCCTGGACTACCAAGGGGGGCTTCAGGTCAGGATTGAGGTGCCCTGGCAGAGCTGTGTGGAAGAGCCAGGACTGGAATAATAGCAGGTGGGGGTTGAGGTGTATTTACAGAGCAGGGGGAGGAGCGGGGGAGCTTGCACATTGCCTGCCTGCGGCATTGCCTGGCTCTAGCCAATGTTATCAGCTTCTCATCACAAGCATTAAATTTATGGCCAGCTTCCAACTGCTCCTGCAGTCAGAAGAACCCACGGTCTCTGGGTCTGGCAGCAGAGGCTCAGCATTGGCTGCTGGGAAAGATATTTTTACTTTAACTCCCCAGTATCCAAAATAAGGCCCATGCCACCCTGGCTGTGCCAGAGGCTCACCCCAAGGGACTGTAGTGACATTCCAGCCCCTGGTTCCCAACACAACCCTCCCCTGCCCCCCACTGCACGTTCAGAGGTTGCACAGCAAACTGCAAACGGACCCTGAGCCTCCCCGGGAGACGCATTCCAGGCCCGTCAGGCTTTGGAGCCAGTGAGGACAGGCCGTTAGCTCTGTGTGCGAGACCCGGAGCCCAAGGCTTTTTAAGGAAAGGGAAAGCCGTGAACTGGATGAGCCATGGGAAAGTTATTCAAGGAGCTGACTGCTGCACTCCTGGCTATGAGCAATCCGGGACCTGCAGCTATTCAGCCCGAGGAGCTGCTCTGGCCAAGAGGTACCAGGCGTTAGGAGGCATTGCTGGTAATATTGACAGGGAGCGTAATCTACTCAAGCCCAGGACTTTCGGGTGGGACTCCTGGGTTCTCTCACCTCTGGGAAGTGGTAGTGGTTAGAGCTGGGGGGCTGGAAGGCAGGACTCCTGGGTTCTATTTCTGGCTCTGCTGCTGGGTGACCTTGATGCAGGACGCGCCACCTCTTCCAGTGCCTCTGTTTACCCTGCTGTGGAACGGGGATAGTGCCAAACCATGCCCGTGCTGTTGAAGTGTTTTGCCATCCTAAAGGGGAAAGGGGCTTGCGACGGTCCGAGTCCAATCTAGAAATGCTTTGTCCAAACGAGCAGTGTCCTGTCCCAGTACTCTGCCCTTCCCTAGCTGCTTCCCAGACTTCACTAGCCAGCACTGCCACTTGCCCCAGGGCTCATACCAGCCCCTGAACAAACCCAAACAGTGCAGAGTTAACTCCCGGGCACTCTTTATTGCTGGTCACTCTCAGGATCATTGTCTTAATTATTGGAGCAGCAAAACCTACCCTCTCTCGCCCCCGTCCCTCTGGACCCTCCACTCTCCTCCTCCCCAGGGTTCCCTTCTGCTGCTCAGGCTTTCACCTTGCGCTCCCCATGTTTGGATTTCCAATTTTTAAAAAAATCTGAGGCAACCTCTGTCAGTTTCATTCGCTGATTTCTTCGGGCCCCTGAGCTGGGGAAACGGGAGACAAGTCCTCCTGGGACGAGCAGGCACCATGTCAGCCCATCCCGCACTGCACCTGCTTCCCTCCCTTCCCCTTACCTCTCCTCCCTCTCCCGCACCATCTCGCCTCTTTCTTCTGGGAGCCAGTCGTGATGGACCCTCTGCTTACTGTGCCTAGCTCCTCCGTGGCCACATCTCCTGCCCACAGCCCAGTCTCCTTGTCCCTCCTGACATCAGGCAGAGCTAGAGCCAGAATCGCCACTCCCCAAACCCCTTTAGCAAATGCAGGGTCACTGTAGCTGCAGCCCACGCCCGGGGCGTGGCATGCGTGCATCATCCTTCCATTGGAAAGGGAGGGCGGAAGGTGGCTGCTTCGACTGTGCTGACACCTCCCTCCTCCAGTGGGGGCGCTTCACCCCTGGGAGCTGCTCTAGGGCGGAGACACCCTGGTACTGACTGTTGTATCGCAGCATGAAGGAGCTGCCAGCACGAAGGCATGACTGTATTCCCACTGTCCACCAGTACACTGCAGCGTCTGGGAATCCCGATCGCTGGTGACTGCATCAGAACAAGTAGATCACAGCATCCAGGAATTCTTGTTGCTAAGCTCTGACTGCATCCCATCTGCCTGGAAACCCCTGTCCCTGAAGTTCCTTGGTGTCACCTCCATTATCGCCCAGCACCAAGTCCGTCGTCATCCCCCACCCCCCGCCCCAAATTCCTCCACATCTCCGAGTACTTAGCCTGACCCCCAGAGGTTGCTGAGCTAGCTCTTCTTATTGCAGGCCATGCTAGACAGTTGCTGGAGGTCACGCTGATTTGCCTTGGAAAAGGAATCAACAGCTGTGCCAACGACAGCAGTAGCAGGCGCTAGCCCCTCGCCCTCGTCTCTGGATATAGCCCATCGACCCCATGTGCCCCGCACAGCAGTAACGCGATTACTGCCGCCCACCAGAACTGAATGAACTCACCGCTCCGTGTTCTCATCAGCCTTCCAGGCCGAACAAAATAATTAGCCTCCCCTAACCTCATTAGAAGTCATTTACGCTCATTCGGCTGTGGGCAGGCCAGTGAAACAGACCCAGAGCTCAGCTGGCATGACGGGTAGCTGGAGTTCCAGCTCACAGCAGCTACTGCTGAGCCCCAGGAGAGGAGGGAAACTGGGCCTCCCTGGGCAGACTGGTGATTGCCTGGTTTTAACACATACATAGACAAAGGTGCTGGAACTACAGGTGCTGGGGGTGCTGCTGCACCCCCTGGCTTCCAGTGTTTTCCATCATATCCCGGGTTTACAATTTGGTTCAATGGCTCTCAGCACCCCCGCTATACCCATTGTTCCAGCCCCCCCTGTACATAGAACATTTCATCTTCCGAGCACTTAGTAAACCTTAGTCCCAGCGATGTTGCTAGGTAAGGAGGGGTGGAGAGACTGACCCTGCCTCTGGAATGCAGCCACCTCTGGGGGTGGAATGTGGCAGCTGCTTGGCAGCTCCCTGTGTAATTGTTTCAACAAGAAATGAAGCTGCTTGTCTCCGGCTGAAGCTTCGCGAGGAGCTCGGATACGCAGACTGTGGAATCAGGAGACCTGTGCTCAGTTCCCAGTTCTGCCACTTACTCATTGTGTGACCTCGGGGGAGTCACCCCTCCCTGTCTCCGTTTCTCCCGCTGTAAAATGGGGATGTGGATCCAGCCCTGAGGTCCCTGGATGCAGCGTGCAATAGAAGGGCTCAGTATAAGCATTACTTTCCAAGAGCCAAGTCTTCAGGACCCCACTTCTACACCTCATCTGCAGAAGAACATCCGCCAAGCGGCACTGAGGTGCGGAGGGCATGGTTACCGGGCATAGGCAGAGCTGGAATAGTGTGTCAGGATTGGGGGGCACTGGAAGAGCTGTTGGGGGGGAAACTTGCCTAGAGCCAGCTTGCTCTACACTTCACTCTAGCTAGGGCTTGTATTGAGGGGACTGTTGGAGGATTGCAAAGCTGGGGTAAGAACCAGCTCTTCTGGGTCTTGGCCTGATGAAATTCTGAGCCCCGACCCATGCCTGCAGCCAGCTGTCTGGGCTATGGGTGCACGCCCTGGGCAGAGCCCAGCAGGGATGCTAGGAATGAGCTGGGGGATGTCCGCGGAATGGGAAGAATGAGCCTGGACAAAGGGCCGGAGATTGGAACTTCCAACAAATCCTGATGGATGATGAATGAGATCCTCAGAGGAAGCCAAAGCATTGTCCAAAGCATCAAAGCCCGAGCTTCCTGGTGGGGGGCCCTGTGCTCTCTGGGCAGGATGCCTGTAGCACACGCTCTGCCTGGAGAGGTGACTCTAGCTCCCGGGGCCCACCTACGGAATCTCGTCTTTCCCTGATTTCCCCTAGGACGCCAAAGTTTTCACCATCCTAGGCTAGAAAGGGTTAAACGGAATGAACCCCAAGCGGTCATTCTCGCCGGTTTATATTGCTGTGTAACTCCAGGGGCGTCAGGGATCTGCTGCAGGATTGTGGCCGTAAACTCCATTTATTATGAATTATTCTGGGGTGAAAATCCAGCCGCTCAGCTCCTGCCTGGGCATGAGTCTCTCTGCTCCATCCCGTTAGCAATTCTATCCCAGCTCCCGGGTCCACATGCGGCTCCCAACTCGCTGGATCTCTGCTCTGGGCAAGCGGCACTCCTCATAACAGACGCACACACTGCCTGCTGGAGAGGGGATTATAAACACACACACATCTCCCCTTCCCTCCCCATCACAGCTTCCCTGCAATGCTTTGGAGGAGCAGAGAGCCAGCAAAGCGCTGGCCGATCTCACCCTGCTGATCAGTCTGGGGTTGGCTACTTTGAGTTCAGTTCTCCTCTGGAATCCTCCCTCCCCTATTACTTGTGAACGTGTCCTAGGGGGTGGGAGCTTCTCCCAGATCCCTGTCTCTGAAGCGGAACACAGCAGGGTTAATTTTTTTCTGACTCATTTAAAACAATGGGTGATTGTGCTGTATCTGCTCTGGGACTGGGGAAGCCCTTGTTTTCCTGTTTCCTCTAGCATGGCCTATGGAGTGAGCAGAGATACTAAAGATGACCACACTGCGCTTTGGGGCAGGCCCAGGAGTGACACAGCGGCAACACAGGATGGTGTCGATGTTGAAACAAGCCTGCTGAATGGAGAGCCAGGGCGGGGGGGGGAGAGAGGTGTGTGGGCAGCCTGGTCCCTGTCAGATTTGCTTCCAGTTTACGCCAGTGCAGGTGAGAGGGAATCCAGCCCATGGAGAAGCCTTTCATTTCTCAGGGCCTTACTTTCACTAGCACCTGTCATCCAAGAGGTGAGCCCTAAGGTAGAGGAATCCTTTCACCCACCACTAAGATGCAGCCACCTCTGGAGTGGGACACGGCAGCTGTTTTAACAGCCCCACAGCCATGAGGCACAACAGGTTAGGATAGGATGCAAAGAAGAAAATTGTATGCAGTTGATTTAGGGCCCAGTCCTGCCAGGTGCTGAGCTCCCTCAAGTCTTTGGGGTCTGTGGGAGTGGAGGGTGCTCAACAGTTCCATGCAGGGTCAGGCCCTTAGAGAGGGTCCCCAGAATAAAGCGGATAGGATCTGTCTTTTCCACAAAAAGAATGGGCTTTCCTTCCTCCTGCCCATTTGTTCAGACTGGCAGCCTTGCGGATCTCTGCCAGCCGCAGCTCCGAATATGGGGGTTTCCGGAGCAAGGTTTCTGAAGCAGGGGGATGGCTGTCCCGGGGAAGCTGGGGCACTAATATCCTTTCTGGAAATTCTCCAAAGAGCGCTGGGAAACGCATGCAAAATCCATGGGAAAAACCTGCCTGGCTAAATCCCACTGTTCCGAGCCAGTGGGCTTCCATTCCCCTCTGTCCCTTTTTATAGCCCGCCTGATGGTTTTCTAATGTTCACCGGCCTGAGATATTAGCTGTTGAGCTGAGACTCTCTCTCTCTAGGCCACAGGGGTCAGAACTCGGTCTGGCTGCAGTGACCAGAGCAAGGCAGGGAGCAGCTGCAGAACCTCAGCCATAAACAGGATCATTGAGAAGAGATAAAAGGGCCACAGCACGGCCCAGGGGCTCAAGCATCAGACTGCGATCTGGCTTCCCGCTCTGACACTGACTGACTGGGTGGCCCTTGGCAACGGACTAGCCCTTTCTGTGCCTCAGTTTCCCCCTCTGCAATGGCGGTGACCTGCCTTTATAAAGCACGGGGGGATCTGCAGAGGAAACGGGCTGGACAGGAGTTAGGCAGTCACTGTAAATGCAAGTTCAGGGGAGAGCTCCGTGCAGTAGCCCTCTCCTTATCACTAGTCAGCATGTCCTTGGCTGAGTCTTGGCTGGGGAGGAGTGTGGGAATCGGCCGGGCAAAGCCACTGGAAAATCGCCCGGCCTTTACACCGCATCTCAACTATTTCACCAGCCTGTAAAAAACCCCCGACTTGCCCTAAGCTGGTGAATTTAGCCAGGCTGCCTCCAACCTGCCCCAGCCCAGAGCACGATACAAGAGGCGCCTTCCCAGGATACCAGACAGAATAAAGCCCTGCAAGGAAACTCAGACCTAGGGACAGCAAAGCGCAGGGGCTGTTGTGAGTACGCTCCAAACCCAAGCCTGCTAACGCAATGGACCTTAATAAGGGGCTCTGGCACCTGGAGAGGATGGAGCCAGGCAGGGCACACAGTCCACTCTGGATCAGCGGCAGCAGGAAAAGGGGACAGAGGGTGTCGGAGGTTCTACCTCGGTGGGCTTAAGGGGCTGTGTTCCTGCTGCATGGGGCAATCGGCAAAGCTTGAGACTAGAGCTAGTCCTGGGGAGCAGAGCCCCTTCCACCACCCCAACCCCACCCCACCATCCCCCCACTGTCGCTGCTGCTGCCACCAGGCGCCATTTTTCTTTCCTGCCAAATTAAGCTTTATTCCTTTTGTCCCCAGTCCAGCACAAGCAGCCCAGTGACGAGCCCTGGCCACTGGGCCAACAGACCCGCTAGCCGTGAGGCCGCTGGGATGGGAGATGTGCCATATAACTGAGACCCAGGGCATGGAATACACCCAGCAGAAGAGTGATTGGAAGTAAACAGAGGTACCGGGGGAAGTCTGGACACGCAGCACGGGCATCCGAATGGCACCAGGCAGTTTGATTTAAGCCCGTCCCAAAGGCATCGGAGTCACTCAGCCACAGCCCAGGCTCCCTCCAGATGTCACTTTCCCTGTGGTCATGGCCGGGGGCTGCTAATGAATAGGTGTTGGTGTGAAGCCGGAGACACAGAACTCCCTGGACCATCAGCTGTCTTAATGAGCTCTGATGGGCAGCGGACAGGAGGAGCCCAGAACATACCCAATGTCCCCTCTGGGCAAACACCCCATGTTGGTACCTGCAGTGTTGCGTGATGTTCCAGCCTCTTGCCGCTATTTATAGGGGATGGTGAGGAGTGAGGGTCTCCAGCCCAAGCCCAAATGTCTATGCTGCCATTGTTAGCCCCACAGCACAAGCCCAAGGCAGTTGACACGAGCTCCGAGACTCGCTGCTACACAGATGTCTTTGGCAGTGTAGACGTACCCTAAGAAGCAGCTCTGATGACAGTGTGTGGAGTGCAGGACAGACGGACACTCAGGGATGGGTCAGGCCAGCATCTGGGAACCAACAGGATCAATAATGCTTTGCCCTTCTGGAGCCCAGAGAGAGGACATGTGTGTCACCTGACCACTGAGCTAATGGCAGAGCTGGGAAAAGAACCCAGGAGTCCTAGCCTCTTGCCACTAAAGGCCATTCTCTGGCTCCTCGTTCCATGCTCTAGCTCCCAGGCAGTGCTGCCTATGTAGAAGCTAGGAGGGAGAAGGTGCTAGGGAAGCAATCCATGGCGCTGGTGATTACTGAAAATAATATATTCGGAGGGCCCCCGGCGTTCCGTGGGCCCGGGAGACACCGGCCTGTTTGATCAGACCTTGATCCTCCCCAGTGTACACTCAGCACCACGCCAGACTCTAATTGGCAGTGACACCCTGTCCCGTCTCATCCGGAGCCTGGGGATTTCCTGTAACAGATCAATGTCCACAGCATCCAGTCTGCCACCTGGGCCCCCGCCTCACTTTCCCTGGCTGCTGCGATCACCGCTAGCCCCAGAGCCCTGCCGCTGGCCCTCACTTCCTCTCCTCCCCGCCAACCAGTCTTATTTATTTGGATTAATTAGTTAGTTAGCACATGAAGAGGGAAAATCTGGGAGGCAGCTGCTCCAGCCGGGGGCCTCCCCTCCTCTGCCACCCGCCCCAGCTGGCAATATAATCCCAGCCATTGTGAAAGCGAGGGACTGTCTCAGCGACCCTGTCCGGCTCCGAACAATGGGAGCCTTTTCTTGGGCATGTGCTAAAGGGAGAGATGAACTCAGAAGTTTTGCAAAGGAAAAGGAAGGTTAAAAATATCCAGGGGGAGGGTCTCTTCCCCACCATTCTCCCGCAACACCAGCTCATTTCCTGTGGGACCTTCTGGCCCATTCACTGCTTCTAAATCCTTCTCTGCAGCGACTCGGGGAGCTGGACTGATCCATCCCAGGACAGCAGGTGCCTCTTAAGGACACTGGACAAGCTGACTCTGGGGTTCTTCTCCTGATTCTCTCGCTGAAGCCCTGGCAAATCACTTCCCCCTTTGTGCCTTCCTTTCCCCAGCTGTGAAGTGGGGAGGAGGACAGTGGCTGGATGCTCAGTTAGTGTTAGGGAAACGCTTTCACAGATTCAAGGTCAGAAGGCACCATTGGGATCGTCTAGCCTGACTCCTGCATAGCACGGGCCAGAGAACTGCCCCCAATAATTCCCAGAGCAGAGGTTTTAGAAATTACATCCCATCAGGATTTCAAAATGGCCAGTGATGGAGAATCCACCATGACCCTTGGCAAATTGTTTCAGTGGTTCATGACCCTCACTGTGAAACACTTACACCTTATTTTCAATCTGAATTTGTCTCGCTTTAACTTCCAGCCATTGGATCGTGTTCTACCTTTTTCTGCTAGATTGGAGAGCCTGTTATTAAATATCTGTTCCCCATGTACTGTGATCATATCATGGCTTAACGTTAGATTGAGCTGCTTGCGTCTATCATGCTAAGGCAGGTTTTCTAACCTTTTAACCATTCTCGTGGCTCTTCTCTGAATCTTCTCCAATTTATCAACACCCATCCTGAGCTGTGGGCACCAGAACTGGGCACAGCATTCCAGCAGCAGTCAGTCACACTGATACCAAATTGTCACAGCTCAACTGACCACTGGGGCAGCTCCTCCTGGCCACTGTGGGGATTAGCTCCTTCCAGGATCTGCACCCTCCTCTGGTGGGCTCTCCACCCATTGTCCTCTCACCCTGCAACCTCTCTCACTCAAGAAGCTGCAGCTTCCTCATTATGACTTGGCCCTCTAGCCAGGTCACTGTGGTCCACCCTGCCCTGGGTATCAAAGTCTTTTAGGACAAACTGTCCCAGGCAGTCTGCTCTGCACTGCCTGCTCTCTGCCACTTCCCCAGGGGCTGGTAGGTGAATCCAGAGCCTGCTCTCTGCTCCAAAATCCAGTTCAGAGACCCACAGCAGCCAAGGTCTGCACCATCCTGGACCTTACTACCTTTTCATAACCTTTGAGCTCTTCCCCTTCTCTAGGACTGCCAGCCCCCAAAACACCTCCTTTCTTCCAGGCAGGGCACTTCCCTGCAACCCCCTAGGGGCAGCCACCTTCCTGTCTTTATAAACTCAGCCCTGCTCCTTCCTCCTCAACTGGGCTCTCTCATTATTCAGTCTGATTACTTTAGCCACCTGATTCCCCTCAGCTGTGGCCTGTCTGGTTAATTGGCCCACCCTCTTAGCCTACATTAACCCCTTCAGGACAAGTGTGGGGTGAGCACCCCACCACACAAATATAGAGGTAAAATAACCTCTCCATTCCTACTTGAGATTCCCCTCTTTATACATGCAGGATCATACTGGGAGCTTATGTTCAGCTGATTTTCCACCACAACCCCCAAATCTTTTTCAGAGTGACTACTTCCCAGGATAGAGTCCCCCATCCTGTGGAGCATGGCCCACATTGTTTACAGATGTATACATTCACATTAAGCTGTATTAAAACACATATTGTTTGCTTGCCCCCAGTTTACCAACAGATCTGGAAAAAGAACAGGAGTACTTGTGGCACCTTAGAGGGGTAGCTCTGAATCAGTGATCTGTCCTCTTCATTCTTTGTCACTCCCCCAATGTTTATGGCCTCTGTAAGCATCATTGGTGATTGTAGGTTTTCTTCGAGATCATTGATAAAAATGTTCAATAGTGTAGGGCCAAGAACTGAACCCTGGAGGACCCCCCTGGAAACACACCCACTCAATGACAATTCCCCGTTTACAGTTACATTTTGAGACCTATCATTTAGCCAGGTTTTAATCCATTTAATGTGTGCCATGTTCATTTTATATCATTCTAGCTTTTTAATCAAAATGTCATGCGGTACCAAGTCAAACACCTTACAGAAATCTAGGTATATTATATCAACACTAGGACCTTTATAAACCAAACTTGTAATCTCATCAGAAAAAGGATAAGTTAGTTTGATAGGATCTATTTTCCATAAACCCATGTTGATTTGCATTAATTAATAAAGAACTAAAGGAGGGTCATGTAACCAAGTCCTGTATCAGCAGCTCCATTATCTTGCCCAGAATTGATGTCAGGCTAACAGGCCTATAATTACCCTAGTTATCCCATTTGCCCTTTTAAAAAGTTGACACAATATTAGTATTCTTCCAGTCTTCTGGAACTTCCTCAAGACTTCTCCAAGACTTATTGAAGATCAACATTAATGGCCCAGTGAGCTACTCAGCCAGCTCTTTTAAAACTCTTGTATGCAAGTTATCTGGACTTGCTGACTTAAAAATGTCTACCTTTAGTAACTTCTGTTTAACATCCTCCACAGATACTAGGGGACTGGAAAGAGTGTTATCAGCACCATATGATGAGAGTATATCATCAGTGTTTTTCCCAAATACTGAATAAATATATTTATTGAACACTTCTGGTTTTTCTGAATTATTATTGAGAATTCTCCCATTTCCAACTAGTAACAGACCAATACCATTCTCAGGATCGTTTTTGTTCCTAATATATTTTACAAACTCCTTCTTATTGTCCTAACTCTGCTGGCCACAGGTTTCTCCTTGGATCCTTTTGCTTCCCTTATCCATTTTTTTCTATAATTCCTAATTTCTTTTATTCATTACTATCAACTTCCCGCTTCTTCCATTTGTTATTGTTGTGGGGCGGTTACCCCGCTCCTAGGGGAAAAGGGTAGGCTGATTGGGGAGGCGGCCACAGCTGTGGCTACACCCAATCAGGCCACAGCTGGCCCTGATATAAGGGCTAAGGGAGGCACTAGGTCAGTCTTACTCCAGCCTTTGATTGGGAAGGACCTAGCTGTGTGAAGGTGCACTAGGTATGTAGTGTAGAGACAAGCTGGGATGTTCTGGTCTGGTGAGTCCCCAGGCTGAGGCATTGCTGAAGGCCAAAGAAAGTACTGGAGCTATAGGGAGACAGCTGGGTCAAGAAAGGCAGCAGGTCCAACCCCCTTTGCTAATGATGAGTGGCTATCACAGACTTCAGTTTGCCCTAGAGAATGGGGGCTAGATGATGATCATGGGCAGTAGCCACTGTTGTGGGATTGTGAGTGCCTTCAGAGAGATGTGCCACCAACAGGGAAAATATGGTATAATTCCCCCCCAAGTTTTCTCCTTTTCATAGTCTCCTCATTCCTTCATTGGGGTGGCTAATCCCTGTCCTCTTCCTCCAAGCATTTTACATAGCTGGGTCAGTGTTGCTGTTTTCTCAGACAGAGAAAATGAGGCACAGAGAGGGAGTAATATGCCCATGGTGTCTCAACAATTCCATGGCAGTGTCAGGAACAGGACTTAGAAATTCTGCCTCCCAGTCCCCTGCTCTAACCACTAGATCCTACTGTCCTCCAGAGTGGGGCAGGAGTCGGCTCTACTCCATAGACCTGCTGCTGCGGGGAGGTTAGGTCACATCAAAACCTCCTTTTTTCTATTGAGAAGGCACTCAAAGGCAAGTCTTCTTTTCCTCTGTGCAGCTAGCCCCTTTCCAGGGCACCCCTGCCTTGTGGTGCCACACCCAGCATTTCAGATGGAATCCAGGGTTAAGTGAGCAGCCTCCCCTTTGCTTTCAGCCTGCTCAGCTGAGATTAGCCAGGAACCTGTTTGCTCACTGGGCTAATGGTTTTACCGGCTCTGCCCCAGTCACCCCTCAAGTCAGCATTCCAGACACCTGTTCTGCCCAGTCCTGCTTCCCAAAGTGGGCTCCTGGCTCCCCCCCTGCACCCCACCTGCCCTGCAGCACCAAACAGGCTGGTTGGAGCAGATTCTGAAGCTGAGTCCTGTTCCACAGCTCCCACTTGTAGGAGGGCCCAGAAGCATTTTTGTCCCTGGTGTGGGAACTCTGGTTTCCTGTGGGCACCCTGGGTGGCACAGAAGCAGGTGGGCCCGAGGCAGCACCCAAGATCTTGGGCTCCTCCAACTTGAAAATCCAGATGGTGCTTAATTTTAAACTCATCCCTTTTTTCCCCTCACAGCTCACGTCTTTCCTTCCTCCTGCTCGCTCCCCCATCTTGATTTTTTCCAAGACGCCATCCCTGCTGTATAAACAAAAGCTATTGTAGCCATGGTTAATAATCCCCAAATAAAGCACAAGCAAGGGAGAGAGGAAGGAGTGAGGAACGCACAAACTATTGGCTGGGATCCGAGCCCAGAAAGGGGAGCGACATGAACTGGTTCGGAGACTCAGCAGGACTTGGATGTTCCAGGACTGGGGCAGGTGTCTGAGTTACCCCAGGATCAAATGAATGAAGGTAGAGGTCTAGATCCTCAGCTGGTGTAAGTCCCTATAGTCAGAGGAGTGACACACATTTACACCAGCTGAGAGTTTGGCCCAGAGAATGAATTCCCCTTTCTCCACTGGTGAAGGGTGTGAGGGTGTCTCTCCCCACTCTGTGGTGTAGGTTTCTGACTCGGTAATGGCACAACTTGCAGGACACCCAGTTGCTTCAATAGGCCCAAAAGCTGCACAAGAGGACCCCATATTTTGGTGACTTTAGGGCCCTCATCCCAGGATGACGCAGCAGGCCTGATCTTAGTTACACCACAGCCTTTTTGTGTACCTCTCCACAGGAGACCTCCCCAGCCACTGCCTAAGGATCCCTGGTGCAGGGAGCATGGCCCAAGTGCACTGCACTGCTTCTATTTGCTGTTTCCTATGGTGCCTGGGAAGCAGAGTGTGCTAGAGGAGCCCTGAGGTTGCTCCAAGTTACACATGGGCCCAGCCCTGCCCCAGAATACAGAGTACAAAGATGGGTTAAAGTCTCCTTCGCTCCCTGCAATCGCTGGCAGCAGTGGAGTAAATAAGAATCGGACCTGGTGCTCTCATGCCACAGTGCCGGGTGGAAGCTGGAAACAGGCTAGCACACCATCTGGGGAGGAACAGGACTAGGCCCCCGGCCTTACTTCAGAGGGACCAAATTCCTCTTGTGTCTCAGGAGACGGCAACTCTTCCCCCTCCCATGGCAGAAGCGTGTGAAGAGGTTCAAGACTGAACAGTGTCCAGATTCCTCCTTTAACATCTGCCTCTCGTCAGCTGAGAGATCTGGGCAGGAAGCGAGTCTTGCTGAATAATTCATCACGCTGACCTCATAACTCCTAAAGAGCAGCATGAACCTCGGATGGAAGAAAGCTGGTGGGTCTGACCCTCCCCAGCTGATCTGCCTGGTTTTAGCAGGGGACAGTGTGACGCATGGCTAGAAAGGGTTAAACATCCTGCAAAATAAATAACCCTCAAGATGTGTAGGGAGATAATGTTTGTGATTTTGTCTTTACATATGTATGAGGAGGATCAATAATGTAATCAACAGTCCTTGTCTATGCTGTATTCTGATAATTCAGAGGTCAAAAGCATTTAAATCAATTGTAAACATCTCTTTGAAATGTTCTGTGAATGGCAGAGGAACAAGCAAATGGCCTTGTGTTGATTCTATAGTTAAGTATCCTGATGGACCTCCTTCAAAGTCATCCGAATTACTTTCTGTTCCCTGAGAAACTCCAGCTTGTCAAAAGACATGAAATTGTATAAAAGATCCTTGGAACCTGATTCTGTGATCTCAGATCTGCCTAACCTTCGTCAGGGGAGTTTCAGTTTCAAGACTGAGGTCCAGTTGTGCTGGTACGCCCTGAATGAGATTTGGACAGTGGACTATGACCTGTGGACTATTTCTGAAAACACTTTGCAACTACAAAGCTCACCATTTCTGCTGTGAATCTGCACCTCAATGAATTGAACTCATGTCTGTATGTATATTGAGCTTTTAACCATATTCTTTGTTTTTAATAAATTTTAGTTTAGTTAAGAATTGGCTGTAGCATGTATTTGGGTAAGATCTGAAACTTTCATTAACCTGGGAGGTAATGTGTCCGATCCTTTGGGACTGGTAGAACCTTTTCTTTTATATAAGATTTAAAGAAACTTTTATCGTATTTGACATGGGTACCTGGATGGAGGCCTGAGGCTGGATCACTTTAAGGGAACTGTGTTTGGACTTCTGAGGAACCGGTAAGGTAAATAAGAAGCTGTTTTATGCTGGCTTGGTGAATCTAAGTATTGAATATCCACCAGCTTTGGAGGGGTTGGCTGCCCCATTCTTTGCAGTTCACCCTAATTGAGTGACCACAACTAGCCCCCACTGGGACCCTGGTCACAGTGGCATAGTGATGCTTGGATACCCATGACCACAGGTTAACTGGGTTTTTGGATCAGAACCCCACACTTGTCAAAATTTAACTGATATTGGAGAGTTTAAGGGTTAAAAATCAGTTACTGTGTGACCCATGATCAAGATCCTGACAGAAAAAGCCTGGAAAATTGTGCTTACAGAAAGGGATGTATTTTAAGCAAAAGGCCTATTGCCTGATTTAGGGTGTTAATAATTTGGATAGTGTGGGGTTTTATCTTTGATCAAACAGATTGGCAAGCCTAAAGTTCTTGTCCTGGATCAAGCTCCACAGAATTTACAAAGGACCCTCAAGGGTATGACAGGAAGCTCACACAGACAGAAATAGCCATAAAGGCCTTTTATTACGATCAATGAACTAGTAAGTAAATGGTAAACTCAGAATTACAAAGTTGCACTTCTTTTACTGCTATTCAAAAGATACGTATGTAATATAGTATTATAGGCTACAAAGCTTTGGTTAATATACTCTCACCCTTCCTCGATAACCTAGTGGTAAGACACAGGAGCAGCCTGGCGGTTCAGGTTTCTTAATTCTTGAGTGAGAGATGCAGTGCTTAGAAGAAGCTAATGTTAAGAGCGATCACAACAACTTAAGGTTTACTTGATTAAATTAAACTTAAAATCAAACTAAGAACAAAAGCTTGGGGAAACCAAGCTTAGCCTAGTTCCCTTGGAACTTAAAGTTTGAAAGAAAATGAGTACGGCCAGCAATGGTTAGTAGTGTCCTAGATAGCATAGAAGAGGAATAGAATAGGGAGTAGAAATAGAATACTCTAGCAAGGTGGTTCACCTCTTTTATAAGGCACGAGTGCCAGAAATCCTTCTTCCTATGCCCAAATTTCATTCCTCACCCACAAAATGTTAGGGCATGCTCACTCCATTGGCTAGTATGTTTGTGCCTATTGATGTGTGCATACACATGGTGGCTTTGTCATTTCGGTTTTCTTCGTGGTGTACCTGTGAAGTCTGTGGGTACAAACTTGGAAACCCCCTAGACCATTTTTCCATCAGTGATCTGTCTAAAGTCGTAGACATATTTGTGGGTACTTATCTATATTAAGATCTTTTACCTACATATGTTCACTTTACCTTAGCTTAACCTACAGGATATGGCCTGTAGGTCCCTTTGCATTACAGCCAAATTTAATTTAATATAAATCAAAATACTTAAACTATAAGAAAAAATATCTAAGCAAGCAAGTTAATCATATAGACCCCAGACCAGGAACTGAAAAATCTGTTAATAGCCAGTGATAAGGAAGCAGACCCAGTGAAAATGCTTACAGAGAGAAACCAGCAACTAGAACTTGAACAAAAGCAAAAAATAGTTGGTCTGGAAGAAGCTACTGAAAGAGAAGGTCTGTGGTTTGAACATGAACAAAGAATGGCATATATTCAATTGCAGAAATGAGAAGCGAAGGCAAAAGTGGACAGACTTAAGCTCCAACTCAAAAAAATAAAGGAACAGGAACTGTATCATACTGAAAAAAGTTCCCCTCAACAAAGATGGGGATAGAATCTATCCAGTTGGTAACAATGTTGGTATGTTACTTGACTCTAAGCAGTTGTCTGTGTGTAACCAAATTTATCCCAACACTGCCACCTTTTATGTAAATGCTGTTACTGTGCGCTCAGGTGAAAGTAACCCTGTAATTTGTGCAGAGCATGTGTAAATCAATGGGGGAAAAACTGTTTAGGGCAAATGAGCTTCTAACATCACTCTTGTTAAAACAGATTCAATCAAAGAGGAAGATTGATTTACCAAATCAGAGTGTGAATCTTGTAATCCTCTGAGTTTACTGTCAGTATGGCTTTAGTCACAATCCCTCTTGAATGGAATAGTGTTAAACATGAAGTTATAGCTGGTGAAAGGAAGTTATTGCTAAGCCCCTTTTGATAGGGGATGATACTAAAACTTTGTTCAGTCAAGTTGATGACATAAACCAGTTGCAGGTAAGAAATAGTCCTGAACCTGTCTCTACTAGGGGCAAGGATTTGCCTATGGAGGGTTTCTCCAAATGTTGGTATGAGGAAGATAGCTGTAAATCCACTAGGACTCTGGTCAGACAGAAACACACTTCCCGGTAAGCAGGAGATCCACATTCCATCCAGGCCTCTGCTGGGTGATCTTGCTTCTCTATCTTCAAGATCCCTGAGATGAATGGAGCAGGGTGGCCTTGGTGTAGGACAGGCTCAGGTTTGAGCCCTGGGCCATTCAGGTGAGTGTAGAAACCCATAGGACTAAAGAAGTGCAAAACACATGCAGGTCGAAAAGCCATACAAAGAACCTATATTTTTGGTCACTCCTGGGCCCCAAACCAGCCCTCTTCTTGGGGCTCAACCCTGGTCCCCACTGGAATGTTCCCATTGACTTATGGCAGCTGTGAAGCTGACCATGTTTAAGCACATTTACTGAACACAGGTGGAGTTTGGCCTCCAAACAAAACCATTTGTTTCTTCTGCCTGTGTGTACTGTAACCCCACACAGGCTAGCCTTGATCTTCCCCCAGCTGCAGTACACAACTCTGCGCAACAAGCATCAGTTTCACTGTGCAGATCTTCACAGAGAGAAGTGTAATTACCAGCTCTGAGGCTACGCCTGCTAATCAGGAAGGTCAGATAACACCAAGGTATCCAGGCCCATGAATCTCCAGCTGTGGACAATGTTAGCTGAACCTTGAGTCCAGTCTGCTGCTTGAGTCGCTGCTTTCCCACCTGGTGTTTGCTTGACGGATGGGGTAAGCCAAACAAGGAGGAGGGGAAACCATGGGATTTTTCTAATGAAAATCATAAACAGCAATGTTGTCAAACCCACATTAGCCAGAGTAACAGCCTGGAAAATTGTCTAAATGTTTGACACTTAGAGCTCCCTTTCCAAACAATTCTGGCAGGCATGGCACGACACTGGGTGATTGGATTGTGACATCCGCACTCCATCGCTTGGCTGTAGCTTCTTTGCATGCTGCAATTGTGCTGGTCCAAATACAGTTCAGGAGTGCAGCCAAAGGACGGGCGGGGGGGGGGGGTCTTGCACCCTGAAAAGGTGACTGGATGAAGCTCATGGCTCACCCTCTTCTTCCCAAGTTGCCTGTGGGGTTTTGCAACATCTGCTTCCATCTCTGTTTATTAGAGATGGGGCAGAGTCCTAAATTCTGATCTGATCGAAATTCAGGGCAATTTGACGCAGGGTTTGCCTCTGTTATTTACAGCCTTTTGAGCCAGGCTAGAACGATGCCTATTATGGAAGCTGGGGTGAGCTTTTCAGAGCTTTAGGCTTTATGGGGGTGGGGGGAGGGAGGGCTGTGTGGCGGTTAGAACAGGGGTTCTGTGCCCAGCTCTGAGTCATGGATTCCAAGGCCAGAAGGGACCTGTGATCATCTAGTCTGACCTCCTTTGTAACTCAGGCCAAAGACCCGCCCCAAAGTAACTCCTAGAGCAGAGCTTTTAGAAAAACATCCCATCTGGGTTTAAAAAATCACCAGTGATGGAGAATCTACCATGACCCTGAGTAAATTGTTCCCAGGGCTAGTGACTCTCCCTTTTAAAAATGTACACCTTATTTCCAGTCTGAATTTGTCTACTTTGTCTTCAGCTTTTAACCATTAGACCATGTTCTAGCTTTCTCTGCTAAAATGAAGAGCCCATTTTTAAATATCTGTTCCCCATGTAAGTACTTATAGACTGGGATCAAGTCACCCCTGAACCTTCTCTTTGGTAAGACTAATAAATTAAGCTGCTTGACTCTATCATTATAAGGCAGGTTTTCTAATCCTTCATTTTCTTGGCTCTTCTCTGAACATTCGCCAATTAATCAACATGCTTCTTGAATTGCAGGCACCAGAACTGGACACAGGATTCTAGCAGCGGTGGCACCAGTGCCAAAAAAAGAGGTAAAATAACCCCAACTCCTACTTGTGATTCCCCTCTATACATCCCATGATCACATTAGCTCTTTTGGCCACAGATTCACACTAGAAGCGCATGTTTAGGTCACTATCCACCACGACCCCAACTCTTCCTCTGCATCCATGCTTTCATGGAGTCTGCCATCCTGTAAGTACGGCCTGCATTATTTGTTCTTAGATGTATACGTTTACATTTAGCTGTATTCAAACACACAGTTTGCTTGCACCTAGTTAACCAAACAATCCAAGTCTCTCTGAATCAGTGACCTGTCCTCCACATGATTTACCACTCCCCCAATTTGTATGTCCTCTGCAAACTTTATCAGTGATGATTTTATGCTTTCTTCCTGATCATTGATTAAAAAAAATAATTAAATACCACAGAGCCAAGAACTGATCCCCGAGGGACTTCAGTGGAAACACACCGCTTTGATTTCCCATTTTCAGTTACATTTTGAGATCCATCAGTTAGCCAGTTTTTAATCCACTTAATATATGCCATGTTGATTTTATATCGTTCTTGCTTTTTCATCAAAATATCACACGATACCAAGTCAAACACCTTACATTATGTCAACACTAATACCTTTTATCAACCAAACTTGTAATCTCCTCTTAAAAAAAGACATCAAGTTAGTCTGACAGGAACTCTTCCATAAGCCCATGTTGATTGGCATTAATTATATTACCCTCCTTTAGTTCTTTATTAACCGAGTCCCATATCAGCTGCTCCAGTATCTTGCCTGGGACATTGTGACCCTGATTCTCTATTGCTCTGCACCTTGTGCAGCCACTTATACCAGTGCTGAGTTCTATTTAAATGGTTGCATTATGTACCCACTTCGTGCTGATGTAATCCTTTGTCCGAGGTGCAGGACAACAGTGGATCAGGCCCAGCATATTCACTGGTTCGAGCTGGGGCCCAGCAGGACTTCAGACTCCTGGGTTCTTTCAGGCTAATTTTTTTGAAGGGATCAAAGACTAGCTTGAGTTCATGATCCTAGTTATCCTTCCCTTTAAAGCCTGCTCCATTACAGTGGATAATGGAGTGCCACTGGTGGAGAATCAGGCCCTGTGTTCATTGCCTCGGGTGACACCATGATGTGTGTGTTTAGCTGTAGGGCAGCCTATGCTGTGGGGCAGGACAGGCCCCCATAGGCTGAACTGGCACACGTGGATGTCAGGGGATGAGATCTGGACTGTGGAGGTTTTCCTGCAAATTATTTTCCTCTCTCTTTTCACAGTGTCTCCTGAGCATATCCCAGCACAGCTCCAGTGGCCACTGACCTCAGCGAGAGCAGGATTGGACCTAGGAGTCTGGCTTGAATGTGCCATCCCCAGCTGTCTACGCAGGTCCAAGAGGCCCGCCCCTTCTCCGCAGCTTTGTCTGTTTGGGGCTCCAGGCAAATCCATTAAACAAGCAAATAAAACAGAAGGAGCGAGATAAGGGGAGAGGGAGCAAAGACCAAGAGACTCAGAGCGTTCTGGTCCCCAGTGAGAAGCATCCTCCTCAGCCTGTGTTGGGACCCTGCATGCGCCCCCGGTCTTTCCCAGGAACCCAGCATGATATCATCCTGCCCCAGGGCTGTGGGGTGTGCCAGTTACATATCTCCAGGCCAGGGGCTGTAGAAGGAAGGGCTCCTGGTGGTTTAAGAGGGGTTCAGCCAGTTGGTGTTATGCTGTCTCTGGACAGGCAGCAGTTTTCCAAGGTTTCATCCTAGAAGCTGGAGATGCCTTGTCTGGGTTGTGCCACAGCTGACACCACTAGCTAGCCAGAGTGCCTGTGCTCAGCCAAGACCTTCACTGCTACCCCACCTGCCCCTGCCTTGGATTGTTGCAGTGCCCTATTGTCTCTCTCTTGAGGCTCAGCCAAGCATGCAAACAATGGGGATGGGGGGAATCCTGCCCCGGAGCAGTGTATTCCTCTGGGATTCCAAGGTACACCCGCTGGCTTCAGCCACAGACAAAGCAGAACCCTGCCACCAGCACCAATGATTTCATCTCTCCTGCAACTGGCCCTTGGTCAATATAACTGAGCTGGTAATCAGCCTTCTGGAAGCCCAGTCTGTCTGCACAGCAGAGAGCACCATCTGTCTGTCTGGGAAGGGGGAGGTGGATGTGACCAAACCACTGCCTTCAGCCACTGGCTGTTTCAGACACCTCCTTTGTGTGTGGAGGGGTGTGTGTGTGAGCACCTAGTTGTGCAATATTTGCATGGCATGTGTGTGGGGAGGAATTTGTGGGTGCATGTTTCTATGAGTGTGTGTGTGTGTGTGTGTATATATATATATATATACACACACACACATTTGTGTGTTTGCAATTGTGTCCGTGTGCTTGTACATATATCTGTGAGTGTTTATTTGTGCAGGCATACGTGTGTGTGTGTGTGGGGGGGGCATTCCTGGGTGGGTACGTTTGTGTGTCTGGGCACATTTGTGTGCGTGCTTGTTTGCGTACCTGTAATGCAAGCAGATGGGTGGACACAATACCTGGCTGCACCTTGTTTTTTGATTGAGCATATCCTTAGGAGGGTGTCTGAAGTGCATGACCTGAACAGTACTTGTATGTAATGTTTGCAGCTGCCTCCCCCCAGGTGTCAGATAAATTCTCTTCCACTTGTTTCTGTGCAATCTAACTTGCTCCTGGTCTGCCTTTGAGGCTCCAGCTGCTAGCACCAGCCAGCACCTGGAATCATATCGAAAACCAACCAATGATGCCATTTTAAGCAACTAATCTCATTTGGAATAGATGGTTCATTTCTGATGATTCATCCAAACCCATTCAGCCTGGAAAGGAGGGGGGAGGCCAGAGAGACAGTGGATCAGAAATGCATCTAGAAGCAGAGAAGAAGGGCAGGGGAAGGACTGCTGTGTGACCAGGGCCGGCTCTGGCTTTTTGGCTGCCCCAAACAAACAAAAAAAACGGGGTGGCCAGAACGGCAAAGCAAAAAAAACTTGCGGTGCAGCTGGAGCGTGGGTGCAGGGGGACCGCCTGCGGGAAGGGGGAGGGAGCGGGCGGGTGAGAGAGAAGGGGGCGGCCAGGGCTACAGCAGGGGTGCTGCCACACGGCCCCTCCCGCTGCGCCGCTGCCTGCCGCGAGGGCTCCACTCCGGTCGGCGGGGAGGGAAGGAAGAGGACTGCCCTGCAGGGCGCTCTGGTTCTCCATGCCGCCACCCCCTTCAGGGCGGCCGGAGCAGAACAAGAACAACAAAAAACCAAACCAAAACAAAAAAAGCGGCCGTGCCACCCTAGGATTGGGCAGAATGCTGCCCCGAACAATCTGCCACCCCAAGCACCAGCTTGCTCAGCTGGTGCCTGGAGCCGGCCCTGGGTGTGACCCACAGAGAGAGAGAGAGAAAGGAGAGGGAACAAATAAGAGGAGAGCTGAAGAGAAAGAGACAGAGGGGAAGTGATTTGCCTAATGCCCCGCAATGAATTAGTCTCAAAGCCAAGAGCAGACCCAGGAGTCCTGGACCTAGCTGTCATCATCAAACAGGTCGTCTTTGAGACCTGCAAAGAGGACCCAGAAGACCTGAACCCCAGCTCTCACTGCTGGACAACTGTTTGGTGTTTTTGGCCTTTTACCATCTCCTTTTCAGCTGCAGGTGTGGATCCTTTACCTCCACTCCACAGTCCCCTGATCCATTGGGACCTTTCTCCTTCTCGCTCCCCTGCCCCTCCTCCCTCTTTTAGAGGGACGCCGATATGTATCCTTGCAGCTACAGAGAGGAAGGCCAAGGGAAGCCTTGCAGGTGGGGTACGAATCCTGGTTGCAGTGTTAGGAAAAGCAAATGGAGCAGGGAAGAGACTAAAGGCCGATGAAGCAAACACTCTGAGACACCAAGCATTGAGGGCTGGCAGAGGGGGGACTTTCTACTACATCCAGGAGCTGCTGAGTAAAGCCAGGTGCTGTTCTCGGGGCCAGGGTGAGCCCCTCAGAGCTGGGGGAAGCTGGGGAGAGCTTCTAAGGGCAGGGTAGTCGTGGTGCTGTCCCCTGCTCTACCGCCATCCAGGCAAGGGTCTGGCAGTGCTTTACAGAGCATCTCATCGATTAGGCCTTACGACCCCCATTTCCCAGATGAGGAAACTGAGGCACAGCGCAGGGAAGTGACTTGCCAAAGGTCACCTAGCGAGGCAATGGCAAAGCCAGGGATGGAACCCAGGAGTCCTGGCTCACTAGCCACTAGACTAGAGCATACTGTGGGGGAGCTGTTCAAGGCAGGACAGCCTTTCAGTCCATTTTGATCTCTCAGCTCCCCACAGACTGATCCCTGGCCTTTGTCGCAGGAGCCACATCGCAGCTACGAGAGCCGAATCAAACACACCGGTCACAGAAAGTGACAAGGTGGTGCCCAGGAGCGAGGGAGCCACGTGGCGGGGGGAGCCGTGCCCTGTGGGGGCTCCCAGGACAGGTAGGTATAGAAGGCACAAGCAGTTTTTGCTGGGTAATCACCGCCTTGCACAGCTCTGGCAGTGATCAAAGGCTCCTCCAGCCGCGTGGGCTCTGACGCATTCTCCCTACCCGTACAGGCCTGAGAACCGCTTTCCCACAGCCGCTGCACGGCACAGGATTCAACAGCTGCATGGGCCGCTTTGTGCTTCGTCTGAAGGGGGTGGCAGGGCGGGTGGGGGAGGGGGCGAGAGCCAAAGGGGCTTTCTACGGAGCCATTGTGCTTGGCCGTTTCCAATCTGGAATCTGTGTGTTGCCGAAGGAGCGTGAAAAAGAGAAATTCAGCCAACCTGCCGTTGCCTTCCAGGCTGCCTCGACCCAGGGACAGGCACCTTCAACGGGGAGACAGAAATGGGCAGCTTCACCACAATGCTATGATGTAACACAGGAGCTTTGTGATGTCATCTTGCATCACTCCAGGTGTACAGACAGGTCCTCGGAAGAGCAAACTTATTTGATTCTGCTTTGACCCCCTCCCTCCCCCAGATAAATTCTGGACTCTGTTCCTTCTGATTTTAAAAAGGGCCAAGGGCTAACCCAGAACCTTGCATTTATCCAATGCACAGTTACTGCGTAGCTTCTGCCCTGGCCCAGAGAGACAGCAAGAGGCAGATTTCAACCCTGGCCTCTCAACACGATCCTACCTGTCAAACCGGTAGGCAGATGCCCAGGTACCTTGCTGAAGTGGGCAAGAACCTGTCTGCAATCCAATGGCTGGGATAGTGTCAGGCAGTGGGAGTTAAGGCCTAAATATCTCTGAAGATCTGGATCAATGGACTTCTGCTGATCTAAACAGGTGCAACTCTGCTGATGTCAGTGTGGCCTGAGAAATTAGCCAAGAGCTTTCGAGGACACTTAAGTTTACTCCTATTCATAGAGGTAAGAGACAAGGCTCTGTGGTTTTGAAGAACTTCCCACTGACCGCCAACATAACATTGTTAAATCAAGTATCAGGGGGTAGCCGTGTTAGTCTGTATCTACAAAAACAACAAGGAGTCTGGTGGCACCTTAAAGACTAACAGATTTATTTGGGCATAAGCTTTCGTGAGTAAAAACCTCACTTCTTCGGGTCACTCAAGTCCCATACATTGGTCTCAGTAACACAGGGAAGAGCATTCAGTTTCCACTTAACACAATGGGGTCAGGATTTCATCTGGGACCCCAAGGCGTCCCTGTAATACAGATAGATAGTGATGGAGAGGAATGAGTTAGGTGTAACAAGGATTAAGAAAGGGAAAGGAGGTTGAATATCAGGAGAAAGGGCCCAGCAAAGAGGTCTAATAGGCAGTGGGACAGTCCCCCAAGGGAAAGGGTCAGAATGTAACACACTGGCTTTGTGTGCCATATCCCCTCTCTCAATAGAAGATAGCAGCCTACTACTGCTACCACAGCTAGTCCTTTACCTTTGGTGGTAGAGGCAGTGTTGGGGATCCTGCTGATGACCATGGTGGGAGATGGTCATTACAGATGCCCCAACATTCAGGATATTTAAAACCAGACTGGGCAAACCATTGGCAATGGGGTTCTCAACCTGGGAGTCGCAAACCAGTTGTCGGGGATCATGACTGCATCCATCCTTCCCATACTGCTAAATGGTAGCAGGGTCCCAGCTTGATGGGACGAGTCCCAGGGTGGAAAATCAGATGTACATATCTTAAGGAAACAAGTCTACATTGGGCTCAGCTGGCTAGCCAGGGCACCCCAATGTTTTTTTTTCTTCCATCTCTGATGCCTAGGAGCCGGCTGCTACAAACTTTCCCTGTCCATTTGTAACCCCAAACCGGCTGAACCAGACAAGCTGCAATTCTTCAGGCTAAATTGGAATTAAACCCCCAATAACAGAGTTATAAGCACTTGAAAAACAGACTGTGCCCAGACCCAGTAAAGCATTTCCTCTACGTTTCCAGTTACAGGGCTATTTACGAGGCTCAAGAACAACCTAGAGACATGGGCTTGATGTTATTTACTTATAGCAGAGACATGATCATCGTCTGCAGCTAACTGCTGCGTCCAAAGGGGAGGAATGTTTTAAGGTGGTACACGGAGCAGGGTGGATAATAAGGAGTCATGGGATGAAGTTAAGAAAAACTGGCTGGATAACAGGAAAAGCAGCAAGATCTGCTCAGCTGTAGGACCCTCTCAGGGGAAGCCGCATTGCTTGGATTATTGACTGTTTCAAATCATGGCTAGATTAAAGCAGCTCCCATCCAGATCGAGGCCCCATTGTGGCAGGTGCTGCCCAGACATACGAGAAAGATTCCTTACCCCAGACAGCTTAAGTAGACAAGACAGACATAGGCTGGGAGAGGGGGAAACGACACAAAATCTCAAAACCCGAAGCCTCTAGACCAGCAGAAGTACAGCAGGAAACCATCCTGTATGGGCCCTTCTGTGTTTCTGTATGTGCAGCAGGCGAAGGTGCAGAGCCTCTGGAAGGCAAAAGTGTCCGTGCAACCATAAAATAGGTGTCTGCAAATGGCAAGGGGAAAGCTGTCATCTAGGCTTGGAACAAAAGCCAGCGTGGGGGAGCTGGACAGAAAAACCTGCATCTTCCCAACCAAATCTGCAGTCACAACTCAACTGTTCACCTGGGGGGAAGGGGTCCCGGAGACGGAGCAAGCCAGCCGCTGAGACTACAGGGGAAGGACCATGCCTGCAGGGAAAGCAGCAGCCGGCGGCTCTGATAAAGCGCAGGCACCTTTGTATCATTCAAGGGGTATAGAAATAAATCCCCCCATCTCCCAGCGCTGCCCTCCGGGGAGCAGAGTCTGTGCCGCTGCCCTGGGACAGCCCCTCTCTCGCCCACTCCCCCCAGCCCCGTGGTGCCCCCAGCCCCGGCCTGTCCCCGCTGAAGTGGAGGAGAAGCGCTGACCTGTGTGCCAGGGGCTGGAGAGATGGGCTGGCTCGGCGCAGTCGGTGGCCCCTGCTTGGACCAGCTCCCAGTCCAGCCCCCTCCTCCCTCCCACCTGACGTCAGCCCCTGGGCTTCTCCAAACCCGCCGAGCCTCCCCGGCCTCACTCTGCGGCTGCCGACCATGGCTCTGAGCGGGGCGGCGGGGAGCCTGCTCGGTTGGGGGCTCTTGTTCTGGGGCGCCACAGGTGAGCCGGAGCGGGGCGCGCCCGACCGCCCGGGGCTGTTTGCAGCGGGGCGGGCGGGAGAGGGGGCGCTCGTGGCCCCAGCCCCCCCGGACTTCGGGGACAGGTTTGCGGCGAGGGGGCGGGACGCTGCTCGTGTATCCAAGGCTGGGTGTGCTTGTGGGGGGAGGCAGCCGTGCGGGGCCCCCCATGGGTGCGGAGGGGCTGCGCCCCAATGGTTTAGATCCGACTCTTTGTGCCTTGGACCCGATCGGAGGGGGGGGGGCTGCTTTTTTTGGGGGGGGGGTGCTGGGACCAGTTCGGCTTGGGAGTTTCCACGTGCTCTGGGTTCGTGTCGAGTAGCCGATCCGAACCCAGCCAGCCCCCCTGCCCCCGGGGTGCCAATTCCCCCAGCTCTGCAGCCCCATCCCGGATTGCAGCACGAGGCTGGGGCATGCAGGTCCTCCTGGCGCCTCTCCTGGATCCGGAGGGATCAGCGCAGGGCGGGACTCTGAGTCTGGGTGGTTTGGGGGAGTGGAGTGGAGGGAGTGGGGGGCTCGAATGGAAATTGACCCCTCTCCTGCACCAGCTTGGGTGGAGCAGTAAGTGCCCCTTGCAGCCAGGTTTTGCTCCATGGTGTTCAGTTTCCACGGTGGGGGCGAGGGCTCTCCCCTGGCTCTGGAGCTGTGCTGGTTTGAGGGGCATGATCTGGGCAAAGCCGGGCTTAGGGGGCGGGAGTGCCAACTCCTCACAGCTTTGTGCTCAGGAAGGGGTTTGTGCAGCCAGAGCGACTGGCTGGCCCAGAGGGTGGGGAAAGGGGCTAGGAGCAGAGTGACCCTGGGGCTAGAGAATGGAAGCCCTTGCCTCTTGGGGCGTGGCTTTTGGGCACTGGACCGGACTGATAAATGGAGGGTTTCTGCCTGTGCCTAGCGGGAGCCAGTTTCAGTGGAAGTACAGGGATGATATGTGTCTCCCCCTAAGCTAGGGCCAAAGGAGACATAGGGGGTTGTAAATCATATTTCTATCTGAAAACTGGTTTAAACAGGGAGCTGTAGTGGAGTAATGAAAGGTGTGATTTGATAGTGATTGAATTAATCTGGTGCGACTCTGGATGCTCATATCGGTTTGAACCTGATTTAGAGCAGTTTAGCTGGAAACCAAGTATCAGAGGGATAGCCTTGTTAGTCTGTATCCACAAAAACAATGAGGAGCCCGGTGGACCACTGAACTCTTCATTTTTTTTTTTTTTTAGCTGTAGAGGTACAGGTTCAGACTAAACCAAGAGAACTGGTTTGAAACCAATATGAGCAGTTTTCAAACTGATGTAGATTAAGCCAGTACACTTTCTATGTGTAGACAAGTCTTCAGTGCTTAACACAGAGAGAGGAAAAACAATCGTGTTGCCCCTTTGGCCTGAGTGGGTAGCCAAAAGCCTTGGGTTGGTTGTTCCAGTTAGGAGGAGAAATTGATGATTGAGTCAGGGATCTTTGATTCAACTCTGTTTATTTGCAAAGAATGGACCAAGTCCCGTTTCCCTGAACACAGCAACAATCAAACAGGAGACAGTTTCTTTGCTCACAGTTCCAAGCCCCTCGTCCATCCTCTACTCTGCCCAAAAGCTCAGTCTCTTGGCTTTTCACAGTGCTTGCTCAGACTTGTGCCTGGTGCTTCCTAGTTGCCTTCTATCTCTGCTTCTCTGGTCTTTTCTGCTGTTTCTTCCCCAGACACTAACTTTCACAAAACAATAGCTAGCCAAATCCCTCTGCCCAAATGTGCCTTGGGTGCCTTTGATTTGGGTGGTGACAGGACTGTATTTTGGGTGGAGGCTGCGATTGTTTCAGTGACCTGGTCACATAAAGGAGCTTAATGCCCAACCTAGAACAATATTCTTGCAGTTACTTGTCCACCTTATATAGAGTTATTTTCACTGCTTCACATGTATGGTCAGTTTCTCCCTTAGCCGCCGCTCCTCTGTGAATGGTTATAAACCGCCACTCAGGACATACCGTTTAAAGGAGCCTCTTCTCAGATGCATGCATTTCTTAACAATGAACCAGTTAAAAAAAATTCCAGTTAACGGTGTCCTTTTTAAAGTGCGCATTTCAAACGGCATCCACACAGCACTGCTGGCATGCAGCCACCTCTGGGGTGGGGTGTGGCAGCTATACAGCACAATAAGAGAGGAAATTTTGGCCAAGGGGATGAGAGCTAACCCCTGCTCTTATGAAATGATGGGGGGGGGGGTCTTAATGGCCATGCAGACTCGACAAACCTTGTGATTATTTCTGAAGAGTGGTTTAGGAGACCCCACATGCTGGGGTCTCCTAAACCACTTCAGAGGGAGGGCTCGGTCCAGTCCTGCTGGGATTCAAACTGCTGGTGCCAAAGAACCCAGGAGCTTCGCACTAAGCCATCACCTCCAACCATATAGACTGATCTCTTACCCAGCCAATGTGACCTCCTGAGCTTTCCTGTTAGGGTCACTGACATGTCGGAGCTGGCAGGGGGATGGGCGTGATGCCGTTTCCCCAAACAGAGAGACCTGCTGGTTTAGGGAAGTGGGGAAATCCCTTTCATTAGATGGAGAGAAGAATTTGAAGGCTCTTCCCATATGGCAAATGGGACCCTCATCCCTGAGGCTGTGCATTCCTGTCTGCAGCAGAAGCAACTTGAATTTCCCTGCCCGCCCCAAAACCCCCTCGTATAATGGGGAAGGGCTGGTCCTCCTTCCTATCATACTGCTGGGCAGTGCCGTATTATTGCCTAGGCCGACAAATTTGCAGGGATGGAAGCTCCCTTCTGCCCCCCTGCTCCAGCTCACCTCTGCCTCCTCTGCAACCGCGCTGCCGCATCCTGTTTCTCTCCCATCCCAGCGCTTGCGCCGTGAAACAGCTGTTTCGCGGGGCAGGGAGGGAGGGGGGAGGAGGGAGATCGCCACGCGCTGGGGAAGAGGCAGGGCCGGGGGCGGGGATTTGGGGAAGGGATCCAATAGGGGAAGGGAGGGGGCGGAGTTGGGGCGGGGACTTTGGGGAGGAGGCTGGAATGGAGGTGGGAAAGGGGCGGAGCCAGGGTGGCAATTATTTCCCAGCCTAGGGTCGGCAAAATTATTAATCCGCCACTGCTGCTGCGGGAGTCAGTAGAGAGCGATGTTACAAAGGAAACATGCCAGGGCTTGGCTTTTCTTCTCCTGGGTGCTTTTGCCGCGGCCACCCAGACAACGAATCTGGGAGGAAAGGGAAGCAGTTTCCTCTTTTATCTTTCTCTTGCTGCTGGCCTCCTCTTTGTAAACCTGGTGCCTTGAACTTTGGCACCAGGGTGGGCCCGGGCGTGACTGCCGCCACCAGGGTGTTGAGCTGCGTGTGCTGAGCTGGTGGCATGCCCGGGGCTGAAATTTTGGTGCTGTGCTGAAGGCAAGTGTTGCTTGGCCTGGCCTGGCCCCCCCGCCCCAGCGCACACAAGAGTCTCCCATAGTTCTAGAAAGCCAAGCGCCGGGCTGCGAAATACCAGGCTTGGGGCAGAGACATAGCCATACACAGCATGGGCTGCCCAGACAGGGTTCCTGGAAGGGAGAGGCAGAGCACAGAGATAATGGGCACATGAGGGCTTGCTATTTCAGATAGGCTGGGAATGGTAGGCAGTTCAGTCTGGAGACGGGGCGAGGGGGTGGAATGGAAGAAGGGCAGCCGCTTTCCATCATTCACCCCCTTTTCTGGATGGTCCCGAAGTGTCTTTGACCCATTCTGGGGCTGGAGGCACCCCGCAAAGCTTTGGGAGTGAGGTCACAGCCCAGGTCTGGGAGCCAGGAGCTGCCGAGCACTAACGCAGCCACCTGGGGCACGTTGCTTCTCCTCTCCGTACGCCTGCTGCCCCCACAGGTAAAAGGGGGTTTCTGCCCCTCCCAGGAGGGTGGCTCATGCCAGCCCAGTGCTATGGGGGTGTAGCGGGCTGGCCATGATCCTGCTGGGCTCGTGTGCTTGTTTGTTTACCCAGCTTGCAAAAGCAAGAAACTCCGGCCGAAGAGCTTCCAGCCTCAGACTCATGGAAAGGGGAGCTGCGAGAGCCAACACGAGGGGCATGGGGGTGAGGCGTGGCACTGTGGGCAGCAGAGGCTATGGTGGGCCGGAGCATGGCGAATCTGTATTGATTCCCATCCAGGGCTGGTCAGGTCTATTGGGAGCCGGCCATCGCTTTCCCTTCTATGGAGTTTTCCCGGAGCCGTGTGTTTCTCTTGGCCTTTCTCACTTGTTCTTTTTTTATCCTCTCTCCATGCTGGTTGTTTTTTTGTTAGCCTGTGTATGTTTGTGTATTTTTTCCCTTTCCATTCACAGCTGCCTCTTCTCCCATCAGCCAGACCTCAGCAGTTCCCACTGGGCCGGCTTGCCCCGTCCCCGGGTCAGTACTCAGCCGAGAGCCGATCTCCTCCCCAGGTTGTGTCGGGGTAGTCTGTTATCCAGCCCACTCCCTGGGCTCCATAGAGACAGTTAGCCGTGTCTGTGAAGTACTGTCCCACTCAGCCTGGCCAAGTTTACGTCCCATGTTGCTCCCAGGCGAGCTAAATGTGAATAATCAAGGCACAACCTTGTGATTCAGGGTTTCCCAGGCTGCATACTGCTCCCACGACCCCATGTAAAACCCCACCGCCAGCCCCCGAGCCATCGGAGATGCATCTCTGTCCATCGTGGCTAGTCAGTCACCCAAAGCAGTACAAGGGCTGGGACAGATGGGCTGGCTCCGGTGGACTGGGAACAGGATAGGGAGTCTTTCACCAGTTCAGAGCCGTCACTGTCTCACGGCCATTCAGTAGCATGGGCAGAGTGATCGGATGGGTCCTAGTCCGGTCCTTGCTGGACAGTATTCTGCTGCACTTTGTTGCCGGGAGGCTGAAGACTGAACAAGCAGCAGAGACAGAACTCTTCCTCCCGCAGTAGGGGGCACCCTTTCAGGGCAGGGCAGGGGCATGTTCCTCAAGGGGTGCTATGGGGAAGGTTGCCCGGCTGTGCCCTCTGCGATATCCCACCTTCCCCCAGCACTGAATGCTGCTTCAGTGCCCTGGATGCCTCTCCGGAAACCCCAATACAGGCTCTCCAGGCCTGCAGCTGGAAGGACCCCTACCCTTATGTGGCTTGTTGCCATTGCATGTACATTCAGAGAGTTAGCAGGGCCCGGGCAGATTTAAAGGGCTGACGCTGGAATGGGGGTGGGGGGGTGAATTCCACCCCTTGAAGTAGGGGTGGAACTAGTTGATTCAAGGGAGTGGGAGTCAGGAGGCCTATCTTCTCCTGACTCGGCTTGTGGGGCAAATTGCCTCTCCTCTCTGCGCCTCCCTCTGAGCAACGGGGCACAGTGATCCCCCCCCCCCCCCCCCTTGTGAGATCCTGGGCTGAGCCATGCAGAGCAGTAAGGACAGAGATCTGACAAGTAGCATGAAAGGACCAGCAGCTGCTTCATAGCAGCAACAGGAGCGCTTTGGAAACCTCCGCTCCCACATCTGGCCAGAGGCCCCCAGCGCGCCCTGCTCTCCTGGGCCTGGAACTGTTGGGGGGTTGGGTTTTTTAAATGACCCAGGTGAGGAGGCCCAGGTAGGGTGCGGGGGCAGGGCCGGCGCCCATCCATCAGGGCTCTGGTTAATTAATATTTTTTTTGTGGGCGAGCCTGGCCACTGTGAAGTGTTTTACGACTCCTGTAAGTGCAAGGCTGGCTCCAAGCATGGAGCTGGCCCCCCCTGCCAGCCCACCGCAGCCCCGCCGGTGGGGGTTGGGCTCTGCAGGAGGAGGGGGGGGGGTACTTTTTCCTCCTGAAGTGTAAAAGGCCCATCTTTGTTCGTGTGCAGTGCTGGCTCCAGGCCCGAAGTTCCCGAACCAGCTTGGAAGGCGCAGGAGCTAACCGCGCTCTTGCAATAGAAGGCTGTAAACCTGCAGGGCTCTCTCTGAAACCCTGCCAGGCAGCTGGGAGCAAAGGGTGCAGAGTGCTAACTGGATCTGCGGCTTGATAGCGCTGCTGCTAGTGGGCAGCTGACAGGCCATTTCCTGGGGGTTATCTGCCTCTGGGCCATGCTGGGCCCATGTGTTTTGTGCAGGATCCGTCCGGGAGGAGCTGGGAGCTCCCCCTGCTCCTGCCCTGCACCCTACAGCACCCAGTGCTGGGAGAAGCTGGGATTGGGGCAGCTGGGGGCTCCCTGCAGGAGGCTGATACCCGAGTCACTAGGCACCAGCTGCCCTGCAGCGCCTCCTGGTGACCAGTCCCCTCTTATGCAGGCACTGAGCAGATTAACCCTGGGCACTGCATCCTGGGCTTCTCTGAGCTGGTGGCCACAGCCCTGGGAGACGTTCTCCCTTGGGGAAGGGGGGCATCCGATAGCAGGACTGAGGTAGGAACAAGGGGGCGGGAGGTGCTTAAGAGAGGCTGGGACAGCTGGGGGGGGCGGTCCTGTGCATGGTGCAGGGCGAGCGAGATTGGTACCTCGCTGCGCAGAGGGTCCAGGACATTCAGTGGTGGCTGACCTTATCTGTGCAGCTCGGAGGGGGAGGAGCCACCTCCCCTGGACCGTGCCCTTGGCTGATTGAGAATCTCCCTTAGGGTCTGCTGGTGGCCTCCTTGGCCAGAGGCCTGCTGGCTTCTCTTGCCCTCTCTCTGCCGTGGGAGGGGATGGGCGTGGGGGTGGGTTCTGGGAAGTTACTGTTCCGTGGGGGGCGGGGCAGGGGAGGTGTGGCTTGAATCCCAGGCCCCTTGGTGCAGGAGCCATCCCCGCCCCCTTGTTGTCTGCCATGGGCCGGTAGAACCTGACGGGCCTGGGTCCGCACTCTGGGGCTGCCTGGCACCAGGAGCCCTGTTCCAGTTGAGTCAGTCCCCAGCCTGGTTCGTGGCCCCGCTGGCCGAGCCGTGATGGCTCCTGCCCCTCACTGCCCACAAAGCCTTTCTCTGGGGCTCCTGTCCTGGGCTCTCCCTCCACTGATGGCAAACAGATGTGCATCTGGCCCTGCCCACAGGGCTCCAAGTCCTGCCTTTGCCCCTCCACTGAGCCTGAGGGGCCCTGCTCTGGCTATGCAGTGCCCACCCTTACCGGCCTCTTCCCCAGGGCTGGGGACCTTCCTCCTAAGAGGGACCCCAAGGATGGCTCTGTGCGGGCTCCTGGCTGCCTTCGCCATGGGGAAGAGCGGTGGGGGGCCATGAGCTCCTGTTGTCCCCCAGCTCAGGGTGTGGCAGAGCAAGTCCCCCTCCCTCCCCCTGCCACTGGCAGACATGTCCAAGGCAGGGGAGTCTGGATCTCCAGTCCCCAGCCGCCTTCCATTGTGTGCCTGACTCTTCAAAGCAGGGAGAGCTTGGTTCAATGCAAACAAAGCCAGCTGTGCCTGCTTGTCCTCTCCCCTGCCGGCCCCTTCCAGGCAGATGCCCATTAGCCCGTTCTCCACCAGAACTACTCCAAATCCCTCTCCCCACTGAGCGTGGACTCCAAAAGCCAGGAGACACCAGGCTGGTCCAGCAGAGTGGCCCTGAGTGACAGTGGAGTCATGCCCAGCGCCTCGCCAGGCTGAGGCTGGGGGGAAGGGGGCGTTAGACCGACGATGGATCCTCTCTGGCTGCTGGGGGTTTGGAGCGGGGAGCTCCCCTTTCTGCTGTGAGAAAGGTCTCTCTGTTTCCTGGGCCGCCCCGGCCATGCCCTCTGCCCCGGCACAGAAAGTTCTCTGGGCTCCTCGGCACTGTTCCCTCAATGCAATCATTGTATCCCGAGGCTCCCCCTCCAGTGTTCAGGGCCTGGCCCCTCCTCCTCCCCACAGCCCAGGCCTAGAGTCTGCCCCACACAAAGCCCTGGGCCACTCCCCCTCCACAACAGAAGGGATCAAAGCTGTGAGTCAGACGGGACCCTGAACAGTAGGTAGGGGGTGGGGTTGTCACCCTGAGCCAGGGAGCTGCTGAGAGAAGAGGTGGGGAGATGGCAGGGTACATCCGGAGGTATCCCCTGAGCCTGCCCGCCCCGCCATAAAGACTCTTGGCTCAGCCCCTCGCTGTGGTGTTCAGCCTCTCTCTGGGGAGGATGCAGGGCAGTGGGCACTCCGACGTGCCGGCAGTGGGGCACGGCACGTGTGCCAAGGCTCTAACAAAAGGAACGTTCTTTGCCTCGTGGCGGGTGGCAGATTCCAGGCATTCTTGGGCTCTGAACTCATGACACTGGCTGGACTTGTCATCCGTGCCGGAGCTTGAGGGGGCCGGGGGCGGGGTGGGGGGGGCAGGGGGCAGCTGGCTCTCTCTCTCTCAGCCTCTGGCCAGCAGCACCAGCTGGGTCTGCTCCTTCCCGCTTCCCTCAGCGTCCCTTCTTTGTGTGTTAGGTGGTGGTGTCTGGCACGGTGGCAGAGCTTATAGCCCATCTCTGCCCAGGAGATCTGGATCCAGGCTTGGGCCCACCTCTCCCCATTGGGGTTTTGCAGCAGGCTGCCCTGACATGGATGGAGTCTCCTCAGGCTGCTGCCCCAGCCGGCTGCTCTCTCAAAGGTGCAGGATCTGTGCCTTGATGCGCTCATCACCCGTGGTCCCTGCCGGGCTCAGGGAGCGGCGTGACCATGGGCAGCAGGTAAACGGGCTGTCCCTTTGCAGAGAGCAGCTCCATCCGGTCCATTAGCCCCCCCCACACACACATCCCAGCTCTGTGGCATGGTCAGTCTCTTAGGCTTCCTCTGCAGCTCGTTAATGATTCCCTTCGTTCGCTAACCTCAGCTCATAACCTGCCCTCACTGCTTAATGTGCACTCAGCATGCATGGCCCCTTCCTATTCCAGATTGGTGTATTTCCATGCCTGGGGTGCTTCCCCATCCCCCTAGATCAGGGAAGGGAAGATGGGGAGCCCCTGAAACATTGTCATCTGCCCTGGATTTCCCTTGTCCTGGTCTGTCTCCCTGTCCCCCCACCACAGTCTCCTGGGCTGCTCTGAAGCCCACTTTGCTAGCTTTGCCCACTGCCCTGGGGTCCCATTCAATCCCTATCCTTAGCACCACAGGTCTCCCAAGGTCTCTGTGCTCTGGGGGCTACCTGGGCCCCTTCTCCAAACTGTGGGGACAGGGGATCTGCAGGGAGTTTCACCTGCCCACCCCTGGATTTGGGTTGCCTCAGGCTATACGGGAGAGGATATAGTTTCTCCTCTGGGCTGCTCATTCAATCCTGCCCTGGTCAGTGGCAAGTGAGTGGCTGGCTTCCCCCTGACGGCTGTTTGGCGGCTACGTATGTAACGAGTTTGGTGGGACTCGACTCAGGTCCTAGTGGGCAGATATAGACATGGCACAAGCCAACAGCGCGACTGGCCTCTGGGCACAAGAGGCCAAGGCTGGAATGGGCCAGCGAGATGGACTCGTGCTCTCCCTGGGCATTGTCTGGGTCAGCTGAGTTAATGCTCGGCTGGGGAGTGGGTCAGGAAAAGCCTCCCAGTGTTAACTGGCGACGGGGGCAGCTGGTGCTTGGGGCTGAGAACGCAGAGCAGCCGTGGAGTATTTGCTGAGCAAACTTCTCTGTTTGCTTGCCGGGGGGGGGGGGGGGAGAAGGGGGGTGCTCTGGTTTAGCAGCATGGGTGCTCCCAACCCAGCAACGGGCGGAGCCTGCAATGGCTCATCCCGGCTCCATGGGGGATGGGGGGTCCCTAAGAACCAGGCTGTCCCAGAATCCGGGCAGGATCGCTCCCCGTTCGCCACCGCTGGGCTGTCTCAAGTGACAGAGCCTCCCCCCGCTTCCCTTGGGAGCAGGAGAGATCTTGCTCTTGGGATTACTTCCAGAGCTCCTGTTCCTTCCTGCAGTCCCTCTCCCGTGTGGCATGCTCGCCCGGTGGCTGGCTGCCTCCCCTGCCTTCCTGGGCCGAATCCAGCCCTGCTGGCAGGCCCATTGAGTTCTGTCTGCGCCCTGGAATGGCTGAGCTGGGGGTCAGCGTCAGGGCCCCTCACGCTGGGCCGAGCCCCCTTGTTTACATGCGGGGTTTGTTTACCATCCCCGGGCCCGTCAGTTCGGGAAGCATCTCTGCTCCCCAGCTCCTGCCAGTGCCGGGTCGATAAACCATTACATTTTCTCCAGAGCTCTGGAGCCCGGCCAGCCGCTCCATTACTGCTATGAGGCTGGGAACACATGTGCCGAGGAACCCAGCCCCCGCCCCACCACCTTGCCAGCATCCCCCATTCTCTGGTGTCATCCATCAAGGTGCTGGGCCTTGGTCAGGCTGCTTTCACAGCAGTGCCAAGTGTCCTGAGCCATCAGGATTGGCCCCGTTTTGCAGATGACGATCTGAGGAACACGGCGATTCGGACTTGCCAAGGTCACCCAGGGCTGGTCCTGGCAAAGGCAGGGCCCAGGGCAGGAGGTACTGGGGTGGCTCCCCCCATCCCCATCGGCTGCTCAGTTGTATTAATTTAGATGGATTAAATGTGCTAAAGCTGTTAATGTAACGCAGTCACTGTCCAGTGGTAGACGAGGTTCGGGGTTTAGTATCCAGAGATCTCAGTGCCATGGCAAAGCCCCCATTAAAAACCCGTCCAACCTCTGATTAAAGATAAAGAAAAACAGGAAAACCGGTGGCAGCCTTTGAAATATAGGGTCGTGAGTGAGGTTTCATTGTAACAATGGCCCTGGCTTCCTTCCCCTCGAGTTGGAGAGTGTTTCGAAGGAACCACACAGTCCCTTGGCTGGTGCCAAAGGCGGCGATAACTGGCCTTTGGGGGAAAAGAGAAGCTGGGCTGGAGCTGTCGTCCTTGCTGCTGCTGTTAAAGTCTGACCCTGTTTAGTCTCAGGTGGAGCTTGATGGGGAAGCTTGTACCAGTAACCCCCATCTGTTCTTTGTCTTTTTCCCCACAAGTCTCTTCCTTTAAGGCCCCGCAAAGGCAGTGATAGGTGGAATAGCCCATCCCCTCATTACCTGGCCATCACTTACGCCTGATCTAGGACACACCAATTTCCGGCTGTTAATTTCCGGTTTCGTTTTCACCAAGCCTGATTTCCAGGAAGAGAAAGACCCACTCGGGGGCTTTGAAACTCCAGCCTGACTGGATGGGGTGCGGGAGGGACTGGTCAGTCTGGGGGGCTAGGGCGGGAGAGCAGGGCAAGGCCTTGCAGCCAACTGCACAACCTGGGCACAAAGCCACATACTGGGCAACAGGCCCAGTTGCCTCGCAGGTTTTTAGTACATTAGAACATAAGAACGGCCAGACTGGGTCATCCCCGTGGTCCGTCTAGCCCAGGATCCTGTCTGCCAACAGTGGCCAAAGCCAGGTGCTTCAGAGGGAATGAACAGAACTGGGCGATTATCGAGTGATCCATCCTCTGTCGTCCACTCCAGCTTCTGGCAGTCAGAGGCTTAGGGAGACCCAGAGCACGGGGTTGTATCCCTGACCATCTTGGCTAATAGCCACTGATGGACCTATCTGCCATGAACTTATCTTGTTCTTTTTTGAACCCTGTTATACTTTTGCCTTCACAACATCCCTTGGCAATAAGTTCCACAGGCTAAGTGTGTGTTGTGTGAAGAAGAACGTCCTTTCGTTTGTTTTAAACCTGCTACCTATTAATTTCATTGGCTGATCCCTGCTTCTTGTGGTGTGGAGGAGGAAAGAATGCTTCCTTATTCACGTTCTCCACACCAGTTGTGATTTTATAGACCTCTGTCATATCCCTTCTTAGTTGTCTCTTTTCCAAGCTGAACAATCCCAGTCTTTTTAATCTCTCCACACACGGAAGCTGATCCATATCCTTAATCATTTTTGTTGCCCTTCTCTGTACCTTTTCCAATTCTAATATATCTTTTTTGAGATGGGGTGACCAGAACTGCATGCAGTATTCAAGGTGTGGGCGTACCACGGGTTTATATGATATTTTCTGTTTTATTGTCTATCCCTTTCCTAATGGTTCCTAACATTCTGTTCTCTTTTTTGACTGCTGCTGCACATTGAGCAGATGTTTTCAGAGAACTCTCCACAATGACTCCAAGATCTCTTTCTTGTGTGGTAACAGCTAACTTAGACCCCACCATTTTGTATGTGTAGTTGGGATTATGTTTTCCAATGTGCATTACTCTGAATTTATCACCATTGAATTTCATCTGCCATTTTCTTGCCCAGTCACATGGTTTTGTGAGATTCCCTTGTAACTCTTTGCAGTCCACTTTGGACTTTATCTTGAGTAATTTTGTGTTGTTTCCAAGTTTTGCCACCTCACTGTTTACCCCCTTTTCCAGCTCATTTATGAATACGTTGAACAGCACTGGTTCCGATACAGATCCCTGGGGGACATCACTATTTACCTCTCTCCATCCTGAAAACTGACCATTTATTCCTACCTTTTGTTTTCTGTCTTTTAACTAGTCACCGATCCATGAGAGGACCTTCCCTCTTATCCCATGACAGCTTACTTTGCTTAAGAGCCTTTGGTGAGGGACCTTGTCAAAAGCTTTCTGAAAATCCAAGTACACTATATCTATTGGATCACTCTTGTCCAGATGCTTGCTGACTCCCGCAAAGAATTCTAATAGATTGGTGAGGCATGATTTCCCTTTCCAAAAGCCGTGTTGACTCTTCCCCAACAAATCATGTTCATCTATGTGTCTGGTAATTCTGTTCTTTACTATAGTTTCAACCAATTTGCCGGGTACTGAAGTTGGGCTTATCAGCCTGTAATTACTAGGATCATCTCTGGAGCCCTTTTTAAAAATAGGTGTCACATTAGCCATTACCAGTCATATGGTACAGAGGCTGATTTCAGCGATAGGTTACATACCACAGTTAGTAGTTCTGCATTCTCATCTTTGAATTCCTTCAGAACTCTTGGGTGAATACCATCTGGTCCTGGGGACTTACTACTTTAGTTTAGTGCCTAGTTTAGTGCCTAGCACCAGGCTCAGAGGGGGAGCACCGATGGGTATGAAGGGGCTGCATTCCCCCCTAATGCCAGGCTAGGTGCTGGAGACAGAGGGTGAAGCGGTTGTACTGCCCCCAGAAACCCAGGGCCCTAGCGCCAGCCTTGTATCTGACTAGGACAGCCCCCACACTTGTGCTGTCTCCCTGGCCTGTGCCCTCTGCTGCTGACATAATGCCCCATTCATGCTTGGCTTTTCCCTGAGCTCCCCGGATCCTGTGGGCGGCAAGGGGCTGGTGACATCAGGATTTGATCACCCCCCACTCCGGCCGCAGAAACCCAGTCATTGTGCCGCTTGCTTGAGTCACCAGGAGCTCCCCAATGCTGCTTCCTTCTCGCTGCTTTTCACCAGCGGGGAGGAGGTCAGGGGGCCTGGAACGGCTGTCACGCTGGGGCATTGCCCCCCCAAAGGGCCATACCAGGGTCTCTGTTGGGCTTTCCTCCCTCCCACAATCCGGCTGTGTTGTATAGGGCACCCTGGCGTGAGCTGTAACCCTACGACACTGCATGGAGCTGCGCTGGTGCCCCTTGCCCTGCGGAGAGGTGCCAGTGAAGGGGAGAGCAAGGCCTCAGCTGAGACTTGAAATCGGCCAGCAGCGCAGAGGCTGCTGGGGAGGAGAAGGCATCTCTTGTGTCCGCAGTCCCAAGATTGCATGGGGAGGCAGCTGGGAAGGGAGCAGAGCAGAGCGAGGAGTTTAAATACCAGAAGCAGAGCCGGTGCTGGGCATAAACCCACGACAATTTCTTCGGGCCCTGAGCAGGACAAGCAGCTGCTTATTTGCTTTTTTTAGTATGTGTTGTGAGGGGCCCCAAATATTCCTGCTTAGGGCCCCCGGAGGACTAGCACTGCCTCTGAAAGGTCGGTTTTGTAGGTGGCTCCTGAAATGACGGGGGGAAATACAGTGAAGTGGAACAGCTGCTCTTAGAACATAATATAAGGACAGCCACGCTGGGTCAGACCAATGGTCCATCTAGCCAGGATTCTATCTGGTGACAGTGGCCAATGCCAGGTGCTTCAGAGGGAATGAACAGAACAGGACAGTTATTGAGTGATCCATCCCCAGTCGTCCAGTCCCACCTTCTAGCAGTCAGAGGCTTTGGGATACCCAAGCATGGGGTTATGTCCATGACCATCTTGGCTAATAGTCATTGATGGATTTACCCTCCAGGAGCTTATCTAATTCTTTTTTTTTTTTTTTTGAACCCCATTATAATTTTGGCCTTCTCACATCCCCTGGCAAGGAGTTCCACAGGTTGACTGTGCATTGCATGAAGAATCATAGCACTAGAAGGGACCTTGAGAGGTCATCTAGTCCAGGGCCCCCTGCAGGACTAAGTATTATCTAGACCATCCCTGACAGGTGTTTGTCTAACATGCTCTTAAAAATCTCCAATGACTGAGATTACACAACCTCCCTGGGCAATTTATTCCAGTGCTTAATCACCCTGACAGGAAGTTTTTCCTAATGTCCAACCTAAACTGCCCTTGCTGCAGTTTAAGCCCAAAGCTTCTTGTTCCATCCTCAGAGGTTAAGGAGAACAATTTTTCTCCCTCCTCCTTATAAAACCTTTTATGTACTTGAAAATTGTTATCATTCCCCCCTCTGTGTTCTCTTCTCCAGACTAAACAAACCCAATTTTTTCAATCTTCCCTCATAGGCCATGTTTTCTAGACCTTTAATCATTTTTGTTGCTCTTCTCTGGACTGTCTCCAATTTGCCCACATTATTCCTGAAATGTGGTGCCCAGAACTGGACACAATACCACAGTTGAGGCCTAATCAGCACAGAGTAGAGTGGAAAAGTTACTTCTCATGTCTTGCTTACAATACTCCTGCTAATACATCCCAGAATAATGTTCACTTTTTCCCCCCAAGTGTTACACTGGTGACTCATATTTAGCTTGTGATCCACTGTGACTCCCAGATCCCTTTCCGCAGTCCTCCTTCCTAGGCAGTCATTTCCCATTTTGTATGTGTGCAACTGATTGTTCCTTCCTAAGTGGAGTACTTTGCATTTGTCCTTATTGAATTACATCCTATTTACTTCAGACCATTTCTCCAGTTTGTCCAGATCATTTTGAATTTTAATCCTATCTTCCACAGCACTTGCACCCATCCCAGCTTGGTATCATCTGCAAACTTTGTAAGCAGGGCCGGCTCCAGGGTTTTGGCCGCCCCAAGCAGCCAAAAAAAAAAAGCCATGATCTGCGGCAGCAATTCGGCGGGAGGTCCTTTGCTCCCAGCGGGAGTGAGGGACCGTCCGCCAAATTGCCGCCGAATACCTGGACGTGCTGCCCCTCTCCGGAACGGCCGCCCCAAGCACCTGCTTGCCAGGCTGGTGCCTGGAGCCGGCCCTGTGTGTAAGTGTTCTCTCTATGCCATTATCTAAATCATTGATGAAGATATTGAACAGAACCAGTCCCCAGAACTGATCCCTGCAGGACCCCACTTGTTATGCCTTTTCAGCATGACTGTGAACCACTGATAACTACTCTCTGGGAACAGTTTTCCAGCCAGTTATGCACCCACCTTATAGTAGCTTCATCTAGGTTGCATTTCCCTAGTTTGTTTATGAGAAGGTCATGCGAGACAGTATCAAAAGCTTTACTAAAGTCAAGACATACCATGTCTACTGCTTCCCCCCATCCACAAGGCTTGTTACCCTGTCAAAGAAAGCTATCCAGTTGGTCTGACATGATTTGTTCTTGACAAATCCATTATGACTGTTACTTATCACCTCATTATCTTTTAGATGTTTGCAAATTGGTTGATTTGCTCCATTTCCAGGTGCTGAAGTTGAGAAATATTTGCTTATGGGTGTTTTAAACCTGCTGCCTGTTAATTTCATTGGTGACCCCTGGTTCTTGTATTATGTGAAGGAGTAAATAACCCTTCTCTATTCACTTTCTCCACTCCAGTCATGATTTTAAAGACCTCTATCATAGCCCTCCCTTAGTCATTTTTTCCAAGCTCAACCATCCTAGTCTTTTTCTTCTCTCCTTATCTGGAAGCTGTTCCATACCCCTAATCATTTTGTTGCCCTTTTCTGTGCCTTTGCCAGTTCTAATGTATCGGTTTGGAGATGGGGTGACCAGAAATGCATGCAGTAGTCAAGCATGGGCATTGTATCCCTGCTCTGCTACTAGCCCTTAATGCACCTATCTGCCAAGAGCAGCTGCTTCCTCTTTGTGACTTGGGCCCCCAGCCAAGTCACAGTGGTCCAGGGTAGCAAAGTCTTTCAGGGGAAACTGTCCCAAGCAGGCCAGTCTCCACTGCCTGCTCGGTGAGACTTTCCCAGGGGCTGGCATGGGAACCCAGGCTTGCCTTCTACCCCAAGGGCCAGCTCCAGGACCCTCCAATCAACAACCAAGGTCTGAACTATTCTATCCCTGGCTGCTTTTTGCCCCTGAGCCTTTGCTACCTCTTTGGCTCCCCCCCAATTCTGGATTTTCCAGCCCAAACTCCCTCCTGGCAAGGAGTCACTGCAGGCTAGTTTCCTCTGTAGCTCCAAACATCGCTTCCTTCCCTCAGCAAGTGACTGCAAGCTACTGCCCTATAGACCCCAGCTGCGCTCAGCTCCTGGGCTTTATACAGGCCCCGCCTGTCTCTGTTCCTGTCCAGCTGAACCTCCTCCCTAATTAATCGCTGCTCCTCCAGATGCAGCCTGGGCCGTTAATTGGCCTAGCTAGCAACCTTAACCTCTTCAGGCCTTGTGTGGAGCAGACACCTCAAATCATCCCCACACCCTCAAGCCTATAAGCCTTGGGGGTGCGGCTGCCTCCTGCCCGGCATTTGCTTCACCGGGGCCGGCAGGGCGTCCCTCTCTTGTTCTGCTTCACCCGCGAGGAGACCCACATTATCCGGGTCCTCCACAGCACCCCATAACTTTTCCCTTTGGTACTGCGGCTACTCATTTCTCCGGTAGCACCTTCCCTTGCCCCACAGGATCCCGCAGCCTGCTTTCCCTCAGGGCCTGAGTTCCCACCACAGCTTGCTTCACTTCAGTGGCAGTTCCTACGTCCCTCTGGGCCCTCTCCATCGCAAGCGTTTTATCTTCCAACTCCACCACCCCATGCTGGGTGCAGGGTTGACCACCTGCCAGGTCCACGGTCATCCCCGCCCCGTCTACCCTGACAGTCTCCGGCATGCTCCAGTCCCCGGGCACCCTCCCCCCCCCACCATGCCTTCCCCTTTGGTACCCCCTAAGAGGGCAGAGCCTTTTTATAGGGCCAACCTCACGGTGCCCAAACCAGCCGCTTGTCCTTGCCTTGTCAATAGGCCATGCTTCAGCCTTGTCTATTCCCGTCCCAGTTCATAAATGGGCATCTCCTTCTTAGGGGCCCCCGCTGACCACAAGCAACACATGCCCATCCCTTCCCTTCCCTGTTCTCCCCACACGTTGGACTCTTTGGGGTTTCTTGTCTCCTGCCTTCCGAGTAAGGCTTCTCTCCCCTATACAGCCAGGGCCACTCTCTTTTTAAGCATGTCCTTCACCTGCAAACATAGCACTTCTCTGGCTTCCCGGCCCCTGTACCCTTTTCAATCTCCCCCTCTGTGCCCTCTGCTAATCTCTTTCTACGTGAGCTTAAATCAATACAGCTGCTGTTCAGCCAGCCGTGTGTCCAATAGGTGTGCAGGTACACCTGGGCCTCTCACGGTGTCTGCTAATTCTCCAGCGCCTGCCTTTGTCAGCCCCCTTCCACAGGGACGGCGACTCTAGGTCCAGGCTGGGAGGATGCATACTGCAGCTCCATTGTCTCTTCCCACCGTCTCCTACCCACCCAGGGTGTGTGATCTCAGCTGATCTGCCTGAAACTCGCCCTCATGTCCCAGGCCCCTGGCTTGGCCCAGCGCTCTGACTCCAGCTCGGGGAGAAGAGGCGTTTCCAGGGAGCCAGGTGGCCTTTTGTCCAGCCCTGTTTGTTTGCTCTCCTCTCTGGAGGCGGCTGGCAGAGCACACACAGCCCTGGACAGGTGGGATCTGGCTGCCAGTGTTATCGGGGATCAATCCTGATAAGAAACAAGCGGTGCTGGGACGCTCAGGGTGCCTCCTGCTAGGCATCTCCTGCTGTTCCAGTCCAGGGCGGGCGCTGGCACCACCAGTCTGTAACGATCCTGGGTCGTCTGCCCTTAGACACAACCTCCAATGCCGCTTGGCTAAGCCACGGCCCCATATCTGGGCCAGATCCTCCACTGACAGCCCTGTGGGCGAAGTGGCTGCCAGGTGCAGGGGGGCGGTCCTTTGCCCTGTTATCTGGGGTTTCCTTCAGTACTCAGGAGGGGCCTGGCCCCATTTCCAGGAGCCCCAGGTGCAAGTTTTCCCTGGGGCCCTTCTTACTGACCCCCTCCCCAGCTGGGAAGAGAGTGAGACAGGCTTAGATGGCTCTGGGGGGCAGAGAGGAGGCTGGTCTGGGAGCTCTATAGAGTTTCCCATCCTGTTCCACCGATCAGGATTAAGCCCAGTGGGAGATGGGGGCAGGGAGAGACCTGCAGAGGGATTATCTGTGGCTCCCCCACCCCCACGCTCTCCCATCCCAGTGCTCTAGGGAAGCACGGGGCGATGACACCCCTGCCCCGGACCAGAGCATTAGGCTCCTGTGGTTTGACGCTGGCGATGTGGAGCGGGACACAAGGGCCTGGCACGGGAGGTATCAAAGGCAGGGGACACGGCCCTGGGCAGGAGACTCGGGTTTGCTCTTTGCAAGTTTCGCTCCAAGCAGGTGCGATTTCAAAGACCTTGTGCTCGCTCTCCAATTAGGAGCCATGGGGGTTGGCCCCCTCTACGTCCCCTCCACTGCGACCCCCCAGCCCCTGCTATATCCTGGCCTGGCCCCTGGCGGCGTCCCTTGCTCTGTGATCCCAGCACCCAGGCTGTAGCCCCCTGGGTGTGTCCCTTATACTGTGGCACTTGGGGACCTCTGGCCCTAAGATGCGCCTCTGGGACTCTTCATAAGCGGCAACCCCCCACGCACACACCCTGGCTGCGTTCCCTCGGCTCTCCCCCAGGCCTGCGACCCCCACCTCCCCCTTGCTCTGTCCCAACCCCCCCATAAGAACTCCCGGGACTGTGACCAGTGCACCCTGGAACCCCAGCGTTCAGCGCAGCCGCCCTGCCTAGCTCCCCCTCTGGAAACGTGAGTGGCTGGGATGGGACAAAGGTCCCTTGTGTTGGGGCCAGTGCAGGACAAGGCACTTCCTATCTCGAGCTGCATGGCTAGATTTTGAAACCACTTCCTGTGTGAGGTGCGTGGCCAGAGCCGGAGCTGCAGAGCCCCTCCTGCCCTGGCGCGGGGGTGTGTGTGTGTGTGTTGCAGAGGGTGCTCTCACCTCTTGCTTTAACTGCCCCATGACCACTCCCCTGCTCAGCCCCACAGCCCGCTCCCAGCTGGGATCCCACGTGGTGCCGGCCCCTCCCAGCTGGGATCCAGCCCGTTGCTGATGCAGGGGGTGTGCAATCTCATGGAGGGTATTGCTGGCATTTGGGGTCCCCTCGACAAAGACCATGGGTCACCCCCTGCAGCAAGGCTCAGGATGACACTCCCCCTCCCCCACGCCGGGGGAAAGCAGACTGGCCCATAGCGGTGAATCGCTGAGTAGCTCCTGCCTGCAGCCCTCTCGTCTCTGCTCCCGGGCAGGGGCTCTGAACTGGGGGGGTTTGGAGGCAGGGCGTGACCTGTGGACAACCTCTCTGGGGCCACACCTGCCTGTCTCTCGCCTGTGGGGGGCTGAATCCTCGTGGCCACCTCCCTGCCACACACCCAGTTTTGAGAGACGTGCCTCGGTCAGTCCTGGGAAGCTAAGCAAGCTGGTGACCTGGGCACCATGCTGTGGGGGAGGCTCGGAGCCACGCTCCCCCCCGTGTCGGGAGCTGCTGTTGGCGTGAGTCGTGTGCCAGGCTCTGCAGCAGCGTCGCTGGCTCATCCCAGTTGCGTAGGCTGTCATAATCCATCACTGGCTGTGAGCACCAGCTCGGCCCTGCTGGGGAGACTCCCACTTGCAGCCCCAGTTGCTGCCTGGGAGGGGCAGCTGGGCTTAGACTGGACCCACGGGTGCCACAGGGCTTCCCCCCAGCCTGGGTGAGCTGGTGGCTGCATCATGGGCAGCTGAAGCTTCAGAAACCTGTCCGGAGCCCCCCATAGACATTCTGAGGACCCGGTCGTTTGGAGGTACAGGGGGCTCTATCTCTGCTCCCCACGGTCACTGTCCTCACTCATATCACTCATATCAGGTGTCCTTCATGACCCTTTTCACTCTGGAGTGACCCCCCCTCTGGGCCCCCTGGCTGTGGGGGGCAGGCTGGGCTGATTCGTGGTGCTGTGCCCGCCCTCCCCAAGCATCTTCCCTGCCAGCATTAGTGGGATTTGCTGTCTGACCCCCTCAACCCCCAGGGGAGCCCTCATCTCTTGTTAATTGCAGGGCTTGGCGCTGTGCACGTTCTCCCTGCCCTACAAAGGCAGGCAAGGAGAGGAGGCTCTATTTGCTGGGCAGATTAATTAGACCAGCTGGGTCCTGCAGGCAGCAGATGGCACAGATCACAGCTCCTTCCCCGGCAGATCAGAATCAGCGCTGGGGAAGGCTGAGGCAGGATTGGCTGTGAGCATCCACCGGTCCCTTGGGCTGTCTCTGGTCCTCACCCCAAGCCCCAGCATGACACCCCCTCCCTGCCATCCTCTACCTCTGCCCCACCTAGCCCACTGCTCTGCACCCAAGGGAAGCAGATAGAATTTCCTTGGTAGTGCAGCTGGGAACCAGGACCCCTGGGTGCTGGATGTGAGGCAGGGCAGGGGCATAGGCTCACAATTGGAGGTGGAAGAGCCAAGACACCTGGGTTCTCTTCCCCATTCCAGAAGGCTGAGATCCAGGGGCTAGTACAGGAGATGGGGAATCAGGACTCATGGGTTTTACTCTCGGCCCTGCCAGTGATCACCCACATGGTTAATGGTCCATGCTCCCAGGGCCGAGGGGAGAACAGGGGGTTCCAGCCCTGCTTGCATGAGGGGCGGATTGGTGATTCCTCTGCCGATTGCTCCACGAGCAGCTAGGGCCACGGCGGCTCAGACGCAACCGCGCTACCCCCTCCACCATGTGTGGGATGCAGCAGCCTCCCTCCACCATGGGCCGAGCTGGGCTGGTCACGACCCCCCTCTGTTGTGGCAGGCGCTGTCTTGTGCCATCTCAGCCCCCTGAGCTGATGGGTGCCGTCTCAGCCGGGAGCCCCCTCCTCTGCGGTCGGAGCCCGGGCCCCCTCGCTCCCCAGGCATGAGGCAGTGGTGGCTCCTGAGCGATCCTCCACCTGCCGGGGCCGGATGAAGCTGCGGATGTGACCAGGAGGCAGGGATTTCCCCCCCAGGGTGTGTGTGTCATGATCCCGGATGCCCTGCATGCCCCCCCGTCTCCATCTCTGCCAGCACTGCCGGCCAGGCCCCCTCAGACCCAGCAGATGTCCTAACAAAGGGGCTGCAGCCTCCGACGTCGTGCTCAGCCGAGCACAACATCCTGCACCAGAAGTGAAGTCAGCCCAGAACATTGGGGGAGAGGGGGGAGACCGGAGGGGGGGGGAGCCAGGCAGCCCCCTCCCCAATAACTGTCCCCTTTGTGCTGCTAATTGCCTAATCCCCACCCGTTCCGCTCTAATCGGCATCTGGAAAGTGACTTCCTGGGCTCAGCTGCCTTCCCCACGCTGGGGGGTTGGGGGAGAGCAAAGCGGGAGAGCGTCTCCCGCCTGTGGGATGATTTTCCTGACTCAATCAGAGCTGGGGAAGGGTGCCGGGGTGGGGGGGTGGAGGCAGCTGCAGGGGACAGAGCAGGCAGCTTCCTCGGCCCTGGCAGAGGGAGTATCATGGAGGGCCGGAGCTCAGACTCTAGGCCCCGCTGACTGGGGAGACAATGGAGCAACCAGTGCCGTGGCTGCCTGTGCCATGGGGAAAGCGACCTTCCAGATTTGTCCCACCTGCCCCCAGACAGCTGTGCTCCCCCCAGCCTCAGTTGGGCCCCTAGTGGGGAAAGGCCTGTGCCCCATCCCACTCCCCCAGCAGCCAGGCCCCGCAGCCTGGGCTGGATCGGAGCCAGCGCCCCTTAGAGGGGAAGGAAGCAGCGTGTTCCCCAAGCTGTGGGATGAGTTTACTGGCCTCGGCTGCTATTGTCTTGGCCACAAAGGTGTTCAGCTGCACGTGGAGAGGAAAGGCTGAGCCGGCCCAGCAGGGGTGAACAAGCTCACGCTGGGCAAGCAGTGATCCCATCGCCACCCCGCACATACCCGCTTGGGCTGGGCTGGGGTGAAAAGTGGGAATGGGAGGGGGCTGGGGACTTGGCTGCACATGGCAGGGTAGTTGGACAGTAGCAGTGACTGCTGCCTAATGGGAACCATCTGGGGCAGTGTGTGGAGAGGAACCAGGAGCAGAGCGGGTGGAACAGCTGGGAGTGGGGAGGATGGGGCTGAGTAGGGTGTGTGGGAGATGTGGGGCTGTGCTGCCTTGCAGGCATGGGTGGGGGCTGTGCTGGTTTGGGGGGAAACAAGGCTGGTAAGGTCTGTACAGCGCTTGGAAATTCTCCCCCACTCTGGCACTCGACTAGTGGTTTCCTCCTGGACGCCCCCAGCAGCTGCCCTCACCATGGTGTGCTGGGGGCGCTGAGCCCTCTCAGAGGCACTGGCAGGCAGGCCAGTGTTTGCACAGGGATCTCGCAAACAGGAGCCACTCCAGTGGGGGCATGGGCATGGTGCCCACAAGGGCTCCAGAGCATGGGGGGGAGCAGACGGGGCACCTCCTGGGGGAAGGTCTGTCCCTTGTTGCTCTTTGCTGGAGTCTTCAGCTCCCCACATCTCATCTGAGGGGCCAATTTTGCTCTGTTCGGGCCCAACAGCAGCACATGTAGAGTCTTGTCTGTGTCGGTGGGGAGGGGAAAGGGGGGATCCGTTCTCCTGCCCACCCCCCTTGCCTCAAGCACAGTGTTTGTGTGGCATCCCCCCCATCACCTTGTGCCCTGTCTCAGCAGTTGGGGCCAGCAAGGTGGAGGTCTCCATGCTGGAGACAGTGGAGGTGGAGTTGGGCCAGACGGCCAGGATTCCATGCAACTTCTCCATCCCGGCGGAGAGCAACTACGCCTACATCAACTGGTTCTATGTGAGTACCAGCGCCCGTGAGGGGGCCCGGGTTGGGGGACTGATGGGGCAGGATCGGGGACCCCCAGCGGGAAGGGTCATTGGGGACAGCGATGGGGGAAAAGCAGGGGGCACTGGAAGATGTAGGTGGGGGGCAGAAAGGAGGGGCTCGCATGGGAGCGTTTGAGGGGGAATAAGGTCCCTAGAGCAGCTCGGTTGCTGGCCTGGCAAAGGCTGGCGGTGGGGGTCCCAGTCTGAGCAACACAGTCTTGTCCCATCTCCCCGCCATCAGCCACCTTGGTGCCGTGCTAACAAAAGCCTCCACCGCCACCTGGTGGCACAAAGAGGGCCTAACACCTGGTGAGTCCTGGGCTGGAGTGGCGAGACCCTCTCTTTCCCCTTTAGATCCACAAAAACAATCGGACGAAGATCTACTACATGGTCCGCGACCAGGCCTTTGAGCCGGACCGCGAGTACAAGGGCCGGGTGGCCATGGAGAACGACTTTACCTTCACCATCAGCAGGGTGACCCTGCAGGACGCCAGGACCTTCGTGTGCCAGGTCGGGGCGGGCAGCTTAGGGGTGGGCGAGAACCGGACCAAGCTCCACATTTACAGTGAGTGCCGGTGGGCCCAGAACCAGGGGGGTGGGGGGGGCAGGGCAACAGCCTATGATTGGCATCTCTGCACGAGCCCCTGCTCTCGATGCTGCTGACATGTTCTTTTCTGCCTGCCCCTGCCAGGGCTTGGCCTAGGGGCCTGGAGGCTGATTTAGGCCGGCAGCCTAGGGCAGGGCAGCATGCGAGTGTCTCCCTGCCTGCCATAGATCACAAGGCGTGGGCATTAGTGAGAGACTAATCCCCACGCCTTGTGATCTACGGCAGGCGGAGAGACCCTCACAGGCTCCCGCCCCTGCTGCCATTCCCAGGGTTGCAGCGGGAAGGTAGGAACAGGCTCACGGCGAAGAACAGAACCGAGAACAAGGGCTGGATCTGGTTCCCCCTTGCGTGGCGCTGGCTCAGCCTGGGGAGGGGTCGGGGACTTTGCCTTTCCCCTCCCTCTCAGTCCACCTGGCCCCAAACGCCTGCCTGGCCTGCTGCTCTTTTCCAGAAACCCCGGAGCCTCCTGAGATTCAGGTGAACGACGCAGGCATCCCAGTGACGAGTAAGGAGATCCCAAAGGTGAGGGGAGCCAGCTGCGCCCCACCCAGCCTGGCTAGCACCGAGGGGGTCAGAGCACTGCTGGGGGGAAGGCACCCAGCAGAAGGTGGGACACTACTGGCAAGAAGCTCACAGTGCCAGCAGGGGTGGGGAGAACCTTAACTGCCCTGTCCGGTGCAAGCTGCACCATGTGCCATGTGTGTGTGTGGTGGGGGGGAACTGGGGGTGCTTCACGGGGACCCAGAGGTTTTCAGCACCAAGCGCTCCCTTTGCTGTCTCAGATCGCAGAGTGCATCAGCAAGAATGGCTTTCCGGCCCCCAACATCACATGGTACAAGAACGGGAGCCCCCTATGGCAGGACGACACACGTAAGTTTTGGGGCCGGCTCCTTCCCCTTGGGCTGCTTAGGTACGTTGTAGCCTGTGGGGGCCGGAGCTGGGGTAAGGGGCCCGCCCAGGCAATTCCAGGATCACAATGCTCAGGATAATCCTGTATCCTGCTGCAAGGAAGCTCACGGGGACGGAGTGCCCATGGGCACTGTTGTGAGGAAGCTCACAGCAATCCTGCTCAGCCCAGGGGTGAGAAGCTTGTGTATCCCCATTCCTTCCTTCCAGCAATCCTGGGGTCGGCAGGGGGAGGGTCCCTTGGAGCCAACAGGGGCTGCAGGTGCTCAATCCCTCTTGGCACTGCCCCCATCATCTGCTTTCACCCAGCAGAAGTCAGCATCCTCTCCACCCTCACCAAGGAGTCCAGCGGGCTGTACACGGTGAGAAGCATCCTCTTCGCCCACGTGAGCCGCGAGGACCGCCAGTCCCGCTTCCACTGCGAGGTCAGCTACCGCCTGCTGGGGGCCGACCAGACTGCCACGTCCGAGAAGGTCAACCTCACCGTGTTCTGTGAGTCTGGGTCTGATCAGCCACGCCCAGGGGAAGGGGAATGACTCTCCATCCTGGCGAGAACCCTCCCTGCGCTGCAGGGTTGATGCTGCAATAGACCAGGCTGTAACTTCCATGGCACTGCCTGAACGCCGTACGGCTGTTGCTCTGCATGGGGATGGTAGCGGGGGCCTGCAGTGATCCATGCCCGCCCCCCCAGCTCCAGGTGTTGCTGGAGGTACATTGCAACATGTGGCATCTGCTCAAGTCCTAGCCCCTCATGCTGAAGCTTGAGCGTAGACATAGGTGGAGTAACTCTGTTTTCCCTGCGCTCTCCAGCCAGAGCGTCTATCAGATTCCCGCTCTCCTGTTTGCCACTTGCTAGTTTCTCATGGGCCCCCTGGTCTGCCTGCCCCACGGTCCCAGCTGAGCCGAAGATCTTCATGTCTCTCTCTCTCTCTGCACCCCAGATTCCACGGAGAACCTGACTCTGGTGATACACTCTCCCCAGCCGCAGGTGCGGGAAGGGGACGAGGTGACGCTGCACTGCGAGGGGGATGGGAACCCCCCGCCCGAGTACAACTTGCTGAAAGTGCAGGTGAGCAAAGGGACGGGGCGGCAGGCCAGGGCAGGCAGGCTCTGGATGCCCAGGGGCTGACAGAGTGTGCCTTGAATGTGGGGCTGCCTGACAGTCCCTGTCTGAGCTCCCCACAGGCTGTCTCTGTTCTCCCCTGTGCACGGGGATCCTCACCCTTCCTGCGCTGGGGGGGGGGGGGGGGGGGAGGCTGAAGGTTCCACACACTTGGGAGCCTGGGAGGGAGGGGGAGAAGCGGCGCCCGCGCCGCGGCCACTCGGCGTCTCCCCCTCCCTCCCAGGCTCTCAAACCTGGGAGGGAGGGGGAGACTCCAAGTGGCCACAGCGTGGGCGCTGCTTCTCCCCCTCCCTCCCTCCTAGGCTTGAGAGCCTGGGGGGGAGGAGGCAGGGCTGGGGATTTGGGGAAGGGGCGGAGTTGAGGCGGGGCCGGGGGTGGGGTAATTAAAGAACGGGGGGCGGGGGGGACAAAATTGTTTTTGCTTTGGGCGGCAAAAATCCTAGAGCCGGCCCTGCAACACAAGCCAGGTGTGCGCCCACATACCCCCACTCCGTCTGCCTTGTGCCCCTCAGGAGGGTGCCCAGCCTGAGGAGAAAGAACTAACCGCCAGCAATGGGGTGCTGACCCTGCGGAAGGTCAAGAAGGAGGACAGCGGCCGGTACCTGTGCCGGACTTTCGACCTCGACTCCATGATGAACCTGGAAACCTGGGTGAACCTGTCTGTGAATTGTAAGGGAGGGCCGGAGGGGGAGGCAGGGAGGTTCCCCTGGGCCCTGGGCCATCCCAGCCCTTCTCCCATTGAGCTCCACAGCTGCCCACCCCCATCCAGCTTGATGGGCTGGCGACTCAGGGCCCCATGATGCCAGCTGACCGGAGGAGTGGTTCCCCAGCTAGGGGGAGGGGGCATTCGAGAACGGCCGCTTCCGGCAGCCCCCACCCAGAGCCGGCCTGTGTCAATGCTCCGGGCTGGCTCCTGGGAACCAGCTTCTGTTCTGTACCAGCGTCAGCGAGCCTTTGGCCACACGAAGGGCGCCGTGTCTCATCCCCACGCTTGCTCTCTCCCTAGACCTCGAAGGGCTCAAGATCACCCCCGAGGGGCCCATCCAGCTGCAGCAGGGAGACGTCTTAGCCCTGACCTGTGACGCCAGAGGCTCCAGGCCCTTGGAGTTCCGGTGGAAGAAGGAAAAGGTAATGGACCATGTGGATGGCTGCTCCCAGGCAATGGCACAGTGCTCCAGTGACGCCGGGACCAGGGCACCGTGCAGGAAAGGCCTTGGCCGTGCTCCAGTGACCTGTAGAGTTAGATGAAACCTCATTAATACTCCCCCGGGGCAGGACATTCCCTGCCCGCTAACCCCGAGGGGCTGAGATTCTCTCCCTGCCCCCCAACAGTGGAGCTGGAAAGCTTGGGAAGACCCAGCTGCTCCCTCGGCCACGTGCTGCTCCCGGGCAAGAGGCGGGGCCGCGGCCGTCGGACACTAGCCTGCTCGTCTCTTTTTCCAGAAGGGGAAACTGCTGGGGCCAGGAAAGCAACTGAAACTGAGCAACGTCACCCTCGAATCTTCGGGCAACTACAGCTGCGAGGTGGCTGTGACGGGGGTGCCAGGCCTCTCCCGCGCCAAGCAAGTGTACGTCGCTGTTCACGGTAAGAGCCAGCCACCGCCGTATCCCTACCCCCTTCCTGCGCAGGCTGGGGGAGGGGGAGAATCCAGCAAGGAGCCCGTGGAATTGCCCTGGTGGTTCACGCAGTCCCCACCTGACTGCTTCCACCCGAGCCCTGCCAGTCCCTGGGCCTGGGAGGAATGAGCTGGCAGAGAGACATGCAGCCTCCCTACTTCTTTACTCCTCTGTTAAATGCAAGTGTGCCCTGTGCCTGGGGGGCGCGGTGCATCTCCCCCCACCTGGGCAGATGGCTGCAGGGAGGCCATGTCCCAATCCTGGATAATTGCACCTGTATTTCCCCCTCCATGGGCCCTTGAGGGCACCCACTCTAGGCTCCTGGCTCCTCAGCTGTCACCTCTCTTGGGCAGAGACTCACATTTCTCTCCCTCCTGACTGGAGTTTTTCCAGGCTGCAGTTTATTCCCAGCAAGCCAGGCTGCCGGAACAGGGCAGCATCCGTGCTTCACTTCCTCGATGGAGGCTATGAACAGCTGTCATTGCCAGTAGTCACAAGTCTGCGCACAGCTCTTTCTAAGCAAGCCCATTGATTCTTAAGGTGAAAGCCGAGAAAACCAATTACAAACAAGCAAAGAGCCTCCCTGCAGCGGTCACCCCCGCCTGCAGCCTGAGGTTCTGCAAATCCCTCAACTGGGTTTTCATAGAATCATAGAATATCAGGGCTGGAAGGAACCTCGGGAGGTCATCTTGTCCAAGCCCCTGCTCACAACAGGACCAATCCCCAGATGGATTTTTGCCCCAGATCCCTAGATGGCCCCCTCAAGGATTGAACTCACAACCCTGGGTTTAGCAGACCAATGCTCAAACCACCGAGCTATCCGTACCCAGGGTTAGCGTCTCAGATTCGAAACAGCCATAAATAGCTCAGTCATTCCTTTGTAGGGCTTGGGCCTTTGATCTTGGCTTTGTGAACCAGGTGATCAGCAGAAGGGCATAGCTTCAGAAGGCTGCAGTTTTGAACAACCAGAGGTGGGGAATTTGGTTCCCCCCCCAGGAAAAGCACTAAACACATTTTGTACCCAGACTCCATTTTTGCCTGGTCCATTGTTCAGTCTAGTCCTCTGAAACACCTCCTCTCCCCCCCCACCCCCCGGCTGTCACATCTCCCCACACAATCCCAGCCCACAATAAGACATAAACCGTTCATCAATTACAATGGGCCCCCAAAGATACATAAACCTATTTCAATACAGTCTCCCAAGGACACGGCAGGAAATTGTCCCATCTGTCCCAGGCCACACTGACCCCTCTGCTCTGTGTTTCTTCCTCCCCTGCAGCAAAGCCGCAGATCAGTTCCAAGGATTCCCTGGTGCCCGTGCAACCGAACGAGCTGGTGACTCTGATGTGCAAAGCTGCTGCCTTCCCTGAGCCCAAGATCACGTGGAGCATCAATGGAAAGGTGAGACCCACCTGCTGGATGCGGCGCAGGGAACGGACCCGGGGGCTAGGCGCGGTTCTTGACCTCTTCCATTCAGGCGTCTCCTGTTACATATTTTTGGGGAAACCCACAACTAGGGAGGGCAGTCGTAGGCCCTGGTTGGGAACCCATGGGCTAGTGATCACTTCTTCCCCTCCTGAGCAGCATCCCTCACTCTCTTCCATCTCCCCCCAGGTCCAAAACCACACAGACCGTCACCGCGTCATCAGCAACTTGACCGTCCAGGTCACCCCAGACCTGCTGCAGTCAGGAGTCACCTGCACAGCCACTAATGAGCTTGGCAATAGCAGTCATCACATTACGCTGAAGCGGAGTAAGTCTCCTGGCCACATTGACGGGGGAAGTGCCCCATGAAGGAAATCCCCTTCTCTCACTCCAGACCAGACTGGAGTCCTCCCCTCCTGCTCTAATTCACAAAACAAGGAGACCATGTTTTCTTAATCATTTTTTTTTTAATTTCTGATTAGAAACAAAATACATACTATACCAAGAGCATCAGACCCCAGTCATGTAGCCTTCAATGCATGGGCCCACACAACCCCAATAGATCTCAGCCTGCCTGTGACGAGATGGATAGAATAGGGGATCTGCAAAGGGGCTTTGCATTCTCCAGGCCTGATAGTCATTCATGCAGCACTGGTAGGGTATAAATGGAACTCTGCCTAAATGAGAATTGGGCCCTTCTTTAGGATCAGAGCTGGTACCAAAAAAAAAAAAAAAAAAAAAAAAAAAAAGTAATATATGTTTTGTCAAAATATCAGCCATCTCAAAAAAATCTTTTTAAACAAAGTTTTGATTTTTGGAGAAAGAAGTGACAGGGCACATAAAATGAAAGCGTTTCTACCTGCTGGGTCCCTCGAATTTTCAAAAATCAGAAAATTCCACCCCAAATATTTTTGGAGAGAAAAGCCGTGATGGAGAAAGACAGACAGCACCCATGTGCCCCTGTCCAAGCTAGTGGTTCCACTTGAGACATTTCGGGAGTAGCCGGTCTGGCTTGGTCTGATTTTGCTGAGGACGTTCTGAGCGTCTCTGTCATTTTTCAAGTCTTAATAATAATCTCTTCCTCTTTCTGTCAAGGCCTAATCCTGTCAGGTGCTGAGCATCCTCTACTCAGGTTGATGTCAATGGGAGTTGAGGATACGCCGCACCTCCCAAGATCTGGTTCTTAGTACACGAGTATTCCCTTTGACTACTCACGTGCTCCAACGTCCGATTGGGAGCCTTATTCCAGTGTCACTGGTCGCCGAACATAGCCAGTTAGGAGAGACCGGTCCAGGGAAAACAGGATTGACAAGACCCGAATTGCCAATGGAGGAACTCTCTTTGTAAAAGTCAGTTTTTCTCTCTGCAGTGAGCCTAAACGTACATAGAAAAGAGATCATTAATACCAGAACAGGGAGGGCCACTTACTCTCTATTTACAACTAGTAGGAAAAGTACTGTGATTGTGGCACAAACCCACGGGGTACCTACTTACTTTTGAGCAACAAGGAGTTCTAACTCATAGCTGTGTTCACTTGAAGAGAACTCACCTTTGTGAAGAGATGTGCGGAGAGAATCTCTTTCTTCAGTGGTAGGATTCATCTATTTCCCTGGTCTCTTGCTGCACGGATGGAAGAACGTGTTGGTTCTTAACCATTTGCTCGGGGTTCAACTCCCTGTGAATTACAAATCTAAACGCCAAGTCCACTTTGCAGGGTATGACGTGCCCACCCACAAATTCTTCCATAAGGGCAAAATGTGAATTCTAGGGCTAGTGTTTACAAAGCCTCCATAGGTTATTACTGGAGCTGCTGTGCGCCACAAACCAGAATCGGGGCCCCAGCGTGCTAGGTGCTGCACAAAGTGACATTCCCCGCCCCGAAGGGGTTACAATATTTCCTTGATTGCCTCACTCCAAAGGCTGAGCTAAGCAGGAGAGGTGACAGACTGCACTGTAAGATATAAAGCTCAGTTCTACTCGAAAAGGTAAAATGGTGATTTTCCTAATTTGCAAGTTCACCTTGGAATCAAAGAGCTGCTGGCTTTGATTGGAGCCCAGGCACGACTAACAGCAGAGACTCGGCAGTCGGAACTTAGTTAACGGCACTGTTGATAATGCAAAAGCAGGGCTATGGGGAAGACCGAGCAGTCAATGCTTATTTGTGTCCTTCAAATCAGCAGGTAGGATGCTGAATGCACGCAGCTCTCCGATCTGAGCTGCCAAAGGGCGGAGGGGAATTCCGATGGCCGTTGGCCTGGCTTCAGGGAGGGCAGCTTGAGTTCACTTAACACTCATTGACCTTCCCCATGTGCCGGCTGATAATTTCCAAATGCAAAGTCTCCTGCACGTTTCTTCCCCACGTCTCTCTGGGCTGGAGAGTAAGCCCGGCTGCAGCGCGCGCTGCGTGATCCGTTCTCAGCACGATTCGTTAGAGGCATCTGTATTGGACATTTAGGTCCTAGAAAGCGGAGGTCGAAAAGATGATTCATCATCTCGTTCGTTCCTCCCCTCAACCCCTTTGGCCAGGTTAGACCTGGCTCCCTGTGGCAGGAGAGGATTGTGCACACGGGTGAATCTGTAACTGGCTGGGGGAAGCCAGTGAGCATGTCTGCAAAGCTGCCCGGGGGCGTGCATAGGGGTAGGGAATGCTAGCCCGCTCCAGCCCCTGGCGTTTCAATGACACTCTGCACCGACAGATGGTCCAAGGCTGGAGTCTCCCTCTAGCTAGTGCAGAGGAGCGCGCTGGGTTGGGATGCTGCTGGGGGCACCCTTCACTCCCAGCTCCGCAGAGAGAGAGGGGAGGAAGCAAATCAACCAGCCTGTGTCTGTCTTCATTACAGGAACAACGACGATGTCTCCTCCTATTGGCAACACTACCGGTAAGTGCCCCCAGGGACAGTGCTGAACAATGGTCCTGGCCGTGGTCGAAGGGAGGCGATCTCACCCACACATTAAGCACCCCTGTGGAGGGGCAGGGATGAGACTGAGCGCCCAGAATGGCCAAGCAGTGCTGCCCAGGCCCCTTGAAGATGGGGGTGGATGGGGAATAGCAGCCACATCCCTTCGAGTCACCCCTTGGTGCCCTGGTATGGAGAGATGCCATGGGCACCTAGATCTAAACTTCAGACCCTCTGAGCTGCCCTGGGGCATGGGGGTGGGCGGTTAAGTCCCAGAGCCAATGGGGTGAAGGTCTGTCCAGCGCCTTCCCACCCCGGGGAGGGATGGGCTTCATTCAGCGCTCTCTCTCCATTCTTTATTGCCATTCTAGCGGAACCCATCAAGAAAGGTCAGTAACCCACAGCAGCCCCTGCCTCCCAGCTGGTCCCTTCCTGAGCCCCCCGGCCTGCTTTCATTGTGTGAGCGCTTCGCACCGCTTCTTGCGCCCTCCAGGCACCTACTCCCAAGCCTTCCCCTCTGCCTACAGCTGTGTTGATGGCTGTGTCCCCCGCACTGTTTGCAGAGTGCGGCCCTCCCGTTACACCCCAGAAACGGGCACTAGAATGTGACTCTTTCCGGCCACTCTTCCCCTAGTTTCCACCCCACTCTTTGGCCTTCACTCAGCTGGGCTCTCATGCCCTCAGTCCTTGGCACTGGGGGGCAGATGCTGCAGAGGGAGGTCTAAATTAGAGCCGGAAAGCCGGTATTTGGATAAGAAGTGCTTCCATGTCAGTGGAGCGTTTCGAAGCCGACCGAGGTTTTAGACCATGGGTGAAATGTGCCTAAGGCTCATTTCCAGAAGTGGCTTAAGCACGTAGGAGGCCAAGTCGCCTGGAGCCTTAGGACCCGAAGTCACTGACGGCTTGTTGACACACTACCCTGCGGCACAACGGCTGTGCGCCAGTGAAGACACGACCTCCGTCAACGGGAGGGGATCTCCCATCACTGGAGTTACCACCTAATACACAGCACAGTTACAAACATCCATATTATTCCCGCCAGCAGCGGGGCTAGGAACAGAACCCGAGGTCCCCACGGTGCATTGTGCTAACTGTGCTGCATGCATCCCCGTCTCTTCCTGGTGCCTCCCCCGCTACCCATCCTACCCCTATCCTTCAGTGCACTTCCGATGCAGCCTGGGGAGAGGTAAGCGTGCTGCCTACTACTGCCGCGAGTGGAAGGCGACGGGCCTCTCTCGGGGAAGCCGTGGGGTCAGGCAGTAACGGCACCTGTCTGTTGCGAGCAGAGCAAAAGACCCAGGAGAGCAAGGGCGTGATCATCGTGGCGGTCATCGTGTGCATCCTAGTGATCGCCGTGCTCGGCGCCGTGCTCTACTTCCTGCACAAGAAAGGCAAGATCCCCTGCAATCGCACCGGGAAGCAGGACATGTAAGCATAGCTCGCGCCCGCAGCGCTCGCGCCTCCCAGCTAGCGAGGGCTTGGCTCAAAGACGCACCGAATCATTCACGCTTCCCATCTCATCCCATTCAGGCGCCTTGCTCTCCCCCCACCACCCCCGGAAGGGCTAGGATGCCTCACGGCCGTTCTCATGCTGGGGGTGGGGCCTGGATGTAGAGTAGCCAAGAGCTTCCCCGCAGCAAAGGCTCCCGGCCCAGCCTCCCGAAGCAGGCGCTGTAGGGAGCCACAGCTGAATTTCCCATCAGCCAGCCATGCCGTGTGTGACCAGAGTAGCTCCGATCCCCACACTCCAGCAGCACTGAGCGTGGCTGCTATCCCAGGGCTCCTGCCCCTTTCCCTACAGCACCTCCTACTGGCAGAGGCTGGAGTCGTTGAAAGCTTCCCTCAGCCTGTAGTTTGATTTTACTCCGACTCCTTTTCCTTCTGCCCTCTGGGAGCCTGTAGGAATCAGCCCAAGGGCCTGGACTCCCACGCTTCAGCCCGTAGGCACTCAGGTACCTCAAACGTGTCTGAAAACTGTCACCTCCCTCCCACTAGCACCAGGCCAGATGCCCGTAAAGACGAGATTGTAGTTGAAGTTAAGTCAGATAAACTTCCCGAAGAGGCGGGGCTTCTGCAGGGTGCCAACGGCGAGAAGAGACCTGCAGGTGACCAGGTAGGACAGCTCTCCATGCAATTACCTTCCGGGGGCTGGGCTGGCCCTTTGCAGCCTCTGGCCAGGAACAGCAGTGATGCTTGACGGGCACAGGGGTGTGTCTGCCCTGCCGTTCACACAGAGGGCACGCCTCCTCTGGAGCTGGGGAAGCAGCTGTCAACTGCTGTCCCCAGCACCCCTGATCTTGCATGGGCCTTCATCATCCATCATCATCAGCAGTAAATAAGGGAAGTGGAGGGACCTCGTGGTGCCAGGCTTTCATTTCACCTCAGTCAGCGCCGGGGCTGAGATGGGGATATGTTGCTGCATGCTGGTGGGAAGTAGCGGTGTTGAAACTGCTTTCCCTTCTGCTCTAAACTTTCCCTTCCCGCTCCTCAGCGCTCTCCCCGTGAACTTGGCCACTTCCCCTGGCTCCCAGGAGAAAGCACAGATCCCGGCCCTTAGGCTTCCCTGTCCCCTCTTCGTTCGCGGTCAGCCTGGCCCGGAGCTAAAGGGTGTAGGCGTTCCAGGCTAGAGAATCTCTGGCCTCCGCAAAGCCCGGGTAGGGACCTAGACTCCCTAGATGCTAGGTAGGTGCCTAATAACGGGATCCACGAACACCAGGGCAGGGGGTGTCCTAAGCCATGGGTCTGCAAGGAGGAGGAAAAGAAGGTAGCAGCCCTAACTCCTGGGCTCTGCTGCAGGAGAGCTTTCTCCCTCTCTCCTGGGGAAGCTGCTCCACAGGGTAAAAGTAATTAAAGAGGCAGTTTCCCCCTCACCCCCCACCAATATAGGATTGTTCCTGCCATTTATCCTAAAGCACTTTGTCGAGTTTTAATATGCAGAGGTTTCCAGTTGGACAGTTCCAGTTCAGCTCCCATGTTCCTTTGTTTAATGCAAATCGGCGTATGAGAGCACACGCCCCGGTAGCCTTCAGAACATCACTCAACCACAGAACGGTGTAAGGAGTCACACTTACCCAGGAACATTGCACTGGGTTGGCTCTGAGCAGCTGGTGTTTTCACATGTGGGGGGAGGGAGAACCTGCACTCTGATTACCTCTAATGACTTATTTCTTGTCCAAAGGCAGAGAAATACATCGATCTGAGGAACTAGAGTGAGGGACCCGCCGTGTGTTTTTTCCTTCAAACCTTTCCTGTTCCTGGATCGCCACCTCCCAACCCTGCTCCAGCTCCCCGGGAGCATGGCCAGAGACCTTGAAATGCATCACAGCGCTGAGACTGCTCTGCAGGGAGGAATACCTCACCGCCCCCCCCCCCCCCCCGCCCTAGCCATTACACTAGCCAAGGATCTGAAAGATACCACGCTAGCAGCGGCAAATCTGGACTAACTTACTGCTTCAGAGGCCAAAAAACAATTCTTGAAAAACATCCACATTGCCCTGATAGGTGGAAGAATTTAAGGCCTTATCAGGAATGTTACCGTTAGCTTTTTATTGTTCCAGTTGTGTGTGGGGGGTGGAGGGAGTCTAGAAGCCTTTTACCTAAAATTCACAGCAAATAAGTCCCCCCTGCCCCCCTGAAAGTAGGCTAGAGCGCTAGGCAGTCTGGGTTTGTCGGGGCTAGAGTTGTGCTTTTAATTGGAGCTCCTTCCAACTGAAAAAACCCCAACCCCACAACCCGTATTAGATTAGCAGCATCCAGATAAGTCTCTGAACAATGGGTGCACAGTATGAATTACAGATAGGGGGTGGAATTTACCTGGTGGATTGTAGGATGCCAAATGGTTAGTTCTCTTAGCTTTTCCCTGAACTGTTTTTGTTTTGCTGGTTTAGATTCACAGCCTCTCAACTTGCACCAGTGAAATGCAGGTAGAGCGCTCCATTCTTGGAAGAGTTGATTTTGTTTTTCCCCAGTGACTCTATTGAGAGCAAGTAGCTGAAAGGAAAGGATCTCTGTTCTATGTGCAGTAAAAAGCAGGGCCTCCCAGTCGTTCTGAGGTTTCGGCAGGGACTGTACCCAACAGTACGCTCATATGAAAGTTTTAAAGCTGCATGATGTGGCATTGCTTAGCTGAGTTTCTCACCTGCCACCTCCCTGAGGAACGTGGCTACCCTGAGCAGATTTCTAATTAAGCTGTACCGCTGCTGAAAGGAGCAGGCCCTCCAGACGACCATGTCTAAAGTCAAGGCTGATGAAGAGAAGCTTTATGCCATGCTTAGAAATTGGCACCTCTCTAGGGCCTTTTTTTTTTTTTACGTATTCTCACTAGATAAAACATTACATATCCTTGACTAAAATCCCAGTCTCTGGCCTAGGCCGGGGCGACAGGTAACAACTGTGAACAAGAAGGGAAACTGACCGAACTGAGCTCCCACAGAATATTGAACTGGTGCTATCTCAGAGATACCAAATAGAACACCACCTCACTGATAACACCCAGCCTGCAAGCATAGACTGCTGTTGCTTCCATCAGCCCTAGGACCTCTCCCCCGCCCCCAGGCGAACACTGAGGAGATGAGCCCCTTGCTTTTCCTTCTCGATTCCTATTAGAGAAGTAAACCAAGTTGTAGAACTTGTTTCATCTAGGCATACACCCTCCATAGCTGCTACTTAACCAGCCATTTATTTTCCATTCCTCCAACACTTAAGCAACAAACAGCCTTACATTAACACTGGGCAAAACAATAGCGGCTCCTTCCCTATGCACCCAACTTCCCCAGTGGTTAATGAGACTCTCTGCAGCAGCAGATGCAACCAACTCATTAACAAAAAGGGTGAGCTGTACTTGTGAGCTAGAAATATCAGAAGCAAAAGCTTTTGTTATATATATATATTTTTGTTGGTTTGTGTGTAAATTTAAGAGTTTGTCTGATATCTGCAGGGTTTTTTTTATATATGTGAAAATAAAAAGCCAAAATACTTCCAGGACTGGCTGTACTTTGTCTCAATTCACAATGGTGCAGTGAGAAACTAAATTAGGGGTGGTGACATTCCCTAGGGGTGGACTGTACCCTTGGACTGTCCAATGCATGACTTCAGCGCATGTGCTTTCACCTCCTCCTCTCTTCACCCCTCATTCATCTACTGCATTTATAATATATGCCTGCAACTGGGTCAGGCGCTATTACTGCATTCCCACTTAGGGTACGTCTTCACTACCCGCCGTATCGGCAGGTAGCAATCGATTTATCCGGGATCGATATATCGCGTCTCGTTAAGACGCGATATATCGATCCCCGAACGCGCTCACCGTCAACTCCGGAACTCCACCAGAGCGAGCAGCGGTAGCACAGTCGACGGGGGAGCCGCGGCCATCGATCCCGCGCCGTGTGGACCCCAGGTAATTCGATCTAAGATACCTCGACTTCAGCTACGCTATTCGCGTAGCTGAAGTTGCGTATCTTAGATCGATCCCCCCCCAATGTAGACCAGCCCTCCGACACAAGAACTGGGGCTCTCGTTTGTTGGACTGAATTTGGTTTATATCCACCTCACACGGGTGGGCAAACTTTGGCCCGAGGGCCACATCTGGATATGGAAATTGTATGCAAGGCCATCAATGCTCATGAAATTGGGGGTTGGGGTGCGGGCTCTGGCTGGGGATGGGGCTAGAAATGAGGAGTTCAGGGTGTGGGAGGGGGCTCCGGGCTGGGGCAGGGGGAGAGTGAGGGCTCTGGCTGGGGGTGCAGACTCTGGGGTGGGGCTGAGGGGCTTGGGGTGCAGGAGAGTGCTCTGGACTGAGACCAAGGGGTTCGGGGGGGAGAGGGATTGGGGGGCAAAGGATTGGGGTGCAGAAGGTGGCCAGAGGAGAAGGCTCCAGCTGGCACTTACCTCAAGCAGCTCCCGGAAGCAGTGGCATATCCCCCCTCTGGCTCCAGGCCAACGGGAGCTGCAGAGCCGGCGCTTGGGGCAGGGGCAGCGTGCCGAGCCCCCTGGCTGCCCCTACGCATAGGAATCTGGAGGGGGGACATGCCCGCCATGCCACTGCTTCCAGGAGCCATGCGGAGCGGGACAAGCCCCCGACCTTGCTCCCCGACAGGAGTTCGAAGGCCGGACTAAAAGGTCTGACAGGCCAGATGTGGCCAATGGGCCCTAGTTTGCCCACCCCGACTTACCTCCCTAGTTGTGCTGCTGCTATAGAGGAAGCAGACAGAAGTGTTTCAGGAAAGATCTATTGACCGTCATCTCTCATAAGAGGTCAAGAGTTCGTCATGTCCCCCTCCCCCCTCAACTCAAGCGAGGAATTTCTCATTTGTCTCTTGAAGCACATGCTTTCCTAGAATCCCAGCAGCTGGCGACAGGTCCTTTTTCCTATATTTCCCACCTTTGCTCAGAAGAGGCAGTGTTAACAACCCATGTGTTAGCAGGAGACCAAAGATCTGTGAATGAGGAGCAATCCTCACTCAGTAGGGCTGTGCAGTTTAAGACAAACTTACGGCATCTCAAGGCTTGTCTACACTAGCGTTTTGCCGGTTTAACTACACTGGTATGACTGACGCTGAAAAAACCCCTAGTGTGGATGCAGCTATACTGGTATAAGTGTTTATACCATACTCCAGTTCAGGAAGCAAAATACACCATATACAGACACTCCCCGACTTACAGAAAGCGTTCCGTTCTGGATTTGCGTAACCCGGGGAGCATCTGTACCAGTATAACTTCATCCACACTAGGGTGTGTACTGGTATAACTATGCCAGTGGGGGGAAAATCCATCTGTAACAGACACAGTTATACGGGTATATCTTTTCTAGTGTAGACCAGGCCTTAGCTGTCCACCCTAATACAACCAGTTTGTATTAGGATGTACCAAATAACCTTTAAAAGGTCTCAGGTACCTTTTTATCAGTTCCTTTGGTTGGTAAGAACACCCAGTCAGTAGTTTTCAGCTTTTAATGTGCATCCCTGTTACATAGAACATGCTTGTGAGAGTTTCAAGAGCAGTGCTTTCCATGAATCACATTAAGACCACCTCACTGATATGCTACAACAAAGGAAATTTATTTAAAAATAAAACTTTGTTTTGTTTTGTATTTTTTTCTTTTTTAAAACTGACACAGGTGCATGAAATTCAAAACAAAAAAGCTGTTTAGTGGGCTGCATACAAGACTGAAAAAAATTAATAAATAACATTAGTATAACTTCTAAACATTAACCATGTATTTGCAAAACAAAATGAGGACTTTAAATCAAATGAACCTTAAAGCTCAGCTACTTTCTGTAAGAATATTTACCTTCTGTTTTTCTTATTCTTTACAGGTCTGAAAGGATTAAATACTGCGAATATAAATTTGTTTTATATTAATGACACTATTATACTTCTTAAAATATTTTGTGAAAATCTCAACATTTTAACACTGATATTATATAAATTGGTATTCATTATTCAAGAGAAATAAAGCTACTCTTCCTCCCCCACCATGAATTTAAAAAAAAAAAAAAAAAAGGATTTATATTAGGAATTTAAAAAATAATAATGTTCTTGTTTCCTGCTCTGATTTTAAACTGGGGCACATCAAAAAAAGCCACAAGAATTGCATTTTTGTCTTTAGTCAGCTCAAATGCACATGTACAGCAATTACTCTGCCCCGAGATTAGCTGGAAAGATGTACAGAGTCTTAGTGCATAAAGCAATGTGCGGTTCCCCAAACCTAGCCAGCTGCCCTGGGATTTGGGTAGCAGTTAGGGACACATGGGGAAAGCTGTGTTGACAAAGAAAGCAAAAGCCACTGCAAACCAGCAGAGAGGCACTAAGTGCTTAATGCTTAAATCTGCAGCACCTGCGGAGAGGAACAAGACAAGTGCAGGTCAGCAGGCAGATTTCTCCAGCTAGAGGAGTCACAGCATGGCTGTTACCGCCCTCCTGGGGAATTGGTTGTCTTGTAGATTCCCATACAATTGGGAGGGAGTGGCTGGAAACTCGGAATGGGGGACACACATCTGCAGCCACAGCTACCTGCCGATGGTCACTTGGTGAAACTCCTCTCTCACTGCACTGTATTTTGCTTGCTTTGTTTCCTGGGGTGAGAGGTGGGGGACAAACAGCATTTTTATGACCAGAACTCTGATTGGTTTTGTTAAAAGCAAAAAGAATCCTGTATTACAATTCTACTGTCTTCACACCAAGCTTATTACAGCACCAATCCAGACAAGTCACTGTTAGTAACAGGGATAAGGTAAGAAACCTCCACAGTTGAAATGCTACAAAACACAGGGTCATCTTTGAAGCAACTCTTGCCCATCTCTCTCTCTCTCTCTCTCTCCTCCCGCCCACCCCCCCTTCCGTCCCCTTCAAAGCAGTTGCACTCACAGGCATCTGTAAAGCTAGTCTAGTTGAGGCTCTACGTTTTCACAAGAGGGTACTCGGATCCAGCCTGGAGATGCAGCATTCCCTTAAGAAAGGCACTAGACATTTGGCTTTTTTTTTTTTTCCCCCCCCCCATTTCTTTCTTTTAAAGTAAAATAAGAAGTTGAGCTTTTGGAATAAAGACACAGGGGTGGGATGGGGCAATCATAAGGTTACCTCTGCAAAAGAAAAGCAGCATGGAAAATACACCACAAGGTGCTTGACTTTACTCCACAGAGAACAACCTCAGGAAGCGCCGTTGGCTTGGCTATGCTTCGGCAACACTCACAGACTGTAACAAACATTCACGTGTTCAAGGAGAAAAAGCCACTTAAGTTTCTCAGATAAGTTTAAGACACAAACAGTGGGCAGAAAGGACACATGCATAAAAACAACGTCAGAGATCCACACCACAAGGATTGCCTTCAAATCTCTAATCCTGGAATGGTGTCCACAGGCAATGAACCTCCCCTGAAAAGAGGTCTGTCAAAGCTTTGCTAGGCATGATCTAATTAGCAACAGGACGAGCCTGTGAAAATGGACTGTCCACAAGGAATAGCACACTGCTACTTTGAACAACATGCGCTCTGCATGGCAGGACAAGAGGTTAAGGCTTTTTAGCTGGTTAAATTTAACTGCTCTGCAGCAACGGCAGAAACACTACCACCCTGTTGAAAATACAGCCACCGGGCACACTGAAACATCCAGGCTGACCTGGCAGAGAAAGTTATAAGCGAAATGGCTGCAAAACCAACGTGTTAGTGGCAGCTTTGGAGACAGATACCAAGAAGGGGTAGAAAAGAGTAGTCTTCACATCAGAAGGGTCGCTATTTGCTTCTGAAGCACATTTTGAACAAACACAGACCAGGAAATGATTTGGATACTCCAGAAATTGCTTGGTCAGGATTCAAAACTACCACTGTGTCATGCAGATGTAATAAGAGAATAGAGCTGCCCCTGTACCAACCTCAGCTGTTCCTGCACGAGACCTGCTTTTCAACAAGGTCGGAAAGACATGCTGACCAGGGCCTGCTATGTATTGGTGTCACAGCATTTCACACAAACAACAAGACATGACATGTTAGTTGCTGTCTGTCATGTGCGTAGGCAGAGGAACAGGAGAAAAGGTATATTCCATGGAGGGCAGACCATCACCCTTCTCTCTACAGCTCAAAACTTCACTAGGGCTGGACTCTGCCCTCAGTGATGCACATGAAACTCACGCTGAAGTCACACGACTTGACTTTGCACTGTTACAGTGAACAGTCAGCATCTCCCACAGCTCGCACCAACGCAAACCACAGCATCAGGCTGTGTTTGCAAATTATACCTCTGGCAATGAAACAGAAGCAATACTGATGGGCAGTGACTGTACTGCCCAAAGAGTTGCTCTCCCTAGCATTCCAGACAATATTTTCTTTACCAAAGAAGGGAGGAAAGAGGACAGTCCCTGCGTTTATGTCACCTGGATCCCACTGCACTTACAACGATAAGGCTGTAGATTCAGAGAGAATCATTATGTTCCACTTAAAATGAGAATCTAGTACTTTGTTCCCTTCTGTAACATTTGCTATTACTCTTGGTAAAGTCTCTCTGTCAATTTCGGGGTGCTGATCTGATTACCAGATTCTGTCAAGGGATGAACTACAACAAACAGTCTCGCACCCCCGTACAGATATTTCAAGCCATAAATATTCATTTAGTCACGAATGCTGTTCATTCATACTACTGACATTCAACAGCGAGCCAAATAATTGCAGGCACAATCTGAAAAATTAATGTGCACTGAATACATGCACATTTTGTCCATTTGTCAGACTATGGTCTCTGTATCTCTATTTGATTTAATTCCTCTCTGACGGAATCAGTCACTTCGTAAACACCAAAGCGACACAAATTGAAAGGGATTGACTAAGCAGGATACTAGCAAGTCAGGTTTTTCCAAAATAATAGTTGAACACCAACTTTTAAAGTCCAGTTTGACTGTTTCACAACTACACAATTTCCTCTGCTCTCCTGTCTGACACAAGCTCTGACACTTCCCTGGTGTAAGAAAGGGAAAGCAAGCCCCATATTATTGTGGCAGACAGCTTCATAGAGAATTTTGTTGCATTTTTACTACAAAGCAGACACGATACTGATGAGATACATCGGTTGCACCTACCTAGTCCACAAAAACCTGGCACACAGGTGAGTGGCTCCCACAAGCGCTCTCTAAAGGAGAGGATGGAATGTGTGAAGGCCACTAGTGTGCTATAGCCGCCATGCAATTTAGATAAATAAATCATCATATTTACCAGATGCAACATTCCTATAGAAAGAGTGCATGGGAATATCCAGTGGTAGCTGCTCAAGTCCAGCACAGCTGTAAGCAAGTTGAAGCACTGAAGCACAGAATGCTCTGGGCTAAAAGGATAAACAGCAGCCAGTTCTCCATGCCTACCCTCTCCAAAAGACACGCCTCCCCTCTCCTCCCCCCCCCCCCCCCCTTCCTCCAAAGTTCAACCTAACTCCCTGGAATCCAGTGCCGGCAATGCGATCCATGGTGAGAGAAATCCATCTCCCAGCACTAAGGAGTTAAAAATACCTGACTGCTGCCAGTCACACTTGCATCCCGGCTAAAGGGGAGGACTTAAATTGTGAGCAGTCATTATGGGTACAGGAGAAATGCCACAGTAAACGGAAGCAATCTAATCATTTCTTCCTATCTCCTATGTATTCCCAGCAGAGGGCCACCTACAGACTGCTCTAAAAAGCCTGAGCCAAAACACACAGCAGTGAACAAGTCCCAATCTAGTACCATGAACCACAGGACACACCACATCAACCTGGAGACATTTTCAGAGCATTCAGTTAGAATTCACAGCACAAAACACTCCCCCACCCCCAGAGCATCAGCTCTGGAATCACTTGTCATGATATCAATTTCTACCAATGCCCTTTGAAACAAATCTGTACTCCCAAACAAGAGGCGGGGGTGAAGGACTCCAAAACGATGCCAAGACACACGCTGTATACACATCTATCCGCTTGGTTTCATTCCATTGCTTTGAAATCTGGAACCACAGAAACCTGATAACTGATTCTCTTAAGAGGCAGGGCTGAATTCAGCACAAAGTCTCTCAAGGAACCCCTTCCTCCTTGCGGTTGCAGCTGGGCTGTGGGCTGCCCAGGCAGTTGGTCCACTGAAGTTGTAGGCAGGGAGGTGATGTGCTATGTGGCCACGTGTGCAGGGGAGGAAATGGAGACAAATTCCCGGAGAATATTCTTGGCCATTTCAATATTGTTATGTGCAATGACCAGTGCTTTCTGAATATCCTGATATGAGTATCCCTGGCTCATAAGGTTCTCAATCTCACTGGAAAGCTGGGGCGATGTGCTGGTGCCACCGCCAGCGCCACCCTGCTGACAACTCCCGGCTTTCCGTTCAGAGTTTATCCTCCGCGGTAAGGGCTTCGGCGGCCTTTCTGGAACTTGAGAGCCATCGGAAGAACCTAGAGGGAGAAACAACTGTGTTATTTTGGAAGATAACAAGTGCTTGTTGCATTAACAGGCAGCTTTAGAACACTGTAGTAGCACTGGACCACAAGCCACTTTTCTCAGCCAGCCTGTCCTTTCAACTTCAGTTTATCTCATCTCCTCTTCCCTGATGCACAAAAATGGTTACAGAGGTTTAATAAATAATTAGTAAACCCTACTGGTTTTGCTTATAGAAACAAGATCAAGCAAATGGGAGCTGTTTGGGTAAGTCTGTGTGAGCAAACCTCAGATATCAAAATGAGAGTAAAAGAGAGGTCTGGAAAAACAATGCATATGCAAAAGGTTTCACTAAACATCCCAATGTGTTTCTAAGGCTTGGGAAAAACTCCTGTTTAACCACTCACATATTACCTAATTTATCAGGCACCGCTCTTTTCTACTGAGACCCGGCCATTCTGGTCTCAGGGCCAGGTCTGCTCTTGCTTTTGCACTTCACCACCACATCCCCCGCTCCCTCTGCAATAGGTCCGGTGGAAGGGTACCCTACCTAGTAACAGTAACCCTGCTATAGCAGATCAACAAACTCAGCCTCTTCGGCCTTTCCTCACAATGAATTATTCCAGCGTCTACCTTCCCAAGGACCACATGTTGTATCCTCTTGTGAAAAGGTAACAAAAACACCAGTCACTGATTTACCTGTGGAAATCTGCCCAGTGTCTAGTAACAGTACCTCTTCAGATATCATGGTTTACTATCCCAGGTTCCTTACAGTTGTCTTCTCATTTTAACCTCTGACAGCTGTAGAAAACATTCTGTCCTACTTTTCAAATCACTGGAAACTTTTCAACATGAATGTTGAACATCTTAAGAAAGTTTGATTTGCCTTTCAGGGTAACCCCTTAGGTGCCTGAAGATGGCATTTTCCAAGAGGATGAACGTCTGCAACGTGTACAAGTCCTTAGAGTAAGAACTCCCAAACAATCTAGTTCTAAGAAGCCAGCCCTGCAGCACTGGTGTCAGGAAGGAAGCAGTCACCATGATGCAGGCTCTCTGGAAAACATATCAAAAGCACAACAGGCAACAAATTCACTGAAGCTGCCGCATCCACCAACATGCAGTTCAACTCGCTCATCTTCCAGGAAAAACAAGAAGTTTAAAAATAACCAAAAAGCCTTTCGTACAATTCTGAACAGGAACTCCCTCCACAATTTGCCTTAGAAATAGGTAGTTCACCATAAGCTGGATCATGTGTCAGAGACAGCAGGTCACGCTGAAACAGTAGCCATGGGTATGTAGTCTTCTTACAAGTGTAAAGGAAGCTATGTTCTATGGTACAGGACATCGAGCACAGGCATTGCCATAATGGTCCATCCCACCTAGTAGCCAGCCTCTGACAAGAGCCAATACCCCATGATTCAGACAGCAACAAAAACTCCCAAAATCATAATACTTAGCCCTCCTAAAGCACTTTTCATCTGTAGATCTCAAGGCACTTTACAAAGGAAGGACAGTACCATTATCTTCACTTTACAGATGGGGAAACTGAGGCACAGAGACAGGAAGTCCCTTAACCCCATGGCTACACAGTGAGTCAGTGGCACAGCTGGAAACAAAGATGGCAGATTCTGCTCCTCTTTTATCCCACCCATGGTGTTCTATGAACACTGTGGAGTAATGAGAGGAGGTGCAGGGAAGGGCATGTGTGGCAAACCTATTCAAGTCCTGCTGCTTTTCCCAGGGCTGGGGGAGAGCATCCTGAGGGAGTGGGAGCTGGAAGTCTGCAGAGCAGCTCAGGGAAAAGTTCTTGGAGGCTCTGCAGGAAGGAAAGCTGGAATCTGAGACTTCCAGGCAAAGACCTGGAAGGCACTAATCAAGGCAAGGAAGACACCCTCTGGAAGGCGCTGCCTGGAGAATCTGAGAGGAAAGGTATTACTTTGAGCTGCTCTTTGCTTAGAGTCTCTGCTAGGTTAGAGGGCTTGGGAGCAGGAAGCACCGTTTCCTACTTCTCCCTCTGAGCCCCTTGCCACATCCTCTTCCTCTGGGAGTAGCCTTTGATTCCTGGGGTGAATCAGGCATGCTGAACTCCTCACTAGAGTAGCCCCAGAAGATGCAAGACATAACCCCAAGGTGGTCAGTGCCTCCATCAGAAGTGACTAGATAGTTGCAGAACGAGAAGTCCCAGGCTCAAACAGGATTTTTTGACAGAGTGAGCCTTGATTTTCTCTTCGCAAGTCTGTGTTAGCCAGGACAGCACTATTCCTACTGGCTGGAGACAGAAACAACCAGCAAGTCCCTTCTCTCTACAGGGTGGATATCACCAAACAGTTTCAGAACACTAGCTCCATCTGCTGGCAAGGAACTATACCCAAGAGTCTGACCTAGCACAGAAGATCGAAGATTGGTCTTTCTTACTGCCTTTGGCTGCAGAGTTACCAATGTCTTTAGGGGCAATAACATCAGAAAGCTCAGTTTTAAGTCCAGCTATAGTCTGTGTCTTACCTCCCCTGCCAGTGAGTGCTACAGGTAAACCTAATTTCCATAGAGGAGTATTCTTGATGACCAGGTCAATATGGTGGGTTTTGCCAACTGCTAATCCAAACACCAAATGGTATAAATGACTAGTGCAGCACATATTAAGATCTAAATCAACAAATTAAGATCTAACCCCTCAGGACTGGAGCACCTCTGTAATACAGAACGGATTCTTCTGTAGCATAAAGGCAATATCGAGTTATTGATGGAGAAGCTTCAAAGATGTGTACCAAAGTATCAGATACCACTGTAAAATCAGGAGGTAAGGGTGTTCACCTGTGATGGGATCATAATCCAGAGACATTCGGCTGAAGGCAGACGTGGCATTGGAGATATCAGACAGTGTGCGACGAGCTATGGCAATTGGTAAAGGCGGTTTGGGGATATCATATCCATCTTCTTCATTCTCAGACTCTTCTGGGCCATTGCTGGCATTGGCTGCAGCCATATCCCCCTCATCTAGACAAATACACACACAATTAGCTCCAAGTGCTAAAAGGAGCCTTCTCTTTCTTGAGACAGGCTGTACATTCCATTCACATCAGTCCACATGCCTTCGCAGAGCAGATAGCTATGGATCTCTTGTTGAAACCCCTAGTCCAGAGGAAGTTCTTTCCAGGAGGCAGTGAGTAAAAAGTATCACAGTGGAAGAGTTGTAAATGCCTACCCCTGCCTCAAGTGGTACATTATTTTTTAAAAACCTGTGTGTGTGTGTGTGTGTGTCTCACACACACACACACACACTTCAGCTTTCCTGCTTAACTTTACACTATGCTTGCGGAGCAAGGCAGATGCCTTTAAGATCCCTCCCTCAATATATACACACTATCTTGAGCATGCTCATTCTTGGCTATTCCCTTCCAAGAAGCAATGGCAAAGTCATTCTGAAGCTGTGTTAATGTGGGGCAGGGGCTGTGAAAAGAGACACGTCTTGCGCCAATCCCCAAAAGGGTCAAGACTTGGGTTCACCTTGATCCCCAATGGCAGAAAATTCCAGTGTCTCGGGACATCAGTGAGAATGCTAGCACGTCAAAAAAATTTGCCCTAGAGACATGCTGTGTGATATCCCCACTAATCAGAACTGCCACATAGGCCTTTGCCTACTCCATTGAGAATCAGCGACTTGAAAAGGAGTGTGTCAGATACACGCACAGGGAGGAATTTCATAAATTCAGTAAAAACGACCAATAATTATGATGAGAATTAATGGGAACAGCTGGAAACAGAAAGATGACAAGTCTGGGCTGACAATTTCCACCCCAGCTACCTACAGCAACTACCACTTCATACAAAATCTTCATAACAATGATTGCTTTTAAGCAACTGATGAGCATCTTAAACCCATGTTAGATCAGGTTCTCTTTACTGACATCCCAGTTCGCAGTCTGTAGGCAATGCCAATTGATCACTTACGCATATGACAAACTATTTACCTTGAACCGCAAGTGACACCTCTGTTAAATGATAGCTTAAATGCTATTTAAACTGGGAATCTTATCAATTCACTCCTACCCAATTTCTCTCCTGGGTGCTTTATAACATGCATTCATGCCCACTCACCAGAAGTGTTGGTGGTCTCCAAGTCAGAGGATGTTGCCTGGGACTGAATGTTGTACATAGCTTCATACATACAGACATTATTTGACTGGTCACACTCCAACTCTCTGAATGAAAGGTGGGGAAAAAAATGTTCTCTTCAGACATGCAACAGTACCTTCCTCCTCGCCTAAAATCTGTTATTTAGATTCCTCTCAGATGCATGCTGTGATATGAAGCACAGCTCTGCTACCTACTTTCTTTCAGAGAACATTTGCTCTCATACACATTCTGACATTGTCTCCATTGCAACAGAACAGTTCAAAATTTAACTGGTATAACTAGAAAATGAGGGAACAAAGCTGTACATGGAATGTCACATTTCTCTGTCTGCTGGTGTTAAGGAAAATGGCCTGGGGGCAGGGGTGAACTGATTCCACTATAAAGGACTCTGAGACCAGAGCAATGTTCACATTTCATTTACCCCACTACTCTAATCTAGTTCTGGTCAATACCAGTGGGAAACAGACAGCAGGTAAACCACGGGAATAAAACCTCAGCCAGAATAAATGAACAAGCCTCCTTAGACGGTTAGGGTTGTAAACTGAGCAGAAACAACTGTAATCTCACCGTAAACCATGAGTCATTTCCAAAGGCAGTTTGATCTCTGGTTTTTGTAGGGCAGGACCAGGTGGCACCAGAGGCAGAGAGGATGGGGACATGTATTCAGTATCCTCATCGCTTTCAGACTGTTCCCCAGGTTGCAGTTTTGGCACAGGCAGTGGTCTGGGGGCAGAAGGAGGAGGATGAAGAGCATTTGAAAAACAGTTAATGCAAATAAAAACAAACAACTGTTAACCCAAACAACAACAAAATCGCACCCATCAGCTCTCAAGCGCTGAAAGCCAAAGCTTCAAGCAAGGCTTTTCAAACTGATTCTGACTGAAGCAACAACCTGGCTTACTGGAATTCTGAGCTGTGTAATTGTGAGACCCGACTTGCCGGTGAAATAATTAGCAAAAGTCTTGTCCAAGGTGAGTGGTAACAGTGACATATAGATATCCTAGCCACTGGAGGACCTTACATTTCAACCTCATGCCATATGTACTGCTGTATCTAAGGCACAGGACACTGCACACCAGTTGTCTGAGACGGCAACAGTCCTGGGTAATTACCATTCCATCACCACTCGAAATGACCAATTGTAGATCTAATACTAAGGATACTTGCTGAGAGATTTACTTTTCCTTGTTCATATGTTTTTAAAAATCCAGAGCTTGAAAACTAAACTCAGGCCATCTATATAATGTCAAATTCTAACCCTGGTCCCAAAGAGTACCGAGATGTGACTACAGACCCAGAAGTACATTTCTGCCCTCTCTACAGCAATCCTGAAACTGATTATCTCTACTACAAGAAAACAGCCTTCATTCGAAAGTAACACACCTGACCGCTAGAGAGTAGATAGCATTGGCAGACGAAGAGGGTTTTATTTTGGGGTGCTCATAGTCTGAGCCTGTTGGGGGACCACTGTTCAAGTTCTGCAAAGAAAAAACGATAGGTTAGAAATAGCACGACTGTCAGCAGATTCAAACAGACATCAATGTCCCATCACCCGAAGCACCAGTTCTTGTCTGAGAAAGGAGAGCTTCTTTGACCTTCTGAATCATCCATTTAAAGAAACCTTGCACCTGCAAAAGAATCTGTTGATATCTAAAAAGTACACTGGCTTTCAAACGCTGAAGAAGCTTGGAGTTGGAGGAAGCAACAGATAAGGGTTAAAGAATGAAAGAAAGTAAAATGTTCTGGGAAGCATTTCTTCTTGACTGAAACATACTGCATCACAATGTGTTATAGGTGGTAGTTGGGGTATCAGTCCCCAAACTCAACACAGACTTTGGTACGCGTCAATTTTTTTTATATGTATGTGTATAAAAACAACAACATGCATTTCCCCCAAACCAGCTCCAAATATAAAAATATCATCACTGATTTAAAATCTAAAGTCAATAGTGACTATAAATTGTTGCCAACCATTTAAAACGAGCTGGGCTCTTAGTCCAGCTGTCAACGGACAAAGAAACCACACCCCAAAAAAGCCCACCACAACCAGCACTACCTGACCACCTTCCTGGCTGTCTCAAAAGAGAGGCCAAAGGACAGAATGGGCCATAGGGACTGAAGTCTCCTCTCCTACCGACCACTCTGGGCTGGGTGCGATGCATAATCCCAGGGCAATGACATCCCATAGGAGGATTTATTGCTCACAGCTCTTGATCCAGCACTTAGAATTTGTATGAAAAATGTGAACAAAAATGACAGCTCAGCTTTATCATGACTTCAGAGAAGTCTTACACAAGCAGCATCCCGTCTCTCCCACTCACAGGAAGCAGTCCTGCACCACTAGAAAGCAGGATGCCACCACACCCGGTGACTTACCGCTGTGGTGTCTAAGCTGAGCGTACTCCCATGCCTAGGAGCTTCAGATCTGGAATCCGCCTGAGATGGGAGTGAGAATGGGAGTGAGTGCCGGTTCGTCAACTCTCTTCCTGCCCAAGGGTCACTAGGACTGAGAGCGGCAGACGGCGCTTTTGGAATTGGCCGCAATGGCCAGGGCTCCCCCTGACGGCCGGAGGGTACGGGGGGTAATTTGTCTCTGGAAGGACAGTCTCCTGGTGTACAGGGTAAAGGACGTCTCTGAGGTCGGCTCTCTGCCCCAATGGAATATGGCCTGTCTGGTGGGGGCGGTGGTGGGAGATCTCTGAGCGTTGGAGGTACCGGCAAAGGTTTATCTTTATGGAGGGGACCAGGAGCAGCCTGTAAGACAACATCAGACATTTAAAACCACAGCTTAACAAGCAGGAAGTCCAGCTCACTGCACATACCCCAGTTACGAGGCTTCTTACACGAAATTAACTCTAGGGCAGCTGAAGACATGAAATAACTCCCAGCTATATCCTCCATAGACCTTTAGATACAACATTTAACCATTTACGGCTAGGAATATATACTAAGTCCCAGGTTTGCTTTCTTGCTGTCCACCATGGCACCATACAGGATCCCTACCAGAATTCATACTATTTCATCAAACTTCTTGTACAGATTGATTTCACAAGTCAATTTTTATCAAGCACTGATTAATAAGATGGGTTATTTTCCCACCTGACCTTTCAGCACCAACCCTCAGCCTCTCCCACCCACTCCAAAAAAAACCAACAACCACCATTACACCCCACCTAGAAATGCTACCAATACTGTGCTTCCTCCTTCTACTGGTCATTAAGGAAATATGACCATCTCCTCCTTTTAACTCCCTTCCCCTTCCTTAGTTTTCTCTCTGGAAAAAAAATGTTTGGTGGAAAAACTGGGAAAGGAGGGGAAACTGTAAAGGGAATACAAGAACCAACTTCACACAGCGAGGCTACTAGCTGGAATAAACAGTTCCATAAATGCAGCTCCATGTGGAGTAGTCAGAGGTGTACTGGCTGAAGACTGAGAGGGGCCTGGGGGAACTGGGGGAACCGTGGGCCCTCCTCGGATGGAAGAAAAGAGTTAGTCTGAGATGACTTGCGGAGAGGAAGGAAGAAAAGGTAGAGTCTGAAGAGAGAGTCAGGACAGTCTACCACTTTTCCATAGCTCCCCCACACTCAATAAAGGACCTTGGAGGAGGGTGAAAAAGAAGACGACTTCACCTTGGAAGTGGTCCCAGGGCTGGAAGCTCCAGAAGGGATGGACACACGTTGCTGCAGAAGATCTAGTCGTGGGGGTACTGGGGGAAGTGAGGCTTGTGGAGCCACAGAGAATGGAGAAGGAGGGCGCTCAACCTGGAAAGAGAAAATTAAGCCAATGAACAAGAGTCAACCCGTAGAGAAGCCATCCTATCTAAAGCACCACATCCCTCCTGCCTTCAAGCTCTGCTCCTCACGTTACCTTGCTGCAGCTTGAAATGAAATTACTACATTAACACCAAGCATGCAATAAGAGGTCATGTTTGTTTCATAGCACTGCAGCATTTGTCTGGAACAAACCTCGTGAATCACCAACAGGCCCAACTCTGGCACTCAGCCACATGAGCACATACCTAAAAACCTCACTCTAAAAGGCTTATAAATTGTTTGGTTGGACCAACTATCTGTAATACTGGTACTGGATTTGCAGTAGGCATGTTTTCGTTTCACCACCAGAGGGCATGCTCCATTATATTAACGGCAGAGCATGGGGAGTGAGCAGAGTTATATTATAGAGGTGTGCAAGTTGTCCCTTTGCCATGACGGCACTTACAGCAATCATTAGCGTGCACCAGGAGCAGTGTCAAAACCTTCCTTCTTGTCCTTGGAGAACTGTTTCACCACCTGACAAATCAGAACAGTCACTCCTTTTTTCCTCATCTTTAGAAGAGTTGCTTTATGATACAGGCAAGAGCATGGTAACTTTGAACAGCTTGACAGAATTTGTAAGCATCTGGTGCTGGCACATCTGGAGCACTCGCCTACTGCAAACCACAATGGGAGTCATGTCATGTCAAGGGAACTGTTGTCCTGACCCTAAGAAATGACAAGCTGTACCGCACTCATCTCCAAAACGGTGCCTTGGAACTTCAAATGCTGACTACAAAAGAATTTACAACCGGGATGAATCAAGGTGGATTATCATTAAATCTGAACAGAGGATTCTTTAGGAGAAGGCCCTGTTTTATATAAAGTGAAACTAATTATTTAAAAAAAAAAAGATCAAATTCAAAATCTTTTTCCCTAGGCACCAGAACAACTAACTGCTGATGGGCAAGGGGCAGCAATGAGCCAACAGAAAAAACAACAAACTACTGTGCAGTGATTCATAAAGAATGCCTCACTTGCATACATTTCCCTGGCAGGAAGCAGCATTGATGGAAGGCAATCATCAGACCTTTATTACACAGATTAATCAGACAACATATTCAGAGACGACAGTCCAATTGACTTGCTCAGCAAAACAGACTGCCCTCTACTTAGTTCAGTCATCAGCACCTTGGAAAAACTCCTTCTCTAGCTGGTTGCTTATACTCAAGCCCTGAGGAAAATGACTCAATTTCTGCTGATAAGGCGGATTACAGATCATAAATCAAAAGCAGCATTGCTCAGCATGCCGAGAAGGATTATAAATATAGGTCTTGCATTTCAGTAGATGAATTGAGTTATGTCACTCTGCTAATGGCTTGGACAAAGCCCCAGCTTCCAGGACAACATATACAATATCAGAGCTACTGGTATGTAGAACAATATCACCTGACTGAACAGGTAAGATCTGGCTGAACTTACGTTTCAATAGTATGGCACTTACCATCTCTGTACCAACCACAACCAGGAAATACAGAGGGCAGTTTCCATTCTGGGGCTCAACAACTCCAATGTGCACAGTCAACGAGACAAAAACCAGCTTACTCTGTGTCTACTGCCACATCCAGCTGTATGTGCCTAATGGGGCCTTTACCTTAGCACCAGCCAATTCTTTCATCATGAAGAGGGAATCATCCGCTCGGTCATCTTCATCATCATCATAGTTTGGAGAGGGAGCTCCCTCTGCACACTGCCGCAACAATCCTCCTCCTCCTCTGGGATCAAATGGGTCGACTACAATGGGCTCCGTGCCTTTGATTTCACAACGGCAGAAAGGACAGCCCTGACCTTCCGATTCCTGGTGGGGGAGAGGAAGAAACCTATTAAAACAACCACTGTTATGAAAACAAGTAAAATGGACAGTAACTCATCAGACAAAAGAAGTTTAGTATCATCTTTTCAGCAGGTGTATTTTGGTGGAGGGAAGGAGGAAAACAGGAATTAAGACTGCACTATAAATATAGCATGATCCTTATCATTTGGAGTAAAAAAAAAAAAAAAAAATGGGTTTTTAAAAGGCCCTCCCACCCACACCATACTTAAGGCAAGAAAGTAGTCGCTATGTCACAAACAAGGAGGAAAAGGTAGGAGAGTCTAGTGAGTAGAACCAGTTTTGAACACAGAGTCCAAAGTCTGCACCCTACGGGGACAAGACTCTAGCATCCTTTACAATAGATATATTGATATGAATTTCAAGCTAGGCTCCACTACCAAATCATCAGTACCCATAAGGGTCTAAACAGTTCTGAGAAGGAAGGAAGGAAAAGATAAATCACCCGGCCCAAAGACAGACCAACTTCACTCAAAAAGAGTGCACAAATGGGGCAATTCCTTACCTGCCATGCAGTGAGACAGGAAGTGCACATCAGGTGTCCACATGGCTCAATCTTCACGTCCTTGTCATTTTCAGCACAAATTTTACACAGCTGGAACGTGGAGCCCATCTCGCAGTACAATTCATATTGTTCCTTGAGGGAAGGCAAACAAAGATCATTCACTCTGGAATATAATGTGCCTCCTTAGTCATAACTACAAGAAATCCACCCCAACATTCACACAGAGAAAAAAAAATCATAAAAATTACAGCACTAAACCACAGCTCAACAGAAACAGACATTTACAAAGGTTACATTGCAATTATGTGCTAGAGACTTCTGTAAGCAATGCTTCTGTCAAGCTCTGGAAAAAAATGGACTTGAAGCTATCTTAAAAGAGCCTGGCAGCCTTTCAGTATAGATCTTCAAGTTCAACTTAAGGTCACATAGGTCAGGGATAAAAAGACATACGAGTTGGTGTGTCCTTCTGCCAGCACTATCATATTACTCTAAACAAGGAACCCAAAACTTATCAGCCCTAGACAGAGATGAAGCTTTGTTTGATCTTCCCCAGCCCAACCACTCAAAGATTTTTTTGTGTCTTACAAGACCTAATATAGCTGCTTCGGACACAAGGAACCAGTGTATTAAACAGATGAGGAGGCCTGAAAATGGAGAGAAGTGGTGCTAGTTTGACAGGACAGAATCCTCTTGCTCACCTGTGTAACTTTAATGTGGTCCTGAGGTGTAGGCTCACATAAACCGGTCAGGTCAGGATTCTGATTCCGACCATCAGGAAATAAATAACTACAACAAGTAAACAAAACATAAGATTTAAAGAAAGGCACTTTTCTTTCTTTCTAAAACCCTTTTTTATCTCTTTAAAAAAAATGCAGAAGTCAACTATGCTTGAACACTGATCACTCAACAAAAGAAAAGTCTGCCTATAGGTTCAGCTTGGTATCCCCTCATAGGGGCACTTTACCATGCAAAGACTGAGCAGCTCAGAACTTTCAAACCAGGGAAAGCCCCCTATTATACCACACTTATCAATATGCAAACAAGAAGTCTGTCATGGTTTCCCTTTTGCCAATGATCAAATGATTCTGTTTTTTTTAAATAAAAGGCACCCTCAGCCCCCAATCTTCTCCTCTTATATGACCCACCCTGCAGTTATGTCTTAATGATGAAACTAACACCTGAAGAAAGAAAACTCATGTCATAACTAATAATCCTAATTTTTGTGACATCAGTATAGGGTCAAATTGAGGAAGAGGCTAGGCTGACAGGAAACTACAAGCCAGACATGTACCTTCAACAATGGCACTGAGAAGGAGAGACAAGCAATGAAAAAAATGGCGCTCTCTATGAATATTCTCAAGAGTCAAATTCCCTCTTTTAGAACGCAGTTCAGTAAAGCAATTAAGCTTGTGAGCAGTTTCATCGACCTCAACAGGACAACTAATATGTTTAAAAGTGCTTTGCTGATTCAGGGCTTAAATAAAGAGGAAGAACTGCGCAATGTCCACCCACACAATGTCACTGTCAGCTGCATGACCACTGCAAAACGCTGCACTTGTCACCAGACACAATGACACGTGACAGAATCCACTAGGTATGTTCTATCATCCCACTCATTTCAAAAGATACATTAACCAGTGACAGGATTAAGGCAGGTAAATCATAGGATGCACAGCAACAGGGTACGTTGTACACTCACCACAGACTGAACAAGCACAACATGCTACAGGCTAATGCAAAGTTACTTACAAGCCTTCCCTGAAGCCATCTATCAGCGCTTGAAAAAGAGGTTTGTTGTGGGGGATAGTCTGGAGAATGTTCCCATCTGCAGTGACGTAACCGATGGCCCACTGACCAAGTCGCGTACAGCTCAATCGGAATATGTAACTGAAAAGAGACCACAGAACAGAAACTCCAAGTTTGGGCTCGATCGGCCAAAAGAAAGTTAAGTGCCAAGTAGGTAGCCTCCATCCAGCTATCTCAAGATGGAAGATAAAGACAAGCTGAAGTAGCTGGAGGATTTCTACCAGCTTTTACCATTTTACTCACTTGTAGCTCAAAGGGAGAACCCTGCAGTCTGATACAAGTGAGTGAAGCATCTAAAAACTCGTGTGTGTGTGCTATTAAACACAGAATCCACAGCGATAAGGATGAGTGTCCTCACACTCACTTGCTGTTTCAAATTAAGTTTTTTAAAAGATTATACAAGGTTTCCATTTTTAAAAGTAGCTTGCAACCAGTGGTCTCCAGAGACGAGAGGCAATAATCCCCTCCCCTGCCACAACGCACTGTAATAGCGACCAGCAAGTAAGGCCCCGCTGTCAGACCGAACCTTCACTGACACAGTAGGTGCTGCAAAAGTAACTAACTAGAGGAGTTAGCAAGAGTCCTCAAAAAGGCAACTGCTACCAAGCACTAACCTGCCAGGTTTGTGGATGAATTTCTGAAGCCGTGCTTTCACCTCATCGTAAGTTAGGAACGCCATGTAACCAGGATGAGTCACTGCTAGGCTATTCCAGTTCCTGAGCAAAGAGGACCACGGCTAAAGAAAGAACAAAGGAAATATTAACCATGCACATGATTGTCCTGCATCTAAAGAGGTCAGTTCTTCAATAAACTGGCGTTCTTATTCCACTGCAGGGGCTAAAATTTAAATTTACAATCAAGCAGCATTCGGATTTGAGTATCACCCCATGGAGACAACACAAAATAGTAGCAGGAGGGTGACAAACCCTGCCAACATGCCAAGTGTAGCAGCAACAAAAAGGAAGCAGTGAAAGCCAGAAACGTAGATAGCAAGGTGGTTCAGTCGTAGAGATGTTGGCCCTTTCCCCTTAACCACACAGGAAACATGTCCTTAGCCAAGTCTTGGCATCCCAAGAACCCCTTTCCCCTACAACTCCATGATAATTCAGTCAGAGAGGCTACAGTGGAGTTGCCTGTAAGGCGATGGAGCAACAAAAAGTATTGCAAAGCTTGGGGATAACAGTGTTATAGTCTGCCCATGCAAGGCTACGATTGGTGGCCATCCCTGGGGGGGAGAAGAATGAGGTATAAATATTGCTGTTATCTACTAGTGCTCGCAGAAAGGAAACTATGCAACTCTGTGTACTCAGTTCAACTAGCAACTGGACCAAAACACAAAATCAAAGAACACTTTCCGTCTCCCCTTTAGCTAGATGGAAGGATAGGCAACCTTAAAGGTGAGGAAGAATGGATAATTCAGAAGGTTTAACAGGTAGGGGAAAAAAGGGGACGAAACCACTAAGTGAGACATTTATCAATGTTGTAGTCAAAACACCATTGGGAAAGAAATCCCAGTCAATATACCTTTAACAAATACCAAGGGATTAGCCATTCTGCTCACAAGGAAGACAGCCCAGGAATGGTTACCACTCCCACAACCATTCTGGGGAAACTAACTGAGAGGTGAGACAGGGATAGAGACGAGGAATCCAGAAGATTAAGCAAAGAATTACAAACTAGAAACTATGACTCGTCTCTGTCACTGACATGCTGCATGGCCTCAAGAAAGTGACTTAACTTCTCTGTCTCAGTTTCTCTGTCTGTAAAATATGGAGAGTGATACCTAATGACCTAATCTCACCAGGGTGTGGTGAGAATATGGTCTGTACAATGCTATGAATGGATAAAGCAATATACAAATGCTAAGTGTTATTATTAATGTACACAAAGTCAAGAGAATAAGCTTATTAGTGTATTGAAAACTGCTAACTATAACAACTCCTAAACCACTTTTCACATACTCAAGCAGAAAGAAGTACACAATGTGACCAGCTGCACTACAACACTGCATATGGGAATTTTTCAGTTAAACACATCTTAATTACAACCCACCCTATCACATGGGAAAAAGGCAGGTCAGAGCCAAAGAAGTAAGTGCTTGTTCTTGTAAATATCCAATTGCACCATCAGAAGCTACACTCTTTATCCAAGTACTACTGCCGACTCAGATTTTTTTTTAGGTTTTCACCCAAAATTAATATTGATTCCATTCAACAATATTGATGTTTATTTCATAAAGAAAACACGATACGTTTATAACACATTTTGGTTGTGGCAACTCAAAAGCCAGGAAATCTGAAGTTCCATAGAGTCATTCCGACCTAAATACGCCCCCACAGAAAAAAATGCAACAATAAAAGGGCACAAGGGAGGGTTAGGGATGGACTGATAGAGTGAGCTTCACATTTCCCGGCTCATGGAAGTTTGTCACAACTTCAGTTTAAAACTGACTTTTAAAGTGGGAAAAATTGATTCGGGGAGGGATACTGAAAGTGTGCTACAATTACAATTTATTTTTGGAAAGCTTTTTTCCCCCCTTTTGGCAAGAAATACCACACAATGCTACCGAACAGCAGAGCTCTAAATCTTAAAAAAAACATATAAGGGGAAAAGAAAAGTCAGTATAGTATTAACAGTGTTATTTAAGGCCTGGCTTCCTCTAGTATGAAGGTCTAAGCAGTAGGCTACATACATTTCAAATGGGTTTCAAGTGACTCACGTTCCTCTGCCCTTACCTGAAAGAGTCGGGTAAAGATATCAAATTCAAACACTGAAATGTAGTCATTGCATGTCAAGTCAATAGTCGACTTCAGGGCCATGGCCTCTAGTCCTGAACTGATAGGATGCACCTCATGCAAGGCCTGGCGGAAGGTCTTCCATGGGACAATAGTCCTGGTGGGGGAGGAGAGGAAAAATCCACAAGTGTGAAAGGAGCTCAGAAACAGCATCACGCAATGCCACAGTGTTACACTCTATATATTATATATCCACACACAGGCACCTTCAGTTAGAAAAGGAAAGTAAGACAAATCCAACTGAACTCAGAGAGAAAATTACTCTTGTCAAGCGTGAGGGAGAAACTTCCCTGCTTCACCAGCAAGCAGCAGCAAAACAGCCATATTTCAGTTCACTGCTCTGCACAAAGTAAAATCTTGGAATTGCAAGCCCAGCTCTGGTCTCCCTTCCCCCCCATCCCATTAACACCTGTGCAACCAACAGTTCACACTGAAAAACAGCACATACAGCACTTGCTATATGATGTCATCATTTAAGCCATTTCATCTTTCAGCAGCAGGCACAGGAAGAGTTAATTTAAGTCTCCCTGGAGCAGAGACCTAGACAGTCAAACGACAGCACACAGCTATCTAGAGAGATGATTTGCCTGTATGTAGCTAGAGACCAAAACTTGAACCTTCTGTATAACTGAGCGTTTTTCCCTTTTGAAATATATAGTGGAAGCCTATAAAAAGATCCCTGAAAAGAGCTTACCAATCTTCAGACTCCTATCTCTTGGTCAAGTCCAACTGGTTTCATTTTTTGACTCCCAACTGTTAATCTATTAATTTAGTATCTGTGATGTACTAATTACACTGTTTACATGGTGTGTCTTTAGTCTGAAGTCACTGTCCCATTCCATTAACCCTTCTCCTCTAATATAGTTATTTCTAAAATTAATACAGTCAGTGTTTTATTAGATTTAAAAAATAAATCTGACATTTCATTGGCCTGTACCTAAATATACATTGCACTTAAGTTTCTTCTTTATTCCATCTTAACTTGGCCATTTTGCAAACTGAGCAAGACAAGCAATACATAAATGCTAAAATATTATTAGAAAGAAAAAAGGGATTAGGAGACTGGAAAGACTAATTGAAGGAAAAGTTAAAAGAACTTAATTTGAACAGCCTGGCTAGCAGACAACTAATGTGGGAAACACGATAACCATTTGCAGGCAGGAAAGAAAGAGAAATTATTTAGGATGGCTGGAAGTAATGGGATTAATTAAGAAAAGGAAAGTTGAAGCTGAATGTCCAGGGAAACTTCGTAACATAAAATAATCCCCCAGAGAAAGTGGGGAAAGCCCCATCACTTGACATATTTAAATAAAGACTGGACAAAGAACTGGAAAATATAATGTGGGGAACAATCCCGTACTGGACCTTGGAGAATAGACTAGATGATCTAATAGGTCTTTCCCATCACTAATTTTATGATTAATTTGACAAAACATCATCACACTCCATAAAGCAGAAGTAATATTTAAAACCAATGCACCTATGAATTTTGTTCTTGCATCTCTCATATTAAGCACATTTAGAAACTTACTTTTCCCCAAAAGCTTTTCTCCAGAACTCTGCAGCATCTGCCTTGGTGATCCGGAACGTATCTCCTTGGAAGAGGCCACTTGGGAAAATGCCTTTCAGTTCCGCCAGCATATGGCTGAATATCAGGGACAATTTTGTCAGGTTACGCCTGCAAAAGATTACAAAAGCAGAAGTTTCTTTTTAAAAAGAAAAATGTGACTTTACACTGTTTGTGGGTAAGTCAGACAGATGCAGAAGTAGCTTGAAGGAAATCCAGAAACTATCCCCCCCGATTGAAAAATGCTCCCAAATGGGGGACTTTTTAAACATGCATTTATAGTTCTCAGCACATTTTGTCCAACACATAGCACTTAAAGAGATTTACATTCTGGAAGTGCTGGATAAACATTGACTAATAAACTAACCCTCACTACTTTTCTGAGGTAGGGGAGTATTTTAAGCTTCATTCTGTAGTTAGGAGAAAGAGGTTAAGAGACTTGCCCAAGGCTACACAGCAAGTCAGGTGGCATAGCAGGATTAGAATTCAGGAGGCCTTGATTTCATGTCTCATGCTCAAGTCCTTACACCATGTTGCCTGTAAGGGATGCTACTTTTTAGTTAGGCAAAACTAAACTGAGGCACAGCCTTACCCCCAAAGTCATAAGTCTTATAGGAGAGCACACTGTCGGAGAACAACAGAGTTCTCACTTTTTGTTTGGGTACAGCAAGTCAGATGCTTTATTTATTTATTATTAGCATAACTCTTGCTAATGAACTGTCATGCATTGCATCCCCTTCCTGTCAGTTCTTTCTCTGCTTCCACAACAACCTCTCTCTCCTCCAACCCCCAAAGGAGTCAAAATAACACTCTTCCTGGCTGAGAGCAAGAGCTTAGATGAAACTGATCGTGATGGCACCATAGAAACATGGGAGATGGCCCTCTGCTCCTGGATGAAAGGGGTGTTTATTTTTGCTTTCTTCCCTCACCCACCCTTTATGCAGGAAGGCTCCTTTTCTCTTCCTCCTCCCCACCACCACTGGGTGGTGTGAAGGACAGAGCTGCAGACTAGGAACGGGGGAAGTCCAGTAGTTTCTGTCCCGCTCCACATGGGAGACAGTAAAGAACTACTGGCACGAATGCTGGTGTCAGGTGGAACAGGTAGAGTGCTGCTTTGTTTAATGCTTTTTCTAAAGACAATGGAGGCAGATCGCTAACGATCAGTGGGACTCAACAGCAGAAGAGCTGCCCAGCCTGCACCTCCCCCACCTCAGCACTAAAAATGCCTTGACTACTGACCCACCGTGGGAGTGGGATTCGCTCACACAGAACAAGTTTTTAAACATGTTATCTTTAAGGACACTATTGAAGGGTAATACATCCTTGAACGCAGTATTAGTCTGGATGCACCTGCTACTTCTTCACTAATTTCTAATACTCTTTGTTTTGATTAGTTCTGTGAATGATGCCATCTGCGGTCACTAAGCTGGAACTATAGTTTTCAGCCAGATGTCCCCACTCTGCTCACGTTGCCCTCCTAGATGAAATAAACTCATTCAAGTGCAAGTTCTGCCATCCTGGCTCACTTCAGAACTGGACTCTAGCTTCAGCCCATAAAGAGAGCTAGTCACTTCTTCACTTTCCCTTCTATTACCATTTGCAAACACTTCTCCATCAACCTGTGCACCAAAATGCAGAGGGAGACAATTTCAACACGAGTTATAGAGTTTTCTTGTCCTCTAATATTCCCAGAATTCAAACACAAACTGGAGCCAAACTGTGCTCTCTGTATTACCCCCATATTCACTCACCTGTTCTTTTTTTTTAATCCCCAATATTTTGGAGTTTTGTAAAGTCTGGAAAGAGTATTTCAAATTCCACATAGCCATAAAAAGTAAACATTTTGAGCCTCTATCTGAAAGTGTCATTTTTTGCCACTTTGTCTTGTTCTCATTCCTAAGCGTTTCATTTTCTGCCTTTGCTAATGGAGTTGTTTGGCACATGTACGGAACATGCTAGTTTGGGATTACAGGAATCTGCTCTCTTCCACTTTTTTTCAGGTGTGATCCCAGCAGATGCTCAGGCTGAACACAAGTACCAGCTAGAAGGTACACTCAGATGCTCTGCAGGAAGCAGCTCTCTCTTTAATAGTAGTCTCACAAGTTTAGAGAGTCTTATTTAGACATATTACAACATCCAAGATTTATGTTAAAGTAGAACAAACACACTGACCATATGGTTCTAGATGCCGCAAGTCTCTGTACAGTTTTCTTTATTGTACAGAGGTTGGGTAAAAGACACCTGAACAAGCATACAATTAGAGGGGAATATAGATTCACTTATTAAAGTGCACCTTGCTTTAGTGGTGCAGTACGATTTCAGAAGGCGGGGCAAGTGCAGGGAACTTACATTAACATTCAGCAGCGTCAGTAACTCAACCTTGCATTTTTAGACAGCTGGGCTGCCTCTGCAAAAGTGAGAATTTTACTGGCAGCATTTCTAAGAAAGGAAGATTATCAGTGAAAGTCTGAAATATATGCCAAATGTGGCAGTACATAAAGATATTGGCTGATGAGGTACTGCTCACTAGTTGAATCATGTTTGTAACCAAGTAAATAGTGGAAGTTTCATATAATTGAAATCAAGTTACAAGTATTAAGTGATACACAAAGAAAAGTTCTGAAGGTTTATTTTTAATGCAATGTATCTCCTTTCAGCTGTTTGAGAGTTTCACATACTGCATTCAACAACATACATAAAACTGTAAAAATGTTAGGTCACAAGTACTCAAAAGATAGTGAAAAGTACTTCATAGCCCCCACAAAGCATAAAATTTTCAAAAGCACCAAAGTAACTCAGGTGCCTGGGACTTAAGCTTCTAAACCACTCAGGTGCTTCTGAAAAATTTCCTCATTTCCATTGGGTAAAAATATATACTCCTACAAAAGTTTTCATGCTTTCTACAGCAGGCCAGAAGAACCAAGTATAGCTAGACTCTGTAAACCAGATGCCTTCCTACATGCTACCAGGGGCAATGGGACTTGGTTTGAGTCCATAAAGAACGGTTTGGTTTGGATCTCTATTAACGATCATGATGGGTTCTTTTGCTGACAGACCCTAAAAACTGTAATCAGACATGGGACATAATGAGTTAAGGGGCCCCAGCCATGCAACCTGTTCCCTCCGACTGCCCACTGAGTTTACTGATCTTCATCAGATGGTACACAGCATCTTTTTGACCAAATGCATGATTAAAGACATGTATCTGTTTACATCATACATTGGAGCAGCGAGTGGAGGAAAGGGGTGCTTGTACTGTTCAGTGTGAATCTGCATTTTATCGAGGATATGCCCAGTTGCTAGAGAAGAGCATGTAACCAATTGAATAAATAAAAGCAAATGGAAAGTGAAGGACTGAACCAACAACATGGTCAGTTTCGCCACAGTCTGACATGGAAGAATTGACCAAACTAACTCAAACCATCAGCAAATACAGGGAACCTTCTTGTAAAGTTAAGTGTAAATTGTAACAGGAAAAGCGGTATCTCACCTCACTGCACGTCACTGATGGAAAGAGTTTCCAGGAAAGTAACACCATAAAGTTGAGCAAGATGATTAGATGAGCTAGCTTGGTAACGCTAGATTTCTGCTACTAAAGCAGCACAGTTTATAAGTATGGCTCAGGACATACACACTGCAGTTTATGAAGGGTTGGGGGGAAATTAATATCCCCAAAGACTATTGACCTCCCTGTGGCTGGCAGGCAGGGTTATGAATGTTTGAATAGGATCTTGACAGGCTTAGGGGTGAATAACAAAGGCCTTGGAGCTGAATAAAGTTAAGTTTCAACACTTTTCAATTCTACTCTCAAATTCTGATCTACAAATTGTTTCCAAAACAATTCTACCAAGGCCTAGGGATTTATAATTTCAGCTGCAGTCGAAGTTATTGTCACTTTCAGACAAGCATCATTTAAATCATCAAAATGAGAGAAGGGAGGAGGAGCCCTTTTAACAGCTTCTCTGAAGAGCGTACTGAAACTTGCCATTCTTTGACATGTGGTGACCAACTGCTGAAATATATCAACCACCAGTGTTCTGCAATTCCCCAAAAAGTTACAGAAAGAAATTAAAAGTTACATCACCTTTGTAAAGAAATAATGACCCAAATATATGTTCGCAGTTTATGGCATATCAAAGATTTGGTTGTAACTTATTTTTAGTATTGGTAACACTGGCAACTCCCACCCTCACTGCTGCTTCAAACACAAAATCAAATAGAAAATATTCATCCAAAACAACTGGAAATGACAGTGGCAACTTGGGTTCTGCTGATAAAGAGAAAAATTTTCAAAAGCACCTAAGCGACTAAAGTGTGTAAGTCCCATTGAAAGTCAATGGGATTTAGGTATCTCACTCAGTTAGGCATTTTAGAAAACCGCACCCGCAAACATTGCAGAAGTCAGATCTCTCCACTACTCTCAGTAGATTCAACTGCAACAGTAAAACCAAGCTTCAGAAGTAAATTTGCATGATGCTTCTGTTCAGTGGTTACCATCAGGTTCAAACTGAAGTGTCTGCAAGTTAGATAGGACTCCATACTTCTGTTAGTGAGATTTTATACAGACAGACAGAGACAGAGAACAGTTGATTGCTGGAAAATTAAGCAATCTAGAGACTGAAAGAAGGAAGGTTCAAAGAACTAACAACTTCTGCACTTACTAAAAAAGCTTCAAGTATTTTATTAGCTAATAAACTTCTGCAGCTGTAGCCTGGAGCCTCCATTCTTTAGGCATGAACAGAATGTTTAAAGATAGTTTAATAATACATACAATTACACTTAAGTATTACTAAATGCAGACTGGGTAGTTGCAGTGTGAACTGTGCTTTTAGTTTTGTTCCCTTTAATAGCGTCCAGTCTCTCAAGGGGCAAGCCTCAAGTAACTTTTGTAGAGAGACTAAAAAGAAATAGCATAGTGAAATACAGTTTGATCAGATAACTGAGTAAGTCACACAATTAATATGTGCTGAGCCAGTTTTAAGCCCATGCAAGGTTTTGAAGACTGAACAGATACTCTGCTTGATTCTCCTTCTCTCCCCCCCGCCCCCCTATGGTTATGCTACTTCCTTCCCACTTAATGATTGTTTCTGCTCCACATGTCTCACAGGAAGTCAACAGGTCAATCAAGTACTTCCAGTCCTACTGAAATCCTTCACTGTGGCCTCTCTATGGGCCTCAGCTTCTCCCAGTTTGGTTTTCTGATGCTGGTCCCCTCTGACCTGTAGCAGGCTGGTCCTTTCCGGTTTCCTGTTTGTTGGATGAAAGCACTTTTCCACTGTAAGAGCTCAGTCTTGCAGAACAGTCAATAGTAGAGGCAGACTTTAATCTCAGTGGTTTTTTTAAGTTACATTTTACGCTTATTTAAATTCCACAGAGTTACAAAAAACCCACCTCTTTGCACAAATAGCCAATGAGGGCTGCAGTTCATAAACTGCCTTTTATACAAGCCTTCCTAAAACTAAGGTATCGCTATCCTCTTGCTACTTTCTTCCAATACTCCCTCAGTGCTAACAAGAGCCTGGCACTGGTGTAACATCATGTTTCGCGTGCAGCAGTCTGCACCAGGAAGACTGTTCCAGAGGATGATTTATACAGTTTGCACTGCTACGCACAGCTATAATGCTAAAATAGTTTGAAGTGTGCATACAATACTATCATCCCAGGAAGCTTACTCCATTGAAAGTGCACCAACGTTCCTGCAGCATGAAAGGAGTTAAAGGATGCAGCATAAGGTTAAGCACCTTAATTGATTAGTCTCGTTAGAGTTGGTATGGCAACACCCATTTTTTCATGTTCTCTGTGTATATGTATATCTTCCTACTGTATTTTCCACTGCACGCATCCGATGAAGTGGGTTTTAGCCCACGAAAGCTTATGCCCAAATAAATTTGTTAGTCTCTAAGGTGCCACAAGTACTCCTGTTCTTTTAGCATAAGATTAGCCAATTCCAGAGCTCTTCATTTCTCCTTTTTGAAATTTTCTTTTAGACTTAACAGTTGCTTACAGCCTAATTTTCAGAGGAGCTTAAGCATCTGCAGCTTCCACAGAGGTACACTGGGGTTGTGAGTGCTCAGCAGCGCTGAAAATTGCACTCCGATTACCCACCAAGGGACATTAAAGTACTTACCAAGTTCAGCAGCTTCAATAAACAGAGGGCATTTTTACATGTAGCAATGTTCAAGTTCACATAAAAATGTAATATGTACTTACAATACCAACGTTGGCTGTCACATAAAATCTAAACTAAAAATAACTTGATTTACATCATAATTACAACGTATTTTAGAATAAAATTCTCTTTAAAGTCATTTCATGAAATTGGCAACAAACTTTGAGGCTGGCAGAGATCATAAGTCAATAATTCTGACCTGAGAGTATGGTTCTCTGGGAGGAAACAATTGTGAGGAGCAAAACCAAGTTATTGTACAACTCCTGTCTACGCAAAACTGAAAGGGAAAGGGGAGGCTCCATATTTTAAGTGGAACATTAAAAAGGGGCATGACCTGGAAAGGTGGCTAATGACAACCAATTAGAAGCAATGAATAAAGAGGTGCTTTTGAAAAAGCTCCAGAAAAGAAGCCTGACAAAATGCTGGAAGAGTCTGATCTCCAAATACTAAGTTCTTTAATGGATTTTTAAAGGCAATGAAGGCTCTTGAAAAGAAAAAGAAAAAAACCTGATGCAATTCTAAAACAAAGATTTATTAGCTCCTTATTTATATTGTGAGGAAGACACAGCTACATATACTGGGGACAGCCCATCTAGTTGATTTCCTTCCTGCAAGCATTTTGTTTACACAATACAAGGGTCCATCATCAAAAAGGATGGCTAGAAAACCAGAAGAACATTTAACCAAACAAAAAGGTAACAGCACTTTCCAGTCAGTCATTGTGCTATTCCCCAATATTACTAAAGATTTGCATATTAAACAGCTTCTTGCAGCGCAGCTGCTCCTGCTCAGTTTTGAAATACTGCTATGCAAGTATCGAATGCCGTCTTGAACGTGTGCCATTTTCTCTGCTTCCATAGAAGAATATGCGATGTTCAAGTTCATTGATAATTATTTCACTGGTTGGGAAGTTCTTGCCTGCTCTTTCACAGTTTTGCTTAAACAGCTCTTTGGTAAGAATTTAGTCATCACTTTACATGTCCAAATAACTAATAGTTGACTTATCCTCAATATTCCTGTGAGACAAGGTGGCGTTTTCCCCATTTTACAGATGGGAAAGCTGAGGCAGAGATGATGTGACCTGGCAAAGGCCACACAGCAAGTTAGTGGTCAAGTACAATCACAACTCTTTCCAGTTCCTAACTGCATGTTCATTCCTCCAGAATATGAGGTACTTCTGGCAAGTACTGCAAGAAACTCTGCAGTTCTCAAGGGATTTAGATCAGCACCACACAATGAACACTAGATGGCATTTATAAAAAGAAGTCTCAACAAGTAATATGGGTATGCAGCAGCACACACTCAAGTTTAGAACTGCTGCATCCAAAAAGTACTGTGTCTTTTTGGGTGCTGTAAACATTGGCTACGTGTGCTGTTAACTCAAACTCTGCTGTGCTTAATATCATGCACAGCAATTTTAAGTAGTCAGTTGGACTACTTAATATGTTTGGACAAGTATAGAGAAGTTAGTCTAGAATTTTTTTTTAGGAATTAAGCTATGTTGCAATTTGATATTTTGACAATTTAAGAAGTCAAACATTTGAAATGGCTTTTTTTAAACCTCTAACATGCAAGTGTGTGAAATGCACTTTACAGATGCCACCAAAATGGGAGGCTATCACATAGCCCATACCCTGTCATATTTTACTGCTTATATCCCAGACATTAACAGTCAGTCAGACTCAGATAAATGGCTGCACAGAATTCCGGGAAGAATAGGAGTATGCCATCCCCTACCACTGGGTCAGCCAACAACTGTGCTCTTCTAACTGACCCTTCACACAAATGCTGAGTAGGAATGCTTAAAGAGAGCCTGAGATGACATTTATAACTCAGTGGCAGCTTCAGAGTCCTCTGCACACAGTAATCAGTTTTAAAAATAGATACAACGGAACTACTTTCAACAAAGCTTCCAGCGCAGGAAGTGAATGACATTCCATTTAACTACTACTGACTCAACAGCACAAGTCACCTCCAGAGTAATGTTGAGCCACTGATCTTTAAAATTAGAAGTACTTCCACAGGCTGCTGTATTACTAGTACTATCCACCAAGATAGACGTTTAAGGGTTTGTCTACACTGGCACTTTGTCGGCAAAACTTTTGTCATTCAGGGGTGTTAAAACACACACACCCCCCCGAAGGACAAAAGTTTTATGCCAGTGGGAACAATGCTTTGTCAGCAGAAGCACTCTCCTGCCAACAAAGCTGCTGCCGGTCGTGGGGGGTGGAAGTTCTTTATCGGCAGGAGAGCTCTCTCCTGCCGACAACAGCAGCTACCCTGCGCGCCTTTTAGCGGCGCAGGTTTAGTGGTACAGCCGTGTTGCTAAAAGCCTTGTAGTGAAGCCATAGCCTTAGAACCAGCAGATTATATGCCCATGTTATACCATTTTGAAGGAGTCAACTAACATCGCATTGATTTTGTGGATTGATTCTTTAAGGCACCAATGAGAAAAGGGGATCTGGCACGTTAATTAGATGCAATAAACCTGCTATCAAGAAAAGGTATAGCTCAAAATACTCTCTCCACTTTCTTGTAAAGTTTTCACAAAAGATACATTTAAAGTTGAATATTCATTGTTCCATTCTGTGTACAGTTATAGAAAGCAGTTAGTAACAATTTGTTCTGCATTTGTTCCTTCTGATCACATGCTCGTTTTTTGTGCCGGACAAGACTTGAAGGGGGGACATTTAACAAGCGTAACACTTTTTATTTCGATTCCCTTTTCATACAACCCCCTTTTCATTGCGGTCACCAATTTCCATAGTTGTAAGGAATCTTAGTTTAATAGCAGGTCTCTGGCTAAAAAAAGTGACTGTTTACTAGTTCAAAGCTTTGTCTTTATGCACAGCGTTCAAAACCTTAACACCTATAATGCATGTGTTTTAGTGCGGTTGGAAAAAAGCACTCAAAAATAAAAGCTACAGATAGCCCCACTGAGCGTTTAATTATAGCTTCCTAAGTTCTGTTTCAAAAGACTACAAAAATTTAGGCTAATGCCTTTAATTTTACATATGTGCAAATAAAATAAACTTTCTAGAGAAACGCATATTAAATACATTTATCCCTATACATGCATGCACCCTTTCAATTCACAGTCTCCTAAAGCAATCCAAGAAACTGTATAAACAGCAACACTGAAATGCAACTCTCTATTGGGGTACAGGGCAACAACTCCCTTAACATATTACACAAAATACCGTGAAACGATGGAGGTGAGAAAATTTTGGCTCACACGTTATGTTTATGCATAAGGACATGAGGTATCTGGAGCCTACACAGGACATCAGCTTCTAATGACTCCTGAACAACCCAGTATTCTAACCATAACATTGGATTGGCTTTGCCTGGAAGAACAAGCTCAGCTCCTGACCTTCTAATCCGGATGTTTAGATCACTTTGAACAGGCCACTTTGTGCTTTCTATGGTGAAGAGAAAAAAAACGTATCACCAGTTCATTTCTGCTGGATTTGGATATTTAAAATGCTTAATTATACAAGTGCTGAAGAGTCAGTGTTTAAAAAGACTAAATCAGAGACTAGACTAGGGAGTTCAACACTTCCTCAGAGGATTTGCAAGGATAAAGGACAATAGCATATCTAGTTAACAAATGTATTCCTTTATGGTGATCTCTGAATTATAATAGCAAGACTTGACCTCTGACGCTTGTATTATCAACACTCCTCAATATACCTATCTTCGGCCACTTACCCTCTGAATTACAGTTGGAACTATACCACAATGGAGTCTTGGTGACTATGGCCTGGTCCACACTAACCCCCCACTTCGGACTAAGGTACGCAAATTCAGCTACGTTAATAACGTGGCTGAATTCGAAGTACCTTAGTCCGAACTTAACGTGGGTCCAGACACGGCAGGCAGGCTCCCCCGTCGATGCCGCGTACTCCTCTCGCTGAGCTGGAGTACCGGCGTCAACGGCAAGCACTTCCAGGATCGATCCGGGATCGATTTATCGCGTCTAGACAAGACGCGATAAATCGATCCCAGAAGATCGATTGCTTACATCCGGACCAGGAAGTAAGTATAGACGTACCCTATGTGTTACAATGCAATAAGTCATTATAGCTAAAATCAATTCTGGATCATCTTCTCCCTCCCCACCCAAACCCCTCCACTTTCAATTCAAATAGGGTTCTCCTATTCCTGCCCAAAGCTTCTCCAGATTCTCAATCTTTTCTGCCCTCCCTTGAACTTGGGGATGGGTAGAATCTCCTTGTTCTTGCACGATACCATTAACAGAGTGCCTGAGGGAGGCAAGCGTCATGCTTTCATTGAAAAGTTTCTTTGTCCAACTCCACTCTTAAAACCTCCAAACAACTGAAGACAAAACATTTTGCTACAAGGATAAAAATTCCCAAAGACTTTAAATCTACTTTAGGTCTTTGAATGCAAAGGCCTTGGCTACACTGGTGCTGTACAGCGCTGCAACTTGCTGCGCTCAGGGGTGTGAAAACGCCCCACCCCGAGCGCAGCGAGTACGGCGCTGTAAAGCACCAGTGTAATCAGAGCCTGCAGCGCTGCACGCTCGCTCACAGCGCTGCAAGCTATTCCCCTCGGAGAGGTGGAGTACATACAGCGCTGCGAGAGCTCTCTCACAGCGCGACTACACTTGCGCTTCACAGCGCTGCAGCGCTGTGAAGTCCCGAGTGTAGCCAAGGCCAAAGAATCAAGATGGCACAGAAACCTAGCGCCTGTGTCGGCCTACAGTCCTCCCCCTGCACTAGGTTTGGAATCAACAATCCATTTTTCTTCATCATACTTTTCAAAAAACACACAACTCTGCCACCACCATCACTATACTTCTAGCCACGCTTTTTAGAGACAACCAGTGGTCAATGAATCACACAGCCAAATCAGTGGTACGCTAACTGAAAATGCAACCTTATCGCCATTTCATGAAGAAAGCAAAATGTCTGCAGGCTCATGAATTTGTTCGATAGCTCACAAGGTAGTGTTTCAAAATGTTAGAAAGGAGCCGTTCTGGTTGAGCGTACCACCTTTCCGGAAGCTCAGCCAATTCTTCAGCAGCATCCTATCAGGCTGAAGTAAACTTCACCTAGCAAAGGCACAATCTGTTGTCAAACTGAGACGTACCTTGCAGCACAGTCCAAAACATGATACAATGCCCCACAAAAGTAGTTAAGATGTACAAAATACAGATGTTAGACAGCTAACTGCACAGGTTCAAACCCCAAGAAATTGATCAACATTTTAACCAATGTTTGTGATAAACTGGATGATTGCTTCTGCAGTGGCAGCCATAAAACTAGAGTCCATGAGGTAAACTAATTTCCTAGAAAACTTAGTTTAGACTCAGATACACAGAAGAAACACATCCAGAGAGATCAAAATCCCATCTATTTATTACTGTGTTATAGTCCAAAAGCTCAATTTCACTTATAACATTGCATCTGCATGAAAATATTATTTATAATGGGAGGAAAGTGAAAATAATGAAAGTTTATGCTATTCCATTGGCACGAGCTGTAATTGGTTACAGTTTTGAATATGAAATTCAACACCTAATCTCTCTATTAAAGCCCAAATGTAAGGAACAGATTAATATTTCCCCCAGAAATGTAAATGGTAATGGTTTCTCCTTGCAAGCAGGCAATTAGGGCTTATATGCTGCAGCTTGGCAAGGAAGCCTTTCTTGTGGACGGCCTTTGAGTCTGCTCTTGTCTTTAAGATGTTCTCATTTAAATGCAGATGTAGGCTCCACAAGTATTGTAGTGTTATGGGTTTTCTTTTTTTCTTTTTCCTTTTTCTTTCTTTTTGAAGTGTTAGCTGCATCAGAAGGAAGTGACAGAAGGAGGGCTCTTTCGCACCTCATTCATTAGCTGTGTCCCCCCCTCAGCATTCTTTCCCATTCCCCATGAGTGTTAGGAGACAAGTCCATTGGTCCAGTCAGAAGTTTTCTTGTTGGACTTTTTGTGGGTCAGAATCTAAGAATCAATGGTTTAAAGCAAACAAACTAAGCTTTTTTATATCTTTCTGTGGGGTCTGTTTCCTTCCCCTTTTAGACACATGTAAGTACTCTCCTTTACAAAAGACAGTAAATATCTACAGCTTTCTTCCTGCATGGATTAGTAATTCTATACCCTGGAGCAAGCGTAGAGTATGAAATCCTACTGAGGCAGCATCACCTAAGTCTTGCTGTCAGACGGCATGACAATTAAACATGTTCCAACTTCTCAAGTCAGCAACGTGATGTTAAATTCAGAGAATTTTAGCATCATCAGCACATGATCTATCAATATATATTTTTACACAGAAGAGCAGGGGGTTTTTTTAGTTAACGTACCTTAACCATATAGCCTACCTATGCAAATAGCAAAAAGAAAGCAAATAATATTTAAGTTATTTAACACTTCATCTACAGTCGCCTTCTCAACTTCTAATGCTTCCTTTCCACCGCAGAGTCTATATATATCTCCATCCTCAGCCACGGAGAGACTATGGTCTGGTCCACATCTAAAGTTTAGGTCAACCCCTGAGAGATTTCAGAGTAGCAGCCGTGTTAGTCTGTATGTTCCATTCTATATGCATCCGAAGAAGTGGGCTGTAGTCCACGACAGCTTATGCTCTAATAAATTTGTTAGTCTCTAAGGTGCCACAAGTACCCCTGAGAGATGATGTTAAACTGACTTAATCCCTGGTGCAGGCACTGCTAGGTCAGAGGAAGATTTTTTTGTCAATCTAGCTATCGCCTCTTTACTACAGTGACGGAAAACCCCCTTTTGTCTACACTACAGTGTGTCACTTGTATTAGACATGGTTTGAAGGCTGAATTTTGTTTAAAAAGATAAAATGGAAATTATATCTGCAGTAGACTGTCCTATCAACTGATTCAGAGGATAGAAGCAGCCCATTTCCACCACTTAGAGAAGATATTAATACCCAGCAAATTGAGACACTTCATATCTATATTTATGGACGAGTAAATTATTTGCCTTTCCTATATTCTCAACCAAGCAAGATATTAGATAACTGCAAAAAGATAGTTCATTAATGGACATTTCTAGTTTACACAGCAAGGGGAGTTTATGAATAGCAACTCTTGTGTAAACTATAGCTTTCATTTCTACAACAGGTAGCTGTAACTTTCTGTGATAAAAATAAAAGCATTCCAACATGAACTGCAGTTAACGTGAGTTAAAACTATACCATGAACAGTTAAGCAAGTTCAGCATTGCCATGAAGAGGTACTATTGTATTAGATTAACTGGAACCACTAAACCTTGCATTGCTGCAGGAAATGCACTTTGTTTTGTTACCACCTTCCAAATAAAAGGAACATGAATGTTTTGGTGTGCGCTTCCATGCTTGTCTAGCCCCCAGAGAAGCAGTACATTTGCTATTGTGTATACAAATTAGGCATTCAGGGTTAAAGCTGTTAATAACACAAATGTACGATACCCCAGCTTTCTTTACTCTCCTGGGTCCCATATGTCCAGATATATAACTTGCAGCCCACTAGGTGTTCATTACACAATTCAGTCTATTTCAAACACAGTCACTTCAAGAGGATTCCACACACACACACACACACAAAAGAAGGGAGACATATGGGAACACACACTGCAGGATGGTACAACTGATATGCCCTTTTTCCTTCTATCACTACAAGTAAAATTCTCATTCTTCCACCTTGACTACTATAAACTTCTGTTTTGGCCTCCTTGTCACTCCTAATTGACCCCCTCCAGTCCCCACAAAATACAATTTCTAAAATTATCTTCCTTGCTTGATTCTGATCTACACTCCACTCTCTAAATCTCAATACTGGCTTCTTACCCTCTACCATGATAAGTTTAAGACCTGCCCCATTCCTACTTATCTATAGATAGCTCTCTTCACATTGCCCTTATCTGTTCTGCTCCAATTATACCAACCTTGATACCTCATTGAGTTGCTTCTCCTACAAGCATCTGAGTTTTCTTCCACATCCCCTCTATGCATGGAACAACCGTTCTGAACTCAGCCACAAAGCCTGTTGCACTCATATCCCTTATGGAGACCCACTTCTACTGTGAAATATGAGACTAAGATTGTGGGGTACCTAGGACAGGCTACATTTTTAGAAATGTATTAAAATGTGGCCAGTCACCTGGTGAACACTTTACTAGTACGATACACTCCACCCACTACTCTATTTCCAATTTTTAGATTAAGCTCCGTCTTTTTGTTTGTGAGTGCTACTGAAAACAAATATAATCAGAAAAGTATGCCATTCTGCTAAACAATGCACTATAAACTGAAATGCCCTCCCCCCAGCCCACCATCTATGGCCCCACAAGACTCCAACTTCCCCCATCTATGACCAGGAGATATTGTATATTCAGACAGAATAGGAACTGACTTTTTTCTAAAAAATGATCAACTCCCATCCCGGGGAACTTTTTGTTGGTCAGAACACAAAGAACAAATATTAACCACAAAAATCTAGCAATCCACCCTTATTTTCCCATGGGTTTAATATGACCAAAAAATCCAGAATAAGTAAACCTTCAAAAACTACTGGTTTCCAAAATCAGGGGCCAGCAGATACTGCAAGCGTGTTTTACTGAACTCCCAAATACATAATCTGAATTTAGAAACCTGGTTCCTGACTAGCAAGTACAAACTTAACCCACATAGGCCGCACTTCCCACAACTTATTGACTATGTGCATGAGAGATGCAACATCCCCATAAGATTAAAAGTATACTTAGGGATTTCTCATTTCTAAATTGAAGCACAAACTATTGTTCATTGCTTCCATGATCAGTGCCAATTCAAAAATATTCATGGCTTTGTATCAACCACAGTTAAGTAGTGCTTGCATAGTTTAAAAAGCAGCCATGATTTTGCTGTAATCTTTAAACAGACATGTAAATTGAAGCAGAATTTAGACGACATCTTTAAAGATGTCAGCATGAAATAGCTGAGTTAAAAAAACGACACCAAATATATTAATACTGTACAACAGTTTATGGAAGCCCCAACAGCAATTTCCACTGAAGCACTTTATACCAAACCACATTGCTGCAAGCTACAAAACAGCCGTTGTAGTCCTAAGAAAAGAAAGTGCTATGAACACTGAGCATTGGAAGTCAGCTAAACCTCACCTTGGTTTTAGCCACCATAGGAGGATACGTTCTGCATAACAATTGTTAGTATACAGTGTAGAAAGGTTAAATTCCATTTGATTGATTTTCTGATCACATCTAATGGAGCCCAGACATTCAGCCACCATCCCTAAACAGAGTGTTTCTACAAGTCTATTATGATTTCCTGAACACAACAGAGGAACAGGTGCATCAAAGAAAAAGGTTAGATATAATAAATACATCAAGGGTTCATGCTCTGATCTTTGAAACTTAATTTTCTAAACCCTTAAGATGTACATTTAACCTCACTTCCTGCTACTACATTTTAAACTGAGCCAAGTTTTCATTTTACAGTAAACACTTAACAATTGGCAGCCATATTCTGCTTCTTCACAACTCTGTTGTAAGCATCATATATTGTACAGTGTACCATGAAATACAAAGTGACTCCGCACTAGATGACACATAATGAAGCTGCTCTGTAGAGTGTCAGCAAAAGACCTAAGAAACGAAAGGGAAAATGCCCATCTGGCCAAGAAAGCCAAGCATTACACTCCACAATGTGCATAAAGTCATAATGCAGCACACATCTGCAGCCACTGTAACTATTGAATGGCACATGACCAGACAGGCTCTCTTCATTTCTGCCTCAGTCCAGCTCTTGGAAGAATGCATTGGGGATCATTTTAAGTTGCTTGGGGGGGGAACCCTGTTCCTTGGTTTGGAGATCAAAAATAGTTTGAATTCAGAAAGATTAAAAAAAAAAAAAAAACTAGTTCTCTTATCATAAAGAGTGACTTATTTTGTCATTTGCCACTTAGTGTTGAATTTATTGGTAAGGGACATCTGCACAGTTTGCACACTAGTTATGCAAATGTCCAAATAATTCATTTGTTCTAAACCATGAGAAATTTTGGGGAAAGAAACAAAGTGATTGCTAAATTCAGAAGATGGGAAGGAAGATAAATGTTTAAATTGAGGACTACAGGAAACATGCAAACCAGGGTAAAGGAGAATATGGAAAGCAATAACATTTAATAGGAAAAAACAGAATGTTTTCAAACACATTATAACTGGCCAGGGCAAACAAACAAAGAAAGAACAAAATAAGAAACATCTTTCCTTGCCAAGAGGATGTATATAATGCTACCGCGTATCAAGAAGTACGAACAAGAATGCCAGACTCTTATTCAGGGTTCTTGGCTTGTTCTAAAACAGCTGATGACAAACTTCTAGAACAATTTGGGGAGCTCAGCTTATTTTTAAAGCACAATCAGTTTACCTTAAATCTCCTACGATTTTGTGGTTGATTTCCAAAATTTACAGTAATCAGTTCCTAAATGACACCTGACAGCAAGCTAGAACGCAATAATAGGCCTGATTGGAGCACACTGCTGAAAACGGAAGGTTCAACAAGCACATCTGAAAGCGTTCCCATCTGAACCAGAGAATCCATATTCTGTACACATGTGATATCTTGAGTTAGTGCCTGAATCATTCATATGTTCTAGACTATTCTAACCGACCATGCCTTTTTACCCATTGAAGAAATATGGGAAGAGTGAGAGAGCTACCATGCTCATGACTGCCCACTGGCCAAAGCAGGGGTAAGCAAGCTCACTTGCCGCAGGTGATTTTCAGTGGCACTCGCACTGTGTGGGCCCTGGCCACCGGTCCGGGGGGCTCCGCTGCTGGCCTGGGGTACCGGCGCCCTGCCAGCCGAGGTTCCGTCTGCCGGCCCCGGCCACCAGTCCAGGGGGCTCTGCCGCCGGCCCGGGGCTCTGCAGCTGGCCCCAACCTGGGGCAGTGAAAGGTACAGACAGGGGCAAGAGGGGGCGCAGCTCAGCACCCCCACCTTAAAAATTGTTGCAGCGCCACTGTGCTGGGATATTTTTAAGTCCTGATTTGCTGCTTACATCGCTATCACACCACGTGGAACAGCGCACTGCGTTTGACGTTGAGATTAGAATGTACGTGCAAGAACTGGAATCATAATTTTCTGACAGATTTCAAGATTTCCACCTATTTGGCCCAATGCTTTCTTTTCTAATTAAACCTGGTTCAAAAAAAGTGACTTGGATTGGTCTGTATTTCAGTGGATAGGTGTTGAAGATTTCAAAATGCAGCTCATTCAGTTAAAAAATTCAGAATTGTGGGCATCAAAATTTGGAGATCTGCAGAGGGCACTTGAACCTACCGAGAGAGATCATGGGGCCTCTATTCTGACCTGCTGGACGTCCCTGCCAGTGAAATTTAACTGTTTGAAGAAAATTATGTTTGCAATGCTTTCAGCATTTGGATCCACATACCTGTGTGAACAGGTATTTTCACACATGAAATGTCCTCTGTCCCTCTTGGAGCCAGTTAACAACTGATCACTCAGAAGCCTGTGTGCAGCTTAAAGTATCCAAATAGGTGCCAGACATGGGAAAACTCAGCAAGGAAAAGCAAGGGCAAGGATCACACTAAACTGATAAGATCTGCATTTTAATTGAATTTTAAATGAAGCTTCTTAAACATTTTTAAAACCTTATTTACTTTACATACAACAATAGTTTAGTTATATATTATAGACTTCTAGAAAGAGACCTTCCAAAAACGTTAGAATGTGTGACTGGCACGCAAAACCTTAAATTAGAGTGAATAAATGAAGACGCGGCACACCACTTCTGAAAGAAGAACAGGAGTACTTGTGGCACCTTAGAGACTAATAAATTTGTTAGTCTCTAAGGTGCCACAAGTACTCCTGTTCTTCTTTTTGCGGATACAGACTAACACGGCTGCTACTCTGAAACCTGTCACTTCTGAAAGGTTGCCAGCCCCTGGGCTAAAGCATACCTAAAGTGTAGTCCGAGGAAAACTGCTTAATCCACACAACAGTAACTACTTTTTTCTGGGTTGAGAAATGGATGGAGAGTAAGGAAGGAGAAGGTGAAAGAAGCAGGGCTGTGATTTAATTATACCAGCATGCTTACCAATTCTGACAGGCCAAAAATTTTCACTTCTGCAGATGTAGGGTCTGATTGTCAATCCATCAGAAACACGACTCTAGAGAGGGACTGCTAGTCGGATCCCATCTGGCAGACAGTAAAATTGCCTGTAAAAGCACTCGTTTTGCAGCTCATACGTACCAATTTGGAATACCCCTCTTGTCAATTAACATGCTTTGAATATTAGCTCAAATATGCCTTTTTGTTTTAAATCTATACAGTTATTTTTTTTCTTCTTTGCTTCTCTCATGTCAGTGCTATGGAACTACCTGGGGAACAGAAGTCAGAAGATCAATTCTTGTGGCTAAAATTTTGGACTTAAACAATTGATGTTGCCTGTCAGTTGGCATCTGCTCAGATGATGGATCAGAGTATTGAAACAATCAACAGGTTAGTGTACTCTAGTGTATGTTCAGTACTGTACCACTTCTGAGCCTAGTACTAGAGGTGGATTGATCTGGACAAGGTCATTTGTGATGGCACGGGAGCCCAAAGCAAGCTAGTTTCCAATCAAAAAGCTCTTAACAAAAGGTTTAAAATTAACCTTACACTGAAGTGTTTGTGCAGTTCACTACACAGCAGAGCAGTTTTCAGTCTCACCTTGGGTTCCCAGGTTGCCAGTGTCCCAAAAGGTTTTCCAGCAAGATAGAAAACTCCAGCAAAAGACCCAAAGGCCAGTTTTAATTAAAATACAGTTTACACAGTTAATCCATGGTGACAAATGCTTCTTGCATCATGCACGTTTTGATTTGAGCTAAGCCGAAATGACTGCAGGTTTCCATTGAACACTCTCACGCCCATAATATGTCAAGCTAAAAGTGAGTTATCCCCTAGGCATGCGTGCTCAAGCCCCCTCCCCATTACATCCACTTTTTTTTTTTTTTTAAACTTTTCATACATATTCAAGTGTTTCCAGTTGAGAAGTCTTCCCTGCCCTACCCCTCGTTTCAATTCTGATATCTATGAAGAGTCAATCAGAGTCTATAGAAGCAGCAATTTTCCCTTAAGGGACAATCCAGTAGTTTAATTTGGCTTCACTCATTATACTGGCCCCAAACCTTGAAATGCTTCTACAGAAAATTGGAATTAAATTTTAAAGGCAGATAGCTTTACAGCTTTGAAGCAAACTCTGAAGTGTAGCATAATCCTTGCTAATCAAAATCACAAAATTGTCAAAAAGCAACGCTAAACAGCAGCTTTTAGTTCCATTTTCCCCTCCCACATTCAAGAAATTACCGGAAAACTTCAAATCGCTATGAGGAGATTTTTAGTGAGGCACCATCTAAAAGTAAAATAACTTAACAGAATACTACTTAAACCCCTGAGTGGTCATGGAAAGGGGGAAATCAAAACAGTAATAATGAAGCCATATTACATGAATACATTAAAATAAAAAATCATCAAGAAACATTTATGCAAAGTGGCTCCATCACTTCCCATTTTGGTTTCAAAAATATTAGAAGCAAATAGCTGCAAAGGCTTCAGCCACTTAAGTCATTCAGTTGCAACTAAAGTCAACTGATCCAGCTAGTTCCACATTTTTCTATTTACTTCACTTTGTACATAAAGAATAAACTGCACCTATTCATTGCCCTAGGCGCCCTTTGAAAGTAGTTCAATACAAATATACCCTTTCTACGACTCCCTCCATTATCTTGTACCACCAGTGGCTAAATAAATATAAATTAGCATTAACCCTTCCCCCTCCCTCCCTCCATCAACCTCTTGCCACTTAAAGTGACCATACCTCTCCTCCCTCCCTAAAAGCCAATGAACAGATAACCTCCTGAGCATGCTGCAATGCCCTTCACATTCAGGCTATTTTGGTCCAAGTGGGGAGCAAGTTCCAATGCCAAAGTGCCCACAAAGAGGACCTCCTGCTGGTAACCTTTCCACCCCCATCCCCGGCTCCCATTTCTTATACTTCGGGGACCCCAGCTCAAGTGTCTGCTGATCTCAGCTGTGACAGCTGGGCACAAGGAGGGAGGAGGTACCTCACACGTAGGCAGGCCTCAGTCCATTTAGAGTTTATAATTCAAAACCAACCACATAAAATCCACCCAGAAACCAACAGGCAGCCAATGCAGATCACAGAGCACTGGTGTAACGTGCTTACGGTGAGATACCTCACTTAATTAGTGGTCTGCCAAATTCTGCACCAGCTTCAGTAATGAAGTAGTTTAAATTGAGGTAATAAAGGCATGAATGACAAGTGTAACATTTGAATCCAAAACAGTCAAACTCATGGTCATCTGTAGATGAAAAAAAGTCACTGTCGCTGTTACCAACACTTGACCATGTAAAAGCAGCTAGAAGTCTAACCAGCCACCTAGACTGCAAACAGACGTATCCTCACTGACAAAGGAGCAAATATTCTCATCACATTTTCTGGTTGTTTTCCAAACCACCCAGCCACCGCCATGTTTTATCAGACAGAGTCTGGCCCTCCATCTTTTTCTCCAATCTCAAGAAGTCACTAGTAGGTAAGGCAGCTAACTGAACTACTATAGCTGGGTCAGATGAGATGTAAAGTATCAGCATGCCAAAAACACCATGTTTCCCCAATAAACATTGCAACACCCCAGTATGCAGATTAAATGAGAACGTTGACCAGATGGAAACCTATAGAACCCCACTCTCGGAGAAGAGAAAAATTCCCTTTGAGAATCTTCAACGAAAAACAAATGGAGGCACCCAAGAGCAGTCCTGTCTATCTCTACTTTGTTGATGTTAGTCAACAAAACCTTGCTCTCAGTTGTATCAAACAGCTGAAGTAGCGGCCATATATGCATACTACTTTTAGTAATAGGACATTACTAATAAAGTGACTTGCCAAAAGAACACGCCTCTCCCTCGGAGACCTCTGAATATGCTCAGGTTCCTTTAATTTCAAAATAGATCAATTATGTGCAAATCAGAGCTTCACCCTAACTTCAAATTCTAGTATGGTATGAAAGAGGGGAGAGAACTGTAGGACAATCTCTTGATTTCCTTCCCTTTGCCTCCTACACTTCAGGGTGGTTTTTTTCCCTTCATCAAACCTCCAGAACTACAATCAAATTAACAGAGAGAGGTCACAACTCCAACAATTAAAGTTTGTAAAATTAAGTCTTTCAATATTAAGTACTTTGTTTTAAACCACAGAACAAGCTATTCTGAAGTCTTTACAGATTTACATACAAAAGAACCTTATTGGTGCTCTTTACTTTGGCATGGAGCTGTACTCAGGTACATCTCAGACATAAATTTGAAAACCGATTCAGAACATAAATCTTATTCTTTATACCAGCGTGACTCAAATGAAAGCTAAGTCACAGGCAGGAATGGTCAGATCTGGAATATGAATCTCTCTTCATATTCATGTCCTCTCCTTGCCTTCATTCCAGCACAGAATAATATTTTACTTCAAACGTTACCCTCTCCAGCTAACCTTAAATCTCTTCACCACTGATTTCTTCCTTCCCACATACCAACTATCAAGCTGTTCAATTCAAGATCTCACCCACTCAGCTAGACTTGTGCTGCAAGTATTTGTAGTAACTTCTCCCCATTACCTAGGCTGAGAGTTCTCCTCATACATCCTCTCCTTCCCTTCCTTAAAGAGGCTGATGGTCTGTTTGGTCTTCTTCATCAGGTTCTCCATGAAGACCCTGAAGTACTCATTTTCTCCTAGGGTCTCCATCTTCCCCTCATAGCGTGACAGGATGGTTCGTAGATGCTGATACGTATCAGGTAGCAGATCTAGAATATAGGGTGGGCTGTTCTTCAGTGCCAGTTTTGGGTTCTGACATAAACGCACCACCTGCAATAAATGAATAATGGGAAAAGTCACCATTTTGAGATTTTAAGACTATTTAAAAATTACAAGTAAATATTGTTTAAATAGATGATCAGTGACATGGCTTGAAATGCAAAAGAAGATACGCTGAAATATAAATAATTTCACATTATACTGCATCTGCCCAAACGCACTAGTCCCTGAACAGATTTCCACCCATTATAAAAATCGCAATCTTCAGACTAACATGTTTTCATGAGCACTGACGTCTAGGTTCCAGAAGGTTACATCTCTCACAAAATTAATCTTAAAATATTTGATGCAATAATATTTCATTAGATCATTTAGGTCAGGGGTTCTCAAACTGGGGGTCGGGACCCCTCAGGGGGTCACGAGGTTATTACATGGGGGTCACGAGCTGTCAGCCTCCACCCCAAACCCTGCTTTGCCTCCAGCATTTATAATGGTGTTAAATATATAAATAAGTGTTTTTAATTTATAAGGGGGGGTCGCACTCAGAGACTTGCTGTGTGAAAGGGGTCACCAGTGCAAACATTTGAGAGCCACTGATTTAGGTAGTCTTTGGTAATGAAGCTGCGGTCTTGCCAGATACTTCTGCCAAAAAGATATGATCCAGACTTGGGGCTTGTCTACATGGGGAAATGTACTGGTATAATGATACAGCTGCAACTCCCCACATGGGCACTCTTGCTCCAGAATAACAGTGTCTTTTTCCAGTTTAGTTTATATGTGACAAACGTAATCATTCCAGTAAATTTCCCTGTGTACACAAGCCCTATAATGGAGAATACATTACTACTGGGGTCCACTTGAATGAAAAACTTGACCCTGAATGTATACATTTACAATGAATGACAAGCATAAAAGCAACTATACAGCTATCAACAGTGAACACAAAAAAAGGTTTTCTATACAGAAAGCAGAGACCCCCAAATCTCATTTGAAATACTCTATTAACTTTAGCGGTAAACAGCTTACTGACAGGAATATAGTTCTGGGTCCCCAGATATGCATCTCCATTGACTTCATAAGTTGCATGCAAACGTGAGAGCAGAATTTGACCCTCTGCAGTTATTTCTCTCCCTTGTGTGAATTTGTTCACAAAAGCACTTGCTGCTCTAGTTTTACGTGTCAGTGATGAAATGAAAGTTAATTAGACGATGGTAACCTACTTTCTAGCAAATTACCCTGCATGTCTTGGAGATTAATTTTTTCTTACTACCTTAATACCTACTCTTTCTAATGGAAAGGTTTTCTAATTTGTATTACAGCAGTAAGATTATCTACACATTCCTAGCTAGTAAGAATTTGAGTCAATTATTCCAAAAGTACACTGTGCAAAACAAATTAATAGGCTTATCAGTAAGGAAACTTTTTGCCATTTTATATGCATCTATTTTTGCTTCTACTTAACAGGTTAGGCACCATAACTGAATAGAAAAATTTCATTCAACCTGCAAAGAGAATGCTGATGCTGTAACCGTATATGACCAGACAGCTCTCTGAACGTTAGTGCTCTACAACAGAGCGACTACATGACAAAGCTCATGAAAACAAGTTTAATCAATAGGAAACACAGTATTAAAAAAGGATCATCATACACCTCACAGAGAAAGGCCTTGTCTGTATCCATCACAGCCAAGAGTCTCTATTACCCAGTCAAGGGAGAGAGAAAGCTAGCTACAGAAGACATAATGCAACTTTCTAAGTTATTAGGGCTCTCTGAGCTCCAACAAAGTGCTGAAATACTGGCTTAGCATGACAAAGCAATATTCAATGCTTTTGTTCTAAAGCCATCTTTTCGAAAAGACAAAAACAAGCAATTGGGAATAAGACTCAACTAACAGCTCTAGTCTTTGGAGCGTTTACCTCAAACGTAAAATAAGGCTGGTGCAATAATTTCCTAAAGCTTTCTACTGAAGTGTAAAAACACTGTTTTGACTTCCTAATCTCAAAAGGCATGACTGAGGTCTAAATTGACACCAGTGATGTGCAAAAGGATATTACAAAGCAGATCTCATCACAATGCTGCAGAAGATCACTTTCTTCAGAAGGCTTTAGGAAGGTAGATAAGAAAGCCCCAAGAACAACCCGGTGCCACTATGCAGAACATCACCTTCACAAAACCTGGTAAAAAACTACTAGATGCTATCAGGTAACATTCTGAAAAAGTTAACTGGATCTCTATATTATTACACACTTGAACACTTATTCCATTACTTCTGCCTCACAAGCTGTGACTGAAAAGTAAATATTTAAACCAAATAACTAATTTAGTCTGAAATGGGGCTCTAGCATTTCACTCAGCCTTCTAGGATACGTGCAAGAAACACAGTGTGGAGAAGTTACACGTCTTTCAATAATGCATGGCTCCACTGAGAGGCTTCCATTTCCATCAAAGGAATGACTGACTGACTGCATCAAGTCTCAGACAGGTGAATATGATTTTCATAATGAGAAGCAATTATACTCTGGAGGAGCACCAAACGTACAGGTGGGAAATAATCTAGCCAAACAAACTTCCCCTCCATTCTGAACTGACAAATACTAGGAGATCTAAACAAAGAGGAGTTATCACAAGACTGCTGCTGCAATTGATGCTTCTTTAGGGTGCTTCTTTCATACACTGTAAAATGAACCTTATCAGGGAACGACACAATTGTCTTCTGAGACCATAGTTTCACTTGGCAGCATGGAAGGATCCTAAACATATCCCCAAAGCAAGCTACAGATAGCACCATTATTGCTCCTATAGGTCTAGTTTGTTATTTAAACAATTGGGTTTAAAACCTATTCTTGGTGTGTTGTAGGGAAACCACATGAAGGAAGCAGACAAGTCAAAAACACAGAACAGTCATTTCTCTGGGTCAGCTATAATAGGAAATGGCACAGGCTGTTATCTCTTGAAACTATCCAGCTATGTAGGAAGCAGACCTACTGCACGTCAGTAACTATACAGACTTATTTGATATTGATATTAATATCCAACATGTTTTCTCAGAAAAGCAAAAAATTCTGCAGACAGGTCATATTCTCCAACCTCTATAAAACTTTTTCATTAAAATACCCCGTATGAATATCCAAAGTAAATGGTTTACAGACAAGAAAAGCTTGGTTTTATTACCTGATGAATTTTAAATAAGTTTAATTATTCACCAGACGGACACCTATTTCAAGAGCTGAAGTTCACAACTCCCCATACGTGGTTTTAAAAGCAACCAATATCAGCACTCAAATAATAAAGTTACTTGCCTACAAGCTGTCATTTAGCAAACTGACTTTTCTTAATACATCAGGAAAAAAAAAGTTGCACTTTGTTTACTTCTCTACCCGTGCACTTGCAGCATCATGATAACGTTAAAAGGAATGTTCACAGCTCTGGGAAACCAGCAGAGTATTAGCAAGTTACCATGCACTCCATTCATTCTCTCCCCATGATTGGCAGCTACCACAGTGAATCCAGAAAGACAACAAATACCTTACATTAGGTGTGCTCAGAGTAAAGAGAAGTCATTTCTGTTTTTTTAAGTGCCTTGCATAATGACAGGTTTCAGAGTAGCAGCCGTGTTAGTCTGTATCCGCAAAAAGTAGAACAGGAGTACTTGTGGCACCTTAGAGACTAACAAATTTATTAGAGCATAAGCTTTCGTGGACTACAGCCCACTTCTTCGGATTCTATATGCATCCGAATAAGTGGGCTGTAGTCCACGAAAGCTTATGCTCTAATAAATTTGTTAGTCTCTAAGGTGCCACAAGTACTCCTGTTCTTCTGTTTTTTTAAGTGACTTAAAAATAGCTGTGGTCTTAAATGGACACTGTCAACTGAAATTTGGTCTCACTGTAAAACTATTTTAAAACTAAAGCTTTTACCAACAGAAATGTTTCTATATTTTTAATCATTTAAATTAAAACAGTTGTTTGTGAACAAACATTCCCTTCCAATGTTTTCAACTCTCAGCAAGGAGCACCTGAAAATTAAACTGACTACAAACAGTACTGAAATTGATTTTCCGTTTCCAAGCTGAAAGAAATGAAAAACATTAACAACTAACATAAATTACTATAAGTATACTGGATTTTTAAATTTTCTTCTAGCCTTGTAAAAGGGACACTGTAGTTTTACCATCACATTTCCTATTTTTTAAATGTTTTTCTCTTCCTTGCTGCTATGTTAAAGACTTACAAAAATAGGGGAACTATGACTAGAATGAGGAAACAGTGAAACCGACTTCACAAAGTGCTGTCAAAAGCACTAAGTAAAAAAAAAAAAAAAACTAAAAAATAATTTCTTCTCTATTCTTTAGAACTTGTAACAAGGGTAAGTAAAAAGAGTTCAGGAGGTTAACAACATAGGTGCAAAAATTTGTTTGCAAGTTATGATTTGACAGTAACCTTGAAACAAAAACAAAAAAAACCAAACAACCTAGGAGTGATAGATCTCTCTCTATTGACTTCCCAACTCCTATTTCCCTTCCCACACTGTTTTCCTAAACAGACCTAGGAGGAGTTTGAAGTTTTCTTCCTTTCCCCCAAAGTCAAGCATCTACTTTTTCCTTGAAACATCAGCAACTCAGTACCTATCAACTTCTCAGCCTCCGCCAAAGCCACACCTGACCACATCACTATTATTAGGGGTGACTTGCAACAAAATTTCCAGATGTTAATTATAAAAATGTGCTGAATTACATCCATATTTAGGTTAGAGAGGTGTTTGCCATTTTAGCTCAGCCGCCACCAGTTTCTTCTCCATCCTGTAATGTGAAATCTACTATTCTTCCGTCCCATCCAGTTTCAAAACCCCTCTAAGTATTTTAGAATTTCCACAACCAGTTCCTCAAATGCCCAAGAACAGTGTTAGGTAATGTCTTCATTGCAGCAGGGAGCAAGCCTCCCAGCTTGGGTAGAAAGACTTGCGATAGCACACTAAAAATAGCTGTGTGGACATCATGGTATCGGCAGCGTCTTGGATTAGCCACCTTAGCTCAAGCCAGCCCTAGCCCAATCCTCTGCCAATGCTGCAACCTCCACACAGCTATTTTAAGTGTGCCGGCATGAGCCCTGCTAGCACAAGTCTGTCTGCCTGGGGTGGGAGGCTCACTCCGAGCTACGCTGTGTGGACATACCCTGGGTGTTATTTGTATTATTCTGCTGCCTAGATTAGGTTCTGAAGATAAATTATCAATTGCATTATCGACAAAAATATATAAAGCAACTCCCTCCTGCCAAGACGCAGCACTAACAAGTTACTTTACTACATTAATAAATTTTCTGATCTTAAGCCCTGCTTTAATGGCTTAACAGAGTGAAAAGATGAGGAAATAGGATAAATGAGACTGAAATCAGTTCCTCCCACTTTAGCCTAGTGAAAATGTATAGGATGGCTACAGCCAGTGCAAAGAAGTGACTGAGATGCTTAGTGTGCTATTTGTCGCTGCACTTTGAAGGTTCATAACAGCAGAGCCTCAAAGGCATGATTCAACCTCTAGATAAGAAAGCAAACTGCTGGATTTAGATGAAGTTCATAAGTTGCCATCAAACATCTAGAATACACAAAGGAGTGAAATTTCAAGGTGGCCGGTAATATACATATGTGCAATATAACAGATGCTATATGCCAGAACTGCATATAATATAGCAGCATGTGTCATCTTGCATACTTGAATAGGCAAACTGTGTTTATAACCATGTTAATCAATCATACGCTAGTTCTTGTCTTACAGAACAAAGACAAAATACTTGCCTACAGAACTTAAAAGGTTTCCTGTCCTACTTTAGCAAAGTTTCAAAAACTGTACTACAACCTCATATTCCAGGATCCTATTTAATCACATCAAAAGGCACTGAAACATATTAAAGGTACAAGGTTTTGTTATTTTAATGTTTACCAGAGTGGGGCAGATACTCTAACAAAACTGTAGGTGGTGTGGCCCTAAAGAGTCTGACCTACATACTGTAAACTCTCTGGGACATGGACTTTACCTACTTCTGTATCTGTACAGCACCTAGCATGACAGGGGCCTGATCAGGGACTCCAGCTGCAATTAATATATAAATATTTATCTACAAGTGGCCAAATATTTGAAGATACATCAGCTTTCGAAAGGACTGTTTTATCCTCATGAAATAGAACAGAAGTGGCCTTCAATGGGGAACAAAACTGTTCCAATCAGTGATACTCTATGTCAGGACAAAGTCATTTTTGGTTTGTTTTTTTGGCCTAGCACAGCCCAAATATTATTTTAGCTCCTAAACAAGGTGCACCAGGCCACACAACTCAGACAAGCCACAGCTTGCACTCAAGTGTCAAAAGGACCTGCCAACAGCTGAAAAGGAATGTATGAGTATACTTTCCCCGAAAGTGTGAACTAAACTTTGAACACCACACCCAAACCAACCATTTATCTGGCTAGTGATTTTACTTGTTATTTAAATGGCTGCTTTCACATAAGGCAGTGGGCCGCAGAAGTGAAGTCCAAACAAGCTATGAGGGTGCAGATGGCAAACCAACATAAGATTTCACTGACAACTAAGGGTATGTCTTCACTAACAACATTAAAGCGCTGCCGCAGCTGTAAAAAAAACCCACCCCCATGAGGGGAGTAACTCCCAGTGCTGGGAGCGCGGCAATGTCTACACTGGCACTTCACAGCGCTGAAACTTGCATTGCTCAGGGGGGTGTTTTTTGACATCCCCTGAGCATGAAAGTTTCAGTGTTGTAAAGTGCCAGTGTAGACAAGGCCTAACATTGACATACTAGATGCACTCAGAATACTATGAATGAGATCCATCTCAACAACTGGAAAGAGATTATCCAGTGTCCAATTTTTGTTTAAAGTGACATGCTTATTTATTCTTGAAACGGTCAAATTTTGAGATTTACTGAAAACAGAACTTTCTAAATACTTGGATTATATGCTGGTGCCTGTGCAGTAACCAGTCAAATAATTAGCTCAACTACAGTATTTATTTCAAATTCGAACAGATAAGAATGCTATTCGTTAAAATTTGAGGATCATAGTTGATGAAGCCCTTGTCACAAGTCAAGAAACCCAACGCAAGCCTCACTACGGAACCCCACATCAACAGCCAAGGCATAAATAATGAGTAAAAAGAGGTAACTGAAGATGACCATCCCACTGGATATACGAAGGAGCGCTGCCCAACACTGGAGCTTTGGCCTCATTATGTATCACCGAAGGCAACTGTGGGAAGAACATGGGACAAAATTAATATGAAACAAAAATAAAACTTCTTCAGATGGAAGTTGGGCACATGTCAAAATGTGCAGAGAGAATGGAATACAGCTCTTGGACAACTGTTCGCTTGTGTAGGAAATTCATAAGCCACACCTGAAGAACAGCAATGCCTGAATGCTTTTGCAGGATACCAACTAATTTTATGGGTTAATGAATTTAGGTCACTGTACAGATACAAATATAGCATATCTGTCAGATCTGTAAAATCCCGTATCATATGTGCACCCATCAACTATTTTCTTATACGCCTATTTGAGTTTGTGCGTATTTGAAATGGCCAGATAATTGACAACAGAAAAGTTTCACAAAATTTTTCACGAGTTCTCCCCACCTCCTCGCACTTTCCCCAACCAATTCCTAGTTAACGGTTGGCAATTTGTTGTGTTAAGAAGTAGATATTCTATTTCAGGCCCAATCCTGTAACAGAATGTGTGTAAACAGACTGTTAGGTCTATACAGAACTGCTGAAGTTAATGGGCATGTAGATCAGTCTGCAAGATCAGGGTCTTAGTCTGATTTTAATATTTTAACTATTATTAAGCACCTAACTAGAGCTTTCAGACACTATTTACTAACAAAGGCATTTCAAAATGAGGTTGTAGAATTGGTAGCCAACATAAGTTCAGGCAAAATAAATAAATGCTGTCTGTTAAAAGAGGAAGAAAGATGAAATGCATGGGTCGGCAGGGTTGCCCATCAGCCCTACCCATCCAGTCCCGGAGGGGAAGGTAGATTGTGTAGCACTCCCCAAAGTACTGCCACCTGCTTTCTAACTGCATTCATTGTGCACTAATCTATTCTTTCAACTGAACCTAGCATTATGAAGTATGTCACTCATTTTAGACACGAATATATCTCAATCCTATACAAATTTAGGCTCATCACTGATCCATGGAAATTAACAACAGAAAAGTAAAATGTCACAACTAAGGTTACAGAAAAATATAATAAAGAAAATATATTCCCATTAAGCCTACCTCCTGGATTACTGTGCCCATTTGTGGCATGAAGAATAGTGCCAGTATCACTCATCTAGGGATAAACTAGGATAGCACATTTCTCTAGAATTAAAATTAAGCACTGACTAGGGATATTTAGAGCAGTGGCTCCTCTACTAATATACCCATCAGTACTAGGACATAATTTACCACATTCTGTCAGACCATCAAGCCAACTAGTCCAGCATGCCACCTCCCTGATGCTTGGGGGCAAAAGAAATTAATGAACTTGGATATGTAGTGCTGGAAGTTGTGGGAGTGATTCCTTTGATTCCTGCAGCAATCATTTTATGCCATGAAGCATGAGATTTCATTTCCCTTATTTTAGCATAACTCCGCATGTTTATTACAGAGGGAATTATACAGGGGGTCATGACTAGTACTCGAAACTCACTGTTTTAATAAAAAGCCTCTATGCTGAGTCCTAGTGCATTGTCACTACTCATTCAATAGAGCTCTCCAAACTGCCAAGGTATCCCAGACCTCTGTCTTGCCATCAAGAGAGCAGATCATGCTCAACAGTGGGCTGGAACTCACAAGCAAGTGGGCCAACCTCAGCAAAATCCTTCCTCTAGTTACATGGGTACTGTTTACCACAAATAGGTCAGAAGCAAGAATATGTCTGCAATATATGTTTGCCATGGTGCTGACCACCACTCCAGCCCCCCCACCACTCAACAAGCTCTCCATCTTCCCCAGCGCCCTAACCACCACCCCCTTGAAGTCCAGCCTTCCCTCTGACATATTGCTCCTCTCCTGAACACCACTACCATCTGCCCCAGCCTCTCCCAACAGCACATACCTCTCCAAAATCTAAATTCCTCTCCCCCATCTCTAGCCCCCTCTCCCTAGCCCAATCCTGTCCCCCATCTCTAGCGCCATCCGCCACCCAATCCTGTCCCCCATCTCCAGCCCCATCCCCCATCTCCAGCCCAATCCTGCCCCATCTCTAGCCCCTATCCGCACCCCACACCCAATCCTGTCCCCAATCTCTCACCCCCTCCCCTGCCCATTCCTGTCCTCATCTCTCATCCCCTCCCTCATCTCCAGCCCAATCAACCCTCCTACTTCCTCTCCAGCCCCATCCTGCCCCTCCCCATGTTGAGCCCCCTCCCCCATCTCCAGCCCAATCCTGCCCCCATCCCTAGCCCCCTCCCCCATCTCCAGCCCAATCCTGCCCCCATCCCTAGCCCCCTCCCCCATCTCCAGCCCAATCCTGCCCCCATCGCTAGCCCCCTCCCCCATCTCCAGCCCAATCCTGCCCCCATCGCTAGCCCCCTCCCCCATCTCCAGCCCAATCCTGCCCCCATCCCTAGCCCCCTCCCCCATCTCCAGCCCAATCCTGCCCCCATCCCTAGCCCCCTCCCCCATCTCCAGCCCAATCCTGCCCCCACCCCGTTCCTACTTCCTCCCCGACCCGCTCCTGCCCCTCCCCTACCTCTAGCCCCTCCCCCCCAGCCCAAATCCTGCCCCCCTCCCCTCCAGCCCAAATCCTGCCCTCCCTTCCCCCAACCTTGTCCATGAGTTTCCAGCACTTCTCCACCATCTTCTTGTCCACGGCGCCGGGCTGGTGCGGGCCCAGGTGGTGGTGATGCGGCTGGAACGCGTCCTTCATCAGCCCGATCAGCCCGCCCGGGCCCTTCTTCAGAGGGGCCGCCATGGGTGGGGGGCTGCGGGGAGCGGCGGGGGTCAGGGTGCCCCCCCGCCCGCTGGCTCCGAGGGCGCCTGGCTGAGCCCCCCGGGCCGCTCCCTCCCCGGCCGGGCGGAGAGAACGGGACTGAGGAGGCGGTAGCTCCGGAGCAGGAGCTGGGGCTACAGCGGGGACGCGCCTCGGTGCGGGGAGGCGGGGGGGGGCGGAAGGAGGACGCGCGCGACCTGGCCCCAAGAGGTTCGCAGTGCCGCGTGCTGATTGGCTGCCGCGGGAGGGGGCCCGACTCGCGCCCCCGTGAAGCAAGCACGCGCGCCAATTGGAGGCTGGGACACAGCCCCGGCGCGCGCCCTCGCTAAGGAGGCACCCGCGCTGATTGGTTGCCCCCGGCCTGCCCAGCGCGCATTGAGGGAAGGGCTCACTCCGCTACCGCCCGCGGGGGGAGGGAACATCCGTCTTGCGAGCCGCCCAGCCGGCAGCTCATTAGCCCTGACTCCGCCCCCATGTCCCGGTTCTTTGTATTGCGCGTGCTCCCACCCGGGTAGCATGCGCACTGGGGTGACAGAGGCAAAAAGGAAGCCATGATTAGTGTGGGCAAGAGCCCGGAGTGGGGGGAGGGGAAAGAAGGAAATAAGAAATTAATGGAGATATCCCATCTCCTAGAACTGGAAGGGACCTTGAAAGGTCATCGAGTCCAGCCCCCTGCCTTCACTAGCAGGACCAAGTACTGATTTTGTCCCAGATCCCCAAGTGGCCCCCTCAAGGATTGAACTTACAACCCTGGGTTTAGCAGGCCAGTGCTCGAGGCTGGAGCTGGGGAGCTAGGTAGGGCAGCCTGGCGTGGGGAGCAGGGACAGACCCCCCCCATGGTGGAGCAGTTTAGAACAGGGGTGATTTAAATAATGCTGTAGTGGTGCCCGCAGCAGCTCAGGAGTCGGTACCGGCTCAGGGCACAAACCCCAAAGCGGTGGCGAGCGAGCTTCCACCGACCAGTCATGGCGTGTAACCTCCTTAGGCCCTATGACAGCCCAGAGAGTGCCCCGCGTACTCTCTTACCCGCCAGGCTGAGCCTGAGATGGTCCCTCACACCGAGACCCACAGCCATGCTCAGATTACAGCCAGTCACTTACCCCCGGTCAATTGCACTTTAGCTCTCACACCCAAGACAATGCGCGTAGAGGCCGGCGTGCGGAAAGCCATTGACCGGAACTGTAAACCCTGTCTGTAATGGAAACCACCTCAAGCCAGGAGATGCAGCAGCACCCCTAATTCCAGCACCTATGCCTGTAGCCAGTCCCATCATAAAGATTTATGAAGTAGGAAAAAGAAAACGAGAGGTATTTACAAGGTTGAAGCAGATTAAACATACACACACAAATGAGTTACAATGTTAAGTTTCAAAAAGTAATAGAAGCTTCTATAATAAGCAAGCTCTACATTAGGGCTAACCCAGCCTAAGCACCAGGAGTCTCTTGCTGATGGCTAAGCCCTATTTAAGTACACAAGAAATGTATTTTCAAGAGTGCTTGAGTGACTTGGGAGCACAAGCCCTGTTAATTTTAAACTACAAACCCTGATGAAGGAGCATAACCTGCTCAATGCAGTTCAGCTTAGTTTTTCTGGGTAAATTTAATACATTAGAAGGTGATGTTGGTTGCAAATATAGCCTAGGCTATTTGCTTATGTGGGAGTCTCACAGATGTTAGAGGGCCCAGACTTGTCTTTTTCAGCACTGATGAGTATTTTAACTGTGAAACTTCTTAGTAGGAAAATAAATAAAATAAAATAAATTTATGTAAAACCTGAATTTGTATTAACAATTAGAAAAATGAAAGGAACAAGTATAAGACATCCATGTTAACAATTTGACTACAAAGTGAGTGGAAAGTAGAGAACTAGCAACATGTAAATAAAAACACTGATTTACATTGGAAAATAATAATCCTGATTTTTATACACCCAGCTAGGGTGACCAGACAGCAAATGTGAAAAATCGGGACGGGGGTGGGGGGTAATAGGAGCCTATATAAGAAAATGACCCAAAAATCGGGACTGTCCCTATAAAATCAGGACATCTGGTCACCCTACACCCAGCCCAGCCTGTGTGTGGGACACACCCCGTACCCTGGCAAGGGACAAATGGCTGAACCCCCACCATGTAATGCACCTTTCACTCCATCACAGCATCTCATGAGCCCCATATAACCAGCACCACTGCAATGCAGTAACCTCAGGGTGGAGGGCAGCAGTCAGCACATAGAACCCTAGAGGCCAGGAGGAGGAGGAGGAGAAATGTTGGCCAAGAACTCCACTGCAAATGCCCATCCTACCAAAAAGTGCTGCATGGAATCATTAATATCCATGCAGAGCAGACAGGAGGCTTGCACTATTACCACCTGGTTCCCAATGCATCCGCTTCCGAAGTGGCTCCAACATCTGAACCTGCACATTCCAGGGACTCAGGGTTTAAACCCTGATGCTTATGGCTCCAAGATATCCCCTCCCACTTATACTTGTGTTATGAAGGCAACAACCCAGAAAGGATTTGCTTGTTTTATTGTTGACCCCACCGCTCCTCCCCAATTAGCAACCTATCCCCATCTTCCTTTGCAGCGAGCAGAATTATTGTACAGCCATTGCACGAGAGCAGCATTTCCCTTTTTCAAAAAGCCAGGTTCCCTTTTCTTCAAATCGAAAATTTTCAGCGTAAATACATAAAGAAAAGTCAGGAAATGGGGCAAGCAGATTGCAGTCTCTCACTGGGTGTGGGAAATGCAAGGCTTGCAGGTTCACTTTGCCTTGGGAAACTGTTGACTAGATAAACACACCAGCAACGCCTGGGGGCCTCAAGGTGCGGGTTCAATTTAAGAGGAGGTAGTTTATCTCTGTCCATTCCTCTGTAAAGAATAAAGATCACGGTACGAGCATACTCAGACATTCTTGTCAAAGTCATACACTTCCCTGTTCTCATGAGGTTTCTCTCGCGCCCCTCCCACACATTGTATAAAAATAGAAACTGGCCTTCAGTGTGTTGACACCACTGACCCTGCATCTTCTGCAAATAGAAGCCTTCAGGACCACGCTTGGGTTTACCTTGTGACAAGCTGTAAAACACACATGTCCCAAGAGACCATGGCTCCTCTCCTGACACGTGCTGAACTTTGCTCCCAAGAAGAGTTCCCATTAGTGTGAGTGGGACAGCTCATGCTAGCAAAGTTAGGTAGGTTTGCAGGATGGGGATTGTCATGCGTAATCAGTAGTCTGATGCAGTCAAACAGCTTTGGATCAGGCCCCTCTAGATTCACCCATCTTTGTGTAAATGGGTGAAGTCTGTCCTACTCCAGGTCAAGCTGTGACTACTTTAGTCCTATGTGTGAGCCTTTATTAGGACAAGTGGTCCCAATGAAGCTAATGAGATCACTCTTGTCACCAGGGGTTGGAGGATTCACACTATGGTCCTCACAGCTATCACAAAATGTGTATCTTTACACTTAAACAGTCAGTGTAAAATTTTAAACAAGACATAAATAAATCCTGTGCTGGGTGCATGACTGAATTCCACAGAGAACAGACTCGGTGATTGCCTCTGCCCCCCATCCCATCAGGTATATCTGGGAAACAGCACACAGGCCCAAGTCTCATTTTACAGCAGTTTTCTACCAGAAGGGGGGGAAAAAAAACACACATGGAGTTTACTTCCATAGGGTTACCACTCCTGATTTGCAGCAGCATCACTGAGAATGAGAATTAAGATAATTGCTTCCTAAACCTATGTCCAAAGAATAAAGCCTCCTGCAGCAAAAAAAAAGCCAGCCATGGAGACGTGAAACTGATGGCTCCTGAGTGATGCCAGCTGTAGGAAACATGGCCAGTTAATAAAGTGTTCTAAAACCAACATACTGGAGTCTGTTACTGGTTTCTTTTAGGATGCTCCATTTTGCAATGGCACCAAAAGCAAAACCTCCTCTGGAATTAATACAACTTCTTTCTTCATTCCCCCACCCCCTTCTGCAATGGGTCAGAGCAGGTTTGAATATGTGCAAAACAGAATTGAAAACACTCAAGGGAGATTACAGAGGGAGTTAGGAGGGGAGAAGAACAAAGCTGGTAGAATTGTGACTTTTTGGCAGTATTGCAACAATCAAAAATCATGAAATTGGCTAAAAAAAAAAATCATGTGTTTGTTTTAAAAGTTGGGTTCTTTGCTTTAAACATTAAAGGAACATTAGGAAGTTTTTCTCCACAGCCATGAGGGCTAAAAGTTTAGTTTTTACTTTTAAATAACAACTGAGATTCTCAGAAAATAACATGACTCCAGGAGCTGAGGGTTTAAGGGGGAAAGCCCACCAAATACTGCAAACTGGGCAATGCAGTTTTTGCAACTTAGTTTGAATAAATAATTTATTTACATCCTAGTGCTTGCTTACATTAAATTGTGTCCTTTCTGGGGATGTGGATCTCTTCTGTCTTTGTAAAGTCCACTTTTGGAGAGTTCTGGAAAAATGACTCAGAGCAGCACCTTCCTTTCTCCTGCCTCTGCTTGGAAATTCAACTATTCCATGGCAACGGTGGAAATTGCTTGCAAGTTAGCAGTGGCGGCAACTTTCCTGCAGGATAGAAAGGACATGTACTGCAGCATAGTTTGTACAAGGGACAAGTTCAAGACACACCATCTCAGAGCACCCCTTCATGCCATAGTGTGAAATTGGAGCTACTGTACCCTAGCTTCCCCACCACACTCTTCAACCTACTCCAACTGTAGATATCTTGGCTCCAGAAGGGCCCCTCTAGAGAGATCAACCCCTTCCAGGGTAACAGAGTCTTTAGGCAAAAGACAACAGAAAGCACAAAACAAAGGACTCTTCAGCCCAGCCCTTGCCCTCTTCCCTACCAGCAGGGCTCAGCTGCAAGAGCCTCTCTTAAGGGTACATGGGCTCTGGAGCTAGTCTACCCCCACCCCTCCTACAAAGCGTTGTGGCAGGCTACAGTCCAAAGACAGCTCCTAGAGGCTTTCTAATCCCACAGGCATAGTCCATCTACTCTCCTCCCCAGTCAGCCTTAGCTGCCAGGCAAACTCTCCCCCCTCAGACCAACACCCCACACACATATATCAGGACAGTGCTACCTGAACAGGGTTGAGTGGCTGCAGCCCTCCTGGCCCTTAAAGGGGCAGGCCACCCCATTACAGGACAGGTTACAACTTCCCTGCCGTTTGGTTATACCACAACACTGTGTTGTGTGCCCACATTGTGTCGCCATTGTCTTATGCCACAGTAACGTTTCACAGGCATGATCTACATTGTGGTGCAGTGCCTTATATCGCCACAGGTGTTGCATACACATTGCATGATGGTGCACTGCTTATCTAACAGCAATGTATTGTGCAATTCCTTCCACCAAACCTGGAGCTACAACGGTTTCATTGCGGTAAGTGAAATTCCCCCTGCCCAGAAGATCAGCTCACGATCTAAGCACCACTTCATTCTCACTAACCTCACATTGACCTTCTGCTCTGGGGATGTTCATTCCTTGTAAAGATTCCATTTCATTCCCTGATCCGATGCATTGTACCAACAGGACAATGGACTGCTTTCAAACATTTCAGTTGTGGGGGGGATATGCCAGCTAATCTCCTATAAATCAATGCACATTAACATGAAACTCACAAACTTTATTCCATTGCCCTTCGGGGGCTGATAAATATTTCTGTAACAGGCAACTCCCTGCCTGGCTTTAATTACCTGGGAGAGTTTTCCTAAGGATTCTACTGACCTCAGATATTTCCACATCAATTGAGTGCCATGTTCTTGAGTCTTTTCCCCATAGATACTAATGCATTCTGGCTAATATTCAAACCCATGTGACCACCACAGGGTGTCACGGGCAACCCAATGATGCCACCACTCCCCAGGGACAGAACTTGTGGGGATTAGGCTCTCTTTGTTGGGCAAAACATAACAACCACTATGGACCTGATCCAAACCCCATTCAGATCCATGGAAAGACTCCTGTGGACTGGAATGGGTTTTAGATCTAAACCAAAGAGGCCAAACCCTGCAGACATTGAGTGATTGTGTTACTGGCACATCTGCCTCCGGCATCATTCAGATCTCCAATAAGGGTCTTATCATTTAACCAGAATTAAAGTGAGGGTAGAGCTTTGTCACTGACCTACTTTGTTAGCTTGGTCACTTCACTTATCTGTGCCTCAGTTTCCCCGTTTGTAAAATAGGGGTAATGATGCTTGTAAAGTGCTGGAGATCTACATCTGAAAAGGACTACGCAAGCACAATTATTAATCTGCTGCAGTACTTTACAATAGCATTCAATACACTGTCAATAGATGTATTCATCCACTGTAAGTATTATTAACGATTGATATAGTGCCATGGATTTATATGGTGCTTTGGAGACATGGACTAATACATGTTCCTTGCCCCAGAAAGCTTATGACAAAAGCTAAACAACCCAAGACTCAAGGTAACAGTCCAGGAACGGGAGGGTGAGAAGAGGATATTGGTGACAAGGAGGAAAAGTCAAGGGAAGGAGTATGTTTTAATGAGAATAGGGTTTGGCTGGAGAGAAGGGTGGAGCCTGTTTGAAGGAGCACTCCAGAAGGACAGAGGAGTGGTGGACAGATTTAGATACAATAGTTGGATTACATTCAATAGTTAGGGTCTAGTTCCTTTCTCAGTTAGACCGCTGTAAATCAGGCATCACTTCACTGACGTGAATAGAGTCACACTGATACAAAATCAGTGTGAGATCGGAATATATTGGGCCAAATCCTCAACAAGGGAAAAATCATCAGCGCAGCTGGGCCATTCTACAGGAGCTGGGGATCTGGCCCATTGGTTAGACAGAGCCAAGGCCTGGATTCTGATCTCACCCTTTACCCTGCTGTAACTCCATTCACATCCATGGAGTTACTCTGCTTAACACCGCTGTACGAGAGAGGAGAGCTAAGCCTTTAATGTGTAAAACCAAGACAAGCAGATTGGAGGAAATGAGCTGAGAGCTGGAGTGTTCCTGCATTCTCTGGGGCAGTGACGACGCTGCGGCTCAAGGGGCACTACCAAAAGTAATACATCCAGAGTTAACAAATGTGAGGCTCAGTCCTGAAGCCCCTACTCAGGCAAAACTCCTGTGATTTCGGACCAGAGTAAAGGCTTGGGATTTGACCTACTGAGGGTAATACACTTAGAGCTAGCGCCTCAGGCAGTATCAGTACGCCTAGCTCTTACTCCAGCCCAAGAACTGGCTGAGATTGCATCGAACTTTGTATCTTCTAAGTGCGCCATGGACATGAACACTTCCCCTGGGTGGTGAATGACTTTGATCCTCATTTGACACATGGAGAAACTGTAGAGGGGGAAGTGATCTGACCAAGGTAGAGAGGGGAAGTGACCTGACCAAGGCCATATTGTACGGAAAGCAAAGCACGTTCACCCCTCGTGGAACCACACTCCTGGGTGCAATGCTGTGTTTACGTGCAAGACCTAAAGCAAGTGCCACCACTTTTAGCACAAGAACAATCAATTTGAAAAACAAAAAAGTCCCTCTAGACTTTGATATTAGGGCCATTCCTCTTTGTGGCTTTCAAGGTCTGTTACCTTTCTGGTCTAGAGGATTCGGCTGTATCCCATTAATGCTGCTGCACAATATTGGTCTGAGATTTCTGCAGTGACAAAAGGCCCCAAGAACCGTTGGCTTTTTCCCCGGCCAATGCTGGATGTTGAACTGTAGAAAGTGTGTGTGTGAGCGAGACTGAGCGTGACTCTGTGCATTCGTGTGACGGTGCATGTCACGGTATGCCATTGTTGGACTGTTTGTACGTGTATGTGTGTGCGAGACACAGAGCGACACTGTGTCTTCTCCCATTTCACCGCCTTAGCTGTAAAGGACACATTTTCTCTGACTGCTCACAGGCAGCCTGGCTGCAAATCGGCCAGTTCCTGATTGTGCTTTAACCCTCCTCCTGGAGCTCATCTCTGCCAAGCTTCCCTTAGTCACCATAGCAGCAAATGGGCCTGCTGCCTAGCAAAGCTCCTCTCGTGCACTACCAGGATAGGCTCCCAGCCACCAAGCCACTGGTTTTCCTCACCACTGATTGGCTTGCCCAGGGCTACTCACACAGAGTCGGTTACATTTCCTGTTGGATAACTGCGGCATATCAAGAAATAATAAGCTCTTCACTTCCAGGTATTCAGGGGGAGTTAATTGTATCTTGAGCGGAAATTACTGTTTAAAAGCCTTTTTCCCTTTGGAGCTCCGCTGAGATCCACGTAAGCAAAAATAGAAGCAAAATACTGATGCTTTTAATGCAGCAAATGGAAAACGTGGTTGCATGTGACGAGCAGAAGGAGTGGATCCTAACGGTCAGAGCCAGGGTCTGGGAGTCTGGACTCTAACTTTAGTCCAGACTGATTTCCTTTGTGGCCCAACGTGAGTCACTTCCTTTGTCTGTGTCTGCGTTGGCCCCAGCTGATAGCAAGTGGTTTGAGATCCGGGGCTCAAGGGTGCTTCCACATTGCAGAGAGACCACTGTGAAGGCTGCAAGGCGCTGTGGAGGCCACACTTGTGGAAGCTGCACAATTCTAAAGTCTTAAGCTGAATTTGTGTAACAGAGCTTGGGCTGAGCCCTGAGGGCTGGATTCCGAGCTGTGTTACAGCAGTGTAGATCTGGACTATATCCATTGACTTCAGTGGAGTTATTTCCGTTTACACAAGAGAGATCAGAATCAGAGCCTAAAAGTGGGACGGAGGAGAACTGAACTGCCTTGGAGCTGGTGCACTGGGGCTGAGATAATTACACTGATACAATGAGCTGGGGAAGCTGAATGCAGAGACAATTGCTCTGGAGCAAATGCCCGAGGCTAGCGGTAGGACCGTTGTACTGGTTCACTATCCTCGCTCCGAGTGCTAGATCAGTTGCACTGCAGAAGGAACATTAGCTACCTGCTCTGTAATTGCCTCTTTTAACCAGTGCAGAAAGGTCAATGGACAGTCACTTTTCCTTTATTTTAGGTAGCCCTTTAGCTGTTCCTAGACCCCCATTCCCACTCCCTGAAGGTGCAGCCCAAGATCAGGGTGCATGCTGTGGTCCCGCCACGCCTGGATCCCAGGCACAATGTACATTTAAGTTTGCTATATGTCTTAGGAGCACAGGACTTGCCAGATTGGATCGCTTCTCTAGTCCACTACCTCATCTCCCATAGGGGCCAGCACAGACAATTCTGCACTCAGCTGCCCTTGGGGAAGACCACGAAGCACAGACGTCACTGCGTCTTGTCAATTTCTATTTGCAGAAAAAACGCAAACAATGGCCCCCAGGAACAGAGGGAAAGGAAAGAAAGGAGGGAAACAGAAGAAAAAGAAGAATGTGGCAGGTGAGTGTGGAGGAGATTCCCCCATCCCTGTTTCTGTACCCCGGTGTCCCACTCCAGGGCTGGCATTGTTGCAGGCTCCAGGAAGCCCAAGCTGGGAACGCTGTTGATGGAATGTGTCAGTCCCCAGGGGGACAACAGCTCTAGTGCTGTCTCATCCTCACTCCCCCTGCGCCCTCGCTGTTGGAGCCGCTCCTACATTCTGATGAGAAACAGAAGGCAGCAGCATCTGAGGGCCTTTCCTAAGTGGTTTAATAACCTCCCAAGCCAGGCAGAAGCTAGGAATCAAAGAGAGTGGCCCTCCCAGGCCCCTACTTCTCCCGCTGGGCCTTTAAAATGGAACCACATGGCATTGTGCGGTAGGGACAGGATGCTGGAAGACTGCTAGGCACATGTTTTTGGAGGGAGCTCCTCAGCACTTACACGTCCAGGAGACCCTGCTTTAGCCAATGTCCGTGAAATATAACCGCCCGATTCCAAGGGAAACGTTCTGGGTAGTCCCAGGCATGCATTCCCTATGGCTGCGACAAGTATCGCAGACAGATTCCTATCCCACAGTGACACAGGAACGGTTAGAGCATTGCCCTGGCTTATTTCCAATTGATGACCCAGGGGATAGTTCACAGGCCCTGGTTCCTACTCTGAGGCAAGTCTGATTCAAATGCAAAACTGTTCCTAGCTTTCACGTGGCAGGAGGGTAGGCGAGTGCTATGGGCCAGATTGTCCAAAGAGCACCCTACCCTGCCTGGTGCGAGTCAGGCCCTCGCCGTTTTGAAAATCTGGCTCTTATTTAGATGCCTAAATGGGAGTGGAGATCTTTGGAAAATCTGGCCCTGTTTGTTGTTCCTGAGCCCTTGAAAATCCAGCTGCAGGGTGGGTGAGGAGCCAGGATTCCAGTCCCGTGCATGGCCATGCTTACCCTGGAGCTTGTCTCATCCTCTGCGTCAGATCGGCAAGAACATTCTCTCTTTTGCTCGCTTGCTGCAGAAAATGAAGTGGAGGAGAAATACAGGAAAGCAGCCCTGGAGGTGGACATCCTGAAAGAGCACCTGGGTAAAAGCCTCATCTCTTTCCTTGGGATGTGTCCTGCCACAGCGGGGACTGGTAACAGGTGGAGGACCAGACTGAGGGGAGTTTTCTCCCTTCAGAGGGGAGACAACTGCTGGGAGCCACCGAGTTTCCCATATGGGATCAATCACTATCCCTCTGCGGAAGCTTTCATGGTAACGAGCCCAGTGCTGCTTTCAGTTACACCAATGTAAATCAGCAGTAACTCCAGCGAGGTCAGTGAGTTTCTGCCACTGTACATGAGACCAGTCAGGCCCATTGATTTATATCTCTCCAGCCCCTTTCAACTTGAAGGCCCTCTCCCACCCCTGGAATGCAGCCACCCCTGGGGTGGAACCCAGCCTCTGTTTCACGAGGTGCAGGGATGTTGTGCAACAGCTTAGGACAGGAAGTGAAGAAAAATTTCCCATTGCTATTGAAACTGCAAGGGAGAACTTTAGGGAAGCAGGATGTACTTGGCCAAGGGTAATTAACCATGGGAACAACTTACCAAGGGTTCTGGTGGCTGCTTTTCCATCACCAGAAGTTTAGAAAAACACCCAGTCTTGATGTACAAACAGTGTGCTCTAATTCAAAACAGGAATTAATTCGGGGAAGTCGTATGGCCCGTCTAGCCAGGAGCTCAGATGTAGTGATCACAGTGGGCCCTGCTGGTCTTAGAATCTATGAATGAATCTGTGAATTTGGCCAAGCAATCAGGGTTAGTAACCTGGGCCCAGATCCTCAGAGGTATTTACGTGCCTAACTCCCATTGAAATCGGTGGACGTCTGGTGCTTCAATTCCTTGGAGTATCTGAGCCCTAGTGCTTGGGAAAAGTGCAAGGGCCCGTTGATGACCACAGGCGGTCAGGACCTTGGTTCTCCATCAGTGCTGGAATATTGCACGGCCAGCAGTACAGCGCCCTCCCGTGATGTTGTGATCACAACTGGTACCTTGCACTGAATCACCACCATCCCGGGCAGCTCCAGAGGGCTCCAATGCAAGTGCTGTAAAGCTCAGCTCATAACCGTTAGCAGCAGCTCTCTGAGCACGAGGCATGGAAGATGGTAGAGAAGTGCCAGGTACTGTATTGTGGCCCTTCGCACTCCCTCTGGATCCAGTCCTGCTCTCATGGAAGTGTGTAGGGGTGTCCCTTCCCCAAATTCACAGACTCCAGGGGCAACATTGCCGGGTATCCGCCTGCGGGGCAGCATGTCAGGGGAGGGGAGGAGGTTCCATCCTTTCTGTTGAGCTGTGCATCTCCGCGGCCGGCAGCCCTCCGGAGGGACGTGGCCAGGCAGGCGAAGGCTGACAGCGAAGGACTCAAGCAGAGGCTGCTGGAGCTGGAGCGGGAGCTGGAGATGTCGCGGGAGGACAAGAAAGACATTTACGAAGGTGAGGGGGTGGGGCGCTGTTGCCTAATGCTTGTGGGGTGTGGCATCCTGCTGCTTTAAGAGGGAACCATGCTTCTTCAGCACTGCCTGGGGGGGAAGTGGCTGGGAGACGATAGCAGGCGGCTGCAGCTGGCTGCTGGCCAAAGCTTGCGGGCTACCTGAACCCCCAAAATTCTTCCTAGGCAGAGGCAGCTGCAGCCAAAGGCCATGTGCTCCATTCCCTCCAGACCCGTGGATGCCCCTCAATTGTCCCAAAGGAATGGAACACAGCTGGGCTTGTGGACAAACTCCCATTGCTCCCCCACAGCCATCCCTACATGGGGCTGCATTGTCCCTTGGAGGCTCCTCACATCCCATGCCACCCATCCCTGCAGAGCAGCGCCCCCCTGGTTCTATTGGCCATACGCACCCTGCGAGTCGGGGGCCGATGCACCCCCAGCTGTGGACTCAAGAGCCTTAACCTTTGTCCCCAGGTCTGGAATCTGGGCTCCCCTCCTGTGGAGGGCCTCCACTGGTCTTTTCCATTAGCAAATGTTTCCCTCTTCAATAGCTCTAACCCCCGCCAGGGCCTTTGCTTGAAGGTAAAGCTCAACCAGTGGTGTGGGATCTGAGCAGTACCTAAACCCTACGCTGCTTTGGCTCCCTGCAGCTGGGCTTATGGGCAAAATTCCCCGCGGGGGCTCTCTTCTGCACATACAGCCCCCTGCCCTTTAGTGCTGGTGGGAGGAGTTGATGTCCCCCACAAGGAGGCCCTCTGCAGGGCCAAGAGGGACAGATGGTTCAGTGGTTAACCTGAGTGCTGGTTTCAATCCCCTGCTTTGCCACAGCCTCCCTGTGCGACCATGGGCCTGTCCCTTAAGCTCTCTGTCCCTTGATTCCCCACCCCCAAAATGGGGTAATAGCCCTGCCCTGCCTCCCAGGGTGAGGATCGAAACATTACAGAAGGGGGCAGTGATGGGCCCCGAGAAGAGCCTGTAACAGACAGGAGGGGAGTGTGCCTGCTGGGTTGCATTTTTGTCCCTCTTGAAGAGTTACCATATTTGGCACCTTCCTCTCCCCACCCTTGTGCCCTGGGACGCTCAGAGATGATCCGACAGTACCAGGAGCTCCAGCGGCAGACAGAGACCCGCATACAGCAACTGGAGACCGAGACAAAGCAGCTCCAGGAGCAGCTCGGTAGGGCAGCCTGACACTCTGGGATGGAGGGAGGTGACCCAGGCCAGTGGGGACGTGCGTGCTGGCCAGCAGGGAATTTGAGACACGCTGTCACCTGCTGAATGGCAATTCTGGGAATGTGCTTCTCTCTGGGGGCGGCAGCATTTCCCTGGCAGGCTTAGTGGGGCCCTTGGAATCCAGGCTGGGACCTCTTCTGTCCAAAAGGAACACTAAACAGTGAGATCCCATCTTTGATCTCATAGCCTGGACGCTTCTCAACCCTGCACTCTCCGCCGACACCACTGTGACGAGATCTCTTCCCCCCTCCCCAACCCCTCATAGCCCCTGCAGTGCTAGGAGAGCGAGCTGATTCTGCTCTGCCTCATGCATCAGCTGTAGGGAAATCCCACATGCAGAACCCACCTTCCCAGCTGGGTGACAAACCACCTCTGCCCAGGGCTCTCTGCCCAGGCACCCCCTGCTGCAGTCAGATCACAATGGAGCCTTTGATGTTGTGATTCCTAGGGGTTGGAACTCCCCCACTCCTCCCTCCCCCAGACTGTCTCATGCCACTTCTCCTCCCCCTTTGGGAAAAGCCTCTCAACCCCTTCCCAAGGTGTGCGCTGGTCTCACCGCTACTGGACCCCACATGGGTGAGCTCCTCGCCCCTTGGCTTGTCCTGGTGCTGTTTAGGGAATGCCCTCTCTCCATACACTGCCAAGAATGTGATGCTGATGCCCAGCACCCTGTGCCCGGGGCAGAGGGCACTTTGTCATTGACACAATCGCTGTGGTGCATTCACCTGCTCGTCTGCCCTCAAGGTCAGGCCAGCCCCAGCTCCAGTCCTGATTCTTCACCTCCTACCCCCTGCAGCTGAGATGTTCAGGTTCCTGTGCTGGGATCTGCTGCCTGCCATCCCCTGCAGCTATTCAGCATTCCCACTCCACTGCCCTCCTCCACTCACTCCCTGGTGTCTCTCCCTGGCAGCAACTTGCCGTGAGGATATCCAGCAGGCCCAGGCGGAGAGAGAGCAGGTGCTGGGGGAGAAGGACCGGACCATCGCCGAGCTGCAGGGCAAAATCAATGCCATGGAGACAGAGTATGAAAAGATCTTGCATGTGAGTCACTGTGGCAGGGGTCTGGCGCCATGCCTAGGGGTGGGAGAGCCCAGTTGGAGCAGGCCAGGGATTGGGCAGGAAGATTCTCCCTTTTCTTAGTGGAACATGCCAGCCCTTCTCCACAAAGCTGAGGGTCCTATTTCCAATTAACCAGAGACACAGAGGAAGAGTGGCTACCTGCTGGTATCTACCCTGTATGTTCCCAGGGTGCCCTCCCCCGCAGCATCTAGGCACCCAGCTCCAGAGCCTCCCCACTAGGCCCCTAAGCCCCTGCCCCAGAGGAGGCCCCCCCTTAGCGGCTGTTCTTCACCTGTTGCTTCTCTGCCTTCTCCCTCCAGGGCAGCCTGGACCGAGTCCTTTCCAAGCTGGCAGCCGCCCAGGGCTGCTGGAAGAAGGAAGCCACAACCTTGCACATGGAGCAGAAGGAGAGACTGCGAGAGTTTGGGCTCAATCCCCTGGAGATCTAGGGCCCTGGTTTAGACTGGGGCAAGGGGCCATGTAGATGCCCCATCATGGCCAACCACTAACCCCTCAGCAGTGGCAGCAGGGATGTTTTGCTTGACAGGGCCAACAGGTATTCTCCTAACTGGGGGAGGAGGGGGCAAAGGGGGACTTAGCGCTAGGGGAAGGAGCTGAATCAACAGCCGTGGAGACTGGTGTCCTCTGACCCCAGTGCAGCTCTCTCGACAGCAGGCCCAGCTCAGCTTGGCCTGGGTCCCCGCAGCTAGCAGGGAGAGAACAATTCAATCTCCAGGCCCCCTTTGGTCCTTGGCTTCTCTGCTGAGACCAGCCCTTCCCGCTCCCCCCAACCTCCTGCCCCTTCCCCGAGAGTCCCATCAGGTTCACTGCTTCTCAGATCAGCTTAGGTAATTTTTTAAAAGTTATTTTAATTGTGTAAAATGAGAAGAAAAGGAGGAAGTGGGAGCCAGCTCCGGTGCAGCAGGGGGATGGACGGCAGCTGCTGGGCTGGGGCTTGCAGAAGGAAAGGGCGGGGGGGAGGGGGGGAGGGAAGGCTATGCACAGCACAACACAACACAAGGAGCCAGACCCTCAACGAGCAGCACAGCTAATTGGGAACTTACAGAATGGAGGTCAGACCCCACGCCAAGGGAGTAACTGGTTGGGGCCCTGCCCCCTGCATGCCATGCAACTGCTGACCCCGCCCTCTGCTCCCCCAACCACCAGCATACACAGTGCCCCTGAGAAGCGGTCTGTGGTCTCCCAGCAATGGAGGGCATGGGTAGCCCAGTCCCCTGCAGATGGAGGGGTTGGCCTGGATTCTCCCCCATTGCCAAGGCGCTGGGATCAACAAGCATCTAAAGCCCACGTCAGAGAGGTACCTGGGTGGAATTCAAATCTCTGACCCGCCAAAGGGTCCTCTCCAGCCCAGCGCAGCCCGGGGAGGGGAGGGGAGACGAGGAGGCTGCTGGCAGATGTACAGAGTTAGAAAAAAGATAACTGCACAGCCAGGCAGAATCATCTCCCGGCCCCAGCGAAAGGAATGCCTGCAATAACCCACTGCCTCTGGTTAAACGTGGCCAAATGCTCCCACATCTTCTCCCAGGAGACTTTCCACCAGCCCCTCTCCCCTTCCCCCCCAAGTCCCTAGAGCCAGCCCCACAATGCAACTGACTCCACTTTCTTTACACCAGCAAAAGGTTTGGGCCCCCAGCGCATAACTTGCTGCCATTCCTCCCCCAGATAACTCTTCACTCTTAACAGACAGCCAGGCCCCTTGCACCCCTTGAGCCACAACCTCTCAGCAGGCAGGTAGGGTTTCACTGCCCCTAACTTCAGTGTCTCTCCAAACTATGCAGCTGGGGAGGTTAACTTGTAAAAGCCACAATTAGGACCTAATGCAGCAGCTCTACTGTCTCCAAACCTCCATGCTTTGTTGCAGCTCCTTGGTAGAGCCAATGCTAGCAGCAAAAGGGGTGAAGAGACACCATTGTCCTTCACTTACGCATGGTGCCACCGTGTCTGTTAATAAAAAGTTGCTGTGATGCCTCAGCCAGGTGGGTAATTGGTTTCCCTTAGGTGCAGGCCCCTGGGCCTCCTTGTTTCACTGACCTCACCTGTTCTGGTCCCTGCTCCCATGCTGGGCCTGCCCTTAATCTGTGAGGCTAATCTCACAGCTTTAAAGTCCCAAGATCAGCTGATTGGTGCAGCGGCTCACCAGGAAATCAGAGCAAGGGAAGAATCAAAGTGCAAGTTATCGTGCGTGCAAAATCGCGTGTCCAGGGTTGGTCTGGGTCGTGGTTTGAAGCCTCTCCAGAACTGGGATTGCGCTGAGCCCACGGGTCCAGAACAGAGTGGCTAGAATGACTGACTCAGTCCCTTCCATTCCTCACACCGTGGCTCCTGCAAGGAACGGAGAAGGGTCAGTACCAGTCAGTTACATGGCCCTTCTGGAGACCCTGAGCATACGGGCCATCCATAGGGAGACTGGGGAAGCAGCAGAGATGGGGGTTCCAGGTGGCATGTGGGACCATGAAGAGGTTCTTAGAACCATGGCACCACCTGCATGGAGGCTCCTCCCCCTTTGCTCTCACCTGCCCTGTCTCACTCAGTGTGCAGGGGTGGGTCAAGCACAGTTTGGTTACTTCTCTGTCACCCCTGGGATTCCCCCCATCCTGGCATCCCCACCTCCACTCCATGGGGCTTGGGGGCCAGATAGCAAGACAGGGACACTGATCTCAGTCTAATAACCATGTAAATCCAGAGCAACTGAAGATAATGGAGTGACTCTAGATTTACACCAGGGGCTAGGAGGTGGAGCAAGTTCACTCGGTGTTCCTGGCCCCGGTTCTGCTCCCATATACAATGGTGTAAGTTGGAGCAACTACGCTGACTTCTAGGCAGTTCCAGCCAGGCAACAGAGCAGAGTCTGGCCTGTCGCATTTGTTCTGACTAACGAGTCACTGAGGAGCTGGAGGGAGGCCAGAGAGGAGCAAGCAATGAAAAACCATCCCAGGTGCGGAGGGAAGAGCTTGGCTGATGAGAGCTCCTGCCATGGGAAGGGCACAAACACCTTGTAGGGAGAAGAGTTAGCGAGCCCCGGGCCTAGAGGAGTGACTGAGACCTTATTTACACTGAGGTTTCAGCCCTGGGCGTAGCTGGGCTGGTGCAGACCTGAGTCACACCAGTGCAAGGCCATTTGTAGCACTCCAGCTCTGCCAGTGGCTACACGCCCCAGTGCAGGGAAACCCTAAGGAAAGGAAAGCGGAACATTAGGAAGGGGCTCCTCTGGAACCATCTCCCTGCAGGCAGGGGAGGGAGCCCCATTGCTTGAGACTAAACCCCACAGCAAACCATCCTGGTCTGACTCTTGGGCCTGCCCGGGCTAATACAACAACTCCTGCTCTGGCTTCTCTGCAGAGTCTTGATCCCAGGTGACTGCACTGGCAGGGTGATGTGGAGCCTGGGGCGATACTTAGAAGGTAGCAGCAGGACCAGCCTTACTCACACTCACCTGCCTAGAACCCAGCAGGGCCTCGGCCCTGGCAGCAGCATCGCCGCCCTCTGCCATATCGGCCGTGACTGCAAGGTCCATCTCCCTGTAGCTCCTGAGCTCTTCCTGCTCCACCACCAGCAATGTCAGCTGCTGCCCACTCTCCTTTATCCTCCCCAGCACCTCTTTGTAGCTCTCCTGCTCCACGTTCCTCCCGTTGACCTCAATCACCACGTCCCCCTCCTTCAGGCCTGCTCGCTTCCCGCCGCTGCCCGTGGCCACCTGGGAGACAGCAGCCATGTCGCTCAGGTAATACTCAACCTTCACCGCCCCTCCGGCTTCTCAGCCGTGCAATCCAACGGGCAGGCCACAGAGCTGGGTCAGGGTCCCCTGCTCCTGACCATGCTCTGTGGGTGCGGCGGGGGAGTCACTGGCTCTACCTGCTTTGGAATACGGCAGGCGGGCTCCCCCAGCATTGTCCAACCACCAGCACGGGGTGTTGTCCGTTCAGAGCCTCCGACGCCCATTGTCCAGGGTGGGCTCTGGACGGCAAAGCTTTTCCAGCTAATCCTTCTAATAACCATACTAGGTGGCTCTGCCCAGCGCCAGCCGACTGAGGAGTCCACAGCGCTTTACACACGGGCGAGTTAGTGAATGCAATGGGACTGGAAGCCAGGAGTCCTGGTTCCCAGCCCCCTGCTGTAACTACTCCCCTCCCCGAGCTAGGAAGAGAACCCAGGAGTCCTGACTCCCACCCCCACCAAACATTGCCTCCAGCTGGGAATGAAATCAGTGGTGGGGAGGCAGCTCAGGATGCCAGACGTGGGCAGCCAGGGACACAGAGAGGCCTGTTCCCTGCTCAGTCACTGCCTTGGGGGAGAGGGGTGCTGGGCAGGGAGTCAGAGTCCTGGGAGCTACCCATGCCAGAGGACAGTGCCGTCTGGAGTCTCTAGCTCAGGCTGCGTGTGTGCGGGTCTGAGGCTGACTGGGATCATTTGGCCCACCCTTGGCACTGAGGAGAGGGGCATCGAGGGGAGTTACCTGCGTGATAAAGACCCCCGGCTTGTTGGTGACAGTCTGCAGCTGGAATCCGTACCCTTCCGGCCCCATGTCAAGGTGGCAGAGGCGGGGTGTGCCGATGGGTGCGCCATTTCCCTGAGGCATGCTGGGATGGGATCCTGGGGTGGTCGGAGTGCCCGATGAAGGGTGCCCATCTTCACAGAACAGCAGCGGGGACAGCCCAATCTGGAAAACCAAGCAGGCTGAGTCTCACTGCTCCTGGGGCCCTGAGCCAGAGGAGAGCATCCCCAAGGGGGGAGGTCAGTTTTGCCAAGGCCTCTGTCTTGACATCCCACATGGCCATGGGCATATAGTGACCCAGCCCCAGCACTGAATGGCAGAGGGTGCCCAGGGAGGAATTTCTGTGGGGCTGCTGCCCCCAAAGAGTGCAGGGTTGGCATCTCTCCCTGCTGCCCACCAGCCCTCACACTGCACCACGTACCGAGCTGTAGAATTTGTCTCCATCTGGATCGATGACCAGCAACGTCACCTGGTTGCCGCCAGCACGGATCATGTCCACGACCTCCTGGTGGCACAGCCCCTCCACGCCCTCACCGTTCACAGCCAGGAGCCGGTCTCCATCCCTCATCCCGGCCCTGTCGGCTGGCAGCCCAGTATCCACCTCACTCAGGAACTGGCCTGCACGTGTGGGGGACAGACCCAGAGAGAGAGGGAGCAAGAAAAAAATAAAGATGAGAGGAGAGAAAAGGAAAATTGTGAGCGTGAGAGAGAAGTTAAAATTTCTTTACTGACAGGGTCCATACTGTGGGGCTGGCCCTCTCCAGCTAATGCATTGATCCTCATGGGCAGGAGGCGATTAGGGACAATATCCCTCTTTTCAGATGGGTAAACTGAGGCAGATGGGTGACCTTGGGCAAGTCCCTAAGGAGTCGGGGACAGAACTCAGGGCTCCCAGGCCTGCGCTCAGGCCTCTGCGATACGCACCGATAGCCCTAGCTCCCCATCCCGAGCCGCCTTACCCATCGTCCCTGAGCTGCACTTCTCTTCCTTCAGCAGGAACCCGTAGCCATCTGGACCTTTCACCATGTGCAGCTTCCTGGCCTTGAAGGGCAGCGTGGCGGCATCGGCCATGGCAGCTATGACCCTGACACCCTGCTGCCGGTAGAACTCCTCCGACTTGGCATCTATCACCAGCAGGGTCACTTTGCTGCCACTTTGCTTGAGCTGGTGCCGAAAGAAACACACGCGTGGAGAGCCACGGGGGCCTGGTTAGAATCAGCACAGGGCCCCCTGCCACCCTCCCACAGGGCATAAGCCCTGGTAAAGCCTGGAGACCAGGACAGGGCATGGACAGTCCTGGGCATCATGCCTTCACCGTGCACATCGGAACTTGTGGAGCCAGATCTCAGAGCACGGAGTGTGGGGAGAAGCGGGCATTGACCTGGTAGGGCATCTCCAGGGTGATGGGCCCTTTGTCCCCTGGGAATTATCCACTACCATCTGCTGAGTGTGGAGTCAGAAGGTGACTGGATCTTTGACTTTAGAGCAGGGGTCGGCAACCTTTCAGAAGTGGTGTGCCGAGTCTTCATTTAGTCACTCTCATTGAAGGTTTCGCGTGCCAGTAATACATGTTAACGTTTTTAGAAGATCTCTTTCTATAAGTCTATATTATAGAACTAAACTATTGTTGAATGTAAAGTAAATAATGTTTAAGTAAAAGTAAAGTAAAATGTTTAAGAAGCTTCATTTAAAATTAAATTAAAATGCAGAGCCCCCTGGACCAGTGGCCAGGACCCGGGCAGTGTGAGTGCCACTGAAAATCAGTTTGCCTGCCGCCTTTGGCACGCGTGCCATAGGTTGCCTACCCCTGCTTTAGACAGACAGACACTGCCTACCTTAGAGGAGGCATGATTGTGAGGGGGAGTGGGGTGGAGAAGAGGATGAAGGTCGTGGGGGAGGGACAGGCAGATGAAGAGAGAAGGCAGGGACAGGAGAACTGAGAGGTGAAGGAAGGGCAGAGGGACAGTGACCGAGGAATGGTGAGTGGGAGCAGATAGGCAAATGCAGGGCAGAGAGGAATTCAGTGATGAGTGGGTGAGAGGGAGGGAAATGGGATCTAGTAAGACAAAAGGCAGCAAGTGTCTGACAGACACATTCCAAGGACGTGAGGGGAGACTCGGGCCAGTCTGTGACCAGGCGGCCCCCCCGGGGAACAGCCTGGCAGTGGGACACTATGCCTGGGTGTGTACCTTCCTGGTGAGCTGTGCGTAAGTGTAGTTCCTCACACTGGCCCCGTTGAGCTCGAGCAGCCAGGAGTCAGAGGGGACACCCGCTTTATCCGCTGGGCTGTCGCTCATGACAGACAGCCGGAACGTGCCCTTCACACCTGCATGGAGAGCAGAGCAAAGGGAATGGGATAGTGCTGGGAGGTCCAGCTGGCCCTCCCATGGGGAAGCGGGCAGTGGAATACACACAGGAAGCACTGGCAGGGTTTTGACCTTTTCTTTTACCTTCTGGAGCTGAAACACTGAAGCCAAAGCCACTTTTGTCCTTCACGATGTGGCAGAGCTGTGGCCTGGTGTGGCCTGGCAGCAGCTCTGCCAGGTTCCTGTCGAGGGCTTTTGCAACTTCGTAGGCATTGCCATCCAGGACTGCAACAACCACCTGGTTACCACTGGCCTTGATCTTCTGCACCACCTGCAAGAGAGCCCACACACATGGGCCCAGGGCCGGGGGGCTCCAAACACGGGTCTTGGGAGGGATGTCATGCTGGCAGAAGGTACTAAATTGACAGTCCTGGAGATGCTACAGGACACAGGACAGGGAGAACCTGGGCTGCAGCAGGGCAAGCTTCCCAACCCTGCCCTGCCAATGTGACTCACCCTTGCTAGGACAGAGAAGGGGGCTCTGCCTTCATGGCCTGCTCACGCTTTGGGCTAATGCTGCCAGCAAGGGGCCAGGAGGCATGATGATTTTCATGCTGTGGATGTTAAGAATTGAGCTGAGGCCCAGCAAGCTCATTTCATGGGAGCCACCCAACCGCCCTTGGGAGACAGACTTGAACCAAAGCCCAAATCCCAATACACTGGAGCTCCAGGGGAGTTCGGTTCTGGAGCCTGACATTATGGCTCAGGCCCATGCCAGGTCTCTGCCGGCTCCTACCATGGACAATCAGCAGGGTACAGTGTGGGGCAGCCAGTGCCCCATGGCAGTTCACCCACCCCGTTAACCAGGCTGAGCTGATGGCGCTAGTCACAGACCTCGACGCTCAGCCCTGCCCAAGCCTTACCCTGAAGTGCTCCATGTTGTCCACATATTCACCGTTCACCTCCAGGATCCGGTCCCCGTCCTGCAGGCCCCTGCGCTGGGCCATCCCCCCGCATGTGACCTGCCGGATGATGTGCCCCTTGTTCCGCACCTCCTCACGTAGGCAGAACCCAAAGCTCTCCCCATCGCCCTTGGTCAGCAGGTAGAACCGTGGCTTCTCTGCGCCTTCTGTATCTGAGGGGAGAACAGAGCCTGTGAGTGCCACGTGATACCCAGGCTGCCACCATGGAGGGGGACATGGGTAGGCAGTATGTGGGGAATCAGTAAACGTGTAGAGTTATTAACAAACTGGGGTACCCTCCCCTCCCATGCACACCCCCTCAGTCATTCAGGTTTGCTAGAGAGGCAGGATTCTGCCTCCTCCGGGCCAGGTGGGATTCTAGTCTCTGCTCAGTCTTGTACCAGCTGGACCATCACGTGCCTGTGTGTGTACCGGCCTGCGTCTTTGTGCACCTGTCCCAGGTACTTCTGCATATTCATATCATATGGATAGCATCAGGACACATACGTCTGCATACACATGTCCACCTGTGATTATGCACCTGCCTGGATCGCTGTGTACATGCAGACACATACGTGTCTCGTGTGTCTGCACCCGTAGGTATTCGTGCCACACTGTGGGTACATATGCACCCACATGTGCGCCTCCCTGCATGTGAATGCACATCCCGCTGCACTTGCATGTGATGGCCTCCCAGCAGGGACTTGTCCCCTCTCTGGTTTCTCCTCAGCCTTCTATACGTGGGGGGAGGGTCATTTGAGTCAGGGCTCCCTCGGTTTGGTTTTGCCAGAAGCAGAGAAGAGACTCACTGAACCTCCCACCCAACAAGAAGACAGCAGCAAAGAGACTGCATGCAAGCTGGCCTCCGTCCAGGTCTCTGCCACCCCTTACAGAGGGGTATGGGTGCAGTGCAGGCAAGGGTCTTCAATCCAAGTGTGTGGGGGGGGGCAGGGGGGGCTGTTGGCAGGTCTCTCAAACATGAGGGCTCAGGAGAGGGGACTTCTCCTTCTACATGGAATGGAAGTGCCCAAGAAGCATCAGCTATGAACAGTTCTGGTCACTCATGGGACTGCAAGATGGCCTGCTGGTAGGTGGTCTCACTCTACAGGTCATGTCCACTCCCCGCCCTACCCCCCCCCCCAAACACAATGCCCAGCCTGGCCCTGGAGGGAGGGGACCCTGCTGATCCTAGTTTCTTCCATTTGCTTGTGAAGAGGAACAACCCCACCCCACAGCAAGCCCAGGGCTGCCCCTTACCGGAGTCCTCAGCCAGTGACAGGGCTGGGTTATCAATCCCGTCCTTGGGGTTGAATTCAAATTTCCTGAAATGATAAGAGAAGAAAGCAAGTCAATCTACAGCAGCCAGACCCATTGGGCCCCACTCCAGCTCAGTGTGCCATGACATCACACCCCAGCCACATGGACAGCAGCTGGCAGGCAGGAGGGGGATGCATCTGCTGGCTTCTTCCTTGGGAGAATCTTGTCCACAGGCTGCAGTGTTCATATAGAAATGGAGGGGAGGGAGAGGGACCCGAATGGGACCCTGGAGGGCAAGGCAGTGGGAGGCTTCAGGGTGTGAGATGACCATCTCAGGGGTCAGGAAGGAATCTCCTCACACCCCTGCCATGCAGCATGGCACAATCAGCCAGGTGCTGTACTGCCTTCCCTTGTAGCATCCAATATTGGCTACAGCCAGAGGCAGCAGACCAGGAGTCCAGTCCTGCACGAAAAGCACTCTCTTCCTATTGCAATGGGTGACTGGTGTATCTGTACACCACCTCGCTCTGAATCAGAACTGCTCAGCTGTGTGTCATGGCTCCCATACTGCTAACAGCTAAGGGAGATTCTCCTTTGGCCTCAGCTTTTGGAGCAGGGGGGGGTCCCCATTGTGCCCAAGAAGTTCCCAGGAGCCCCTGGGAACTGTGAAGTCCCACATGCCCGTGGAATTGTCACACTCCCACACACAGGCACAGGAAGCAGTTGGCATGAGACCAGAAAGCCACCCTTAGGAGACCAACAATACCCAAGTATACAGGAGTAGCACAGCACTTACAAGGTTAACTCCTTGGTATCCTCAAGTCCTGCAGAAGAAAAGGCTCTGAGGTCAGACAGTCTCTCTAGTAGCCATGACATTGCTCACCTCCCCTGGGCTGCATTCACATGCCCACCCCCTGCCTGGGGCTCGCAGACCCTGCTCCAGCACACACCCCAAGGCACTGCCATGCGCTCACCAAGGAAGGGCCCCACAGGGACACCGACCCAGACTCTTAGGGCTAGTTCCCTTCCAGGGGCTGTAAGCAGAGCCCAGACTAGATGGGCACAAACACAGCTCAGGTGCCTCCTTTCCCACAGGCTGGACCCAGCGCCCATTCCAGGTGGCCGCCAGTTCCCGGGCTTGTCAGGAGGGGAGGGAGCCTTGTCCTTGTGCATTGTTGTGCCTGCTTCTTGCCCACGTGAGGTGGATGCCCTGCAGAAGCACTTGTGCACAAGCACACACAACACAGCTTTGCTCCATCCACCCCCCCACCCCAAACCAGGCGAAAGAGGGGGAGAGGCAGCTGGAGACCTAAGTTGGGATCAATGAATCAGACGCATTTTGGAGGACCACAGCCTCCTAAGCAGCTGCTCTCTGCTGTGGAGCCAACTGTGTGCGCAGGGGGGAGCGGGGAGAAGGGAGTCAAGGGCGTGTGTGAACACTTCCCTCCCACCCCCTGCAAGGTTTTTGCATTTGCTCAAAGTTGCATAGGCCATGGAGCCAGCGGGAGAGAGGGGGTTAAGCAGCATTCCTCTCAGCTAAGTCAGTATTGCTCCAGTTGTGAGGTCCCAACGTCACTGAAATTTGGCCGGGCCACCCCTCCATCCAGACTGTCCAGAGAGAGGGGCAGGGGGTGCTGTACTGTACTGCATCAAATATTACTCCCGTTCCCATATGGCACAGCAGAGGGGAGTCTGCCAAGAACGTGACTTCTGGCAGCCCTGGCTCATGCACTGTGTGGGTAAGAGAGAGGGGAGACAGGAGGAGATCTGGAGTCTCTGCGGTTGGAGGGGCTGGCAGGGCCTGGAATTTGCCCCAAGAAATAGCTGAAGTGGTGCCACTGCTCGCTGGCTAACTGAGGCTCAGTGCAGGGAGTCCAGCCAGCAGGGAGGCAGCTCTGGGGGTGCAGTCTGGACCCGTTCTAGCCAGTGGCACTTACCTCTGCATTTCTGAGCAGCAGAATGCACCTCACTGCCTTCACCTCCACTTAACTGGGTACTTACTACCCCACCCACCTGGCCTGCTACTGCAGGAAGCTGGCCAGGAGTGAGGGAGGAATTAAACAAGGCCTGAGCTGTGGTGCTCACAGCCAGGGACACACTGTCCTCAGGGTCAGTAGGGGTCAGGTCTGGGCCTTTGCGGGAGACAGGACGAGAGGGCAATGGGGCTTAGGGACAAGGGCACAAGTAACTCCTCTGGGATAATGCCCTCAGCCCCCAAAATACCAGCCCAAGAAATCCAGCCTTAGAGAACCCACAATCCCATGGAACTGGGGGGGGGGGCTGCCTAGAACCCCCAAATGAAGAGTCGTCTGTCTCTCCAGATGTCACCAGGACCCCCCAAGAACCCCTGCAGCACCCACCCCCACCCTCAGCACCTGGAGAGATCTGTGAAGAAAGCCACAGGCCCTTGGTTTTGTGTGTGTGTGTAAGGGGGATAGGTTCCTCAGAATCAACCCCCGTTTCCCCCAGCTGCTTCCCACCCCCGCCATAAGCCTCAGCTCCTTACCTTCCTTTTGCTTCATGGCTGTGGCGACGGTGCAAGGTACAGCGTGAAGTGGCAGGTGAAGCTAGTGTCCCCGCCTCCTCCAAGACTGCACCGGTTTAATATTTAAACAAGGCAGGAGTCTTCCGCTGCGCCCATGAATCTCAGCAAGAGGGAACAGCTCCCCTCCATTGACCCCTCCAAGTCACACCTCAGCCAGCCCAGCAGTAGGGGGCCGTGGGGTGAATGGACTTGGCCAAGGTCATGCAGCAAGTCAGTGGCAGAGCTGGGAACGGAACCCAGGAGTTCAGGCTCCCAGTCCCAACCACTAAAACACCCCTCTCCTCAGGACATAAAGAGAAGCTGAGAATCCGGGCTGCCTAGTTCAGGCTTCTCAGTCTTCATGGCCCATTCAATCCTTGCCCTCTGCTGCGGAGGTCAATGGTGGTTGGTGGGTTCTATGGATCAGCATCCCCAGACCCAGTTCACACAGGGCACCAGACAGCTGTCCAGAGGAATGACTCTAGTCACTGTGGTCCCAGGCCAGCGTGGAGAGGGAACCCTGGAGGGGAAAGGCTCCATTGTCCATCCCCCAGCCCAGCTGAGGCAGCCAGGCCAGCCACAAAGCCAACCCCCAGGTGGGCCCATGCCCGAAGCTGCTTCACCAGGTTAAGGCCCTGCAACCCCCGATCCTTCTCTCCTACCGACGAGCCATGAGGTGAGTCCCTTCCTCATCCCTGGATTGCTTCCCTACACCATGCCCACATAGCCTGGCTATGGCACAATCTCCAATCCCCTCCCCTCGTCCCCTACCCGCCCATGAAGTGCCAAGGAAATTCCCCCCCCACTGCCGTACAGAAGTACTGCAGGGATGGGAGCGGGTAGCACTCCCCAGGCAGATGGCAGGAGAGACGTAGCATGGGTTTGGGAAGGCTCTGGCTGCAGAAGAACAGACCAGTTTGGTAACATCTCACGTTCGTGGAAACAAAAGTGTTTTAGTTTCAATGATACATAGAACTGCACAACAGCGTCCAATACTGGGAACAACTTCCAGAGCTGCTCCACCCTTCAGCCCGCTCTCCCCAACATTGGGCCTCACGCTGCCCCAGTCCACCCAACCCACCCCCGCAGGATGGACTCCCAGGGCCCAATTCCCTGGCGCTGTCATTCACACCAGCGCACCGTGGGTGTCAAATGCTCCCAGATCAGAATGGGAGCAGTCGGCAGCCACTGGGCCCTAGAAGAAATGACTCCACAAGGTCCAGGAGACTCAGGCCCTTGGTTGATCACTGGCTCTCAGCCCCCTCTGGTGCCCTTAAGAGTCTTGCCTCCATTGCTACCATGCAAACTTGTCCTGTGCTTGGCATGACCGATGGCCGAACTATTTTCAGCCCTCGTGGAGTTCAGGCTGCCGTCCCCCCTCTCTTGGAACAAAAGTGGCTCCCTGGGAGCAGAGCCGGGGTCTCACCAGCCTTGGCAATGGCCGCTTGCTGCCTGGGAATGGCAGATGGGTTCCCAGCCGGAGGCACGGGGCAGCTCCCAAGGGGCAATGCTCCGTGGCTCCTTCCCCAGGTGGCTCCAGGCTCTTGGCGATGCTTTCACTGCAGTTCTACTTGGGCATGGCTCAGAGACAGCACGTGAGAGTGCAGGGTTCATGACCTCAGTGCACTCCAGGAAGGGAGGCCAGGGGCCAGGAGCTGCTTGGGAAATAACCCAGTGAACCCTAGCACTGGGCGTATCCCTGAGGTACGTGTGGCTGGGGCTGCACAGATGGGATCCAAGTGAGGGAGCGACGGTGCCATCTAAAGCCAGGACCAGTGCTGTGCAAGCTTCCCCACACCCCGACCAGCTGCTCTGACCACACCCCACCTCCTCCTTTTCTACTGCCCAGCATTGCCAACACACCTCGCTCCATGCCTAAAACAGTGCCTCCTGCTGTCCTGGCACTGGGGCTTCTCCTGCCCGGGCCCACATACTCTGTGGTGCCGCAAGTAACTCTCTGCTCCTAGCAGAGACTCCTCAGCCACCCACGTGAACCCTGCTCTTGGGGTGGTGGAAATGGTTAACAGAGTGACTCCCTGGAACCCAGTTAAGCCCTTATGTCCATTGCATCCTCCCATCCTGCTGGTGCAGGCCCATGGGAGAAGATGTGGGGGGGCGCGTTAGAGGGTTCCCTGCTGGATTTTAACCAGCATCTTCTTGACCTCGTTCTCCACCCGCAGGAACTTGGCCTTCTTCCAGGGGTTGCCGGTCTGCCGGCGGCTGCACTCCAGGTCCTGCAGCAGCAGGCTGAGGTGTTGCTGGACCCGCTCGCGGTCCCAGTTGGGCAGGTTCTTCTGCACCACGCTCAGGATGAAGGCCCAGTAGTCGGAGACATCGGTGCCCACCGTGAGGAACACCAGCACCTGGACGCCGTCGCGGTCCCTGCGCAGTGCGTGCAGGGCTCGCTTGCCCTCCTCACTGATGTCGTTGAAATACAGGCTGGGGAAGGGAGAAGCAGGGTTAGGGGGGCACCAGGCATCCCCTGGTGACCAATGAGAGAGGAGCATGGGGGGCAGTGACCAATGAAATGAAAGGACAGGAGCAGACGCAAAGGGCAGTAGCCAATGAGAGCAGGCTCAGAGAGGAGCCGCGGCCAATGGAAAATGAGTGAACAAATGATGGCCAGTGAGGGACAAGGCCTCAAGCAGCCACATGATGCAGTGACCAATGAGAGACAAGCATGGGATCATACATAGGACAAGGCAGTGACCAATGAGGGACAAGGACTCATGCAGCCATATGGGGCAGAAGCCACTAAAGCAAAGTACAGGCACAGTGACCAATCGGAGAGAAGCATGAGCTAGGGCTCAGGGAAGTAGTGGCCTATGAGAGATGAGTGGAGGCACAGTGACCAATGAGAGACAAGGACTCTAGCCACCATGAGGGGTTGGCCAATGAATGACAATCTCAGCTGCTGTTGACAAGGGGCAGTAGTCAGCAAGGGGCAAGTGCTAGAGTAGCCACCAGCAAGAAGCCAATATGGGGTGGGGGTAGCCCCCAGAGGGAGAGGGGCCAGGTCTCATAGGCTGGGAGTGCTGCCAACGAGGGAAGCTGGTGCCCATAAAGGGGATGCTGGGCTGGATGCCTGAGCTGTGGCTCCAGGGTCTGGGATCATGGAGGGGACGGGGAAGGCATTGACCCTGACTGGGTCATAGATGGGGCAGGGAGGATATTGACCAGGAGGGGAAGGGGAAGGGGCAGGGAGGACATTGTACGGGGAGGGGAAGGAGCTTAGGCACTCACTGCACTTCCTTCAGTGTTGCATGCCTCTTAGCCACCTCCACCAGCCCCAGGGCTGCCTCGTCCGTCACCGAATTGTAGCCCACGTCGAGCTCCTTCAGGTGCTGGTTCTGGGCCAGGAGCTGAGTGATCACTTCCACGCCCTGGTTCCCCAAGGAGGTGTGCAGCAGGGACAGGTGTGTCAGGGAGCGGTTACCTGCGATGGCCTCAGCCAAATACTTGGCCCCCTGCTCAGTCACGGGGTTGTCCGAGAGCCTGAAAACGACACAGGAAGTTCACAGAGGGAGAGGAGGCAGCCAGGGGTGTTCACTGCTCATGCCTTAGTGCTGCAGGACATGGGGTAACAGAGGACTCTAGGGAGAGAATAGCTTGTCCCCATTAGAGATGGTTGGAAAATAAAAAAAGGGGGCGGGGGGGAGTTTCCCCCACCACAGATAATTTCAGCATTTTAAAAAAAAGTTTTGTATAAATTTTCATAGTAATTTTTTTTGATTTGGGGCAGAAATTTGATTACCAAAATATTTCAGATTTGGAAATGCTGCTGCAGTGCTTCATGGGAGTTGTAGTTCAGGTGCCTCATGCTTCCATTTTCCACTATCAGCTGGGCTCCCTGGTTGGACTACATCTCCCATGATGCACTACGGTTCCCCTTTTTGGAGGGGGAGGCGGTACTTCATGGGAGTCCCTGGCCATGGTGCATCATGGTAGATGTAGTCCAGCCGAGGAGCCTGGTGCATAGACGAGAATGGAGACATGAAGCAACTGAACTACAGCTGACAGGAGGCACCACGGCAGCATGTCGAAATTGGAATATTTTGGGGTTTGGAGATATGATTGTTCAATGCTTACCAGGAAATCTCCCCCGACTCTTCCCTCAAATGCCTTCCTCAGCTCTGGATACATTTCCCTCATAATGCCCTCACCCATCACATAGAACTGACACCACCCTCCTGCAGCAACACGGGAAAGATGTCGGAGTCAGGCAGTGTTCTGTAGTCCTACACAGCTTTGGCCTGGCAGTCAGCTCCCCCCAGCCCGGCCATGGTGCTGCGGGGAGCTTCAGATCTGCCTGAACCAGTGCTAGAGAGACCCACAGGCTGAGCAGGGATGCAGAGCCGGGAGGGGAAGGGATGCAGCAAAGAATGTGAAAGGGAAAACAGAAAGACGATGGAGCACACCAGATATTGCCTCCATGGCCAGGTGCCCAGAAAACCACCTTGATCCAGGCCCCTTTGGCAGAGCTAGGTCCAAACACCTCTGACAGCCCTTTAAAGGATCCTGCCCAATATACAGACCATGGGGGCCAGTGGCTTCAGCTGCCCTGAGCTGAGCGTAGAGCCTGCTTAGGAAGGGCCAAAGTAACAACCAGCAGACTCTGCCCCCAACCTTCCCTCTCAGCCATTTGTTTACCCTCTAATACCTCCCCTCCTCAGGATCCCCCAGACTCAGGCCAGTAACAGCGGAGCCCAACATGGGGCTTGAACCCCTGACCAGGAGATCCAGAAAGCCATGACCACAGGTCAGACGAACACAATAAGGAAGTGACCTCACCAGCAGGGGTAGGTCTCAGAGAGAGTCCTGCTCCGGGGGACAGGCTCTGGGTTTCCTGAGCACACTCACCGCAGGGTGCTCACCACACACTTGTCGTGCAGCAGCAGGTCCCGGATCTCCCTGCAGGCTTCAGGGCCCAAGCTGTTGAGCTGCAAACTGAGACAGGGCGAGAGCAAGAGGTCAGCAGTGGCACCAGTTTACTCTTCATGTTATGGGGACAACACCCAGCCCCTCCCCAGCACTCTGGCCCTAGAGGGCAGAGTAGAGGTTACTGCCCTACGTGGAGGGCATGTAGGTGCACCTATTGCAGTGTGACTCACACCCACCTGCCCACTAACACCCCCTCCACCTCTCCTAGCCTGCCAGACTCCCCAGAACTAGGAAGTGAGAATCACAAGGGATGAGGTCTCTCCTGAGGCAACCCAATGGGAGAGGCGGCTTGCGTCTTGTGGCCAAAAGCACAGAACTGGACTCTTGGGGATGTTCCCTGCTTTACCACTAAGCAGCCTTGGGTGAGTCATTTCCCCATCAGTATTAACAACACTGACCTTCCCACCCCCACCCACCAGGGAATGTCAGGCTTAACCTGTAAACACTCAGTATTACTCCTGGCAGGCCCACCGAGCTGTGGATCAGCCATAAGGCAGCCATCACCTCTGCTTGGAAGATAATACAGTATTTTCTCCCAAACAGGGAGAAAATGCTCCCCATTTTCATGCACAGACCACAAATGGGGCAGTACCAGCCAGAAGACTAAATGACTTAAGCTCTTGGACAGAATCCCAGAGATATGTACATGGGAGAGCAGTCCCCAACAGGACGGGAATTTCAGATGTTGGAGGAGAGAGAGAGAGAGAGAGAGAGAAGGATCCACCATGGATTCCCTCCCAGATTGTCTTTGTATTGATTCTTCTCTGGCCAAAGGGATGGGACATTTTTTCAGCCCCGCTGTATTTTCTTTACTCTCTTTCTTTCCTGATTGCAGCTTGCCGCCTTCTGGTAGAAGGTGAGATTGCAATACCAGGCATATTTAAAAACGAGACTCTTGCAACTGGCTAGGACCTGAACTAGATAGGTCTTTTCCAGCTCTAGATTCCACCTTTTCTGCAGCCGGACAGGAACCATGGAGGGGAAAACAATTAGAGGGATGTACCAAAGACCCTGTATGGAGTAGAGATGGAATATATAATACAGGGAATGGATCATTTGATCATTACCTGTGCTGTTCATTCCCTCTGTGGGGCACCTGACATTGGTCACGGTCGGAAGACAGGATACTGGGCTAGATGGACCTTTGGTCTGACCCAGTGTGGCCGTTCTTATGTTATTGCTCTGGTACCAAGTGAGACAGTGGGACCAAGATACTCTGATGATCTTAGCCATTTGCCCATCAGATTTTACTTTAGATCAGGGTTTTCTCCTTCTCTCCCTGCTCTGCTTGTTTAATAAAAAGTTAGCAGAGCTGGCAATATAATCTAAAAATGACTAGAATGGATTTGTGGTGTCTTTAGATAGAATGACACAAAAGCAAGGGACCTGAAAAGCAACAGGGGGTTGGGAACTGACAGCTGAAATATGGAGATGAAAACCACTAGAAGAGCCTTGATGCCAAGCACGGTTCAAAGAACAGCCGAACGGCAGCCCACAGAGTCCTATAAAGGACCCATTGTCTATAAAGAGTTGCTATCCATTGAGACTACTAGTCCCAGCATGCAATAATCTAGCATGGCTGCTTAGATCAAGGAGCATTGTACCCTGACTTATAGACTCCATGGTCTGTATCTTTGTATTTAAAACAGACAAAGGCAGCAACTGTTTACATCAGGGTTTCTCAAACTTCATGGCACCGTGACCCCTTTCTGACAACAAAAATTACTACACGGCCCCGGGAAGGGGGACCGAAACCCGAGCCCCTCCGCCCCAGGCAGGGGCGCCCGAAGCCGCAGCCCGAGCCCTGCCCCCTGCAGGAGTGTGAAGCTTGAGAGCTTCAGCCCCAGGCCCCAGCAAGTCTAACACCAGCCCTGGTGACCCCAATAAAACAGGGTTGCGACCCATTTTGGGTTCCTGACCCACAGTTTGAGAACCGCTGGTTTACACCATTGTACGCAGCTCTCAGGCTCCAGGCAAACTGCTGATGGGAGTACAATCAAGGCATCCCTGGATATAAATGGATGACCTAGACCCCCGGCCGAATCAGAGAAGGAGGCACTCACTGGAGCTTCTGGCACCGTAGCAGGACAGGGAAAAGAGTCCTTAGGCTGCTGACATCAAGATGGCATGAGCTCAGGTTAAGCTCCTCTACCTCATGGCTGGTGGTGCCCATGACAGATGCCAGGATGGAGCACTTGAGTGGGGTCATCTTGATGGAGGAGAGGTTGATCGCCCTGAGGGAGCGGATGGCCTCCGCCGTGAAGCGCTCATTCTGGAATTCATGCAGGAAGACGAGGTAGTCCATCAGCTCGGATGGGGGCAGCCACTTGCGGCTGTTCCTGATCATAGTCTTCTTCATAGCATTGGCAATCTCAAAGGCTGCTAGGTTCTTGATGGAGCAGCCAAGTTGCTCCAGGAGGACCCGGTTGCGGCGCGACAGGAGCCCACCCATGAAGATGGGGAAGAGCTCAAAGACTTCGTCATCTGGGGCCTCGTCAGGATGGTGCAGGGGGCCCTCCACCCCCAAGATGCTGGAGTTGATCTGGTCTAGCACATCGTCGTTGAAGTAGTCCTCCTCCTTGAACATCTCCACCGCCATGGTGTGGGCGATGGTGTCGCGGTCCTTGCCACTGAGCCGGTTGAAAAAGCGGGGGAACATCTTGAGTAGGCCGAAGAGCAGCGGCAGGATGCGCAGGGGCAGGACCTTGGAGACGATGCTCAGCACCAGAGTCACATCCTCGCTTATTTTGCCGATGACCTCGGACACCTCCTTCCCCACCCGCTGCGCCAGGGTCTTCTTCTCGCCCAGCACCACATAGAGGGCTGCCAGGTACTCCTGCATGGCAGGGATGGTGAAGACAAAGGTGTGCTCCTTGCCCGGCTGGACGCAGGGCGTGAGGAAGAAGCGGAAGACGTCCGTGCGGAAGACGTTGAGGAGGTTAAGCTCACCCTCCGTCTTCATCTCCACCTCGAAGCACTTCTGCAGGTCTTCATCCGAGAAGCAGGTCCGGCGGGACATCACCCCTTCGTGGGCCAGCTTGCCCACCGTCTTGGCCACATATTTCATCATGGAGACATTGGTGGAGTCGGTGCTGTCCAGGATCTCCCCGCTGAAGTTGAGCCGCAGGAAGCTGGTGTAGATGCCCGTCAGGGTCTGGCTGGGAGGCACCGACTTGGTGAAGTAGAGGAAGTGCAGGGTGGTGCAGACCAGCCAGCAGTAAGAGGGCAGGAAGCAAGCAGCCGCAATCTGGTCATGGCGCTCCAGATTCCTCGAGAGCATCTCCACGAGGTTGTCCCGCTCGTCCGAGTTGCTGCTGCTCCCGCTGCCGTCGCAGCCTGGCTGGCTCAGGCGCATCTGGAAGTACTGCTTCTGGAGGTTGGTGTTGGAGAAGCCGCAGATCTCGGCGTAGCGGCCCACGTACTTGCTGGGGATCCGGCGCACGGCGGACGGGCGCGTGGTGACGATGATGCTGGCCTGCAACCAGATGAACAGAGCTGGGATTGAATGTAGTCCCTCTCTTTCTCTGTCAAACCATTACTGGCCTGATCCAGAGCCCACTGACCTCAATGGAAAACCTCTCACCGGTGTCAGAGTGCCTTGGGTCAGGCCCTATATGACGAAATGACTTGAAGAGGAAGGGCGAGGACTGGATAGGATTAAAGTGATGATTACCTCAAGGCTGCTGGTTCACATCCAGCCCAGACAGCAGTGATTTAACATCATTGCTACCTAAGGGTGGGTGTGAAAGGAACTTGGGGGATCTCTGTCTGGCTGATGGACTCCCACATGTTGCCTTTTCCTACAAATCCCTCACGCCGCAGCCCGTACTGATGGCACAACAGGTAAGAACCGCCGGCACTAGCATGGGACATGTCGTGCCACCTTATAACCCCCTCCGTTCAATCTCCTCACCCCTCCACGGACATCCATTCCCCCATGTCTTCTGGATTTGCCACCTTCACCTTAGGCTGACACCTTAGGCTGTCCATTCTTCGGGTCAGGAACCACCCTGGGGTTGCATTTGCTATGTGCCATAGGCAGATGTTACGCCGATAATTGCAGGTTGTCAAAGAAACCACCCTCCCAGCTGGCACGGATCAGCCTCTTTGTTCCCAGCTTGTGCAGAGAGGCCAAAGACTGAATGAGCCCATGGAGACTGGACTCCCCTCTCCCTCCTAAGGGCTGTGGGGCGGTGGTGTCCTTCCAGCACAGGGGTGTGGGGAAGCTCCTTGCTGTGCCTTTTACCAGCCAGTCAGGGCCAGTAGAGGCCTCACCAAGGAGTGGGTTTTGGGCAGTGCTCCAAGGATCCCCGTTTCTACCCGCAGCCCCGCACAGGCTCACAGCACCGGGTGGGGAGGGATACCAACCTCCGGCAGCAGGTACTTCCTCAGCAGGTTGACCACAATGGCGGAGGGAGGCACGGCCTCATTGGGGTCGCAGCACAGCTCAGTGCCAGACAGCTGAAAGTCCAAGTTGAGCCGCTCCATGCCGTTGAGGATGACGAGCACCTTGAGGTTGGCGGAGCCCAGAAGTGGCACCACCTCCTTGAGATGCAGGTACTTTTTGGTGATGAGGCGCCGTAGTGAGATGGGCACGTTGCTCTGGGACAGGTCCTCGCAGGAGAAGGGGATGACCAACTCGAAGCGGGGCAGGCGCCCGTGGCACCAGTCCACCACCATCTTTTTGATGAGGGTGCTCTTCCCTGTGCCCACCGTGCCGTACAGCACCACGTTCTTCACCTGCTGCCCGCAGGCGTCCACGTCAAAGAGGTTCTGGAGGCCGATGGTCCGGCTGCAAGGGGACTGGAGCTGGTTCAGGATGGTCAGGTCAGGTGAGGGCTTCAAGATTTCCTCCAGGGAGCTCTCCCTGATGACCGGGTCCACGTGGATGGTGTCCAGTGAAAAGGACGGGCCAAACTGCCTCTCCTCATTGGGCTGGTGGCTGAACCAGTCAGACAGGCTCTTCCGGTGCTTCTGGATGGCATCTGAGCGGTAGGGGGGAGTACAGAGATGCTCACAAATAGGGGAGGGGAAAAGGTTGTCTCAAGTTTTCAAATTGCAGGAGCCCCCTCCAGTACTCGAGTCCCTCAGGGCAGTTCCAGGCACCGGCTACTCCAAGCATTAACAAAGCCCAGGAACCCCCAGAACCAGCTAGCTCCCCGCTTCATTCCTGTATTGGCGCAGTGCTCATGCACCAGCAGGGTGTCGTAGCACTGTGCTCTCCCACCTGGGTGCTCCAGGGCTGGTGCTGTCCACTCCCCACCTCCCCTGCAGCCCAACCTGACTGCCAAGAAGGTGCCTTTAATATTGCTTTGTACAGAGGTAGCATTTCCCCATCCAAAGATAACCCCCCACAGCACACTACGAAGGGTTAGAGGGGCAGGGTGACCCTCCCTGTTTCACACAGAGTGAGGAGCCCACTGGCCCCAGGGCCCTGCAGCGAGTCAGCAACAGAACAGGGAATAGAACCCAGGAGTCCTGAGTCTCTGGTCTGGTCTATACTACCCGCCTGAATCGGCGGGTAGAAATCGACCTCTCGGGGATCGATTTATCGCGTCCCGTTGGGACGCAACAATCGATCCCCAAATCGGCGCTCTAACTCCACCAGCAGAGGTGGTAGTAAGCGCCGCCGACAAAAAGCGGCAGAAGTCGATTTTGCCGCCGTCCTCACAACGGGGTAAGTCGGCTGCAATACGTCGAATTCAGCTACGCTATTCACGTAGCTGAATTTGCGTATCTTAAATCGACTCCCTGCTGTAGTGTAGATGTACCCTCTGTCTCCTTTTCTAACCACTGCACCTTGCTCGGGTCAGTGACTGCATCCCAGCCTGCTCACCTGACTCCCAGTCCTGAGCACACCCCACCACTTCAGCACTGCCCGTCTGTGACGGGCTCCTACGGCACGGCAGAAGCACGGGGCCTTACCGGAAGAGGCCACATTCCTCAGGGCCATCTGGCCAGGCCGGGTGGAGCTCGGCTGAGACGCAGTCTCCCGGAATCCTCCTTGGTAGCGAGTAAAGCTCCTGCAAGGCAGGGACAGGGAATTGTTGAGAGAGCAAATCCCAGAGTGGGACAGCAGCGTCTGTCCCAACGGCCCAGAGCTGGGGCAGCCTGCAGCTTGAGTGAACCTGGACATCCCAGCCAAAGACATGGTTAGCTCACCCGCCAACCCCTCAGCCCCGGCCACGTGGAAACTGCCTCCCTGCCATTGACAAAACGCTTCCAAAATGAAGGAGAGGAGCAGCTTGTGTGCAAACACAGTGGTGCGAGGAGAACTGGGAAAAGCACAACTGCAGTAGGCTCCATGGGGGCATTGTGGGAAATGGGGAACCTGAGGACAACAAACCAGGGCCTGCTCCTTCCAACTCAGCCCAAAGAAACCCCCCCTCCTTGATTGAATTCTGAGCTGCAAAACATGCCCACTTTATCCTGAGACCAGGAGCCAGGCAAGCTTCCCCCAGCCCATCTGCCTCAGGCCTGCCATCGAGGGACCCATTCAGCAGTCCAGTCTGCGCTCAGGCTTTGACCTCTCCTCTGAGCCAGAGAACAAGGGGGGCTGTTAGTGCTGGGGGCTGTTCGTTATGTGGATACTCGTCCACTAGGAACTGGGCGGCTGAGGCCAAACTCATTTCACATGGGCCACCAAATAGCAACAAGCCACCTTATATAAGAACAGCCAGACTGGGTCAGCTCAATGACCTGTCTAGCCCAGGATCCTGTCTCCAACAGTGGCTGGGGCCAGGTGCTTTAGAGGGGATGAACAGAACAGGGCGATTATCGAGTGATCTATCCCGTGTCCTCCACTCCCAGCTTCTGGCAGTCAGAAGTTTAGGGACACCCAGAGCATTGGGTGGTGTCCCTGACCATCTTGGCTAATAGCCATTGATGGACCTATCCGCCATGAACTTATCTAGTTCTTTTTTGAACCCAGTTATACTATTGGCCTGCACAACATCCCCTGGCAACGAGTTCCACAGGCTGACTGTGCGTTGTGGGAAGTAGTCTTTCCTATTGTTCTTTTAAACCTGCTGCCTATGAATTGCATTGGGTGACCCCTTGCTTGTGTTATGTGGAGTAAATAACACTTCCTTATGCACTTTCTCCACCCCAGTCATGATTTCATAGACCTCGATCATCTCCTCCCTCAGTCGTCTCTTTTCTAAGCTGAGCAGCTCCCCACCCATAACCTTCAGTCATCAGCTGGGGTGGGTTGAATGGGTGGCCTAGAGGCGACAGGCCCCATAGTCTGTTCCCAGCCTCAAGTGAGCTAGTCCCTCTGAAAGATCAGTAAGAGCCCAGCTGAGAGGACCTCAGCAACCTCCCCTTTCGTCCCCCCACCAAAGCCATGCGTCCTGGGGTAGGATCTCAATTAACTTTAACACCCACACCGACAAATTAGACCAATCGCTTTATGTGAGGGGAGCTGCCTTAGCCACCCACCCCTTGCACTGCTGCAGGGGCTCCAGGCCCTACCTGAGAGGGGACGTTTTGGAGCACAGCCTGCCCGCTGGGTGAAGCATCCTCCCAAGGATGAAGCTGCTCCTGGCACCTGGAAGGAAGGAATGCAGGAGGTCAGAGGGAGCAGGATTGAGAGAGATGCAGGATGGTGCCCGTCGCCTGCCACCCCCCTTCCCCAGGGTACTGGCTCCCCCTCAGTGCCCTTCCTCCTCTGCACTCCAAGATGGTGAAGGAAGGAGCCTTGATCCAGCAGCAGCTGAGGCCAAGACAACCAGGCTGTTCTGTGCGCCTTCCCCGGCATTCTGATGGGGTTCTGGATCCATGTGCCTGGACTGGACCAAGCTCCAAGTAGTGTGCTTCTGTGCATGGCCAGGGAACAGGATGCTAAGGCAGCGATGCCAGATTCGAGCCCCAGGGAGACACCTGCCTGCAGAGTCCTGGGCTCATGTTCAGAGCACAGGCTTGGGAGACAGGAGCTCCCCCGTTCAAATCCTGGCTCTGCCACTGCCTTACTCTGTGGCCTTGGCATTTCCCCCGTCTGTGCCGCCCTGTGAGGGACAATACCCCGCCTCCCAGGGGGCTGTGGGGATCGATTAGCTAATATCACAGAAATTATAGACATGTCGGGCTGGAAGGGACCTGGAGAGGTCAGCTAGTCCAACCTGTGCTAAGGCAGGACCAAGTAAACCTAGACCATCTCTGACAGGTGTTTGTCTAACCTGTACTTAAAACCCTCCAATGATGGTGACTCCCTGACCTCCCTAGGTAACCTGTGCCAGCGCTCAACTACCCTTAGAGAGACAGAAAGTTTTCCCTAATATCCAACCTAACTCTCCCTTGTTGCAAACTCAGCTGATTCATTGTTATCTTGCCCTCAGTGGACAAGGAGAACAACTGATCACCCTCCTCTTCGTAACAATCTTTTACATACTGGCAGACTTATCAGGTGCCCCCTCAGCCTTCTCTTGACTAAACATGCCCAAGTCTTTCAACCTTTCCTCAGAGGTCAGGTTTTCCAAACTTTGATCATTTTTGTTGCTCTCCTCTGGACTCTCTCCGTTTTCTCCACATCTTTCCTAAAGCCTGGCCCCCAGAACTGGCCGCGCGGGTACTCCAGCTGGGGCCTCACCAGAGCGGGACAATGATCTCCCGTGTCTTACATACGACACTCCTGTTAATACAGGATGCTATGCTTTGCAGATGGGAAGCACCCTGGGCCTGTTTTGGTGCAGATCCCACTGACTCCAGCCGTAGCTGTAGGTACTCAGCACCTGTAAAAAGCAGGCTCTTTATAAGTGCTAAGTTATGAGCAAGCGTCGAGGGCACCCCATCACATGAGCCGGGGAATTCTTCCCAAGCAGCGGCACAGCCTGTCCTGCCAGGGAATTTCCCCACTGAGATCTCTGCCTCCTAGTCCAGGGCCAGAGCTAGGGCACGTGGGACTAGCTCCCTGCAGTCATCCACGCAGGACTGGATTTTCCACTTATTGCCCCTTCTCTAGCACCGTCCATCCACGGCTCTCAAAGCACTTCACTAAGGAGGTCAGTATCATTAACTCAGTTTTACAGATGGGGAAACCGAGGCACAAAGTAGTAAAGTGACTTGCCCAAGGTCACCCAGGGAGTCAGTGGCACAGCTGGGAATAGACCCCAGGAGGTCTGTCTCCCAGACCCCTGCCCTGCCCTGCCTCTATGTAAACGAGAAGGAAACACTTCGCACGAACACCACCTCCCCGCCAGTAAAGTGCAATTAGAAGTGACATAACTAGGCCAGCAAGTCTCCTCTGATAAAGCAGCACAGACTGGCTGCAGGGTGAGCTGGGCCCAGGCAGAACTGATGCCATCCCAAGCCCCCAGAACCCAGCACCCCCCCTTACACCACAGTGCTTTTGTCTGAACACAATTTCATCAGTGGGGAATTCATACACAGGACATGGCTGTGACTTGGCCGTGGTCACCAGGTGAGTCGGGGCAATGCCAGGAGTAGAACTGGGCTCCCAGCCCCTTGCTGTAGTCTCTAGACCCTCCCACCCTCTCAGAGCCAGAAATAGAACCCAGGTGTCCTGACTCCCTGGCCCATTCATAAGGTCATGATGCCTGCGGCAGTCACAGGAAGCGGTGAATTTCACCCCAGAGGGATTGGGCTCTGGGGCAAGCCAGGTAAGAGGCTTCTCACCTCAGCCAGTTCTAACAGCTGCTTACCTGGTGCAGAGCTGGGGGACAGCAGCATGCGCCTAATCTCTCGGCCTCCCAGCTTGGGTCCCTGGGTCCTGCTCCAGCTGGTCCCAGCCTGGGGCAGACATCGCGGGCACTGCATGGCAGGGGGCCTGCTTCAGCTGAAATGCAGACGGCGATCACTTGGGGAGGCAGACCACCCCACTGCGGTGCCCCAGCTGGGGTCCTCTGTCCCATCACTGAGCTGTGAGGGCCAGGTTATCAAAGCCCAGCCTACTCCAGGACACAACTGAGGGCTAAGGGACCAGCATCATCTTGCATGAGCGGAAGCCCAAAGCTTGCGTCAGGCACCCTTCCTGCTTGGGCTCTCACAGCAAGGAGCAAGCGTAAACAGTGCCCTCCCCACCAAACAGAGAGATTAGAGATCTTGGAGCAGAGAGGGGCCCCTCCGGACAGCTCTCCCCTACGCAAACCCAGAGTATCAGGCCATCCGCTCTATCCTCTACCCTGTCTGCAGCACTGGGGAGATCCCTTCCTGACCCCTGCAGCGATCAGCTGGTGTCCTACAGCTTTACTGCACTTTTGGGGCCTGACTCTCTTCTCACACCAGTTTAAATGGATTCACACAGGGAACAGGTGTGAGCGAGAGGAGAATCAAGCCCACTGTACTGGGGGGAGTTTTTTGCCACCTGAGTCACAGGCAAAGGAGGGTCTCTGGGCCAGGCAAAACAATAGTTCTTAACCAATCACCCGAGCATGGGGCTGCAGCTGTTCTCATTCAGTTAATTTATGGCAGGGAGAAGGAAGAGGCAGAGGAGGAGGGGAAGGAGCAGTGTCACCCCCCTCCCATTCAAAATCATGAGTCAGGCCCTCCCCACCTGAAGATCATACTACTTATTCAATAATGACATTTGAGTCTTTCTTTGCCTTCCTGGGGAGCCAGGCTTCTCTCCCCCGCCGAGAGGCTTCACATTTACTTTGGGGCTGGTGCCATTTAGAGAGTCTCCCACAATCAGATGACATCAGGGGTGGGGGCTTTAAGAAAGAGACCAAGGGTGAGAGTCTCAGTTGGCAGCTCTGTAGCCTTAGAGGAGAGAAAGAAAGATCCATCCTCTTCCCCCTTACGCCCGCCCCCCTCCAAATACCTGAGTGGTTACAGGCTTTTCCCCTTGGCCTGTCAGTGGCAGTCAGAGGAAGGACAGGCCGGTGACTCCTTCTCTACCAGACGGATCCCAGGGGCCCCACTGCCGGATGCCCTCCCCACGTTGGCATGGGGAGGAGACTGTCTCCTGCTTGCATTCATGTCTCTCTCCAGTGCAGCAGTGGCAGCCGGCATAGAGCTCTTGACAGCTGGCACAGAGCCCTCTAGCCTGGGCCTGGCAGCCTGTGCTGTCTGCTCTGCTGGAGGAATGAGACACACATTCAGGGCAAACCCGTAGCCTCCTCCCCTTAAAGCAGCAGGGGCGAGAGACGCCAGCTGTCAAGCTGAAAGCTGGCCTGCTGCTGTCAGGCCTTGTGGAGAGCAGCGCTCGGGAGCGCCCTGCCAGGGGCTGCCTTGGAGAGTCTGGGCCAAAAACAGTCGGCAGAGGGGGTGCCGCTGCCATCCACGTTTGTCAGGGCTGAATGGATCCCCCCGAGCAGGCGTGGGGTCCCTTGCTCTGCACACCTGTTGAATGCAGCGGGGGGGTTAGCGTCTCTAAGGCAAGGGTAACTGGAGCAAGAGTCACATTTAAAGCGGAACAAGCCTGTTTCCAGCCCAGACAGCTGCTGCCAATTGCTGAATCCACGATCTGTGTGAGCCGCCGGAACAGAAGAACATTTGTGTCCAGGGACCACCTGGTTCATCCTCTCTCAACTGACTAGCACCAATGTCTGCTCCAGGCCATGTCTGACTGTCTCCAGGGTAGCAGGTTGTGGGCATTGCCTCCTCTGAGGCTTGTCAGTGCTGGCAGAGGGGTCATAGAATATCAGAGTTGGAAGGGACCTCAAGAGGTCATCTAGTCCAACCCCCTGCTCAAAGCAGTGCCAGACCCTGTCCTTATCTAGCTGCGCTGCAAGACTTAGAGACTCCTGCCCAGTATGAGAAAAGGAGTCAGTCGTTGCATCTGGGTTTGGCGGTGGTGCTGTGGTTGTGGCTGGGGACTTTAGATCACTGGTAGATGTAGGGAGGAGACTGAAGGGTTAACAGGCGACATGCTAGCAGCGTGTCTTTCCCTCCCCAACCTGTCATTACCTGAGCCGGAATCCCTACAAAGCAAACTGCTGGGGCGGTGACTCAGCCTCACACTCACATCTCATCTGGTTTGTGTTTCCGGCACCCTGATAATTTCCAAACCAAACAACAGGAAAATGCTGGTTCCAGGGAAGCTTATGGAACCTCCCTGGGCTCCGTGGTCTCCGGTGCCAACCCCTCGAGCATGGCCAGAGCTGTAACGACTCGCCTAGCCCTTCCGGATGCTTTTCATGTATCCATCCCAGAGCCCTTTCTGAAGGAGAGTCTGTCTCATTGATTATCCCCATTTTATTGCCGGGGAAACTGAGGCACAGAGCAGGCCCATAACAGAGCTGAAATAGAACCCAGAAGGTCTGGCTTTCGCGTCCCTTGTGGTAACCACTAGACACTTAAGCTGGGACTAGAACCCAGGAGTCCAGACTCCAAGTCCAGTGCTCCATGCCCACCCCACTTCACGGGCACATTTTGCTGTCCCCTATGTACCTGTAGCTCAATGGATCCATTGAATTTAAAGGCAGGGTGCTGTGAAGCCCACTGCCTGGGGTCCCGGCTGTTCTACGTCTATCAATAGCTGGGCAGGGATGCTGCTCTGGGAGGGGCACGTTTGGGGTGAAACCCAAACCAGGTCACAGTGTCCCAGAGCCACCAGCTTGGGGACTTTCTCCTGCAGCCTCTGCTCAGGGCAGTCCCTCGAGGTTCAGCACAGAGGTCACTGCTGCCATGAACCCCACAGACCCCATCGCCATCGCCTAGGAGAGACGAGCCAGCTTCCTGCTCATCCTGTCTTGCACGGTCCCCGCCCCCAGAGCAGAAACACAGCAGTCGCTTCCGTTCAAAACCAGCCCCTTGCTCAGAACCCAGCCCGCCAGGGAAAGCCGGAGATGCAGGAAATCAGGGCTCTGGCTTCTAAGCCGCTCTGTGCTGGGACTAGAGGGAACAGGGACCAGGCCGGCTCAGAGAATGGGGACTGAGGAAAAACAAGACTCTGGAAGGTCAAAAGTTACCTAAAGTGATTTCTCAGCCGGCTGCTGTGTGTTAGTCCCACAGCCTTCGGTCCATTTGGAATCGCTCTTCCCCACCCGTCACTGCAGGCCGTTGTATCTCTGCCGTCCCTCCCTGGCAGCTGTTAAACGTTGCCCCGTGCCTTTTCCTTTCTGTGGTTTTAGTTCGCTCTCTGACCGCTTCTCTCTGGCTGCTTCGGTGCAGCTGTAACTTCCTGCAACTCTGGCCCATCCCACCACCCCTACAGCTGGGGAAGCTGCCAAAAATAAGCAGGGATGGTGAAACCACAGAGAAGGAGAGGGAGAGGAGAGCAAGAGACAGCTGCTCCATTAGCACTGCGAAAGTTATTCCTGTGCAAAAAGGCCCGGAGCTTCAAAGTCAAAGGAAATCTATGGCTGTTAGGAGCCTGAACCCCTTGGAGGATCTGGGCCAAAGAGGCTGATTCTGATTGCATGCCGATTTCACGCCACTGGCTTCAGGAGCATCACTCCAGATTTACACTTGTAGAAATGAGGGCAGAATGAGGTTCAGGTGCAGGGCCGCCCAGAGGATTCAGGGGGCCTGGAGCAAAGCAATTTTGGGGGCCCCTTCCATAAAAAAAAAGTTGCAATACTATAGAATACTATATTCTCGTGGGGGCCCCTGTGGGGCCCGGGGCAAATTGCCCCACTTGTCCCCCCCCTCTGGGCGGCCCTGCTCAGGTGCTTGCTGAAACAACTTTACTAACACGCCTGTGCTGTGCAGGCTGATGGCACATCACAAAATCATATGGTGCCATTAAGCATAAATTGGAGAGTCCGCACTAATCGGCAGCGCAAGCTCTCTGCATGGCCCTCCTGCTATTTCCCCATGGCCATAGCGATCATCGGTATCGCTACAGCACCGTAGGCGGGTGCATTGCGCTTTACAGACCTAAACAGGCAAGGTTCCTGCCCTCTGGAGCTGGCGAATTGTTAAGATGCTTAACAAAAAGAGCAATGACGACCAACAGTGGTGGATTCGGGGAGCGGGGGGGGGACGACAGACCAAGGGGGAGGAAATATGGCTCCTCGGCCATCTTTATTTTTGCTGTGTTTGGAAGGACCGGCGGGTCCTGTTTGAAGCAGCAGGGACCATCTTTTTGCCGTGTACGCCCAGCACCGCGCAGAGTGAGGCCCTGATCCCTGACGACAGGTGCTAGGCGCTAACATAACATCATTCATAAACAACAATGATCATCGCTGCTACGGGGCAAAACCTAAAGAGCAGGGACAAGGCCCTAGCAGGGGTTTTACAACTCGCCTGTTACAGACCGTGGTTCCGCTCTTGTAGCCGCATGGAGCAGGGAGCAGCTCCCAGCAGGCAGGAAGATGGGTGGGGTGGAGTCATTCTCCACTTCCTCCCTTGGTATTGCAGGCACAGCTATCTTTTGGGGTTTGGACCCAGGAACCATCCATCTCTAGGGAAGGATTCGCCCTGGGAGGTGACTCAGAGCTTTTCTGGCTTTTCCTGTCAGGCCAGGCGCTGAATGAGAAGGGTAAAAATGCAACAGCCGTCCCTGCCAGTGCCTGGGGCTTTGCACAGATGGTGGTTACTGCAGCAATACTAAGGAGCACTGGATGGGGGAAGCTCCCAGGTGCTCCAGGCCTAACCTCGCCCAGAAGGCCCTGCTCTCCCAGGCCCAGGTGAAGTGCTATGGGGAAAAGAGGCAGGGGCATTGACTGGGGCTGGGGGAGCTCCCAGACATGCCCGTCCCAGTGTCTCCCAATAGGAGCAGTGTCAGCTCTGTGTCGTATGCACTCTCTCATGTGCCTGTTTTCACTGGGCGAGGGCAGAATTCCAGTCCTAAATTATTTACATTGGCAACGAATAACTGGGAGAGCTGCTTGCAAACTTGATGAGAGAAGCCCCTGGGTCTTACCAGGGACAGGAGGGAGCCTCCTGCGTCCTGCCCTGGGAAATGCCTGTAGGAATCATCCTCCCCTCTCCCACCCACAATGAAGACAAAGTGGGTCATTAAACAGCATCTGACCCAGACCGCCCAGAGCAGGGTTAACCCCCAGCCTTATGCTGGGTCTGTCTCATATGCAGTCAGGTTTCTCCTCCGTCAGCCACACTCCTGGGTAGGCACAGTGCCAAGATGACCCCCACGCACTCTCGACCCCAAACATTCACCACCACACTCACACCCCTGACCACACTCACACCTGCCCCTCCGCACACAAAGCAACACACTTCACACTCATACCCCTGACCCTACACACAATACACATGAGCTCACAACAGCATTCCCCAAATAAACACACGCCTGCTTCCCTAACTACCCAAACCCATGTGCCCACACCCATCCCACATAAACACACATTCCCAGAGCGACATGTACACACTGGCAAACAAATTCACTGCCTAGACTCCCTACACGCACACGCCCTTCAGGCCCCCAGAGACAGAAGAGGCACTCTGATATGTACAGTATAAATATAGGTTTTATTAAGGGTGTGAAATCCAACGAGTACAGCTGGCATCTCAGGAACACTGAATTAAACTGCAAAATATCTGCCTGGCTGCTGACTCCTGTCACCCTGTGAATCTGGACGGTGGTCGAGATTAAACTAGCAATGTCTCTGCAAAGACACCATCATGAAGGCAGGAGCTACAGACAGACGATACCTCCATGTGCGTGTGTGCAGACAGCAGAATTCTCTTCACTGGAACTGACCCTCAGCAGGAAAGAGACATGCCAGCTTCCCAAGGGGAGCTCTCAGGCTGGGAGAGATTTGCTTCCCTTTCGCCACTTGTTTTGAAAAGACATACAGAGGGTCGGGCTTGGGGAAATGCTAGCAAGGTCATTTGGATCCATGAAGCCACCTTCAGTGAACAAAGAGATCGCAGAACGTGTCCTGAATGCTGGCACACAGCATGTCACACCTGGCAGCTGTAGCAAAGGGTTTGCACATGATGCCATTTAAACAAACTCCCTGTGACTTTTAGCCATGATTTGAAATGCACTGTCCCAGTTAAACAGGCACACCTCTTGTGATTAGGTGGCTCATGACAGATTCTATGAGCCAGACCTCTCTATGCTACACACGTACACACACACGCACTCCCTATACAAACCCATCTGGTTATACAAACATGAAGAACACTCCAAAAGAGATTTACGAACACACACACACACACGCCATGTTGAGATATCGATGGGAAACGTGGAACAGTCGAGATAGCCATGTGACGCTCTCTGGCCCAGGAGCTCACTTGGTGGCTGGATGACACAAACTTTGTCCACACTGAATGAAACAAAACACGTTTATTGCCTGATTCGAGGGGAAGGTGGAACCCTGGAAATGCTCCCCGCCCTCATGGCCCAGCCTCCTCCCTTTGCAAGCTTTAGCACCAGTGATTTGAGTGTGAATCTGCTTTGCTTGTGTGTGTGAATAAGAGTATCAGGGCATGCAAGAGTGCCAGACTGTATCAGAGTGTGTGTGTGTGTGTGTGTGTGTGCGTACATGAGTGCACAGAGAGAGACACTGCATGTGTTGCATTCAGGCCTTTGGACGGGAGCAGCTCTGCCGGTGGGCGGAACAGTTTTAAAGAGAGGCTAAACATGTAATAACATCCAGGTTATGTTGCAATGGACACAAACCCTAATTAGCAGCCTGAACAAGGACTTGCTGTCCATTAAAAGTGCATTACAGCAGTGGTTCCGAAACTCTTTCCTGGGGTGATCCACCAACTGTAGTTTCTTTTTTTGGTGATGTACCAGTACATTTATACACCCTCTGCCCTGGCACCGCAACCCGAATCCCAGCCCTGTGGGTGGGGAGGTCCTGGGGGAGGGGCTGGAGACCAAGTCTGCCCTGCACTCCCCGCCACAGCAGCGGCTCCTGTCCCTCAGGGCTGGGTCTTGCTCCCTACTCCAAGTGTTGCGAGCTGGTGCACAGGGTCACAATGTCTGGAGCGGGGAGCCAGGCCCAAACCCATGCGACAGGAGCTGCCTCTGTGTGGTGAGAGTAGGGCAGGTTTGTCTGTGACACCCACCCCCTCCGCGGGGCCCCCCTCTGCACCAGGCAGGGAGAAGGGTATGTTCACCTAGGGTCCAGTGATGGTTTAATCCAGCCCTGGATGCGGTGACCCATCTAAAATCTTCCTGTGACCCAGCGTTGGGAACATTACAGGAAGGGACAGGACTGGAAAATGGAGTGGGAGGGGGCAGAGAATCCTCCCTCGCCCATAACACTCACCTCCTGATTATCCCAAAGAGACACTCAGGACTTCCCTACCCAGAGAGGAGGCGCCAAGCCCTGGTGCCATACAAACTGGCATCCAGAAGCAACCTAGTGCCCCCCAAAGTGACTGGTAATGTCAAAGCGCCCCAAGGAGCATGCTCTATTAAAGTGCATTGTCATCACTTGTTACAGTCCTAGGAGCAGCGGGCCGTGCGAAAGAACATGGTGCGACAGATAACGCTCTGGCACGCCCAGCTGCCCTCTTTGGAGCACACCCTGCTACCGACACCCACGCGGACGGGAGTTTCGTGTCAAACTCCCCAGCATGGGGGGAGGCCCTTGGGTTGCTTTTTCTGAACCCGTTTAAGGAAGGAGAAGGAAGAGACAGGATTGCACCAACCCGCAGCTGGAACTATTACTGTGAAGTGGCGGGTCACAATTGCCTGACCTCTCCCCATCCTGCGCACCCCGTGTGGCTGGCACACTGTGATGCTAGGGGAGACAGGAGGGAAAGCTCCCCTGCCTCATCTCCCCAGGGCAAGGAGAGGTAGGCAGTGGGGAAGCAGGTAGGCAGAGAAGGAAGGAGAGATCAGAGGGATGGCATCCTCTGGGTGGCACAGCTGTCCCTGACCTGAAGCAGCAGCATGGCTGGAGTCTACAGCTGCCTCGGGCAGAGAAGACTCCACTTCCAAGCAGGCTGGAGCAGACAGGCCTTCCTCCAGCTGCATGGCCACAGCGGCTCGCTGCCTGAACTGTGCCGGGTGGCTGCTGCCAGTGACCTCCCTGTGGGACCCCTGCATGAACATCGGGAGGAGGGGACAATCCCTTGTGCCTACGAAGCAGCACTCTGCTGATCCCACTCAGACAGGCAGAGCGTTTCCTCACCTCTGAACATTGTGAAGGCTGCTAATCTCGCGTATTGGACCCTGGACCCTGACTCTCTCCCACGCACTAGGACGTGCGGTCGAAGGCACAGGGTCACTAAAGCAGCCAGCGGGGAGGGTGTTTGCCCAGTCTCCCTCCATCCCTGGTTGACAGCAGCCGTGATACCGAAGGGGCTGAGGGCAGGTGGCTTCCCAGAGATGAGCTCTGCACCTTGCATTGATCTGGCACTTGAAGTGCCGGTGCCCCTTTCACAGTCCATACAATCAACAGCATTGTGCGTTCAGTGCCGCTCGAGACAGCTGCCATCATGGGCACGGGAAAGGGGGCATCCCAGCCAGCCATTCTCCCCTCCTGCAAGCCAGGGGGTCTGTCCCGCACCACGTCTGTAAGACTGGGGACGGCATCTGACCATCCGGAGAATGAAGCCAGCTAGAGCAGGCTGAGTGAGGCACAGTGCCCAGGAGAGCGGCTGACGACCTGTACGAATCTAGGAAAAGTGCTGCCCGGACAGCTCCAGAGCCCTGTAGGTAGCTACAGAACAGGGGCAGCCTAGGCAACAGTTCCTCCCCTGCCAGCACACCCCTGCTTTCATCAGTCCCCTGAGGGTCAGCCCACGGCCCTGTCAGTGGGGCTGGTTTGCTGTTGTCTCCCCGTCCATGTTCCCCCTGGGGTCATGGATTATTTAGTTACCAGGGAATTGGGGCTTGGGAGTCTTTGCCCAGCAATTGACCCCAAAGCTCACTCAGCAAGTCTGGCTGGCTCTGTCCTTGGGCTCTGAATTCAGGAGTCAGTAAGCTCCCAGACAAGAAGCAGGAGGGACGTAGCTTCTGGAGACAGGTGGGGAGGGAAGAACCGTACCAAGCAGTGGATCCCACATCCAGTTTTCTATTGCTTTGATCCCGCTGCCCCAGCTAAGATCCAGGTCCAGTTCAGTCCGGGGACCCCATTTGTTCCTGTGCGGGGGGATGGAGGGGAGAGGCTCCAGCCTGGGAGAACTGGGACTCAAAATCCCCCAGAGGGTTGGAGATCCATGGTGAGCAGCTCCTTATTCCTGCATGGCCCCCGGTGTCCACAGCGCACCACCTGCCCCCGCCAGAGACAGCGCAATGAGAAACTCAGGTCCAGTCCACCCAGCAAGAGAGCCCCAATAAACACCAAGCAAACGGCCCTGGTTCTTCTGGGAGGAGGAGCAGCAGCTCGGGATGCTACTGAGCAAAGATGATGCTGGAAAGGGGTTTAGACCACTGGAGGACATCTTGGTCGTAGGTGGCATGGGTTCCGTCCTTGGGACAGTGCGGGCAGCAGGTTGCTACATCAGGCATTGGCCTGGCAGGGCACCTCTGCCCCTCCATACTTGCTTCCTGCAGGGCTGAGCGGGAGGAGAAGCTATTGGAGAGCAGAGCAGGACCCTACACTGGGTTCAGACCGTGTCACAGGGGTCTCCCTACACCAAGAGGGGGATAGACCGACCCGGGGTTATGTTAGGAATGCAGCGTATGTTCATGGCTGGGCCACGCACAGCTTTGGTACGAATACAGTTAACCAGTGCAGCCCCCAGCACCGACACAGTTTGACGGGATAGCTTAGATCCCAGCCTTAAGGGAAAGCAAGGGAGGAAAGAGAGATGAGGGAAGAGAAGGGAAAAGTGTCACAGTTTCTAACCATCGGCCAAGCCTCCCATGAGGAGCTGTGGGGACAAACAGCCTGACTAATTTGAAGACGGAGCTTGGTAAGTTTCTGAATGGGGCTGTAGGATGGATTGCCAGCTACAGCAGGGGCCAGACGCGAGGACCTAGGACCCTCCTTGCTTGTGCCCATGGAGTATGGGATAGAGAGAAGGGGAAGGAGGAAAGAGGAGCGAGTGGAGAACGGGGGGTCCTTGTTAGCCCCCAGGCTGGTGGAATCACATTGACTGGGTAATCTCACTGGCTCTCACCCTCCAACACTGGGTCCCCTGCCCTCTACATTCTGCCCCTTATCAGGATCAGGGCTCTATGCAGAATGCTCAGCCCCACAGCACTAATCCCCTCCCTCCTCATCTCCTCCATGAGAACTGAAACGCAGGACTGGCAGTGGCTTGTTTAAGCCCCAAACCATTAACAGAGCAGATGTGGAGCTTAACTGAGCTCCTCCTTCCCTGCCCTACAAACACCTGAGTTCAGGGCTCTGGAGCCTCCATTTCTAGAGCACCGTCCCCCGGGATGGTCCTAAAGCACCCTACAAACGACACACCTGCAGTCCTCTCTGGGGTGGAACACGGCAGCTCTTTGACACAGCACAGCAACACTGCATAGCAGCTCAGGGCAAGAAACAAAGGAGGATCCTGTCTCTGATTGCAACCGCTAAGGACTTTAGGGAAGGGAAACTTGAGCTGGAATTTGGCCAGGACTCCAAGGCTAACGCCCTGATTTACAAACAAGCCACAAGATTGCAGTTTGTAGGGCCTGGACTTCAAGGCTCATCTGAAGGACACCTCTTTGACTACAAGCTCCCCCTAATGGCACCGTGGGCTCTGTATGGCCTCTAAAGGGAAGAACAGCTCCTATTGACCCTCCAACACCACTCCCATCCAAATACTGGCCAGGCCTGACTCTGATTAGCATGCAAGACCTGACCTGTTCCCAGCAGAGCAAGGTGCTTTGATTGCAGGCATTGCAAATGATTTGAGCAGCACAGGAAAACGCTCTGCTGTGGACACTGGCTTGTCAGCTACTGCAGAGGAAATGTGGAATATTGAGCTCAAGCCTTGGCATGTCAAAGACAGGAGGAATCGCTTTCAAATAGCTCAGGTCTGTGCCTCCCAGTTCTTCCCAAATCTCAGCTGAAATCATCTTCTCTTCTCCCCTCCCCCTGAAATTCCCTCTGCTACAAGTTATTTGCCAGTGATAGCTACGGATCATGTTTTAAATACCTAGAGCTTTATAGAGCTGCCACTTCAGGTGTACACCGAAATAAATTATCTCATACAAGGGGAGACCCTCAGCTGACGTGACTCAGCATCGCTCCACTGCAGTCACTGGAGCTATGCCGATTTACGCCAGCTAAATGTCTCCCTGCAAAATGCTCTGTACACAACGTGCTACACACGGTAAACACGGTTTCAGGCTGAACACAAACGCACTGGGGATTTTTAATTCTGTGCCTGTTTTCTGCTACTGATTAGGGAGCTCAGGGAGGTTTTGAAATTTGATTGTCTACAGCTATTCAGGGCTTCAGCTGCAAGGCCAAACTGTAAAAGGGGCATTGTCCCATTGTCAGCCACACATGAAAATGTCCCTCCCTGCATTGTAACAAGACTGGGGGTTATTAAACACAAAGGAGAGGTCCTTTACTTTTCACCTTTCATGCCGCTCAGGGCCACATCCTGCTAATCTCAATGGGGCTGGTTCGTTAATGCCCTGCACGTTGTGTCATCCTTTTACACTTGTGCAAAGCAAGGGTAAAACACCTCCGCTCTGATTCGGCAGGATTTGTGTGCCGGTGTAAGTGACAATGCAAAGTGCAGGTTAACTGGGAGAATCAGATCCAAGTGATCTGCAGCATTGAGCCCCTAGGGACTGATTCTGATTTCACATTGGATCAGCAACTCCACTGAGGTCAATCACTGGGCTAGATTCTTCTCTCAACCCAACCTAACTCCGCTGGCTTCAGGGCAGCTGCTTCCCATTCACACCAGCGTAAGAGAATGGAGAATCTGTCCCTTACCTTTCCACCATTTACTCAGCTCCCAAGGAAAGGGGGCCATTTAGGGAACTGGAGTAAAAAACTGTCTGGGGATTGGTCCTGCTTTGAGGAGGGGGTTGGACTAGATGACCTCCTGAAGTCCCTTCTATCCCTGATATTCTATGATTCTATGAAACGGGTCACTTTCAACTCATGGCTAGCCCAGTTTGCGTCATCATTCCCTGGGTCTCATGCAGTAGTCCAACACGGCAGGGCCCTGGTGGCAAACCCAGCAGGGCTGGGAACTCTCCCACTTCCCAAAAAATCATTTAAAAAAAATTTCATTGAAATGTTTCTACTAATATTACATCCTGCCAAATCCTAAATGCAGAGGCCTGATCTACCTGCATCCCTCCAGAGCCGCAACACTTGTTCCTGTACTAAGTGCAGCTGAGTTGTCATTTGGTTTGGTTTTTTCCTTAAGAAAAAGGGAAGTTTACAAAAAAAGACAGGGGCTATGGCATTGGCTGTTGCTATGGCTAAGGTAAACACGAAAGCCTTCTGCCACGTAGCCTATTGTTGTCTTCTGATTTCTTCTGAATATGGATACACATGCTACTGGACATCGACTCACAGGCAAGTTAAAAAACTGCACTACACACTGCGCTACAAAACTGTGCTTTGCGGGAGGTAAACAGGGTTCAGACCGGCGCAACCCCTTTCCCCAAACGGCAAAGCCTTGGCAGGCAGCTCTCTCTTTCTCTGGCTTGGAAGACAACTGCCTCCATCGGTGTCCTGAGGTGGTGGTTTGGGGCACAGGGTGGAAGAAGGAATCCAAGATCCATCTGATGACGCGGCTCCAGGGGAGAGAATGAGGCATTCCAGGGCGGTACAAAACATTTGCGATGAAGAGTGTGGAAAGGTTAAAACAGTTCCGAGATGTCCCAAAAAACCTTCTCGACTGAGCCAGGACTGGTCGCCACCTCCCCGATGCCTCCCCTGTGGTCCCACATCCACAGAGACTGAGAGTCCCTTTGGGATTGTCCATGCTGTGGCAGATCAGGTCTGGGAAAGGCATCGGGCCCTGATGGTCCCCTTATCTCTCAGACTTCACCTTGTACCTGAGGACCAGGTAGGCCAGGAGCCGCAGAACGAGGAAGAAGATGCCCAGGATGATGAAGTCCAGGTAGAGTTTGGCCTCTTCCACGTCCAGCTCCTGGAGGATCCTGATGGGATTCTGGAAGGGACAGGGAGTCTCCCGGCACTCCAGGTCCTCACGCTCCATGGCGTAGATGGTGAGGATGACGCCCTCGAAGCCATACCTGCGCCAGAGCACAAGCAACATTAGTGCCAGCTGCACCCCGGATTTGCACACACACTGGGTGGCTGCGGCTCACCTGGCACAGGACTGGGTGAGCCTCTGGACTGCTCTGCAGCAGGGAGCCAGCCACGGGTGATACCGATCCTGCTGCACCTGCCAAGAGTGGCATCAGCATCACGGCACGCCAGGGAGCTGGCCGGGAGAGGCCACCAAGGATCTGGACAGGAGTGGAGCTGGTAGCACTTGGGGGTATCGGGCTGGTCAGCTGCAGAACTGGCACTGCTGTGTGGCCAGGGACCAGACAGATACACCTAAAATCATCTCCCCTAAGGCTGGCTGTCTCCTTCCTCAAAGCTGCAGGCCTGTGCAACCCAGCTGCAGCCACAAGGGGGCACCATCCCTCCAGGGTCCTTGCCTCTCCTGCATCCTACCACCCCTCAGCCAGAGCATCCCGGGAGCAGGGTGCCATGGCTTGAGAGGGTGTCCCTGGTAGCTGGATGTCCCCTCCAGCCCTGGGGCCAGGCCTGAATCCCCTGCAAAGCCTTCCCAGAGGGACGTCTGCGGGGAGCATTAGCAGGGATGCAGGGCAGTCACCATCCACGCGCGAGTGTTGCCAGTGCCCTGTTCCCACTGCTGCTGCGAGCCCCCACCTGACGTAGGAGACATACGAGGTCCACTGCAGATACGTGGGGATGGTCTTGAAGCTGACGAAGAAGCCTGAGAAGAGCAGGACGGGGATAGCAGTGACCGGTCCCACGAACGTGGCCACCTGCAAGGCAGAGGCAGGCCGGAGTCAGGCATGGCAATGGGTTTGGGGGATCACAGCACGTTGCCAGTGTCACGCGAACCCACAACCACCACACACGCTCTGGTGTGCACACACGGTGCCACGCACATGCACGCTCATGCTCTCAGTGCCACGCCCTTGCACAGCAGACATCCCCTTGCACACACTCTGGCACATCACTGGCTCGATTACTGACCCTGACAAAGCAGACGGGTGCAAACTCTGCCAGAGGCTGTCCCTCTCTGCCCCCCATGCAGCCCAGGGTCCCCACCAAAACCAGCGCCCCCTCTGACCTGCAAGGAGGTGGAAGCTGCTCCGATCAGAAGCCCCAGAGACTGTGCCACCAGGGCGGTGGAGGTGGCGAGGGCGGAGAAGAGGAGGAAGCGGGTGGCCTCCGGGGGCTGGCCTGTCATCCAGTACACGATGCTGCAGTAGGCTATGGGGCAGATGACCTGCAGGGGGTGGAAGGGAGATGGTTCAGCAGGACCCGCCTCCACCAAGGCTGCGTGCTGTGCCCTGCACCAACGGGGTCTCTGCACCCCTGCTCTGTGGCCCCAAACATCACAGTGATCCAAGTTATACTGTGAGCTCCAAGGGCAGGGATCTGGGACCTCTGGAGCTCTATGAACCCCCCTCTCTGCACCTCTCCAAGGGGGTCAGGGCCCAGGCTGTGCAACGAGCAGCAGGAACCCAGGAGAAGCCAGCCCTGGATCTCCCTGTAGGCAGAGCAGCCCAGGAGCCTAACCTAGGAGAGTCTATTTCATCCCCCCACCCCCCATGCTGCATCCTCACCTGGAAGGGCACGTCTGCCATGGTCTTGGCCAGGTAATAGGCCTTTAGGCTGTACCAGTAGTTCAGGTGCTCTCTCAGGAACACAGACATCTCCAGAGGGACTGCAGGGACAGAGGGACCCAGCAGATTAGCAGCAAGCGGTGCCCTGGTCCGGCCCCATTCTCGGGCCCGCCGGCTCCTTGCTCAAATAGAAGCTGAGGTGGGATTGATCGATGCTAACCCTTGAAGTGCTGCCAAGCAGCTCCCCAGGATTCCTGGGAGGTGGCTGTGGCTGGTTCTGATCCAGGATGGACCCGCTCCCTCTCCCTCGGGCACCAGCGCCTCCAGGAGCGAGGGGCACCAGGGTCTACGCTCAAGAACCGAACTGGGCCCGGAACTACCTACACTCCGCCCGCTGCCCATCACTCCCAACCTCAGCCTCTCCCAGGCCTGGCTGGAGTCAGTCGCCCAGGACTAAACCCAGCTGCAGGGCCGGCTCCGGGCACCAGTTTAGCAAGCAGGTGCTTGGGGCGGCCACCCCGGAGAGGGGCAGCACGTCCAGCTATTCGGCGGCAATTCGGCGGAGGGTCCCTCACTCCCACTTGGAGTGAAGGACCTCCCGCCGAATTACCGCCGAAGTGCTGCAGATCGCGATTGTGGCTTTTTTGGGGGGGCTGCATGGGGTGGCAAAAACCCTGGAGCCGGCCCTGCCCAGCTGGACCCCATGGAGGAGCTCAACTGCCCGAGCTAGGGGATCCCCTGTGGTCCAGGGGCCTGACACCCCGACCTGCACATCACAGGGCACTGGGCTGATCTCTTAACTTGCCTTAATCCCGCCCTATCAGGGGGTCTTCCACTGACACCCCAAAGGAGCCTCTGTGCCCCATTAGCTCCTGCCCACCCCACCCCGCTGGCCCTGCCTGCCCTGCAGCCACCCCAGCTCAGCCCCAGGCCTGGGCCGAGGGAGTTACTGGCTCGGGTGTTTCAGTGCAGACTGGCCTGCCCCACCCTCACTCCCAGCAGCTGCCGGGACAGACTCAGTGCTCTAGGGGAGATGGGGGCTGGTGAGTGCCGTACATGTGAGGACAGTGGGCATCAGGGCGGCGAACATGAGGAAAAGCATGGAGAAGAAGAGGAAGCCGGTGTTGTTGAAGACCTTGCCGGCGTCGTTGCCGATGTGCAGGTAGAGCAGCCCGATGAGCACCCCGATGCAGATGTGGGACATGAACCGCAGGTGGGTCAGGACCTGCAGGGGCGAGATGGGCTCGGCACTCAGAGAGGGGCAGGGCCATGGCCTACCACCAGCCCTGGGTGCACCGGGCTGCTTGCTGAGCATTCACCCCCGACAGCAAGGGCAGCGATGGGCGCCCTCCACCCGCTGGCTCCAGCAGTACGGGGGCTCCCATGATACAGCCTCTCCCTTCCCTTCTCCAACCGCCAGACCTTAAATCTCTGCTCCCTCCACATGTGCCTTAGTCCTGCCTCCAACCTTCCCACCCTCTGTCCCCGGTCCCCTCCCCCCGCCTCCCAATCCTGGACCCTGCTCCCCATAGCACCTGTCCCCTCTGCTCCAGCCTTGGTCTCTGCCCCGTCCCCTGCCCTGGCCCATCCCCCAGCACCCCTCCCTTACCGTGTCTCTCATGATGGACAGGAACGTTCTCTTGAAGAGGATGCAGAACTGGGTCATGGTGCTGGTGGCAAACGTGTGGCTCTCAATATGATCCACATCCTGGAGAGGGGTGGGGGGACCATGACAAGGACACGGAGAGTCAGGGACCCAGGGGCTCTCAGCCCTGACCGGCAGACCCCTCCCCTTGGGTATCTGCTGGGAGCGTGGGCACCAGCCCCACCCACAGGAGCCTTGTTACCCCCAGTACCTCAGGGACCATGGGCCCAGGCCAGGCCAGCACCTGCCACGCCCCTCGCCCCAGACACCATCCCACTCCCTGCAGCACCCTGGGCCAGGGCGGGGCTGCTGTACACACGCCGGGGAACGGCACGACGGGGGCCGCAGGGCAGACACAGCACAGGGGCTGCATTGTGCTCTGGTGTGTGGGGAGATCCCCGGAGAACAAGGAATACCGCCTGGGAGGGAGGGTGGCTCTAGTGCCATAGGCCTATGCTCTATCAGTGCCCAGATAACACAGCGACGGGCACCCCAAACTCCGCCGGTGGAGAGACGGACATTACTCCCTCGGGGTAGGGGAACAAGGCAGGGGCTGCTCCCAATTCTCATCCGCTCTGTACCCACCCCCTCGGGAGCCAACCAGGGTCTGGGACAGTGTGAGGCGGGCAGGGATGCTGCTATCCCAGGGATATTCCCTAGATACACCAAGACCGTTCCCCATAGCTGACCTACAGCCCAGCCCCACCTGGAGGGACAGAGCTCACACCACAGGGGTCTGGGCATCGGGGGCAAAGATGCCCCGGGGCCTGCCTGCCTTGGCGCTGCTGCACTGACCGTCACGCAGGGGACTGGGCAGGAGGAGTCCGTCTTCTCCGGGCTGCTCTTCTTCTCGGCCATGGTGCACAGCCCATTCTGGACGGCACGGAACAGCAATGGGTTGAGGTCTCCATACTCGCCTGAGGCCACTTCGATAACTGGGGGGGACCCAAACAGCAAGCGCTGAGACCCCCTCGGACCAAGCCACCTTGCCCTGCCCTTCGCAGCCACGGCTGACAATCAGGGGTGGATGGGCACCCCTGCCCCCTCTGCCCTGGCCCCGGTGCATTGGGGGCGGGGGTGTACTAACCTCCATCTCAGGGCTGAGTGGGAGTTAGGCTTGTCTGCTCCTGGAAACGTCCCCCAGATGGGATGGGGAGCTATGACAGAGGCAGCATGATCAGGAAAAGGCAGGCGACCGCAGGGGAGCCGCCACCTCCCCATGGCCAGGTGCTAAGGCTGGAGTAGCCAGGCAGAGCCCCTTGACCCACGCCAGGTGGGGTGGGGGACAGTACTCTAGGCATAACCCCCCCTAGATCTTGGGCAGGTGTGGGGAGGGAGACCCCACTCCCGAGTGCCTGGAGCCACTCAGCATGGAGAATGGTCAGTGCGTTGCCCTCCCAGACCCCCTTCCCTCAAAGGCTCTTGTAGGACCTTGTAATGTTCATTCGCCCTGCGAGGGGTCTAGAGGGGACTCATCCCTGAGGAAATGCAGGCCACCTCTTGGGTGGGAGGCGGCAACTGTTTAGCACAAGTGCTTAGGGCAGGAAGTGAAGAAGTATCTCACATCCGGTGAGAGCCCCGGGGGAGGACGGAACCACACCAGCTGGGCTGTGTCCAGGGGAGCAGCACGAACTTCTCCAACTCCCAGAAAAACTCACCAGGAGTCACGTGCTGAATCGTCAACCCCTCTGCCCTCCCGCTCCTGGGAGCTCTCCCATACTGTCCTGGCCTAGCCTGGCCCGGCTCAGGTAGCGAGAGGCAGGGCCGGCTGCAAGCCAAGGGAAAGGCATGGGAAGCCTGGCTTTGCACAGGCACTTACTGAAGTCAGCCGGGTTGTGGTAGGTGGGGCAATGCAGGCCCAGCCCTTTCAGGTAGGGGATGAGGTTGGGCACCACCCCTTTGAAGATGCACTGGCCCTGGCTCAGAATGTACAGCTGGAAGAGAGAACAAAGCGGCCTGAGCAGGAAATGGCAGCAAGTCCCCCACTAAACACCACAGGCCAGACCCCGAGACCTCCCACTCCTAGGGCGGGGTCTCACCAGCCGAGAGATGCTGCCCCAGGGTACTGGGATTCTGTCCCACAGCTGGAGAGACCCCTTTGCCCCCTGGAGGCAGAGCTCTGATTAGCAGGTGATGCTCCCCAAAGCACAGGGGCAGGCAGGGGACTCACCCACCTTGTCGAACATTTCAAAGAGCTTGGCACTGGGCTGGTGAATGGTGCAGATGATAGTGCGGCCTCCCTGGGCCAGGGACCTCATCAGAGAGACGACTTGGAAGCAGGAGGCGCTGTCCAGGCCACTGCAGACAGGAAAAGGGGGAGAGAGGGAAGGGAATGGGGTTTGTGGGGGGGGGGGGAGAGGGGGAGTGAGAAAAGGGAGGGATGGCGGTGTGAGGGGGATGGATAGAAGAGGTGGAAAAGAGAGAGGGAGCGGGGGAAAGGATGAATGCAGAGAGGAAGAGGCGTGGAGCCAGAAAGAGGTGGGATAGGAACGGGGATGGGGAGAGAATGAACATCCCAGATACAGGAACACCTCGGGCAGCCCCTGAGCCAACTCTGGGGCGGGGGTAGCTGTGACCCTGAGCCGTTAGCAGGGGTTACAGGGCAGGGCTCCCCACTCCCCCAGCTTGGCTACACAGCCTCCCTCACAGCTCCCCCCTCCAGCTGGTGCAGGGAGAGCCCCCCATCCTGGTCAATCCACGTTCATCCCTGGCTGTGACCCCCACCCAAATTCTCAGCTGCAGGAAAGAGACGTGACTCCGTTGCTCATGCTTGGCTCCCCCCGTGCAGCTCCAGGGGCCGGCGACAGCTGCAGGCTCCCGGGAAGGGGGAGCCCCATGCTGGCCTGGAGCGGTGGGGGAGGGAGGCCCCGTGCTCACCTGGTTGGCTCATCGAAGAACATGACGGGGGGGTTGTTGACCAGCTCCAGGGCGATGGCGAGGCGCTTGCGCTGCCCCCCGGACAGCGACATGGTGCGGGTGTAGGAGCACTCCAGCAGCCCCAGCGCCGTCAGGATCTCCTGAACCTGGGCCCAGCACAGAGCAGAGAGAGTCACTGCCAGCCTCCCTGCCCCGCCACAGTCCCGCCGTGAGGGATATGCGGCCTCTCTGGGGCCAGGGTTTGAAAGGCGCTCGTGGCCCCCAACACTCTTCCTACCTCCTGCTGCTCCCCCTGCCCCCCCGCCCCATGCTCAGCCCGAGTCCCCACTTCCCCCTGCCTCCCCGTGCCCCCACCTCTCCCTACCCATGCTGTGTCCAGCCCGTGTCCCAACCTCCCCCTGCCCTCCCTGGGGCCCCGCCTCTGTGCTGGTGTATTGAACCATTAAGAAGGCTGAAGCAATGGAGGGGAGGGTGTGCCCTGGGAGCCCCTTTACCCTGTGGGCAGAGGGACAGGATGGGCCCTTCTGGGCATGGCAGTGCTGCCCAGAGAGTGCCGCCCTCCCTTGAAACCCCTACTGAGCGGGGACCCCCAACTCACCAGCTCCTTCTTCACCTCCTGCTTCTCATTCAGCTTCAGGTTAGCAGAGACCTGCGGGGCAGGGAGCAGACACAGGGGCCAGTCAGAGCCTGAGGCCAGCCACACTGGGGCCTGCCCAACTCCCAGACAGAATGACTAGGGGTCTCCTGGCCTCTGCACAGGATGCCATGGGAGACCAGGCACTCTGCCCTCAGCTCTGCTCAGCAGAAACCAGGGGATGGAATAGCAGGGGGCTGTGGGTTGGGACTGAGGGGTATTGGCAGAGCTGTGGGCACGGGGGAGCCCAGGGCTGTTATAGCGGAGGGGAGGGGGGGCTATGGGTTGGGATTTGAGGGGTATTGGCAGAGCTGTGGGTACGGGGGAGCCCAGGGCAGTTATAGTGGAGTGGGGGGGGCTGTGGGTTGGGATTGAGGGACACTGGTAGAGTTGTGGGCACGGGGGAGCCCAGGGCTGTTATAGTGGAGGGGAGAGGGGGCTATGGGTCAGGATTTGAGGGGTATTGGCAGAGCTGTGGGTACGGGGGAGCCCAGGGCTGTTATAGTGGAGGGGAGGGGGGGCTGTGGGTTGGGATTGAGGGGCACTGGTAGAGCTGTGGGCACGGGGGAGCCCAGGGCTGTTATAGCAGAGGGGAGGGGAGGGGGGGCTATGGGTCGGGATTTGAGGGGTATTGGCAGAGCTGTGGGTACGGGGGAGCCCAGGGCTGTTATAGTGGAGGGGGGGGGCGTGGGTTGGGATTGAGGGGCACTGGTAGAGCTGTGGGCACAGGGGGAGCCCAGGGCTGATATAGCAGGGGGCTGCAGGGCTGTGGGCTGGGATTCAGGGTTACTGGCAGAGCTGTGTGCACGGGGGGAGCCCAGAACTGGGATAACAGGGCAGACTACAGGACAGGGCTGCAGAGGCATGTAGGAGGAGCCCACAGCTGCCTGCAGAGTCTGGCTCAGCTCCCCCAGCTTTCACAAGCACCAAACTCCCCCAGTAACAGCAGCTGAAGACCCCGGCTGGTCTCTAAAGCACAAGCCAAAGTGCGTTCTACATTCGCTCTCTATTCTGTCCTTATCCCCATATAGACCACAGTCCATAGCCATATAATGGCGCTCACTGCACCCAGGCCGGTGGGATCACTCCGAGGAGGAAGGTGGCCCCGTGCCATCACATCTCCGTGCGGCCATGGGTTCAGTGGCAAGCCCACACTGGGTTAATCCAGGTCAGGTCTTATGCCAACTGCACCCAGTTCCGGGATCTCAGGGCCAAAACACAGCTCCAAGCAAGCAATCCCTCGCTGCTGTTCCACCCTTTCGGAGCAGCCCTCGAGCCCTGCTCCCCCCGGGCCATGCCACTTCGCACCGCCCACTCACTCACCATCATGGCCTCCAGCACGGTCAGGTGCGGCAGCAGCATGTCGTCCTGCATGATGTAACAGGACATCTTGCGGAAGGTGCGCAGGTCCCGCAGCCGGCCGTTCACCAGGATCTGGCCCTTCATCCCCGTCTCCCTGCGGGCAACAGGCCGAGATGCAGAGCACGGTGCTGGTGAGGCGGAGCGAGTGCAGATCCCCACCTCCCATGGGGCTAACCCACCCCCAGGAGCCTCCATCACAGTGCACTGCGTTCCGATCCCCACCGGGCTGGCCGGAGAGAGGCTCTCGGTCCCATGCACAGAGGTCAATCATTCGCCCTCACCCTGCCAGGGAGCTGCCTCACCTGTAACCAGCCAGGATGTTCATGAGTGTGGATTTCCCAGCGCCCGAGGGGCCCATTATCCCGATGAGCTCGCGCCGGCAGAATTTCCCGGACAGGCATTTCAGGAGGGTCTTGTACCCTGGAAGAGGGGAAGAAAGCAGGGTGAGCCCTTGTGCAGAGCCCAGAGAACTGTCTGGTGGCACAGGAGGGCTTGGGGGGGTCAGTGGCCATGATGCGAAGGGCCAGCCCCACATCTGTAACTCCTCTAGGGTGGAGGAGCTTACCCCATCCCCCACTACAGTAAAACAACCCCAGCCCTTGGCCCTTCTCTGGCACCTTCCACAAGGGAAGTAGTGGATTCTCCATCTCTTGTTGGCCTCACATCCAGACTGGAGGCCTCTCTGGGAGACCTGCTTTAGTCAAATACAAGTTACCGGGCTCAGTACAGAGGTAAGTGGGTGAAATGTCATGGCCAGTGTTATACAGAAGATCAGATGAGATGATCTAATGGTCCCTTCTGGCCTTAAGCTCTATCAGTCAAAAGCCCTTTACAATTGCAGGGCAGGATCGTTCTCCCCATGTTGCAGATGGGGAAACTGAGGTACAGAATGGGGTCATACACACAACGGGGCAGGGAGAGAATCAGGAAGAGAACTCAGGAGTCCTGACTCCCAGTCTGTCCAACCATCCACAGACACCTCGGGGGGCCACCCCTCGAGCTCTCCCGCTCTCTGAGCCCCAGTGCCACATTACAAGCCTGCAGACGCTGTAACATCAACCATTGTTTTGCAAGCAGGCGTCAGCTCTGGTGTGGCAACCATTAGGAACAGATCTCCTGCCTTGTTAGTGCACACGGCATGGACACAGCTCACTGCAGAGCCGGCAGAGCTCACTCCTAACTGGTGACCTGGAGGTGAAAGTTCCTGCACTACCTGGGATGCCCAGGCCCCCGTGCCAGATCAGGCAATCTCCTGCCAGCTCCTGGGCAATCCTTGTTGAACTAAGTTTAAATAACTTGGGAGTTCATTGTATTACAAATGCCTATGTGTGCGTGTTACTGTGGGATTGCCTGGGACTTCTTTAGGGGGGAGGCAGGACTAATGTAAACCCTGGGAAGCGTTATGAACGTCAAAGGACTCTTTTCAAACAATGGGTCAGACAAGACTGACCTTTTAGTTGAGTGGGTTTCCTAGGAAATATTGGGAGGAGGAGAATGCAAATTGCCCACCTCTGGACCCATCCCTTTGAAGGAAAACCCCATTGTCTGTTACAGGAGGAGAAAGTCAGAGGCCCAAACTGGATAAAAGAGTGACTCTCAGATTCATGGGGTATTTGTTCTCAGCTAACAGCTGTTATGAACTTGTGACCACAGAAAACCCCCTTAGTGGGGTCTGACGGATGTTTTCACCAGCTAGAGCCCTTTTGGGAGTTGGGGTGATCTCTGGCAAACGTCTTAGCATGCTTATAGCTGAATACATCTTCTCTGTAATGCTGTTACCTTAAGAATAAATGTGCTTGCTTAGAAAGATCTGCAGTCAGAAGGTCAGGCTAGATCATCTAGTGTCCCTCCTGGCCTTCAGCTCTCTGACTCTGAATCTAGCTGTGTAGTGACATAATTGTGGACCATTACGCAATTCAAAGCCTTCAACAACAAAGCAAAGCAAAGCAGAGCCTGCTTAGATTGTCTGGCTTTGCTGGGGAATTCACTGTGCAGACAGGTAACTGTGCAGCCTGGAAATACCCTGGTCAGAAGGGAGAGAGACGCGGGTCTCCACCCAAGAGCCAGAAACGTAAGAGTGGGTGCCCTTGCTGGGCCCCAGAGGGGGAATACAAGTGCAGTTGCCGTGACCAGTGAAACCCCATCCCAATTCATTGCACTGACTTTGCAGACAGATGCTCCCTGCCGATTTTCCTGCCCCCGATGGGGGAGGCCCAGCCTCTTGGGGGCCCTGGATCTGCCTGAGGCTACGGACCTTAGCAGCAGGGCAAGCCGGAACGTGCTAAGGGTCTCGACAGACGGCAGGTAGCCACATGCTGGGGCAGCCTCACAGCCAGGGCAAGGGAGATGGAATCTCCCAAGAGAGGGAGCTGGGCGGGGGTTCGCTCCGCAGGGGACCGGGCCTGGGTCAAGGCGCCTGTTTCTGCATGCCGGGTCCCTCCCCTACCTTAGCTAACAGGCGTCTGTCTGCCAAAGGCCCAGGCTAGTCTACCCCAGGCTCAGCCTAGCTTGGCTCCAGCAGCAGAGCCGTGTCGATTTCAGTTGTAAATTCCAGGAAGCCAAGGTCAGCAGCAGGCTCCCTCCACCCCCTTCCCTCCAGCATCCTGTGGAGTCTGTCTGATTTGCAACCGATAAGTTGCATGCCCGGGGCCTCTGCGACCATCCAGAAATGAGAAAGCAAAGGATGCATGACAGGACTAGTCAAGGGGTGGGGCACAGCGCACAGGGATAGGCATCTATGGGTCATACTGGAGCACGGATCCTAATGGGACAGATTATACTAGGACAGAGCATGGCATGGGGATGGAAACAGAGAGTCTCATACAGGGATGGTGGAAACCAAACAAACTGGGCTAGGAAACCCAAATGTGGAATCCCAGGAGACCCCACTTTTCTCCCCCCCAACCTCTCAAGATCTGCCCCATGGACAGTCACTGTTACTCATTCTCTGGCACCATGAACAGGCCGGGTGTGTTAGAAACCCTGGGCTGGGCTCCGCTCTGTTTCCCTCTCACTGCAAACCTGCAGTGACTGCACTGGCTCCAGTGACAAGGGGGCCACCGCTACACACTGGCCTTGGGGAAACTAAGAGCAGAGCCTGCTCTGTGCAACGGGGACATCTTCATCCCCTGGGGAGCTTCCTGAGTCTACCAGCCGGATGCCGCATGGTGCTGAGCCCTCTGGCCCATCCCCTCCAGCAGGCGTCCAGCACCTCGCAGGACTGGGGCTCAAGATAAAGACAAGCAAGCACCAGCCGAGAAACTAGAGGGGGAGTTTAGGGGAGGCAGAGAGAAGCTCTGGAGGTGGGGGGGGCTTGCTGGACAGAAAGCAAGAGATTGTTCTGCATGTAAGGAGCAATGTGTGCGAATGGGGAAAGCCCAGGATGGGCTAAAGGACTACTCTCCCATTGCCTCCAAGCAATAACCACCTCATTGCCCGCCCTGGCCCGTAACGAGGGCTAACAAGTGGTCCCTACTGCAGTGTCCCGGGGGGCTGAGATTCACAGAGGGATCTTTCTTTGCTGGTGTTTGAGTCATCACGGCTGCCCTGGCGCACCCAGCGGTGCACTGACTGGGTGGGCGCTGCCCAGGAGGGGCTTTCTGGGAAGCAGCCCCCAGCAATACCAGCCCCCAGCCCGCAGGCCCTGCGCCAGCCGGATCGATGGCCCGCCGACCTACTTTGCATTCCCACGGTGACACCCGGCAGCAGCCGCTAATCAGCCCCAGAATTACCAGGGACTTGAAGGGGCTGATTAGCATTTTGCAGCGCTGGGAACAAGATGTCTCGGGGGCGTGTGACAGGCTCTGCCTTGTGTCTCTGGGGAACCGTCACCTTCCGAAGCCAATTGCGGGGCTTCTCCGGTGGAGGCGTCAAAGAACTGCAGCGGAGGGGCCCAGGAGCGGAGTCAGACGTTGGGGATGGATCTGGATAACTCCCGGACCTATAGCCATAGGCTCAAACAAGGGCAATCAAATCCCCATGCATCAGGGCAACAAGGGATCGGTATAGCGGAAGGTTAGGACCTTTCTCTCCAACTTCAGATATTGAGGGCAGCACCCACCTGCCATGGTCAAGGGCAGATCAGAGAGAGAGAGGATAGACAGAATGAGTGCTAGAGTATAGAGAGGGATGAGATTAGATTAGGAGGATTCCAGGTTTCTATCCTTCTAATCTAATGACCTAGACTGTATCTGTCTGCTGCCCACCGGTTGTCGCTTGTCAGCTCTTGGGGCAGGGCCAGTCTTTTCATCATGGCTGGACAGTGGTTAGTGCAGCGGGGCCCTGCTCCCCAATTAACGCTTATATGAGCTACCCCAACACAAATAAACAAACAATAAGGGTTTGAAGGTCTTTCAGGACAAGCCCTCTGTTCTCCTATAGACGGGGTGCAGATGCCCCCTCTGTTGTGCTTTCTCTCACAGACGCCATGGTAAAAATAAGGAACCAACTTCCCCCTAGACCCTCCGAATGAGGCTCTGGCCCCCAGCAATCACAGCCTTAGGGACACAGGCATTGTGGAGTTGGCTCACGGCTCTCTGCACTTTGGCAGCGCCAGACCTGCCATTAGCTGTGCACATCACACATCCCTCCTTCCAGCAACCTCGTAGCTTCAACAAACCGCTGTGGTTCTGAAGGGGTTAACCTCTAGTATCTGCGTCCACAGCATTGGGGTCATTCTCCTGGAAATGCCCAGCTGTGCTGTCCCTCCCAATTTCTCACCATGCAATGCGGATGGGCAAAGGAAAAGTTGGGCTTCAGCCCAGAGCATCATGGGAACTATATGCAGATCAGCCTGGCTAGGCTCCTGGGTACCAAACTCTAGGGTTTACGGGGCACTACTTCCCTCTGCTGGAAGGAATCAGAACTGCTCTCGGTGTGTCCTGGACCCAGTACTGCTAGCAGCTAATGGGGATTCTCCTCTTGCTCCATGAAGGAACAGTCTGTGGTCTATCCCTGCTGCTGCTGTAAAGCCCCTGAGTGGCCCTGCATCAGGTGCCGGGGAAGCGGCATTTCCATCACCCCTAGGAAGATGTGTATCTTGTTTCAGGGCCCAGGGACTGCTCTCCTCGCCTGGGTCGGTGTTAACATGCCCCCTTCCTCTCCTCCAGTGGGGACGTGCGCCCCAGAACTTTTCCTGTTGCCATCCAGGGGCACTGTAGGAAATTAATGGCACAGTCGGCACTGGAGCAGGGAAGCAGCTGGCACAAGGAGGGGGCCGATGGGGCCAGCGAGCAATCTGGGGGCAGCTTTATGGCCCTGAAGCGGTTGCCTGGCCCCTGGCAAGGGCTCCTCAGCATGATGGTAACACAGCGTATAATTCTCCTCCTCATGGCCCCGTCGGTGGCTTTGCTGCAGGTTTCCTGAGTCCCGGCCAGGCTCGTGCGAGATGCTGAAGATGGGGATGTGGCGGCATGTGACCAGCTACCCCGAGCTGGGAGCAGCAGCATGGCAAACCCAGGCGCTGAGCTGCGCTCCCTCCCCCCAGCCCTGCACTGCCGGCGGCTCTGTGTGGCACACAAACCATGCCGCGCTCTCCAGCCTCCACAGGGCCGCAGCTTGCAGCACGGTTACTCGAGTTCATTGACAGCCAGTAACCCCCGACAGCAGCTGAGCCCTCAGCCCACCCCCGTGTGCGGCTGGGGAAGGACAGTGGGCTCTGCAGGGGCTGTGCAGTTTGCCTGTCAGCTCCGGCATGTGAAGATGGGGATTGTGCTGGGGCCTGCTCCCCAGCCGCCTTTCCTGCGGGTTTGCTCCCCTCCCAGCCCTCTGGCGTCTGAGTGAGCCCTGCGGGGCTGTGCTCGCTAATGGGGTCAGTCCCAGACTAGCCCCCCTCCTTCGCCCACTAGAGCCCTCTCTGCATCATCAGCTGCCCCCCAGGGCCAGACCCCCTCTCAGTCCCTGCCCCAGCCCCCCCAGACATCTGAGGCAGGGAGGGGAGATCTGAAGGCTTGTGGGGAGGGGACAGAGGCTGATGTGAGCTGGTGGGGGGTGAGGAAGACCACCTCCGAGAGGAAGCTTCACCAGGACCCCCAGCTGGACTCCCAACAGCTCACATGCTTTAAACCCCCTTGAGCAGGGGGTGAGGCTCCATCCCCGTCACCCCTGAATCTCACGCTGAGTTTGGCGAAGAGCTGTCTCAGTTCTGCATGGGAACCCTAAGCCTCCACCTTAGCAGGCAGGGGTCAGGACTCCTGGGTTCTATATCCAGCTCTGCCACCGGTCTGCTGCGTGACTTTGGGCAGGTCTCCGTGCCTCAATTTCCCCAGCTGTAGAAGGGGAAATAACGATGCTTGGTAAACAGACACATGCAGAAGCCATGTGGGCACCTGTCCACAGCCATGGGCGCGTTGTTTGTATGACTGTATTGCCAGGAGCTCCGGGCACGGAGCAGGACTCCATTGTGCTAGGCGCTGTACGAACACAGAATAAAGACAGTCCCTGCCCCAAAGAGCTTCCAATCTGAGTAATTCAATGGGGAGAAGGATCTTGAGGATCCCTTTTTGAAAGGGACCAGGTACGGTATTTACCGTGACTGGGATACACCCTGGAGCCCCTCTGTCTGGTGAAAGCCTCATTGACTCCAGCCGAGTTTTGCCTGAATAAAGAGCTAGGAACTGAACCTGCCACCCATTGGAGCCAGAGGGACTACTTGCCTGAGTAAAGGTTCCTCATGGGAGCAAGGCTCAGGCCCTGAGAAAGGCCTCAGAATGTTGTCTGCTATTCCCCCATCTCTGGGTGATGGGGAGAACTCCCAGCTGATGCCAGTCCAGTCAGTCTGGGCAGGGTGGAGTGGGCTCTGGGGGAGTCAATGCAAACAGCAGGCCTGGGGCTGATCCCAGAGATACCCTGCCTGGCCTGGGGAGATGCAGAGTGACCTCATGGTTATGTGTGGGACATTTAGGGTGACATCACCATTACGGGATATGCAGGGTGACAGCATTGGTATAGCAGGGGGTTAGGGTGACGTCCCATTGCTAATAAGTGGATGACTACGCCCAGCTCATTATTTCTGGCAGGGCTGGATGAATTCGTTCCACCTAATTCTGAACCCGCCGGAAGGCGCTGGGCGTGGATGTTTGACTCAGGCCATATGGGTTCAGAATAGATTCTGCTTAGGAGACACAGTAGGAAAAGGGAACAGACAGGAGATGGGGAAAAGTCCTGATGCAATGGAACGGTTTATAGACTGTGCATACAACCCCCAGGTGTGCCAGCAGCTCTGGAGGAGAGAGGGGGCTCTGTCCATAATGTAGGGCATAGACTGCGTTAATCAAGGAGAACGTATGGGGCAGTGCAGTGAGAGTCACTGGGCCTTAGTCCTGGCTCTGCCATTGACTCACTGGGTGGCCTAGGGCAAGTCATTTGCCCTCTTTCTGCCTCAGTTTCTCCAACTGTAAAAGGGGGAATAAGATACTTGGTCAATAGACACACGCAGAAGCCATGTGGACACATGTCCACAGCCATGGGCAAACTTTGGACCCGAAAGGCCAAATTCTAGAACTTCCTAGAGGTCACGGTGGGAGGGTCTGTCTTGGGGAGATGAAGGACTCCCCAGTTTGCCTGCACAGGCTGGAATGTGGATCATTTACAGCTGAGGAACCAGGCACCCTGAGCTTCTGCCCAGATGGGTGCGTTCCTGGCTGTAAGAGCTGCATAGAACCCCAGCCAGCTAAGACGAGCCAGGCTGCTTCTGGTCTGGCCAGGGGATGCTCCCTTTGTCTCACCTGGTAGAGGGGATATCGATGAGCCCCACCAGAGTAGCAATTCAAATCTCCCTTCAGATGGAGGGGTTGCACCCACCCCAAATCTAGCCTTGGGTGGGGGACCCCGCCCCAATCGCTGCCCTACCAAGCCCTGGTCCTTCCCCAGCTGCAGTCAACATCCTATAAAACTTGGGACCTGCTAGTAACATCACCCCCCAAAGCACATCCTATCACCTCTGGCCCCCGTGCAGCCGCACCCAGCCTTCCACCCAGCCCTGCTCTTTCTGCAGCTGCTGTGACGTTCAGCTCTCTCCTACCGCTACCAAACCCCGGGCTCTAAAAGTGTCTTTCTTCACCCCTCCAGGATCAGCTTCTCTTCTGCCTCCTGGGGCCATTTGATTGGCATCCCATTAATGAGCGGAGCTAATTAAAGGAGACTACCACCTACCAGCTGCCATCAGCCTCCCCTGGCTCTCTGGGGGCCCCCGAGTTACACACATGAAACGGGGATGCCACCGATGCATGGTTTGGTAGGAGCCGTCCTCAAAGGGCCTGAGGAGTGGGACAGTGGTGGGAGCAGGAAACTAACCCCCCCACACCTACTCCCCTCTCAGCCTGCTCATGCTCTGATCTGACACATCAATCAGGGTCTTTCAAGTGCCATTTAACCCACCCACTGGGATGACACGTCTGTAGCAGCTTCCTATAGAACCAGTCTCTTTGAGGGGCTTTGAAGCCCAGAGTGCTCTGTTGTCCCTGAGATTCTGGCCATCTTGGGTCATTACACAGGAGCTGTCCAGTGTGGGTAATTCCATTCTGCCTCCCTAAATCCTGCCCAGCGGTTTCACTGGATTCTCCTTCACTCCTCTCCTCAACTGTTGTGTGGTGTTACTGGGTGCTTTTTAAACAGCTGCTGCTTCCCACCTCAGAGGTGGCTGCATTTCAGTGGTGGGTAAATAACCCCTTCAAAGTGCTTTGGGACTGAGGATGAAAAAAATCACCATATCAGAAAGAGGCTGCAGCCAAGACCTTGGAGGCAAACTCCTCCAAACAGCCAGATTCCATGGCTTGAGCACATCCTTCTGCCATGGGCAGGGAAGGTAGGTACCGGGGAAGAGGTTACTGCAGTTTATACAGCCACAGGAAGTGACACAACTTCCTCCCCTTCAAGTTCCTGTCTAGTGGTTTGCGCTACACTCTCTATCAAGCTACAACCCCACATGGATGCTCAAAATAGAAGCAGCGGGGAAGGGCCTGTCACTCCACTCCCCACAGATGGGCTGGGTTGGCACAGAGAAAGACTTGTCGTTGTTATTCATAGTTTGTATTGGCCCAGTCCCGGCCCAGGACCCCACTGTGCGAGGCACTGTACAAACACAGAACAGAAAGACAGTCTCTGCCCAAGGTGGGGGGGATCTCCACAGTCCCAGGGGTTTAGCAGAGACTTCCACAAGAGCCATGTGATTGGAACCCCACACAGCCCTCTGGAAACATGCCCCCAGGGGGTCATTTAAATATAAATTTAGATATCACAGCTGGAGAGTCAAATTCAGCAACGTTCACCGTCTGTGCCTGGATCTTACTGCACAAGGGCTGGAAGTGTGACACCTGACTATGGCATCCTGACCTTGCTGCGCTAAGTGCTCGTAATTTACCTGTGTCTCCCCCTTCTCCTGGCCACAAGCACATCCTAGAACTGAAACACGCCAGCACAGACAGCCTCAGCAGCCTTGGAAGAGACTCCACAGCCTCTCCCCCAGGCGGTGCCAGAGATGTCTGGGGCATTGATTTCTGACACCAAGAACCACCAAGGTGGAAAATTATCACCTGTGGGAGCAGGGAACTGATGCTTTCAACACACATCCCTGCCCCAGGACATGGCAAACTCCAAGGATTACAAACTCAGCCATCCCTGATGGGCCCTTGCTCCCCTCCTCACCACCTTCGGCTGGGGGGTGAACGTGTCAGTTGGAGCACCGAAGGGTGGTTCGATCTTGACTTCTAGATGATGGGTGCTAGTATTGGCAACCAGCTCCCATCTCCTCTCCTGTTCCTATTCCAACCCCTCCTTCCTACCCCGCTAGCCCCAGCTCATCAGCCCCGCAACGGCTGCAGAATCCAGGGAGCGCCCTGACCCCACACCCCTCCCCTGGCTGTCCACCGCCTGTAGGAGCCAACTCAAAATCACCGCTCTTATTTTAAACACCCTTGCACGGGCTCGCTCCCACCATTTGTCGTCTTCTTTTTCCTCCCCTCCCACCTCCCTCCTGTCATCCAGTTCTGTCTCTGGTGGGTACAGGCACCTCTTGGATTTCCTTAACGAAGCACTGCACTTGCATTTAACATAGAGAAGAGTTTCCAGGGAATAAGAGACCTAAACCACCATCTAACCAACTTAGAGCCAGAGCCCTTTGCTTCTGCAGCACAGGGCTGCCCCCAGGCTCAGCCACAGATGCAGCATAGAACATTAGTTGCAACAAAGCATTGGGTATTTTTTTCTCTCCCTCACATTCTACCCAATAGGAATACAAGCAACCCACAGGGGCCTCTATGCTAGCTCATACATGCCACAACAGTTAACCCTTCAGTTACCGGATTAAAATAAAACAGTGCAAAATGCATATCCTAACAGTCCCTTTGCCACTGCAGGGGCAAGAGCCTTCTCCTCTGCAGCTCCTGCGTCTCCTCAAGATGCTGATTCATGTGATTTCTTTTCAAATCTCTCCCCTCCTGGCTAGCTCTCTCCATTCCCTGGCCCCAGGAACACAACTGCCATGAAAGATGCTACACTCACAGGACCGCTGTGCCCTCACCGGGGACTGCCATGCCCTACCTCTCTTTCTCCACCAGGAGCCCTCACGGACGGAGTAGGACAGGTCAACGAACTCGATGTCCACGGCCGAACGCTTGGGCAGGTGCGAGAACCGCTGCGCCTCTGTGATGTGATTCTCCACCTTCTTCAGGTGGGTGGTCAGGAGAGGCGCGTCCTGGGAGCCAGCATTGCACACGGAGTCCTCCAAAGCGACGGAGACGCAGGTTGGGTCAATCCCCTTCTCAGCCATGGCGCCGCTCTGGAGGGGGACACCACACAGGCTCACCATGGAGACAGACAGTGACCAATTCATCGGAGCTTGTTCTATGCTGAGAAGCCAGAAACTCCTGCCCCTTCCCCGAGGCGCCCCGGCTGGGAAAAAGCTGGGACTGCCCTGGGGTTATTGCTACAGTGCCTCCTGCTGGGATGCAGGGGCTGGAGTCACTGGGAGCTCCCCTGCAGCCAGTTCCCACCCTACTCCTGCTAGAACAGGGCAGCTTGGCTTGGTTTTGACCAGCTGCCATGTGGCCTCTGCCTCCCCATTAAATGTGGCAGCAGCTATTAGCATCCCTGGACCAGTGGAGACTCCCAAGGGAGCTGCTTGGTGCTGCTGAGTATTCACCCCTTGGGTGTCGGTGTGCACTGGGAAAGAGGTCTTGCCCCATGTGCTTGACACGGAGAATAGCCCCTTCATGCCTAACCTGGAGGTGCCGACCCCTTCCAAGGCAGAGGAGAATTCAGGGGCTGACCCCGTTGAAGCTATCCACCATGCTGCTCCCTTGAAGGGCTTTAGCTACAGTCTGGAGGGGAACCTCTCCCCTGCCCCCACACCCCAGTGCGGATGTAGCTTAGCCAGATCCTGGAGAGCTGGGGGCAGGCAGCCACTGATCAGCTGGGATGGCAATAATTCACGGAGCTCTGGCCATGGCTGGCTCTGCCGGCCGGGCCTAGTTCTCAGCCTGAGGGAGCAGAGCAGGGAGCAGCATGTTCCCCTGTGACCCGCCCCCCCTTCTGCTCCCCTACTAGGCTTTCTCCCTCCTCCACACCAAGTGGGGAGCAGGGAGCGAGATCCGCTCCCCATTAGGGTGACCAGACAGCAAGTGTGAAAAATCAGGACGGGGGGGGGGGGGGAAGGGGTAATAGGAGCCTATATAAGAAAAAAGACCCCAAATATCGGGACTGTTCCTATAAAATCAGGACGTCTGGTCACCCTAGTCCCCATCCTGCTGTGACGCACTGGGCAGGGATAGGGAGAGACTAGAAGGGAAGATGGAGGGAGCCAGAGGAGGGATTCAGGGGCACCCTCTGTAAATCCAGCTCGGATACTTACTCAGGGAGCCCCCCAGGCTTCCAATCTGCTCCTGCCATTGGCGAGGGGCTGCTGATGCCCAAGGGGAAAACCCCCTCCTGTCTGGTAAGGGGGCAGTGGGTTGGAATGACAGACAAAGCCATGGCATTGCAATTCTTGGGGCAAAAGGCTCCTCGCCCCCCCATCCTTCCTGGGTTGAACCAGCCCGACCCCATCCAATCATCTGCCTCACTCCAGTAGGTCCCACCGGATCCTGGGTTGCTCTCAGCAGTTGGAGCAGCGCAGGCCGTGGTGACAAGCAGAGCGCGAGGCCAGTGCTGGGGTAGCAGACCTGCAAGGGAAGACCTGCCACAGGAGGCGCTCTTCCCTACGAGCCAATCGGCCCCTGCATGGTGCTGGGCTGCGGAGGGTGCCCAGGAGAACCTGGCTTTGCTCATGCTTCCTTGGCACTTTTCAGATGAGCAGCAGGTGCCCCCGCCAAAGTCTAACTAGTGCCACCCCAGCAGTAACAGGTACATGAGCCTCCTTTGCTCCTGACCCTGCAGTGCCGTGTTGCTGGGCACTGGGCAGTAGGCGGTGGGCTCCACCCCAGAGCGGGCTGCACGGCGCTGGGGTTCATGGTGGGGCTAGTCCAGGGAAGTGGGGGACGCTGTTAGCACCGCCCAGGCCCCTGTACCTGGCCGCAGGGAGCCCCAAATGGGGCAGGCCTGCGGGGGCCCTGCTGCTGGGGGAAGGGGGGAGCTGAGCCTGCAGGCGAGCAGCCCGGGCCTCTCGCACCCCCTCCCACGCGTGGGGCACTAATGCCTCCTTAACCTACATTTCCCTGGGCTGCAGCCTTCAGCCATCGCCTGGCTGGAGCTGCGGGTCCGGCAGCGCATCCTTGGCTGGGCCGCTCCCCGATGCAGACAGAGCCCTTACAGGGCTGGCAAAGCGCCAACCCCCCCCCCCACCCACTGGGCGAAGGGCTCTTGACTTGCCGGCCCCAGCGCCCCCTCCTCGCCCGGGTGGGGGGACTGCCGGAGCTAGAGGGGCCAAAGCAAAGTTTGGGCCAGCCGGAGCCCTCGGGGGTCACCTTGACGCCTCCCGCGGCTCCTCGCAGGGACCGAGACCCCCCTCCCCGCATCGCTCCGACATCAGCCCCCCACCCCGGGAGCAGATGTGCCAGGAATAGTCCTCAGCCCCCCCCCCCATCTCATTCCTACCCTGCCCCCCGCCCCGTCCAAACTGCAGCAAAATTGATCACCCCCCCCCCCCCCGCAGGTCACCCGCCCGCGAGTGGGCCGGGGAGCGGGGCTCCTGGGGGGCGCTTTGCAGGCTGACAGCCGGGGAGCAAAAGGGGGGGGGGCTTTGCAACACTCACCTTAGCGCGTTACCGGCTCGGCCCTCCCTGCTCCCGGTCCTTGCAGAGGCGACGGATCTAGCGCCCTGCGCCGCCGCCGGCTGCCTGGAGTCCCCGAGCCGCCGGCATGGGGCGGCGTGTCTCGGTGCAAACGCCCTCACCTTCGCCTTTGCAGACAAAGGGGCGACGTCTCCTGCCTGCGGTGGCCGCGGCTCGGGGAGGGAGCGCTAGACGCCGGCGCCCGGGCTGAGCGCGCACCCGGAGAGAGAGAGAGACCGGCGCAATGAAGAGGCTGCCAGGTTACTGCAGGCACCAGCCTCCCATCCCATTTGCAGCTTCCCGGGGATGGGCACGTTACCCGCTGCAAATCAGTCCCCAGCTGGCGCTGGCTTCCCCATTGCCTGGCAGGTGGGGCTGGCGGGGCTGCTTTCTCAGCCAAGCAGCCGGCTAGGAACCCCTCTCCTGGGGCTGGGCAGAGGAGCTGCCTCCATCCAGCCCTTGGGTCCTTTCCAGCAGGGTCCCAGCTTCTGCTGAATGTCTGAACCAGGAGGCTGGGCTTTCCAGGCAGGTCTTACTTCCCCAGCCCACACAACAGCCTCTCTTAAAGGGGCAGGCACCCACCAGCTGTCTAATCCAGGTCCCTAAAGGTAAGGGCAGCCCCGGGGCGCCTAATCCTGCAGGCCTGGGCCTGCTGTTCGTCCCTGCTGGCCCACCCCAAACAATCCCCCCTCTGGCTCTGAATGACATGATTGGGCCTGCCGCAGTGGCCATGCTCTGTGTTACTGACAGAACGCAGCAGCTAGACAGCGGCGTTTGTACCCAGCCCATCCAAGAGACAGGGGCCCACTTCTCCGGAGGCTGGAGAACATGGAGTGCTGCACCCACGGCTCTGGCATCAACTGAAATTTTCTAAAGGCCGTTCCCTATAGGGATGCGCCCCTGGGATACCCACATTGCCCGCTGGTTGCCGACAGAGGACAGCTACCAGCTTGGCTGTGAGGAGTAATTTGACCCTGGATAGGCAGCTAAGATCAGGGAGCCTGACCATCACCCAAAGCCCCCCAGAGTTACTGGGTGTAATTAATGAGAGAAGTGCAACATTCAAACAGATTCTGAGGTTGATTCATCACAAACTCCCTGCCCTATATGGACGCGTGCACAGATGCACACCCCCTTTGGCAAATGGCTGTTTCCATTCAGGAGAGCCCCAGGGTTGGAACAGCTGTAGGAGGATTGTGTGGGAACCCTAAAATAAACTAGGGTGAGCCTCTGGGGAATGAAGTGTGTCAGCAGAGCTGTGCAGGGAGAGTAGCAGGGATACTGCAGATTGGTGCACCAGCAAGGTGGTGGGGGCATGTCCTAGGACGGGAATACCTGGGGTGTGCAGGTCAGGAATATGTATCAGCAGAGCTGTGGGGAGGTGACGGTGGGGTAGAGGAGCTGGGGGATGGGGGCTGCAGGTCAGGACCAAGGTGCCTCAGCCAGGCTGTGGTGGGGTGTCTCGGAGTAGAGGAATCTCACTCTCTATTCAGGCCCCCATCAACCTCGTATCAGAGCCCTGGAGTTCCTCACCAGAGCTCACGCAGCCCCGGCACCTCTCTGCCTGGCTCCTGCCATCGCTATTAGTCACACATATCACCCACAACATTTCTTAAAGCATGGAAGACATATGGAAATGAGCGACATTAATGAGGATATTAATTAGAAAACCATCTGCTGAGCCATGGAGAGCTTTCCTGCTGCCACAGCCAGTCACGGGGAGGGTGGGAGACAGCTGGACACTGTGACTGTGTGCCGATGGGTTGGACCAAACTCATACTGGGAATCAGTCAAATTGGGAGTCAGGCACAAGCCATGTGTAATGGCAGGGGAGCCACCTGCTGCCAGGGGCGGTAGTGAGGGATGGTTAAAGGCGTACAAAGGTCTCCAGGCTGGGCATTAGAAAGGCTGGGGAGCTGTGAATACCCCGGGCAGAGGACAGTGAGGAGACTTGTTCATACATAGAACAAGACTCAGTGTGGTGAATTCTTCATTCATTTAAGGCACCAAAATAATCAAGTTATCTTGTGGGTTTACACAAGCACCAGAAGGGAGTTAAGTGCCTCAAATCCCATTGAAAGTCAGTGGGAGCTGGGGGTGGGGGTGGGGGGAGTGAAGTTTCCAAAAGCTCCTAAATGACTTGAGTGCTGCTGACTTTCACTCTGACTTGGGCTCCCCAGTCACTTAGGCCCAGATTCACAAAGGTATTTAGGCTCCTAACTTCCACTGAAATGAATGGATGTTAGCAGCCAGGCCTTAGGCAAATCCTACCCTGGGTGCCTAACTCCCTTAGGTGCCTTGGTCTATACCCAGCCTAAGACATTCCTGGGTTATGTGTTGGAGCCAATTACTGTTCCATGTAAACTCACAAGCCGATGCTATGCTCTGGATTGTTTGTGTCATTTTTCTTTAATAGCAGAAGTTCAACAATTCTGGGTTTGCCTTTTTCAGAAACCGCTGCCCATCCTGTCCATCACTTGGCTTCACTCCCCGCTGGAAAGGGGATCCCCTCTTGTGGGCATTCCCATGTGTGAGATGAGCTTGATGGGGTCTCAGTTCAGTCCCTAGGACGTAAGTGTCTACTGCTCAGAAACCACCACGATTGGTATGAATTACCCCCCTTTCTGGCAGCTTCAGGAGCGAATAGGCTGTGGAAACTGAACTCCCCTTGGGCTAATAACACTTCTTGTCAAACTTAGGTTTTTGGGGCAGGGACTGTTTCTCATTCTGTCTATACAGCACCTAACACAATGGGGCTTTGAGCTTGGCTGGAGCCTTCGGTTGCTACCACAATACAAATGATTAATAATACCTTGAGGCCGGACTGAAACGCACAGGTGAGTCGGTGGCAGAGCAGCTTGCCTGGCTGCCCATGTAGTGTGGACAAGCAGAGGATTCAGTCCCTTTGGGTGTGGCCATTTCACGAGAGGGTCCCCACTGCTGTTCTCCTGGGTGGAACTCCCCCACCACTGAACTCACACACATTCTGACACCACCCCGCAAAACCCAGCCCACCTTAGAGCCATTACGTGCTGTGGCTTGTGTGAACGGAGCGAGTCAGGAGTCATAACACTAGCTCTGTTATTAATTTGCTTCACAGTCGGGCCTAGAGGCCCCAGCTGAGATCAGGGTCCCCTTGTGTTAGGCACTGTACAGACAAGGAGTCTAGACAGCCCCTGCCCTGAAAGGCGGACAGTCTGGTCTCTTTGTTGGGAAAGTGGGGCCATGACTCCTAGTTAGGATCCTGCCTGCTAGCTTGGGTGTAAGAAACAAGCTCTCTAGGCTGGGCTTTGAGCCTAGCTTTGCATTGGCCACTGTGCCTTTGGTACAGCCATATAGGAAATAAGGGGACATGGCTGTTCATAGAGGTGTGAGCCTATCTTGGTGGCTGTACCCAGAAGGGTCTGACAACAGGCATTCTCTCCCCCCATCCTGGCTGAGGGATAACCTGTACTGGTGGGTGTTGGGCTGGAGTTGTGGGTGACCCATGGACCTTGCATAGGATTAGACTGTATCCTGGGTCAGGTAGTACATCCACTGGTCTGTTAACCCCATGTACCTTATCTGGCATCTGCCTCCAGCCATGGTTAATAGCTGGTGAAACAGAGAATGGCACAAAACTCCATGCTGTATGGTGCCATAGGTGTGAATCTGTGTGTGCCTTCTGAGGCTTGTGTACTTGAGGTTTAGCCATGAAGCAAAAGATCTGTGCACTCTGTTTAGTGGGTGTGGCACTTACATTTTATTGAAATAGTGATTAAAATTTGCCAAGCCCTGAGTAAATCCTACTTGCAGCATTTCACGTGGGAGGGGATTTTTGGAAGCATCTAAATGACTCAGGAGCACGAGTCCTGTGGACTTTCACTGGGACTAGTGCTCCTAGGTCACTTCAGTGCTTTCGAAAACCTCACCCTCTGTGACCCCATCCAGCAGGGAGTTCCACAGGTTGAGTATAATCATAGAGAAAGATAACAATACCTAGTGGGAATGGAAGAATGGAATGGTATTTCCTTTCACTGGCTTTCAGTTTAGTGCTATTCAATTGCAGCACCTGATTCCTTGTGCCTATATAATAAAATAATAGTGTTTAATAATTGTTACTAATTGTACTGCAATAGTACCTCAGAGTCCGGTCCTGGATCAGGGACACCCTGCACAGACGCAGAACACATAAGACCTTCTATAGTCTATACTATCCCCATCAGGGTTCTGGAAACTGGGACAGAATGCGGAAGCTCCCCTAAGAGGTTTTTAAATCACTGGTAGTGCTGGAAAATCACTGTGATCTTGCTGTAAACATATTTTAATTACCCTTACAACACATGTGCCTCCAATTCCCTCTGCCTCTCTCGCTCACACACGCGCGCACACACACAAACACAGTTTGCTGGAGAGAATAATCCGTTGCCTCTTCCTTTGTGCATTTCCAGGGCTGGAGTGGAGATGGGGTTACACTGAGCTCTAGGAAGATTCCCCTCGGGAGCAAGAGGCTGCTTCCTGCTGGAGCCAGCATAATGCAAATGGAGAGGAACCCGTGTGGCTAAAAGCCTTCGCCGCCCACTGGAACTTCTGAATATTTATTCCTACTGGAAATGAAAGGAGAGGAGAAATCTAGGCAGCTCGGAGTGACTCTCCGCCTGGATGAGAAGCGCCTGCGGCAGCGGGTTGTGTTTGTGCTGCCTGCAGTCGATAAAATAGCTCATCTGGTCAGATGATGGATGTTATACAAAGGGCTTAGGCAATAGTGGCCCGTCCATCAACCCAACCCACGGCTTAGCTGGCCGTAGCTCACCTAGGGGCAGCAGCGAGGGCCCCAGCGCCCGCCAGCTAAACCCAACTTATTGCTGGTCTGTTGGGATGGGGGATTGGCCTAAGGTCTATGCCCTGGATGGATGTTAGGGCACAAACAACACATGTAATTGCTAACCACAGCCCTGCCCCCAACCCCACACAGACTACACGGCTCCTGAGCTGACCTGGTCTCTCCCTCCAGCAACGGGACCAGAGGGGAAGAAGCTCTCCGCTCTGGCTTGGGCCCATAGGTTGCAGGGCTGGCCCTGTATCAGGTTCAGTGGATCCTCGAGGCACGGATTGCGTTGGCAGACAGGTATCTCTCCATGCCCTAAGCTGAGGGAGAAGGTGCTGGTGCGATTTGGGGGGAGGGATTGGTCCATTTCTTTCCCGCTGAGCCCCAGACAGATATCTAGGGACCCCAGAGGGTTCTCTTTCTCTCACCCCTTCATTCCCGGCAGGATGCCCCTTGCCGCAGTCTCACTCTTCCTCCATCCTGGTGGTGCACAGGTTTCATGCCAGGTTACAGATGGATGAGGCCCATCAACTCCCACCCCATGGGGAGCCAGGCCAGGACCGTTCACAGGACAGCTCAGACATCTGGGCTTTGGCCAGTCCCGCTTAAACAATTCCCACAGGCTGACAGGGTCATTGTCAAGCCCTCTCGCCCACCCTCCCTGCAGCTCTAACTCTTACTAGCCACTGCCACTGGGGCCAAGACCCAGCACTGCCTCATCTCTGGCCTTGGCTCGTTGAGATGCTGTCCAGACACAACGCTGTGTTCTCTGGACCACCTGAGCCCCGGGGGCTGCAGCCCAGGCTGTGCTGTATTCTCAGTGGGCCTGGGGTTTGTTCAGCCCCAGCACTGCATACTCCCTGCCCCCATGCTGCAGTCACAGACCCTGCAGTTATGTTCTCCCCCCGCCTCGGCCCCTTCAATGTAGTCATTTCTCAGGTGATTTGCTATAAGAAGAGAACCCAAGGCCTGAGCCCTCCTTTGCCAGCCCAGCTGGACCAGGTCAGAGAGCTTCTTTTTCCTCCTGGTGACTAGCTCCCCATCCCCACCATAGCCCAGCACAGGTCACTTACCCAAGCTGCTCCGCTGTTCAGAGCTCCAGCCCCAGAGCAGATCTGTCCCAGCGTCGGATGCCCACTTGCTAGGCTGGGAGCACCTACTAAAGTGCCTTGGAAGTAACTAGGTTAGGCAGCTGGGGGACAAGCTCGGTGTGTGCGCCTGTAGCTTTAAATTCTCTACCTGTCACTTGTGCATGCTCACAGCCTCCTCCTCTGGCAAGGAGGAGGGGATGCTGCTGCTGCTGCTGCAGTGAGGTTACTTGCAGTCAAACTCCAACCACTGCTGCTCAGTTCCATTGCCTTGGAAAAACCTGCCATCCTTCCCAGCCCCCTCCCCTTCCTGCAGAGGCCGGGGCAGGTGGGGGCAGCAGCGGGAGGAGATACTGGGGTGAAATAACTCTCCTCGTCACAGCTATTTTCAGAATCACACTGGTTCCCTCCTGCCCTTGCCCCCCAATGTTTGCACATGACAAACAAGAATAAGAACAGAGCTGCTGGTTCTTACGTCCCCCGCGGTGGTGGCGGCTTCTAGGGAGCTGGGGTTGGCCAACCTGTTCCACTGGGACGCTGCTGCTGGACTCCTCGGCAGTTCCAGCCGAGATAAGGGGCTGGTCTGAGCAGCATTGCACAGGCCCGAGAACTTCCCCCAGTGCCTCCTGCATGGAGCCCAATAGCGAGCAGCTGGTTGTTGCTCACAAGATGCCCATCCTAAGTTCTAGCTCTCCATTCTAGGTCCTTACCTGCCGCCAGCCCACTAGTATCTGAGCACCTCACACTCTTTAGCATATTGATCCCCTCAATCCCCTCGGCCTGCCAGGAGATAGGGCAGCACTCTTTGAGAGCAACAAAGGTAAAAGGACTCTAGTTATTATCCACATGGGAAACTGAGGCACAGAGGGATTAAGAGACTTGTCTGAGGTCACAGTCCGTAATGGAGCAGGGAACTGAACGCAGGTCTCCTAAGTCATAGGCTACAGTGCCAGCCACTATCCATCCTTCCTCCCAGTTAAACGGGGCTACTCACTGTTAACATAGTCTAGTAGGGAGCCCCATCTCACACTCCGCAGGACAAGCTGCTCTCCAACTAGTAGGGATTGGGATGAGACCTTGCAGGTTATTGCACGTCCATCTACCTGGGGCTTTCTTGCACCTGCCTCTAAAGTGCCAGTGGTTGGCTTTGGTTGGAGCTGGGATAGGGGGCTAAATGAACCACAGGTCTCCTGCTTTCTGGCTGGAGAGGAGAGTCGACAGGGCTGAAAAACCCTGGAACCCACAGGGTCAAATCCAGCAGCATCCATCCTTCGCCCTTCCCCGCTGGATACACTGAGGTCTGTGCAGTTACTGGAGGCTATGAACTCTCCCCTTTGCAAGATCCCTGCCCTAGTGGCCTAACTTCCTCCTCCCCCACACTCTTGGGGAGGGCACTGGCTCTCCCAGAGCTGGCTCATTTCACAGGGTCCGGGTTTGTAAGCAAAGGTGCTGCATGGAGAATATTTTTGCCCATCTAAATCCTCTTTTCCCCGGAGATGAGCGAGTAGAGCATCTCCACTGTACAGCTGGGGGGATCTCCAGCTCAGACAGGGAGTGACCGGTCCAAGGTCACAGCTGGAACCAGCACATCTGTTTTACGCAGGCAGCAGCCCAGGCATAATTGGGGTGCAGCAGGCATAGGGCTGAGCGGCATGTGCAGATTTGTTTGGATGGAAGAGTTGGTGCACAGTAGGGCTGGGTGCAAGGGGGTACATAGGCAAGGTGGGTGGTAACCCACCGGGGATGGGATTTATAACAAGCACTTGTGTCTGTGGAAAGTCAGGGGAGGGTCTGTTGCCTTCATCTCCTTAAGGAGAGGCCAATTTCCCTCTTCGCAATGCTGCTGCAGAGGGTGATGTAAAAGGAAACCTGCCTTTATAGCTAAATCCCATGCTGCTCATTGCAATGAACGGGAGCTCAGCCATCAACTTCCATGGGATAAAGCACTGACCTTTGGAGAGGGGAAACTGGGTTCAGCAGAACCCCCTCCCGCTGCTTAGCTGGGATGCAAACCATCCACCCACTCAGTGGGAGCAGCCCGAGCCGGCTGGAGAATCAGGATGGAGCAGTAGCTGGGACAGGTCCTCAAGGTGCTGACGCTGACCCCAAAGAGGAGCAGCCCATAGACTCGCTGGAGATGGAAGGTGGTAGAGAAGCAGGCTCAGGGTAAAGAACAACCTCCAGCCTCACCTGTGGAGGGACAGAGGAGGGGAATTGAGATTCCCCTTTAACAAGAGAAGAGCACTGGGGGCTACAGGCACCGCCTTGCACGGTCTGTGGGACATGTTGTGTGTGCAAGCCCAATCACCAGCTGGGCTTCTCTCCTGTTGGCGCCCTCAGGGACTCTTCGGCCATAGCAACTGCCTTAGCTGCCTTTACCGGCCGAGTTCACCCATAAGTCTGCCCAAAGCTGAAATCAGCAGAGCTAGCAGTGTGGGCACAGAGCATGCGGCTCTGCATTAACCGTCTCCATCAATTAGCCTCATGCCTCCACCAGCTGTAGCAATGAGGAGCTCGGGCTCCAGAACCTACAGGAGAGGGGTGAACACGTGACCTGGGGAGGAGAGAGAGGAATACCTCGGAGTGGCAGCTGGTGAGTATCAACACCTAAGAAGGAATAGCACCTTCTTAGGTCACCTCCTGGGTGCAAGGAGCTACTGCTCCCTGGAAGCCTGTGAACCTGCACCCAATACACTAGCCCTGGACTCAGGCTCCTGGCTTTGGTCCTGTTAGATTCACAAATTAAATTCACAGTGAACACAATGCTCTGGAGATACCTGGATTAACAGCAGGCGACAGCCAGGGGAGAGGACGCTGGTTATCCTCATTTGGTGCTGCACGCTACTGGCCAAACTGAGAACTGCCACCTTGGTCAGAATGCAAACTGCACCCTGGCCAGCACAGCTCACATTAGAACTGGTCACATATTTTCAGTGGAAACTTTTTCATAAAAATGAATACAATGTTTAAAAAAGTGTCATTTCCAGGGGAAACATTTGTTTCCAATGATCTTTTTTCGGTTTTTCACTTAAAAAAAAAAACATTAACCTTTTGGCACCCAAAAAATTTTGGCCACGACCTAAAAAAAAGTTTGTCCCCATTTTTTTGGGACTGGAACTTGCCAAAACCCAAACAATTGGGGAGTGCTGGTTTTTCAATTAAAACCGGCCCTTTTTCTTTGACAGTTTTCAACAAACTATCATTTTTTTCCTTGGTCTGTTTCACGGGAACAAAACCCCACTTCCCAACCAGCTCCGCCCCCAGCACTGGAGGAGAGATGGGGCTTCTGAACACAGGGACTTAAATGGGTGGAGTGTGGACGGAAGCCAGAGGGTGAGAAAACGCCTCCAACAACATCACTGGAACACTAGTCACCTCTAGACAGATTTATTGGAGCGATGGTCACAGGCTTGGAGCCAGTGGGCAGGAGCAGCATTTGCTATACACAGCATTTAATCCTCACCTTCCCCATGCCTACCCCACACGTGGCCAGGAGGGAGAATTTCACTGATCCTTTTGTGTCCCACAGACCCTCCCCACCTGCTAGGTGAGGGAGAGCATTTGGCAGAGGCTGCTGGGTAGCCAGGGAGTAGCATGGCACCACAGCAAAGCAGGCAAGGAAAGGGATTCCCTTCAACTGCCTTCCATCCCCCTGCGTCAGAAGAGGAAACTGGTGCCTAATCCCACATTAGGGCAGGACCAACCCTCTCCCCCACCTAGAACAGCTGTGGAGTCCTTGACTCCCATTCCTGTTATTGGAACACTGGTCCCTTGCTCCCACAGTGTAACCCGCTGCAGAGCAGGGAGATGACTGTATATACCCATCGCCCTATGTGCTTGTTTGGAACAAAGCAGGGTGCAAAGGGTTAAGGTATGGGGGAGGCAGTCCTTTCCTCTGCAGATGCTGCACCCCAACAAGACAGGCTGGCAAATGGTTCCAGCCCAGGAGACAGACACAACCATGCACTTCCACGAGCACATTGCCAAGAGTGTGATAGGAACAGACGGATGGCCCGATTGGGAGAGAGGCACAGTATGGTAGCCTATTGCGCAGTGAGCGTCAGGCTGGCTGCTGTCCCTCCTGGGACGGAGCTCCCCTTCACAGCAGAACAGCTCCCCACGAATCCATCCGCCCCAGATCTCTACCCGGAGGAAGCTGTAACGAGAACACATTCAGACAATGGGCTGTTTGATGTTAGATTATCCTGACCCTCACCCTCCCACATGCCCCATGTCAAGTCAAGGGTGCCACGCGAGTGCATCTGGACTGTCACACGACTGCTCCTTGTCCCCCCCTCTGCTCCATGGGCCAGCGAAGAGCAGCAGAGCGAAACTCACTTTCCTGCTCTGATCATGGAGCCAACTGCAAAACAAAGTCGCCAATTGGGGAGTAACGCCAGCGCAGCCAACAGAGTCATTCTGCATTACACAGGACATAAAACGGACAGACAGTAGCCCCTTCCATAGTGGGATCAGATTACTTAGATACCGCCCTCAGGGGCGCTCTGGAAAGGGCATGCCTCTCTGGGGTGGAACCTGGCAACTGAAAGCCACCTGCACCAACAATGCACCAGAGTTTAGGACAAGAGGTGAAGAAAGAAATTGACTAATTCTGTGGTCACAAACAGACCAGCCAATCCACACCCGTGCGGTGTCAGGCATAAAATCCAGGACCTTTAGGACCAAAGAACACCGGGGTTGACTACTACAGCTAAAGGAGAATCTCCATCAGAAGCAGCACATTAGGGCTTTTACTCTATGGGGAGTAGCCACTAGGGGGTGCCATGATCACACATGCACAGGAGAGCAGGTCCAAGACATTCCACCCAGCACAGGGCAGCGATTGTGTTGCAATAGGATAGGAGCAGCAGGGAAGTCCCATCAGGTTGTCTAGGAAGGCAGTTCCCTCTGACTGCTGGACAGGGAGGAGTCACTTACAGCAGGGGATGTAGCAGTCGCACTCGCAGAAGTCACAACGCGCGAACCAGCGGGTCCAGCCCCACTGCTTGGTGACGCAGTTGGAGATCTTGATGCAGCCGTGGTTGAGGAAGGCCCCGAGGTGAGCCTTGTCCGTGCAAGTGGAGGAGCAGCTGCCGTCGATGTCCCGCTCGTTAATCTCAATCCGGCTCCGCAGGCATATCCCTGCTGGGGAGAGACAGCAGCCCTGTTACCCCGGGGCTGGGGGAGGCACTGAGAACAGAGCCTGGGAGTTATTAGCATGCGGCTGGGCATGGTTACCAGAGCAGTGGGCTGGTCTCTCAGGGCTGATGAGGCATCAGGCTGCCGACACCAGCACCCCGGGTTCCAATAACCCGCCCTGCAGCCTTTTAGCTCTCAGGTCCCCAAGCCGGGCAGGACCAGCACATTCTCCAGAGCTTGCAACACCCCCAAGGGAGCGAGGTAAAGCTGATGGTGCAGCCCCAGGCTGGGATAGGAGAGCAACACTCCACTCTCCCCCTGCTCCTGACTGCAGAGGGGTGGGGGAGCAGAAGTATTTCCTCCATTAGCCCCCTCCCCGCCACACATCAGGGATGTCTGAACAGAGCTCACCCAGTGCAGCCAGACCTGCAGACCACACTGTCTCCCATGTGGAAAACTGACAAATAAGGGGCACTCCAGCCACCGCTGTGATACAGCCACCTCTGGGGTGGAACATTAGCTCCTCCCAATCCTACCCGTTTTACTGCCCATCGGTGCTGCACGGCGCAGTACTCACGGAGGCAGGTGGGTTTAGGTGTCCAGTGGCCATCGGACTGGCAAGCACTGGCCGGGTCCCCCACCAGCAGGAAGCCGGGCCGGCAGCCGTAGCGCACCACAGAGCCCACCCACCAGTCGTTGCCGTAGACCATGGAATTGAAGTCTGCCTCTGGCCGCCCGCAGTTCACTGAGAAGAGAAAGGTCCCCGGTGGACGGTGCAGGTTGGAAGTGTGAAGGTATTGCCACCACCCCAGAGACCAAAGGGGCACCAGAAAGCAGCATGCCATGGGTACATGCCTGGCATCATTGGGGTGCCAAGGACTGCTGGCATAATTCCACAGCCCCAGAAAGATGCCAAGGGAACATACCAGATCCCGGGGGGGGGGGGGGGGCAGGGCATGGTGGGAATAGGGTCTGGATCCCCAAGAGCTGGCAATAGCATACGCTATGGATGACAAGAGTATATAGCTCCTGGGATCCGTGATGGCCAGGGTATCTGCCACAGCCTGGATGACTGCTACCAGTGCTGGTAAACTGCTCGGGGTACGTGACATGGAACCTAAATGAAGGCTAGGATGCCAGGAGCTGTAGGTAGATGCTCCAGATCCCAGAGAGGATCCATTGGTCCATCTCCCGGATGCCGGGAGGCCAAGGATACAGAGATGTTGCACCAACCCCCCAGCCTGCTCCAGGACACAGTCTTGTTGCATTAACCTTGTCAACACCTTGTGATGCCAACAGCTGCTGTAATTCCTTGCCAAGGGGCCCCTCAGGAAATGCCCCATACTTCTCGCTCCCCAGATGCCCCCAAAATCCTCCAGGCCAAAGACAGCTTTTGATGGAGAGAAGAAGGGCTTTCAGGGTCATATAGAGAGAGATGTATGTATATGTTGTGTGTATATAAAAACTATACACACACACAAATATATATATATACACACACACACATACACACACAAAACAAACAGGTTTGAATTGAACCAAAACCATTGTTTTTTTTTTTTTAAATCTCATCAAATAATAAAACAATTCATTTCAAATCAACCAAAATGTTTTGGGTTGACTTGATGTGGAATTTTTTCATTTGAATTCACCATTTGATATGTCCACCCCCCACTCCCCCCTTTACAATTTTTTTTTAAAAATTGGACAAATTTGAGAACCAAATGCCACATTGAAACAAACAAACAACCCCTCTAAACAAAGCATTTCAACTTCAAACAAATCTGGGTTTTCCCCCGTGGAAGCTATTCATTGAGTTCGACCAAAATTCACAGATCGTCACACACACACACACACACACACACACACACACACACACACTTACTTCATGTTTTCAGCCAAATTTCTATTTGTCAAAATAAATGCACCAGTGGCTGCTACTGGAGACAGCCTCCCACACATGAAAATCCCCTGCCTCCAGGGGACTTGGGACAGCGGCTGCCATAGTTGGTCTCCGTCTCCCCTCCTCACTCACAGCCACCCCCCCACCCTCCAATTCAGGCATGTCTGAGTCTGTTTGGGTTGAGATCAGTCCCGCACAGTCCCTCCCCCACCAAGCTCAGCCTCTCCTTTCTCTCCCCCTGGCACCGTGTACCTCGACAGAAGGATTTGTATCCCAACCAGCAGCAGCTGCCGTTCCCACACTGGCTCCTCTTCAGCTCCTTGTGTTTCCCTTTGCAGCCCCCCATGCAGATGGGGGCCGTGCCAGACCAGTACGTGTCCAAGCTTCCTGGAGGGGCAGAACAACAGGGAGAGATGGGCTGGGGCCTCTCTCCTCTCCCAGGTCCTGGGGCACCCCCACGATTCTGTCCCCACGCCACCCCCCATTCTCTTTCCCAGCTGGGCCAGCAGCAGCACTGAGCCTGCCAGGGTGTGTCTACACTGCAGCTGGCGCGAGCCTCCCAGCCAGGTAGAGGGACTCACGTTAGCCAGACTCGAGCGAGCGTGCTAAGAATACCAGTGGGACCGGGCTAGGCTCCAGCCCCCGAGCTCCAGCCAGACCCGGGCAAGCAGGACCCTGATAGCTGTCACCCTGCAGCAGGGTCAGCCCCAGGCCTTTCTAAGGGCCCCAAGTAGCTTTCTGCATTCCTGTGGCCCTTCACAGCCCCACAGACCTTTATGGATGCTGAGGGGCCTCCTGGGGAGCACAGGGCAACTGAAAGGGCAACTAAAAGGATTAGGGGTTTGGAACTGGTCCCCTATGAGGGGAGATTAAAGAGGCTAGGACTCTTCAGCTTGGAAAAGAGGAGACTAAGGGGGGATATGATAGAGGTATATAAAATCATGAGCGGTGTGGAGAAAGTGAATAAGGAAAAGTTATTTACTTGTTCCCATAATATAAGAACTAGGGGCCACCAAATGAAATTAATGGGCAGCAGGTTTAAAACAAATAAAAGGAAGCTCTTCTTCACACAGCGCACAGTCAACCAGTGGAACTCCTTGCCTGAGGAGGTTGTGAAGGTTAGGACTATAACAGGGTTTAAAAGAGAACTAGATAAATTCATGGCAGTTAAGTCCATTAATGGCGATTAGCCAGGACGGGTAAGGAATGGTGTCCCTAGCCTCTGTTTGTCAGAGGATGGAGATTGATGGCAGGAGAGAGATCACTTGATCGTTATCTGTTAGGTTTACTCCCTCTGGGGCACCTGGCATTGGCCACTGTTGGCAGACAGGATACTGGGCTGGATGGACCTTTGGTCTGACCCAGTGTGGCCGTTCTTCTGTTCTCAGGTATTGGGGGCGGTGGGGGGCACGGAGACATAGACAAAGGGAATGATTTGCCCAAGGCCACGAGGAGTCATTGGCAGAGCTGGGGATAGAACCCAGGAGCCCTGGCTCCCATGGCATTTATGGCACATCTGATTGACAGGCCTGAGATCTGATGCCCCCCTCTTTATCCTCCAGAGAGGTGCAGCCCGGGCAGGAGCAGCTCAAACTGATCCTGCCAACAGCTCTCAGCCCTGCCATGGCGTTCCCAGTGGCTTTTCTCTGACGCTGCCAACAAGGGACTCTCACTGCAGGTGGCACCTGCATTTCCTGGCTGCTTGAGGGACTGGCAAAGTTACACCCTGAGAACGGTGCAAGGGTCTGGAAGCAGTGAGTGGTGGGAGTATCGGGGCCCTGCCGAGAGTGCCAACACCAGCAGGTCCAGATCAGCACCAGAACCTCCCACCCAGCCTGGGGCATGCCAGGGAGACCAGACGGACCTTGGCATCAGACTCTGTTTGGAGAAGCGACTCCTGCCCTCTCCATTGACGGGGACGCGAAACAGAAAGGAGCACAGAGCTCCTCTGCCCCTGAGAGGCGGGGATGACTCAAGGCTGCCAGCCTTGCCAGACAAAACCTATGGTGGGGAGTCTGGGATTGACAAGGAGAAATGGCAGGAGAGGAATGGAGGCTCTTTCCCAGCTCTGGGCAAAGACTGGGGTGGGCACAGTTTCAGTGTGATGCCCCCATCAGCTTTGTGGTATAGGAGAAGGGGTGACCTCCCACTGTGCCAGGCTGCATGGGCTGTGACACAAAGGGTGGGGTCTGCTTAGAGCATTGCCAGCTCCAGGAGGGTGTCTGAGAAAGCACAAACAGCGACCCTCCCCTCCCTTTCCTTGGTGGATCCCAGCAGGACTAGCTGAGCCTCCGGGCCGGGGACTCCGCTCAGACTGCAGAGCTGCTGCCCTATGACCAAAGCAAAGCTGCTCTTCCCCGCAAGGACACCGACCAGAACTGGCTGGATCCCAACACAGCTGGCTCCCTCCCAGTGGCTCTGGGGCACCATACAGTGTGCAGCAAACGCCTCCTGCTCCGTTCCTTACCTTCCTCCTCCTCACCAGAGCCAAATCCAGCCAGCGTGACTAAGACGAGGAGTCCCAGCTCCATGGTGCTCATCGCAGGCCCAGTCCAGTGCCCTCTCCACACGCTGCCCTCCTTGGTTCTTCTAAGGTTCCCGTCCTTCGCCCACTGGCCTCGGACTCCAGCTTTCAAAAGACCTGGAGTATTTGCTTTTCCATCTCCCCCTCGCCCTGGGGATGCTGGCCGGGCTGAGCTAGGGCCAGCAGGGTCTGGCACGGTCCTGACCCAGCCTTCCCATGGAGGAGGGGAACTTCGCTTCCATCTGCTCAGGACAGAGGCACCTTACAGGTCCGGTAGCTAGAGGGGGATGGAGGGGGGGACTGGAGGAAGAGGCTTCCTTTAATCCCCATTCTCTCTTCCCTGCACATAATCCTCTTGGCAAAGCGATTACCTTTTTGCAGCTTCTGCTGTGGCTGCAGCAATTAAAGACCCCAGAGGCCACAGTCCCACAGAGGAGCACCAGTAAAGTTTCCGACTCGGCCCTACAATATTTCCTGAGCTTAGGTTGTATTGGTCCATGCCAGGGACAGGCAGGGCACTGCCCATATATCCACCTGTGGAGCCCCAGGTTCCTTGACCTGAGTAGTGCCATGGAAAGGAGCTGGAGACATCCCGGTTCACTGCAGCTCTTGGCACAGATTCGGTTCTACAAGGTGCCGGCTGGGCTCTGTTGCCTGGAATGCTCTTGCTGCGAAGGCATCCCTCAGTACAGCTGATCAGAACCAGGTTACGCCAGGCATACAAAATGGGACACAGCTAGCTGAAAGGTGGAAACTAGCCTTTGACCTCTGGGGCACGCACGGGTGCCTCCCTGTCCAGTCCCCTCTCAGCCTGGATGCGAGAGCTGAACCTCTACGGAGGCACTGTTCTGCTCTCGAGGGCCATGAGGAGCAGCTCGCTGCATGAGCGCTCAAGGGAATTTAGAGCCAGCTCGGCAACCTGGAAATCCTCCAGCCATCCATGCCACATTTACAGCATGGGCAGGGCAGGCTTCCCCATGCCTCCTGGCAGCGTGCTTCTCCCCAGCCTTGTGACTCCACATCTATAGGACACAGTGTCCAGGGCCTATTCACACCTTTGTTCCCTCTGCAAAGGCTACGTGCCAGTTGTGAAGGGGTGTGCATGCACAGCACCGATCTCTGTCTGTAGGGAACCAGACTGAGAAACCCCTTTGACACAGGCCTCCAAACCACTCGAGGATTTTGATCACGACTGTTTGAACTATTTCCCCAGGGGTTGTGTTCCCTGACCACCTCCGCTTGGGAACGCTTTGTCCAACAGACACTCACTCTCCTTCCCACCTCCCCGCTTGTACTTAGGCCTGGTCTACACTCAAAAGTTACATTGGCATAAGTACGTCAGGCAGGGGTGTGAAGAAACCAAGCCTGACTGGCATAGCTAGGCCGACAAAACCCCAGTGTAGACACAGCTATGTGGATGGAAGAACGCTTCCATTGACACGGCTAGCTGTTCACAGAGGTGGTGTCCTACATAAGCAAACGCCTTCCGGTGACACAGGCTGCGTCTATGTTATGGGGCAATGCTGGTATAATCTCCATAGCAAGGGCATACCCTTAGTATGTGAAGGACAAGACACCAATGCGAGTGTCTACACTCTGAATAAAGAGCACCCCTTTGGGTGCTGCCCTCCACCACCTCCTGCTGTCAGGAGGCAACTGTGAATTATGCTCTTACTGGGTTTGTCATTAGAAAGTGAGCATATGGCTGGGGGTTTAACATAAAGTGATTTCTCCATTGAAATAACCTGGAACTCCAGTGGCTTTTGCTCTGCTGAACTACACTAGCAGGGAACGGGAAAGGCGGCAGCCACCACGCCACAGTGGCTGCTGAGGCCACAATCCCCCTGTGTTGCTGGAGGATGGTCCATTGAGCCTACACACAGTAATTGCTTCCCTGAGTCAAAGCAGAGCAAGATACCTGGCTTCTGTGCACCTGCTGCATGAAACCAACTCCCTGGCTCCCTTCAGGGTCCCTCAATTCAGGGCTCTCCCGTGAGCCTGCCCCAAGTATTGCCACCGGCAAATCCCTAATGGCAGAGCGACTGGGAAAATCCCCCACCGAGCATGCCAGCGCTACAGGCTCAGCAGGGCACTGCAACACCTTGCTCAGGTTAGGACAGGAAGTGAAGAAAAATCCTGTATCCAGTAGAAACTGGAGGGAGGTAAAATGGCACCTTGGGATGTTTTAATGAGCGCAAGTGCATTATCTAAAAAAGGGAGCCTCCAGGTGGGGAACTTGCTTTGTGGGATGAGTATCCATATCACATTGGTTTCCTAGAAGTCTCCCATCCAAGCCCTGACACAGGCTGGCCCTGAGCAGAAGGGCAGAGTTACACCAGTTCAACTTAAGTTGCGATTTTAAACCATTTAGTTAATCCAGTGCCAAAGGCCACGTGGACACTGATTAGGGTTTAAACCAGGATTCCTGCAGTTTAGCTGAAGTCAATTCAGACCACGTTTAAACAAAACCAAAATGCCCCCCTTAAGCTGAAATAAGAGCTTCCCACACAGGGTTTCCTGCTTTAACTGAAGCAGTGCTGATGCGCCCGCTGACAGCCCCTCAGCCTGGGAAGGCCCGTCAGAGCCGGGCAGAGAACGGTAATCCTGCTCCGTGGAGGATCCTGAGATTTCAAAAAGAAAACCCCAAATTTCAAAATCCTCCACAAGCCAGAATGAGATCATTTTCCACCCAGCAAGATGGGAGCCCCAGCTCCATGGCAGGGATCTGGGCTGCCGTGAAGCCCTGAGCTGGGCTCTTAGCTCTTCCAAGCTCCTTGTCAGTCTGCCAGGCAGGCAGGTTTCAGCACAAACCGAAACCTTCCATGGCCCCAGATGCAGCTGGCAGAGGCCGTCTTTGCTGCACCCTCAGTAACAGGAGGCAGCTCCCCAGTAAGACGAGCTCCATAATACACTGGTTAAGGCGATTACAGCTGTCCTGGGAGAGCAGCAGGTGTCCCCATTAGCGGGGTCATCTTGGAGCAGGGAAGGTTATTCCAGGATTAGAAAGAGCACAGAACCTCCAAGGGAACTGATCACCACCAGAGCCCGTCTACCAGTCCGAGGATGGAACAGGGCTTCCCATTTACCTGCACTTTACAGCCATGTTCCTGCCACATCCCAGTGGGATGGGGTCAGGCTGTCAAGCAACCAGAACCAACCCAAGCTAGACAATAGCAATCTGCAATGGACCTGCTAAAAACTGCCCCCAGCAGGATGTTAACGAGTGATGTTTGACTAGCGCCTTTCATCCAACAACAAACTTTTGAAGAGGGCCTCACTTTGTCCGTCCCTGAAATGCACCAACTATGGGAGGAAACACAGCACTATTTGATTCCCCGCAACACTACGATATAATGGCTCAGGAAAGGAAGACCAGAACTGTGTCCTCCACTGAAATGGTGAGGAGGATTACAGGCTCGGGGGACCATAATTACCCTTGCTGGAGGTTAGCCAGGACAGAGACCACTTAACGAGCGTGGCATGTCAACACCTCACTGATGAGGGTATTGCAAATGCAGCTAATGACGACTTGGACAGCAGGAGGGTTGCAGAGTTGTCTCCCCAGTCTACAAACGGAAGTTTAGAACGGAGACCCCTTGGGATCCCAGGAGAGAAAGCAGCCAGCTAGCACAGCTTGGTCTCGTGGTAGAGACTTGCTTGCAAGTCGACAGCGATCCCTATGTTAAAGCAGGAAAGGTCTCTGGGTCAACGGGAATGGCCGAGTTGTCCATGTGCAGGGAAGAAGGTTGGGGGAGCGCCATCTCCAATCTGATGAGACAGTGTGCGTATAGAAAGCTATGGGAGGCACAGAGTAAAAGTAGACGCTCCTATGCCAAAGCTGGGGATTCCGGCTGCATGAAGGTGGCCGTGTGTGTCACTGGACATGCCGCAGAGATGTGGTAAGAGCTCAAGTGTCACCTGCACCGTAGATATTACAAGGATCTGGTCACTAAAATCCCTAACTGCTTGGTCTCATCCCTGCACTAGGGCACGCGAGAGCCACATTGACGGGGCCATGGCAGACACCACACAGTTGCACCCTGACCTGGCACACAAGACTTTTAATTAATTTATTTTTATTATAAAAGCACTTACTTTGTACAGCCAGGAGCCCAGGCCCCAATGTGGGGAAAGCCCTGAGCAAGAACCCGAGGGGAGAATGAAGGCCGCACAAAGGTCCCCGAGTGTTGAGAAGGGCCCCCCAGTTTACACCAGCTCCCCAGCAGTGCATGGGGGAGAAGCAACCTGCAAAAGGACAAATGGACCCTTTGGCTGCTCAGATCAACAAGGGGATGGGGCAGTGTCAATGCAAATACTGATAAGGGACCTGTTTGAGCGAGCTAGGACGTGACTGAGACAGGGTCAGGGCGCCTTGTTCACCCAAGGGCAATGAGATACTGGACAGAACGAGCCTGTTTAAGGCCAAACAGCATCTCAGCAGGCAAGCCAATCCACCAGCAGCTCCAAAGGAGTGGAGGTTCTGGCTGAGCACAGGGCTCTCAGCAAGCACAGGGACTGAGCCTCTTAGCGGGAGTCTGACCCTTCTGCCAGGGACCTTTGGGGTGGTGGTGGGGGGAACACAGCCCAAACCTCTCCCCATGGGATGGAGGGTACTGAATCCCCAGCTCGAATCCCCTTTCCTGCCATGAGAATATCTAAGGCTTCTCCCAGCATCCACTGCCACCTTCCTCTCCCAGGCTGGTGCAAGGGAGATCGCTCCCTCTCTCCCACCGGGCGCTGACCGGACGTGCCCAGAACCTTCCCGCAGGCAGCCAACTCCTCTGGTCTACAATCAAGGACGTGGAGGGACCCTAGCAGGGTGATGGAGAGTGCTTGTGATTCCATCCCTGCCCTCCCAAGCAGGAGACACACCTGAATTTCTTGAAGCCAAAGTGCAGGGAGGCAGCACCGGCCTCTCACATAATCTGTATCCCCAGTTCCTCAGCTGTCTTCTGTAGGCGGTCCATGACGTTCTCCTCCGGCTCCACGGCCAGGCCGCCGGGCACCACCGCCTGCTCCTCCGAAGGTGCATTGGCCATGACGTAGTACACAGTCTCGTTCTCCCCATGCTCGTTGGTCCTGTTCACCACACGGATGATGGGGCCGAGCGGGGCGCTGGGCTCTTGGTCTGGCGAGGCCTCAGCTCTCGGGAAGGGGCTTTGCTGAGCTGGGTCAGGGTTGGCAGCAGCATAGACCGGTGGTGGCAATGGGGCCACCTGCGATTCCAGGTCATTGGCTTCCTCCAGGGAGGCCTCTGCCGGTGGCTCCAGGATGATCCCTTGCAAGTTGCCCTCACCCTCTGTCAGCACCACGCACTCCGCTGTGCCATCCAGCAACTCGCCCTGTTTCTCCCGGTCCTTCAGCAGCTGCTCAGTCAGCTCCACACTTTCATAGCGAACTAACTGCAGCCGCATGTAGCCGTCCTCGTGTTCCTTGTACCTGGGCAGGCCAGAGAGAGGGACGGATGGCAAGGGTTAGAACAAGGCTGGAAGGCAGATGCCTTGTGCCGTTACCGAGGCAGGACTGACTGCTTGGAGTGCTGCCCAGCATACTAGCACGCCCAGCACCAGGCGATCAGTGGCAGTTGCTACCCCAAGGAGGTTATTTTGCAGCACTGATATTCCTAAGGGGCAGACACCCCAGCACACAGCGCCCAGTGTGTTAACAAGCAGTGCAGTGGGGGAGATGTTGTCAGGGAGGGTAAATCCTTTCATCCCCAGCCCCTAACGGTCAGCTTCTCCTGGTCTCGGCCACGTGCCATATAGAGGGTTTACATCTCCACTCAGGCCAGATTTGGTTTCTTTGTCCTATCCAGTTTCCATGAGCAAATTTGAGAGCCCTCCTTTTAAGCTCTGGAATGTCTGGGGGAGACTGAGGCTTGCTGGAGATTACACCAGATAAGGCGTCCTCAAAACGTGACTGGGCTTAGACTGGGGTGACGCTCTCTCAGGTTGAGGAGAGCTGGATCTGGCTGCAGCCTGAGCCTGCAAATTCTAGAAGCATCCCAGTAGATCCAGCTGCATTCGCGTGGCTGCTACACAGCAGCCCTAGTCTCTGATCTGCCACTGGAGGCTACTATCTAGGTACTGATACAGCCCCTATCACCATAGTATCAGAGAACCTAGGAGCAACACCCCACCTCCGCGTGACTGTTCCCAGTGAGCCTGCTTGCCAGTCCCCCTACTGCCCCCCTGTGGCTCGAGAGAGGTAGTGAGTTCTGCACATAGGAGAGGCTGGAGGTCCAGTACCTGAAGCGAGGATGGCCCGAGGGCCACTTGAACTGGTGTTTCTTCCTTAGGTGCACGGTGAGGTTGTTCCCACGCGTGAAGCACTTGTCACAGATGTGGCACTTGTACCGGGGTTCCGAATCACCCTGGGGAGGGAGCGGGAAGAGAGGAAGGATGTAAGTGTCATGGGATTCAAACCTCGTGGGAAGCCAGGCTTTCCAACAGGAACAAACACCCTACAGGTTTTACAGCAAACATCATTATGGCAAAAGAGTGGGGGACAAGTAACACTTCTGATAGGCTTGGCATTTCCAATCCACGGGATGGAGGGAATCTCATTACCTAGGAGATCCCGTGCCCGGGCTGCTAGTTGTTCGGGACTGCTTTGCAAAGTGGCCACAGAATCATAGAAATGTCGGATGGGAAGGGACTTCAGTAGGTCATTTAGTCCAGTCCCCTGCACTGAGGCAGGGCTAAGAATTGGAGCAATACCTATGTCTGTAGAAATACAGGTATTAGAATGCTTGGCCCATGCCAGGGAGCAGCAGAACACACGCAGTCAGCCATGCAGGGAGGAACAGGGGCAGGCAGACCCCCATCGGTGCTCCCAAGGGATTAGCCAGGAGGTGATACAAACTGACCGCTCATAAAATTATCACAATTGCCAGGTTAGTGGATAGTGCCCAAGAATGGAAAACTCCCACTCAAACCCCATGAGCCACCATTTATAGCCAGGAAAAAGCAGGCAAGATGCTAGGCACACAAGTTAACACACCACAACGCCTAAATTACTGGGTGCGTATGTCCAGTTCTGGTTAGCGTTCTCTGCGTCTTTAGTGTCTTCAATGCAGCGACCTGCTACTTGTGTGTCAGGGCTCACCTACTGTTCAGTACATCTTTGCTAAATGGCCAACACTGAAGAACTGCTGCTCTTCCTGACCTCGGCCCTGCATTGGAAGGGCGAGCAATTCCCTGTTCCCAGCCAGAGAGCAGAGATCAAGAGAGATCAGACAGCCAGAAGGAAAGTCATGAGAAACCCACTCTCCCCAGATAACTTGTGTTGTGTCAGCCGAGAATCAGAACCCGTTTAGCCATTAGCACTGCAGCAGGTGGAGAGAGGAACGGAAAGGACAGAAGAGTCAATTCCTCCCAGAGCTGATGGATACCAAGCATGACCATTGACTGTTCCAAATCTATGGGGGGTGGGAATGAAGCTGAGATTTGCGCTAGGGTTTTATGGTCACCTAGAAGGCTAAGGCGGGTTTGGGAGGAAGACCGGTCGAGTGGAAGTCGGGAGATATGGATTCAATTCCCAGCTCTGCCAGACTCTCTGTATGACTTGGACAAGGCACTTGGTCTCTCTGTGCCTCACTCCCCCATCTGGCTAGCAGGGAGGAGAGTATTCCCTTCCTCTCACTCTTTATCTAGATTGCAAGCTCTTCAGTGTAGGGCTCATCTCTCATGACGTGTATGTGCAGCACCTAGCACCCTGGGCCGCAAACTTGCTTGGGACTTCTCAACATTATTGCAATATAAACAGTGGCAAAAGCAGCAGATCCCTTGGTTCCCTCCCCACCTCGTGGACTTTCCTGTAGTGCAGTTTGATGGAGCAGAGGGAGCGCGCAGTGAAGCTGCAGGCTTCGAACTCGCAGCGATAGGCTGGCTCTTTGCTGTGAGTGTCCAGGTGCTTCCTCAAATCAATGAGATTTTTACAGCTGAAAGGAAAGAACACGGGAATGAAGCCAAATGTGTGTGAGACCCCTATTCTATTCTCCTCCCTGGCCCATCAGTGCTTCTCTCCCACCCCCAGCCCCTAACAGCCCAGCCACCGTCCCTTCCCCCCCCCCACAGAACGAAGCCCCACCTCTGAAGCCCAGACCCACTCCACCCTAGGGAAGTACAATCACAGGCACCCCACCTGTAGTCACAGTAGTCACACTTGAAGGGCCGCTCCTCGCTGTGCCGGAAGCGGATGTGGTTGCGCAGGGAGGAGGGCAGCGGGCAGGTCATGTCGCACAAGGGGCACTTGTAGTGGTTTACTGCTCGAGAGAAACGAGAGGGAAGCCCATCACCATGGAGTGGGGAGAGGGAACGCACTTGCCAGAGCGACGGCTGGAAGAGAGAGAAGGGCCTTTACTCACCATGGTTCCTCATGTGATCACGCAGCAGCCTCTCGGTAGCAAACCTCTTGGAGCAGTGGGAGCACTGAAACCTCTGCTCTGTAACATTGGGGAAAGGTGGGGGGAGAGAGAAGAGAGTGCACAAAGGGGGGGGGGGAGGACAGAAAGAACAAAGCAGAGAGAATATAGCACAGATAGCAACACACAGGAGGAAGAGAGTTAGTTATATCAGAGCCAGGAGCCCTTTCTTCTCATTCACAGCCACTGACGCTGCCCCTGGTTAGAGAGCCACTGTCTTGCCTTCCAATGAACAGTTCTCCCAGTGCTACCACTGCACGACTCAGGAAGCAACCCCAGAAGCAATTCTACTGCCTTCAAGGATGATCACAAAAACAAGTCTAACCAGGAATGAGATGCATGGGAGCTGGGAACATACAGGGAGAGCTGGGAATGTACACGGGGCCCCTGCAGGGAGCTGAGGAGAGACCAGCAACTCCTTTCACTTTTAGATACAGGCCCAGCCTGCAGCGGAGAATGCACAGCACAGTACTGACTCCAGCACCCAGCATGGCACAAAGGAGCTCAAGGAGATTTTTAAATGAATCTAGCACTGGCACCAGGGCCTGACTGCCAGCCTGAGACATTAGTCCCATGTCCACAGAACAAGAATGGCACTAGATACAGCAAGACAAACCTCCCCCATGCTGCCCCACTCCTGCCTGAGAGGGGAATTCAGTCTCAATGGCCTATTCAAGCCGCTGGTCTCTCTGGTGAGCCTGAGAGCCAATCAGTGCCAACACTCACAATGGTCGTGCCCTGCTAATGCCTTGCTCCTAGAACAGAGAGCTGCTGACAAATCAAATGACCCAGCTAGAAGCAACAGGGCAGATCAGTGACAATCCCACCCCCACTCAGGCACTTACGATCCAGGGCTGTCTGCCGGCGGATGTGGTCAAAGAACTTGGTATTGTTGGAGAACATCCCGCCACAGGTAGGACAGGCCACTACCTTCTCCTGCGTGTGGCTGCGCAGGTGTTCCCGCAGCTTACAGCGCCCTTTGAAGGTGCAGTCGCACTCTGAACACAAGAGGCAGAGACAATGGTTAGCTCCTTGGCAAAGGACCTGACAGCTCCAAGAAACTTTCAGTAGCCCAGGCAGAGGAAAATGCCTTGCTGCCCCCATGGAGAGCTAGGCCAGGCATGCTGCAGATATGTAGGAGACTGGATACAGGCCTACATACAGCATAGATCTGTCATTCCACGGGACACATGAGCAGCTGAGATGATCACGGCCACATGAAAGATAGCAGTTATTGTTAAAGTTAAACTAGCACTTCCCCCGAGATTCTCTGTTCAGAGGCCTTGATACCATCTATTAAATTCCTCAACTGCAATCACCAGGTATTGAGCCCACCCATGGTGGGCAGTTTCCAGTCAGTTCTCTGACAGGTTGGGAAGTTCTTGGGCAGCTTTACACTTCAGGGACTGAAAACCCCTTAGCAAAGGTAGGAGGGCCGTCTAAGTCAAAAGGGCTGGGGACTAAGAAGCCAGAATCCCAGGTTATATTCCTCACTCTTACATTGACATACCGCGGGCACCCCAGCAAGTTGCCTCTGCATTATGGTTTCTGTAGCCATCCAGTGGGGAAATGGGTGAGGCAAGGCCCAGCTCATTAGTGTTTAGAAAGCCCTTTGAGAGCTTCAGTGGAAAGGTGCTACAGAAGTGCAAAGCCTTGCTGTTTGTCAGCTGCTCCCCTGCCCCCCCCAGGAGAGCTTTCAAGTTCTCACATGTGCAGGGACTGTGTTTTGTTCCATGTTTGTACAGCACCAAGCACAATGAGGTCCTGGTCCATGACCTGGGTTCTTAAGTGCTACAGTAACATAAATAAAATCAAAATACCTTTCCAGCCACAAAAGACCACATGGTTCTCCTTCCCAGCTGCCTTGTATTCTGAACAGAAGCTGTGATCCTCCACATGCCGGTAGAACCATTCAGGGTTATCAAAAGATCTCTGTTGGGGGGGGGGGGGGGGAGACAAAGCCACATGCATTCTAGCAGTTCTGGTACAGCTCAACTTTGACAGACCGTTTTCCCTCCTCTCCCTTGGGGCAATCAGGGCATTCAAACTGGTTGCAGTGCTCATAATGCTGAGACCATCTCCCTACGCTAGAACTGAGACTTTGTTGGCTTGAACCACGTAAGGCCCTGTCTGTGCCCCCACTTGACCTGGGCTGAGTTCTCAAGGGTTACATCAGATTGACAGCGAATCTCCCAGTTCCCAGGCATCCACTGTGAGAGAATAAGCCCCCCTTTTCTCCTGCTCCCACCTGACTTCGCACCCACAGACAGGATTTAGGAGGGCTGATCCCCTCCCTGTTGCTCTCACCTCACAGTACTCCCACAGACACAAGAAGTTTTCCTGGATCTCAGGGATGATGTTGCGGCTCTGGAAGTCCAGCTGACAGTGGCTCACATCTGACTGGCTCTGCAAAGCCTGCAGCCCCCACTGCTTCAGCTTAGTGTGGTAACAGTGGAAGTAAACGTGGCGGACCAGGTCTGCTGAGCTCTCTGGGGAGCAGAAGCCACATTCCTGCCACAGACAAGTGTATTCTTCTGCAACACAAATAGGAAACACAGTTAACTGACAAATCTGTAGAAAATGAGTGTCTCCCTGTTAAAGCTTAAGTCCCCATAAGCAAGAGAAGATGGAAGCTTTCTTCATAGCCTTCCCTCCCTGCAACTGGTGGGACCACCTACTTACGGTGAGAGGAGAACTCTCAGCTTCCTACTTGTTCAGTTCTGGACTCTGGCTGATGATCCACTACAAAGGCAGCCGAGACCTTGCACTCAAGACAGTCAATATAAACATCAACTATTCACAAAAATAAATCTCCTTAGCTCTGTTAATAGCTCAGGTGTTCACAGATCCCAGTCCTGTGCGCCGAATGCTATACTATGCATCACCCTTTAAAAATATATAGTTAAAGCTACTAAGCATCTCACTGAGCAGATGTAATTCAATAGGTGTAACTGAAGTCACATAATGAAGAAGAATGTAATTTAAGGGTTTGCTATTGTCCCTTACTTCTACAGACAATGAAGGATTGCGGTGTCAGGTAAGGGAGAACAAAGCCTTCCAAGTTCTTGATACAAAACTGTACTGCACCACAGCCTTCAATCACAACCAGACATTCTAATAGGTTAATTGACAGCAGAGTGCACTAGACCCACTGGAAAGTTTATTTTCTTACCCGAACGCAGAACACATTATCACCAGTGGACACTATGGCATCACTCTCACTGGGAAATTCACTATTGAAATTTCTCCAGGTCTACCAGGAGTGGTTCAGAATAATGAAGGGAGCTTGATGACGCACCTGATGGCTCTTCCAACCCAAGAGTCCAATTTTAGTTATAGTTTTTAATTGCACTCAGTGTCCCTTACCAAGAGGGTTCATCTCATCCCTATGTTCCCCACGAAGATGCAGCTGCAAATGCTCCGACACGTGATCACAAAACTCCTCCATCTTAGAGGCCACATAGGTGCACATCTCCCATTCACACTGCAGCACCAACTTTTCTTTATTGCCGGCCTTTCCAGGAGGCATGGTCCGACCTTTAGGCACTGAGAGAAGATGTTACAAAGACACAAAACGTTTCTCACGCCCATTCAGTCACCAAGAAAAACACCACCACCAAAAAAGACGCCCTCTACAAAACCATGGGGCTTCCTAGATGCAGCGTAGGTCTCGGTACTATAACGAGGGTAGAACTACAACTGCTGTCAGCTCAGTGGGGGGAAATAACCACAAACACAACGTTGTATTTTGCAGATACAGCCCCTGCCCTAGGGAGAACCGGGGGGGGGGGGGGGGGTTGTGACCAGCCACATCAAGAATAAGATGTAACCCAAGTAGGAGCCCCAGGAAAATCCAGACCCCCCCCCCCCCCCCGCACGAGCGGAGAATGACGCTACGCCAGAGGACACCAGCGTCCCCAGCGGGCCGCCAGGCGCCTACCGCCGGAACCGGAGCGCAGGGAGCGCCGTGTGGACGCAAATCCTACGGTCCGGGTCCCAGCGCAGGGGCTGCCCCCGCTGCAGGGGGCAATGGCCGGATCGGACCCAGGGCGCGGCTCCCCCAGCCCCAGGAGCGGGGGGCCTGGGGACAGCGGCCCCGAGACCGGAGGGAGCCCCGAGAGCGGGGGGGGGGGAGGACCCGATCCCTCGTTACCGGCAGCTCCTCGCGCCCGGCTTCGAGCCCGCCGGCGGGGGGGGGGGAGGAAGGGAGCCGCAGCACCCTACAGGCCGGCCGCCTTCGCAGCCAATGGCAGCGCCTCCTCCCAGCCCGGCAGCCAATCCGAGCGAGGGGAGGGCGCGCGGGGCGTCGGGCGGGAAGGCCTCGGCCGGAAACGCCCCCCGCCAGGACGGGACACGAAGGTTCCGGCTGCCTGTCTACACGGAAGTGCCCGAGATTGGCACCGGAAGCGAAAATAAGCCATGGAGACCCCTTTTTGTGGGGTATATAATGGAAACGTTTAAGTCTCCGTTTTGACCTTTGAACCCGTTACAGTCTGTCCGTGACCTTCTGAGCCCGGTGGACTAGGAGCTTGACCCCAGCCCATGGGCATCAGGGTAGGTGGAGTCAGGCATCTCTGTGATCTCCTGACCTTTGACCTTCTGAGCTCTGGCTTCAGTGGCCCTTTGGCCTTCCCAGGAGCCAGGCTCAGGGCTGTCAGAGCAGTCGCTGGAGGCAGAGGACACCAACCCCTGCCAAGTGGCTGGGGGTGAGAACCAACCAGTAGCTGCCACTTCTCCGACAGCACCAAGCCCCGTCACCCCTGCTGGCACAAGGTGCAACCCCTGCAGGGACCGCCCACCGGATCTGTCTCTGACCCCCGTATAAACTCACATCAGTGACCCCACTGTGCCCATGACCCCTTATCCATTCTAGGCCTATAGTACTAGGGCTGTCGCTGCTGCGGAAAAAACTCTCTACACACCACATTAACATACATACACTAATAAACACAAAACCTGCACACACTACAAACACACACAATGCTCATCACTTAAACGTACATGCATATCTAGTAAGGAGCAAAACACGTTAAGAAAGAGGTGGAAAAACTGGAGAGAGTCCAGAGGAGAGCAACTAAAATGACAAAAGGTTTAGAAAACCTGACCTCTGAGGAAAGGTTAAAAAATCTGGGCCTGTTGAGTTTTGAGAAAAGACGACCGCAGGAGGATCAAATAACAGTCTTCAACTACATAAAGGGTTGTTACAGAGAGGATGATGATCAATTGCTCTTCATGTCCACTAAAGGTAGGACAAAAAGTAATGGGCTTAATCTGCAGCAAAATGGATTAAGGTTACATATTAGGAATTTTTTTCTAACTATAAGGATAGTTAAACACTGGAATAAGTTACCAAGGGAGGTTGTGGAGTCCCCATCATTGGAGGTTTTTTTAGGACAGGTTGGACAATACCTCTTAGGGATGTTCTAGATATATTTGGTCCTGCTTCCGTGTAAGAGGATGGACTAGATGACCTCATTCTCAAGGTCCTTTCCAGTCCTACATTTCTATGATTCTAAGGCCCAAAACCTCAAAGGTATTTAGGCATCTAGCTCCCATTGAAATCAATGGGAATTAGGCACCTGAATACCTTTGAAGATCTGGCCCTAAACCTTAACGTCAGGTTAGGAAAGAATGCGACCTAGTCCTCATCCTCAGGAACTCTCTCATTCTCTGGGACCAATTTATGATTTATCGTGAGTGAACCTCATGGTCACTGCTTCTATTTCATCATGATTATTCAGATATAAATACACCATTGGGCCAGAGGAGCAGGGCAGTGGGTAAGCCTCTGAAACTTACTGAATACTATTTTTATCCCCAAAATGTTAATATTTCTTATTGGGTTAATCTTTTATTTCATGTTGAAAATCATGAAGGCCCATGCGAAAATTCATGCAAATAACACTAGGCAAATAAGAGGCAGAAGTTCTGAGTCAGTCAATACAAATAGCCATCCTGCTGTGAAAACAGATACACACCACTGGGACTTTGAAACCTTCCTGCAGTATCGTATTTGAGAACAATGCTTTCTATTCTTCCTGTGATGTGCGTGTGTAACCTGGATCATAAATAATGAGGCAAAAAAGGTTATAACATGTTTCTTTGGCATTCTACAATGTGTATTACATTTATTATCAGCATCATCTATTAAAGGGCATTGCAAACTGTTGGGGGCCATAATTTGAACAACCTTTTCCCCCCTTTTCTCTCTCTTTGCAAAGTCCATCTAACTCTTGGTGTTTTCTACCCTCTATCTGCCGCTGAATAAGGAATTCAGGATCAGGATCTTAATGTTCAATGTCATTTTTGTTAAGAGATAATATCAATGCCAGTAGCCCAGCTTTTTTGTGAGTACCAACAACCAAGTGTCTACACCCACAATGGAAAGATACAAATTATTTAAAGAAACATGTCTGTTGCAAACTTTCTAAAGAAAACAGTGTTAAACATTTTTTTTGGTGGGGGAGATATGTGGCGGACAAATTGTATGTTTCATCTCTTATACAGGTTTTCATACGTATTTTTCAAGTGTTTTGCTTCCACCTTAACATTGTGGTTACTTGTTTGCTTATATATAGGACTTGATCCAGCAAAGCCCTTAAAAACTTATTGATTTCAATAGGGCTACCCATCTGCTCTTAGTTAATCATATTTCTTAAGTACTTTGCTGGACTGAGGGCTTATTGATATCATATTATCTCACAATCAGTATACCTGCCTCTCAGGGTTGTTGTATGGATTGATTAATAAGTATAAAACACTTTTGAAGATCTCAAAAATAATGCAGGGGGCCCAAACGTGTATGCATATACTTAACTTTAGGCACATTTTAGTAGTTGCTTTGGGCCCCAAGCATTGAGTATATCATGAGATTTCATGCGGTAGCTCTTTTTCCTCTGTGTAACTTGACAAAGTGTGAAATCCTGCAATATATTATGTTAACTGAAATTTACAGTTGGTCACCATGGTAAACGGGACAAACATTGTTGTAATTTGTTGTATAAACAAGTAAACCCCTCTCATCCCAGAAGACTACAATCAAATTACTGGCAGCTGGAGTTCACCGTTAAACACAGTACATTAACTGTTTTATTATCCATTAACTTTATGCTGCATGAGCCACTCCAGATAGCGTGACACACAACTGTGAGTGCCTACCTCAGACTGCCAGAAAACAAGGGCAGACACCCCAAACTGGTGGTATGTTTTATAATTAGATTTCACCAAGTCAGTAACAAATGTGAACTTTTGAAGCACTATACCAGTCTTACCATGGAGTCATAGACCCTTAGACTCTCCAGCCTATCTTGCCACTCTGGCAAACTGGACTTTGTGATAAAAGGTTACTTAAATCTAAAATCATACCACATCAGGTTTCTCCCAGTTCCAGGAGACCAGCCACTTACCCCAGCTCAATTGATACTCCACATCTTATACCAAAGACAACAGTGGCAGCCAAATTTATAGTAAACTAACTAAAGATTTATTAGCTAAGAAAAAAGAATGAGTTATGGAGAAATTAAAGCAGGTAAAATATAACAACAGGTGAATCACAATTTGTAACTTCAAATGGTAGCAGTGGTATAAAAAAGTGGTGTATGAATTTCCCAAAAGTCTTTCAGGGCTACCCAGAATAACTCTCGCGATCTCCGTCTTCTCATTCAGTTATTCTGCCCTGTTAGAATCCAAACACTCCAGAGATGAAGGATCTTTCTTTGGATCCATTCTTATATCTTCTCACAGAAGACAAGCTGACAGTCTCTCTACCAACATGGACTTTTCCTTTGATGACGATGAGTGAGGAGGAATTCAGGTGTCTTTTTACTACAGATCATCACACACAATGGTCATTCTGATAAAGTCCCTCATTAGCATTCCACCAGGCTTCTTTGCTGTTTGATGAGTTATTTAGTTATAGGGATATTTACCCTGTAAATGTTTGCTATTACATTATAACAGGAACAGATAAGTGAAAACAATGCATGTAACATCCCTTTAGTTTTATGATGTTTAAACACCCAAAACATTAATCACTTTGATCTATACTAATGCACGAGTGAAATGACCTGAAAACACTTCAGCATGATCTGGTCAGCCAGTGTCACAGCATGTTGCAAAATAATGTTATTTAACAATAAACAATGGGTTTAAATCAAAATTTGAATTAGGGAAATAAACACTGAAATACATCTGTTAGGCCAGTGCTTTGTCTTAGTAAATAGGAGTATAATTATTAGTCAAGTTTGTTTTGGGGCAGGCAAATAGAATATAAAAATCAAGTGGGATGGTATAAGGTGTGTAATAAGACCCAGTGGTCCTGTTATGGTTTTAGGAGAGTACTCAGTTGGCTGTATATCTGTTTCCTATTATGGATCCTGATAATGAAATAAATGGAAGATGTGTGCCTAAACCCCCTACACTGCATTGAAAATCTCAGTCCCCTGTTTTGGGAAGGCAGGTGTATGATAAGAACTGGGGTCTGTGGTAAGAAGGATATTGGTTGGGTTTTGATTTAATCTTTGGTTCATTATTTTCTTGGCTTGGCATGAGGAGCAGCTGCAGGTTCAAATGTTTTTTTAATGCAATTATTTTTAATTGATAGGAAAGCCATTTAGGCCTGGTCTACACTGGGGTGGGGGGGTGGGAAATCAATCTAAGTTACGCAACTTCAGCTACGTGAATAACGTAGCTGAAGTCGATGTACTTAGATCTACTTACTGTGATGTCTTCACTGCTGTAGGTCGACTGTTGACACTCCCCCGTTGACTCCGCCTGTGCTTCCTGCTCTGGTGATGTACCGGAGTCGACGGGAGAGTGCTCAGCGGTCGATTTATCGTGTCTTCACTAGACACGATAAATCGACCCCTGCTGGATCGATCACTCCGGAGGTAAGTGTAGATATGCCCCTAGAGTCAATAGATACTTCTGAAACTATAGGGAGCAATCTTGGCTCCATTGAAGTCAATAACAAAACTGCCATGGACTTCAGTGGGGCCAGAATTTCACCTATATCTTTTAGATCTAAAGAAATCAAGCAAATAAGATTCAGGCACAAGAGATGGAAGCAGACAGGGCTAGTGAGGAGCTCTGACAATAGGTAAGCAGGTAGAAAGCTAACACTACTGCTTAGTATGCAAAAACATATTCCTTTTACTGTGACCTAATACCCACCTCCCAAGCTTTATTGGGTCCTTGTTATCTCTTGACACAAACCTTGATTGTGAGCTCTCTGGGGCAGGTGCTGGCTTTTACTACATACTTTCCTGCTAAACTCTGTTTTTTTCTACCATGTCCTCCCACCCTTCTCCACTCTGTTGGTCTCTTCTGTTACATCCTGTCTGACTCCTAGCCTATGAACTCTCTGGGGCAGGGCTGTCTGCTTTGTCACATGGCTGCACAGTGCCTGGCACAATGGTGCTCTGATCCCTGAATGCAACCTCTGAGCCCTAGTGTGATATAAACAACAGAGGCTTACACAGAAGAAGTGAGTTTGAAGGAGGAAAGAAAGGCAGTATATCCTTAGTAAAAGCTCCAAGCATAAGAAGCCTGTGGATGTGGAGGAAGGGTGTGGTTGAAATAAGAATCTTCCATGGGGTGGAGGAGGAAGAGATCAGTCAGAAATTACAAATTCAACGGAGAGGTCATATATCAGACTTTTCCATTTGTGAAGTTGGCTCTGTGTTTTTATCACCACTCCTGTCTGGTCAGACTTCTGTCTTTTTGCATTTTATGGCCAGACACACACTCCAGGTGATGTAGATTCAATACGTCAGGAAGGGAGTTGCAATTTTCTGTTATTTCAGCTTCCCATGAGCTGCTTTTCTTTCTCTTGACATGCCTGACAGGAGCAGCCTTTGCCAGCAGCTGCTCTCCCCCCACCCAAACAAATGATGGATGGAAAAATAAAAGCCCTCCTCCAATAATGCTGCCAGTGGAGTTACAAAGACGAATGGATTTGGACTGGCAGACCCTTGAGCCGTCAACAGACTCCAGAAGAAATGAACTATTTGATTATGAAGAATGTACTGGCACTATTTCACATAGGTAAATTTAGTGTCTACTTATGCAGGACATAGTAAATTGAGCAACAACCTGATGTTCTTGCAAACAAAATACTACAGACCTTGTCCCTCTTACTGTACCTTTCCTCCTACATACGTCCATGTTGAGGCCGGTAATGTCACACAATAATGATTTCCCAACAGATAATCAGGGCAAGTTTCTGAATCAAGGTATAAGCTACAACATTTGAAGAAGAAACAGTAAATAGAGTTAACACTGCCTCTTGGTTCAGGAAGAGCAGAAATGCAGAATTCATCACAGTGCATTGCTATCTGCAAGGAGTCTAATACTATCCACCTAGAGACTCATAGACTCATAGACTCATAGACTCTAAGGTCAGAAGGGACCATTATGATCATCTAGTCTGACCTCCCGCATGATGCGGGCCTCAAAAGCTGACCCACCCACTCCTGGAAGAATTCTCTCCCTTGACTCAGCTGCTGAGACAGCGACAACAATGAATTAGTAGAATGGAAGCTTCTTGCATGCTAATGGAGAACAAGCCAAGGTCATTTACTGGGGAGCTATGGAAAAAGCATCTAGCAGGAAGGACTGCATATGGATTGGTAAAGACACATGGATATGTGGTCCAGATTGTTATTGACTGAAAGGTGTTACCATCTTTGATACTCTTTGTGAAGCTAGTTGGTGATCTTAGTCCACTCCACCAGACCCAATGCAGTGCCCACTGCAGTTCATGGAGAGTCTCCCATAGATTTCTTTTATATTTTTTAACATCTAACCTTGATTGTGAGCTCCCAAGAGATTGTTGTTTTATTACTTGTTTGTACAGTGCCTAGCAAAATGATGCCCTGATCCTAGGCTAGGGGTACTGTGCTACAAGTAATATGGCATTTTCCTAAGCACAATTTCTCTAGCCAAGTCCCTTTTCCTCTCTGCTATATGGAGACCGCTGATCACTGCATGACTTATATGTTTTTCATTTTAAATAACTTTTCCTCCATAAACACGTGAAATTCCGTTTTCACCCATTCAATGTCTTTTTAATCAAGAGAAAGAACCTTTGAGAATGATCTGCACTGACCATGCAAATTGCAGTGAAACAGACAGTGGAAGATTTGCATTTAAACAAATCCCAAACAAGCTATTTCAGAGACATCATTAAATTGTGAAAAATACATTTCCGTCAGGCTCAAAGAGAACTTTATTAGCGGAGAATGAGCATTGACTTCATTCTCAACTGGAAAGCTCCTGACGGTTCATTTTCAGAAATCTTGCAGAGTCTGAAAGGGGGGAATTCACAGCAGCATTCAGAATGGAAACTGGTGAGTTTCATTGTCCAAACTTTCCAACATATAAAATGTATATCTCACCGATGGTTAATTGAAATATCAGTGGTAGAAAACAGGGGAATGGGCACATTATGTGTTGTCTGAACTGAAGTAGAAAGGCAAAGAAAGGAATGTGCCTTTAAATCGCTATTTGGTATTTTCAATATTTCAGTATTTTAGCAATATTAACTAATATCTTCAGCCTTCTCTAAATACAATTTAGGATGCTTACTTAATTTATAATGCACTTTTTCAGAATTTACTGGAAAATTGTAATAAATTCTGGTTTTCTCCTGTCTGTGCTGCCAGTTATTTCAGGGTTTTAATATCTCAGTGTCAGATCTAGCACAGTGTCAGATCCGTTAGTCTTTAAGGTGCTACCAGACTCCTTGTTGTTTTTGTGGATACAGACTACCACGGCTACCCCCTGATACTTGAGATCTAGCACACTGCCTCACTGAACTCAATGGGATGGATTATGTGAATCGAGGCTATCTAGGTGAGAAAAAGTTGCAGCACTGGGCCCTTATTTTGTAGCTGATAAATTAGATAGGCCCTGATCCTGCAATGATTTAAGCACTTGTGTAACATTACATATGTGAGAAGACCAATTGACTTCAATAGGACTACTACTCATCTGAGTACAATTGAGCATGTGCATAAGTGTTTGCAGGGTCTTACTTTGTAAATAGAATCACTAATTTAAAAGAAGCTTTCAGTATAACATTCATGTGCTTTGCTTCAGTGGTTCAGGGTTAGAGCTGAGTAAACGGGTTCACTTAAATAAGAATCGGTATGAAAATTGGCTTAGTCCTTGAACTAAAGTTAATCCATCCCTGACTAGAATTCCTTTGATTTTTACATGAAATACAGTGAAATCAGCCCAGTCCCATCTGAGATATTGTCTATATTAAGACAATAGTAAAGACAAAATGTAAACATTTATATGTATATATGGGCATGGGATCCCACATATTTACCAGAGGAACTGACGATAGAAGTCAATCAGTTAATGAGATTCTAGAATATTTGACTATAGAGTCTGCAAGTAATAATTGTTGTCTCTTTTTCAGGATGTGGAATTGGGATAATGTATTATGGAAAGGGGTTCACAGCATATAACTTGGGTTCACATGGGTCCTTCTAAAGCAAATGTACTGTTGTATGAGAAACGCCATCTAAAAGTAGCCACACACTGATGACTCAGAGAAAGCAACCTAATACCTAGAGCCCTGCAAATCTGCGGATATTCGCTTTATAGCCACAGACCATGTTTGTGGATCAGATGTGGATACAAATTTTGTGTTCGCACAGGGCTCTTCTAATACCTAGCTCTTATATAGTGCTTTTCATCAATAGCTCTCAAAGAGCTTCATAATAATAAAAAATAATAACTAGCTCTTCTATGCTATTTTTATCTGTAGATCTCAATGTGCTCTACAAAGGAGGTAAGCATCACTTTACAGATGGGGTAAAAGAGGCACAGAGAGGGGAAGTGACTTGCCCAAGGTCATCCAGCAGGCCAGTGGCTGAGCCAGGAATAGAACTCAAGTGTCCTGAGTCCAAATCCAATGCCCTACACACTAGGAAACACTGCCTCTCCACAGTGGTACTGAATTATATTTACTTCACAATGGTGAGTCAGTGTCATTATCACCATTTGACAGATGGGGAAACCAAAATGCAGAAAGGTAAAGGAATTTCCTTAAGGTCACATGATTAGTCGGTGTCTGAGCCAGGAACAGAACCTACAGAATCCCAGAGCAGGACCCTCGCCATGGGGTTATGCTGCCTCCCACTATATCACACAACACTCCCATTCAGCTGCCTCTGCAGCACAGCTCATTTACCCCCCAGATTGAATCTTTCACACAATTTCTTTTGCATCAAAAGTTTGTAATGTGCGTTCTTGACCTCTTACAGGTCAAGTTTCATCAGTACATAGAAAGACAGATCCATCACGGGCAGAGAGTGTGATCTAGTGACTAGTCTGGCAGTGACTCTGCCACTGACATGCTGTATGACCTTGGTCAAGTCAGTTCACCTCCCCGTGCCTCAGTTCCCCCCCACCGTAAAATGGGATTCATGATGCTTACCCATCTTTGCAAGCCACTTTGAGATCCTGAGATGATGGTAGTGAATAGGTGCAAAGTAGAAGTAGCATTATAATACATTTGAAAAAATCATTTGACTGCAGATGTCAGTCAGGTCCTGCATCCAATTCTAGAACACTGATAATTGCTTTAAAGGTATTTAGCAATCTGTTTATAGAATTGCTTGGGTTTAAGATCTGCTTCAATGCATATTTGCTCTAATGGCACAAGATTAGCCCATCGTTGCCATTTATGTATATGTTGCAGTTTGAGGATCAGGTTTTTTTGTCTTGTTAAACAAGTTTTATGATACTGTCCAATCTAGCTTGGTGTACCTGGAGCCTGAGATTGACATCCTGTAGGGCCTGAGTCCCGTTTACACAGTGCTGATAGTGTACATGGTACACTGCCAGAGAGCTGTAAAGAGGACTTAGTGCAAATGAGAATCGGGTTCCAAGTCTTCTGGTGTATTTTGGCCTCATTTATTTAACACCCTCGATGCAATATTATATGTGTTTTAAAGAATGACAGAAATTAGACATGGAAAAGACTGAACAGTAGAGCTGGTTAGAAAATTGCGGGAGAAGGGGAGGTAGGGATCCTGCAGAAAGTTTAATTTTTTTTGTCAAAGAAAAAAAAAGAAAACAAGAATTTTTGGCCAAGAACCATTCAATTTTGGAGTTTTTTGTTTTCTGATGAAAAATCATAAATATTCAAGGAAAGAAGACATTTGTCACAAAAAAAGATATGTCTATACTCTGCTATTTGGGCACTTCTATTAGAATTATTTTATTAATAAAAAATTGTTCATTTAACATTTAGAGGCATATTTATAGAGGTGGAAAACTCTAAGTGCAAGTACTGTTATGTATATATTGTCCACTTTTGCTGTATTGCCTTGGTGTATGATCTGGCATGTGGATGCATCATATGCATTAGCGGTTTTATTTTAAAGTTAGACAACTCAAAAGTTTAAAATTAAATATTTAAACTTCCTAAAAATACCCCTAAGCAATCAATTTTAGGTGTATACACACAGACATGCATGTAAAATTTTGCTTGCTTGTTTGTTTTTTTAGCTAACTTTGTTTTCATAGCTTCTTGATTAGAAGCCCAAACATATTTTTATTAGACCTAAGACACTTTAGAAATTATTTGCAAACAAAATAATGATGCCCAGGCTCAGAATTTGCGCTTCAGACCAATGCAGCAGAAAAATATCCTTAATAATAGGGGTTTATAGCAGAAATAACAAAAGCCTATTCACTAGGGTCCTGAATCAATGCCTAGTGGAGTCCATGGAAAGACTCAATATGTGGATGAGTCAGACTCAGTCAGTGGGAAGAGGGGGACTCAGAAGATGTGAGTGCTATTCCCAGTTCTGACCTGCTGTGTGACCTTTTGCACATCACTTCACCTCTCTGCTTCCCCTCCCCCCTTTTGTCTATTTACACTGTAAACTCTTCAGGGCAGGGCTGGACTCTTATTCTTTGTTTGTACAGCACCTAGCACAGTGCAGCCCCGATCTTGGCCGGGGCCACAGACATTACTAGAATAAAAATAAATAATCACAATAATACAAGCAATGCCCTGTCAAAGAGAATTTTAGACACTCTGTGACCCATGGCCAGCATAAAGACCCGACACCACAAAAGCCTCAAATTTCACCCTATGTAAGTTTCTATGAGTTTAAATACACCTGTGAATAACAATACTGTAGGTATTAAAATGATAAAGTGAGTCAGAATGATGAAAAGCATAGATGTAGCAAGGTAAATCAGAATTTTAAAGAGATCAGATACTTCCCCTCTGGTACGTTTGTGTTTGCTTTCTGTCCGGAAACACAGATCTTTTTGTTTTCCAAAGGATTAATTCAGACATCAGCTTCCCATTTGTAACATTTGAATAAAAGCCTTTTTTTTTAAACTCCTCACTGCTTTCCACAGGTGTGAGCTCTTTACATGGACAGACTCCAATGGAGAGGATAAAAGAGTCACCTTCATTATTGTACCCTGCTACATCACTAGGCTCATTTAGTCAAAACAGCCAAACAAATGGAAAGTTTTGCAGAGATGTACTCAGGGAAAAACAAACAGATATGCCTCTCCAAAACTCACATAGAGTCAAATTCCCTCCTGTGCAGGCTTCACCGGGACTTAAGTGTTGCTTAGTGGATAAATCACTGCTCTGGGACTCAGGAGTCCTGGGTTCTAGTCTCAGCTCTGGCACTGGCCTTCTGAGCAACCCTGGGCAAGTCATTTTGCTTCTCAGTGCCTCAGTTTCCCCATCTGTAAAATGGAGCTAATGTAGTTCCCTGCTTTGTAAAGCTTTCTGAGATCTACTGCTGAAAAGTACTATTTAAGAGCGAGGTATTATTAATTAATTATTATTATTATTAAGTGGTTCATAGGCCTTGCATTGGCTCTCTGCACAAGGGTGAATTTCATCCTTAAAGAACAGCTTTACCCAACTTAACCCAAAGTCTCTGACTATCTTACCACTTCCTCCGGCTTTCAGTTCCTTTGAAGAACAGACTATTTTTTACCAAGTCGACTTGCTGTTTCGTCTTGATCTGTTCAAGGGAAATGTTTGGTTCAGATTAAAACAAGTAATTAAGTACAAAGGTCTTGCTTGAAATTATTTGCTTTTCTAACCAATCCGATACGCTGGGCCAGATTACAACCTGCCAATCCAAAGAATAACATAATATAAAAGGCTAAGTTCTCTGTGGCTGCAAATTGGTGTTGTTCCCTTGACTTTAATGAAGTTGCATGGATTTACACCCATGGGAAATCTGGCCCATAATTTATTTCTTTTAGGTTTATAGAACAATAAAAAACACCCATACATAAACCTCTGGGTACCCCAAACACTTCAACTTAAATGTTCAAATAGTGACTGCCCAAATATGAATGAACTCAGCTAGCTGATAAATCAAAGCAGCAAAAATGCCCCGTTAGCCGCACCCCCAGAGACACACCCTCAGCCTCCCCACAAAACCCTGTCAAATAAATGCCTTTTGCAACATGCCCAGAAGGTCACCAAGTTTTGGACCAATGAGGGTGAGGAACAAGTTCCAGAGTCCTGGGACCCTCACAAACCCCGCCACTCCCCCCAATCATACTACTTAGCGCTCATCTAGCACGTTTGATCTTTCTCTTGCAAAGCACTTTACAAAGAAAGGTCATTTTCATCATCCCCATTTTATAAATAGGGAAACTGATGCACCTGGAGGGAAATGAATTGCCCATGGTCATCCAGCAGGGCAGTAGCAGAGTTCAAAATTGAATCCAGGTCACCCAAGTCCCAGTCCAGTACCCTATCAACTATAATATACCTGAGGCCTCTCTCAGGTATACAGAACTCACACCCAGTGTTGGTCTGTTTTTTTTTTTTTTTAAACAAACTAATAATAGAATCTTAAATATATACCAAACAAACCACCCTTTTCATTATGCAAGGCAGCATACTGCACAGCATAGACTTCTACCACTTGAGCCAAAGGAGTAACACTGTCAACTGGTAGCAGTAGTAGGCTGTTATCCGCTAGTGGACCAGCCACTAGAGAGGGATACAGTACCCACTCTGCCAATGGGGGTTACACTTTTTAGATATTAGTTACTATTAATTGATGTTATCAAGATCTTTAAATTATCTGGATTTTGTTGAATGTAAATGACAATTATTCATTGTAAGAAGATAGTAAAAATTTAGTTAAAACACTGGTGAGTGTTAGCAAAAAATAAGGTTATTACCTCTTTAATATATCTGCCTACTTTTTTTTTTTTTTTTTTTTTTTTTTGGTCTCATTGTTCTGTAATTCCATTGTGATTTGGGCTAGTGATTTCAAACGTGTTTTAATCGGTTTTGGTGGGTAGGGTCCGAAATCGAGGCAGAATTAGTATGATTGAGGCATCTCTTGAGATTACCACCTGATTTATAATTTAAAAAGCCAACCTTAAACCCTTTTACAGACATGTAACATTTTCTGAGTGGTATTAACAAAGATGCATCAAAAAATTACATGAGGATATGGAAAAAACGCAGCTTGTTGCCCCTAGAAAACCCCACATCCTCTATATACGAAGGCCGCAAAAATGACAGATGGAAATTAATGAGCTCTCCATATGTAGCAGCTGCAGAACGAAGCCCACGCCGACTCCTCTGGTGGCAGATTCTCTCTGACATTGAAGGACAAGGCTAAGACTAGCAGTTTGAGCACAAGACTAGGAGACAGGAACTCCTTAACCTCTCAAACAGCCCATCCCTAGGGAACAACTCTTTGTTTTAATGGAATTTGCTCTGCCTAAATGAGACTTAGAATTACTAATTATTTTACCTTTGCATTGGGATGGTGCTTTTCAGATGCTTTCTGCACAAGCAGTCAATGGCAGTGCTTGAACGAGAACCCATGCCTCCTGACTTAGCTCCCTGTCTGCTAGACCGTGCTGCCTACTGAAACAGAGAGTGGGCTTGAGAAACTAGTTTCTCATTATCTAGGGTTCAGCACATTTTAATCAAAGGCATTGTAATGAGAATGTATTTTAGCTGGGCCATTTGGGTTTAGAGTTTTTTGTCTGTGTTGCGCTGACAGTAATATTGCCTCGGAGTATGAATGTACAGTATGTGCCACATATCAACACCCAGGTTTCCAAAGCACCTTATTACCAATTTTCAAAGTCGAATGGGAGTTTCACCAGACAGTTCCTACTGAGATGAATGGAAGCCATATGGCTAACTCCCCTTAGTTAACTTTGAAAATCTCAACCACCGAATGTAAGACCAGAAGGGCTCACTTATGATCCCCTAGTCATTGCTTGCGTAACACAGGCTAGCGAATTTCACCCACTGATTCCCGCAGCAGAGAGAATTTGTCTTCCCCACTGCACAGTGGCCATCATCACGCCCAGTAACTTCTTAATGAACAAGACCATAAGGCAGGGACTGTCTTTTTGTTCTGTGTTTGTACAGTCCCTAGCACAATGGAGTCCTGATCCACAAGTGGGATTCCTAAGCACTATTGCAATACAAATAATAATCTTCTGGCATACATCCCATCTTGATTTAAAGACACTTGACGATTTGACTATCCGTACCTTGGTAAGCGATTCCATTTATTCTACTTCCTGGCTGAATTCTACTCACACATGCTCCCTTTGTTTAGTTCCTACAGACTACGGCAAACGAGTTTACCAAGGAGTGAGAGTAAAACACACAGTCAAAGATCTCCTTGCCGAAAAACGCTCGAGACAGACCAGCGGCTCCCGATTCAGCGTAAGTCGTGTTTTAAACAGAAATGTCATTGTACAGAATCCTCTTGCTTTAAGAGGATTTGCACTGAGCACAATGTACCTGCAACACCGAAGACTTCACAAAGTTTTGTCCTTAGGCAGCCTTCTTGGTATAGGAGTTTAAAACAAAGGGTTAAGAGCCAGGAGGATCTTTCAGGAGTCTAACGTAAGATGAGCTACTGTGGGATGTCAGAAACCACCATCGTCAGGGCAAAAAGCAGGAATATTTGTGCAGTTAGGGTCGGCTCCAAAGATCACTGCATCTCTAATTAATTTTTCATGTCAATGAAACCCTAAGAGATTTAAATCCCAGGAGGCACAAATCTCACCCACTTTAACTAAACTGAGAACACTAAATTTCCAGTGCCTTTCACAAAGGTATGTTATGGCCTTCAACGACAGATTAATGTACCAGCATCTATGTCTGACCAAACTGACTTGGTAAAAATGAATGTCCTACCCCAACTGTTATACTCCCTACAAGGTAGGGTGTGTGTGTGTGTGTGTGTGTGTGTGTGTGTGTGTGTGTGTGTGTGTGTGTGTGTGTGTGTGTGTGTGTGTGTGTGTGTGTGTGTGTGTGTGTGTGTGTGTGTGTGTTGTTTGTTTGTTTGTTTTTGTTTTCTATTCCTGGAAAGAGAGAGAGAATCAGCTTGCTGAGGATCCAAAGGCAGAAAACAAAAACGGGGCATTACCTTTCTCAATGGAAATTCTGGCACCTGTAATGCAATAGGCTTGGAAACTGCTGAATTTTACAGAAACTGAGAATAGCCTCACATGACAAGGCACTGAAGCGACCTATTACCCTTCCTAACCTGATTTATGGCAAAGACACTTGGTTCCCTCAGGAAGTCAGGGAACATCCTATGCTAGGGACCACTCTCTTCTGTTCTATGCTATGCTATATATGTTTTTATACTGTGCTTATCTGAGCACCTTCCAGCTGTGCATTGAGCAACTTGATTACACACCTGTCAGGTGTGGTTTGTTCTCTCATCCTCTCCCAAGAGGGAAAAGCACGCGGAAAAGTGTTTTGTTTTGGTTGGTTGGTTGTTGTTATTACATATCCCTTTTGCTATTTGTTTATATACTAGAGAAGGTAAGGTCAAAGAAATGCACCTTGCATTTGGACTGGAAAGTGGCGAGGTTTGTGACAGTCTTTAGTTTCTGGGGGCAGTCGTCAGGCTTGGACCACCTCCGGAGAAGGTTTTGCCTCCCACGCTCTGCAAATACGGAAAAAGGTAGCCTAATAGCTTGGTACAGTGCCAGAATTATCACTGACTTCCTGGATATGCAGCCGTCATCTCCCAGGATGAGATGCTAATGGTGAAGATAAGGTGGCAAAGAACTGCTGACCACTGGAGATATTGAACAGCTCCGAATTTAAATTTAATCTCCCCTTTTGGAATTTCTGTATCTACGTCCAAGTTAGACGTGTCATACGTATGCACTAAAAGTTTTCCAAAAGAGATTACCAGCTTGAGATGCCTTAAAGGGGCTTGATTTTTCAGAAGGTAGTTGCTCAGCATTTTCTGAAAATCAGACCCTTTTAAGGTGTCCCTCATTGGGCACCCAAAAACAGAAGCTCACTGATCACTTCTGATAATCTTGGCTATACTTACTAAAGGAGAAACTCCACAAATCAGGGAAGAACTAATTAGAAGAAACAGCAGACTGTCTTAACCCAACTAAACTCCTGTCTCTTCTGAATAACTTCTTAGTGGAGATTCAGTCACTAGTGTCTACCTCATATTCTATACCCTGGACTTAACCCTCAAGAAGAATTTGAAGAGCTCATCTGTGGCAGAAAGCACTTGAATACCCCTTTGAAGGTACTGAGTTCAGTGGCTCTTGGCCAATTTGCCACAGCTAAACATCTGACCCTAAGTAATCTGTAACACAAGCAAATGCAGCACCTCTTGCTGCAAAGACTTTTCCATTTTTCTTCCATTTTAAACAAAATGAATTCAGAGCTACACTTAAGATGCTCCAAATGTGATTATCAATCACTGTCACTCATGCATTATTTATGGGCTGCTATTATACATGCTGATTATACATGGGCATGGATCCATTATTTCATGCACTGCAAGTCAGCAGTAGACTCAGGGGCAGATTCTCCATTCAGACACAATGTGTTTGTGCCAGTTTAACTCCACTGACTTCAGCAGTTACACGGACATAAAACCGGCATCAGACCCTTAGTGTTTAACCCTTTAGAATACCCTCTGGGAACCATCCCATGCAACCAAGTCTCTGGCACTAATTTAAGCTAATCTAACACAATGTCAGGCTACATTTTGCCGTTCTTAATTCTATCCAATTACTCTTAGTTATAACCCTGTTCAGATAACCCAAATAATTGCCTTGGAGTTTAGAGTCTTGGAATAGTTGGACTTTATATTCTTCAGGTAGCTCCTGCCCTCCCAGAGATACACACTTAGGCTGAGATTTTGAAAAATGATTAATTCCCATTGGGTGAAGTCCTGGCCCCACAGAACTCAATGGCAGTTTTGCCATTGCCTTCCGTGGATCCAGGATTTCATCCAAAGTGCCCAAAGCTCCTTGAGTGACTTTGCAAATCTTAGCCTAGCTAGTCTCTTAGCCACACAAATTTATCTCACTTTCATGTTTCACCATAAGTCACATCATCCAGCCTCCGATAAATTTGGTTTCTCTTTTCTGAACTACCAGAAAGACACCGACAACTTGGAGATGACACAGTCTCCAGAACAGGACACAGTATTCCAGCTGTAATCACATCTGATATGATGACTGTGTTGGTAAACTGTTCCCTGGAGGCATTTGCTATTTGTTATTACGGTTATGTGATTGGTCACCTTAGTCAAGTGGCATTATTTCTCATCTCTGACTGGCTGGGTATAATTGTGACAGATGAGGATGGTACTGTATTATCAAATCACTGAGCCTTTGATTTTCTCAGCGTACGGAGGAAGCAGTTTGTGGAATTAGGAGCAGAATGAGGGACATTTTAGAGCATTTGAAACTTTTTTCCTTTCCAGGCCATTTGAGTCAGGTTTTCACGGTTAGCAAAATTAGGCAGAAAACAGATTTTAAATTAATTTTCTCTCTGTCACATTTACATCCATTAGCTGCATGTGGCAAAAAACAGAAGTCAAACAACCAAACAAAAATTCAGCTCATAAATTACTTAAAATCAGAATTTGCCACACAGAACATACCAGCTTATAAGACTTGACATAAAGGCCCACAATGTGTGAGAGCAAGCACACCTTGGTGCATGCCTGACTTGCATAAGTGCACTGGGCACATGCACTTTTGTATATGCCTAACTCATGCAATGGCTTTTGTGCAGGCACGAACGCTTTGAAAAAAACCAACTGAAACTTCAGTCAGTGATTCAAGACCGTCATGCTTTAGCCACTCTTCACTCTGGAATATAAAGATGCCCCCTACTCAGTACTTAGATGTTATGGCGGTGGGTATTCTAGGAAGCCCTACGCTAGATAGATAGGCCAGTATTGTAAATGTTTCCTTACGCCTTATTTGCCATGTTTGTTTTGTATTATCTGCAAAAGCAGAACAGTTTTTGTATATGTAGATAATACAAAATTACTCTCTAGCTAGTTCCTTACAATAAAAGTTATGGAGGTGGGCAAACTTCCGTATTTGCTGGGACAATTCTCTGATTTGTTTGGAAAAGAATTGCTGTGAGAAGAGATAAATAGATAACATAATATAATATTATGGAGTCTGAGTGAACAGCAGGTGAGTGAGCACGATAATGTATATTTATGATGCAGTATAATTACATTGCACCCTTTGCATGAATCTGATCTTTGCTCAGAAGTCAGTAAACCCTTCCTTAGCCAACGAAAGCTCATGGTCACAGATGTGTGCTCCCAGGCTGGCCTGATCATTGTCAGAAAGGTTGACGAATGGTCTGTTGAGTGACATTAAAACTGTCACCATTCTGCAATAGTAGGTCTTTTATTCTCCAAATGATATAAAATAAATTTGCATTGTGATGATATACAGAGGATTTGCATATTGATTTCCCATGAATTGCCGCGCCATGTTACCATTTCCTCTGATCTATCTGGGTGTCTGGGAAGGAGGCAGAGAGAGGAAGTGTTCCTCTCTGGGGAAAAAAGGGGGACACCTAGTAAATAAATACCACCTAGTTCTTATATAACACTTTTCATCCATAGATTTCCAAGTGCTTTACAAAGACAGGTCAGTATCATAGTCTTCATTTTACAGATGGGAAAACTGAGGCACAGCGAGATAAAATGACTTGCCTGAGGTCACTCAGCAGGCCAATGGCAGAGCCAGGAATAGAATTCAGGTCTTCTGAGTCCTAGTCCAGAACTCTATCCACTAGACAACACTGCCTCCCATGATACATGTTCTCGCTACCCAAAGATGCATCTCCACAAAGGACAGACCCTCTAGCAGAGATTTGCTAAATACTAGGGCTGGCTGAAGTTTTGTCATCAAAATATTTTAAATGAAAAAAAATATGCACTGAAATTGTATATTTTAGTTGAAATGTTCTGGTTTTTCAACGAACCCCACACACACACACAAAAATCAGATAAAAATGTACAGTTTTCAGTCTGAAAAACAGTTCTGGGTATTTTTGCAGTGAAAAAACAAATTCATGAGACATTTATGGAAGGAAAAAAACCAACTCCCCACATCACACTTTTTAAAATTTCTTGGAAGAAACAGTTGGCATTTTTGACCAGCTCCACTAAGGGCGAGAAGGGCCTTGCCGCTCTGTTAAGTTCTGCTGAGGGTTTTATGAACAGTGAGCTGACCTGCCTCGTTAGCAGGAGAAAGCATCACTATTATTGTTATTGAATTAGGCCCCAATCCTGCAACTGGATCCATGTGGTTGGATCTACTGAAATCAATGAAGGCCCAAGGATCAGCCCATGCAGATATATTTGCATAACCAAGGTGTGACTGTTTATTATTTATTTGCTTGGGATCCTCCTTTCACACACACATACCCCACCACTCCGCTCTCCCCTCAGTGGATGGAGTGTGGCTTGTTTCATAACGCAAGCAAGTCATGTTGCTGAATAATGATGGTAAACTGAAACAGCAGCATTGCTCTATGCACTTTCTTTTGCAGCTCACAGGAAGCATTGCCTAGTAATGTAAATCAATGGAGAAGAGGGCCCATACCAAGATTATTAATTGCTTTACAAACTATAGCCCCAGTGATGTTAAACAGACTCACTGATCTATACTAACTCCTGCTGTGTGAAAGGTACAGTTATGATAATCCTGCAGTGCTGAAAAGAAATAATGCAGGGAGGAAATAGACTAATGAGTTTAAAATAATCTGAGCCACACACCACTTGATAAGGAAACACAGAATGAAATCCAAAGTTTAAGCCCAGGCAAATATGTCAGTGTCTGTTCTGATTAATTGCCAGGGAGAATATGCTACAATGCCCATTCCAAGAAAGTTAACATCCAAAACCAAGTTAAGCAATTGGTGCTATTTGCCAGATCTCTGGAGCCGTCAATGAGATCAGTCTGCTGAGATGATCTGCAACATATGGGGATTTTTAACTATAAAAATAAAAAAATCTGTAGGGCTCACATATGCCAATATTCCAAGGTGTTTTACATTAAAGACCAGAGGACTAATATGTCCTAAGCCCACCTGCCCCAAGAGACCCGCTCTCTCCACAGGATACTGCCCTAGAAGAGATAAGCCTAGGCCCTCAAGTATCCCCCACACCATATAAAAATCAGCACATTCTCTATCAGAGTCCCTTTCTCTGGGAACTCTGTCCCCACCCCTCAAGGGGTGACAAAGCCCACATTTGCTGACCTCCCAAGCACTCCGCAAAGCTGCCATTGCTGCAGGGCTGAGGCAGTGGAGAGTGGTACAGAACTTCTGCCTGGGAGGAAGGGGATATTAAACTGTATAGGTCCCATGACTGGGGCTTAACTAATAAGGGGGCCAGGTGGGAAGCAGAAGTGTAGCTGCTTTGGACTGGTTTGTAACGCTAACCCTATTGTTTTCTTGAATGTATAAGAGCACCCTGAGCTTTGGCTGGACATGTTGGTGTGGAGTTTCTTTTAACTCAAGATCATAGGAATGAAGAAATGGAGGCGAGATCTCAGCCCAGGCAGGTAGAAAAGTAACAGAGGGTATCAGCACGCTGAATATTCTCAGCGTATTACAGTTCCTAGTGCTCATGCGAAATGTCTGAATGTTCATCCCACTCAGCGCATTTGCAGCGTTTACTCAAATGCCTTTGTAAAATGGCATTTTTAAATTTTAAACTACTTGCTGTGGGTGGGCTAATGACAGCCCAGTGCAGTTTAAAGCAACTGATTCAAAGCTTAGCAGAGGTCTCTCTTACCTTAAATTACAAGGTGCTTGTTTATTAATGTAGGAACATTTTTTATTTATATTTCTTATGTACAAGAGGGCAAAACAGTCATTTGACTAGTGAAAATGTAACAAACAAGGGTGGAATGAGCGGGAATCTGGGGCCCCAGGCCCCCACCTTGGCCCCATACCAGATGATGGATGGGCAGCCTCGGTCAAATTTAAGATAGTGGTGTTAGCTCCATACGCTGAATTGCAACACAACTGACTCAAATGTGGCCTGCCCACCCCGTCATGATGGAGGGGAGCTAGGCCAAATTTGCGTGAGTGGCGTTGGGACATGGGGTCGCAAAGCTACCCAAATTTGAAGCGGCCAAACAGGTAACTTGGGCCCCCTCCTTAGCAAAATTCTGGTTGCATTCCTGGTAACATGGGGTATGAGCTGGTTTTGAATCTGGGTCCTATGGTACAAAAGACAGGACTGCTATCACGTGAGTTAAAGGAGTTTCTGGCAGACTGCTGTTTGCACCATAAAACTTGACCGCGTTGTCTAAAATGCAAGAACTCAGTAAACCTGGAACTCTCTCTCGCTCTCTCGGATTACGAAAAAGTTTCCTGCCTGCCAAAAAATACATACCATCCAGAGTCAGGCACTTGTTGAACTGAAGGAGATAACACAAGACTTCAGCTAGTGGCCAGGGTTTACTGCTAAATTGGCAGCAATCCGAGAGAGTTTTGAGGCGAACGTGTATGTTTAATAGCACCCTAGCTTGGTGCTGAAGGCTAGGCTGTAACTAGATGAGTGACTGTGTGCATTTGCTGACTAGTGACTCAGACATGCTTGTCCTAGCCCCATGGGATCAGTGTCTTGTTCCATGCAATGCAGTAGAGGAGCAGGGGGCAGTTAAGAGTCACAAAAAAAATTACAACTATCCCTGCCTCTTTCTTCTCCCAGCCCCTGGCTTGCATTTAGTTCCTTCCAAGCACTGTCTCTACAGCACCTGCGTTTCTCCCCTACCTGTTACTGCCTCTCCCAGTCTGATGGAAAGGTATCCCTCATTTTCTGGGCTAGAACTCTCCTGAAACTGATGCTGGTCTCTCCATTTCATTTGCCAACTGGGCCCTTCGCCTTAAACCCACCCTTAATCACATGAGTAATCTTTCCTCACATGAACAGTCCCAGTAAACTCTGTAGGATTATACCAGAACAAACAAGAATTGCTAGACCGAATCAGACCAGAGCTCTATCTTGTCTCCTGCAGTGGCTGGTACCAGCTGCTTTAGAGGAAGGTGCCAGAAACCCTGCATAACCTGACCCCATGGAAAGTTTCTGCCTCTGCCCTCAATAGCTCAATGTTGGTTTAAGCCTTTAGCAGGAGGCTTTATATCCTAGAGAAAGATTACTCAGGGTATGTACATGCAGAGAGTAGGATGTCGGAATAAGATTTGCATGGTCAAGTTCTAACCTGGTATAATATAGTGCGTTCTCTTTGACAAAGCTCATCAGGATTCACTGGCCAGGATTTTCACAAGTGGCTAGTGATCTGGGGTGCCCAACCACACGCCCTTTAGGGGGGTTGATTTTCACAGGTGGGTGCTCAGCACTTAGTGAAAATCCAGAGCCTTTAAAGGAGCAGAAATCGGGCCCCTCAAAAACTGACAGAGCTAAAATCATTTCTCTCTTTTTGACATCCTAGCCATTGCTTTTACTTTGTGATTTAAAGTATTTTATGTCTAAAACGAGCAACACCCCAGATTGACTAGTTAGGAGCAGTAAAAGGAGAAAAAAACACAGCTGATTCACTTCTTTTCTATGTTTTCAATATAATCCCCAAAGTAGCTCTGAACAAGTAGGGTACATTCTGCAAAATACTCCACCATGAAACTGCCACAGTCCTGCCTGTGGAATACTCTTTCCTCAAACCTCTTATCTTTGGAGGAGCCCATAGGCAGCTGTGAACTTACCATGTTAGCTAAAGGAAGTCTTAACGCTGGCAAATTTAATTCAAATATAAACCTCTAAATTTGGTTGCCTGACATGGCAGGAACCTCCTGTTTGCTGTATGCAAACTGGAAATTGTATACTGTACCGCCTTACAGGGTCAAAAGCCGTGGAATAGTTAAAATCTCTCTTGGTCGGGTTGGTTTTTGTTTTGTTTTATTTTAAATAGGGTTTAGAAGTTTGGAGAAAGACCTAAGTACAAAATATTTGTGTCAGTGCTCACAACGACGTGCATCTGAGCTTTTCCATATAGAGAAAGCTGCCTGTTACGTGTTATGCAGAAATCTGCTCGTGCAGTTGTAGTAGCAGCATTTGTATGATGCACTGGAGGTAATCTGAAATGGAGAGCTGAGGTATGAAATATTATTCAGGGCTTGCTTGACCTCCACTAAACTTCAAGTGCCAGATGATATGTTTAACATTGTGTACCAACTGCGCTGAAAGAGTAGTAGTTAGGTGTTCAGAGGTGCCACTCATTTCATTTGCAAAGAGGGCCCAAGCAGGTGGCCCAGTTCAGAATCTCGGAGAAGTGAATGGAGAACTCTGTCAGACCAAAGTTCCATCTAGCCCAGTAGCCAGTCTTCTGACAGTGGCCAGTGCCAGATGCTTCAGAGGGAATGAACAGAACAGGGATGTCGAGTGATCCATCCCATCATCCAGTCCTAGCTTCTGGCAGTTGGAGGTTTAGGGATCCCTGGAGCATGGGTCAAACGATTCTCATTTGGGCCATATTTTATGGAAACACAAGATTAAGAAAATGCAGCTTCCTAAACTCATAGAAATGACAGTAGAAATGGCTCTGAGCAAGGTATATTTACTGCTGATTTGACCATAGGAATTTGAATTGGGATTCCAAGGAGGCAAGATCCCCCTGGAGCAAAGTGCTCCATAGAGATCCAGAGCACACTACTAATAGAATGGCTAAATCTCTCCGTTGGATGATAAAACTGGTATTCAGTATTTTGCTTTCTACGTTCACCGAAAACTCATGGCCAGCATAGCAAACAATGTTTAGTGAAAAATAAAATAACTGTTGCAAAACTTTCGCATTCTAGAGTGCATTTGCATCAATATTTTACCTGTTCTTTGAAAAACTAAAACATGTATTTAAAAAGAAGCATTGGCCCTGCATGTGAGCACCCAGTTCATGGGTCAGAGTCTCTGCCCACTTAAGTCATCCCATGCTCTGTGACGAGCTGCAGAGGAGCTCCTGGCTGCAATGCACAGAGCTCTGCCACCCATTTGTTCTCCTCTGCCCGCTTTTCTGCAGGAGGGGAGCACGCAGGCCTGCGTTAATTGGATAGTTACATGGTTAACAGACCTCTACCTTGGTTGATTTTTAACTGAATTCATACACACATAGGCCCCAGTCCTATAGTCAGATCCCTGTGGGATGATCCCTGCACTCATATGGAACCCCACTGGGACTCAGCACAGGTGTAAGAATTCATCCGTGTGGATCCAATCACAGCATCAGGACTATCATGTCATCCATCTTGTGGCTTTTCACAACCTAATGTTCGTTGATTAATCTGCCACAGTTTATACCCCTCCTTCCATCCCCACCCCCTTTACTTCCATTTGCTGATATTGGTGCCTGTTAATTCTGCCTCAGTTGAAACAGTACAACTGGAAAACAGGCTCACGTTGCAAGCACTATAGATGGTTGCTCTGTTAATGACTTCCATAGAAGGAGTGTGTGATTAGAATACACAATGGAAACTCTGCTGCAAATCCATAAATATTCCCCCCATTCATTGTCCAGGACAACACCCAGTGCATGTGCAATGACTCACCTTTAGAGATCATCAATGGGGTTTGAACTCCAGACCCTTAGTCCCAAAGCACAGACCTGTTGGGATAACTGGTCCTACAAATTTGCCCAAATTGTGAGTTCAGCTGTGAGAAGTGAGTGAAAGTTCATAAAGTGTCACAATAACCAATGATAATAAAAGTTGATGGGAAAAGTTACAAAAGGGAGACAGACTGAATTAGTGCAAACAGAAAGGCCTCCTGATATAATTCAAGGACTGTTTTAAGATCATGCTTGGTAAACGAGACAGCATCAGACCAAAAAAAAAAAAAAAAATCAATGAACCATAATTGGTGTGCCAGAAATTAGGCCTACTGATGGACAAAATAATGACAGGACAGGCTATTCTGCCCATCACTCCCTTTTGGGGTCCTTAAAGAAAGACTCTGGGGAGAAAAAATTGGCTACCGGTGTGAGCTTCAACATTATGGCTGCCACTCCCACCATCTTCTGGGACCATGGCCCTACGGAATCCTGATCCTGAGAGATGTCCTGCCCAGACTGGGCCACAGAGATGGACCCAGATGACGCTGCTACCTCCATCAGCTCCAGCTAAATCCTGAACCTTGTTTAAAACTGTTTAGTGTTGGACAGTGACTGGGGCATGTTAACAACTTGGACTTTTTAGGCTCCTATATTCCATCTAAATTGATACAACAGACCTCGACCCCTTGAGCTAAATGAGCAACTCCATTAGCTGGTAGCAGCAGTTGGTTGTTATCCACTAGCAGACCAGCCACTAGAGGGGGATGTGACACACACTTGGCCAGTGCGGTACACATATAGAGCCTGGCTTTCCATTGTACTGCCCACATAGAGTAATTTATACCTGTGCAGAGTAGGTGGGAAATGCTACAAATCAGAACAATAACAATTTATACCCCCTTTCCACTGGTATATATGACTGCGCATGGTGCAGGGCTATGGAGTATCAGACACAATTTTTAACACAGAGGGGCTGACTCTCACATGAAGGTCACTTTACACGACTCTGACTGTGTAAAGGAACTTTAACGTAAATGAGCTACAAGCCCAGTTGATTTTCCTGCTATTATCAGCATTTGTCTTCCTAGCCTCCGTCTGCTATTACTTTCTCTCTTCAGAGCTTGCAGTCGTGTGCCTCATTCCTTCTCATTCGTAACGTCACTGAGATTCCAAAACGACATCGCAATGGTGCAAAATCCACTTCCAAGCTACATGTTTACGCTCTGGATTGCAGAAGAAAACACTTTCAATGTCTCTTTATTTTTTAGGGCAGTGCCAGCACCTCCCCGTCTCCATTTGTCCAAATGTCGGGTGAGTATTTTCACTTCATCATACATGACTTTAGTGTCGGCAATTCAGTGCCATTACAGTTTCATTCTTCCTGTGAAGGGACTTGAAAATACTACCACGAAGAGCTGTGGTGGTGCCACCCAACACTCAGAGAGGAGAGTCACTGAAGGGTTAACTCAGAAAGGTATCCTAATGACATTAAATCCCTTCCCTGGAGCCCCAAGGAAAGGGAGACCACGAGAACCAACTCTGAGAGGGGAAGGCCAGTCTTGTAGTTAAGGCACTGGGTTGAAACTCAGAAGAATGGGGCTCAGTTTCTGGCTGTCCAAGACTCCTTATATGACCTTAGACAAATCACTTAAATGGCTTTGTGCCTCAATTTCCCTTCTGTAAAATGGGGAGAATACTACTTTCTTTGTCCATCTTTTCTAGTTACACTGCAAGGTCTTTGGTGCAGCGGCAGTCTCTCACGCTCAGTGGCATTGGCCACTGTTGGAAGATAGGATACTGGGCTAGATGGACCATTGGTCTGACCCAGTATGGCTGTTCTTACGTTTGTATGATGCGTAGCACAATGGGGCTCTGATCTCAGACGGGGCCTCTAGGTGCTATTGTGATATGAAGAACAATGCTGGGATGCACTCTGCACATGTTATTACAGAAGCAGAGACGCAAGCCCATTTGCCTAAGGGAGATACTTCCCTAGTGCTAATGGCCCAGGAGAAACCAGCTGTGCTGCTGAGAGATGCCTCCTGAGAGTGGACATGGGGTTGCCACTAATGTACAGCCTCACACAGCTCCACATTGTAGTAGAAATTGCGGTTTCCCATTGGGCTGCACAAGGAAAGTGCAAAAGCTGGTATGGTTCATTTCAGGAGGGTGTGGTAAATGGGTGGATGGGAGCTGGTGGGTAGGGAGCAGATGGTTAGCCCCCCCCCACCACCTCCCACACACAAGGTATGAGAGGGGAACAGAAAGGGAAGCAAAAGTGGGGGAAGGGCAGAGGCCAAAACAGCTGGTCCCCAGCCCATGGGCAGAGCAGTTCAGTGCAGAGCATCCCAACAAAGGCCCCAGTTCAGCAAAACATGATTTACTTTGCTGAACAGACATTGACCTAAACACATCCGTTTGTGCTTTGCTGAATCGGCCAATGCTGGGTTTCCTGAGGTTTAATTGTACCTGAATTGGGCTTACCTGAGTCTATGGGAGACTGGTTTCTGGATCTTCAATAAGAGTTTGTCAAGTTCTGGTACAACACACACCAAGACTGAGAGAAAGGGGAAGGCCATGCTGTCATTTGATAATTTCGTAGTTTCATAGAGTGTAAGGCCAGAAGGGACCATTAGATAATCTAGTCTGACCTCCTGTATATTGCAGGCCATTAAATTTCACTCAATTACCACCATATTGAGCCCCATAATTTGGGATAGACTACAGCATTTCAGTCCTAGGAGACTAAACTGGTGTGTGCCACAGGCAGAGAACAGGAGAAACTGAGGTGTGACCAATGCCTGAGCCCCCTGCAATGGCAGGGAAATGATTAGGTGAGATCTTCCAAGATGATCCTAGCTTGAGATCCATGCCCCATGCTGCAGAGGAAGGCAAAAAAAACCCAGGCACCCTGTAATGACCATGGGGGTAAAACCTGCTGTGCAGGGACACTTGTTTAACGACAGGATTCTCTCCTGCCCTGGGAAGTGGGCAGATGTTTGTTACAGATGGAGGGGAGAGTTGTGTGGTTTTCAGCTTTGTTGATTTGCCCAATGAATTTTGACTCAGTGGCTGGTGACTTTGACATGACCTTTCATTGGTATGACTTCCATCTTTCTCGCCAGCAGGCTCCACTGCCATGTCTGGTTACTATGGAGTTAGGAGATCATTCATGTCCGATTTGGATTTCCACAACACTAAGCCGCTTTCAAATGATGTTTATGCTTCATCCCTGGGGGCAAAGTCCTTTCCGTGTGACTCCTCTGCCGTTCAAGGGTACCCGCCGCTACTGGACCCCTATTTCACCGAGGACTATCGCGCCGCTGCCGTAACACCCAGCACCAGCTCCCTTTTCAGCACCTCCTCGCTGCCCCCGCTCCTGCCGCCCTTCCCCAATGACTCAGCACATTTCTTAATAGTGAGTCTGTGCACTGCTTGGAATTTGGTATCCAGGGTTAAATGGTGGGTTGGATTGTGTAGAGGGTGCACCACATCTGGAGGCATGGTACTGGAGCAGAGGGAGCCTTGGTCTGATCCATTCTGACAGTTCCTATGCTGCTGTCTTCCTGTCTCCTTCTGCCTAGCGAAGCCTCCCTGGCTGTCCCGCTGGGATCTGTCAGTTCTGCTTGTGGGTTGGTGGGAGGAGAATTGATGGGAAGGGTCACAAAGTTCTCCTGCCTCTACCACCCCAAGGAGCAAGAACCAAGCTCAGTCCCAGACCCACAGCTCCTGCATGGCACGTATGAATCTGTATGCTCCACCCTCCCTCTTCAAACCCCACTGAAATGATAACCAGCCGAGCACTTACGGATATGCTTAATTTCAATGGACTTCACTGGGAATACTCGTGGGCTTACAGTTAAAGTGCTTTGCTGGATCAGGGCCTAAGACAATCAAGTCTGATCTGGAACTGGGTGCAAGGTAGTTTCCTCATGCCATAAATTCTGGCTCTGTTTTCCTTAATCACTTTTTACACACTCCTGCTAGTGTCTAAGGACAATACAGAGCTGGCTGTGTGGGGCCTAGGTTAGAAAGCAGGAATAGCTTAGCTTGGTAAACTCAGAAGCTAGAAGACCCAGTAGATTAGGTGTTGGTGTCTTTTTGCTCTGGAACATGGCATTATTCTCAAAGATCTCCCTCACCCTCTTTCCAACAGAGAGACTCCTGGGAGCAGGGCATGCCCGACAGCCTCAACCAATCCGATGCCGTGTGCTCAGATTCCCTACAAACCTTGCCCACAACTACCAGCTGCCTCACCTCTCACGAGAGTGGAAGCACTTCCCAGTATAGAAGCTCAAGCTGGAGTTCTGCCATCCCAGGAGCCCAGTCCTACCCTTTGCATGCTTTTGAAGATGTCCACTACGTACCGAGTTACCCTGCCACCTCGTCCTATTCCTTTTCACCATTTATGACTGTAGCGAATGACCTACCTCCCAAGATGCTCCACCTCTCATCAGAAGAGCCCTTAGATACAACCTCCCTTCATGACAACTCCTCTTGGGCAAAAGAAGACGGGAGTCCAGTCTGGGGGACATATGAATGCCGAAGAACTTATTGAGGAAAGCTCACAGTTGGTGACAAATTAGAATTAACCTTCACTCAGACAGCTGAATTGATTGTAGGATATTTCCCTATAGTCAATCATTGAAAATTGAGGACAGTGATAACATACTTGAAGGCAAAAATGCTAAGAAGAATTTCAAACAAAGGAAATATTCATTGCTAAAATCAGCACATTACTTAATGCTCTGTTTAACAATATAATTGTCAGGGTTACTGTGTAGCTTGTAGACAATGGTCTCGATCCAATGCCCAGGGAAAGTCAATTTAAAAAGTCCAATGACTTCAGTGGTCTTTGGATCAGTCCCAGTTTGGAAAACAACCTTAAGAAACAGAACCTCATCTTTTTAGTTGCTGATAAACCGTGTCTATTTAAACAACCTTAGAAGATTTCTACAAAGTGATTCTACAAAAAGATACCGAAGTTATGGAGGGGAAGGATGGAAGCCTTTTCAAATAATTTAAGTTCTGTATAGTGATATCTTACTTTCTACCACATACATGTAAATTCCAAATGCCAATGTTATGTAAATATGGCATTGTCCTAGGGTGATAGTTATGGAAGGGATAGTAAATAGATGGTGAACTTGGACAGACAGCATATCAGGCAATGACAAATAAACTTCTGTAACCTAAAATCAGCCACAATGGATTGCTTCAAGGAAAATTATGATTGCAGTATACGAACGCTTATCTGTTACAGTGGTTTTCATACCCAAATAATTACTATTTGTTATTATTCATTTATTGTGTGTAATGCTCCAAACAGCTCCAAGCCCCCCTTGTGCTATGCAAATACATAGTAAGTGACAGTCCCTGCCCAAAGAGCTTGTAATCTAAAACCCAGACCCTGCAAAGACTTAACTTTAAACGGGTAAATGGTCCCACTAACTTCAAAGGCACTGCTCCTGGGTGCAGAGGTCTGCCTGCATGGATTCATTTGCAAGTTGAGGGCCAGTGTTTTTCCAAAGCCATTCTAAATTAGAGATGTATGGGTATTTCTTGAAGCATAGAGGAAGAGGTGTCTGTATATAAATTATACGATCATATTTTGAAGGCCCATAATTTTACACCCCAACCCTGTTTTTTTTTTCTAATGGCAAGGTCCATTAAACTCAAAATATCCCTTTGTTATTATTTGCATTGTGATACCACCTAACAGTCCCACCCAATATCAGAGCCCCGCTACCCTAGGTGCTGTACGAACACATAGTGAGAGATAATCCCTGTCCCAGAGATCTTAAAATCTAGACAAGGGATACAAACGGTGGGAGGAAAAACTAAGCACAGGGGGGAAAGCCTATTGATTTCACTGGGAATGAGGCATCTAAATACGGGTGAGGATCTGGGCCAAAATGACATCCCTAAGATCCCACAGCAGGATACTGGCAGAACCAGGAATAGAGCCCAGGTCTCCGTAGTGCAGGCCAATGTCCTGACCACTGGATCATACAACTCTTTTAGCCAAGAAGACACTTCATTACTATTTTTTTCTCATGTGATGAAATTCAACAGCCCAGATCTCACACGCAGCCCTATAACAGCCAGCCAGGAAGGAGTGGGGCAGGGGAGCAACATGCAATGGATAAACAGTTGTAAGGAAACAAATTGTAGTTTCATGCTTCCAAAGAGATTATAGCAACAGAAGTGAAAAAATACATTTTTAAACTGATTACAAAGTACGTCAGCTGTGTCCCTTTAAAAAGCTTTTCAGAACTTTAAACAATGTGTGTTCACACACCCCAAAGCCCACTATTCGCGCCCTTGCAAAGAGCCCTGCCAGGTGAAAAAGATATGTGCGCCCCAGGAGCTCAGTGTGGCCACTAGAGGGAGCTGTTCACACACAGATGGAACTAGGCCTGTCCCTTTTGTCTGCACAAAGCACATCCATTATGATGTTTCTAGTTAACTTCTTTGTGTTAGTAGCAATTTTGTTTCCAGAGCCGTGATGCTTTCTCCTTTGATGGGAAATGCTCCCTTAGTGTGGCAGCGGGAAAGACGCAAAATCTTAGTTTAGGAGACATCGGACATGGTGGCATCATGGGCTAAATCCTCAGGTCTGTCTGAATTATGCTCAGCACAAGGCCTGAGGAGTGTGGGGGAGACAAGGTGGTTTAAAGTCGTATTTGCACCCTCTCCCCTCACCGATTAGATCCTGGGGGCAGCCAGGGGCATCACGGCTGCGCTAATCTCCACTGGCTGGTAACAGCAATCCAAGGTTGTTACACAGTCAGTGGGATCCCAGGAGACAAAGGTAATCCAGCCACACCTTCTCTTGTCCCTACTGTGCACTTAACCCAGAGGGGACGGAACCGTCAGGAGGTTGTGTAGAGGCTACTTTACCAGCCAGGGATTCCTCTGCAATGGGGGACTATCCACGTGGCAGCAATGCCAAAGGGTCCAAGATGGATCTGAGGATTTGGCGCACACAATCAGTGACCATTTTAGCAGCTTATTAGAAATCAGTTATGAGCGCCTCCCATTCTGGCTGCTCACACATTTCAATCAGGCACTGAGAAATCGTGGCCCCTAAAGGTGTGTAGAGCATTCTCAAGGATTTCTCCAAACCTCCTAAGGGAGGGAGGTCTCTTCCCTGACTGACCACAGGAACAGAGACCTCTCTGCCTTTTACAATTTGCTGCACAACCACAAATGGCTAGTTTAAAAATCCAAAGCCTCTGGTACTGTGTTCCAGTGGTGGGTCAGACCAAAGGTCCACTTAGCCCAGTATCCTGTCTTCTGACAGTGGCCAATGCCAGGTGCTCCAGAGAGAATGAACAGAACAGGGAATCACCAAGTGATCCATTCCCTGTCGCCCATTCCCAGCTTCTGGCAAACAGAGGCTAGGGACACCATCCCTGTCCATCCTGGCTAATAGCCATTGGGAACTAAAATAAACCCTTAAGGGAGCTCAGCCCCAAGAATGCGGATATTACTCTAATTAGTGGGAGCTGTTGGGCACTTCCCTCCTTTAAAATCTGCAAAACATGCAAAGTGTCCCTAATAATTAGGTATTTTGAAATGCTCAGTAGCTCTGTATTCAAGCTACACATGACAATCCAGAATGCAAACTGGTGACCAATCACCGTCATGCCCAGCAATGCCCCTAATGCATGAGAGTTGATTAGGTACCCCTTTGCAGCCTTTAGGTACCCCTATGATAATTGGAGCATCTTTCTTGGTACCATTCATTATTTTTAAGATTGGCTTGTTTGTCATGGCAAAAAAAAAAAAAAAAGGGGGGGGGGGAAGCCACACATTTAGATGGGGGAAAAAGGGGGTCTTGCTATGTGGAAGAAACTACCCTTTCATTTGCAGTAATCATTTAAACCCATCTAATAATAAAACTCCAAGTTTTAGAAAAATCTCTGCTTAGGGCCAAGTCTTTCCTCTATGAAAGCCCCTCCAAGCTGTGATGATGGTCATTACCCTTCTCCAGGCAGGTTCTATTTCTGACCTTTCTTTGAGTGAAGGCTTGTTTTTGTACCTCTGTCCCACCAGTGACTCTGGTATCTGCCCTGTGGGAGTATCCCTTACACCACTTACACATGCATCCGAAGAAGTGGGTATTCGCCCACAAAAGCTCATGCTGCAATACGTCTGTTAGTCTATAAGGTGCCACAGGACTCTTTACCACTTACACCAGCATCTGAGGACAGGTTTGGGTATGCGGCTGCAGTATTTCTGAAGGCCACCCCTAGCACCAGCGCATATCCCGGCATTGCCTCACCTGGCCTTAGAAAGCCCCTGCTCCCTTCGCAATACCCACTTTTGTGACCCCCGTCCCACTTTGCAGCGCATCACCTGCCCGGGTGGCACCTGGCTGTCGGGGTTCGGCCTGAAGGCGGCGCTCTTTGTTCCAGGACCAGAAGCTCGCACGTGGCTGGCGAAGTTTTATTTTACAAGCGGCCTTGGGCCTAGCCCGCCCTTCCCCTGTAGCCCAGACGGCAGATGGCCCCAGCCGGGCCAGGTTTCCCTCCCGCTCCTCTAACTTCTCTGCAACCGAGGTTAAGAACAACCCCAGCCCCACAGAGCTGTAACCCTGCAGCCGGGCGGGGCCGCCCTGGCCCCCAGCTCTAGTGGCTCAAATTCCCTCCTGGAACTTCCTGATGCTCCAGTCCTGTTCAGACCTGTTTGGAACCAAACCCCCGTGTGAACTCCCCGCCCTGCCCCCCCCCCCCCCATTGGCCTCCGGGTTCCTTTGGGCTCCTGCCACTTTTCTGCTGGCCGGGCTCCTCTACTCCAGCGAGTCGGGCAGGGAGCGCAGCGCCTGCCTCCCCCACCCCCAGTAAACCGGGCTGGGCAGCTGGGTTAACGCGCGGCGGGTTCCCACGAGCCCGGGGTAGGAAGGGGAAGTGGGGCGCAGATCCTGCTCACCCCGCTTGTCACTCACAGCCTTTGCAGCCGCTGGGCTCCCGCTGCCTCCCGTGCTGCGGGGCAGAAAGCAAGGCACACCCGGGGTGGGGGGGGGGACGCCCCTCACCGGTAAAGCCCCCAGCTCATGGGGCACGTGGGGGTGGTTTTGCCTCCCTGTCGTGCAATTGACTAGCTCCTACTCCAGCCATTTTATAACCCCCCATAAAAACCTCGGTCCATCTCCCGTACGAGGCAAGCGGAGTACAGCCGGGAGCAGCAGCTGGGCCCCTTGCCACGAGCCCTGAGTTGTAAAAACCCGGCTAGGTGCCAGGGGGAAGGTGGCCCGGCGCTAGCCAGCTGCAGGGCTTATGCCAACGCTGATTACAAGGCGCCGCCCGGAGCGTGGGAAATCGCCAGTGATTTGGCTCGTGGCCACGGAGGGGGCTGCTGAAAACAGTACAACACAAGCAGCCTTCGCATCCCGCCAGCACTGAGCTGCCCCTGAAATCTTGTCACCCAGATTTCAGCCGCACGCGTCCCAGCGCCTTCACTTACTAGCAGCCAGGATGTGCCATCAGGTCTCACACCCACCACAGCCGCCTGGAGGGCAGTCCAGGCTGACCCTGACACGCGCTGGGGAACTGCCTGCAGGGTACACTCGAGCCGATCGATCAGCTCGTCTTGCACTTTAAACGATGTGCCCGTGTTTCAGATCAATACACATTGAACGTCTATGTTGCTAAATCGCTATATTCGCCACCTATTTGGGCAGCAAGGCGACATAATCAGTATTTGTCTTTGATGTAGCGATGTGCTGTTTCCAAGAAATTCAAAATGACACCAAGGTTGCTTTGCATTAGCTGCACCCCTCTTACATGCGTCTGAAAAATCACCCGGTGATGCTACATCAGCAGCAACCACCTTACATGCTTCGAAAAGAAAAGGAGGTACAGACCCTCTTTTACACCGCTGACTCCATTAAGTTTTAAAAGGATAGTGAGTATTTGATCAGCTGCCCTTTCCTGGAAACCAGAGAATAGGAATGTTTAACAGTGGAAGCCATTCTAAATCTGGACTCAAAGGCTCAAATCCTCAAAGAAATCCACAGAAGTTAGGAGCCTAAATACCTTTGAGGATCTGGACCATACAAACTAACGCCCAAAACATTTGGTCTTCCTTGTTAGGATAAAGTCCTTTTTTCTTAAGACTCATAAACCAATTACGTATTATTTGATCTTGGCAGCTTTCATGAGCAGTTGCCTACATTTTCCAGTTGCAAAAGGTAAATCTAACCACAGATTTATTGGAGCATTTTCCAAGGTAAACCCCCTTGGAACATAAACAGGATTCTCCCATGCCTCTAGCTATCTACAATGTATATTTCAAGTCAAGTAGAAGCCAATGTCACAGCTGGAGGAAGAGAGATTTCCTAATTTTTAAAACTAAGTCCCATTAGTGGAAATCTGTCCATTTCTGCAGGAAGATTTATACTGGATATGAAAACATATCTAATTCAGGTGGTATCTAGTATTCCTTTCAGAAAATACCCACCTTCAAGTTGTGTCTTAAAGCAGAGCATGTTGTTGTTGTTGTTTTAGTCACCAACAGCGAAATTGGTGAGTGTACATTATGGTGAAAAGCCGATCTAAAACAGAATTATTAATATGAAGACATTATTAGAAGAGGTGTGTTTTATACTCATAATGAAGTTAGGGGTTTTCTCTCCTGTTATTCTGCTCCAGTATTTGGCCCAACAAAAGTAATCACGTTTTGCATGAAAATGATTCAGGGCTGGAATAAGGCCATTTCTGAGACCACCTCTGTGCCACTCCCTAACACAAATCAAGTATATTTGTTGAACTTAAGGGGAAAAAAAGAGTAACAATAGCTAAATTAAACTGCTGGTAGATGATTAACAGCCTATCCTGCTTTCTGCTTTAAGCAGCTATTCCTGGTGGAGGGTATTAACTGCAGGGCACAGGGAATGTTTACATACAGTGTAAAAAAATTGGGATTCTATACCGATTGTCCAACGTTGGCCAAAAATATGTCAAGCTACCCTTGCTAGAGCTAAATTGGCTGTCCATGCAAGGACAGGTCAATTTGGGGGGACTCTAATCTGAAAGAGGCCACTTTATGGAATAGGTGTGAAGATCATGAACTGGGGAAAATACAAATAAAACCCAACAAAGGGCACAAACGGGGGATGAGGGAGGGGAACCGAATGAAATGAAAGCCCACTTTGGTCAGTGACAGTTACTCCGGTGCCCCAGACAGAGTCTCTATTATGCCACGCCCACCAACTGCCATTTTCCTCCAAAAATCCTCAAATTTACCCTTAAAATGTGAAAAATTGTGCAAAAATCACCCTGCTCCCTTGCAGCACGTCCTTTGCAGCTAGCAAGTGAAATATGAGAGAACTGGAGCCAAGTGTGTGTATCTGAGATGAAAATACTGAGCATGTTTCTGGGCATCTGCTTTGTTTGTGGAAAGGTGGATAAAATGTTCAAAATGTCCCAAAATCAAGGAGTGGGGAAGGCCGCCCCACCAAATCTTATTCCCCAAGACCCTCTGCTACATGGGGATGTGCTGGGTTTCACAAAAAGATAGCCCATTTTGTTAAGCCTTTGAATATTCAAATTGAAAGTATCGCGCAATCATTGATTGTCAAATCATTGGTTTCTAGAGGTTTTAAATACTTGGCATTAGGGGAGAAAAACTCAAACTTATATCTGTAGGTATAAAACATTAATATTGTTGGTCTCCACCTGGAATTTTCACAGTGGTCTTAGGTATTCTTTTTTTAAATTTTAAAATTATTGTTTTTTTGTTCCCTTTCCCCCCAGCATCTAGGAGCCCAGGTGATTGATTCTTCTGCTGCAACATCAGCTGTTATAAAAGTTGCTTCTTCTTTCAGGTCAGAATGTCCGGTAAGTTCAGTTTAAACCTTTTCTTCATGAATTTGGGGGATGTTTAAATTATCCTCCATTTTTGGTCATTTTACCTTCAAAATAGGGAGGGGGGGAGAGAAAGAAAAAGTTAGTGTTTGTATAATGCAAAGTGCAAGCAAATCAGTGTTTTTAAGTGGATAGAAGGGAAACTGATCATATGCAATACACATTATATGTAGAATAATACACACACCCAACGCAAGATACAGGGAAAAAGCAAACGTGATTTGTGCATAGGAATGCAGGGGCTCTAAATAACCATTGTTAAAGTATTTCAGCCTTTTAAAAAATGCTGCTAATCCCTAACGTGTTTTGCAAATTCAGTGCTTTTAGCCAGTGCTCCGGGGAGCGCTCGCGCTCAGGGGCTGCAGATTTCAGGGTTAACCTGCCCAATCGCGGGTGCAATTTAAGACTTCAGGCAACGTAACTCGGCGCTCCCAGGTGATTAGTTGTGGATTTTAATATTCAGGGACGATCTGACCCGAGTGGGACTCGGCAGGCCCAGGACTCCCCTGAGCCAGCCCCCGGGGGAGATGCTGCACAGGCAGGGAGAGATCGCCCCTTTAGGGCTGTTGAAAAGGGGAAACGCGCCTCCTACACTAGATCCCTAATTGGGGATCCCCCCAGAAGTGACCTGGTGCCGCGTCCGCGGTGACCAGAAGTGGCGCTGCCGGGCAGCAAACTCCCCGCGGGCCATGAGGGTATCTGGTGGGGCGGATTCCCCCCCAGCTCCAGCCCCCTCCCCCGCGCAGTCCCCAAGCCCCCTCCCCAGATATCTGCGCCGAGCTCACACTGGTTCTGCGCCCGCCCCGGAGAGGCCAGCAGTTGCGTTATGGGGGTGGGGAGGCAAACCTGGGGAGGGGCACCTGGGGAAACAGCCTCAGATCAACGGGGGCTAATCCTGGGGAGATGGGGGGGCAGCCCGGCCCCGGGGGGTCCCAGACTGAGGAGGGGCGGGGGGCAGCCCCTGTGTTCACTTCCGGCAGGTGTGGGGCCGGGCTCCCGCGCCAGGCTGCGGGGGAATGAGGGGAGCCGGGGTCCGTGCAGGACAGGGAGTGGGGCAGCCAGGCCGGGAATGCTGCGGGGGGCGCACGGGAGACGGAGCTGCGGAGGGGCCCCCTCCCGGCCCGGGTGGTGGTGGGCGCAGGGCACCCGGCGCCCCGGCGCAAAACACGCGGAACCGGGCAGCCCGGGGGTGCGCAATGGGGCGGGGAGCCCGCGGGTGCGGGGCCTTGCCCCCGTCCCCGATCAGAGCTACTCACAGAGCCGGGCTTTCCCGGCCAAGGTGTGTGTGGGGGGGGATCCCAGACCCCGAGCGGGGACCCGCCGCCTCCGGAAGGTGCCCGGCTGCGCCGCAGCGGCCTCCAGCTCCGCGCCGCGCCCAGGAGTGGGGCTGGCTGGGGGCCGCAGGCAGCTGCGCACGGAGCCCTGCGCATCCCAGTCCCGGCGCGCCCCTCTGCAGCTCCCCGCTGGGCTCGAGCTCCCAACCCGGGGCGCCGTGCGCCGCCGCTTGCCGCCCCCTATCTCCCCGGGGCGCCCTGCCTGCGGGGCTCCTTGCGCACCTCACCCCGGCCCCCGGCCTGGGGGAACTTGGGGTCCTTGGGCGACCCCCTGAGCCCGGCCGGGGTGCAGCCACGGGACCCGGCTAGCTTGCCGGAGGTGACCGAGCCAGCCCTTCGGCGTTGGGTCCCTGCAAAGCAGGCCTGTGGGAACCCCCGTCCCCTGGCTCCCACGCTGTCACCTGCCTGCTCAGCCTGGCTTGAGGCTCGGACAGGCTCTGCCCCCTCCAGGCACATGGCTGCTGAGGTTTGCCAGGAAGGTTAAGTGAAGCAGGTGCAGACCGCAGCAGTATGGAGTGAGGGGTCTGCTGACCTGGGGACCTGTCACATCTCCACTTAGCCCAAGCAGCACTCGGCCTCTCTGTTGGCCTGACCCAGAGCCTGCTGAAGTGGGTTTTGGTCCCAGGCCATGTCCCTGGTGCTCCTTGCCACTGGTCGATGTGAATAGTCCCTATCTTTTTAGTTAGTGGAAGACCCTGCTCCAGGAAACCTTTGTGCAGGTGGATAATTGTACTGTCTATGCTGGGAAGATGCAACATTCAAAAACATGGTCACTATCATGATGTTAAATATGTTTTTGACTGTAGTGTTGGCAAGGCCAGTCCTGTTCGCTGGTTATCTGGGAGTAACCATGACCAGCTAACATGTTAAACAGGGCAGGCCCCCAACTCTCCTAGCTGCCGTCTTGTTTAGCACATTTCCTAAGATGATACATTTTCCCAGTGTAGATAAGGCTAAGGAGACCGTTTGCATGCATAAATCAAAGCAGGTTTGCTGGATCAGGGCCTAAAATGTCAGCGCTCCTAACAGGAGAGGTTTGGAGCAGAGGGTGCCTGTTAAATGTTTCTCTCCCTCAGATTCAAGGAAACATCCTTTGCAGTTTTCAAAAATAAAATGGAACGAGTGGGATAAATAATCCCCAGAGAGCTGAGTTTGCAGCTCAATAGAACCCCTTCCTCTGGATTCCACACGGATTGGCCTGTAATGAGGGGCAAGGGCAGTTAACAGCAGGCACCGCATTAAAGACAATGTGACTGTGTATGGCAGGCTGTCATTAAACAGGCCCGTGGCACTGAGCAGAGACACTGTCTGCACTAGGATAGGGAGGGGCTCCACTGTCAATCTAGCACCACTGGCAGAGCAGGAGTGAAAGGTGGCAAGTGCCAGTGGTGGATCAACGTATACACTCTGCCTATGTCACAGCAAAGGAGAGGCTGACAGTTGCTGTTAGGGGATCAAACAGGCAATAGATGGGTATGTTATAAATACTTGTGCATAGCTAGGTAATTGCTCCCCAGGGGACTGTTCTATTACTCCTCCAAGCAAGGACCAGGTAACATTGCAGGGTCTCCAAAGGCAGAATATTAGCTGTGAACCTGATCCTGCAGGCCCTTACTCATAAGTATTCCCATTGCAGACAATAGGAGTAGGAGCTGGATCCTGCAATCAGATCTGTGTGCAGAGCTTCCGTGCCAGGTCTGATAGCAGGACTGGGGTCACGTGAATAACCATTTGCAAGATTCAATCCCAGGTTGACAATGTGTCTGTCTGTTTTATTGAGTCTCTGCAGGATCATTTCAGAGAGAAATATACTGAGTGCAAAATGAAGCAATTCTAAAAACTGAACTATAAACTGCAATGGGTGTTAAATATTTCTTCCAGCAATAGTGTCAGGGGTGGTTTCTTGTCAATAGGCAAATTCTTAACTACTCCAAATACAAAGTTCTGACTAAGCTAGTGAGTGGCAATTGTTTTTGCTCATTGATGGAGGCCCACATGCACGTCTGAAACAAACTGGAGTTGTAGAGAATGACTCCTCTCATTAAAGAGAGAAAGAAAACTGGGTCTCACAGAGAGTGATTGTTTAGTCCTATAAAAGAATAATCACCCACATATTTGCATTGTTTTTATTCCTGTTCTTAACACAGAGGATGAACGCAGTGCCCATGTCTGTTTCCTGGACTGAAATCTTCAGGATATTGTAGAGATTCAGATTAATTTGACAGTATGGTCCAGCAGACAAGGCTGGGAATTAGAGTACCTGGGGTCTATTTTTAGTTCTGCTGCTGACTTACTATGTGATTTTATGCAAGTTGCTTAGGCCCTGATCCTGCAAACACCTACATATGTGCTTAACTTTGATGGAAATCAGTGGGACTATTCACAATATTAAAAATTAAGCATGTGTGTAAGTGTTTGCAAGATTGGGGTCTTAATATCTCGCTGCCTTAGTCTTCCCATCAGTAAAGTGGAGATAATTGTACTTGTCTTCCTCTCTAAAGTGTTCTCTGAATTTCAGGTGAAGCGCTAAGTGATATTTATTTCTCCAGCCTTTGTTACTAAGAAAAAAGAAACTCTTAAGGAAGAAGAAAACTTGGTCACAATTATATTTATTATATATTAAGGGTACATTTGCAAATAGTCTACAAAGTGTTAGTAAATGTTACAAAGCATATTACAGTCATGAAATGGGTATAAGTCATGGTTACAAGGGACCTATGGCATTCTGTAATAACTGACTAATCATTTATTAAAACATCTATTCATAAACTCTTTACAAACTCTTTGTAAATATACCCTTTATATAAAGTGTGACTGAGAACACACTGAATTTACTTTTGAATATTTTAAATATCACCACTCTAAAGTGCCTGCTTTCCTGTTCTCATCCATGCAATCTTATTTTTAACTCACTCTTTCAGGAAAATCCAAGGTGTATCAAGGTGTTCGAGTAAAGATCACTGTGAAAGAGTTATTACAGCAGAGGAGAGCACGACAAGCAGCAACTGATGCCACTGTAAGGACAAAATACTAGCTTCTTCCATGTTGTAATTTAAGAATAAGAAACTATTTCTCTTAATCTCTCTTCCATCGATTTAATGTACTCAGAGCCATGGGAGCAGACGCTGCTGATGCAGGCAAAACTGAGAACTTGTCTTCAAGGGGAAATTGATCCATTTAGCTATTCCAGAATAACTCCCCCAAGTGGACGGTCTATTCTGGAATAAAAATTACTTTGTTCCGGACTAGTTACTCTGCTCACTTTTATTCCAGAAGACAGTGCCCCTGTCCCCACAAGAGAGTTATTCTGGAAGAGCTCAATTATACTGGAATAATGCTGCTGGTCAGTTTCCTCTATGTAGACAAGGCTTGACAGATAGGCCTGCTCCGAATCTCTGTGCAGCAGCAGCAGGGGAAAATGTATGTTCTATCTGACTCAAACAAACCCCCTGTTGCCTGCTTTGAGGACCCTCCCATGTAAAGCTCTGTGTTGTACTAAGGCTCCCAACGTGTTCTCCCCTCCAAGAGGAAGCTCTCAGAGCCCAAAAGAACATCATTCCTCCCCGCAAATAACCCCCTCAGAGGCCTTCCATTGTTCAGTGGCTCCTTCAGTCATCAGTCAGGGGATAAAGGCACCAGCTCTGCACAGCTTCCAGCTTCTGCTGGCCCCTGGGGAGAGTGCACAACCAAATCCTCCCAGGGCTGAATGTGCTGGCATCATACTGCTCCTAACCCCTGCTGGCCTAGGAAGGAGGGTCTTAGCTTGGATCCCCAAGGGCTAGAAGCTAGCTCCAAAACCAGTTGAAATCAATGTGAGTCTTTCCATTGACTTCAATGGACTTTGGATCAGGTCTCAGAAGCAGTGGTTCCACAGAACTCTCAGGCCCTGGTGGCCTAAGAGCGAAAGGCCGAGCTCAGCTCTCGCCAGGTGTGCTGGATCCATGCCAAGGAATGAGCTCTGATCCCCAGCGTATTGTTCTGCCACTGCAGCAGCTATTGTCCTGTGCAGAGGGAATTTTCTCCATGAAATGAATTTTCCCAGGAGGGCAAAACTCAAGAGTTTAATTTTCTTTCTTGACATGGAAACTTAAGAATGAAGAAGCTGCCCTGTCAGCAAGAATCTGTAGCCTCTCATTAGAATCAGCCACTGTACCAGAGAGCTGGAGGGGAGCAAATTTGTTACCACTCTTTAAAAAAGGCATGAGAGGTGATCCTGGCAATTAGCAGAGCAGTGCGCCTTACTTCATTATCAAGTGAAAACTAAACGATAATTAAATCTGAAATTACAAAACACGACACAGACACACCAGCCTGGCTTCTGTGAAGGAATATCACAGCTCTGTAATCTGTTGTAATTCTGAACGTGTTAGCAAAACTGTGCCTGCAGGAGATCATCATGTTCATATAATCTTTTCACAAAGTGCCTCACGAGAGATTAGTCACCCTGGGGTGAAAGGCAAAGTGCTGTCAGGGGTTAGAAACTGGCCAGTAGACATGAACAGGGAAAAACGGTCAATTTTCAACATGACCAAAGGTTAACATTGGGTGTCCAATGTTCTGTACCAGGACTGATGTTTATCGATGATCTAGACAAGGGGTGACCAGTGTGGTAGCCAAATTCGTAACTGACATAAAATTAGTTAGGTTATTGAACACTGGAGGTTACAGTCAGGAATTTCACAGGGACCTAGCCAAGCTTGGTGAATGAGCAACAGGCTGGCAGCTGAAGTTCAGTGTTGCCTGATACAGGATAGTTTCTGGTGCCCTGTTTTAATGTGCATGCATCCCCTATCTTTGTTGTCTCAAGGGGATAATTTTCTCCTTTAACATTTTTCTTTTCAGTTTGTTAAGGCTGGTAACAATGGACATGTCGATTCTTATCTCTTAACCTGTACTAAAAAAACCTCTAGAAGGTGTTTGAAACGTTGGGATTTTTATAATGGGTAATGCAACTTTGTTAATGTTAAAAAAAAACAAAGAAAAACCCAGAAGTGTATTTCCTTTTGTCTTGAAAGAAAGTTCGAAAGTGAGTATGAGCAAAGAGCCATTTAAATAGGGCTTGATCCCACTCCCATTTAAATAAATGAAAACACTTTACTGGTGCAGGATCAGGCCCTTAATGCAGGACGCTCTGGCTGCAATCCAGTAAAGCACTTAGGCATGTGAATAGGCCCACTGTGTGCTTGAAGTTATGCACATACTTAAGTGCTTTGCGGAATCAGGGCCTTTAATGCATTTCAGTACAACCAGGCCAAAACCATAACTATTTGGAGAGAAGGAAAGGGGTTAAGGAGACCTATATATTGATGCAGACTTGACACACACAGAACACTCCCCTTCTCTTGTAAGTGAGCCCTCTAGCTCAGGCGCCCTGTGTTTTTGCATAAAGAGGTTGGTAAATCATTACTGCTTCCTGGTTCATGACATTACAGTCTGGATGGTTTTCAGATTTAATCTCCCACCTCCTGCTCTCTGCAGCGGTTGATTGCACAAGAAGCTGAGCAGACTGCAACCTGCAACCACAAATAAAGAGGCTTGGTGAATGGAGCCCTCTAGCACTGAAATGCTGCAGTATACTCTTCTCTTAAGTGTAAAGTCACCCCTTCCTTCTTCCTTTATACAATGGCTAAGTACTTACATACGCTATAAATGTTCCAGATGGGTGTTAAGAGGCTGGACTGAACTAATCTTAATTTGCTATTCGCTTGATATTTACACTATGATTGTTCCATCCACTAAGGAGACTCAAAGCCAGTGGTGCAGGAGATTAGTTTTGTGCTTAACATAATTTATACTGGTTATTATTTATTTGCATTATGGAGGCCCAGGAATCAGTGTCCAATTGTGTTAGGTGCTGTACACACATGTAATGCCAAGCTAGACTAAAGCATTCTGCAGGACAGAACCTGCAAGTTAACTAAACGCACTCTACTGTTAGTGGGAAGGTTACAGAGGCTACATATTGTGTATGTATAGACAAAACAGAGAATATCAACCTTGCCAACTCTTCCAGAACTGCCAGGATTCAAATGTTTTTTTTTTTCCTCCCATAGAGAATAATTACAGTTTAAGTGTTAAATAACTGAGCAAATGTTAGGAAGTTCTTGATAGGGAAACCAGCCACGCTCTAACTCAGGAACATTTTGAATGAAAGAAATGAAGCTCTGGTCAGCATAAGTTAAAACCATCTGATCAGAAGAAGCCCCAGTCTGAACAGCTAGAGTGAAGCCCCATTGAAGAGGATAGCAAACCTCACTTTGTTTTCAGTGCAGCCAGGATTTCACCCATAATGTCTGGTGTGATTTTCTAATAGGCTTATTGATTTGTACGTTTCAGTTCACAAATCCTCAGGGAAAACAACATCATCAGTTTTCTTATAAGTGTTGCCGTATTAGAGCAATCACACCTGTAGATTGCCAAGTGAAGTGTGCAATAGAACAATTCAGTCTGGTGCGCATGTGTGGTGCTACACAGGGTAAGCCACACTTGATTTTTTTAGTTGTGTTTTAAACGCGTTAGCTAACACAGTTGTAAATTGTTCCTACTCCTAGAGATTTTTTTTGTGTCATGTCCACACTAGGATTTACAATCCTGCTAATTAACAAATGTTAAAACATGACTAAAAATTCAAGTATAGACACACCTATGGTGAATTAACAGTAATGGAACAATGGAATGGAATGCACATCAGAGGAGCTACATATTTAATACTAGAGCAATTCCGTGTAATGCACATCTATTGTTATCTGGGTGGCACTCTGGAACAAAACAATGTTACACAGATTGAGAGTGCTCCATAAATAACAGAACTGAATGTAATACAGACACAGGTAATAAAAACAACAATCACTAATGTATGCATAAGTAAGTTTGAAAAGTAATTGTGACTCACCTCAATGTTCAGGAAAAAGGTCTGTGAGCTTTCAAAGCAGAAACACTTGCATTTGCTATTTTCCTTCTGTTCTGTTTTGCCAGGTTTCCCGAGGCAGCAGTAGTGTCCAGTTTCCAGAATCTGTTTCTTCTCCCTGCACAGGTTGGTACAAAGAGCATCCCCCTTCTCCCCTCCCCCCACCTATTCCTCCAGTCCAAGTCTTTTTAGCCCTCGATGCATGGCTTGAGGCAGGCACTACCATTTCATTAGAACTCCAACCAATCAGAATCTGAAAAGGGCTCACTAAATGCAGATGAGGATGCAGTAAGACAAGCAGGGTACATTTTGCCCTCACTCCAGCAGAAATTTTGTCTTCATATCCACGTAGTTTGCCTTTTCTACTGAGGATCAAGGCTCCAATTAATCGGTAACATTTATTACCAACAGAATAACACTGCCGTGGTGCCTTTATCAAGATTTCTATCTCTTGGTACTGCCTTTATCTGATTGTCAGATGGGACCAGAACGTCTTAAAGCATTACTTGTCTTTGCTGATCATTTAGCTTCCAGCAGAGTCAGTTTCTCTATTTCCCCTCTCTTCCTGTAGAGTTCAGAAGGGGTGTTAGTCTTTTCAACAGAGCTGCATAAACAGCTCCTTCCTGGTTGACACCAATATCCAGGAATTGGGAGAAAAAAATATTAGTTTGGACTTTTCAGATCTTTTATTCTCTAGATGTTGGTAGCTAAGAGATCCAGAAAGTTTCCCCTTTCATTTGTAAATGTGTGCATGTATACATTGCGTGGACAAGGAAATGCTTAAATAATGAATATTTGGGGTTTAAATTTGCTTATGTTAATATAGAAACTTGAGACGCACATAACCTTTTTCAGGCTGATAAATCTTTCTTTCTTTTGGGTGCATGTTTTTTGCCCCACTGTCCAGTTAAACACTTTGCTCCCAGTCCTGCAAACACTTACGCATGAGAGTAATGTTACACATGCAAGCAATCCCACTGAGATCAACAGGACTACCTGCATGGGTAAGTGTTTGCAAGATCAGGGCTTCGTTATTAACTGTGTTTGCGAACAGATGAATTCAGCATGAAATGCAGTCAAGTCTAGAGGGCCAAATTCTTATTTACACCGCTCTGGTAACGGATGCCCAGTACCAGAGTACTGTGGTGCAAAGAGGCCTCGGTGTAAGTGAAAATCTGGCCCTTGAGCCTTTTCGACTCCAGCCCTCTTCCAAATGACACCAATTGCACCTAGCTCTGTCTCATCTACATACTTGCTACATTTTTCAGAAGTAATGTAGGGACAGCTCTGGTCTCTCTGCTGAGTATTTTGCCTCTGTCCTTGCTTATGAAGACGAGAAGCTATTTTTTGTTCTAATGGAGACGTGCATCCCTGGAACATGAAGTTTAGCAGAGGCTAAAGGCAAAACCCACCTGTTAAAATAGCAGCACCACACCCCTGCATTACATGCTCTCAGGATTGCTTTGGATTTACTTTCAGAGTCAGGCTGGGATTTTCAAAGGAGTCTAAGGGAGTTGGAGCCCACAATTTTCAAAAGCACTAAGTGACTTGAGCCTAAGTCCCTATGGGAAACCCAGGGGACTTAAGCTCCCTAGTCATTCAGGCACTTCTGAAAAATTCCCCCCCAGCCCCTATTGACTTTCAATGGGAACTAGGCACCTAACTCATATAGCACCCTTTGGAAATCTCAGTCTAAACCTGAAAGGCCTTTCTCCATGTCTAGACTCACAGTGTTCCATGGGACTGGTTGCTGTTCAAGTTGCTGCTCACCACAGACAAGGCTATCACAGTCTGACCCAAAGGAAACATGCAACTAGCCTGGCCTCCCTTTGTAAGCACAAGTATTGAACAATCTCTTATCTCCTTTTTTCCTCCTAGCACCTTATTTTGATGCAGAACCTCTCTCTTCTGCCCCCAACTATTTCCAGCCACGGCAGTTTCCAAATTGCATTTCCTGTGAAGAAAACCCAAGTTATTTGGAGCAACTTGTTGATACCTATCTTCAGACAGAGCCGCCCATGGACCCATCCCTGAGTGCTCTACAGACGTCTACCTACTATAACCCAGACACCTTCCAGTCAACCCCTCTCTGTTTTAACCAGAGCCTGGTAAGTTGGTTGCGTTCTTTACCGAGCTGGACTGGTGGTGTCTGTAGTTATAGCTTGGACCACCTTGAGAGAAATCACCTAAGCATGTCCAGCAAGGAAATCAAGAAGGGAAACGAAATGGGCAAAATAAAAATCCCCACTTCCTGAGGCTCTGGGCCAGTTTTGAAGACTTAACGGTTTCATGAGCATGATTCATTTCCAACAATTCCACAGCTGGAGGGGAGAGTCTGGGATTCTATGTATAATTGGGGCCCTCTCATGCCCTCTCCCACAGGAGGAGAGGATATCAGGAACCAGTTGATCCTGACCTGAGGTTGCAGAATTGAGGAGTGTCACTTCCAATACACTGTTCTCCCCTACCTGTATTCCATGGAACGTCTTTAGGGACGGGCCAGGGAACAACCCCAGTCCACCCCCATGGATCCTAAGGGTTAAATTAATGCCACTGACATGTTCATGCTTAGCAAGATAGGAACTGCCAGACCAGGTCAGACCATTGCTCCACCTGGTCCAGTATCCTGTTCTGATAGCTCCCGAGGTAGGTGCAAGAACCCCTGAAGTGGTCAATAATGGAATAACCTGCCCACTATAAAGTTCCTTCCTGATCCTCCTCAGGCAAAGGTTGGCTTATGCCATGAAGCAGGAGGGTTTAAAACTGCATGTAACTAGCAGTTTAGAAAACAGCTACGTCTATAACATGTCATTTAGTGACCTGCGTTCTACATGCTCATGGCAGAAGGTTTAAAGGACCAACACCAAACGTAGAGTGCAGTGTTCTCAAATATTCTAGTTAGTCATCAGAAAAAATTGTGGCAAGGCCAGTTATCCCAATCATGTCTTGGTAGAACTTGCTATTCTACACAAACGAGTATAGAACAGAACTTGGGCACAGCAACCCCTGTTCAGGGCTATCATCTGGCACATCTGGGACTTTTCTCTAGCATGCTCCCTTGTTGAGCACTAAGGCACCGATCCTGTAGCGACTTGTATCCAGATGGACCCCTCTGTCAGCACAGAAATTCACCGAAGTCACTGGGACTCGGGGTGGGTGCAGAGGTCCTTCTGCCCAGAGCTCACTGCGGGATCAGGGCAGTGCTTCCAGAAGAACCACACACACATTCTGACATCTTGATGAGTTCACAGCCGCTTTGTGAAGCCCATTGATTTCAAAACTCCGGCACTATCAATGGACCAGGGTAACTCCAGAATGGGGTGTGATGTGGTTGTGCATTCAGGGCCTTGTAATTCCGGGTGTATTTTTTCTGGTCTGTGTAATTATTTGAATGCCCATTATTACTGACTTCATTTAACACCACATTTTCTTTTCTCTCCATTTTTATAGGTTCCTGGATCTCCTGCCTCGTCTGACCTGTCCAGCCCATTAGACTATAGCTACTCCCCACCTCAGCTGCCTCCTTTTCCTCCACTGAACTACAGCCCTCTTTCTCCTCTAGACACCACGAACTACGGCTATCCTCTAGAGGAGTGCTCACATCCTCAGTACAGCTGCTCCCCCTCGGCCTGTTACTGCTCATCCTGTGCCTCAGAGCACTTGGATACGTTCAGAGTATCAGAGTATTTCCCCTACCCAAGTGCAGACTGTATGGACTGTCCTGGCACCGTGACAATGGCAGATGACTTCTTTAGAAGGGATAGAAACTACGACATCTGCTACAGTTAATGGAGATGATGGTTTTATATATATGTACCTACGTACAGGTATCCAAATCAGCTAACTGCCTATGAACTATGCAAAACATCATTGTCTAACACAAAGTTCAGTTTACTCTACACTACTTAGCCTGGTATGCTCCAGGTGTTAATTTAGTCCTCCTGGGTAACAATATTTTAAGACTCACCGCATTGCTACCGTTGTCCTTCTGTCTTGTGTTTCATAAAAAAAAAAAAACTAGCTTTCAGTGAATGCTTCACTAAACAAGTTTTTGTTATTACAAATAAATAATTTTATACAGATTCCTGGAGCACATTCCTTCCTGTTAAGTTTATAAAAGATTCTTTAGGTTATTCTGGGGAAATCTGATTTTTTTTCCAGACACCTGAGGGGGAGGGGGTGTCGCTTCTGCTATAATCAAAGGTCTTGCTCTTGCAAATACATATTTATGTGAGTAAAGTGGGGCCTTTGCACATGAAGTCAATGGGCCTCCTGGGGTTTGAAAAGTTACTCAGTTGTGTAAGTGATTGCAGGATCAGAGCCAAAGTTTTCTCTTCCAATCCATTTCTTATATTTCCCATCTGCTGTGAAGGGTGAGACAATTAGTCAATAAACATCTGCTGTCCTTTTCACGGTACCTCTGTCACATGTCAGAATATACATGCATCCTTCCAACACTGAAGTACTCTCCTCCCAGTCTCACCAACTGTCATTGAAACAATTGTTCACTCCCCTTGGTCAGACTAATCAAAGACAGAACTTTTCCCAGGTGGTTGCTTTTATCTTAGCTACACCACAAGCAAAACGTTAGATTTTCTGCACCATTGAAAAATCATGGAATCTCTAAATATCATAATGGGGCTGGGCTCTCGGAAGGAAACATCCACCAGGAATCCTTACCACACAAAGGGCACGTCTTCACTACCCGCCGGATCGGCAGGTAGCGATCAATCTATCGGGGATCGATTTATTGCGTCTAGTGTAGACATGATAAAATCGATCCCCGATCGCTCTGTCGTCGACTCCGGAACTCCACCACAGCGAGAGGCAGAAGCGGAGTCGACGGGGGAGCAGCAGCGGTCGACTCGCCGCCGTTCTCACAGCCAGGTATGTCGACCTAAAATACGCAACTTCAGCTACGCTATTCACCCTCCCTCCTCCCCCGTAGTGTAGACCTAGCCAAAGTTAGTGCTCTTTCACCTTTGCGTAGAGAAAAACGTTTGGCTGGAATTTTCAAAACGAGCCTAAGGGAGTTTTATTGCAGGGTGCATCTACCCTGCAAGTGAAGGTGCAGTTGTGGAATGGGCAGGCATACCAGGGCTAGCTTTAATCTAGTTAGTCTAGTCCAGGTAACAGTAGTGAAGACATGGTAGTGTGAACTAGCAACATTTCATCTTAGATCTATATATACATTGGAGCAACACCTGGCGTTTGGGATTTGGACTGCACGAGGAGAAATGGGGACAGATTCTCAGCTGGGGTAAATCAGCAAATTGACTTCAAGAGATGTTGCATGCAGACCCTACATCTCTGTCTGAATTCACTGGAGCTATGTTGATTTACACCACTGAGGAGCTGGCCCATGGTGTTTTAACAAACTATAGGCTCCCAATTTCACAGTCATCGGATTTTAAAAATCCTAAATTTCACGATTTCAGCTATTTACATCTGAAATGTCACCGTGTTGTAATTGTAGGGCTCTGACCCAAAAAGGAGTCATGTGCTGTTGGTGGTGAGGCACTGCCTTCAGAGCTGAGTGCCTGGCCAACAGCTGCTGCTCACCGGCTGCCCAGCTCTGAAGTCAGCACAGAAGTAAAGGTCGCAATACCATGACCCCCCCCGTAAAATAACCTTGTGATCCCCCTGCAACTCCTTTCTCGGTCAGGACCCTCAATTTGAGAAAAGCTGGTCTCCCCATGAAATCTGGATAGTATAGGGTAAAAGCACACAAAAGACCAGATTTCACAGGGAGAGGGAGGCCAGATTTCACGGTCCATGATGCGTTTTTCATGGCCATGAATTTGGTAGGGCCCTACTTATCTGAAAGTCTGCCTGTTGTTCAGTCATCATCATCCCACTTCCCTTCTCTTCCATTTCCTTCCTTTGACCCTGCTCTCCTATGAATTCAATCTCCATTCACCTTGCAGCCTCCAGTTCACTCTATAGGGTCTAATTCCACTCACTGGCTTACCTTCATTGAAGGGCAGGGGTCTTCAAGCGATCCATTCACTGGATGTTGATAGAACCCTCTCTTTGTGACTGGGGTGACAATTGCATGGAGCATAATGAATCACACAACAATAGGAGTCTGTAAGCATCAGAAGGCTAAGGGTGAGATTTTCCAACAGGAACATGGACCATCCTCAGGCTTTGTAAATTGGGATTAGCTCAATTGAGTGAAGCGGACTGACTCCAGTTTCCACCAGCTGAGGCTCCGGACCCATTTGTAGAACATCTGATTCTTCTGAAATTGCCGCCCCTCTTCCTCAAACTCAGTTCCTTGCATAGCAGGGAAGTGACTGCACATGCTGAAAGCCTCCTGCTGGGTCAGCCTGTCCACTGCCTAATTCCTCCTTCCCTCCCACATCTCCATCCAGGGCATCTCCCCACTTTGAACCCCCTTCTGCCTCAAATCCTCATTCTTGCCCTCCAGACTCTACCCCCTGCTTTTTTCTCATCTCCTGCCACTCTCACTCTGCTAGTCCCACTTTCCTTTATTTCCACTGGCTCTTTCTCCCAGACTGCTCCCTCCACCACCTACCTGAAATATCCTGCCTGGCCCTGTTCATCACATAACTTGTCTCTCTATTGACAAATCCTGCTTTTCCCACAGTCTCACGCTCTGTTTGATGATGTACGAGCACAATGCTAGTGAATAAATAGAACACTTACATGTTATATACATACAAATAACAATATGATTACTAATATCATATATATCATTTAAAACAAGCCCATTCCCAATCTCTCACCACCCATCCTGCCCTGTGCCTTGTCATCACTCCCTGCATCATAACATGTCATCTATAACCACCCAGATCTCATACGCCCCATGGCAGGAACTGCGTCTGTCTTCTCTATAAAGAGACCCACACACACCTATCGCATTAGACACAAATGTTTAACAATATCACAATAATACATCATGAAACTGTATCAGTATTTGTGATGCAAGTCTGCTGGGGTGGTGGGTAGAGGGGGCTGGCACAGAAGCTGGCTCTGCCTGTTTTTCGCCACAGGACATTTGTCTGCTGATCAGCTATGGCCAGAATCCATCCCCTTCACACTGGCTGAGTGGTGCCCAAGGGACAGAGAACAAACTAGAATCTGGTCCAGGATATCAAAGTCCGGGTTCCTGTAGTAACAGTATTCCAGCCATATTCATCACACGGGTGTATATATTTAGCTGTTTATGCAGGAAAGCAAAATCCTAAGAGTGCTCTGGGAAGCGGGGTGAGCTGCAGAACCCGTAACCGAGAATTTCTTGCTGTTTGCATTCTCAGCCTTACCGCAGGGGTGCTCTGAATACATAGTAGATGAAACAGAGAGATTGCCTGCTGGCTCAGTAAAACAATGACCTCTGCTGGCAAAGGTTCCAGTACTCAGTTAACAATGCCATTTGAAACAAGGACCTGCACTGGGATTGTCAGAGGCATTTCAGTAGGGTTACCATACGTCCGGATTTTCCCGGACATGTCCGGCTTTTTGGGCCTCAAATCCCCGTCCGGGGGGAAATCCCAAAAAGCCGAACATGTCCGGGAAAATAGGGACATGCGGGGCCGGGCGTGCTGGGCCGGGGGCCGGGCCGGGCCTGGCGGTGCTGGGCCGGGGCCGGGGGTGCTGGGCCGGGGGCCAGGGCCGGGCCAGCGGTGCTGGGGGCCGGGGCCGGGCTGGGGGCCGGCGGTGCTGGGCCGGGGGCCGGGCCGGCGGTGCTGGGCCAGGCCGGCGGTGCTGGGCGGGCCAGGCTGGGGTGCTCGGCCGGGGGCTGGCCCAGGGCCGGCACCCCAGGGTCCGAGCCGAGCCAGGCTGGAGACGCTGGGGCCGAGGCCGGAGGGAGCTGCTCGGTTGCGGGGGCCAGACTGGGCCACGCCTCCCCCCCCCCCCCAGCTTACCTGCTGCCTGCTTCAGGCTTCCCGCGAATCAAATGTTTGCGGGAAGCAGGGGAGGGGGCGGAGTTGGGGCGGGGACTTTGGGGAAGGGGTGGAGTTGGGGCGGGGCGTGGGCGGGGCTGGGGGCGGGGGCAGGGCCCCGTGGAGTGTCCTCTTTTTGGACACTCAAAATATGGTAACCCTAATTTCAGAGAGCATTATATCTGTCTTTCACAGATGGGGAACTGAGCCCCAGAAACATTAAGGCACTGATTAGATATGTGCTTCATTTTAAGAGCTGAGACCTGAATCCTGATCTCCTTGGTCCAGCATAGCCGTGACCATCATTTCTCCCAAATAGTTGCTCAGCATGACAACGTCCTTCCCAAACATCTGGGTTACAGTAAGTATTTAGTGTCATTGTTAACAGAAAAAAACCCCAAGAGCTGTTTCCTATATCTGTTAAAATGTCATTAGAAAGCATGTGGCTACTTGTGCTGTATCTGCAGAGCTTTTGCCAAGTCCCGGCATGAAGACATAATACTCGGTGTCATATTTGAAGGATGCTATTTGTCAGAGAAAGCAAAGCTGCATTGCTGCTTGATTTCCTGGTCACCATTTACTGAGATTCTTTCTGAACCCAAAGGAATGGGGATGTATTGTACTGTACACAGTTGAGGTACCGACAAACTTTACTAGCGCTCGCCTTAATTAAACCAGTTGAGACCCTACACTCATCATGTAGCTCCTTTTTCCTCAGTCCCAGCTGAGGCCTCCAGGGGCTCCACCTGCATAACAGTAATACTTGTAAGTGAATACAACAACTACAGAAACCCATATTTATCCAACTGGCTCCCATTATTAACAAGTCATAACTTTAATAGTGCTTCCTTCTGGCCACTTTAACTTTGAATTTTAATTTAAAAGCTTATGGTTGAGCATTCCCCATGAAGTTTTTTTTTAAATACAAAGGTGGAAGGTGCCTGTGTACCCTCGGATTGCTTGCGTGATTACAGATCGCAAGAGAGATGGTAGTTTTCAAAGTTGTCTTTTTTCTTCATGCTAAAAAAACCACGCCAGCATTATTATTTCTTCATCTCCTAAAACCTACTCCATCAACTAGCGTGGGTTGAAAAATTTTCAACAAAGCTTTTTTCTCATCAAAAAATGCTGTTCATGAAATGGAATTGTTTGCTGATCAGCCATAGAATACGCTGTCTACAGACTTTTCACAACTTATGGCCGGCATGTTTTCCTTTCCTGGGGACTGGAATAGATTGATTTGATACTGCTCGGATTTGCAGCTAGGTAAAGTTATATAGCGATAACCAAGATTCTAATACAGTGGAAAGATGTCCCTTCTGCTGGCTGGTTTACCCAATGCAGCAGCAACTTTTCCAAACCTTGGCTTTAAAAATTTGGCAATTTAGGCTAAAATCTACCCCTCTGTCTGTGCAGATTTTTATCCTGTGCCCATCACTGCATTACTTGAGCACCTGATTATATGTTTGCAGTTCCTGGCCCCACACACTTGTTCATGGAAATCTGTCAGATTTGGTTACATGTAATAGAGGCTTGTAGAAATTAATAGTTTTAAGAGCTAAAGGGTGAACTGAGATTGTCAAATCCAACACAGGACATAGATGCTCAATTCCCATTAAAATTAATAGGAATAAGATGACCAAATCCGCTGCTCAGTTTTGAAAGCGTTAGCCTGAATTTGTGAGGACTAGTCAAACGGTCTTTATTATATCCAATAAAATAATGCACAAAAACGTTAAAGGAAAATGGAAAAATGCAGAGACTCTGAGTCATCTTCCTGGAATGAGATTAATAATTACCCACAACTTGTAATTAACATACTTCAAGTCAAGTATCAGATGAACAGTGCCTGCTAGGAAATCAGCGTCTGTATTTCAGTGCTAAGGTGTGACAGGTGTGCTGAGACACAACACGTTTTCTAGGTTTAGCAGTAGGCATATGGCCCAGGGCTACCCACTGCCCAAATATTGCATGTTTATTATATGGGGGTGTATATCTCCTATCTGATTGCAGTTACATGGAATTTAAATAAAGATTAAATACTTTTTCTCAGCTAAGGATTGGCTGTGTGCAGCAGGTAAATTATGTTTCTTTGGTTATTCTATAAACAACGATTATACACTACACTTTACGAGTGCTGCTTGACACTTGCGTGGCAGTCAGTTAAATTATTCTTAGCAATAAGCTCTAAACTTAGTAAACATTTGTAGGATCAAGAGCCCATTGTTATTAATTCACAGGCATTTGTTATTTGTATTACATCCATGCCTAGAGGTCCCAGTGGAGATCAGGGCGATGTACTGTACAAGCACCTGGTAAGGGGCAGTCTCTGCCCTTAAGAGCTCACAATCTAAGTAAGGAAGACAGACAAAGGGAGTATTTTCCCATTTTACAGATGAGGAATTGAGTCATGAGGGCTTGTCCACAGTACAAAGCTTTGCTGGTATAGGTATGCTAGCGTAGCTCCTCAGGGGAGACTTGGCATAAGACAACAGAAGAAGTTCTTCCTACTAAAAATCCCCATTTTTTATTTCCGGTCAATTGAAACATTTTGTTTCAATGAAATCAAAGTCATTCATTCCAATTTCTACTTATTTTCCATTATATCCAATTTTTAAAAATTGAAATGAAAGGTCATTGTGAAACAGGAAAACAAAAAGTGTTCCATTCAAAACGGACCTTAGCAAAGCGCTTTTTTCAATTGCTCTTTCAAAATGAACTTCTGCTGAAATCAACATATTTCCCCAAAGTATTTAGCTTCCAATGGATTGGGATTGTCCAACAGAAAAACCAGAAAGGGTGCCTTAACACTCATTCAAAGGCAGTGGTTCTCAACTTTTCCAGACTACTGTAACCGTTTCAGGAGTCTGATTTGTCTTATGTACCCCCAAGTTTCACCTCACTTAAAAACTACTTGCTTACAAAATCAGACCTAAAAATAGAAACAAGTGTCACAGCACACTAGTACTGAAAAATTGCTGACTTTATCATTTTTACCATATAATTATAAAAAATAAATCAATTGGAATATAAATGTTGTACTTACATTTCAGTGTATGGTATAAACAAGTCATTGTCTGTATGAAATTTTAGTTTGTACCGATTTTGCTACTGCTTTTTATGTAGCCTGGTGTAAAACTAGGCAAATATCTAGGTGAGTTGATGTACCGCCTGGAAGACCTCTGCATACTCCCAGGGGTACATGTACCCCTGGCTGAGAACCACTGCTCTAGGGCACCCTTATGCTGCCCAAGTGATATAAACGGGGCTTAATGGAAATGAGAATCAGGCCCTGGATAAATACCTTCCAATGGGTGGAATTCATCCCTTGTGCAGGGAGTTGGCATGAGGCCCATGCATTGCTGCAGGCAGGGTTTGACAGCCGGAGAGGCAAGGGGCCCAGTTCTGATTCCTGCTGCTTTGCAAAGTGCAATGCACAGGGGTATAATCGCTACTATCCTTTGCATAGCTGTAAACAGCTGTACAAGATAGAGGGCAGCAGGGAACCAGGCCCTAGGTGACCATTAATGGTGTATTATACTTTTTAGGTCTGATTGTCATTTTCACTAGTGCCCTTTTACTTTGCTCTGCCAGCATTGCAGGCCCTTGAAGTGCGTGAAAATTGCCAATAATGTTCACTTTAAGGTCCACTTACCCTCACCAGGTTGGGTCTCAGCTCTCCACACACTGGAGATGGGCTAGAGATGCAGCTGAGCCCGCCAGCCAAGTGACAAACAAAACAATCCCTTCTGGGAGAGCAACAGGGCAACTAAAAATGTCCCAACAAACAAAAGGTCCTTCTGCCATTCAGGGGTTTCTTCAGCCCACCCTCAGGGCCCTGTTCCCAGCCTCTTCCTGGGTTACCTTGGAGGGTCTTCTGGCTCTGGGACAGAGCATTCAGCCCCTAGGCTGGTTCCCCTGGAATACTGTTCACAGCCCCTTCTGGGCTCTGCATCCTTCCCCACGCTGGTATGAAGCGCCAGGCCCCTGAAGCACCCAGCCTCCTACAGCTCAGGGCCTGCCCGCTCCTTGTGTTCCACTCCAGACCACCCAGCCTCCTGCAGACTCTAGCTCAGAGCCTTCCGCAGGTACGTTCCCGTACACTGTGGTCCCAGCTCCCAGACTGAGCTCTCGGTCCTTTTATAAGTTGCAGATGCCCATTAAGCTGTCACCTGACCCTCCTTAGTCCTGTTCCTCAGGCTGGGAAATAGATAATTAATTATGGCACAGGGGTGGCTGATCTCATCTCTCCTTAAAGGAGCCAGTCACCCTATGACGGGTGTAAAGAGGCCTTAGCGTAACTGAGAATTATAGATCCATAGACTAAAAGGCCAGAAGGGACCACTGTGATCTAGTCTGACTCCTGTATAACGCAGGCCAGAGAACTGCCCCACAATAATTCCTAGAGCTGATCTTTTAGAAAAAAAACATCTGCTTGTAAGTTAGGGAGAAGGATTCCAAAGTAGTGTGAAGGGGAAAGTTAGCCCCACAGCTAGTCAGGGATCCACAGGGATGTGCTCTGCTCTCCCGCCCTCAGAGTCTCAAGAGCCACAGGGTGTGCAGGTTCACCCCTCCCTGCTCCCGGAGGGGGCCTATGGAGGAAGAATGATGTGCATCTCTCCAAGATCACTGTGGCAGAGCTGTTGGAGTGGAACGTGGTGTTGGAGCCCAGATGAACGCCAGAGGCTTGGCAATCACGGGCCACGTTTCTGTGCCTGTCCTTTACAAATTCAGGGCTCAGAACTGACACCATTTTTTTTTTTTTTTTGGCATTCATAGACCTTTTGAATAATGCCATCAATCATGTGTTTCTGCAATTTTGTCTATTATTTTTTAGTCCAAGCCTAAGACAGCAAACATGTTACAGACTTTTGTTTGTGTTTTGGGTTGTTATGTTTCCAGGTCCTCATTCATTTCACATGATTCATTCAGTGCAAGTAAAAACTTGCTGATTATTGACCCACCGATGGACTGTCTATTAACATCAGAAAGAAATGATAAAAGGAGACAATTTATCAAAGGTTGCTCCTGGGCTTTTTCAACAATAAGGAATGCAGGCCCTTTTTTTTTTTTTTGGTGGGTTTTTTTTCAAATTTGTTTAAAGGAAAACACTTTGGGCCAGGTCCTCAGTTGATATAAACTGACAAAGCACCACTGGAGTTGCACTGATTTGCATCAGCTGAGGATTTGGCCAATGTTTATATAATAACTATATATTATCTAGTTTGCATATAAAATTGATATTTTATTTTAAGATAACTCCCTTCTTATAAGAAATTGAGACTCAAGCCATTAACAAACCTAATGTCTGGACCCCAGTTTCTAACTGCAATGTGCAGATGTAGGTAAGACAAAACCTCGTAAATTATGGCTTTCCGCTAATGTCCTGGCTGTTTAATCCATCAAATAATAGTTCTTTGCTTTCAACTACAGACCATTTGGAGATTTTCCATAGTGCCAATTCTCCATACCTTTGTTTAATGATAACATGGCCTTTTGAGTAACAACCTATGCTAAGTCAAAGGTAGGAAAGGATAAACCTGGACATAGACAGAGGGCCAAATTCGACCATCCTTTCTCACAGTTTGGAGTGCCTTATTGCTTGAACAATTGCATTGAAATCAACAGGAACCTCTTGCAGAGTAAGGTTACTACTCAATGAGTGAAATTCAGCCCTGTGCTATCAGCAGAAGCTTATGCACTAGTACATAAGTCCTATTTTGAGGGCATAAGAGGGACTTAAATGGTGCACAAGTGTGGTGCTGGTTCTCTGCACAGGGGTCATTTTCACCCTAGAAAATGGGGAGCTAATAATTTAAACACTCATTAATTCAAGAATGGTTTATTCCATGTATTGTATGATGGCATCCAATTTATCGCACAAATAAGAATTTCCACATAAAAATCTGCATGAGTGGTTACATTAAAGTGTATTAAATGCTCAGTGTTATTCACAGATTTCTGATGGCAGCAAGTTAAACAACTGCAGTTATTTATTTATTTGCATTTACACATATCACCTACTGAACATTCACATATGCATGCAGTCATTCCCACACTGGAGTTTCTTACAGCATAGCTTCAAAATGAGAAGGCATGTGCTTTGGCTGATTTGTGCCTGAATGCATGCAAATATATGCAAATATACAAGCAGCTCTTTTTTTCGGTCTGAGAATGTTGGCAGGTATGTCGACGTGATGCAAGTGAAAGGAGGTAACCAAGAGGTAGGGAGGGAAAGGTTTGAGGAAGGCTAAGAGTTACAGCAATCTGTAATTACAATACCTATAGCAACAAGGAGTCTGGTGGCACCTTAAAGACTAACAGATTTATTTGGGCATAAGCTTTCGTGGGTAAAAACCTCACTTCTTCAGTTGCATCTGAAGAAGTGAGGTTTTTACCCACGAAAGCTTATGCCCAAATAAATCTGTTTGGTGCCACCAGACTCCTTGTACAGACTAACACGGCTACCCCCAATACTTAATACCTATAGCAGTGTTTCTGAAGAGCTTTAGTCTAAACCTGCTAAACATTTGGCTAAACGTTCTTTTTCAAAACTCCTAAGTAACTTATGAGCCTAAGTCTCAGTGCAAATCACTAGTGATTCCCAATATAACAGCATCATTCAAGAGGGACACACTGAGCGCTAATGTTCAAAAAGCGAAGGCTGAAAGAGTCACTCTCAGAGACGCATGCGCCAATAGCTAAGTTGCTGGGACTCAGGCTCCTAAGTCATGTAGATGCTGCCAAAAAACGAAAATAAAAAAACGAAACTAAAATGATCCTTTACCTTTCTGTTTACGCTTGTTAAAAATTCATTTGTGCTACAATGAGACGATAGCGAGGTACAATCAAAATGCTTTCTAGTCAACTTATTAAATATAATTAACGAAAATTACCATCTGTGATACTGATTGTCAGAATGTCACCTTTACTCCCCCTCATTTCTATCGACTCAAAAGAGACATTATTTTCAGTCTACGATTGCATAGCAACCCACAAATCTTTTCATAGAAAGAATCTACTACTATACACATTCCGCTAAGAATGTTACTATGAATATTCTCCATTCATGCTTTGGGCCTTATTCCTGCAATGAATTCCACTGTGTCCACAGTGGAAGCCCACAGTGAATGGGCAGACTGGAGCTTCCCTACATTCTGTTGATTCCCCAATGCCATGTTGGTCCTTTGGGACCATTGGCAACCCCCAGACTGCTCTAAATTACATGGGACTGGAATAACACAGAGTGATCTGAGGATTTGAGAGAGTACAGAGATGAGCTCCTGCCACCTTTTCACCCATCTATGCCCTGTGCTCCTTGGCTGCAGCTGAGATGGATCTAGCTTCTTGTATTTTAATGCTTTCAGGACCATAATTCCTGCTATGATTGACAGTGTTGTATAGATTATTCTGACCGGAAATATTGAATGAGCATCCTGAATGTTGGTCACTATTCTGGGTAATTTCCTCGGTTAATTTTAACGCATTTTAAATGAAATAGATGCCTGAAAACAAAATCCAACAGGCCTTTCTTCTTCAGACTTTTGATTTTCTGGGTTACTTTTAGCATCAGTTGGGGCACATGACTGACAGTCTAGGTTTGATGCTGATGATTTTGCCATTGTGATTAATCTAACTAAACTAATTAAGTAGATTAGATAACATGTCACCATGTTCGCCAGTAATCATTACCTGTCTTCTGTAGGACAAAGTGATTTCCTGCACTCTTAACTGCATGATTAGAGCTGCAAAATCCCATTAGTCATTGCACATACTGTAGGAGGATAATCCTAAGAGAAGAGAAGAACTCAAATGATCAGCCGGGTCTGTTATTTTTATATACAGGAACTGTTGCTAAATTAAGTTTTCTGAATGCTAAATGGAATATGTGGGTTAGATTCTCAGCTGTTGTAAATCAGTGCTGCTGTATTGACTTCAGTGGAGTTATGCTGACCTACACCAGCTGAGGATCTGGTCCTGTATTTTTATCCTTGTGAGCATTTGTTTTCCCCTCTTACAGTCAGAAGCATGATACGCAAGCTTTCAAGTGTGGCTACTTCAATATTCTCATGCAAAATACTGAAGAACAGAATTGATAGTAGCTTCATGGACAAGAGGAATTTTCTCTTTAGAGGTCTTCGGTTCAGACGTACTCATAGACTTTAAGGCCTGAAGGGACCATCATGATCATCTAGTCTGACCTCCTGCACATGGCAGGCCACAGAACCTGACCCATCCACTCCTGTAATAGACCCCTAACCTCTGGCTGAGTCACTGAAGTCCTCAAATCATAACTTAAAGACTTCAAGTTACAGAAAATCCACCATTTAAACTAGTTTAAACCTGCAAATGACTCGTACGATGGTGAGCGTAACTTAGTGGCTACTGCACATTTGCACCCTACAGTTCATTACTGAAGCCTTTGGTTTTTCATAGATTTTAAGGCCAGAAGGAGCAGTTAGATTCTGACCTCCTACATAACAAAGGCCACAGAATGTCACCCAGCAATCCTTGTAATTGAGCCCAACAACTTGTGGCAAAACTTTTAGAAAGTCGTTCAGTCTTGATTTAAAGACTTCAAGTTTTTCTGAAAGGAGGTGTCTTATCAGGAAACCAAGGCAAAACCCTGTCTGAACTGGCAGGTGATCTAGGATCTGGCGTTTCGACGGCAGGTAACAAATGCTGACGTGACTCTCCCTTTCTTCAGCAAATGCCTGACCTGCCAACAAATATAAAGACTTAAAATATAAAATATAAAGACTGTTTACGTCATGTAAAATTGTGGATGGATGTGCATATGGCGGATGTATATGATCCCATTGTCAATTAGAACGTGCTCCAGTAACCTTTTCACACATGAAGGCATTGTAACTTAATCTTCTGTCAGTATTTGTTTTCATAACACAAGAGTTATGTGCTGACAGTTCTCTATGATCTCCAGAGCATCCATTCATACTTCTGTTATGCTCCTTGGCTATGGAATTGCCAAAGTAGGCAAATGTCCTTTGTGTAGGCATATGCCGATATGCACTCCATCCATGCATGTACAGTGGAGACCCAAATTTGCTGTAACAGAGGAGAGCCTATCTGGCATAATAGCTAGCCCTATTCACTTGGGAATGGTGACCAAGGCTTTCTTCACCTGATATAGCTGCAGGGAGAACTGTGCGTGTGTGAGAGAGAGGGGACGGCCTCTGGGATGACCCTCATTGGCTTCAATAGGCCATGGATTAGGTCCTAATTGTGGGAAGCCACTGTAGCAAGACTAGTTCTTCTTTACTCCAGCTGGGAACAACCACAACACTGGAGTTGTAAATTCTTCTTTACTCTTTATGGAGCAGTGACAATTTCTTTCCTCCTCCCCTGTTTAGATAGAACAGAGGAGGAGGGGGACGGGAGAATCCCTTTGAAATACTGTATTTAGGCCAAGATTTTCAAAAGTGACTAGTGATTTTCAGTGCCCAACTTGACAAAGGAGCCTGATTTTCAGAGGGTGGTTGCTCAGCATTTACTGAAAATCAGGGCCCTTTAAAAGGTCTCAAGTTGAACCCCTGAAGATGGAAGTACCCCAAATCAACAGTCACTTTTGAAAATCTGGGCCTTAAAGCCTAGCTGATGGATGGTAATTGCTGGGGGTCTGGAGGGTCAGCACAGTGGACTCTCCACTATGAGTGGAATGAAGGTCCATTGTTTCAGAGCCTTTCAATCGGGGAATTTCAGTAGCAAAATTTCACTATAACTGAATTCTTTCTTTCTATAAAGGTACATGATGTCTATGTTTAATAGGCAGTTATAAAGTAATAAGAGTTACAAAGTATAAACTGTATGTAATGTTTACCCGATCGCCAGCCTTTCCTGACTGTGCCATGTGAATTGCCTGGTCGTTGTCTAAGTTTCGGATGCTTGGGTCTGCCCCATGGTCCAGGAGCAATTTGATAATTTCTTCCTGATTTTTGTCCTGATAAAGAGCAGCTGCCATGTGCAAAGCTGTGTTACCATGAGCCTAACACAATGAAAAAAAAACCACAACACCTTACAGTCCATCGTTCAATTGTACCTTTCAGTTCCCCGCAAAAATACTTTCAGTTTTAAAAAGGTACCCAAAAAATGGAAAACCATCAATTAGAGATGAAGAGGCCAGAAAATATTGTTTGCCTGAGGGTATCCCCATTATCTGCTACTTATATATGCCTATTCTAAACACCACAGCTCAATAGACCTGCTACAAAGTTGGGAAAACAGTGCTTCTAAGAGTTGGTGGCTTTTGATGCTTTAAGAACGGATACCTGGCTGTAGCAGTACTTCAGAGGCCAGCAAAAGACACCTGACTAGCAATGTGCCCAATGAGCCTGCAGACTTCTGCAGAACCATATCTTGTTAGGTGGCAGGGGCCAGATAAGCTGTTTGCAAAAAGAGAAGGGCGTAGTCCATATAAAGTGCCTTGTAGAAGGAAGTTGAAGGGCTAAAGAAAAGTCACTTATCAAGAAACTAACTTTACATAGAGAAAGTAAAATCTGGTGCCACATGGATGCACTACACACAGTTGTGCGATGGCATCATAGCTGAAAATGATGGGCCTGATTCTCATTTCCAGTAACACCTCTTTACACTGCTCTGCCATGCACATTAAGGCCTCCGCCAGAAGAGTGTAAAAGGGCCTTAGTGGAAATGAGGATCAGGAACAATATTTAATGGATTATATTTGGAGCTAAAAGACATTGATTTCCTGGCCACTGGGCCTTTCCTGTTTCAAAAAAATGCAAGTCCCAGCCACCTTGCCTGTTACTGCTAGAGCGCTTCCAAGTTCCAGATCACTGGGTAAGTGTCCTCAGTGGAACTTACTGCAAAACACTCAGATTAGAAGTGATCCACCTGGAAAGTGGCCAGTTTTTGAAGGGTTACTGCTGTCCATGTATCTCTATGTAATATTAAGAATATATGCTAGGACTGTATATATAGAGGGGCTCAGGTACTGGAGCAGGTGAAAGAAATCACACCTGTCATTGGCCCCAACTCTGGAAAGCATCCTATTCAGGACAGCATGTAAGCCTGTGCTTAATTTTAAGCATGTGCTTAAGTGCCATGAAAAGCAATGGGATTTAAGAACACGCTTAAGTGCTTTCTTGGGTCCTTCTACATAAGCATTCTTAAAAATGGAAAAAAAAAAAAATGTAATTCCTTGCCAGGTCGGTAGGTGGCCTGAGACTGAGTTCTGTAACCGGAGAGGAACTCGATCACAGTTATCAGACAGGACAGGACAAACGCTGTAACGCTGCACAGCCAGAAGAGTCAATAGAATTGGTGACGAAGGACTAATAAAAGAAATATAGATGGCAAGGGATTAATTTATTAAAGATTCTATGATACTAATAATATATTTAACCAGCCCCATAACTTTTATTTTTCAAATCATCATGTATTCATCACAGATGGGGCTCTGTTGAGTTTGTATGATCATCTCCCCTGCTGTGGTTCTATTTATTAACTGATGAAATAACAAATACTACTACTTAGCTATTACACAGTGATACGCCGTTGCCGTTATTTTATGAGCTCAGTTGGAAAGGGGATGACATTGAAAGGTACGGGACACAAATGCTAACCAATTTTAGAAGGAGTGGCTAGTCATTTTTTTTCCACGTGCACCAGTGATGCAGAAGATATTCGGAAACACACCTCTAAATAGCAAACAAATATGAATTCTTAAAAGCTTTTCTTAGGGATACAAGTTATTTTTACAAGTTCTGAATCAGCAAATCTGTTATGTCAACTTTACCATCCTATAAAACAAAATGACTGTTACTTAGCTATTTATATGGCTATTTATATGGCTTTTCAAGAAAAAACGAAGCACCTGTGTTTATATGCTGTATCTTTGACAACAGTCTTGAGGCAGAAACATTGGTATCTTCAGAAACCAAGCATTAAGCTAGGCAAATAAGACTCTTAACTTTATAAAGCCTGAGCTGTCATTAAAGCCTTTGCATTCGCTGTAATGGAAGTTGGATTAGGGACACTATAGGCTAAATGATGCCTATAGTGGGACAAGGGATAGAGAACACAAGAAGCCTTCTCTCCTATTGCACAGAGGCATGATCTTATGGCTTAATGGAGGGAGCATTACTATTCACTTCAATGCATGCAGGATCAGACCTTTGGTGCACAAGAGACTGGTGACTCTAGTGCCCGCTGTGGCACTAGATTACACACACAGGGTGGGGTGGCTGGGGAGAAGACAGGGTCATGCTGTGCAATACTCCCCACCCCTTTGCATTAGCCAGAGGAGCAGAGCGGCTGCTGTACCTTGTAACAAGGTGCACCAGTAATTTCTGCCATGTGCTCCCCCCCAGCATTGCCAGAGGTATTATGCCCGTCTCGCCAGCACTCCTACTGGGAGTACTTCAGGGCTGCACCCTGGAGGCACAGTGGGCTCATCATCTCATCCTCCTCCAAACTGCGCTGAGGTTCAGTATTTGCTGCATACTCGGCCCTGGGATGGAGTTCAGGGTCTCCAAGCCCCTCTGCACTTTTGAGAACTCCTCCAAGCTTCCAGGGAAACTGTTAATGTTACTGACTTTGTATTGGGTAGATCACTGAATTTCCACACTGTAGCAAGTAAAGAGTCAGACCCATCGAGGCAGGAGATCATCGAAAGTGGCAGCTTTCACTCAGATTTTACTCAATATCCCAGTGAAGCTGGCATTTGCATACATAGGTATGATCTTGAATCATAGCCAGGATCCCAACAAACAAAGCAACCAAGTTAAAAACTTGCCAGTGCACTTCTTCCCTGATCCAAGACCCACTTGCTAGGCCTCTGAATCCTATCTATCTACCCACCTACTCCCTCACCTCCCCATCCATCCATCCATCCATCCATCCATGTCTTATAAGGTTAAGACAGAGCCCATTAAAGTCAGTAGAAACATTCCCACTTCTTTCACTGAGCTTTGGATGTGGCCTCTGGCCTATAGTATCTGAGTATTCCCTTAAGAAGCCTTGTCCCGGATCTCACTGGCTAGTAAATATTGCAAGGATATTTCTTTCAGTAAACTGCTAAACATAAATGGAAGAAAGTCAGACAGGAATCTTATGGGACTCTCTAGACGCTCACTTGGGTGCTTTAGAAAGAGCATGGAAGGCCTTGACTGCACCGGGGGCCAAGGCGGATGCAGTTGTGAAGAAATAAGAGCAGAAGCTGAACAGCGTGCAGAAACTTAAAAGAAATTAGAGCAAACTGAGGGCCAGGTGTGGGCTCAAATTCTTCACATTCTTTAACTACAGGAAAGACAAGAGGACAACGATTTAATCTTTTTTTTTTTTTTTTTGGAAATAATGGTTATCGGAGACACAGCAGTGCAGCTGAAGACTCCAGATGATCCTATCAATGTAGAAAGAGCCTACAGGATTATTATCAGGAGACAGTGTCAGATACCAGAACCCCATGGACAAGTTATTGCCTGTGCAATGAGTCCTAAGAGATAAAGGGAGAATGATGCAAAAAAGACCAGGGTGTTTCAAAAAATTAAGGGTAAGGAGGGAGACTGTTCTTTACAGATCTTTGTCCCGCCACACAGAGCAAAAGGCACGTGCCATTCCCCGTCAAACAGAACTTTATAAGACAAAACGTGCAAGTGTCACTTGTGCATCCACAAAACTGAGCGCCGGGTTAATTGAACTGAATAACATCTTCTCTCATGCTGAATCCTTTGGAGAACAGTTAAGTAAACTAGACAAGGACATGCGTTTGACAAAGAGGGTATTCACCAATGAAAGCTCATGCTCCAATACGTCTGTTAGTCTATAAGGTGCCACAGGACTCTTTGTTGCTTTTTATCGACAAGGAGAATTCCTCAATAAGGCCACATTCAAAAGTCAGAGGCTGACATGATGGTAGGAAGCCACACTTCAGAGTACTCAACATATGGCAGTGAGTTTCTGCTGTTGGATCTGTGTGTTTATAAGCCCAGATCCTCAGCTGGGGTAAATGGAGCTACATAATATTTAACGGTACAGCTTTCTCCCAGTCTCTGTATCAAACCACGTTCATTTCTGGACATTAGATGAATAACTCCCTTCCCCCCTTTCTTCAGAGCTGATGACAAGTGCTGAAAATGTACACTGAGTCTAAACGAATCTACCACTAGTGGTGATGATTTGGTGCTAGGTGTTGTCCCAGATGTCACTCTATGGGGAGAAACGTTGCAATACGGAGTTCAGCTGGATTGCTAATATGCTTGCTGGATGTGAAACATAATAAATAAGAAGGTTTTTAAAAAAGGCTGTGTAGTAGGTCCTAGCCGGGGCTCGACCCTTCCGGGCAGGAGGGGAGCCACACCGACTCACTACTCTGGGAATAAGCAGTCAGTTAGTCCTGAAACTCCGGCTCTTTGGTGCAGAGTCGGAGCAACCACAGTTAAAGCTCAGGAGCCCAGGCCCTGGATCAGGGCGGGGCAAACACAGTTAGCTCAGACCCTTGCTTGCTGGGCTGAGCGGGCAAATAGTTCAGAGCCCAGGCCCTGGATCAGGGCGGGGCAAACACAGTTAGGCTCAGGTCCTTATGGCAGGGGCTGAGCGGGTAAATAGTTCAAAGCCCAGGCCCTGGATCAGGGCGGGGCAAACACAGTTAGGCTCAGGCCCTTGTTGCAGGGGCTGAGCGAGCAAACAGTTCAAAGCCCAGGCCCTGGATCAGGGCGGGGCAAACACAGTTAAGCTCAGGCCCTTGTTTGCAGGGGCTGAGCGAGCAAATAGTTCAGAGCCCAGGCCCTGGATCAGGGCGGGGCAAACACAGTTAGCTCAGGCCCTTGTTGCAGGGAGCTGAGCGAGCAAATAGTTCAGAGCCCAGGCCCTGGATCAGGGCGGGGCAAACACAGTTAGCTCAGGCCCTTGTTGCAGGGAGCTGAGCGAGCAAATAGTTCAGAGCCCAGGCCCTGGATCAGGGCGGGGCAAACACAGTTAAGCTCAGGCCCTTGTTGCAGGGAGCTGAGCGAGCAAATAGTTCAGAGCCCAGGCCCTGGATCAGGGCGGGGCAAACACAGTTAAGCTCAGGCCCTTGTTGCAGGGGCTGAGCAGGCAAATAGTTCAAGGCCCAGGCTTCTGTAGCCGAGCGTTGGGTGAGGGGGAAGCCTGCCACCCGTACGGAGGGTGGCAGGGGGGAACGCAGGCCCACCCACTCCACTGCGTTCCAGCCCGGGGCCCTAACAGCGGTTGCTGCCGCTGCTGGTCAGTGGGGTATCCAGACCGCAACACACTGACATAGGCTCACACTCAGTTGCAGCCGGACCGGGGTCGGCTACCCCCGGGCTACTTCCGTGATCCCCCTCACAGCCTACCTCGGTCGTTGCGCCGGGATCGGGCCAGTCCACCTGCATGGGCTCCTCTCTGCCCGGGCTCGGCGGCAAGTCTGGTAGCTCTGCCGGGAAGTCCGGCCAATGGTCCTCAGGCGGCTCCTCTGGATAGCAGCAGGGGCTGAGGGGTCCGGGTCCAGTCTCACCCTCAGGGTTAGCGGGGTTCGGTTCCCAGGGGTTCTCCCAGTGGCGGGCGTGAACGGGCTCCGGCGGCTCCTCCTCGTAGCGGGCCCGGGGTAGCTCAGGCCAGCTAGGGTCTTCGACGGTCTCCCGGCCGGGAGCTCCCGGCCGCACGTCTGCTCCCTGTGGTGGCTGGCCGCCAACTGAGCTCGGGCGGCCGGCCTTTATACTTCCTGTCCCGCCCCTTGACTTCCGGGGGGCGGGGACAGGCGGTGGTGGCCCCACCCACTCTGGTGCCGGCACGTGGGCTCCCTCTTCTGGGCAGGAGGGGAGCCACACCGACTCACTACAGGCTGAGACAGCCTGAACAGATTGAGTCGGATCGTTGGCTGGCATAAATGAGCGTAGCTGTACTGAAGCCTACAGAACGGCACCCGTTTAGACCAACTGAGGATCTGCCCTGATGTCTAGCTGCTAGGCAAGCCATTAGGAGTAAAAACTCCAGGAAATATGTCCAGGGGATGGTCTCTAGTAAAGTATAAATGTCATGACGTTCGTTCACAATAACCATTGCCCAGAGCCTGGGTTAACTGGCTTAGGCTCAGGGAGCTCACACAACGGGGCTAAAAATAGCAGTTGTAGATGTTACCACTTGAGCCGGTGCCCAGGCTCTGAGACCTCCCACGTCGCCAGGTTTCAGAGCCCAGACTCTAGGCCAAGCAGGAACGTCTACGCGGCTATTTTTAGTTCTGTAGTGTGAACCTGAGACAACTGACCCAGGCTCTGACTCACTGCCGTGGGTGGTTTGGTTTTTTTGCCGTGTAGACATCCTCTTAGAGGTTTGGCATCAGCGCAAGCTGTACTAGGCTGATTTCCTTGTATTTCTCCTGAAATGCAACTTTGGGTCACTGCTTTCATCGGCTGCTGTATGTCACTTCTTTATCTCCCCTTTTGGTTTCCAGGAACTGGAAATGTGCGGTAAAATATTTACATTCTCCAAGCTCAAAGTTACAGCTAGTTGTCACCATGAACAACTTCACTGCTCTGTGACAAAATAGACACACGGTTCTGAGACTTGCTTCAAGGGTGTAAATAATTTGGAGAGAAAACGATTGTGCTGGTGGTCCTTGGAATGAACCCTAAGCAGCAGGGGTGTTTCCAAGAGTCTGTCTCCATACTGTGGATGGCACAGGTGATGGGGGAGACACGCAGACTGAAACGCGCCGCATTATACTGCTGACCCACAGCATCGCACTGGGCATTGGAACAGCACAATGCATCATTTCAGGCCTCTTTGCTCAACTTGTGACATGATTCAATAATAATTTTCATCCTCACTGAGTAATCACTTTTCTTGCCCTTCCCTTTCCTTCCCAACCCCTTTTCTGCTTGTCTCCCTCACTGCTTGTGTCAGTTACTCACGGCGTGGGCAAAGATCCATGTTTGAATACTACTACAGGTACTCTCAATGCAGTATAGATTTGATGCTCCATGTAGAATGTAAGGCCCAGATTTTTAAAGGTATTTTGGCATTGCAGTACTCAGCACTGCAATGCCTAAAAAATGTGGAAGCCTAAATCTCATTTTCAAAGGGGATTTAGGCACTGAGAGCCTAAATCCCATTGACTGTCTATGGGATCGTGGCTCCTAAGGGGCTAAATCCTTTCTGAAAATGAGATTTAGGCTCCTAAATACTTAGGCATTGCAACACCTAGCGCCACGACACCTAAATACCTTTAAAAATTCGGGCCAAAGCTTTCTGGGGCAGGGATTGCCATTTTATTATGTGTGTGTAGGGCATCGAGCACAATGGGGCACTGATCCCCAATGCAAAACATTCCTGAATACAGTCCATGCAGCCAGTACTCAATCCTCCTTCAAATCCCTCTTTAAGGCTTACCTCTGCTGTGCTGCTCACAAAAACCTGCCTACTGTTTATGCCTAAGAAGGTGACAAGCTACAATTGTCCCTCTTCCCCTTCCTTCTTTTTCTAGTTCCTTACTTCTACTAACGCCCCTGTTCCTGCCATCCTACCTTACTCCCAATTTTAAAAAAATAAAATAAAAGATGCAACAAAACACGTAGCTAACAAAGCAGTGGGACTTCCTCCCCATCTTCCTCTGCTTGTATGTTCTATCCTCATCCCCAGATCTGTCACCTGTTTGTAGGTTATAGTCTCATCCTCATACCATTCATCTGTTTTGTGTCTTCTAGGCCCTGACTCTGAAAGTACTGAGGAATATGCTTAACATTCACCACATGGGTAAAGGCCCTTGACTTCAATGGAATTTAAGCATGTGCTTAAAATTAGGCATGTGCTTAAATGCTTGTCTGACTAGGGCTGCTTTTCCTGAATCAGAGCCTTAGACTGTAAGCAGGGAATATCTCTCATCTTTGTTGATACAGCTCCTAGTACAAGGGGATTCCAAACCCAATCCGGGTATGTGAGTGTTACAACAGCAATACAAATTACGTTATTTTATTCATGGTCAAAATGTAAATCTCCGTACTCTGTTTCTTGCATTAGCTTCCTGCATAATGCCTTCTAGAAAATATTACCTGCGATATGTTTTATAAATGGAAACAGGATACACAGGTTCAAGGTAGCTTTGAAAAGTTGCACAGTCCATTGACTTCCTGTGTTTAGTTTGGATAGTTTGCCATATCTGCATGCAAAAATCTTTTCCTGTGAAATCCAATTGTTATATTGCTTTCCAGTTGAACATCCCATGTCTTATGGTTCATGCAAATTAGGCACCAGTACCAGCCCTAACTCACCTTACTGTTGACAAAGTCCTCAGACATGAAAGCATTTAGTTCTAAGAAGTACTTGAGCAGGGAGATGTTCCCATCCTGTACCGTGTAATGAAGTACTGTCTTGTTGCTTTTAACATCCTGTTAGAAAAACAACAACAAAGCGTTTGCAGAAGAGCTTAGCATGTTATGTAAGTAAGCTGGAGAAGACTAAAGGCTAGCTGCTCAACTGCTGTAAATCAGCACTGACTTCTGGAGAATTACGCTGATACAGGATTTGGTCCTGAACATGCAACAATAAAATAATTGTAGAATAAATTATCTGAAAGCCCCTAAATTCTCAGCCAGTATGCCACTGGCCAACATTTCATGATCATGTAGTTGAAAAAGGATGAGGCTCCATATTTATTTCACTTGGTAATATAGTGCCAACACATCTCTGCTTTAATCTCTGTGATACGAATTTAGTACGGCCATCCCATTCAGCTTATATATACAAAAAAGGCCTTCCACAAAGGGTCCCGTAAGAATTACCTCTGTTACCCTGTAATAAGCCTTGTGTATCATGGGAGGAGGAGATGAACACAGAGAGGAAACTTGAGGGACTAGGGAATCTCTCTCTCTCTCTAATAAATAATACAAATGATAATAATAATACCTATCTTTTATATATTAATTGAAATAGGGTTTATGTGAGGTTTAAGTGATGCAAAGACCTTGTGTTGGACCTTTGCACAGGAGTGAATTTTACTCTGCTTCGAGATTGTGAAAAGGAAGATGTAGAAGTTTAATCGATAAAATAATAATAATAGAAGAAGAGTGCAGCCTTCCAAAGTGTGCCTTTTGCCATAGAATAATCTGGTCAGGAATACTTTGTTTATGAAATACTGCACATGAAATAGCTGCATCACACACTGCATCACTCACTATGAAATCCGTGATACCGACTTGACTAGACAAATTAGAAGATTGGGCCGAAAAAAACCTGATGAGGTTCAACAAGGACAAGTGCAGAGTCCTGCACTTAGGACGGAAGAATCCCATGCACTGCTACAGACTAGGGTCCGAATGGCTAGGTAGCAGTTCTGCAGAAAAGGACCTAGGGGTCACAGTGGACGAGAAGCTGGATATGAGTCAACAGTGTGCTCTTGTTGCCAAGAAGGCTAACGGCATTTTGGGCTGTATAAGTAGGGGCATTGCCAGCAGATCAAGGGACGTGATTGTTCCCCTTTATTCGACATTGCTGAGGCCTCATCTGGAATACTGTGTCCAGTTTTGGGCCCCACACTACAAGAAGGATGTGGAAAAATTGGAAAGAGTCCAGCGGAGGGCAACAAAAATGATTAGGGGTCTGGAGCACATGACTTATGAGGAGAGGCTGAGGGAACTGGGATTGTTTAGTCTCCAGAAGAGAAGAATGAGGGGGGATTTGATAGCAGCCTTCAACTACCTGAAGGGGGGTTCCAAAGAGGATGGAGCTCGGCTGTTCTCAGTGGTGGCAGACGACAGAACAAGGAGCAATGGTCTCAAGTTGCAGTGGGGGAGGTCCAGGTTGGATATCAGGAAAAACTATTTCACTAGGAGGGTGGTGAAACACTGGAATGCGTTACCTAGGGAGGTGGTGGAGTCTCCTTCCTTGGAGGTTTTTAAGGCCCGGCTTGACAAAGCCCTGGCTGGGATGATTTAGCTGGGAATTGGTCCTGCTTTGAGCAGGGGGTTGGACTAGATGACCTCTTGAGGTCCCTTCCAACCCTGATATTCTATGATTCTATGATTCTATGATTGGAAAAGTCAATTTTATTGCAATTACATCTCAACTTGTTGGTGACAGGGCATCTTACAACCATCTCAGTCTGCCCCACTTCTATTGCTATTTTTTAAAGTTTTCAATGTGTGAACTCGAGTTTGTTGAAAAACAGGTTGTTGGCTCTGCAACCGTTTTGTTCCAGAATTTTTTCATTGAAATTTTTCAGCCAGTTTTTGCAGGAACATAATGTATAGAGTTTAACAACTAGAACGGACAGAAATGTTACATTCTAGAACCGGACTCCTGTTTTGGAGACATCCATCGGATTCCCTAGTGCTGCTGCTACATTATAGTGTGTGACGGGGCACATGTGCCCCACACGTACTGCAAGGGTTAGCTCTACTCTCTGGGCCAAGGAGGCCCTGTCCCTGCAGCCCCCCTGGGCATGCTCCGGCTGGAGACCAGATATAAAAGGGAGCACCTTGGCTCATTCAGGGTGGACCGCTGAAGAGGGAAGACACATGTTGGAGCCCCAGCCTGGGAACCGTGGAAGCCCCAGATGGTGGAAGCCCGGGACGCTGAGACTCCGGAGGACACCCAAGGAGTGTCAGAGCTGCTGGGAACTGCATTGACCGAAGAGCCAAGAGACCCTGGGGATGCTGCATCAGGAACAAGGTAAGAAGTAGCTCAGGGGGACTAGTTATTGCACTGTGTGGGGTCAGCATGTTTCAGGTGGATTCCCCACTGACGGGCATACTTGCCACTGACAGGGCCCTGAGCTGTGACCCAGTGGAGCAGGGAAGACTTGGGTCCCCCTACCTAGGCGTCACACTCCACCCAGGTGGCGGCCCTCTCCCCTAACCGGCAGTCAGGCCAAATAGTCCTACTGAAGAGGGCCATTATACAGTCTCTGGCCATTGGGCTATGCAACCCTGAGAGAGGGCAGCTAGACTGACTCTGGCCATTGGACCATGAAGCCCTGCTGAACTGGGCAGCCCTATTGACTCTGGCCGCTAGGCCACACAGCCCTGAGAGAGGGCAACCATATTGACTTTTACCCCTAGGCCAAGCTATTCCAAGACAAGGGATGGTTGTATAGACTCAGCCATAGGACCATCATTACCCCCAGCCCGTTCCAAGAAGAGACAGGGCGCACTTGCTCCGCGACACGGTGTAATCAGTAATTCAACCACAGAAAGCAACAATGTTCGCTCCTTACTCGGCTGTGGATGGAGGCTCCCATCTGCACCAGAAGGTGGATACATGATAGCACCTCCTCACTCTGGTACTGAAGTTCTTTTCTCTGTTCCTCGGTTAGTGTAAGGTGACATTGCTGCTCTCGGAACAGGGAATTATGGGACAGAACAGCACAGTGAAGTGGGGTATGGCCTAAAAAAAAAGGAAATAAGGTTAAAATGGTTTCAATAAAGAGTTGATTTAAATAAAGTGTAAAATAAATAAATAAGACATCTTTGGCTCCTTTCACCCTGAGTGACTTCACAGTTATGACAAAAGTGGTTTCATGAGAGACACAGGTCTCACATATATAGTCTGAGGTGCCCCAAAGACACATAGGCCTCAAGGGAGAGGGAAATCACAGAATGGATCTCTAACCCAGATTTTAAATGCTAGTTTCAATGGTAGCCAAAGCGAATCTTTACATATTGAGAAGAGTTAACTCCCTAAGTTGTTCTGGGAGAGCAGGTGGGTGAGGTAGTATCCCGGCTACAACAACACTGCAAACAACAATGTAAGTTGTTCTCTTAAGTCAGGGCTCCCTCTTTTGTCTGTTTCATCTATGTGCAGCATCTTCTCTTAAACCTAGATTGTGAGCTCTGGATGTTTATACAGCGCCTAGTACATGGGGGTCTTGATCTGTGACTGGGGCCTTTTGGCATTACCATTGTACAAAAATCAATCAATCATCATCATCATCATCAGTCATTTGCACTAACTCTGAACCTTTGCTTCATTTTCAGCTCTTTTTCCAACAGTTCCCTCTATTCTGAGAGAATTCCAGGAATATTATTGTGTACAATTAACTCAAAGTAATGAATGGCGAATTGCTTGGGAATACATGAGATGTGATTAGAGACCATAAACCTTAGAACCCATTATATTATATATTATACAGGACTTTGTTATCCATTATGGTCCCAGTTCAGGAAAACATCCCTATTCAGGCAGGGGACATAAACATGTGCTTATCTTGAAGCATATGTTTAAGTATGATTGAATTCTATAGCTTAAGTTCTTTCCTGAAACAGAGCCTATGACGCCAACACTCTCCTTGATATTCTTGCAAACCCAAAATTCATTGAATTCAAATATCTGGGCCCCAAATATCCATTATAATTATTATTTGCTGTGTTGTTGTAGCCGTGTTGGTCCCAGGAACTTCGAGACACAAGGTGGGTGAGGTAAAAGCTTTTTTTTGACCAGCCTCTGTTGGTGAGAGAGACAAGCTTTCAAGCTTACACAGAGTTCTTCTTCAGGTCAGAAGCATTTGAGCTTGTCGTTTTCTGACATGAAGAAGAGCTTTGTGTAAGCCTGAAAGCTTCGCTCTTTCACCAACAGTGGTTGGTCCAGTAAAAAATATTACCTCACCCGCCTCGTCTCTCCATTATAATTATTATTCCTTATTATAATGCCACCATCCAAATCTGCAAAACCAAAATGTGAAAGAGTTAAAACTCAAACTATCTTACCTTCAAAATCCTTCATTTCTAAATCGTACGGGAAACCTAGTGACATAATAACCTAGAGTTGACAAAAGCACAGGAGAATTTAAATTCAACAGAACGCTGTTTATAGCAAAAACCAGTCAAAGCATCCATAAACATTTGTAACATTCCCAGAGCCGACTGACTGGAAAGAATTTCTGTTGATGGCAGAATACAGATGAATCCAATTATATGTTCATGCACTTAGCCTCCGTATTGGAGTTAGTGATTGTTTCAAACCTGTCTATTTTGTCCCAACTGTAGAACTATGGGTGGCCCTTTATTTCATCTTGTCTGGGAATGTTTTCAAGTATTAAAGGTGGCAGCAGGAGGAGAAATAACAGTATTGTGCACTTTTTCGCTTTCTTTATGATGGCTAGAGAAGGCCTATTTTTTTGTGTGTGTGCAGGATAAGGGATTTTTTTCCTGCTTGTTTTTTACTTGGTAATATCAGGAATGTTAAATCTTACCTGTTTTTGCTGGATGTCTAGTTGGAGGATACAGAATTATGGACTGGGAGTTTTCTCAATCCTTAACTGAAGGGATACGGCAGGGGCTGAATCATTAACAAACAGGTTTTTTTCCTTTTGTCGCATATAGGGTGTTTGTTTTTAAAAATATGTTTAATTCAAATAACTTTAGAGAGTAATAATTATAATAATAACCTGTATATCAGTAGCAACTAAAAGCTACAGGCAGAGATCAGGGGCCCTTTCATGCTTAGCGCTGTATGTATGCATAATGGGCTTAATCTTCAGGAAGAGAGATTTAGATTAGATATTAGGAAAAACTTTCTCACTATAAGGGTAGTTAAGCTCTGGAACAGGCTTCCAAGAGAGGTTGGGGAATCCCCATCACTGGAGCTTGTTAAGAACATGTTGGATAAACGCCTGTCAGAGATGGTTTAGGTTTACCTGGCCCTGCCACAATGCAGGTGCCTTGCAGCCTCACATTTCTATGATTCTATGATAACAAAAAGAAAGTCCTTCCCCCAAAAGGCTTACAGAATAAAGGTCACTACTGGGCATGACTGAGAGGCCAGTCACAATCACAAATCAGCTGGGTAAATGTCATTTCCCCTCGGATATTGATGATATCACAATCCTACTGGATCATAGAATTTACCAGGAAAAACAGAGGGAAAAGATTGAATTTCTAATGTAAAAAACATGTAGAACACTTTTGCTCCCTTTAATAATAGCCAAGCTTACAGACCTTCTTTATCCATCATAAAGAAGCAAAGAAGAGCATCAACCCATTTTTCCCCTTTGCCGGTTACCTTAACCATCACTTGAACTTTGGTCATTGATGTACTGAACTGTACTGCGCACTGTACTGTATATGAGAGATGCAGAGGCACTGGGCTCTGCTATTGAATATGCCTGCTAGAGCAAAAGGCAGGATAACTATTGAGCTGTGAATCCTACCCAGAAAGGCTGCACAAAGCCTATCTATGTGGGTCTGTCTATACCAGGGTTCAAACTCAGGCTCAAGCATAACTCCCCTTCCATCAACACACAAATCGTGTTGACCCAGGTTCCCAGGACTCCACTGGGGTGGAGGAACCGAGCCTCAGTCAAGCTGGGATCCTGTTGCTTTGCAGTGTAGATGCAGCCCCATGGGATTCATGCTCCAGGAGCCCGCCAAAAGTATTCCACCATACTGAAGGGCTGGCCTTCTTTGTCCTCTGGACACTTACGTTTTGTGGCCAGTCAAGGTTTCCCGCATTGCATCACGAACTAAGGGCTAGAGCGACCAGATTTCGGGAGTGCACTAGGAAGTCTGGGATATGGGTGGTTGGATTTGGGCCTGCATAATGCAGTGTAGACGCCGGAGTCCCAGGTTGTGTCACTAAAGTCCCACTTAAACCCTTAGAACAGGTCTTAATATAATTCTGTTGAGTTCTATTTTAACAGCTATAAATTTTAGTCAGTGCATCTATGTCAATGATGGTCAAGTACTTCAGCCAACTTTCTTTAGCGCACTCTGCACTGGGTTAACAAACAATATAAACTCAGGCCTTTTAACCCTTCCTGTAACGTGAACGCATGTGTATTTAGAACTATCTTAGAAACCTACAAATAACAAGCTGTCTCCACATATTATCATTTACAGCATAACTTCATTTCCTAAAGATCTGTTGACATTGGCAATGCTCATGTTGTAAAATTTTCATGTGTAGCAATATGGCAGGCTGAAGCAAACATGCCTGCTTGTAATATCTGGGGCAGTATGCAAATGAAACTAATAAAAGCAGTTAAGAATTTCTATGGAAATGAGCATTGTTTGGATTTAATGCAGAGTGCAACATTTGAAAACATTCAGCTCTTTTTTCCCCAGATAGGGTGATATAAAGTGATGCTTCGTACAGGCTCTTCATCTAAAATACTAGAAAGTATAACATTTTCCCTACTTTTGCTGAATAACCTGATTTCCCCATAGCATAGCATCTTAGCTGAGATTTTCAAATATAAATACATGTACTGTGATGACTCATTCAGAACCCTTAATAACATACAGGCATGAGACACTAAGTCTTTGATTGAATTTGGCCCCAATTTCAGAGACACCTGGAATCAGTGCCAACTTTACATAACGTGAATGTGATTTATCCAGATAAAATATTGACACATAGCTCTGAGTTTCCTCCTTATTAATCTCAGTTCATTAAGGGGGAGAAGAAAAGTTCAGAATGAAACCTTAAAAATTCAAGAATTTGCCTACACAGATTGGGGAGCCTGAATATATTTTGCAGCACTTATTTTAAGTGAAAAAGATGCATTTCCATGAAAAAGGGTTCCGTCGGTTTTACAAGTGCCCCACAAACATTCCCTTCAACGGAATCCTCCCAGTCAGATTCAGCACTTTATGAGGCTGCCTGAAAAGAATGTTGTCTTAAGCACTCTGTAAGTTACATATTAACTTCCTATTTATGAATTAACTTAGGGCTGTGTATAAGGCATGGTTAACCAGTGCTGGAATTCAAACGGCCAGAACTAAGGCGATCTTGCAACATTCTTTCATTTACAATGCAGCGCCATCATTAGAGGAACAGCCCTACCGTAATCCTATCATTGTGGGTGCCAGAACTTTGTCAGGGAAGCTGCCTACAGTGTCTGCTGGTATGAATAGAAAGCGAGGTAAAGGTTTCTTTAAAGTTTATTACCAACCGATGATCTACTAAAGGGCCAGATTCCAATACACTCACCCATGTTGGGTAGTATCTTGCTCTGTGAGAAATCCTGTTCAAGTCAATAGGATTTCTGGCAGAATAAAGCTAGGGTGATCATATTTCCCAAAAGGAAAACGGGACACTCCCAGCCACTCGCCCGACTCCCCTTCCCCCCGTGTGAGGCTATTGTCAGTCGGAACCCTGTTGCCTGCTGGAAAACTGCCCCCTTCTCCCCTGCGTGAGGCTGTTGCCTGCTAGAACACTGCTTCCCCCCTCCTCTCACCCCCTCGTGCAGGGCTGGCATCTCTGCTTGCCTCCCCCCTGCAAATTCTTCCTCAGTGCACCCAACTTTTTTGACAAAAGTGGGCATTTGTCCCTTATGCTCTTGCCAACTGATCGAGTCAGCAAGAGCAAACGGAACAAATGCCCACTTTCGCACACACACACACAAAAAGGTCAGGCCAGCTGGGACAGGGCTTAAAAAAGGGACTGTCCCGGCCAAAATGGAATATATGTTCACCCTAAATAAAGCACTATTCAGTGTGAGAAAGTGTATCAGAATGTGGCCATACAACCAGGCAGGCAGAAACACACAGGAAATAATGGCTCGGCAGGTGGCCCACCAAGTTTACTGCTATCGTTAACAGAAGAGATATTCAACAGCACAAAGGGCAGTCAGGTGTCATTGACTTTCAGTAAGAATTGGAGCAAGGGAGCTGATCAATCTGATGGCAATGGAGCTATGACAATTTACGTCAGCTGAGGGTCTGCCATGAATGCCTACTTCCTCTTTGTGCCTTTGAAAAGCCACATCAATAACTCTTGTCTCTATTTATCATTTAAAAAATATATCTGATTTGGCAAACTGTGTAGGGAGCTAGTCTACGTATCCAGGGACCAAATTCTGCTCTCATTCACCATGATATAAATCTGGAGTAACTCTGCTGATTTCAGTGGTGTTACTCCAGATTTACACCTGTGTGCTCCTGATGTGCTCCTATCATTGTTACCTTCTCCCTCCCTGTGACTCCTTCTGTTTGCTACACCCACTTGTTCCATGATGTCTCTTCAGATTGCAAACTCTTCAGGGCAGGAGCTTTCTCTTAGTGTGTTTGTACAGTGCCTAGCACAATAAGGCTCAGGTCTGACTGGAGCCCCGGGCACTACTGCAATGCAAATAACAAACAATAACAACAATAATATGCCTAGATTTCCTCTACCAGGTTTGGAGCTAGCATCCACAACACGAGTAGCAAGATAGTGACATGATACAGCCATCTCCTTTGAAGTGAAGGGCTGACATATTAGGTGCAAGTGGCAAAAAAGACTCCTAATAAAGGACTGGAAAGAATGAAATCAAGCCAAAAGATTTTTACTTAAGGATATATTTACTTCTGAGATGTTCATTTTAGAAACACATCTCTCAATCGATTGTTACATTCACGGCATACAAACAGAGACGTTAGATAAAAACAAAATACTCTTTCTGGAAGGTTGCAGTGTAACACTATTTCTTACAATCCAGAACCTTCACAAGATGAGAACCAAAAACAGAGAGAGACGATGCAGGCTGCTCCGTAAGGCACAGAGACACAACTCACACAGCTTGCTCTAGACTGGCTCTTTGCAGACTGACTGCTGCTAGGCTCAGATTGCATGTTTCATTACAGAGCCCCTTAGCCTGCAAGCAGGACCAGGAAACCCCTGAGAACTGAAATTTTAGCCTGGTTTTCAATACCCTATCCCAATACTGTGATTTCTTTGCACTTCTATATTGCTTGCAATTACAATAAGGAAGCTGTTCCTACCTGAATGACTTGTGCGTATCCATATGTTGCCGCGAGGTGTAAAGCGGATTGCCCTTTATCGTCCACAGCATTGACATCAGCCCCTGTCAGTATCAAATCATAGACTATGGCTGGTTGTCTGGCAGCTACAGCAACCAACAGGGGAGTCTGAAAATAGCAGCAAAACAAATACAATACAAGACTCCAGCAACAGTGAAACTAATAAACAAGAAAATGCTGTGGAGGGGGGAGAAGGACGCCGTGCAGGACCCATGGGATGACTGAGCCCTCACGTTGCCCAAGGATGCTCCTGACAGAGAAGCATGGAGCTCTTGTCTTTGGCAGTGTTCTGAGAAACACAGTGCTCCCTTCTGAGCATAGACAGAGACAGAAACATGCCTGGATAAGGCCCTTTCATGAAACAGTGAAATAAATCCTGTACTTGTCCCCAGGATGAAATTCACCCTTGTTCCGAAGGCTTATGACTCATGTATGGGAGATGTGTTTTTCAGTGGGAATGAAGTGATGCTCAGGACGAGTGCTGGCACAGAGGTGAATTAAATGCTGCAATTCTGGTTTGAGCAGGGTACAATGTCTGCATTACCTTTCCTCTGTGCTCCTTGGCATCTAGTCTTCGCAGCTCTCTCATACGCTCTGCGGCTGCCAGTGTGTATTCCCTCATACCTTTAGCTGCATAAATATGTAGAATTCTAAGACAGTAAATAAAGACACTGATCATTGCCTATCCATGAATCATCCTGAAGATTAATTAACAGTTTTACTGCACAGCACTATCTGGTCTGTGGTTTATTACTGTGAGTGCTGGACTCCAGTAAGGGCATATGGTGTGCACCGAGGGGCCATTTAAAGGTCTGATCTTGAAAACAGACATAGTGCTTGCTACTATGAGTTAAACCTATTGATTTCAATAGCGTGCAGTTTTACTCAATTCTTGCATAGCCTAGTTACAGGCTTTCTTTCAGATGAATGCACTCTACCGGGACTGAGATTCACCCCTGGGCACTGGGCAATTCTTAAGTCCTTCTTAATAGAACCACAATGTTATACTTGCAGGGGTCCAGTAATATTACAGTATTACATTATCCCATGTATAGGCAGTGGACACATGGGTAATACCTGTGCATCAAAAGTAACAATGATCCTCTTTTAAATGATTTCATCTCTAGGATAAATCCAGAATTTCTTGGCAAGGTGGTTCTACCTGTTTTTCAAAGCTAGTGGCTTGAAGGAAAGAATGTTATGTTGATTCCACGGGACAATCAAGTTATAAAATAACAGCAGAAATATTCCTTACAGATTAGGGTTCGTTGGAGCTGAGGTCTCTAATGATGGGGGAAATTCTATTCTTAGGTGCACTTACTTCTGCAGTTTGGATGAAATTCCCCTCTGAAGAGGGCTAGCACAAACCTATGCATCACTTAAGTCCCACCCATTTCAACCCTGCTTTGAGGTCTTCAAGTGGGATTTAAGCTGTACATAATTTTGTGCTGGCCCTGTGTGCAGGGGGGAATTTTACCCTGTAAGCATTAGTACTGTGATGTCAGTCAGCTGGGCATCCTTCTCCTTATTGTTCTATATTTTTCATTTAGAATAATATAATGATGAACGAATGCTTGTTTTCTTAGACAACTCTGTTCTGTCCAAAGTAATTGCCACAAATTTATTGCCTCAGGGCCACAGTTTGCACTCTAGAAAACACGGACAATGTTAACTGGGCATCTGATTTCCAGCCAGCCTCGGTATTAAGTGCAGCCCCACTCACCCTGGCCTTCTGTCTAGATTATTTCTGCCAAAATAAGGACAAATGTGCATGAAATGAAGCTTTGTGGGATCTGGGCCATGTTAGGCAGTAGATAAGCTAAAGCAGGTGGACCACACACCCGGACATAAAGAGAAAAAGCATAAAAGGTGCTGACACATGAATTAACAATCACAATACCTACATGGGTTAGAGTTCCTGTTAGCTTGGCCACATTAATAAAAAAACATACATCTGCTTTCTGAAATGCTGATGCACAGCTGTGGAAACAATCAAACAAACCAGCATCCAAAGTGCATGCAGATAGATAGAAGCAAATTCTCTGCTGCTATAAGTGGATACAGCTCCTCTGACTTCTGGCACTTCAGCCATTTATACCAGCAGAGAATTTGGTCCAGAGAGCATGATCATGGATATCTTTACTATCTTTACTGGGAGGTGATGTGATCTACTAGATATGGCACCGGACTGGGAGTCAGGAGATCTCAGTTCTATTCCTGGCTCTGCCACTGACCTGATCTGTGACCTTAGCCAAGTCACTCTGTCTTGTCTACTTAGACTGTAAGCTCTTCAGGGTAGGGATTATCTCCTAGTATGTGTTTGTGCAGTGTCTAGCACAATGTGTCCCCACTCTCAATTGAAGCCTCTCTAGGCCCTACTGTAACACAAATAAATAACAACATGACCACAGTTGCATAAGTAAGGACTACTTGAGTAAGGAAGGTTTTGAGCCCATATTTGGCTCACAAGAGTCTCTTTTAGCATACATTAAATCAACACAAAGCCATGTAATTAATCGCTGGTTATAGTCTCGTAACCGTGCTATCAAACTAATATTATTGCTTTCCAAGCCAGTATGTTTATATTGTGTCAAATGCCATGGGATACTTCTCTGAGTATGAAAAAAACACTCTAGGCATATGAAAGTTACTGTAGATCTTTATTGAACATTGTTGTTTTTTTTTTTAATCTAACAGAACAACCCAGAAAGAAATCCATAGACATCACATCATCACTTTATATACAACTGGGAGATTTTACATACAGTGAAATGAAAAAAAAAAAGTTTCAAATAAATCTTGGCAAACACGGGCCTGATTCACAACTGCACCACTCCAGTGTTACACTGGTATTTTTTACACTATATTACCAGCATAAACCTGGAGTAACACAGTGGTAGATCAAGCCTCATCTAATTAATTTCTTTGCTGGGTTTTTCTGCAAAATTTAAGCCACTAATACCAGTAAGCCTAAGCTACTGCAGTTTTCAGACAATTTTATGATCATTTGCATGATCTGCTGTTTAAACCCTTTAGATTTGTCAATAGTGAAACCTGCTTTGAAAGTCTTAGAGACACTGGACCCGATTTTGCAGTCCTTACTCAGGCAAACACTGTAAAGTTATTTGGAATATTGCCTGGGTAGAAGGAGGAGGAGAGGGCACCAAGTAGTTAACCAATGCAAGGTAACAACCCTTTGAATAAATTCATTCCAAAAATACTTCTAAATGCTATAGTCATCTAAGGCTCCTGGGCTTTATGAAGCAGAAAAACCCAGAGAAATTGTGTTCATCATCTAGGAGTCCCTGGTGCATTAAGAAAACAGTTAACAAATGTTAAAAATGGATATGTCCTCACGCAAATACCTTTGTCTGTGGCATGATGCCATGGAACACCAGTAGCGATATTTACAATAGCTTTAGAGGGGGCAGATGCTATTCATTTTCCAGTGAATAAAAACAAAATGCAATAATGATGCTGCATATGCCTGTGACTCTAAAAGACTGGAATACAGAGAAACGTTCAATGTTGATAAGGTATGTTAAAGGTCTCTAATTTGACATGGCCTGTCTCCAATTTTAGGATTGTTTATCATCATTGTAAACTGAACTAAGGCCCAAGAACAAGAGAATGAATGACGGTGCTGTCAGTATTGCCACACACCCATCTGAATTTTGGAAGGCCCAGTCTTCTCAATGATTTTCTGACATAGGGCCATATCTTGCAATCCCACTGGGACCAGGTTCTGTCTCAGTGCAATACACAACATCATGCGGCAGCCATAAAATATGACTCTACCAGTTTTAAAGGGGAACATTTCACATACTGAATGCTGAAAATGCATCAGTCCAATTGCCCCACTCACTGAGCTAGAGTTCTGCATGAAGACAAATCTGTACATTTTGCAAGAATGATCAGTAAAATGAAATTAAGAAGCAACTGTACAATTCTTGGCCTAAGTAATTTTGTGTTCCTCTGTAGCTGGTGACCTCTTTTCACACTAGCACATATCTCACCAGTTCTGTTTATATTACTGGTCTTCAGACTGGCTAACAATTGGTGCTACCACAGGAATAAAAATATTCATAATCATACAATGAAATTTTTCAACGGTGTTATCAATTCAAGGACCATCTCATTTCAGGCCCCACACTTAAGCTGGGCCTTTTTCAAAAAGATTTATTAAGCACAGGTATTGGGGTAGTTTCCTCCACCTGAACAAAGCAAAGATATCGATGTGTGTTTGTTACACATAGCTCAAGAAAATATGGCTTGTAAAGTAAACCCTCTAAGACGCCCTTAAGATACGTGTATCCAAACGCTACAGTCAGACACTACAGGGTTAGCAAATATGTTACTAAAAACCATGTCAGTTTGAGCCCATGTTCCACATGAGGGTGAAATTTACTCCTTGCAGAGGTCCAGCACAAGAACCATGCACTTCGATATTTCCACTAGGAAGGACTAAAAGTGACGTTAGCAGTACATGAGTCTCATGCTAGTCCTGTGCGCACAGGTAAATTTCACCCTGAGTGCAAATCTCATATTCAGGGAACATTAGTGGTGGTTGACAACAAAAAATCTTAAGAAAATAAATAGCCCAAACCTGTTTTTCTTGTACACTCAAAACTCTCGTTGATTTCACTTGGAGTTTTGGGTGAACAAGAAATGTAGGATCAGGCCCCATATACATTACTTTAAAGCCCTTCAACAGAGAGAGTGTGATTTAAAACATACGTATCATTGTCTTCATCTTCTAGAAGTAGCTTTTCAATGGGCAGAGTGCTGATCACTCTTCTTGCATCCTCGAGTTCCTGTGGGGCTGGCTCTGGAATTGAAATGGGAAGTGGAACGAACTGTGGCCCAGGAAGTGAGGATGAAGCCGGCTGATACTGCAGGGTAGATGCTGGTAATGCAGAAATGGGCTGAGCCCATGGGAAATAGGTAAGAGGGGATTGCTGGTCTGTCACCTCCAGCTGCGGCACAACAGCTGGAGTGGTGCTTCTTGGCTGTTAAGTACAAAGATATCAGAATAAGGATACTCACTATCACAGTTAAAACATCTTTTCCTGGCTTCATAAAGTTTCATGTTCAATAAGAACATTTTCACAAGCTCACCAGAAAGAAGGATGCAACTTGGTTAAAACCCCAGCTGTCAGCAAGCCAGCAAATGCAATCTCAAAGTTTTTGCAGTGGTAAATATACTCGTACATATCACATTCCTGTCACCTTTCCGGTCTCCCTCCTGCCTCCACTTTTGTAAGCATGCAAGGCATCCTTTCAAGATTATTATAAATTGTATTTGGACCTGCTATCATAGAATCATAGAATATCAGGGTTGGAAGGGACCTCAGGAGGTCATCTAGTCCAACCCCCTGCTCAAAGCAGGACCAATCCCCAACTAAATCATTCCAGCCAGGGCTTTGTCAAGCCTCATCTGTGGCTCTCTGATAATGTTTCAACACAGATGGAATGTGTCAGGGTAAGCTGACATGATGCTGAACATGTCCTTGTCTACATTGACCACCAGTCACTCATGGTCAGCATCATGTCAGCTAAGTCAAGGTCATGTTTAAACATCATAAGATTTCCCAGTGAAAACAAGTTCCCTGGAAGCCTTATTTAAAAAAACCCAAACCACACCCTTATTGAAAAAACTGTATTGAAATAAACTCAGAAACAGCATCTGAAACACTCAGATTCTCAAGTGCAGTTTTGCCCTGTTCATCCAGACAACAGAGCCTATTGTATATTTGATATCTGATATTCTGTGCATCTAAACAGAAGATTATAATTTATGATCCACTCTAATTGAAACTTCATGAGCACCATGAATCAAAGCTGCAGGATTCCTTGTTAAGTTGGAGCTGATGGCAACATGACTTTATTGCTCTGCATTATTTTTCCTTAGCTGCAGACAATACTTTCCTAAGATAAAATCTGCCCATTGGCCTGATCCAGCTCTCACTGAAGTCTATGGCAGTCTTACCACTGACTTCAATGGGAGCTGGAGAAGGTCTCATGAGAACAATGCAGAATGGTTCATGAGTTAATTAGGTGGTGAGTGCTGGTGGGTTTGAGAGAGCATGGAACAGGCAAGCTTTGTTAAAAAGATTGGATTCACTCCGACTTCAATATAGTCAAATCTTTTAATCCCTCTCAAACTACAATAATTCTCAGAACAATCCCCCTAACTTCCAGGCCCAGGCAGAGAATAAATCAGGCCATCACATTAGACAGTTAGGTTACTAACAGGAATCTGTAGCTCACGTAGAAAACCATACGAGAGACTCACACCAAGAAGAGACAGTTGCATGACCATTATAGAGAGGGTCACTAAGGCATGTTTCTCTACTCAGTCTCACTTCTCAGGACTGTTCTCCTTGCATAGGCAATTATGGCAGAGGAAACTACTTCTGATTTTTCAGCATCATTTGTATATTGTATAACTTTTTACTGCGGACATCATCCTTGACAATATAATGTGAGGCAGGGATGTCAAGAAATCCATAGTATAAAGATAAATTTAGAGAAATGTGGCTTCTCATAGCGCCTACTGGAAAGCAGATTTGCCTTCATTTCTAGGTATCTTTAGCTTACCGCAAAATTGGTGATCAGCGGCTGGGATGCGTAAGTCAGAACTGAAGAGGGTCCAACAAGTGTATAACTGGGACACATAGGCTGAACATACATGTCTGCTGTGTATGGACAGCTGACTGCTTCATGTGACATATAATCTGGGTAAGTTGTCCACTGGGTTAAGGGCTGTAGGGTAGCAGGAGAAGGCTGAGAGAGCCAACCAGAACATAATGCCCCTTCGTCGGTAACTGGCAACGAAGAGGCAGTAACATCCATATCAATGCAAGGCTGGCCTGCAAAACAAGAAAAGAAATGTATCAAATGTCAGCCAAAGCATGGGCTGAAACCAAGCTGACGAACAAATGAAAATAAATGTTTGGAAGCATTACCAATTGGTGAATAGGACGGAAGTGGCTGATGGGGCAAAACAACCTAGAGAACAAAGAAGAATATTCAGATATCAGTTATTCCTGAAAGATTTAAACTCAGCATATCTTGAGAAACTCTTGCTCAGAGCAGAAGTAGCAATAAATATATTATCATCCATTGCCTCTTAGATGAAGGTATCATGTGCCTGTGTTATACCGGTATGAGAGCAGTTATTGAAAACTATTTCAGGGTGAAATTCACCCCTCTGCAGTGGGTCAGCACAAGATCCATGCTCCATTGAAGCTTAAGTGGGATTTAAATGATACATGAGACCTTGTGTGGCTCCACTGCTCAGAGTTAATTTCATTGTTAGTGAAGATACAGTCAAACTGCTTCCCTCCAGGAGTTTAAATACCAGAATAAATGGATCTAGCCTGAGTATAGGAAATGAGGGGCCAGAGAGCTTTTTTGGACAGCTTCGGTAGCTTTTAAGGTTGCTTTGCGTGTTTTGTCTGGAACAGTATATACACAACAGGTCACCTGTATAACCGAGTGTTTTCAGCACACTACAAAATAGGAAATTAGACTCCATGGGGAAATAGCTCCGCAAAGTTTTAGTGGATTTTTAAGAATTAGACATTTCTGTATCCCAGATGATACAAAGTACATCTGCATAAGGCAACTATCCTGAATCCTGTGACTTATTTTGCTGATTTTGGTATTTTAAACTGGGATTTTCAAAGAATCCTAAAGGAGATAGGATCTCAAATCCCACTGAAAGCCAATGGGAGTTGGACACCTAACTCTCTCCTTTGATAACTTCAGCATTGCTGAGTTTCATGGTCTTGAATGAGCCAATGATGCTAGTGTAACCTGATGTCTTGATAAATGAGCACTAGAAAGATACGTGATCTAAGCATTGGACCGGGCACCACTCGACTGAGTTTTAGTCCTGGTTCTGAAACTGAACTCATTTGTGGCCTGGAGCAAGTCACTTAACTTCTCTGCCTCCTTTTGTTCCTGTCTAAGGGCTTGATTCTGCAAGGAACTGAGTTCTTTCAGCTTCCATTAAAATCGATGGGAGCACATGATGGAGACGGGCTGGGTGCCTATTCAGTCAGAAAGGAAGAGCTTTCCTCAGGCATTCTGTGTTTTTTCTTACCGTTGTCGCTGCAGCTGCATTAACACTATGAATGATGTTCCCACGTTTCCTCTTCAGTAGCTCCTTCACCGGTTCTTTGACACGGACACCTTGATAGGGTCGTGGCTGCTGCTGATGCTCTGAAGCAGAAGCTGAGAAATATATTTTGGTGACATTTATTTTCCTTCACCCCTATACCAGTGCAAGGCCATAATCGCCATCTAGGGAAATCCTTTCTTTGCAGATTGCCCTGTCAATATGACTCTCTTTGCCTCCTAGCACAGGTTCTCCTGCACTCAGAGTTAATGCTGCTCCTTGATACTAGAAAGGTGCAGTCTGCCTCCAGACTTGTGTTCCTTATGTATCATACATGTCACGCTGGCAATGCACTCATTCTCCAGCAACGCATGGAACAGAAGCCCTGGGATTGCTCCTCAGCAAGGTAATCTGCATAGCATCAGGGCAAGCTAAAATGAAATGAGCAGGTCTGCATGCAGAACTCCCATTTGGCTACAATCACCTGCAGAGATGCCACAGGATTGGGCCCAATATTTGTACATTTTAAAGAAAATTCTTTTAAAAATATATGTATGAAAAACATGGGCAGAATACTGCAGACTTGGCAGTAAAGCCAGACCCAGCTATTACCCCCTCACCCTCCAAAACAAAACCTCCATCCCCTTGCCCCAAGACTAGGATTGTTAGTAATCTGAGCCGTCTGGTGTGTTACATCAGATTCAGCGTATAGTGAACGGATTCTATTAAATAAATAAACTGTGGTATCAGTGCACTCATATTTAAAGCCTGTGAGGACATGGTTACTCATGAAAAATGACCACCATTATATAGTACAATATGCCCTGCCTTAAATATCAACAATTGTGGCAGAATTATGCTGTGTTCATTAAGGGCCTGGCTATTAGCAAACTCTGTCACTGTTTCTTTTTCATATATATAGGCACACACATATAAACAAACAATGAGAAAGTACCAACAGAGTTCTAGGCATTTTACAGACAGGTCTGAAGACAAGGCCCCTGCCCTGAAGCGTTTACAGTCTAAGTAGATAAAATACAAACACAGGAATGGAATGGAAGTAACAAAAAGCTGTGATTCATAAAATGATCTATAAATCTCATGTAATTCATTTCACCGACTTCAGTGAGCTTTGGACTGGGCCCTAAACTATGATCTACTTTTCTCATAATCTGAAATATTGGTTTCTTCAGGTACCTAGTGGGTATAGCATGCAAAAGATGATTTATTTTACTGGGCCTGCTGCTCCTCTCACTTGCATTATTCTTACACAGGTTTAATCCCATTGACTGCAAGGGAGCTATTTCAGAGAAAGTGCGCGAGAGGAATCAGGCCCACTTTGTTCAACTCTGAAAAAGATTTGGGTATCATGGTGAATAACCACTGAACAGGATCTCCCACTTTAAGACTGTGGCCAAAAGGGCTAATGCGATCCTGGGATGCATAAACAGGGGAATCTCAAGCAAGAGTAAAAAGGTTATTTTATCTCTGTATTTGGCACTGGTGCAACTGCCGCTGGAATGCTATGTCCTGTTCTGGTGCCCAACATTGAAGAAGAATGGAGAAATTTCAGAGAAGAGCCACGGGAATGATTAAAAGATTAGAAAACCTGCCTTATAGTAATAGACTCAAGGAGATCTGTCTATTTAGTTTAACAAAGAGAAGGTTAAGAGTGACTTGATTACAAAGTACCCACACAGGGAACAAGTCTTTAATAATGGGCTCTTCAATGTACCAGAGAAAGGTATAACATGATCCAATGGCTGGAAACTCAAGCTAGACAAATTTAGATTGGAAATAAAAGATGTACATTTTTAATGGTGAGAATAATTAACCATTGGAACAATTTGCCTAGGGTTGTGGTATATTCTCCATGACTGACCATTTTTAGATCAAGATTGGATGTTTTTCTGAAAGATATGGAATTATGCTGGGGAAGTTCTATGGCCTATGTTATACAGGAGGTCAGATGATCATAATGGTCCTTTCTGGCCTTAGAATCTATGAATATATGAAAATATATAATAGGAATCATCTGTATGATTCCAGGAATGTCACTCTGTGTCACTCTGAAGTCTAGAACAGGGGTCCTCAAACTGTGGGTCAGGACCCCAAAGTGGGTCGTGACCCCATTTTAATGGGGTCGCCACGGCTGGTGTTAGACTTGCTGGGTGCTAGGGCCGAAGCCCGAGCCCCACCACGCAGGGCCAAAGCTTCAGCCTTGGGCAGGTGGGCTAAGGTTACATGCGCCCTGCCCAGGGCAGGAGTCCTGGGGCAGCTTTGCCTCCCCCCGAACCCGAGGCGGTGGGGTTTGGGTGGGCTCAGGCTTCAGTCCCCCCTCCTGGGGTCGTGTAGTAATTTTTGTTGTCAGAAGAGGGTCACGGTGCCATGAAGTTGAGAATCCCTGGCCTGGAACATCTGTTGAGTCACTGTGAAGCAACAGAAAGAGCTACAAGCATGATAAAGAATTCTTTTTGTTCAGAATATCACCAGGTTGGATCATCCCTGGGTTTCACAGTCTGTTTCTTTCCACTTTTGTAAGTTCTCAGCCATTGTGACTTTATGAATTACACCCATGCAGTGAGCAGCTATAAGAAGGCATGTAGCTATGCCATACCAAGAGCCACAAGTCACTGTAATAACAGAATGAACACAAGCAATCACCACCCTCCCTCTGCAGCTAATTTACATGCACAATTTCATTGACTGTATGAAGGAGACTGCACAGAGGGTGGATTATTTGCCCCAACTGTTTTACCTGTGCGCTCAGCTGTTGTTCACACAAATCTTTCAGCACACACCCCCCCCAGACACAAATCAACACAACCAACACACACAATATCCCCAAACCCACATAGCCCCTCCCAGCAGCACACACCCCTCATTCACCACCCGCACAAATCCACACAACTCTCCCAGCACAACACAACCATCTGCACCCTATCCCCCACCAAATCACTCTGAACCTAGAACATCTGTTGAGACAGGGTGAAGTGATGGAAATAACTACAAGTATGGTTGAGATCTCTTTTGATTTAGAATATCACCAGGTTCAGTCATCACTGGGATTTTGCAAATTTTTAAGTTTGCAGCCGTTTTCAGCTTTTTACATCCATGACTTAACAAATTAGATGGCTTTCAGCTACTAGTAGCCTATTATATATCTAATTTATAGCTATATAATCTATATCTATCTATTAGATATACAATAAAATTCCTATTATATATATCTAATATACACATATAGCCTATATAGTTCTATATATAGATATAGCCAAAATATAGAATAGGAATATGTTCTATCTATTGTTGCATATACACTGCAAACATAGGCCCCAATTCCGGAAAGCATCCCAGTTCAGAAACACATTTAAACAAATTCTTCAGTTGAAGCATATGCTTAAGTGCTATCCTGCATCGGGGCCACATGCAGTTCTAAATCACGTTTTCTGTATTGCCTTCCAAGGAGGTTTAAAAATTGGTTAGCAGGAGTGTGAGATATGGCAACTAACTGGTTCCACAATTCATTGACTTTAACAGTGTTTTTCTTTTGACCATTCCCGCTTCTCAATACACGCCTTCGCTTTTTCTTGCTTTGCGGCCAATTATCATAGTGACAGATCCCAGGGCTTAAGCCAATACATGGCTAAGATCCGCTTTGAAAAGCAAAGCTAGCAGCCAGCTAAAATGCCTATCATAAAAGTCTTGTGACATTTTGAGTCAGAGGGAAGTATAATACTTCAGTAGCTGATATTATTGAGTCTTATCTTACATGAAGTATCCGGGGCAATTAGTGGCAGAAGGAGACTGTGGTGTATCATAGCTCAGAAAGCTCTGATCTTTATAAAACCATTGATATCAACACTTTAGCTGCCTGACTTTCACTGAACTTTGATTTGTAAATATGCCAACTGATAAATTCCCATTACTAAAGAATCTGGCTGGCCCTTCTATTTATTAAGTATAACTAAATATTTCTTGAACCCATATCAAATATTGAATTTAAAATATAATTAAACTTATTTAGAGATACAACAAATTCTTCATATGATAAAACAAAACATTCATTATACTTCTGTTCATCTCTTCTATATACAAATGGATATAATATTTGGACATTTTAATTCATTTGTGTGTGTTAGAGAATTTTAAAATATAGATCTACTCTAGACCAGCAGAGTCAATGTCTACATAGGCTATTCATCATTCTTACGTTTTTAAGACATTAAAATGGTTCAGTGGTTACAGACGTTTGAAATGTTTTTAATACGTTTCCTCCCCCCACACACACACACATTGAGATCATCAAGGTGATGCTGAGATATTCATTGTAAATGAAGTTCTCCCCATCTAGAGGGCCAGCAAGAGATCTCTGTACTACTTAACCCCTGAAAATAAGGCTTAAATGGGGACTTAAATAATGAATAAGCCTTGTGTAGGTCCTCATCCAGAAAACTACATTAGTGGATCCCATCCTCAGGTGTCCTAGTGAATCTATGCACGATTTACTTTCTTGAAAATTGCAGTAATTGGATAGTTGTATCAAGAGTGTCTAGCTATTAGTTGCTTGCAAGTAAAAAAAAACAATAGATGGGGAAAACCTGATTTGCTCTAAGGTCTGACATCCCTTAAAAGATAATATCACATCATAAACCCTGTTAAAATACAGTTATATTTTTGCTTATCCAAAATAAATAACATATTTTAATTTATATTTCTCTTAACCCTTTGCTTCCTTTGGAGACCATGTTGTGAATAAGTATGTGTTCCACTATATGGGTATGGGTATGGGTCCAGGGTCAGATTCTCAGCTCAAGTTCTGAAGCTCCATTGAATTCAAAGGAATTATACCAATTTACAGCTGCTAAGAATCTGGTGCCTCTAATAAATTTAACTGTATTTCCCCGCTTAGTCCTAAGGAGAATCAGAAAAGCCCAGATTCTAGCTGGTCAAATTCCTGTAGCTGCACTGACTTGAATGGATCCGCTGTATTGTAACAAATCTTGCAAAGCTTGACAAGGTAATGCATATTTTGGATCCATGGCAGGTGCTTTTAAATTTCAAAATGTAGCAACTTTTCCAATTATTGAGCTTTTGTAAAGCTACCTAAATAAAGCCATTGCAAGTTAATGCCAAGCAATATTTTTTGAAACATCTAAGCTTGTTATAGAAACATATTTAAGCCTTCCTCATGTCTCTTATTTTACCCTCCTGTAAGTTATTCATGTCTGTCCTTTTTTTAAAAGGAAATCTAATCCAATGGTTGCATTTCAGTGTGAATCTTAATTGCCTAGTTATAAACCACTTAATCATGGAATGCTGAAAGGCCCTTACAAATAGTGGTGGTACCAGACACGACTATAAACGTGTTTAAAATGTTCTCGTCATTCTTAGTTGGAGACTAATTCTGATCTCATTTATATCAGTTTACTACCAGTGTAAATGCAACCACGCTCTGATTTCGACTGGCATAATTGAGGAGAGACTCAGACTGTAATTTTCTGTTAATACGGCTTTATTATTCTTAGTACTAATGAAATGGCCTAGGATTCCCACTTAGGGATCAGAACCTGACTCTAACAAAGAAGAGAGTCCTGGCCCCTGACAACTGAGGAATCAGCAGCAATAACCTGAAGAACTATCTGACTATTAAACAATATATTTGAAATTAAGAACATTAAAATAGCACTTTCTGTTTTCTATAGTTCATTTACATACAAAATGATATTATTTTGTACTTTAATGAATTTTAATTACAGGCCAGACTCTGCTACCACTATTCATGCTGGGTGAAATCCAGACTCCATTGAAGTCAGTGGGAGTGTCATGGATTTCAGTTGAGCCAGTATTTCACTCCTTGAGTAGACGAGTACCTTATTCCTTGAGTAAGTGCATTGATTTCAGTGGGCCTACTTGCAAAGTAGGTTAATACTCAGCTTGAGTAAGAGTGGCACTATCTGACCCCAATCTTTTTGGGGTTTTTTGGGGGTGGGTGAGGTGGAAGGGGGAAGACGACGTTTACAGTAAAAGCTGATAAATATACCTATTCACAGTTTCCTGTGTCAGCAACCAAAAACCTGACAAAATATAACAAAGTCTGCAGAACATATTTCAGTTCCCCCAGAGCTGAAACAAAACTAATGTTAGTGCAGCTGCTCTTCCACTAGTCAACTGTATCCCGTGTCTGAGCTTTATAGACGTACCCACAGAAAAATGACTTTCTGCTTTGGTGCACGGTTCATTGTAGAGCAAAAGAATCTGATCTTCACAAATTAAAAGTGACATGAGGACTAATGACATTCCCCAAATTCAGGCAAGTTCCTGATTCAAACAAACCTAGGCACTTCATTCTTCACCTTTTGGTGCAAGGTTTATCTTAAAACAAATGGTCCCCATTGTACAGTGTTCAGACAAAGCAGCATTTTAGTTGGTTGCTCATGACATGTGCTGTAAATGAACAAAGACACACATGAACAAATTCTTTTAAAACAAATAAAAATACTTCACTAAAGTGGCAACAAGATGAGTGCAAACAATGAGCCAGATTCACTCTGTGTTCCAGCTGCTTTGCACGACTCCTGTAATGAAAACAGCCATAAATCCGGCTTATACAGGCACTGAAGCCAGGTTTGCAGCTGCTTTGTGTGGTCAGAGCAGTGCAAACCAGCTAGGGGCAATCCAGAGCCAAGCAAAATCAATGGGAACTTTTCCATGGCTGAACAGCTTTGCAAGATTTCTGAATGTAAATATATTTCAGTTCATTGCAATTCTCCATAGCCTATTCTTACATTAGCTACTATGAAGCTACTATGTGTTGTATATCAGGGCTCCTTTCATCAAAGTTATTACTCACGATTTTGTTGAACATTTTAATGCTGACAAACACCCAACACAGACACACACACAGACACACACACACAAATCCCAAGGTTCTGGGCTGTCACTCCAAATGATTGACTGTTACTTCTGGCTCAGCTTAGGAGAACATTTACCAAACCCACTAACCCTGCTGGATCTTTGCACAGACTGACAATAGAAAACAATGATAATACTGTTTTACTACAGATTGCTGAAGAATCTTCCCAGACTGGTTTCCAAAAGAATAACAATTGAGCACCTTGAAGTCAGTGCAAAGATTCACATTGACTTCAATGGACTTTAGATCAGGTTCTTATTGCAGACTAATATGAGCTCATAGTTACAGGTAACATATTTATCTCTTCTCTACCTATTCCTCTCCCTTTTTCTGGACTTACGTTTGGGGGGGAATCAGATCTGCCTTCTAAGTAGAGCCCAATCTGACTCTAGTGTGAGTCTTGGCACTGAAGTCAGTAGGACTCTTGCCAATGAGTTCATTCGGATCAGGATCAGGCCTTAGATCATGGGGTTACAGGAGCTCAGAGAACATACTGTGCAAGACAGCTTGGCAAAGAAGGGAGAAATGCTGAGCAGATTAATAGCTCAAGGGGTGATATTGTAAAATTCTGGGCTTCAGTTCCTTTGGCTCCCTGTGCTTTGGAATATTTATCTCAGGTATGTCCATAGCTCCTAGCACCACATTATCGAAGTGCTGAATAAGAGGTCATAAAACTTGCCTTTGAATAAGAGCCAAGTTAACTCTGCAGTGAAGATATATCCTATGATTTGTCTATGCCATAGTACCAGCAAGAGTTTTTCTGTGCAGTCAGTTCTGCTTCTTAACAATCTACATATGCTAAATGCTAACATGCATATTGGTGCTTTGAAACCAGCACTGAGAACTTGGTTTTTTAAATTATTTTTTCTTAAGAATTAAAACAAAATTCATTTCCCAGCATCCTGTCTCTAATCAGTCCCAAGCGGTGGAGGCAATTAATGACAAACAGCTGCATAAAAATCGCAAAGGTCAAAAAGCATGAAAAGTTTTAGCTCTCTGAATTTCAGACTAATATTACTGCCCTGCACACACACTACTCAGTACAATTTCCCATCAAGCCAATTTCCACTTTGAAATATACTGCATGCCTGACTGACTGCAACAGCAAATGACACACTTCTCACAGTTTCAGAAGATTTAGTGTTTCTTTACTCACACTCTGGCATATGACAAGCTTATCAAAGCAACCGGTGTAAATATTTTTCTTCTTTCCTGTTGCCTCTCCAATATAATCAAAAAACTACAGAGAAATACAATGGCAATCTCTTCTTATTTGCAGTAATACAGAAGAGCAAACAATAACTGAATAACCAAAAATTCCAGGCTTTCAAGTAACAGGCTAGTCTGAGTTTTTGGCTTGAATCTTGAAAACTGCATTGCACAAGGCAGGCTGCTGACACCTATATTCTACACTGTGAACTTTAATTTTTTAAAAGAAATCACGCTTAGCCTTGGATACACAACTTTTATGCTCTGTCTGCAATCACAATCTGCTTACAGTAATATAACAATGCCTCTTTAGCAGTATTTAAGTAATGGGGTAAATACTGTATATTGTATATAATGGGGTAAACAAGTATCACACTTGTTCATGTCCACACTTTATGTTGGTTTTGGATATTGAATCCTTTAACGTATTTTTAAAAATACTATTAATTATTCAAACTAGTAATACTGTTTTTGTATATGTTGCTGCTTTGGGTTTAGTATATTTTTAACTATCGCGCAGTATTTCTCTCAGAGTTGTAATTCCCTCCCCCCCCCCGATTTATCGATATTTTGTTTTGCAATGTATCTACTTTAACAAAAGGCCATACTGTTCCAATGGAACTCAGGGAAAAGACTTTTACACTGATAAAAATATCTCTCCAAAAAGTTAAACAGCTAGGCAGGTGACCCTTTTTACAGGGCTTTATTTCATCAACTCCTCTTGTATTTAAATAAAGTCTTCCTAACCCTCCACAATTACTGATCAATAAGGAGCTGGTGTTTAAGGCACTGGACTTGGATTCTTGAGAGCCAGCTTTAAATCCCAGCTGTGCTACAAACGGCTTGTGTGATGCTGAGCAAGTCAACAAAGGCCAGATTTTCAAAAGATATTTACATGACTAAAGATGCAGATAGGTGGTTAGTGAGATTTTGAAAGGTATCAAAGCAGGTTAGGCACCTAACGCCCATTGGTTTCACTAGGTGCCTACCTGCATCTTTAGACCCATTTGAATGCACATAAAATAATAATAATAAATGGAACATCAGCTAAAGAGATGTTAAATTCCATCAGGTCCTCTCCACAATGTAGCTGTCAGCCTGGGCGTGTGATGGTCTGCATCAGGACGAGGATTCTCTTGCGGTGACAGGGAAATATCACCCCTCTGGTGAACCCCTAGCCAATTAGCCCAGTTTCTACCAAGATGCACTTTTGGGGGCAAAAATTCTATGGCCCGTCCTCATTCTCCTGTCTTCTTGGTCAGCGGGTCTGTGGTGTTACTGGAACCCCAGAAATGCAGTAATCTTTACAAACTGCAAGAGGCAATAGGGAGAACAGGCATCCTCGCAGGGCCACTCAGGAAGGAGTTTAGTGAGTTAAACTCCCCTCCCTTCTCCTCTCAGGGATTTCATGGGTGTCCTCTTCTGCCTCACGATCTGCCAGGAATATTCAGGAGTTGGGAACTAATAAGCACCCTGCACTCTTTGCTCCCAGAATCAGAGCGGATCAGGGTTTACTCCTTTGAGACTGATATAGTAGGACTATGCAGGGTATCTAGCCAGTGTCAAGTTCTTTACACAGCTCCAAGCCAGATTCTTCAAAGGAAGGTGTAAACCCTCATGCTGTGCTGAGCTGATGGGAGATTTTCTGACTGCCCTCAGCAAACAACATCCGGCTCCTTCATTGATGGCTACTAGATAACAGATAACAGGCAGGAATATCCCCGCTGCATTGTACTGACCGACAGAACTGTGCGATGTCATCTGATAAATCATGAAATCACTCAGAAGATAACTCATCTGTGCTACATTTGATTATCAATTGATTTATGGTCCCGTCAATGGGTTTTCTGTCCGAATTGGACATTTCTGCTTCTCATGGAATGCTGGGATAATGTGACTATCGCAGCTGCAGTTCTGCATGTTGCAGCCTGTCTGCAGGAGTCAACAAGCAGCACTTTCTGTGCATCTGACACATTCTAGCTTTCCCATGAAGCATTACCATTATTTTTGTAAGTAATGCTGACAATGAGAGCTGGATAGGAGTGGATTATACCATGGACTGTTTGCCACATTATGGGCGGATACTTCAATAAAAATGTACTTAAATGCAAAGTGCTAAGCAAACATCTGGGCAGAGTGTTTGTTCTACAATCAAAAAATCTTGAGCGAGAGCGAAGGAACCAGAGTGCTGGCTCATTGCACAGTATAAGGAAACAAACTTTGGAGACTTCTGAACATAATTAGCACTCTAAATCAACAGACCAAACATCTGACCTACCTTAAAAGCAACAGTGTACTTATGGACAGTTTTTGGTTGGATCTCATTCTGATCTCTTTGGTGTAAATCAGGAGTAACTAGTGAAGTTGATGGAGTTATATTAGTGTAAATCCAGTTTAAGTGATACCAGAATCATGGCCAATCATAGAATCATAGAAATGTTGGGCTGGAAGGGACCTCAAGAAGTCATCAAACCCAGATCCCTGTGCTGTGGCAGGACCAAGTAAACCTAGAGCATCCCTGACAGGTGTTTGTCCAACTTGTTTTTAAAAGCTTCTGATGATGGGGATTCCATGACCACCCCTGGAAGCCTGTTCCAGAACTTAGCTACCCTTAGAGTTAGAAAGTTTTTCCTAATATCTAACCTAAATCTCCCTTGCTGCAGATTTAGCCCATTACGTCTTGTCTTACCTTCAGTGGACATGGAGAAACAAAGGATCACCATAGTCTTAATAACAGCCTTTAACATATTTGAAAACTGTTATCAGGTCCCCCTCAGTCTTCTTTTTTTTTCAACACTCAACATGCCCAATTTTTTTTTATCTTTTCTCATAGATCAGGTTTTCTGAACCTTTTATCATTTTTGTTGCTCTCCTTTGGACTCTCTCTAATTTGTCCACATCTTTCCTCAAGTCTGGTGCCCAGAATTGGACACAGTGCTCCAGCTGGAGCCTCCCCAGTGCCGAGCAGAGTGGGACAATTACCTCTTGTGTCTAACACTACAGTTAATAAACCCCAGAACCATATTAGCCTTTTTATGTAGCTACAGCACCATGATAACTCTTATTCAGTTTGTGGTCCACTATAACCCCCAGATCCTTTTCAGCGGTACTACCACCTAGCCAGCTATTCCCCATTTTGTAGTTGTGCATTTGACTTTTCCTTCCTAAGTGAAGTACATTACATTTGTCTTTATTGAATTTCATCTTGTTGAATTCAGACCAATTCTCCAAATTTTCAAAGTCATTTTGAATTTTTAACCTGTCCTCCAAAGTGCTTGCAACCCATCCCAGCTTGGTGCCATCTGCAATATCTTGATTTTTTTGTTGTTATTTTAACAAAGTGATTACAGGCATTGTGAAGATTGGTAAGAACTAAATTTGGTCTATTCAAGATGAGCCTTGGATTCTAGAGGGTGTACATATCACTGTTTCCTATCTGCTCTGGTCTGCTGCAGTCTAGTGAACATGCTGAATACTCTAATTTGCACGAATCCTGCATGGTGATTACATTTAACGTGGATACAAGGAAGATGATGCAGACTAACAAAAGTAATCTTAACTTTTCTTTTACACTGATAAAGTCTGAGGCTACAGAAAACTCTGAAGAGATTTAGGATGCAATTTGTAGAGCTTGTTGAAGAGGTCTGCTGTTGTAATGGCTGCAGAAGGCAGCAACATCATGCATGAAATAAAAGGTCTAAGCCAATGCATGTTGAAGTCAATGGGAATTGGTAAAAAATAAGTCCAATTTTTCAGAACATTGGAGCTGATATTACAGATGGGGGAACTGAGATACACTGATGGGAAGAGATCTACCCATAGGTCTCACCCTCCCGACCTAATCCCTAGCTACAACCCATAATATTGTTTCTATTTCAGTAAAACAAGCTTTCCATTTAATCTCAGATGTGGTCATTCATAGAGCCTGACACCTGGTTTGTGAAGCACTGATGTGTTTGATTCTTGTGCTATCCGCCTTTCCCAGAGCGGTGTTACCAAAACTAAGACTCACAAGGTGCAACACATTTTAGTTTCAGCTTTCAGTATCATTATTTGATACTTTCAGAAAGGGTGCTAAAAACCTCACATCTGTTGTGGTGTGCAGCAAGGGCTTTACATGATTTAAAAGCCATTTTGGTGGAGGCAAGATTGGCAAAGCGGCAAAGTGGAGTCGGGCATACAATCAACAGTACTTAAGTGACTTAGGAGCCTAAGCAGTCAGTGGAACATAGTGTCTGAAGTCACATAGGTGCTTTTGAAATTCTTAACTTGGGTGCATAAATACCATTTCATTTCACTTGGAGTCGGATGCCTAATTTTCTCAGGCATCTTTGAAAATCTCACCCTTAAATCAAAGAAGTTATTTGAGATGGTCAAAAAATGTCATCAAAATTTCAAATGTTTGAAAAATGTCACCAGCTCTATAAGCTATTCACACAGAAATCAATTGCATGAAAGGTATGTTCATTTGGTCATAAAAATCATAGATCATTTCAAACGCATGTGACAAAATGGTATTTGGTGCTGCGTTTTTAGAAACTTGCACTTGCCATTAATAAACAAAAAATAGTTGCAATGAGGGCTGGATTTCATTAAATAAAACCCTTCAAAGATGTGGGAAGCCCGTAGCAGTCATTTATCTTCTGCCATGGGCAGGGGCAAGGGCTAGAGTCTGACTTTCATACTAAAATGCACTGCTTAAAGAGTCTTTGCAGGACTGATGCACTGAGGTCCCAATCCTGAAAAGATTTTTTTCCCATGCAGAGTGCAGTGACGTCAAGGAAACTACTCCCAGTGCACAAGCTTCAGCACATGCATAAGTCTTTGGAGGATCTGGGTTTGACTGTAAGCTGTTTTGGGCAAGGTTAATCATTTTCTATATGTTTGTACTGTGCCTAGCAGGAAGGACTCCTGGCTGGATTGAGGCGTCTCTCTCTGGTGCTACTGTGAGATAAATAGTAATAATGAGCAAATTCCCTCCAATCAGGCTATGAGCATTCAAATCTGATGACTTGTGTCATTCTTGCAGTCTCTTCTAATCAGGATGAGAATCATACTATTCTAATGGTGCTTCCTGTTATCTTGAAGATCTTTTCAATCTAAACTGAGTCTTCCCACCTTCCCTGTAAAACCCGGGGGTAGTTGTGCAGAATTCTGTTTGAGTTTTCTTCCACCCTGGAATATAGAATCATAAAATCATAAGTGGTGTGGAGAAAGTGAATAAGGAAAAGTTATTTACTTGTTCCCATAATATAAGAACTAGGGGCCACCAAATGAAATTAATGGGCAGCAGGTTTAAAACAAATAAAAGGAAGTTCTTCTTCACTCAGCACACAGTCAACTTGTGGAACTCCTTGCCTGAGGAGGTTGTGAAGGCTAGGACTATAACAGGGTTTAAAAGAGAACTAGATAAATTCATGGAGGTTAAGTCCACTAATGACTATTAGCCAGGATGGGTAAGGAATGGTGCCCCTAGCCTCTGTTGTCAGAGGGTGGTGATGGACGGCAGGGGCATCTGGCATTGGCCACTGTTGGTAGACAGGATACTGGGCTGGATGGACCTTTGGTCTGACACAGTACAGCCATTCTTATGTTCTTCCAGGCTGAGCAAACATTTATGTCTCTGACCTAAACATACTAAGTGACATTTCAGCACAATGCCTTTCACCTGGCTTGCAAATCCAACTTGACAGTCTCTCCATTCAGGCAAATCACTTTGGACAGCTTTAATACAAAAAAGGCTGAGTCACCCCATTTAGTGACATCCATTTGTAACTCTTTGCAGGCAGCTTTTGACTTAACTATCATGTTCATTTATGTGTCTGATAATTCTGTTCTTTACCATAGTTTCAACCAATTTGCCAGATACTGAAGTTAGGTTTACCAGCCTATAATTTCCAGGATCACCTCTGGATCCCCCTTTTTAAAAATCAGTGTTATATTCTATGCATCCGAAGAAGTGGGCTGTAGTCCACGAAAGCTTATGCTCTAATAAATTTGTTAGTCTCTAAGGTGCCACAAGTACTCCTGTTCTTCTTTTAGTGTTACATTAGGAATCCACCTGTCATCCAATACAAGGGTGATTTAAGCAATAGGTTACATACCACAGTTAGTAGTTCTGCAATTTCATGATTCCTTCAGAACTTTTGGGTGAATACTGTCTGATCCTGGTGATATATTACTGTTCAATTTATCAATTTGTTCCAAAACCCCTCTACTGTCACCTCAATCTGGAACAGTTCCTCAAATTTGTCACCTAAGAAGAAAGGCTTAGGTGTGGGAATCTCCCTCATATTCTCTGCACTGAAGTCTGATGCAAAGAATTCATTTAACTTCTCTGCAATGGCCTGGTCTTCCTTGAGCGCTCCTTTAGCACCTTGATCACCCAGTGGCCTCACAGATCATTTGGCAGGCTTCCTGCTTCTGATGTACTTTAAAAAATGGTTAGTTTGTGAGTCTTTAGATAGTTGCTCTTCAAATTCTTTCTTTGCCTGCCTTATTATCTTTTTGCACTTGATTTGCCAGAGTTTATGTTCCTTTCTGTTTTTCTCAGTAGGATTTGACTTCCAATTTTTAAAGGATGCTTTCTTGCTTCTAACGGCCTCATTTACTCTGCTGTTTAGCCCTGGTGGCATTTTTTTGGTTCTTTTACTTTTTTTTTATTTGGGGTAAATAGTTTGAGCCTCCATTATGGTGTTTTCAAATAGTCTCCAAGCAGTTAGCAGGCATTTCACCCTTGTGACTATTCCTTTTAACATAGCTTCCTCATTTTTGTGTCATTCCCCTTTTTGAAATTAAATGCCCCTGTGGTGGATTTATCTGGCATTTTCCCCCTACAAGGATGTTAAAATGTATTACATTATGGTTGCTGTTACGAAGCAGGTCAGCTATATTCGCCTCATGGATCAGATCCTGTGTATCACTTAGGACTAAATCAATAATTGCCTCTCCCCTTGTGGATTTTAGGACTAGCTGCTCTAATAACCAGTTATTTATGGTGTCTAGAAATTTTATCTCTGCATCCCTTCCTAAGGTGACATATATCCAGGTCTCCAGAGTGCCAATCTAGTGCTATAACACTAGATCATCCTTCCTCTCAACACAGGAAGCTAAAGCAATTAGCTATTTATCACACTGACTTAGGAAAAAAGGCAAGTTTAAGAGTGTTGTAATGGTTTTAATATCTAGACAGTATTTATTTAGATTTAAATAAAAAGAAAAAATGACACCTAAAGTCTAGCACCCTGACATGTAATTAAGCATATAATAAAACCTCAGTACCAAAAATAATAATTTCAAACATGAACTCAACCAGTCAGCCACCTACAAAAATCTCCTTGTCGCCCCTTCATTGTTCTAAGACACATACCCTCAACTCTGCCCCAAAAACCTTCTTGAACAGATGTCAAACAGAACTACAATATCTCCACTGCCCACTCTTTACCTGGTGTAAAAATACTCTCCACTGAGGAAGCCAGTCAAGGCAGTTGCTGTATCTCATGATATGTTTTGAAATGTCCAATAAGAATTGCTATAACAGATTCTTGCATTGAGAACTGGACGGGTGCCCTGTGGACGAAGTGACAGGAAGGTATTGCACAAGAGTTGCAGTGTTTTCAAATGGGATCCATATAGTTACATTGTGGGGACAACCAACCCCTAATACTGCAGCCTGGTCACTCACAACATAGGCCTGTAATTCCTATTAATCTTTAAAGAAGCTGTGTATGTATTAAGGGAAGAACACACCTTAGCAATATTCAGTATGACTATCATTCTAGCTCTAGCAAAGACAACAAACTTTGCACATGTGTCTCTGTCCTTGCAGCTGAAATCTAAAATTCACAGATTTCTTAGCTACTAGATTACATTTTACTCTGATCTTGCTGCAGTTCGTTTTAGATTGCTGATTCTATATAATATTTCACTATTGATTCTGAAAAGAGAAAAAGATAATGAGAAGAAAAATGTTACTATAGTGCTACCATAGTCTACTATCTGTCATGTTGCAATACAAACTCAAAGTACATGAAAAAAAAAAATAGCTGAAGCTTCTTGCTATTTGATTCTGCAATCCATAATATAACTTTGAAAAATCCACATTTTTACCTAAAGGAAAAAATGACTATGCAATTCTCAAACAAAACAAACAAATAAAGGAAAAATATTTAAATCTGTTACAAAGAAAATATGATCAACTGTTGATTATCTCAGAATAATAGGTACCGATAAAACTGATCTTTGTCTACTCTTTGATCTCTAACATAATGGAAAAGAAGGTTCATCTTTGTTCCATGTTAGTCAACTCACTGGAAAATATTTAAGAAATTAACCCTTTCCATTCAGGTATGTTGTGCTATAGGTTAAGTGAATAGTGTAGTGAAAGGTAAAGGATGTTACTATGGTTGCAAAAACAAACATCATCTATAGAAATATGCCTGGAGACAATAAAAGAATTAAAAGAAACGGTACAAATTTCTACGTGTATTAGAGAAAGAACTAAACTATTTGAGGAAAGATGGGCCAGATAGAACAAAATGATTTAAAAACCCCATGGATATAACAATATGTATACATATGGTAACTTACAGCTCATACGTCCTCAGCTCTGCTCTGTTCCTTATCTTTTATATCTGTCACTCTCTCTTTGAATACTTATGTAAGAGGTTAACTCCTACAATCAACAATTATGTTTATCTTTAATAAAAAGTTAGTCACTAAAGGCCAGATCCTCAACTGGTGTATATCAGCTCCATTGGAATGCCAGTAGCTCCATTTGCAATGGAGTTATGCTGCTTTATACTTGCTGAGGATATGACCCTAAACACATCACTCATAAGCTGAGATGTAAAGGAAGTTGAAATACTCCTTTGACTGCCCAATATCATTTTTGGTAAAAGTCGTGTCCACATAAAGTCAGATACAAAAATAAGATTTATAGTAGCCTTCATTTTTAAACATGAAAACTCTGGCAAGTAACCACTATAACCTTTGACATAATACCTTGCATCCTGTTACTGTTTTTATGAATCAGTCTGCCATTTGATTCAAAGTGATTACTGCCAACAAAGCAGTGATGTTGTCTTGTGTTAATATCCATGCTGGAAAATTAGCATCACACATTTAGTAATCGTCTCTCCTAAACCAGGCACCTCTCAGTACATGGGTATAGTAAATGCTATTCTAATACTGACTTAGAGCTATTATTCAGGTGATCTTCATATATCTACTGTAGTTATGAAAAACAAAGGCAATCAGAACTCACTTACATTTTTGCCAGTGCATATTCTGTGGCAGAACGGAGTCTTTTCTCTTTGAAGAAGATAGTGTGGCTTTTTAATCGCTAACTGTGTTTTACTCCTTTACAAGTGATGTGATAACTGGCTGTCAGAATGTTTCCTTCAGCTTTTTAAAAGCCCTAAGTTCCCGCTGAGCAACGTGATGTCATCACATCCTCCAACCACAAATACTTTATATTTTCCTTTGCTATGTTTTGTTCTTCGCCACATTATGCAGTTTCTCCAAGGCTAGAGTGCGCTGGAAGATATTATGCATAAAAGACATGTTAGATCACCTAAACATTTTTTAAACAAACATTAAGGTCTGGAACCTATAGTCAATAGGAGTTTTGCCTGAGCGAGGTCTGCAAGATTGGCCCATAAGATTCTAAAGCAGAAACACACAAGCATCTTTTAATATGTTTTTTTGATCTGTTGTGTTTAGAGGAGCATATGTCTGGGCAGACTTCAGCTGGTCTAAATCTGCATGGCTCCATTGACTTCAACAGAGCTGCTCTGGTTTACACCAGAGGAGGATCTGGCCCTTTAGTGCTCAACTGTTTTAAAATACAAGCCTGAGCTCAGTGTTTTCTCCTGCCTTCCGAGAATCAACTCCCTGGGGTCACTAAATCTGAACTCATGAGGAAACACCTGTAAACACTTCAAGCCTCATTAAACGACGACATCCTTCATTTAAAAAAGAAACCCTGTTTTTTCTGTTTTGTTTTTGTTGAAATACATCATTTCCTATGAAAAAAGAGATGGCCACAGAAATGAGTTCCTCATGACCCTAAGTGAGTTGGGATCCTGACATCTAGTCTGGGGCCCAATCCTGGAATGTGATGCACGAGCCCAATGGAATTAGGAAGCTGGGCACCTCACAGAATCAGGCCCCTATTTTGTACCATTTTACAAGTGTAGAATTGGTTTTAAATTTAACAAGAAAAGAGGATTCAATCACATGCAGATTATAAGTTAATATATGTCTATCTCTTTAAAACATTTTCTCTAAGACCTCTCAGTATTAAAAAAAATAAAGAATATCTGCTTAATGCAGAAGTAGGATCCACCTCGTCTGCTGTCTCCGAGAGTCCTGATGGTATTCTTTAGCCACATTTTGCATAGCTATATTAGTGTTCACTAGCAATCATGCAGTGTAATATCCTCTTTACTGTTAATGCTTAGTAACAGTAGGCATTCAGTTAGCTAACACTGCATAGATAGACATGTAAGATAGGGCCTGGTCCAAAGCTCATTGAAGTCAATGAAAAACAACGAGGAGTACTTGTGGCACCTTAGAGACTAACAAATGTATTTGGGCATAAGCTTTCGTGGGCTAAAACCCACTTCATCAGATGTATGTAGCGGAAAATACAGTAGGCAGATATATATACACGGTACATGAAAAGATGGGAGTCTTGCTCTAAATTTCAATGGGGTTTTGATTAGGCCCATAGTAAGAAAAATTCCCACTCTCTGTTATGTTTCTGTCACCAAAAAAAGGAGGCAATTTCCCCCTTCAACTAATGGAATTTTGTAGATCATTGTAACAGCACTTAACTCTGTAATTTGCATCAAAATATATGTTGACAACAACAGTCACCACTTTTTTAACAAGTCAGGCAATTTCAAAACGTGGCCCAGATTTTTCCCGCATGAGCCAACAGGAGTTCTGTTTAATACCCGACGGTATAATATGGTCTCAAGAAGTTGCGAGGCGAAGCCAGCTGCAGTTTTGCTTGAGTAAGGAACCAGTCTGAACAACAGTAAAAAAAAAAAAAATCCGAGTACGGTACTTTAAGAAACATATTCTTGACCAGTCCCTCTAAAGAAATTGCATTCTGATATGGTATTACTGCTTTAAATGTCATGGTAAATATGGTCATATGCAGGTCCCTTTCAAGGAGTAAATCAAGGAGCATATACGGCCCACATTTTCAAAAGTATGCACTTAAGATGTCCATGCACATTTGCACACACCCAAGTTATTCATGCAAAATCTATTGTGCATGACTGATTCTGAGATTTGCAGTCTTATGTGCCTATGCAACTTGCACAAGTATATTGGATAGTACATATGTGCAAATTATATATATTATGCACATACACAAAGTTCATACATAGATACAGATACCGATATCATCTAATTATAAAATCTCATTGAACTAAATCACCCAAAATTAAATGTTTTAAAAACATCTTTCTATCAATACTTTAAATATCTGAAATTGTACAGTTAAAGCCTTGTTGTAGTAAATATCTAAAATGAGGAAGTTGCAAAGGGCATGTTATCCACAGATAAAAACAGCCCAAACTATTTTGGTGTTTGATAGTCAGTCATCCATTTCCATGTTTTAACACACAGTTATAAGATAAGCCTTTGGTGTATTACCAAAGAGCCACTCCTCAAAACACAGCTTCACACATTTTAACAGAGAATTTATTTTAGTTTGATGGAAAAATACATTACAAAGCAAAATAAAGAGTCTGCCAATTTACTGCTCTTAATAATTATAGCTTTGTTTCATGTTGAATATTTTACCCAATGTTTGATATAGAGTGGGCTTGGATAAGGACTAGTTAACTGACCAGATAAAATTAAAGTAATACAGATTGCATGAAGGAAGCAACCAGAAAATATGGCAAAGGTTACATCTTCCGCTTTAACGGAAGACATGGGCCTACTGTTACCTATTCACGTTCACAGCAGCAATGACCCTGAAGGCAGGGTCATTTCTTTTGGATGTACACCTTGCTCTCTTGAGCCTTGCCTTTGTCTGCTCAAGTTAAGATTACTGCAATGAGCTCCACATGGAGCCACACCTTAAAATCACCCAAAAAATTAAAGTTGGTGGCTCACTTGCAAAGTGGAGTTTCTCATTCTGCGGATGGGTACCGCTTTGAGTCACATATCCAGAGACTGAAAGGTTTACAAGCAACACAGTATTTAGATATTATAGCCACAAATCAGCCCAAACAATAATCAAATGCATATATTAGCTTAATAATGTATCATATACAGGGCTGGTGCAACCCATTAGGCGACCTAGGCGGTTGCCTAGGGCACTACAATTTGGGGGGCGGCAATCACGGCAGTATTTCGGTGGCGGGACCTTCCGCTGCCTCTGTGGGGGGTGGCATTTCTGGGCGGGACCTTCCGCCACCTAGGGCGGCAGAAAAGCTGGCGGCGCTCCTGATCATATACAGTGCAAGAATACCACTTTCCCACGGGCTGAGAATTGCATTCTTCCACCTATTTAATTGCTCAGTGCACACCAAGAACCTATCACAGGCTTGCAAACAGCTCCACCTGGGCAGTTCCTTAGACCTGTTCAGAGCCTTTTTGACTTCAGTGGGGCCCAGGGATACAACTACACAGATCTGATATGCCTCAGCTTCGAAGATCCCAGCCAAAGGTGTACAGAGGGAGTACCTGAGTGCACAGAGAATGTGATGGTGCAGGGGAATAACGGGGAGAGAAGAAGGATGTACACCCACTGTCTGGAAGCTCCATTTGCCAAGACACAAAGTCTTTGATATGACCAGGACTCCAATATTCCATTGCTATGTCTGTGGACAACACAAGAACAATGTCAGTGCTTTGCCACAATTAGTTCTGAATGGCTGGGCTGCGATCCCATAAAACTTCATACAGTATCCCCAATTCTAAAATTACCACTATGCCAATGATTTTAAAATAAATTTAAACAAAAATCATATAAGCAAGATAAAATGACTTGAGAGGAGGCAGCTGTGCAGTGATCTCAGACCAAAACACATCAGGAAATATGTACCCATAGCCTAGACTCCTGCTAGACTGCTACTGCAACAGGTGCCAAGAAGAGAGAAAAACAAGAGGAACCAAAAAACCAGAGCTGTACATACTGTGCCAGTGCAGTATACAGCAAAACAGCCGTGTGAAAATGCTGGCTAGCCAAACATTAGAGAAACACGGGGATATGCTGTGTTCAGCTTTTGTTCTGCCCTTTGAACCTGAGCATTATTCCAAAGATGATGAAGAAGTAAATGCAAAATCATGCTTTAATTATTGTCGTATTCCCTGGAAGACAGCTGAGTTCATTAATCCATTTCTGAAAGAAAATTGCCAGTGTTTTTGAGAGATGTCCAGGTTTTTTAAATCATGTCAGTGTTAGCACTCTAACCCGGAAGCACTATGCAAAGAGTATGAATGCAAAAATAGTAGTTTAAGATTTCAGAAAATCTTGTGGGCTAAAAAACACAAACAGCTGTCTCCTAGGGTATGATAACTAATTTAATAAAGGAATATCTACTTATTAGGTTGGGTGAGTATTTTAAGGACTGCTACACTTATAAAAGGTCATTTCACATAATTCTTTTCATCAGTCATATGGGAAGATTGAAGAAATGACAAATTGAGCCTACTTAAAAAAAAATAAATGCAGAAATCTGATTGAACAATAATAGGCATTTCAGATGGCATATTCTATTATTTATGTGTCTATTATTTCTATTACTGTAGCACCTATATGCTTTGTACATAATACCGTAAGAGACAACCCAGGCTCCAGAGAGCTTGTAATCAAAATAGACTGCACCCATTTAATAGAAGCGGAATCAAAGCACCGAGAAATGAAGCACAGACAAATGAAGCAAACCCAGATTTCTGGAATCCCAGACCAGAGCCACCAGGCAATCCTCCCTCTCAGTCACCTTCTGCAGGTGTATGCATAGTCACTAGAGCCAATGGAGCCTCACAGACAGGTGAAGGGAAATCTGGTTCACCGGTAGCCAAGAGCTATTGTGAGTATACAAAGGTGGGCGAACAGTTTAAAGAGGTGAACTGGACAGTTCTCTACACATCTTATTTCACACACGGCCCAGCAAAATCTAAGGCAGGCCCTGACTAGGATTCCTGCATTACAAGGTGGAGACAACGCAGTAGCCAGAATCGTAGCGTGAAGGGCACAACATAGCAGCCCCTCCTGTCTCTTATAGTTAATTTGGTTCACGGTATTTGCACTGTGCAGAAAGAATGATTTTCCAAACAGGAGCTATCAACCTTCCAAAATTGCTCTTGTCCTGGCAACAAAGCAAAGGTCTAATTCCTGCAGGAACACGATCAAACCATTGTTCCGAGCAATCTGAAACACAAGGCTGGCTGTCAGGCAGTTTAAAGTGCTAAGTGACTTTTCATGCTACATTAAGTGACAGTTTAACAGATAATGCTGGCAAGTTCCCAAACATTTGTACAAGCATTTAAAGCAAAATATTACTTAAAACAAAAATCTAAAATGAAATCGTCCTGTTTCAGCAGAAGCCTGGGACTGGGAAAGTTAATACGGTGCATGAGTCAAGGTAGGAGCCAGATCATCACATCCAATTAGATACATTTGCTGTGCAGGGAGACAGAGACTTGTTCTGAGTGAGTTGTAATAAATCTCATGATGACTGTCCGCATAATGCCAGAATTTACTGTGTGCTGAACTCCATGCCTGCTACAAGAAATGTGAGAGGGTGACAAAAGCAAATGTCATGGTACGCTTGCCAGCAAGGGGACCTAGACATGGCAGGAAAAGCCTCACATACCACCCAACCTGCATACAGCAGAAAGAAAAAGAAGACCAAATTCTGCAGCCCATATTCAGCCAATATTCCCATTGTTTCCTTGGAAGATTTGCCTGCACAGGGACCAGTTGAGGATTGCAGAATTTAGCTAAGAAAGAATAAAAAACTGCCAGCCCTCCCCCACTCCCTATTTTTTCTTCCTATAATATTATCTAGATGCCCCAATTACAACCAAGGCCCACTGCACTAGGCACTGCACAAACACACAGTAAAAGACAGCCTCTGCCCCAAAGAGTTCACATTCTACATGGGCAAGACAGACAAAGGAAATATTATTATCCCCATTTTAAGATGGGAAATGGAGGCACGGGGAAATTAGGTGACTTACTCAAGGTCACACAAGAAAGCTGTAGCAGTTAGGAACTGGAGCCTGATCTCTGGAGTCCCAGTCCAGTGCTTTAACCACAAAGTCACCCCTTCTTTTCCTGCCTATGATTTATATCATATTCTGTCCTGTCTTGCATTTTTACATCTATGATGCATTTTAGCACACAGCTTGTGTGAAAAACTCTATAAAGACCTATAGTATTGTACAACGTTTCATTCATCCATTGTACTCTCTGAAACAATCAGTTCTGATTCACACTCCAGCTTTCATGACTAACAAATGACGCATGCAAAGTCTATGTCTATTCAGCTCCAGGGTCCAGATCCTCAGCTGGTGTAAATTAACATAGTTCTACTGACTTGACAATCTGAGCCCAGAAGTTTAGGGAGTATCAGCTCCAATGTTGCTGCATACCAGCCCACGTGGAGAGTGCCACTTTGGAGTTCTTTTCACTGCAGACCCATTTTATATTGAGAGAAGGGGGCTCCTGCCCATACAATTTAGAATGAGATTACTCATTGGTGAGCTTATGCTCACACAAGGAACTTTGCCTTTACTAATAAACCCCCTAGGGCAAGGAGACCTGTCACAACTCCATTAGCCCCCTTATACTGGATAACATGAAACACTGCAGGGCTGCCACACCAACCAGCTTGAGATGAGACTATTTCCCAGCACCTGTGAAAGCTTCCCATGCAGGGGGTCTGAGGTAGAAAAAGTTGGCAAAGCAACTTTGTGCTCTGAGACAATTTTGTCTTGTGCCATTACACACCCACACGCTGAAATGAGAGTTTCCCATGAAGGTGAAAGCTGATGCTGAGGCAGGGATTCCATGACTGAACCACACCCTCTCGTGTGTCACTCTGCAGAGGAACAAGAAATTACACAGTGCTCACGCTTATTTCCTAAGCCTCTGAAGCCATGAAGCAATGCACCATTCGGGGTTCATTTATACCTGGATATTTCTGGATGCTGGGACAAGGAAAAGTTACACACCCTGTGTGGTGATCCTGCTCCACTCAGTAAAATACTGCAGAATAGTGTTCACAAGTGTTCAGTCAAATCTCTACTGCTGTTCTATTCAGCCACGGACATGCCCTTTTGATCGATGCTGCTCACAAACATCAGTTTGAACAGGTTACTGTTGGTATGAATATTTAGAGAAGAGCAGTTCTCTTCAGATGAATACCTTTGTTATTTGCTCCCTAAAAGTTTCTGTCATTGTGTCGGGGGAGCTGAAACAACACCATTTAACTTATGTGACCAATCACACACATGCCTTATTGATTTGCACAATTTGTGAACAACGGACAGAATGAAAATTGTTCGTCCAAACTATCCAGTGAGAAATTACAAAAAACACCCACCCACAAATTGGCAGAAATCAGGATCAGATCGTGAATGATTCAAGAACAAAAAATAGGGCTAAATTTGTAATTAATATTAATTACAATGAATCATTTGATTAGCTCTGGAAGGCTATGGGATGGAGCAGGAAGAGTTGTGGGACTTACTTGCAGAAACTGTTGTAAAGCAAGATTCATTACAATTAGAAATGTTCATGCAATGTTACCCCTCGAGTCTTTCAAGTGAGTTTGCTTTTGCCATGGTACATGCAGAAAAGCCACAGTACTGAAACAGAGAAATCAGTCCCCCTTTGGTACAGTTATCAAGGAAAAGCAACTCTTCAGGCTATGGCTACACTAGAGAGCTTACAGCGGTGCACTAGAGAGGTCTCAGGTTGATTTAATTAACCCACCCCCAACGAGCGGCAGCAGCTATGTCGGTGAGAGAATCTCTCATGCCAATATAGCACTGTCCACACCGGTGCTTAGGTCGGTATAACTTACGTCACTCAGTAGAGTAGCTGTTGTCATATGTTTTTAATAGATGTGGATTGTTTTTGCAGCATACAAGTCGAACAATTAAGGCATGAAAGTAAGAGGAGTATATGTAACATGAAAACAAAGTGGTTTTCATCCAAAATTCATCCTACTGTTCACATGAATTTTGAGTGAAAACCACTTAGTGAAAAATACCTCATAGGGCTGGATGCAGGCTAAGGAAAGTCCCAGAGTGGTGTTTTGTTAATAACACATGAACCGATGTGCAACTGGTACAGTGGAAACAACCCACATTAATGAAGAATTAACCATGTATATACAAGTTACATTCATCCAAGAAACATGCCTGAGCTGTCACAATAGCTGTGTGAACCAGGCATGTACACAGTACCTTTTCACATTCATAGACATGCCCATCCTGGATACCAATGCTGAATTATTTTAGATCAGGTTTAAATAGGAAATACAGTAACTGGCACTTCTCCAAATTAAAACTTTTTGAGTAGGTACCTTATGTTCTGCTAACAGTAAATGCTATGGTTTGTTCTTCCAGTTACCACCCATGTTTCTTAGAGGGCAGTTTCTTACTTGCTCAGAATTAACATGTATCTTGTCATGGCTACTATAAGGAATGTCTCAGAACACAAGCTGCTGCCCCTAGGGAATTACAGACAGAATCACAAGAACCTAGCATTTCTCTTGAGATGATGCATACTGAGAACTCTGTTCCTGGTTGCATGTAAAGAGCAACTCAGCTGCTTCCAAGACATCCTGAGGACAGAGACCCTGTGAAATCAGAGATCTGCAGCTGGGCAAGAGTGTATATGAGACAGAAGAGAGAGGGTCAGGGGCTGGGTGGGGTAGAGTGTGAAGTGTCATGGAGGATCCACCAGAAAGTTAACACTGATTAAGGCTGTATGAACTTTTCCATGGTTCCCCCTATATACCTTGGAGCCAATCATTAAGGTAGGGTTGGCTCTGAAGTCCTCGGAGGCTTGTAACCCAGACACAAGGGAGGAGGCAGGGGTGTCCATGTGAACAGCTGAGTCACATGCAGATCTTGGCTGAACCACGGATTAAGCAGCCACTCAGTGCCTTATTTAAAATGAATGAAACCCTGAGGAGGGTGCAACAACACCCCTTGCTGGGTCATCCACAGGGACTGAGCCTTGGAGCTCTGTATTTAAAAGCTGAGCCGCTGTTGGGAGCAGGTTATCCCGTAACTGCCTTCTGCAGGATCTCTTGCATCTCCTCTGAAGCAACTGGTGCTGGCCACTGTGAGAGACTAGATGGACCCGGGTCTGGATCATCCGATATAGCAATTCCTATGTTATCATTAACAATATGCCCACTAACAATGAGTTTAAATTAAAAACCCAGATTAAATGCACTACATCTGTGGGTGAATCTGGAACAGAACTGTAGAAATCCTTGAGGTCAAAATATTGGTAGCAAAAAGGACATACAGTATTCTGAAATTGACATAGATCTAATTATGTTTTTCTTCCTACCTAGGATTAATAATCACAGTTAGTAGAGTCCTGCACGGATACAAAATTTGTATCTGCATCCGATCTGCGATCCGCAAACGTGGTCCGCAGATAGCCACAGATCAGCAGGGCTCTAACAGTTCAATTCATCTCTGTAAAACTTAAATCTTTTTTCTAGCAGTGTTTTACATCCTTTAATTGAAATTCTCTATGCAGTCCATTTTTTATTAATATGATACAAAACATTATTTTTACCCATTCAGCAAAGGGACATTGTTGGCATAAAAAAATAATCAGTGGGCAGAAAAGCTTCAGAATGCCAATTTTTCTGCAGTTATTGTTGCGAGTACAATATAGGACCTGCAACATAAAAGAAACGAAATAGAAATGACCATAAAAATTGTCTATTTTAAAAGTGGTTGCATTTAGCGGAAATGTTACAATTTCAGTTGTCTTTTGGAAATTAGGGCCTGATCCAAAGCCCACTGAAGTAAAAAAAAAAGCGGGGGGATGGGTAATTCCTAGGCCTCAATTTAGTTTTAGTACATGCCTGGTTTTAAACATACAAATGATCCCATTGATTTAAGTGGCACTACTCACATGCTTAAATTTAGGCAGGTGCTTAAGTTCCTTGCTGAATCGAGGCCCTAGTACTGATTTAGGGTCTGATGCTGCACCATTGACATCAATGAAGGTTTGTCCATTGACTTCAATGGCAGTAGCATTAGGTCCTTAATGACAATTATGGAGAATATTCATTTAGCAAGGTTCAGTGAAGCACTGGCACAAGAAATGTTCAAGAGCACAGCAGAGCAGAGGGAAAAGCCATATTTAAACACAAACTTCTACAGTTAATGTTTACAAACATATTATTATACGTATTTCTATTTTCCTAGATGAAGCTGCCACCTGCTGGTCTCCTTCCACAGCCCCATTAACATGCTCTGGGTTTGAATAGTCATATTATTAAAAACAGACTGGACAAAGCACATAGGGGGACATTTTCAAAGGCACAAATGGGGGTAAATGGACTACATAACCTAGAAAATCTTTTCCATCTCTAACTACTATGATCTTCTGCTTCAAGACATTGTGACTGTTTGATAATAAAATGTACGTATGCAAAGGCTCAAGTACAGTAAGGCAGTCATGCACAAGAGCAAAGCAAGAGAATGCCAAGTTAAAAGTGAAGCCACTTGCTGCCCTGATGTTTGGAACTCAGAATTCAGTATGTCACTGCATGTGTTGCTATCTAAGCAAATTGTGATGAAAGAGGTTAGGATGGTATAAACCTTAACATTGCATTTCCCATGCCTGTCATTTAACATACCTTTGAGGATACAGATTTCCTTTTTTTTTTTTTTCTTAAATGATCGTTTTAAAAAGACTGAAAACCTACTCATTGGTGGATGGAGTCTCACTGTCTCCAGGTCTACCATGGATAAAATAATTTACCATAGGAAAGATACTTTCACTAGACTCCTTGTCTATGTCCAATGTAATCCATGATCCAATAGATTTGGTACTCTGGCTGCAGTTTTAGTTTCCCCTAGGGTAATCACAGGGTACATGACTAGAACATAGGTGCATTGTACCCTGATGATATTTGCTTGGCCTTAAAGGATTGTGACTTACGGAAGATTGAAGAGATCTGAACAGTGATATGGCTGCCATGAGTGACAACTGCAAGAAAAGGAAACTGAAACCAAGTGTATCAAAGACCATGTCAACGTGCTTTCACTTATACCATGCTCAGAGCCAACTTCAGCTTAAGGTTTTATTGAATGGTCAAGCTGTTGTATATACACCACTAGAGTTGTTCCCCAGGGCATAGGAAACTTTAGAAACAGGAAAAGGCCTTTCAGCCCAGCAAGTTTCTTGAACTCATGTATATTCTGTTTCAATTACTTTCACTAATCATTTATATTCCAGATGTTGAGCACACATTACATGAAGTAGTTCTGCTTAAAGACCTGATCTTGAAAAGTTTTGAGAACCCTCAATTCCTATTGCTCAGTCCTTTATAGGATCAAGCTCTAGGTTCCCTTTTTACTCCACATAGGTTCAAAATGTTAAGAGGATGCACTGAGTGATCTGGTGAAAAACAATTAACATAGGCTTAAGGCACATTAGAAAGGTCCAGTAAGCTGCACTGAGTTCCCATTTCTATCAGTCTATTGTATTTCTCTTCAGCTGAATGTACTATTTAAGGTTGGCATAAGAATGTAACGCAGAGTGGACTCTGCTCTTGCCATCTGAGGGTCCAGCTGTTTATCTTTGGAGAGTTTATTGGTTTGTTTCCTGCTCCTAACCACACCTGGATTCTTCTTTGTCCTTCTTTCCCTCTCCTAAATTGTTTATTTAAAAAAAAATGCTGTGCATTCAAGTGGCAGCAACCAGAACTGCAGCCCAAAGCCATACCTGCCTGGCAGAGCTGACTACACTGGAAAATGACTCACAGGGAAGGGCAGGTGTTTGTGGGATCATGTTCACTGAGAGACTTAGGACGGGTCCCACAAGCACTCACCCATGTTCTAGCTGAGATGACATTGCCCTATAGCTATGTATCTTCACTCAAGTTCGTCAGTAGCCCCATCCATTGTGACCTTTCTTATATATCATCGAAAACTCATATAGTGCCCCTTCTAAATAAATATAAGCAAGATACCACAAAGTCAGTGAAACATCACCTGGCTTCTAGGCGTGTCACAGTCACTGCCAGTTCTCAAACCCCTGTTTAATCCCTTGGATCCTGGTTGCTCACTGATTTCTTAATGCCAATCTGCACTTACACTGCCCCCTATAGGCCCCTTCCCTGGTTTCACACAAATCTTTACAGCTTCTCTTCCAAAATTCTCTTTGATTTGATATAATCTTCATCACAGTGACTAGCTGGCAGCAGTCACTATATAGCATCATTGTACGTTTCGAGCTCCACATTCTTTGTGGGGCATGATTGGGGGGTGCAGCCAAGAGACCTAGTACCTTATGGTACACAGTAACTTGTGGGATCTCAGACAGTAGGTGGTTGTGTGTAGGCACAGCCAGAGCACTGCTGGCAGTATGTCATTCAGATGACCATGCTGCCACTGTCACGGGGCTGAAGCTCCATGGAGGAGCAAGCACATGGTGCATTTGTCCTGCGATCTGCACAGCTCAACCCATCTTCTCCCATTGATCTCTGACCTCCTGTTGCATGCTGTCATCTGTTTCACATAAGCAAGGAGAGGATTCAACCTTTATTTACTGCACAGAAGCCACTGGCTTTCTTCTCTCTACATTTTTGACTTGAAGGAGCTAGTATAGCCTCATATTCCGTCTCTTAATTTTGTTTTTACAGTTCTTCTAGTAGAGTGATATTTTATTTATGCTCCCCGAGATATGCGCATAAATCCCTAAACCAGCCACAAATATGTCAGCCCTGTCAATAATTCATCTTCTGGAAATGCCCTTTGATTTCTTTTGACTTTCCCCCACAAATCCCCATCCCAGTGACTGACTGCCTAGGAAGAGTTGTTGTAGCCGTATTGGTCCCAGAATATTGGCATATTGGAAAGGGGGGGACGGAATAGCTAACAAATGAATATTGTACTTTGCTGCACCTTCCTCCACACTCCAGTAACAAACGAAGAATAACAATGAATCTATTTCACCTTAATGAACTTGACTGGGGTTTCTTTACAGGGGAAAACAATGAAACATTTACAATGTCACAGCCACACTAATGTAGTAGAACATGCATCAGCAAGGATTTTATTTATGTTATGTTAGGTCTTTTTTTTTTTTTTTTTTTTATATATATAATGGAGATATACCCATCTCCTAGAACTGGAAGGGACCCTGAAAGGTCATCAAGTCTAGCCCCCTGCCTTCACTAGCAGGACCAAGTACTTATTTTTGCCCCAGATCCCTAAGTGGCCCCTCAAGGATTGAACTCACAACCCTGGCTTTAGCAGGCCAATGCTCAAACCACAGAGCTATAGCTATAGTCTATAGTGACCTTGAGGGGCCACTTAGGGATTTGGGGCAAAAATAAGTATTTGGTCCTGCTAGTGAAGGCAGGGGACTGGACTCGATGACCTTTCAGGGTCCCTTCCAGTTCTAGGAGATGGGTATATCTCCATTTAAAAAAAAAAAAATTCCTGAACTCAAATGGCTTATCCTAAAATTAAATAAAGAATAAGAGCCTGAGTACATAACTGTCAGGATAATTAGTGACTGATCTTTACTGAAAAAAATTACACTTTAATTAGCTGCAGCTGTCATAAGTTCCTACCAATATACAGTATCCCTTAAGGCAATTATTAAGCAGATCAACAGCAAGTCTTAGGCCAAAGGATATACATTACTATTACAATAGCACCAAGACAGCTTTTGCAATCTCACACAGACAGCTCCTGTATGAGGACAGTGCAATGATACCAAGATAGCTCATGATGTTGGATTGTTGATACAGGATGTGGTAATAGAGGGGTACATCTATATCAGCCAATGGAAATCTATGACCAAGATCCAACATAAATATGACAGCTTCCCCTTTCTTTTAGTAACTTCTTATTCAGGAAGCTTAGGATGGAATAGAATCATTAAGGGCCAAAAATTCTTCCTTCAGCTGCATTTAGCATGGCCCCTATTGATTTCAGTGAGAGCCATACAAGTGCAATCAAGAGAACCTAACCCTTTGGCTAAAAACAGAGTGGGAAGCAAAGCCATTCTAGGAATTTGTTACATACGAGAACAAAAGGGGAAAGAGGATAAAGCGAAGGACCTCTGAGAAGGGAAGGACCATTGACCGGTCCCAGGATAACGTAAGGAACAGAGGGCAGTCAGATATAAATAGTATTTAAGTGGGATTTAAATGGCGTCTTGTACTGACCTTCAGCAGATGGGGTGAATTTCACCCCAGTAGCAATAAGCCACTCCAGTAAGTGTGTTGTTTGGCTATCAGTGCGCTTCCCAAATGGTGACAGGCACTCATTTAGCATTTTGGTCTCGGTGTCTCACAACACGCGGGAGGCATAAGAGAACAGCCCGTTACAGCACCAAACCATGGCTTGCTGCAAAGAACAACATCTACTTTGCACAGAAAAAGGCTTTTTACAAGTAAATGATCTTTTTACAAGTGGAAACAGGGTTCGCAATTGTTAAGAATCAGGCTCTTCTATGGAAAACGCAGATTTGTAGTTCATAACCCCGCCCAGGCATTCTCGTTAGTCTCCCTGCCTTTGCCAACCTTGCTGCAGGGGAAAACAATGAGCCCTATTGCTCTGAATTAGGCACTGAAACCATGGAACAACTTAAAAAAATTAACTTAGAGACATTCTCTTTTGTTTTCCAAAATCCTGTAGAGGATACTGTACATCCGGTAAGGATTTAGAGTAATCCATTTTACAAGGAAGCTAAGAAAAGAACAGCTATAGATGAACGTTGATATAAAAACAGTTGCCCATTCTGCCTGAAACATCTTCAAGTTGATTACATTCTACTCTCAGTTAAACCAATGCATCTCCAGGCCCATTATGTTTATGATACTATAAGGGATGATTTGAGAAAATACTTGTTGATCTGCATTTTTAGAAATATAGCTAACTTTAAACCTCTTATTTAACCCTGATAAATATTGAAATTAAAAGTATATCGTGTGTATAAAAGACCTTCCAGTATGAATTATGTATGTAATAGACAGGTAGGGATTAAAGGAAAAATTTGTATATAAAGATGATGGTTTGTATCAGCATTTGAGTCACATAGTAAATATAGCATGTGCTGCTACTATATTTCAAAACTATTTTACTTTTAATAATCCTAATTGAAATGGATATTCCTAGTTTCTACGGTTTCTAAAACAGGATTCCTTAATCTTAGATTACATTCCTCTCATGATGTAGGGAGGGGATCTATTTACAGCTATGATATACTGTTTGGGATGAAATTTGCCCCTGTGAAGAGGGCCTTCCCAAGACATGTATTAAGCTCTTTGCACAGAGGTGAATTGCATGCTTAGTTCATAGAATCGAGTATAACATTTAGGATCAGCTATTAATTCAGAAGATGTTTACAGTTCATTATTAGGGGTTATGTTCAGGTGTGTCTGCATTTGTCTTAATTCTGACTATATTCCACAGAGTATATGGGAGACCTGAGTTTGGTATTTATCAAAAACATTCTGAATTAAATGTTGTAATTATAGGATCTCTGACATTTAACATATAGAACTGCTTTGGGGCTATCTGTATGACAGTCATGTCAGTGTTAAGAGAGTAAGTGGACTTTTTAAACACATTCAGCAGTATTTATTTTCAAGGGGATTTTGCTTTTGATCAACAGGGATGTTCTCAGTCGAAAAGTAGTGTTGACGTCTAACTATTTATACTTCCTTGTACATGGCATACTTTCAGACCCTCTCACATCACAATATAGTGAGATAAGCGTATATTTTTTACTCTCGCTTCACAGAATTTATTTGATAAATATTGTCAGTTCCCTGGAAAGTTAGGGGTTTTCCTTTTGTGGGAATCAGTTGCAAGAAACTGTCTGATCTTTTATTTTCCTGAGTGGATTCCTTATTGTGTAATATTTTCATTGTAAGAACTGCAGGTGCATAGACTGCCTTTATATTATTATGCCTGAGGATTATGGTACTAATGCCAATTAAGTAACTTCATGACTTTTATATATGACATTCTTATTAGTTTCCTATACATTTACCTGTCAATGGCTTTGCATACTTTGCCTTTTTAGATTAATGTGTTTCCTTGCATTATTCTACATTATGCCATTTTAACGAGCATCAGAACAATATTTAAAGTGTGCCATGCAAATGCTGCATGGACAACAGTCCTCATGTTGCAGCAACTAGTCTGGCTCTCAAAAATAATTTAATTTTAGTTCTCTTTGGGGCAGGGACTGTCATTTAACACAGATTTCTACAGCACCTTAGCACCCTGGGGTTCTGACCTAGTTGAGGCCTCTAAACGCTATAATAAATAATCATCATAACCATTTCATTTTGTAGTCATTATTGCAGAATGACTACTACATTATCAGTACTATTATTCAAATACTGACCTTTAATATTTAGGTCATAAGGCAAATTCCTGAAGCCAATATTCAGTCCTTACTCATGGGACAATCTGGAACTACCCCCTGGATATAGGGGTAACAGGTGTATCTACTGTTATAATACAATAAATGATTGTCACTATAGATGTGGCACAAAGCAATTGACTTAAATTGCAGCAAGAATGATTTAGGTTGGATATTAGGAAAAACTTCCTAACTGTCAGGGTAGTTAAGCATTGGAATAAATTGCCTAGGGAGGTTGTGGAATATCCATCATTGGAGATTTTTAAGAGCAGATTAGACAAACAGCTGTCAGGGATGGTCTAAATAATACTTAGTCCTGCCATGAGTGCAGGGGACTGGACCAGATGCCTTTTGAGGTCCTTTCCAGTCCTACGATTCTATGTCATCTAAAATTCACATCCTTTTTTATGGTAAAAGCCCCAGCATGAGATATGGAGAGTGCAGGTGCGATGGTAAAATGGATATTCTTCTTTCTATACTTAATTTTTTCCATTGTTGAAGACAAAATTTAATGATAAGGAGGAATACACAAGGTGTATTTCAGTGTGAGTTCACTACAGAAGGCTTCAAGATACAAGCCAATATTTTACAAAAGTGATTAGTGATGTCCAGTGCCCAACTCAAGATACCTCAAAGGGACATTATTCCAAGAGAAAGGGTGCGCCATACTTTCCAAAAAATCAGGCTCCTTCAAGGTAACTTAAGGTAGGCACCCAAAAATCACTAGGCACCCTGTCTCGTTGGAGAAAACATACTTAAAACAAGAAAGATGACCCGGGCTCAGGCGTGATGCTGGAAGGTGTGATGCTCTGGTAGCCAGTGACCAGGTATTTCATAGGCTGCATGACTGGTCTGAATGCACTTCTCCTGTGCTTCATTATCCTGGCCGCTCTTTACCCAGTAGTAACGGACTGCTGCAAAAATCTTTTCTGATTAGCCAATGAAGAGATGTTCATGTTGGCGTCAGAACAGCTCTTTTCTTCCAGCCACAAAAGGCAGAATCAATCCTTTTCGCTAGACTGAAGGGGCTTTTATGGAAAGCTAGGAAGGAGAGTGATGCAGTTCCCAATATTTCCCAATTTTTAAGCCCCCAGACCATATAATGTGTAGCATTATAATGTACATTACAATGTGCTGCATTTCTGTGTAATATATAGCAGAGCTCTCTTTGCTGCATGAACTATAATCTGGGCCAGCTCTACCATTTTTGCCACCCCAAGCAAAAAAAAAAAAAAGCCACTCGGACTGTGCTGCCCCAAGAACGGACCGAATGCTGCCTCTTAGCATGTGCTGCCCCAGGCACGTGCTTCCTCCGCTGGTGCCTGGAGCCGGCCCTGACTACAATAAAGAAATGAAGAAATGCAACCTTAAAAAAATAAATTTGAATTCATTAAAACCCCCAGTGGTTCGATTCCCAAAATAATAAGCATAACATAGAAGTGTCCAAAAGACCTGATTGCACGGAAGTGAGCCAAGCAGTGAACATGCATTAGCATTTTGATGTTGATTTCCAGCCAGAGGCACTGGATTATCTGGCAATAACCATGGCATTACAAGCAAAGATATCCCATGCAAAAAAAAAATACAACAAACCAACTAGCTTTGCTGGAAATGGCAAGGCAGAGAAAGGACTGAGAAATTAGAAAATGCAGAGTTAAGGTTGAAAGCTCAACCTTAGCGCTGCTCCATTGTGTTTCTGACTTAAAACATGGTCTGTTTTATACTGTTGTACATTACATGTCAATGAATACAATATATAATGTGCACTGGAATTTATTATACAACTTTAAATACAGTAAGTTATACTACGGTCTATATAGTCTTTGGTACTTAGGATAAAAGTGTGTCAAATCTATGTTTTAAGTCTCAATGAGCCAAGTTTATTTTTTCCCTTGAACTACATAGAAGTCAAAAGTGACTGAAAAGATTTTCTTGATACTTTAAAAAAGTCACATCTGGGCAGAGCTCAAGCATGGAAAATTTCAAGCTACAGGACAATTTCTGAGAAAGGTATCAACAAATGAAAATAGGAAACGTTTATAAACACAAGTTGCATTTCAACCTCAGTGATTGCAGGAGCTCCTACAATGCCAATGTCACAGGGCAGCACCTGCCTGGAGCACCCTCCAGCAGCAGGCCACACCACAACAGGCACACCTGACTCAGTTTCCCCTGTCCCTGGTAAATCTATGCACGTTTATCCTCTAGTCCATCAACATAGTTTATTACCAGAATATAGTTCAAAGCAATCCATAATAAGAGTTGCAAACCTATAATCCATTTCTTGCCCCGCTGCAGTCATTAACATCACTCAATATCTCGTCCCACCATACCCCATATATCACACATCGCTGCCTTCAACCGCTCCCGGACTCCGTCAGTCCTGCCCTGTCCCTGTACCAGGTCAGCCACACCAATGCTCCCAAATAGAGCACAACCCCGTTCTTCCCAGGGAGACTCCTCACAGCCTCTCTGCTGGGGAGCCTCCTTGCCAGGTAAACATCCCTCATTCCCCCTGGCCTCCCGTGGTTCCTCTGGCTCCAGCTCTCTAACCCTGGAGACTTCAGCAGTGAGGATCCTCTGCTGCTTCCCTGCCTTCATCCCACTAAGGCCCTTGGCTCTGGCTTGGAATCTGCAGGCATTTCCCCAAACTGCTCCTCCTCCCCACAGCCATCTTGCCCTGGGGTTTTTCTGACTTGGGGATGCCAGCTAGCAAACCCCTCTTGCAGTTCTCCTGCCTTCTACCAGACCCCACGCATACTATCTCTAGCAGCTCTCACCGCCCTCCTCCTCACTGCCAGGCAGCTCTCACTCACCTTTTCCTGTCTAGCTCTGATTCACTAGGTCTATCTCTCTGACTGGCTTTCCCCCTGATCCTTTATAACCCCCAGGTGCTGCCCCACTTTCTGAATTGGCCTCATGGGAGCAACTCCTCTGGCACAGGGCAGCTGGACCTACTTCATTTAGTGGGGCCAGGCACCCTATGACAGCAGATATTCTCGTAACCAGCACAGCCTTATGGCTGAGACTTTCAACGCTAAGGGATTTGGACACCCACTTTCCATTACATTCAAATCCCCTATGCAGCTTTGAAAATCTCAGCCTAAGTGTTGATGAGAAAACATAGCTACAACATTCTCAAGTAGACATTTGACCATTTTCCCCTTTTGTTAAATTTCCTTCTCTCTTTCCCAGCCACTGCTTGGTTTTGCACCCAATGGAAATGAATCGTATACTATGTTATTCCACATACCGTGGCTTTTTGTAATAAGATTTGCCTGCTCTTGACAGTGGAAAGCCTCTGATCAGAGGAACTATAGTATTACCAGAGGTATTGATTCTGCAATGACACCAAGACTCCAGCTAGGCTTTCAGCACTCATTTGCAGCTGCCAGTATCACTGGTTGATTAGTTTTAACAGAATCTCAGAAACTAGAGATAGAAAAGACATTAGGATTCAGCTGGTCAGTCTCCAGAGGACTAAGGCAGGACCGTTTTCCTGCAGGACATTTTCTACCAATACAGAAAGGAAGACTTGAAAAAAGTACTGGCATTAATCATGAGACTATAGATTTCTAAAAATTCCTTTGTAATTCCATATGGAATTGCACCCAGCACCCAGTAACATTAACTGGAGATGGGTATGCAAACTACATGCATCTCAGTGAGAATATAATCTGGATTGTTAATTCATACCTTTGGAGAATCAGATAACAGCTGTAATAAATCATATACTATAACTACTCTGTGGTGGGAGAGGAATGGTTCTGAGGATGCAGACTTACTCTTCTAAGGTCAGAATGGGTGCAATTCACCCCTGTGCAGAGGGCCGGCCCAAACCCTGCATACCACTTAAATCTGATTTAAGCCCTCACTCATTAAGTGAGTATAGTTGTTACCATCTAACAGGAGTTTGATGTTGTGTGTGAAATAAGGTTTGGTGATGTCAAGCCACATCAAATAGCAGGCTGACTGAGCCATATTTGACTCCGGAGCACTTTCACTTCCTCCAGCCCCCGCCACCTCCACATGGAATTGCTGTGTCACCCCATAGTGTTGTTGGTTTTGCTTTTCCGGCATTGGATAATAAACAGGTATTTTTCATGAAAATTCACCAGTCTAGGCCAAGGTAAAGTTTCATTGTCACCACAACACCAAAGGCTCAGCTGGCACACAGCTTCTGTCTCATTAATTCCCCGTTGAGTCATATCACAGAACTGGTGCGTGTTCTCCACTTAGACTTTGTTTGTAACTGAAATAGTAATAATTTGAAAGATCTAAAACTGAACATTAAAGAGTCCGTTGTGTTTTTTAAGATTAGACCAAGCCAGGTGATTTCCAAAGAAAGAATTTTAAATTGCTCTTATGTTTACAGAAGGGCAGAATTTCCATATTGGGCAGCACCCAGCACAGTTTGGATTACACATTAAACAATGGCATAATAATTTATGCTTTACCAATTGCAGGTAATGAGGGCTCTGAGCCTAGGTTCTCTTAGAGTTCAAGTGTGCTGCAAAAATGTAAATGTAAAAATACCAAATGGAGGTCCACAAGGCTCGATGACTAACCCAACATGTTCATCTATATATCACAGCTCTGAATAAAGTGTCACTGTTGCTAAAGAGAAAGCTACAGAAAGCATTCAGCTGATAAATCATAAATTTTCTGTACTTGTCTTCTTCTTGCGTAACCTGGTCCTCAGGACTGCAATAATGCACCGAGACTGAGGGCTAGAATCCTCCTTAATAGTCTACGCTCCCGTTGCAACACCACACACGCCCCCACTGCAAGCCAAGAGGTTCTTTGGAATTCTGTGCCCAACGCTAAATTTTGCACATACACAACAGGCTAAATGCTGTGCTGGTGGAAATGGGGAAAACCCCACTGAGATTGATGGAGCCCTGCTCATTTACACCAGAACAGAATTTGATCTAATATCAACCTCCAATGCCTCAACTTTATGCCAGGGCACAGCACATACTATCAGATTTAAACTGTAGGTATCTCAGACTCCCATGGCATTTTCCATAATGCTTTTTGACTTGATATCAGCTGAGAAACACAGATGAAACAAAACCAGCCTTTACCAGATCTTCATGGCTCCATCTGATGTTTTTCAGTGTGGCAAAGAATCTCAGCTGTCTGCACTGCAGATAAGGGGAGATATTCAGACTGAGCCTGCACTACAGAGAAGAGGACACACATTCTTGTTTGCATTTTCATTAGGGGGACAGACTGCTCCATCCTCCCCTTTAAGTGACAGGGACAGAGAGAAACAGAAAACATTTAAAGTGTGCCAGCATTACCAGGGGTAAGTACTAGAGATAGGGCCAGCCTGGAACTCCAGATCTGAACCATACAAAATCTGGGACAGTTTGGATTTAGATCTGAACAGCATGGCTCAGGCCCACCTGTCTTATGATCCTAATTAGTCTGCATCGTTCCTGAACAATGAAAAAGATCAGATCTACATCTAAAGTTGGTGGCTCTAACCCACCTGTAGCATGCACCAAAGGGTAGGGGAAGGGATAGAACAAACAATCCAGCAACATCTGTAATTCAGCAGGGAGCAGTAATGCATTACCCCACAGAAAGAAAGTTTAAGAGACGTGTATAGATGTGCACACAAGTGGGAACCCACATATCAGAAACAGGAAGGCAACCTGGTATTTTTGGACTGCAGCAGTGCCAGAAATTTTTCCTGCTTATCAGTGATGACTATCATTTTGATTCATTTTTTCCAACTTCCTTAATATGTTAAGATTATATACAATGACCTAAAAGTCAAAACGTAATGAATAAAATAAAGTTGAAATGTTTCAACATTATCTATATGAAACATTGACAAATTTCCCATTGAAAAAATACTCTTTTGTGTGAGGCATTTAGATTTAGATGAAAAAACAGTTCCACCAAAATTTTTTCAACATTAAGCAATACTAAAGCCCATCTTGTTTGATATGAAACATTTAGTTTTGATTTCAAGCATTTTTTGTTTCATTTTTTAAAGATAAGATTGAAGGAAATTTCTAAATGAAAAGTCATTTGAAGTAAAAAGACAAAATGTTTCATTTCAAAAATGTCAAAACAAAATGTTTTGAATTTTTGGAATTTTTAAAGATATTTTTCCAAGCAAAACAATTTAGCAAAATTGACACAAATTCACAAAATGTTTTGGTGTCACTGAATCTGCATTTTTCACTGACACAATTGTGATTGAAAAAGTTTCACCAGCTATAGTTAAGGGGCCATTCCTGCAAGGGGCTAAATGTTAATCCAATAAGGCACTTAAGTACATGCTTAATTTTAAGCATGCAAATAGTCTCAGTGATGTTAGTGGGACTCTACCTATGTGCATGAAGTTAAGCACATGCTTAAGTGCTTTGCTGGGTTGGTTTTAGTGTCTTGACTGTGGTCAAACAAGGAGTGTAGCTACATGCAGGCTAAGTTATCATACAAATTTAGTTATCCAAAGCCTCTTTATTGGTGTGCATTTTATTCGCATTGTATGATCCAACTAGCAGACTAGATTGTATCTCTAATTACCTTTAACTCTTGGCTACTGGAAGCATATATTGCACTCTACCACTTGTAATGAGCAGAAATGACTGTGTTTTGACCGCTTAGGACGGTCCTCTCAGTTAAGGGGGATATAGATAAGAATATTTCGGAAAAGTAAGAAGGTTTACAAAAAACAGCAAGGGATAGCACCAGACACATGGGTCCTTCTGTTTTCTTCCTGCCAATGATGGAGGGAAAAGCAGCTATAGAGCGCCATCTGTTGTGTACGCCTAAATATCTGCAATTGTTATAGAGCAGTGGCTCTCAAACTTTTTTACTGGTGACCCCTTTCACATACCAAGCCTCTGAATGCGACCCCCCTTATAAATGAAAAACACTTTTTATATATTTAACACCATTATAAATGCTGGAGGCAAAGTGGGGTTTGGGGTGGAGGTTGACAGCTCACGAACCCCCCATGTAATAACCCCGTGACCCCATGAGGGGTCCCGACCCCCAGTTTGAGAACCCCTGCTATAGAGCATCGCCTACTAATAAGGCGGGTGTTTTTGTTTTATTCCCTTTTATGCTACATATAGTGTTCAGTAAATTAAATCTGTGGTACTGTTAATACTTGGCACCACAGCTGGACAAAACATTAACTTAAGGTTGTGTTTTACCAATCTTCCCACCACCATAGCATCTGAGAAGCTTGTGGGTTGATTAGACTGGTATAGCGAGGTTCCCGCTGGACTTCATGGAATCATATGTTTGTCTCACTTCTCTGGTTATAGAAAACTCTGCTCTGATTAGGTTTTTGTTTGTGTGTTTGTCTTGGGGGGCGAATATTCTGGCTACTGCAAAAAGGATTTGTTCCAAAGTTCTTGGGATTTTCTTTGTTTTTACAAAAATCTACTCGTTTTAAAATTTACAGCGCTTCCATGAAAACACAATAAATTCCGTGAAGAAACTCACTGGAAACAAGAGCGTGAAATGAGGCTAGGGCCGACAGGAACAAGCCTGCAACTCCTAAATTCTGGTAGTTGCCCACCCACTGACTGGCTTTGACTCTTTACCCCTATTTGGAGCTTTAAGGCTAAGATTTTTAAAGATGCCTAAGGGAATTGGAATGCCAGCCCCAGTGATTGTGAGTAGGAGTTGGGCAATTCCAGTGTAAAAATGTTATTTAATTAGGCCTCACTAAACCCCTGCAGTTATCAGTGCAGAGAATTCTGGGTGTAACTAGTAGCTAAAGGTGATAGCAGAATACAGGAATGGGAAACAGTGACATTCTTTCACAAGTAGAATCTACGTACGGTAACGGGGAGGCTGGGCAAAGGCTAGAAAAGACAGGATGGACAGTAGGATAGTGGTGACACAGTGGTACCAACATCCTCTCTTTGTCCAGACGTACATGTACCCGCCTCCCGATCTGTGCCTCTCCAAGGCTTTTCATAGTTAATCCAGGCCACTTTCAAGAGTTAATTTGATGCTCCTGACTCCAGGGCTACTGGATATGGCAAGTAGGCACGCATACCTCAAAGACAAGAACTTATCTAAAACCTATTCCTCGTGCTTCCTGATTGCCCCTTCCCATCTCAGTCAACCAGCCATGGCATTCATCAGGCCGGAAGATTAGTATTAGAATGCCTATAAGGCAGGACAGGACAGGTTTTATGGGACAATAACATATTCCTGACTGATGGAATTTTGTCTAGCCTCACAATGCGCTCAAGGCATAAATGGCCTAATGCAGCACAATCTGTCATGACTTACTGTGGACTTACGTTTGAAATATCTTCTGATCTCGCTGTGCCCCAAAGCTTGCTAATAACTCAATTTATAAACTGTAACATCCACGACTGTCTCAGCTAGGATCTCCTTGTCCCTCAGTAAAAACACAAACAGTTAAATATTTCAGGACCAACCCACCTCCTCAAGGAGTGAAGCAGGTGAAAACAGCATAGCTTTGTGGGTTATTGCAATGCCAGGCTCTCAATGTCAGATTTTTGACATTTTCCTCTTTATGTGAAATTCACCCCTCCTGAACAAAAGGTCAACACATACCTTGGGCATCACTGTTTGATTCCATCTGAGCCAGACTCTTTGGAATTGTTCCCCACCTTCAGCTTAACTACATTGCTTGAAAAGCCATGTAATCAGTGTGGCCAATGCTCATGATTTTATCATGAGACTTGTGGTATTTGGACATTTTTCTGAAAGCCCCAGCTCCAGGAGTCATGTGATTATGTGAGATTCTAAGCCTACTTTTTTTAAAATGAAAGTTTCTAGCTCTCGTGGTTGCAGAGAAAAGCTTGAAAACAAGAAGTGAGTGCATGCTAAAGGGTCAAAAACCAGAAAGCAAATGATAAGAACCCCAAATTTACTATTTGGAAAAGATCTTGTGATTTCTGATACATGATTTTTGAATGTTTGTGGCTGGCAATACTGAATAATGCAAGTGCCTTACTGGGCTTGGAATGAGCCTCTAAAGCCAACTGGAACATTTCCATTAAAATAGATGGGCTTGGAATTTGGCCCTTATTGGTTATTGCAATTTACATTACAACATCATGATCTACTCAGGGGACAGCAGCAGCAGCAGCAGGAAAAATGCTGAAAACCAGTATTCATAAAATCCCCAGGAAGCAGTTCATGGCAGGAGCGGGGCAGTCAGGAACTGAAGCCGGGGTGAGAGCCAGCATCAGGGTCAAGAGTCAAGCTGACGGACAAGCCAGAGTCAGGGGCCAAGCTAAGGGTCAAAGCTGGAAAGAGTCAGAAATCAGGCCAAGGGTGGATACCAGGTATCAGGGTCCGCGTTGGGATTCCAGGGGGTCGATTGGGAGTGAGAACCCAAGTCAGAGCAAAGGTCAGTACCAGACATTCAGAAGCAAGGCAATCGCAGCTACTAGCCAGGAATCCACACTGTTGCCTGGACACTTCCTGGTACTCTCCATGCGCTTATATAGGCTCAAGGTCAATCAGGGATCGTTATGACCACTGTCAACTTACTCCAGGTGGAACTTCCCATGGTGTGCAACCTCTGCAGATTGGGGATAACAGGGATTAGCTAGGTTAAAGATACCACTGGGTGGGCGTGGGGTTGTCTGCTAGCCCTCTAGGCCTGGATTCAAGTCCCACCAATCCTTACAGCTGGTCCTAGAAACAAAAACTCCCAGGCCACTTTGTCATTTTCACTGGATACTGGACAGCAAATTTGAACCAAGACATTCAGCATATAAAATAATAAATAAATAATAATAATAATGGGAGGGGCAGGTCTGTGGCCCAGAGAAGTGACCCCTTCCAATCATTCCTGCTCTCTCTTCCCAGAAGCTCATCTGAAATTTCACAGGGCTAATTCTTAGTTATTCTATTCCTGAATTTGGGCAGGGACTCTAGGTGTGTGTGCACGTGCGTGTGCGTGCAGCTTTGAGTCACCTTTGCATTTTCCCCATTCTGTATTCCCAGGCCCTGCTGTAAGCGAGAGCAACCCCCGCGCTGCTCTAATTTATGTTCTGCGTCCTTATGGCCCTAATGAGGAGCAGAGAAGAGCTGCAGTGCAGTGCATTCTAGTCTCACACCCATTATCCCAAGGGGTCTAACACAGAGCCCTTACACCAGCTCTATACAAAGGCTGGAGAGGCCCTCTGTGCAGGAGGGGGTGTCCAGGGTCTGGTTCTGCCCAGTTTAAGGCCCCTCTCCTGATGCCTGAGCTATATAGTGTAACTGAGAATCAGGTCCACAAAGAAATGTAGTGCAGGGTTTACCAAAGTGCTAAGTGATTTAGGAGCAAAAGTCCCAGTGGAGGTTAAGATCCCATGAGAGAGGCTTATACCTTCCTCTCCATTAGCATGAAGTACTTTGTCATCGTGCATGCACCCCATCTGCATATTATTTAATAATAATTCACATCACCCCTAGCTGTGGATTAAAGAAGGGCGCTTTTTTTTCTCCAAAATAATATTGTTTCACGGCTAATCCACCCTCTGTAACTGTCAAGAGCCACAAGGCTGGCTCTTTGCCAATCATATAACAGTACAGCTGTTGCCAGAGAGAGAGACATAAACCGGAGAGGAGGAGCAGGCTGGAAGAGAGCAGAAAAACGTGTCTGGTAAGTAAGGTAGGCTGGAAGAGGAGGAAGGCGATGAGGCTTGCAGTGGAACCGGTGAGAAGCACGCAACCTGTGTACACAGACAACGTGGTCGATGTAGTTAGACCGTGCCACCACCCTTTCCTTCAGGCACATTGATACCCTCTTGTGTCTCTTCCTGGGTGACATACCCCTGTGCAAAGGATGTGGACAAGATATACTAGGCCAGGCCCCACTTAAAGCCTCAAAATAGGGCATAGGAAATGCCAAACCAGGTCAGACCACTGCCCCTTCTAGTCCGGCGTTCTGTCTCTATCAGTGGCCAATATCGCACACTTCAGAGGGAGGCACAAAAAACCCCTGTAGTGGACAAAATAGGAGATGGGAGAAGTTTCCTCTTAACTTCAAACAGTTAACGGTTGGATTACGGCTTGAATCATGAGTAGGGTTGCCAATCCTCCAGGATTGTCCAGGAGTCTCCAGGATTGAAAAATGATTAGATGAAAGATTGATAGCAGCCTTCAACTACCTGAAGGGGGGTTCCAAAGAGGATGGAGCTCGGCTGTTCTCAGTGGTGACAGATGACAGAACAAGAAGCAAGACATACAAAATTTCAAAGGAATCTGGTTTTAGAGCACTTAGAAGAGTCAAGCTGTAAACAGAAAAGTTTGAGACCAGCTTAGCAATAATCCTTCCTCTCTTAGACCAGCCTTCTCCTCCTGTGAGTTTTTTCTGCAGATTGGGGTGATCTAAATAAAAGAAACTCTAAGGAAACTATTCACCCTAAAGCACCTTTTGGTGTGGGGACTATGGTGTTCCCTGGAACATGCAGAGTAAATGCTTACAGCAGTTTCTGAAAGTGGCTATGACATGCTGACATTTTAAGGAACTACAGGCTTTGGAAGGAAGCCAGGTAATGGTATCACATGTGCTTTTGTTTTCAGTTTAAGAGAAGTGCTCTTATTAAGCAACACAATACGGCACAGTCCATCTCGCAGTGTCAAGCCCTTCTCTCCCTGGGAAGAACAAACAAGCCAGCAGATGCAGGTTACAGCTCTGCAGAGTTATTGCTCCTGGTATTAGCGATTGTATCAGCTGCCATTCAGCTTGCTGGAACAAAAACAATTTGTCCCCGGGAAAAGCAATGCGTGCAGAAAGCCACTGCATGCAGCTCCCTTCTTAGTGGGAGACTTAATGCTGCACTGATCCTTTGCTAAAATGATGTTCTCAGTCCAGGTCCCAGTGGAAAAACGTCCACATCACAAAAACCACCATCCAAACTGGCACTTGTTAGGCGCTTGTTTCCAGTCCTAACAAAGATTGAATAGGCCAGATAGACTGCAATCCCCTCTCACTCCTAGAAGTGATCTCGCCAAGGTAGAGCTGAGGCTCACGCTATCTGTCTTCTGTAGCTAGATAGAAAATTTCCATCTGGCCAGTTGCAGAGGTACAGGGAACCATATCCTTTCATCCCTAGGTCACCCATTCAAATCCAGGTCAGGATGGCAGTGAAAGAAAGTTTGTACCATATGATTGCTATTGCTGTCCTAAATTCAATGACTTTGGTTGTTCTCAGCTCTTGAGTTGCATTAGTGAAGCTGGTTTAGAGAAGTTTACACTGCAGGACTCTGCGCTGTGCTGGGAATAAACAGATCCCAAGATTGCCAACCTGCCCTTTTCAGAGGCACTACATTTATGCACGCACAAATGGGTTATTATTTATATTACAGTAATGCCTAAAAGCTGCAAATGAGATCAGGGTCCCGTTATGCTAGGCACTGTACATAGACAATGTAAGAGACAGTTCCTGTCCCAAAGAGTTTACTGTTTGGGATGAATAAAACAGTGTTATTATCCCCATTTTACAGGAACAGAACTGAGGCACAGACAGATTAAGGGCTGGATTGGCACTTTGCAATCCAGCCAAAGTAAGGGGCAGCATGTAATTGCACAGCCCCAGGAGCATGGGAGAGTGTGTGGGGGGGGGGCAGGAGAGGGGAGGTTGGGGGAATCCAATTGTGAATAAGTGTCACGATTCAGTCTCGCCTTGCTCCCCTTTGGGAAGTAAATTGGACAAGCCCTGTTCCTAGCACAGTTTCTTTCCCCTTCCAAGTGGACTGCTAGAACAAGCCTCTGCCCATGGCCCATTCACTTGCACAGGAGGGGTGTAGCAGCCCACCAGCTGCTCTCGCCTGGTCCCCTCATGGTATGGAAATTTGGGCATCTCAGACAGGGGAATAAAAGGGTCCCCTATGAGCCCTCTCTAACTTGCACAGACACACAGTCAAGCTTATGATTAAGCCTAAATGGCTTGGGGAAGGTCACACAGGAAGCTGACCTGGGAATTAAACTCAAATCTCAGCTCTGTGCCTTACCCATAAGACCATCCTTTCTCTTTGTATAATGTTGCCTCTTTCTTTTGGTACCCCTGTCACACTCCCAACTACAGTGTAGCCTGTCTGCTGAGAGCCGGCAGAATTCTGGGGCCTGGCAATTTGCCTTCCAGTTGGAGGAGAAATCATTTTTTTGCTATGGAGTGACCCCTTTCCATAACAACAGGATTTTCTTATCCTGGGAGGAGGGGGTGTCTGCCAGCACCCAGAGACAGCAGCCTTGTGATTCCGCTTCCTCTTTGTCCATACACTGCTTTGACCAAGATGGCCAAGCTGCTAACACAGGAGGCATAATAAATAAAGATGCTGGGCTTAAATGATAACTGTTTTTTGGTGAAATTTCAGTGTGGAAGGAGTCCTTCTTCTTATTATTTGCATATAGTTATGCACAATATTAGGGGACAACAAAAGCCACTGTGAATTAAAGAAGATTTCTCAGCTGAGTTAAAAGTTTAATCTGCCGAGCACAAAAGTTTTTCCTTTGCTTTTGATCAATGAAATGTCCAGCTTACGACGCTAAACAAATAGCTGTCCTTTATTTGAGATGAAAAGGCTTCAGTGTCACCTGATGTGTTTATTCCATGTATATTGTCTCCGGCACAGGTCTCTGGTTGTTGTGGTTTACTGGGTTACTAATGCACCTGCAGTTTGTTTGTGTGATATTGTCTAAGCTTCCAACAGATTTCTTTAAAAGAGGAAAAACAAATCCTGCAAACTGGTAAGGGACAGCAAATAAAAGGAGCTAAAAGATGCATCAAACCCTCCTTTTCTGAAGTATTACAAAGATTATTTAAATATTTCCTTTGAAAGACAGCATAAAGAATTTCTTCCCATTTTACAGGTTAATTGTCAGGGTTTTGCAATGATACTACAAAGAGAAAGCGAGTCATGTCCAATCAAATATTTCCCAGACATTCAACATTGCAAAACAGGCACCACCTTGTATCTAAATGAGACGATAAGATCACCAAGTCTTGCTGATAAATACATTGGCACAATGCCTACCCTAGGAGCACCAGTCTAGCACCAGTCTAGCACCAGTCTAGGAATACTGATATACCATACCAACAAAGTGTTCCTAATATGTATGTGGCTTGTACTGGCAAAGTTGTTTGTTGTACCAGTATAGTAAAGCTAAACCAGTAAAAGTGCCGTTTAGCCAGTATAACTGTGTCAAGACTAGGGACTTCTGCCAGCACCACTAGGTCAGTCAAGGATCATAGCCCTTCCCACCCCTGACTGACATAACTGTGTCGGCAGTGTAGATATAGCATCAGTCTAGATGATAAATTCACTTCAGCCTTGCCTACGCTCAAAAGCTGTACTGCTTTAACTATACCAATCTAGAGAGGATGAAGTTATGCCAGTATAAATGTGCTTATACTGGTATAGCTTCCTCCTGTACAGGAAGGAAAATAAGCTTTACTGCTATAAGGCACCTTTATACTGAAATAACTGTGTCCCCACTAGAGGTTGTATGGGTATAACTATATCATCTGGAAAACAAAAACACAACCCTAACCAATATATATGGTAAAAAATATGTGTAGATCAGGCCTACATCTTTATTAATTGAAGAGCAGATTCTGCGCCTCTTTTAGAAGTGGGTGCAGTTGAAATCAGTGGATTACTCATGGAGGAAAGCACTAATCAGCCCATAGGGTGAAACTTACCCCTTCTGCAAGGCACCAGCACCAAGCTTAGCCCCTCTGGGACTTAATAGGAGAAAAAGCTATGGGTGTAAGTGGGTGCATAAACCTCATACTGGAAATGTCACCCTTTGAGGATGGAGTTTAGACTCTAGAGCACAGCGCCCACATGAGATTTACAGTTATGTTCCTTAGTTCAGGCCAAAGCTGAAGTTAAGACCGTTAGAACTAACTTCTGCTTTCATTGCTGTAAAAGGGCCAGATTTTCCACTGGCAGGAATCAGCATCCCTCAATTTAAATCAGTGGAGCTATGCTGATTTACAACAGCTGAGGATGTTGCCCTAGATTTCATTTATTGCTTAAAGGTTTCATTATTTTTCTTTTTCTTTGAATTTTATTGGTGTATACAACTAGAGTTGGTCAGGAATTTTCTGACAAAACTGTTTTTCATTGGAAAATGCCAATTTGTCAAACCCGAACCTTTTTTGGAAACATATCAGTTTTGATAAAATTGTTGTCAGGAAGGTTTCTCAGGTCCAGGGAGGGAATTTCTGGTCAAAACCAGAAAGAGAGAGAGATTAATTAGGCAGAAAAAGAACTTGAAGCTGGGTCTCCCATAACTCAGTGCCTCTCCAGCCTCCCCCTCCAGTTTTTTGTAAATAGTTTCAGAAGGTCTTGGTTTCATCCCAATGCAGAATAGGAAAACAAAATTGAAACCTCAAACATTTTCACTGAAAGGGTAAACCATTTATGCCCAGTTCTATGTACAATTGACGATTTAAAAAGTGCATTGGAAAAAAATGACTGGAAGGACGGAAAAATAATCATGATACTTCAAGAGGGTCATACTCCTACGGAGAATTACAGATGGTAAGTCTCTCTCTGCTTTGCACAGGTGTGTACCAGATTTTTGGTGCCCCTTCTGATTTAAGTTATTGTTATGGAATTATTGGAATGATAACAGAGAGCAAACTGCATATTTATTCTGCAGACCTGCATTTCTTTTACTGGGTAAATATTTAATCATTTCTGTGAACTCCTTGCTCAAGTTAGACTTCAATTAGCCCCTTGACCCTGGATAAAGAGGAGTTAATTCCAAGTAACACCTGTGTTTTTGCATTCTCTCATTTCCCTATACAAACTCGCCTCTGGCGAAGTTAAACACCTTGCCAAACTGCAGCATCTTTAAACTCTGGTCCTCGATGCTCAATTGAGTATTTTTGGAGTATGCTGTACAATGTATTGTAGGTGTACACCACATGCATAATTTGGCTGGCTAGTGTAACTGTTTGGAAGCCAATGCAGCTATGCTGATTTACTTCACTTGAGGATGTGTCTGGACATATTTAACAAGAAGCCCTGTCTTTAGGGGAGATATGTTTAACTTTTTTGGTGAGAATTGTTGTAATCTTTTTCTTAGAGGTATTCCCATCAATTGATTCCTGTTTTCCAATGGAGCACCAATATGATCCTTTGTTTTAGACATCCTTTCTTTGAGTTGCTCGGTTTGTACATTTCTGTAGGTACCTGAAATGCTTAGGAGGATTTAAGCACTTGTTGATGGAGATGGGAGATATGCCACTGAAGAATGAAAGAAGTGCTTAAAAAGTATGGTTTACATTAAACTAACTGCAGCACAAGGAAGTGGTACTGGAATTTGTTTGGCTGTGCAAATTACAAAGAAGGGTTACATGAAGGTTTATATTTCATGTAGAAGAATCCAGGCCATGCTCTGAATGATTTATGTTAATACAGCATTAACTTATAGTAATAGGGAGATGTTGGCATTTTCATGGGAACAGATTGTTCAGAAAAAAAAATGTGGCAAAAAACCAATCTAAACAATCACCAAGTTAAACTGGTTTGGTCTTAGAGTTTAATCCTCAAAAGGTGACATAACCACTTATCTGTGGATCAAGCAAATTATACGATATGTAGAGAAAAACAATCAAACATCTCTTAATATAACCAATAACTATATCTCTGTAAAATATGCCTACTTAAGAGAAACAGCTTCCAAATTTGTCCTATAAATTATATTTCCAGTTGGCACATGTTGCATTGGGTGCAGCTGCACTCCTGGACTCTATCTGAAGAGGGATGTGCACTACATTATAGATCTTGTATTCTACTTGCTGTAGGTACTGTGTGTAGGATATTTTCCATAAAAAAAAAATCTACCATACATAAGCAAGTGTGGCCAAAAAACCTGGTGTAAATTGGGAACTTAAGTAAGTCTGAAAACAGTGGCACCTGGAGGAATGCGCATAGGCTGAAGCATCAGGATCCTGACTTCTAATCTTGGCTCTGTGACTTGCTCCGTTCATAGCCTTTGGCAAGTCACTTCACCTTTTTGTCTGTTTCCCCATCTGCAAAATGCAAACAATATTTGCCCACTGTCACCCTGAAGGGGATGGCAGGGAGAGGGGTTGTGAGGATTAATTAGTTGATGTCTGCACAATACTTTGAATGTGCAAAATACTGTTAACGTGCTAAATGTTACTATTCCTACCAAATGCTTTATAGACATCGTGCAAAGGCTGTCAGGCTAAGCTGATGATCGTTATATCTCCTTTAGTTTGTGGTTGCTGCCTGCTGCTACGTTCAGCCCTTCTCTTTCCCTACCAAAAAGAGACCCTCATTCTAAAGCAATCACAAGGATAACTGACGAATAAGAATATTGCTTAGCATTTTATATTTTCAAAACACTGTAACTAATTCATCAATCAGAATTGCACACAGGCCTGATGTTTCTCCACTAACCCCAGTCCAGCAAAACACTTAAGTACACGTTAAATTCTCAGCAGGTGAGCAGTCCCATTGAAATCAACAGTAGTATTCCCATACTTAAAGTTAAGCGTGTTTTTAAGTGCCGTAGTGGATTGCAGCCCTAATCAGGAGCCCTGTGTAATTTACCCCCTCTTGCCCCACAAAGTCCCTTATACAGCCCACCATTGTTGTAACGGTATTATATATTAAATAAATTTGGTCCCTGGTCTTAAAAGTAGGTATGAGCTTTGATGTTAATGCCCCCATTATAACTGAGCTTTGCATACACAAAACTCTCAGGGATTAGTTTATTCTACTACAAAGGAATTGAATAAGTTTCTCAGCCTTGTTGATTAATAGGGTTTACTTCCTTATTTTTATATAAATACCAGATGTCACAATTATATATTAAAAAAACACAACCTTGAACAAATAAAGTGGCTTAGTATCCTCCGTGAAATCTTATGCAGATGGTTTTCAGGGTAACATAGATATTCATTGTATTACTCAACTGGAATAGTTTGGCCAAGGATGCATCAACTCAGTCTTAATCTCATATGTCATGAGCTTCATCCTCCAGGATAACAGGGCCATTTGTGACTGTGGGAAATCAGAGCATATCCATAACAGATCATCCTATCTAGATTTCAACCAGAACTATATGAAGTTTCTGGCTTTAAATTTTTGGTAAACAGAACAGTACCTCTGTAAAATGGGACTAATGACATTGACCATCTTTATAAAAAGCTTTGAAACCTACTAATTATAATGACAGGTTTCAGAGTAGCAGCCGTGTTAGTCTGTATCTGCAAAAAGAAGAACAGGAGTACTTGTGGCACCTTAGAGACTAACAAATTTATTAGAGCATAAGCTTTCGTGGACTACAGCCCACTTCTTCGGATGCATACAGAGTGGGCTGTAGAATGCTGTAGAATGCATCTGTATGCATTCCACTCTGTATGCATCCAAAGAAGTGGGCTGTAGCCCACGAAAGCTTATGCTCTAATAAATTTGTTAGTCTCTAAGGTGCCACAAGTACTCCTGTTCTTCTTTTTACTAATTATAAGGCACTACATAAGACCTAGGTATTATTATTATTATCTGACTACTAGAATCAGGCTGATTCAGCAGATAAGGCACTGGTTTCTAATCTCAGTTGAGGGATAACTATAATATAAATAATTACAATAATAGCAGCCGCGGATCTTTTCCTGTGCTGGCAATAACGATTTTAGTGCATGCTCAGGGTAAGCTTTTTGGTCATATCTTCGAGGAAGTATCGCACACATTTTCAAGGGCTACAGAAAATTACTTTCCCTAATCTCAGTGCAAAAGGGGAGACCTTGAGGAATTGTATCTCAGAGTAGCGTCTTTGAGATACATTGCCTTCTGGTGCCGCTTCTGGGGGCAGCATGCCAAATCGCTGCCCCTTTCTATGGGCTGTGGCTAAAAGTCACAATCTAGTCAAAATGAGTTTGTTTTCCCCTTTCCTCTACTTTCATAGGCCTGACCCAATGCCCATTAACTTCAATCGGAGTCTTCCCCCTGACTTAATCAAAAGTAAAATATAAAGTGTGGGAAAAAGTCTATGAAACTTAACCTCAGATTGCAGGCCATTGTTCCCGTGACTTTCATTATATTTGTTCAGGAGAAGAGAGATGGATTTAGGAACTTTAGTTTTTTCCCCTCGCATATTGATTGCTTTAATTATTAACTTTAAATAAGCAAATAGCTAAAAGTTATGTAGCTCAGTTTCAGTTAATAGGAGTGTTATTATTATGTGGTTCACCTTAATATTTTTATAGCATTTACTGGAATGTTATGTACATTTTTAAAGCAAATGTAAGGGTAAATACATGTAGCTGTTCCCATTTGTCAAATGAAAAAAAAAATTCTTAATTTCTGTCTCTCTCACACACACACTTGCTCTTTCTCTCTCTCACTCTCTTTCTCTCATTTCAGAGCAATGTCTAAGGTGGCCTTTGTCTGAATTCTCTGCTATGCAATGTGCAGATAAAGTTTTGAAGTCATCAACATTCTCTAGGGGTATTGGAAGCAAGTTTCTGGAGATTCTTTCCATTGGTAGCAGGGAATCAATGAAAAATACAGATATTGGTATACAGACCCTGTGGGATCTTGCAGCATTTTCTACAGCTGCAGAATCATAGAATCATAGAATATCAGGGTTGGAAGGGACCTCAAGAGGTCATCTAGTCCAACCCCCTGCTCAAAGCAGGACCAGCCATAGGTACAAACATTTAAAATACTATGCTAATTTTCAATTCACAAGGACCAAATATCATCAGCTTGGTTTAAGCTACTCTTCAATGGCCTTCCATGTCAACATATAAGATTATGGTTTATGCATTGTAGTCATGATCCAAAACCATTGACCTTTGTTAAGTACAGGAGTTCTGCTATAAAGCTTCTATGCTTCTTAAATATATTACTTATGCCATTCCCATCTCAATGTTATCTCAACCCAATGAATGGTGCCATGCCAATAGGCCACCATCTATGCAATCCTGTAGTGAATTATCGGCTCTGCTTTGATCTTACTATGTGCTTGATAAAATGGAATTGGATCTATAGGTTGTCTACTCACATCTGTTAAATTATTCACATACAGAAGTATTTGCAGGACTGGGGCCCAATCAGGATTGGTTCATGTGTATGGCTGACGTTAACAGACAGCTGCATCAGGAAACCATTTGGAATATTAAATCATCATAAAAAGGAGTTTATAGTGCTCCCATTTAACAGAAGAACTTATGTCCTGATCCTCAAAGGTATTTAGGACCCTAACTCCCATTGGCTTTAATGGGAGTTAGACACCAAAACATCTTTGAGGATCTACGCCTTAAGTACATCCTTAACTTTAAACTTGTGCATAACTCTCATTGAAAATCACATGCTTAAGTGCTTTGCAGAGTCAGGGCTACAAAGAGCCAACCAAATAGGATAAGTGAGATGAAATACAGCAGAGGGTTACATTATGGCCCTGAATGCCTTGTGTACTAATCTCATTTGAGATAAAGCCTCTAGAAATGTGGAGGAAATAAATTATCAGGAATTTTGTAGGCTTCCAGGGCAAGATGAAATGGGAGATAAAGAAAGAATTAAGAAAATGCCAGAAAAAAGTTAATATTACACTTGGTTCCATTCCATTACTTTGGGCCCAATTTTGCCACCTTTACTCATGGAGTAATCCCTTTCTCCACCACGCTTCCTATTGAAATCGCTTGTGGAGCAACTACTATTCAATGCAAGCATAGCAGAATTGTTCCATCTGTCACCCCGGAACATGAGTTACAAGATGGGAAAGGAATGTTGTACGAGGGGCTGGAGAATTCAAGCAATTTGATTGACTGCCAGCCATTCAATCTCACTATAATAACTACTGATCAGAGTCATTTTTAATTTAATTTTTTTAAATCATCAGATAAAATATCTGTTCTAAAGAGGAATTCACAAAATAGCAGGCTTAGTATTTAGCAAGATGTTACATTTTTATCCCTGAGAAAGTCACCTACTTAGTAAATAGAGTTTATACACACCCCGTCTGGGCCACCCTGTTATCTTTACTCTTCTGAAGGAAAAGAAAAAGTTCCTTTCTCATCTGAATCTTAATATTCCCTGCAGAACCAGTGTTCCTATTTCAATGTGTCGAAAGTACACAGTCATTTTATTTCTAATAGGTTTCCTTTGATTGCATTCACAGCACCATCTAGTGATGGATTGCTAGAGTAGGGGCTCTGGAGTCAATATTTTGTTTGATATTTCTCATTTTGATTTCAATGTCTTGGTTTTATTTTAAAAGTCACAGAGGAAAAAGCTAAAAAATGAAACCTTCATGAATCATCAATGAGTTGGTGGGGAGAACATAGTGGGTTATCAATGTTGACCCTTCCCTGGCTCAGGAGTAACTCCATACTGACATTTTACAGCAGTATAGTCCAGTGGACTAGGTACTGGGACACCAGGGATCTGTTCCTGTCTCTGCCCTTGTCCTGTTCTGTCACTGTGGATCTCTCTGCACCTCCACCCTTTGTCTTATTTATTTAGATTGCAACCATATGTGGCAAGGATTGTTTTTTTTACTATGTGTACAATGCTTAGAACATTTGGGCTTTGGGGTTCTTGAGTAATAATCTAATTCCCATGAAAGCCAGTGGAGTTTAATTGGGAGATGGAGTGGGTCCCTAGTTGTCCAATCCTGCCTTGAATACATCTCATATTTGATCTTGAATTATTTACCTCCTTAACTACATTCATCCACTTGCTGCCACGAAGTAAATTTTCCCACCAACAAATGTTCTTTTAACTTCTTCTCCTGACAATAAGAGAGAGTGAGTTAGTATTCACCCTCCATGGCATCCTGCTTCCAGCTGCCAGGAGAACATAGTTACTTTGTGTTCTTTTCCATGCATCCCAGTGGGTCACATGGAAGACACCAAAATTATTTCATATGTCAATTTATTCTGGCAATGCTTGATTTCTCACTTTTGTAGCAGCACTTGATTCCGCATCTGACAGGTGATTCATTTGAGTGATGAACAATCTGTGGATATCTGAACACTGTCAGTTTGCAAATATTATATTCAAATGAGCTTTAAACCATTCAACACAAAAAATGGGTGTTTTTCTTGTGCTCCCTTGTGCATAAGCAAACTCTTATGTAGCAGTTACAGCTTCCTGCAAAGCGGGTCTGAAGGGAACATGGCAATTACAGATTAAAGAAAATATTTATCTGTATATTAATTTTTCTTCTCCTCTACTACTTCATCCATTTGTTCCATTAGTTTCCAGCCCTCATCCTCACTGTGACTCTCAATACGCAGTGCTGTGTGAAGCAACTTAGTTCCCAGGCTTTCATTTTAAAGACACAGGATTGGTGCCACAAAGTTACTGAGTCTTGGGTTCAGACACCTAAGTCCCTGCAAATCCATGGATATAAATTGTGGATCCACACAGGGCTCATCTTAAGTTTTCAGGGTAATATTTCCCGAGGTGCCTATGTTTCTTTCTCTAGGCATCCAGCTGCCAGTCTCCCCCTGCCCAAGCCCCAGAGCGATTTACAAACCAGGGGAAGATTGACCTTTGGCCACCTAAATCGTGGATTGGGTCCAGCGTGCTGAGAGGCTGCCGACTGGATCAGGTGCTGTTCAAAATCCATCCACACAAGGCGGTGGTGCATATCTTATAACTTTTAGCCCAGTGGTTAGAGCAAGGGATGTGGGAGACTCAGTTCAATTCCCCCCTCTCTACCCAAAAGGGAGAAAGGATTTGAACATGTGTTTCTCTCCTCTCAGGAGAGTGCGCTAACCACTGACTTCTCAGATATTCTAATGTGGGGTTCCCCCCATCTCTCCTGTTGAAGCTGTTCCACTGTGAGTAAATAACAAAAGAGTGACTCGAGCAGGGGGACTGTACCTGGGGTCTTCCACTTCCCAGATGGGTGCCCTAACCCATGACCTACCCAAGTACACATTGTGTTAATATAACAATGGTCTATCAGGGAGAGATTTTATAAATCATGAGGGCCTGCCTAGTTGTTGTTCTGCATATATAAGATAAGTGAGCTGATATCCAGTGCACCAGGTGATCCACAAACACAAGTGATGACCACTCAGAGCAAAGTGGATGGTTCAGGGGACTGGTAATGGGATTTTGGAAAAGCATTCTTGCCTCCAGATTTCCAGTTTCAACCTTGCTCAGGTCAGTAACCAGAAAGTACTGGTCAGTTTGTCTCTGTCTATTTCTTTGCCAGGTGTCTACAACACAAAGCCACCCCCATAAATGGTACTAGTATAGGCAGTCTCGACAGAGCGATAAAGGACCAGATGGATAACCACAAGGTGTCTCGGCTTGTGCTGCTGTTGCCAGGAGAACATTCTGAAGCTATTCTGTGAATAGAGGGCTTCCATCAGCACAGAGGTCAACATAGAATCTTTTACCAGCACTAAATTCACTTAATTTTTTGGTAAAGCAAAAAAAAAATGTATATCAGTTGTCATCTACCAAATCTGTCTGTCTGTCCATCTATTAGCGTTTCTGAAGCAGCCAGCACCATGGCATGTAGGTGCGGTATCACAGTAAGCAGGCTATTACTTTCCAAATCAATCAGCCTAAGCCATATGTTTGACTTAAGTTCTTGCAGTAATTGCTATGCTAATCTGACTTTCTAAGAAGCACACATCTATTTTTGCCTGCAAATTTGCAAAACACCTGAGCTGGCTCCCGCTCAATTCTTTCCAGCAAAATAGCTTGCCGCCCCTGACTGGATCATTCACAAATACACAGAGAAGTTCTATGGCAGAGCCAGCAACTGAGCCCTTATTCTGTGAGTTCAGTGCCTTAACCATAAGCATTCAGAATAGGGTGACTAGATAGCAAGTGTAAAAAATCGGGACACAGGGTGGGGGGTAACAGGAGCCTCTATAAGAAAAAGCCCCCAAAATCGGGACTGTCCCTATAAAATCAGGACATCTGGTCACCCTAATTCAGAATTTTGCCTCTACTATAGCAGGTGGCTCTCTGGATAATATTGATGGTATGTAAGGTGGTAATTTAGGTGTACTAGGAATCCCAAACCTGTCAACTACAAGTAACACCAGAACATGGTGCATTTGACCCTACAAATCCACTTTTAGCTTCCCACAGAAACCAGCTCTACTTTGTCAAACCAGTATCCTGCAGTACCTTTTCTCTGGGAGATTCAGAACACAGACTGTTTGCCTTTGCACCCTACGCTTAGAGTACAGATCCTCTCTCTCTCCTCCCCAGAATATTTTCTTTAACATAAACCAGAGAAGAAAAATATTTGGAGGAAATAGCCAGAAACATAGCTGTACCTAGGGTGATCAGACAGCAAATGTGAAAAATCGTGACGGGGGTGGAGGGTAATAGGAGCTTATATAAGAAAAAGACCCCAAAATCAGGACTGTCCCTATAAAATCGGGACATCTGGTCATCCTAGCTGTACCTTACAGGGTTTGTTTGCATAAAATCCTGAGCCACACAATTTTCACTGGTGGCCTGGAAGAGCAATTATGATTAGTGCCCATAGTAGGTCTCACTGAGTGATCAGTCACAGTTTCAAGGAGTTAAAAATGTTCCTTACCCATCTAGGCAGATGACCAGGCCTGTAAGTTTATACTTTCACATTTAGGTGTGCTAGGATGTCACCAACAGGCATTACCTGTGGAAAATCACTTTTGCAAATCTATAATACAAAGTTGGATGTATAAGAGTATGTCTTCAAGGAAAAAAACAAAAAACAAAAAAGATGTGTTCTTGATTTGGGTTGGCTAACTCGGGTTAAAAAAGCAGCGAAGATGACAGTAACTCATTTTTTAACTCAGATTAACAGCTCAAGTGAAAGCCTGTAAGTGACCCTCAGGCTGAACTCAAGCTGCTAAGCCAAGTTGCCATGTCTTCTCCGCTATTTTAACCTGAGTTAGCTAACTCAAGTTAAGAACGCTCCTTTCCTTTCCTTTTCTTTTCTTTTCTTTTCTTTTCTTTTCTTTTCTTTTCTTTTCTTTTCTTTTGCACTGTACACATACCCCAAATGACCTTTTAATGTATGCAACACAGGTCCAGCTCTCTCTAGTAAACTCTTTGGGTAGAACTAATTTTTACCATGCCAGATTCTGTCAGCTCGCTAGAATGGAACAAATACCTAGTGAGCAGTTCAGCTCACCTGTGAGATACAGGGAAGAATCTTACCTATCCAGAAGGGGTCGCTGTTGCTTTACAGCAGACACCTATAAGCACCAAAGCATAGGATTCCTCTAGAAGTGGCTATTTTTAGGGTGACCAGACATGGCACAATTCAGCTGTGGAGTTCTAACATTCTGCATCATCTACGTTGGCCCAAAGGACCACTTCTTAGTTGCATTTGCCAGAAATACCAAACAATGAACATAAAAAGAAATTTATTTGAGCGAAGACTGCTACTTCATACAGTTGAATCAAGAAACAAAATGTACCTACAGAGAACGCCACTGACGGCAGTGTTAAATGGTTTCTTGTTCACATTGACAACACACAATCCCTCAAGATCTCACCGCACACATCAGAAGAGAACAGAGACCTGTTGACTATTAACTGTGGCTGTGCATTCTAGCATGATGATAAAAGTTAACAGAATTCCACCTGGGTCTGGGAACCAGCTTTAATTATTATGATCTGAAAGAGTAAGCGAACAGAGAGCTGGTGAAGTTTGCTGATGAACTAAGTTGTTTCAGTTAATAACTATGGAGGATTGTGATTGCAACTAGCCTAAAAGTCCAAACATCACATACTGTACATGCTGAGGGACTCTGAACAGAGGGAAAATATTTAGGAATCGCCATGGATTGTCAGTAAATATGTTTCAATAGCAGTTAAGGAAACAAAAAATATGTTTGGGTGTATTACAATAGAGATCATATGGAAAATACTATGAAAGACAGTTACACCATCATTAGTATCAGAGGGGTAGCCATGTTAGTCTGAATCTGTAAAAAGCAACAGAGGGTCCTGTGGCACCTTTAAGACTAACAGAAGTATAGGGAGCATAAGCTTTCGTGGTTAAGAACCTCACTTCTTGCATCTGAAGAAGTGAGGTTCTTACCCACGAAAGCTTATGCTCCCTGTACTTCTGTTAGTCTCAAAGGAGCCACAGGACCCTCTGTTGCTTTTTACACCATCATTAGGTTTACTAAGTCCAGTTTTGTTGACCTCACATTTAACTGTAAATTTGAAAATATTTTATACTTCTACAGTGACTTCCACCTAAGGATCTCAAAGCATTTCACAAGCACTAATGCATTTAGCCTTGCAGCACCCTTGTGAGGTAGGTAGGTATTACCATCCCCATTTTGCAGATGGGAAAATGGAGAAGGGAAACATGCCCAAGATTATTCAGAAAGCCTGTGCCAGAACGGAGAATACAAACTGAGGTCTCCTAACTCTCATTTGTGTGCCTAGCCACAAAACTATCTTACCTCCCTAGAGAAGGACAGCAAAGATGATTAGAGATACAGGAGAGACCTTGAAAACTAGGATAATTCAACCTGCAAAAGGGGATGTGTTAAATATGGCTCAAATGAGACATTTAAAACTGAGGAAGATGCAATACAGTGAAAACTGACTTCAACGTCTTTCCATTTTGTCATCCAAAGGCAAGACAGGTACAGGAGAGGTTACTAGATTAAATTAACAGCAGGCAAAGATGTAACAGGTGAAAATACTTCTTTACTAAGCCTATGATGAGCCTACAGCATTCAAAGCCTCAGGAAGGCAGAGTCAAATACTGAAGATGGAGTTTTAAAAGGGCCTAAATCATTTTATGATTAACAATATTTGCAGTGTTACATACAAACAAAGGGGTTATTCTGAGAGACAAAACAGAATGGTTTGCCCCATGTGCAGCACTGAACTACCGGTGAATATATTTTGCCTATCTCTGAAGCATTAGGTATTGGCCACTGCCAGAACAGACCCCAGACAGGATCACCCTACGGTCTGTCCTGGTGTAGCAAATCGGATATTCTTGCTTGCTATGACACTATGAGCCTGACACTGGATAGTTACAACCCAGCGCTGATGCAAAATCTGGGGTAGGGTAGAATATGCATAGCTATAATAAAAGCATTTTAGACTTCTACTGGCATGCAAACTGTGGGAAATGGGATCCCCAAGCTTGCATTATGACTCTGCTCACTAGGGGGAAGTACTGTACAATATCTTTCTGGTGTACTCAACATACTTCCCCAGACTTGGCATAAACCCTGGGCTGTGACTATATCCGGTGTCAGGCTCATATTATTGCATCCATCCACTGTTGCATCCATCTCGTACTATGAATCCACAAATGACATGCATCAGCCTGAAACGTGAGATGTGATCATTGTTCAGTGAGTAACCTGTTAATTCGTAAACATCTATTTGATTAAAAATTTAGTCACACAGCATGAAATGCACCTCTGTGCAGAGAACCAGAAGAAGGCCTATGCACAACTTATGTCATAATTAAGTCCTGAGAGCGTAAGTGGAGGACAGGTTTTCTGCTGGCTCTCTTCACTGGGGCAAATTTCACCCACAGTCTAAATGAAGAAGAATCTTATTAAGAAATCTTCATAATAGGAGCATTTCATACTCAGCTGGATTAATTCTTGGCAAAGCAACAAAATTTACAGGGGGGACAATCCCTTGGAAAGTCCAGCAAATGCCATAAATGTGGATGCATGCAGTAGGGAAACTTGTACCCAACAAGGAGCAAAGGAAGTTATAAAAAATTTACCTTGCATTAAATAAGATAAGGCAACTGCACCCTTCATCAACGTACCCCAAAAATTCACATGGAGAGAAGTTCTCTATGCAAACAACCATGAAATGTATTTCAGAGGAAAGATCTGAATTACAGTTATCCACGTTGGGACTCCTGCTGGTGAAGTCATTATCTGTGTACATTTAAAAACAAAACCCTACCAAAACAAAACACTACACTGCACACCTCCTGAGTATAGGATGAAAGAGAGATGTCAGTCATGTTGTTTAATGCACTCACATACTATGTTGAGGAGGGCAATATAAGAATCTATATAGAATAGAATCTGAAACACAGATAGTGATGGAAGGGGCCTGAAATTAGAGAATGGAAACTGGTATCTCCCTGGCTTTGATATTGGTTTAATCAGCAGAGTAAGTTTTCTGTTATTCTTTTTTGTTTCATTATTTTTTAAAATAAAGATTTAATAAAATAATAAATAATAATAACAACAATAATAATAATAAATAAAAACCCTAACACACTAAAAAAGCCAAGATTTTCATAAGTGACTAGTAGTTCTGAGAGCCTCAATTTTTGAGTGCTCAACTTGAGACTTCTTATAAAGGACCATAATTTTCAGAGAGTGGGTGCTTTGCACTTTCTGAAAATCAGGTCCCCGTTATAAGGTGTCTCCAGCTAGACTCCCAAAAGAGAGGCTGCCTGACTGCCGTGCTTGGGGTGGCAAAATACATAGAGCCACCCCTGTCAACCACAATGATTTGGCTCCTCCTTCTCGCACAGAAATCTTTTTGTAAATACACTGGCACTGGGGAAATCTGCAAGTCAGCACTCACTTTGTTTTGTTAATCTTTCTTGAGTTACAAACTTGTGGAGCCATATTTCTATGTAACATTGAGGTTACCTGGCAAACAGACAAGTAAGATAGACACTGGTCTGTCGTGTGGCTTTGGGCAAAACACTTTACCTGACTGTTCCTCAGTTTTCTCATCTGTACAATGAGGATAATCATACATGCCTCTTTTGTAAAGAGCTTGGAGTTTAATGGATGAAAAGCAGTGTTGTATAAGAACTAGGTACTATTGTTATCAACACAAAAGGCTAGATCCTCAGATGCTGTAAATGCAGTTACTCAGATTTACATCATTTGGGAATCTGGCCCAAAGCCTGAGCTGAGGATTCCCCCAACAACATGAGGTGGAGAGGCAAGGCATTCCAGCAATCCTTGCCCAGCAGAACAGCTCTTGGAGATCCAGCCTCACTGGTGCAGATTAGAGGAGCTGTGAGGTTACTGTAATTTGTGCTAGGACCAAACTGGCACCCGGCTGGTTTAGGATTTCAGGTAGCGAAAAGGAGATATAATGCCACTTCTGCATCTCCATCCCTAAGGTGTTGTGAACTCAGCTAAAGCACACTTAAGGACTGAATCCCATCTGTGTGTGCTTGATACACGGGGTATCATTAAACAATTACAGGGTATCATTAAATAATTACTTTACAACCCATACGCAATGGGGACCTCATCCTGAAAGAAATCTTTCCTGAACCAGGAGCAATGGAAGCCTTCTACAAGTGGGGGTGGGGGAAGCCCACAGGTACGTGAACCATGGTCCCGTCCCCACACCACCCCTTCCCACCAGCCCCTGCCCTCCTGCCACCCATTCCCTCTGAGGCCCCGCTCCCAGGCTTCCCCTTCTCACCGAGCCCCCATCCTCACACTGCCCCTTCCCCCAAAGTCCCACTCCCACACCACCTCTTCCCCCAGGACCCCGCCCCCGCTCGCTCCTCTCCACCCCCTTCCCCTGTCGCTCACCCTTACAGCCAGTAAAAAGTGAGAGGGCATAGCCCCTTGGCTCCCCCATTCCAGCATCCCTGTCCTGAACCGCCTCTTCCGGCCTTCAAACAACCCCCCAAACCTCACCAACCTCATCATCAGAAGCAAGCTCCCCACAGACCAGGACACAGCAACTCAAAGCAGCACCAGACACTACCAGAGCAACAGATCCAAAACCTGTGGACATGTCTCTTCTGCTACAATGATGGATATTCCCCACAACACACCTTTCAAGGTCAATGCGTTCTACACATGCACATCACATCAGTGTGATGTACCTCATCCTCTGCAGTAAATGCCCCAATAACAGCTATGTGGGTGGAACCAGGGACTTACTACACTCTCAAGTGAACTCACACAGAAAAATGATAAAAGACAAAAATACCATATCATACGTGTGGGTGAATACTTTTCACTAAATGATCATTCCATATCTGACCTCCTAATGCATGTCCTCAAAGGAAACCTGCACAACACCTTCAAAAGTCAAACCTCGGAGCTTAAATTCATAACTTTGCTAGAACTAAATATCATGGTCTTAATAAAGACACTGGATTTATGGCTTATTTCAATAATCTGTAACCCACTAACTCCCCCCCTCCCTTTTGTCCTATGACGGCAGAGGTGTTAGCGAGTCACTTCATCTTGAATGGTCCCTTACAATATATGTTAACCAGTTATGCTAAACAATCTGTTCCACCTTGTATATGGCTGTGACACTCTGTGTACCTTTCTGAGACCCGAAGGAAAGCTCTGTGTAGCTCAAAAGCTTGTCTCTTTCACCAGCAGAAGCTGGTCCAATAAAATATATTACGTCACCCACCTTGTCTCTCTACTTGACATAAAGATATGTTGTCCCCCCCCACACAATTGAGTTGTAGGGACTGATTTCTGATTGGCTAAAGCACAAGTAAACACTTTAGCGTCACAAGTTGAGTTTGGTCTTTCCTCACCTTTATCTGTGGACGCTCTTGCTAGAATGTTTAACAGCTCCTGAGGCTTGATGGGCTTGTTCTACATTTCACCTCCTTGGTATGCACTTGCAGTACTGGAGATAGATACACAACTTCAAATATCTTCCCTGGAGAAATGAAGATGGATTTTAGTTCCCGCACTGGACAGTTCTGTCAAAAACTTGAGGAATGTTATTAGCCACATGTAACGTTTTATTTTCATAGATCAACCATGACAGCATGCCACTGCTTATGAAAAAAAAAAGTTTAAAAAGAATATCTATCTCAGGGTTTCATACCACCACCCATCGTCACAGTATCTGACTGCCTTCAATGTAAAATCAATAGCAATAGCAAAGTCCCTCGTGGACTTCATAGACCCTCTGGCACTTCTCTCTTTATGGAATCATAACTCTGAGTGGGTAGAGTTTCTTTGTGGTTTCCCCCCACCCCCACCAAGGGGTTTATGGGAGCAAGGGGGTGTCAGTGTTTGCTCCTTTTTTCAGGATTAAATGTCACACATGTAAGGCTGCTTTTTATGTAACTTTAGAAAAAAGTATAAATAAAAAGTGTTAATAAAACTGTTTAAATTTAGGGCCAGATTTATTTGTTCTTTGCACAGTTTAAACCTTTGGGCAAACTAACTGAATTCCTGGGAAACCATTTTTCCCTCCCATATTCTTTTAAAATCAACAAATCATTGTTTAATTTTTCTTTTTTATGTTTGGAAAAAAAGTATTTTTCAGTTTTGTATTTTCACCGCTTCCTGCTCAATCCCACTGAGCACTTCTTAGGAAAAGTCACTTCTTCTTTAGCTGCTACAATAGTTTGTTAGAAAGAGGGTGTGGTATTTTCATGCTGTGACGTCTTTCAAGCCATGCCTGACTATAAAGGAGGTAGGGAGATAATAAGCCATGCAGCACTCAAAAGTAGTTTCCACAGACTGCTGGGATTTGAAGATTGATTTTATTCTATATCTTCCTTTTAAAGAGAATAAGGAAATTGGATTCAGCTAGCAGTGGCTAATTGCATTGGGGAATAACAGTGTTCAAATTCTCAATGTAAAACTTGGATTTACAGATTTCCTTAAAATCAAGTAAGCATTTTTTCACATGTATGGTGGAAATGCTGCAAAAAATCAGAATGAGTCCTGAAATACTCACCAATCAAAACATCAGTGAAAGTGAAATCGGTGATTATAGCATGGGCCAAGGATCTCCTTTGCCTGGAGAAACTGCCAGCCCCAAAAGTTATTCTCAACAGAGCCCATCTTTGCCAGCTTCTGGATTAACAGAATTTAATGTTGTGAGTCCTAAGAGCTGTCATATTTCCCCAGTAAAAACCCAGGAGATGTCTGCTCTCACTGGTAAGATTAAAATTTTGTTCACATACTTTCAACTATTTTGTACAACAATATTGCATCTCTTTGCAAAGCAATACAGTAACTTGTTGTAAGAACTGTGCATTTTAGGTACATGCAGTAATAATGTCAAATGGAGAACTATGATCAGTTTATGTAGTTAGCTTCTTTTTGGTTTTGATGTGGTTTATTCCTAAAGGCAAAAGTTCTTCCATGTCTTGGAGATTGCTGTAGTAATATTCCGTGATTTGTTTACGTATAACATTTTACTGCTCATTTATTTATTTTTTTAATTATGTTTGGTTCTGCATGTAATAGTAATGTATGACTTGGTGAATAATTATAGAATTGTATATGAATATGTATAATACATTATTGCCTTTACTGAATGCTTCAGTTGCAAGAATGCACCTGGGCAGGTGACTTGATGCATCATCCAGCATTTTTATTATTTAAGAGCTTGAAAGAGAACAATAAAATTAATATCAACTTTGAACTTCGATAGTACTTTCATCCAGGCTATCAAAATGCTTTACAAAAGTAATTAATTGAGCCTTAAAATATCTGCCAGAAGCAGGTATTAGTCCCTCTTCTAGAGCTGTTTGAATAGTAAACAACTGACTTGTGAGGTCATATTATTCATGGGTATTCTGTCACCTGCTAAGCATTCAGAAATTCCAAAGGATTCACAAGTTTTAGCAAAAATGACAAGTCATCCCAAAGCGCCTATCATAAGTGCAATTTTATTACATGTTTCCTGCTGAAAATATTTCAGCCTCCTAAACAGGGAACAAAAACAGGACCACATGAACAGCAGCCAATTCCCAGGCCACTCCCCATCCCCTGTAGTCTCTGATGTGGTAGCATGTCAAGGGTAGAAAGGGGCGTAGTCAGAGCTTACTGAACTCTGGCTATTCTCAGCTGGAAGCAATAGCCAGCCAGAGTAGAGCAGTGATTATTGGGTACAGCTGAAAATCTAGTCCATGGGATAAACTTAGCAGTGCAACATGCATCGGATGAAGTGGGTTCTAGCCCACGAAAGCTTATCCCCAAATAAATTTGTTAGTCTTTAAGGTGCCACAAGGACTTCTCGTTGTTTTTGCTGATACAGACGAACATGGCTACCACTCTGAAACCTCAGGTTTTATTTATCTGTGTATGACTGCTATCACCACAGGATCTGATCACCCGAGTCACATATATCCCTGTCATTCTAGGCCACCATGGTCTTGGTGTTTAATCATAATCGCGTCTCCTCTTTTGCTTTAGCTACACATGCGCCACAATGAGGTGCGCTAGGAGATGCAGTAGCTCACCACTGCCTCAGTGAGCATCACCTCTATCAAAGTCTCGGCTTTCAGCAGCCCATGCAGTGAGTCTTGACACATGAGGGTCCTCCTGAACCTAGGCCTCCTAAACCTAGGCCTTCTTTGTGGCCCTGTGTTCTCTTTCAATTGGCCCACAACCCAAAAGGACAATGGACCCTTCACATCAGTAAATTTTTGTCATGATAAAAGACTTATAAAATTTGATACTTTTAAGGTTTTTCTAAATGCTGGAAAAATAAGTGTTGCTGAAGCGGGGAGGAGTCATGCAACGCCTCTGCCTCTGCTTGCGTCTATCTCTGCTGTTGCTGTCACGATTGTCTCTGCTGCTGTCTCTGCCTCTAGTTATGATGCTGTGTTCTGAGGTTCTGCCACTTAGCCCAGTTCTTAGTGATTGCAGGTCTTAGTGGTTTCACTGGGTAGTGGGGGCACTCGCTGCTGCTGCTGCAATTCATTTTCCCTGTATTCAAGATGAAAGTGAACTTTAATCTGAAGCAGCCAAAACTGATCACTTTGGCAAAGCAAGTCTGTTTGCTGATCACCTAGGCAAAGTAGATTTGTCTATGCCAGGGATCGGCAACATTTGGGGGGGAAAGATCTCAGAAGCAGACTATATTGGCATAGACCAGGGATTGGCAACATTTGGCCCGCAGCCCGCCAGGGAAAGCCGCTGGCAGGTCGGGCCAGTTTGTTTACCTGCAGTGTCTGCAGGTTCGGCTAATCACAGCTCCCACTGGCCGTGGTTGGCCGCTCCAGGCCAATGGGGGCTGCGGGAAACGATGGCCGGCACATCCCTCGGCCCGTGCTGCTTCCTGCAGCCCCCATTGGCCAGTGGGAGCTGCGATTGGCCAAACCTGCAGATGCTGCAGGTAAACAAACCGTCCCAGCCCACCAGGGGCTTTCCCTGGCGGGCTGCGGGCCAAATGTTGCCAATCCCTGGTCTATGCCAATATAGTCTGCTCCTGAGATCTTTCCCCACAGTTCATCCAGAGAAGGCAGAGGAGAGCTCATTCAGACTCTGCTTACACGTGTTTTCTCTCTCCATTCATGCCCTCAAGTTGTAAGCTCTGTCTTAGTCCGATTTGTATTTTATTTTATTGATTATCTCTTACCTGTTGAGAAGCCCCCTGAACTGTTAGAGCATGTTTATCAATACTAAATAAGAGTAATTCTTGAAAATTCAGAACCAGAGGACATATAGCTCAGAGTGGGAATTTTCCCCAACTAACAAACCACTTGAAATTATGCACATCCTCTCAGGGCAAAACTACCTCCTACTCTCCCTATCACACAATGGCTTGTAGAATTTATCTTGTGGCAATTTCTTTTTCAAGTACCTTATTTTGATTGTTTCCAGACTCTACGCTTAGCACTTGCCCCCCTCAGAAGCAGTATGTTGGCGTGCGGGTGAAAATGCCAGTGCGGGAACTGCTGAGAAAAGTCCGGCTTTCCAAAGGGATGGCCCCCGGTGACATAAAGGTACGAATCTCCTTGAGTTTGGAGAAGTCACCACATATGAAAGTGTAACATGATGGCAAAGTAGGTTACATGTTCTCTCTCTGTGGCTACTGTGCATATGATACCAGCACGGTGCTGCTGCCATCCAATGGAATTACTCCTTTAAGTGAAGTGATAGAGGTCTGCAATCTGGTGCTGTACATCCCAAATTCAGACATTACTGAGGGACTAGAGTGGAGATTTTTTCAAGAGCAGGGTAGCAAGGATCTTTCTTGTCCAAAAGAAATCACAGGTTCCATGCTCTGCAAAAAAATTTATCAGCTAAAAGTTGTTTGTATCAGAATTATTTGGCTCAGGCCACATACTATGCACTAGTTAAATTTTTCTAGTAAATGTTACCAGCTCAAAATATATTAATTTTTGTTTGTTTGCTTGTTTCCTTAGGAAGCACAATCAATAAAGGCAACTACAACTAAAGGATCTTCTGGAACAACAGGTAAAGAACCCCCTTGGGGGAATGCAAACTCCTCTTCCTATAGATTGATGCCTCTCACAAGCACATGTACACAAAAAACCGAGTCACAAGACTCTCAGACACTTCCACTGGCTGCCTATTGTTTTAAGGATACAGGGCCAGATTCTCAGCTGGTATAAACTGGCATAACTATTTTGTTTTGACAGAGATAGGCTGAGATGATGCTGTTGAGGCTGTCCCCTTATATATTTCAAAGTTGTACCCTTTTAAAAAAACAAACAAAACCCCTCTGTAGACTTAGATCCAGCCAGTTTTATGGAGCTTTTCTGTCCTTCTGCTCCCTCCACACATCTAGCAAAAGCTTCCTCAATGTCCCTTAAAGCACACACTGATCCACCCTCATAGTACGTCTATGCTAACACAAATACACATTAATATGTGCACCTTCATGTACTCCAAAGCTCTTGTCAGAACCAGCTTTGTTTCTTAAATGTTTCATGGTTGCACCAGCAACCCTGCAGCTCTAGCAGGGCTGCAAAGCCGAGAGACATGCTATAAGAGTGGTGGGCAAACTTTTTGGCCTGAGGGCCACATCTGCGTATGGAAATTGTATGGTGGGCCATGAATGCTCATGAAATTGAGGGGTTGAGGTTCGGGAGCGGGTGAGGGGCCTGGCTGGGGGGCGGGGGCGGGCTCTGGGGTGGGGCCAGAAATTAGGAGTTCAGGGTGCGGGAGGGGGCTTCGGGCTGGATAGGGGGCTGGGATGCGGGAGGGGGATCAGGGCTAGGGCAGAGCTCTGGGGTGCAGGCTCCAGGAGGCGCTTACCTCAAGCAGCTCCTGGAAGCCGCAGCACGTTCCCCTACGGCTCCTATGTAGAGGCGCGGCACCAGTCAGGCGACTCTGCACGCTGCCCCGTCTGCAGGCGCCGCCCCTGCAGATCCCATTGGCCACAGTTCCCGACCAATGGGAGCTGCAGAGCCAGCACTTTGGGCAGGGGGAGTGTGCGGAGCCCCCTAGCTGCCCCTATGTGTAGGAGCCAGAGGGGGCACATGCTGCTGCTTCCAGGAGCCACAGCATGCATGGAGTGGAGGGAGCTCAAGGGCCAGATTAAAAGGTCTGATGGGCCAGACACGGCCCGGGGGCTGTAGTTTGCCCACCTCTGTGCTATAAACAAGGCTTGAGGCATTTTCACCATATACTTCCTCTCACCCATGTATCCTCTGGGGAGAAATACTGGAGTGAATATAATTTGCATTTTTTTTAAATTCAAATGTGTTTGTTTTTGTTTCCAATAGCAAGAAGAAAAGCTCGCCCTTATACAGAAAACCAGTTCAGACAGGTATGCATGACACCTTTTGCTTCAGGCAAATCACACCTTTCTGACTTTCCCAGGCAAATCACATGTTACAGTTCTGAGGCAGAACAGAACACCTGATGACTGAATTTTGTTTTTCTTCTTGGTGTTTTAGAAAAAGCAAAGTTCTGAGAAAGCACTAAAAGGCTTGGAGGACCTTGATATCCTGGTTGAGGTATTGGAGGAAGACCTGAACAAGAGCCACGCTAAGCTAGAGTCTCTGAGCCCTCTGCCCGCTTGCTGCTGGCACAGCTTTTCCCCTGATATTCAGGCCTCTTGGAAAGCGAACGGCAGCAAACAACCAGCAGGCAGCCTGCTGGAAAGGAGCCAGAACCTGACCAAATTACAGCCGTGTTGCCTATTTGCTGATTGCAACCCACTACTGTGTGGACAGGAGGAGAATTCTTATTTATCCGATTATAAAAAAATGCAACACCCGGACTCCCTGGAAATATCATTTCCGAGTAAAAGCGAGGAACGGAACAGCTGGCAGATGCAGGATGCTTTTATCAATCCCCAGAGGCATTTCTCAGGGCCTTCTGCACAGGACAAACCTTTCTGCTATAATCCACCAGGACACCATCCAGAGGAGTTCTTGGAAGTTGATGCAACCTCCCGGGACTATGTGGGACATTTGAAGTCAACCTCTGTTTCTTTCGAACAGCAAGACCTTTCTGCCCTCTCTTTCTTCCAGTTCCAACTATACTGGGAGGAGAGTCTCTTGAGAAATATCCCAGTGGACAAGTTGCTTGCACCTGATGAAAACGGGAGCAGGTCTGTGACTGTTATATAGATATATAATATATCACTTTCTCTTTTCTGAAACCTTATTGACAAAGGGGAGTTGATCCAATTCCAGCCACTGGTGTTGTGCAAACCTTTAGGTTTGGTCTACACCTAAGACGTAGGTTGACCTAGCTTTGTTGGTCAGGATGTGAAAAATTCACTCCCTTAAGAGATATAGTTGAGCCAAACTGAGTCGCGGTATAGACACCACCCTTGCCTGTTGAGAGGGTAGATGTACCACAGCAGTGGAAAAACACCATCTGTTGCTGTAGCAAGCATCTACACTACAGCAATGTAGCTGCAGTTGACCCACAGTATCACTTGTAGCATAGACAAAGCCTGAGTGAAGGCAGTGCAAACTGTAATTTGGATCAGTGCAGTTGGACCTGGTTTTAGGTAGGGCCAAGTTCTACCAGTGCGGATAGCAACTTTGCCTGTCCACACTAGAGGTTTGCACTGGTGTATTTAGCCCACTTTCTGGCCACTGACAACTGAAATCAGGACAGCATCCCTGTGTAAATAAGGCCAAGGACTGAACTGCTAGAAGAAAATGTAATCAAAGGCATCTGTTCTGAAACAATTACTTTATGCTCCTGAGAAACTGATTTGCAATAATAAAACTCCTTAACACTGTTTACCAGTCTGCAAACAGTCTATGAATAATTGCTATTTTTAGTGGCTGGCAATAAAAATGGGTGAGGAGATTAGCAACGTACGTATGTTTTTATGTGGTGTGCAGGCAGCAGACTTCCAAAGAATTGGGAGTGCCTGCTTCACTGGAACTGACTTGAAGACAACAAGGTTATTGATCCCATTTCACTAGAATAAACTGTGTTTAAAGAGCAAATATTTGTTTACCCAGACAAACAATCCCTCCCCCACCCCACCCCAAAAAAACCCCAACCACTTGATTTCCTTCACAGCTCAGCCAGTTTAAGGAAGCTGATATAAAACAGAAGTGGTCTTTCTTAAAACTGGCCTAGTCTCAGCAGGGATGAGACGTCTTGATTGTCTTTAAAATGCAAAGGGATCCAAACACAATCTCATTTTACAGGATTGCAACATTATATGAAACGAAATGTAATAAGTGGACCAAGTGCTATGCTGAAGAATGATCCTGAATACAGCAATAAAATGATAGAAATAAATAAAATAAAATGATTGGGTATGCCAATACCCGTATGCATGTACTAGGATCTATTTGTTCTACACAAAGGCTAAGTTTACACGGTGAGCTAAGGGTGTGATTCCCAGCTTGCTTCTGCAGAGGGGTGAATTTCACCTAAAAAGAGAAACATTGTTTTGCAGCTGGAGTTAGAAGTTATTTTTCGGTTTTGGTCAGGAGGGTTTCTACATTTCCCCACTTGTCCCATACCAGAGAACTAGCATTGCCAATTCTCCAGGATTGTCCTGGAGTCTCCAGGAATTAAAGATTAATCTTTCATTAAAGATTATGTTGTGTGATGAAACTTCCAGGAATACGTCCAACCAAAACTGGCAACCCTACAGAGAACCCTGGTAAGGGAGGATGGGGAAATGGGGTGTATACACAACCCCTGGCAGGGTGGATGTTGTGGGGGGATCTCTGAAATACAGATGATGAGAGACAGGTGCACGGGGAGCTTGTGGAGTGAAATGGAGGGATGCAACTAGCCCGTTGTATGTGCAGTGATCTCAGCCTACAGACCTACAAAGTGTGTGTGCCCTCCCTCACCCCCTCAGCTACAGGGGCAGCTCTAGGCACCAGCAAAGCAAGCACGTGCTTGGGGCAGCCCATTTGCAGGGGCGGCAGGGATCCAGTAGGGGAGCTGAGAACCAACAGGGGGCCCTGGGAGCTGTAGTTCCTTGGTTAGCTCCCTGCCTATGGAGCCAGCCCTGGAGCAGGGAAAGAACTACATTTCCCAGCATTCCCTTGGCCACTACCAACAGAAAAGAGGGAGAGGGAGTGAGGTAGCTGAGACCTCATGCTGCAGCCTGCTATGAATGGAGAGCTGTACTCTGAAGGGCAGGGATACCATATTTTAACATTCAAAAAATAGGACAGTCCACAGGGAGGGTAGCCCCACCCTGCCACCATCCACCTCCTCCGATTGCCCCCCACAGAAACCCCAACCCATCCAACCCCACCTGCACCCTGTCCCCTGATCACCCCCTCCCGGGACCCCTGCCCCTAACTGCCCCCCAGGACCCCACCCCCTATCTAAGCCTCCCTTCTCCTTATCCCCAACTGCCCCCTCCTGAGACCCCCCCAACTTCCCCCCAGGACCCCACCCCCTACCTGTCCCCTGACAAATCCCTGGGACTCCCATGCCTATCCAACCGCTGCCTGTCCCCTGACTGCCCCCCCAAACCGCTGACCCATCTAACCCCACCGTCTCCCTGCCCGACTGCCCCCCAAATCTCCGCCCCATCCAACCCCCTTACCGTGCCACTCAGACCAGCATGTCTGGCTCCGTGCAGCGCCAGACACACTGCTGCATACATGCTGCCGTGCTCCCCTGTGGAGCCACAGCTCCCTTTCCCCCGCTTCCCCCCAGCACCTGCCTTCCAGATTTGAACACCTCAAAATTCAGGAGTGCTCAAGCTCAGTTTGGGCAGCTGTTACTTCATTTCTCCCAAATCAAATATACTGATCCACTGTAACTTGCTGTAGAAAAAGGAGGATAAAACTGAGCAAGAAATGCTTCCCAGTGGTTATTAGGACTGGAATTGCTATTTTCAACAGCCATTGCCTTGTTTGTGTTTGTTTGTTTGTTTGTTTGTTTGTTTGTTTGTTTGTTTGTTTGTTTAAAAGGAAGACAGTGATACTGCATTGGCAAATTCCCCATAGCAAGAAAGAGTGGAAGAAAAGAATAATAAAGGCACCTCAACTTTTCCTCATTTATGTAGGACAGTCTTATAATATGCATCCAGATATCCTCCAATCACACAAGCTGAAAATTGTTCCACTTTACTGCAGTTCTGTAACCATATGGGAACCAATCCTCTCTGTGTTCTGTGCACATCTAAAATTCATGCTGAATGACCTGCCGGGGGAGCGAGTTACCAGTGACCCAGGGCTGCGGCAGAAGGAGGGTGCAGGTGGGGGAGAGGGGAAGAGAGCCCAGGGCTGGGGCAGCAGGAAGTGTGTGTGGGGGGCAATGGTGGGGGGGCATGAGGGAGCTCAGAGCTGGGGCAGCAGAGTGGGTGGGGAGAGCCCAGGGCTGGGGCAGCAGGGGGGTGCGGCAGGGAGCCCAGGGCTGGGATGGGGGGCAGCCAACATTTTTTTTGCTTGGGGCGGCAAAAAACCTAGAGCCGGCCCTGCTCAGCTAATAGAGAGTAAAGAATAAATGACTGAAATACCAAACTGTCCCCAAAGTTTTTGATGCCTTATTTTACACACTGAAAAAAATGGTTCCTTTTGCTTTAAGATACCACCCCTGTGGTTATTTTAGAAACCTTGCCCACATTTGCTGAATGTTCTAATGCATTACAAACCTTGTCCTATTCCAGGCTCCTGCACAAGGCTGTCACTCAAGGAAGGAGAGCACTGACATATGCACTTGCACAGAGATTTGCATCTCTAAACAAAATTGATGAGAAGGATGCAGCAAAACGGGTATGACACTAACAGGAAAAAAAATCGGGCACATCTCTAGTACATTAAAGGATCTCTAAGCATTTTCCAAACATTGATTTTAAACTCCTAACACCCCAGTCAGCCAGGTATTACTACTGTCATTTTACAGATGGGGAAACTGAGGTGCAGGGAGGTGAAATGATTTGCAGAAGATCACACAGCAAGTCAGTGGCTGAGCTAGGACACCACGCCCCTCCACCAGTATACCACACTTCCATCCCAGAACCAGGAATAGACCCTAGAAGTCCTGACTCCCAATGTTTTCCCCAGCTGCTAATCCCTGCTGCTTAAAGACTTTTCATTTATTCCACTGTAAATTCTCTCTCTCTCTCTCTCTTATCATTAGACTGCATTACATCTAGCTGCTGAAAAGAACCAGCACCTGATGGTCAACGATTTGATTTCTCTGGGAGCCAATGTCAATGAACAGGACAGTTTAGGGAAAACACCACTCCATCTGTGTGCAGAGAACGGGTACTTAAGAGTTTTGGATGTAAGTAGAGCTTTAATTAGAGATACAGTGTAATTACAGAGACAAAGAGTCCTGTGGCACCTTATAGACTAACAGACGTATTGGAGCATGAGCTTTTGTGGGTGAATACCCACTTCGTCAGACGCATGTAATTACACTATCATATGCACTGGATTTTTCTGCCTGCATTTTGCAGGAAACGCATGCATATTATGCCATGCAAAATGTGAGACGACTCTCTATATATGAGAAACCATGCCACCGGAGATGAACTGGGGTCACTATTGTTATTGTTTTCTTGTACTGTAGCAGTGCCCAGAGGCCACAAACAATATTTACAATTTCTGCATCCTCCTCCTTTCAGGTTCTGAAAAAATGTAAAGAAGGCGGCATGCATGTGGAAGTGGATCTAACTGACCATTATGGTAAGAGATGCCATTTTAACTACAATTAAGCCTACTGTAGAGTTCTCTAAGGCTCCAAACTCTGGCTTTACTCTAGGCTAAGTAATTTTAAACCCCAGAAATTAGGTTGGAAATATCAAGTTGGCAATATTTGCCAGCAACGCCCTGCTGGGAAGGGCTGAATTCTTCCAGCTCACTGAGGCTGGTGCTTTGCTATGCCAGTGGGATATAAAAAAGGTAGAAGTGGTTCTCTACAGGTAGAAGCCCCAGGGTGAGGGCTGAGCAGTCCTGAGGGAAGACCCCCTGGGAATAGCTAAGCCTGGGAAGAAAGCTTGAGTTGAACATTATCTAATTGTTGGTGTTTTTGTTAAAACCAAAATACCCAATCATTTGGATTTAGTCCCCAGAAAGTGTCTGATGTCATTGTGGTTCTTCCTATTCAGGTTTAACACCATTACACTGTGCAGTTCTTGCTCACACTGCATTAGTGAGGGAGTCTCAAAAAGTCATCAACCACAGTGACATGCGGAAGTTTTTGCAACTGCGCAAAGATAAAATTCTTGAGGGAATTAATTGTTTATTACAAATGGGAGCAAACCCTGGGCTGCAGGTGAGTGTCAGTCTCCGGGTAAATGACTTGTTTACTTGTTTTTGTGGGTGGGTGGGTGGGTGGGCGGGTTTCATTTCCCTCCCTTAATTTTAGATTCCTTTTTTCCATAGAAACCAAAATCGTGTCAAACTGCAACTCACTTTCTAAAAATCCAGGAAAATAAGGAGATGATGTGTTTCCTCCAATCTCATGGCCCCAAAAGGGAGGACTTTCTTCAGGAGGTAATTTGGTTAACTTGGTGAAAAGATAGTTGCAGAGGATATATAGAGTTAATATCCAATAAAGAAAACACCATATATATAAACACAATGGCTGAGGTTCTGGCTGTGCATGTAGGTGGCCCAACCAAAAAAGGTACAAACCTAATGGAGCAAGTAATTAAGGAAATCATCTGCAAACACTTGGAAGGTGGTAAGGTGATAGGGAACAGCCAGCATGGATTTGTGAAGAACAAATCATGTCAAACCAATCTGATAGCTTTCTTCGATAGGATAACGAGTCCTGTGGATAAGGGAGAAGCTGTGGATGTGGTATACCTAGACTTTAGTAAGGCATTTGATACAGTCTCGCATGATATTCTTATCGATAAACTGCGCAAATACAATTTAGATGGGGCTACTATAAGGTGGGTGCATAACTGGCTGGATAACCGTACTCAGAGAGTTGTTATTAATGGTTCCCAATCCTGCTGGAAAGGCGTAACGAGTGGGGTACCGCAGGGGTCTGTTTTGGGACCGGCTCTGTTCAATATCTTCATCAACGACTTAGATATTGGCATAGAAAGTACGCTTATTAAGTTTGCGGATGATACCAAACTGGGAGGGTTTGCAACTGCTTTGGAGGACAGGGTCATAATTCAAAATGATCTGGACAAATTGGAGAAATGGTCTGAGTTAAACAGGATGAAGTTTAACAAAGACAAATGCAAAGTGCTCCACTTAGGAAGGAAAAATCAGTTTCACACATACAGAATGGGAAGAGACTGTCTAGGAAGGAGTACGGCAGAAAGGGATCTAGGGGTTATAGTGGACCACAAGCTAAATATGAGTCAACAGTGTGATGCTGTTGCAAAAAAAGCAAACATGATTCTGGGATGTATTAACAGGTGTGTTATAATAATAATAATAAACGGAGATATCCCATCTCCTAGAACTGGAAGGGACCTTGAAAGGTCATTGAGTCCAGCCCCCTGCCTTCACTAGCAGGACCAAGTACTGATTTTGCCCTAGATCCTCAAGTGGCCCCCTCAAGGATTGAGCTCACAAACCTGGGTTTAGCAGGCCAATGCTCAGACCACTGAGCTATCCCTCCCCCTTGTTGTGAGCAAGACACGAGAAGTCACTCTTCCGCTCTACTCTGCTCTGGTTAGGCCTCAGCTGGAGTATTGTGTCCAGTTCTGGGCACCACATTTCAAGAAAGATGTGGAGAAATTGGAAAGGGTCCAGAGAAGAGCAACAAGAATGATTAAAGGTCTTGAGAACATGACCTATGAAGGAAGGCTGAAAGAATTGGGTTTGTTTAGTTTGGAAAAGAGAAGACTGAGAGGGGACATGATAGCAGTTTTCAGGTATCTAAAAGGGTGTCATAAGGAGGAGGGAGAAAACTTGTTCACTTTAGCCTCTAAGGATAGAACAAGAAGCAATGGGCTTAAACTGCAGCAAGGGAGGCCTAGGTTGGACATTAGGAAAAAGTTCCTAACTGTCAGGGTGGTTAAACACTGGAATAAATTGCCTAGGGAGGTTGTGGAATCTCCGTCTCTGGAGATATTTAAGAGTAGGTTAGATAAATGTCTATCAGGGATGGTCTAGACAGTATTTGGTCCTGCCATGCAGGCAGGGGACTGGACTCGATGACCTCTTGAGGTCCCTTCCAGTCCTAGAATCTATGAATCTATGAAGAGACTGAACTTGCCCTCTTCTGTCCCCTGGGGTTAGAATAGAGTAAGGAATCTGGCCCCTGCATGTCAGGACCTGAATGTATCCATAGTGAGGAAATGAGTTCATGGTGATGAGTGAAAACGCTTGACTGTTTTGGATGCTTCATTTGTACAGGACTGTGGCTTACCGAACGTATTGAGTGGCGGGACCCTTCCATATTTACCAGAAATGTCTGAGCCTCTTTCCTCTTCATCTTCGAACGTCGCTGGCCATGTTCTTAAAGGTAAATTTTGAGGAAGGCAACTGTGCCGCATAGTTAAGGGCATCCTAACGGAATAGCTCTAGTGTAGAATCTGCTTACGTAGGGTGGCCAGGTGTCCGGTTTTCGACCAGAACACCTGGTCAAAAAGGGACCCTCGTGTCTCCGGTCAGCACCGCTGACTGGGCCATTAGAAGTCTGGTGGGTGGTGCACCAGGGCTAAGGCCAGCGCCTTGCCTGCTCTGGCTCTGCGTGGCTCCTGGAAGCAGCTGGCATGTCCGGCTCCTAGGTGCAGGGGCAACCAGGGAAGTTCTGTGTGCTGCCCCTGCCCCCAGCGCCAGCACTATAGCTCCCATTGGCCGGGGACCGCGGCCAATGGGAGCTATGGGGGCGGTGCCTGCGGGCGCAGCAGCCACGCACTGCACAGAGCTGCCTGGCCGCACCTACATCTAGGGGCCAGACATGGTGGCTGCTTCTGGGAGCAGAGTGGAGCCAGGGCAGGCAGGGAGCCTGCCTTAGCCCCGCTGCGCCACCGACCGGGAACCGCCTGAGGTAAGTGCCACCCGGCTGGAGCCCAAACCCCCTGCCCCAGATTGGAACCCCCTCCCGCACCCAAACTCCCTCCCAGAGCCCACACCCCCTCCCGCACCATAACCCCCTACCCCAGACCTGAGCCCCCCTCCGGAGCCCGCACCCCATACCCACTCCCTCACGCCTACCCATACCCCAGCCTTAAGCCCCCACACCCAAATTCCCTCTCTGAACTCACACCCCTCACCCCCTCCCACATGCCAAACCCCTTGACCCCAGCCCAGACCCCCTCCTGCACTCCAGGCCCCTCATCCCTGGCCCCACCCCAGAGCCCATACCCCCAGCTGGAGCCTTCACCCCAACCTCTGCCCCAACCCAGTGAAAGTGAGTGAGGGTGAGGCAGAGCGAGCGAGCAACGGAGGGAGGGGGGCTGGAGGGAGTGGGGCCGGGGCCTCAGAGACGGGGTGGGGCCTCAGGGAAGGGCGGGGCAGTGGCGAGGCATGGGTGTTTGGTTTTGTGCAATTAGAAAGTTGGCAACCCTATGCTCACCTGTAGAATAGTATCTCCCCCCACCCCACCCCGGATCCCTACTTACGGTCCTGTAACCCTCATTCCTGTTCCTGTTTGATCATTTGTTGTCCCCTGAACGTAGTTGAACCCTGAGCTTAGTGGTTTCTCCCCTTAGGCTGGGGGAGGGGCCTTCAGCTGTGAGTGGGCTTGCACCCACCCACTTTCCTGGAACTTGAGTAAGTTTAGGATAGTATCATATGGCTTGATCCAGAGCCAATGTAGTCAAGGAGAAAAATGCTTACTGATTTCAAAAGACTTTGGATCAGGCCCAGAGTTCTGCACTGCACTGAAATCACCTTTGCCTGCAGAGACAAGCAGGAAAAAAATGTAGAATAACTAAAACAAGACAGCTACTATTCAACTGAATGCTTCGTTTGTTTGTTTGCCTTCTAGGAATGTACCAGTAGGTTCATTATTCCCATCTCATCCTCCGCAGCTGTTGCTGAGGAACAGCCAGAAAACAGACAGTAAAAGTCTTTTGAATTTGTTAAAACTTGAGCTGCTGATGAAAACACCCCCCAAGAGCCCAGAATTGGACTAATCGAAATTAGAGAGGAAAATACTCAAAAGAAGTTTTCAAACTCGGGCATCTAACGCTAGGAGCCTTAAATACGTGGCCTAGTTTTCAAAAGCACTGAGCACTCACAGCTCCCTGTGAAGCTAGTTCAAGTTGTGGGAGCTCAGAACCCTGAGCCATTACAATATAGGTGTCTAATTTTGAAAATGTTGACCATAGATCTCTGGAGTCCAAACCGCTAAGTGCCGGTACAAGATTATTCCCTACCATATGAGTTGAATTTTCAGAGATGCTAAGCACCTGCAGTGGCATGTAAAGTCAATGGGAACTTCAAGGATGGGGTTATTACAGATTTTTAAGGCACGCACTGAAAAAAATTCCTACAACTGACTATGTGTTTTCAACTAAGGACAAGTTTTTTAAAGATACAATCAGAGTTTATAACAGTAGAAGACTGTATATGTAGGTAGTCTGGAATAGTAAAACTGAAATTTTAAAACCATTAATCAATTTTTGTACGATCAACAGAAGAAAAATTTCTTCCATATAACTTTAGATATTTACTCACAATATTGGATGTCATCTTTATACCAAGTAACTTTTCAATTTAAAAAAAATCAAAACTGTTATCACCAAATAATTGGGGATCTGTTAGGAAATTTTAGAGACTTAGTAACTACTTCCCGAAAACCTCAATACCTGTCTCCAGATTTAGTCTCACTTTATTGTAAACTCTGATTGTGAATTAGCTGGTTTCTATGAAACTTCCTTGTTTGCTACATATGGAGCAATATATAACACATAAAAGGATTGATCCTCTGCAATCAATTCATATATCCCTCTCTCTTTGAAATAAATGGGAGAGATTTTATTCATGTGTAGATATTGTAGAATCAGGGTTACCGGTAACAAGTACTTACGAATGTGATCTATTTTCCCCCTATGTAAATTATGTCTTTGCATTTTGCTTTTAATAAAGGGTCTCCTTCCTCTCATTGAATATTTTTGAGTATTAAGCTCTGAGAGCTACTGTTCAATGGATGATGGATCAGGTCCTAAACTTCTTACCTTTTAATCAGCTAAACACTGTTCTTATATCAAGATTTTTTATATTCAGGTTGTATTTTCCCCCAGAGTGAGGAACAGAGTCTGAATAAGAATTATAACTGCATATATTTAAAATAAATTATTCTGTATTATATTGTATGTTGAATATTCACTTCCTGATTTCCATATATCTCCTCAGTGTGGGATATCGAATGAGGTCTTTCTTTCAGAGTTTTACCCAAAATAGAACTATTTTCCTTAATTTGGTTTCTTTTCTATTATATTTCATCCGTCTTTACTATTGTTTGCACTTTAACTCTAGCTTCGATGAAGGATGTCAGGAGTCATTCCTAGGCTTAGGGTCAGAGAACCTGAACCTACCAGCAGAATTAGGCTTTTCTAGGGATTTGCAATATTTTGGAAATTTTAGTTTGTTTTCTAAAAGAAAAGATCATGGTGAATGTTTCAGAGACCACTATATACAATAAATCATCTTGATTTTCTTATACCACATGCATGATAGAACTCAGGAATACTGTATCACTTTATTAAACTGAGAAATAAGAATTAAGGACTAGATCTAGCCCCCACCGAAGTCAATGGAAAGCCTTTCATTGATTTCAATGGCCTTTAAATCCTGGAATATAACTAAAAAAGTACAAATGAGGCAGCATAATAATAGAGATTTTAACTTGTATTAGTGATCCTTTGTACTGGAGTCAAATCAGTTGTGGACTTCACAGATAGAAGTGTAAAGAGTACAGACGCAAGATGTACAATAAGAACATAGTACTGTCCTTATTTCCATGGTATCTGTGTATGTGAGGGCAGAACTTGAACCTTGAACTTTTGATTTGTATCACTTATTAAATATTATGCTCAAAACTGAATTAACCATTGTAAAATATATAATTTACAGGCTGTATTTTAATGAAGACTCAGTGAGAACTTTGTCTAATATGCAATGAATTACATTCCACTATTTCTCACTGTCAATAAATGCTGATAATTTCACACTCATGTATTTACTGTGTTACCTATTGGTATCAGTGTTGTATTACATTATAAAATAAAAGATAGTTAGAAACTTGGAAATAAGAGCATCTTATGCACTAACAATCTGCTTAAATTCATCGTTATTAAAAAGGGGTAATACCACCATTACCAAAAGTGAAGAGAGAGATTCTTAAACCCGATTTTGGTCTGAACAGAGAGTCTTGGTTTTTAGACAGTCACTCTAGCAAGGAATCTGTTTGGAACCTATAAACATTCCTATACCAACTCTGCAAATAGTGTAGTTCTTATTTACAATATGTGAAATTCAAGCTATAAAACTGATCTTAATGTGCTCCTTTTATTCATTCCTCACATTTACATGAGAACTTCCTAAAGAACTGGAACATAGAAATAGGAAAGATGTTCTTTTAAAAAAGATTTTTTTTCCCTCTCTCTTGTCTCACCCACTTAAATGTATTTTATAATCATGTCTAAAAATTTCTAGCTTCAGATCAGAAACTAATCTGTGATTCAGGGAACCAGAGACTTCGCTAATGCAAGAGTTCATAGAGGGAGAGGCTGTTTTAACGATCAATCACATAAAATATATCAGGCCAAAAGGGGCATTCCTGGGAAAGAAGAAGGCTTAAAATAGGAATTGTCTTTCATAAAAATATATTGCACTTCTATAACTTTTATCTAATTATCTCTACACTTCACAAACATTTATAAAGCCTCATACCAATCCTATTGGGTAAAATATGAGATATAAAGGGCTCACTTTCTCTACCACTGAAATGCAACCCTGTCTGTGTAGAACATGGTAGATTTTTAACACCAGCACAGAACACAGTAGTTTGATGGGAAGTGAAGAACACAGTGTCTAACTGGGGAATCTGGGGAGGCAGTACATAATTGCCAATATTGCAATTTGGCCACTCATGTTAACTCCCTGATTCATACAGAAGTTGAGTTTAGGATCTTTAATGACCACAGTTGTTCTGACTCAACATTTCTCTTTTACATCTCTTTGGAAAAAAGACACCCTCTGGCAATGCAACTCCTTGGCACCATGCTTGGTACAGATTCATTACTGATTCAGAGGGAAGGCTGCTGCTTACTGAATCATCAACACTATTACCTGTTGCGCCCCTGAGTGTTCCTTGTAGATCTCCTCTCCAAGAACTGTCCCAGTGCAGCCCTGCTTAGCTTAGGAAAGGTAACAAGATCACATCAAAAGGTGCTATAGTCTTTCCAAACTTAACTAAATAGCCTCTCCCATGACTTTGTAATGAAGAAATAAGATGGGTTTGCAATATAGGTTCAGGTCTTAAAGCGCAAAATCAACCAAACTATTAAATGCAAAAAAACGCCATCTTCAGGCAACATATAAGTCCAACCAGCACGCGGTATTACTTTAAGACATAAAGAAAGTGCAGGGGCCTGGCATTTGAATGCAAAAGTCAATCTGTAGCACAGAAAGAGACAAAACAAGCACCTGGATCAGATGTAATGCTTTAAATGCCTTTTGGGGAATTTTTGCATCAGGAGAGAGGACGTTCATTATGAAACTGTTGCAGACATGCTATGACTTGAAGAAGAGTCGGGTGAACTGCTGCATTCGGTGCAGAGGATTTATCTACCTACAGAACAGCACTGTTAAAAACTGGACATATTTGGATTCAGAGGTTAGGACTGGGACAAAAAGACTGGTAGTGTAAACAAAAGACAGGGTGAATATGATCCCCTTTGACTTACAGAACCCTATAGTAATTTGAGTCAGTTCAAAGCTGTCTCTTTTCACAGAGATTTTTTGTTTAATATTAGTTTGTCTCCTGTAAGAACAATGTCCTGAGGTTGTCTATCCTTCCACACTGTGGGAACTGTAGGCAAGAGGTCTGCTGGGTTTCCAGAGGAAGGAAACCTCCCCTTCCAACCTACGGTGACCAGATAGCAAGTGAGGGGGGGGGAAAAGGACGGGCTGGGGGCAATATGCGCCTATATAAGACTAAGCCCCAAATATTGGGGCTGTCCCTATAAAATAAGGACATCTGGTCACCCTATTCTAAGGACATGGAGCAGCAGTGAAGCTACTTCACATAATCACAGATGTAATAACCCTTGCAGATACAATACTTCCCTCCCTAGCAGTGCTAGAGTGCAGATATCTGCAAAGTAGCTTCCTTGGCACACACGGATGTCTAGTAATCTTCAGAAAATATTATTAACATACGCGTATAGTGCCATCTGTTTTCATAACACCTTGCAAAAAGAGATAAGGCACATTCTTGGCTCCCCGAACAGCTTGCAGTCTACCTATGACTACTAGACAAATACTCACCAGTTATGGGGTAATGGTTCAGGAGAGGGTGGCTGAGGGGATTACGGAGGATAAGAAGAATGGAGGGATTTCATGGAGGAGTGAGAGGGTGCTTGGCAAACAAGAGAGACATTATTCCAGGCGTTAGGTTCAGCATGATGGAACATGCAATATGGCGAGTGGAACCAAGAAATGTCAGAGAAGAGATTCTGACCCACATTCTCAGCAGCATGCAGTTCTGTTCAGCAACAAAGAAGCCCCACCTGTGGTCCCCTGATTTTAGAATCAGTTTTACGCCAGTTGCAGCCCAGAGGAAAGCAGCCTGAGAGGTGCTTTCATCTACAGTGGCTGCTTCTGCCCCGCATCAAGGAACTGCCCACCTAGGAACTGTGCTATGCCAAGGGCTGCAGGCATGGTGGTGTAGAACCTGGCTATACCAGTACTATGCCTGCTGGGAAATCCCACATTGGGGAGATCTGGCAGCTTTCTGGCCCCCTTGTAATACCGACATGGTGAAAGGGGGACTGTTCTCAGCAGAGAATCCAGATCCCTCTCTCCTTTCATCCCAAGAAATATACTAAAAGGAATATGTCCTGGAGACCATGCATTGTAATGTATACAGAACAGTTGGTGTACAAGCACTATATGACAAGTGACCAGTGCCAAAACAAACAGCATCTCCCTGATGCAACCAACTTCAGTTTAAAAATACCATATCCTAAATAAACAACAGCAAAGCGAAAGCCAATGGTATGGTGTTTTTTTAAACAATTTCCTGACTAGCACAGAGGATTTACTTTTTCATATCACAGACGAGTCAGGAAAGAGGAGAATTTACATTAATTTAGAAAACCTTCTGCATCATGGGAAGTCATGTTAATGATAATAAAAACCTCTCCCTGCCACTTCTAGAATAGCAGCTGTCTTTCAGGAGGAAAAGTCTACCCATGGATTTCTGTGAGAAGACAGCCTTAGCATAAGCTCCCCGTTCCCTCCTTTTCCACCCCAGAGCTAGCTGCACTAGATGAAGGCAGATGGGCTCATCTGCATGGAGAGTAAGAGAAGACAAGGTTCTGAGCCAGGGAGGAGGCTAATGTCTTGGCTAATACAGATTCTGTTGGAGCTGTCAGACAATATTTGTTTTCTGCTTTGTTTGTTATTCAGGAAACTTGGAAACAATATGATTCAATTCAAGCAAAGTGTGTTTCTGTAGCTGCGTGGAAAGGGCAGGATGAAATGCACTGAGAATGGAACTGGCTGGCAGACGGCATTTGGGCTGAAATTCTAATTTCCTGAGTAAAGCTGAGATCTTTGAGTTGGGGAACCATGCAAATGTTGGGAGGAAAGCCTCTTCCACCCAGAACAGAGAGCAAGTCCCTTAGCTTGTAGGAGTGGCTATAATATGATGTGCCCTACCACAAACGCACCCTCACAGTGTTGTGATACCGTGCTTCCACACAGTTCATAGATCCACTGGCCATTCCCCCCTTCCTCCTAAATCTCCTACAAGCTCTCCTCTAAGCACTCCTGAGGAGAGAGACACTGCACAGCTTGGTTCCATGGCACTCAAGGGCCTGCAAGACTCAGTCCTAAATGCATCAGTTCAGGTCTGAGATCCTGGTCTTTGTAACTGGACAATAGGATTCAACACACAAATGTGAACTAGTTGCCTTTGTTACTAGCAGCTTATCCGTGCATTTCAGCAGTTTATGTACCACAACCTCAGGCTGAGCATTTTCCCGCCTTTTTTATTTTTTTTTTTAACCCACTTGCTGAGCTCTATCTCAAAGGGGGCAGTAGTAAGCAGTGGGTCTATCTGGAAGAGATCTGGGAGCAGTTGCTGAAGAAAAGTGAGGGTGTTTTTACCTTCTAAACTTTCTGTGATGCCTGAAATATGAAGATTATTTCTTCTTGCTTTGGCTTCCAAGTCATCCAATTTCTCCTCATTGTCATCTCTGGGGCAGACATTTCCCCCTTTCTCTCCTTTGTTTCAATGGCCGTTCTCTGGGGCTCATCTTCTGAGTCAGCCGTTTGGGATGTGATGTCTGAGATATCATCTCTCAGGGGAGGAGGGTCTGTGAAAATGTTGTCCAATTTCTCTACCAGGAAGGCCCTTTGGCATTGCTCTAGGCCTTGCTGCACTGTCACGTCGAGGAGTCTGTTTTGGGGGGTCAAATCCAGCCTCTCTTTATGCCTTTGTTTGTCATTCATATCCAACTGTGATGATCCCGTAAGTCTCCAAGGAGCTTTAATTTTTAATTTTTGAAAGTTGGAATACAATGAGATATCCAAAATAACCACCACATTTGACGTGACGGAAGTGAAGAATGGGAACCAAAATGCCATTGTCTCCTGGTTACTATATGACCTCATCCAAACATTCACTAGTGACAGAGATTTAAGCACAGAAAAGTCTGCCTTATCAATTAATACGAAGTTTAGTGGCAGGTTTTGAATTTTACGTGCCATTCATTATGAATATGTATATTTTATGGAACCAGCCAGCAAGGCCACCCAGAGGATTCAGGGGACCTGGGGGCAAAGAAAAAAGTTGCAATATTATAGAATACTATATTCTTGTGGGGGCCCCTCCAGGGCCACGGGCCTGGGGCAAATTGCCCCACTTGCCCACCCCCCGGGCGGCCCTGCCAGCCAGTTCCCATTGCTGCTCACTAATCGCCTGAGTGTGAGCCCTTCCACTCACTGGTGAACAGTTGCTCACATGAGTAACTGGACACCAGTGGGAGTAAGCAGTTTACAACCTGACCTTAACAAACCACACACATTTTGGGAGTATTAAAATAGTGAGACTAAACCACAGTTTTTACACTGCATTAAATGCACAATTACATGGAAACTGAGAATTAAATCTGCCACAGCTCCCTTAACCTAGCCTGTTTATTTCTACCTATTACATCACAAGGGCTGAGGTTATACCTCCTGTGCAGATCTCTCAGGCCTTTATGTAATCCTTTACTAGAAGTGAGGGCATAAATGAATTTTTATACCTTTCTACAGTCTGTGGTAAAGTCCCATTTTAATCAAGCAAGAAATACCTGGCTATGAGTTGTTTGGCTCACATGCTAGTAAGACACTAGAAAACTCAGATCTTGAGTTGAACAGTAATTAGACCCATGCATGCTAAGGGCTTTGCGAGTACTTTGGCAACTGATGAGGAATCATTTTCTAATACCTGCAGGTGTACGTGTTTGAGTCGCAGGTAATGTGACCTTTCCATTTCGCTGGAATCATTACGCAACCATAAAGGCATTTCCGCCATGATCGAATGCCAGATAATCAGCTTCTCTGGAACCCTGCAATTCTTAGAATTCTCAGCCAGACATGTTGTCGCCTATAATAAAATACACACACACAGTTAAAGTCCATCTCAAGTATATTTACATAAACTATACAATATGTCTGATGTTGGACTTTAACTTCCCATGTATATGAACTGTTACACTGAGAAGAATTTCTCCCTAGTTTGCTAATATTATCAGATGCACTTTAGCACAGAAACTCAATGGCAAAACAATGCACTGTGTATTATAATGACAATCATGTATCCATAATGAATTAATCACAAAGTATATTGGGGTTTGTTCGGGCCAGATTTTGATTAGGACTACATACCCAGTAAGAACTCTCTTTACACCTCTACATGAGCTAACCAGACATTGGGTCCAACACACAGAAGTAAAGGGGGCTATGCACCTGTTTACTTCTTTTTCAGAGTAGGTGGGTAGTGAGTACATGGAATGTTGACTCCACCTCCCCCAATGCCATGGCCAGCACAGCTGAGCCAGAGAAGGGGAGGGAATACTGCTGCCATAGGCCAATAACAGATAACTTCCATCCTGAGGGGGGGAGGAGGAAGGATTGTGATTCTCAGAGTCATTATGCCTTCCAGTGCTACTCTAGTGTGCAACACAATGCACAGCCCTGAGCCAAGGATGGCGTCACAATCAAGCCTTTAAACTGGTCAGCTTTTGAAATATGTAAGCTTCTCCTAAATATTCCCTCAGTGAACTTGTGCAATGCAAACAGAGCAGCATCTAGCATTAATTGGCCTCCTTTACAAGAGCCTCTGGCTCTTGTAAACATTATCTGGAAAATAACATTTACACGGGAAAGTAATAATGTATGTCAACATGGCTCGGAGATAGGTCTGCATATGTGCCTCTGGGAGAAGGTTTTACCCTACGTGAAGCTATGTGAACAAATTCTCTCCTTTGTTTAACAACCCTAATTAACCTTTTATACAGGAAACTAGACCAACCTGCTTGAACTGCCGTATTAACCATAACCCATTACAAACATGCTGACATCTCACTCAGTTTGTTATGCAGAGAATAATGTAATTAGAATTACAAATTATTTTTGAACAATAATTCCCAGAAATGCAATAAGAATATAGCAGAAATCATCTTTGTTTAGTTTTCACTCACATCACTACGTTACAGACACATTCATCCTTCAATAGCCTTAGGGCTTGTCTACACACACAAGTTCTACTGTTTTCATTGTACCACTATAGTTAAAGAGGTCCTACCACCTCTAATATGGTCACAGAAATCAGTATAATGGTGTTTTATATTAGTAAAGTCATATCCATAAAGGGAGGGGAATAAGCTACATCAGTATACGTTATTTTGATATTAATACAATTGTGTCTATGTTAGAAGTTGTCCCTAATATAACTATTCTGGTTAAAAAAAAACCAACACACTCTAACTGAAATAGTTACACTAGAGCAACAACTGGATTAAGAACAGGTCTTAATTATCAGTTCCACAGTGGACTAGAGTGGGGTGGTCCCAGAAGAGGTATTTGCTCTACCACTTAAGAGATACATTGAGCAGGCTTAAAAATGTAATTAGTTACTTGGTTCTCTACTTTTTACAATAACATACTGCATTTAATTGTCTGTTCCCCTATGCCATCCACTTTCCTACATTCGTTTAAAAAGAAGAGGGAACAATGGAACTTGAGCTCTCTGGTTGCATTGGATGCTCTCTCTCATTTTATTTCTGTAAAGAGTAAAGTCAAGAAAAATAACGATTAGAAAGAAATCCGCCTTTATCTCTGTCACTGGGAGAACTGCATGCAGTGCTGTTGTAGCTATGTTGGTCCCAGGATATTAGACAGACAAGGTGAGTGAGGTAGTATCTTTCATTGGACCGACGTCTGTTTGTGTGAGATACAAGCTTTTGAGCTTACACAACGCTCTCCTTCAGGTCTGGGAGAGCTCTCCCTTCAAGAGCAATTTAAGTTCTAGCTGTTTTCATTGGAGCTCAATAAGGGGAGGATACTGACAGGTTCTCAAAGGGGAAAGAGATGGGGTGAAAGTTTTGGACTGCTGATTTTTTTAAAATGTTGGTTACCCTAGAAGAGGTAGAAGAGAATAAAGGGGGTAAAAAACAAGGGTGATGTCATGGTAGGGGTCTACTACAGATCACCTAACCAGGAAGAAGAGGTGGATGAGGCTTTTTTTAAACAACTAACAAAATCATCCACAGCACAGGACTTGGTGGTGATGAGGGACTTCAACTACTCAGACATTTGTTGGGAAAATAACTCATCAGGGCACAGATTATCCAATAAGTTCTTGGAATGTATTGGAGGCAATTTTTTATTTCAGAAGGTAGAGAAAGCTACTAGGAGAGAGGCTGTTCTAGATTTGATTTTGACAAATAGGGAGGAACTGGTTGAGAATTTGAAAGTGGAAGGCAACTTAGGTGAAAGTGACCATGAAATGGTAGAGTTCATGATTCTAAGGAATGGTAGGAAGGAGAACAGCAAAATAAAGACAGTGGATTTCAAGAAGGCAGACTTTAGCAAACTCAGGGAGTTGGTAAGTAAGATCCCCTGGGAAGCAAGTCTAAGGGGAAAAACAATTGAAAACAGTTGGCAGTTTTTCAAAAAGACATTATTAAGGGCACAAGAGGAAACTATCCCATTGCATAGAAAAGACAGGAAGTGTGACGGGTTCAGTCACAGAGATCCCCTTGGGACTGTCACCTGATGTGCTGAGACTACCTCTGAGCCCATTTTCTCTGCCAGTTTGGGCCTCCTGAACCCTGTCTTGTTGAGCCAGATACGCTAATCTGCTGCAACACAGATCCAGGTTCTGACCCACCCCCCCCAAAGCTGCAGACTTAATTGAAAACGGCTTAGCAAGTGCTCTGTCTCTAGCACCCAGACACCCAGCTCCCAATGGGATCCAAACCCCAAATAAATCTGTTTTTCTCTGTATAAAGCTTATACAGCGTAAACGTATAAATTGTCCGTCCTCTATAACACTGATAGAGAGATATGCACAGCTGTTTGTTCCCCGAGGTATTAATTACTTACTCTGGGTTAATTAATAAGCAAAAAGTGATTTTATTAAGTATTAAAAGTAGGATTTAAGTGGTTCCAAGTAATAACAGACAGAATAAAGTAAGTTACCAAGCAAAATAAAACAAAACACGCAAGTCTAAGCCTAATACAATAGGAAACTGAATACAGTTAAATCTCACCCTCAGAGATGTCCCAATAAGCTTCTTTCACAGATTAGACTCCTTCCTAGTCTGGGCCCAATCCTTTTCAGACCAAAGTTGTGGTTTATGATCTGGGTCCAGCAATCACTCACACCCCCTAGTTACAGTCCTTTGTTCCAGTTTCTTCAGGCATCTCTTTGGGGTGGAGAGGCCCTCTCTAGAGCCAGCTGAAGATAAAATGGAAAGGCTTCCAGGGCTTTTTATATTCTCTCTCTTGTGGGAAGAAACCCCTTTGTTCTTCTGTGCAAAATCACAGCAACAAGATGGATTTTTTAGCCAGTCACATGTCCATGAATGATTCAGCTTTTTGGAGGCCTACACCATTGTTTACATATAAGTTTGACCATTCCCAGGAAAGCTCAGATTTGGATTGGCATCTCCCAAAGTCCACTGTAAGTTAAGTGTTTCTTGACTGGGCACTTACTCAGAATAGTCTTTTCTCAAGAAGCTGACCAAATGCTTCACTGATGCTACTTAGAATCAAAAACATTGAGAAATGATTCATAACCAATATTCATAACTTCAAATACAAAAATGATACACACATACAGACAGCATAATCATAACTAGCAAATTACACAGACACCTTACTCTACCTCCTTTGTACAAGATTTGGTGCAACTATAGGACCTTGGTTGCAACAATGATCTATACAGTCACAGTTCATGTCAATAACATCACAGGAAGTATTGCAGGAGACCACCCTGGCTTAACCAGGAGATCTTCAATGATCTAAAAATCAAAAAAGAGTCCTACAAAAAGTGGAAACTAGGTCAAATTACAAAGGATGCATATAAAAAAATAATACAAGTATGTAGGGACAAAATTAGAAAGGCCAAGGCACAAAATGAGATCAAAATAGCTAGAGACATAAAGGATAACAAGAAAACATTCTACAAATACATTAGAAGCAAGAGGAAGACCAAGGACAGGGTAGGGTCTGTTACTCAATGGGGTGGGGGGAGAACAGTAACAGATAATGTGGAAATGACAGAGGTGCTTAACGACTTCTTTGTTTTGGTTTTCACCAAGAAGGTTGGTGGTGACTGAACGTCTAACAAAGTGAAGGCCAGTGAAAATGAGGCAGGATCAGAGGCTAAAATAGGGAAAGAACAAGTTCAAAATTACTTAGACAAGTTAGATGTCTTCAAGTCACCAAGGCCTGATGAAATGCATCCTAGAATACTCAAGGAGCTGACCGAGGAGCTATCTGAGCCATTAGCAATTATCTTTGAAAAGTCATGGAAGATGGTAGAGATTCTAGAAGACTGGAAAAGAGCAAATATAATGCCAATCTATAAAAAGGGAAATAAGGGCAACCCGGGGAATTACAAACCAGTCAGCTTAACTTCTGTAGCCGGAAAGATAATGGAGCAAATAATTAACCAATCAATTTGCAAAGACCTAGAAGATAATAAGCTGATGAATAACAGTCATCATGGATTTGTCAAGGACAAATCATGTCAAAACAACCTGATAGCTTTCTTTGACAGGGTAACAAGCCTTGTGGATGGGGGGAAGCAGTAGACATGGTATATCTTGACTTTAGTAAAGCGTTTAATACTGTCTCACATGACCGTCTCATAAACAAACTAGGGAAATGCAACTTAGATGCAGCTATTATGAAGTGGGTGCATAGCTGGTTGGAAAACCATTCCCAGAGAGTCATTATCAGTGGTTCACAGCCATGCTGGAAAGACATCCCAAGTCTCACAATATGTGATGTTTTATTTCAATTTCCGGCTCCTGGAATTTTGTGATTATGTGAGACTCTCAGCTTGCATTTTAAAAAGTGAGTTTCTAGCACTCATGGTTTCAGAGGAAAGCTTGAAAATGTGACCCCAGGGCACTCTAAACACTCCAAAACCATAAAAAGAACCCCAATTTCAAAACCAAACCAAACAATCCAATCTCATGATTCTGGGGAGCATGACTCCTGATTTTTGAACATTTGGGGTTGTCAATGCTGCAAACGTGTATCTTGAGGGTTTGGCGATTTGGTACGTGTGGTTTGTTTGTTTGTTTTGCAATCAAGATTAATATATCAGGTTTGCTCTCCAGCACACTAGAAACAATAAGGGAAGAAAGCTACATGACAGCTGCTGCTCTAAGACCAAAGCACTCCCTCCTGGTACAAAAATTCCTATTTAGTTTCTTTGTTCCCCTTCCCCTTAGTATTATCAAGAGAACTTGGACATAAAACAATTGACTAAAAACAACCAGAAGAGCTCCCTAAAACAGCATTAGCCTCCACCCTTAGAACATTATCCATGTCCACTGGGGTCTGAGCTTTCCCTCCTCCCATTAAAGTATTTTCTTTCCAGCATTCCCAACAGAAGCAAGGGAAGTGACTGATTGGCACACACCACAGTCCCTTATGTCACTTCTGGAGAAATGAGACATTGTATGTTTTTTTAGTAACACTGAGTAGTAACCTCGCACCAATTGTTGATAGCTTTTCCACAATTAAGTCTTATCTCATCAGTTCAGGCCCATAGTCACAGGTATTGATATTTGCTGCAGAGACCAAAAAGAGATATAATTATGAAAGAGTTACTGTATAAGCCACTATCCTGAATTATTCCATGTTCTTCATTATAAAACCAAATCTATCCCGGATTCTCAGGTCTGTTCATCTGATGCTATATGCATTATGTTTGCAGATGCTGCTACCATACCTATGATTTGGAGGCCCTTCCAGCACTAGGAGAAAAAAAAATCTCTAATGCTATAACCAGCTTCCACTAGTCTATTACTTAAAATCGTGCTAATGAGGACAGTCTTGCATTTAAGGCACCCAGCTAGGATGCAGAAAATCTGAGTTCAGTTATCTCTACCACAGACTTCTTGTGCGACCCTGGGCTAGTTATTTGTCTCCAATCCTACAAACATGTGCATAACTTTATACACTTGATTAGCCCCTTCACCAATAGGAGTATGTGTGTGTGTAAAGTTACATGCACACTCATATTTGTGGACTGGGACTTTGATCTCTTTGTACCTCAGATCCTCATGTATATAATGGGAATAATAATACTTCCCTTTTCTTTCTTCTCTGCTGAAGCCTTGTCTTTGCTTTGCCAATATAGCTATACTGGTGTAAGTATACTAGAAGAGCCCCCAGAGTAGACACAGATTATGCAGAAAGAAGAAGTTTTCCTGCCAGCATAATACCACCACCTTCCTGAATGTTAAAAATGCATGCCTTATTATTTAATCCACTTTAAATTCAGACCTTCAGTTAATTTGGATTAATTTTCCCAAGTGTTCCCATGTAGACAAGCCCTAAATTACTTTTGAAAATGGGACTTAGGCATTTTTGAAAATGTTACTGTAGGCCCAGGTGCTCAAATATATGTAGCACCTAACTCCCACTGAAAGTGCCTATATACCTTTGAGGATCTGGGCCTTAGTGCCTAAGTTATTTTGGTAATAGGACTTTAGAACAAAATTAACTTTGGCACATATGGGTATAAATCTTATTGAAAGTCAATGGGAGTTAGGTGCTCAGGTTCTTTTGAAAATCCCAATAGGTGCTTATCTGCATCTTTAGGAGCATAAATACCTTTGAAAATCTGGCCCATAGACCCTTAGATTTGTCATGGCCTAGGTGAAGAGAATCCATAATCTAGTTCTGCTTGTTGCAATAAACAACAGAAATAAAACATAAGGATGAACCATCCAAATTATTTTTGTTTGCTTTTGTTTTGACAATGTTTAAAGCAATTAAATTATCACTAATTATAGTAAGTATGCAGCCACTTCAATCTCTAATTGATTGTGGCACAGATGATCTTTTACCAGTCTATACAAGAAGCAATGCTGCCACCTGTTGTGGAAACCTACTAACAGGATGAAAATCCAGTTTTTGCTGGGCAATTGGTCCTGCAAAACTTTCCATGTTGCTGTTTAAAAAGTGTAAAAGGATGCAAAAAGGCAAAGCATTGGGAGACAGGCCTCCGGTATTGTGTTCAAATCTATGCCAATAATTTTGGATGATTCACCTAGCCAAGGTGGAGGGGGAAAAGAGAGAAAGTAAGGTCATAATAATGACTTGTTGGTGTAAACTATGTAGCCTGCCTCAAAACCAAAACATAAAGTTCATCTCACACTTAAATTTCTGGTAGCTTATTTTTAATTCAGACTTATTTAGAGTGGGGATTCATAGATTAAGAGGAAGAGGGACAGTTATGATCATCTCCAAAAAGCTCAGGTTCTAGTCACAAAGTTCAGCAACTAGGAATGAGATCCTTGGATCAGAATGGTGAGGAATTGCAGATAAAAACAGCGAAGCGTTTGTCCCCAGCCCAGTATTCATATCTCACTTGCTAGCTGTTTGCATTGGACAAGATCCTGCTTCTGTTATATGACCCTGAGGGAAACACAATAAGATCAGGTATCTTTCATGGATGTTTTATATTAATACGTTCATGTGTCTTAAGTTTCGCTCCCTATAAAATATTCAATGGCTGAAGTGAAAGCCTTCCAGAGTGTATGCATATTAGTAACCAAGGTTTAAAGAACTGATCATTTCTCTGCTCTGTGCCACAGAAAGATGGCCTGTCTCATCTTTATTTTATCCATGTTCCTGAGCTTGTCTTGCTATGCTGGGGATTTGCAACTTCTTCAAAACAATGAGAATTGTGAAAATGGAATCTACTGTACAAGAAGAGAACAGAATCAGTCAGTCTGTCCAGCAGGTATTTTGAAATAGGCTAATATCCATTTGCTAGAAACTATTTAAATGTTCTCACAATCTTGTTTCTTAAATTTTTAAAAAATATCCTTCAAAAGAGTGAAATTCTTCTGACATGGCGTCTGATCTTTATCACTATGATTAGATAACAGACAGAATCCGTGATTGGCTGGAAGGCTTAGCATGACTACTGCAAGAATAAGTAAAGCTTTCTACATTGTATTCAGTATTTCTGATCTCATTGGATGGGGGGGTCAAGCAACTTTCTGTTGTATGGGGAAATCACAGATCTTCAACTTATCTATATGTTTGTGAGAGTGAAGCTTTTAAAATATTACAAGAGCATATATTGTTCCCTGGCCTTTTATAGGACCACATGGTAGTTGTAAATGTATGTAGCCAATGAATTCAATGGAGCTGACAATTTATACCAGCTGAGGATCTGCCCCATTGTGTAGGTTGTTTCTAGTCCTGCAAGTAAATACTTTTAAATGAAATAAATATTTTTAGATTTTCTTGGCTTCTTCAAAATGCTCTTTCACATCTAACTTGTGCATTGGGAGTGCAGGACAATGGGGTTTTTATTTTGCTGAATGCTATGGGAATTTTTGGGTAATAAATAGTTTCGAGGAGTGGTAGTGTGAGCTGTGACCTAAGGGATAATTAGGTGTAAATGATAAATGTGTAGCATCCTGTCTTTTCGGTAATAACAGCATTTGCCAATGAGAAGATTTTCATACTGCATTTCAATGTCAAGTTGTTAACACTCTAAAATGCAGTGGGCAAGCATTTTTAACTGAAGAATTGGGATATGCTTAAGTGCACCAAAAATTAGAACTATAGTGTAATTACAATACATTTATACTGTAGCTACACTGTAATTAATGTACCTATATTATGAAATTTTACTCTTTGCTTTTTTTCCAAAGGTTTTTTCTGTCCTGAAGGAAGCATTCTACCAGTCCCATGCCCAGCTGGCACCTTCCGTTCTGCAGAAGGAACTCTGACTTCACACAGTTGCCTGAACTGCCCCGTGAATTTCTTTAATCCCACACCTGGCCAAGTGGCATGTCTTCCATGTGGCTCAGAAGCTGTACAACCCAAGGAGGGTCAAGAAACATGTGTCTGCCATGGGGAAGGCCGTGTGTTTCAGGTATAGGACCAGCTCCTTCCGATTATAAAAGAACAATTTAAAGTGGAAGTGTTGAAATTTAGTTTTATTTCTAATAAAAGATTCTACTATTTTCTTAAATAACTAAATTATTATTATTTATTATTACTTATTATTTGAATTGCTGCATCACTTGCAAGACCCAGTCAGAGACTGAAGCCCCCATGTGCTATGCACTGTACCCTCAAATAATAAAAAGACAGACCCGGCCCACAAAAAGCTTACACTTAATAAAAACAGTTTGGGTTTCAATTTTATTTCCAAATAACCTATTGTGACTAAATCACACTGAGAATTTTGACCACACCATACTTAATCACACTAACACTTTAGGAAATGCGTTATTTTAAAACACAATAAAGGGTTTTTGTTTTGCTTTTGTTACTTTGAGCTCTAGAACTTTAGTACTCATGAAAGTGAGAAAATGGCAGAACTGGCTAGATCCAAGCATTGGTCAGACACGGTACAAACTTCTAGACAAAGGTCTGCCAAAGCACTTCAGGACCGCTGTGGTTTTAGTCCTGAGTGCTCACACAGACCTACCAATGTAATTCAATCCTGCCCATAGTACCATCTCTTATTTCAGCCTTGGGCTTTCACATTACCCTGCCAATATACCTAGTATGTACTATTGAACAAAATAATTCTCCTTCTTTACTGGGCTGTACTCTTCAATCCTAAATCTGACTGTTCATATACAGGCCTCTTGTCTCCCTGTTCACATTCTGGAACTCTGCATTGTTTTGAGTTTCTCTTGGTTGCATGGTTCTGTCTCCTCTGATGGACGGTAAAGAGCATGTATTTGAAAGCCGAAGGTTCAGTTTACCTCTGTCCAATAAAGTGAGATCCTGAAGTCACTAATTTGTGGAAGCAGTTTTGCCTGGAAGACCACAGATGCTAAATAAATCTCTTTCTGCTTACAGCTCAGTGATGCTCACTGTCCGTGTGCTCCAGGTTATAAGACTTTAGGAGATGGGAGGAGACACTGTGTTAGACAAGTGTATGACATTTGTAGAGATGCAACGTCCCGAAACCAGGAGGGACAGTGCTTGACTAAGAAAGAATGGATGCATTACTGTGCAAATAAGGTACTGTGTTTTTGATATTAGCTATATTCTGGAACCATGCATAACTTTCTGACCATTCCTGCATTGCATATAGACTGTGCATGAACAAAGAGTGTCACTGGAGTTTTCACAACATGCTCTGAATTCCTGCATGTTGCTCCTGTCCTATCTGAAATAAGAAGTTCAGATTCTTTCAGCATGACAAAACAACTGCCCAATTTCCTTCTGCATTTTTCTGTTTTTCCCAAGAGGTCCTGATTAGAGTCCCAACATTCAGATTGTTTTCACTCTTTTATGGCAGAATTTCTTCTTTGGTCACTTCTCTGCAGGTTTGTGCCCGTCCTGAAGACTATCAAGGCTATGACAAGGTTCTAGGCCTCTGCGTTTGTCGAGCAGACAATCTGAACAGTGTGTGTAACTCTCAGTGTAGAAGACAACAAAGAGACATTCTGCAGTTTGTCTGTAAAGGGAAAAATGCTCAACTTTCTCTCACTTACAGAAATGGGAGCCAGGTAAATGTGCTGCTCTTGTCACTTTTCCAGTGCATCTATTTATATTAACTTTTTAATATACACAGTCAGCCTTATAATTGAAGATCATCCTCCTCTTTTTTTTTTTTAAGCAGTGATGTCTTAAAGTGTAGGAACAAAACAAAAATAAATTCTGCTTTAGATGTCTGATGTGTTTTTGCATCTGGTCTTGTATTGCAGCTGTAGCTTGTAGGTGAAATTCATGTCACCCAAACTTATAAAATTTTCAGTAATTGGATATTTTGAACAGTATGATGGGAGGGCCTGTAGGTCTCCATTTCCAATCTATGCAGACGGCCAATTTGGCAAGGAGGTATGCTGGCACTGAGAGACATAATTGTCTTTGTCCATATGGGTCTGGCCAGGTTGAAGACTTAGCATGCTTGTAACCTGTACTGTCACTCGGGAAACAAATGGTTCTCTCTCTTCCTGGGCCTGGTGCCTTTTACCACATCACCTCAGAAATTAGAATACTTGCTACATAGTGAAAATATTTCAATTGTATTGGCTGTCACCCTATTTGCCTGGTAGGCCATAAAAGTGAGAAAAACGTATGTGAGAAGGAGGCTACCTTTGACTTAAATTAAATGAGGTGGTTCTAATTTTTCTAAATCTAATTTTCATATATCATTTTAGGGATGGTGATTTTAAAGATGTAACTGATTTTAGGGAAAGGTTAATTTTGTTTCTTTAATTTGTGTGTTTAAAATTTGTATCTGTTATTTGGATTTGTGTCAATTGCAGTTTGTGATTATTTATTGTATTATGAGGAATGGCCTATGGCTAAGATATTATATTAGTAAACCTCAAACTTCAACTTTTATTTTCAGATTGCCATTTTCTTGGAACAATTAAAGGCAGTTCTACAAGTGCTGCATTTCCCTGCTAAGAACCCCTGCCCTACAGAGCACAGCACGTCTTCCTATCCTGTATACATGGTGAAAACAAGCGGTAAGGAAGGGGATGACAGATTTCACAATATTATATGGGTAATGAATGGCCTTTATAAATGTAACGTTGACATCCCTGGGTGGGTTGTTGGCAGCAGGAATTGAACCTGAGACCGCTGGATCTTGATGTACAAGTGTGTTCTGCCTGAGCTAAAAGACCAATCTCTGTGAGCCAAGGCTGTAGCTGGCAGGTCACTCTCTAGGGGTATGTTTACACTGCACATTAATCCCAGGCTCTGAGTCGGGTTTGAGCCCAAGCCCTTCTTCCATCCACACAGAAATCTGTCCAACTTGGGTCAACAAGCACTCAAGACCTGAGTATGACCCCTCTGCTAGGGGGGTGGGTCAGAACCTAAATCCCATTGAGGCTCAGGTACAACCCCTGTCATTTTTCAGTGTGGATACAGGTCAAGCCAGTGACCCGAGTCAGAAGATCAGCATAATGCAGTATGGACACATTAGCATGGCTGTGAGACCTGAGTCCAGCAATTATAAACCCAGTTTTACAATGCAGTGTGGATGCTCAAGGATGGGGTTAGAAGCACCAAGTCTATAAGCCCAGGTCCCACAGCCCTTAGGGTGTAGTGTAGACATACCCTCAGTGGCCTGACCACTACGAGAATTGGACAGAGCACCACACCAAGTGGACATGGCAAACAACAAGGTACTCATCAAAATACCTTTTAAAGAGCCTTAATGGATTATTTCCTAAAATTGAGATCTCAGAATCAAAAGTTTAATTCAAAGTGTCAGCACTCTAGATGAAACTCACCCCTGTGCAGAGATCCCACCTATGCACTTGTTAAATGCCATATAAGACCAGACATTTTTTAAGCCTTCTGCTTCCCTAAATTGTGATACGCAAAGCATGAAGAACACTAGGTTTACATGTCAGAGGATCCCTTTCACAGATCCTTTGTCTGTAGAGATTCTGCTTGGGGATGCTTATGCCTCATGTTTTAATGTGCATTTAGCAAGTAGATTTAAATGTACATATACATGTATATGTTCCCATTACTCTGGAATAAAAACTGTGCGCCAAATGCATTATTTGTGTAACCAAATGAAGCCCCATTAGCATGAATAGAATTGTGCCCATTTACACAGGTGGTGCATTTGACCATCTGGGCCAGATCCTCAATTGGTGTAAATCAGCAAAGCTCCATTGACTTCAGTTGAGTTGCATCAATTACCACCTGAAGATCTGGCCCTGTAGTGCCAAAGAGAACCTGAAGCACATGGATATTGCACATGCGTTTTAGAGCACAGGCCCTGAATGAAATTACAGAGCCAAAAAGGGCCCTCTGCACGCTGGATACAGTTCTATTTCAGTTTTTCTAAGCTTGATTTTTGAGGTGAGATAAATTGATCCTCTCCAGAGCGGGAGGAAATGGGGGTTTCTGGTATGATAAAAATGGGGGTGACTGATGCTTTTTTATCATTGCAGGAAAAGGGTTTTTGGGTGTGTACAATCCTGACCCTGAACTGCTGCACAATCTCATTGTGCCACACAAAATTTCATCTCCTGACAAAAGTGTACCATTGTCAGCAGCAGCTCCAGGTGAGGTTATGCAGCAAGGCTGCAAAAAGTAGTTTCTGTAAGATTTGCCTTTGGTTACCAACATTAATTCCCTGCTATTCTGAACTGTGTCTGCAGTGAACCGTTAATAGCTATATTCAAAGCGTACAGACCTTGTCCTCCTCCACCTCATCATATCCCCCCAAGAGATTCCCTCATTCTAAGCCTGATCCAAAGCTTATTGAAGTCAACAGAAAGAATTCAATTGACTTACGTGGGCTCTGAATCAGACCCTGTCTCCACTAGGGTATTGCCAAGCAGTTGTCCAATGTCAAATATCACCACATGCAGAATGTCCACAGCTTTGTTCCCTACAGTAAATCTGTGCCTTCCTTCTCTCTCTCTCACTTTAACTGTTACTATGTCAAGTAACTTCTTTATTGGTTCCACAAGCCCCTTGCAAAATTGATATAGGACTCTCTGGCTCATACATCCTAAGGTCCCAGTGATTCTGTTGGCAAAATGATTCTCTATATGAGTTGGAACTATTATTATTTTCAACATCCTTGCAAGAGGGGTGCCCACAGTCAGTTTTACCCATGCTTACCCATCCTCAAATCTATGGAAGAGCCAATTGCAGTAAAATGCAAGAGTGTAGTTTCATTACACAGTGAAATGCTATAAGAGCTGTAAATCATGCAGCTAATGCCTCACCTTTAGAAGAGCAATTTAAAAAAGGATGAAAGGACAGTGCACAGTTTCACAAAGTCAGGTAAGAGCCAGAGTGGGAATCAACATTTATCTGCCACCCTGCCTGTAAATTTGGTTTATTCTGGAAACAAGATTTAGTTCTATAAAGTTTAATTGTAAAATAAGCAGGAAATACCATATCCATTATGTATACAGACAGCCATGAAGAGTAAGATCCTAGCCCACTGAGATCTCTGTTTTCACAGGAAAGACTGACAAGGAAGATCCTCAATTTTATTGGGCTCAAAGCCAGAGGCCTTCAAACTCTACATTGCAAATCACGTTTACAGGCATCTTAAATCCCACTACATGCATCAATGGTAACGTTACCATCATCTTCATTGTTTCCAAAGAACATTATCCAGTGTATGATGTGTAAGTACACATTCTAAACCCAATAGAAGTTTGCTAATCCACATTTATCTAATCCAAAGAAAACATGGTTGGCTTTTCCACATCTCTCAACACAGATTTAAGAGCAGAAAACTAAGCAGACGGGAGTGGAATCAATTATTATTAAATCTGCATTATTTTTTACAAAACTGGCTGCAGAATATATACTGGTACTTAAGGAAAGAGCTTCACAAATAATTAAAACTAAAATGCAATTATCATAATAAGTGACCAAAGTGCATTTTGTGATGCCATCTCTTTGCTTTTTAATTGTTGTGTTTGTTCACTTCATTCCTGTGCAACAGGTCAACACAAGTTTTATGCACCACTTAAGTCCCATTTCAGCCCTGCTTTGGCTTTGTGCTGGCCCTCTGCACAGGGATGAATTTCATCCTTAGTCACTGTCACAGTGTTACAAGACTCACCATCTCAGAGTGTCCCCTCACAGCAAGACTTGGGATTGCAGCCGTCTGCCCCTCAGTTTTACCACAACAATCGTGCTGCAGTGACTCGGCCCTCTGGCTAAGCCATAAAGAGAATTCCACCCCACCCAGGGTATGCAAGTCCAAAACAAACAAAACACAAAGTATTTACCCCACTCTCCAACGGGCCCCAGCTCCTCCTTCCAAAGGGGTGTCTATCTTCTCTCTGATTCACACACTCTTCTGCCCTCCCTCTGGGTTCAGCTTTCACCCTTCTCAGGCTCCTGACCTTCTCTCCACTCAATCCCTCCTGGGCTCCTGTTGGTTGCTCCCTACTCTTTCCTGAGCAGCCACTCTCAGGCCTTCCTACCTGGAGTCTTCCACAGGCCTATGTCTGCTTTGTGCTCTCCACTTCAGCCAGCACAGGTGTAGCAGGGCAGGGCTAATGGACCAGAGCTGACCAGCCCAAAGCCTTCTGGCCTTAAAGAGGCAGGCTGGCCTGTTCCACATGGGTACAAGGCAAACTGCACTGTAGACTCCTTTTAGTTCCTCTCAACTGCACCCCTAAGATGACAGGCCTGGTGCCCTGCACCTCACTCTGGGAGGTACCACATGGTCCAGCCACTCTTAGACTGGATCTCTGCGCTGCAGCCCCCTGGTTCCCAATCATGTTAACGGTATAGGACAAACCCAGCTTAGGCACCTCTACAAGCTTTCCTTTGGGAGTCTGTGACAGTACAAGTTCACAGTGTCACAGACAGTGTCTTCAAAACAAAACATTCCCTAAAGGTACAAAGCATATAGAGCAAAGGATAAAACAAAATAAGGCTGATATGCCTGGGTCTGACTTAAACCTTAAATTTTCCTTGACAGCTTTTGGAAGTACCACTCAATCCCACTAACTCCATCTCTGGCAGGGAGAAGCAGATGGCACTCTTGCCAGCTTTTCACTGTCACAACCTGGACACCCGCTACTAACTTACCCCAAAGTCCCTTCCCTTTGAGATTTAGGATCCCCTTTGATCCCAGGCTTTAGCCTTATGAAGAGTAAACCATTCTAGCCTGCATGGAGCCAGACAGACAGTTTCTTTCCACTGATGGTCCGAACCTTATCTTTGTCATTGTTTCATTTCCTGTGGGTTTCCTCCTTTCCTCCTTTGATTCAGTTCTTTCTGGCATTCAGGCAGATTATTTGAGGAGCATATGATATTTGTAAAAAGTACGATATATAACTCCCTCATTCTTTACACGTACCTATTCATGGGATTGAGCCATTTGCAAGCGGTTTCCCAGTCATTATTGTGCATTAGCAAGTTTCTGCTCTAATTATGTACATTATTTGCAAAGTATTTTACAAACAGATGATGTCAAGAGCCAACTTTTGTTTCTGCTCCTAGAAACAACTTGTACAACACAAATAATGAATTTGACTGGGGAGGATTCCGTAGCCTGGCAGAGGAACTCAAACTGGCCTCCACCAACATCCTCCTCTTCCTGTACCAATTCGAGCTTCCTGGCACCTATGTCCTTGGGCTCAGTAGTAACCAGCACAAAAAAATGGTTTGTTTCGAGGAATTCTATTTTTGCCTTTATGATGCTATTTTCAGTGGAGTGTCTCAAGTTCCAGACAATGGTTTGGTATCAGGAAACTTCAGAATGATAATGAGTCTCTGTATTTTACGTACATTTTGTTGAGTTGGTACAATGTGTGTTGGGGTGTGTGGACATGTCTGAGTACAGTGGCTTGTGAATGAGTATGTTCGTGTAGTACATTTGAGTGTAAAGAGGTGAGGGGGGAATGGGGTCAGTGAAGATCTGGCCCTCTGTTTAAAATATAAACCTACTATTTGTGTTCAGATGGATAGACCCAAAGTTGCATATGTCTGACCTGCTCTTTTTACACGTATGCTCATTCCATAAAGTATATTAGAGTCATGCCGTATGGTGGACAGTGTTATGAAGATGGGCCATTCTTCCCAACAACTCCCAGGCATGTCATACAAGTGGGCATTGCAAGAATCCCAAACCTTCCTCTGAAACCTGACTGGCCAGCTATTATTGGATTAATAACAGGGCTTCTCATTTTCCTTATTACCTGCCTGTTGCTGATTGTAAGTAAAAATGATATAATACCTCTTTTCACTGCACCACTTCCAGATTTTGGAATTAGGATTAAACTACATGTTGTACACACATTTTGAAATTCATCCCTGCGCAAAGTTCCCGCAAAGCCCTATGCACCGCTTATGCCCTAATGCAAGGGCTTAAGTAGTATTTAAGAGCTGCATAGAAGGGTGAATTTCACCTATGCTTCTTAGTTCAGTAGACCAAGACCTAGATACTACGATGACTGACACTATCAATATAGCAGAGAGATAGATAAAAAGTGTATAATATTGAGAGTTCCAGGGGTTATAAATCATGCCCATGGTCCCAGAAGATATATGTAATACTACTCTAATGCTCATTCTCCGTTAACAAGGATTGTGTTAAATTGGGAACAATCATGTGATCCAGCTACAGCGGGGGGAGAGACAGGAAGAATTCTTTTATTACCAGTGGCTCCCTTTTCTCCAGTTCATCATCCAGAGGCTGGCAGGAGTCAGTGGGTTTTTAGATATTTCTTCGTGAATTACATGATTGTTTCACAAATGAGAGGCCCACACCTTAATCTTAGCACATTAGGCAGGGGAGGGATAGCTCAGTGGTTTGAGCATTGGCCTACTAAACCCAGGGTTGTGAGTTCAATCCTTAAGGGGGCCACTTAGGGATCTGGGGCAACAAAATCAGTATTTGGTCTTGCTAGTGAAGGCAGGGGGCTGGACTCAATGGCTTTTCAGGGTCCCTTCTAGCTCTATGAGATAAGTGTATCTCCATATATAACTACAGTTAAGGTTTGTCTTTAATGAATCAGCCTTTCAATTGCAAGTGAACATGGAGCCAAATTCTGGGCTCCTTAGGGCAAAACTCCCAGTGACAGCAACAAATACAGGATCAGGACCACAATAAAAAAACCAAACAGTGATACAGTCTTTTAGATTGTAAGTTCTTCAGAGCAGGGATATTCTATATGCTCATAGTGCCTAACACAGTAGTGTCCTCATCCTGATTGGGGCCTGTCGCTACTACTAATAAATAAATAAATAAATAATTGATAATGATGGAAAAGCAGAGATGATTTATTAATTCATATGTCAGCAAACTCGAACTGCTGATGACTGCAATTCCTGCCTCTTGACTCATGTGGTATCTATTAAGACTAATCATTTGTTGGGTTTAGAACAGATCATGTGAATGCTTTAGATTAGAATGTGTGGGCCAGATATTCAGCTGGGGTAAGTCAGCATAACTTCTTTGACTTCAGTGGACCTGTGCTGATTTACACCATCTAAGGATCTGGTCCTGCATGTGATGATGCATCCTGTTGTTTGAATGAACAACAGTATAAAAATAGTAATATGTAATAGTCAGAGTAACGTGTTCACTCAGTTTCACTGTGTTTTGTAGCTTCTTTGTCAAGACTTGGGTTGGTCCAAAGAAGGAACGACCTGCCCTCTGTTTCGAAGGCTGCAGCTGAAATATAATCTTGACAAATATTCCTCCAAAGGATCCACAGTGATTTCAGTTAAAAAATGTCATCCCAGGCTGAAGAATAAAGACAGCTTGGATAAAAACTATGGCAACTCTGATGAGACAGAAGGTCAGATAATTTTAAAAAAAGTACATAATAAACAGTTATTCAGGCAAAGAGCTGAATCTAATTTATTTGACATATTCATGACAGAATCCTATTTCTAATTATGTACATTGGCTCATATATTCCGACTTGCCTCCTCCCCTCCTCTGAATTACTATAGATCACTGGAGATAGATTTTGTGATCATTCAATTTTCTATTTCAGATCCTCTTAAAAAAGTAATAATAAATACTTTCATTTCAGCTTTCTTCCTAGAAACAGGTGAAATCTGGGAGTCTGAAGAACAGATAAACCTGGATTCATTCAATACTAATGTCTTCTTTGAAATTCTGCTCACGCAGTCACTGTCAGTCACAGCCAAACTGAGCCAATTTAAAGAAGAGGTAACTGGTTTATTTGTTTTTTATCATACTCACATGTATGTACAGATGATCCTAGCAACCATGTGCAGTATTATCTGTAGTATTACTGCTACGTAAGGCATGTACTTCATTCCAAATTCTTCTATACCACGAAGCCATTAATATGTATACGCATCATTCATACAAGCTGTATTTAAAAAGCATAGGCCAGCGTTTAGGAGATTTGCCTAGGAGTCAGGTAATCTCAGTTCTATTCCCAGTTGTGCTACTGAGGTGACATGTGATCTTGGACAAGTCACTTCACTTCTCTGCCTCAATTTCCATTGGAAAAAGGGGGGTAGTGATGTCTTATCTTTCTTTGTAACAAGGGTTAAGACCCATAGATAAAATTTAGGAGAATTAAAACGATACATTGGTGTGGATAGACAGCTAATGCAGTTAGTGCGGCTAATGTGGCCTTAACATCAAAATGAACCATATGTGTTATGTTACTCCAGTTTTATACCAATGTAACACAGCTGAAATCAGTGGAGTTAATGAGATGATGATTCAGGACACTGATCTGCAGCGTATGACAGCATGCAACTGTATGGCTTAAGGACAGCAGGGGGAGCTAGTATTACAGTCTGTGTTATAGTGTAACATGAGAGAATTGTATAAGACAAATGTTTGCATGCTACTGTATCTGTAGATATATTTTAATGCACATGGTTCATTTTGATTTTAAGGCCACATTAGCTGCACTAAAGAGTGGGGAATACTAAAATGTTTACTAAATAGTATGATATTTAGTAAAATGGTCTTGTGAGAAGAAAGGCACATAAAGAGGGTACACACTGAAAAACACTTCTTGCCCCAAATTACCTACATGCCTAAAACAGCCCCGAGAACTCCTTTGCTCTGAAATCATTTCCTGAAGGTGGTCCTGCCAGGAATGGCATCATAGTGTCAGCCACTCAGCATTTCTAATATTGCAACATCCGTCTAAGGACGACTATTTCATGAAGATTACTTTCAGGAATTTTATCCAAAGTATAGTGAGGCCCTGACTATTATTATTTATTTGTACTGAAGTAGCACGTAGGAGTTCCACTCATGCACCAGCACACCATTGTGCTAGACACTGTATAAACACAGAACAAAAAGACAGTTCCTGCCCCAAAGAGCTTACAATCTCCCCAAACCAGGTAGCAAAATGATTGCCTTACTGTACAATTATCGTGGAGAAGGTTTTGTATAGGCAGCAAAGATTTCCAATCAAGGTGAAGTCATCTAGTATTGGTATTTTTAAAGAAAAATCAGATGCCTGTATGGAATATAATCATTCAAAGATGTATTTGTTTTGTGCTAGAAATTCAGTGGCCTTTGGGCATTAAGAAGGGTCCAGAACAACAGCTACACCCTCATTTGTTTATTTTTCATCTTGTTTTCTTCTCAGTTGAAAATCTTGTATCACAAACTTATGACCGAAATAGCTTCACTCAGAGAGCTTTGGATAATGAGGCTGTGTATCCCAGAGAAGGCAGAATCTTATGACAGCATAATGATGGGGAACTATATGAAAGCAAAATATCAGGTAGAGCTCAGTTTTTCTTAGATTTGTTTATACATAGACATAGAAACTGAAAACCTCAACTTGGCTACATGTATTTTCATAATATTAGAGACAGTCATGTGGATTCTTTCATTTCTGTTGTGTAATGGCATCATATTTTCATAAGCTACCAGGCCAATAATATTTCTGCAAAGTATGTGACTGATATACTAGAACATTTGAAAACTCTAAAATTGTTGGAACAATTCAATGTTAATACAGAGACATATTTCTGAAGGTTACTCCCTTTTCTGGTGTGTTTCCTTTTTTTACTTAGTGTCTGATGCTACTCTCTCCCCACTTGTGGAAGACCATATCTTCTCCCTTGCAGTGACCCAGGGTTCAGTTTTGGAAATGCCATCCATGTGTATATATATATTTTGTTGCAGCTTCTTCTTCCATCTTGTTCACAGATAGTGTGTTTGACTGTATTCTTCTGAAAAACCTGTGAAGGAAATGTAACGATTTTGCAGTTTATAAATAGAAACATCCACACTCATACATACACACAGAGACACATATTGTACAAACATATAGTTCAAAGGTATAGAAGCAAAATGAACTTGATCCCTTAAGTTCTAGCTGGCAGGTATGGACCAATATTTTGAATCACTAGACCATTCAAGTGAGGACACATGAAAGGCACTTACCCTCCAGGTAATTATTACCCAACCTACTGGAGCTATTGGCCTTTGAGCGCCCAAGTGGAGGCAGATACCTTAAAATTGACTCTTTTTCCTCCAGTTGTTACCTTTTTAGTAAAGTACAGAGCCGCTGCAGTCTCAGCTCATGTCCTGAGAAACAGGTGTCTGCATTTTATATTACAATTAGGCAGAAGAGGAGATGCTGCACAGAAAGCAGCTGGCTGCTGAATATGATGAGATTGTGAATAAACAACTTCACTTATTACACCATGATTTGAAATGCCAAGAAGAGCATTGTGTCCTGTTCAATTCTGCCCTGAGAGAAGCAGTGAGATTGGCGGAAGTACTGACAGAGAAGATGGCTTGTGGAGGGAACAGAGCCATGTGGTCTAAACCAGACTACCAACGGTAAGTAATTTGCTTTAGAACTCTACATTAAAGTGTTGTTGTTTTTAGACAGACAACGCAGTTGTATAGTACTGAGTCAGTGGGTTGGTTTGTAACCAGCACCAGCATGGGTTTGAAAGTATTGATACCACAAGGTTATTGAAATCATGTTCGTGGAAAGCAGGGCTAGGAAAACTCAAGGAAAAGGAGAGCTGGGGATATTCAGAAGAGCCCAGTTAGACCTTAAGGTCCAAAATTATTCTGATTCCTTTTCATGCTTCCTAATGACTTTTTCCCATCTGCCACGTCACCGCAGCTTCCAAAGAACTGTCCTGTCAGGCCAGCCTTCCCAGAACACCAGGTAACACTGGTCTGAGTAGCCTGGTCCCAGTGTCAGAATCAGCATGGGAGTATTAATGAAATGATTTTAAAAGCAGGGAAGATAAAAAGCATATGTTTCCTCAGTCCTTAAAATCCTTTTTGTGATGGTGTTGATGTTCAGAGATGGATTATGTGCCTGCTGTGGGATTTTCCTGAAACGGATGCCATTCTGCCTTTTAACAGTTTTACCTTATATTCAGATTACTGACATCCATCTTTCTCTTGTGAGTTTCAGGTTATTAGCCCAGATAGATGCAGCAAGCAACAGAATGTCAAGTGCAGTAATAAAGGAGAGTCACAGACTCAAGGCCTGGGGTGTGCTGGGAGATGGAACAGGAGCTCACCTCATTATCAAAGATAAAACCAGGCTCCTCACCAAGGAGGAGCTACTGGGTAACTACAAACTCTGGCAACTAGTTAGTGTATGTTCAAAGAGAGCTATTATCACTTTAACTGTTCAAATATGCAGATGTAACCCACTGGTTCAGTGCCCTCTTCTAGTGGCTGATCCATATAATAGGACAACAGCCTACCACTGCTGCTGGCTAATGCAGTTGCTCAGGTAGCAAAAAAGAGGATTTGTTGTGTTGTTATGAAAGTGTGACCATCTATGGAATTTCTTCAGATAAACATTTCTGATAACTGCCACATTTTCATTGTTCTTCCTTAGGCTTTTGATAAACACACTGAGAGGTGTCTGTGTATAACTGTATGTCCTTTGTTAGTGATTCTATATCAGTGGAGAGGGAAAGGAACTATTTTGTAGCTGAGCTGAGTTAATTTGTTCCTGTTTGAATGTTTGTTTGTTTTTAATGTTGCTGGGTGTGTTTTGTTGTTGAAAAATTAATTAAATATTATGATGCCTAGAGATCTAGTATTTTTTTTTTGCTATTATTTAAATCTTCTGAAATTAAAACATAAAATCTACCTTGGACATTTCCATGTATACTACAGATTAGGGCAACATGAATCTGTGTGCAGAAATCTGAGATTGTTAGCCACGCTCATATGGTTGCATAAGTCCCATTAGCCTCATGGGAGTCATGCATAGATATTGAGGAGAGAAAAGAATAAGGATTGGGAACACTGTAACTCTCTTCCCATACAAAAGAAGTTGATAGGAAGATCTGTCTGTAAGCCTTTACTCTCCTTCCTGACTCTCTCTGACCTACATGTGATCTCTGATCACAGACAAACTATCATAAAGAAATAGCCATAGATTTCTGATTGAACCTAAGATTGGAATCCAACTGTAGACATACAGATTTGGAATTTCAGAAACCTAGGGTCTAATGGAGGATCTAATGTTGTTTTTCATTTGCTTTTCTCATCTGTCACTTATTGCTCTCAGACTCGGATGGCTGTGTGAGGGCACCTGACACCCTCTACATGGATCCTATAACTGGACTCTTAACTCCCAACCCAGACTGTGTCATGCTGTTGGTCAATCACTGCCCCATGCCTGTGTCTAGGGATCAGTTCCTGCACCCCGAGACTGGAAAAGTGCTCCCTGTGGCTGGTAATGTTGGCTATGATCCAGTCAGCTCTAAACTGATCTCTGCTGTTGACTCTGCTTCAGGTATGGGACACATGGGGATAATTAATATATCCACTTGCCTACGTGGGGAATGCATCTGTGGGAGCGATTTTAGTAAAGCCTAATATACTTATCCATATTTTTCTTATAACAAAAACCTTATTTGCAGATTGGCCTATGACCACCTCATTGCCTGCTTGGCACTAGGAGATTTTGTTCACCTTGAATTGGGCCTTGCCATGGACTGGATTTACTGAGCACACCACGCTTATATAAAGCAAATGTTTAAATATTTCCTGTTTCTGATTATTATTTTTCTCTCCTTTCTTTTCATTAAATTGTACAAAATATTATATGCTAAAGAACTTCTCATGTTAAGTAAGTGGCAAAAGCAGGAATTAAGTTGGAAAAGTATGTCAACCAAAGAAAGGGAATTCACTCTCTTCATTTAATTCTTCATATGAAGAAAGAGGAAGTTTATGAAAATGATCATCCTTTGAAATCCCCAATATGCCTCTGTTCCCAGCTCTAATGCAGAGAATTGTATTAGCGTGGGGATTAATTCCCGTATCCATTGAAGAATAAAATAGTTTGTAACTGTCAAATCTCCTCTGTTTCAATATTTAGGTGAGCTTTGTAAGTCTGAACTACCCATATTCCCCTATGTTCCGTATCCTATCTCTCCAAGGACTGGCTTACCACTGAAGACTAAACTTCCTAGCTTACAACCTGACAGAGTGTTTAAACTGGGAGGACTCATGCTAGATCCAGCTACAGAAATAGAAGTCCCAGTGCTAGGAGTTACAATCCATCCCCAAACAGGACAAAAACTGTCCTTGGGTGGGACATACCTGAATCCCCTTACAGGAACAGTGACGCCTCTTGAAATTGGAGGGCCTATGATTGAACCAGAGGGAGGAAAGATTGTCCCAATACTTGGAGTCAGTTTGGATAATAACACAGGTAAATGATCTTCATGTTTCTTGGGATGGAAATCCAAAGTGAGGTTGTTTCTTCCTTCCCTTCATCCCCTCACACACCTCTCCCATAGCTAGTCAGTGGGTAGATGTTTGCTATAACCTTATTGAGGAGGAAGATGTCCCATCTAAAAGGTCTATAGAACTTGTAGTTCCCACTGGAACGATCGATGAATAGTCAAACAGTTAAAAGAGGGCAGAGAAACTCAATAGCCCACCATGGTGGCTCAATTAAGACCCCAAATATTGTTTAAAACACCCCAACATCAGCTAGCGCCACTGACAGTTCTGCTGTATGTGTGTGTATAGCACAAAGTGACACATTGTGCAAATGCAACTTATCATCGATTCACTAATCCTAAAAATGGCAGCAGCATTAGATTCAAACCTTTAACCTCCCCTCCCCACATTTGATTTCTCCTGATGAACGAGATACTACCACAATCAGATGAATAGCGGCATAGGTTGGACTCAAAGTATCACAGACAGAAAGCTTTCATTTTCCCAGAATATTATTTCAGAAATTATTGTCCTAAAAATCAATAACCTGCCCCACTTTCCATAAAGATGACTAAAAAAAGAAAGAGAAGCAGTGACTGACGACTAAGGCCTTGGCTACACTTACCAGCTAGTTCGACGGCTGGAAATCGAAGTTCTGGGTTCGACTTATCGCGTCTAGTCTGGACGCGATAAGTCGAACCCGGAAGTGCTTGCCGTCGACTGCGGTACTCCAGCTCGGCGAGAGGAGTACCGCGGAGTCGACGGGGGAGCCTGCCTGCCGAGTGTGGACCAAGGTAAGTTCGAACTAAGGTACTTCGACTTCAGCTACGTTATTCACGTAGCTGAAGTTGCGTACCTTAGTTCGAATTAGGGGGGTAGTGTAGACCAAGCCTAAGAGGTGCTGTAGTCATTAATTATATGACAAAAACTAGTAAAGTTGATCTGACTCTTGGAGATAGTTCAATTGCTCTATTAATATAATAAAAACAGCATGAAATCCATTCTTTAGGGTCTTCGGGGCCAAAAGCTCTAGATTTATAGAAAGCATTTTCCATACACTTATGTTCTTCATAGCTAATTTTAGAAAACATATCATACTCAAAAACAGAGCACACAAGTCGCACCCACACTGAAGGCATGAGGCAGCCAAAGTGGAATTGTTTTCGTGTTTAGTAAGGCGAGGTACAATATACATAATTTAGAGCCAGAGCCTTAGTTGTTGTAAATTGGTATAGCTACCCTGGCTTCAATGAAGCTATGCTGATTAACCCCAGCTGAGGATTTTGGCCCTTTAGATAAGAAGGCAAAAAGGTACAGTCAGAGTCTGACTGAATTTCCTTAGCAAAGAAGCAGGAAGAGTTCCTGAGATTCAGAGATATGTGTGAAAATATTTGTAATTTCAACAGGACTAGAGAGCTCCAATCACTCTCTGCAGGGGACACAGGATTTCCCTGCAGGATCTTGCAAGATGTGCAAATTTTGTGTTTCATACTTGCTATTACAGTGGAGTTAAGGGTGTGTGTTCAGGTCCATGATTAGAGACCATCTACAGAGGTGTTTAGTGAGTGGGAGGTTATTCTCTTGATTGACTGTTCACTTAGAAAGTCAGTTCTTAAAAGTTCAACACTAATGCACCTTAATGGTTACCTAAAATACTACATACCCCACAGGCTCTGCTGGGAATATCACTCTACAGCAGTTATTACTGAACAAGATGCATAAAAATGCCAGAAACATCAAACAGCAAAGCCACAATTACATGTTTTCCTTATTCTCTGTCTCCGGGGAGTCAGGCTATGCAGAGCACAGGCCTTGTTGGCTCATATATTCCAGTACTATATTATCGGACATATCGCCGAATGAAATGTGTCCTGGAATGTGCAATACCTTTCCGGCACTGCCACTGGCCTGCTGGGTGACCTTTGACAAGTCACGACACATCCGTGCCTCAGTTTCCTCATCTATAAAGTGGGTAGAGTAATCAGAACTGGTCAGAAATTTTTTGAAAATTGTTTTTTCATCAAAAAATGCCCATGTATTGAAACCAAAACTGTTTGTAAAACACTAGAAAAAAATATTGAAAAAAGTGTCAAAATTGTTGAAATGTTTCATTTTGACATTTTTAAATTAAAAATTCAATTTTTCTGGTTCCAAACAACTTTTTGTTTTGAAATCTAATTTCATTAAACTGAAAAAGGTTTGTTTAAAAAAAGAGAGAAAAGATAAAAATAAGAAATAAACATTTCAAAATTATCAAAACAAAACATTTTGATTGACCTGAACCAAAATAGTTGTTGGTTTTTCAATTCACAAACATTTTCAGGATTTCAATTTTTCTTCCTAATTCAGGACAGTAAACATTTTCAAACTCTCAAAAATATTCATAGGACAGAAAAACGGTTTCCTGCCCACCTCTAATAATGATACTTATCTCCTATGTGAAAAACTTTGAGAATTATAGATGAAAAGCACTATCTTAGAGCTATGTATTATTATCCAACTTTATTGTTAACATTCTAATTTTGCAAATGCAGCACAATTTTCTAGAGTCAAAGTAACAGATACATTTAAAGTATTTTAAAGTTGTAAATCACTGTAAACAATGGACATCAGCATTTTAATCTATTTTACATGTGCATTTAGGACCTGATCCTTTTCCCGTTGCAATAAATGAATTTTTTGCCATTGATTTTAATGGAACAGGATCAGGTCCATAAAGTCTGGGTGATGTTCTGATTTCTTTTCACTGTTCCTTGACTACAGGAGATTTGGTCCCAGTTGGGGGGCTGATGGGACCCTCGGGAAGCCTATTGCTTCTTGGAGACTCCTTCTCTGAACCTCTGAGTAGGAAGACTGCTCGGATACATGGAGCTTGCCTTAAACAAGATAAAGTCCTGCCCCATGCAGGAGGTTACCAGGCGCTGTTGGAAGCTAACACTCTTGTCGCCCAGATCCATGTGGTTAAAGCCCTGAGGCAGTATAAAGATTCAATTTGTGAAGATATGTCCTTAGCAGCAGACAAGCAGGAAGTCCTGAAGGCTGCAGTAGAAGACATGAAAAAGTCATTGTCAATTAGGCTCCATCATGCAATTCACCGGCTGCGAAGTTTGGAGAAACAACATGAAATAGCTTCAAGCCTCAAAAGTAATGGTGGCAAATTGGGTACGTACGTTGCATAAAACCTACTGAAAAAAATTGCTTAGAACAAAAGTAATCTGAGCCTATTTTAATGATTTAGAGACAGATTCTCACTGATGTAAATGAATGAAATTTCTTTGAAATCAATGGAGCTATATCTAATCACATCATCAGAGAAGTTGGCCCAAAATAGCATAAGCATTCAGTGCCATATTAGGACTACAGTGGGATGAGAAACACATGCCAAATACCTGCTGTCTTTAGCAAATCTTTACACTATGAACTCAGCCAGGTCTCATTTGGATAACTAACGAGATTCATTGTGCATTCATCAGCCTTTAAATGGCTATTTCCATCAAGAAACAATTCCCATTCAGTTTAGCAGCACGTATTGATATCTTCCTCTCTTCTTTTTCAAATGAATTAGGGATTATCAAATATCCTGGTACAGAGATGTGGATTCCTGCAGTGTTTGGAATGAAAATCCCAGATCCTGGTGGGTCAGATTTGATGGTACCCATCCTAGGAGTAGAATGTGATTGGAACACTGGGCATCCAACCCCACTTGCAGGAACCATGGAAGATGCAGATGGAAAAGGTGGAGTAAGAAACCGGATCACACAACATAAATCCATAGAGAGGCAGTCGCAGGACTGTCACCAATATCTGTGTTACTTTCAGAATCAGTAATGTGCTGTGACAAAGAAAAAGTTAATGCATTCATACAAATTTGAATGTGAAATTCTGATTGGTGTAGTGTGGACCTGTACACAACAGTCAACTTCAACTTAATGGTGAAAGAGAGTTAGACCACTGACTGCAGTGGCCTTTCACCTCTGGAAACGTATTCTGCCTGCACATCCGTGTACTTCTTTAGGCCCAGTGGGTGATCTAAAAGGCCCCACTTTAGTCTCTGACTCAGGAGAGCTAGATATGACTCCTTGAATGGGCCAGAGGGGATAACTAGAGATACAGCCCCAAGGGTTGGGGACACTGCCCCCACAGTGCTCGCAATTCATGCCAGTTCAGGAACAAGAGACATTTGCTTCGGACCTGAACTTAGCCGTGTACATGGCAGCTCAGTGCTACAGGGCTAGCTCAGAGGTTTGTTTTACCAATGGGCTATTTAAGATCATAGTCATTTCCTTTTATGGTTTAATAAATGTCAATCACTGAACTGGATGCACAAAAATTAAATGGCTCACTCTCCTCATCCTCTGAATTCTAAAAAAAAAAAATTATTTATTTTGCCTTTCTGCAGGTCTTGTCCCTATCACAGTTGGTGCCAGAACCATAGGTCCTATTACAGGTGAGACTGGCCCAGTTATAGGTGCTCAAACTGATCCTTGGACAAACATTGTAATTCCTATTGTTCAGTCCCTAGGAGCTTTACCAAGAGGAGCAGCAGATCCAGATCTGGTAATTAGAGCCTCAACAAATCAGAATTTGTTCCAGATTTGACAATGCTTAGAAATTCCCTGCTTATGCTTTCAAACTATGGGGAGACAATTCTGCTTCCTTCAGTATCCTAACTACACAGACCACAGCTTTTTCTATTAGTGTATGTGTGAGTTTGTCACTACCAGAGTATATACAATTTTTTTTATTGTACTGTACTGTATGTACATGAGTGAGTTCCCAGAATAGGGTGTTGTTGGAATTGGAATTAGTATAGAAGGAAATCCAGCCATAACTGGAATTTAGGTTTTTTTTAGAAGTTTGTCACCTACTTACAAGGGATTTGGTTACCAAATATTTCTGAGAGTGGGTTTGGGGTGGTTTTATGTGTATTGGGGGCATTGAGTGGCATTTGGGGACGAGGGTAGATAGTTCTCTAAAGAGGGTATTGGAGGCCTCCTAGTTTTAGTATCTTCATTATCAGGGTAGACAGACTTCTGTGACATCTTAAGGATCCATTCTGTGGCAGGTAGTATTGAGTTCTGGATCAGGAAACTGTAAAGTCTGCTTCCCAGTTTATATTTTCCCACAGTTCAATAAAAGTTAATTTAAATGTTTTATTACACTTGATACTTGAAAATGATCAGAAATAAATTAATTGTTGCTCCGACCTATTCTCCCAATATCCCACTGTTTTCCCTTCCTCTGCACTTTATTTTTCTCATTTCTTTGTCACCCCTTTTTCTCCATCTACATTGTCACGTTCCCCACTGAAATTCATGCTACCTTCATTACAGCTTTGAAGCAGAAACTTCTAAAGTGAAAGTTGTAAACCTGCACAAACTTCCCATTGCAAAGTATTCATCTCTCTAATGCAAAGTAAGTGCCTATACTGTCAGGCTGGAGAATTTGTAGAAATTGTGGAACAAGGGTTTCCTCACTGGCACAGAGAATCACACACGATACATAGGTTTCTGACTTCCTTCAGAACCCTGAAAACCTGAGCTGCTGCTTTTGGTGTTGTTTTTCAGCTGAGCATTCTGGAAAAGGAGATAAATTCAAGACAAATGTACTGGCACCGCCAAAGAGAAAGGGAAGAAGAGCTTCTTAAAGAGCTAAACTTTGTATTTCTTGATGTCCTTGATGCTGTAAGGGAAGGAAAGGCACAGAAGGTGCAGTGGATCTTCTTTGTAACTGGCTTCAAATAATTCTTCACTGGACTTTTTTTCTCAAGTGCTTAAGGGAATCCACTTTGTGCCAAATTTTCAAGCTGATGTTTAGAAATATAGTTGCTTCTCTTTTTGACACAACATGTGTGCTTTGTGTGGGCTCATCTACAGTTGAATTTTTCCACCAATGTACCCTGGTGCTGTGCTAGTGCAAATTGACAGTCCAAGTCTTTTTTTACACCAATACATTATCTACACTTGGTATTTTCACTGGTGCAGCTACATTATTGTGTTATACCAGTGCAAAAATCCCCAGTGTAGACAAGCCCACTCCTGTCGCTATTATTTTAGTAGCTGTTGCCTCACAGTAGCAGAGTAATCTCCAGTAAAAACTCAGAATGGATCTGTTTTAAAGCTCACTGAAATCAATGGAAGACTCCCAATAACTTCAGTGAGTTTTGGATCAATCTATCTGAAATCAGAGAAAGAGAAAGGGACTGGGGAAAGGAAGACAAGACAGAGAGGAAATGAGATGACAGATGTTAGGACAGCGTGTGTATCCTCTGTTAGCTAAGGGAGGAGGCTAGGAGGAAAAGAAAGTATAGATAAAAGCCTTATTCTTTCTAACCACGGCCATCACAGTTATTCCTGTTATCTGTACTGCTATAAGAACTTTTTGGAACAGCTGGGTTTTTTTAGGCTTCCCTGTCACAGGAGATAATATCAGTGATAATTTCTGTCCTGATTCTTACAGATAAGGTACAAGGATAAATTAAAAGTCATTGAGGAAACCTGTCACTTCCTTGAGGAACCCTCTCTTCAGGAAGCTCAAAGAAGAACTGCCAGGGATCGGAGCAGCCTATTGGGCTCTGAACTATCTTTGTTATCTAAAGGTAGGAAGCAGAGGCTTTAACGGGAAGAAAGTGAGGCCCTTCTGTACATACTGTGTGAAAATCACCCCTGTGCAGAGGGCCAGAGCAAGGCTGGTACAATACTTACGTCCCACTTAACCACTCAAAATAGGGCTGAAATGGGACTGAAGTGATGCATATAGGGTAACCAGATAGCAAGTGTGAAAAATCGGGACAGGGGGTGGGGGGTAATAAGTGCCTATATAAGATAAAGCCATGAATATAGGGATTGTCCCTATAAAATCGGGACATCTGGTCACCCTAGATGCATATGTTGGGCCCTTACTGAAACTGAGTGTTTTTTTTTTTTTTTGGTTGGTCCCCTCTCAATACCAAAAGAAAGGGGAAGGGCCAATGAGAAGTCAGGATCCTGAGACTGACAGTCCCCAGGGCCAATGGGGAGAGGCCAGAGCTCCAGGTCAGCCCGATTGACAAGTCCGGCAGGCCAGTGAGGGAGTGTGAAGCCTGGGGTCCCGTCCTCCGTGTGAGGGATGCTGAGAGCAGAGCTAAGGGGAGAGGGAGCCGGAGAAGGCCGAGTGGAGCTGGGGAACTGACGGTGAGCCGGGGCCGGGCTCCAGCGGGGAGCTGCGGGGACAGAGCTGGGGGGTGGACGCCGGCCGTGCCACCAGTAACACCAGAGCCGGGTGTGGTGAGCAGCTGGGGAGCGCGCGGGGGATCCTGGGCTGCCGGCCCAGCCAGGGAGATGGCACCAGGCCAGGGGTCCTGTGAACGTCCCAGAGACGGCTGTTGGCACTTTCCCCCTGCCTTGTTTCCTTGACCCTTTCCCATTTCCCCTCTTACTTTTCATACTGCTCTTTGCTATTTAATACATTGTATTTGCTTTGAACTTAATGTAGTGCTCACTGGGCTGGGGTGTGGAGAGAGCACCACGGAGGGGAGACATCCTCCCCCCCCCCCCCCGTCCTAAGTGACCACGACGAGACTGGCCCAGAGTCCCGGGCCCAGCCTTATCGGGATATGAGGACTCTGACACATGGGAGAGTGAAAAGGGAGTCCTCAAGGTCTGGCAGGCATCTGGGTAAAGGGCGTTGGAGCGAGAACTCAGATCCTTTCACTATCCGATTCCACCGGGGTAGTGCAGAAGCCAGGAAAGTTCCCTACAATAGCAGGACCATTCTCCGACGGTCTGCACAGGGGTGATTTTCACTCACCTTGAGAAATCTCACTGCAGACCTGAACAGTGTCTCTTCAGTTCTGCTGGAATCTCAGAATCCCATGCAAAATCCTGCCAATTGCCCCAGAAATCCCACCCTGTTCTGCAATGGCTCTGTGTGTCAGCCTCATCGAGGTTGTTTTTTTTTTTTTTAACTGCACTATGATTGGTAGAACTCACACTCTGAATAAATCTATAGCAAGTTCTCGTGGGTGTCCTAAAAGTTGAAAGAGGAAATAGCGGGTGAACAGACTTGACAGATAAATCATTTTTGTGCCACAGAATCATCAGAATCAGAAATTGAAAATTCCTTTTAGGGCATTTAATCCATGCCCTTAATCTGTCTCAGAAATTCGGTAGCTTCCCCTATATAACCACTCATTAGGACTCAGTTTCCAAGCTGAGAGTAATTGCTAACATTCTGTACCTACAGCTGAGAAAGATGAAAAAGAGCAAGAAGTACAAGTTATACTGTTGATCAGAAAGGCACTGGAAAAAATGGTTCAATTTATTCAAAAGATGCAGCTGGAGGAAGGCCGATTACAAAGGCAGATGAAGGAGAAAGCATGGCAAAGGAGCAAGAACTTTAACACCGAGACAGCACCCAGATTCAAGCCCAGAAAGGTGAGGTCACTGTTAGGTTGAGTTAAATATTACTAACCTTATTCTGCAGGAAACTATGGTCTCCCTTTGAAGCACATTTTAAGCCAGTTTTAACTCCCCAAGAACCTCCCATCTCATACAGGGCCTTTTCCTCCCTTATCCACAGACCAGGCTGAAGAAGAAAATGAGCAGAATGATATTAAACAAAAGTCAGTCATCCTAGACAGCTGCCACTCAGATAATAAATTTTAAACTTGTACAGAAAAATATAGCACGATGCTGTTACCAATGGTAAAGCCATATTTCCTTTGAGATAGAAAATCCAGTTTGATTGTGAAACAGTGCTGGTTAGGAGTCAAATTGGCCAGACTGAAATTAGGAGTTAGAAAGAGGTATTGTCAAATATGATGTTTAGTGTTATGTTTCTGACTGATACAGAACCTCTTCATGTTGGCAGTTTAAAAAAACATTAAATCTGTTACATGGCATCATAGACATTAGAGCTAGAAAAGACCAATTAGATCATGAAAGATCATCCCCTGGGGACCGATTCTCAAAAGCTTTCCCAGTCATATGTTACATGTATGTAGAGATGAAGCTTCAACTGCTATCCATAGCCCAGTCAAGTGACTAGTTAAATAAATAGGACTCTTTTTCTCTTTTTATTGTCTTGTGACTTAGCCAGGATGGGCAGGGATGGTGTCCCTAGCCTCTGTTTGCAAGAAGCTGGGAATGAGTGACAGGGAATGGATTACTTGATGATTACCTGTTCATTCCCTCTGGGGCACCTGGCATTGGCCACTGTTGGAAGACAGGATACTGGGCTAGATGCAGGGCCGGCTCCAGGGTTTTGGCCACCCCAAGCAGCCAAAAAAAAAAAAAAAAAAAGCCGCGATCGTGATCTGCGGCAGCAATTCGGCGGGAGGTCCTTCGCTCCCAGCCGGAGTGAGGGACCGTCCGCCGAATTGCCGCCGAATAGCTGGACGTGCCGCCCCTCTCCGGAGTGGCCTGCTTGCCAGGCTGGTGCCTGGAGCCGGCCCTGGCTAGATGGACCTTTGGTCTGACCCAGTATGGCCGTTCTTATGTGTTTGTGTTGGTCAGGCCTTCATCTAGCACCTATCAGATTTCAGTGTCTGCAAGCTTTTCCTTTTAATTTTACCCTGTTACTCTGAATTATTCTGTCCAAAACAAACCTCCTTGATGTTTACACCTTTCAAATTCTTGCAGGCTTTTATCACGTCCTGCGTCACTGCTTGATCCAGCTGCCATATTTATTTATTTGTCTTTCTCTTAAACTAGTCCCTTGAGGCCCCTTAATCATTTTTGTTACTATTCCCTGAACTCTCTGCACTTGTCTGGATTGCTTTGGTGATGAGATGACCAGAACTGAGTGCACTATTCTCGATACAGTCACACAAGCTTTATAGATAAATCATAAGAAAAATGCAATCCTTAATTTAGGCAACTTGCTTCTCATTTGCTGATATTTCATACCATTTTTTCTAGGTCATACTACATCATGTTGCTGAATTTCAGGAACATATAATGAAACAACAGGTCAGTGTGGAGTCTGCATACAGCAGACTGGAATATCTCAGGGACTTGTTGGACATCCAGACTCTGCAGGCAAAGGTACTGACTTCACCTGAAGGTTTGAGATAATGTTATGTATTACCCAATTTTCCAGCAACGACAGGCTGTTGGTATGTTCTTAGAATAAAATCTTAGCATGGAATCAGACACCCAGAAAAACAAATCACCCTATTTGAGAATTACAAGAATTAGTTTAATTTAAGAATTTATTTTATCATGGACTTTGAAACTTGTACACTAAATAAAAATTCAATTAAGAAATGTAATATTTTGGCAGCAGTGTTAGAATGATGTGCAAGATGTCAGTTTGGATCTGCATTTTTAACAGGTGAACATCCTCCTCCTAAAGGTACTCCCATAAAGCGTGACAATGCCTGCCAGGAACCCGGAGGTGGGATGTTTCCAGAGCCTGGGCTCCATACTGAGCCCAGATGTTTACACTGCAATTTTATTGCCCTGCAGCCCAAGCCTCACAAGCCTGAGTCAGTTGACATGGGCCAGCTGCAGGTGTTTTATTGCCGTCTAGACATACCCTGCATGACTTAGAAACACAAATCCCAATGACTTTTAATGGGTCTTGTGCTCCTAAATCACAGAGGTCCTTTTGAAAATCCCACCCTTGGTATCTATAATGTTTTAATTAAGGGCTGTGTCAAGAAAAATTTAGATCCAGATCCAAACCCTATTGACATCAGTTGAAGTATTTCAATTGGTTTCATGGGGGTTTGGATTAGGCTAATAGGGTTACCATATTTTGTGCCTCCAAAAGGAGGACACTCCACGGGGCCCTGGCCCCGCCCCCAGCCCCGCCCCCTCCCCCGCCCCAACTCCGCCCCCTCCCAAAGTCTCCGCCCCCTCCCCTGCTTCCCGCGAACATTTAATTCGCGGGAAGCCTAGGCAGGTAAGGGGCGGTGTGGGGGGAGGAGGTGCGGCCCAGGCTGGCCCCCCGGCGGCTCCAGCCTGGGTCGGCTGCGGCCCTGGGGTGCCGGCCCCGGCCCCCGGCCGACCACCCCCGGCCCGCCCAGCACTGCCGGCCGGCCCCCGGCGGCCCAGCACACCCCCCGGCTCCCGGCCCCGGCGGCCCAGCGCACCCCCCGGCTCCCGGCCCCGGCGGCCCAGCGCACCCCCCGGCTCCCGGCCCCAGCGGCCCAGCGCACCCCCCGGATCCTGACCCCGCGGCCCAGCACACCCCCCGGCTCCCGGCCCCGGTGGCCCAGCGCACCCCCCGGCTCCCGGCCCCGGCGGCCCAGCGCACCCCCCGGATCCCGGCCCCGGCGGCCCAGCGCACCCCCCGGATCCCGACCCCGCGGCCCAGCGCACCCCCCCGGCGGCCCGGCTCCCGGCCCGACCCCCCGGCTCCCGGCCCCGCGGCCCAACGCACCCCCCCGGCGGCCCGGCTCCCGGCCCGACCTCCCGGCCCCGTTGCCCAGCGCACCCCCCCGGCGGCCCGGCTCCCGGCCCCGCGGCCCCGCGCACCCCCCCGGCGGCCCGGCTCCCAGCCCGACCCCCCGGCTCCCGGCCCCGCGGCCCAGCGCACCCCCCCGGCGGCCCGGCTCCCAGCCCGACCCCCCGGCTCCCGGCCCCGCGCACCCCCTCGGCGGCCCAACCCCGCGGCCCCGGCCCGGCTCCCGGCCCGGCACCGCGCGCCCGGCCCCGCGACCCCGGCCCAGCCCTCCCTCCCGATTTTCCCGGACATGCCCGGCTTTTGGGGGATTTCCCCCCGGACGGGGATTTGAGCCCCCAAAAGCCGGACATGTCCGGGAAAATCCGGACGTATGGTAACCCTAGATTAGGCTCTCTGTCCTTTTGAGTGGCCAGTTTACATAGTCTATCTATTTTAGGCTACTTTGGTAAAAAAAAAAAATGATCACTGGAGTTATCAGGGTGGTCATGTCTGAACACCTCCCCTCTTCTCTTTCTCTTACTTCAAAATGCCTTATGATGTTTGGTCTCCTGAAGTTCCCCTTCCCCCACATCTCAGCTTCTTTTCACTCCTGATGAGTCTGTCACCAACATCTATAGCTGAACTCCAGCTTATTACTCTCAATGAAATAAGGTTATTATACGGCAGGGTTGGAGAGGGAGAGTTTGACCATGTATATGGCACTTGCAAATGCATCCCACATAAACTGGGGACATTAAACACGTGAAATAAAATTAATTTATTTTTTGTCTTAAAACCCTTTACACAAGCTTCAGGAATGTGGACAGTTTAAAGAGATGGGAGCTGTGGGCCTGTTACCACCCAGCCATACACTCATTAGGAATCCCCAAACTATTTGTGATTAGGCAAGCTTGTAGCACAGTGCACACCTCCTAGTCCTGTTATAAACTGATTTGCATGTACAAGGGTTGCATGGAAATATTAAGAGTGATAGGCTGCATTTCCAGCGGTATTAATGACTCACATGTGAACAGCAAGTCTTTGTCTGATCTGTGCTATTTCAGGCGCTTCTCTCTGGGACATCACAATGCTTTGAAAACTACCAAGGGACCAGATTTTATGGTATTGCTAGTGTCCCCCACGGCACATGCGCAGTCATCCATCGAAAACTGATTCCATTGTTGAAGTCTCTGGTTCAGACACTGGAGGAAAACAAAAGGAGTGATAGGTCACTTGAGACTCTAATTCTTCAGTCAGGTAAAGGTAGAGTCAATAATTTCATTTTATTCCAACTCAAAAACTGTTGCCGGAGTGAAAAAGTTCTGATGTGCTATAAACTGAAGCTCCAATCCTGCAGCAGAAAGTTAAGCATGTGCTTAATTTTATACATTTGAGAAGTCCGCTGAGTCAAATGTGTACTCAGATGTGTAAAATGAAGTATGTGTGTAAACTGTTTCCAGGATCAGATGTGTAAAATGAAGCATGTGTGTAAACTGTTTCCAGGATCAGAGCCTATCTTTGCAACCATAAAAATAATTTATAGAAGTTTACAAAATTCAGATAATCTTTTATTAAACTATTCAAAAATTGAAGTGCATTGTGTGTACACTCTCTTTTGCAAACCCCTATCCTTCTGGAAATTTCCAGAAGCAAAAAGTCAGTTTTCATCAGAATGATGTTCTTGCTATAGGCCAGAAAGTCAGAATCAAAACGCCGTCAGTTAAGATTCAAAGGAAAAAATAAGGTCTAAATCTTAGAGATTTTCAGTCTCTACTGATAAAGGAAGGTGAAACTGCAGATTTCTGAAAAGAATAATAAGTGAGGTTTTTTACCCACGAAAGCTTATGCCCAAATAAATCTGTCTTTAAGGTGCCACCGGACTCCTTGTTGTTTTTGAGGAGAATAATGTATATGCTGAGAATTCATCATAATGTACAGTAGATTGTGTTAACTTCCAGGGGGATGGCAGTTTCCTCTTCTACATTTTTGCAAGAGAACAAGATTAGGAGCATGGTGACAGAGTACTTGAGTTCTTGCATCCATGGACAGCAAGTTATATACCCACGTGGTGCTTGGGCACCAGCAATATTCGGAGCCCAGGGGCCCAGCTCCAGCAATATTTGGGGCCAGGTCTCCGCCCTGGCCCCACCTGCTGCCCCCCCATGCCTCCCCTGAGTGTCCCCCGGCCCCTCCTTGCTGCCCCCCCCCTGCACCTCCCGGCCCCCACAGGGAGCAGAGCGTCCCTGCCTCTTCCATCTTCCCTTGCCTCCCTGCAGCCTCCCTTCCCTTTTCCGGCAGGACCCTGCAGCAGCACAGGGGACCCCCCCGCCCACGGTCACTGCTCTTGCCCCATGCTGGGCAAGGAGCAGCCCCATCCCTCACCCCCAGTGAAGCTACTGTCAGGGGCAACAGCAGGGGAGGAGGCGCATGCAGCACCTCTCCCCCCCGGCACCCACCACTGGGGAGGGGAGGGAGATTCCTGGACCTGAGAGGGGCCCTAGGAGCACATGCAGTGACATTGGTGGGGGTGAGTGTGCTGCTGGGGGGGCAGGAAAGGGGGGCTCGTCCCCCAGAGCTTGCTGCTGCCGGCAGGCAAAGGGCTGGGGGGAGTCCTGGAGCAGCCTGCCTGCACCCCAAACTCATCCCCAGCCCTGCCCCACCCCAGAGCCCACACCCCCAGTCAGAGTTTTCACCCCCCACCGCACCCTCAACCCTCTGCCCGAGCCCTGAGCCCCTCCAGCACCCCAAACACCTTATCCCCAGCCCCAGCCAGAGCCCTCACCCCCCACACCCCAACCCTCTGCCCCAGCCCTGAGCCCCCTCCAACGCCACAAACTCCCCAGCCCCAGACAGAGCCCCCACACCTAACCCTCTGCCCCAGCCCTGAGCCTCTCCAACATCCCAAACTCCCCAGCCCCAGACAGAGCCCCCACACCCCTACCCTCTGCTCTAGCCCTGAGCCCCTCCCACACCCCAAACCTCCCATTCCCAGCCCCAGCCAGAGCCCTCACCCCCACACCCCAACCCTCTGCTCTAGCCCTGAGCCTCTCCAACACCCCAAACCCCTCATCCCCATCCCCAGCCAGAGCCCTCACCCCCACACTCCTACTCTCGCCCTGAGCCCCCCCCCACACCTCAACCCCCTCATTCCCAGCCCCAGCCAGAGCCCTCATCCCCCCCCCGCACCCTAACAGTCTGCCCCAACCCTGAGCCCCCTCCTGCATCATGAACCCCTCATCCCCAGCCCCACCCCACAGCCCTCACCCTACCCCTCTGCCATAGCCCTGAGCCCCCTCCCACACCCCAAACCTCTCATCCCCAGCCCCACCTCAAATCCAGCCCCATCCCTGCACCCCCTCCCTCCCCCAAACTCCCTCCTAGAACCTGCACCCATCCCTCCACACCCCCTCCCATCCCCAAACTCCCTCCCAGAGCCTGCACCCTGCACCCCAGACCTCCTCCCCGACCCAAATTCCCTCCCAGAGCCTTGGGCAGGTGGGGGGCGGAGTTTTGTGAGGGCGGAGTTTGGGCGGGATGGGTTCTGGGCACCACCAAAATTTCTACAAACCTGCCACCCATGCTTGCATCTTTACTCAGGCCTGAGGATGGATTTGGTTACTTGGACTATACAAGATCTTTGGAATCAATGGGTGTTAGATGCTTAAAGACCTTTGAGGTCTTGCATCTGAAGAAGTGAGGATCTTACCCACGAAAGCTTATGCTCCCAGTACTTCTGTTAGTCTCAAAGGTGCCACAGGACCCTCTGTTGCTTTTTTGAGGATCTGGTCTTTTTTCCCTAACTAGAAGGTTTCAATCCTGGGAAATCTTGAAATATGTAATCTTTGTGCATCTGTCTCCATTCCATCTGTCTCCATTCCATTCCATTCTGCTGCAGAATGGAGTCTACCTTCAGCTTGGCAGTAAGAAGCCTTGTGCAAACACAGAAATCAATGGCAAAGCTTTTACTTTCCCTCATGTGAGCATTCAAACTGTAAATTGTGATGTAACCAGACTTGTAGTTACATAAAAGTTCTAACTGCTGTTTATTGACAAACAGAGCTGAAATATACAAGCTATCAAAATGTTGGATACATTTCAGGATGCAAACATTCAGTCAATATGGAATATGTCTGTCTGCAAACCTAGAGAGAAAAACATAGTGGAATTTCCAAAGCAATTTAATAACTGTTTCTTTCCTCTATTTTATTATTCCCCTTTCTCATAATTCAACTTCCTTTCCAGTCTCCCAATATGAATGATCAAATTAAAATGTAAAGATTTTTTCCTCTGTTTTTAGATCTGTAACAAATATATTTTCTTCTTAATGTCTATCAGCCACAATCTCTGCTAAGATCATTAACTGTAAGGTTGGGATTTGAATGATTAGTTTTTCAAAGGTCTTCTCTTCCATGTAATATCTTCAATATAATCAGATCCAGTGCTGTGTCATTCATGTACTGGAAAGGTATAGCTGTTTTATGAATCCTGAAGTAACTAGTAATGCATCACTGATCAAGGACCTGATATATGCTTAAGTCCTGTTGAAGTCAATAGGAGAGAAGTATGTGCATAGGAATGCGGTTGTTCACAGGCTGAAATTTAAGCATGTACTTAAGTAATTTGGTGAATCAGGGCCTACATGATGGCAGTTACAGCATCTAGTTCATTTCACTCTCTATCATTCATCAGTCTCTTTGGAACACACGGAAGATTTCAGTTAAAATGTGGAAGCAGCCCCAAAAGCCTTAAGATTTGTCAGCACTTTAGAAAGAATTGGTGATTATAAAAATACCAAGACTGCATTAAAATAATTAATACAATAAGAATCAAATGGCCATTCCTCTTCTTTCTTGAACCAGCATTGATTCCCGTTTCTGTAGCGATATTTCAGCTAACATTGCTTGACTATTTCCAGCATGGAAGAGAAAGCTGTCACATAATGTTTGCAAGGTTAGAAGAGGAGGGATCAGCTTGCATAGAGTGCTAAGAATTGCCAAGAAAGAGAGTCAGAATAGATAAGTATGAGCTCACAAATTCCATTCCCTTATAATAATCTAATGTGTTATCTTGCAACATCTATCTCACAATTGTCAGCATCATTAAGGCAAAGTCCAAAGAGATGTAGCATCTTTGCAGATCAAGCACGATGGACATATAGTGAACAGCCAGCCAGACCATCCTAAAGGACCTAGCTAGAGATCGATCCAGATGGTACTCGATCTGCATCTATCACATCAGCTACCTCTTTATTTATCTGTCTGCAGCTCAACATCAGTTGACTGGTGCCCTTCCAGTTCTTCTTCATATGCAATTAATCATTCATGGTTGTATCACCTTCACTACAATGGAAATTAGATTGAATGAGCCTTGTATCAAATGTTGGGACTAGTGTTCGCTAGTGCATGCTGTTGAAGCTTATTTATATGCAGGTAGATCAAGGCAAGTGTTCCAAACAATATTTGCTTTCCTGATCGACAAAGCAATAAAGACTTCAGGAACTTTTACATCCAGGTTTGTGAACTGTGCAGGATTTAGTGACAGGTATATAGTACATTTTATCTTGCTACAAAGTTATGTGTATTCTGTATAATGACTTGTTTACAAATGTTTCTTCTGAGTGGTAAAACTAGAATAAGCAGATAACCTATCTAGATTTGTTCACATATCTGGTTATCTTCTGTCCCAGACTGTTACTAGATATACTAGAGAGTACTGCAGAGTGACAGATATTAATATATTCAAAATATTTCATTGAAAGAATTGTGAAAGGGAGCTTGAATGCGCTGAAAAAAGCCAGGAATTCAGAAATAAATGTAAAGGTCCTTTACTTCTTTTTGGTTTCTCCTGAAGGATACTCCTCAAGAAGCACCTTAAAGGCATCTACAGCTCAGTCTGAGGCATTCAGGACTGCAGCAAGCCAGGAAATTGCTCCAGCTGCCACTCCATCACCTGTGCTGCCCTCTTTTTTCCTACCAGGGGGATCCCATATACAGCAAGAAATCCTGACAAGGTGAGAAATACTAATTCTTCTTTTTTAAATCCTCCTTGCGGTTTTAATTGGGAAAAGGTATTCTTTGCGTTTTGTCCTGAAGTATTATGTAGTGATGCTGTTTGAGCTTGAACAGTTGCTGCAATCCATCCTATTGGTAGACAACACTTGTCCCCCATATAGAATGTGTATCAGCTTGCAAAGTGCTTTAGGATTCTTCATGATAAAGGCTGCATATAAATGTAAGATCATTTCTTGTCATGCTTAATTTATTTCTGATGTTTTGGCAGGTTTTTTTTAGAAAAGCACGCCAGTGAAGTGGTGCATTTAGAGCTGTCCTTAATGACGGAAGAAATACACATGATCTGCTACTTTTATGAATCAGCCAAAGCTAAGGAAAAGGAAGAATGTAAAGAAAATTGGGTGAGACTGGTGCTGAGTAAGCCTGAAGTTTTCATTCAGAGTATGGGAAATGAGAGTTTTCTTATTTCCTTGCTGAGTGGCTTTCATTTTTTTCACATCACATGACAGAGATAGAATATCTCCCAAAGCACATAGGAAGCTGAAGCACTGACCATTTCAATGCAAAACATAGAGGCCAATGTTTTTAAAAATGGGGATCTAAAATTAGGCTTCTATATCTATAGATAGATATCTACTTAAGTGACCTGATTTTCAATATGAGCCCCTGCGTGCTGAACTTCAGGCCACTTTTTTATATGAGTTAATTTTTGGCTCATATGTTTAAAAATCTTGGCCACAGTTTAATTGATTATTTTCATTTATGTGGTCTTAAACATTAAACAGCTGAAGCAGAAATGTCTCTGTAGTTTCAGGGGATGAAATGCCGTAAAGAAATGGATGTAGCCAGCGACTGGGACACATTTCTGAAGGAGTTAGCTGAATGCCACCAGCGTGCTGAACAAGCTCTCTATCAGAAGCATTGGGAAGAAATCAAGCAGTCAGGGCTCAGCCAGGATCTAGTAACACCCAAAGACCACTTACGTTCTCAAGATGAAATTCTACATCATTTATCACTGCTTGGTGCTGATTTGCAAATCACAGATTCCCACATCAGATATGATGTCACTAAAAAACAAGATGTGAGTTCAAGGTCTTATTTATATAACTGTAACTAAGCTGTCACTTTACTAGTTTTTTCTTTTCTCTGTAACAAAAACCGGTTCTGGTCTTGACTGCATGTGTCAGAAAAACATGATTTGAATTTTCAGCCTTTAGTTTTGCCAAACAGAAATTTTATTTTCTGATCCAAAAATTAACCCTGTCACAGACAACAATTTGTGGAAAGTATTTTATGTATTGGTGGTAAAGTGAGGTAAATCCATCCACAAGATAAGCTGGTTGTAGAATGAATTTCTATGTTTTTTATGTTGAAAACTCTTAGCATCTTAGTCTCTTTTACTCAACAGGAAACACAGTCTTTGGAAGCAGAACTAGCTCCAGACTCAGCAACTCAAATATTACAAGCTTCAGCAGTCAAAATAGTAAAGTTAGAAGTTATGAAACAAGTGTGTCTCTATAGAATATTGGATCTCTATAATGAACTCCAGGTATATCCCGTTCATTACTCCTCCATTTCACTACCCTCACATGAGAAGTTAATGCCAATTTGCTAAGGTCTGCATGATATCTTGAGAATATAAAGTACTACATGAACATGCTAAGGATCATTCAAATTCAGACCTTTTCCAGTCAGAGTTTGAAAATATAAAGGAGACTTGAATCGGCTAGAATTCAGCTACAACAGGATAAAGCTCACTGCATCTCACAGCCACATCAGTGGCACAAGCTAAGCACAACCGGTGGCATTTTCAAAGTATAGGACTTAAGCACCCAGCTCTCTGACGTTCACTAGGAGCTTAGTGACTAATTGCCATTTGTGCGTTTAAAAGCTTCCCCCAACTTCCCAGATCTGTCAACACAGATATTCTTCAGGATGCTTCCTGTCTTTGGTTCATATCTCCACCCGAGACAATCACGTCTTGTTGCCAGTTAGACTTGATGAGGCAGCAGGAGTTTCTTGGTAGAATTCAGAGACCACTACTTGCTGACAAAAGCGATAGTATTTTATTCATTATAATGTAATTGTATTACAGTAGTACCTTGTGTCCCCATATATACACAAAGTAAAAAATAGTCCTTGTCTTGGAGAGTTTATCTTAAATAAACAAGACAGAAAAGAGTGAGAGACAGGAAGTATTGTCTATCCCCATTTTACAGATGGAAAACAGTGGCACTGAGAAATTAAGTGACCCACACACAGTCTTTAGCAGAACTCAGATCTAACCCAGATAATCCTGATTCCCATGCCTTAACCACAAAACCATCTTTCCTCCTTCTAAAGCCATGCATGTTTGGGGCGTGGTTTGCCAGGCGTGTGCAAAGTTTGAACTACTTCCCGCCGCCTTTTGTAGTGCCATTTACATCTATGCTTATTCTATATTTAGGAGTCCATCTATCAACTGTGCATGCTTACTGTGCACACACAAACTCACAAAACATACTCTGCACCCTGATCCTCTTCAATCAGAAAGCATGGGATAGAACATGTATGTCAATAGAGTGGGGTTACAGTATAATGTACTCTGCCTCATGAGTTACACAAGAGCTAGTTATAGACTCAGCAACTCAAATACTCAATGCTAGAAACAAAATCTCGAATGTAGCAGCCAAGGAACATTTATTTTTCCATATCACTATGTTTTCTCTCTTAAGAGACAGACCTGTCCAGAATGTGTGTTAAGGATTCTGAACACTTTACACTACAGAGCTACAGGAGAAACTGTAGCCCAAGAGGTGGCCCAGATTACTGAGAAGCAGCAAGTGGAGAGAGCTGTGGCTTTTCTCCAGAAACACCACAAAGAAGGAGACTTACTTACTGGTTTAAAGGAAGAATCAGAGACTGAACTGAGGAATATGCAGGCACAGTTCAGACTGGAGCTTCAAACCCAAACAGAAGAAAAGGTACAATTGCTATCATGTTAATCTCTCTCTGTTTATGCTGCTTTAAAGTAATGGGCAAGCACATGTATCTGACCATTGTATCAAATGTAACGTTGTCTGTGGTTTGCAAACATTTGATTCATGTATTATCCACACAAAAAATGGTAACAAGGATTATTCATCAGGTTTCTGTATTAATAAGTGTGAATTCTGTGGGGCTTTTAATTGTATAGATTCCCTTGTCCTTCAGTACAGTTAATTTATTTTTTTCTGTGACTGCTATGGTCAAACTTTTGCAGGCAGAATTTGAATACTTCAGAGCACTTAGTAATCTACAGGGAACCTAGTCTTAAAGAGTTTGCAATGTTTTCTTCCTAGGTGCAAGCCAAGGAAATGCAAGTGATTCAGGAGGCTGAAAGACAGGAGTTACCAAATCATATTGAGCATGTGGCATATTTTATCCTATCTCAGAGACACTTGCGGCAAACAGTAATAGTGCTACAAGACAGCTGCAGATTCCAAAAGGCAGACTTGTGGACACAGACTGAAGAAAGAAACCTGTGCGAGCTTGTCATAGATGTAAAGCCCTTTTTTGTTGTTATATTGCATGTGTTTATGTTTTAGGATTTTTCAAGGATTGTTTCCTTTCATAGAAATGGGCAGCTCCAGATTACAGTATATCATATAGTCATTTTTGTAACAATTTACACATGCCAAACTGTACCTGAAATCTTCTGAAAAGTAGTATGGTTTACTGTATATGGTGTTGATTTGGGACTCAAGATATCTCCGGTCTGTTCTCAGCTCTACCATGCTTTGTGCCCATGAGCAAGTCACTTTGGGCGAGAGTTTCAAGTGTGGCTTCTAATTCTGGGTGCCCAATCTGAGATGCCTAAGAGGTAACATTTTCAAAAGTGATTTGAGAGCCTAAATCCCATAGAAATGAAATGTGATGTAGGCTCCAAAGTGCCTACATCACTTTTGAAAGTGGGACTTAGGCTCCTAAATCATGTAGGCACCTTTGAAAATTTTACCCCTAGTTGTTATTATTTATATCTGGAAACCCCAACAAAATGTGCAAGTGTTTCCAAACATAAAGGAATACATAATCCCTATGCCACTGAGCTCACAGCCTAAACAAACAAACAAACAGAGGATGAGGGAAGGGGCACAACATATATACGGTTATGTTAACAAATATATATATGATGTGTAAACTAGTCTCAGATTACTCATTAAACTCGTCATTGGTATCAACAAACTTCCCAAGGTGTATTGGAAACTGTGTGAAAAATAACAAGCTATCACTTTAAGAGTGAGGGATTTTTTTTATCCTAACTGCATGATAGGGAGTTCTAAGGGAAGCTATGTGATCTGGATTGTCTGAATCAGCTTGTAGACTAACAGCCTAGAATAAGATGGGGTGAGCTGTGCCTCTCTGTTTTAGGGAGTAGCCTGTTTTGTCTCTCTCTCTGGTTTTAGGTCTTGTATGTTATCATTCTGAATTCTAAGTAATAAAGTAGAGTTACGTTGCAACCTTCAAGCAAGAGGGTTTGTTCGTATCTAATTTTTCTGTGTGTAAGCTATGAACATCACACTTCTCATAGGCATTTTGGCAGCTGAGGGGTCATCAGGAGAGACCGGAATGTGGAGAAGGGAGTGGCCTTTCAGATAAACTTAGGAAAGTTCCAATTTTGAGAAGTGCTGAGCGCTCACAGCTGTTGTGCATGCTAAGCACTTCTGAAAACTAGCCCCTAAGGCTGGGACTGTCAAATGAGCCTCAGTGGAAGTTAAGCACCTACCTCCTTTATTTTTATTTAATAATTTATTTATGTGTAGATTTATGTTGGGCTCCTTTGAAAATCCCAGCCTGGGTTTCTAAGGTTGACACCCAAAAATAGAGGTATCCACAATTAGAAACCACTTATGCAAATGCAGGCCTCCGCCTCAGTTTGCCCATCTATAAAATGGAGACAATAATGCTTTCTCACCTTTGTTAAACATTTAGAGATCTATGGCTATAAGGTGCCATATAAGTGGTAAGTATTATTATCTGCTTCCTATTGTGCTTGATAAAATTTTGGAAGCTCCTGTAGTTCCTATACCTTTCTTTAAGTTCTCAGTGAACTGGCTTTTGGAAAGTAAAATGACCTTCTAGAAAAATAAAAGGAGCAGTGTTTTATACTTACGTTCCATGTTATAGGTGTTGTGGAATATTTCAGGTAATGCTGGATGGCAGTAACACATGGGCTTTTTGTGTTTCAGGGGTCATTGGTTGATGATGATATGAAGGGCATCTTACATCTATTGAAAGATAACATGGAGTACAAGCTTTCAGGGCTGGAGCTGAAACAAGCTGCCAGATTATTACAACTGAGAGAGAAGCAGATTTTGGAAATAACCAAATGCCTGAAAGACCACTCTTTGGACACGGTAAAATTGAAAAGAAATTATCTAATGATAATGACCAAAATATCCACTCTCAAGCTCTGTAGATAGCCTGTTTGCTTCCAATGTTTTTCTTAACAGCCCATGCAAAATTCTTAGTAACATCTTGGCCCTTAACGATAGAATGCATGCAATAATTTGAAATGAGCACAATTGTTTGTGCAGATCTGTTTTTGTACAGTTTTATATTGAGCCATGGCTTTGTTTGAAACTTTCAACTTGTGAGAACAACCATTTAAATGGATCAGTATCAGTTTTGTTGCACTGGGCTTCAAATAACCAAAACTGATGAGAGGCTCATGTTCAGTTTTAGAGTTAGGGACGGGTGGTCAGAGCTCCTAGGTTCTAGATCCAGTGTTGCCACTGAGTTCCTGCGTGGCCTCTTGCAAGTCACTTAATCTCTCAGTGCCTCTTAGTGCATGCGCAACGTGCCTCAAGTGGCACGTGACCAGGATTCATCACCAAATTTGGTCCGGTGGTTGATCATTAGCTTCCCCAGCCTAGGCCACGTACTAACAGGGAGCACAACATGAACATTGGTCCATATCCCCCCCTCTCTGTGCCTCCTTTAATGTATCTGTAGAATGGCATTATAATACTTACCTGTCTTGCAGAGGTATTATAGAGACAAGGTGGATGAGGTGCATCTCTCATTGGACCAACTTATAAAAAATATTACCTCAGCCATCTTGTCTCTCTAATATCCTGGGACCAACAAGGCTACAACAGCACTGCAGACAACTTACAGGGATATTGTGAGTCTGCATTAATTTATTTTAACAGAGCACATTGAGATCCTTAGATAAAAGAAGCTAAGCAATTATCTTTGTTACTATTATATAATAACGACATTCTTTCTGTGAATAAAATTCCTGTTTTTCTCTTCTCTTTTTTTGCCTTTCTGTGTGTATACTCTGCAGTCTGTGGATGAAGCTGGCTTCACAGCCAGTGATCTACAGGAATTCAGAAAGCAGAAAATAAGGGGACTGAAAGAACAGCTCAAAATCTTCATGGGCGATAAAAGAACTAAGGAGAATACTTCAAGCAATCCTGATCCACTACAGGTAGAAAAACAGCAAATTCTGTATCTTTTCAAACTGAATTGATTGCACCACATGCATGTCCAAGAGTGTAACGATACCTAAGCAACAACTGCAGCCTATATAATATAGATTATACTGTATACTATGTTGTTGTTTTTATATGTCCCCTTTGGGCTTAATTCAGTCTGATCATTTGGTAACAGAGACTTCAAGGTTGTGATGCTGGAGTTCAGATACTTGTAGCCTGAGCAGTTAAGGGCTTGCCACAGTGGGTCATGATGAGGCTTACTGCCTCCTTTCTTCCATGCCCCCACTCACAGCTCTGGGAAGTGAGCCGCGCTTATATAATAACTAGCTGCACATCTACCCTCAAAATAGGACTTCAGTGGTGCATGTGCCTTGTCCTGACCGTGTACACAGGGCTGGCTTCTACCACTAGAGAACAAAGACATTGCCATATGGGAAGAAAAGTTCGAGCCTTTCTACTCCATGGCATCCCATTCTCCCTTAAAGGGAAACACAGAGGTTTTCTGTCATTGGGTTGTCCCATCTCTAGTGACAACCATTCTCACTCTAGCTAGTGCTGCTTCACACTTGCTCACTCCTTGCCTTTTATTGGCCCATTGTATGCAGTGCTTCTAAGTTCTGCCCCATAGCCTAAAACATTAGGGAAAGTGAGGGCCTCCTACACAATCAACATGTGTAGAGGCCACATTTTTTTTTAAACTGACTCAGAAATAAAGGGCCAAGCCAGATGTGTTTGAATAGAGCTGTATCAACCATCCTTATGACATAATGGTAATAAATTAGCTCAGAATCCACAGTATCTGTCCCAGACAACATGATACAGATTTGGATGTCACAGTGGCTCCGTTACATCATCATACAGTCAGTTAATGTTTGCATTAGAAACTCCAGTTTAAGAGTGGGAGCAGGTATTTCATCATTGAAGAAATCTAGAGGAAAACTATCTTAACTGCCAATAATCAGAAGTATTGTGGACATCAGTGGTACATTTTTTACAGGAAGAACTGTAGGTGATTGACAAAAAACATTCTGCCCTGCAGATCAAAAAATCCACATTGGAAAGAGAAGATAAAATAAGTAAAGGGAATGATATCTGGGAGATTTTCCAAGCAAAGCAGCTGCCGCTGGAAGAATCTCACCAATGCCAAACATCAGATGAAAGAGTGAATCTGCTGTATCAGCTGGATCACGGAGAGCTGAGGAGCTGGATGAAGAACGTACGCTGTAGTCCCAACATTTGCATTTTGCAGCATGACGGCACATGCAGTGGAATTCCCTCATAGGGAGTTTTTAGATACTTATATTTTTTTAAAGTTCTATATCCCTTAGAAATGATTATGCATACTCCAGAAATGCCATAGATAGATAGTTTTATGATTACCATGTTGCATGGATGAATGAAATTTGTAGAAAATAAGTGGGTTACAGTAGTTGGTAATTGTCCATAAGTAAATATGCACTGGTTGTGAAATTCATTCATATGCAGAGTGATAGTATGATGGTTTTGAGGCGCAGATATAATATGTCTTATAGCAACTTTGAGAGATCCTGAAGCCTTACACCAGGGTCGTGTCCTATGGGAGAGTCTTACAGAGAGTGAGATTGTATTTCTCAGAGATCTCACCCATTATGTGTTTTACAAACATTTACATTTTTCTCACAATTCTTGTTAGAAAATGATGAAAGAACACAATGAAACTGTGGCCTTCCTGCAAAAGGCTTTTCACCAGGACCTGGAGAAACTGAGAAGGAGGCTAGAGCCGGCAGAGAAGAAAAAAGAGAAACAGCAAGAAAACAGCCCTGCGTCATCTGCAGCTGCATCCTCATCAGACAAAGAGAAACCCAGCCAGGCAGAAGACCAGGTTCTATCTCTCTTGGCAGAGAGTAGGTCTCATTTTTCAATAGGAAATGTAGCTGATCCATAACTCCTTGTTGCAAGGAATATGCATTATGGGTATTATTGATGTTTTAGTAATGAAATAAACATTCAGATCACAAGTACAGTACAGGATGAATGAGATGTTATGTGATCATCTGAAGAGATGCCAGTCTCTCAGCTAGGCAGTAACTGGAAAACACATGCAGAAAGTAAGGGCAGAAAATTGATCACCCCCTGCATTACTAAGATTTAGGTGTGAGAATAGACCGTTGCTTGGATGCCAGCAGTATCTAGGATACAAATACATTAAATATTTAACCAGGATGAGTTTCATTCACCTCCATAGAGTTGAACTGAATCACCAAATTTTAGAAAAGTTCCCTTTGCACCTGCCATAGGAGAAGTTAACAGGGACTTGAGGGGTATCAGAGTTTCACTTTCCTTGGAGCAATGAGCAGAGTTCATTCATTAGGATCGGGGGAATGAATCATTCAAGACCAACTACCTGTGGTTCCAGGGACCACTAGTCATTTGTTTATTCATTCGTCAATTGCAGGCAATAGGCGTTAGCATAATCTCATAAATACAAATAAATGGTCCAGATGATATAAAATCCTTTTCTCTGTGTCACCTGCAGTCTGGAATATAAGTAAATCAGATAAGAGATTGGAAACAATTGCAGGGCATAAAGGCTCCTGAGTGCAGCAGCATATGCAGATTCAGCTAACAAATAAGAATTTGGAGTGTACCATTCACCCAAACTGGCCCCAGTGCACTTGTATCAGTCCAGTCAGGAACCTTTATGCACTTTCCAGGAGTGGATCAAGATCCATCAATCATCAGAGCTCCACACAAGGATATCCCACCCAATCCTCTTGATAGACTCTGACCCATTCCTGTTTCTTTAATCTTACCAAGTGAGAGAACCCAGCCAACAAATCAAACTTTGGTCATCTTTAAACTAGTTACTAATAAAGTAACCCTAGATTATAAATAGAAAAATCATAGCTAGATTATGGAATAAGAGAAGAAAGAATTATGTAAAGCAAGTATGAGCATCTCTACAATTCTTTGTTGAGAATTTCACTAACACATCATGTATGTTGGCCTCATAGATGTCAAGATACTGAAGCAAACTGAACAGTTGTTGGCATCAAGGATTATTCTCCTGAATCCCCAGTTCAGGTCACCTCTTCTGTGTGGTAAGCCCTTTACGCAGTTAAGTCAGTACATTTGAATAATATAGCCCCCTGAGAGTCACTTCCATCCATGCTACATCATTTTGTATCAAACTAGTATCCTGTGACCTTTGTATGATGCTTCCCTATCTCCACACAGTAGCCGCGGTGTAGACAACAGTTACATAAACACATGAAGTTAAATGTTGCATTCCTTAATTAATCAAAACTCCCATTAATATGATAGGAAACAGAATTTGGTCCTCTTATAGAAAATCATTTTTAATATATTTAAGATGTTTTAAATCAAATTTCTTTTCTCTTTTCATCAATCAAAATGTATCATTGACAAACAGAATGCCTTTAATAAAAAGCTTCATAAAATTACCAGGAGTATTTTCTATGCAGTCCAAGCAGGAGTTATGGAAAATAAGAGATATTTATTTTACCCATTTTATTCATAACAAACACTGCGGAGAAGATAACTCTCTTTTCAAGTTATTTTAAAATCTCTTTAGTAACCAGCACTTAGATTTGGGCAAACAATTAAACGGCTTGCTCAAAATATTACCTTCATTGCACCAGTAAATTGTTTTATTCCAGGATATGAGATTCTTATTTGCCTCATGCACACACTGTAAGAGACAGTTATTTTTCACAATTATATTTGTATATTTATTTGTGTAGATGATGATAAAGCCAAATATATGAAATCTTCTCCACTTCTCACTCTTCTGAAAGATGTGAATGACCAGCTCCAAGCTCATGCGATGGCAGTTGGGCTTCTGGAAAGCCATCTGCAGGAAAAAGGTAAATTTCCTTCCCTTCTGTTTTTAATGTACATTTTTAGCACAATTCAGTATAACATTGGGAGATCTCTTTCTGTGTAAGCTTAGAGTTGGCTACTACTCATATGTATTGGGATTAACTCATCTCCAGCAGGGTAGATGTCCTAATGTCATTTATGTTTATTCTGTGATGAAAGTATGGACTAATGGTAAATATAGGGGGATCTGAGAGTTTGGGGTCAATTCCTGCCTTTGCCAATGATTTACTCTGTGACCTTAGGCAAGTCATTTAACCTTTCCGTGCCTTGGTTGTATAACAGCACTTACCAGTTTTACTGGATGTGATGAAATTTGGTTAGTTGTAAAGCTTTTTGCACTTTGAGATCCTTGGATGGAAGGCATGATACATCAGAGTCGCTTTATTTCCTATTAAACAGTGATGCTATAAACATTAGGAAAAGTGTAGTAGATTATTCACTGACCAATTGTGTGCTTAACAAGCCTCGGGCTTTAGTCTAATACAGGGGTAAGTCTGGTCATGTTTTAACTAAATCTGAGGGCATTGCTGCAGATCTAGCCACCTTCTCTTTGTCACACAGGTTACAGGCATAAAGTGCTCTTATTATATACCTTTTAACAATGACGCTCATGCTTTCAAGTAAACAACTTACTTCATTTCTCTCTAACAGGAACAGAAAGATTCCACTGACTAGGGTTAAACAATCACAATGTATAATGCAGAGTCTGCGTGTGCAAATATAACAGCCTCAGAATTAAATAAAATGACAGTAATAAATAGATAATAGACAATTGGGTATTCTATTCTATATAAGTTCTTACACCATGCTCAACACCACAGCATCTGAGTGCCTTCCAGTAATGCATTGAAGGATGTGACTAATATCTGTCACATACTGTTTTCTTTCATCCTCTCATCAGGAGAGAAGAGTATGCAGTGGAATTGTCTTGTTTGGTAGGGTGTTTTGTTGTTGTCTTTGTCATTTCTATTACTAAATGTTGTATAAATAGTCCAGAAAATGGGTTGTGTGTCATTTAAAAGTGTTTGCAATGAAATCAGTCTTTCCCAGAAAGCTCCACCTGCGCATTCGTCTTGTCCCTTAATATTTCATGATAAAAGAAAATGTACATTGGTGCTAAATTCAAACGTAAAATGAAAATAAGTGAGTCTGTTGAAATGCTGTTGTTCTCTGCAGACACAGGAAGTTCTTTTCATGATATATTGGATGCTCTGATGACTCATAAAGGTGAACTAATACCAGTTCATCCCCCAACGCTTTCTGCAAGAGAGTTTGTAATATACCAATATGGCATCTCCATTCTCCAGTTTCTCAGGCCTCATATCAATGTAAGTTTAACATACTACAAGAAAATATTTCCATTCTCAGAAGGAAGCATGCATTTGTAGAAAAGCACCAATAAAACCCAGCAACATGCTGCAGGAAACCCATCCATTGTAGGTGAAGGATGGATAGAGAATGCTCAGTGAGAGATTCAAAGGAGTCAAAGCCATGTTTCAGCTACAGTAACTTGGAAGAATGGTCATATGGCTACGGTACTGGGCTGGGTCTCAGGGGATTGCGTTCAATTCCTGGCTGTGCCACAGACTCTTTGTGGGACCTTGGTCAAGTCACTTGATCTCTTTGTGCTTCAGTTCCACTATAAAATGGGCATAATACTTCCTTTGTCTATTTGGCTTTTAAAAAATTTGATAAGGGAATCTCCTAGGCCTGCTCTACACCTAAAACTTAGGTTGACTTAGCTCAGGGCTGTGAAAAATTTCATTGTGCAGAATAGTTAGATCAGCCCTACTGTAGATGCAGCTACAACCGCTTGAGGGGGTGGATTTACTACAGTGATGGAAAAAACCCTTCCATCGCTGTACTAAGCATCTACATGACAGCACAACAGCAGTGTAGCTGCAGCTGTGATGCTGTAGTATTTGTAGTGTAGACATACCTTTATATCTGTGCTTGTACAGCACTAGCACAGTGGGGCCCTGATCTTGGTTAAGGCTTCTAAAAGCTACTGTAATACAATAAATAAATAATGATAATGGAGCACTAACCACCAGAGCCGCTAAGCTCGAGTACACTTTGATTTATTTAATTAGAAAATTGGCAAGATGAACTCCAGTGATATGCTAGGGACATTTTAAACACCCTCCATTTTCATGCAATATTTGTTGGCTCTGCTTCTATTGAAAATCAAAGCTGACATTTAAATTAATTTATATCCCACTAATCCATCTTACTTTGAAGATATGAAGTACATACAAATTTTTACAGAAACAATTATTTTTCCCTTTAGGCTCCAGAAATTAACCTGTGTGTTGCCTCCAGCATACCTCTCAGTAACACCACAGGCAATGCCTTCCAAAACTCTTTCTTTTATCAGGTATGTCAGCTTAGATCCTTGTCAGCATCCTCAATATTGTCAGATATATTAAATTTTTGGATTAAGGAGTGAAATGCAAATACGCTTCCTATTTAGCAAGTCATGGCACATTTGATTCCTTCTAGGAAAAGATTGCTTAACAAAGAAACAAAAAATGTCGCTGTGAAAGAACCACCTCTCATCTGCCAGTGATATGTCCCAGTTAGCTAATCGAGCTCTCTAATATAGTGGTCATGGGGCTGTGTGCCATAGATGGGTCATACTCATAGCTTGAGAGGGCTGGTAAAATTACTGTATATCTAGCGACAATCAGTTTCAGTTTTCGAAAGAAATCTTTTCAATCCAGATTCTGCCACCCTTACTCACACTGAGTAACACCTTACTCTGCCAATAGCCCTAATTGAACTCAGTGGAGTAAGAGTGCTATGAGTAAGGGGGGCAAAATCTGACCGGTAACTATTACTTAGTTCTATATAGGGATTCTGAGGGAAGAGGTGAGGTTTTGTATCCTGGTATAGTTGGGGAAGAGGAAATTCCCTAAAAGTCTTCACACCCACTAAAATAATCTAGAAGTGTGTTTTCTCATGAGAGAAAAATGTAAGGGTACACACCAGCCTATCCTGAATAAAATCCTTTAATGGTTGCACTTTCTGCATATGTTTATCCCCAATGGACTCTAGATAGTCTGTCCAATGTCCATGAAAGTAGCAGCCCAGTCACTGTAAACATCACCTCACGTCTCTAATGCTGTCTTGTTGTCTCTGCTCTGGATATTATTTTTTCTTCTCAGATTTCAGAGAACAAATTATTCATTTTAAGAGAGTATCTGGGTTGTGTGGGCAGCTTCATTCTGCTGCTGGTGCACTGTCTGGCTCACATCACTGCTGCTGACCTCAGCCATGACTCCAGCCCCACCTTTCAGAGACTGTTTTATCAGGTATAACGATACACTATATATCCAGTTACATTAAGGCACTAACTCTTTGCAGAGATTTACCTTATTAAAACCAGGGCTCTCTTTGGCACCTTATGGCATTGCTTGGAATAATAAGCAGTAAGGAGGGAGGTGGGATAAGATGCTTACCTGTTGACTGCAATGCAGACAAGTTTCCTGGAGAACATTAATGGCAAGGTATCAATAACATATGATGATCATGCTGGAGACGCTGTCAACAGAATGCTGGAAACGTATCCAAAGAACACGGCTTCAAACTACATGGCACCATATTGTAAAGCAACAGAAAGCTCCAAAGCAATGTGTACTCATCCCTTCAGTACAAACGATACTGATTCAGAAACATCTGCAACACGCTTCCGTCACTGGGTGGTAGCGTTGGGGACAACTATATTTCTAGCAACCTACTGCCACCGCGGTGCACGGAAGTCTCAAGTGGTTGGGGAAATGTATTCAGAGTTCTGAGCTGGGATATCATTGCAAAATAAGACCTGCATATTACCACTCCCGGCCCAGAAAATGTAGCCACTATCTAGATCTCTTTGTGTGGGATTCAGCTTGGGCCGCTGGAGATTCATAGAATCCAAGGGCAAAAGAGTCTACTGTACTTCCCCAAAATAATTCTTGTTTGAGCTAGAACATATCTTTTTTTTAAATGATCCAATCTTGATTTAAAAATGGGCAGTGACGGAGAATCCATCGCAATCCTTGGTAATAGTTCCAATGGTTAATTACTCTCACTGTTAAAAATTTAGCCTTATTTCCAGTCTGAATTTGTCTAGCTTTAATTTCCAGACATTGGATCTTGAAGATACCAGTTATCCACCAATATATCTCCTCGGGCACACAAACAGAGATGTGATTCCCCAAAGGATTGCCTGCAGAAGGCTATCCTTGGTGCTCACGCAAAGGTTGGACTAGCAGCATTGCCCAGATCCCAGCACCGTGCAAATACCTCACATGGAACTCTGCTGGTTCTGCTCATGCCTGACCTGATATTCTAATCATGAGTGTCTCCTGAAGAGAGACTGTTAAGAATGCCACATTAACCCACATTGTGTGGTGCATTTGTGATCTGCACATACATTCTCAAAGGACTAACTTAAAGCAAATAAACTAATTTCTTTTGTGATGTGAATCTAGGCTTCCAGAGCTGAAAAGTTATTGTTCTAACCCGTTGTCCATCTACTCTCCTTTTCCTCTCCCTTCTCCTTGTTAATTATTACTTTTATGAATGTTAGCTTTAAATATTTCTTGGACAAATGCGTTCAGGCTTTTAAAAATAATTTATCTCCACGTCTAGGCACTAAAGGCCTGTCTCAGTGAAATGTTCTCCCTTAGACTCCGGATGTCAGCAGTTCTCCAGGACAATAAATCCTCTGTGCAGATAAGTGAGATTCTGTTGAAGGGAGAACCATTTTCTGGTGAGAAACTAAATCTCATCTCTCAGCTTTTTGATGCAAAAGTAAACTCCGCCAGAGAGATGGAGGTGTCCGAGGAGGTAAGTAGAAAGGTTATGAACCCTGGTATGTTTCAGTGTCCCCAACCTTCTTACTGCTTCACAGACTGGAATTCTAAATCAGATCTTAAACTCACATTTCCCACATCATTGCTCAGTAAAATCAGCCTTGTGCAGAGGGCCAGCACTAGCTCTAGGCACAATTTAAGCTCTCAGGTGGGACTTAAATGTAGGGTGACCAGACGTCCCGATTTTATAGGGACAGTCCCAATTTTTGGGTCTTTTTCTTATATAGGCTCCTATTACCCCCCCCCCTCCCCCCAATTTTTCATACTTGCTGTCTGGTCACCCTACTTAAATGGTGCACAATTCTGGCTCTGCACAGAGGTGAATTTCACCCTAACTGGTGTACATATTGAATATAGTCAGGGGCCTGCTTAGTGCCGGGCCTGCTAAGACATCCTTAGGGTTAGGGTTAACAGCAGTGGAGCTAAACCAATTGTCCAATCTGCACAATGGGTTTATTTAAAGCTATTGTCACATACAATTCAGAACTAAAGCAAGCAACAGTGTCCTAAAGGCAGACAAATCCCTGCTGCATTCAGTGTTTAAAGAATAAACATCTAAGCATCCAGGTCATGCAGTTGAACATTAAACACACTGTAAATCATATGAAGCGTCTAACCCCAGCAGCTTCCTTTTGTTTTCTATGTCAAATGACCTTTGCTGGCTGACTTTCATTAAAGATATTTGCTCAAAGAAAAGACAATATAAAGGTCTCTTTCTATCCAGTTTTCTACCAGACTAAACAAGGCCTGTCACAATGTCTTTGTTGGAGGGTTTTTTTAAACAAGCAGTAGATGAAATCCTCAACTGGTCAGCGAGGCTGACTTACACCAGCTAAGGATCTGGCCCAGTATTTTTTTTAAAGGAATGGTAATTCTGTTCCTCTGCTTGCTTAGCATCTTAACATCACCTGTTACGTTCTGAATGGACAAACGTACAGAGATTGACTAGAATGACTCATGTTTCATTAGACTTAGAGGTATAGCAGGGTTATGGAAGAGAGAATCATTGTTTCTGTAGCAAGTCTTATTGAAACTGCCTCAAAAGCTGACATTTCATCTGAAACTGTTTTGGGTGAGGAGGAATTCAGAATATCCCAGGGCAGTGTAAAAAGCAATGTCTTTGAAGATAAATTGCAGACAGTCCATAAAGGGCTTTTAAAACCAATACTGATGTGTCCTCCCTTTCTATCCCTATTGTCTGGTGCATGAAGAGGAACAGGAACCTCTTACTCCATACAAATCTTGAGGACCTGCTGAAGAATAAACCATCTGTAAAGAAGAAAGAGTTTCTCACCCCCACCTCAGCTGGCAGGAAAGAGAACAACTTTGGTGGGAGGACAAGGTGGGAATTATTTTTAGATGTTTTAATAAGTGGCATGCAAATAATTACAGTGTTCTGGCACAAAGCAAGTGTATTCCATGACCCCTCATTTGGTCCTGACCTCACCATATGATACCAAGCTGATCTTCCTAGTCAGGGAGTCTCAGGCACAATGGGATGAATAAAGAACAGCAGGTCAAGTTCTCTGCTGTTGTAACTCCATTGACTTCACAGTTCAACAGCAGTTTTGGGCCTTGAATTTTAAGCCTATGTCACAAACAATGACTTATCAAGCTTTTCCTTTGCTTCTCTCCATCCTACCACCACCACCTGTTTTATCTAGATTAAGATTCTGCCAAATAGTCCTCATCCTAATCCCACTCTCCGTGGCAGAAGCAGGGATATTGATTTAGCTGTGGCATTTCTACTGTCTGTCTTATTTTAAGTCATAAGCATTTGCTTCTATTTCTTCAGCTCAGAAGAGGAAAGCTGCTCTTACTTCAGCCTTTTGGAAGTGGAAGAGCAGTTGGATACATTAACTGAGGAGCTGGTGAAAGTCATGGAGGAAGAACATCATTTTTTAAAATATGCAGCCAATGAAGATTTGCTCTTTGATCATCTTAAGATAATTGGTTTGAAGAAAGACTGTTTGGTAAAGCAAATAGAAATATTAGAAGGGAAAATAGCAAAAGGCAGAGAGGTGTTTAAGTAATATTAATAACAGCAAAGAAATAAAATTGGTGACTTGCTTCTAGCTTGGGTGTCTGCACTCACCTTTACACACACAAAGTTTATTCCAAGACACGTGTATTGTTTTTCATACTCACTCATTATTAAATCTGATTTAAAGGCATCTATGGTAGCTTAAAAACTGACAGGGCCTAAGGCTAGTCGACTCCCTGATTTCTTCTGAAATATCCCTTAGCAGTAATAAGCAGTCAAGATATCTTGGTTATTGTCATTACACAAGCATGTGAAATCTCAGTTAACTGTCAACTTAGCAAAGGACTGTAGGTGGGGTTTTAAAACTGAACTCCCATCTGTTATGGTTATAGTGCTTAATAAGTGTGTTTTGATAACACTATATAGCACTAACCACTACAAACATTGGAGAGGACAGTCACACTGATCCCTAGCGTTTAAGTTTACAGGCAGACAGTTTCCTGTCCCATAGACATTCTAATTCTGAAAGGTACTGAGTACCTCTCGCTTAGATGGACTTCAGTGTGAGCTGAAGGCTAGATCCTCAAAAAGGTATCTAAGCTCTTAACTTCTGGGCTCAAGTGCCCTCAACTCCTTGCAAGATCAGGTCCTAGTTTACACTGGTGTGATACAAACAAGAATCTGAAGGGAAAGGAGCAGATGGCCTCACACAGGAGATCAGCAACACAGAAGAGCGTTTTGTATATGGATTTGAATGAGATTATTTATTTCTGGTGCAATGGTTGTGAATTATTGAATGTCTCTGCTCTAATACTGTCAAACATCTGACTCGACTGTATCCAATTCCTTCTATATTCTTTATTGGGTGATTTGATTGTAGTGGCCTATTAAAATAGGTACCTGTTATACCTTTAGAGTTCCTAGATCAAACTAAACTGTAATTTATAAGTTGCATTCATTTGTGAAAATGCAAACAAAAAAGGTTTTGAAAACAAAAAACCTAAACACAGGTCAGAGCTGAAGTGGCAGGTGTCCAGGCTCTCAGGTGTACTGCAGAAGTGAATGGGAAGCATTGCTCCTGCATTCCCAGCCCTACTTTATGTAAGTCACCTACCAGATGGAGATTGTTAATTTATTGGATAGTTTCCTGAAGCACTCTGTTAGATTGCTGTTAATATAGCAACACTGCAGGCTCTTTATGAAGCCTTCTAAATAGAAATACTGCCCACTTTATAACAAAAGATGGAGTCTTCCTACCTTTTGTGGAGGGATCATGTGGAGCCTATTAATCAACAGCAACTACATATATTCTTTGAAAGAATATCTATGCATAGATGACAGTCAAGGCCCATGTCAATCTCACACAAACACACACCCCTTGTTTTGGTTACATAGAGCCCAAGAAGATCCACCCAGACATCTGGAGCTGCAGGAGAATTCCAGGATCAAATACAGGATTTTTTTTGCCTGTAGCTGTGATGGAGAGAGGTAGGCTTCTGCATTCTCTCCCTTGGACCATGCCCAATCCCCACCACAACAAAGTATGTTTAGAGATTCAATGACCACTATACAAGCATATGTGACCTAAACTACACATTTCTGTTGAATTCTATCCTAAGAAAATATCAGTTTAGGATACTCTTATAAAGAGCTTTCAGTAGAGGAGGGAAGACTTTCTTTTGGCATTTACCCTTCACACACCTGGTTATAAATCACAAATGCAATATTTTTTAAAACCACAACTAAATTTATTAATCTCCATGTTTCCTTTTTAAGTTACAAATAGAATTACTAGTTTTCAGTATCTCTTATCAGAGCAATTTAAAAATACATTAAAAGTTTAATAAAATCTTTACATTTCAGGTACATAAAATTAGGGAGAGAGAAATAAAACAGACAGGAGAAGGCAGAATTAAGTGCTTTTCTGTTTGGATAGGTTTTGTGGAAGCATCAAGCTTCCTACCACAGAGTCCAGTATTTTAGTGACCCATAAGAGCCAGGGTTAGAGTGGTGCAGGCACTGCTCTATCGGTTGGTGTTCACCCAATGATATCGATCCATACGAGGTCCAGAAAAAGCAGCCATTGGCCAGTAGCATTTGAAGCCCTTGTGCTGGGGATAGTAAACACTTGCCTGATGAGGTCCATTGGTTGTGTAGGTCTTCTTGCGAGGATACCGAGACCATGGCTGAATGGGCAGCTTGCAGTAGTCACTGAACTAAAAACAAAAACAACGAGAAGTCCTTGTGGAACCTTAGAGACTAACATTTATTTGGGCACAAGCTTTTGTGGGCTAAAACCCACTTCATCAGATGCATGGAGTGGGGGGAAAAAAAAAAAAAAAAAAAAAAAAAAGCAGAATATATATTATAGCACATGAAAAGAGTTGCCTTACCAAGAGTGTGTGTGTGTGTGGGGGGGGGGGGGGGTCAGTGCTAACGAGCCAATTCAATTACAGTGGAAATGACCTATTCAACAGCTGACAGGAAGCGGTGAATAGGAATAGATTAAAGATTTGCATTGAGCTTGGCCTCAAGTTCCTTCTCAGGTATTACAGTTAGTGTGGAGATAAAGTCACTGCTTATTCATGCACATTTGTTGATTTGGGGTGACAGGAGGATCAAGAGCAGTACAGGCAGCCTACAGCGGTACTGACAGAAGAATTTGAGTAGGATAGTTTGGTCTGTCTTCCCCAGTAGATCATATTATAGGCCAGACTCTAGCTGTTTCCTCCTTTACAGCAGGAAAGAAGGTTAGGATACACCACCAGCATCTTACCTGATAGACACTGTTTGGGTTGCTGACAGTAGGGATAGCTTTAGCTTCCTTGGTATAGCCCTCCTCATCTGAGGAGGTGCCAGAATGATAATCCGAGGTTGCTTTGTCAACAGCGTGGCTGATGCGCTGAGAGAGTTCTCGGTCCTCCTCAGCACCTTCAAAGTGAACGACGGTGAAAGGCAGATTCTTCTCACCATACCTAGAGCGAGGGGGGAGTGTTTGCTCAGTTTCTTGCATAACTACAGCTTTGCACTAATACTATACAGGTCCACTGCTATTTACTCGCAGACCCACAGGTATGACATTACTCTCGACTGTCTTTATGGTAGAGTCCCAGGCTTTTAGTACCCTGTTATTACTTCTTTCCCATTAATGGGAAGATGCCACTGTTGCAGGTTTGTGGATTAGCAAGATACTAATTCAGGAGTTTCTGCTGTATTCCAGACTGAAGGGACTCCTCCTACAGGGAGAGTTGGTGAAGAGTTAAGAGAAGTTTTAGAGCTCGTCTACACCGGCAATGTTAGAGTGCTGCCATACATGGCTTGTGTCATTGCAGCAGGACACACACACACACACACACACACACACACACTGTCTACACTGGCACTTTACAACGCTGAAACTTGTAGCGCTCAGGGGGGTGTTTTTTCACACCCCGAGCGAGAAAGTTGTACCGCTGAAAAGTGCCAGTGTAGACAAGCCCTTAGTTTGAGAGCTTGGAGCCAGCACCAGTCCCTCGACAGTTTGTTCTATTCTAAAGTGCACCCTTCTAATCAAGTCTGACTAGTTATAGCAGGGGTTGACAACCTTTCAGAAGTGGCGTGCTGAGCTTGATTTATTCCCTCTAATTTAAGGTTTCGCGTGCCAGTAATACATTAACTTTTTTAGAAGGTCTCTTTCTAAAAGTCTATAATATAGACCTAAACTATTGTTGTATGTAAAGTAAATAAGGTTTTTAAAATGTTTAAGAAGCTTCATTTAAAATGCAGAGCCCCCTGGACTGGTGGCCAGGGCCCGGGCAGTGTGAGTGCCACTGAAAATCAGCTCACGTGCTGCCTTTGGCATGTGTGCCATAGATTGCCTACCCCTGAGTTATAGGATTGTAAGAAAATCCACAACTCCTAATCATCATATGCTCCTTTGTAAATACATTTTTAGAACCATGTCCACATGTGGCCTCTGGAATGCCTTGTATGCAGTGTAGCTGTGGACAACGAGGAGAGTAAGGATGTAACAGTCACCTGAGTTCAGGCCTCACCTGCAGCACACATCAAATGGATCAACCCATATGGTGATCTCTCTTGGCAAACCAAGGTTATCAAAATCCACATTACTCTCATAACAAGCTTGTTCCAGTAAAGGATCTCTTGTCTGATGTTTGTTTATCCGTATACACCTAAAGAGAGTAAATAAGGGAGAGTATTATACCACAGGGCTTGTGTTTACTGCAGTTAACTCAAATCCTATTCACACATCAAAACCTTTAGCTCAAGTGTGGGGATATTGTAAATTCAGCTTATCTGGGCCCTAAGTGCTATTCAAGATATAGCCTGTGTTAGCACAAATCAGTTGCCAACACAACCATTGTTGCTCATTTGTTATTTTGCAGTGTAGTCACTTTCACTCAAGTGGAGATTAACTTGAGTTAACTCTGCAGTGAGAGCAAGCCCTGAGTTATACATGCATTCTTATCAAGAAATCATTAGCTTCCCTAAGTGTGCAGCCAGCCTGCATTACCACATCTGCTCTATTCCTTGGCCCTTCATTCCTCCTATCAAGCTTGACAGGAAGAAAAAAGTTCTTAGTAAACCCTCTTCAGTTCATTGCTTTTTCAGCATTTGCCTCATTTGCTTTACTGCATCCTGTATTATTATTCCTGGAGTAGTTCCTACATTTTTACATGGATGTTCCCAGATTCTTACATTCGGTCTATTCCAGCTTGCTAGATGCTGGTCCCCCTTTTACCATAGGGCCAAAGCATGGGGCCAAGTCTGTTACCTGAAGGCTTGTCCCCTAGATGGGTTGTCTAGGTACCAGTGGTTCTTATACTTTTCAAACAGTATTGTTGTCAGCTTAGCTGCAAATTTCTCAGTTTTGTGCTTGCTCAGTTTGTCTTGCTTCTTCACCAGCCTTGTGATGAAAAAGACTGTGGCAGCAATTTCATCTTTCATTTTCTTTTTTAATCTGGAGTGCAGGAGGATGTACTAGCTGTTAGACCATCACTGCAGAGAGAGAGAGAAAGACCTATGCTGAAGAAACTCTAACTAGCATTAAGGTACTAATTAAGTTTCACTAAGGGCAAATGGTGAGAGGCCTAGACCAGCAAAACCAAAAAGACCTTAGACATCCTAGAGATACCAGGAAGTCACAATGAAGTGTTTTGTCACACAAGACTCAAATATTAAGCAACAGCATGACTGTCCTCTTCATCCTTATTAGTTTAAGGAAGACTTTTGTCAATTACACTATTGCCAGCCCCCCCATGTTCAAACTTCATGAATCAGATCCTCCCGCCAAGCCACCATTTTGCTTTAAAGATGGAGATTTTAAGAAGATGGGTTTGATTTTTGAAGCCTTTAGGGTGCACTCAGGTGACTTTTCAAGTTTCTCTGCAATCATGCCAGCTAAATGCTTCCCCCCCCCTCCTTCCTTTAAAGGAAAAAAAAAAAAAAAAAAAAAAAAAAAATCTCAGTTACAATTCCAGGAACTGGATTAAAAAAAAAACAGCCACCAAATATCAAAACTCATAAGAGTCACAAGTTGTCACCACTATAACTAGTTGTATGAATGAATAATGAAGGATTTTAGCTAGGCTAGTGTTCTCAGTTTATTTAGAGCATCCCAATAGAAAAACTATCACTCCAAGAATGAGCATTATTTTAACAAGTACCAGTTGTAGGCATAACAAGCTTATGAACAAGTGTAGAGTACAGGAAATTTATTAAGATAATGTAGTCTTGCCTAATAGGTTGCTTCTGTTTACAGAGAAGTTACCTAGTTACAGATGCTATTCACATTACTCATCACTGAAGTATTAAGCACCATAGAAGAACATATAGAGATTAGAGAAACAGAAGGCAAGGCAGTGCTCCCACCCAACAATTATTTTTGGTGTACTAGAGTCAAGGGTGAGCAACATCTATTAGGGAGTTATATCACTTAATTAACCCTCAGTCCACTGTGTAGTGGATATAGTGTCATAATATAGTCCTTTTTCATGCCATAAAGGGGTAAATATTACCTTTAAAATGGTCCCTGTCAGATAAAAACTGATAAAATTCCAGCAACTTTAAAACTCTCAGATATACTTTAACTACAATAAACAATTCAAAATACATTCAACAAAAACATGTGTTTGTTGCCTTAGTAAACCATATACTCAGAAACCACTCACACACATACCAACTGTCACCACCTACTCTTACAAGCTGCAATCCCTTCTACTCTACAATCTTCTGCTTCAGGTGTATATAGAACTAGAACTCAACTGGCTGTTAAGAGCTTAACAACTGAACAGATGTGTTCCATTATGCTGAATACAATTTGCTTTCTTCCAAAGCTGTGACACTCTGGTTACTTTTTCCAGGCCTGAGAAGAGCTCTGTGCAGCTCCTTAACTTGTTTCTTCCATCAACAGAAGTTAATACATTAAAAGATATTATCTCATCTATCTTGTCTCGCTCATATCCTGGGACCAAAGTAGCTACAACAACACTGCAAACATTCAAGACTACTGTCAATTTATCTGTTTTCAACACCCAGGAGGCTTCCTTTCTGAAGTATGATTAATTCCGTACTTTCTTCAGTCATGTTTATCTATGTAATACCCATTAATTTTAGTATCTGTGGGGAATATACATAATCAAGTGAAGCAATACCAGATTAAATAATTAATCATTAATGTTATTCTCTATAACTGCTAATGCAGAATTGAAACAGACTAGCTATTTTCCCTGTGTAACCCTCAACTTAGTCATTATATATCTTTGAAAATTGTATTACTCTGCATTTATAATTAAAAATAATATATTATTTACTTCTATCAATAATATGTATATTTTATATTACTTACAATAATTGATATTTTTCTGAAACACTTTTATAAAGAAGAGCTCTAGAGATTATTTTTAAAGGGTTTAGAAGAAGGCACTTTCTCAAAGGTGAGCCCTTTGTTGTTCAAGAGTTTGGATAATAATTAGCTAATGGCACATGGAGAAAGAAGCTGATTCTCTTCATCTGTTTGGGGCCTATTGCCATCTCTAAGACGTGCATTGCCATTGTCAGACAGCAAGAAAGGAAAGACTAAGGTAAAAACAGGTTAGCATCCAAATTGCATTTCTGTTGCTAGAAACAATTTAAAATAATGCATAGATATGAAGAAACGTATGGTCCCAATTGTGCAAAGATCTATTCACTTGCTAACCTCACACACATGAGTGGTCTCATTGACATCAATGGGCTTTGTCAGGTATGTGAAGTGAAGCATGTTCCCAAGCCTTTGCAGGACAGGCGCCTAAACCTGCATTTTATGAATGGCTTTGTATTTGTGGATTTCTTTTGCCACTCACCAATAACGCCTTGTTTTATACTAGTGTCCTCTTGTGCCACTTAAAAGGTCAGTGTTTTCAATTTAAACTCCTGTTTTAAAGAGACAGCAATAGATAAGGAGAAGATAAGCCTCCACGGATTTATCATTTTTCCACTTCCTATTCCTCTCCTGCCTACATACTTATATGACTTCTATTACCAAATAACCTAAGTACATCACAATAGCTGTGTGGTATGGTCTAGTAGCTAGTGCACTAGAGTGGAACTCAGATTACCTATGTTCTATTCATGGCTGTGCCACTGGCCCATGGGTGACCTTGGGCAGGTCATTTCACCTCTCTGTGCCTCAGTTTTCCCATCTTTAAAATGGGCATAATTATACTGACCTCCTTTGTGGAGCTCTTTGACATCTACTCATGAAAAGTATTGTGTAAAAGCTAGGTATTATTATCCCTGCTTTATAGATGGAGAAACCTAAAGCACAGGGAAGGGAAATGACTCTTTAGAAAGTCAGTTTTCAAGCCAGGAATTGAACCCCCATCTTCTCTAGCCTAGGTGAGTGTTTTATCCACAGCCTTCATTCCCAGGAAATGCCCTGCAATGCACAGTGCAACGTATGATGATAAATATTGGTTTTGTTTGTTATATGGGTAAAACTTGAGTCATTCTTTCTCTTTCACATACAATATAACGTGGCAATAGCTGTCAGTGCACGGCTTTCTGGAGGATGTTGCTTGACTGCAGGAAACAATTAAAATGTATTACCATGTAGATTTTCCCTAATTCCCTGCAAGGCTTAACAGAAGTCTTAGTTCCCTGCTGTGGAGCCCATATTGATCCCATGGCACATTACACACCAAAATTTGCACTGGGCAAGGAGTAAGACACTCACAAACAGGCACCTTTAGGCACAACGGTCTGTGGCACACTGGACTTTCATGCCAGAGGCCTGAATTGCATTCTAAAGATTAAAAATAGCTTTAAAGAGGCGAGATTTTGGTGGGTAGCTTTCTGGGCTGAATGCCTCAGACAAAAGTTGCAACCACATCAGTTTCTCTTTGTTTCTAAATATCTGTTGTGTGAAGGTTCCAAATGGAGGGCATCTTTTAATTGCACTGATTTTGCTAACAGGATCAAAAATGGAACAGAGGGAGGCCCTTTGTGGAGGGGAGGGGTGGGGTGGGGTGGGCAAAAGTGGAGGGAGAGAGCAGGGAAGAGTTGTAGCAGAGAAAAACAGCTAGGGGCAGGTGAGGAAGCAAGTTTGATATTATCACATTCAGTACTTAACCCAGGCTATCATCTCACAGCCCTGGGTTTGGTCAGTAGTGCCCATTCCTACCTTTTACTCTAAATACTTCAGGGCAGGAATCTGCCGCTTGCTGATAACATTTTACCACTGTACAGTGAGTGACAATTAACAAGGATTAGCGTCTATCCATTAAAAAAATATTTGCCCCTCCCATGGAGACCTTTAACTTATTTTAGGCATAGACAAAGAAAAATGGAGTAACATCAGGACAGTTTAGGGATTAGGTTAGGTCATCCCTGTAAAATTTCAACCTATTTTAATTTAGGGTAAGTATTAAAGAGAAACTGATATTTACTGTCTAAAATTACAGAGTATGCACAATATGCCATTGACATCAATAGGAGTTTTGTCATTGGCTTCAACACAGGATCTGATCCTAAACCAGTAACGTTTCAACAATCATTCAGGTGCTCTCTTTGAGCTTCCCCATTGAAATACAGTTTCGTTTTGGGTTGGTGAAGCACATCAGCTGATGGAACTTTGAACCGTCTCCTGGCTATTACTTTCTCTGACTTGTCCAGGCAGGCCCTGAGAGTTATGAAATAGTGAAGCAGAATAATCAAATGCCTGGATTCCACAAAAGGACAATCAAACAGAAGCCTAAGTTCCCTCAACACCTCCTTTTGTTCAGCTATTTGTGCAGATATTTAATGTGCAAACTGTAAATCAGCTGTAAACAAACTCTGCACCTGAGAAACCAAACCAACAAAGCACATAGCAATGGGACTATTCACAGAGTAAACTACTACTCATTGGGAGTCAAGGCTGAAGCATCTGGCCCTAGATTCAGCTAAACTCAGCCACTTTAGAAGTCACGCGTCAAACAGAAAAGACAACTAAGTACGGTCCTTGGCAACTTTATATTCATCCTGATGGCTCAAGATATTGAGGTTATCATTGATTTAGATAAAAGGTACTAAATGTTTTTGACTGAACGCTTCTAACATCATCCACCAACATGGTAATATAGAAGCACTTTTTGTTAATTATATCACTGAATGGGAGCCAGAAAAGTACAGAATTTTTCAACTTGCTGGCTTCCCATTCCAGCGAGAAAGAAAACTGCCATTTCCAAGTTAGGCAGATTTATTGATTTCAAATCATTTATACTGTTGCCACTTGTCACTGACTTACTTACAGGAGAGGCAGCCCTGGTTTTCTATATTTAGATAATAAACAGCTAAGAAACCCACTTCAAAGAGAAAGTTTGAAAAGAATATTCCAATGAAAGATCCAACCAACAAAAGCTACATATTAACAGAAACTGTTAGAATCCTGACAGCTTTTGCAAAGAAGTAAAGAATGACGACTAGCCAGATATTTTGATTAATAAGTCATAGGAGATAAATGGGGGGACATTTGGTCCCTTTACAAAAGAATGATTTGTTGAAATCACTGCATTCCACTTTCTGGGCACATAAAGCCTGATCCAGACCCGATTAAAATCAATGCGAATCTTTCCATTTACTTCAGTGGGCTTTGGATCAGACCCCTAACTCAGCACAAACATTCTTAGTTAGATTAAATTACGGATCTCCCTGATCACCAGGCAAGCCTAGGCATGAACTACAAAGGGAAAAGAGTCAGTCACAGTTTCTCTAGTAACTGCAGGCCAAACCAAGTGCTAGCACTATTTTCCTAAACACATTGATGGTTAGGGCCACCCCAGTAGAATTTTTGCAGTTACATTATTTTACAAAGTCCATTGCTAACGAATACGGAACTGACACATCTGTGTGCAACTTACTTTTAAGAACCTTCCTTCTGCCTGTTCTGAATTACTTTTTCAAAAGAAAACATCTTTTTTATTTGGAAGCAAACTTCTGATGTCTGTTTATCGAGGCATCTGCCCATACAGGTGTGATTGATAAAGCCCGAGAGATCCCTACTCCAGGTAAGGCATCTGACCTAGAACTAATGATCTTGGTATAAAATCAGTTAGCAAGAGCCATTCTGGAGTAAAAAAATCCTTGTTGGTTAAGAGATTAATTTGTCCTTGTGGGAGGAGGGCACTGTGCATTTGTTTGTTCTGGCTGCATTTCAGCCTGTTGTTCTGACAGGACTTGACCTGCCTCTAGACACAATAATGTGTGAGTAATAGTGTTGCCTTCACAAGGTGCCATTTCAACTGTGAGCAGCAGGATGCTGCAGGGCAAGGTAACTTTTTTTTGGCATTGTTGGGCAATGTGATGCTAACAAAAGACACGTTCATTTAAATCTTCTCAACAATCTCAATGCAAAAAATTCCTGGCTGAAGCAACATAGAAGTTATTTTTAATTGCAGCCATAAACCAAACATTTTAAGATGCTTTCGATAGCGAGATAGATGGATTAGATTAACATAAATAGTAGACTTTATTAAGCAATATGTATATAGCGATTTGGCCAAGCTAATTACATTAATTCATATGGGCCTGATTCAAAGCCCTTTGAAGTCAAGGGAAAGACTCCCACTGATTTCCGTGGGCTTTGGCTTCTCCTCTGTAAAAGCACTCAGGTTGTGTAAGAAAGCATGCGGTACAAGAAATAAGGTAGATTTCAGACAGGATATAGTGATTCCACTAACTTAGGATGGGTTCAACAAACACAGAACAGGTTCTTCCTCATGGCCCTAGCTGTAAATCTCTGGGTTTGAGGCCTGTTTGTATTCCCATATCTGCGAGTTACATTGTGTTTCCTGTGGTTAGAAGGGATCCTATGAGGTTTGTATGCAGGCATGTAGCAATGTTGAATGGCCTCTAATATTATTAATTCAACTCACACTATAAAGTAGGGGTCAGGGAAGAATTGTGGTTTGCTCAGGGGTATGGTGACCAGACAGCAAGTGTGAAAAATTGGGACGGGGGTGGGGGGTCATAGGAGCCTATCTAAGAAAAAGCCCCAAATATCGGGACTGTCCCTATAAAATCGGGACATCTGGTCACCCTACTCAGGGGAGTGGTCTTAACCCATTATGCACCATGTATTGCTAGGTCTTTAAATGTGAACTTCAGTCTCTGGAAACTGAAAATGCAAAGAAACTTTTAAACCAATAAGACAAAGAGTTTGATGCTGGTTTGACATAGCTTATATTAACCAGGAAAGGAGAGAACACAGAGTTGACAGTTGGCTTTCTTTAAACAGGGTCTTCATGCCGTGCTCTAGCATTAGCAATTTTTCTGCTACTGTAATAATTTGGTGATTATGCCTGTTCATTCCCCCACCTCACACACACACACTCACACCATTTTCTCATTTCAGGCCATGATTTTCAAAAGTGACTAGTGATTTTGGCCACCCAGTTTGAGACACCTTAAAGGGGGTTGATTTTCAGAAGATAGGTGCTCAGCACTTTCTGAAAATCAGGGCCCGTTAAGGCATCTCAAGTTGGGCACTCACTATCACCAGTCACTTTTGAAAATGTTATCTTTAATGTCTCCAGTGTCTGCCTACCCAGTGGACACATACCTGCCAAGCATCTCTCCCTCCAGCTCCACTTACAAACACACTTTCTCTCCTGCAGTTTCACCTCCCATATACTATAGGGCTCTGCAGAGCTAGAAATCCTTCCCTGCTGCTCCTCCTTCTGGCTTCCTGGCCCCCAGTGGGGTAGGCCATGGGGAAAGAAGAGGGAGAAGAGGGTGCAGACTGCACCACACTGGCTTTAACCACCTGCCTCCTGCCCTTGAGTGCCTCAGCAGCAGGTTGGGTGCACATGGGGGCAGGAAAGACAGGGTTGGATGGGAGAACAGGACTGGGCAGGAGGGTGGGATGCAGGACCTGGGAGAGAGACAAGGCCAGAGGGGTGACAAAGAAATGCAGGGGAAGGATAGTACTGCAGTGAGGAGACTGTAGCAATGGGCAGGAGAGACTCTGGGGAAATGTGGAGTACATAGAACCAGGTGATGGGCAAAGATAGAGACAGCAGTGGTGAAGGAAAAGAAAGAAAGAAAGAAAGAAAGAAAGAAAGAAAGAAAGAAAGAAAGAGACAGGAGGCTGGGACCAAGAGGGAAGAGGAGGAGAGAAAACACTTCAAGTAAAGACAGGGGAAGGTGAGTCTTGGAGTCTAATGCATTTGTCTGAGCTCCCAGTGCTGGCTGCTTTCTGTTTCTGCAGTGAGCTAGGCCATGGCATAGTGATCTGTGGCTAGGTCTACACTACCCGCCTGAATCGGCGGGTAGAAATCGATCTCTCGGGGATCGAATTATCGCGTCTCGTCGGGACGTGACAATCGATCCCCGAATCGACGCTGTTACTCCACCAGCGCCGTCAACGGGGAGCTGCGGAGGTCGATTTTGCCGCCGTCCTCACAGCAGGGTAAGTCGGCTCCGATACATCGAATTCAGCTACACTATTCGCGTAGCTGAATTTACGTATCTTAAATTGACACCCCCCCCCCGGAAGTGAAGACCTTCCCTGAGAGGCTGTGTGTGCACCCTGAGGGGTTCTGGCTTATCCCTCTGAGCCCAGACCTAAGGGAGGTCTCTGTGGGGATGACAGGATGTATGAAGAGGGAAGGGGCCTACCAGGTGATGGGGGTGCTTTTGCTTTGTAGATGGGTGAGGGCAATAAAACCAGGTCCCCATGGGAGACTCACTCTGTGCATCCATATATTTGTCAATCTCTTTCTAACGTGCCTCTCACCACAGTATATAAGCACCTTGCACAAGCCTAACAAAATCAGGTTGATCCCAGTGGCCCCCTTAGGTCTATCCCATCCTCATTTACACAGGACTCACTCTGGTCCTAAACAAGATTCACTCCTCTCCATTTACCACTCTGGGGTCACACTGGATTTTCATCTGGGTAACTGAGACGCCCAATCTAATTCCTGGGTTCTTCCACTCTGTTTGCAGCCACTGTTATCTCTTGTTATGCACTAGGAGACTTTTTTTCATATTCCACTTGGAGATCAGAGCTGTTTAAAAACCTAACATGAGGACAAAAAACTAAACTAGGGAAAGCGAAAGGGCGAGCACAGCCATGGCTGGCACACAATGGGTTAGGAAGACAAGCACTGAGGAAGCACTAGTCTTAGACAGAAGGAATCTATGAACTAGTCTCAGAAATGATGGTGAGTTAAGAATCATGTTGAATACCATAACCCAGACTGTCCCAATTGTAACTCCCGAGCTGCAGCCACTCCATTAAAGGAGAGTGGTGATATCTCTTTCTGTTCAGTCTATGTTCCGTATTTATTTTAACCATGGAAACTTCTTGCACAATAAAGCCTCCCATCATAAAGTCAAGCCGTCCATTTCAGAGCAGTGACCCATCCTCCATTCACAAGCCCCACCTGAGTGTCCATGACGACAGAGTGTATACAAAGGTTCCAGGCCTAGGGCTGCCCCACAACCAACGCTGGGGACAGTCTAGCTGAGGATTCTCATGGACAGACATGGGACGGTCTGCTACTGCCTTGGGATCACTCCCAGAATTTCCAGCTTGCATGTTTGTCCTTTAAAACAGTGCTCAGAATCAATGCATGGAGTGAATAGGTGGCTGGGCTACTGGCTGAAAAAAAGGAGGGAAATGTTTAAAATGAAGAAAGCAGATGCTACCAGCACTTTTTTTCCTGCTTCGAATGCTTCCAGGAAGTATTTTGTTATAAATGCAATACTCACTATCAGGATTATTACAAGGTAAGCTCCTTCTAGGCAAATCCTGAAGTTTGTTTTACACACTTTGAGCCTGAGGCATTTATGAGGGAAACTTTGTAAAATATTACTCTTTTGTGGGCCAAATTCATTCATGGTGTAACTCCATAGTGTCTCTCATTGCAAAACAAGGACGTGTCAGGTAAACCTGCATAAAATATTTTATTGTATTATTAATTGTATACATCTTGTCCGAGACATAAGGTATAGCCTATTATCATTTCAAATATAGTGTTTAATTGGGCAGAACAATTATTAGTAAAATAGAATTTGCGTTAAAGATTAGGAGACACATTGTAAATTACATAATCATACAAATTAGCAAGCAAATGAAATGAATAAGCATGAAGGAATACAAGTGAAAAGAATAAAGGTAGTACCCCACATGCACTTTGCACAGAGTTTAATTTATTGGATGAACATAGTTTAGTTGTAATTATTTAGGATGATACTTTGGGCTCTACTAGGAAAGATGCTGTAGTGTAGTTTGTAATAGTAACAAAGTCATAGCAGTCTGAGGCCCCAGTGCCACTTCAAGCACCATCTCTGCTTCTTCAGCATTCTGGAGAAATGGGGGGAGACCTATATGGGGCTTATCAGGTTTAGGGGTCAGCAAATTGAGAACGGGTAAGATTCTATCATTATTACTGCTGTTGTCCTTAGAACTGTCATTACAATTATGATCTGCTAAGAACCTTTTAACAGGAAGTGGCACAATTCTAATATATTTTGGCCAAATTCATCTCTGGTGTAACACCATTGACTCCAGTAGAATTACAACAGGGATGAATTTGACTCAGTAAGTCTCAGAAATTCAGTATTCATTTGCCATAAACCACGTAGGATGTTACTTATATTCAAACACTTCACTTTGGCCCACATTTTGCAGCCTTCTCCCTCTGTGGGTTCATTTGCTCACATGAGGAAAATCTCTATCTCATGTTCACCAGCATGACTAAGTGTTGTACAATGGGTTTGTTATGGTCTCCAATTTCCATTTTATATATTCTCCTCACTTAATTTATGATATTTCACTGATTCAGTATGTCTTTGCACTAACTCCTTTGTGGTGAGTCAATTTCATGTTGGAATTACTAGCACAAATTTATTTCTAGAGTAACTCCTTTGGAGTCTGTGGAATTACACCAAGGATGAATATGGCCTAGTGTTTTAGTTGTCATTGTTAACTGTTTGTATTACAGGAGCATCTAACAAAATTCAGTGAGTGATCAAATAATTATTGGAAACTTTTTGTCTTTTTCTAGGTTTAGTTGCAGTGCTCTCCTCGCAGAAGTAGTGTTTGGTTTGTAGGCAGTGTAGTTAGCTGATTGTATCCATCTCTTTGCAATCACTAACTTTACTGCCATCAAAACAAGACACAGAATTCCCAGCTACAGCCTCGGCACAGAGAACAGCATGTCTTACAAGCTGCTGATGTCTAACTCACAGAATAAATCATCACATCTTTCATTTACAACTTCATTTTCAGAAATGTCAGCTGTTCAACAAACAATGCATTGTTGAAGAAGTCAGGTGAAATCTTAGCCCCATTGAAGTCAGTGGCAAAACTCCCATTGACTCCAGTGGATTCAGGATTTCACCTGTTGTGTTTCATTTGGCTTTTTGAAAACACCTCAAACATTCAATTCTTTATGTAAAAGATTTGACCAACAAGCATTTTAGGGGCAAAGAAAACAGGCCAAAGAATTCAAGTCCAGTTCATTTGACTTTAAAAATTCTCTTAAAGATATGAACATGTATGTATCAATTCTTATTTAACAAACTAAAAACATGTAGATACTTCTAAAAATGCTTAGAGATCATATGCCGTATTATGCTGTAAATACATCTTCCCCATGTTAGCATATGTCACCCTCTCCACTTTGGTGAACTTCTAAGAATTAATTATAAAGAAATATCAATTCAACTTAATAGTACAAGCGTCTGCCATATTTCAGTGGCAAGACCTGCTCTTAGTAAAAGCAGATGTTGGAAATGAACTGTCTTGTACATTAGCCTAGTTACCAGGCAGTGTAGTTAGCTGATTGCTAAAGGTACAATCACTAACCACACAGCCAGGTAAAAAGGTATGTAATGCATCTTGTTGGAAGTCTGGAATACTGAAGTGTTTCCACAACACAAAAGGCATTTAGCCTGGCTCCTTTGTAGAGGTGCACAGCACAGAGACAAAGAAGAGCAAATGAAACGTAATGGATTCCCCATACACATGCAAGTGACATCAATCTAATTGTCAGCTCAATATTGTTAAGCTGGAATAAAGCTGCATATTAAAATGTTTCATACCCTTGGATGCATCAAGAAAATGCAAAACAGAATCTGAAGAGATCTTTTTATTTTGTAATTTGCAAACATAGGGTCTGATTCTGATTCAGAGATTCCAAGGCCAGGAGGGACCACTGTGATCTTCTAGTCTTACCTCCTATATACCACAGGCCATAGAACTGCCCTAAAATAATTCCTAGAGCAGATCTTTTCAAATCTTACTGACACCAACCTTACACCTGTCTAACCCCACTGACTTAAGTGGAGTTACTCACCATCTACACCCATTTAAGTGAAATCAGAATCAAGTTTGTAATTGTTTCAGGAGAATCACCTCCCTCTTCACTTTCCCCAATGGAGGAACTTTACATGGAATTTCCTCCATAGCAAAACCTGAAGCCTTACCATGGGCCTGATCCTATGAAGTGGTGAACTTCTCTGGAAGGTGATAAAACACCCTCAATTTCTATAATCTTCATTAGAAGTTCTGCTCAGCACCTTGCAGAATGGGGTCCCATGGGAACAGGGCATGGGATTTGCCTGTGTCCATAGAACCTATGTACCTACAACTCAGTGTAGAGTTGCGAGCTTGAGTCTCATTGTTCATAGAGACAAGGTAGGTGAGGTAATATTTTTCATGTGAACCATCTTCCTTTGTCTTGTTTGTATATTTTTCCCTTGGTCTTTTGTGAAGTAGTGTATTAGATGTCCCTTTATTGTTGTTCCTCTGTTTATCTTGTCTACAGTTAATATATGCAACAAGTTGTAACAAACTGTAACTATCATATACAGAACAATATAATGAAGTTGTTAATTTATTTGAATGAGGGTCATACAAATCAAATTTTAAAAGGCAAGAAATAGCACTGTCACAAGGGGGCTGGCCCCTTTAAGTAAAGTGGATCCAGCATACCTGGGACAGCACAGGTAGGTCCCATAGTGTCTCAGTTAAGAGAGTGGTGTGGCACTTGAGGCTAATAAATGAGTGGAAGACTGCTGTGAGAAAGGGGACCGTCCTTGGAAGAAGATGGGAGGTTGGTTGGGGAAGGACAGCTACAGGAGGGGTATGAGTCCTAGAACAAGGGCCCAGCTCTAGAGAAGCAGCCCCAGGGCCTGTGTTCGTGCAGAACGGAAAAGGAGAGCCAGAGCAGGGAGGCTGACAAGGGGTAGGGGTATGTCAGCACTGCAATACAAAACCTATAGCTGGCCTAGGTCGCTGACTCAGGTTTGGGCTCCAGGATTATAAAATTGCAGTGTAGAGTTTAGGCTCAGGGCTGGAGCCCAGTCTCTGAGATCGCACGAGTGGGGAGAATCCCAAAACTGAGGCTGCAGCCTGAGCGTCTACACTGCAATTTTATAACCCCACAGCTTGAGCCTGACTCAGCTGACCTGGGCCAGCCGGGGTCTTTTATTGCAGGGTAGCTATACCCTAGGAGACCAGCAGAGGGACTATCCTGATGGCCTTTCCAGGCAAAGGCTTGAAAGCCAGGAAGAAGCTGCAGAAAGACTGACTAGGGTGTATTTTCTGATAAAGACCAGGTGGGGACCAAAAGAAAGCCTGGGTGTGGCAGAACATGCCAGAGCTGGGATATGAGGTGTGCTGTTGGACTGTGTTTTGGCACTCTCATGGACTACATGCATTCTGTGTGGGATAAACTGACTGTGTTTGGGGCTTCCAAGGACTGTGTGTGTTATGCAGAATAATAAACTAACCCTGGGAAGGGGTAATACTGGACACAAGAGACCATCTGGTGGAATCCTTAATGAGCCTGAGAGGGGAAACTGAGGCAGTTACCCTGATATTGTTGTGCCCACCTGCAGGCACTGGGAGGGGAGGGAGAATTGTGGCAAGCAGAACAAATGTATCATGCTAAACATTTCAGTCGCAACAAAACCTGTCCTCCACTATACAGCAATGGTGCTATTCCTGCATAGAACACTCTGGGCTACATCCTCCCGTCCTTACTGCAGCAAAACTCCTGTTGACTCCAAAGAGACTGTGCTTGGCTCTATTACCACTTCAGAAAAACATCACACTTCATCTGAAAACTAGAATTCTGTGTAACCACAAAACATAATACAATTCTACTGTGCAGTAAAAGTGAGTGCTAGATTGGTGGGGAACTAGTTGTCTCATCATCTCATGGTATAGATCACCTCAGGGAGTTTGCTGGTTAAATTTGGCTCCTGGAGTGGTAGTAACTGAAAGCTACCAGCTGATGGTGCTATGGTGCCCTACTTGTGAGGTCTCAAGTTTTAATTCCAGCAGCAATATTCTAATTGGGCCACATCACGTGTGACAAACACCTGCACTCCCATAATGTGTCCAGATCAGCCGTGCCCTCTGATGGATACTGTCCGTGCCAGATATGCTATGGGGTGCAATAATATCACCAACTGGCTACAAAACCCAGGGCAGCACTCCCTAGAAGAATAAACAGGGTTCTGGGTCAAGTACTGCACTGGGGGAGATGGGCAAATCTGTGCTGCTTTTTGCTGGTGCTGGATTAATGCACAGATGCACTAGGCCAGCCCTTAAAAATCAATTATTTAAAAACTAGATGAAAACCAGGCCCCAATTCACCGTTGGCCTGCCTATAGTGTACCCACGTGCAGCAGGGACAGGTGGGTGTGAAATATTGCCTGGCTACCTTGGAAGACTTTTGCTCTCACGGTGCGTCGGTGCAAATGAGAACACGCGGTGCAGGGTAACATGGGCCCCATGTTTTTAGATTAGGAATGTCTCTTACATCACCACTTTAATGTAAACTAATGTAGGAAACTGCACTGCCCGAATTCCTCAGCAGCCTCGACCATAACATTCAGCACTGCAGAGCAGCGGAGGCAGCGATCCAGCCTGTCTCTGCTTTATCCCTACAGCAGACAGAGGACTGGGCAGGGCCGGCCTGGCTGCAAAGTGGGTTCCCTGGGGAGCTGGGCTGAGTGTGCACACACCGACCTGCACGGTGGGGCAGTGGTTCTTGGGCTCTATGGAGACAGCACAGGGAAGCCCCGGGGCTATGCAGCCTCCCTTGCACGGGCCGGACTGTTGGTCTTTGCCGGCTCTGCTGAGCGTGACATGACCTTTGCCAAAGCCTTCTGGAACTCAGTGACCCTGCAGCCACCACTGGAGTTCCGCCTAAGCCCCAGGGGACTGCAGCTTCGAGACCCCTGAGAGACCCTCTGCATTCCTACTTATCCCCTTAGTACTGTGGGGAGACTCCCAACATCCTCTTTTACAGGGGAGACCCCCCACATTCCTTCCCTCTGCCCGCCAGCACTGGAGAGAGACCCCCCCACTCCCCTCCTCATCATTGACAGAGACCCCTATGTGCCCTCTCCTGTGTGAGCACTGGGGGTGAAAGTGCCCTTCATTTCCTTCACGCTTTCCCCTCATCTTGTAGGGGTGACCCCCATTCCTCCCCAGTAGTGGGGGTGACTGAAGATTATTACTGTTTATTTCCTATCTCCCTCATGTTGGAGAAAGCTTAGAGAACCCCAGCCTCTGCTCCTCAGAGAATCTGTATTTTAGATATGACCTGGGTGGGAGAGCCCAGATGCAGCTCATGCTGACAGGGCAATGGGCGCTGGGTGGGAAAAACCAGAGATGGCTTGAACTGACTGGACAGGAGGCGCTGGGTGGGAAAGCCCAGAGGTGGTGAACGCTGACTGGGCAGGAGCCCTGCATTGGCTGGGCAGGAGGCACTGGACAGGAGAAGCCTGGAGGCAGTTCACACAGACTGGGCAGAGGTGCTGAACAGGAAAGCCAGAGGTGGCTCATGCTGACTGGGCAGAAGCAACAGGCCGGGGTAACCACGGAGGTGGCTTGTACTGACTGGGCAGAGGCACTGGGTGGGAAAGCTGACAGGAGCCCTGCACTGACTGGGCAGGAGGCGCTGGGAGGGAAAGCCCTGAGGTGGCTCACGCTGACTGGACATGAGGCGTTGGGTGGGAAAGCTGACAGGAGCCCTAAACTGACTGGAAATGAGGCGTTCGGTGGGAAAGCTGTCAGGAGCCCTGCACTGACTGGACAGAGGTGCTGGGAGGGAAAGCCCTGAGGTGGCTCATGCTGACTGGGCAGGAGATGCTGGGCAGGAAAGCCAGAGGTGGCTCGTGTTGACTGGGCAGAAGCAACTGGCCGGGGTAACCACTGAGGTGGCTTGTACTGACTGGGCAGTAGGTGCTGGGCAGGAAAGTTCAGATGTGGGTCAAGCTGACTGGACAGAGGTGCTGGGAGGGAAAGCCCTGAGGTGGCTCACGCTGACTGGGGAGGAGGGGCTTGGCGGGAAAACAACTGAGAGGCTCATGCTGACTGGGCAGCAGGCACTGGGCGGGAGAAGCCTGGAGGCAGCTCATGCTGACTGGGCAGGAGATGCTGGGCAGGAAAGCCAGAGGTGGCTCGTGTTGACTGGGCAGAAGCAACAGGCCGGGGTAACCACTGAGGTGGCTTGTACTGACTGGGCAGTAGGTGCTGGGTGGGAAAGCCCACAGGTGGCTCACGCTGACTGGGCAGGAGGCGCTGGGCGGGAAACCCCTGAGGTGGCTCATACTGACTGGGCAGGAGGCGCTGGGCAGGAAAGCTGACAGGAGCCCTGCACTGACTGGGCAGGAGGCGCTGGGAGGGAAACCCCTGAGGTGGCTCATACTGACTGGGCAGGAGATGCTGGGCAAGAAAACCACAGGTGGCTCATGCTGACTGGGCAGAAGCAACAGGCCGGGGTAACCACGGAGGTGGCTTGTACTGACTGGGCAGAGGCACTGGGTGGGAAAGCCCTGAGGTGGCTCACGCTGACTGGACATGAGGCGTTGGGTGGGAAAGCTGACAGGAGCCCTAAACTGACTGGAAATGAGGCGTTGGGTGGGAAAGCCCTGAGGTGGCTCATGCTGACTGGGCAGGAGGCGCTGGGCGGGAAAGCTGTCAGGAGCTCTGCACTGACTGGGCATGAGGCGCTGGGTGAGAAAAGCCCTGAGGTGGCTCACGCTGACTGGGGAGGAGGGGCTGGGCGGGAAAAGCCCTGAGGTGGCTCATGCTGACTGGGGAGGAGGGGCTTGGCGGGAAAACCACTGAGAGGCTCATGCTGACTGGGCAGGAGATGCTGGGCAGGAAAGCCAGAGGTGGCTCGTGCTGACTGGGCAGAAGCAACTGGCCGGGGTAACCACTGAGGTGGCTTGTACTGACTGGGCAGTAGGTGCTGGGCAGGAAAGTTCAGATGTGGGTCAAGCTGACTGGACAGAGGTGCTGGGAGGGAAAGCCCTGAGGTGGCTCACGCTGACTGGGGAGGAGGGGCTTGGCGGGAAAACAACTGAGAGGCTCATGCTGACTGGGCAGCAGGCACTGGGCGGGAGAAGCCTGGAGGCAGCTCATGCTGACTGGGCAGGAGATGCTGGGCAGGAAAGCCAGAGGTGGCTCGTGTTGACTGGGCAGAAGCAACAGGCCGGGGTAACCACTGAGGTGGCTTGTACTGACTGGGCAGTAGGTGCTGGGTGGGAAAGCCCAGAGGTGGCTAACGCTGACTGGGCAGGAGCCCTGCATTGGCTGGGCAGGAGGCACTGGGCAGGAGAAGCCTGGAGGCAGTTCACACAGACTGGGCAGAGGTGCTGAACAGGAAAGCCCACAGGTGGCTCATGCTGACTGGGCAGAAGCAACAGGCCGGGGTAACCACTGAGGTGTCTTGTACTGACTGGGCAGTAGGTGCTGGGCAGGAAAGTTCAGATGTGGGTCAAGCTGACTGGACATGAGGCGTTGGGTGGGAAAGCTGACAGGAGCCCTGCACTGACTGGACATGAGGCGTTCGGTGGGAAAGCTGTCAGGAGCCCTGCACTGACTGGACAGAGGTGCTGGGAGGGAAAGCCCTGAGGTGGCTCACGCTGACTGGGGAGGAGGGGCTGGGCGGGAAAAGCCCTGAGAGGCTCATGCTGACTGGGGAGGAGGGGATTTGTGGGAAAATCACTGAGAGGCTCATGCTGACTGGGCAGCAGGCACTGGGCGGGAGAAGCCTGGAGGCAGCTCATGCTGACTGGGCAGGAGATGCTGGGCAAGAAAACCACAGGTGGCTCATGCTGACTGGGCAGAAGCAACAGGCCGGGGTAACCACGGAGGTGGCTTGTACTGACTGGGCAGAGGCACTGGGTGGGAAAGCTGACAGGAACCCTGCACTGACTGGGCAGGAGGCGCTGGGAGGGAAAGCCCTGAGGTGGCTCACGCTGACTGGACATGAGGCGCTGGGCGGGAAAGCTGTCAGGAGCCCTGCACTGACTGGACATGAGGCGCTGGGCGGGAAAGCTGTCAGGAGCCCTGCACTGACTGGACATGAGGCGCTGGGCGGGAAAAGCCCTGAGGTGGTTCATGCTGACTGGGCAGGAGGCGCTGGGCGGGAAAAGCCCTGAGGTGGCTCATGCTGATTGGGGAGGAGGGGCTTGGCGGGAAAACCACTGAGAGGCTCATGCTGACTGGGCAGCAGGCACTGGGTGGGAGAAGCCTGGAGGCAGCTCATGCTGACTGGGCAGGAGATGCTGGGCAGGAAAGCCAGTGGTGGCTCGTGCTGACTGGGCAGAAGCAACAGGCCGGGGTAACCACTGAGGTGGCTTGTACTGACTGGGCAGTAGGTGCTGGGCAGGAAAGTTCAGATGTGGGTCAAGCTGACTGGACAGAGGCGCTGGGCGGGAAAGCTGTCAGGAGCCCTGCACTGACTGGGCAGGAGGCACTGGGAGGGAAAGCCCTGAGGTGGCTCACGCTGACTGGGGAAGAGGGGCTTGGAGGGAAAATAACTGAGAGGCGCATGCTGACTGGGCAGCAGGCACTGGGTGGGAGAAGCCTGGAGGCAGCTCATGCTGACTGGGCAGGAGATGCTAGGCAGGAAAACCAGAGGTGGCTCGTGTTGACTGGGCAGAAGCAACAGGCCGGGGTAACCACTGAGGTGGCTTGTACTGACTGGGCAGTAGGTGCTGGGCAGGAAAGCCCTGAGGTGGCTCACGCTGACTGGGCAGGAGGCGCTGGGTGGGAAAGCCCTCAGGTGCCCTGCATTGGCTGGGTAGGAGGCACTGGGCAGGAGTAGCCTGGAGGCAGTTCACACAGACTGGGCAGAGGTGCTGAACAGGAAAGCCCTGAGGTGGCTCACGCTGACTGGACATGAGGCACTGGGCGGGAAAGCCCTGAGGTGGCTCATGCTGACTGGGCAGAGGCACTGGGCGGGAAAGCCCTGAGGTGGCTCACGCTGACTGGACATGAGGCACTGGGCGGGAAAGCCCTGAGGTGGCTCATGCTGACTGGGCAGAGGCACTGGGCGGGAAAGCCCTGAGGTGGCTCACGCTGACTGGACATGAGGCACTGGGAGGGAAAGCCCTGAGGTGGCTCACGCTGACTGGACATGAGGCGCTGGGAGGGAAAGCCCTGAGGTGGCTCACGCTGACTGGACATGAGGCGCTGGGTGGGAAAGCTGACAGGAGCCCTGCACTGACTGGGCAGGAGGCGCTGGGAGGGAAAGCCCTGAGGTGGCTCACGCTGACTGGACATGAGGCGCTGGGTGGGAAAGCCCTGAGGTGGCTCATGCTGACTGGGCAGGAGGCGCTGGGCGGGAAAACCACTGAGAGGCTTATGCTGACTGGGCAGCAGGCACTGGGTGGGAGAAGCCTGGAGGCAGCTCATGCTGACTGGGCAGAGGCACTGGGCGGGAAAGCCCTGAGGTGGCTCACGCTGACTGGACATGAGGCACTGGGCGGGAAAGCCCTGAGGTGGCTCACGCTGACTGGACATGAGGCGCTGGGAGGGAAAGCCCTGAGGTGGCTCACGCTGACTGGACATGAGGCGCTGGGTGGGAAAGCTGACAGGAGCCCTGCACTGACTGGGCAGGAGGCGCTGGGAGGGAAAGCCCTGAGGTGGCTCACGCTGACTGGACATGAGGCGCTGGGTGGGAAAGCCCTGAGGTGGCTCATGCTGACTGGGCAGGAGGCGCTGGGCGGGAAAACCACTGAGAGGCTTATGCTGACTGGGCAGCAGGCACTGGGTGGGAGAAGCCTGGAGGCAGCTCATGCTGACTGGGAAGGAGATGCTGGGCAGGAAAGCCAGAGGTGGCTCGTGCTGACTGGGCAGAAGCAACAGGCCGGGGTAACCACTGAGGTGGCTTGTACTGACTGGGCAGTAGGTGCTGGGAAAGGAAAGCTCAGATGTGGGTCAAGCTGACTGAGCAGAGGTGCTGGGTGGGAAAGCTGTCAGGAACCCTGCGCTGACTGGCCAAGAGGTGCTGGGTTGGAAAGCCCTGAGGCGCCTCACGCTGACTGGGCAGGAGTCACTGGGCGGGAGATGCCTGTAGGCGCAGAAAAGCCCCTGCAGCGCTTTGCGTTGACTGGACAGGAGGCACTGGGCAAGGAAACCCCTCAGGCAGTCTGCCCTGGCTATGCCAAAGTGCTGGGCAGGAAAGTCCAGCGGCAGCTCACTGCTGACAGGCAGAGGTGCAGAGCGGGAAAGCCCAGAGGTGGCTCATGCTGACTGGGCAGGAGGTGCTGGATGGGAGAAGCCTGGAAGCATCTCGTGCTGACTGGGCAGGAGGCTCTGGATGGGAACTCCATTGAATCAGCTCAGGCTGACTGGTCTGTAGGCACTGAGGGAAAAACTCGAAGGTGGTTCACGCTGACAAGGCAGGAGGCGCTGGGCGGGAAAACACCAGACCTGGCTTGCACTAGATGTGCAGTAGGGGCTAGGCAGGAAACCCCAGCAGTAGCTCATGCTGACAAGGCAGGAGACGTTGGGCGGGAAAGCCAGAGGCAGTTCATGCTGACTGTACAGAAGCAACGGGGCGGGAAAACCACTGAGGCAGCTCGGGCTGACAAGGTAGGAGGCGCTGGGCGGGAAAGCCCAGAGGTGGCTCATGCTGACTGGGCAGCAACAACTGGGCGGGAAAACCTCTGAGGCAGCTCATGCTGACTGGGCTTTAGGTGCTGTGGGGAAAACCCGAAGGTGGGTCGAGCTGACTGGGCAGAAGGGGCTGGGTGGGAGAAGCCCATGGGTGCTTTGCGCAGACGGGGCAGAAGGTACTGGGCAGAAAAGCCCACAGGGAATTCATGCTGATTAGGCAGCCGGTGCTGGGCGGGAAAGCCCAGAGGAAAGCTCGCACTGACTGGGTAGGAGGTGCTGGGTGGGGAAAACCACTGAGAGCTCAGGCTGACTGGACTGTAGGCACTGGGGGCAGAGTCTGAAAGTAGGTTGCTGGGCAAAAGGCGCTGGGCGGGAAAACATAAGAGCTGACTTGAACTACATGTGCAGTAGGGGTTGGGTGGGAAACCCCAGCAGTGGCTCGTGCTGACAAGGCAGGCAGCGCTGGGCGGGAAAGCTCAGAGGCAGATCACGCTGACAGGGCAGGAAGCACTGGGCAGAAAAATCCAGAAATGACATATGCTGATTGGACAGAAGCAACTAGGCAGGAAAACCACTGAGGCAGCGTGGGCTCCATGGGCATGATGCACTGGGTGGGAAAAGGGGGAAATGCTTCCACTAATTTGACAAGAAGAATTCGGTGGGAAACATCAAAGGCATGTTGAACTGACTGCCTATGAGGACCTAGATGCGAAATAACTGTGGAGCCCTGAGCTGACTGGGAAACAGGAACAGAGTAGGTAACCTCTAAGGCTGTTAATGCTCACAGGGCAGAAAGAGCTAAGTTTTACTACAAGCTCTCCTGCCTTCTGCTACAGACTGGTGCTGAAACCAAGGAATTAGAGTAATTTCAAGGAGGGACGAGCACTTGTCCATTTAATTAGAATTGACATAGGAATCACGGTGTCCACTAAACCCACACCTATTCCACTTGACCTCTCTCTCCTTCTCTCTCTTTCTAGAAACTCAAAGGACAAAATGAAGACGACAGAAGCACCAAAGAAACTGCAGGAAAAGAGAAGAAAAGGCCAGTCAAAAACCACGCACACATTGCACACATGGCCGTCCCTGGGGCATTTACACTTGTCCACGTAGGCTTAATCCCCTTGAGGGACCAGGGAAAAGGACCTCTCTGTAAACAGGGATCAAGGTCCGCTCCTTGCCAAGAGAAACGCTTTATGGGCCCATTCCGCACCTGCGGCTGAGAGACCACCCTTTAAGAAGGGTTGAGGTCTCTGTGGATTTCAGCTCTTTAGGACTTAGTCTTTAACATGCCCTGTGCCACTGACCTCTCCCTGTAAGAAGGGTGCGGGTCTCCCCTTTCTAGCTTGTCTTGGGCCGCTGGCACTTGCTGGGCAAAGAGACCACCCTCTACTGAGGGAATGGAGGTCTCTCCTTTTCAGCGCTCTTGGCAATGGCCCATTGAAATGTCCCTGGCTTAAGGACCACCCTGTAAGGAGGGTTTGGGTCTCCTTCGCCAGGCTTATTTAGCCACAGGTCACCTTAACACGCCAGGCAAAAGACTGCCCTGTAACCAGGGTTTAAGGTCTTATCCCTCTCGTTCATAAACTAGCAGAGCCTTTTTGTGCTGTGGCCGAGCGACCCCCCTGTAAGAAGGGTTGAGGTCTCTCTGACTTTCTGCTATTTAGGACCTAGCCTTTAAAATGCCCTGTGCCATTGACCTCTCCCTGTAAGAAGGGTGCGGGTCTCCCCTTTCTAGCTTGTCTTGGGCCGCTGGCACTTGCTGGGCAAAGAGACCACCCTCTACTGAGGGAATGGAGGTCTCTCCTTTTCAGCGCTCTTGGCAATGGCCCATTGAAATGTCCCTGGCTTAAGGACCACCCTGTAAGGAGGGTTTGGGTCTCCTTCGCCAGGCTTATTTAGCCACAGGTCACCTTAACACGCCAGGCAAAAGACTGCCCTGTAACCAGGGTTTAAGGTCTTATCCCTCTCATTCATAAACTAGCAGAGCCTTTTTGTGCTGTGGCCGAGCGACCCCCCTGTAAGAAGGGTTGAGGTCTCTCTGACTTTCTGCTATTTAGGACCTAGCCTTTAAAATGCCCTGTGCCATTGACCTCTCCCTGTAAGAAGGGTGCGGGTCTCCCCTTTCTAGCTTGCCTTGGGCCGCTGGCACTTGCTGGGCAAAGAGACCACCCTCTACTGAGGGAATGGAGGTCTCTCCTTTTCTGCGCCCTTGGCAAGGGCCCATTGAAATGCCCCTGGCTTAAGGACCACCCTGTAAGGAGGGTTTGGGTCTCCTTCGCCATGCTTATGGCGCCACGGGTCACTTTGACACGCCAGGCAAAAGGACTGCCCTGTATCCAGGGTGTAAGGTCTTACCCCTCTCATTCTTGAACGAGGAGAGCTTTTTTGTGCCTGTGGCTGAGTGACCCCCCTGTAAGAAGGGTCGAGGTCACTCTGGCTTTCTATTATTTAGGACCCAGCCTTTGCAATGCCCTGTGCCATTGACCTCTCCCTGTAAGAAGGGTGCGGGTCTCCCCTTTCTAGCTTGTCTTGGGCCGCTGGCACTTGCTGGGCAAAGAGACCACCCTCTACTGAGGGGATGGAGGTCTCTCCTTTTCAGTGCTCTTGGCTCTGGCCCATTGAAATGCCCCTGGCTTAAGGACCACCCTGTAAGGAGGGTTTGGGTCTCCTTCGCCAGGCTTATTTAGCCACAGGTCACCTTAACACGCCAGGCAAAAGACTGCCCTGTAACCAGGGTTTAAGGTCTTATCCCTCTCGTTCTTAAACTATGAGAGCCTCTTTGTGCCTGTGGCCGAGTGACCCCCCTGTAAGAAGGGTTGAGGTTCTACTTCTGTTAGTCGCAGGAAATTCCCCTAGAGTGCTTTCTATTTGGCTTTTTTGGGCTTTGACGTGAAATCTTATTTGTTACCCGTGTAGTTCCTCTCCGGGTCACATGTAACCTGGTGTGGCGAAGGGGCGGCTGTAAGGGGATGGTGGAGGCCGTGAAAAATTCGACCCTTCTTTCCCAGAGAGCCAAGAAATCGTCCCAAATTCCGTATGTCACAAAGTCTGGAACTGAACAGGTGAGGAAGGGGGCTCCTTTCAGAGCCTCACTTCCATGCAATCCTTCCTCATTTCCTCTTGCCCTGCCCAACTGACACTGCCCAATCAACCTTAGCTTTGAGCCCTTGTTTGACTCGGCACAAGAAAGACATGGCTGCACGTATCATTGTTAGTGGTATAGATTCGGAGAGCTGTGTACGTTGTGTCCCATTTCCAGGCCTTTTGTTTCTCGGGTGATAGACCCAGGCTATTCCTAGGGCTGTGTTTGAAGTGATTGATGTGGCTGTCCTTTCGGAAATGTGCTGATGCTCAGCTGGGGTAGGTACGTGGCGTGGTATTCAGAGCTTGCACGTGGGTGCACCTAACCCTACTAACAGGACTGTGTCACAAGTAAGGGGTGTCTTTTTTGGTCACGGTCAGGGGGCACAAAGTTGAAATTTTCTTGGTGGGGTAGGAAGGTAGGTCGGGAAGGGTGTTGCCGAGGAATGGAGGATTTAATGGTAATGGGAGACTCAGCGGGATTCCTCCCTTACCTGTTCATTTCCAGATCTTTTCCCATTGGGGACTTTCCTCCCCTTCTTTAAAGGAGGACTATTTTTCTAAAGAAAGGGTGACCGCCCTGTACTCAGGGATCAGGTCTGTTTCCCTTTTCTCCTCTCGGCATTGGCCCTCTTAATGCCAAAGTTACTGGCTGGGCAAAGAGACCCTCCTCTACCGAGGGAATGGAGGTCTCTCCTTTTCCGCGCTCTTGGCAAGGGCCCATTGAAATGCCCCTGGCTTAAGGACCACCCTGTAAGGAGGGTTTGGGTCTCCTTCGCCAGGCTTATTTAGCCACAGGTCACCTTAACACGCCAGGCAAAAGACTGCCCTGTAACCAGGGTTTAAGGTCTTATCCCTCTCCTTCGTAAACTAGGAGAGCCTTTTTGTGCTGTGGCCGAGCGACCCCCCTGTAAGAAGGGTTGAGGTCTCTCTGACTTTCTACTATTTAGGACCTAGCCTTTAAAATGCCCTGTGCCATTGACCTCTCCCTGTAAGAAGGGTGCAGGTCTCCCATTTCTAGCTTGTCTTGGGCCGCTGGCACTTGCTGGGCAAAGAGACCACCCTCTACTGAGGGGATGGAGGTCTCTCCTTTTCAGTGCTCTTGGCTCTGGCCCATTGAAATGCCCCTGGCTTAAGGACCACCCTGTAAGGAGGGTTTGGGTCTCCTTCGCCATGCTTATGGCGCCACGGGTCACTTTGACACGCCAGGCAAAAGGACTGCCCTGTATCCAGGGTGTAAGGTCTTACCCCTCTCATTCTTGAACGAGGAGAGCTATTTTGTGCCTGTGGCTGAGTGACCCCCCTGTAAGAAGGGTCGAGGTCACTCTGGCTTTCTATTATTTAGGACCCAGCCTTTGCAATGCCCTGTGCCATTGACCTCTCCCTGTAAGAAGGGTGCAGGTCTCCCATTTCTAGCTTGTCTTGGGCCGCTGGCACTTGCTGGGCAAAGAGACCACCCTCTACCGAGGGAATGGAGGTCTCTCCTTTTCCGCTCTCTTGGCAATGGCTCATTGAAATGTCCCTGGCTTAAGGACCACCCTGTAAGGAGGGTTTGGGTCTCCTTCGCCATGCTTTTGGCGCCACGGGTCACTTTGACACGCCAGGCAAAAGGACTGCCCTGTAACCAGGGTGTAAGGTCCTATTCCTCTCGTTCTTAAACTAGCAGCACCTCTTTGTGCCTGTGGCTGACTGACCCCCCCTTTAAGAAGGGTTGAGGTTCTACTTCTGTTAGTCACTGTAAATTGCACTAGAATGATTTCTACTTGGCTTTTCTGGGTTCTGAAGTGAAATCTCATTTGTGTCCCATGTGTTTCCTGTTCGGGTCACATGGAACCTGGTGTGGCGAAGGGGCGGCTGTAAGGGGATGGTGGAGGCCGTGAAAAATTCAACCCTTTCTTCAAAAAAGCCAAGAAATCACCAAAGTCCAAAGTGAGCTCCCTCTAACTAGGGTGTAGGTCTTTCCCTCACTTTCCCAAGATTACACTCCCCTTTGAAAGCTAGTTACAGAAACCAGCCTCTTGAGAGAGTTAAGGGTTTGCCCTTGTAGCTGCCCTGAGACCGTGGCCTCCTCACGCTCTCAGCCAAGTCAAAGCCCGGCGTACTCTGCATCCAGCTGGCCCTGCCTTCTGCTGCAAGCTCTCCTGCCTTCTGCTACGGATTGGTGCCGAAACCCAGGAATTGGGGTAATTTCAAGGAGGAGCGTGGACCATGTCCATTTAATCTGAATTGACCTTGGAATCGTGGGGTCCACTGAGCCCGCTTCACCTCTCTCTCTTTCTCTCTCTTTCTAGCAACTCAAAGGACAAAATGAAGACCACGACAGAAGCACCAAAGAAACTGCAGGAAAAGAGAAGAAAAGGCCAGTCAAAAACCACGCACACATTGCACACATGGCCGTCCCTGGGGCATTTACACTTGTCCACGTAGGCTTAATCCCCTTGAGGGACCAGGGAAAAGGACCTCTCTGTAAACAGGGATCAAGGTCCGCTCCTTGCCAAGAGAAACGCTTTATGGGCCCATTCCGCACCTGCGGCTGAGAGACCACCCTTTAAGAAGGGTTGAGGTCTCTGTGGATTTCAGCTCTTTAGGACTTAGTCTTTAACATGCCCTGTGCCACTGACCTCTCCCTGTAAGAAGGGTGCGGGTCTCCCCTTTCTAGCTTGTCTTGGGCCGCTGGCACTTGCTGGGCAAAGAGACCACCCTCTACTGAGGGAATGGAGGTCTCTCCTTTTCAGCGCTCTTGGCAATGGCCCATTGAAATGTCCCTGGCTTAAGGACCACCCTGTAAGGAGGGTTTGGGTCTCCTTCGCCAGGCTTATTTAGCCACAGGTCACCTTAACACGCCAGGCAAAAGACTGCCCTGTAACCAGGGTTTAAGGTCTTATCCCTCTCGTTCTTAAACTAGCACAGCCTTTTTGTGCTGTGGCCGAGCGACCCCCGTGTAAGAAGGGTTGAGGTCTCTCTGACTTTCTGCTATTTAGGACCTAGCCTTTAAAATGCCCTGTGCCATTGACCTCTCCCTGTAAGAAGGGTGCGGGTCTCCCCTTTCTAGCTTGTCTTGGGCCGCTGGCACTTGCTGGGCAAAGAGACCACCCTCTACTGAGGGGATGGAGGTCTCTCCTTTTCAGTGCTCTTGGCTCTGGCCCATTGAAATGCCCCTGGCTTAAGGACCACCCTGTAAGGAGGGTTTGGGTCTCCTTTCCCAGGCTTATTTAGCCACAGGTCACTTTGACACGCCAGGGAAAAGGACTGCCCTGTAACCAGGGTGTAAGGTCTTATCCCTCTCGTTCTTAAATTAGGAGAGCCTCTTTGTGCCTGTGGCCGAGTGACCCCCCTGTAAGAAGGGTTGAGGTTCTACTTCTGTTAGTCGCAGGAAATTCCCCTAGAGTGATTTCTATTTGGCTTTTTTGGGCTTTGACGTGAAATCTTATTTGTGACCCGTGTAGTTCCTCTCCGGGTCACATGTAACCTGGTGTGGCGAAGGGGCGGCTGTAAGGGGATGGTGGAGGCCGTGAAAAATTCGACCCTTCTTTCCCAGAGAGCCAAGAAATCGTCCCAAATTCCGTATGTCACAAAGTCTGGAACTGAACAGGTGAGGAAGGGGGCTCCTTTCAGAGCCTCACTTCCATGCAATCCTTCCTCATTTCCTCTTGCCCTGCCCAACTGACACTGCCCAATCAACCTCAGCTTTGAGCCCTTGTTTGACTCGGCACAAGAAAGACATGGCTGCACGTATCATTGTTAGTGGTATAGATTCGGAGAGCTGTGTACGTTGTGTCCCATTGTGTAGGTACGTGGCATGGTATTCAGAGCTTGCACGTGGGTGCACCTAACCCTACTAACAGGACTGTGTCACAAGTAAGGGGTGTCTTTTTTGGTCACGGTCAGGGGGCACAAAGTTGAAATTTTCTTGGTGGGGTAGGAAGGTAGGTCGGGAAGGGTGTTGCCAAGGAATGGAGGATTTAATGGTAATGGGAGACTCAGCGGGATTCCTCCCTTACCTGTTCATTTCCAGATCTTTTCCCATTGGGGACTTTCCTCCCCTTCTTTAAAGGAGGACTATTTTTCTAAAGAAAGGGTGACCGCCCTGTACTCAGGGATCAGGTCTGTTTCCCTTTTCTCCTCTCGGCATTGGCCCTCTTAATGCCAAAGTTACTGGCTGGGCAAAGAGACCCTCCTCTACCGAGGGAATGGAGGTCTCTCCTTTTCCGCGCTCTTGGCAAGGGCCCATTGAAATGCCCCTGGCTTAAGGACCACCCTGTAAGGAGGGTTTGGGTCTCCTTCGCCATGCTTATGGCGCCACGGGTCACTTTGACACGCCAGGCAAAAGGACTGCCCTGTATCCAGGGTTTAAGGTCTTACCCCTCTCGTTCTTAAATTAGGAGAGCCTCTTTGTGCCTGTGGCCGAGTGACCCCCCTGTAAGAAGGGTTGAGGTTCTACTTCTGTTAGTCGCAGGAAATTCCCCTAGAGTGATTTCTATTTGGCTTTTTTGGGCTTTGACGTGAAATCTTATTTGTGACCCGTGTAGTTCCTCTCCGGGTCACATGTAACCTGGTGTGGCGAAGGGGCGGCTGTAAGGGGATGGTGGAGGCCGTGAAAAATTCGACCCTTCTTTCCCAGAGAGCCAAGAAATCGTCCCAAATTCCGTATGTCACAAAGTCTGGAACTGAACAGGTGAGGAAGGGGGCTCCTTTCAGAGCCTCACTTCCATGCAATCCTTCCTCATTTCCTCTTGCCCTGCCCAACTGACACTGCCCAATCAACCTCAGCTTTGAGCCCTTGTTTGACTCGGCACAAGAAAGACATGGCTGCACGTATCATTGTTAGTGGTATAGATTCGGAGAGCTGTGTACGTTGTGTCCCATTGTGTAGGTACGTGGCATGGTATTCAGAGCTTGCACGTGGGTGCACCTAACCCTACTAACAGGACTGTGTCACAAGTAAGGGGTGTCTTTTTTGGTCACGGTCAGGGGGCACAAAGTTGAAATTTTCTTGGTGGGGTAGGAAGGTAGGTCGGGAAGGGTGTTGCCAAGGAATGGAGGATTTAATGGTAATGGGAGACTCAGCGGGATTCCTCCCTTACCTGTTCATTTCCAGATCTTTTCCCATTGGGGACTTTCCTCCCCTTCTTTAAAGGAGGACTATTTTTCTAAAGAAAGGGTGACCGCCCTGTACTCAGGGATCAGGTCTGTTTCCCTTTTCTCCTCTCGGCATTGGCCCTCTTAATGCCAAAGTTACTGGCTGGGCAAAGAGACCCTCCTCTACCGAGGGAATGGAGGTCTCTCCTTTTCCGCGCTCTTGGCAAGGGCCCATTGAAATGCCCCTGGCTTAAGGACCACCCTGTAAGGAGGGTTTGGGTCTCCTTCGCCATGCTTATGGCGCCACGGGTCACTTTGACACGCCAGGCAAAAGGACTGCCCTGTATCCAGGGTTTAAGGTCTTACCCCTCTCATTCTTGAACGAGGAGAGCTTTTTTGTGCCTGTGGCTGAGTGACCCCCCTGTAAGAAGGGTCGAGGTCACTCTGGCTTTCTATTATTTAGGACCCAGCCTTTGCAATGCCCTGTGCCATTGACCTCTCCCTGTAAGAAGGGTGCAGGTCTCCCATTTCTAGCTTGTCTTGGGCCGCTGGCACTTGCTGGGCAAAGAGACCACCCTCTACCGAGGGAATGGAGGTCTCTCCTTTTCCGCTCTCTTGGCAATGGCTCATTGAAATGTCCCTGGCTTAAGGACCACCCTGTAAGGAGGGTTTGGGTCTCCTTCGCCATGCTTTTGGCGCCACGGGTCACTTTGACACGCCAGGCAAAAGGACTGCCCTGTAACCAGGGTGTAAGGTCCTATTCCTCTCGTTCTTAAACTAGCAGCACCTCTTTGTGCCTGTGGCTGACTGACCCCCCCTTTAAGAAGGGTTGAGGTTCTACTTCTGTTAGTCACTGTAAATTGCACTAGAATGATTTCTACTTGGCTTTTCTGGGTTCTGAAGTGAAATCTCATTTGTGTCCCATGTGTTTCCTGTTCGGGTCACATGGAACCTGGTGTGGCGAAGGGGCGGCTGTAAGGGGATGGTGGAGGCCGTGAAAAATTCAACCCTTTCTTCAAAAAAGCCAAGAAATCACCAAAGTCCAAAGTGAGCTCCCTCTAACTAGGGTGTAGGTCTTTCCCTCACTTTCCCAAGATTACACTCCCCTTTGAAAGCTAGTTACAGAAACCAGCCTCTTGAGAGAGTTAAGGGTTTGCCCTTGTAGCTGCCCTGAGACCGTGGCCTCCTCACGCTCTCAGCCAAGTCAAAGCCCGGCGTACTCTGCATCCAGCTGGCCCTGCCTTCTGCTGCAAGCTCTCCTGCCTTCTGCTACGGATTGGTGCCGAAACCCAGGAATTGGGGTAATTTCAAGGAGGAGCGTGGACCATGTCCATTTAATCTGAATTGACCTTGGAATCGTGGGGTCCACTGAGCCCGCTTCACCTCTCTCTCTTTCTCTCTCTTTCTAGCAACTCAAAGGACAAAATGAAGACCACGACAGAAGCACCAAAGAAACTGCAGGAAAAGAGAAGAAAAGGCCAGTCAAACACCACGCACACATTGCACACATGGCCGTCCCTGGGGCATTTACACTTGTCCACGTAGGCTTAATCCCCTTGAGGGACCAGGGAAAAGGACCTCTCTGTAAACAGGGATCAAGGTCCGCTCCTTGCCAAGAGAAACGCTTTATGGGCCCATTCCGCACCTGCGGCTGAGAGACCACCCTTTAAGAAGGGTTGAGGTCTCTGTGGATTTCAGCTCTTTAGGACTTAGTCTTTAACATGCCCTGTGCCACTGACCTCTCCCTGTAAGAAGGGTGCGGGTCTCCCCTTTCTAGCTTGTCTTGGGCCGCTGGCACTTGCTGGGCAAAGAGACCACCCTCTACTGAGGGAATGGAGGTCTCTCCTTTTCAGCGCTCTTGGCAATGGCCCATTGAAATGTCCCTGGCTTAAGGACCACCCTGTAAGGAGGGTTTGGGTCTCCTTCGCCAGGCTTATTTAGCCACAGGTCACCTTAACACGCCAGGCAAAAGACTGCCCTGTAACCGGGGTTTAAGGTCTTATCCCTCTCGTTCTTAAACTAGCACAGCCTTTTTGTGCTGTGGCCGAGCGACCCCCGTGTAAGAAGGGTTGAGGTCTCTCTGACTTTCTGCTATTTAGGACCTAGCCTTTAAAATGCCCTGTGCCATTGACCTCTCCCTGTAAGAAGGGTGCGGGTCTCCCCTTTCTAGCTTGTCTTGGGCCGCTGGCACTTGCTGGGCAAAGAGACCACCCTCTACTGAGGGGATGGAGGTCTCTCCTTTTCAGTGCTCTTGGCTCTGGCCCATTGAAATGCCCCTGGCTTAAGGACCACCCTGTAAGGAGGGTTTGGGTCTCCTTTCCCAGGCTTATTTAGCCACAGGTCACTTTGACACGCCAGGGAAAAGGACTGCCCTGTAACCAGGGTGTAAGGTCTTATCCCTCTCGTTCTTAAATTAGGAGAGCCTCTTTGTGCCTGTGGCCGAGTGACCCCCCTGTAAGAAGGGTTGAGGTTCTACTTCTGTTAGTCGCAGGAAATTCCCCTAGAGTGATTTCTATTTGGCTTTTTTGGGCTTTGACGTGAAATCTTATTTGTGACCCGTGTAGTTCTTCTCCGGGTCACATGTAACCTGGTGTGGCGAAGGGGCGGCTGTAAGGGGATGGTGGAGGCCGTGAAAAATTCGACCCTTCTTTCCCAGAGAGCCAAGAAATCGTCCCAAATTCCGTATGTCACAAAGTCTGGAACTGAACAGGTGAGGAAGGGGGCTCCTTTCAGAGCCTCACTTCCATGCAATCCTTCCTCATTTCCTCTTGCCCTGCCCAACTGACACTGCCCAATCAACCTCAGCTTTGAGCCCTTGTTTGACTCGGCACAAGAAAGACATGGCTGCACGTATCATTGTTAGTGGTATAGATTCGGAGAGCTGTGTACGTTGTGTCCCATTGTGTAGGTACGTGGCATGGTATTCAGAGCTTGCACGTGGGTGCACCTAACCCTACTAACAGGACTGTGTCACAAGTAAGGGGTGTCTTTTTTGGTCACGGTCAGGGGGCACAAAGTTGAAATTTTCTTGGTGGGGTAGGAAGGTAGGTCGGGAAGGGTGTTGCCAAGGAATGGAGGATTTAATGGTAATGGGAGACTCAGCGGGATTCCTCCCTTACCTGTTCATTTCCAGATCTTTTCCCATTGGGGACTTTCCTCCCCTTCTTTAAAGGAGGACTATTTTTCTAAAGAAAGGGTGACCGCCCTGTACTCAGGGATCAGGTCTGTTTCCCTTTTCTCCTCTCGGCATTGGCCCTCTTAATGCCAAAGTTACTGGCTGGGCAAAGAGACCCTCCTCTACCGAGGGAATGGAGGTCTCTCCTTTTCCGCGCTCTTGGCAAGGGCCCATTGAAATGCCCCTGGCTTAAGGACCACCCTGTAAGGAGGGTTTGGGTCTCCTTCGCCATGCTTATGGCGCCACGGGTCACTTTGACACGCCAGGCAAAAGGACTGCCCTGTATCCAGGGTTTAAGGTCTTACCCCTCTCATTCTTGAACGAGGAGAGCTTTTTTGTGCCTGTGGCTGAGTGACCCCCCTGTAAGAAGGGTCGAGGTCACTCTGGCTTTCTATTATTTAGGACCCAGCCTTTGCAATGCCCTGTGCCATTGACCTCTCCCTGTAAGAAGGGTGCAGGTCTCCCATTTCTAGCTTGTCTTGGGCCGCTGGCACTTGCTGGGCAAAGAGACCACCCTCTACCGAGGGAATGGAGGTCTCTCCTTTTCCGCTCTCTTGGCAATGGCTCATTGAAATGTCCCTGGCTTAAGGACCACCCTGTAAGGAGGGTTTGGGTCTCCTTCGCCATGCTTTTGGCGCCACGGGTCACTTTGACACGCCAGGCAAAAGGACTGCCCTGTAACCAGGGTGTAAGGTCCTATTCCTCTCGTTCTTAAACTAGCAGCACCTCTTTGTGCCTGTGGCTGACTGACCCCCCCTTTAAGAAGGGTTGAGGTTCTACTTCTGTTAGTCACTGTAAATTGCACTAGAATGATTTCTACTTGGCTTTTCTGGGTTCTGAAGTGAAATCTCATTTGTGTCCCATGTGTTTCCTGTTCGGGTCACATGGAACCTGGTGTGGCGAAGGGGCGGCTGTAAGGGGATGGTGGAGGCCGTGAAAAATTCAACCCTTTCTTCAAAAAAGCCAAGAAATCACCAAAGTCCAAAGTGAGCTCCCTCTAACTAGGGTGTAGGTCTTTCCCTCACTTTCCCAAGATTACACTCCCCTTTGAAAGCTAGTTACAGAAACCAGCCTCTTGAGAGAGTTAAGGGTTTGCCCTTGTAGCTGCCCTGAGACCGTGGCCTCCTCACGCTCTCAGCCAAGTCAAAGCCCGGCGTACTCTGCATCCAGCTGGCCCTGCCTTCTGCTGCAAGCTCTCCTGCCTTCTGCTACGGATTGGTGCCGAAACCCAGGAATTGGGGTAATTTCAAGGAGGAGCGTGGACCATGTCCATTTAATCTGAATTGACCTTGGAATCGTGGGGTCCACTGAGCCCGCTTCACCTCTCTCTCTTTCTCTCTCTTTCTAGCAACTCAAAGGACAAAATGAAGACCACGACAGAAGCACCAAAGAAACTGCAGGAAAAGAGAAGAAAAGGCCAGTCAAAAACCACGCACACATTGCACACATGGCCGTCCCTGGGGCATTTACACTTGTCCACGTAGGCTTAATCCCCTTGAGGGACCAGGGAAAAGGACCTCTCTGTAAACAGGGATCAAGGTCCGCTCCTTGCCAAGAGAAACGCTTTATGGGCCCATTCCGCACCTGCGGCTGAGAGACCACCCTTTAAGAAGGGTTGAGGTCTCTGTGGATTTCAGCTCTTTAGGACTTAGTCTTTAACATGCCCTGTGCCACTGACCTCTCCCTGTAAGAAGGGTGCGGGTCTCCCCTTTCTAGCTTGTCTTGGGCCGCTGGCACTTGCTGGGCAAAGAGACCACCCTCTACTGAGGGAATGGAGGTCTCTCCTTTTCAGCGCTCTTGGCAATGGCCCATTGAAATGTCCCTGGCTTAAGGACCACCCTGTAAGGAGGGTTTGGGTCTCCTTCGCCAGGCTTATTTAGCCACAGGTCACCTTAACATGCCAGGCAAAAGACTGCCCTGTAACCGGGGTTTAAGGTCTTATCCCTCTCGTTCTTAAACTAGCACAGCCTTTTTGTGCTGTGGCCGAGCGACCCCCGTGTAAGAAGGGTTGAGGTCTCTCTGACTTTCTGCTATTTAGGACCTAGCCTTTAAAATGCCCTGTGCCATTGACCTCTCCCTGTAAGAAGGGTGCGGGTCTCCCCTTTCTAGCTTGTCTTGGGCCGCTGGCACTTGCTGGGCAAAGAGACCACCCTCTACTGAGGGGATGGAGGTCTCTCCTTTTCAGTGCTCTTGGCTCTGGCCCATTGAAATGCCCCTGGCTTAAGGACCACCCTGTAAGGAGGGTTTGGGTCTCCTTTCCCAGGCTTATTTAGCCACAGGTCACTTTGACACGCCAGGGAAAAGGACTGCCCTGTAACCAGGGTGTAAGGTCTTATCCCTCTCGTTCTTAAATTAGGAGAGCCTCTTTGTGCCTGTGGCCGAGTGACCCCCCTGTAAGAAGGGTTGAGGTTCTACTTCTGTTAGTCGCAGGAAATTCCCCTAGAGTGATTTCTATTTGGCTTTTTTGGGCTTTGACGTGAAATCTTATTTGTGACCCGTGTAGTTCCTCTCCGGGTCACATGTAACCTGGTGTGGCGAAGGGGCGGCTGTAAGGGGATGGTGGAGGCCGTGAAAAATTCGACCCTTCTTTCCCAGAGAGCCAAGAAATCGTCCCAAATTCCGTATGTCACAAAGTCTGGAACTGAACAGGTGAGGAAGGGGGCTCCTTTCAGAGCCTCACTTCCATGCAATCCTTCCTCATTTCCTCTTGCCCTGCCCAACTGACACTGCCCAATCAACCTCAGCTTTGAGCCCTTGTTTGACTCGGCACAAGAAAGACATGGCTGCACGTATCATTGTTAGTGGTATAGATTCGGAGAGCTGTGTACGTTGTGTCCCATTGTGTAGGTACGTGGCATGGTATTCAGAGCTTGCACGTGGGTGCACCTAACCCTACTAACAGGACTGTGTCACAAGTAAGGGGTGTCTTTTTTGGTCACGGTCAGGGGGCACAAAGTTGAAATTTTCTTGGTGGGGTAGGAAGGTAGGTCCGGAAGGGTGTTGCCAAGGAATGGAGGATTTAATGGTAATGGGAGACTCAGCGGGATTCCTCCCTTACCTGTTCATTTCCAGATCTTTTCCCATTGGGGACTTTCCTCCCCTTCTTTAAAGGAGGACTATTTTTCTAAAGAAAGGGTGACCGCCCTGTACTCAGGGATCAGGTCTGTTTCCCTTTTCTCCTCTCGGCATTGGCCCTCTTAATGCCAAAGTTACTGGCTGGGCAAAGAGACCCTCCTCTACCGAGGGAATGGAGGTCTCTCCTTTTCCGCGCTCTTGGCAAGGGCCCATTGAAATGCCCCTGGCTTAAGGACCACCCTGTAAGGAGGGTTTGGGTCTCCTTCGCCATGCTTATGGCGCCACGGGTCACTTTGACACGCCAGGCAAAAGGACTGCCCTGTATCCAGGGTTTAAGGTCTTACCCCTCTCATTCTTGAACGAGGAGAGCTTTTTTGTGCCTGTGGCTGAGTGACCCCCCTGTAAGAAGGGTCGAGGTCACTCTGGCTTTCTATTATTTAGGACCCAGCCTTTGCAATGCCCTGTGCCATTGACCTCTCCCTGTAAGAAGGGTGCAGGTCTCCCATTTCTAGCTTGTCTTGGGCCGCTGGCACTTGCTGGGCAAAGAGACCACCCTCTACCGAGGGAATGGAGGTCTCTCCTTTTCCGCTCTCTTGGCAATGGCTCATTGAAATGTCCCTGGCTTAAGGACCACCCTGTAAGGAGGGTTTGGGTCTCCTTCGCCATGCTTTTGGCGCCACGGGTCACTTTGACACGCCAGGCAAAAGGACTGCCCTGTAACCAGGGTGTAAGGTCCTATTCCTCTCGTTCTTAAACTAGCAGCACCTCTTTGTGCCTGTGGCTGACTGACCCCCCCTTTAAGAAGGGTTGAGGTTCTACTTCTGTTAGTCACTGTAAATTGCACTAGAATGATTTCTACTTGGCTTTTCTGGGTTCTGAAGTGAAATCTCATTTGTGTCCCATGTGTTTCCTGTTCGGGTCACATGGAACCTGGTGTGGCGAAGGGGCGGCTGTAAGGGGATGGTGGAGGCCGTGAAAAATTCAACCCTTTCTTCAAAAAAGCCAAGAAATCACCAAAGTCCAAAGTGAGCTCCCTCTAACTAGGGTGTAGGTCTTTCCCTCACTTTCCCAAGATTACACTCCCCTTTGAAAGCTAGTTACAGAAACCAGCCTCTTGAGAGAGTTAAGGGTTTGCCCTTGTAGCTGCCCTGAGCCCGTGGCCTCCTCACGCTCTCAGCCAAGTCAAAGCCCGGCGTACTCTGCATCCAGCTGGCCCTGCCTTCTGCTGCAAGCTCTCCTGCCTTCTGCTACGGATTGGTGCCGAAACCCAGGAATTGGGGTAATTTCAAGGAGGGGCGTGGACCATGTCCATTTAATCTGAATTGACCTTGGAATCGTGGGGTCCACTGAGCCCGCTTCACCTCTCTCTCTTTCTCTCTCTTTCTAGCAACTCAAAGGACAAAATGAAGACCACGACAGAAGCACCAAAGAAACTGCAGGAAAAGAGAAGAAAAGGCCAGTCAAAAACCACGCACACATTGCACACATGGCTGTCCCTGGGGCATTTACACTTGTCCACGTAGGCTTAATCCCCTTGAGGGACCAGGGAAAAGGACCTCTCTGTAAACAGGGATCAAGGTCCGCTCCTTGCCAAGAGAAACGCTTTATGGGCCCATTCCGCACCTGTGGCTGAGAGACCACCCTTTAAGAAGGGTTGAGGTCTCTGTGGATTTCAGCTCTTTAGGACTTAGTCTTTAACATGCCCTGTGCCACTGACCTCTCCCTGTAAGAAGGGTGCGGGTCTCCCCTTTCTAGCTTGTCTTGGGCCGCTGGCACTTGCTGGGCAAAGAGACCACCCTCTACTGAGGGAATGGAGGTCTCTCCTTTTCAGCGCTCTTGGCAATGGCCCATTGAAATGTCCCTGGCTTAAGGACCACCCTGTAAGGAGGGTTTGGGTCTCCTTCGCCAGGCTTATTTAGCCACAGGTCACCTTAACACGCCAGGCAAAAGACTGCCCTGTAACCAGGGTTTAAGGTCTTATCCCTCTCGTTCATAAACTAGCAGAGCCTTTTTGTGCTGTGGCCGAGCGACCCCCCTGTAAGAAGGGTTGAGGTCTCTTTGACTTTCTGCTATTTAGGACCTAGCCTTTAAAATGCCCTGTGCCATTGACCTCTCCCTGTAAGAAGGGTGCGGGTCTCCCCTTTCTAGCTTGTCTTGGGCCGCTGGCACTTGCTGGGCAAAGAGACCACCCTCTACTGAGGGGATGGAGGTCTCTCCTTTTCAGTGCTCTTGGCTCTGGCCCATTGAAATGCCCCTGGCTTAAGGACCACCCTGTAAGGAGGGTTTGGGTCTCCTTCGCCAGGCTTATTTAGCCACAGGTCACCTTAACACGCCAGGCAAAAGACTGCCCTGTAACCAGGGTTTAAGGTCTTATCCCTCTCGTTCTTAAACTAGGAGAGCCTCTTTGTGCCTGTGGCCGAGTGACCCCCCCTGTAAGAAGGGTTGAGGTTCTACTTCTGTTAGTCGCAGGAAATTCCCCTAGAGTGATTTCTATTTGGCTTTTTTGGGCTTTGACGTGAAATCTTATTTGTGACCCGTGTAGTTCCTCTCCGGGTCACATGTAACCTGGTGTGGCGAAGGGGCGGCTGTAAGGGGATGGTGGAGGCCGTGAAAAATTCGACCCTTCTTTCCCAGAGAGCCAAGAAATCGTCCCAAATTCCGTATGTCACAAAGTCTGGAACTGAACAGGTGAGGAAGGGGGCTCCTTTCAGAGCCTCACTTCCATGCAATCCTTCCTCATTTCCTCTTGCCCTGCCCAACTGACACTGCCCAATCAACCTCAGCTTTGAGCCCTTGTTTGACTCGGCACAAGAAAGACATGGCTGCACGTATCATTGTTAGTGGTATAGATTCGGAGAGCTGTGTACGTTGTGTCCCATTTCCAGGCCTTTTGTTTCTCGGGTGATAGACCCAGGCTATTCCTAGGGCTGTGTTTGAAGTGATTGATGTGGCTGTCCTTTCGGAAATGTGCTGATGCTCAGCTGGGGTAGGTACGTGGCATGGTATTCAGAGCTTGCACGTGGGTGCACCTAACCCTACTAACAGGACTGTGTCACAAGTAAGGGGTGTCTTTTTTGGTCACGGTCAGGGGGCACAAAGTTGAAATTTTCTTGGTGGGGTAGGAAGGTAGGTCGGGAAGGGTGTTGCCGAGGAATGGAGGATTTAATGGTAATGGGAGACTCAGCGGGATTCCTCCCTTACCTGTTCATTTCCAGATCTTTTCCCATTGGGGACTTTCCTCCCCTTCTTTAAAGGAGGACTATTTTTCTAAAGAAAGGGTGACCGCCCTATACTCAGGGATCAGGTCTGTTTCCCTTTTCTCCTCTCGGCATTGGCCCTCTTAATGCCAAAGTTACTGGCTGGGCAAAGAGACCCTCCTCTACCGAGGGAATGGAGGTCTCTCCTTTTCCGCGCTCTTGGCAAGGGCCCATTGAAATGCCCCTGGCTTAAGGACCACCCTGTAAGGAGGGTTTGGGTCTCCTTCGCCATGCTTATGGCGCCACGGGTCACTTTGACACGCCAGGCAAAAGGACTGCCCTGTATCCAGGGTTTAAGGTCTTACCCCTCTCATTCTTGAACGAGGAGAGCTTTTTTGTGCCTGTGGCTGAGTGACCCCCCTGTAAGAAGGGTCGAGGTCACTCTGGCTTTCTATTATTTAGGACCCAGCCTTTGCAATGCCCTGTGCCATTGACCTCTCCCTGTAAGAAGGGTGCAGGTCTCCCATTTCTAGCTTGTCTTGGGCCGCTGGCACTTGCTGGGCAAAGAGACCACCCTCTACCGAGGGAATGGAGGTCTCTCCTTTTCCGCTCTCTTGGCAATGGCTCATTGAAATGTCCCTGGCTTAAGGACCACCCTGTAAGGAGGGTTTGGGTCTCCTTCGCCATGCTTTTGGCGCCACGGGTCACTTTGACACGCCAGGCAAAAGGACTGCCCTGTAACCAGGGTGTAAGGTCCTATTCCTCTCGTTCTTAAACTAGCAGCACCTCTTTGTGCCTGTGGCTGACTGACCCCCCCTTTAAGAAGGGTTGAGGTTCTACTTCTGTTAGTCACTGTAAATTGCACTAGAATGATTTCTACTTGGCTTTTCTGGGTTCTGAAGTGAAATCTCATTTGTGTCCCATGTGTTTCCTGTTCGGGTCACATGGAACCTGGTGTGGCGAAGGGGCGGCTGTAAGGGGATGGTGGAGGCCGTGAAAAATTCAACCCTTTCTTCAAAAAAGCCAAGAAATCACCAAAGTCCAAAGTGAGCTCCCTCTAACTAGGGTGTAGGTCTTTCCCTCACTTTCCCAAGATTACACTCCCCTTTGAAAGCTAGTTACAGAAACCAGCCTCTTGAGAGAGTTAAGGGTTTGCCCTTGTAGCTGCCCTGAGCCCGTGGCCTCCTCACGCTCTCAGCCAAGTCAAAGCCCGGCGTACTCTGCATCCAGCTGGCCCTGCCTTCTGCTGCAAGCTCTCCTGCCTTCTGCTACGGATTGGTGCCGAAACCCAGGAATTGGGGTAATTTCAAGGAGGAGCGTGGACCATGTCCATTTAATCTGAATTGACCTTGGAATCGTGGGGTCCACTGAGCCCGCTTCACCTCTCTCTCTTTCTCTCTCTTTCTAGCAACTCAAAGGACAAAATGAAGACCACGACAGAAGCACCAAAGAAACTGCAGGAAAAGAGAAGAAAAGGCCAGTCAAACACCACGCACACATTGCACACATGGCCGTCCCTGGGGCATTTACACTTGTCCACGTAGGCTTAATCCCCTTGAGGGACCAGGGAAAAGGACCTCTCTGTAAACAGGGATCAAGGTCCGCTCCTTGCCAAGAGAAACGCTTTATGGGCCCATTCCGCACCTGCGGCTGAGAGACCACCCTTTAAGAAGGGTTGAGGTCTCTGTGGATTTCAGCTCTTTAGGACTTAGTCTTTAACATGCCCTGTGCCACTGACCTCTCCCTGTAAGAAGGGTGCGGGTCTCCCCTTTCTAGCTTGTCTTGGGCCGCTGGCACTTGCTGGGCAAAGAGACCACCCTCTACTGAGGGAATGGAGGTCTCTCCTTTTCAGCGCTCTTGGCAATGGCCCATTGAAATGTCCCTGGCTTAAGGACCACCCTGTAAGGAGGGTTTGGGTCTCCTTCGCCAGGCTTATTTAGCCACAGGTCACCTTAACACGCCAGGCAAAAGACTGCCCTGTAACCAGGGTTTAAGGTCTTATCCCTCTCGTTCATAAACTAGCAGAGCCTTTTTGTGCTGTGGCCGAGCGACCCCCCTGTAAGAAGGGTTGAGGTCTCTTTGACTTTCTGCTATTTAGGACCTAGCCTTTAAAATGCCCTGTGCCATTGACCTCTCCCTGTAAGAAGGGTGCGGGTCTCCCCTTTCTAGCTTGTCTTGGGCCGCTGGCACTTGCTGGGCAAAGAGACCACCCTCTACTGAGGGGATGGAGGTCTCTCCTTTTCAGTGCTCTTGGCTCTGGCCCATTGAAATGCCCCTGGCTTAAGGACCACCCTGTAAGGAGGGTTTGGGTCTCCTTCGCCAGGCTTATTTAGCCACAGGTCACCTTAACACGCCAGGCAAAAGACTGCCCTGTAACCAGGGTTTAAGGTCTTATCCCTCTCGTTCTTAAACTAGGAGAGCCTCTTTGTGCCTGTGGCCGAGTGACCCCCCCTGTAAGAAGGGTTGAGGTTCTACTTCTGTTAGTCGCAGGAAATTCCCCTAGAGTGATTTCTATTTGGCTTTTTTGGGCTTTGACGTGAAATCTTATTTGTGACCCGTGTAGTTCCTCTCCGGGTCACATGTAACCTGGTGTGGCGAAGGGGCGGCTGTAAGGGGATGGTGGAGGCCGTGAAAAATTCGACCCTTCTTTCCCAGAGAGCCAAGAAATCGTCCCAAATTCCGTATGTCACAAAGTCTGGAACTGAACAGGTGAGGAAGGGGGCTCCTTTCAGAGCCTCACTTCCATGCAATCCTTCCTCATTTCCTCTTGCCCTGCCCAACTGACACTGCCCAATCAACCTCAGCTTTGAGCCCTTGTTTGACTCGGCACAAGAAAGACATGGCTGCACGTATCATTGTTAGTGGTATAGATTCGGAGAGCTGTGTACGTTGTGTCCCATTTCCAGGCCTTTTGTTTCTCGGGTGATAGACCCAGGCTATTCCTAGGGCTGTGTTTGAAGTGATTGATGTGGCTGTCCTTTCGGAAATGTGCTGATGCTCAGCTGGGGTAGGTACGTGGCATGGTATTCAGAGCTTGCACGTGGGTGCACCTAACCCTACTAACAGGACTGTGTCACAAGTAAGGGGTGTCTTTTTTGGTCACGGTCAGGGGGCACAAAGTTGAAATTTTCTTGGTGGGGTAGGAAGGTAGGTCGGGAAGGGTGTTGCCGAGGAATGGAGGATTTAATGGTAATGGGAGACTCAGCGGGATTCCTCCCTTACCTGTTCATTTCCAGATCTTTTCCCATTGGGGACTTTCCTCCCCTTCTTTAAAGGAGGACTATTTTTCTAAAGAAAGGGTGACCGCCCTGTACTCAGGGATCAGGTCTGTTTCCCTTTTCTCCTCTCGGCATTGGCCCTCTTAATGCCAAAGTTACTGGCTGGGCAAAGAGACCCTCCTCTACCGAGGGAATGGAGGTCTCTCCTTTTCCGCGCTCTTGGCAAGGGCCCATTGAAATGCCCCTGGCTTAAGGACCACCCTGTAAGGAGGGTTTGGGTCTCCTTCGCCATGCTTATGGCGCCACGGGTCACTTTGACACGCCAGGCAAAAGGACTGCCCTGTATCCAGGGTTTAAGGTCTTACCCCTCTCATTCTTGAACGAGGAGAGCTTTTTTGTGCCTGTGGCTGAGTGACCCCCCTGTAAGAAGGGTCGAGGTCACTCTGGCTTTCTATTATTTAGGACCCAGCCTTTGCAATGCCCTGTGCCATTGACCTCTCCCTGTAAGAAGGGTGCAGGTCTCCCATTTCTAGCTTGTCTTGGGCCGCTGGCACTTGCTGGGCAAAGAGACCACCCTCTACCGAGGGAATGGAGGTCTCTCCTTTTCCGCTCTCTTGGCAATGGCTCATTGAAATGTCCCTGGCTTAAGGACCACCCTGTAAGGAGGGTTTGGGTCTCCTTCGCCATGCTTTTGGCGCCACGGGTCACTTTGACACGCCAGGCAAAAGGACTGCCCTGTAACCAGGGTGTAAGGTCCTATTCCTCTCGTTCTTAAACTAGCAGCACCTCTTTGTGCCTGTGGCTGACTGACCCCCCCTTTAAGAAGGGTTGAGGTTCTACTTCTGTTAGTCACTGTAAATTGCACTAGAATGATTTCTACTTGGCTTTTCTGGGTTCTGAAGTGAAATCTCATTTGTGTCCCATGTGTTTCCTGTTCGGGTCACATGGAACCTGGTGTGGCGAAGGGGCGGCTGTAAGGGGATGGTGGAGGCCGTGAAAAATTCAACCCTTTCTTCAAAAAAGCCAAGAAATCACCAAAGTCCAAAGTGAGCTCCCTCTAACTAGGGTGTAGGTCTTTCCCTCACTTTCCCAAGATTACACTCCCCTTTGAAAGCTAGTTACAGAAACCAGCCTCTTGAGAGAGTTAAGGGTTTGCCCTTGTAGCTGCCCTGAGCCCGTGGCCTCCTCACGCTCTCAGCCAAGTCAAAGCCCGGCGTACTCTGCATCCAGCTGGCCCTGCCTTCTGCTGCAAGCTCTCCTGCCTTCTGCTACGGATTGGTGCCGAAACCCAGGAATTGGGGTAATTTCAAGGAGGGGCGTGGACCATGTCCATTTAATCTGAATTGACCTTGGAATCGTGGGGTCCACTGAGCCCGCTTCACCTCTCTCTCTTTCTCTCTCTTTCTAGCAACTCAAAGGACAAAATGAAGACCACGACAGAAGCACCAAAGAAACTGCAGGAAAAGAGAAGAAAAGGCCAGTCAAAAACCACGCACACATTGCACACATGGCTGTCCCTGGGGCATTTACACTTGTCCACGTAGGCTTAATCCCCTTGAGGGACC